>NC_133021.1:2807500-5307500 GCF_048564905.1 Vicugna pacos | reverse complement strand
TGCAAAACCGACTAGTTAATGCAGAGGAACGAATTAGTGATCTAGAAGACAGGGCAACAGAAAGCACCCATTCAGAAGAACTACAAGATAAGAAAATAAAAAATAATGATAATAGCATAAGGGACCTATGGGATAATATAAAGCGTCCCAATCTTCGCATAATAGGGGTCCCAGAAGGGGAAGAAGGATCAAAGGGAATTGAAAACGTTTTTGAAGAAATCATGACTGAAAACTTCCCAAACTTAAAGAAGGAATCAGATATACAAGTACAGGAAGCTCAGAGGGTCCCAAACAGGAAGAACCCAAATAGACCCACACCAAGACATATCATAATCAAGATGGCCAGAGTCGAGGATAAAGAAATGATTCTAAAGGCAGCAAGAGAAAAGCAAAGAGTGAACTACAAGGGAACCCCCATAAGGCTCTCAGCTGATTTCTCTACACAAACACTACAGGCCAGAAGGGAGTGGCAACATATATTCAAAGCCCTGAATGAAAAAAAGATGCAGCCTAGGATACTTTATCCAGCAAGGCTATCCTTTAGGATAGAAGGAGAAATAAAGAGTTTCACAGACAAAAAAAAGCTGCAGGAGTTTAGCAACACTAAACCCATGCTAAAAGAAATATTGAAAGGGCTATTCTAAATAGAAAAGCAGCAGGATGCTACAGAAATCAGAAACGTACAACTGGAAAGGTGATAACTCATGAATTACAAATAAAGAAAACATGAATTATAAAAGAAGACATACAAATCACTGAGAGTGGGAGAGGGAGGCAGGGAAATATAGAATTTTTTTCTTTCTTTTTAAAATTTTTTTAACAGTAGGATGGGTTTGAGATCATGTTATTATCAGTTTATTAAAAACGGGTATAGGTTAATATATTTATAAAAAAGGGTAACCACAAGTCAAAAATTTACAAGGGAGTCACAAAAATTAAATAAAATCCATGATAATACAAAGGAAAATTACCAAACCACAAAAGGAAGAAGAAAGGAACAAAGAGGATATACCAATTCAACTGCAAAGATAAGTTCAAAATGGCAATAAACACACATCTATCATTAAATACTGTAAATGTTAATGGACTAAATGCTCCAGTCAAAAGACATAGAGTGGCAGAGTGGATAATAAAGCAAGAACCTTCAATATGCTGCATACAAGAGACCCACTTTAGGGAGAAGGACACATATAGATTGAGAGTGAAAGGATGGAAAAGGATATTCCATGCAAATGGAAAAGCCAAAAAAGCAGGTGTTGCAGTACTGATTTCAGACAAAATAGACTTTAAAACAAAGGCCATAAAGAAAGATAAAGAAGGACATTTTATAATGATTAAAGGAGTGATACAAGATGAAGATATTACACTCGTTAATATATATGCACCCAATATAGGAGCACATAAGTACATACAAGAATTACTAACAGAGATAAAGGGAATACAATCATAGTTGGAGATTTTAACACTGCATTAACATCACTAGACAGATCTTCCAGACAGAAAATAAACAAGGCAACAGAGAAATTAAATACTACAATAGAAAAACTAGATTTGGTGGATATTTTCAGAGCTTTACACCCCCCAAAAATAGAATACACATTCTTTTCAAGTGCACATGGAACATTTTCCAGGATCGATCATGTACTTGGACACAAAAGAAACCTCAACAAATTTAAGAAGATAGAAATTATCTCAAGCATCTTTACTGACCACAATGCCATGAAACTGGAAATCAACAACAGAGAAACAAAGGAGAAAAAAAGAAAAGCATGGAGATTAAACAATATGTTATTGAAAAAACAATGGATCAATGAGGAAATCAAAGCGGAAATTAAAAAATACCTTGAGACAAATGATAATGAAAGCACAACCACTCAAAACCTATGGGACACAGCAAAGGCAGTGCTAAGAGGGAAGTTTATAGCGATACAGGCCTTTCTCAAAAAAGAAGAACAATCTCAAATAAACAAGTTAACCCACCACCTCAATGAATTAGAAAAAGAAGAACAAAAAGCCCCAAAAAGCAGCAGAAGGAAGGAAATAATAAAGATCAGAGAGGAATTAAATACAATAGAGATTAACAAGACCATAGAAAAAATCAACCAAACCAAAAGTTGGTTTTTTGAAAAAGGAAATAAAATCGACAAACCTCTGGCCAAACTCACAAAGAAGAAAAAAGAGAGAGCACAAATTAGCAAAATAAGAAAGGAAAATGGAGAAATTACAACAAACAAAATAGAAATACAAAATATCATACGAGAATATTATGAAAAACTATATGGAACCAAACTGGATAACCTAGAGGAGATGGACAAGTTTCTGGAAACATACTGCCCACCAAAACTGAATCAAGAAGAAACTGAACACTTGAACAATCTGATCACTAGAAAGGAAGTAGAAATAGCAATTAAAAACCTCCCTAGATATAAAAGTCCAGGACCGGACGGCTTCACCGTGGAATTCTACGAAACATACAAAGAAGAACTCATACCAGTCCTTCTCAAACTCTTCCAGACGATTGAAAAGGAGGGAATACTCCCAAACTCATTCTATGAAGCCATCATCACCCTGATACCAAAACCAGGCAAAGACACTACAAAAAAAGAGAATTATAGGCCAATATCACTGAAGAACATAGACGCCAAAATCCTCACCAAAATTTTAGCAAATAGAATCCAACAACACATAAAAAAGATTATACATTATGACCAAGTGGGGTTCATCCCAGGGACACAAGGCTGGTTCAACATACGCAAATCAATCAATGTAATACATCACACCAACAAGAGAAAGGACAAAAACCACATGATCATCTCAATCGATGCAGAAAAAGCATTTGATAAAATTCAACACCCATTTATGATAAAAACTCTCGCCAAAGTGGGTATAGAGGGAACATATCTCAACATAATAAAAGCTATATATGACAAACCTATAGCCAGCATAGTTCTCAACGGTGAAAAACTCAAAAGCTTCCCACTAAAATCTGGGACAAGACAAGGATGCCCACTATCACCACTCCTATTCAATATAGTCCTGGAAGTCCTAGCCACAGCAATCAGGCAAGAGAAAGAAATAAAAGGGATCCAAATTGGAAAAGAAGAGGTAAAAGTGTCATTATATGCTGACGACATGTTACTATATATAGAAAACCCTAAAAGGTCCACAAAAAAGCTACTAGAGCTGATCGAAGAATTCAGCAAGGTAGCAGGTTACAAAATTAATGTTCAAAAATCAGTTGCCGTTCTTTACACTAACGATAAATCAACAGAAAAAGAAAGTAAAGAAACAATCCCCTTTAAAATAGCACCCAAAGTAATAAAATATCTGGGAATAAATCTAACCAAGGAGGGGAAAGAATTATACACAGAAAACTATAAACCATTGATGAAGGAAATTAAAGAAGACTTTAAAAAATGGAAAGATATTCCATGCTCCTGGATTGGAAGAATCAATATTGTTAAAATGGTCACACTGCCCAAGGCAATCTACAGATTTAATGCAATCCCTATCCAATTACCCAGGACATATTTCACAATACTAGAACAAATCATAATGAAATTTATATGGAGCCATCAAAGACCGAGAATTGCTAAAGCATTACTGAAGAGAAAGAAAGAGGCTGGAGGAATAACTCTCCCAGACTTCAGACAATACTATAGAGCTACAGTCATCAAGACAGCATGGCATTGGTACCAAAACAGACATATGGACCAATGGAACAGAATAGAGAGCCCAGAAATGAACCCACAAACTTTTGGTCAACTCATCTTCGACAAAGGAGGCAAGAATATACAATGGAACAAAGACAGTCTCTTCAGCAAATGGTGTTGGGAAAACTGGACAGCAGCATGTAAAACAATGAAGCTAGAACACACCCTTACACCATATACAAAAATCAACTCAAAATGGATTAAAGACTTAAACATAAGACAAGATACAATAAACCTCCTAGAGGAAAACATAGGCAAAACATTATCTGACATACATTTCAAAAATTTTCTCCTAGAAGAAATAAAAGCAAGAATAAACAAATGGGACCTAATGAAACTTACAAGCTTCTGCAGAGAAAAGGAAACCAGAAATAAAACAAGAAGAAAACCTACGGAATGGGAGAAAATTTTTGCAAGTGAAACCGACAAAGGCTTGATCTCCAAAATATATAAGCAACTCATACGACTCAATAAGAAAAAAATAAACAACCCAATCCAAAAATGGGCAGAAGACCTAAACAAGCAATTCTCCAAGGAAGACATACAAATGATCAAAAAACACATGAAAAAATGTTCAATATCACTAATTATCAGAGAAATGCAAATCAAAACTACAATGAGGTATCACCTCACACCAGTCAGAATGGCCATCATTCAAAAATCCAAAAATGACAAATGCTGGAGAGGCTGTGGAGAAAGGGGAACCCTCCTACACTGCTGGTGGGAATGCAGTTTGGTGCAGCCACTATGGAAAACAGTGTGGAGATTCCTCAAAAGACTAGGAATAGACTTACCATATGACCCAGGAATCCCACTCCTGGGCTTGTACCCAGAAGGAAATCTACTTCAGGATGACACCTGCACCCCAATGTTCATAGCAGCACTATTTACAATAGCCAAAACATGGAAACAACCTAAATGTCCATCAACAGGTGACTGGATAAAGAAGAGGTGGTATATTTATACAATGGAATACTACTCAGCCATAAAAACCGACAACATAATGCCATTTGCAGCAACATGGATGCTCCTAGAGAATGTCATTCTAAGTGAAGTAAGCCAGAAAGAGAAAGAAAAATACCATATGAGATCGCTCATATGTGGAATCTAAAAAACAAAAACAAACAAACAAACAAAAACAAAGCATAAATACAGGACAGAAATAGACTCATGGACAGAGAATACAGACTTGTGGTTACGGGGGGGGGGGAAGAGGGTGGGAAGGGATAGACTGGGATTTCAAAATTGTACAATAGATAAACAAGATTACACTGTATAGCACAGGGAAATATACACAAAATGTTATGATAAATCACAGAGAAAAAAATGTGACAATGAGTGTGTATATGTCCATGTATGACTGAAAAATTGTACTGAACACTGGAATTTGACACAACACTGTAAAATGATTATGAATCAATAAAAATGTAAAAAAAAAAATAAAGGCCACATGTGACAAGCTCACATATAACATACTCAGTTAGGTTCAAAGTTAAGAACTTTTCATCTCAGATCAGGAACAAGACAAGATGTCCATGCTCACCATTTCTACTCAGAACAGTACTGGAAGTTCCAGTCATAGCAGTCAGAGAAGAACAAGGAAAGGCGCCCAAGTCAGAAAAGAAGAAGTGAAGTGTAGCTGTTTTCAGGTGATACAATCTTACACAGAAAACCCAAAAGACTCCACACACACACACACAGTCAGAACCAACAAATTCAATAAAGTTGCAGGATACAAAATCAAAATTCAGAAATCAGTTGAATTCTTATACACTAACAATGAGTCATCTGCGAGAGAAAATGAGAAAAAAATCCACTTTGCAATACCATGAAAACACAATACTTAGGAATAAATTTAAGCAAAAACTATCTTAAAAATTATAAGACATTAATGAAAGAAATTAGACACAAATAAATGTAAGATATCTTGTATTCTTAAATTAGAAGAATTACTATTGTGAAAATGTCTACACAAAGCCATCAAAAGATGCTCAACATTGCTAATTTTTAGAGAAATGCAAACCAAAAGCAATGAGGTATCAACTCTCACGTATCAGAATGACTATCTAATCAAAGTCTACAAATAACAAATGTTGGCGAGGTCATGGAGAAAAGGAAACCACTGTACACCACTGGTGGGAATGTCTGTTGCTGCAGCCACTATGGAAAACAGTACAGAAGGTTCTTTAAAAACTAAAAATAGAACTACCGTATGACCCAGCAGCCTCCCGGGTGTACATTCAGGAAAAACGGAAACACTAATTTGAAAAGACATGTGCACCCCAGGGTTCACAGCAGCACTAATTACAACAGCCAAGACATGGGTGCAACACACATGCCCACCAACAGAGGACTGGGTTAGCTAAATGTGGCATGTGTGTGTGTGTAATGGGCTACTACTCAGCCGTAAGAAAGAATACTGTCTCGTGCAGCAACATGGATTCACTTGGAGAATACTGCGTTTAGTGAACTAAGTCAGACAAGGAAAAACATGGTATCACATGTAGAATCTGAAAAATGATACAAATAAACGTATATACGAAACAAATGGCTCATATACAGAAAACAAACTTGTGGTTATCAAAGGGGAGAGGGAAGGGGGTACAAATTAGGGTTGTGGGATTAACAGATACAAACTACCATGTATAAAATAGATAAGCAACAAGGATATACTGTATAGCACAGGGAATTATCTTGTAATAAACTATAATGGAAAATAATCTGCAAAAATAATGAATCACTATACTGTACATCTGAAAGTAACAGAATATTGTAGATCAACTATACATCAATAAAAGAAATGGAAATGTCTATCAGTCGAGAAACGGTTAAATCAGTTACAGCACATTCATATTACAGAATATCATGCAGCAACTTAAAGGTGTGAGAAATAAAAGACCTATGTCAATTTACCTGGATCAGAGGTAAGGAAGATCCATGTACATATAAATAAGAAAAAAAGAGACAGATGGACAGATAAGAAGAAAGGCTTGGAAAAATTTACCTGGCTCATGGTTGTCTGTCTGGAGGAGGGCCCATAGGTTTTAGGCGACTGGGAAATGTGGTCGCTGGAACCACGGTATGAGGTTTTATTTCGTACAGCTTTGTATGGCAAGGATTCTTTACCTTTATAGATAGGTTTTGCAGCTGTAGAGATCATAGCAGGCAGAGTATCTTTAAGTTCAACCTTTTTTTCCCCTGAGGTCAATTTTTTTTGATGCCCTAAGAAAAGGAGACTAGTTTCATTAAATTATTCTAGAAATGACCTCCTTTCAACTTTTAGAAACTTAAAATCTTATTAATCCACTTCTAAAGTACAGCTTCTGTATATTTTTCAATAATTTACATAAAGCAGTTTTATTAACCCAGATATTTTCTCTGGTTTTCTGTTGCTGGGTATTTGGTATTTATAAACATAAAAAGTAAGAGTATAAATGAAGAAAAAGAAATAACAAAAATTATATAATATGTTAGAGACAGAGCTTTTTAAATAGTAGGTCAGTAAAAAGAAAAAATACTTAAGCAATCCAATCAATAAATTCTCAAAGTTTTTAATCCGTAAATGAGACAGCATACCTTAAAGAAAAGTCTGTATTCCTACAGTGAAAAAATCTAGAGCTAGAATAGAGGGGGGTATGCTAAAGAAATGCTATTTTAAAGAGACATATTTTGAGCACTGTCAGAAACAAAACTATGTAATAATGACAACAAGTTCAATATGCTCACTTGGAGAAAAATACATTAAAATAAAAAGCAGAATGTGGAGAATTTAGATGGCACTTTCTCAAAGTTAATAGAAAAACTTACATTAATGTGTTTAGTTTTCACAATATATAGCTCACAGAGACATAAGGCATGATTATACACCGCCACTGGAGAAGTGGGTAAGAAACGGGGTCTGCAAATGAGTTCTTAAATGTTAGTAGATTAGATGGTTGGGAGATGGTAATGAAAGGAACGGAAGAAAATGAACATAATATTTATTTTCCTTCACACTTACCCTCATGTTTAGTCTTTCTGTTGGTCTTGCCTGGGACTGGACAAAAGAGAGATACATAAATATAAGGAAGAGGAATAAGATGGGTTTGTGTCAGTCATTTGCAGGACCTGTGACAGCGTGGGAGACAGAAAGGTTGAGAACAAACTGGTTCCGACTCAGCAGTGGGGAAGGGGGAGCTGCGCTAGACACTGCTCATTTGCCGAGAAGGCACGTGTGTCAGACGAGCTTCATTCAGAGTTTAGTTTCACTGATATTTTGCTAAACTGGTTATGTGGCTAAAGCTAGTAAAATCTGATTATTTTCATATAATTAAATCTTTAGTCATTAAAAAACCATACCATACACTAAGAATATTAGAAATACCTGAATGTCCTTTGTCCGGTGAAGGAAGCTGCTTGGTTTTATAAGCACTCGGTCCAGCCCCCAATGCTCTGTGAAGTGGTTTTGGATGTCCAGTCACAGGGGGTGAAAAGTACTCGGAAGGTTCTTCTAGAAATATTTAGAAAATATGCTAGCTGTAAGATGGATCACATTGATAACTAGTTTTATTTTTAATACTCACACAATAAGTTAGTGGCCAATAAAAATAAAATTTAGAAAATTAATGAAAATTCTTGGAGATAAGTAAAATAAAAAAGATATAGACTTAGAAGGACCATTTGGGGATCAGAGCTAAGGGAAAAAGCAAATCACAGAAGGCTTCATAAGACCCCATTTCTGTGAAATATCCAGTGCAGGCAAATTTCATAGAGACAGAAATTGGTGTAGTGGTTGCCTCGGGCTGGGGGACTAGGAGGACCAGAGGACAGAAGGCAGTGGGATTGTTTTCAAAGTGATGAAAGTAAAAATTTGCAAAAAAGAATTTTATACCCAGGAAACCTATCATTCAAAGACCAAAGATGAAACGAAGGCATTTCCAGATTAAAAAAGAAGAGACTTTGTTTTTATACTACCAGCCAAGTGTTAAAAGGCCGAGACAAAATGACACCAGATAGTAACTCAAATCCACATGAAGAAATAAAAAAGCACCTTACAGGTCATTATACAGGTAGATGTAAATGACAATGTAATTTCTTCTCTCTTATGCAGCAGCCCTTTTAAGCATAAAACTATTGCTAGATGTATAAAATAAAACTCAATTTTACTTCTACATAAGAGCATTGAATAATTCAAAAACTAAATTAGGGAAACAATTTTGTTTGCAATAGCATCAAAAATAATAGTAATAAACTTAACAGAGGGGCATGGCTTGTACTAAAAGTTACAAAATGCTGCTGAGGGAAATTAAAAGAAATCTAAATAAAGAAGTAAATTCAATGCTGATAGACTAGCGGAATAGTATTCCATTGTGTGGAGAGAGTGTGTGGAGAGAGAGAGAGAGAGAGGGAGGGAGAGAGAGAGTGTGTGTGTGTGTGTGTGTGTTTTGTGGCAAGTCACATCATAGGAGCTGCCTCTCAAATGACTACAGATCACAAGGCTGTGGTCTTTGGCACTGATGCCAAATACTGTATCAAAAGGCTACTATTATACTGCCAGGAAAAAAGGGTAAATTAAAGCCATTTCATGTTCAGGCTTGCAAGGATTTATCTACGATATTTCTGAACAAAAAGTAAGACATAAAAAGAAACTATACTATAATAACTATTCTAAGAAATCACACACTACTTTACACCTTTCTCTGTAATGTTTACCTTCATTGTTGAAGGGCGCTAAGTGAATCACTCTTGTTGTGTATTTACTTGCTGTGTTGTGCCTGGTATACAGATCTTGATGTGAGAATGCGTTTTTGTTTTCAAGTAAATTCATACCTAAAATAAAATTTAAAAAGAAAAATTACATGATAATTTCACATCAAATTCCTTTCCAACTTGGATGCCTATTGCATATTTCTCCCCAGTTTCACTGAGAAGTAACTGACATACATGGCTGTGTAAGTTCAAGGTGTGCAGCAGGAGGGCTCAGCTTACATGTATTGTGCAATGGTTACCACAATAGACTGAGGTAACATCCATCGTCTCATATAAACACAACAAAAAGAAACAATAAAAAAACAGAAAAAATGTTTTGCCTGTTAGGAGATTTACTGCCAGAATTTACTCTCTTAATAACTTTCCTATATATTGTATCATCTCTCTGATATATCCAATTCTTCACAGTCATTTAGACAGCCTTCCCCCATCTGGTTGAGAAAAATTCTCTTGTAGAGGAAGGTTCTTTTATAGCATTTTGATGTGGTGTTTTTAGTACCTGCAAACACAGATGTACAAGGGCACTTCGGGGGTGAATTAGAGTGATCAGCAGCAGAGCCCTCACTGTGTGTTTTTAACCTGATGTGGAGGGTGGCACACTGATGAACACTTTCCATTCTTAGCATCTTCCTTAATTTTGACCCTTTTTCCCAACCCTGTAATACTCTGAAGCAGAATATTCACTTCTTCCTTTCTTCTGTGCACTACATTTAGAAGGACGCGTGTACAGGAGTCACTTCAGAGATCAGAGCTCCACGTGTGCAATGCTGGCCTCCCCTCCCCCCAGTCAGTCAGTGCTCGCTAGACTTACTTTTCATAAGCCTTACTTACTTGTGAAAGTAACAGGTGCAGTTGTAGAACACTCCCATTTAAACAAAGATTGTAAACCTCCTAATGTACTTAACCAGTGGCTAGAGAGTAAACTAAAGCCACAGGCCAAGAGGTTGTACGTGAGAAAATAAATATTGCTGACATAATTTATTTAGAAACTATGACTCTAAGCTAGCCATTCATATTTGTCGAGTAAGAGTAAAGTCTGGGGAGGGTATTTAAATCACTAAAAATCAAAGCCTTAAGGCGCGTTAAGGTCATGGGTCCTCACTGTCATGTTTACATGTGTTCTTGAGCTTATTTTCATGAAAGCATCAAGGCTACACCGTTTGCATGAAGGTATTTTGGTAAACTTTAGTATCCAATGTCAATACCATTCTGGATGCAGGCAGTAGAGGTAGCACATACCTCACATGACCTCTTGAGTTCCAACAACTAAAACGCAGATTAAAAAATACATTTTAAAAAAGTATTGCTGAGATGGCATAAAAATACACTCTAGCGACCAAAAAGGAAGTAAAAGTATTTAAATTGGGAGTTTGTGCTAGAAAGGAGTGGGTGTGTGCATGTGCGCACATTTTTTATAAGCCTGGCTGACCTGCAGTAATGTGGGCAGTGGGGGAGAAGACAAGGTGGGAAACTCCACAATAAAGACAAATAAAAAATAAAGGAGGCACAATCAAGCAGTTTAAAATAAAATACCCCTGAACAGGACTTCAGTATGTACTGCTGGTGGCCGCCTATGACAGAAGCTGAGCGGAGGGACGCGATGGTAACAGCGCGGAGAAACATCGGAGTGTTGTCTTTTTTAAGTTAGTGCTACGTATTTTCTGAGTGTTTAAAATATTTCCTAAAGACTAAACTTTAAAAAGCATACTACAAAAAGTATTCTCAATAGTCAGATATTTATTTTATATCATATCTTTTACCCTGACTGTCAACAGGTGAAACACTGATCTTGTTTGTTGAAAATTTAGCTGGTGCAATGGGCCAAGTAAAAAGATCTGCTTGATACTGTGGGGACGTATCTTTGTCTTCAAATAAATTCACACCTAAAATAAAAAAGAAAAATACCACAAAGACATGGTCACTATGTGCACACTACTCCCCAGCCTCTGTAATTTAGTCTTCATTTCTGTGACTGTGAATTCTGCTTCCCACATGAGGATGGGGTGGCCACTTTATCACTCCAGTTTGTACGAACAATTCCTTCATTTTTGCTTCGTTTTCTTTGTTCTGCAGTCTGACTCAGCATCTTACTTAATTTGGATCTTTAATCCAACCATATTTCACCTTAAACAAGAATATCCATGTCTGTATTTGACCTGTACTCTCCTTTCAATTCCTTTTGTCTTAGTAATTTATATTGCTCAAATTTTATTCAGAGCATTCAATTATAAACTCACCCTTAATAAATAACTATAAAATGATTAAACTAATTTTGTTGTTAAAAGGCATGACATTGTGTTTGGCTGTAAGTGGGAGCACTTTACCGCCGTGACTAAGGCTGTTGCTCAGAACTGACAAGGACCCCATTAATAAGCAACAATGAAGCAAAAGTAACTGGAAAAACCTAGACAACAATACTCTACAAATTAAAGACATGGAAAAATGGCTTATTGTAACAGATCAAATTTGTCAGAGTAAAACACAAAACAGATTTAACTGCTTGGTTCAAACAATTTCATTTTTACATCACCAGCTTTTCCCCCATTAAAAGCCGCTGGAGTAAATAATTTTTATATGATTCATTTTTAACAATACTTTTTTCAGGAACAAAACTGAGGATGTAATAAAATAAAGCATTCAAAAGCAAAGCTTCAGAACTCTTGCCTTAATCTTAAATTTCAGTGAAAACACACATGTGGGTGTTTGTATCTGAACATTCAGTTACTTTCAAATTCTAGCTTTCAACATCAATTCTGCAGAAAGTTCATAACTACAGTACTTCTTGCATCAAACAGAAATGTATCTACACTGCTACTATTAGGACTAATGCGGTAACTGTGAATTGTGCAGCTCGGCTAGAAAACGCCACTCTAATACAGACACCATTACCTGCCAACCTAATTATGCAGAGGTAACTGGTAAGCAGTGAAGCAGCCCTCTTGTACTGCACACCACCTAGCCTTTTCGCTTTTGCAAATTCAAAGCAACATTCCTTTCTAAGCCAGCAAAGACAGTGAATAGAATGGCAGCTGGAAATATAAATCAAGAATATTCCAGAGTCATTTTGCATTAGATTTGGTGGATTACTTTCCAAATGGATGAGTTTAAGAACTAAGTAATATCTAGCTAAATTTCCATTGATAGTAAATACTAGAGTTTAACTAAATAGAAGAGGAAATTCATGAACATTTCTGATCATTAACACTAACATATAGTTACTGCTGTCACTAACGATGCACAGTTAACTAGATCCCAGAGACAGCACAGAGCATAAATGTTAAACTTGAAAAATTCCTGTTATTACCAGGGTGATTCTTAAATTGTGTCTTGATTTCATCAACCATTGCCCCTCTTCCAACAGTATCTGTCACATGTTCTATGAAAGTCTCTAAGGACATAAAACAGGTTTTAAAACACTCTCTGAGGTGACATCAGTGCACACGTCTGTCTGTCTGTGTGTGTGCGTAGTGCTGGCTTAATTAGTACTCGTTACTGCAGATGAAGAGTTACAATGATGCATATCTGGACTGCAGAATCAGAAGCCTTAGCACCGGAAGGGCTGCTAGCCGTCATGTCAGCCTCATGACCCTGAAGCTGCAGGTGTTCTGTGATGTGATTGAGAACGTGTATCAGGACAACTAAAAACTAAGCACAAGTGGATGCCCCATTAATTCCATAACCAGTGCTCTTATACACAATGCTGTCTCTCATACGATGTTAAGGGTCTTGGGGAGTTCATGTGATCAGCAGTAGCACCACCGCTGGGACTGCATCCCACTCCGTTTGAGTTTTTATGATGTGATTTGAACATTTCAATGGATTTAGAAACAAATAACTACGTCAAATCAGAGGAAAAATACACAAAAGTTATTAAAGAAAAATTCAAATTGAAAAGGGATAAGTAAAGAATGTTGATTACAGAAGGGCATGTACCAGAGGCTGGAAACCTACCCTGAACCCAGCACTATTAGGCGGCTCTTACTTTCCAGTAACGGCTGAGACCAGGACTAGGTGTAAAAGATTACACTATGAACTCTGGAGCCAAAATACACGTCAAAATTCAAAAAGAGGTGGGAATCAGCTTGGGTATCGTCACCAAAACGATCCACAAAACTTACAGTTGGAAAGAACAAGTTTCAGTAAGTGCGTCACAATATTTTGTGAGAGTGACATGAGCTACGGCGACGCACAATGAGAGGTATCAGCGGTATGACCGAGGCTCTGGTTCCCCTCCACCTGGTACAGGGGAGAATGGAAGGCCTCTTTGCAATAAGCACGCAAAGATGCTTCTATCAGCAAGGAAGCATGAAGAAGAGCATTTCACAGCAGACAGAATTAAGGACGAGAAAAAAAAAAAGAAACGTGCTAATCTAGAAAGAATCACAGTCACCCTCCTTCACGACACCCCACCCCCACCGCCTAAGTTACTTTCCAGCCTGCTCTCCTGGACTCCCTAGGACATGTCTGCACTGCACTGCTTCTTTGCCTGTCTCCTGTTTGGGGGGTGAATTCGGGCATCTGAGAGGACGCCCTGCAGGAAAGCAGCACGCAGGGCGCCCTCCCCTCGGGGGCTGGCTGCTGCCTGACTGCGACGTGGTGACGAGGCTCCCGCAGGGCCTGCCGCACTGAGTCTCCTTCTGGGCGGTGAGAAGCTAGCGGCGCTGCTCTGCGGGCACCGCCGTGTGCGCTGGACGACAGCTGTTTTCCTTCTGACTGTCCCTTTCCCCCGTTCTTCTGGTAAGCTCTCTGCCTCCTCTCACTTCACACCAAAGATCAAGACGAAGTGTGTCGGCCTGTTACGTCGGACAAGGGGCGGGAGCGTGTGAACCACATGACAAGACTGAGGACGTCTACTTCCCCTGCGCTACTGGCAACGTGCCCGATACTTTAATTGTGCAGAGGGAGCTCGTAATTAGTGAAGGAACTGTCTGCTAAATCCCTCTTTCAGTCTCATTCATAAGCTAGCCTTTCTGTCTGTGCAAATACAAAGCAGCTATCCCTCTACCCCGAAAACACAGTGATTAGAACCACATCTGACATGCTTCCGTCAAGCACATTCCAACCTCACCACGGCACTGAATGTCTGAGGCTCATGTTTTAAATGAAGGAGTCCTGAAACGTACGCCCTGTAGTTAATCTCCCATTGATGGTAACTGCTGGAGCTCCACTGATCACAGCAGGGAATTTAGGACGACAGTGTACCGTGTAATACCACCACACAGGTGCTGTAACCACTGAAGACTCAGACTTTAAGAAACTCTAGAGAAGATAAACAAACCAGAAAGATACTTGCAGTGTCTTTGTTCTTACCAAGATGACTCTTGGACTGCGTCTTGACTTCACCCTTTCGTAGACCTTTTCCGACAGCACCTGGGAAGCGCTCTGTATCGGTCTCTACAGAAACAAACAATTTCAAAACACTTTGCAAGGTAAATACTGACTTGTTGTGTGAGGTTCTGTGTGTGCAATGCTTCTTTAATCAGCATTATTTCATTACACAAGAAGAGTTCTAATGTAATGTCTGACCTGCAAAATCAAAAGGCTTTAAAACAGAAAGAGCCAGTAAGCCATCATACACACTTCATTGCATTGAGGCTCAGAGATGTGTAGTGAGGTGACCAAGGCCACGGATCCAGGTAATGACACACTGGTCCATAACTGATGCCTCATAATTCCTTAACTAGGACTTCTCTCATAAAATGCAAAGTCTTGTGCAAATTTGTCATCCTAGGAGAGTTTACCTTAATAAACATTAAGATTCATTCATGTGTGTACGTTAAAAACACATTCCTATGGTAAGGATATACCTGTGAAGCGGACATAACATTTCTTCCCAGGTCAAGTTACGAAGTATGGGCATCAGACTCACAGAATGTTGCTGTGAGGCAGAGATTCTTGCCATATCCAGGAATACTTTAATGTCTTTTTTAAAAAAAAGATTGTAAGTCAAGTCGGCACCGTGATGGAAAAGAACAAGTAACCTGTGGACAGAGGCAGGCGCGCTCTCGAGAGCTCTCAGCGGAAGGCCTTCTGCCCGCGGAGGAGGAAGCGGGTCACCTGCAGGAGCCGCGTGGCAGCACAGCCCTTTCCACTTGAGTCTGTACGTGCTTCTTCCTTTCTGCTGGATTCAGACACTACTCTCTAGGTCCAATGTCAGGAAAAGAAATTGGAATGTAGGTAAAAGATTTCATATTGCAAAAGAAATCATTAGAATTGGTGACTCTGGGTCGAGTCACCGACTGGGTTAAGTTTTGTGGGCCAAATTTGGTTCTAGCACAGCAAGTAATTTGAACTGGAACCTGTTGTATCCAAATATTATAGACCAGAAGTCTTGTTTAGGAGAAGGGGTTGACCACCAGCATGTCCAGCATGCGTTACCAGGGCAGCACAACTCTATCACCACTGCAGTCTAAGCAAAAGACTGAAACCAAAGGCTCGCTGGACTGGGCAGGACAGGTTCTCAGCAATTCAGTTAGCAGCACTTGTAAAGTAACGTGTGCTACAGCGACACGTGACTGGGGACACGAGCAGGCACGCTTCAGCCCTCCGACTCTTCTGCAACACACACAATTAGAGGAACTGACTCGTCTGAGTCGAGGAAGCAGAGGGCTCTCAAATAAGCAGGGAGGCGCTGAGGGCAGCCCTCGCAGGCGGGCTGGGTGAGCGCAGGAGCGGGAACGGTGCGCGCAGGAGAGACCTCGTCTACTACAGCCACAGTTTGTCTCCTTCACAATATGTTGCTTTAAAAATTTTTTAAAATTCTATATTTTTAACTGAAGTTCATTAGTGTCATAGTTTTAGATTCCACATATGAGTGACATCATATAGTATTGTTTCTTTCTGTCTGACTTAACTTCACTTAGTAATGATGATCTCCAGGTCTATCCATGTCGCTGCAAATGGCATTATTTTATTCTTTCTTATGGCTGAGTAGTACTCCATTACATATATACATATATACATATACATGTATACATACACACACCTATCTCACAGCTTCTTTATCCAGTCATCTGACGATGGACATTTAGGTTGTTTCCATGTCTTGGCTGTTGTAAATAGGGCTGCTGTGAACACTGGGGTGCATGTGTCTTCTTGAATTGTGTAACAATCATCATAGCCGATTTTAGAATCAACTTCATACTTATACTGATTAAATTCCAGGGAGATGGAGAAACATGACTCCCATGTAGTTTTGTTCCCTTATCCCCATTTTTGTGCTAACTTATGTTACACCTAAAAAATTAAAAACAGTGTTAGAACTGTTCCTATAATCATTTCTTTATGAAACTTCTTAACTTTTAAAGAAGCTGAGAAAGGTAGAGCGAGTATAGGGTATTTTTACAGTGTCTGTGAAACCAGCATTCTTATTTACAATCTGTGCTTCTTTTAGTTGGTTCCTGTGGTCTCAAGTTACCATCTGGTGTCTTTTTCTAACCTAGTTCATCCTTGTTCACACCAATCATCTTCTTTGTGCTGCTCTTGTGAAGTGTATGTCCATACATTAGCGGCCCAACCACACATTTATATCTCTTGTGTTATACAATCATCTTTAAATCAACTGAGAGAAAGAAAGAGACAATAATGCATTTATACAGTCTTTTGTAATTTTGGAGTTATTCTAAGCCATGTGTTTGCTTTTTTATTTCTTTCTTGTGAATTCAATTTACTGTGTGAGATCACTTTCAGTGGCAAGAAGTTCCTTCGGCATTTCTTGAAAAGCGGAGCTGTTAGCAATGAACTGTTTGAGTTTTTATTTGGTTGGGAATCTCTTTAACCTCACTGTCAGCTTTGAAAGACAGTTTGCCTGCGGTCAGTTCCTTGGCTGACAGATTTTTCTTTCATTGTTTCAACGTTCCATCTGCTGCCTCCTGGCCCCGTAATCTCTGTCCCTAACGTAGGTTCCTGGGGTCCCGTTTAAGAACCTCAGCTGGTTTTCTCCTGTCGCTCTCAAGATTTTACCTTTGCCCTTGTGTTTTACCAGCTTTACATTTTCACTCTCATGGGTCTGGCTGTGGTTGCTCTGTGCTCATTCTACTTACATTTCACTGAGCTTGAATGTGTGGATTCATAGTTTTCACTGATTAGTTTTCATACTTCTCGGCTGTCTTTTCGAACATTTTTACTGCCCCTTTCTCGCTCTGTTTCCTGTCATTCCCAGTACCTCACGTTCGTTGTTTTCTTCTCTTGAACCCTTTGGCAATATTTTCAGAGTTTACATTTGGTTCTTTGACATTACGTTTTATTTCTTGTTGATACTGTCTATTTGACAAAATACTTTCATATCTTTCTTTTCTTCTTTAAGTGTTGTTTCCTTTAATTCTCTGAACACGTTTATAATAACTGTGAGGCAGTCACTGTCCGCTGGGTGCCACATCCAGGATTCTCACAAGCACTCTGTTTCCTGCTTCTTCCTACACTTGGGTCACAATTTACTATTTCTTTGCATGTCTAGTTTTTTTCTCTTTTGCTAATAACTAGATGTTTCAGACAATATATCATCTCTGGATTCTGTTTCCGTTCCCCTTTCTGGGGCTGGTTGGTTGGGGTTTTTCAGAGCTCTCCCACTAGCACCCCTCTCCCCTGATGTGTGCAGCCCCAGCGCTGCCCCTCAGAGGCATGTCCTTGGCTGCACACAGCTGCCTTCTGAGGTTCATGCTTTAACAGGCTCTGAACATTCATTATCCCTTTTTTCTCTCTTAAGGTGTTTTCTTCTTTCAACATCACAGAAAACAGCACAGAAAAGTGTGTCTAACTCTGTTACTCCAGGCCTAATAAAGAGGGAATATTGATAACCAATGAAGCAACCATCTGTCATATTCTTCCTCCCACATTCCTCAGCTAGCCCTCCTGCATTTGCAAATTCAGGAGACATGTCTAGCCTAAAAGTACAAAGTGAATAGAATATAGTTGGGTATATTTGTACCAAGCATATTCTAAGGTTATTAAAGGATTGTTTTTTATGGATTATATCCTAAATGAATGAGTTCTAAAATTAATAATATGTAGCAAGTTTTACATTGATATTTAAAACCAAAATTCAACTAATTAAAGGAGGGAATGCATGAAAACTTTTGCCCATATAAGAAACCATAGATGTTGTTACTAAAGATCCGTATTTAATTAAACTCCAGAGGAGATAAGTAAACCTAAAATCTCAGATCTGTAAAATTCTTGTTCTTACCAGGGAGATGCATTGATTGTACCTTGGACTCTCCGTTCATTACATTTCTTTGAATTTTTTCTGCCAACCATTCTACCTTAGTCCCTGTAGGAAGGAACAAATTTCAAAACACTTTGCATGGTAACCATTTACATACTGATATGTGTGCTTGCACATTTGTGGGGGGCTAATTTAATCAGCATTTTTTATTGTGGAAGATGACTTATGTTGAACTGTCTGGTTTACAGAATCACAAAACCTTACGTTGGAAAAGATTAAGCAATTATATTAGCCATGTTACATTGAAGTTTAGAGATTTTCAGTAACAGACCAAAACCAAATACCCAAGGAATGACAAAACTGCATAATTTCTTGCTAGTGTTTTTTTTTCTATAGACTGCTCTCTCTTACGCAAACTGAAATCATCCCAGAGAATTTCCAGGTTTACATTAAAAGTACATTTATTCTGTAGGGATCCTGATAAGGCAGAACTTAGTATTTTTTCCTAACAGGACAAGATGGAAACCAATCTTCTTAGTCACAGAAACTTAGCTTGAGCCAGAAATTCTCTTACTTAACCCAGGAGAATTTTAATACCATTTAGGCTATGTAACTGTAAATCACGGATGGAGGCATCACTGGGTTGGGAGAAGGTGCCTCTGAGGTTCCTCCAGCATGCAGACCTTACATCTTGCCTAGCAGAGGAAATGGTGAAATTTGTTCCAGAGCCAAGACTCTGACTGGATCCATTTCCATTTGAGTTCTTCTGTGATTTGAACTTTTGGCAAATAATTAACAACTATTAACTACGTTCAATGACATGTAGAACTCCTGGGATTGACTAAGAAGGTATTCATACTGAGAAGGGATGACCAGGACTGGGACCGAGAGGGGACGTCCTGGGTATGCACACGTGCACACGAAGCCACAATCTCTACTGCAGCTGCCATACCGTCAGTGGGCTGCAGTTTTAATTATACAGGGATATGCGTAATTAATGAAATAACTATCTGTTAAATTCCTCTTTCACTCTCATCCATAAGGTTGCAGTTCTGCTTCTGCAAATACAAGACAGCTTCCCTTCCCTGGCCTGAAAAGCAGAGTGAGCACGGTAATATCTGACATGCTTCCGTCAAGCACGTTCTAAGCTCACTGTGTCACTGAATACTCATGGACCATTTCTGATTGAATCAATTCTGAAATTGGCACTCAGCAGCTAGTGCTCCAGTGGTCGGCACTGCTAGAGCTCCCGTGACTACGGGAGGGAATCAGGGAAGACTTGTTACCCCGCAGTAACAGCAGACAGGTGCTGCAGCCGTAGATGAGCCAGACTGCAGCTAACTCCAGAGTAGGCGCGTAAGAAACAGGCTTCAAACATTCTTGTTCTTACCAAGATGACTCTTGGACCATGTCTTGATTTCAGTCTTCGCAATACCTCTTCCAATAATATCTGGGAAGGGTTCTGTATTAGTCTCTATAGAAATAAACAGTTGTAAAACACTTTTGTAAGACCAATAGTAAAATGTGTATTTTGTGTGTGTGTGATGTACCCTTTAATTAGACCTTTTTATTACAGAGAAGAGTTAAAATGAAATGTCTGGAGTGCAGAATCATAAGACCTTAGAATCGGAAGGGACATGAGCAGGCATACAAGGTTCATTATGCTGAGGCGCAGAAGCGTTCAGTGAGGTGACCAAGGCCATGTAATCAGGCAACGACAAAATGGGCCATACACTGACGCCTTGTAACTCCTTACTTAGGGCTTTCTGTATAAAATCCAAAGGCTTTGGTAAATTTAAGTCTCCTAGAGAGTTCCTCTCATAAATATAACCCTCATGTATACAATGAAAACACATGCACATGGTAAGGACGTGCCCTGTGAGGCAGGACGGGCACTTCCCCTTTCTGTATTTCATCTGTGCTCTCCTTTCAGCTCCTTTCCTCCTAGCAATTTTTATTGCTCAAATTTTATTTAGAGCATTTACTTGTGTATTTACCACTAATAATGTAATTAAGTTAATTTTGTTCTTAAATTTTATTTTCTGTTGAAGTGTACTTGACTTACAATGTTGGTTTCAGGTGTACAGCAAAATTATTCAGTTATACATATTTATACACGTATTTTTTTCTTTTCAGATTCTTTTCCATTGTAGGTTATTACAAGAAACTGAATATACTTCCCTGTGCTGTACAGTAGACCCTTGCTGTTTATTTTATATACAGTAGTGTGTGTCTGTTAATCCCCCCAAGAAGACATTTTAAATTGAAGGGATGTAAATGGTAGCACTTCACTGCTGTCACTAAGGCTGTCATTCAAAGCTGAAAAGCAACTAAATCAGAAACTGAGAGAACCCAGACGACAATATGCTGACAATTAAAGACACAGGAAAATGGCTCATCACACAGACCAAGTCTGTCAGAGTGAAACACAGAGAAGGTTTCATTTTTACATCACCAGCTTTTCCCCAGTTAAAAGTAAGTATTTTTATTTGATTCACTTTTTAACAATACTTTTTAAGGAACAAAAGTGAGTATCTGAGAGTTCAGCTACTTTCAAATTCTAGCTTTCAAGATCAATTCTTCATAACTACAGAATTTCTTGCATCAAAGAGAAATGTATCTAACACTATGATAATCCAGGACTAAGGCAGTGTCTGTGAGTCATAAAACTCAGCTAGAGAACGCCACTAGTTCTCTAAGAAACCATGAGATGAAAGGCCTCTTTGCAATAAGCACGCAAAGATGCTTCTATCAGCAAGGAAGCATGAAGAAGAGCATTTCACAGCAGACAGAATTAAGGACGAGAAAAAAAAAAAGAAACGTGCTAATCTAGAAAGAATCACAGTCACCCTCCTTCACGACACCCCACCCCCACCGCCTAAGTTACTTTCCAGCCTGCTCTCCTGGACTCCCTAGGACATGTCTGCACTGCACTGCTTCTTTGCCTGTCTCCTGTTTGGGGGGTGAATTCGGGCATCTGAGAGGACGCCCTGCAGGAAAGCAGCACGCAGGGCGCCCTCCCCTCGGGGGCTGGCTGCTGCCTGACTGCGACGTGGTGACGAGGCTCCCGCAGGGCCTGCCGCACTGAGTCTCCTTCTGGGCGGTGAGAAGCTAGCGGCGCTGCTCTGCGGGCACCGCCGTGTGCGCTGGACGACAGCTGTTTTCCTTCTGACTGTCCCTTTCCCCCGTTCTTCTGGTAAGCTCTCTGCCTCCTCTCACTTCACACCAAAGATCAAGACGAAGTGTGTCGGCCTGTTACGTCGGACAAGGGGCGGGAGCGTGTGAACCACATGACAAGACTGAGGACGTCTACTTCCCCTGCGCTACTGGCAACGTGCCCGATACTTTAATTGTGCAGAGGGAGCTCGTAATTAGTGAAGGAACTGTCTGCTAAATCCCTCTTTCAGTCTCATTCATAAGCTAGCCTTTCTGTCTGTGCAAATACAAAGCAGCTATCCCTCTACCCCGAAAACACAGTGATTAGAACCACATCTGACATGCTTCCGTCAAGCACATTCCAACCTCACCACGGCACTGAATGTCTGAGGCTCATGTTTTAAATGAAGGAGTCCTGAAACGTACGCCCTGTAGTTAATCTCCCATTGATGGTAACTGCTGGAGCTCCACTGATCACAGCAGGGAATTTAGGACGACAGTGTACCGTGTAATACCACCACACAGGTGCTGTAACCACTGAAGACTCAGACTTTAAGAAACTCTAGAGAAGATAAACAAACCAGAAAGATACTTGCAGTGTCTTTGTTCTTACCAAGATGACTCTTGGACTGCGTCTTGACTTCACCCTTTCGTAGACCTTTTCCGACAGCACCTGGGAAGCGCTCTGTATCGGTCTCTACAGAAACAAACAATTTCAAAACACTTTGCAAGGTAAATACTGACTTGTTGTGTGAGGTTCTGTGTGTGCAATGCTCCTTTAATCAGCATTATTTCATTACACAAGAAGAGTTCTAATGAAATGTCAAACATAGAAAACAAACTATGGGTACCACAGGGGGAAGCACAGGGGAGGGATAAAATTAGGAGTTTGGGATCAACAGATACACACTACTATGGATAAAACAGACAACAGGGACCGACTGTAGCACAGGGAACTATATTGAATTTCTTGTAACAACGGATGAAAATCTGAAAAAATATGTATGTATGTATATGTAAAAAAGGTCAGATTTTCAAGTCTTATTAAATTGTTGGTTTCCTGCTTTAAAAATGCTTACAATATATTCAAAGAACTACGTAACAATCACCACAGTCAATTTTAGAATCTGCTACAGATTTATACCACACAGAGTAAATTCTAGGTAGATTTAGAAATGTTACCTTCATATTCTACAGATATAGTTCTCCTTATAACTTCTTTTCTTACCCTATTTTTATATTTGTAATGTGTAAGCATAAATTCGCTTATCACAATTGCTTTTTTAATTATTTATTTACATAACTTCTCATCCTTAAGAGAAACTGAGAGAAGACAGCGCATGCATGTGCAGTGTTTATATACTACTCATGTTGTGTGTGACGTCTGGCTCCCATCTCTGCCATTATTCAGAACCACACCGTCTGACCTCTGCCATCCTCGCTGTGCCCTGCACTCTGAGGTGCTGATTCTTCCTTCTGACGGTGTAAACGTACTGAACTCTCCACTGGTTGCTAAACTTTCAGTTACTGTACTTTCAACTCCTGGATTTCCACATGGTCCTTTCTAAGTGACATATTTCTAAGTGGTGTATACTCCCTACTTGGTGAAACACTGTCATCATACCTTCGCTTCCTTCTTAATAATGTTTACATTTAGTTCTTTGAACGTATTTATAATAACTGTTTTTCAGTTGTTCTTTAAGTCCAAAACCTTGCATGCTCATGCACAGTTTCTGCTATGTGCCTTTTTCCCTGTTACACATCACATTTTACTGTTTCTTTGCATGACCCATAACTAGATGCCGAAAACTGGGTATTTTAGATTCATAATACAGCCTCTTGCCATACTGACTTCATCCTCTTTCAGGGCATACTACTACTGGTTTCTTGTTTGTAATTTTAGTTATTTGGCTGAAATATTTTACTGAAATCATTTCCCTCTGCAGTTTGAAGCCACGACAATTGCTCTCCAAGGGAAGAAGCCTCGGATATGCAGTCCCCTCTGGACTTCGGTGGCTTTAGCAGTGCTGTCTGTCTCCTTCCGTCAGGTCTCTGCTGTCTGCCTCCTGGTGTCACACCAGAAGCCCCAGGGCAGCGTGTCTATCACTTATAGGAGTCGAGGCCACAGCGTAATCTCTGAACTACCCAATACAACTAACGGGCTCTACTCTACTACCGAGGAGACACAATAAATGTGCCTGATCTTCCCAACAGATGGAGAACACTGGTAACCGAGGAATTAACCGTGTGTTCACTCCCCTTGTCACTGTCACATTCATTCACCAGGGCCTTTCTCCTTTGGCCAACTGCAAGCAACCTTCTATCTCAGCTGGAAGTAGAGAGCAGAACGAACTGAACATACTCGCATCAAGTATATTCTGAGGTCCCTGTAACATTAATTTTATAACTTAATTTCTAAATAGATGATTTCTAAAACTCATAATACCTAGCTAATTTTTAAATTTCTAATAAATACCACAGTACAACCAATTATCAGGATATTCACAAAGATTTTACCTATATAACAACAACACATGGGTACTCCTGTCATTAAAAATTCATAATTAAACTCCAAAGAAGGTAAATAAACCACAAAGATTAGACTTGCACAACTCTTGTTCTTACCAGGGAGGCTCTTTGGTTCTATCTTCACTTCCCCCGCTAATAGGCGTCTTCCAACAGTATCTTTCAAACGTTCTAGGTCAGTTTCTACAGAAATAAATATCAAAACACTTTATAAGGTGATCCTAACGTGACTGTGCGTGTGCACGCGCGCGCACGTGTGTGTGTGTGTAGCAAGATGTTCGTTAGCCATCTCACTAACGAGTGGGCAGCACGATGCGACGTTTGGGCTGCAGTCACCAAGCCTGAGAACTGGAAGGGCTGTGAGCCTTGTTAAGCCTCCAAACCACTGACGCTTTGAGACGCTGATGATTTGACGGAGACTGTGTATCCAGACAATGACAAACTTGCTGTATAACCTTACAGCTTATAATTCTTTACCCTGAAGAGTTTATGATAATAACGTAACTTTTAAGTTTCCATTAGAGTCATAATCATACTGTAGGGGTACATATCCACTGATGTGGAACATAAAATTTTTTTCTCACAAGTTACGTTGCAAACCATGGTCTGCACTGTCACCACAGAGAAGAAATTCTTGGACTCATCCAGGAATATTTTAATGCCCTTCTGTTACTTAATTGTAAACAAAGTGGGCATCAGTGATGGAAAATAGTAACAGGACATTTTGCAGACTGAGAGAAGAGTGCTCTCCCAGGTCCCTGAGGCTTGAAGACCCTGTAGCTTGGGAGGAGGAAATGCTTACATCTGTACAAGTACCAGGACTGAGATTGGGTCTCCTTCCATTTGAGTTTTTATGTGATTTTAAATTTGAAAACTGCAACTAGGTCCAATTACAGGAAAAATACATGCACATTATTAAAGGAGAGTTTATACTAAAAAAGAAGTAATTAGGAATGATCAACTACTGGGTCTGAAAGTTGTGGTGAATTTGGTTCTAGCAGAGCTAGTACCTGAAGTTAGAAACCTGTCACCATCAAGACACCAGATGGAAGTCTGTCCTGGGAGAGTGGCTGGGCCAGGCGGATGAGAGGCCGTGCAGCCTGCACCAAGCGGCTGCTGCTACAGCAGCGTCAAGAGAACGAACAGAGGGGCTCAGAGGAGGCAGAGCACGTTTTCAACAATCAAGTAACACACTGTGAAAGGGTTAAGATCCACAGCAAAATAAAGCTAGGGAAAGTTAGCTTCTGGTTCTTTCTCCAGCTACTGTCGTGCGGAGGACTTGTTCATCTGAAGTAAGGAAGCAAAGAATCCTCAAGTAAGCAAGGTCAGGTCAGGTACTAGGAATTAAAACGTATGTGCTGGAAGTTTTTATAATTTATAATAGTTTTTGAATTTATATTCTAGTAAAAGTCACAGTTTTCTCCATCACCATATCCTCCCATTTCTCAGATTTTTTTAGCCTATTCTTGTTGGTGTTAACTGAGCCAGTTTTTTTTCTTTTTCTTTTCATTTTTCAGTTTTATTAGGTAGGATTATTACTGTTTGCACATACACAATATATTGCATGTAAATACATATACACAATATACTGCATATATTTTTAAATTTACATATATGTACTGTTCACTGTTTCTAAGAACATTTAGAGCTTTAGCTTTTAAATCTTACATAGTTATCAGAGGAATAAAGCCAACCACAAAATAAGAATTATTTAAAAAAGATACACACACCGTGCTATTAACAGCAACATTATTCACAACTGTGAAGACACATAAGTGTCCCAAGTGCACACCGACAGACGAACGGACAAAGAAGGTGCAGCACATACATGCAGTGGAGCACAGCGCACCCCTGAGAAAGGATGTTTTGCCATTTGCAGCCCTTCATTCACTCTTTTTTTCACTTCAAAACCAGAATTTTATAACTGGCATAAACATTTCCATTGCATAAAAAAACAACAAAATACATAGAAATAAACTTAACCGAGGAGGTTACCTATACTTGGAAAACTGTAAAACATTGACGAAGGAAACTGAAGATGATACAAAGAATGGAAAGATACCTTGTGCTCTTGGATTGGAAGCATCAACATTATCAACATGGCTGTACTCCCCAAAACACTTTACAGATCCAATGCAGCCTCTCTCAAAATACTCACAACATTTTTCACAAAACTAAAACAATTCCAAAATTAATATGGGACCATAAAAGACCCTGGACTGCCAAAGCAATCTTTTGTAAGTCTTTTTCTGTTTTTCCTCTTCTTTTTGTTCTCTTTTCTTACGGTTTGATGCCTAGAGAAGGTCCTTTAACATGTGCTGCAAAGCTGGTTTGGTGGTGCTAAAATCTTTCAGCTTTTGTTTATCTGTGAAGCTTTTGATTTCTCCATCAAGTCTGAATGAGAGTCTTGCTGGACACACAGGTAGTTTTTAAAAACTATATGACAAATCATATAATGTGCCCATTTAAATTGTTCATTTTAATGCTTTAAAAAATATATTCAAAGTTCTATAACCATCACCACAATTTTAGAAGACACTAGACAATGTTCTGACCACAAAAAAGAAATAGTTATATGACATGATGGAGGTGTTAGCTAAAACTAGGGCAGTAATCATGTTGCAATATACAAATGTATCAAATCGACATGTTGTAAATTTTAAATATACAATGCTCTATGTCAATTTTTTCTCAATTGAAAAAAGAATTTACTTCAGACTTACAATTAAATTCCAGTAATTCCAGTGAGGTACAGAAATGCTACCTTTATATAGTAGTAGTCCTTCTTCCCCATTTTTGCACTATTGTTATACATATTATAAATATAATAACCTATCATATAAAATAATTATCACAATTGTTAAAATTTTGTTTAATTATTGTTTAATTGTTTATTTCCTTATGTACATGTATTTATACTGTCTTTTGTAATTATAGAATTACTTGTACCCAGCCTTTTTTTTAGGGGATTCAAATGTTGATAGACATTTAGGCTGCATGTCTTGGCTGTTGTAAACAGTGCTGCTATGAACACTGCGGTGCATGTATCTTTTCAAATTAGTTTCCTCCAGATATATGCCCAGGAGTGGGATTTGCTGGATCATGTGGTAACTCTATTTTCAGTCTTTTGAGGAATCTCCATACCGTTCTCCATAGTGGCTGCACCAAACTGCATTCCCACCACAGTGTAGGAGGGTCCCCCTTTCTCCACAGCCTCTCCAGCATTTATTGTTTGTGGACTTTTGAAGGATGGCCATTCTGGCTGGTGTGAGGTGATACCTCATGAGCACGTGAGAAATTCTTTTAAAGACATACGTTAATTGATACATAGATTGGTTAGTTAGAATGAAATTATTATAGCTGTCCCTCAGTTATCTGCAGGGGATTGGCTCCAGGACCCTCTGTGGATACCAAAATCCACAGATGCTCGAGTCCCTTACATAAAATGGCTGAGTATCTTCATAACCTATGCTCATCCTCCCGTACACTTTAAATCCTCTCTAGATGACTGTAAGACCTAATACCACGTACATGCTACATAAGTTGTTGTAAATACGAAGTAAATGCCACGTAAACAGTTGCCAGTGCATGGAAAATTCAAGTTTTGCTTTTCGGAAATTTCTGAAAAATTTTTTTCCTGAATATTTTTGATCTGTGGTCGACTGAATCTACAGATGCAAAACCAATGGACACAGAGGACCAAATGTATTAAACTGCTCCACGTTTGAGTTTTCTGTTTCCTTTTGTAACTGCGCTACACAGCTGAGCTGCTTTAACTCCCGGGATCGGCTCCACTGTGCCCAAACACAAACCTCTACTCACCTACCACTTTGTTTAAACCTAATTGAAATATTAGGTCACTAACTGATGGATTCATTTCTGGAAGATTTTCTGCTGTATCTGGAAGATTTTCTGCTGTATCTGGAAGTTCTGAAGCTGCTTTATTTTTAACTGTAATAATAAAAGATTACCAGATTAGTTGATTTAAAACTAACATTTTGTTGGGGTAAAATTATAGTACATAAAATTAATTAGAGATATGTTACCTTACAATTACTTAATCCTGTTTAATTAATAACTTAATATACTGCTTATTCAATTAACTACAAACAGGTCTAATAATTTTTAAAAGCTTAATAGCTACTAGAGGCCAGCCATGATAACGAGCATTTTTCACATATTATCTCATTTAATCCTCACAAGAATTCTAGGAAGTAGGTATTTTTATTCTCATTGAACAGATGGGGGAAGTAGAGTTTAGAGAGATTATGCATACTTTCAAAGGTCACATAGTGTTGTTAAGTGCAGGAGCTTGAAATGAATTTTGTTCTTTTAGACTCCAAAACTTATTCTCCA
Organism: Vicugna pacos; assembly: GCF_048564905.1. Lineage (NCBI taxonomy): Eukaryota > Metazoa > Chordata > Mammalia > Artiodactyla > Camelidae > Vicugna > Vicugna pacos. The sequence continues at coordinate 5,278,838 of NC_133021.1, read as the reverse complement.
GCAAGCGAACTCAAATGTCCTCTGGGACTGGGCATGTGACGTGAGTGCACCATAACCTGACGCGCAGTAGCACGAGCGGTAGATGCGAGGTGAGGGCACAGGCACACCGCACTTTACTGCACTTCACAGATGCTGCTCTTTGCAAACTGAAGGTGTGTGGCAACCATGCACGGAGCAAGTCCATCAGTGCCATTTTTCTCTGTTTTTTATTTGAAGTATAGTCAGTTCACCGTGTTGTCAAATTTCTGGTGTACAGCATAAGGTTTCAGTCACACGTGTTACACACATATATTCCTTTTCATATTATTGTTCACCACAGGTTACTATACTTGTTTGTTATTTTACATATAATGGTATCTGTGAATCTCAAACTCCCAATTTATCCCTTCCAATCCCCTTCCCCCTTGGTAACCATGAGTTTTCTATGTCTGGGAGTCTCTTTCTGTTTTGTAAATAAGTTCATCTGTGTCAAGGTTTTAGATTCCACATATAAGTAACATCATATGGTATTTTTCTTTCTCTTTCTGGTTTACTTCACTTAGAATAACAATCTCCAAGTTCCATCCATGTTGCTGCAAATGGCATCATTTTATTCTTTCTTATGGCTTAGTAGTATTCCATTGTATAAATATACCACAGCTCCTGTATCCAGTCATCTGCCGATGGACATTTCGGTTGTCTCCATGTTTTGGCTACTGTGTATAGTGCTGCTGTGAACACTGGGGTACACGTATCTTTTAAAATGAGAGCTTCCTCCAGATGTATGCCTAGGAGTGGGATTGCTGAATCACATGGTAAGTCTATTCCTAGTCTTTTGAGGAATCTCCACACTGTTTTCCACAGTGGCTGCACCAAACTGCATTCCCACCAGCAGTGTAGGAGGGTTCCCTTTTCTCCACAGCCTCTCCAGCATTTGTCATTTGTGGACTTTTCAATGATGGCCATTTTGACTGGGGTGAGGTGATACTTCAGTTGCAGTTTTGATTTGCATTTTTCTGATAATTAGCAATATTGACCATTTTTTCATGTGCCTGTTGGCCATTTGTATGCCTTCACTTGAGAAATGCTTATATAGGTCTTCTGCCAATTTTTGGATTGGGTTGTTTGTTTTTTAGTTATTAAGGTATATGAGCTGTTTATATATTCTGGAATTCAAGCCCCTGTCAGTTGTATTATTTGCAAATACTTTCTCCTATTCCGTAGGTTACCCTCCTGTTTCGTTTCTATTTATCTTTGCTGTGCAAAAGCTTATAAGTAAAAACCACAGCTTGGCCTCCCACTTTGGGAGGTATGCAGGCCCTGCGGAGTGTTTCCTCCCATCACTGTGAGCAATAAACTCAGCCTTGCCTTATCAAAAACAACAACAAAAAAGGAAGAGTGATAAGTGTTAGCGAGGACATGGAGAAAAGGGAACCCTTGTGTGCTTTTGGTGGGAATGTAAATTAGTACTGCCAGCGAGAAACACATGCCGGTTTCTCAAAAAATTAAAAATGAAACTGCCATATGATTCAGCACTCCCACTTCTGGATATGTATCTGAAGGAAACTAAGTCAGAATCTTGGAGAGAGATCTGCCCTCCCACGTTCATTATAGCATTAATCACAATAGCCAAGATACGGGAACAATCCAGGTGCCTTTCAACAGATGGTGGATGAAAGAAACCTGGTGTGTGTATATATATATATATATATATAGAAGGGAATATTATCCAACCATGTAAATAAGGAAATCTTGCCATTTGTGACAACATGATGGACCTCAACAATACTATGCTCAGTGAAATGTTTGACAGAGAAAGACAAGTACTGTATGATCTCACTTTTATGTGGAACCTAGAAAGTCCCAAACGCACAGAAACACACAGAGTAGACTGCTGTTTGCTAGGGACCCGAGGATGGGGAAATTAAAGGGTCCTAAACTTCTAGTTATAAGAGTAAGAGATACAGTATGGTGACTGTAGTCAACAATGTTGTACTATACTTCAAAGTTTCCTAGAGAATAGAACTTAAATGTTTTACTCCAAAAAAAATAATTATGTGAGGTGACAGACATGTTTATCTTTCTGTGGAATTCATTTTGCAATGTAAGTGTGTATCAAATCATCACATGGTAAACCTTAAACTTACATAATGTTATATGTCAATTATATCTCAACAAAGCTGGAGAAAATTTTTAAAGAATGTGTGCATCTTTTTATGTACCTGCTGGCCATTTGTATGTTTTCTTCGGGAAATGTCTATTTAGATCATCTGCCCATTTTTCAATTGAATTTTTAGGGATTTTACTATTGAGTTGTGTAAGTTCTTTACATTTTGGATACTGGTATCTTACCCAATATGTAATTTGCACATATTTTCTCCTTTTCTGTAGGGCACCTCTTCATTTTGTGGGTTGTTCCTTTCGCTGTGCAGAAGTATTTTGGTTTGATGTTGTCCTACTTGTTTTTGCTTTTGTAGTCATATCCCCCCAAAAAAACTCACTGCCAGGACCCCACTGTCAAGGGGCTTTTCCTCTATGTTTTCTTCTAGAAAATTTGTGGTTTTGGGTCGTATGTTGCAGATTTTAACCCATTTCAAGTTGACTTTTGTGTCACGTGTAGGCTGAGGGATCCATTTCATTCTTTCGCAGGTAGATACCCAATTTTCCCAGCACATCAATTTAAGAGACCACCTTTCCCCACTGGGTATTCTTGGCTCCTTTGTGAAGTATTAGTTTACCTTATATGCCCAGGTTTACTTCTGGACTCTCGATTCTGTTCCATTCATCACTGTGTCTGTTTTTATGCCAGCACCACACAGTCATGATGGCAGCATCTTCGCAGGATGTAGGCTGCAATCAGGAGGTGCTATGTCTCCAGGTCTGCTCTTCTTTCTCTGGATGCTTTGGCTGTTTGGGGTCTTTCAGTTCCACACAAAATATAGAATAGTTTTTCAATTTCTGTTGAAATGCCGCTGGAACTTTGATAGAGACTGCATTGTATCTATCAATGTTTTGGGAGGTATGCACTTTTTAACAATATTTATTCTTCTACCCCACGAACACAGGATATCGTTCCATTTACTTGTGACCCTAACCATTTTTTTTTCATCAAAATCTTACAGTTTCTAGTATACAGATTTTCACTGCCTTGGCTAAATTTATTCCTAAGTAATTTATTGTTTTGGTGCTATTTTAAATGAGATTTTTCTCTCTTTTCCAGGTAGTTTTTTTCTTTCATACTTCGCTAGTGTACAAAAACACAACTCATTTTTCTATATTGATCTGTATCCTGAAACTTCACTGAAAACTCTTTTTTCTTCTGAAAGGTCTTGGTGGTGTCTCGGGGGCCTCCCACACACACCACCACGTCATCTGCAAACAGCTACTTCTGCCTCTTCCTTTCTGACCTGGATGCCTCTTCTTTCTTTCTTGTGGCTCACTGCCTTCAGCTAGGACTTCCATTATTTTGCTGACGAGGAGTGGAGAGAGTGGGCACCTGGTCTCATTTCTAACATCACGTGAAAACCTTTCAGCTTTTCACAGTTGAGTATATTACTAGCTGTGGGTTTGTCATATATGGCCCTTAGGATGTTGACTATGATTCTCCTGTACCACTTTGTTGGGTTTTGATCATGAATAAATGCTGATTTTCGTCAAATGCTTTTTTTTCTGCATCTCTTGGGATGATCATATGATTTTTGTCCTTCATTTTGTTAATGTAGTGATCAAGCACATTTACTGGCTTGTAAATGTTAGACCATCCTTGCATTCTGAATGATTCCCACTTGATTACAGTGTATAATCTTATACTATTGAATTTACTTTGATAGCATTTTATTGAGGATTTTGGTATATATGTTCATCATGGATACTGGGCTGTCATTTTCTTTTTTATTGAAGTATAGTTGATTTAATATGTTGTCAGTTTCAGGTGTACAGAAAAGTAATTCAGATATTTCTTTCACAATTTCATGATTCAATCTTTATAGGTTTTATGTTTCTAGGAATTGATCCATTTTTTCTGGGTTATCCAGTGTACTGATGTTCACATAGTCTATTATGATCTCCTGTATTTCTGTGACGTTCAGTTGTAATTTGGGGGAAACGTGGTCTCATGCATGCAGTCTTTGAGCTCCTACTTGCCCACTTAAGAACAAGCCTGGGGCTGGGAACACTTTTTACCAGGAGATAAAGAACACACACAGACTGTATCAAACTGATCACCTTGTGTGGGGGAAATCTTTCCTTGTTTCACACTCAGTGCGTGTGCGTGCTCTCGTTCACGTGCGGAGATTCTGGGTCTTGTGGAACCTGCCCCACCGTCTGCTCTGTCTCCTGTGGGGCAGGAGGAGGGCCTTTCCTCTGTGGCACAGGAGGAGCGTGCATAGGCCAGCCGCCTTCCACTGGCCCCGGGGAGAGCCCTGCTAACCGTGGGGACCGGCAGTACTGAGGCTCACCTTGCTCTGGCTCTTCTCATGTAAGCAGAAATTGTTCCACCCAGTGTTTGACTGTACTGTGTTTTCATTAGCAATTCTGATACCAAGAGGAAATGGGCAAAAGTGCCCAGAGTCCTCCCCTGAACTTAGTAACCAATGAATAGCACCTGCTCCCTCGGTGCACAGTATTCTACCAGTCAGTAATGTTTCCTCTTTCAGTTATAAATTTGGGTCCTTTTGTTTGTTTGTTTTTTGTTAGTCTACCTAAAGGATTACCAATATTGTTTATCTTTTCAAATAATCAACTCTTTGTTTCACTGATATTTTTCTATTATCTTTCTAGTCTCTACTTCATTTATTTTTGCTTTAGTCTTTATTATTTTTTTCCTTCTGCTAACTTGGGGGTTATTCTTCCTTCTCTAATTCCTTTATGTTTACTTAGGCTATTGACTTGAGAGCTTCCTTTTATCTTAGTGTAGGATTTATTGCTATACATTTCCCTCTTAGAATCACTTTGCTGTATCTCATCAACACCTTATTTTTCATTTTCATTTGTCTCAAGATGCGTTCTGATTTCCTTTTTGGTTTCTTCTTTGACAGACTGGCTGTTCAGGAGTCTGCTGATTAATTCCATGTATCTGTAACATTTTCCATTTTCTCCCCATTATTGATTTCCAGTTTCATAGCATTCTTGTTAAAGATGTATGACATAATTCCAATCCTCTTAATTTTGTTGATTTTCTTTGTAGTCCTGTATATGATCTATTGTGGAAAATTTTCTGTGTGAGCTTGAGAATAAGAATGTGTATCCACGTCAGGTTGGACGGGATGTTATGATGTCTTTTAGGTACCTCTGGTCTACAATGTCATTCAGGTCTACTGTGTTTTTATTTTGTCTAGATGATCTATAATGTTGGAAGTGGGGCACTGAACACCCCTGCTATTATTGTATTGCTGTGTATTTCTCCCTTCAGTTGTGCTAATATTTGCTTTACTGAGATGTTCTAATGTTCTCAACACTGGAGCATCTAAATAATCATACATATCTTATTCAACAAAAGGATATAATTATGTGTGTATATGTCTAGATATACACACAAAATTGTATCTTCTTGTTGAACTGACCCCTTTATCACTATATAGTGACCTCCTTTGTCTCTTTGGACCAATTTTGACTGAAAGTCTGTTTTATGTGATACAAGTACAGCCACTCCTGCTCTCTTCTGGTTGTCGTTTACATGGAATATCTTGTTCTGTCCCTTCACTTTGGGCCTATAAATGTCCTTAAAGCTAAAACAGGTCTCTTGGAGGCAGCCTACTGTTGGATTTTTCTTTTTAATCCATCCACTCATTCACTGTTTCTGAGTAATTACTGATAGGTAAGATCTTGTTATTTTCGTTTTGTTAATGTTTCTTTTAGTTCCTTTCTTCCTCTCTTCCTCTCTTGCTGTCTTCTGCGGTGATTTATTTTTTGTAGTGATATGCTTTCATTCCTTTCTCCTTACACATGTTTTTACTACAAATGTTTTCTCTGTGGCTGCCATGAGGCTCACATACTGTGTGTTATAGACATAGTCTATCGTAAGCTGGCAACAACTTACTTCAATCACATACAAAAACTTTACATTTTTCTTCACCTCCCACATTTTATGCTACTGATGTCACACTTCATATCTTTTTACATTGTGCATCCAATAACAAATCATTGCAGCCACAGTTATTTAAAAATTTTTTTTAACTTTTATACTAGAGGTGAAAATAGGTTCCTTGGTTTACTTTAGCTCTGCATTTCAATTTCATTTACTATGGGACACTTTTTGTTCCATGTTTCAGCCAAATGAAAAAACTTTTAAAGCACTTTCTAATCTTCCAAGATGCAACATTAAATGCAGAATTTCTTCTTATTGGGTCTATATAAAAAATTGATGTGATCAAACTTTATGTTCCTTCACCATTATATTACACCCTTAGTATCAATTCCTACATGTATTTCCAAGATTTCTGTTCTCAATTGGAAAAAAGAATACAGTTCTTTTGGAGTGCAGCATACCTCCTCATAGATCACACCTTATACTTCATGTTCAGAGGTCTGCTGAAACTTGAGCCTAGTTACAGGTCGAGAAGCAAAGGGGAGAGATGGGATGAGTCTTGAGGAAAATCAGGAGTGTTTTGCACAGTGACCACCTCAAAGGAGGCCATTACAGTTTCCTCAGTCAAAGCAGGGTTAATCTCATCATACAAAGGTGGGAAGCCTTCTTGTAAGGACAAGGAAGACTCAGCAGGATTCAAGTGTCAGTGTCCCTGGCTTCATCACTATCTTCCCATATATCACCACTCCACTTTTCAAGATCCCACTCCTTTCCAATCAAAGTTCTCATCTTAATAGCAGAAACTCCGTGAGGTTGGAATTCAGTGTGTTTTATAATTCAGCCACTTTCAAGAAGAGACTAGATTTGGTTTTCAGCAATCTCAGCCCTGCAGCTGCAGGAGATGCAAGTTTCTTTCACGGTAGACATAGAAGCTTTCCAGTCATTTATGCGGTGCTTGAGCTGGGAATGTGAGTCCCACCTGAGTTCGCCGTTTACTTTCCCCCATCTTGTCCAGCACAATCAGGAGCAACCAGTCAACCTCATTATATTCATTAGTTTGACAAAAATGTTCTTAAGTATCAAAGAGATGGCCACCAAGAAGCCTACATCATAATTATTTGATTATGAGAAGTCAATGGTGATTTTTGGTAGATTTCTCTTGCAACATCAAACCATGAACCATCAGTGTTCTCTTTACTGCTGGAAATAGTCATCTGTGCATTTAAAACTAATCAGATTAGAAAACTAACTTAAAAAACCCAGAACCAATTTGGAAAATTCATCCTTGAGATTCTCTTCCAAAATCTGTACCAGGTTGGGCTCTCCAGAGGAGAAAGAGAAAGAGAGATTTTAAGGAATTGGCTCATCAACTGTGGGGGCTGACAAGTCCAAAATCTATATGGCTGGATTGCAGGCTGGAAATTCTGGCAGGAATCAATGTTTCAGTCTTACATCTAAGGCAGTATGGAGGCAGAATCCCTTCCTCTCCAGAAGACTTCAGTTTTTTTCTCTTAAGGTCTTTAACTGAGGAAACATGCCCACTCACATTATGAAGGGTAATCGGCAATAAAACCAAATGAACAAGAACTACAATTATCAACAGTGACGTTGAACCAAAAAAGCAAGTTCCCTAAGGAGACGTACAGCACAACTATAAACAACCAACAGCACAAACCCTTTACAGACAAAAGCACCCCTGATGCAAGTGTAAAGAAATGCACAGGAACAACAAACACCACACTCAGAACAGCAGGAAGCAGTGACATGAGGAGAATAGAGGGAGGACTTAAAATACTAAAGACACGTTATATTTGTTAAGCTGGAAACAGACACACCAGTGTTCATTACATTAATTCTTATACCTTTCCATATTTGAAAATAAAAGTAACGGAATCTAAAACACTTGGGTTTATCTGGTTCATAAGATGCTCAAAGATAGATTAAATTGTCTATTATACTAAGTTAAAAATCCAAATAAAAAATTTCTAGTCCTTCTGATAATGTCCATTTTTCCTCAAATCCATTTTTGAAGCAAATAGAAAAAAACAGATAAATAAATTTATTTAAAATATACACCAAAAAATATACCAATATCAAGAATTATAGTAGAAAATACAGAGCAATATCAAAATCAAGATCCAGTAAAGAACGAACGCTCCTTTTCCCTTCTTAAAACCAGATAACAGTATCAAGAACAGGTGTATCGAATAACAACAAATATGTTTTAGCAGATAATGATACTTGACAAGAACTGAAATGTGAATGCTGGCTAAATGCCTTACCTTTAAAAATGAAGTAACCATAATAGCTCTATAAGATTCCATGAAAAATATTGCCTAAACTTGTTCTCTATGAAACAATATTCCAAAAAATGAGAAAGGTAGAGTTTCTTCCTCAATAAATTTAAGAAATATACTATAAGAATTAGAATAATAAAGACTATGAGAAGTAGTGAGGGGTGCTAATAGCATTAAAGCATTTACAAGTTCGGCAGAAATCCAAGTTTTGGTAAAGTGTGTTCTAAAACATTTAACTTCAGGAAAATATTCACCTAAGAACATTAAGTAGCTGTACACTTAAATGTATTTTTAAATTGTCAAGTGTTTTATGACAACTATGTCTAAATGTCAATATCATACATACCTCCCAGTCTTTCCGAGCGATAAACTCCACTTGTTTGAATTTGATCCTTGTATCCTGCAGCTGATTCTACGTCGTTAAGTGTAAAAGTCTCATCTGAGAGTTCATCCACACCTTCATCAATCAAGATAAAGAGAACTTTCAGTAAATTAAACACAGGAAACACGACTGAGACTATCTATTGGGGCCTAATTCCAAGAAGGTTAGGAAAGTATTCTTTCATACTATGTCAGGTAAGAAGAGAAAAACGATTACTTAGTGACTGCCAGAAGTTCATTTAACAGAGTTTAATGTTTATGCTGGATAAAACTCTATGAAAAAACAGAATTATCAATTCACTCCTAGGCATTCATTTGCTTAGTACAGAATATATTTCTGTCTCAATCCAAAAGTTAACACCTTGATTTACGGTGAAGCACCAAAAGATATTCCTATCAAAATTATAAAGCAAACTAGAATTATGAATCATTATTATTTTAACAATTGTCTAGTTCTGGTAAAGCTGGTATGATAAATATATGAGGCAGAAATTATGATGATCTTCAGCTAATATTTCTTACATGACTAACCATATAGATCTGTCAGTATAGATCTGTCATATACATTTTTTTATATGATGAAAACTCAAAATCATCTTAAAGCTGCTCAGTGAGCTACAAGAGAACACAAATATACAATTAAATAAAATCAGGAAAACAATACATATACAAAATGAGAAGTTCAACAGGAGATAGAATACAGAGAAAAGAACCAAACAAATTCTGGAGCTGAAGAACACAATGACTAACTGAAGAATTTAATAGAAAGCTTTCAGTAAGCAGACTTGATCAGCAAAGGAAAAAGAAATCAGTGAGCTCAAAGACAGGTAATTTGAAACTACCCAGTAGAACAACAAAAAGGAAAATAGTGAAGAAAGCCTACAGGACTTACGAGATGCCATCAACTGAACAGTTACACACAAGACAGGCGTTCCAGAAGGAGCAGAGAATGAGAAAAGCACAGGAAGCATATTTAAAGAAATAATGGCTTAACACTTCCCAAATCTGAGGAGGGAACTTGACATCCAAACTCATGGATCTCGAAAGACTGAAAATAGACTGAACCCAAAGAAGTCTATGCTGAAACATAATTAAACTGTCAAAGCTAAAAGACGAAGAAAGAGTTCTGAAAGCAGCAAAAAACTTACTGCATACAAGAGAACCCCCGTAAGATTACAGTGGATTTCTAAGCAGACACCTCATAACTACAAAAGAGACAGAAAACAACTAATAAAATGGCAATACTAAGTCCTTAACTATCAAAATTACTTTAAATATAAATAAATTATAGTCTTCAATCAAAACACATAGATTGGAGAATGGATAAAAAATAAGATGCTATTACAGGCTATTAACGAAAGATCCAGTTTAGACTTAAGGACATACATAGGCTGAAAAGGAAGGGATGGAAAAAGATATGTCAAGCAAATGGTAATCAAAGGATATCAGAGGTAGCTATACTCATGTCAGACAAAAAAAGACTAATAGAAAACCCTCCCAAAACACAAAAAGAAGGTCATTACATAATGATGAAAGGATCAATTAAACAGGAGGATGTAACAAGTTAAAATATATATGCACCCAACAAACGATCACCTAAATATATAAGGCAAACATGGACAGATCTGAAGAGAGAAATAGCAAATCAATAATAGGAGACTTTAATACTCCATTTACAATAATGGACGTATCATCTAGACAGAAAATCAGTAAAGAAAAATAAATAAATATAAGTAAAATCAGTAAACAAACAGAAGGCTTGAATTACTCTAGACAGCAACAACAACCACAACAAATGCAAGGCATGCTAAATTGCAAAAACCAGTCTGAAGACTATCAGCACCAGACTCGTATAACAGAGATTTTAGAATTATCATACTGGGTGTTTCAAATAATTAATATGCTAAGAGCTCTCACAGAAAAAGACGCAACATGCAAAAACAGAAGGGTAAGGTAAGCAGAGATCATTTGGAATCTCTAAGAAAAAAAATCAAAAGAAAATGTTACAAATCAACAATACTACAACAAAAACATAGAATGCTTTGATGTGCTCATCATTAGATTGGACATAGTCAAGGAAAAAATCAGTGAGCTTCAAGAGATGACACTAAACACTCCCCAAACTGAAAAGAAGAGAGAAAATTAATGGAAAAAAAGGAACAGAATATTAGAGATCTTTTGGACAATTACAAAAGGTGTTATATACACATAATGAGAATATCAAAAGGAGAAACAATGCAACAGAAGAAATATTGGCTTAGAGTTTTCAAAAATTAATGACAGACATCAAACCATTGATCACAGAAACTCAGAGAACACCAAAAAGGATAAATACTAAAAAGTCTACACCTAAACATATCATACTCAAATTGCAGAAAATCAAAGTCAAAGAGAAAATCTTGAAAGATTCCAGAGCAAAACAAAAACAAAATACAAAAATACCTTATCTACAGAGGGTAAAAATATCTTGTACTTCTCATCAAATTACACTAGCAAGTAGAGAATGGAGAGAAATATTTAAGGTGTTGAAAGAAAAAAAATCAACCAATCTAGAATTCTGTATCCTGAAAAATTATCCTCCAAAACTGAGATACAATGACTTCCTCAGATTTAAAAAAAGAAATGAAGAAATGTATTGCCAATAGGCTTGCAATTGCAAGAAAATGTTAAAAGAAGTTCTTCAGAGAGAAGGAATATGATACAAATCAGAAATGTAGATTTACATAAAGAGAGGAATGGCATTAGAGAAGAAATAAATGAAGGTAAGTGATTTAACATTTTTTTCCTCAAACTTGGTTGACATAACAGGTAACAGTTTATTCATAATAATAATAGAAACAATGTATTCAGTGATTATAGCTTATAGGGAAATAAAATGAATGAATGAATGACAAAAATGTTAAAAGGAACAGGAAGAAGGAATTTGGATTATAATTATCAATTACCTATACTACTCATGAAATGGCACAGTGTTATTTGAAAGTGGCTTTCAATTAGTTGTAAATGTATACTGCAAATTCTAAGACAATCACTAAAAAAAAATTTTAGAGAAGTGTAATTGATATGCTAAGAAAGGAAAGAATATGGAATCATATTAAATATGTGATTAAAGGCAGAGAAGGTAGGAGAAGAGTGGAAGATGAAAAATAAAGTACTAGGGCATTGAAGAGAAAATAGTTATAAATACGGTTAATATTAAATCAAATATATCAATAATCACTCTAAATGTGAATGGTCTAATTAAATGGTCTAACATCAATTTAAAAAGATTGTCAGGGTCAAAAAATAAACTAACCCAACTATACGTTGTCTATAAGAAACTCACTTTAAATATAAAGATAAGGTAAACTAAAAATAGAGGGATGGAGAAACATTATGCTAACACCAATCAAAGTAAAGCTGGAGAAGCTATATTAATATAAGACAAGGCAGACTTCAGAGCAAGGAAAATTGACAGGGATAAAAAGAGCATTACATAATAATACAGGGGTCAATACCACAGAAAACATAACAATTCTTAATTAGTATGCACCTTACAACAGAGCAACAAAATGCATGAGGCAAAAACAGAACTGCAGGGAGAAAGAGACTAATCTACTATTATATTTGCAGCTTTCAATATCATCTTATCAGTAATTGACAGATACATCAGGCTGAAAATCCATACCTTAGAAAATTTAATAGAATAGAAAATGTATGAAGTACACACTAAGACCACAATAGATTTAAGCTATATTACTCTAATGCCAAAGCTAGACAAAGATATTACAATACAGGAAATATACCTCACAAATAAGATGCAAAAATCCTGAACAAAATATTTGTAAATTGAGTGTCTAAAAATAATTATATACCATGACCAAGAAGGATTCATTCCAGGTATGGAATGCTGATTCAGTATTCAAAAATCAGTTAATATAATCCATCACATCAACAGACTAAAGAAAAAATTATATGATCAGCGAAGCAGAAAAGCATTAAAAAAAAACCCAAGACCCATTCATGATAAAACTCTCAATAAACTAAGAATAGTGGGGAACTTCCTCAATCTGATAAAGAACATCTACCAAAAAAAAAAAAATCAACAGATAACATCACACTTAATGGTAAGAAACTAAATGCTTTGCCTCTCAGGTCTCAAATAGGTCAAGGATGCCCCTTCTCATCACTCCTATGCAATCTCACACTGGAAGTCCCAGCTAATGTAGTAAGTCAAGAAAAGGGAATAAAGGCATATAAATTGAGAAAAATAAACAGAACTTTTTTGTGGATCAACAACAGCAACGGAACACTTGGAATTATAAGCTGTTATAATAAGTTTTCCAGGTACAGGTCAATACACAAAAGTCAGCTGATTTCCTATATACCAGCAATAAACAAGTGGAATCTGAAGTTAAACACAACAGCATTTATATTAGCACCAAAAATGAAATATCTAAGTATAAATCTAACAAATGTAAGAGAGACATCAAAGATTTAATGTAGAGATGTTCCATGTTCATGGATAGAAAGGCTCAATATTGAAAAGCTGTCAGCTCTTTCCAACTTGATTCAATGCAATCACAATCAAAATTCCAATAAGCTATTTTTGGGAGTTTTGGAGAAACTGATTCTAAAGTTTATATGGAAAAGCAAAATACCCACATTAGCTAGCAAAATACCCACATTAGCTAACAAAATATTTGTAAATTGAGTGTCTAAAAATAATTACATACCATGACCAAGTAGGATTTATTCCAGGTATGGAATGCTGATTCAGTATTCCAAAATCAATTAATATAATCTATCACATCAACAGACTAAAGAAAAAATTATATGATCAGCGAAGCAGAAAAGCATTAAAAAAAAACCCCAAAACCCATTCATGATAAAACTCTCAATAAACTGAAGAAAAATAAGGTCAGAGGACTGATGCTACCCAACTTCAAGACTTCCTACAGAGTTACAGAAATCAAGACAGCTGGTGAAAGAACAGAGGAAGAGGTCGACTGTAACAGAACAAAGAGACACAGACCTACACAAATGTGGTCGATGATCTCTGACAAAAAGGCAAAGGCTATTCAAGGAGAAACAACAGTCTTTTCAGTTAATAGTACTGACACGAAAAAGGTGAATCTAGACACAGTCTCATCACCTTACCAAGAACTAACATGCAAAACTCTCAACCTGCTGGAAGAGAACAGGTGAATGTCTAGGTGACCTTCAGTTTGGTGTTGACTTTGTAGACACAACACCAAAAGCACAATCTTCCCCCTGCCCCCGAAAAAAAAAAAAAACCTGGTAAGTTAGACATCATTTTTTTTAAGTTTAACATTTTTTATTGAGTTAGTCATTTTACAATGTTGTGTCAAATTCCAGTGTAGAGCACAATTTTTCAGTTATACATGAACATGCATACATTCACTGTCACATTCTCTTCTGCTGTAAGCCACAAGATCCTGCATATATTTCCCTGTGCTACACAGTTTGCAATCTTGTTTATCTAGTCTACATTTTGAAATCCCATAGACATCATTTTTAAGAAAACAAACACATGCACGCAACTTCTGCTCTGTGAAAGACACTGTTAAAAGAATGGTAACACAAGCTGCGGGCAGGAAGGAAGTATTTGCAGAACACACCTGATAAAGAACTGTTATCCAAAATACACAAAGAACTCTTAAAACCTGACAATCAGAAAACAAACAACTCAATTACAACATAGGCAAAGACTGAACAAATATCTTACCAAAGAAGTCACTTAGACAGCAGATAAACATCTGAAAAGATGTTCACAGGGAATCGCAAATTCAGACGAGATACCACTGTACACCTATAAGGATATCTAAATGCTGGGCACAACAAATGATGTCAGGGATGTGGAGCAATGGAAATACTGGTGTGTAGCTGGTGCGAACACAATACACTACAGCCACTTTGAAGACGGTTTGGCAATTTCCTACAAAGGTAAACACAGTTCTACCATATGGTCCAGAAATCGTGCCCCTCAGTATTTACCTAACAGTGCTGAAAATCGATGTTCCCACAAAAGTTATGTAGTCAGTACCCAATGGGTGCTAAGCTGTTTGGACACAATGAATGAAGAAAAAAGCCATTGAACTTTCTTGTGGTTTAGGATCATTATGAAAAAATTACTGAGACCGTACAGACACCATGAACTTCTGTCTGAACTGTTTATAAAAGACTGTGTAAACACTTACCACAAGAAAGCAAACATAGTTATACTATTATCAGACAAAATAAACATTAAGGCAAAAAAGGTGTTTTTAGAGATAAAGAGTGTACTTTTACAGAAACAAAGGCTCATGTCTACCAGGTAAGTCTAACAAGTATAAACTTGTACCCATGAAATAACATCATTTTCAAATATATGAACAAATCTGGCAAAACTACCAGGAAACATAAGAAATCTACCATCACAGTGCGAGACTGTAACATCTTGGTAACACAAAATGAACAAACAGAACTTCAACAAAATTAAAGCAGCACTGACCACCAAAGTAAACGTATGTGATCTGACAGATTTACAAAAAAGATGTGCTTCAACGTTCATAAATCTAAGACAGAGGGGTTTTACACTCACTTCAACTAAAAATAAATAGATGATACTGAAACTTATCATACTTACTACTTAGTGTTTCCATTTCGACAGGCCAAAGTTTCTTAGTCTGAGGCTGGTTTTTTGACAATTCCACTTCCTCCTTGGTTAAGAGATTTAGTGCCGCTTTCTGAGCTACAAGAAAGATGTTTTTAATCCATTAAACAGAAGACCGTATTTATTGAAAATCCTCTGTAATTCAAATACCTGTTAATTATCCAGGAATATTCCTTCTCATGTTTTGAAACAAAGTCAAATACCACATTATTGAGAAAGTGAATTACAAAGTGAGTACGTGAAGTGTAGAAATAATGGAAGTGCTTTTCAAAAGAATAGTTTTACAAGGTATTCACATTTTAGGATTCAATTCAATATTTTTGTAACTGATATGGGTGAGAAAAAAAGAAATGATAAATAATACATTCAAAATAAATTTAGAAGAAGATTCAAAAACAGATTAGGTAAGAAAGCCAGAAAATACAAGTGATGATACACTTACTTCTTAAATACCCATACTTCCCGTAAAGGTAAATGTATTAAATGCTCCATTAAAGCACAAAGATTGTTGCACTGGATTAAAAAATAACTAATCATATACAGTTAAGTCAAAACAATATAAAAAGGTTAAAGTAAAATGATGAAAAATTATTTTATGCAAATAGTTACAAAAGACAGATACTGAGCTAACATGAGGCAAAACAGACAAAAGGCACAAAAAGCTACTACGAAGTGTCCATCACAGAGACGGATTTCAGTTCACTAAGAATATATAACAATTTTAAATGTGTATATTCATTACCTATAATCTGTATGTAATATATATGTATCTGTGTATTTTCCCTATGATACAAAAACTTTGGAAACATAAAACTAAAACTGACAGAACTACAGAGAGTAATGGAGAAATAAACACTCAAAGTAGTTGAGTTTAACGTACATTTCTCACAAATGATAAAATAAGCGTAGGACTTCAATGAAATTAAGATGGTAAAAACAACACAAATCAACTTCACCTAATGGAGAATGTACGCGCGCACACGTTTTATATGTTAGGTGCATGTGTGCACACATGTATATATGATACAGCATATAGCATGTACGTGATTGAATATTCAAAAACTAAAGAAAGAAATTAAATTAAAAATAATTATACAATATTCTTAATAATTATACATACTACTAAGTTTCACTTCTCTGGCAGTTCCAAGTGTCTTAGTTAGAGATGAGCTTTTTAAGGTTTAAACTGCATCTTTAGGTGAAAGATTTTCATCTGATTTTTCATCCATTTTCTCAGCTACAATAGAGGCTCTTACTCCAACAGAAAGTCAAATAGCTGGGTTGTGAAACCTCTGGATTATTAATTCATACCAAAAACAACTCAAACTTTCCTTCCAGTTTCGTAACAATTTAAGCAAACACACACAATTTAAACAAATGATCAGATCGTCCTATTCCCTTCTCCTGCCTCGTCTTCCCCCCCCCCATAAAAACCCTCTGGTGCATTTTCAAAACAGATTATGAAATTAACTATAAAAATCACCAGAGTGCTTTCCTGAAACTGTGGAGGATTCTTGTTGCTTCATAATACACTTAGAAAGTTGTAATTATAGACTTTATCTTACTAAGGGTATTCACATTTTAAAAATACTTTAAAATTTTTAACAACATACACGATTGATTTAAAAGTTAGACTGATTAAAAAGTAATAATTCCAAAATAAGGAAAGAAAATAGAAAGAAACCTGGATCAGGAAGAAAAACAGAAAGCACCTAAAAAAGGAAATATTTAAATCCAAACGTATTAATAAGCACAATAATTTTAAGTGGATTACAGGTTGTAGGGATAGACAAAGACAGTCATACAAGATTTATGAACAATTTAACTATCATCTACTTATAAGAGAGATCACTGAATTATAAGAATATAGGCAACTGAAAAGTAAAGAGGTGGGAAAAGATGTACCGCGCAAACAACCACCAAAACAGTCTGCCGTAGTCATGTCAATGTCATACAAGACAGGGTTTTATTCAAAAGGTCTTACTGAAGACAAACTTTCATAAAAAGGAAATGTTGAGTCCATATGGAATACCCAACATCTTTATTTGCATGCACCTAACAACACAGACACTAGCAGGAAAAGGACAATACCACAGGAAACAGGTAAACCGCAGTCACAGTGTGACTCGCAGTGCGAGGGTTCAGAACACACTGCTCCACAACTGACAGAGTGAACACGATTCAAGAAAACCAAGAAACAGGAATTTAAAGAACAATAAAATTTGACTTAGATGTCTGTAAGCTTGTAGCAGACACATTCATAAACAAAACTCTCCTTAAAATGTAAAATGATTGAATATACTCATAATTAGAATGCTTTTCATCTGATACCTCGACTGTTTTCTGGGCTTCAGGAAGAAAGGCTTAAAAAGCACTAGACAGAGAACCAGATCTGTGGTGGAGCCTCTAGTTTACAACACGTGTTCGTTATCCGACAATATTTTATCTCACTTTTTAACGGTAAACAAACACATCTAACTGAAGTGTAAACAAATGAATACACTTTCCACATGTGTATATATATATGCAGTCTTGTTACTTTTTGGATATACAGAAGTATTAAATATATTAATTAGAAATATTATAAACACTATTATAAATGTTTTGAATTATTATTTAGTTTTCCTACAATAATCATACTTTTTGAATAAAGTTTAAAATTATTGGTATCAAACATGGCTAAGGAAAAATACATATAATAATAAAAAATATAGAGTGTGAAAGAGTGAAAGAGACTTCCGGGCAAGATGGCGGAGTAGGACACTTGTAAGTCACCCTCTCCCACAAATACACCAAGACCCACATCTACAGACCCACTCAGCCAACCAGAGCACCTGCGGAACTCCGACAGAACATCGCCCTCTTCAAAAGATATAGACGCCAAAAATCTGGTAGGAGAAAAGGAAAAAAGAAAGAACAAAAGGCAAAGCAGCGCAGGACGGGTCCCGCGGGGAGGGAGCGGCAAAGGAGGACTGGCGCTCGCTCGCTGGGTCTCCCCTCTCCAACTGAGAGGCCGGCGGGACGGAGGGGGAGCCTCCGAGGCTCGGATCTGTACAGAGCATCCCTTGTCTGACAGAACTAAGTTAAACGGGCACAGAGCGTCCCCCTGACACCCAGCCTGAGACGCGGGCCGGCAGCGGCGGGCAGGGCCAGGCTGCACAAGCTGGGCGGAGGACGGGGGCGGCTGCACGGAGGCAGCTCCAGGGGACTGCAAGGCGCTGGGCGCCGGGGCTGTGGGTGTACAGGACAGAACAACCTGGGCCCTCCATAAAACAGCAAGGTTGATGTGCTCTCGGGGGAAGGGTGCATACCCCCATCTCTGAAAACCCACGGAAACTTTTCAGGGGAAGCGGGGCGGGGCCCAGGCAGAGCCGCCATATTCTCCGGCGCTGAGCACCCAGGCAGGGGCAGAGGCGAAACCTGCGTCCGCACTGAAGGGCTTAGCAGCCTCAAGGGCCAGAGACGGGCCTACAGCCCTGGGCAGATAGGATCCTTCCATTCTGGTCCCCCAGAGAACTTGCTCCACAAAGACAAACAAGCAGCTGGGTCTTGGCTCGGAGCAGGGACGAGGCTGCCCCTTGGTCTTCCCCAGCCCACCCGCGGAGCGCGACCAGGGCGGAGCGCCAACCAAGGCAGAGCGCGACCAGGGCGGAGCGCCGGCGCAGAGCGCGCAGCCGCATAGAGCAGCGGAGCTACCGGCAGCGCAGGCAGGGGGAGAGTGGCCCCCCACCTGTCGGGCAGGAACACAACCCCTGACCGAGGTGCTGGGAGGGGGCACGACCCGCCCTCCTGCCTGGCCAGTCTGCAACATCTGACTGCGGCATCCGGAGGGGCAGTGACCCGCCCGACCGCAGCAGAGGAGAGCTGCATCTGACCCCCTGTTAGAAGGAGGCGCGATCTGCTTGCCAACAGGTGCTGGGAGCAGCACAGAAGAGGGCGCCAACGGAGGGCCTATGAAAACAAGCTGAGCTTCCAAAACAGGACAAAGACAGAAGGACATCACATTAAAAGCACACACACTCCAGGAGAACACCGACAACCCCCCTTTTTTTTTTTTTTTGGTTTTTGTTTTGCTTTGTTTTGTTTTTTTGTTTTCTGTTTTTGTTTTGTTTTAATCTGTTTTTACCTGTTCTATTTTCAATTACTCTTTTAATTTTTACTTCTTAATTCATTTCTATTTCTCTTGGGTTTTGATGTCCTGTTATTGATTAGACACAGGCTTCAAACACATATATTCATCTCCCCACCCCCCCTTTTTTTTTAAAGGTTTTAATAGGACGTCTCCACCCGATTAATACTCTGCTTCAACCCGCTCTTCTATTATTCATTATACATTGTTTTCAAACCCTCTTTCTCCCTTCTTTTAAAAATCTTTCTCTCTCTCTCTTATTCTTTTCTCTTTTTTTTCTTTTTTCTTTTTTTTCCTAAGTTCTATTTCTAAATAGGCATTAGATAGATAAAATCCTTAAGATCCAAAATAGACAACTGATACTCCATAAACCACAGTGCCAGAGAGGTATGAGCAAGATGAAGAAGCAGAGAAACCTTTCCCAATTAAAGGAGCAAGAGGAATCCCCTGAAAGAAAGCTCAATGAAATAGACATCGATAGCCTACTAGATCAAGATTTCAAAAAAGGAGTGATCAAATTGCTGAAGGAATTAAAAGAGATAATGCTTAGAGAAATAAAAATGTCAAAAATGAAATTGAAGCTATAAAGAAGAGCCAAGCAAAATGGGAAAACTCAATGACAGAGATGAGGAATGATCTAACAGCTGTGCAAAGCCGACTAGTTAATGCAGAGGAACAAATTAGTGATCTAGAAGACAGGGCAACAGAAAGCACCCATTCAGAAGAACTACAAGATAAGAAAATAAAAAATAATGATAATAGCGTAAGGGACCTATGGGATAATATAAAGCGTCCCAATCTTCGCATAATAGGGGTCCCAGAAGGGGAAGAAGGATCAAAGGGGATTGAAAAGATTTTTGAAGAAATCATGACTGAAAACTTCCCAAACTTAAAGAAGGAATCAGATATACAAGTACAGGAAGCTCAGAGGGTCCCAAACAGGAAGAACCCAAATAGACCCACACCAAGACATATCATAATCAAGATGGCCAGAGTCGAGGATAAAGAAATGATTCTAAAGGCAGCAAGAGAAAAGCAAAGAGTGAACTACAAGGGAACCCCCATAAGGCTCTCAGCTGATTTCTCTACACAAACACTACAGGCCAGAAGGGAGTGGCAACATATATTCAAAGCCCTGAATGAAAAAAAGATGCAGCCTAGGATACTTTATCCAGCAAGGCTATCCTTTAGGATAGAAGGAGAAATAAAGAGTTTCACAGACAAAAAAAAAGCTGCAGGAGTTTAGCAATACTAAACCCATGCTAAAAGAAATATTGAAAGGGCTATTCTAAATAGAAAAGCAGCAGGATGCTACAGAAATCAGAAACGTACAACTGGAAAGGTGATAACTCATGAATTACAAATAAAGAAAACATGAATTATAAAAGAAGACATACAAATCACTGAGAGTGGGAGAGGGAGGCAGGGAAATATAGAATTTTTTTTTCGTTCTTTTTTAAATTTTTTTAACAGTAGGATGGGTTTGAGATCATGTTATTATCAGTTTAATAAAAACGGGTATAGGCTAATAGATTTACAAAAAAGGGTAACCACAAGTCAAAAATTTACAAGGGAGTCACAAAAATTAAATAAAATCCATGATAATACAAAGGAAAATTACCAAACCACAAAAGGAAGAAGAAAGGAACAAAGAGGATATACCAATTCAACTGCAAAGATGAGTTCAAAATGGCAATAAACACACATCTATCATTAATTACTGTAAATGTTAATGGACTAAATGCTCCAGTCAAAACACATAGAGTGGCAGAGTGGATAATAAAGCAAGAACCTTCAATATGCTGCATACAAGAGACCCACTTTAGGGAGAAGGACACATATAGATTGAGAGTGAAAGGATGGAAAAGGATATTCCATGCAAATGGAAAAGCCAAAAAAGCAGGTGTTGCAGTACTAATTTCAGACAAAATAGACTTTAAAACAAAGGCCATAAAGAAAGATAAAGAAGGACATTTTATAATGATTAAAGGAGTGATACAAGATGAAGATATTACACTCGTTAATATATATGCACTCAATATAGGAGCACCTAAGTACATACAAGAATTACTAACAGAGATAAAGGGGGATATTGATGGGAATACAATCATAGTTGGAGATTTTAACACTGCATTAACATCACTAGACAGATCTTCCAGACAAATAAACAAGGCAACAGAGAAATTAAATACTACAATAGAAAAGCTAGATTTGGTGGATATTTTCAGAGCTTTACACCCCCCAAAAATAGAATACACATTCTTTTCAAGTGCACATGGAACATTTTCCAGGATCGATCATGTACTTGGGCACAAAAGAAACCTCAACAAATTTAAGAAGATAGAAATTATCTCAAGCATCTTTACTGACCACAATGCCATGAAACTGGAAATCAACAACAGAGAAACAAAGGAGAAAAAAAGAAAAGCATGGAGATTAAACAATATGTTATTGAAAAAACAATGCATCAATGAGGAAATCAAAGCGGAAATTAAAAAATACCTTGAGACAAATGATAAGGAAAGCACAACCACTCAAAACCTATGGGACACAGCAAAGGCAGTGCTAAGAGGGAAGTTTATAGCGATACAGGCCTTCCTCAAAAAAGAAGAACAATCTCAAATAAACAAGTTAACCCACCACCTGAATCAATTAGAAAAAGAAGAACAAAAAGCCCCAAAAAGCAGCAGAAGGAAGGAAATAATAAAGATCAGAGAGGAATTAAATACAATAGAGATTAACAAGACCATAGAAAAAATCAACCAAACCAAAAGCTGGTTTTTTGAAAAAGGAAATAAAATCGACAAACCTCTGGCCAAACTCACAAAGAAGAAAAAAGAGAGAGCACAAATTAGCAAAATAAGAAAGGAAAATGGAGAAATTACAACAAACAAAATAGAAATACAGAATATCATACAAGAATATTATGAAAAACTATATGGAACCAAACTGGATAACCTAGAGGAGATGGACAAGTTTCTGGAAACATACTGTCCACCAAAACTGAATCAAGAAGAAACTGAACACTTGAACAATTCGATCACTAGAAAGGAAATAGAAATAGCAATTAAAAACCTCCCTACAAATAAAAGTCCAGGACCGGATGGCTTCACCGGGGAATTCTACCAAACATACAAAGAAGAACTCATACCAGTCCTTCTCAAACTCTTCCAGACGATGAAAAGGAGGGAATACTCCCAAACTCATTCTATGAAGCCACCATCACCCTGATACCAAAACCAGGCAAAGACACTACAAAAAAAGAGAATTATAGGCCAATATCACTGATGAACATAGACGCCAAAATCCACACCAAAATTTTAGCAAATAGAATCCAACAACACATAAAAAAGATTATACATCATGACCAAGTGGGGTTCATCCCAGGGACACAAGGCTGGTTCAACATACGCAAATCAATCAATGTAATACATCACATCAACAAGAGAAAGGACAAAAACCACATGATCATCTCAATCGATGCAGAAAAAGCATTTGATAAAATTCAACACCCATTTATGATAAAAACTCTCGCCAAAGTGGGTATAGAGGGAACATATCTCAACATAATAAAAGCTATATATGACAAACCTACAGCCAGCATAGTTCTCAACGGTGAAAAACTCAAAAGCTTCCCACTAAAATCTGGGACAAGACAAGGATGCCCACTATCACCACTCCTATTCAATATAGTCCTGGAAGTCCTAGCCACAGCAATCAAGCAAGAGAAAGAAATAAAAGGGATCCAAATTGGAAAAGAAGAGGTAAAAGTGTCAGTCATTATATGCTGACGACATGTTACTATATATAGAAAACCCTAAAGGGTCCACACAAAAGCTACTAGAGCTGATTGAAGAATTCAGCAAGGTAGCAGGTTACAAAATTAATGTTCAAAAATCAGTTGCCTTTCTTTACACTAACGATAAATCAACAGAAAAAGAAAGTAAAGAAACAATCCCCTTTAAAATAGCACCCAAAGTAATAAAATATCTGGGAATAAATCTAACCAAGGAGGGGAAAGAATTATACACAGAAAACTATAAACCATTGATGAAGGAAATTAAAGAAGACTTTAAAAAATGGAAAGATATTCCATGCTCTTGGATTGGAAGAATCAATATTGTTAAAATGGTCACACTGCCCAAGGCAATCTACAGATTTAATGCAATCCCTATCCAATTACCCAGGACATATTTCACAGAACTAGAACAAACCATAATGAAATTTATATGGAACCATCAAAGACCTAGAATTGCTAAAGCATTACTGAAGAGAAAGAAAGAGGCTGGAGGAATAACTCTCCCAGACTTCAGACAATACTATAGAGCTACAGTCATCAAGACAGCATGGCATTGGTACCAAAACAGACATATAGACCAATGGAACAGAATAGAGAGCCCAGAAATGAACCCACAAACTTTTGGTCAACTCATCTTTGACAAAGGAGGCAAGAATATACAATGGAATAAAGACAGTCTCTTCAGCAAATGGTGTTGGGAAAACTGGACAGCAGCATGTAAAACAATGAAGCTAGAACACACCCTTACACCATATACAAAAATCAACTCAAAATGGATTAAAGACTTAAACATAAGACAAGATACAATAAACCTCCTAGAGGAAAACATAGGCAAAACATTATCTGACATACATTTCAAAAATTTTCTCCTAGAAGAAATAAAAGCAAGAATAAACAAATGGGACCTAATGAAACTTACAAGCTTCTGCAGAGCAAAGGAAACCAGAAATAAAAC
The DNA here is from genome assembly GCF_048564905.1 of Vicugna pacos. Taxonomy (NCBI): domain Eukaryota; kingdom Metazoa; phylum Chordata; class Mammalia; order Artiodactyla; family Camelidae; genus Vicugna; species Vicugna pacos. Next base: position 5,254,618 of record NC_133021.1, on the reverse strand, counting down.
AAGAAGAAAACCTATGGAATGGGAGAAAATTTTTGCAAGTGAAACCGACAAAGGCTCGATCTCCAAAATATATAAGCAGCTCATACGACTCAGTAAGAAAAAAATAAACAACCCAATCCAAAAATGGGCAGAAGACCTAAACAAGCAACTCTCCAAGGAAGACATACAAATGATCAAAAAGCACATGAAAAAATGTTCAATATCACTAATTATCAGAGAAATGCAAATCAAAACTACAATGAGGTATCACCTCACACCAGTCAGAATGGCCATCATTCAAAAATCCAAAAATGACAAATGCTGGAGAGGCTGTGGAGAAAGGGGAACCCTCCTACACTGCTGGTGGGAATGCAGTTTGGTGCAGCCACTATGGAAAACAGTGTGGAGATTCCTCAAAAGACTAGGAATAGACTTACCATATGACCCAGGAATCCCACTCCTGGGCTTGTACCCAGAAGGAAATCTACTTCAGGATGACACCTGCACCCCAATGTTCATAGCAGCACTATTTACAATAGCCAAAACATGGAAACAACCTAAATGTCCATCAACAGGTGACTGGATAAAGAAGAGGTGGTATATTTATACAATGGAATACTACTCAGCCATAAAAACCGACAACATAATGCCATTTGCAGCAACATGGATGCTCCTAGAGAGAGCATTTCTCAAAGAGAAAGAAAAATACCATATGAGATCGCTCATATGTGGAATCTAAAAAACAAAAACAAACAAACAAAAACAAAGCATAAATACAGGACAGAAATAGACTCATGGACAGAGAATACAGACTTGTGGTTATGGGGGGGGGGAAGAGGGTGGGAAGGGATAGACTGGGATTTCAAAATTGTAGAATAGATAAACAAGATTACACTGTATAGCCCAGGGAAATATACACAAAATGTTATGATAAATCACAGAGAAAAAAATGTGACAATGAGTGTGTATATGTCCATGAATGACTGAAAAATTGTGCTGAACACTGGAATTTGACACAACACTGTAAAATGAGTATGAATCAATAAAAAATGTAAAAAAAAAAGAGTGAAAGAAACATATCAGTTAGGAAAAATGGGCCAAGAGCGAAGAAAGTGGTGGAATTACACCTAAAAATATCAGTAATTAAACCACAGATGATTAGGAGAGGTAATTAAAAGACAAGAATCAGGCTGAACTTTAAAATACATATAATTATAAGTTTCTTTGTAAGAGATACAGCAAAATCATAAACATACAGGAAAATTAAAGGTCAGAAAAAAATGTATTATGCAAACACCAACCAGAAGAAACACTTACAGCAGATAAGACAGTTTTAAAGGAAAATAAATAAAAACTATAAAAATGATGGAGTTAGTCTCTTCATTAGGACAAAACGTCTTGTCTCCTGAAAATACTATCAACTTAAAACTTATATGCACGTAAATAATAGAGTGTCATAAGATATAAACCAAAGCCTGCCACAACTACAAGGAGAAATAGAGAAATCCACCAAGTGTGAGGTTTAACGCATCAAATTCAGTAATTCTAACAGAAACAGATAAATCATCAGCAAAGATCCAAGGTCATTGTGATAATTACTACAGAAGCAGAGAGTTGAAAACACAGTCATAAACAAAACAGTGATCTGGGTTTAATTAGAAATAACTGTAAGATTTATATTTAACTACTTACTATCCAGATCCTCCTTTCTGGTAGCTCCAAGTTTCGTAGCCTGAGACTGGTTTCTCGAAAATAAATCTTCCCTCTCAGGAGGGAGATTTCCAAGTGTTGTCGTGTTGTTTTTCTGGTTTTCAAGAGGAAATGCTAAGTAGAAAAAAAATACATGTGTAATGGAACATCTGGATATGCCAAATAATCATCAATTTTTCTTTCCAGGTAGGTAACGTGAGAAAAATCAGGTGAAGAGTTTTCACAAGTGTGTGTCTTGTTACTTAGTAATTACTGACTATGCCAATGCCCACCAAATGGGATCATTGCGTTTACTTCGGTTCTCTAATTATCTCAGGGTATTCACACCTTAGGTTATTTATTTTTATTTCTATAAAATATGTGCTCAAATACATATTCATGAACCAAAGGGGAAAAAAATGTTCTGATGAGTTTCATTTAAAAATGTGAAATTTCCTTTAATTATCGTACTTACTGTGGCGTCTTTCCCCTTTGGAAGTTATTTGTTTCTTTACTTGCACTTGGGGTTTTGAAACTGAATCCTGATTCTCAAACGTAAGGTCTTTATCTGGTGCTCCGTAGTAACCTTTATAAAGAGGTGCAGTTAGTCCGCTAAACGGAGAGACACATCTATTGTGAAATCTCTAGATTTCAAATTTATAACAAGTATTCAACAGCGTTTTCTCTCATTTTTATAAAATAAATTATTATAATACTAGATCTGTGACAAAAATGGATGATGTTGAAGCAGTCTCATTATTTCATAAATAACCCTAAACAGCAAATGCATTGTATACTGGTCTTCAGCTTTCACGGGCTGTTTATGTCAGGTTGATACATAATAACAGAACAAGCAATTTAAATGCCGCACACAAGGTCATTCTAACTGCAACACACTTCACAACCATCCAAGTGTTCAAGCACAGGAGACTGGGGGAATAAGCTGGATACACACACACCACAGCTATGCGCCGGTACAACTAAGTACTGCTGCAATGGGAGGCAAGGGTATTTACGTCAGACGTAAGCATCTGTACACAGAGCGAGACACTCCCTTCCCATCCGCACTCATACACTGGGCGCCTGCACGCCATCATTTCATGCAAAGATGACAGACTGGCTGGAGCACTGGTGGAGCTGGTGCCCTTTTCTGTTTAGACTCCCACTTATATTACTGCAGTGGCTGAATAAAGGCTTAACTGTTACTGTCAGTTCTGTTCGGTGTCTTTACAGACCACCTGCACAACTGGCAGCTCCTTCTCACTGACAGATGGCGGCAGGCGGGGTGGCCCAATTCAGCACAATGTCTTTCTGGAAAAGCAAAAAGCATGGAGATCCCCCAGGGCACTTTGGGGAGATGCTAGGGAAGTCTACTGGCTTCTTGGGGAGCACTAGCTGGTCAACTGCAAGAGTCTGAGGGTGCAGCAGCACGCCTGGCCAGCCACACCAGCGAGGCTCAGAAGCGCTGAGTCAGGGATGCCGTGCGGCCCTCTGGGGAGCGCTAGCCGGCTGCTTATGGAAGCTTCTGGGTGGCAGGGGACCAGTGGTCCTTCTCTTCAGCCCCAGACTCCCTGCCCACATGCCCGGGGGGTCCAATCAGAGATGCAACAGAGGGGCTCTGGGAACTCTAGGGAAGCGATTCCTTGGCTATTGCTACTGTCCTCTGATGACGGGACAAAACCTGCCGCGTACTCTGCAAGCTAAGCGCACCCAGCAACTGATGTACATTAACGAGGCCCCGGACGACGACAGGCAGGCCACAGCACAGCACGCTGCTGACACTCATGACTTAGCGCAGTGAGGACAGGACCCTGGGGCCGCAGGCCCAGGGTGTAAAGAGGCCTCAGAGACCTGGGTTGTTCGCGTGTGTGATGAACGAAGTGATCTTCTTAAACTCAGTGAGAGACGGAGTACCTTGTGGGTGGTGTCACTATAAACCCCCCTCCGTAAGAGTGCCCTAACTGCAGAAGGTTTGCTCAAGGAGAAGGAAGAAAGACGGAAGATGAGAGGCAAATACTGAGACCCTCCCCTCCTCACCTGGGTGTTATTTACGCTGACAGCTTTTGCATGAACCTACTACTGAGATCTTCTGGACCACCATCGCAGAGCCTGTAGCAGCCCGTGAACCACGCTGGCGGTCCCTTGATTCTACAGTGATGAGTGACAACAGTAGCTGAGACTGTCGACCAGCTCAGATTTCTAGGTTAACATTGTGCTACTCCTGCCGGTTTTCAAGCTAAATCAAACTTATAATGTTCTGCAACAATATTTGGAACTGAACTGACATATTTTCGGGCACAGAAGCAGCAGCTTCTGCCCAGATGGTGAAGACTGACTGACAAAGGGAGCAACACAAAATGGTACCCACGTGCTCCCTCCTGGATTGTGCTTCTAGAAAAGCTGAGTCTGCTCACTCAGCAGCGGGTTCTCAAAGGGGAGGCTCATGGCCAGGTATTAGGCCATAAAGGCCACATGGGTCTGCGGGTCGCAGTCAGAGCCATTTAGTGGGGCAGATGGATGACCACAAGCCTCCCTGCCAAGAGTCCCCTGGCGAGAGCAGCAGCGGCTGCCTGGGGTGGGAAAGGGGAAAGCAGCCCCGTACTGAGTCTCAGGACGGCAGGGCTCCTCAGGAGACTGACCTCGTTCAGTCGCCCTGTCTGACCTGTGGGCACGGCCTCTGGAGCAGAGTCTCAATGGATTATTGGCAGCTCAACGCTGTCATGCAACTCTGAGCACTGGGTGCACCTCACTTTGTGACGGTCATGGAGGCCACTTACTACTGCCCAAGACAAAGAAACTTGGGGTGCAGCAACTGACACCTCAAACCCTCCTTCGGCATCACTGCCTGCGTGGATGAGCAGGATGGGTCTGGCGTCACGGAGAATGGGATGTAACACACAGTGGCATCTTTCCACAAGTCTGTCTAAACTCCCCACCATCTGTCATCAGGCAGGGTAGGACCCAGGAGAAGTCCTGCTCCTGGAAGGAACAACAGCCTTCCACTGTCCTGCAGATGCCTTCCTGGTGACAAGGGCCTCAGACAAGGGCACCTCCCAGTAAGGACTGGTCACTCTGTGCACTCACGTGGGGCAACATGACTCAGCATTAATACAGGCGAGGTACCAGGATCCATCACCCAAGCGAAACCCCTAAGCGTGGTCTGTAAGGGCGCCAGCATCCCACTCCAGAGCAGGCTGCCAGTACCTGGTCCTCTCAACGCCCCAAGTAAAGAGATCCAGCAACTGCTGGCACTCTCTCGTCCTGGCACTTTCCACACAGGGAACTTGATGGCACCCCTCTCTGCCGTCACCAGGAAGACCTCACCTCTATGTAGGGGCCCCCAGCAAGGCTCCCTGACTCCTACCTGCCGTTCTAGGTACGGAGTCCAAACACCCCCAGTGTGTCAGCTGGAGCTGGTGGTGGATGGTGCTGCTGCAGGTCAGAGGTGCCCCCCCCCCCCGGGGCATGACTCCCCAGAACCCGAAGCTCCCAGAGTCAGCTGAGGGGTGCACAGCCTGAGACACTGCTGGGCAGTTACAGGCCTTCGTGGATATTGAGTCCGTGTCCTGAGGCTGTGAAATGATCTTACGACCAGGAGGTACTACGTCTTTTGCTTTTGTTCTCTAGTTATCTCAGGGAAGTCACAGTTCAGGTGATTTATTTTTACTTCTATAAAGTATATACTCAAACACATATTCATGAACCAAAGAAAAAAGATCTTCTGATGAGTTTATAGTAATTTACAGTTACCCACAGGTAGTGCACTTACTATGACGTTTCTCCACGCTGCGCGTCACCACATCCGGAGTCGCGAGAGCCAGAGTCCCACCCGGTGCTCCGCCACGAGCTGCACAAAGAGAGGCACTCAGCCCACTAAACGCGAAACAGACCCACTGTGAAGTCTCTAGATTTCAAATTTACAACAAATGTACAGCAGCATCTTCTCTCATTTTTAAAGTTACCAATAAATTGCCACACTGTTAGATCTGACATGAAAATAAGAAAAGTTTTACTAGGTGCTTCTGAAGCCGTCTCATTATTTTATAAATATTCTGAGGCATCAAATATATTTCACATTAATCTCTACTTTGCGGTTACATATACATTAGGTAAATGTGTAACAACAGAGCAAACAATAAAAACACATATGCAAAAGGTTACTCACTACAGTATTACCTGTAATTACAAAATATTTTAAACCACCTAATTGTCCAACAGTACGATACTGGTTGAATCAACTAAGATATATACAGTAAGTTATGATGTAGTATAAACCATGGTATACAACGTGACATTATTTCACACATTTATGTAAAGAATAATAATAAAAAAAAAGATTTTTACAGGCTACCTTAAGGGATTTCTAAGAGATAATGTTAAGTGGACAAAAATTTAAAGCGTATCTAGTATGCTAACTTTTGGGTCAGAAAGAAGCTAATCAGAAAAAAAAGAGGAAATAGGTAACAACCTTACCAAATGAGGCACAGGAAAGGTGAGCAAGAAAATACTACAGCAGGTGGGCACCTGCAAGAAGACAGGGTGGGGGAGGGGCCAGGGACACACTAGGGAGGGCAGGACACTCTCCAGCATGCCCTGCGTGTGACACGTTTGGACGTAGGGCTGCGCTGCACACATTCCGAAAACTGAATCAACAAGGATGAGAAGAGAAGACGAACACTGAAGCCAACTTAATGAGACGAAGCTACTGAGGGGATGAGAAAACCAGCACTGACCCAAACAGCCAGCGTCGGAGACACACCCTCAGTCTCGGGCAAGACTTCGGGGTGGACAGCGAGCAGATCGCTGTTTTCAGCAGGCTGCTCTGTGGTGGGAGGTGCTGAGCAATTCTGCAACAAGGTCAGAAGCACTGGAGGACTGAGAGGTTGAGACACCTGCTGATGTTTCAAGAGTGAGGATCAGCACGGGGGAAGGAAGGACACGCACACATGAAATGGAGGAAGGCAAGGATGGGCCCTGAGAGACGAGCACGGAAGGTGAATGCGTGGCAGGTGCCTACAGATGTGCACATGTGTGTGTGAATCTATGTACACGTGTATAGATACACACACATATAAGTACGTGAGTGAAAACCAGGGAGTCTGGATCCAGCTTAAAACCCTATGTGTGATCTGTTCAGGACCGGCCTACAAAATGACCAAGGCTTCCCCTCGAGAGGAGCTTCCCGCCCGGCTGCAGACCTGATGCACAGCGCGCACACACGGCCCTGCGAGCTGGGCCACACTCGTGACTGCTGCGACCCCAGGCACACTCCTGGCGCCGAAAGACAGCCCACAGCTCGGCAGTAACTGACATGTGTGCCTTTCATTAAAAGGAAGGCAGGGGCCTTTGGCAATGCTCTGCCCAGTGACCCGAAGAGACCTTAGGGCCTCAGGTGGCTGGATTCCTTGATGGAGAAGGTAATCACACTGAACTTAGTGAGAGAGGCACGTTGTGGGATCCGTCAGTACAGACGCCTCCTCCTCTCACTCAGACCTCTCGACTTTCGTAAGCTAGCATGACCAGAGGTGAGACACAGTGTCTACGTCCCCAGTGGGGACCTGAGGACACATGCTAAGGCCACAGCTCAAAGTGAGGAGGCGGAAATTGCAGCTCTTGGGCTGTCTGGATACTGATAAACAAACTCCTGAGACCCCCACAGTCCCTGACACAGGATGAGGAGGAAACAGAGAACCCTCTGTAGTGCTCACCTACCGTCAGGGCTCTTTTCCAGACCCAGCTATGGGTGAAAAGAGCCCACTACTATGGCTTCTCCCGCTGAACACATTATAGGTGGAAAGGTACTTTATAAAATGACCAGCGCTGCATTGCTCCCAAGCCCTGATGAGAGCAGCTGAAGTCAGGGCCCTGTCGTGGGCTACGTCAGAGATTATGACCACCAGCCTGCTGGCACCAGCACCTCTGTCTACCAAAAACAACGTCGCCAGCCTTGGAAATAGGAACCAGTGCCCGCACCGAGAGTGCGGCAGGGCAGCCGTACCTGTAAACCGCGCCTCGTTCAGTCACTGCACCTGGCTGCGCGCAGGACCGCAGGTGCCCGGGCACCGACTGCCCACAGCATCAGCGCTGCCTCTGGCACCGGGCTCCCTGACACTGTGACAGCTCCAGAGGTTATCGCTCGAGATCCAGGAACTTGGCACGGAGGTGCTGACGTCACAAACGCCCTTCTCAGAACCCCTGTGCACGCGGATGACCTGGACGAGTCTGCTGGACGAAGTGCGGGTGCTATCACACCACTCGCGTCCCTCCACCAGACTCCCCCAACTCTCTGTCTGTGGTCAGCACACCTGCAAAAGCCCTGCTCCTGGAGGAGCACTGGCCTTCCTCTGCTGCCGAAATTGCCCCCGTGGGGCAGACAAAGGCACCACCCAAAAACAAGTGGACGCCTGTTCACCCGCTAGCAGAATGCACCCGGGCCACTATGAACAGGCGTCAGGACCTAAAGCTGAAGTAAAATTCCTGGGCGTGGGCCATTCCAGAAAGGACGACTGTCATTCTTCTGGCCCTCTCTCCCCCCTGAAATAAAAATTATCTTAGCAATTGGTGAGACAGTACAGACACCGCCACACCATCTCAGGGATCACACGGCACCCAACTGTCAGGTCACCACAAAAACCACCACCTCCGACTGGGGCCCCGGAGGACAGGGCCCTTCAACTGCCTGCCCCAGACGCCCTTTTCCTGGACCCTCCTGATCTCCTCTTGCTGTTTCAGTGAGGAATCTCAGCAACATGTCTCTGCCTCCTGGAACCCATGGCAGAAGGCACTACCATAGATGGGAGGCATCCACTGGGCTTTGGGTCCACAATCTGCCAGACTCAGCTAAAAAGTGCATATCCTCTATTAGACAATTATTAGTCTGTTACTGGCCTGGGTGAATACTGAGACCATGACCTGGGGCGTGAAATGATCTTATGCTGAGAAATTCCAACCAAACACAGAATCCATTTGCTCTGGTTCTCTAGCTTTGTTAGGGTATTCACACTTTATGTCAAACTTTACATTTCTATAAAACATGCTCAAATACAGACTCATAAACCAAATAAAGGTCTGGATTCACTTCATTTAAAACTATATAGATTATTTCTGATTGTTGTACTTACCCTTGAGCTTTTCCCCTAAGGGAGGTTTTTGTTTCTTTGGTTGCACTTGGGTTTTTGACTCTGAATTGTGATGTTCAAGTGTAAGATTTCCATCTGGAACTTCATCGAGAGCTATAGAAAGAGAGAAATTAAGTCTTTCAATAGAAAAATAGATCTCCTATAAAATCTCTAGATTTCAAACATATAACAAGTCACCAGCTATATTTTCTCTCATTTCTGTAAGTCACAAGTATACTATCGTAACACTAGATCTGATGTAAAAATTGAGAACATTTTTAATGGGTGTGTGTTGAAGCTATTTGATAAATATTCCCAGGCATCAAAATACTTATGTTAGACCCTAATTTTCTTAGATTATTTATGCTTTCGGTTAATATATTACATATTTATGGATGAACCTATGAAAATCTTATGCACGAGGTTGGTCATTACAGCATTATCTGTAACTGCAAAATATTCAAAATCACCCACATGTTCAAGCCGAGGAGATCAGTTGAATAAACTGATGTACGTACCATAAGCAACAGTGCAGCACCTTCTGCAACAGATGTAAGTCGACTCATTATGCTGCATGCCTTAAAACCGCACAGCGACGTATGTCAGTTGTATCTCAATAAATCCGGAAAAGAAGTAGTGTAGTAACAGCTATGGTATGTAACAGCGTGTGTGTGTGCGTGTGTGTGCGCGTGTGTGTCCTGGGGAGCACTAGCTGGTCAACTGCAAGAGTCTGAGGGTGCAGCAGCACGCCTGGCCAGCCACACCAGCGAGGCTCAGAAGCGCTGAGTCAGGGATGCCGTGCGGCCCTCTGGGGGGCGCTAGCCGACTGCTTATGGAAGCTTCTGGGTGGCAGGGGACCAGTGGTCCTTCTCTTCAGCCCCAGACTCCCTGCCCACATGCCCGGGGGGTCCAATCAGAGATGCAACAGAGGGGCTCTGGGAACTCTAGGGAAGCGATTCCTTGGCTATTGCTACTGTCCTCTGATGACGGGACAAAACCTGCCGCGTACTCTGCAAGCTAAGCGCACCCAGCAACTGATGTACATTAACGAGGCCCCGGACGACGACACGCAGGCCACAGCACAGCACGCTGCTGACACTCATGACTTAGCGCAGTGAGGACAGGACCCTGGGTCACAGGCCCAGGGGTGTAAAGAGGCCTCAGAGACCTGGTCGGGTTGCATGGTGAGGGAGGTGATCTTCTTTCCTTTTCTTCCTTTTGTGTACTTTCTAATTCTAGTCTGATAATTTGTTTAATTCATAAGGTTTGCAAGCAAGCAAAGTACAGAAGGCACTGATTTCAAGGAGGTAATCTTACAGGTAGTGAGAGACAGTGTAACTTGTGGGCTGTGTCACTATAAAGTCCCTCCCTCCTTAAGAGTGTCCTGACAGCAGAAAGTCAGCTCAAGGAGGCTGCGGTGAGCAGACAAGCCCCTCTTCCCCAGCTGGGAACCACCTGGGCTCTGACAGCTCTGCCCCCCCCCACCACGATGGGCTCCCTAGGACTACGACGAGTGTCTGGACTGAGCTTCCAGAGGTGACAGCACACTGTGAGCCACACTGCTGGGCCTTAGTGACAGTTGTGGACGGGAAGGCTGTTAACGAGACTCTAGCTCACCAGTGCGCCCCCTGCTGGTTATCAAGCTCAATAAACCTCCTTCTAAGTCTGTCCATTAGTCAGTGACATAATCCAGACTGTCACCGACAAATCCCTGGGCAGGAAAAAAGTGACTCCTGCCAAAACAGCGGAGAAGGAATGTCACAGAGAGTGACATGAAAATCACCATGCTATGAGCACACACTCCCGGGGGATCCAGGTAAGGGCTTTCCCAAATATACCTCCGGGTCTGGTTTTCACACAATGGGAGCTCAAAAGGAGAGACGACTGGGCTCTGCACCTGGGAGCTCACGGCCACGCAGGGTGCCATTAGGGGCCAAGTGGCAGCTGCTCCGGGGCCACCCGGCAGGGACCCCTACGACTAACGCAAGGGCGGTTTCTTCTCCTTCGCCCTGTAAGCTCCGGGGGGGTCAGAGAGCCCCCCGCCAAGTTTTACCCAGCCTTTCTGGCTTAAAGAAAATGAGACGATGAAACGTCCAGTGTCCTTTCATCCACAGTGAGGAATGGAGGCCCTATGCCGAGGGTCACATTTCAAAGCAGACGTGGGGGTGGGGACTGCATTTCTTGGGCCTTTTGGACAATGGTGTACAGGGGCCTGTGACCCCCAAGCCCCCTTGCATGTGAATGAGGGGGAAATTAACAAAACTCTCTGACTTCCTGTCTGAAGACACCACCACCAAGCCCCATACCCGGACCTGACTGCAGCTGCAGCCCCCCACTCCTGCAGGGGCGCCCCCCACTGCAGGGACTGCTGTGGCCGGTGCCCTGTCGTGTGCACCCCTGACTGCAGGCACTCCAAGCCCTGAAGGAAGCTGCTGCAGGCGGGACCGTCTCTGTGGGGCATATGGACGCCTGGAGACCTACCACACTGCTGGTGCTAGCGCTCTGTCTCTCAAAACAGCACCAGCTATCTCAGGAATTGGAAAAAAAAAAAAAAAGCTGCCCTCACTGCTGTGCTTAAGGAAGCCCAGGTTCACATCTGACCTTCGCCCAAGGCCTCAGGCCCCTGGAAACTCAGTCAGGCATCCATGGCTCATCAGTGCAGCACGGCCCTTGACGCGGGCACCGCCTGCCGCTGTGACGGCCACGGAGGCTACTGCCCGAGCTCGGGGAAGCAGGTGTGAAGCCATTCACATCACAGATGCCCTCTGCAGCACCCCGTCCACATAATGATCACGGTCAGCAAGCTTCGTGCTTAATGGGCTGCTATGCACCTATAATGTCCTTCCACGAGGCCACAAGCAGGAAGGAGTCCCACTCCCAGACAGGGCGCCAGCCTCCCACAACACTGGTAACACCCTCCTGGTGGGTCCAGACAAGGGTACTGCCCAACCAGGCTGGACGCCCTTCCGACCCACACGTAGCAACACATCAGGACATTAATACGGACAAGGCACAAGCACCTATGACCCACGTGAAGTTCCTGGGAATAAACTTTGAAGGGACAGTATATCCCTCTCCAGAGGCAACAATTTGCCAAGTTTTTATCATGCTCAAGCTCTCAGCCCCAGCAAGTATGAAGGATGCCCAGCAGTTGATGCGGCTGTTCAGCTACCCGTCCTCATGGATCCCTGCATGGCCACCCTGATGACAGCACCCGTCAATCAAGTACCGAAAAGACACCAGGATGCCCTGGAGACCTTCCAACTGGCTACACAGGCAACCCTTTCCTCATCCCCTTGAATCCACTGCCTTTTAAGTCAACGGTCTCAGCCGTCTCTCTGCCAACTGGAGCCTGGGGCGAAAGAAAACTGCCTCACGAGCCAGGCGCCAGCTGGGCTTTGAGACCCATGATCTCCCGGAGGACTGGATGCAAACACCTCCTGGGGGACCCGTGACCGGTTACCGAGCCTTGGTGGACACTGAGCGCAGAAGTCATGTCAGCAAATAGCCTCCAACCAAATGTTATATGCTTTTTGTTCTCTAGTTGTCTTATGGTATTCACATTTCTATCAAAATGGAAAATTTCTATAAATTATATGGTCAAATACATATTCATGAACTAAAGAAAAAAGATCTGATTAATTTTTTTAAATGTTAAGTCACCTCTAATTGTTATACTTACTATCAGGTCTTCCCCTTCCAGACGTTACTTGCTTCTGTACCTGCATTTGGAGCTTTAACACTGAGTCCTGAGGCGTAAGCACAGGGTTTCTGTCTGGAACGTCGTCACGAGCTACATAAAGAGATGTGTTTAGCTGCTTAACAGAAAAACAGATTTACTGTGAAATCTTTGAATTTTAAATTGATAACATACAGCAAAATTTTTCTCTCAGTCTGATGAAGTTATAAGTAAATTACCATAATGTCAGATGTGACATACAAATTGTGAGAGCATTTTTAATGCGTTTATGTTGAAAGTATCACTAATATTTCTAGGTGTCTTACATATATATAAACATATATAAATATATATACAGTCTAATTTTCTTAGGTTGTTTATACTTTAGGCTAATACACATTCATAGAACTAAAAATAAAAATGATTATGTACAGAGTTACTCATTATAACATATTTGCAATTGTAAAACATTCAAAACCTATAAATTTTCAAGCAGAGATTAGTTAAATAAATCAGGTATATATTATGCACTGTGGTATAATACAAAGTACAGTAAATAATGTGGAACAAATAGCTGTACACAGGGCTATAACCCCAATGAAACAGATCTCCATAAACTGACTTGGAGGAATTTCTAGAAATAATAGGAAGTTAAAAAATGAAAATTGAAAAGGGGCAAACTTGTATTCTCTGGGTAAGAAAAAAAAAGAAATGAGAAAAACAGAAAAAACAGAGGAGACACAGGAAAGCTGTCACAGAACAGCATGCCTGGTGACCCCCAGAACGAGAGGGAGGACCAAGGGAGGGGCGGCAGCCCTCTAAGCACAGCTTTTTGGTTCATTTCTATGTATTTCAAAATAAACCTAAATCAAGAAGGCTAAGAAGACGGGATGAAAACAAGAAAGCAAATGAAACGAAACTGCTGAAGGGAAAATAAAAGCAGTGACCCATCCATGCAACATTTAACACAAGCCGTCTCTCGGACAGGAGGGTCGGGCGCGTAGGGAGGCAGACCGCAGACAAATCATGACATCCTTTAAACCCTGGTTGGTTTTTCTAGTGGTGTGTGCTGAGCAATTCTGAAACCGTCTGAGAAGCATTACAGGACTGAGCAAATGAGCAGATGTGCTGATGACACTCAGAATCCAGCTCCCCCGGCGTAGGGTCCCTAAACGTGGCAAGAGCCTCTGTCGGGGTCCCTTCTGCTGTGAGGCCGTCCCTCAGCTCTGTCTGCACTGCTGGGTCCAGCCCTTGGCGAGTGCTTCTCCAAGGGCTGGAACAGAGCAGCCATGAAGCCGGCGCCCCCCGTCGGGACCACCGCCTGTGCTCTGGGGGCACGTGGGTCAAGAGAGGCTGCGACACTGACATCTCCAGGCGTCTAATATGCATGCACAGGTGCCACTTTTCTCTTTACGCTAACACAAACTCATAGAACTAAAAATAAAAACCAATAGGTAAATAAGGGTTAATTGTTGCTTTGTGCAATTGTTTGGCTTGTTACCTGAATAGACCAACTCAAGAAACTTGTCTCTCTCTCTCTCTCTGTCTCCCTTGCAAATTAGTACAAAAAGAAGGCTGGTCTGTGAAGCACAATGCTCTTCTGAGAGGTGCTAGGAGGAGGCAGGACTGGTGGGCAGGGAGGCACCACCAGGTGACTTGCAGGACACCGACAGGACACTTTGCCTGTGAGGTAAACGAGTCCCGTGAAGTACTAGAGGGGCTCTGGAGAGAGCCACCGCATTGTTCACACGCGCTTTTTTTAATTGAAATGTATCTGATTCACAATACTGTGTCAGTTTCAAGTATACAGCATGGCGATTCAGTATTTTGCAGATTATATTCCATGACACATTATTACAAAAGAATGGGTATATTTCCATGCCATACAGTATATCCTTGTTACTTATCTATTTTACACATAGCAGTTTGTATCTGTCAATCTCATATCCCTAATTTGTCTTTGTCCTCTTCTGTTTCCCTTTTGATAACAAGTGTGTTTTCTGTATCTGTGAGTCTGTTTGTTTTGTGTGTATATATATTCATTTGTATCATTTTTTAGATTCCACATAAGTGATATCATACAGTATTTGTCCTTCTCTGTCTGACTTACTTCACTATATAATATCCTCTAGGTCCACCCACATTGCTGCAAATGGCAGTATTTCATTCTTTTTTATGGCTGGGTAATATTCTACAGTGTGTGTGTGTATAAAATCTTCTTAATCCAATCATCTGTCAATGGGTTGCTTCCATAAGCTTTTCAGTTCTGAAGGAAAACAACTGTCTTTCTCTTTAGCCTGATTCACCAACCAAGATGCTCAGTAAGTCAAATGGAAGACTCAACAGATGGTCTGTGAGAAAACTAGGGAAGCAGTTGTATAGCTACTGATGGGTCCAAAAACGTTGCAGACCCTGCATGCTGACTTGCACCAGTGCCTGCTGTTAGCTGTAGCACACCCCTGGGACTAAGGGACAGCCTTTGATGCAGGGAGTTACTGAGACTCACACTTAAATGAGAAAGCACGTGGAGTCCTGAGGATTGCTTTGCTTAGCAACTCAGGTAGCATGAAAAAGGGGGTGATCTTGCTCAACTTAGCGTAGGGTTTGTCACTGCAGGACCCCACTGCAGAACCTGACAGCCCCATACTGCCCCAGGGGGCAGAGGAAAAGGAAGATGAGAGACTCGCACATCTGAGACCTTCCTCACTCCTTCGTTGGGTACTAGTTTGGTGCCAACAGGGTAGCCCACCCACTGTGAGGTCCCTGCCCCTGAAAAGCACATCTGGATCACCACATGAGGAGGCTCTGAAGTCTCCGTGCAGCACCAGACTGGTTTCTCAAGTGGCACACGGAGGGATCACAGGAATAGTACAGACCTTAACCAGACTCAGATTTCCAGTCTCATCCAGGCCAACCATGCTGATTCCCCAGCCCCGTTAAACCTACTTACAGAGCGGCGTCAGCTGGCTCACGGCACCGTCCGGATCTTAACTGGCAGATTTCCAGGCATGGAAAAAGCAGCAGTACAAGACAGTACTGTCTGACCACTGAGCAGACCTGAAGATGGTAAAGGGCTCCCACTCCAGGATGATCTGGTTAAAGAGCCACCCCTCCAAGTCTCTAGGTCTGGTTACTCAACAGTGGACTCTCAGGAGAACGCTGCTGGACTTCCCACTGAAGACCTCCAGGCCAGGCACTGGCCGTGGACCCCAGCACACGTCCCCAGCTAACAGCCAAACTGTGACGCCCCTGTGACTGATACTAACGCTCCTCCCTCTGCTCCTCCAAGTGCCGCTGGAATGACTCAGAGAACCCTTCACTCCTTCCACCCAGACTTCTCAGCTCCAAAAAAAAAAAAATGGGTGCCAGGTCAAGATTCCTACGTCAGCAGTGGTGGTCTGAGAACACATGCCAAGGTCAGAATTCAAAGTGGGGTGGGGGAGTACTGCATTTCTAGGGCCTTTTAGGACATCGCTGCACAGGTGACTGACCCCCATAACATCTGAGCCCACGTACTGGCGGAAAGAGGTAACGCTCCCTGCTTTTCCATCTGAGGCCATCACCGAGGCAACCGGTAGTTAAAACACTACTCTGAGTACATCCTCTCAATCACAAGACTCCGTATTTATAGCCCTCACTACTGAGTGCGGATTGGTGCAGATGTATTCAGCTCTAAGCCCTGGGGGAACTGCTCGTGGGGCACGTGGAAGACTGTAAACCTCCACACTGGACAGTGCCCAGCACCTGTCTCCCCCAAAACACATTCCTGGAACAAAAAGAAATAACTGCTGTCATTGCTGAGCTCAACGAAGAGAAAACTCTAATAACGAACTTGACCTTCGCACACAGCCTCGGGTGCAGGTGATTCGGTGGACGGTTCTGGCAGGCCAGGTCTGCAGTGCAGCCCCGAGTCCTGATGGGACCTGATACTGCAGCTGTCACACAGGCTGTCTTCCTAACAGAAGGACTCGACGTCCAGCAGCCGACCAGTCAAATGCCCTTTGCTGCATCCCTCTGCACACAAATGATAAGGGCAGCTTAACTCACATGGAGTCAGCTGCAGCAGCCCACCAACGTCTTCCACGTGGCTACAGGCCACTCAGGCATCTGCCATCAGCGCAGAGACTCAGTTAACGCATAGTCATGACCTCTGAGGGGCCTGCTCCGAGAGGGCGTGCTGCCTGCTGCCCAAGTAAACCTGAGGCGGCCACCAACCAAGAAGGAGCAGACGCCCTGCCGACCGCCCACAGCTCCTGGCCGGGCCGTCAGCATAGACAGGGCCCCGCTGCCTGGCACCCTAGTGAAATTCCGGGCCATGGTCTCTACGGGGCGTGACACCTCACTCCAGGGGAGGAGACGGCCACGCTTTGGCCATTCAACCGCAACAAACAAAAAGACAGTGAAGAGTTCTTCAACTACCTGCATTTCCACTTTCCTGTGTGGTGCCTTTGCTGTCCTCTCAGCAAGGACACATCCAAGAGGACCCCCGGAAGGCCCTCGACCAGGCCTCCCGTGCCTCATCCGGCGCCTGCGTTACAGACCTCGGAGCAGTGGTGGCACTCACACTTTAGTCAGAGCCTAAACGTCTATAAGCGTTTGCCCAAACACCTATGTGTGAACCCAGATGCAAAAATCTTCCAGCGGGGTTACTGTAAAATAACTGAATGCTTTCTGTGACTGGAAGCTGTTCCCCTCTGTGAGCGCGCGCTCTTCACTGGAATTTCTGGCTGTGACACTGAGTCCCACGGCTCAAGCTCAGGGTTTCCGTCTGGTCCTCCATCCCAGGCTACATGGAGAGAAGAACTCAGTCCCCGAAATAAAAAGGAGATCTACGGTGAAATCTCCATATTTCAATTTATTACCAGTGAACAGCCACACTTTCTCTCATTTTTATAAAGTTGTAATTAAATTACCATAATGGGAGATCTGACATGAAAACTGTGAGAAAAGTTTAGATGGCTGTGTGTGTGTAAGGTGTTTTATCAAATCATTAATATTCCTCGACTTTAAATATGTTTTATATTGGTCCTGATTTTCTTAGTTTTTTAATATTCTTAGTTACTATATATTCCAAGCAATGAAAGCACATGTGCACAAGCTTCTTCATGACGGCACACCTGTAACGGCAGGACACTCAGAATGACTTGAACACCCAAGCACAGGAGACTGAGACTGAGTACCGTACGGAAGCCGTGATAACACAGACACGGGACGTAATGCGGTACAAGCAGCTGCACATACACGTCTAACAGGAGCGAAAAGGACCCCAACAAGCTGACCTGGAAACGTTTCTCAGGAATGATGCCTAGTGGGGAAACACCTGAAGAGAGTATCCAGCATGCTGCCTTTCGAGCAAGAAGGAAAGGGAAGCTGTACAAAGTGAAACACCACTCAGCCGTGTCGCTGCGCACACGAGTCACTGCAGACACTGCCGGCCCAGCTGCGCCAGTGGCTCCGGGCAGCTCTCAGCACGTCTGTAGCACTGATGGACAGGCTGTGATACAGCGTTTCTGAGACTCGTGTTTAATGAAAAAGAATCCAGATCTCTCAGTCTCACCTGACCAGCAGCCTGAGGAGACGGAGCCGCCACCCTGGAGGCGCGCCCCTTGTGGACGTGGGGAGGGACAGCGGCAGCTGCTGGCCATGTCACTGCAGACCCCGGGTTCTGAATGCCCCGGCAGGGGCCACTTTGCCCAGAGAGGTCAAGGAAAGGGACAGGGAAAAGACACCAACACCTGACACAGTCCTCCTGCTGCTGGCTGACATTTGGTTCCTGAGAGGTTCAGCCCCCCACAACGAGCACCCTGGCACTGCCTAACTCCTCAGCGACAGCACCCCGAGGATGGGAGGCACGGACTCTCCACCGAGCATCTTATGCCAGGAAGCCACGGGGGCCAACACGCAGCCCCACGAGAACCAAACGGTGAGGACACTAGTGCCAGGACACGTGCTCCTGTCTCTGCCCCTCCCAGAATCAGAGAGCTCAGCCTATGTTTGCCCAGAATGCTTGAGTTTAAGAATAAACCAATTAGGGGTTGGGCCAAGGTCCCTATATCCCCAGTGGCATCTGAGGATGTACGCCAACTCAGACTTCCAAGAGGCAGTGGGAGGAGCCTGCACTCCCTGGGTCATCTGGATACCAGCCTGCCGATGACTGTTATCTCCACAGCTCCGACACCAGGAGGAGGGGTAGTCGGTGCCACCTGACCCTCACTTACACCCGGCCATGGGCTTGGGGGGACTCCCCTGGGCACCATAAGCCTCTCGTTTTCTAGCTCCCACGACTGAGTGTGTTATTAGTATAGACGTATCTTCTTTGTGAACTCCAACTCGCATCAGCTCCCAGCCCTGGGGAGCAGCACTGCCATCGGGGCCATGGCAGTGGGGCAGATGGAAGGCTGAAAACCTACCAGACCACCAGTGCTAGACATCTGCCTTCAAAGACAGCCACTAAGGGAAGAGAAAGAAATTACTGCCCTCTTTGCTGAGCTTAAGCAAGCCAATGACCTCTCTGAGACCGCGCCTCGAGTCAGTACCTAAGTCAGCTGCGTACACGGCCTCAGGTGCCTGTCGACTCATTTGGTTACAGGCAGTTTAACCCTGTGGTGCAGACAGATCAGGACGCTGGTACCGCCTGCCACTGTGACGGCCACAGAGGCCACTGCCTGAGCCCAGGGAAGCAGGTGCGAAGCCACTCGTATCGCAAATGCCCTCTGCAGCACCCTGTCCACGTAAATGCTCAGGGTCAGTTAGTTTTGTGTGTAATGGGCTGCAATACACCTGAAACGTCCTTTCGCAAGGCCACAAGCAGAAACAAGTCCCGCTCCCAGATGGGGCATTAGCCTCCCACTACACTGGTGACATCGTCCTGGTGGGCCCAGGCAAGGGAACTACCGAACCAGGACTGGACACTACGTTAACCTGCATTCTGCAACACAGCCGGGTCATTAACGGGGATGTGGTACAAGGACCTTGCACCCAGGCGAACCCAGGGAAAATGGCAACGTGCATCACTGCAGGGGTGACAACTGCCAGCGCCTGTCCTCTCGGCCCCAACACACACAGGAAGGGCCGGAAACCTGTGGGATTATCCACTGCTCGCACTCACGTGCTCCCCAGTGCGGTGCTAACTGCAACCATCTGTTGAGTTACCCAAAAGGCCTCTTCATTTAAGTGGCTGTCAACCAACAGGATGCTCTGGAGGCCAGCGAACGGGCCTCCCCGGCCTCTCTTCCCCAAGGCCCCTGACCTGCTGCTGAGTTACAGCTCACAGCACCTCCTCTGTCCAGCAGTTAGAGTCTCTGGAAGGAGGCGGCTGCACAGGACACTGGACTGAACTGGGCTGGTGGGCTCCTCACTTCGGGGAGTTACCTGAAAGGCACACACCTTTTGAAGGACAATTATTTGCCTATTACTGGTGTTAGTGGATAATGAGCACGTGACCCACGGCTACGAAAAGCACGACAACCGGAAATCCCGAGCAAAGCTGCGGACGCTCCAGCCTTGGCGCCCTGGTCACCTGAGGGCAGGTTATGCTTCGAGTCCAAGCGTAACGTTACCACAAGATCTACAGTGAAATAGATTTATGAGCCAGAGGACAAGGTCTTTGGCTGTAATGGATATTCAGTCATTTAAAGCTACCTGTACCTACATTTACGGAGTCTCTTCTCTCTCTGTCTCTGTGCTTCTGGTCGGGTTTCTGACGCTGGTTCTTGGTGCTCCGGCGTACGATTTTCATATGATGCTCTATCATAACCTACGTGAGATACATATTTAGTCCACTAAATAGAAAAATACGTCTATTGTGAAATCTCTATATGTCAAATTTATAACAAACACACAGTAACATTCTCATTTTTATGAAGTTATAACTAAATTAACATAATGCTAGATCTAGTAAGGTTATTGTGAAAAGCATTTTAGTAGATGTGTTTTGAAGCTTTCTCATTACTTCATAAACATTTCTAGGCATTACATATAGTTTATATTTGTCTCTGTTTCTCTTAGGTTATTTATATGTTTTGTAGATCATGTTGACTTCATAGACCAACCAATAAAACGCATATGTACAATTTGCTAATTACAGCATTACTTGTAATTGCACATAAATGTTCATGCATGGGAGTGAATGAATAAGCTAGTATGTACTATAAACTTCATAAATTACAGTAAATATGGTTCAAACAGCTGTGTGTAGATAGTTAAAAGGAATCAAATGAACCTCTATAAATTGAATTGGAGAGATTTTAAGGAGACAATATTAAGCAGGGGAGAAAACCCAAAAGGGAAAATCTTGCAAGGTACATACTAGATAAGGAAGAAGGGGAAATAAGAAAGAGAATTAGAGATACTTACCTTTACAAAATGAAATAAGTGAGACAGAAAATAATGGAGCTGGTTACCTGCAGGACGAAAGGGAGAGAGCTGGGGGAGAGACAGCTCTCCTCTAAGACACCTGGATGCATGCTTTTTACCTTGAGAAACAGGTTCATCTTCCAAATATTTCAAAAATAAATTAAATCACAAAAAAGGAACTAAAACTGAAAGCAAACTTAAAGAAATGAGCCTAGTGAGAGAGAAAAGCACTAAGGCCAGCAACTCATCAGCACAGTGTCTGACACACACCCTCGCCAGCGGGCAGAGGCTGGAGATTGTAAACACACGGCGAGCATCTCCAGTTGGCTGGTGTTTCTAGACCTCTGTGCTAAGCAATTCCAAAATCATGTTAGAAGCACAGCGAGATGGAACAAATGAGTGAACGTGTTATGTTATTCCGTCAGGACTCACACGTGGAAGAAATACACACACAGGAAATAGAAGAAGGCAAGAATAAGCCCTGAGGGAATGGACCAAATCGAAGATTTCCAAGATGTATCATGAACTCTAAGCGCGTCTACGCAGGTTTGTATGCACACGTGCAAGTCTGTGGGCACACGTGTGTATGGATCATATGTGGATACGTATATACGTTTATGTAAACACGTGAATGTACTGAAGGAGGCCGACTCCAGGCTGGGCACAATCTGAGACAATCAGAGGCCGACCCGGCAGTTTTCACGGGGAAAGGAGCGCCTCAGCCCACAAGAGACTCGAGGTAGCTGTGGTTGTGGACACCGCTGCCTTCCCCGCCACGCTCTCATCCCGCTGCTTTCCGAGTCCGCTCACCTCATGGGAAGCCTCCTGGCAGGGGTGGGGTTAAGCGGGGGCTCACTGGGCACTGACCTGTGCAGCGGCCCACTCACGCACCACACTGCCTACATTGCCTTGCGGGTGGGGCTGGAAGACCCTTTCCTCAGGCCCGACTTGGCACTCAGGACGAGCCTCCGCCCAGCCCTCCCACCACTACCTCCCAAGGACACAGGGCCCACAAAACAGCAAGAGCCTTTTGTCTGGGCTCCTTCAGCCGTGGGACCGTCCTCTCCCACGTCTCAGTCCAGTCTGCACTGGTGCATCTACCCTCACCCCTGCTGTTTCAAGAGCGGAAACAGAGCGCTGCTGGAGCCGGGCCCTTTCCTCTCGCCTGCACTATTGCAGTACGTGAATAAAGGCTTGATTGTTACTTTGAGTTTGGCTTGTTACTTTAATTGGCCATCCCGGGAACCGGCACCTCCCCCTCAAATTGGAGCAGCAAGCAGGGGTGGTAAGCCCAGTGCCCTGTGGAAGGCAGAGCTCAGGGGGCGTAGTGAGTCCGGGGCCACGGCGGGCTGGGGCGGCGGAGGGCGCTGCAGGGCCATCAGCAGGGGGCCAGCATGTGCCGACAGCGCTGCGGCCACGCGGGCGCTCCCGGCGGGCAAGGGTTACTAGCAGACGGGCTTTCAGCTTGGGGGGCAAAGGTTCTTCCCTTCAGATCTCGATCCGCTGGCCAGGACACCTGCAGGGCAGTCAAGTTAGAGACTTGGCAGAGGGGCTCTGAGAAGCCCAGGGACGCAACCTGCGGCAACTGCTGGGGGTCCGGCAGTGCTGCCAGCGGTGGGGCCAACGTCACCGGGGCCACCCCTCGTCGCGGTGCGCCCAGGGACCGTGCTCGGCTCTGAGCTTGTTCCTGGAACTGAGGTCAGCCTGTGACTTACTGGGCCACGTGCTTTAGTGAAAACAAACATGAGAACCACGGGGTCACTTTTCCCAGCTATGAAAGAGATCTTAAACCCTGGTAGCTTGCCTCCATGTTGAAGGAATTCATCTTGTTAAACTTAGTGGAAAAGGGCGCACGCACTGTTGAGCTTGTCACTACACAACACGTTCTTCAGAGAGTCTTGGGAGCAGTCACGTTGCTGATGAGGTGGGAAAGGGGGGAATGAAAAGAGCAAACACTGGAGACCCCCTCCGTCCTCAGCTGGGTCCAGTTCTGGCTCTGACAGGATGGCCCACCTCTGATGAGTATGAGTTCCCCGCCACCGAAAACCATGTCCACACCACCAGTGCAGAAACGAGAGCGTCCCTCTGAGCCACGCTGGTGGTCCCAGAGTCTACACCGATGGAGTGAGGATGGAGATTCTTCACCAGACCCAGACTTCTTGATTCATTTATTCCAGTCTTTCTAATTTCAAACTCAAGTAAACCTCCTCATAAGGTCTGGTCACAGGGCAGCTCACAACCTGGGCATTAACTGACAACCTGGTGGCCCTGCTGCCAGGGCAGCAGCGGCTTACCAACCATAAAGCAACGTGAAAATGGTCCCCAGGAACCTGCTCCCAGACAATCCGGGCCTAGGTCTCTAAAAGAGACCTACAGGAACATCCAATGATGAGGGTCAAAGAAGCAGGCCAAAGGGCTCGCTACCAAGGAACCACGGCCTGCAGGGGCCGAGGGATGCCCAGAAGGAGGCTGACCTGGGGGCCACGTGCTGACAGCCCCTGTGAGCAACACATGTGCTGCTCATCATCTCCTTCTGCTGAATCTTCACCAGAATCTGAGAGCCCACCAGCCTTTATCAAGCACTCTCCACTTTCAAAGATGAGCAAGACAGTGGGTTAGACCAGGTTCCTCTGTCCTCAGTGGGAGCATGAAGATCTAGGCTAAGGTCAGAGTTTAATGGGGAGGCGGGAAAGAACTGGATCTCTCGGGCCTTTTGGATAACGGGACTGTGACTGATCTCAGCCCCTGACACTAGGGTGAGGTAGAGACACAGTGTTCACTAGGTGAGGGTAAGGGGTCTGGGTAAGGGGTCTGGCCATTAGGTCGGAGGCTATTATCAATGGGCTCCTTACCCAGATCCAACGGGGGGCGTGGCCCTTCAGCTCACTACACACACGCTCACAGTCCCACTCAGGGCACAGCAGACGTCCTCTCTGTTGATGACATCCTCTCAGTGGGCCCAACATGGGCACTGCCAAAGGCTGGACACTCAGTGGGGCCTTTACTACAGACAAAGCAGAGTTACCTGGTGCCCTGATAAAATTCCTGAGTATGATTTGTAAGGGGCAGACACCTCACTACAGAGATGAGTCCCAGGCGCTGGTCCTCTCTACCGCAACAAGTGGAAAGAAGGCCCAGTGCCGGCGGGGCAGTCACACGACGTGCACACTACTATTCCCCATGGAGGGTCCGTGAGGGCACCTCCCTTCAGTGGGGCCACGACCAAGAGGCTGCCATGGAGGCCCTGCGAGGCCCTGCCTCCCCCTGCACCCTTATACCCAACGTGCTCTCTGAGTTACAGAACTCGGCAGTATCTCTGTTTACCAACTGGAGGCTATGGCAGAAGACCGCCAACATAGGGCAGAGGCCCCCCTTTGGGCTTTCAAACTCCTATCTCCAGGAGCCAGCTGGGAGGTACACAATCTTTACAAGACATTTACTGGCCTATTACAGAACCATGGTGGATACTGAGTGGTTGACCCATGACCACGGAACACCCACGGGGCCAAAAATACCAACCAAAGGGTACGGGTAATTTTGTCTTAGTTCCCTAGTTAAAATTAGGGTATTCACACTTTAAGTCAAGATATAAGATTTCTATAAAATATATATTCAAATACATATTCACGAACCAAAGAAAAATGACCTTCTGAGGAGTTTAATTGAAAATAATTTAAAGTTATCTATAATTAGTATACTTACCACTGAGTCTTTTCCCTTCAGAAGGTCTTTGTTTCTTTGCTTCCAGCTGGGTTTCCAACACTGAGCCCTGATGCTCAAGCATAGGGTTTTCAGCTGGTCCTTCATCATGAGCTACATAAAGAGAGGTATTCAGTGCAACAAGTGGAAAAACAGAAATACTGTTTGACTCTATACTTTCAAATTACTGACTAACGTACATCAGCACTTTCTCCCATTTTAAAAAATTATAATTATTATAATGCTAGATGTGATATAAAAATGGTGAGAAGGGTTTTTTAATGGATGCGTGTGGCTCAAGGCCACAGTACAGCTCTGGACCCGGGTGTCACATGCTGCTGTGACCTCCACAGAGGTTTACTGTCCAGCTGAGAGAAGCAGGTATGCAGCAGCTGATATCACAAGTGCCCTTTTAAATATTCCTGTTCACGCAAAAGACCAGGATCAGTCTGCCTTACGTGGAATGGAAGCACACGTGAGGATGACTGTATGGGTAAGCTCACTACATGCACCCGTATGTGGATGCGCATGTGTTTAAACTGAGGCACTGACCCCAGGCCAACATCTTCCATGTGATCTTTCAGGCCCAACCTCAGACAATCACAAAGGCTTGACTGGCAGCTGTCTTTCTTGGAAGTCCTCCCCCACCCCCACTGCACTCGAGGCACGGCCAGAGACCTGCAGACACCAGAGGAAGCTGCAGTCATGGACTAAGGGCCCCCAGGCTGGCGGGATCTGCGTTCTCTGTCTGGGCACCTCGACGCCGAGGCATCTTTGGTGGGTCCCCTCGGGCAGCGCACTGACCCAGACCGCCTTCCACCGGCCCCTGCAGACATTCTCACTGGTTCTGACTCCGTCCCCAGTGCTTTCGCATTCCTAGCCCTCTCCACCTCCACCTCATCTCAGCCTCCAGTCAATAGGCAGAAGCAGCTCTCTGTCTGGGGCTCCCCCAGCTGTGATGACCATCCTCCAGCCAGCCCTGTCGGCACGGCTAGCTCTGACCCCCATCGAGGCTGCTCTCAGGGGACGGAGCACTGGTGCAGCTGGCACCAGCCAGCACAGACTCTTCTACTACCACAGTGTGTGATTAACGCTTACTCCCGCTTTCAGTTTACTTTCTATCTTAAGTGACCAACTCAAGAACCGGCAGCCCTCTCCCTGACAAATCAGCGCAGCCATCAGAGTGGTCAGTGGAGCACAGTCCCCTCCTGGAAGGAGCCCCAGTGCGTCCTCAGGGCTCTGTAAGGGGCACGACCAGCTCATCTACAAGAGTCAGAGGCCCCCCGGGCACATGAGCACTCCGGTCACCGCGTCTCAGGAGGTGCTGGCGGACTGTGCAACGTGCTTTAGGAGAGCCCTGTTTTATCGTTACAGCCACTTGTTTGTTCTTTGAAGGAACTACAGTCCTTCTATTTTAACGGCCCTCTTTTACTGGCCAAGATGCCCAGTGGCTGGGTCAAATTAAACATCAAACAGAGGGATTTTGACAAAACTGGGAAGAAATTCCTAGGTTAATGACAGTTCCATTAGTCATGGGCCTGAAAGCTGTTGGCGACCCTGCACTCAATGACTACCGTTAGTTCTAATGCTCCTGGGACTGATGCTCGGCCCGTGACGCAGTGACTCCTGAGATGCAAGATTTAATGAAAAGGAAGGCAGAGTCCTTAGCACCAATTCTCCCAGTGACCTGAGGAGACCTTAGAGATGTGGGTAGCTCATCTTCACATTTAAAGAAGTATTTTGTTAAGGAAGTGATCCTGAAAACCTGTTGCGTTGCTAATACAGAAACCCTTTCCTGGAGGACTTGACAGCGGCCACATCGCACAAGGAGGTGCAAGAAAGGAGTACGAAAAAACACAGCCAGCATCCAAGACTCTCTCCTTCCTTGGCTGGGTCCTGGTCAGGATGTGACAGATGGCTCATCTTTGTCTGTGTAGAACCTGTTCTAAGTGTACTTGAAAAGACCACAGGGACTCCATGAGCCACCCTGGTGGTACCAGGATACACAGTGAAGGAATAATGATGTAGATGACGAGAATTTTTTTTTTAACCAGACTCAGGTTTCTCGGTTCATTTGTGCCACTACTCTTGGACACCAAACTCAATCAAACATCTTCATAAGGTCTGGGAAATTGGTCTACAACATAATCTTCTTTCCAACATTTTAAATCAACTGTACTTCAGTTAAAAAGCAAACAAACTACCAACTAACCCATTTAAAATATGGGCAGAAGACCTGAACAGACACTTTTCCAAAAGAGGAAAAGCAGACAGCCAACAGGAACATGAAAAGTTGCTCAACATCACTAATACTAGGAAAATGCAACTCAGAATCGCAATGAGACACCATCTCACACCTGTCAGAATGGCCACCATCAAAAACAACACAAACATAAATGATGGCAAGGATGCGGAGAAAAGGGAACCCTTGTACACTCTTGGTGGGAATGCAAATTGGTGCAGCCACTACGGAGAACAACATGGAGGTTTCTCAAAAACCAAAAAGTAGAACCACCATATAGCCCAGTAATTCCACTCCTGGGCATATATCCGAGAAAAACAAAAACATTAATTCAAAAAGATATATACACCCCACTATTAACAGCAACACTATTTATAGCTGCCAAGATACGGAAGCACCGTAAGTGCACATCACTAGATGAACGGATGAAGAAGATGTAGCACATATGTGCAGTGGAACACAACATAACCTTGACCTTAACTGGCAACTTTCTGGACATGTAGTAGTGGATAACGCCAGGAAGAAAGGACTGATCAGAAGAGAGAGTGATGTAAAAACGGCAGGCTAGTAACCCCTCCGGGACCATGCGGGCAAAGGCCTTAAAGAGATCAAAGCGTGTGTTTACCCCAAAACAGGGTCTCAGAGGAGCAGACTGATGGGCTGTGTGCCAATTACCAGGCAGTGGGGTAAGGCGAGCCGGACTAACGCAGACACCACACTTCTGCTTTTCCCAGGGACACGCACCACGAATCAGAGCACTCTCCCAGCTTCTACCAAGATGCTATGGGTTTCAGAATAAACAAGACCACGGGTTAGGGCAGGCCCCAGGTACCCAGGGGGAGTGTGAGGACTTGTGCTGAAGTCAGAGTTCAGCAGAGACGTGCAGGAGAACTGCACGCCCAGGCCTTTGGGGTGCTGGTGCTCTGACCACTGTGTTCCCCACAACCCCCGACACCCAGTGAGGGGGGAGTGATAATGCTGAGGCGGTAGTCCAAAGCCACCAACCACGGGAAAATTCCCCAGACCCCACATCAACAGTGCGTCCACTCAGGCCACCTCAAAATCCCTACGCTGTGGCCCCCACTACAGAACGTATCATTGGGATAGATGTACTGCTAACACGAACCCCTACCTGAACCACCCCTAAGTCCTGATGGAACCTGCCACTTTAGCAAGACGGGCGGAAGGCTGTGACACCATCCAACTACCAGAACCTAGTGCCTTGCTTCTCAAAAAGAAATGCCTAAGGAAGAAGAATAAATAATTGTCCTTACTGATCAGCTTAATGAAGCAGAAACTGTCCCTGAGATTGCTTCTTCATTCAACAGCTCAGTGGACCTGGGCATAGGTCCTTGTGTGTGCACAGCTCCAGTGACAACTGGTAGCTCAGTGACGCAGTCCCGGGCACCAGCTGTCTGTGACGTTGTGACTGCCACAGAAGCTACTGTCCAGGCGAGGGGATTCGGTGTTTTATAACAGACAATGACACACCCGAGGCAGCATCTCTGTCCACATGGAGATCACGGTCAGCTTGCCCCGTGGGGAATGGACTGCAACGCCTCACTGATGTCCTTCCAGAAAGCTACATGAACTCAACTCTCTGTCTTCAAACAGCCATGCCTGGGAAACCTCCTGCACCCAGAGGGAGCACATGCCCCCCAGGGCACCACCAAGCAAGGGCCAGCGGTCCTCCTGACCCACATGCAGCAACGTGACTGGACCATTACTACAGCTACCCAGCACCTAACCGAAGCCCCTGGGCGTGACCTGTAGCCTCCCACTCCAAAGAGGAAGCCTGCCAAGCCCCGGCCCCCTCCACCTCAGCAAATGAAAGCGAGGCCCCGCGGCGAGTGGGGAGGTTTGGCTACCTGCACTCTCATCTTCCTTACGGGGGTTCTTGGTGGCATCTACCCATTAGGTTACCACAAAGACCACTCCTTTCAGTGGAGCCACAGAGGAGGCACTTGAGGCTCCCTGACAGGCCTCTCAGGATACTCTTCCCTTGGACCCACTGATCCCCAGTTGCTGTCTGAGCTACAGCTCTCAGCAGCAGTCCTGTTCACCAGTCACAGTCTGTGGCAGCAGACTACTGCCACAGGGTGCGGCGCCCTCTGCAAGAAAATCACTGCTCTGAAACTGAGTGTCCGACTGTATGCCCCACGGCTGTGAAACAATACAGCTGGCAATACCAGCGAAAGCTATGAACTCTCTGACTTTTGTTCTCTAATGGTCTTAGCGTATTTACAACGATGGTCCAAGAAACGAGAAATGTTGCATAAAATGTAACGTCAGACACATATTCATGAAATAAAAAAATCTTCTTCTGAGCTTAATTAAAATAATTTAAATTTATCGGAAATTATCATACTTACTAACGTCTGTTTCACCTCCAGGCGTCCTTTGTGTGTTTGCTTGCTCTTGTGTTGTCGATGGTAAGGCTTGATGCTCATATGTAAGACTTCCGTCTGGTACCTTATCCTGAGCTACTTAAGGAGAAGCACATAATCAAACAGAAACACAGATCTACTGTGAGACCCCTAACTCACATTTACAGAGATTCATGCACAGCATACATTTTCCTCATTTTTATAGTCATATGTTGATTACCATAATGCCAGATCTAATATGAAAATAGAAGAGTCTTAGTTAGTAAATGTTGAAAGTGTCTCAACATTTTATTAAAAATCCTAGGCATCAAATACACTTTATATTATTTTCTCTTTTTCCTAAGCTTTTCACGTAAGTTAAAACTTAAATACAGCATAAAACACCAGCAAGACAGAGGACTAAAGAAGTTCCAAGGCCCCCATTCCCCCATGGAGACACAGAGTTAACAACATACACCAGCCAAAATACCTTTATGTGAACTCTAGAAACCAGTTAAGAATCTGCATCACTTACGTGGATTATTTACCAAGAAAACCTGCACCAAAAAGGGTAGGAAAGCTCATGGCATCTTGCCCATCGTAGCCCTCCCCTCCTCCCCTGCACAGTGCGCCACAATCACAAGGAAGCCTTCTAATTTCCAGCTCCTCCACTGGGATAAAAAGAGTGAAACTTGCATGCAACTTTCTGGCATGTCTAGGCAGTGCCTGCGGCACTGGTTTCTGTCTTGCCTGACCTGGCGCGCTGGATGGGGACAGCTGCAGAGCTGGGTCCCAAGTTAAAGGCTGCTGAAAACAAAGGCGAGTGCCATGACACATTAGAGCTGCGGGAAGTATGAAGCTGTGCAAATGATGGAGGAGCAGGAGCTCACAGGCTGAGGAACGTAGCAGAAACCACCAACACAGTTCCTGAGAAGAAGCAGGAGAGAGACTCCTAGGAAAAGAGTTAAAAGTAGCCACACACACTAGAAAATTAAATTTAATTAAAAAATATAAAAATGAAGACTAAAACTGAAAGCAAACGTAACGAACCTGCTGAAGGAAAAGAGAAGCACAAAGCCAAGCACCTTACCAACAGGACTCGACACACTCTCAGTCTTGAGCAAGAGAGTGGGACGTAAAAAGCATCCACAAAAATGTCAGTGGGCGTTTTCCTAGTGGCGTCAGCTAGGCTGTTGTGAGCAATTTTAGAAGTGTTACAGGAAGGAGTGAGCGTTTAAACGTGCTGACGCTGCTGGAAGCCACTGTGCAAGGACACACACAGAGGGTGGAGGGAGGCAGGAACGAGCCCTGAGGGGCCAGCTGGAGCTGAGGGGCCAGGAAGAGCGCAGATTCCTAAGTGTGTCTGTGTTTGCAGGTATACGTATGGATGGATGTGTGTGTGCACATCCTGTGTGTGACCTCTCAGCCTCACAGGCAGTCACAGAATGAATGGAGTCCGCCTCCAGCCCACGCTGACGTGACGCGCAGTCCTGCGTGTACCGCTGCCGACCCCAAGCCCCACTCCAGCTGACCGGGGTCCCACACGCACCTGCGTTCCAGCCCAGGCACCTCCACTCGGAGGCCTCCTGAGACACTGCACTGCTCAGACGCCTCTGCCTAGACCACCTTAATAGGTGCACCTGGAAGACACTTTTCGCAGTCTGACTCAGGGTAAAGTACCCATCCACTCTTAACTCTGCCTTGTCAACCTTCAGGGCCCAGGGCCCAGGACTCTTTCAAACAGCAGGAGCCTTTTGTGTGGGCCAGGGAAATGCTGCCCCACCCTCTCCTGTCTCTGATGACACACCTGACCCTTGCCCAGTGCTGGAAAATGCAGACTGGTAGAGCTTCAGCCATTTTCTGTTTAGATTCCTGCTTATACTATCAGGCTAAGTGAATGAATGCTTACTTTTACTTTGTTTGGTTTGTTATCTTAATTGGCCAGCTTGGCAACTGGCAGCTCTCTCTCTGGCACAGTGAACAAACTGATCAATGGAACAAAATGCTTTTCCAAAAAAGTAAAATCCCTGTAGACCCTACACAGCACTTGTACGTGTCAGAGAACAGGTGGGTCACCCTGGGGCAGGAGGTGCCGGGGAACAGGTGGGTCACTGGGGCAGGAGGTGCCGGGGAACAGGTGGGTCACCCTGGGGCAGGAGGTGCCGGGGAACAGGTGGGTCACCCTGGGGCAGGAGGTGCCGGGGAACAGGTGGGTCACCCTGGGGCAGGAGGTGCCGGGGAACAGGTGGGTCACCCTGGGGCAGGAGGTGCCGGGGAACAGGTGGGTCACTGGGGCAGGAGGTGTCGGGGAACAGGTGGGTCACCCTGGGGCAGGAGGTGCCGGGGAACAGGTGGGTCACTGGGGCAGGAGGTGTCCGGGAACAGGTGGTTCATTCTGGGGCAGGAGGTGCCAGGGAACAGGTGGGTCACTGGGGCTGGGCAAAAGCATCACTGCAGAGGGTGAGGCTCCAATGGGACCCTCTGCCAGTCATGCCAGTGCATCTCGGGGAGCGCTGGTGAGGCCACAGAGCACCCCAGAAGGTTCTCGAGAACTGTTAAATACGACTGTCCGTTTGAGGGGAACGCTGGTCCTTCACTTTAGCCTCCAAGCTCTGGTCAACTTCCCCTGATGTCCCTCTGACCTCAGGGCTGAGAAAGTGAGGGCAGCAGTTCCCAGGTTAATGGCTACGGTTCTCCAGGTGGACCAGATGTCATCAGAGACCCTGCAAGCTCAGTCACACTCTCCGACCCCTGTTAGTTGTGAGGCCCGACAGTGAGACTCCTTCTTTCAGTGAGAAAGATCGTAAAAGGGCTCTGGAACCACTTCTTCCGCTGACCCAGAGAGAACCCCAAAGAGTGGGTCGCACCAGACCCAGATTACTAGGTTCGCTTCTGTGACTCTCGCTGGTCACCAAGCTCAATCAAGTCTCCCCATAAGCTGTGGCCATCAGTTGTCACACAGTCAGATCTTAGTCAGGCAAAGTTTCAGGCACACAAAAATTGGCTGCTGCCCAGAAAGGAAAAGTAACGTAAAAATGGTGATAATGCTCCCTCTCCTGGATGACGTGGGCAATTGCCATAACTTAGGGTCCCCGGAGGAGTAAAGTAATGCTCCCCGCCAAGGCAGAGCACTGGTCAGATTACGGGCTGTGAGGACCCCACGCGTAGCCCTACTAGGGCCCGCTCTGTGGTGGCCGCCGTGTATACAGCAGGTGCTGCTCCCCCTCAGTCAACCCCGAGATGCATCAGAGGCCGCCACACACACTCATCCCGACTGCAGCTGCCGATCCAAACAAACAGCATGGGGTTACACCGAGGCACCTACGTCCCCAGTGAAGACACGAGGGCCTGTTCCACGGACGAAGTTCACAATGCAGGTGGAGGGTAATCGTACTTCTGGGGCCTTCTGGACACCTGTACACTAGTAACCATAGTCCCTGCCAGCCTCACAACAGGATGAGGGGAAAACAGACCACGCTGTCTGATCTGGGGCCACCAGCACCGACAGAAACCTTCTCCGGCCAGACTCTGGTCCATGCCGTTGTTACCGCCTCTACTACTGAGTGCACTGTTGGCAGAGATGTGTCATTTATGTGACCCAGCACTCTCACTCACTCTAAATTCTGATGGGATTTGCTGAAGTTAGGATATGTTAACAGGTGGAGAATCTTTAGCCACCCAATGACCAGATTCCGAAAGCAACACTGACTACCTGGGTGTAAACAACAAACGTGTCCTTGTTGCTGAGCTTACAGAAGCCAGCACATTCCATGGACGATTTCTCCACTCAGCAGCCCCGCGTGGCTTACGCACGACGGTCTGGGGGCTGATTAAGGCTGCACAAAGTGCCAGTACCAAGGAGGCACGAACGCTGTGCCTGCTGTGGACGCTGTCGCCCAAGAGGAGGAGACCCGGCACACAGCAGCCCTCTTCATGCACATGACAGGATCAGTGAACCCTAATGTAGGGGTAACTGAAATATGCCACTAACGTCCTTCCCCAGGGCTCCCTAAGTTCCCCATCTGCGTGTCTTCAGCCAGTCAGGCAGGACGTGGACAAAGCCCGCTCAGAGGGACTCCCAGCCTTCCACTACACTGACAGCATCCCTCTGCGGGGCCCAGACGAAGACGCCATCCCACAGGGCTGCACTCCTGCTCATCCACATGGGACAACGCGGCTGGGCCATTAATACAGGCAAGGGCCTCATGTCCAAGTGAAACTCCAGGCCATGTGACCTACAGCAAATGTAACATCTTACTCCAGAGGAGACCTCTGCAAATCTCTTGGCCCTCTCTTCCCCAAGTTATACAGAGCCTGAAGGTTGGTGGGACTCTGACTACTAACATACTTGCGTTCTTCCCGCAGGGACCTGACGGCTCACGTGGACGGGGTGAGCATACGGGTTGTTCCCTCTGAGTGGAAACCCAACCAGCAAGACGCTCCAGAGGACTTCCAACAGGCCACCCGCGCTGCCTTCCCTGGGCCTCTCTGACCCCTGCTGCTTTCTGGTTACCGAGCTCAGGAACATCTCTTCACCCACTGGAACTACTGCAAAAGGACACTAACACAGGTCAGAGGTCTGCTGGCCTTTTGCAACAGGAATCTCCCAGGGCTGGCTGAAAGGCGCACACACCCTTTGTGAGTCAACTATCCACCTGTTAAGGGATTGCCCTTAACAGATACTGAACGTGGAATAGTCTTATGATCAGAAATTCCAACTAAACTGTATCAATAATTTCACTTCTCTTCTCTGGTCGTCTTAGGGTACTCACACTTCAAATCAACACGTAAAATTTCCACAAAGTATAAGCTGAAATACATCTCCAGGAAGCAAATAAAAAAGATCTTCCGAGGAGTTTAACTTAAAATAATGTGAAGTTATTTATGATCTTTTTTTTTAACAACCCCCAAAATACAACTAACAGAAACAAAACGAACATGATTGCATCATACTAAACAGCTTCTGCACAGCCAAGGAAACAACCAGGAGAGTAAAGAGACAACCTACAGAATAGGGGAAGACACTTGCAAACCGTGTGTCTGATAATATTGATGATCACTAAACCTACTAGAGAGTCTTTCACTCTTGAGAGTTCTTTGTTTCTTTACTGGCATTTGAGTTTTTGCTACTGAATCCTTTTCATCTGACACTTCATCATAACCTACATAAAGAAATGCATTGAATCTACTAAATCAAAAAACAGATCTACTATGAAATACCTAGACTCCAACTTCATACAAGTGTACAGCAGAATTATCCTTCATTTTGATAAAGTTAAAAATAAATTACCATGGTGCTAGATACGACATGAAAATCAAGAGAAGTTTTAATGAGTGTTTTGAATACATTTCTGTAAATCTCATGTTTTGTTATTTATACTTTGTTACTATATAATCATAGGCCAAATAATGAAAACACATATGCACAAGGTTACTCATTATACCATCATCTATAATTGCATAATATTCAAAACCACCTAAAATATCCATCACTTATTCTTTAAATAACCCAAGATATATACTATAGTCTATGATGTGGTATAAATAATGGTACATAATCTGACATAAACAGCTGTACACATAGCCATAAAGTGAATAAAAAAGTTCTCCCAAACTGACATGAAAGAATTTCCAAGAGAGAATGTCAAGTGAAAAATAAAAGTGAAAAAGCAGGTATCCAGTGTAATACCTTTGAGGTAAGTAAGAAAGGAGGGGAAGTTAGGCAGAAAACTGAGAAAAATACAGAAGCACTTACATTACACAATGAAACAGAAAACAATAAACCGGCAGTCCCACACAACAGAAGGCAAACGGAGGAAGCAGGCGGAGGGGTTCAGGACAGGATGCGCGCGCTCTAGCTCTCTCTGTGTCTCTTAGAAGTAGGTGAATATTCTGCATATCCCCCCCCAATTATACTAACAAGGATGTGAAGAGGGCAGTAAACATGAAAGCAACTTAAGAACTGAACCAAATGAACTAAAAAAGAAAGCAAGCCCTGATCCAACCACCTCACGAACACGGCGCCGTATCTCCGTCTCCGGGAAGAGTGAGAAAATCACGGACTCTTCCACCTGCTTTGCTTCTCTGCTGCTGTGAGCTAATCAGTTAACAAGCAACGCCAGGGCCACACAGGACTGAGCAAGTAAGTAAACAGGCGGGTGTTGTACAGAGTTAGGGTTTACACCATGAAAGAAAGGATGCCGTGCACAGAGGGAGGAAAGGACACGCCCGAGGGGTGGACCGCAACCAGAAGCATCTGCAGGAATTCATCACTTCTAAATATGGCTGTGTGTACACACATGCACATACGCACGAGTGTGTGTGCAGGTCTATGTGTGTATGAATATGTACATGTATGTTAGTATATTCACACGTGTTTGTGTGTATTTTCTAGTCTGGGTGCTCAGAACACCTCAAAGACACTCCATGGGCACAATCAGATCTTTGTTTCTAACAACATTTCCCATTTAAAACCATCAAGGCTCCTAGGAACAACAGCTGACATCAGCTATGAGACAGGAAACGCGCAAGTCGGCGAGGGACGTCTTGTCATACTAAATAGCAGGGCGTTTCTCAGTGACTAGGAGCACTGGGGTCACATAAGGACACAGAAATTATCTTGAACAAATTCCTTCTTGCCAAGGCTAGGATAATTCTAGAACTAAAAAAGAAGAAAAGTATGAGCTATAAAACCGCTGAGAAAACGAGAATCCATGGCTTCATATCGACAGCAGAACAGTAAGTGGAGGAAGAAAGAAGTGCGGGTGAGGGCAGGGCAGACCAGGTGCCAACTGCTTAAACGCAGGGGTGGTGCCAGAGTGGGGGAACCACCATTGTGGAAGCTTCAAAGCAGAGATTAGTTCAGGGAAGCACTGTGACACATCCTGAATCTAGGCAATTTTGACAGGGAATAGGATATCTGCATGATCTTAAAGTATCTTTGATAGATTACTTATTAGTAGGTAAGGAAAAAAATAGTAAGGTAGAGAAATCAGAAAGCACGTTGACAGGTGATCATTATTAAAATCACAAATTAACGACGGATATACACACTGCAGCGCTGGATGTGATGACCTAAGAATTACATCAGACAAGTCCAAAATGAGGACCCTTTCTTTAGTCAATATCCTTCAAAAATGTTAATGTCAAAAAAGGACAAAGAAAAGCTAAGGAAATATTCTAGATTGAAGAAGCCTAGAAACATAACAACTACATGCAACACCTGACACTAGACTAGATTCTGTACTGGAAAGAAAAAAATGTCATAAAGGATAATATTGGGTAAAATGACAAATGTTGGATTATGAATGGTAGGTTTAAAAAAGTATTATATTAATCTTAAGTTTACTGCAATTGAAAATTGTATCGTGGCTATACAGAAAATAAGCTTAAACCTAGGAAATACATGCTGAAGCATTAGGGCTATGATGTACGCAACTTGCTTTCAAATAGTTCAGAAAAAACATGCCATGTACACATACGTAACAGATTATACTACATAAAAGAGCAAATGATAAAGACAAAAACCAAGTGGAAAAAGTTTTAATAATCTAGATGAAGGACATATAGGTTTTCTTTGTATTAATTATTTTAACTTTTCTATAAATTTAATATTATTTCTGAAGAAAAACTTCTTAAAAGATAACCACAATCAAAAATGGTAATATTCATACCATCCAAGGTAACACTCAAAAGTACTGATACATTAGCAGAATAAAAACAGTCTGAAACCTACTCCTCCGTGGAAGCAAAGAAAATACTGGCCAAAACCCAACAAAGTCAGCACTTTCAGAACTCCATGTTTTAAATAAAGGCTTGCAGTAATCTGAGAAGCATTTTTTTTAAATGGCTGATTCTGGGTAAAACCAGTGAGCCTTCCAGCATGTGACTATCCCCTAATTCCACTCTCCTCTTCCCAGGTCCACTGCTCCCTTGTAAATCAACAGGCTTACAACTATAGTTGTACAGAATTTATAGACTAGTCCAATAAACTCACTAAGCAATAAAATAAATAATAACAGCAAACCCTGGGGAAGGGGAGTAACCTGATCTCCATAGTTGCATATTATATTTAAAATGGCTAGTCTTCAATTTAAAAAATGAGGCATGAGAAGAAACAAAGCAGCCAATACACGGTACAGAATAGAAGCAGTCAACAGAAACTTTCAGTGAGGAAGCCCAAACACTGAACTTACTAGACAAAGATTTTTAACCAGCTTTTATAAATATGTTCAAATAACTAAAAGAAACCATGTGTAAAGAATTAAAGGAAAGTATAAAAATTATATCTCACCATCAGAGAATATCAATAATATGACAGAAATCTTTCAAAGAATCAAGAAGAAATTCTAGAGCAGAAAGAACAATAACTGAAATGCAAAGAGGGAACCAAAGGCAGGGCTAAAGAGGCAACAAATCAGTGAAACCAAACAGGTAAACTGAGACTGTCCAGTCGAAGGATCAGAAAGAAAGAGGAATGAAGAAAAATGCACAGAGCCTCAGAGACTGGCGGAAACAAGAGTACCAACATATGTGTAATGGGAACCTCAGAGGAACAGCAAAGAAAGAAAGAATTTGTGAAGAAATAATAATCATTAACGTCTCCAATTATGAAAAACTCTAATCTTCACATAAAGAAGCTCAACAAACTCAAAGCGCACTCAAAGAGATCCACACGCAAACATATCATAGTGAAATTGTCAAAACCAGTTTTTGAGCTTCCACGATTCTTAATTTGAGATGGGATTTTTGAGGTTAAAAACCACCTGATGTCCATTTTTTCAGGAGTTGGTGATCCACTAAAACATTAAACTGTTTTATTCTGAAGCCTCTGAATTATTAAGAAGCACCAAAGTTTCCTTTCATTTTTACAGTAATTTAAGCAAATGACCACAATTTTTTAAATGATTAAAAAGTAAGTCCGGACTATGAAGTGTAACTGACCATGAGAGTGTTTTTACTGAAAGCAGGAGTAGGCACTGCTGTTTCATACACACACTTAGAAAGCTGAAAACAGACTTCATTTTTCTAAGCATACTGAGTTTTTTTAAGTTTCCACATTTTAAAACATAACTGATTTAGAAATTGGAATAAGTAAAAATAATGACTCAACATATATTTTAAAAAGAAAAACGGATTAGTGGGGAAAAAACAGAAAGTACTTCAAAATATTTAAATTCAAATATATCAATAGTTATAATAATTGTAAACAGATTACATGTTCTAGAAACAAGGAAATTCACATTGGATTTATAAGCAATCTGACTAAAAACTGCTTGTAAGACATACGACCAAAGTTTACATATAGAAGTGTAGAAAATACAAAATACAGAAAGGTGGAAAGAAAATATATGAAAAAAGATATGTTATGCCTATATTAACCAAAATGAATCCTCTATAGTTCTGTCAATGTCAGACAAAGTAGAAATCAAGATCAAGGACCTTACCAAAGATTAAGATGGTCTCTTCAATA
Source organism: Vicugna pacos (assembly GCF_048564905.1). NCBI lineage: Eukaryota > Metazoa > Chordata > Mammalia > Artiodactyla > Camelidae > Vicugna > Vicugna pacos. The sequence continues at coordinate 5,216,019 of NC_133021.1, read as the reverse complement.
TAAATAAAACATTGAATTCAGCAGAAATATGTACTTTTAAAAATTTGTATACAGCTAATAACACAGGCAGTATAAAGAGCCCAGTACTACAAGGAGAAATAGATAAATCCAAAATCATAGTAACAGAATTCAATGTCCTTCACTCAGTAAATGGTAGAATAAACAACAAATTTAAGAATACCAAGAAATAAAAAATTTAAATAACATAAGTTTTAAAAACTTTACAGTGATGTTCATAAGGCTGTATCGGGCTATACATTCATGATTCAAATTTTACTTAATTTAAAATCAATTAATTTAACAAATAAATTAGTAATTTTTACAATGATCATATTTACTACTGAGTCTTTTCTTTCTAGCAGCTCCAAGTATTAGGCAAAATACTTCCATCTGATACTTTACTCACACTCTGAGCTGTAAGAAGACTTCCAAATGCACCAAGCAGAGAACCAGATGTGTGGCATCAGTACCATACGCAGCACACGTTAATTACCCAATAATACTTTCTCACATTGCTCAATGATACAAGCAAAGCACACTTTGTGGTAATAAACTACTAAAAGACACTACCTACTTAATTATAAACATGCGTGAGTATATATGTTTTCACTTGTGCAAACAGAACCAGTCTTGTTATTTTTTAGATACTCTGGCATATCAAAAAATTTTAACTAATCATTTAATATTGGCTGATATTCTCTAGTTTTCTTGGCATGTTCACACTTTATAATAAAGTTTAAACTAGGGTTACCAGATATGTCTAAGAAAAAATACGTTAACAATTTAAAAATAAAAAGCAGAAACGAGACTAAAAGAAACTTATCAGGCAGAAAGCACAAAGAAAATGGTACAACTTAAATCTCAGAATATCAAAATTTGACCAAGTGTGATTATGAGTGCTAATTAAAAGACAAAGAATCAGGCTGAATTTGAAAAATATACAGTACAAGCTATACTACATACTATATACTATACTATATACTAGAGACACAGAAAAATCGTAATGATACAAAAAGGTTAAAGCAACAGGATAGAAAAAATGTGTCATGCAAACAACCAGCCAGACGTTAGGGTCACATTAATAGCAAGCATGGTAGTTTTTTAAGGTAAAAAAATACAAACAAAAACTGTAAAAATGATAAAGGAGTTCCCTTCACTGGGATAAAAAGATCTGTCCTTTAGGAGAGCTATTAATTTTAAATTTATGTAAATGTCAATAATGAAGTATGGTAAGATATAAAGCAAAACTTGACCAAACATAAGAAGAAAGAGAGAAATCCATAATCTTAGCAGGGAATTTAACCCAGCTAACTCAGGAATTATAGAGCACACAGATAAATCACCAATGAGCAAAATAGTGGGAGACATATCCATGAACCATGGAACAAAGCTCTGCTGAATTTAGTTGAAAATAATTTTACAAGAGTTTAAGTTAGTTACTTACTATCAAAACTGTCACTTCCGGCAGCTCTGAGATTCTTAATTTGAAGTTGGCTTCTTAACATTAAAATTATGTCCTCAGGCCATTGATCTTTAACAGACAGCGTATCATTTGGCTTAGTTATAAGAAATCCTAAACAGAAAAACAGATCTATTATGAAACTTCTGGATATGCCAAGTAATCAGCAAAATGTCTTCTAATTTGTGCAACTTTACAGGAAAAGGACTGCAAAGCTACAGCAGCAAACTATCTACTTGAACAGACCATGATAGTCAAGTGGGAAACTGGTGTCAGTAGTTTTCACGAGTGTGTGTGGAGGCAGTCTTGCTACACAGTCTTGTTATACTCACCACGCAAATACCAAACAAAAGGTACCAAAGCTTCCATGTCAGTTCTTTAGTTATCTTAGGGTATTCATAATTAACATCAAAGTGTAAACTGTCTACAAAATACATGCACAAACAAACATTTTTTACAGTGTTGTTCAATTATTCTATTTCCTTCTTGATCTTAGTTGTTTTACCCATTATTTAAAGAAATCCAAAGCAAAAAAAGATCTTTTGATAAACTTAACTTAAAATAATTTAAAGATACCCATGATTATCATTCTTACCAGTGCGTCTGTTTCCTCTTTGTCTCAACATTGCTGTGTCAGGTTTTGACAGTAATTCATTCTCAGGCAGAAGGCTGCCATCTGACTCCTCATCCTGAGCTGCATAAAGAGACTCATTTAGTCCACTAAACAGAAAAACAGATTTACTGAGAAATCTCTAGATGTAAAACAAGTACACAGCCGCATTTTGTTTCATTTTTATAGTTATAATTAATTTACCATAATGCTAGATCTGGCACGAAAATTGTGAGAACAGTTTTAATGAGGTTGTGTTTTAAGCTGTTTTATCATTTCCAGGACATAATGTGCAGTGAAAAAAATGAAAAAGAGGACACCCAGTATGCTATCTTTTGAGTAAGAACAAATGGGAAAGGAGGGGGGTGGAATGGAAAGAAACAGACATTTACTTTTACAAAATGAAACACAAGAAAGATAAGTCAGAAAGCAATATACTTAGTTCCCTTCAAGGGGGTGGTACAGGAGGCCTGGGGACTGTGAAGGGAAGGAATGCCGGAGGTATTTCTCTAAGGACAGCTGCCCTCTGCATCTGCAGGTTCCACATCCGCAGATTCAACCAACTGCAGATTGCAAATACCCAGAAAAAAATTTCAGAAAGTTCCAAAAATGAAAACCTTAATTTGCCATGTGCCAGCAACATAACATTTCCATTGTATTTATAACTATTTGCATAGCATTTACATTGTCTTAGGTATTACCATCTAGAGATGATTTAAAGTACATGGGAGAAAAAAATAAAGTATATGGAGGATGAGGACAGGTCCTGTGCAAACACTACACCATTCTGCACAAGGGACCTGAGCATCTGTGGACACTGGTACCCAGGAGGGTCCTGGAACCAACCCCTGTGGATACCGAGGGGGCAACTACATACCTTTTGCATAATTATACTTTGAGAAGTAGGTTAATGTTGTACATATTCCCCCCAAAATAAAATTAAATTAATAGAATAATAAAAGGGAAGCAAAACTGAAAATAAATAAACAAACAAATCTTCTGAAGGGACAAACAAAGCACTAATTTAAGTAACCCAAGAGTACAAATCTGGCGCACAGCCTGGCTGAGTCAAGAGCGCGAGATGCAGACAGAGTCATGAAATCTTTCTAGCAGGTTGGTTTTCCTAAGGCGATGTGGTGAGCAACTCTGAAACAAACTTAGCAGCATTATAGGATACATCAGATGCGTAGATGTGATGCTGTTGTTCAGAGTCAAGCACAGTGCACTGTGGAAGAAAGGACATAAACATACAAAAGAAAGGAAAGGAAAAGCACGACCGGAGGGGGTGGACTGAATTGAAGATGCTCATGAGAACTCTCGATTTCTAAACATGGCTATTTATATGTATACGCATATATGTGCATGTAGGTATATATACGTATGAATGTGTGTGTGTGTGTGTGTGTGTGTACTGAGGAGTCCGGCTCCAGGCCAAAATCTTATGTGTGATATTCACGTTCACCATACGCAATTACAGACAGACATTTGAACAATAATATTTGGAGATTTCAGTACCCCCAATTTAATGGATAAAGCAACTAAGATCAAGAAGGAGACAGAATGACTGAACAACACTATAAATTAACCAGAGCCCTGCAGAGGTCTACAGATATTTATATCCCTCCACCAAAAGTTGAACACCTGTTCTTCTCAAATGCATGTGGAACAGTCGACAAGATACACACTATGCTAGGCTATAAATCAAACCTCGATAAATTTAATAGGATTGACATCATATAAGGTAGGTTCTTTACACTCTGTAGAATGACATCAGAAGTCAGTAACAGAAGGAGATCAGGGAAATTCACAAATAAGTAAAAATTAAACAGCACACTCCTAAATGACCAATAGGTCAAAGAAGAAATCACAAGGGGACTAGGAAACAGTTTGAAATAAAGGAAAACAAAAATATACCAAAATTCATGGAACAGTTAAAGTGGTGCTTAGAGGAAAATGTATAGCTTCAAACACCTCATTTTGAAAAACAAGAGAGCCCACAATCAGCAAACAAACTAAACCCAAAGCAAGCAAAAGGAAGCAAGAAACAAAAACCAGAGCAGAAATAAGTAAAATAGAGAAGAGAAAAACAACAGAGAAAATTAACAACCCCAGAAACACGTGGTTGCTTTATAATAAGCAAAAATAAATCACTAAATGTACTGAACCTTATTAACAGAATAAAAGACAAAATGTAATAGAGTTCCTAGCTAGGGCAACTGGGCAAGAAAAAGAAATAAAAGAGCAATACTGTAAAGAAAAAAATTAAACTCTCTTCTTGTAGGTGTTGTAAATAGAAATACACACACAATCAAAAGACCCAAAATCTACTTCAATAAATACATTTAGCAAAGGTTTCAGATTATAGGATCAATATACTGACTCAATTGGACTTCAATACACTAGAAATAGCTGGAAAATAAAATTAAGAAAAATAATCCCATTTACAATACTATCAAAATCAGCAAAACACTTAATATATTTAACAAAAAGTTTAAGACTTGTACACTGAAAACTACAAAACATCACTGAAAGTAATTAAATAAGATACAATAAAATGAAAGACATCCTTGGTTATGGATACATTAGACTTAATATTGTTAAAATCACAATACACTCCAAATGATCTACAGACTCAGTTTAATCCTTAGCAAAATCCCAGATGGCTATTTTGCAGAAAAGGGTAAGGTGATACTAAAACTTATACGGAAATTTAAGGGACCTAGAATACCCAAAACAATCTCGAAGAAGAAGAAAGTTGGAGAACTCCCACTTCCCAATTTAAAAACTTACTATAATAATCAAAATAATGTGGTATTAGCAATAAGCACAGGCATAGATACTGATGGAATAGAACTGAGTTCAGAAATAAACCCTCACGTTTATGATTAACTGATTTTCCGAAAGGGCATGAAGGAAAATCAGTGAGGAGAGATGACTCTTTCCAACAAATGATGGTGGGAACTACTAAATACCCACATGTAAGAGAATGAAGTGGATCCCAGTGTCACACTATGTACAACTCAAAGTGGATCGTACACATAAATATGAGTCAAAATAATGAAACTCTTAGAAGAAAATATAAGGGTAAATTTTTACGACCTTAGGTTAGGCAATAGTTTCTTGCATATGGCACCAAAAGTCCATGTGACTAATGAAAATGCAGATAAACTGGACTTAATCAAAATAAAACTTTTGTACCTGGAAGTACAATGTAAGCTAGAAGTTTCATCACTCACATGTTTGCCTCAACTGGGACTACTGATCAGAAGACCTGTGTGTGGCCTTCCCTGTAACGTGAGCTTGCCGAAACTAAGCAAATTCCAAAAGAGCCATGAAGAAGGCGCAGGGCATCACTTAAACCTTATTCTATTCATGGAAATGGGTACAAGCCAGCCAAATTCAACATAAGGATACAACGGACAATCTTTTAGCTAGATTAGCTAAGGAAAAAGAGAGAAAACTCAAACAGCTAAAACAAGAAATGCAGGCCAGAACACTAGAATCAATTTTACAAAACAAAAAAGATTTTAAGTCAATTCTGTGAATCACTGTACGCCAACAAATTGAATAATCAAAATGTAATGAACAAATCCTTAGAAACAGCAACCTACTAAGACTGAACCATGAAGAAGGAGAAAATCTGAAAATACCTATAACTAGTAAGGAATTGAATCAACAGTCAAAACCTTCCCAATGAAAAAAAGTCTAAGAATGGATGGCTTCACTGGTTAATTCTACCAAACTCTTGAAGAAAAATTAATACCAATCCTTCTCAAATTCTTTCAAAAAACAGAGTAGTAGGGAAAACTTCCTAAATCACTCTAGGAGTCCAACATTACCTGTTACTGAAGCCAGATAAAAACACTATTAAAAAAAAAGAAAGAAAGAAAATTGCAGACCAATATCCCTTATAAATACAGATGCAAAATTAACTCAACAAAATACCAGAAAACCAAATCCAGTAACATATTAAATGGACTATATACCAAGACCAAATGAGATCTACTCGAGGAATGCAAATGCGCTTCAACATAAGAAAACCAATGTAATACACCACGTTAAGAGAGCAAAGGGAAAAAACATGTAACCATCTCAAATGCGGAAGATACACTTGACAAAATCTGACACCCCGTGATGATTTTTTTTAAAAAAAAAAAAAAGGACACTGAGAATAAAATATCAACATGATAAAGGCATTTATGATAACCCACAGCTAACATCCTACTCAATGCTGAAGAACTGAAAACTTCCCCACGAAGACTAGGAACAAGACAAAGACCTCCATTTCTCCCACCCCTGTTCAACACTGTACTAGACGTTCTAGCCAGAGCAATGAGAAAACAAAAGGAAATCAAAGGCAGCCAACATAGCAAGGAAGAAGTGAAACTATCTCTATTCACAGTAACGTGATCCTATGTACAGAAAACCCCGAAGACCCTGCATAAAAACACTGAAGTTAATAAATTCAGCAAAGGTTCAGAATACAAGATGAGCACGGAAAATCAGTTGTAATTTCTAAACATCAGCCATGAGTAATCTAAAAATAAAGAAAACAATTCTCTTTACTAGAGTATCAAAAAGAGTAGCATACTTAGGAAAACGATTAACCAAGGAATTACAAGAACTATACACTGAAAACTACCAAACATTGCTAAAGTAAACTAAATACATGGAAAGGCACCCTGGGTTCATGGATCGGAAGACTAGTGTTATTAAGACGGCAATACTTCCCAAGGCCATCTATAGATTGAGTGCATTCCTTATCAAAATCTGAAAGGCCTATTTGCAAAAATGGAAAAAAATTGATTCAAAAATTCATATGCAATTGCAAAGGGTCCCTAATAGCCAAAAATGGTTTAATATCCAGAATATATAAAGAACCTCTACAATTCAGCAAAACAAACAACTCAATTAAAAAATGGGTCAAGGAGTTCTATGGACATTTTTTCCAATCTTTTGCCAAAGATTACCAACAAATTCCCAACAAGCACACACAAAGACGCTTAACATCTTTAGTAATCGGAGAAATGTGAATCAAAATCACAATGAGATATACTTCACACCTACGAGAATCACAACTTAAAGAAAAAGGAAAGCAAGCGCTGGCAAGGATGCGACTCCTTGTACTCTGCTACTGGAACACACAATGGTGCAGTCGCTATGGAAAACAGTTGTTGCAGGTCCTCCCAAAGCCGAACAGAATCACCTTATGATCCAGTAGTTACACTCCTATATGAACAACTGAAAACAGAGATTTAAACAGATACAGTACACCATGTTCATTGCAGCATTATGAACAATAGCCAAAAAGGGGGAATCAACCTAAAAGTCCATCAGCAGGTGAACGGATAAACAAAATGTGGTATGTACATACAGCCATAAAAAGTGATAAAATTCTGACACATGCTACAATGTGGATGAACCTTGAAAAAATTATGCTAAGTGAAACAGGCCAGACACAAAAGGACAAATATTGTATGATTCCACTTATATGAAACATAACAGGCAAGTTCACAGAGACAGAAAGTCAAGTTAGAGGTGAGCGGGGGCTGGATGGAGGCGTGCATGGGAGTCATTGCCCAACAAGTTCCTTACTGGGTGATGGAAAGTGGTGGAAACAGATGTGGTGACGGCTGCACAACACTGTGAATGTACTTAATGCCACTGAATCATATACTTTAAAGATGATTAAATGTCACTTTATGTTATTATATTTTACCACAATGAAAAAAATTTTTTTGTCAATTGATTATAAATTCTGTTCAACTACTGGTAAAAATCCATTTAAAAACCATGAACAAAAGAAAGTGTCCTGACCATAAGAAGACATATTCATCTCAGACAACCAATCATCCTAGGGGGACAGGTAAAGGCATTCTTGCTTCAGTGCACAAAAGAAGAGCATAGTCTTCCCTCTGCATCACAATCATTTAATTCTATTTTGGAAGTCCAGGCCAATGCAATCAGACAAGGGTTGGTCACAAAAGCTATGTATGTTGGAAAAAAGGAACAGATTTACTATTTTAAAAATATATTATACATAAAACACCTAAAGAATCAAGCTAAAGAAGTAATTACTCAAGTCACCTTTTTTCCTGCTGTACCCTGATGGCCTTTGGCGTAATACCACGTTAAGGACTCACAACACTCAACGCTGTCATTTGGTTGAGGCAGAGCCATCAAGGCCCTTTTACATAAATTTTAGTGGAGATAGACTGAGTAATATGTTAACTCGGCAGGTTAATTTTTATATACTGGTCAATATACTTGTATATTACCTTACGACTATCTAAGAAGTTATTTCTCCGTTTAAGTCATGTTCTCAATTCATTTATTTAGAGTTATAATATGGGAACACACAATCATTAACATTTTTATCTTATGAAACAGGAAATCTTCTTACCATCCAATTCTCTTTCTTCTTGGTAAGTCTGTTTTTCAGTCTTACTTTGTAAATTCTCTTCTGAAATGGTAGCCTTAAGAACAAAAGTTAAAATAACCACAGATTATACATTTCAGAACTCTAATTACCATCTTTGATATCTGCTCTGTCATCACAGAAACATTTGACTTTTCACTTCTTCCTGGCATCTGGGAAACTTAGGAGTGTGGCGGGGTCCTGAGCACTACTGGGCTCTTCCTCTTAAATCATTCCAAACAAATCGTGTCAATAACTTTTTATTATGATTCTAGCTTAGATTTATATCTTCACGTGATTCAATCTCTAGACAAACTCAAGCAGCTTTACAAAATTATTTTTATAAGGCCACTTTAATAACTTCTACAGTAAAAACATTGTGACCATATGTTAAATATGTATGGCCATAGTTTCACTTCTCTTCTTCCCAGAATTTTTACACCAAGAATTTCTTAATTAAACACTATTTTAACAAAAGCAATTCTAATAATTTTCTAGGGTTCGTTTAAGGCATATAAAGTTATTTCAAAATGACTATGCTTTCACAAATACCTTAACAAAGAAAACTCATTTTTGTGTATTAACGTGAAATAAAAATTTCCCTGTCTCAGTCAGAAATTGTGTCTTTTAATTTATCATTAAAGCTCTAAGCCACAACTTCTTTGTTGATACAGATTACAATTTTTATTTCAAACTATTCCCTTGATTCCCAAGTATCACTTTAAAATCCTAAACGTAACACAGGTTGTATCCAAAGGCAAACGTTTTATTCTGTTTAAGTAAGAAATATTGATGTTTTGAATAACATTTACCAACAGCACTGAAGGGGTCTAGCAACACAAAATGAATAGCTTCCAAGTTACTGCACTGTGTCTCACCTTTGAGATGTCAGTCTCCAGTGGCTTTCTTTTAATAACAACAGTGGGGGCGACGAATGGTACTGCTGGTCTGTCACTCCCTGGAAGTGATGCTCTGGGAGACTGTGAATCTTTCATTTCCTTGCTCGGTAATACTCTTGTAAATGATTTACCACGGGTCTCTGATGAAAGTATATGGAAGAGATCTCCATCAGCTAAAACGTCATCTGAACTCTTCAGAAAATGTGATCCATCTTGAGACTCGAGGATCTGTGAAAGATCTTAAGTATCAGGGCTAGCTCTTCCCTTCTCTGAGCTTTAGAATTACTAAACGTCTGTATTAGGTTATCTGAAGAACATTTTTTATTTATAACTGAAGACTCATGTTCACAATCTATAAGAATAGTGAATACACAGTTACAGGTGTTCATTACTGAGTATTAACACAAACATGAAGGGATGCTGGATAGGAAGCCAAGACACCTGCTGGGCTTCCAGACACACACATGGGCTCTCAGCGTGGCCAGGATGCAGAATGGGAGACCCTGAGTTCACCTCCCCTCACAGGAACACCAAAATCATACCTATTTACAGAGCAACTACTGATGGGAAAAGCAGGAAGATCAACAGAAAAGACCCACTAAAGACACAAAGGACGAACCACAACAAGCTAATAAGCAGGAAGGGCAGAGTCATGGTACAATGCAGACGTGCACCCCGAGCGGACAGGCCACACAGGGAAGACAGTTATGTGTGCACAGGTTCTCCCAGAGGAGCCAGGGGGCCAAACCCACTTCGGGCTCCCCTGCCCAGGGGTCATGCACTAAGAGGATGAGCCCTAGAGCATGTGGCTTTGAAGGTCAGTGGGACTCACTTTTGGGAGAGTCAGTGGGCTACGGGAGATAGACTCCACTCTAAAAGGAAACACACACAACCTCATGCCCCCAGGACTCAGGGGAGAAGCAGTAACTTGAAAGGAGCCTGGGTCAGACCTACCTGCTAATCTTGGAGAGCCTTGCAGAGGCAGGAGGCATCAGAGCTCCCCACGGGGACACAGACATTGGCGGCCGTTTGAGTGAGCTCATTCCATCACGTGGCACTGGTGGTGCCGGGAGCCACTTTGGAACATGGCCTCTAGCTCGCCAGCACTGGGACCCAGCCCTACCCACCCATCTGTCAGCACCAGAATTCAGACACCTAGTAACAGGAAGCTCTCCAGGCAGGAGCATACCACCAGCTGCCTTAAGACCCCCTGAGCTCACAGCCACCTTGGGACATGTCCCTGTCCATCACTGAGCAGATACCAGCCCCAGGACCACCACAGCCTACAGCCTGCCGTGGTAGGACCCATCCCACCCACCAGCAAGCAGACACCAGCTCCAGGCCACCACGGCCCTTCAGCCAGTAACTCTGGGATCCAGCCCAACCTACCAAAATGAGCAAACACTGGCTTTGGGACTCCCAGGTAGATGGGACAGCCACATAATCAATCCAGAGACAAGAGCCCAGAAAGAGGAAGATTTCTTAGATATCCTTGAGCAAGAGATTTGCTACAAAAGGCAAACATGGAGCAGTAAGTTGTAAGTAGGTGGCTAGAGCACTCTTTACCTAAAGAAGGAGAAAAAGGTCAGATTCAGTGAAGTCTGGAAAAAATGGCATGAGTATGGCTGGCAGTTCCCAGGCCAACACCAAAGCCTGAAAGGGGCTGGAGAAAACTGCCGGGATGAGCTGCTCTACAGCTGGCCTCTGCAGCAAAAGAAGGGAGGGAAATTGTTGGGTTGATACAAAGTTTGACATGATTGTTAAGAGTTACAGATAGAACAAACTGAGACGGAGGCTGGAGCTGCAGCACTGTCCTCCTCAGCTTCCCCAAGGCTGAGACCTCAAGCCTCCCTACGCTTACTCTGCACTGAGAGTCTTACACAGTGTGCAGAAAGGAGGTGAGCCGCGTGGAGACATCCAGCCTCGGGAGGTCCTCCTTATAAGGCTGGCTCCCGGCTGGCGTCCGGGAACTTGCCAGGGTTCCCACCATGCTGAAACTTGCCAGAGTGCCTCCCTGGGCCCAGACTGTACAAACAATGGGGTTTGTGCTGAACACCTGCTTTCCTTCTAGGAGTCTGGTTTTCGGTCTGTTTGACCACCCACCAGTAACAGCCCTGGGTACTGAGTGTCTCAGGAGCTTCCCTGGTGGACAGCACTGCACCTGTGCTGTCACAGTGCACTGCTGGAGGGAGCAAGAGCATCCAGTGTGGCTTCACTGAGACAGGACTCAGACATGCCGATACCCGATTTTTCCCAGACTTTGCCCCACATGCCTTCTCCCTTTACTGAGTTTGCTTTGTATCCTCTCCCTGTAACACCATGATGACTGTGTACTGAGTCCTCTGACTCCTCCTAGCAAATCACTGTATCTAAGGATGCTCTTGGGGATCCCCAAAACAGCTGCCATCAGAAGTGAGATTCACTACAATGGCCCCTGACTCACTACAATAGGGGGGAAAGGAGTCATGAAAGGCTGGGATGGGATATGACTAACTTTTGACCACCAGGCAGTTGCTCTGTATGAAACAGCAGCTGGGCCGCTGCCTGGTGTGAGAGGTAAAGGTACCTACGGAGTTTGAAAAGGGTACATTCAACTCCAGAAGAACTGACTTACTGGATCCCCTGGCTGCTCTTCTGGCGCTGAGTAAAGCGAGGGGAAAAGGTGCAGCCTGGGTGACGTCTCTGGTTTTTGTTCTCTCCACCAAGTGGGAGGAGAGAGGACTGGAAAATTTCCCAAAAGTGAGCCCTGGATGGGCCAAAGGCAATAAAAATTAGTTTGTTGTTTCTCTCTCCTCTGGGTGGAAAAAGAAAAGTTACAGCAGCTCCTAGAGCTGAAACAACGCTTTAAATAAACCAGAGGAAGACGCGGGCATGGAGGTGGAGGAGGAGGGACGCCAGTGTTCCCTTCAGCCCCGCCCTGCCACTGCTGAAGCTCCGACCAGTTCCCGTGAGTCTCACCTGTGATTCCCCTGCAGCCGTAATGTTAACCCTGTAAATGCTAAGTTTGCAGCTAGTATAAATGTGCAACGAGGACAAAAGGGGAATTATTTTCATGGCTTTGTATTTTGTAGCTACTGGATGTGAATATATGATAAAAATTGACATGGAATGTTCCATGTTTTAAATGTCACAAATGCTAGACATCATCCTGATCAGGGAAAGCTGCAAAGGAAAGTGTTAACAGGACACATCCTCCTGGCACTTCACACCAGGGGTGGCTGGTTATTTAGGTTTTTTGAATATTGAAAAGAGGACAAGACTCCATAATTCGTGATTTTTGCCTACTGGAACCTCTGAGAAAAGAGAGGCAACAGGAACAAAAGAGGCAATCCCTAACTGAAGATATACTCTTGGGGTTTTAAAAAGCACTTTCAGTTGCCAATAGATGTTTGATCCTTAGAATATGATGATTCTCCATCCCAACGTGCCCATTTTTGAGCAAGTTCATTTGGGCTCTAAAACTGACAGAAATGCAGCTTGGGAAAGCCTTGACTGTCGGCTGGAATAAGGCTATCTGTTTCTAAGCCTCGGGGAGGGGCTTCAAGGTGGAGTAGAAGGACATGGAGCTCACCTCCCTGACAAACACATCAAAAATACACCTCCACGTGGAATAGTTTTCACACAACACCCACCAAGCTCTGACGGAAGATCTCGTGCAAGTGGAACTACAATGTAAATCTTTACCAAAAAAAAAAAAGCAAAAGCAAAAGGACATCAGGGCAGGTCCTGTCCTCTGGGGAGGGAGCGGCAGAGGAGGAAGGGCGCCCTCACACTAGAGCCCCCTCTGCAGCAGGGGGTCACAGGATGGAAGGAAAGCTTCAGAGGCCAGAGGCGAGCAGAGGCCCGCTTTGGGGCAGACAAAATGGAGAGAAACCAGGGCAGAGGGAGTCCATGGGGTCCCTAGCCCGAGGGGCGAGCAGGCTGTGCCGGGATGGAGTGCTGAGTTCGGGCTGCAGAGAATGGAGCCAGGAAGAGACCTGGAGTTGACGGCACAGAGGCAGCATCGGGGGGAGTGTGTCCAGGAGAGCCCAGGCCCACTGGAGAGACTCCCCAGTTGACTAAGGTGACGCTGCCATAGCGGCCTCCTCCTCTACGAGCCCACAGGGCGTTGCTCGGCCATGAAGACCTCATGGTGAATGCACTCTCGCAAAGGGGCTGTGCAACAGCCCCATGGCAAACTCCTTCTCTGCAAGCCCACAGGATGTGGCTTGATCCTGAAAGCCCTATTATTAACAAGCTGTGTGTAATGAGGGACAGGCGATGACACCACAAAGGGCACCTCCCAGGGGACATCTCCTCTCCAGGTGGAAGCAGGGTAGCCCCACCAATCACGCACAGCAGTCAAACTGACCTAGGGGTTTCTACTCCAAGAACTGGGGAGCAGACCCAGCCACTAACAGTGATGTGACAACTACAGAGCAAAGAGGAGGCCCCACCCAACATCCCAGGGCAGGCTCTGGAAAACTCATCACCAGCCACATCCCCAGTTAGTGGGTAGCAGCCAGCACACATGCAGGACAGGCACAGCAACCATCCACACTAAAAGCAGCTCTCACAACAAAAATATCAGATGCACACAGTCTACACGCGGGCTTGTCCTCATAAAAAGACTACAGTAGGTAACTATTATTCCTAAATCCATAGAGTTAGAGAAAGTAAAATGAAGATGCTGAGGAATCACTCCCAGTTAAAAGAACAAGAGAAATCCCCCGAAAGAATGAACCAAGAGATAGACCTCTACAGTCTACCAGAACTTGAGTTAAAAAAGGAGGGGATAAATGCTCTGGAGGACACAGAAGGAGCTATCAACAAAAATGCAGAATATTTGAAAAAGGAAATAGAAACTATAAAGAGGAGAAAATTAAAATCAGAAAACTCAACTGCCAAGATAAAAGCCAATCTAAAAGAGGTCAAAAGCAGACCAAGTAATACAGAAGAACAAGTAGGTGATTTAGAAAACAGGATAATGGGAAAAACCTAATCAGAAAAGTAGACAGAAAAAAGAAAAAAACTGAAAGCAATACAAGAGCCCTAAGGGATAATACACAGTGCGCCAGTCTATGCACAACAGGGGCCCCAGACGGGGAAGAAAGAACAGAGAAAGATCGGAAATGTATTTGAAGAAATTATGGCTGAAAAATTCCTGTCTCTAAAGAATGAAACAGGTATCCAAGTGCAGGAAGCACAGAGGGTCCCAAACAAGATGAACACAAACAGAGCTACACCAAGACCTATTAGTATTAATACGTTCAAAGTTAAAAATTATGAAAAGATTCTAAATGTGGCAAGAGAGAAAGGGTTACCAGGAAACCTTCCATAGAAACACTGCTGGCAAGAAGGCAGCAAGATATATTAAAAGTCCTGAAAGAGAAAAACCTACTACCTAGCAAAACTATCAGGTGGAACATAAGGAGAGAGAATTTCTCAGACAAGTAAAAACTAAAAAAACGCAGCAATAGTAAACCTACCATAAAAGAAATACTGAAAGGTCTTTTCTAAATAGAAACGAAGCAGAATCTATAGAAGAGAAAATCACAATTGGAAATGTAGTAACAACAGTGAACAGCAAAAACAAACAAACAAACAAACAAAAAGCCCCCATAAACATCAAGGTGTAAAAGAGGACATAAAAATCATAAAATGTGAGAGAGAAAAGCAAGAAAATGTAATTTTTTGTTTTTTTAGGATGTGTATGAGCCCATATGGTTACCAGTCTAAAGTAAAGGGATATAGTAATAAGTTAATATACTTGAAAAACAGGGTAACCACATATAAAAGAAATCAAGCTTCACTGAAAATCATCAACTCAAAAAGGAAAAAACAGTAAGAAAAAGAAACAAATAAATAATAAACAACTAGAAAACAAGGTTTAAAATGGCAATAAACAAACATCTATCAATAATTACTGTAAAAGTCAATGGACTAAACTGTCCAGTACAGAGAGTGGCAGACTAGATAACAAAAAAGAGCCCACAATATACCACCTTTAAGAGACTCACTTTAGGGCAAAGGACACACAGACTGAAAGTAAGATGGAAGAAGATATTTATGTAAATGGAAATGACAAGAAAGCAAGAGCAGCAATACTCGTATCAGACAGAACTGACTTTAAAACAAAGGCCATAAAGAAAGATAAAGAAGGACACTATAATAATGATTAAAGGAGCAATACAAGAAGAGGATATTACAGTCATTAACATATATGCACCCAATATAGGAGCACCCAAATTCATAAAGCAAATACTAACAGATATAAAGGGAGAAACCGATGGGAATATAATAGTAAGAGACTTTAACACCCCACTAACATCATTGGACAGGTCTTCTGAACAGAAAATCAATAAGGCAACAGAGATACTAAATGACATATTAGAACAGTTAGACTTAGTTGATATTTTTAGGACCTTACATCCCCCTAAAGAAAGACTATACATTCAAGTGTACACAGAACATTTTCTAAGATAGACCACAAACTCGGACACAAAAGAAGCCTCAATAAATTTAAGAGGACAGAAATTATTTCAAGCATCTTTTCTGACCACAATGCCAAGAAACCAGAAATCGACCACAGAAAGAGAAAAAAGAAAAAAACAACCGCATGGAGACTAAACAACATGCTGCTAAAAAAACAAAGGGTCAACAATGAAATCAAAGAGGAAATTTTAAAATGCCTTAAGATAAACGACACTGTAAGAACAACCACACAAAATCTATGGGTGCAGCAAAAGCAGTCCTAAGAGGGGAGTTCATAGTGATACAGGCCTTCCTCAAAAGACAAGGACAATCTCAAATAAACAATCTAACCTACTACCTAAAAGAATTAGAAAAAGAAAAACAAAACCTAAAGTTAGAAGAAGGAAAGAAATTTAAAAGATCTGGGAGGAAAGGAATAAAACGGAGATTTAAAAATAGAAAAAAATCAATCAAACCAAGAGCTGGTTTTTTGAAAGAGTAAACAAAATCAACAAACCTTTGGCCAGGCTCACCAAGAAGATGAGAGAGAGGACACAAATAAATAAAATATGAAATGAAAATGGAGAAATTACAACCAACACTATTGAAATTTTAAAAATATGTAACAATACTATGAACAACTATATGACAACAAAGTGGCCAACTTACAAGAAATGGATAAGTTTCCAGAAACATACAGTCCACCAAAACTGAATCAAGAAGACATAGAGCACTTGAACAGACTGATCACTAGAAGTGAAATACAATCAGCAATTAAAAAAAAAAAAAACCTCCTTGCAAACAAAAATCCAGGCCCAGATGGCTTCACTGGGGAATTCTATCAAACATACAAAGAACTCATACTAATCCTTCCCAAAACCTCCTAAGAGACGGAAGAGGAAGGAACATTCCCAAACTCATTCCATGAAGCCACTATCATCCTGATAACAAAACCAAAGATGCTACCAAAACAGAAAATTACAGGCCAATATCACTGATGAACATAGATGCAAAAATTCTCAACAAAATTTAACAAACAGAAACCAATAACACATAAAAAAGATCATACACCATGATCGAGTTGGATTCATCCCAAGGACGCAAGGATGATTGAACATATACAGGTCAATCAATGTGATACACCAAAGCAACAAAAGAAACAACAACAATCACATGATCATCTCAATAGATGCTGAAAAGGCATTTGACAAAATTCAACACCCATTTATGATATAAACTTTTACCAAACTGGGTATAGAGGAAATATATCTTCACATAATAAAAGCTATATGACAAACCCACAGCCAGCATAATACTCAGTGGTGAAAAGCTGAAAGTTTTCCTGGTAAAATCTGGGACAATACAAGGATGCCCACCCTCACCACTTCTACGTAACATAGTATTGGAAGTTCTAGCCACAGCAATCACACAATAAATAATAAATAAAAGGGATCCAAATTGGAAGAGAAGAGATAAAACTGTCAATATATGCAGATGACATGATGCTATATATAGAAAGTCCTAAAGGCTCCACACAGAAACTACTAGACCTGAAATAAGAATTTAGCAAGGTAGCAGGATACAACATTAACATACAGAAAGCTGTTGCATTTCTTCACACTAACAATGAAATTTCAGAAAAGCAAAGTAAAAAACAAAAACCCCTTTTAAAATCGTATTTAAAAATAAAATACTTAGGAATAAACCTGACCAATGAGGTGAAAGACTTACATGTGAAGAACTACAAAACACTGGTCAAGGAAGTTAAAGATGACTTAAAGAGATGGAAAGATATCCCATGCTCTTAGATTGGAAGAATTTACATTGTTAAATGGCCATACTACTCAAGGAAATCTACAGATTTAATGCAATCCCTGTCAATTTACCCAGGACATTTTTCATAGAACTAGAATAATCCTAAAATTTATATGGAATCACAAAAGACCCAGAATTGCCAAAGCAATACTGAAGAAAAAGAACAAAGCTGGGAGAATAACACTCCCAGATTTCAGACAATACTACAAAGCTACAGTAATCAAAACAGCATGGTACTAGCACAAAAACAGACATATAGATCAATGGAACAGAATAGAGAGCCCAGAAATAAACCCACAGGCTTAGTCAATTAATCTTCAAAGGAGGTAAGAATATCCAGTGGAGAAAAGACAGTCTCTTCAACAAGTAGTGTTGGGAAAGCTGGACAGCCTCATGTTAATCAAGGTAATTAGAACACTCCCTCACACCATACACAAAAATAAATTCAAAATGACTCAAACACTTAATACAGAACACCATGAATCTCCTAGAAGAGAACATAGGCAAAACATTCTCCTGCATAATTTGTACCAGTGTTCTCCCAGGGCAGTCTACCAAGGCAATAGAAATAAAAGCAAATATAAACAAGTGCAGCCTAATCAAACTTACAAGCTGTTTACACAACAATGGAAATTATACACAAAACAAAAAGAAAACCTCCAGAATAAGAAAATACATTTGAAAATGATACAACAATGATTAATTTCCAGAATACACAAACAACTCATACAACTCAATAACAAGAAAACAAACAACCCACTCCAAAAATGGGCAAATAACCTAAAAAAGCAATTCTCCAATGAAGACATACAAATGGCCAACAGGCATATGAAAAAACACTCAATATCACTAATTATCAGAGAAATGCAAATCAAACCTCAAAAGAGGTATCACTTCACACAAGTCAGAAAGGCCATCATTCAAAAATCCAAACAATAAATGCTGGAGAGGGTGTGGAGAAAAGGGAACTGTCCTACACATTGATGGGAATGCAGTTTGGTGCACCCATTATGGAAAGCAGTATGGAGATTCCTTTAAAAATTAAAAATAGACTTACCACATGATCCAGCAATCCCACTCCTGGACATATATCTGGAGGAAACTAATTCGAAAAGACACATGCACCTCAATGTTCACTGCAGCAATATTTACAATAGCCAAGACATGGAAGCAACCTAAATATCATCGACAGATGATTAAATAAAGAAGTTGTGGTATATATACACAATGGAATACTATGCAGCCATAAAAAGAATAAAATAATGCCACTTGCAGCAACATAAACGGACCTGGAGATTATCATATTAAGTGAAGTAAGTCAGAAAGAGAAAGAAAAAGACTATGATATCACCTATATGTGGAATCTAAAAAAACAATACAAATGAACTTACTACAAAACAGAAACAGATTTACAGACAAAACAAACTTATGGTTATCAGGGGAGAGAGGGTGGAAAGGGATAAACTGGAAGTTCGGGATTTGCAGACACTAAACGCTATACATAAAATAGACAAGTTAATACTGTATAGCACATGGAATTATATTTAATACCTTGTAACATCCTATAATGAAAAAAGAATATTAAAAGGAATATATATATATGTACAACTGAATCACTATGCTGTACACCAGAAATTAATACATTGTAAATCGACTATACTTCAAGAAAAATAAATAAATAAAACAAAGACCTTACTACAACTAAATCAACTGTACTGAACTGAGGACCCTGAGCTGAGAGGCCCAGGGTGGAGGTCATGTGGGGGCCCTGTTACCGCTACTGCCTGACTAATGCACGTCCTCATGGGATGCTCCAGCCATTGTACTGTCTTTGTTTCCAGGGGTACCACGTGCTGCTCTGTGTGATTATATTTTGTGTGTGTGCCCTGACGGCCATGACACTGTCTCGGCTATGACACTGTCTCAGCCATGGAAGGTCTTCAGGTCAGCTGTAACTTACTGGCCGGAGTTTTGCAGTACCTGAACTGGTACCCCCTTATAAAACTAATAAGGCAGCCACTCGGATTTGTAAGATATGGTTAACAGGATTTCTTTTAACTAGCTACGTCCAGGGCTCCTAAAAGGCTCAACTGGGACCAACGCTGTATGCTGGTGTCATCCTGGAGTGTGGGGTCCCACTGATAATAATTTTACTCCTGGCCAAGGGCCATGGGGACGCACTGCACAGAGAAGAGTGCAAACAGCAGAAACTAAGCTGCTATTCTTCCAAAGACCTGGCTGCAAGGTGGAGTCTTGGCCTGCATTTGGGGCCCTAGACTTTGAGAGGGCTCCTACAATTCTCAGAACTGATAAGAACAGTTTTCCGTGTCCAAACTGTTAGTACAACACAGTGGTCCTGCAGAACACCTGCTCTCCTCCTGGGAGTTTGGGGTTTGGTACATGACAGTCCGGGGGCGCTACACAAGTCTCTAACGAGCTTCCCTGCAGACATTTCACCTGTGCTGTCACAGTTCACTGCTGGAGGAGTCGAGAGCATCCTGTGAGACTCCAGTGCAAAAGGACTCTGGGGAACCTGTACCTGGTGTCTCCTGGATTCTTCCCCTTGCTGACTTTGCTTTGTGTCCTTTTGCTGCAACAAGTTACTCTATGCTGAGTCCTGGGAATCCTCCTAGTGATGGGGGTGGTCTCAGGCATCCATCACACAGGGCTACTGTTTTCGTATTTTTTCTTACAACTGAGTTTGCTGTTTCTTTCTGGGATCATGTAATTGATATGGAAGTCCTGGATTATTACGCCCAGCAAAGGTACACAGCCATGCAGGTTGGACAGCTGTCCTGCTGATCAAGTACATGAACTGGTGAAGAACTGTCTGAACTGCTATGATCATCCAACAGTACTGCATGCAGAGAGGGTAAAGTGCTCTCCAAACAAAATGTGGTGCACACAGGAGTGCTGTGGAACACTAGCATGTTTAGTTAAAAAAGCTGCTGAGCACCACAGTGGGCTCAAGGGATATTGTATCCTCTCCTGTTTTAGTTTGTAAGGTCTCCTCTTTAAAATCTACCTTATGCCTGCAGTTTGGGTCACTAGTAAGTAATATGCTCCATTCACAACAGTTAACTGAGGAAATTATGAGACGTCCCCTAGTGTTTTTAATGACAAGGTAAATTTTCATTTGTAGAAGTTTCTTCTGGTGAAAATTTGAAAGAGAAAATAATTTTAATTCTTTAATTTCATAATGAGATAATACCTTTTCTTCACACATAATGTCTTCCTTGATCATCTAATCTAAATTATCCTTCCCTGTGACTCCCTGTATCAGGGAGTTTTATTGTCTTCATTTACTACTTTCTAAAATTACCTTGCTCATTTATTTCACTTGTTTATTGCCAGTCTTTGTCACTATAATGTCAACACCACAGGAGAACAGACCTGATTTGTAGTTTCTCAGTAAGACCTAAAGCCCAAAAGAGCACTTGCACATGAAGGTGACAAAAATATTTGCTGAATTAATGAATTTAGTGAATAAGGGAATGAGCAAATTTAACAGTTAATCATCTAATCTATGGAGAAGAAATGCACATGTATTAATGTAATTCCTCTCTAGTACAGATGTGCTTTACAGCAAATATAATCAGTACTGGGGGAAAACGTAAAAAAAGGATTTAGACTAAAGTAGCTTGGCTGTGTAACTCTTAAAAATAAAACACAAATAGTTTACATTTTCATTTCTAAAAGGTGTAAATTTCAACGCTGTAAAACAATTAAGAAAAGACAACTCGCATGAAGTGAAACACTAAATTACTAGCATCTGTTGTGTCTGATTAAATATTTGCCACTAATTCATTCCCTAAGCCAAAATAAACTGCTAAATGTTGTAAAGTGTGAAAACTGTCCTTTATTGTAACCAATGCCATGTGTCTGCTCAGGTGGGATCTCCTTACTTTACTTCCATCCCTTCTCTGAAGGTTTGGGACACTTTTCGAAAGTATTTCAGAAATTCTATTAGGGTCTAAGAAGTAACCCAAAAGGAAGTTCGATAAATAATATTGTGCCATATGCTTGATAGTTTGATTTTTTTATTTTATTTAGCAATATTCAACCTAAAGCTGTTAAGGGCAACTCTGTAAAAGCTAGCAAGCTGAAACGACACTATTCCATGTCTTATCTCTCACTATTCTCCTCAGTACAGACTCCAGAAAAAGTAACAACTGACCTTTCCCTGGCACACTGTGGACATCCTAGGCACTCCTCTTTGCTTCAACTGTTCAGTGCACTTCTAACACCGTTTCCACATATTCCCATTAAAATCCACCCAACTGTCTTTCTTAAATTAAACACTGTGTTACTCTCAGTCCAGCCAGAAACAACCGTTCCTCCTATCTGCTGCAGCTTCTCATTAACTTTCTGTGGAATGCATCTTCTGTATTGTGCTCTACTTATTTCTTCACACATCCTGCGTCTCACTGGGATGCCGATGCATGGAGGGCAATGACCGCACAGCTGCCATCTTACACTCCCCAAAATGTCTAGCACAGAGTCTTGCAGAGCATGGACAGTCAGCCCACGTTTCCCTATTTAAACTAAACTTAATTGAAATAATCTTCCCCTGAAGTTAGGAAACTTCATCTATTCTTCCACGTCCCGTCCTCAGTCTGCGGTCCCACCTGGCCCATCGGTCATTCTCCTACGTCCTTATTATCATTCCTGACTCTCACTGATCAGCCACGTAGCAGTAACTCACGGCAACCCTGCCACAACCCCTCAACATGACTTTTCCAACAGATCATAGGAAGAAACTGAGACTGTCTTTCTACGTCTTCACAGGGACTGGAGATTCTCTTTAAAGCACATTTAAGTTAATGATTCTGCTTTCTGACACTCACTAAATATATAAAGATTCTATCAAATTCATCAGCAGCAATAAATGTACACTATAAAAACACCTTATATGAAAAGTTACCACTTCATGTTCTTCAGGTGACAAATTACTGGCTTTCCAGCATTTTCAAAGCCTAAACCTCACCATGTTTCCAAAGGAAAAGTACAGTAGTACGTCATGTTCTGCCATAAACTTCACATCACTATACTAGAATCACACTTTGCTTCTATTTCTTCACTGTTCATAAGCTGGTTATGGTCCCATTAAAGCTGAAGATAATTATTAAGACTTTTTCTTATACCTTCTCAAATATCCATAATAGTGACCACACATTATTTATAATGTAAAGGAATAAATGACAGAAAAAATCAACCCTTAAGTTTATAAATCAACAAGTAAATAAACCAAAGTCTAATTTTTTCTGATATAACATTAAAAACATATATGCTTTAAAAATATAAACAATCACTACAGACATTAAAACTGGATTAGTCGTTACATTCATTACCTAATTCTTGCCAACTCATCTGGGTCTGTAATCTAGAACTATTTAAAATAGCCATGAAGCAGAGAAATACATGCTTCTAGGTAATTCTTTCCTCTTTTCTGGGTGGCCAATATAAGCTAAAATTTTATGTATTAAGCTGTGTACGATAAAAAAAATAAGTCTCATGTACACTGAATTTGAATTCTCAGTAATTCAGGTCAACGACTGGAAAGAAACACTGACACAGTTTGTTCTTACTCTCGCTGGACAGCAGCCTCTTACTGACACAGTGTGACGCTGCACTGATGGGTCTGGCGCAGGCTTTGTGCTTCTAGACTGCTTTGTGAACAGGTCTATGAACCAATCATGATGTGTTCAACAGACCACTCACTAGTAACAGCTTTAAGATTTAATTGGATAAGTCAATCAACTCAACTATTTATGTGCCTACATATGCAAGAGTAACTGAGCAAAAATGAAAGGAAAAAAACGTGGTTCCTCACAGACGCCCGCTCCCAGGGCACCACACGGACAGCTGGCTGAAGCCCACTCCCCGTCTGGCTCAGAACAAGGCCCCTGCTTGCCTAGGAGCTTTGCGCGCAGGCTGCTGGCTCTGTGCTCACAGGGGCCTCCAGAGCCGGACTCGGGGAACGGAGGCCAGTGCACAGTCCTCACCCTCCCCATCTGCCTCGCTCCCTCTCGCCGGTGTCTTTGAAAGAAGCTTATGCCCTTCTCTGGTGCCCTGACTGTAGCCGTAGATGCCCGGGGACACCTCCACATCGCCTGGTCCTGGTGGCCAGTGGGCTTATGTTCCCACTCCCCACAGGACAGTGACCAGAATAGAAATCACCCCCAGGACACAGCAAAAGGCCACAGCCCCAGGAAGCCCAGTCCTTCTCTAAGAGGCCCACTGGTCTATCACTACAGCTGCAGCCTGAGGGGAAAAGTTCTAACTAAACACACATCTAGGGCTGATGGTAAACCCTTCCTGAGACGTCACAGAGCAGGCACCGTCTTCATGCTCTCCCTTTGCCAGGCTCCAGACGCTAGCGTATCTCAGAGGGAAGCTCTCCTATGTGTCTGGCACCCTAGTGTTTTAAGCCATCGTCCAGGGTACCCCCTGACCACCTGACTCTGATAACCAGGGGGGCTTGTGTCCTCGGGTCCCACCAGATGGACAATCGGAGAGACAGTTCTCGGCAGGCTACCAGCCCCAGGGCACTGTGTAGCCAGCAGCTGAAACACACCCACAGCCTCTCTGCAAAAGGGCCCCACCTGCTAGACCAGGGAACACTGGCCTTCGGTGCAGGCCTCAGCCTTGGCACTCGCCTGGGTTACAGAGCAGCGATCATGGCACAGAGACTAGGATGCCAACCTTGCACCCACCCTCGGCCATGCTACAGCTCACAGGTATCTCCCAAAATGGAGCTTGCACACTTGTCTGGAACCCCATCTCTTGTGTGCTGTCCTGGGGCCACCTCCACTGTGCCAGGCCGGGGGCCGGCAGGCCTCACACACTCAGTCGCTTACAACTGTGTGCATGTGCATTCTTTAACAGCTGTTAGGCAGAGGGTCTCACTTCAAATGAGCCTAAGTCTGGAAACTGAATGAGATCCTCCCTCTGAGACACTGACTGGTGTTGGAACACCCTAAACTACTAGCAGATATTACAACTAAAATCAGCTTTGAGAGACAACACAGAACGAAGACAGGGTTGAAAAACAAGGTCACCCAACACGAGACCAACCCTTTGAGACTGGGAGAGGAGACTGTTTCATCTAATGCACAGACAACAACAGAGTCAAGTAAAACGAAGATAGAGGGGAATATGTTCCAAGTGAAAGATCAAGATAAAATCTCAGGGAAAAAAATAAGAAGAGATACAAACTACAATGTATAGAATGAGTGAGCAACAAGGGTATACTGCACCGCACAGGGAAACACAACCACTGGCTTGTAGTAACTTTAAATGGACTCTGACCTATAAAAAAATTGAATCACCATGTTGTACACCTGAAACTAATATAATATGGGCGCTCAATTACACGTCAATTAAAAGAGGAAAGAATGTCACAGAGATCTTGTCCGGGTGGCAGAACAGGCAGCCCTTGAGCTCACCACCTCTCATGAACACAGCAAAACCACACTGACTGCTTCATAACCACTGACTGAAAAAAAAAAAGCCTGGAACCCACTGAGAAAGATCTTCAGCTGGAGACACAGAGAGGGAACCGGAGCGGGACAGCAGGAGGGGCACCGTCACATCCCCCCGGGCGAGCTACCCCCACAAGCTGGACAAGAATTGCATCACAGAGGCTCACACACAGGAGGGAGAGTTCTGAGCCCCACATGGCTCCCCAGCCCGGGGATCTGGCAGCGGAAGTCAAGCCTCCAGAGCATCTAGCTTTGAAGGCCAGCGGGGTTTGGCAGCAGGAGCCCCGCAGGACTGGGGGAAAAGGAGACTCTGGTGTTACAGAGCACACACACAGTCTCACAAGCAACAGGGCCAAGGGCAGAAGCAGCGATTTCACAGGAGCCTGGGCTTGGCTGCAGCTCACCCTGGGGACACAAAAGCTGGCGGTGGACATCTGGGGAGTGTTCATCTCCATGAGATTTCCTGGAGGCTGACAATTTGCTTGGGTCATTGGCACCAAGACCTGGCCTCACACAACAACCTGTAGGCCTAAGAGCTGGGACACTTCAGGCCAAACAACAAACTAGATGGGAACACAGCCCCACTCGTCAGCAGACATGCTGCCAAAAGACTTCCTGAGCCCACAGCTGCCGCCAGACACGGCCCTGTACATGGCCCTGCCCACCAGAGGGCCAGCACCTAGCTCCATCCATCAATATCAGGCACTGACCCCTCCAGCCAGGAATCTTCCACAAGTGTCTAGTCCAGCTTCACCCAAAAGGGGCAGACACCAGAAGGAAGAGGACAATGATCCCACAGCCTGTGGAACAACTCCACAAATGCAGGCCTACTCAATCCTGGGACCAACTGGCCCCTGGCTCCTGGGTGACGAGAGGGGAGTGCACTGCTGTGACACACAGGACATTGCCTACAGAGGGCCTCTTCTCCAAGGTTGAGAAACATAACTAATGTACATAAAAATGCAACTAGAAATTTAGACAAAATGAGGCAGCAGAAGAGTATGTTCCAGGCAAACATACAAGATGAAATCCCAGAAGAAGAAATAAGTAATGAGGAGAAAGTCAATGCACCTGAGAAAGAATTCAAACTAATGATCATGATGATGATTAGAGAACTCAGGAAGAGAACAGATGCACAAAGAGAGAAGTTGGAAGTTTTTAGCAAAGAGTTAGAAAATAAAAGGAATAACCAAGCAGAATTGAAGAATAAAATCACTGAAATGAATAACACACTAGAAGAAACCAAGAATAGACTAAATGAGGCAGAAGAACGGATCAGTGAGCTACAAGACAGAGTACTGGAAATCACTACTGCAGAACAGGAAAAAAAAAAGAGAAAGAAAAGAAAAGAAACAAGGATAGTGTAAGAGACCTCTGGGACAACATGAAACACAGTAATATTCACATTATAGAGTCCCAGGAAGTGAAGAGAGAGAGAAAAGACCTGTGAAAATATTTGAGCAGACAATAGCTGAAAACTTCCCTAACTTGGGAGAGGAAACAGTCACCCAAGTCCAGGAAGTGCAGAGATTCCACACAGGATCAACCCAAAGAGGAGCACACCAAGGCACAGAGTAGTCAAACTGACAGAAATTAAAGTTATGAAGAAAATGTTACAGGAACAAGAGAAAGGCAACAAATGACACACACGGGAGCTCCCATAAGGTCACCAGCTGATTTTTCACCAGAAACTGCGCAGGCCAGAAAGGAGTGGCGTGATATATCTGAAGAGATGAAAGGGGGAATCTACAACCGAGAACATTCTACCCAGCAAGGCTTTCATGCGGATTTGATGCAGAAATCACAAGCTTCACAGACAGGCGAAAGCCAAAAGGATTCAGCACCAATAAACCAGCTTTACCACAAATGTTGAGGGAATTTCTCTAGGCAGAAGAAAGAAGGCCACAGCTAGAAACAGGAAAATGACAAAATGGGGATGCTCACCAACAAACATACAGTAAAGGCAGGAAATCATCTACATACAAACTAACCGGGAAGTTAGAAGAGGGAAGTAGTGACATCATCTGTATCCACAATAAGCAGTTAAGAGATACACAAAACAATTAGATGTAAAATATGATATAAAAACCAGTAATCATGAGAGGAGGAGGGTATGAACACAGGGTATCTAAAATACAAGTGAAATTAAGAGATCAGCAATTTAAAACAATCATGTATAAATGTAGACTTCTATACCAAAACCTCATAGTAACCACTAAAAATCTATAGTAGATAGACACACAAAAAAGAGAAATCCAAATGTAACTCTATGCTCATCAAATCACAAGAGAACAAAAAAAGGGAGGTGGGGGAAGATCTACAGAAAAATCCAAAAATTAACAAAATGGCAATAAGAACATTAACTATCAGTAATTACCTTAAACACAAATGGATTAAATGCTCCAACCAAAAGACAGACTGCCTGAATGGATACAAAAACAAGATCCATATATATGCTGTCTACAAGAGACCCACTTAAGAGCTGGAGACACAATACAGGCTGAAAGTCAGTGTTGGTGTCACGATATCATGTACACAAACACACCATATGTGGAGAGAGCTGATGGCTACTCTCTTTATTGATTTTTGTAAAAGGGTTTATATAGGACATGCATGATGCCTCACATACCACCTAAATTATAACAATGCTAATAATCTTAAGCTATTTAGGTTCCCAGGCTCCAGGTTCCCAGGCTCCTGCAATAAGCACAGGATGTTACATGATCAAGGACTGATTGTTTGCAGAATAATCATTCTTCTCAAGTGCACATGGAATATTCTCCAGAACAGATCACATGCTGGCCCACAAAACAAGCCTTGGTAAATTTTTAAAAATTGAAATCATATCAAGTATCTTTTCCAACCAAAACATTATGAGATTAGAAATCAACTACAAGAAAAAAATTGCAAAAACCACAAACATGTGCAGGCTAAACAAAACGCTACTAAACAATCAGTGGATCACTGAAGAAATTAAAAAGGAAATCAAAAAATACTTAGAGACAAATGAAAATGAAAACACAATGATCCAAAACCTCTGGGACACAGCAAAAGCAATCTTAAGAAGGAATTTTACAGCGATATAAGCTTACCTCAGAAAACAAGAACAATCTGAAATGAACAACCTAACCTTACACCTAAAGCAACTAGAAAAATGAACAAAACCCAAAATTAATAGAAGAAATCATAAAAATTAAAGCAGGAATAAGTGGAATAAAGAATAAAAACAATAGTTAAGATCAATGAAACTAAAATCTGGTTCTTTGAAAAGATACACAAAATTAATAAACCTTTAGCCAGACTCATCAAGAAAAAAAAGGGAGAGGGCCCAAATTAATAAAATCAGAAATGAAAAAGTTAAAACCAACACTACAGAACTACAAGGGATCATAATAAGGCTACTATGAGCAACTACACACCAACACAAAGGACAATCCAGAAAAACTGGACAATCTCTTAGAAACGTACAATTTACCAAGATTGAACCAGGAAGACACAGAAAATATGAGTAGACCATTTACCAGCACTGAAATCAAATTAGTAATTTTAAAAGTCCCAAGAAACAAAAATCCGAGGCTGGATGGCTTCACAGGCAAATTCTACCAAACATTTTGAGGAGAGCTAACACCTAACCTTCTGAAACTATTCCAAAAAATTTCAGAGGAAGGAACACTTCCAAACTCATTCTATGAAGCCACCATCAGCCTAATACCAAAGCCAGAGATAATACACACAAAAGAAAATCACAGGCCAGTATCATTGATGAACATAGATGCAAAAATCCTCAACAAAATCCTAGCAAACCAACTCCAACAATACATTAAAAGGATCATCCACCACGATCAAGTGGGATTTATTCAAGGGCTGCAAAGATTTTTCAATATCCATAAATCAATCAGTGTGATACACCACATTAACAAATGAAGAATAAAAGTCAGATGATTATCTCAATAAATGCAGAAAAAGCTTTTGACAAAATTCAGCACCCATTTATAATAAAAACACTCCAGAAAGTGGGGATAGAGAGAGTATACTTCAACATAATAAAGGGCCGATATGACAAACCCACAGCTAACATTATTCTCAATGGTGAAAAACTGAAAGCATTTTCTCTAAGACCAGAAACAAGACAAGGATGCGTCTCTTGCCACTTTTATTCAATAGAAGTTTGGAAGTCCAATCCACAGCAATAAGAGAAAGAGAACAAATAAAAGGAATCTAAATTGAAAAAGAAGTAAAACTGCCACTGTTTGCAGATGACATGATACCATACACAGAAAATCCTCAATATGCTATCAGAAAACTACTAGAGCTCATCAATGAATTTGGTAAGATTGCAGGATACAAAATTAGTACACAGAAATCTGTTGCATTTCTAAATACTAACAAGGAAAGATCAGAAAGTGAAATTAAGGGAGCACCCCCATTTACCATCACATCAAAAAGAATAAAATATCTAGGAAAAAAACCTACGTAAGGAAGCAAAAGACCGAAAAAACTCTGAAAAAACTGAAGATGACACAAAAGTTGGAAAGATATACTGTGTTCTTGGATTGGAAGAATCAACATTGTTAAAACGACCATGCTACCCAAGGCAATCCATGAATTCAATGCAATCCCTATCAAGTTACCAATGCCATTTTTCACAGAACTGGAACAAAAAATGTTAAAATTTGTACGGAAACACAAAAGACCCCCAACAGCCAAAATAATCTTGAGAAAGAACAACAGAGCTGGAGGAATCATGCTCCCTGACTTCAGGCTATATTACAAAGCTACAGTAATCAAAACAGTATGGTACTGGCACAAAAACAGACACATAGATCAATGCAACAGGATAGAAAGCTCAGAAACAAACCCACACATGTATAGTCAATTAATCTCTGACAAGAAAAGGCATGAGTATACAATAGAGAAAAGACAGTCTCTTCAATAAGTGGCACTCAGAAAATGACAGCTACATATAAAAGAATGAAATTAGAACATTCTCTAACAACACATACAAAAATAAACTCAAAATGGATTAAAGACATAAATATAAGACCAGATACCATAAAACTCCTAGAGGAAAAAAAGGAAGAACACTGACATAAATTGCACAAATATTTTTTTGGATCTGTCTCCTAGAGTAATAGAAAAAAAAACAAGAATAAAAAAAAATGGGACCTAATAAAACTTAAAATTTTTGCATATCAAAGGAAACCTTAAACAAAATGAAGAAACAAACTACAGAATGGGAGAAAATATTTGCAAATGATGCGACTGACAAGAGACTAATTTCCAAAATATACAAGCAGCTCACACAGCTCAGTATCAAAAAAAAAAAAAAACCACCACCAATCAAAAAATGGGCAGAAGATCTCAACAGACATTACTCCGAAGATGTCAAACAGATGGCCAACAGACATGAAACAATGCTTGACATCATTAATTACTCACAAAATGCAAGTCAAAACTACAGTGAGGTATTACATCACACCAGTCAGAATGACCACCATCAAACAGTCTACAAGCATTAAATGCTGGAGAGGGTGTGGAGAGAAAAGAACTCTCCTACAATGTTGATGGGAATGCAAATTGATGCAGT
Organism: Vicugna pacos; assembly: GCF_048564905.1. Lineage (NCBI taxonomy): Eukaryota > Metazoa > Chordata > Mammalia > Artiodactyla > Camelidae > Vicugna > Vicugna pacos. Next base: position 5,185,294 of record NC_133021.1, on the reverse strand, counting down.
CACTGTGGAGAACAGTGAGGAGGTGCCTTAAAAAATGGAAAATAAGAGTTACCGTATGATCCAGCAATCCCACCCTTGGGCATATATCCAGCGAAAACTCTAATTTGAAAAGATACATGCATCCCAGTGTCCACAGCAGCACTAGTTACAACAGTTAAGACATGGAAGAAGCCTAAATGTCTATCCATAGATGAATGCATAAAGAAAATGCGTTGTGTATATATATATATACACACAATAGTATTACAATATAATACTATTCAGCCACAGAAAGGAATAAAATAATGTCATTTGCAGTAACATAGATGGACCTAGAGATTATCATACTAAGTGAAGTCAGTCAGTCAGAAAAAGACAGATTATCGTAAAATATCAATTATATGTGGAATCTAAAAAAAAATGACACAAACCAACTTACAAAACAGAGACTCACAGACTTAGAAAATAAACTTATGGTTACCAGAGGGAAAAGGTGGGAGGGAGGGATAAAGTGGGAGTTTAGGATTAGCAGATACAAACTATTACGTACAGAGTAGGTAAACAACAAGGTCCTACCGTATATAGTTCCCTGTGCTATTCAATGGCTTGGAGTAATCTTTAATGAAAAAGAAAATGAAAAAGAATGTGTATACACATCACTATGCTGAATACCAGAAACAAATACAACACTGTAAACCAACTCTACTTCAATTTTTTAAAAATGAGGAAAGGAAAAAAAAAAAGAAAAAAATTAAGGAAACAGAGATAATACCTGACAAAGGGTTCAAAGTACAGGTTATAATAATGTTCACCAAACTCTGGAGAAAAAATGGATGAACACAGTAAGAACTTCAACAAAGACACAGAAAATGTAAGAAACCTACAAACAGATGTCACAGAGCTGAAGAATACAATAACTTAACTGAAAAATTCACTAGAGGGGCTCAAGAGCACACTAGATAAAGCAGCCAAGAGGATAAGTGACCTCAGACAGGGCAGAGGAACTCACCCAATCAGAGCAGCAAAAAGAAAACAAATTTTTTAAAACGTGAAGCTAGCTTAAGGGACTAACAGGACAGTATCAAGTAGACGAACATTCACATTAAAGGAGTCCCAGAAGGAGGAGAGAGAAAAAGTAGAAAACTTATGTGAAGAAATAATGGATAAAAACTTCCCTAGCCTGGGAAAAGGAACAGACATCTAGACCCAGGAAGTCTAACTTATGGTGAAAAAGAATATGAAAACAAATATGTGTATGTTCATGTATGACTGAAGCTTTTTGCTGTACATCAGAAACTGACTACACTTCAATAAAAATATATATATGTATGTATGTATGTATGTATACAGACACACACACACATCTAGAAGTCCAGAGAATTCAAAATAAAGTGAACTCAAAGAGACCCACACAAGGACATGTTATAATTAAAATGTCAAAAGTTAAAGTTGAGGAGAGAATCTTAAAAGCAGCAAGAGAAAAACAACCTGTTAAGTACAAAGGACTCTCAATAAAAGATTTTCAGCAGAAATGTTACAGGCCAGAATAGAGTGGAAGAATATACTTAGAGTGCCGAAAGAAAAAAATTTCCACCTAATACTCTAAAGGCAAAGTTTTCATTCAGAATTAAAGGAGAGATAGAGTTTTCCAGACAAGCAAAAGCTAAAGGAGTTCACTGCCACTAAACAAGACGTACAAGAAATGTTAAGCGATTTCTTTAAACGGAAAAGAAAAGTAACAAGAAAATATGTGAAAGTGTAAATCTCACTGGTAAAGGTTAATATACAGTAAAGGTAGAGGATGAGTCCCTTATAAAGCTGTGTAAAGGTTAGAAATCAAAGGTAAAATAAAAAATAATCACAACCACAATCATTAGTTAAGGGATACACAAGATAAAAAGATGTAAAATGTGACGTCAAAAACATGAAATATGAGGGAGAGTAAAAATGTAGAGCTTTACAATATGTTTACACTGAAGTTGTTATCAACTTAAAGTAGACTGTTATCAATAATCACTTTAAATATAAATAAATTAAATTCTCCAATCAAAAAAACAAGAGTGGCTGAATGGATTAAAAAAACCACCATCTATAAGCTGCCTACAAGAGACTCACTTCAAACCTAAAGACACTCACACACCGAAGATGAAGGGATGCAAAAGACATTCCATGCAAGTAGAAACCAAATGAAAGCTAGAGTAGCTATACTTTGATGAGACACATAAAATTTGAAACTGACACTGTAATAAGAGACAAAGAAGGGCATTACATAATGGTAAAGGGGTCATTCCAACAAGAGGATATAACACTATGCACCCGATATAGGAGCAATAAATATACAAAGCAACTATTAACAGACCTAAAGGGAGAAATATAAAGCAATACAGTAATAGTAGCCGTCTTTCATACTCCACTTACATCAATAGATAGACCATCCAGACTAAAAATCAGTAAGAAGGCATTTGTCTTTAAATGATATGTTAAGCCAGATGAACTGAAGAGATATACACAGAACATTCCATCCAAAAGAAACAGGACACAAATTCTTCCCAAGTGCACACAGAACATTCTCCAGGATAGATTATATGCTAGGCAACAAAACAAGTTTAAACAAATTTAGGTAGATTAAAATCATTAAAATCTTACTAAGCATCTTTTCCAACCACAACAGTATGACTACAAATCAATTACAAGAAGAAAACTGGAAATTTTACAAATATGTGAAGATTAAACCACATGCTACTTAAAAACCAATATTCCAACAAAAATCAAAACCAAAATCAAAAAATACCTTAAGACAAATGAAAATGAATATACAACATGCTGAAACATGGGATGCAGTGAAATTAATGAGGAACTTTCATTCATAGTAATAAATGCCTACCTCACAAAGAAGAAAAATCTCAAATACTATAAATGTATATCTAAAGGAACTAGAAAAATAACCAAAAAGTCCAAGTTTAGTAGTAGAAAGGAACAAAGATCATAGCAGAAATAAATGAAATGGAGACTAAAGAGACAACAACAACAAAATCAATGAAACCAAGAGCTAGTTCTTTAAAAGAGAAACAAAATTAACAATTAGCTAGATTCACAAAGAAAAAAAATAAAGTTCATAAAAATAAAATCAGGGGAAAAAAGGAAATGTTGTAACTGGTATCACAGAGATATAAAGGATCAGAAAAGAGGACTATGACAATTATATGCCAACAGGATGGACAATCTAGAATAAATAAACAAATTTCTACAACATACGACCTTCTAAGACTGAATCATGAAAAACAATATCTGAACTGACAGACTACAGCTATTAATAATATTGAGTCAGTAATTTTTAAAACTCCCTATGAACAAGAAAGTCCAGAACCAGGACACTTTAGCGGAGAATTTCACCAAATATTCACAGAAGAATTAATATCAATCCTTCTCAAACTCTTCCAAAAAGTAGAACAGAAGAGAATACTTAATTTATTTTACAAAGCCAGCATTACCTTGATACCTAAACCAGACAAGGACACTACAAGAAAATAAAATTACAGACAGATATTCCTGATTAACATAGATGTAAAATTCTCAGCAAAATACGAGCAAACCAATTCAACAATATATTAAAAAGATCAGACATCATGATCAAGCGGAATTTCTAAAAAGGATGCAGAAATGGTTCAATAGCCACAATCAATCAATGTAATATACCACATTAACAAAATAAAGAATAAATATTGTATAATCATCTCAATAGCTGCAAAAAAACATTTCATAAAATTCAACATTCATTCATAATAATAAAAAAAAACAGCTCTCAACAAAGCGGGTACAGAGGGAATGTAGTCAACATAAAAAAAGCCATGTATGACAAACACACAGATTACATCATTCAGCGGTGAAAAGCTAAAAGCAATTCCTCTAAGATCAGGAACAAGAAAAGGATGTCCCCTCTTGCCACTTTTACCAACATATTATTATAAGTCCTAGCCAGAGCAATTAGGCAAGAAAAGAAATAAAATTAGGCACCTAAGTTGGAAAGGAGGAAACAAATCTGTCACTACTGGCAGATGACATGATATAGAAAACCCTAAAGACCCCACCAAAAATCTGTTAGAACTAATAAACAAAGTTACAGGATACAGAATTGACAAACAGAGATCTACTGTATTTCTATACACTAAAAGTTAACCATTCAGAAGAGAAATTAAGAAAACAATTCCATTTACAATTCCAACAAAAAGACTACAATTTCTAGGAATAAACATAAACAAGGAGGCGAAAGCCCTGCATCTGGAACCTGCGCGACACTGATGGGAGACAACACAAACAAACGGAAAGGGGTCCCATGCTTGCTGACTGGGAGAATTAACGATGCTAAATGTCCATCCTATCCAAAGCAGTCTATAGATTCAATGCAATCCCTATCATATTTCTAGTGGCATTTTTCACAGAAACAGAAGAAACAATCTGAAATTTGTGTGGAACTGCAAAAGACCCTGAATAGTAAAAGCAATCTTGAGAAAGAAGAACAAAGCTGGAGGCATCATGCTCTCTGATTTCAAACAATGTTTCAAAGCTACAGCAATCAAAACAGATAAATAAATGTTTTAAAATAAAACATTATTTTATCAATGACAATTCTATATTGGATCAACTGTCCTGAAAATAAGATGCAAATATTTGTATGAAAAAAACTACAAAAATCAGTATGTATTTGATTTACAGATTTATACTCAAGACAATAATGAACTGATACATCCAGAAGGCAAAAGGCAAAATTCCAAGCAAAAAAAAACCCAGAGAATTTTTTAAAATAATATACAAATAACATAAAAATTAATATAAAAGATAAACTCCTTCCAGCACATATTAATGCTTCTATTTTGGTTATTTTCTTACCTGCAGATGTTCTACTTTATCATTTGTTTTTTGTCCACCTGAATCTGCCACTAGTGCTTTTCCCACTTCTTTCTCCAATGGTGTATATTTTGAATCTTCACGTTCAACTTTTATTTTACCAGTACCCATTTCTGTTGCTGTCTTGGTCTTCCCCTCACTTTTAAGTAACTCCTTTTCTTTATTTAGGAAATAGTCAAGTTGATGTTTAGCTCTTTCAGATTCCTGATTTAAAAAAATTAACCGTTTATTAACCATTATTTCTGTGACAGTTTCCTGCCAATATTACAATTTTCAGGAATCTTCATACATTCATACTCACCCTACTTCTCAATTTTATTTTTACAGAGTTGGAGTAAGCTAAGTTAAACCACTGGTATAATCCATAGTTTAGCAGATCCATCAAAATTTAAACCTATAAAAAATCTCTTTCACTTAAAGGGCTGTTTTTATACTGAAGAGGTTCTCTCTGCCATTATTTTTTTTAAGGTTTTAACTATTACACAGGCACAATAAAAGTTAATAAAATGCATACATTATAAAAGGTGATAGAATGTACCCAGCATAATTAAGATCTATGTCAAATAATAAAACATGAAAAATAATTTCTTCTACACTGGAATTTTTCTTTAAAATGTCACTTTTAATGTTTAGTTATACAAAATTAACAAGTTATTTGTATGAAAGAACATACAGATCAACAGAAGAGTTCACAATCTCACCACAAACAGAAAACTCACTGCTGACTCCTTGATGTATATTCTTTTTATTTAATTATTTCTAAATATAGCTAATGCATATATGTACATATATAGTTTTAAATTGTTGTCTAGATTGGATCACACTATACATACTAGCATAATATGCTCTTTTCATTAAATAATGTCACAGATACGTTTCCATGATGATAAATATACACCCCAATCAGAAGAGCTAATACATTTTAGTATCATACCTTTATTTAGCGAATTTCTTATCAATGGACATACTGCTAATTTTTTAAACTTTGCTATTAAAATTTTATATTCTACATACTTGTACATAATGTCTGTACACTTTTTTCTTCTTTACAATAAATTTTTTAGAAGTGGAATGGTTCACTGAAAGACTGTCTTTCTAGGACTTTTGCTATATAATTTTCTTTGAGAAAAGTTATTAATTCATACTCAGAAGCATGTGAAAGACTGCTGATTTCAGCATAAATCTGAAAATATTAGATATTTCTGTTCCTTAAATTTCTACCAAAATGGTAAGTAAAAAAAATCTATCCCTCTGTTATTTTAAGTTGTGATTATTTGGTAACTAGTAAGGCGGAATATACTTGCATGCGTCTTCCTGGTGTTCCTCGACTGTGACCTGCCTATTTGTGTCCTTTGTCTATTTACAAGGAAGGCTACCCATATCTCCTGTAGACTGTAAGAGATCTTTATATGAGACATTTTGTAAAAATTTCCATTTATCTTTGTATCTCATGAGTTTTTTAACCATAAAAAGTTTTACATTTATATACAGCTAAATACATTAACATATTCTTTTCTGGAATAATGCTTAGAAAGCACTGCTGTAGCCAAGACCACACAGTTGTTACCCAGTGTTTCTTCCAATATCTTGATAGTTCATTTATTACTTCTGGACCTTAAACCAATCTGCAGCTCACTGTAGTGCACTACATGATATGTTCTACAAGAACTAGAACTCAACAATCTTTTCATAGTACTTTATTTTTGTGATTATTTTATCCTTCTATGAACAAATTTTAATAACTAACTGTAAAATACTAAGTTATTATATTCATTTGAATCTGTTTCTGGACTCCATTCAGTACCAAATCCAGAGTCACACTGCTTTACTTATTGTATTTTTATATTTTACATTGGTTTTTGGATGAACAAATCCTCCCTAACTGTTGTTTGGAAAATCACCAGTTTCTTATCTCAATATATCCTATAACAATTTGGTAAAGCTCAGAAACAGTCCCTCTTATATCTAGAAATAAATTGCTTTACGTTTGTCAATTTGAAGAAAATGGAAAATTGAAATATTCTTAATATTGAGACTTCAAAACCAAAAGTATAAATGTCTGTTTCTTCACTGTTTATCTATAATCCTCATAATATTTTTCTTCATATAAAACTGTGTGTTTTTGTTAAATATGATATACTAATATTACAAATAGAATTTTTTCTATTATGGTTTCTAAATTGTTTCTGTAAAAGAAAGCCTATTGCTTTTTCATATTGCTTCTGTCCCCAGCTAATTTCTTGAACTATGTCACTAATAAACTCATGTGTTACCTTACATTTCTCAGAAGAAAAATTATATAATACACAAATCATTTTACTTTCACCTATCCACATAAGAAAATGTAGCTTCTTTCATTTCTTGTTTTATTATTTAGTAAGAATTTGAAAAAAAGCCATAAGAACCAACATCCTAGTTTAACCAAGTTTAACTGGAAAGGCTGCAGTATTCTACTTTTACATAGAATATTGTCTCAGTTTGAAATAGAATTCTTTAGTTTGATTAATAAGCAAGATAACATTACTTTCAGCTGTTTTGGGAAGAATAAATATTAAATTTTAGTAATATATTTCTATTGCACAAAATGAGTACACTTTAAACCTGTTAAAATAACACAATGGAGACCTGTTAGTTTACAAGGTCAAAATTCATTTTAAAAGTTCTTTATAGATATTTTCTTCACTTGTTAACAATTTTAAAGGAACATGATATCTTTTACCTGTAAAGCTAGTTGCAGTTGTTCCCGGAGGACTTTGTTCTCAATTTCCAGAGCAAGTGTTGCTTTCTAGGATATAATATGAGGGGAAACGTATTTATTTGGTATCTTGCTTTACTACTATCATAACTGTCACCTTTCTAAAACCCACAGAAAGCCAAGATGATCATTTGAGCACACACACTTACTGCACACTTCTCAGGCACAATGCTGGACACCTTCTGTAGCTATAGCTTTTTATTGCTTTTCCAGAGGAAAGCTGACCTTGAATGTGGGAAATTGTAACTATCATAAAGTAAACATTTCATTTCTCCTTTTCTCAAGGCCTAAAATATTTAAATACAAACATCTCAAATTTTAAGAAGCAATTCTTCTCTTAACATAAAAGAAGAGAGTTCATAAAAGAGAGTCCTTAAAAGAAACACAGTTCTGATTTTGCGAGAATGAGTAGATTCTATTATACATGGAAAGTCTCAAGGATTCTCCATCCAGATGGACAACAGTTTGAGAAACCGTATCTCAAGTCCCTAGTTCTGATTCTTGTATAGGAGAGTAAGTCCCTACTGGACAAACCCTGCCACACGTAACCACCAAAAACTCTAAACAAAATACAAATATCAACACTAGAAAGCGACCAAGAGAAGGCAGATTCCTGAGCGAAGGCGACTCTTGGAAGAGGAGGCAGTCCTACGTAAGAGTCTTAGAGATTCCCGGCTTCTAGTCTGAGGGAAAGCCCTGTCCGACCCAGGCAGGGTACATAATAGCTGATTTTTTAAAAAAAACTGAGTTTTCAGAACTTTAAAACCAGCGGACAGAATTCAAGGCGATCACAAGCATTGGGAAGGTTCAGGGGAAGTCACACAAAGAAAGGATCCACAGAGAGGAAGCCCCAAACCATTCCCACAAACCTCCCGACCCCTTGCCCACATACACACGGGGAAGATGCTAAGCCACCTAGCAAGAGCTAGAACTGAAATGCAATTTGAGCTGCTGCCTAAATACAGAATTTTCATTTTGCACCCAATCATGTTAATAATATATTAAAAGAAAACAAACAAAAATAGTACCAATCGTAAGAAGAATAAAGCAGAATCCAGAGTTTCAACAAGATGATATTCCTGATATCCAAGATGCAATTAAGAATTATTTGAATCTTAGAATCTGAAGAAACAGGAAAATGAGACTTCCTCTTAAGAGAAAAGATGGGGCACAGGAAGAGCCTGAACTTATCTCCTCCCACGGAGTCAAGAAATATTCACCTACATACAGATCAGTTCCCTCTGAAAAGGACCTGAGGACTAGCCAAACACACTCCACAACAAAGAATAAAAAGGACTACATGGAGAGAGGCAGGAGAAGTGGAGAAATACTGCTGCCAAAAACCCCACCCCAGCCTGACAGCACGCAACAGAGAGGAACCTCAGCAGACAGATGCTCTTCCCAGAGGAGCAAGGCACTGGTGCCCACATCAGGCCCCCAGTGCCTGGGATCTACACCAGAGAGAGGAACCCTGAGATGCCTGGCTCAGAAAGCCAGGGGTACCAAATGCTATAGAAATGAGGCCCTCTGTTACATGGTTCACCTGTGGTCTCACTCACCTGGAGACCCAAGGAAATAACAGCAGTTTGAAAACTGCCAAGACTCTATGTGAAAGGGGGTCATTTTCAAACCTAAAAGCATTAGCTGGAGGGGTGCTGGACAGCAGGAACGCTGCCCGGGAAGCAGAAGCACGGGCAGGCACCGCTCTGCCCTCCCCACCTGGCCCCAGGCAGGCCGCAGGGCTCGGGTGCGGGGGTGCGCCAGCCAGCAGCACCCCCACCGCCCTGTTGCAGCCGGAGCAGCCCGACCCTGGCGAGGGTGGGCAGGAGCAGACGGCAACAGCATTCCCCTGCGCCCTACCTAATCTGCCAGCAGGTGACAACCGCCCCCTGCCTCCCCCCCACCGCGCAGCCTGGCCTAAGGGGCTCTCTGGCCGCATGGCTCTGCGAGCTCACCCGCCCGCTACCTTCCCGGAGCCAGAGAGCCCCGCTCCCACACTCCCCAGCCACCTGGTCAGTCAGGGAGGTGCTCAACCCACACAAGCAACGCCCCTGGAGGGACTGGGCTCCTCCTCTCCATGGGACTGTAACAGCTGGAAGGAGAGTCCTTGGCAGGCCACCACCCTCAGGGCACTGCAGGGATAGCTGACCAAAACACAAACCTCTCAGCTGAAAAAGGCCTATTTACTCAGCCTGGAGCTACACCTGAGGGACCGGCTTCAGACCTCCCACACTTCCAGAGGCCAAGGACACACTCCCAGGGAATGGAATCAGGGAAACCGTGCCTGCGTTCCCCTGGCCTCACTGCAGCTGGACAAGACTCCCCAGGAAGGACTTCATGCACTTACCAGGAGCCCTGCTCTGTCCAGCGCCAGTGGCGCCCAGAGGACATCTCCAGACCCCGGGGGCTGGAGGCCAGCTGGAATTACCACTGTGACTCCACAGCATGGTATGTGTCTCCGTATTTTACAAGCTGCTACCTGAGGGCCTGGCATTAAACCAACCTGAAACTGGATGTTAAACGAGACTCCCCTTCTTGGAACGCTCAGTAACATGGGCATTTCAAGAGCTAATCCAGCAGCTCCCGCACAGAGCCTGGCAGCCAAGTGTTCTGAGCCCTCCCTCTCCATGTAGCCAACTGGCACAGCTGGGCCAGGCAAGGGCCCCAGGCCACACTCGCCCCTCGCAGAGACTTAGCCACAACCAGGAAGGACAAGTGACTCAACCCCGGCCCCCTCTGCACACCAGCCTTGGCCCTGTCACAGCTGGTGTACGCACACAGTCCACATGAGAGATGTCCGTGAAGAGCCTGACTCTCGTGGCCCGGGAAGGTTGTGCTTCTAGGCCACACAGAACAGCTCCTACACAAGATCACTCCTTCAGGACTGCAGGAGGTAGTCATTTCACCTGATAGATACAAACGCAGAGCAACAGGCAAACAAACAAAGAGACAGAGGAATGTACGTTTAGCACCAAAGACCAAGGCAAATCCCCAGAAAAAGACCTCAATAAAACAGAGATGAACAACCTGAAAGAGTTTGAACTCAAAATACTTTAAGTGAACCAGTGGGATTCTAAACAGACACGCAAGAATGGTTTAACAACCAGAAATCAATCAATGCAATATACCACATTAACAAAACAAAGAATAAATACAATTAACTTATAATTAGTCTAGTTACGAGTGAGTTGAATTATTCCAAAAACTCTGTTCTCTTTGATTGCAAAATCCAATCTATACCCCAACTAATCAGTAACCAAAAACAAAAAAACAACAGAACAAACCAAAAAAAAAAACCCTAGATCATGTAAAAGCAAAATTTTATAAGAGTTATTAAAACATTTTATAAGCATTATAATTACTTGGACAGATAGATAACAGTATCAACTGATTCTAATGTCCATTCCTGCCTAAGGAAGCAAAACTGAATGCATTTTCACAACGGTTGACCCTTGAACAACGTCGGGGTAGGGGCACTCACCCCGTGGAAAACCCACATAGAACTTTACAGTCAGTCCTTTGTATACATGATTCCACATCCACAGATCCAACCAAGCACAGACCGTGTACCACTACAGGACGTATTTACTGAGAAAAGTCCATGTGCAAGTGGACCCTTGCAGTACAAACCCGTGCTGTTCAAGATCAACCACAACTGCAAATGCTGAGCAGGATTCAAAGAACCATGTTTGCAGTTCAGATTTCATTACCCATTTGTTCTCTAACCCTAAGCAAGTCACATTTTAGCTTCCACTGATCTCTGTAAAGTGGCCTAGATTAGTGATAGTTCATAATGGAGATTTGAAGGAGGGAAATAAATTCCTTTAAAATTCTCGTTAAATCTACAGTATACCTATACAGGAAATTCTCACTTTAAATTCAGAAGAAATAATCTAAATGACATGACCTGCTACAGACTGAATATCTGTACCTCCCAAAATTCATATACTGAAATCAAATCCCCAGTGTAATGGTATTTGGAGGTGGAGCCTTTGGGGGGTGAACAGGTCATGGGGATAGCATCTTCATGAATGGGGTCAGCATCCTCATAAAAGAGACTCCAGAGAGCTCCCTGGCCCTTCTGCTATGGAAGGTACAGCAGGATGGCGGCCAGCCAGGAAGCAGGAATCGGGTCTCCACTGAGCACGAAACCTGCCAGTGCCCTGACCTGGGACTTCTCAGCCCCAGAGACGGGAGAAGTGAGTGTCACTGAAGCTGCTCACCGGTGCTGCTTTGCCACGGAAGCCTGCCGTGGTCTCAGCGTCGTGCTCCTCCCCCTGAACTCCTGTGCTGAAACCCTAATGCCCCTGTGGTCACATCAGGAAGGAGAGCCTGCGGGATGTGATCAGGGCACAAGGGCAGGGACTGCACGAGCGAGATCAGCCCCCCACAAAAGAGGCCTGAGCAGGCTCCTTGCCGTTTCCACCATGTGAGGATGCAAAAAGAAGCGTGAAGCCCAGAAGAGGGCCCTCGCGCCACCATGATGCCAAACACCCAGCCCCCAGAACTGTGAGAAGTAAATTTCTATTGTTTAAGCCACCCAGTCCTTGATACTGTTAAAGCAGTCACACGGACTAAGACACAGCCCAAATGAACTAAAACACTAGTTTGAAGACTTCTGATATTAATAATGGGATTATAATAAATTTTTAAAATACACAAAATGCTACCCTGCATAAAATAAGCCATATGGTATGGCTCCATGATCTCACCCCGCAGTTACGCTCTGCATAGTCCACTCCCTGAGTATGGACGCGACCACCTATGACTTGCTTTCAGCTGCAGAACACTGCACAGTGACGAGATGGAACCCCCTTTACTGAACTGCATTATCCAGCTGACCCTTGAACATGGGTTTGAGCTTGCATGGGTCCACTTACACAAGCATATTTTTCAATGAATATACTACCTGTACCTCCATTTTACAGATCTTTAACTAAGCGTGGGGAAAGTTTGTGTTTGATTAGAGATCTCAATTTGTAGAATCAAAAGAACTAGGGTCTGAGATGTGATTTTCTCAAAGTTCCTTTAGTTTCCTGCCCTTGAGTGAGTCGTCTATCAATGCCTTCGTTTCTGAGGCAGAGACAGCAGTACACAAATTTTCAACTGTGAGGGGGGTTGGTACCCATAACCCCTAGTTGTTCAGCAATCAACTATACAGCTGAGGTGATAAGGCGTCATACCCGTGAGTCTGCTACATCACATAAGGCTCTGTCTTAGCAAACATGAGAGATTCTTTGCTGGCCTTACAGAAAAAGCAAGCTGCTGTAATGTGAACTGCTTATGGAGAAGGACACATGGCTGAGTGTCTCAGTTCCACAACTGCAAGGAACTGAAGCTCACATCCACCTGAGCTTGGAAGAAGACCCCCAAGTGAGCAGAAAGCAGACCTCAGCCACCACGTTGACTGCAGTGTGGGGAGACCTGGAGCAGAGGACAGAGCTAAGCCACACTCAGACTCCCAACCCACCCAAACTGTGAGATGATTTAAGTTGTTTTAAGCTGCAAAATGTGTGATAACTTGTTATGCAGGAATAAAAAACTACCATCATAAAGCTGTTGATTTCATATTCAATATCTCAAGCAGTGCTCTCATTTTCTTCCCAAATTTATGTTATCTGATTCTTGAATCACACAGGTATATACCTGTAGGACACTTTACGGCTACTCACTGCGTAAGAGTGACCTAGTGACATATGACACAGCATATGATGTGCTGATGGTTAAGAAACCATCTTGTAGCAAAAGAAGGTTTACCAAAACCCAGATGAAATAAAGGGTTACTTGTATTCTTCTCACTGGACCACATAAGAGTGGGCTATATAGTTTACAGTTTCTAAAAAGTTTTCATATTTGTTTCTTGCACCTCATACATATTTTAAGTTAGACCGGGTAGATTGTTTTACCCACTTTAGTGATGAAAAGTATGAAGCTCAAGTAGGTTAAAGGGACTCGACCACTGTCACCAGTAGGTCCATTCTGACTCCCACCCCGCATGATGTTCTTTCCTCCAAGATGTTGCCCGTAACTGAGTGAACTGTAGGGATTTTTACAACCTGGACATTAAACATGTTTGGATTTACCATCTGATTTCCTGAAACCTGCTGAGAAAAGCCAACCAACAAGAAATAAATATCTTAGGAAGAAACTCAGTACACAGACACACACACATCCTACATCCACATACTAACCCGCATACACCCACTAGTGCTGTCTATGTATCTGTCTATAATGTAAATATACACACACATACACACACACATACATAATTATCAGAGCCTTAGTAATCAGATTTTGATGTGCAGAGAGAGATTCTACCTGAACTTGATGCGTATCTTCTTTTACTTTTGACTCTCTTATTACAGACTTCTTCCTGAAAAAAAATATTTTTAATATATCATGATACCTGCATGAACACTCTAGTTTCTTGTCAGGTACTTAAATCATTTTTAAAAAGTGAAATTTTGAGAGCTGCGGCCAAGGCAGTGTAGGAGGACCTGAACTCACCTCCTCCCACAGGCACACCAAGACTGCACCTATCTACAGAGCGACTATTGAGGAGAATGAAGTAAAGACTCTTGGAAAAGAGTTTCCACAAGTAGACACACAAAGAAGTAACTCTAATGAGATGGACAGAGAGGGCAAGGACTGCACAGAAAGACACACTCCTGGATAGGCGACCCACAAATGCTACGACAACTGCAGAGTCTCTTCCCAAGGAGCAAGGGGTCTGAGCTCCACATCAGGCTCCCGACCCCAGGGGGGTCCTACACTGGAAGAGCCCCAAGAACAGCTGGCTTTGAAGGCCAAGACGGCTTGCCTGTGGGAGAGCAGGGGGCCTGAAGGACACACAGACTCTGCTCTTGAGGTGCACATGCAAAATCTCACATGCTGTCAGTCCCAGTGTAGGGGCAGTAATTTGAAACTTTCAGTTATAAAATCAGTAAGTCATGGGGATGTAATGCACAGCACAGGGAAGATAGTCATTAATATCATAGTAACTTTTATGGTGACCGATAGAGACTCACAGTGATCATTTTGTAATGTATAAAAATACTGAATTACTATGTCATATGCCTGTAACCAATATATCAATGATACTTCAATTTAAAAAAAATAAAATTTTCATAAGGAATTTCATGTTTTTATCAACTGTATTTCAATTGAAAAAAATCATATTTTTAATAGCCATAAAATTCATAAAGGTTAAATGATAAACAACTGAATAACATTTCTCTAACTTCTCATTGGTACGATTAAAATATAAAAAGTTGAGATGGGGCAAGGATTTTCAAGTACAGTGGTCATTTTTTCTTCTCTAGTCATCTGTTTTTCTCTAAGACAAATGTCAAGACCATTTGCCTCATGAATTTCTTTCCAGAATTTGTGGAATTCTATAAAGACTGAATTCATAGTAATTCCGTAAAGACTGAACTCATAGCTTCTTCAAGCAAATTCAAAATGCGCAAGTTTAGTTACTAAAGAAAATATTCATTTAATAAGGCTATCCTACAATAACCCACATACATAAAAATAGGTACTTTTTAATAAAATAAGATAATCAGGAAGTACATTAAAAAGGAACAGCCTAGGCTGGGGGATTAACATACAAATTACAAATCATTAACTAAACTATCAAGTAAACATTGTAAATCCTTTTTCCCCTAAAATTATTTACAGATTTAATTCTGTTTACCTCTTCCTGAGTATCTTGGGTTCATTCTACTCATTTTTAGTTCTCTGTTCTTCCCTTCTCAGCCTTCTCCCCCAATCATATCTCAGCCTGCTTATACACTATATATTTGCTGAAGTTGTATTTTTGTAGAAACCTGTTAATAAGTTACATTTATATGATCTCAAATTGTATAAAATGAAAATATAAATTTACAAGGAAAAATGTTAACAAGGATCTTTATGTCTTACTCTTCCAAATCCTCAGATTTTTCTTTTTCTTTTTTCTTCTCCATTTTCAGAGTTTTCTTTGTTCGATCACTTGTAACCTTTGTTTTCTGTGAAAGTTTATGTAAGCCAGAAAAAACAGTTAAGGAGACAATGAATTACAGGCAAACACATGATAATATATAGTACTAAGATTGCCATTTTACTCTGAGACTCACTGTACTATGTTTCGAGGGAAATTATCTGAATAGAAGCAAAACAGAATTAACAATACAGCCAGAATGTTTGCAATAGTGCTTTACTGAACGTGAGCTGCAAATAAGCTAATATATATCAAAACAATTCAATCATCTGACAAACTGGCTGTAGCCAGTTCCGCCATAACATGATATATGCTGTCCTGAAAATCACCTTACCATGAAAAATCACATGATAAAAACTGCAGGACATTTGAGGAAAACGGGGATAGGTGCACAGAACACAAAACACTGTCAATGATGCATCAGAAAAAACCAGAAACCTAACAAGAACATTAATCCAGTTTTACACAGTTAAATGATTAAGAAGTATGTACTATGAGAAACGTAGCTCTTTATCTTGAAAAAGACATAAAGCTAGTTTGTGGAAGTGAGCATCACACAGTCTCCAACTTGTGAGTTATTACACAGCATGGGAAGGGGGTTATCTGAAACCAGATGCAAAGCTGTAACACCACACTGGGACTGGTGTGGTGCACTATAACCATGGCAAACCGGGGTAGCTTGTGAAAGCTGTTTTCCACCTTCACCTAATACTCTTTGCAGATGAACTTGTGTGTAAACAAATGTAAAATCCACATTACGCTCAAACTGTTGAATCATGTTGGAACAAATCTGCATTTCAAAACAAATGTAGAGAACTGACCACATGTTTAGAAGTATTCTTGAACTACTATGTACTAATGGATTATTTTATACAAGAAAATGTAGAAAAATTACATAATTAATTATGGAAAAAATTAGATGAGCTTAACATTAGAGACCTATTAAGGTACTGAGAGGTTATTTCCTGTTTCAGACTACAACTTCCATTAGATACCAAATTTACTGTATAGATTTCTCACGAGTTAAACGCTAAATGTAACAATTTCTCATAAGACAAAGAAAATAGTATAATAATACATTTTAATGAGAATTATTAAGGTCCAAAAATAATTTTCTAGTTTAAAATGAGTTTTGGGATATATTTTCTATTTAGAAAAATCTAATATATTGACAATCAAAAAAATACTAAAGTAATGGAAGGGGAAAAAAAGACTAAAACAATAATGAACAGATCATCAGAGCTGTGGGACAACTTCAAATGGATTAATATGAACTGGAGTTCATGATGGAGAGGAGGAGTGGGGAAAGAAAACAAATATTTGAAGAAATAACAGCCATTTTTTTCAAATTTGATGAAAACTATATATCCACAAATCCACAACAATATAAGGAAAACTACCTCCAAGACACATCATAATCAAATTACTTAAAAGCAGTATAAAGAGAAAATCTTAAAAACAGTGGAGGAAAACAGATTACATACAAGAATAAGGAAGACAGCAGACCTGTCAGAAACCACATAAGCCAGAAGGCAAAGGGTATCTTTACAGCACTGGAAGGGAAACAAGGTCAACCTAGAATTCTCTGCCCAGAAAAAAATATCCTTCAAAATAGAAAGTAAGAAAAATATTGTTTTTTGGTCCAGATATCAAAGAGTTGAAAGAATACACGAGCAGCATAACTGCACAACAAAAATGATACGGAACCCCTTAAGCAGAAGAAAAACGACACCAGATGGAAATAAATACACAAATGAAAGAACACCACCATAGATGGTAATTAGGTTGGTAAATACAAAGACTGCTTTCTTGTTATTTAAATCTCATTGAAAGTTAGTATTTTACAGTAAAACACAAACAATGTGTTGTGCAGTTTATGTTGTACGTAGTAAAACGTATGACAACAAGAGCACAAAGGCTGGAAAGGGACCAAGGAAAGCACGTTTCAAGGTTCCTAACCATTAAGTGATTCGGTAACACTTGAACAGGGAGTCCAATAGCTTACAAACAAGACTAAACCCTAAAGCAACCCACTGAGCAGCAAAGTAAAAAGTAATACAGATGCTGCCACCTGGAAGTGGGGTGCTGTTGCAACACATAACTAAAACTGTGGAAGTGGCTCTGAAACTGGGCAGTGGGCAGAGGTTGGAAGAACTTTATGAAGGATGAAAAAAAAATGTTAGCATATTATGAAAAGAGAAAAAGTCCTTTAACCTGATAAATGGTATTGAGGTGGGGAGAAAGGCGGGCTGACTGATCACAAGAAACAAGAAAACATTCCCTTCAAAATCAGGAACGAATAAAAAATGTCCACTCTCATCATGTCTATTCAGTATCATTTAAGAGGTCTTTGCCGGTGTAGCAAGGCAAGAAAAAGAAACAAAGTATTACAAACTGGAAAGCATGAAAATTCAGGCTATCATTAGGTACAGACACTTTGATTATGCAAGACATTACGATTGTGTAGCTAGGTTTGTAGATGCAAAATCCAATAAACAAAAATTTGTTACACTTCTCTAGCAATAGCTTTAAAATATTTTAAAAGATACAAATTAAAATTGCATAAAAATACGAAGCACCTAAGATTAACATAAGTAACAAAAATGAATAAGAGGTTTATGAAGAAAATCGTATTTATTGTAAGAATTTTAAAAAGCTTCCAAAACTGAGATGTTTAATGTTCATAAACAAAAAGATGTATCCTGATATCCCAGACGTAAAGCTCTCAGATTTGATGTACAGATTCAATGTAACTGCAGATTTGGACAAGCTAATTCTGAAATTTACATGAAAATGCAAAGGGCAAAAACAAATTTTTATAAATAACAAGGTGTGTTGATTGCCCTACAAAATATGAGGACTCACTCTAAACATATAATCATTAAAAATCTCTGGCATTGGTGTAGGAATAAACCAGGTCAAAAGAACAGAACAGCAAGAGTAGAAATCTTTTTACACAGTGACATTTTCCAGCAACAGCACACCAAACTGCACACATCTAGGCAGTCCTATTGAGGGAGCTACAGGAGAAAGCCAGGTAAGAGCAGAGATGGAACAAAGGAGGAGTCAGTAAACTGCAGTCCAAAGCTGCCCTGCTGCCTGTTCTTGTAAATGAAGTACTACTGCAACGCAGTCGTGCTCCTTCATTTACACTTTGCCTGTGGCTATTTCCAAACCACAGAAGCCGACCCGGGTAGCTGCAACACGTCTGTCTTGCCTTTATGGTAAACACTGACACCTGGAGTGAGTAAATGGATACAACAGTAATTAGAGGGAAATCACCAAGTACAATGAACACCAAATAATTGTGCCCAGTGTCCTTCCACCCTTCTGTTGAGAAACAGCACCACATTTAGAAGGGTTCTCACCTCCTTTATCTCAAATCGTCCTGGTGACATCTGACCCAAGCAAGGCCACTAAGATCCAATCATCTAAGAACTGACAGCATGGAAGAGAAGCCGCTGGAGCCGAGTAATTCCAGAGCCAGCACCCAAAGGGAGGAAAATATTGCTAAGTTCCCTCTAGAAATTCCCTGACAGGACAGAAGTGGTGGCTGTCCAGGAGTGTCTGTTTCTGTAACTCTAAGAGTTGTCCTGGCTCTCTCTTTCACCAAGCACATTGTTCAATTCTTCTTCAGTCCTTTGAGATGCCCTGAGAGCCATCCAGCACATTTCTGGCTTTAGAAAGGGTCAGTTTCTTCTGCTTACAAAAAAGAGAATAAAACCCCTAACTGACAAACAGGAAACTACTGCCTAACATTTGGCAACAAGGATGAGAACCAAACATGGCTTTGGATTATTAAAATAGATTGTCTACAAAAATAAAATTATTAAGAGGGGATTGAGTTAGGAAAGTAGGCTTCTTTGGAAGAAAACTAATGCAGCTGTTACTAGAAATCCTGAGCCTGACATAGCCCTGCAGCCACTGCCCTATGCCTACCGTCCCCTTCTCCGAAAACAGGCTGCCTCTCTTATCTCCTGGTCACCACCCTTGTGTGGATGCAATACTGCTCCCACACGTGCAGAAAGGCTCCTTCCACATTTACATTCACCCTGGCACACTTCTTTAGGTTTCAACATACAAAATCCAAAGAAACAATACAAGAAAGCAAAACTAGAAGCTGCTGCAGCATCTTCAAGTCACAAAAGAAGCTCCAAGGATTTCTGAATGTGGACCTAACAGTGTATGATTGACTACTGCTAAATTCTTGCACTTGGCCAGACGACTCAATTATTTAATATGACAATTTATTCCTTTATTTTTAATTTATTTTCTGTTCCAACTACTAAATGGAGCTATTCCCAACTGAACATACGTGACAGCCCTGATCTTGTATGTGACGCTGACGCAGGACCACTGCTTCTCTGACCGAACAGGTAGAAAACCTGGCACTAGTTTTCCTTTCTCCCCTAGTAAAGAAGAAATACCAAGTAACTAATACCAGTGGTCAAGGTATTTTTTTCATTCTATGTTGGTTTTGTGTTAAAACATACATCTTATATTTTTAGGTAGTTAATAAAAATTTGCTTCTAATCCGTTTGACCTTGTCTTGTATAATGTGAAATTTATAAGCTATATAAAAATGGAAAAGAAGGAAAGGAAAAGGGAAAGAAATTTTATCCTTGGTATTTCTATTCACTCTATGTGATAAGAGTGAACTGGGACACACACATTACATAGTTGCAAACAATGCAACAAAATACATTTAAAACATATTTGCAAACCTCATTTATTGGTATTTTAATAAAGTTAAATATTTGGCCTAGAAACGTCATTCAGAATGTTTCAATTTTATGTCTCTTTTTCACAGCATCCTTTTGGTTTTGATAGCTGGTACGGTAATTTAGAATATTGATATTTATGATATTTTTAAAGCACAGCTGCTACCAATTATCAGTACTGGTATGTACGCCATTTTCAGACAAGAGGGTAACTAACCTTTGTACTCTTCAACTTCTGTAGTTCATTTTCCAACAGCGATTTCTCCTCTGACAACACTTGGAGATCATTTTGAATCTCTGTGTTTTTCTACAAGCAAATATCCTAATTTCATTAATTATGACAAGCAAGTATCTCAATATAGAGAAGTTATTAGGGTACTTAACTATTAAAGTTGGAAAGTCTTCAATAATTCATAAAAGTAATAAACTTTGGTATAATTGAAGTGTTTCTGATAATAAAGCCTATTAAGATCAAAAGAACAGATAAAACTTTTCCAGCTCACATATGCAAAAAATGTCTTGAATAAACTGAATAGGCATTAGATCTTTATGTAAGATTATGTATCCTGACAATTTTTAGAATACGCTGACAACATCAAGGACAAAGGACAATTTTTTTTCCATATGATTAAGAATACGTTCCATATGGTAAGAGTAAGTTTAGTTTTTTTTTTTTTTACTGATGTGTAGTTGATTTACAGTGCTAGTTTCAGGTGTATGCATATGTGTACACAGATATTTCCAGATTCCTTAAGGACCAAGTACAATTTCAAACTGACAGTGCTATACTTACAGCCTCCAACAAAGCTTTATCATTCATAGCTCTGAAAAACAAACCAAAAACACCTAGAGTGTATAATTCTACATTTATATTTTCATTTATATAATAAAGTTACAATTTCTTTGCAAAAAAAAGAAAAAACTTAAAATTATCCAAACAAGGTCAGAGGCTAACCTGACTGGCATTCCAAAACTTTAGTGGCCACCCTAAGGATAGTGTTAGTTTGCTATGTATCTTTCCACAACTTGTTCCACGGATTTAGATTCCAGTTCATGTGCCTATTTGATTCTATAATTTCTGTTAGTGGCTGGATGTCTGTATTGCTTTCTTTTCCACATAAATGATGTCACTGTATATTTGTTCTCAACTTTTTTTCACTTAAAACAATTTCCTAAATCTATTTATACTGGTGAACACAGATCTACCTCACTCCTTTTAAATACCACTTCTTATTCTATAGCAGGATTTAGCAAACTTTTTCTGTAAAGAACCAGACAGTAAATATTTTAGACTTTACAGGTTAGAAGATGTCTGTCACCACTAACCAGCTCTGCAAAAGCAGTGACAGATGGTGGGTAAATGAATGGGCGTGGCTGTGCTCTAATAAAACTTTACCAAAACAAGCTGCCAGCTAGATGTGATTCATGGACTGCAGTTTGCTGACAACTGTTTCAGTGTGGACAGACTGTACTGTTTTCACTAATGAATGTTTTATTTATTATAATCAGAGTTTTAATAGCTTTATTGAGATACGATAAATATATCACAAAATTCACTCAAAGTACACAATTCAATGGCTTTTAATATATTCACTGAAGTTGAGTAACTATTACCATGATCTAATTTTAGCACATTTCAACATTTCAGACTCACTCTACATTTCTTCCAACACTGCCCCAGCCCTGGCAGCCACTAGTCTACATTCTCTTGCTATAGATCTGCCCATTTTGAGTACTTCATATAATATACAAAACATGGTATTTTTAGACTGTTTTCTTACACTTAGCGTGTTTTTCAGGTTCATCCGTGTTGTATCATGTGTCAATACTTTGTTACTTTTTATTGTCAAATTATATCCCATTGGATGGATATACTCATTTTATTTATCCATTCATCAGTTTATGGACATTTGGACTGTTTCCACTTTTTGACTATTATGAATAATGCTACTATGAGTATCTATGTACAAGTGTTTGTGTGGACATATGTTTCCTTTCAATTATAAACTCTTCTACTTCTTGGAAGAGTTTGTGAAACAATGGTACTAATTCCTCTTTAAATATCTGATAGAAACAGCCTAAATGTCCACTGACAGATGACTGGATAAAGAAGATGTAGTATATTTATATGATGGAATACTACCCAGCCATAAAAATGACAACATAATGCCATTTGCAGCAACATGGATGTCCCTGGAGAATGTCATTCTAAGTGAAATGAACCAGAAAGAGAAAGAAAAATACCATATGAGATCGCTCATATGTGGAATCTAAAAAAAAAAGAACTTTAATACAAAACAAAAACAGACTCATAGACATAGAATACAAACTTGTGGTTGCCAAAGGGGAGGAGGGTGGGAAAGGACAGACTGGGAGTTCGAAATTTGTAGATACTGACAGGCATATGCAGCATAGATAAACAAGATTATACTGTATAGCACAGGGAAATAAACACAAGATCTTGTGGTAGCTCACAGTGAAAAAGAACGTGAAAATGAATCTATGTATGTTCATGTATAACTGAAAAATTGTGCTCTACACTGGAAATTGACACAACATTGTAAACTGACTATAACTATCTATCTATCTATCTATCTATCTATCTATCTATCTATCTGTCTGTCTGTCTATCTGTATCTGATGGAACTCACCAGTGAAGTCATCTAGCCTGAGCATTTCTTGTTGGGAAATATTTTAATTACCAATCAAATCTTTTAACATGTTACAGTTCATTCAGATTTCCTAGTTCTTGAATCTGTTTAGTCCGTATCTTTCTAGGAGTTTGTCAGTAAGTTATGTGTAGTGTGTGTACATACTCTGCCTAGTTCTCAGGGTCACTTGCCCTTTTTGTGGAATTATACATTCTTATTCTCATTCCTTCTATTGTACCTGCACACATCTTCTCCCAGTCCACTGCTTATCTTCTGACTTTGATTCATTTTTGAAGATGTTTTTAATTTTGATAGAGTAGGATGCCTTCCCTATGTTTACGATTTTGTTTTCTTATATTTGTCTGTAATAAACATTAAATTTAATTTTTTGGATGCAGTGAAGCAAGCCGTCATTATTTTTTGGGCCATATGGATGCCTTTGCCTTGCTAATGCCCAAACTGGCCACTGAAATTCATTGAAGACTTTGAATTTGCCACATTGGAATTATGATGACTCCACCTCTGACATAACGTAGTAGTTACCTGTGACACACGTACCTGGGTTAAAGACAGTATGAAAACCAAGACAGCTTTTTACCCTTACTTCTGACCCTTCCGCCTCCTCAGGAAAAGCGCCATGATAGATTTCTTACTTGGCCTGCTTTCCCATCAGGACCACACGTTTCTGGTGATGGGTCATATTCTCACCAATGCTGACAACTTCATTCCCAAGACCAGTCACCAGATCTCAGCACTCTGCTCACCAAAGAGGCACTAAGCCTTCAAAAACTGTCCTACAGTCCAATCTCTAGTTGGACTCCCAATTCATCCCATAATTGAAGAAAGAACTTTTCAAGGTCGTGTGGTGTCCTGAGCCCTATTCAAACCCTTTAGGGAGGGGTGGATATGACTTCCCTTACCTTAAGCCTTACAGAGGCACTCAGAAAACTGGTTGATGTTATGTTATGGAGAAGGCAGGCAGTAACAGTCAAGGAAGACCTTCCCTGTATACCTTACTTTTCTTCCCTGCTTTCCCAAAAACATGGATAACAGAAACTACAACTAGCGAGAAAGGAAGAAATGGAAGAGAAAAGCCAACCTCATGCCCCAGCAGGCTCCAGCTGGGGTACTGGGGTAGGGGAAGGGGAGAGAAGTCCTAACTCTGAATGAAAATTAAAATACTGACTTAATATATGACAGGGAATTTTAATTTCCAATTCAGGATATTGATGACAATGATATTTAAGTTCATCATCTAAGAGTGATCGGAGAAGTCACGGTACTGTCCTAGTCTTTACCTAGGAGCAGGGGGAAGTAAGCCCAAATCAGCAAATACAAATAAGCACAAGGAGTCCGAAAAAAGCTGCCCTGTGACTTTATTCTACGAGACATGCTTTTTCAACGACAGTGAAACTACCAAAGAGCCACCTGTAACAACTGTGGGGCACCCACACTCACTTTCAAGATACTTCTCAACATGCAAAGAAACATACTAAGCACATTTTGACCAGACAGTTGTTCAAGGCTGACTCTGTGAATAAGACAACGCAAGCTGGAAATTCTCTCCTTCAGTCAACTAGTCCTTCCCACTGCTCTGTTATGCCCAGGAATTCTAAGACTAGCTTTAACTAGCACCCGCAGTCTAGTACGAGCAGTTAGAATAACTAGTAGTACAGAGTGCTTTAATACCCTGTCCCAATGGGAAGGATGTTTGTGGAAACCAGCCTCCTACTTTAAGAATGCCCCTGGAACATGTTAAAAGCTTTCATCTGACAAATCTGTGAAGGTTCTGGCCTTACCCTTCTGATAGGGAGGATTCCAATAAGACAGAAGTGGGTAAAAAGTAAACAGAGCCTGAACATTACATACCAAGCACCTGGCCACCCAACAACGCAAGCCATGTGTCCTCTAGCTCCGACTGCAGCAGCTGCCCGGGACATCCTTTTCTTCACACTTGATCTATTACACTCATCTATTAAGTCTTGACCACCGAACTTGATCATTAGAGAAAATCTGATCATGTAAAATTTCCCAATTTTTCAATGTTGAATCCAAAGAAAATTCTTTGAAAATGCTGTGATGTGAACTTTTCTGGATATGTTTTACTTCACTTAAAACATTTATTTAAAAAAGAATTATATGACTTTACAAAGAATTATACCTAAGTGAAAAGTATATACACAAACTATACTCTTTGTATGTCTGTAATATTGCTGCTTTTTAAAAATTGCGGTAAAGTACAAATAACATAAAAGTTACCATATTAAGCATTTTAAGTGTTCAGTTCAGTAGTCATAAGTATATTCATATTGTTGTACAGTCTCCAGAGCTCTTTTCATACTGGAAAAAAACTGAAACTCTACACCCAGTAAATAACTCCCTGCTCCTCATTCCCCACGACACTGACAATCACCACTCTACTTTCTGTCGCTTTGAATCTGACCACGCTAAAGGCCTCATAAGTGAAATTATACAATTCTGTCTCTTTGCGACTGGCTTATTGTACTCAAGCATCCATGTCCTCAAGATTCATCCATGTTGCACCATGTGTCAGAATTTCTTTCTTTTTAAAGAATGAATGAATATTCCATTCCATGCATGTATCACATTTTCTTTATCCGTTCATCCATCGCTGGACACCTGGGGTGCTTCTAGCTCTTTTCTATCATAAATAATGCTCCAGTGAACATGGCTGTACAAGTATCTCATCAAAACCCTGATTTCCATTTTAGGGGGCATATGCCCAGAAATGGAATTGCTAGATTATATTTTTTGAGGATATATCATACTGTTTTCCACTGTGCTTATACAATTTCACATTCTGTATTATTATAATTTTAAGGTTTAAAATCATACACATAAAAATTAAGAACACTAAACTTTTTAACACAGGTTTTCTTTTCTTATGCTTCCAAGTTTTTGAAAACAAATATGCACTCATTTTTATAATCAGGAAAATTAATTATTTTAAAAGCTTACCTCTGTAATGTATTTGCCTGTCTTCCAAATACTCTCAACATGGCATTAAGCCGATTAATCACTGAATTACCAGTTTCTACTGTTAAAAAAAAAAGGAAAACATTTAAAGGTATCACAAATGGCTGAAGTTACACCCAAATGCTGATATAACTGATTGCTGTACATGAGAAGTAGATAAAAGAGCAGATAGCAGAAATGTGCAGCATGTATCAAAGGTGCCAAATAAATCAAGTGTATTGAGAAACTAAGTAAACCAGGGGCCCTGCTTTAAGAGGGTCAATACTCCTAAAATATTCAGAGTATACTGGGAGAAGCCAGCTTTAGAAGAACCAAATCCAGAATCTCTTATAGGCAAGAGAGTAGTTAAAAATGCTTGCATAAAAAGTGATATGGTGTAATAAACAATATTTTAAAATTAATCTGATAATAGCATAGGACATAATTTAAAATTATGCCCTGCATATGGTAAAGGATTACAAAGAACATCAGTCGTTACTGCTGTCAGAATTTGAAAACACAGTTCCAAGGAGGGAGAAAAGGTCCTGCTATGGACAGAATGTTCGTGTTCCCTCAAAGCATGTATCAAAACCCTACCCTCCGACGCAATGGTACTTAGAAGTAGGTCTTTGAGAGGTAATTAAGCCCTGAGGATGGAGCCACACCAGACTCTATGATAGCGCCTGCTTCCTTTCCTCTGCTCTCTCTTCATTGTCCGAGGACATGGCAGGAAGATGGCCACCTGCAAACCAGGAGGAAGGCTCTCCCAGGACATGACCATGCTAGAACCCTGATTTGAACTTAGCCTCCAAAACTGTGAGAAATACACTTCTGTCATTTAATACACTCAGCCTGTGGCAATCTGTTTGGCAGCCCATTTCTACAACTCTACTAGCTCAGGAACTTCAACTCAGCAGCTTAAGATGTACAGGTGGGAGCGTCCCACTTCCATTACCAGGTCCAGCAGTGTGGGGGACCGTCCAGCTGCTCTTCCTCAAGTTCTCACTGTGAATAATTTTAAAACAGAAGAAAAGAGACCAGAGAACCCATTGAACTGTTGCATTAAAGGCCCTTTCCTGAGCACCTCAGGTTAACCAGGTGGCTTACAGAGTCATTCTGAAACAGCCAGAATGGTAAGAGGAGACTGAGCTGTTTCCTGTATTCTGTGGACGGAGCAGGACCTCTTTTCTCTATTATAAAAGCCTCGGTATTTTATTAATAAATTAATAAAATTATTAGTAATGAATGTGTGTTATTTACCAATGGACTTTTTTTCCTCTTGGAAAGAAACCTAAGAGACAGTCAGCATCTAGGGTGCACGTTACACAGAGGGATTACAGAAATGGGCTAAAACATACCTCAAGTGCTCTTATCCTGCTTTATCGCTTTAAATATCAAGGAAAATGGTTCTAAGCATTTTATATAAGGTTATCTTATTTTTTTAAAGTTACACAGCATGCCATTGCTGTAAGGTTCTGTCATTCATCTAGCCAGTCCTAAAAATCCACGTTGTTTCTGTTTTCACTCTTACAACTTTGCTACCAGCAGTACTGTTGCTGGAAACAGAAATATAGAAGTTATCTATATGAACATCAGTAGAATAATAAATAAATTATGGCATAACCAAAAAATTAAATACTATATGGTCATTAAAATCACTTACACACTCATGCCAGTATCTCTGTAAAGGCAAATTACTAAAAATAGAGTTGCTGAATGTTTCCAATAACTTTCTTCCATTTCTGGTACATAATACCAGAGTGAACTCCAAACACATGTGGACAATTTTCATTTCAACCCACAAAGTATGACAGAATCCTTTTTTTCCACATGTCACCAACACCAGTTGCTGTTGGTGTCTGACTTCAATACCTCTCTTAAGTAAAATACTCTTTCTTGTTACTTCACTTTGCATTTCCCTGACAACAATTTGGTCAAGCATCATTTCATCTGTTTTTGGACATTTTATTTCTTCCTCTGTAAAATGCTTCTTCATATGTTTGTCCATTTTTCTCCTGAGTTGTCTGCCTTTTTATTACTCATTTGTAGGTGCCAATTAATACTAGCATGTTGTGTGTTAACACAATTAATAGTCTGCTAAAATGCTGGAGAGGCTGTGGAGGAAAGGGAACCCTCCTACATTGCTGGTGGGAATGTAGTTTGGTGCAGTCACTGTGGAAAACAGTATGGAGATCCCTGAAAAGACTACGAACAGACTGACCATATGACCCAGGAATCCCACTCCTGGGCATATATCCAGAAGGAACCCTACTTCAGGATGACACCTGCACCCCAATGTTCATAGCACCACTATTTACAACAGCCAAGACATGAAAACAGCCTAAATATCCATCAACAGATGACTGGATAAAGAAGATATGGTATGTTATACGATGGAATACTACTCAGCCATAAAAACCAACAACATAATGCCATTTGCAGCAACATGGATGCTCCTGGAGAATGTCATTCTAAGCAAAGCCAGAAAGAGAAAGACAAATACCATATGAGATCGCTCATATGTGGACTCTAAAATTAAAAACAAACAAACAAAACATAAATACAAAACAGAAATATACGGATAGACATAGAACACAAACTTGTGGTTGCCAAGGGGGCAGGAGGTGGGAAGGGACAGACTGGGAGTTCAAAACGTAGAACAGATAAACAAGAGTATACTGTGTAGCACAGGGAAATATACACAAGATCTTGTGGTAGCTCATAGACATACAAGTGTGACAGTGAATACGTATATGTTCATGCATAACTGAAAAATTGTGCTCTACACTGGAATTTGACACAACATTGTAAAATGATTATAAATCAATAAAAAAAATGTTAAAAAAAAAAACAATTAATAGCCTGCTATTGCTTACTGACATTTCTACTGTACAAAATTTTTGAACTTAACCAAATCTACTGATTTTTTACTTTTATACTTTCCAGGCTTTGTTTCATTCTTTAAAAGCCCCAATATAAACAAATTCCCTAATATTCCTCTTTATTTTATAATCATGAGCTATATCACACTTACTGAATGA
This sequence comes from Vicugna pacos, assembly GCF_048564905.1. Lineage (NCBI taxonomy): Eukaryota > Metazoa > Chordata > Mammalia > Artiodactyla > Camelidae > Vicugna > Vicugna pacos. Next base: position 5,156,285 of record NC_133021.1, on the reverse strand, counting down.
TATATAAAAATACATTTATAGTTTAATGAACAGTCACAAACATCCACACAACCAGCACTCGAGGTCGGCTCCTGGCCCCCAGGTCTGCCCAGATCCTAAGGGCCTCTGTACGCAGCCTGCCCATTCATAGCCCTTTATTTCGCCCTACAGGTGCAGACTACCCTGTTTTTTTCTTCTCACCTTTATATCTTTTCTACTTTTATTAATTTCCTTAATAAACAGTTAAGTTTCCTAGCTTTTAACTTACTATAAATGAAAATGCTCCATATATTAGGACTTCATTCAGTCACCAGTATCTCTGGAAGACAAACAGCGTCACCAGCGGCTGGACTGCAGACATTTTCATTATGACATGCTTGTGCCCTATATGACTAGACCACAGTCTATGTCCCCACTCTACTCTTCACAGATACTTGAGACCTTCACTTTGGGGACTATTACAAACAAAACTGGTATGAAAACTCTTGTACCCAAGAATCTAAGGACGTCACCAAAACAGCTGAGTAAGAGACCCTAGCCTCTGTTCCCCAACAGAGACCAACAATTAAACAGCTGTCCACAAAACAGCTGCCTGGGACAGCTCTGGAGTCCACTTTAAAAACTTCAGCAACACACTGGGATGAAAAACCTGAGAATAACTGCACAAAAATGAAAAGAACCGCTTCACTGTGTCTGCGCCACCCCACCCCCAAGCCAGCGTGGCTCAGTGCAACTGCCCAGCTAGAAAGAGAGAAGGAAGAGGGCGGTGAGAGACAACTTAACTAACCTTTCCTGACACGGCACAGAGGATCTGCTTGGATCTCACCCCACCCAGGCGGCTAGGAACAAGGCGGGAAAGCAGGGCTACCCATATCAGCCGCGGAGCGTGAGTCACCAGAGCCCCCAGCCCGCTCCACTCAGGAGCCCAGCAGCTTTTACCACTGACGGCGAGCACAGCCCCCACGGACACCCTGCAGGTTTCACCAGCTTCACCCCTGGCACTCACTGATGCCAGCTGCCTGAGGCCCTCCCCATTTCCTGCCCCAACCACCACCGTCATGGGAGCCCAGGAACCAGCAGAAGCCTCCGTGGCTGAGACACCAGCCTAGACCTCTGGGGCTCGGACTCACCACCACGCACACACCCAGGGCCAGCACCTCCAGCCGTACACCCGCGCTCTCCCAGCCCTGATCGTCAGCACCCTCCACTGCCATCTGCACACTCACAGGGAGACAGTACAGCCACAGGAGAGCACGCCCACGGTAGGTTCCCCACAGCTGCTTGTGGGCCCAGATCAGGCCATCTTCTATCTCTGACCTGCACCACTGCCCTCACCCCACCTGCACCTAGCCCCTCCAACCATGCCCCAGCACGCCCCTGGCCTGTCACCAGCTCCACTGCTGTGTTCCAGCAGCGAGAGACCCAGAAGCCACAGTGATGCACACTGACAGCCAGGGCTTCTGAGCTGAAGATGTGTCCACAGTTAGCCCCACCCTTGCTTCCTGTCCTGGGCCCCACCACTATGTGTGTGTTTGCAACTGGCCCGGAGCCAAGCACATGTGTACCACCAGCACAGGCCACTACCACTGCCTGCCCGAGGCCTTGCTGCCCCACATGAAGACAATGCTGAGGACCCCATCAGCCTTGCAGCTTCTGAAGACTCCTGCAGCATTCACAAAGGACCACCCAGCTGTCCGCACTGTGGACGGCAACAGCCTGAGCCGACGAGTCACACTTACCCCCAGACCCAGTCCACTTCCTGTCCCCACACCTGCCCCCCTATACCACGACACCTGGGCTCATGGCATACTTGGCATTCCCCCTCTCCCCTCCATGGCTGAAAATCCTTCCTTACTGAAGTCATTCCACAAAGTCTGCAAGAGATGACTGCTTCTTCCAACGTGCAGGTGTCTACAAAAGGACACGGGGATCATAAGGAATCAGGGAGACATGACTCCACCTCCAGTAACTGGCCCCCAAGACATGAAGGGACAGGAACTGCCCAATAGAAAATGCAAAATAATTCCTCTGCAGATGCTCAGAGAGCTATAGGAGAACAAAGAGAAACAATGTAACGACATCAGGAAAATAATACAAGACCAATTGTTCAACAAAGAGGTAGAAAACATTAAAAAGAACCAAACAGATTTTACAGTTGAAGAATACAATGAAATATATACTAAAAAAACAAAAGTAGGACTACATCAGACTAAAAAGTTTCTGCACAGAAAAGGAAACCATCAACAAACTGAAAAGGCATCCTACAGAACAGGAGAAAGTATCTGTAAACCACTCAATGACAAGGGGCTAATATCCAAACTATATAAAGAACTCATACAGCTCCATAGTTAAATCATCATCATCATCATCTGATTTCAAAATGGGCACAGAACCTGGATGGACATTTTTCCAAAGAGAGCGCACAAATGACCAACAGGTACATGAAAAGGTGCTCAACTACACTAATCACCAGGGAAATGCAAATCAAAACCACAGTGAGGTATCCCCTCACCCCTATTAGAATGGCTGTTACTTAGAAGACAAGAGATAACAAGCGCTGACAAGGGTGTGGAGAAAGTAGACCGCTGATGCACTGCTGGTGGGAATGTAAACTGGTGCAGCCACTATGGAAAACAATATGGAGGGTCCTCCAAAAATTAAAAATAAAATGACATTATATGACCCACCTCTGGACATATATCCAAAGGAAATGAAACAGGTTATCAATGAGATGTATCTGCACTCTCATGCTAGCATATTAAAAATAACCCATCCACTGATGGATGAATGTATACATACGTATATATGTATATAGTGGAATATTATTTAGTCATAAAGAAGAGGGAAATGCTGCCTTTTGCCACAACATGAATGGATCTTGAGGGTATTATGCTAAGTGAAATAAGTCAGAAATGAAAAAATGAATACTGTATGATATCATTTATATGTTGAATATAATAAAGTTGAACTCATATAAACAAAACAGAATGGTAGTTACTCAGGGATTGGAGTAGAGGATATGGGGATATGATACTCAGTTAGAAAATGAGTAAGTTCTAGGGACCTAATGCACAGCATTGCTATTGTAGATAACAATACTGCATTATATACTTGAAAGTTGCCAAGAGAATAGATTTTAAAAGTTCCTATCAGAAAGAAGAAAATGGTAATTATGTAACATGACAGAGGTATTAGCTAACACAACGGTGCTAACATTTTGTAATATGTAAGTACATCAAATAGCATATTGTACACCTTACACTTATACAATGTTATATGTCAGCTATATCTCAATAAAGTTGGAGAAAAAATAAAATGCTCAATTAAATCCTCCAAAGGCAGAGAAAGAGCAGACCAAAAGTTGGAGCAAACTGGAGAATGTCATTCTTAATGAAGTAAGCCAGAAAGAGAAAGAAAAATACCATATGATATCACTCATATGTGGAATCTATTTTAAAAAAATGACAAATGAACTTATTTATAAAACAGAAACAGACTCACAGACATAGAAAACAAACTTATGGTTGGCAGAGGCGAAGGGGTGGGAAGGGATAAATTGGGAGTTTGAGATTTGCAGATACTGACTGGTATATATAAAATATATAAACAAGTTTATACTGTATAGCACAGAGAACTATACTCAGTATCTTGTTGTAGCTTACGGTGAAAAAGAATATGAAAATGAATATATGCATATTCATGTATGACTGAATCATTATGCTATACACCAGAAATTGACACTATGTTATAAACTGATTATACTTCAATTAAAAAAAAGTAAAAAAAAAAGTCGGAGCAAATAACAAGGGCAACAAACAGAAAACATTAACAAGCAGACACTAATCCAACTATATCAATAATCACTCTGAGCATCAGGGGTCTAAATGTACCAACTTAAAGACCGACTGCCAGAGTGGATCAAAAACAAGACCTCGCTACATGTGTTAATTTCAGGTGTGCAAAGTGATTCAATTATACATATGCATATATATTCTTTTTTCAGATTCTCTTTCATTATAAGCTATTACAAGTCACTGAATATAGTTCCCTGTGCTATACAGAAGGACCTTGTTGTTTGTTTTACACATAGTAGTGTATATATGTTGATTCCAAACTCCTAATTTATCTCTTCCCCCAACCCCCTTCCCCTTTGGTAACCATAGTTTGTTTCCTATGTCTGTGAGTCTATTTCTCATTTGTAAATAAGTTCATTTGTATCATTTTTTTTCTAGATTCCACATAAAAGTGGTATATTATATTTGTCTTTCTCTGACTTACTTAATATGATAATCTCTAGACCCATCCATGTTGCTGCAAATGGCATTATTTCATTATTTTTGTGGCTGAGTAATAATCCATTATATATGTTTATACACCACATCTTCTTTATCCAGCCATCTGTCAATGGACATTTAGGTTGCTTCCATGTCTTGGCTACTGTAAACAGTGCTGCTATGAACACTGGGGTGCATGTATCTTTGTGAATTATAGTTCCATCTGGATATATGCTCAGAAGTGGGACTGCTGGATCATTTGGTAACTCTGTTTTTAGGAAACCAACTTTAAATATAAAGACACAAATGGATTAAAAGTGAATGGAAGGAAAAAGATATACCATGCTAACATTAATCAAAAGAAAGCAGGAGCAGCTGTATTAATTTTGAACAGAGAAGACTTAAGAACAAAAAAACGTTATTAAGAATAAAGAGGGGCATTTAATGCTAAATGAGTCAGCTCTGCAACAAGATGTAATAATCCTCGATGTGTATGTGTCTGACTACAGAGCATCAAAATAAGTGAGGCAAAACTGGTGCACCACAAGGAGACAGAGATGAATACACCATTGTAACTGGAGAGTTCAATACCCTTCTACCAGAAATGGACAGATACAGTAGGCAGATAATCAGTAAGGACTTAGTGAACTCAACACCACCACCATTCAGCTGGATACAATAGACGCTACAGACTAATTCACACAACAGTAGAATATACATTGATCTCAAAGTCACATGGTACATACACCAACATACACCATATTCTGGGCCATAAAATACACCTCAACAAATTTAAACAACAGAAATTATATCATGTCTGATGTCAGACCCCAATACAATTAAATTTAAAATCTGTAACAGAAAGATAGCTTGAAAATCACTGCATATTTGGAGATTAAACAACATACTACTAAACAGCACATGTGACAAAGAAGTCTTGGAAAAACTAAAATACATTTTGAACTAAAGTAAAGTGAAAATGTAAAATCAAATTTTGTGAACTGCAATGGAAGGGAAATATATAGAATTTAATAAATATATTACAACAGAAGAAAGATATTAAATCAATAATCTAAGCTTTCACCTTAGGAAATTAGAAAAAAAAAGATCAAATTAAATCCAAAGTAAGTAGAAGAAAAGAAATAATAAAAATTAGAGCTGATATCAATGAAAATGAAAATAGGAAATCATTACAGAAAACCAAATAAACCAAAAGCTGCTTATTCAAAAAAAAATCGAGAAAATGAATACGGCTCTAGCCTAAACTTATGCCAACAGATTTGATAATTTAGATGAAATAGACTAATTCTTCGAAAGATGCAATCTAGCAAAACTCACACAAGGAGAAACAGATATTCTGAATAGAATATGTATCTTATATCTTAAAGAAATGGATCAATAATTGATACCCTTCTAAAACAGAACGCACCAGGACTGATTTCACTGGCAAATTCTACCAAACCCATAAGGAAAATCATACCAATTATCTGCAGTCTACTCCAGATGACAGAAGCAAAAGAGAGACTTCCTAACTCATTTTATGAGACCAGCATCACTCTAATATTAAGATCAAAGACATTACCAAACAAGGATAACTGCACACCAATATTGCTTATGAAAACAGATGCAAAAATCCCCCAAAAGACAGCAAATCTAATCCAACAAGGTAAGGGAAAAAATGTACTCTACTATCAGGTGAGATTTTTCCCAAGTATGCAAGACTGGGTCGCTATCTGAAAATCAGCTAATATAATCTATCATATCAATAGTCCAGAGAAGAAATATCATATGATCATGTCAAAAGATGCAGAAAAAAACATTCCACAAAATCTAACACTCAGTCATGACAAAAACTCTTTGCAAACTAGAAATAGAAGCAAATATCCTCAACTTGATATAGGAAACCAAACAAAAGACCTATAGCTAACACCATACTTACTGGCAAGAAACCAAACGCTTTCCTCCTACGTCAGGAACAAGACAAGGGTGTTCCCTCTCACCACTCCTATTCAACATCACGCTAGAAGTCCTAACTACCACAACAGTATAAGAAAATAAAAAGTAAAGATTGAAAATGAAGAAGTTATCTTCTTCTACAATGGATGATTGTACAGAAAATCCCAAAGAATCACCAAAAACCTCCTGAAAGTATTAAGTGATTACAGAAAGATCACAGCATACACGAGTAATACACAGAGGTGAATTGCAACTGCTTTCTTATATACCAGCAATAAACAAGTAGAACTTGAAATTACAAACACACGAGTTACATTAGTACCAAAACCTCAATACTTAGGTATTAATCTAAATATATGTGTACAAAATCTCTATAAGGAAAAGTACAACAATGTGATGAGAGAAATGCAAAAAAAAATACATAAATGGAGAGATAATCCATGTCCATGGTTAGGAAGACTCACTACTGTTAAGACATCAGTTTTCACCAATTTGATCTGTAGATGTAATGCAATCCCAATCAAAAATCTAGCAAGCTATTCTGTGGATATCAACAGACTTATTATAAGCTTTATACAGAAAGGAAACAGATCCAAAGAAGCCAATAAAATACTGAAGAAGAACAAAGTTGGAGGACTGACACTATCCAACTTCAAGACTTACTATAAAGCTATAGTCATCAAGACAGGCTGGTATTGGCAAAGAACAAACAAATCCATCGAATAGAACAGAGATCCCAGAAACAGACCCACACAAATATAGTCAATTGATTTTTGGCAAAGGAATGAAGGTAACTCAATGGAGAAAGGTTTGTCTTTTTGCCAAATGGTGCTGGGAAAACTGTACATCCATATGCAAAAAATAATTTAGGCACAGACCTTAACACCACACAAAAACTAATTCAAAATGAATCACAGATTTAAATATAAAAGGCAAAACAAAATTTCTAGAAAATAATATAGGAAAAAAATCTCAGTTACACTGGGTTTGAAGATGACTTTTAGGCATAACATCAAAGGCATCACCCATGAAATAAAAATGTTCACCTTCATTAAAATTTAAAACTTCTGCTCTGCAAAAGATACGTTAAGAGAATGAAAATACAAACCATGGACTGAAAAAAATCTTTGCAAAACACATATCTGACAAAGAATTTACGTCCAAGATATACAAAGAACTCTTAAAATTCAACAATAAGAAAGCAAATGACCCCTTTAAAAAGGTGAGTAAAAGATCTGAATACTTCACCGAAGATATATAGATGGCAAATAAACACATGGAAAGATGTTCAACGTCATATAGCATTAGGGAATCACAAATTAAAACATGGAGTAAAATAAAACAATAAAATAAAATAAAATATGAGATAACACTAAACACTTTCTAGAATGGCTAAAATCCAAAATTCTGACAACGCCAAGTGCTGACAAAGATGTGGAGCACCAAAAATTCTCATGCTCATTGCTAGCAGAAATGCAAAAATGATGCAATCTCTGTACAAGACAGTTTGGCAGCTAAACATATTTTTACTATATGATCCAGCAATCATGCTCCTTGGTATTTACCCAAATGAGTTAAAAAATGTCTCTCCACATAAAGAATTTTGTTTATAGCAGCTTTATTCATAATTGCCAAATCTTAGACACAGCCAAGATGTCCTTCAATAGACGAATGGATAAACAAACATGTACATCCATACATAGATTCACACAATAAAAATAAATGAGTTATAAAACCATGAAAAGACAGAGGAATCTTAACTGCATATCGATAAGTAAAAGAAAGACTATATGATTTAAAACAGAGGACATTCTTGAAAAGGCAATATTCTAAAGACGACAAAAAGATTAGTGGCTGGCAGGGATTCCAGTGGGTAGAGAGAGAGATGAACAGGTGAATGTGGGATCTTCAGGGCATGAAACTCTTCTGTGTGACATTTTAACGGTGGATACAAAACATTATGCATTTGTCATAAACCACAGAACTGCATGACACAAAGACTGAAACCGAGGTAAACTATGGACTTGAGTTAATAATAATGTATCAATACTGGTTCATCCACTTTAAACAATGCACCACACTAATGCAAAATTTAATAATTGAGGAAACTGTGCAAGGAATGGGGAAGAGAGTGAGCATATGGAAACTCTGTACTTTCTGCTCAATTTTTCTATAAATGTAAAGCTGCCCTAAAAAATAAAGTTCACTAGTTATAAATGATACAACATCAAGATTAAATGATAGTCTAAAAAAAGGAAATAACAGTGGAATTCAAAGGTCACTTTCGTCTTAATGGTTAGGCTCTGGACTCTAACAGAGTTTAGAGAATGAGGCAAGACGAGAATAAAAGCAGGCTGGAGAAGTGAAGAGGAGAACTGTTAAGAAAGAGAGAGCGCGCACAGGAGCAGCAGCAACACTGAGAACGAGCAGACCTGCAGCAGCGGCGCCCAGGCAATGAGACAGCTGCCACCAGAAGACACGTCGCAATCTGTAAAAGGGTTTTCTCCACATTGTGCAACGTAACTGTCCTCTACTGCCCTTAAAAACCATGAGTAAAGTTTCTACTATTATACTTTATTCTTCTGGAACCTGGGCTCATGGTTAGAAGATGTGCTCCTCTGGCCTACAGGTAGGTACAGAGACTTCCACTTTTGTCCATGATGGAGCAGCAGGGACCAGAATTACCCTTTTACTTTAAACCAATTAAAATCTGGACAAAATATATGAAACATCAACATTCAGATACAGGAAAACAGAAGATCCAAAGCAGTAATCCCTAACAGAAGGAAAGCAAAGGAGAGCTCTGTGAGGACCCCAGCTTACTGGCTGAAGTTTCAAGGCCACAGCACAAGGAAGGGAAGTTCAAACAAAGTTTGCTGGTCTCCCTGAGCTCAGAGACAGGATGTAGCACATGGGGAGGCCAAATCAGCTGTAACTCACAGGGCACAGAGTTAGACAGAAGGCAGCTGTGCAGATGAGGGAGACAGAGCTCCACAGACGTGCGTGGGCTCCTCGCAGCACAGAGGGCGCCTTTTCCTATCTGTCTGCGCCAAAGCTCTGGACCTCTCTCCACCCACCTAGCCCGCCAGGGCCGCCTGGGGCCACAGCCTCCCCGGACTGCGCAGTAGGCGCTGCAGGACGCAACACGTCCGCGTGAGGGTCTGCGGCTCAAGTCATCAAGGACGGGATCCCCTCAGCTTCTTCCAATCAGATCTTATTTTCTACTTCTAAATTCTATTCCACAGCATACACTTCATAGCTATTTCAAAGTTCTCTCCAATATTAAGACAGGAGGAAGGTAATCTCTCCTTTCTGTTGACAAGTAGGCAGCAGTCTGGGTTCTTGCCGCTCTCTATATTCCAATTAAATCCTTAATGCACTTGAGATGATCTGTAATGCACAGTCACAGACCTACAAGTGACCTCCCCAGTTTATCACCGCTCGCCTCAGAGGCCTAGCACCCCTGCAGCATTTCTGTAGCACATTCTAATCACAACTGAAAATCCTCCATTCCAAGTGACAGCATGGCGTTCTTCAAAAAGGAGTCTGTTCATGGTAGCAGGTAGCGACCAAGGAACCTCAGAGTGCACTTGACAGCCAGCACCACTGTGTGGCTCCGAACTCCAGTGAAGTTATGCTGTAACTTAATAATTATTACTTCAAACAAAAACAAAGCATAAATACAGGACAGAAGTAGACTCACAGACAGAGAATACACACTTGTGGTTACCAGGGGGGTGGAGGGTGGGAAGGGATAGACTGGGATTTCAAAATTGTAGAATAGATAAACAAGATTACACTGCATAGCACAGGAAAATATACACAAAATGTTATGATAACTCACGGAGAAAAAAATGTGACAATGAGTGTGTATATGCCCATGAATGACTGAAAAATTGTGCTGAACACTGGAATTTGACACAACATTGTAAAATGATTATGAATCAATAAAAAATGTTAAAAAATAGTAATTATTACTTCAAATCACAGAAAATTATAGAAATCACTGCACTCAGCAGAGGTCATTAATATAGCAATGCTCAGTGAGTGGAGACTTACTTGGCTCTGTCGCAGAAACATCTGCCATTTCTTCAGTTGAGTGGGCTTTTAGGAATTCTGAAATAATTAATAGTGAATTTGTCATAAGTTTCAAATATCAATTTTATGTATTGAGTTTAAATTTCACAGTTTTTATTTTATTAACTCATTCAAGAGATTCTAAGAAATTCTAGGAAAAACAGCAGAGCTGCCAACACAGTAGACCCTCCCCATCAGGCAACAAAGAGTAGCACCTGAGAGACTGTGTACAGCAAGGGAGCGATGTGGACGCATCATTTTCTCAAGACAACCTGCTTTCCTCTTGCGCTCTCCTGGTTAACGCTATCACTCTTGAATCTCCCTTTCATATCCAATCACTGAGCTTTGCCGATTTTACCAAGTAAATACTTCTTAAATCTGCCCCTTTTCATTTATTCTCTGATACAGGCACTTGTCACACATCTAACTAAGATCCAGCAGTACCTTCCATTTCCTTCTCCCAATCCCCAAATCTAACTCCTCAATGTGGAGAATAATCTCTTTCAAATAAAATCCAACATGTCACTTTCCTACAAAAAAAATTGATGATTCTCTATTGCACCCCGGGGAAGGAGGGAAGGGAGGAAGGAAGTAAAGTGTCCCTTAGCACAGCGTCTATTCCCTGCCAAGGCTCTCCCCCCCACCTCATCCTTGCCCACACTTCACACTTCAATGTCAGCCACTGGTGGCTCCCTGTTCATGCGTTTTTCATGCTGTACCCTCCTCTCAGAATACCAAATATCTCCCTTCTTCACTAGAAGAACTCCTATTCATCCCTTAAGGCTGCATAAAACCTTTCTAACTCCCTCAGGTTGAACCAACTGGCTCCCTTCTGTGGACTCACTGCAAATTACACATATCTGATCACGCATCAGACTATATTTAAATGATACATAATGTGTTTGCATCCTTACTATGTTGTGGATTTTATAAGGGTAACAACCGAGTTTTATTAAGTTTGTGTACTCCCAGAATCTGGAACATACTAAGAGTTTATATTGAAAACAGCAAACTCACCCCTGAATACCTTTTTAAATTTACCACTGTATAACTTTTATGGCTACAAATCTTTAAACTATAAGTCTCCAAATGTTGAGTTTAGGAAACCCTATAAAGGCTACATATGTATAGAGTATCATTACCGTCAATTTTCTGCTCTACACTTTCATAACTCTTCAGTGCTGCTGGTGGATTTTCAGTATCCCTGCTCAAATCCCAATAAATAAAACATTTATTTATTATCAAAGAATAAGAACTTAAATCACATTTAAGAAGTAGAACATATTCTCTAGATATAGGCAGTTTATAAAATAAAATTTAACATGTTTGTTAACCTTTATTCATAGGCATTCAGATAAATAATTAGCAAGTAAGTAAGTAAAAAAGTCCAACTATGTGATTCTATGATTTCTATGCATTCCATGAATATAATTACATATACCAACAATAACATTAAAAAACAGCAAAACTAAATTGGGCAGAAGCATGAGTTTTCTTTTCACTACTGTATTATTAATGATGTACTCAATTATTAAAAGCACAAGCTCTGGAACCAGACTGCCTGGCTCAAAACCTGCTTTACCCACTAAATACATGACGTTTGGTAAGTTGCTTAATCTGAGCCTCAGCTTCTTCATCTGTCAGAACTGTGGTATTAGAGTACCAATCTCATAAAGCAGTTGTAAGGACCAAAGGGCACATGTAGTTACTAGGAAAACACCTGGAACACATCAGACACTCAAAATGCAGGTATTAACGTTAATACATGGCCTGAAATTAATGTCATGACTCATAGTAGACAGCTCAAGTGAACAGATCCGAACCTCTGAGCCAAGGCTCTGTAACTGCAGAGCCAGCTCAAGTGTCACTCCATCATTCCTGCAGGTCTAGTCCTCAACAGACGGAGAAATCAGCAAGGCAACTGCACGGTAAACAGCAGCCCTTCCCAACAACGGGTGCTTCCTACTTTAAGTAAAATAAAGTAATTTTGTGTATGTTTAATACAAAAAAATGACTGTTTACAAATGTAAAGTTTTACTTGGACAAGTTACTATACCAGATATGGCTGGGGATAGCGGAACAAATGAGTTGGAGTTGATTTCATTCAGCTGTTCATAAAAATTACTTATATTTATTTACAGTTTATTACATGTGATAGGAAACATGCAGACATGCATGACTGGTTCTAATCTTGAGGAAGTAACAGTCTTGGGAGGAAAGCTTACACATGAGAGATTAAATTAATAAATTATTAACTTAAAATAATATCTAATAATTGATTAATTCATAATGAAATTATTAGGTATATTATTGGATGCCAAGTAATAGGGGACAAGACAGAAGTAACACGGAGATCACTGCAGGACAGGGTTTCTCAGCCCCAGCACCGCTGGCAGTTTAGACTGGATGCTTCTCTGTCATGAGGGACGATCTGGAGCACCTTAGAATGTTTAGCCGTGTCTCTAACCCTGCCTCACAAGTGCCAGTAGCGTTTCCCAACTGGAGTTGTGACAGCCAAAGTGTCTACAGACAAGTGTCCTCCGGGGCACAAAACAGCCACCACTTGGGAATCAGTGTTACAAGGGAACACCTGTCCCACTGCACACAATACCACACAGGTCCACAAAGGCCACATAAGCAAGGCTTGACAGCAGTCAGACCCAAATCTCAGTAGAATGCCCTGAAATTTCTGCTGTAGAAAGAGAAGCCGGGTTGAAGAGTCTCCATGAGACAGTTTCTCACTCCTATCTTTGGAAGACTGACACAAGCCCATTTCTCATCTACTTCCCTAATTTCAGCTGAGCACAGACTTTTACCTGTCTCTTTCTTACAGAACAGCTGATGGTCCCTCTGTACGACCACAAAGCTGCATGGCTGTCGTTTAGATTTGGCTTCTCCATGGCAGAGCAGCAAACCACTTGTCTGCTCAGTCATCTGGCCCCCTTCTCTGTGCTGTCCAGGGAAACTAGGAACACCGGGTGCCAGCACCGTGCTGCCCCTGCCTGTGCTTTCTGTGCATGGAATCAAGTGTTCACCACCTCGGCGTCCAATGTCTCCTTGCCAGCCTAACATGCGGAAGCATGACAAGCCAGCTCACCGATGCCACGGTGCTGCTATTTCGGCCTGACTGCTGGCCAATCATGTAAACAAAAGCATATTAAAAAAAATAGTTTTTAAGATACAACAGTGAAAGCGGATAGAACCGTACCAAGGAAATTTAGCAGAATAAACTGGGAAAGAGTTGGGTAGATGATGCAGTTTATAACGATTATGAATCAGCTAGAGATCATCGTACCAAGTAAAGTCAGAGGGAAAAAGACAAAAATCATATGGTATCACTTACATGCGGAATCTAAAAGAATGACACAAATAAACTTATTCACAAAATAGAAACAAACTCACAAACACAGAAAACAAACTTAGGGCTACCAAAGAGGAGTCGGGATAAAAGAGGAGTTTGGGATTAGCAGATACACACTACTATATATAAAACAGATAAACAACAAGGTCCTACTGTAGAGCACACAGAACTACATTAAATAGCCTGTAATAACCTATAATAAAACAGAATATGAAAAAGAATATATATGTATAACTGAATCACTATGCTGTACACCAGAAATTAATACATTTTAAATCAACTATACTTCAATTTTTTAAAAAAGAATATCCTAGGTAATACTGTGGTAATTTTTTACGGTGACTAGACTTGCCATGGCGATCATCTGCAATACAGTTAAATGTCAAATCACTATGTTGTGTGTCTGAAATTAGCACTAATATTTTACATCAATTATACAGCAACAAAAAGTACAAAAGAACCAAGAGAGATCACTGTCAACATTATACACCACTTAAATTGTGTAACACTAGAAGTAAATTCCTAGAAGCATACACCCTACCAAGTTTAACCATGAAGATAAAAATAAACTGAAGAGACCCAGAACTAATTAGGTAATCAAAAAACTCCCGACAAATAAAAACCCAGGACCAGATGGTTTCACAGGTGAATCATATGAAACATTAAGAGAATTAATGCCAATTCTTCTCAAAGTAGTCCCAAAACTGAAGAAAGGGAACACTCCCAAACTCATTTTATGAAGCTAACATTAACCTGCTACTACAACCACGAAAAGAAAACTACAATTCCAATAGCCCTGATGAACAAAGACGCAAAAATCCTCAGAAAAATGCTAAAAAACTAAATTCAACATTGAAAGTATCATACACCTTGAGCAAATGAGATTCATCTCTGGATATAACGATGTCAAACATACGCAAACCAGAAAGTGAGATACACTCGATTAACCTAATGGAAGGTTAAAACCATACGATCATCTCAACAGATGCAGAAAAAGCATTTCACAAAATTCAACACCTTTTCCTGATTGAAACTGCCAACGTGTTTACTGCAGTAGTATTCACAACTGCCGAGATAGGGGAACCACCCACGTTTTCATCAGTGGATGAGTGAATGATGACATTCACTTGGTACACACACAACAGAAATGCTGCGTTTGTGACAGCATGGATGAACTGCACGATGCTGTGCTAAGTGAAATAAGCCAGAGAAAGACAAACACTGTATGATTTCGCTTATATGTGGAAGTTAAAAAGTCCTACTTTTAGAACCAGAGATTAGAATGGTTGCCAGGGGCTGGTGGATTGGTGAAATGGGGTGACACTGATTTTGTTGTTGTTGTTGTTGTTGTTGTTGTTGTTGTTGTTGTTTTTAACATTTTTTATTGATTTATAATCATTTTACAATGTGTCCATTTTTTTGTTTTTTGGGGTTTTTTTAACTTTTTTATTGATTTTGTTTGTTTTAACATTTTTTATTGATAGGGTGACACTGATTTTTTTAAAAAATGTATAAACTATAAACTTTCAGCTATAAGTTGCATAAGTTCTGGAGATCTAATGTACGGCACAGTGTTTACAATTCACAATAGCATTGTATTGGATACCTAAAATTCTTGAGAGTAGATTTGTTCTCACCACAAGAAAAAAATGGTAACCATGGAGGTACAAAACAAATCACTGAAGATATCCTAAGAAAATGATTTGTATATTTAATTTCAAGACAGCTTAAACCTCAAGTAGCAAACATCAGTGTCAACAAATAACCAGAGTATCACTCATCTGAATCTTCCTCCCACCTACCAAAAAAAAGGGCTTTCTCAACTAAAAAGGAGAAATTTATTCTTTGGAGCACATCCCTGTCCCTACGCAACTTTTAATGATGGTGTTCTTGAATAGTGAATAATTACACCTTAAACAGTTTCCTGTCTATTGTGAAAGCTACCTAATCCAACCGAGCAAGGGATCAGAAGCCAGGTATTTCATAGCCAGCAGTGCCCAGGAGAACTTTCTAACAGCAGCCACAGGTGGCTACAAAGCACTTGAAGTGTGGCTAGTGTGACTAAAGAACTGGTTTTTTAATTAAATTGAATTGAATTTTAATAGCCACATGTCCTGGTGCCATTTCAAACCATTAAAAATTTCAAATAAGAACAAGCTGCTAGACCCTCTGATTTGATCCAGCAGCTCTCTGTGTGCAGTGTCACACCTAACCGTTATCTTACACTCATTACTAACTACATACCCACTCTTACTGTTTTTAATTCTTTTAACTCTTGCATTTTACTCACTTAGGTTTGGACGCTTCCTTGAAGGAGTATTTACACTTTCCTTTAAGGCGATTTCTCAGCTCTTCAAGTATCTGTAGCTGCTTTGCTAGTCGTGCAATGCTTAAACTGACTGTTTCATCGGGTACTGAAAATTCCGCTCTTGAAAAAGTTTGACCTTTACTTATCTAAAATAATAAAATCAGCCAGTTACTTAGGAAATACCCATTTTGCTCCCATGCCTCAAAGAGATTTCATCATTTCATTTATCATATTCAAATAACTTTTATATTATGCTTATCTATCTATAGCTATAATCAAATACTAGTATTTTGCAAGTAGAATTACATAAGCTATTGCCTAGCAATAGTATTATAGCTAGGTGTTGACTTTTACATGTCGAAACTCAAATCCAATCTTCCGTTTATTATTTTAATACAGAAGAATTCTAAGCCAGTTAAATAACAATTATAGCCAGGATCAGTTAAAGACAATTCAAAATATTTGAAAGAGAATTCTAATCCTTATGATGGAGGAAAAGCTAAAAAAAAAAAAAAGCTGTCAAGGCATGGTCCTAGCACCAAGCAAAGAGAAATTCCAACAATGGGAATTTAAATCCCACTCCCTGGAGTGGGATTAAGATACGACAGTAGAAGGCAATGTGCTGGAAGTCTGAGACCGTGGGAAGCAGAACAAGTGGCGGGGAAGCAGGGGGTGTAGGAACACCCTGTGGACGGGGGCGAGGTCCCAAGTGAGAGGGCAGCAACCATAAACTGAACCTGAGGAGTGACACAGACATCAGCTAGTTACCCACTTACTGCTGCTCGTCTCAAACCTATCCTTCATTGTCCGGTATACATTAGTGGAACAGTTCTATCTTGACAGGCAGCATGATGCCAACTGTTGTCAGCAGAGGGTCCCAGACACTAGAGGAAGAGGAAACTTTTCTTCTAGGACAGTACACTGTACCTAGCAGACTCACCTCCAGGGATTTTCAAAAGCACCACCCCCACGCTGGCTTCCTGGCAAGGCCCCTGGCATGGCACAAGCCCCACAGGTGGTTTCTCCCAGAACTTCTCAGCAAGACACACTAGTGCAGAACCTCCCTTCGGGGAGCTTTCCAGCATGCCACCCTCATGGACAATTTCCCAGCAAGAGGTACAGCCCCTCCCGGGAGGATGGCTTCTTCCAGAACCACAGAGGACAGCTTCCCACTGTGCCAACCTCGTGGGTAGCTTCCCAGTGAGCTCCAGTTCCACCAGCAGGGAACCCCAGGAGACATCTCTGCCATCCAACAGTGACAGCCTCTCCTTGTGCACGAGGTCTGGATCCTAGCTCTGGGCAGGGGGAGGCAGATGGGGTCACTGAGATTTGTTCCTTCCCTGTGAGCCCTGCTTCCTTCCCAGAGGCATAGGCTGCCCCTCTGTGTCAAGTGTCCTTGCATTCTGTAGAGTTGTCTTCACCTCTTTAATAGCTATATTTGTTAGAATTCTTTACATTAAACTCCCCTACTCATTATTTTGTGGTTTTTGTCTTCTGATTGGACCTTAACTGATACAATCACCCAGTATGGATTAAATTTGAACATAAATCCTCTCTGGGAGAAGAGCTAATGCCACAGAATTAAAGGAATATGGAATTATCAACCAAGACTTCATCAAAGAGACGTACTGGGCACAGGTTTATCCAGCAGAACAACTGAAACATGAGGCTATACGCTTATCCTAAATTTCTCTAATGCCACTCACCATACATTCTGAAGGCTTCAACATGTGTCTCTGTTAATATAACACAACCACATGCATTACCCCCACCAGTATGTACTGACAATAAACTGTGTCAACAATGAAAACAAGATTATTCCAAGATTCTGAAGTCTTAGTGTGCATAATAATCCTCTATGGGAGTCTGTTAAAAAGGCAGATTTCTAACTCACACATCAAAAAAAAAAACTAAAACACAACAAAACAAACAAAAAAACTAACTCAGTAAGTCTGATTTGGAGCTCTGCAGTGTATATTTGTATCTTGGGTGATGTTTAAACATGATGCACCAACCACACTTTAAAGAACACTCCTCGAAGGGCAAAGGTAATACAAACACGTAGGTAACGTATCTGATACAACAAATTAAGAAAATAACCAAGGAGAATAATTATGGCTTCAAATATGAAAAGCTTAAAATTCCAGACAGGAAGTTCAGCTGTCTACTGAATACTATTCCTGATGAACATGAATGCATAAATCAGGACCCAGGCACACTGGAGACAACCAGAATCAGCATTAAGATGCAAAGAATAGACAAAGAGAAAAGAAGACACATTCGACAACTATTTGGGACATAAAATCAAAATCAAAGGACTGAACGTTAAGGACAAACAGACTCAAACTGCCAAGGTAAATTACTGTATTTCTGGTTTATCCAATTGGATAGATGGTACTATCATTCACTGAGATAGGGAACACTTGGAGGGGTATGAGTTTAGGGGTAAAAAGTTCTTGATTTTGACCAATTGGGTCTGAGGTGGAACAGTCTAACAGGTAATTATACAAACATTAGGAATTCAGAGGATGGTTTTGAGCAAGAATATTTCTAAATTACCAGCATAAAGATAACACCTGAATGGAGAAACTGGATGCGGCTGTCTAGGGGAAAAGCCAAGAGAAAAAAAAAAAAAGGCCAAGATAAAATCTTGAGGCACTCTGACATTTAATAGTCAGATAAAGAAGCTGACTCTAAAAAGAGGACAGCCAAAGTGGGGAAAACATTAGCCAGGAACGCGTAATTCACAAAAGCCAAAGTAACAGTGTCTTAAAGATGAGGAAGTCATCAACAATGTTAACGTGTCTGAGGTAAATAAAACTGTCTGTTCCATCTAACGACATGTAAGCTGGGGAGACCCATACAGAACGTCTCCTGCGTTCTGAAGACACAATCCAGTCTGGATAGGCTGAGTAATGCTTCAGCAGTAAGAACAGAAAACACAGAAAACTGATATAAAAAAAAAAATTGAGCCCTGTACCTGTAAAATACGGTGCTCAGCTAAACTGTTAAGGTTCTAAAGGAAATCCATAAACAATTCTAATCTGTTTATTTGCTATGCCTAGTTGGCTCTTTAAAGGAAAGAATGCCCACATTAACTGCTTCACTAGGTGCCAGTTTCAGGTGATTTAACACTTTTTCTTAAATTCAACTAGTTTTACTGCTCCTAAACTATCTGCAAGGTTTTTTCCTCCCCTATTTTACAATCTTTGTTTTTGCCTTTATTCTCTAACAACAGCCTAACTTCTTCCCTCATGTGAGTACTTGAATATAGTATAGTTTTAAAAAATTGGTTATGAATGTCAAAAGAGAGACAGGCCTACAACCGAAGGGGAATGTGGCATCAAATTAAAGACATGAGCACACTGAAAAACTAAAAGGAAGGACACAACTGAATAAAAAGTTGAGTCTTACATAAGAGAATGATTAATCAAGTTTCTTAAGAGATAAGATCCAAAACAGGTGCGAGACTGAGTTCTGCGTGGGACAAGGAACAGTGTCTCTTTTCAGCGGGATGAACGAAAGAAAGAACAAGTATGATATAAGTAAGTTTTTGTTTGGAAGCAAGAACTGAAGGGGTTCTAACCTGTGGCGTGTATTTAAAGCATTTCAAGAGGCTGGCTGAGAGTGAAGATGGAAACACAGCAGAGCAGCTGGGTTTCAGATGGCAGAAACTCATTTCAGAAATTCAACAGAATTGCCAGGCAGTACTTGTAATAATTGTGCCTGACCTACTGTGTTACTTTCTTCAGCAGTATTTCAAAGGTAAGCTATAGGCCCAAAGAGTATATAATTACATTTACTCAAAGTTTTGTTCTGTTGACTGAAATAAAACCACACAATGTGAGAGTTGTGGGTTAAGTTTTATTTGGGGCAAGATGAGGACTATAGCCCAGGAGACAGCATCCCAGAGAGCTCTGAGAAACTGTTCCAAAGAGGCCAGGAGAAAACTCAGTACTAGATACGATTTCAGTGAAGGGGGGTACGTGCAGTCAAACACATGTTTAGCCAGAGGCTGCTGCTGGTCACGAGGAGCAGATGTCACCGTTAATGACTTTAGTGCTTTTCTAGATAGGAGGAGATGCAAGAATTGGGCTCATAAAATTTTCTCCTGAAAATACCTAACTATCTGAAGACCTATTCAGCCAGTTTCCCCAGAGCACAGACCACCCCATTCCTGACCTCCACCCTGAACTCCTTTCAGGGGATGTTGGAGGCCAGTGGCTGCAGTGGCTCGGGACTTAATCCAAGCAGAGGCAGATGGTAAATGCCAACATGATCCAATGCTTGTAGAGGCAGATGGCAAGTGCCAAGTTTTAGTTAGCAGTTCTGTTAGACAAGTACAACAAAAAGAGATGAAGGGATTGGGAAGGAATTCACTGACACGAAGTACACAGTCTCCAAGCTGAAAAGAAAAATGAGTAAAAAGACAACAAGAAAGTAAAGGAATAAATGAACTGGTGGTCCTGATGAAGTCACAGAGTGGCCAGAGCAGTATTTAAAGTAGTAACTGGAAAGACAGAAATTTGTAGTTCAAGAACGAGTTGCTTAAATTAATGATTTTTTAAAATAAAGCTATTTGATTAATGATAAGGTTCAGATTGTGACTGGAAGTTGGGCCAGAGTTTTTTTTAAAAAAAAAGAAAGAAAAAGAGGGCCCTAGATCTCTGAAGATAGAGGTCAAGGAACTGAGAGGTCAGGGGTTTGGGAAGGTCTTACACGCTGACAGGACTAACTGTGAAAAGAAGAAAGTGAGACAAATCTATAAATAAAATAGAATAAAAAGAGGATGGAAGATAAAAGAAGAAGACATAAAGGAAGCCAAACTGCCCAAATTGCAAAAAAGTACACATTTTACAAGAGGGTCGGGGATAGTGGGCTTCACCTCAACCCTACTTCTCTGCAAAGGTAACAACCAACCCACTACAGTCTAACAGGGACCGTTCTGAGGTCAGGGATGTCCGTGCTCAGGCCAAGAGGGTAAGAGCACAAGAGCTTCCTGCTCTAGTGCCAGAGGTAAAATAAGAAGATACTAAGAGACAGTTACGATTTCTACCTTTACTCTCTAATTTTATATCTCAAATAAATGAACCTCTCTAATTTAAAGTACCTGGACTTCAGGAGTATTTAATTTGGCTAAACTGTAAGCACAGCCCAGATAAAACTAGAATAATTCAACAATTCACTAAAGCTAACCTGGAAATCATTCTGCTATAATTAACAGCATACATAAAATATTTTCCAAAATAGAATTTAAAACCCCTAAGGATAGAGACCAGAAGTTTTCAAGCTGGTAGCAAAGTACCTAAAACTAAAAGTTTAAGAAGAAAAATCATTAAAATAACATTAAATTTAAAGAAAACCAATATATAACTTAATGAGTAAGCATATATCATATTATACATGACTTTTTAAATACAGGAAAAAAATTTAAGTTGATAAGATTTTTCTTGCCACTTGTTTACTATTTTATTTAAATTATGAAAAAATACTAACTAAATTTCCATTTTTTAATTTTAGGAGAAAGAATGGGCCAAATTCATAGTATACCAGATATATGCAAGGACACTGTATAATCAATCACTGAGAAATACTTTATTCTGCCCATTTACTCCACTACCTGAATCAAAAGATTATAACCAATAATTATTTTTAAAATTTTACCTTATATCTCAAACTGGTTTTCAAATCAGACATAATATTAATTTAATTAACAATTAAGAAATGTTGTATTTACCTCTTCCATCTGATTGACCTGTCGTTGAAACCACTTTATAAAAAAAGGAATAGAAAAGAAATAATATTAACAAATTAATTTCTTCAGTGAAATAAATAGGTGTGTGGGGGGGGGTGTGGGGGTGTGGGTGTGGGTGTGGGTGTGTGTGTGTGTGTGTGTGTGTGTATGAATATCTATCAAGTATTAGTCCTGAACAAAACATCATTTATCCTAGGGTTTAGAATGGGACTAAAGCAACATACAACTGAAACACAAAATTTTTAATATATATAGTAGTAAGTTGAGGAGTTACCTTTACTTCCTCAAAACTTAGAAAACTCTTTTTCAATTACATGTATTTCTACATTAAATTTTAGTAGGCAATATACTGAACATACCTTAAAAAGAGATTCCAAAATCTGGAAAATAAAGTTTTAATTAAAACTTTATAAATAAGATTCCTCACAATGTATGACATGATAAAATGTTTAAATCAAGTCTCTCAAAATTTTCAATCACAAAAGTGCACAAGTTACTAAAATAAAACTATAAATCTATAATCCAAAATAACAATATGTTTATATTTACAGATAGAGTTTCAGTATACCTTGCATAGACAACTTAGCTCTAGGAAAAAAAAAGAATTTTCCATTCTTACAGATCTATATTAGAAGGTCCCAAAATTCACACGTATGATCTATTTTCTTAAAATAGGTAAGAAATATTTAAATTCCCCTCAGAAGAGCATTATTTTTTGCATATAGCAGAGTACAATAATGAAAAGCATTATCTCACCAACATTACCTCTTCAATATAACTCTGCTGTGTTAACAAGCCTAAAAATCAAAATACAAAATATTACACTACTACTTGATATTTTAGTGGAAAATGCAAAGTACTAGTTTGGAAGATTGTGAGAGAGAATGAATACACAAAACCAATCATATTGTTCAAAATACCAGCACTTATCACTTAGAAAATACGTTACACTAATTAATTTGCCACCAAAAGAAAAAAATACTACCAAACCCACTCTATCATATCCAAATAAAAATTCTGAATTAGTTATTAAAGAAATCTTTTATTACACGCATTCACGCAGAAGAAAAAAATCAGGCTAGTCTAAAATTTCTCTTCTTCAACACTTATTCTAGATCAAGAGTTCAAAAAATGTGGTTCCACAACCAGCAGCAACATTTGTTTCTAACGCAGATCCCTAGACTCCACCACACCTTGCTAACTCCAAAACTCTGGAAGAAGGACCAGCAATTTGTGTTTTAATTAGTCCTCCAGTTGATTCCTTCACATGCTAAAGTTTGAGAATCACTGTACTAAGCAGTAAGAAAGAGTAAGTCTTGGCAAAGAAGACAGAGACACTCAAGAAAATATACCACAGCAAATTAATGTCCACGTCTGAAGGAAAACATTTTCATCTGTATAAGGATTCAGAAAGAAATGTCCAATTAAGACAAACTACCTTGGAATAAAGTCATTCTTTCCATTAATCAGAGAGAGTCCAAAATCCTCAAAGTCCCCCTTCCTGCCTGGGAAGACGATGGGAACCCCTAGCATACATCAAGGCATCTCCTCTGGACCAGCCACGGTTCTGCAACTACTTAAACTACTTAAAGCCAGGAGGACAGAGGCCATCTTACCTACAGGACCATCAGTAACATACCAACAGTTCTTGGCACTACTCAATCTAGAATCTTACTGATAAAAATAAGTGGGAAATAAAAATTGACAAGTGAGGAAAATCAGCATTAGACACATAATACTAAATAGAAAGAAAAGTCTACAAAATTGTGGAGCAAAGTCTATAAAGTTCTTGGGGAAAATATTAAACCTCTATTCTAATTTTAAAGATACTGTCATTTAAATGTGAAGCCAAAATGAAACTATTCACAAACCGAAAAATTTAGAAACTATTTCACAATAGCCTAACCTAGCAAAACAAAAAGCTAATCTCCAAAAAGTGAGCACAAGAAAAGAAGTATGAGTAAAGCAACCCCACTCACAAGACGTCCCACTCAAAAAACTGTTCGTGGGGCTGGCATTTAATGCAGCTGAGAAGACAGCTTCCTGAAGAGAAAACAGCATGTTTCTCTCGTTCTGTCCATTTCTTCTAGGTTTTCTAAACTTTTTGGTGTATAACTATTCATAGCAGTCCCTTATGACCCTTCGCGTTCTGTACTTATCAGCTGTAATGTCTCCTCTTTCATTTCTGATTTTATTTGAGTCTCCTCTCTTTAGTTTGTCTTCTTTTTCTAGTTCCTGGAAGTATAAGGTAGGTTGTTTATTTGAAATCATTCTTTTTTGCTTAATGTAGACATTTATGGTTGTAAACTTCCCTCTTAGAACTGATAGAAACACAAAAGATTCAAACCTATTTCTATTTGTTTCAAGATATTTTTAATATCTTCTTTGACCAACTGGTTGCTCAGGTGTGCGCTGTAAAATTTTTACATATTTAAATTTTCTTCTAGCTTTGTACTGTAGTAGTTTCTGGTATCACACCAATGTGGTTGTAAAAGAGTCTTGGTATGATTTCAATCTTCTGAAATTGCCACCACTTGTTTTATGATCTATTACATGATCTATCCAAAATATTCACTCTGCACATACTTGAGAAGAAACTGTAGTCTACTACTGTTGGATCAAATGTTCTGCATTGTCTGATTGAATTATTTGGTAAAAACTATGGTTCAAATCAAACATTTCCATTGATTTTCTGTCCAGATGGCCTATTCACTGTTGAAAGTGGAGAGTCCCCTTACTGCTATGGTAGTGTTACTCATTTCTCCCATCAGATCTCTCAGTGTTGGCTTACTACATTTAGGTGTATTTACCATGTTCTATCTTCTTGATGAACTGAGCCCAGTTTCATTATGTAATGACCTTCTTTGTCTCTTACAACTATTATTGGCCTAAAGTTTATTTTGCCTGATATAAGTATACCTGTCTCTGCTCTGTTGCTTTCCACTTGCATGGAAAATCTTTTTCCATCCCTTCACTTTGAGCCCATGTGAGTCCTTTAAGTCTCTTGAAGTCAAAATGAGTCTATTACAAGCAGTATTTAATCGGGTCTTCTCTTTTAATCCATCCATCACTCTATGTCTTCTGACTGAAGAATTCAATCCATTACATTTAGAGTAATCATTGATCAGTAAGAATTTACTAACGCCATCTTATTGTTTTCTGGATGTCTTGTATTTGCTGCTCCTTTCTTCCTCTCCTGTTCTGTTCCTTTGTAAATTGATTATTTTCTGTAGTGGTGTATCTCAAAGTGACGTCAGAAACATGATGCAGTGAAAAATCTACCTCTGTCTCTCCCATTCTATCTACAACCAGTAAAACATCCTAAACTCAACAAAGGTTCTTCTGATCAGCACAATAGGAAACCAGAGAATTCCACACATCTGTACATCTAAAGGTAGGTGAACTATAACACACACAGCAGTGAAACCAGTGGAGCAGTGGAGACGGTGCCTCCAATGCCCACACTCTGACCTTGGCAGTGACACCTACATTTCCAGAGAACCCAGAAACAACTAGGAAAGCAGGGCACACAACCTTGGCCACCCATCCACAAGGGCACCCATGGCCATAGCTAACTGGGACACAGCAGCAGTGGAGCCTGTGACCCTGTCCCTCCAGCAGCTGAGGTGCCACAACACCAGCCACCACCCCACCCCTATCTGCAATGGTAGAGCCCAGCCAACCTCACAACAACAGACAAGGAAGAGGCATCTGTGTGACCCTGGCTCTCAACCACCAATGTGTCTCTCACAGCAAGGCCTGCATCTCAGGGGATTCCAGATGGAATGAAAGAACCTACCACCCTGGTGACAACAGCAGCTCTAGCAAAAGCAAGGCAGCTATGACACCCTAGCACAAGAAGCAAAAACAAAGGCACAGAGCCAAACCTCTTAAAGAGAAGTACCACTCTCAAACATATCCACAGGCAGCTCAGGTAAAAGAAACCAAAAACTTGTACAATAGCGCCACCTACTGGAAAACAAAACAGGACTCTAAATGACTAACCTGTCATTTAATATCAAATATGCTGGGAGAGAAACAATTTACCAAAGGAAAGAACCACATTAACACTATACCACTAAGAGAAAATGACAGGGCTCCAGAAATCAAACTTAAAGTCACGGAATATTGCGATCTACTAGAAAATTCACAATAGCTGTCTTGAAGAAATTCAATGAGATATAAGAAAACTCAGAAAGTCACTTTAATGAACTCAGGATAAAATCAATGAACAGAAGGAAAAAAAATTAACAAAAGGAATACTTTACCAAAGAGACTGAAACTCTAAAAAAGAACCATCCAGAAATTCTGGAGCTGAAGAATGCAATAAATGAGATGAAGGATGTACAATAAGCAATGGAAATAGAGCAGATCACACAGAAGAGAGAATTAGTGAGCCTGAAGTCAGAAATCCTGAAATGATACAGGTAAAAGAAGAAAAAGAAGACACTCAAAAAATGAGGAAATCCTATGATAGCTATCCAACTCTTTTAGGAAGAGCAGCATTAATATGAGTATCTCAGAAGAAAGGGAAAAGAGTACACAGGTTATTCAAAGAAATAACAGCTAAGAATTCCCCAAATTTGGAAAAGAAACCAGATATAGAAATCCATAAGGCTAAAAGAAAACCTAATTGCCTCCATGCAAAAAGATGTTTTCCAAGACACGTTAAATATTAAAGTTGTCAAAAGTAAATGACAAAGCAAAAATTTTAAAGGCAGCCAGGGGAAAAAGAATCATAACCTACAAAGGAACCCACACTGAGCTATCAGATTTCTCAGTAGAAACTCTAAAGACAAGGAAGGAGTAGAGTGACATTTTCAAAATACTGAAAGATAAAAACTGTCATTAGCAACGTTATCATTCAAATATGAAGTCTCTCCCAGACAAAGGCTGAAAGAGTTCATCAACACTTACGAGAGATGTTGAAAGGAGCTTTCCTACCAGAAACTAAACAGCCAAAATACATAAAACTTTTGAGGAAGGTGGTAAATAGGACCAGAAAACTACAACTCTCCATAGGTTTCCAAACACTCTAGTATAAAGGTTAGAGGGAGAAAAGGAAGCAGAAAAATACATACACTATTTTTGTTTGGTGACACACAACACAGAAAGGGATAAATTAAGGTAAGAGAAACATGAGAGCAAGAGGGAAAAACAGTACTCATAGAGGTAAATGAAGATAAGATGCTGTCAGCAAAAAAAGAATTATTTTATCTATGAGGTATTTTACACAAACCTCAGGGTAGCCACAAAACATAAACATAGAGCAGAGATATGAAACTTTTTTTAAAAAAGAGGAAACTGAGAAAATATAATAGAAAACTACAAAACCAAAATCACAAACTAAAGGAAAAAGAAACAGAGATATAAAGAAATTAAAAAATAAAAAATAAAATGACAATACTAAATCCTCATCTATCAATAATTACCCTAAGTGTAAATTGTTGGTGTCACGATATCATGTACACATACACACCGTATGCGGAGAGCTGACGGCTACTCTGTTTATTGATTCTTGTAAAAGGGTTTATATAGGACATGCATGATGCCTTACATACCATCTAAGTTATAACAATGTTAATAATCTTAAGCTATTTAGGTTCCCAGGCTCCAGGTTCCCAGGCTCCTGCAGTAAGCACAGGAGGTTACATTGTTTTAAATTTCGTCACAAAACTTCATTAAGTAGGCCATCTCTTATTCAGCCAGCAGTGCCTGTCTTAGGTTGTCCTCCTCTGAGGATCTTACCTGTCGTTGGCCATCCAGCCGTCCATACTGGATACATTAAATAGGCCATCTCTTATCCAGCCAGCTACATGACATTTCTCACAGCTTGTTTATCAGTTCAGCCCATGGCTTATTCTCTAAAGCCTTCAGGCGGGGGCCTACATAAATGGATTTAATTCATCAACCAAAAGACATAGAGCAAATGGATGGTTTAAAAAAAAAAAAGACTCAACTATATGCTGCCTTCAGGAGATGTAGCTCTAAAGACAAATATAGGCTAAAAGTGAAGGAATAGCAGATAATATTCCAAGCAGATATAAACCAAAGTAAAGCAGGTGCAGCCACACTTGTATGAGACAAAACAGACTTCATGACAAAAAAAAGGGTAACGAGAGAAAAATGGACAGTACATAAAAATGAAGGAGACAATCAAGACTTAATGGATTAATATATATGTACCTAACACAGGAGCACCAAAATACATAAAACAATTATTAACAGATATAAAGGGAGAGACTGACAACAAAACAATTGTAGGGGACTTTACTACCCCACTTACATCAACGGATAGATCATCTGGGCAGAAAGTCAACAAGGAAACAGTAGCCTTAAATAAAACATTAGACCAGATGGATTTGATAGATATGTACACAACACTTCATCCAAATGCAGCAGAATACACATTCCTCTCAAGAGCACGTAGAACATTCTCAAGGATGGACCGTGTTGGGACACAAAACAAGTCTCAGTAAATTTAAGAAAATCCAAATCATATCAAGCATCTTCTCTGAGCACAGTGGAATAAAACTAGAAATCCACTACAAAAAGAAAACTGGAAGAATCAAAAAATATGTGGAGGCTGAACAACATGCTACTGAACAACTATTGGGTCAACAAAGAAACCAAAGCAGAAATCAAAAATTATCTGAAGATAGATGAAAATTAAAGTATGACATACCAAAATCTATGGGATACAACAAAAGCAGTACTAAGAGGGAACAACAACAATCTCAAACAATCGAACCTTATACCTAAAGGAAGCAGAAAAAGAACAAATGAAGTTCAAAGCTAGTAAAAGGAAGAAAACAATAAAGATTAGAATAGAAATAAATGAAGTAGAGACTAACAAGATAGCAGATAAAAGATCAATGAAATTAAGAGCTGGTTCTTTGAAAAGATAAACAAAATTGAAAAACTGTTGGGCAGGCTCACTAAAAAAAAAAGAGAGAAAGCCCTAAGAAATTAAATCAGAAATGAAAGAGGAGAAATAACAACAGACACCACAGAAATACAAAGGAGTATAACAGACTTATGAATATACACCAACAAACTGGACAACCCAGAAGAAGTGGACAAATTCTTAGAATCATACAATATTCTAAGACTGACTCAGGGAGAAAGAAAATCTGAATAGACCAATCACCAGTACAGAGATTAAAAAAGTAATCAAAAAGCTCCCATAAAATAAAAAGATCAGGTCCAGATGGCTACACAGGTGAATTTTACCAAGCATTCAAAGATTTAATACCTATCCATCTCAACTGAAGAGAGGCCAAAATCACCCTCATACTAGAACCAGACAATGCAAAAAAGGAAAATTACAGGTCAGTATCTCTTGAGCATAGATGCAAAAATCTTCAACAAAATATTAGCAAACAAAATTCAACAATATGTCAAAAAGATCATACACCATGATCAGGTGGAATTTATTCCAGGGACACAAAAAAAAACCAGTTCAAGATCCACAAATCGATCAACATGATACACCACATTAACAAATTAGGAGATCTGTACATGCAGAAAAAGCATTTGACAAGATTCAACACCCATTTATGATAAAAATGCTCGATAAAATGGGTATAAAAGGGATGTATTTCAACACAATGAAGGATATATATGACAAATCCATAACTAACATTATACTCAATAGTGAACAACTGAAGATCTCTAAGATCCTCCAGGATCAAGAACAAGACAAGGATGCCCATTCTCGCCACTTTTATTCAACACAGTATTAGAGTCCTAGCCAAAGCAATTAGTCAAGAAAAAGAAACAAGCATCCAAATTGGAAAGGAAGAAGTAAAACTGTCATGGATTGCAGATGACATGATACATAGAAAACCCAGAAGACTCAAGAAAAACTACTAGAAATAGCAAATGAATACAATGATGCATCAGGATACAAAATCTGCTGCATTTCTGTGTGCTAACAACGAGATAACAGAGACAGAAATAAGAAAACATCATCATTTACAATCACACCAAAAGAAAAAAGAGAATAAAACACCTAGGAATAAATTTAACTAAGAAGGTAAAAGATGTGTACACTGAAAACTAGTCATAGTCATATAACGTATTGATGAAAGAAACTGAAGACAAATAAATGAAGATATTCTGTGCTCATAGGATGGAAGAATTAACATTGTCACAATGTCCTTGTTACCTAAAGCAATTTACATATTCAGTGCAATCCCTATCAAAATCCCAAGGACATTTTTCACAGAAATAGAACAAAAAATTCAAAAATTTATATGGAACCACCAAAGACCCTGAATAGCCAAAGCAATCCTGAGGAAAAGAAACAAGGCTAGAAGTAACACAATCCCTGATTTCAAACTATGTATTACAAAGTCATGCTGATCAAAATTGCATAATACAGGTAGGAAAAGCAGATACACAGACAAATGGAATAGAACTGAGAACCCAGAAATAAACCCACACATACATAGATAATTTATGATAAAGGAGCAAACATACAATGGAGAGAGGATAGTCTCTCCAATAAGTGGTACTGGAAAAACTGGGCAGCCATATGCAAAAAATCAAACTAGACCAATATCACACACAAAAATTAATGGATTTGATTTTTAAATTTAATTATTTTAATCAACATGGATTAAAGACTTGAATGTAAGACCTGAAACCATAACACTCCTAGAAAATAACATAGGCAATACATTCTTTGACACCATTCTTAGCAACACCTTTATATATGTGTGTGTGTGTGTATATATGTCTCCTCAGGCAAAGGAAACAAAAGCAAAAATAAACAAATGGAATTACATCAAACTAAAATGCTTCTGCACAGCAGAGGAAACCTTCAATAAAATGAAAAGACAACCATCAACTGGGAAAAAATATTGCAAATGATACATCCAATAAGGGATTAATATCCAAACTGCATGAAGAATTTATTATATCTCAAAAACAACAACAACAAAAATTTTTTTTAATGGGCAGAGAAGCTGAATAGACATTTTTCCAAGGAAGAATACAGATGGCCAACAGGCAAAATGAAAAGATGTTCAACATCACTAATCACCAGGGAAATGAAAATCAAAACTGCAATGAATATCTCTTCACATCTATTAGAATGGTTATTAAAAATGCACACAATAACACATGTTGGTGAAGATATGGAGAAAAGGAAACCCTCATAACAGTGTCAGTGGGAATGTAAAATGATGCAGCCAACAGGGAAGACAGTACGGAGATTCCTCCAAAAATTAATAGAGTTACTATATGACCCAGCTATCCCCTTTCTTGGTATTTATCCCAAAAATATGAAAATACTAACCTGAAAAAATATTTGTACCCCCGTATTGATTGCATCATTATTTACAATAGCCAAGATATGGAAATAACCTAAGTGTCCATCAAAAGATAAATGGATAAAGATGTGGTATATATACATACAATGGAATACTCCTCAGTGGTTTAAAAAAAAAGATAAAATTTTGCCAATTGTAACAACATAGGTGGACCCTGAAGGTATTACGCTAAGTGAAATAAGTAGGCTAGAGAAAGACAAATACTATATGATTTCACTCACATGTGGAATATAAAAAACTAACAAACAGGAACAAACAAACCAAAACAAAACAAAGCAAACATCTGGACACAATGAACAGAGTAGGGGTTACCAGAGGGGAAGGGGTAGAGAGAAGGGTGAAATGGATAAAGGGGATAAACTGTATCATGATGGAGGGAAAATAAAAGTGATCACACTGTAGGGTATACAGAAGTAGAAATATAATGCTGTACACATGAAACATGTTATAAATTAATACTGCCTCTACTAAAAAATAATAAAATGAAAATAGGATGTCTTTACATCACCAAGATGTCAGTTCTTTCCAGATTTAAAATTTGAATACAATACGAATGTTATATAAATGAGCTTTCTTATGAAGCTATTTAAGTGGATACTAAAGTTCATATCAAAAAGTAAACATTAAGAACAGTTAATATAGGTCCACAAAAAAGCTACTAGAGCTGATCAAAGAATTCAGCAAGGTAGCAGGTTACAAAATTAATGTTCAAAAATCAGTTGCCTTTCTTTACACTAACGATAAATCAACAGAAAAAGAAAGTAAAGAAACAATCCCCTTTAAAATAGCACCCAAAGTAATAAAATATCTGGGAATAAATCTAACGAAGGAGGGGAAAGAATTATACACAGAAAACTATAAACCATTGATGAAGGAAATTAAAGAAGACTTTAAAAAATGGAAAGATATTCCATGCTCTTGGATTGGAAGAATCAATATTGTTAAAATGGTCACACTGCCCAAGGCAATCTACAGATTTAATGCAATCCCTATCCAATTACCCAGGACATATTTCACAGAACTAGAACAAATCATAATAAAATTTATATGGAACCATCAAAGACCTAGAATTGCTAAAGCATTACTGAAGAGAAAGAAAGAGGCTGGAGGAATAACTCTCCCAGACTTCAGACAATACTATAGAGCTACAGTCATCAAGACAGCATGGTATTGGTACCAAAACAGACATATAGACCAATGGAACAGAATAGAGAGCCCAGAAATGAACCCACAAACTTTTGGTCAACTCATCTTCGACAAAGGAGGCAAGAATATACAATGGAACAAAGACAGTCTCTTCAGCAAATGGTGTTGGGAAAACTGGACAGCAGCATGTAAAACAATGAAGCTAGAACACACCCTTACACCATATACAAAAATCAACTCAAAATGGATTAAAGACTTAAACATAAGACAAGATGCAATAAACCTCCTAGAGGAAAACATAGGCAAAGCATTATCTGACATACATTTCAAAAATTTTCTCCTAGAAGAAATAAAAGCAAGAATAAACAAATGGGACCTAATGAAACTTACAAGCTTCTGCACAGCAAAGGAAACCAGAAATAAAACAAGAAGAAAACCTACAGAATGGGAGAAAATTTTTGCAAGTGAAACCGACAAAGGCTTGATCTCCAAAATATATAAGCAGCTCATACGACTCAATAAGGAAAAAATAAACAACCCAATCCAAAAATGGGCAGAAGACCTAAACAAGCAACTCTCCAAGGAAGACATACAAATGATCAAAAAGCACATGAAAAAATGTTCAGTATCACTAATTATCAGAGAAATGCAAATCAAAACTACAATGAGGTATCACCTCACACCAGTCAGAATGGCCATCATTCAAAAATCCAAAAATGACAAATGCTGGAGAGGCTGTGGAGAAAGGGGAACCCTCCTACACTGCTGGTGGGAATGCAGTTTGGTGCAGCCACTATGGAAAACAGTGTGGAGATTCCTCAAAAGACTAGGAATAGACTTACCATATGACC
Organism: Vicugna pacos; assembly: GCF_048564905.1. Taxonomy (NCBI): domain Eukaryota; kingdom Metazoa; phylum Chordata; class Mammalia; order Artiodactyla; family Camelidae; genus Vicugna; species Vicugna pacos. Next base: position 5,123,240 of record NC_133021.1, on the reverse strand, counting down.
CAGGAATCCCACTCCTGGGCTTGTACCCAGAAGGAAATCTACTTCAGGATGACACCTGCACCCCAATGTTCATAGCAGCACTATTTACAATAGCCAAAACATGGAAACAACCTAAATGTCCATCAACAGGTGACTGGATAAAGAAGAGGTGGTATATTTATACAATGGAATACTACTCAGCCATAAAAACCGACAACATAATGCCATTTGCAGCAACATGGATGCTCCTAGAGAATGTCATTCTAAGTGAAGTAAGCCAGAAAGAGAAAGAAAAATACCATATGAGATCGCTCATATGTGGAATCTAAAAAACAAAAACAAAGCATAAATACAGGACAGAAACAGACTCATGGACAGAGAATACAGACTTGTGGTTACCGGGGGGGGGGGGGGGGGGGAAGAGGGTGGGAAGGGATAGACTGGGATTTCAAAATTGTAGAATAGATAAACAAGATTACACTGTATAGCACAGGGAAATATACACAAAATGTTATGATAAATCACAGAGAAAAAAATGTGACAATGAGTGTGTATAAGTCCATGAATGACTGAAAAATTGTGCTGAACACTGGAACTTGACACAACACTGTAAAATGATTATGAATCAATAAAAAATGTAAAAAATAAAAGAAATGCAAAAAAAAAAAACAGTTAATATATTAGTTTCCAAGGGTTGCTACAACAAATTACTGCAAACTGGGCAGTTTAAAACAGAAATTCATTCTCTCACAGTTCTGGAGGTCAGAACTCCAAAATCAAGGTGCTGGTAGAGCTCCATTCTCTTTAGAGGCTCTAGGGGAAATTCTGTTCCTTGCCTCTTCCCAGCTTGCGGTGTTTCTAAGCATCCCTTGGCTATTAGATACGTAACTCCAGTCTCTGCCTCTGTCTTCACGTGATCTTGCCCACTGAGACGTCTCCTCTTCTATCTTTTATAAGGATACTTGTCATGGGATTTAAGACCCACTTGGGTAATCCAAGATGATCTCATCTCAAGAGCTTTAACTTAATTATGTATCAAAGACTCCTTTATTTCCAAATAAGCTTACACTCACAGGTAACGGAGATTAGAACTTAAGACACATCTTTTTGGGGTCCAAAAAAATCAATCCACTATAGCTAAGAAAACACTGAAAAGCAAAAACTGTGAGGAAAGATGAGTTAGTCCTGAAGACAGCAAAGCATTATAATTACTTTCAATTATAATAAATTAAAACAACATGGGATATGAATAGAGAGACCGCCCAATAGAGTAGAAAAGAAGGTCTAGTAAGACACAAAGGTGTTACAGTTCTAGCATACAATAATGACAGAATCACCGGGGAAAAGCAGTCTTTGAAAGAAACAGTATGGGAACTGAAAGGCCATTTGGAAAGAGAAGATTAGATCCATTTTTTAAATGATAAGCAAGAAGAAACTCTGCATGCATCAGACATCTAAATATAAAAATATGAACTAGGAAAGAAAAGGAGAAAAAAAAGAGGAGGATGACAATGACCTTGGCATGACCCAAATTATCACAAACAAAATTAAGATAAATGACAACATATATCACAGATACAGGTCAATAACCCATATACAAAGAACTTTCAGAAACTTATTTAGAAAAAAAAAGATGAAAACCCTATACAAAACTGGTCAACAATTCACAAAAAATAAAAATACCCCTTAAGTATATGAAAAAAATGTTCAATTGTAAAAATGAAATTTAAAACTACAACCAATCTACTAGCAAAATTTCAAAAGGAGATATTCACTCATTTGAAGAAGTTGTGGAGAAATTGGTATAATTTGGAACAATTCCTCAATGCAGAGAAGTTTCCCAAAATCTAACAAAATTCACATGCATTTTTTACCTTATGACACAGCAATCCCAATTACAGAAATTTACCTGGAACATATACTCCCAAAAACATTAACATACATATACCCAAGATTACTCATTGAAGCATTATTTCCGATTGCAAAATATTAAAAAACGCCTAAATGTTCACACAGGTTAACTGAATAAACTATGATATATATACTAAAAACTATGGCATATTATAAACTCCACAGTATAAGCTATGGTATGTACTCTGACACAAAGAGCTGATCATTCAATTGTAAAAAGAATGAGAAAGATCTCTAAAACCTGATACGGAGTAATTCGTAGGAGTTAGTGGGAAAAAAAAAAGAACATTTGATATGCTATCCCCTATGTAAGGAAGAAGGAGAAATAAAACAAATATATAGAGAGACAGAAAAATATTTATATTTTAAAAGAGAAATATATGAAAGATAAACCAAAAACAAAGTTGGTCACCTACAAGAGGAGAGGAAAGAGCTGAGGAATGCAAGGGAAAGGAGTACAGGGAAGAACCATACTTCTAAGCATTCCTTTTTACATTATTTTTCATGAAAAAAATTAACCTACTTATGAAAGTAGGTTAATGTTCTACATAATCCTGAAATAAAGTCAACAAGGATAGAAAGTGGGAACTAAAACTAAAAAAAAAACTTAAAAAGATGAAACTAATAAAGAAAAAAGAACTAATCCAACTAATTCATGAATACAGAATTTAACATTCACCTTATGCTCAGTCTTGGACAAGGGTGCTAGTGGGGGATGAGCTGCAAACAAATCAGGAGCTATTTCTGGCAGGTCTGGTTTTGCAGTGGTATGGGGGAGAAGATTCTTAATGTCAGAAGTACTATAGAACTGAGCAAATGAATAAATGTGCTGCTGTTCAGAGTAGGATTTTCACTGTGGAAGAAAAGACATACAAATATGAAATGGAGGAAGGCAAGACAAGCCCTGAGCGGAGGGAATAGAGCCGAAGGTGTCTGTGAGAACTCCGCACTTCTAGATATGTCTATTTATGTGTATATACAAGTATATGCACACTTCATACATAGCTAGGAATATGTGTGTGTGAAACATGTGAATGTATGCATAGTTGCAGACATTTCCTAGTTCTGTCTGCTGAACAGGCATAGAAGCAAGGACACTCCAGGATCATTGGGTACAGGTAACTATCAGATCTTGGTTTCCATTACCATTTCTCTTAAAAAGAAGCAAGGCTCCATCAGCAAGAAGACAAATAGGACACCAAGATCCTCCTTCCCCCATAAAGACAGGGATTTAACATGAAACCAACCAAATGCTTCTGTGAGAAATCAGAAACCAGTTAAAAGGTTGCTGCACCCCCAAGTGAGGACAAAGCCAACCATATCAAAGCCCAGTAGGAAAATTTTTGACACTTTTCACTTTACTTTGGGAAAGCCCCACCCTACTCCCACACTTTCTACCTTCCCCTTGGGGATGAAAAAGAGTAGAACACACGTCCAATATTCTGATACTAGGGGAGCTGCAAAAGAGACCAGTTTCTTTCCTCTATCCAAGTACTGATAGGAACAGGATGGCAGGTTGAGGCCCTCTGATAACAAAGACCATCCACCATGCACCAGAATCTACAGTACCTAAGACAGACACTGGGTAGAGCTCCAGTACTGTGACTTACAACAGCACAAGAGAGGCTGCAGTTACCAGAGACAGCAGGGAGCATGCCTGAACTGAAATCTACAAGCCTCTTCTAACAGATTATATGCACAAACCAAGAGGGAATGCCTACATAGAAAAGGTTTGAGAGGGCTCCAGCATCTAAGCAGGCTAAGTGAGGAAAGCTCTCCCTGCAGTAAATCAAACCACAAAGTCTGGGTGAATTGGCTGATTCTTCAGATGCCAAAATCCGAACAACAAAAAATAACAAGACATACAGAGAAAAAGGGAACCATAATACACCCAAACAAACAAGTTAAGTGCCCAGAAACAAATCTTAAAGAAACATATGTGAATTGCCAAAAATTTCAAAATCATCATCCTAAGAAGATGTCACAATTCAATAAAAAAAGAGTTAACTACTGATTTTAAAAAATTAAAAAATGTTAAAAAGAATAATGAGTTAAAAGAGTTCAGATAGACAACTAAATAAAAGCAGGAAAATGATCCGTGAACAACATGAGAACATCATCAACAACAACAACAACAACAACAGTATGAATAAAACCAAACAGGAATTCTGGAACTAAAGACTACAATAACTGAATTTAAAAATTTGTTATAGGGACTAATGAGAAGACTTGACCAGGTAGAAGAAAGAACTAGCAAACTCAAAAGACAAGACCTTCAAAATTACTGAGGAAGAAGAGGAAAAAGAAAAAAAGAATGAAGAAAAATGAAGAGAACCTAAGGTCCTTATGAGATATCACGAAGCAGAACAAGACAGGTATTATGGGCATCCAAGAAGAAAGAGACAGAGAATTTACTCGAAAAAAGAGTGACTGAAAATCTCCCAAGTCTGATGTGAGAAATGGATGTATAAATTCAAGTAACTTAAGGAACTCCAGATAGAAAGATATCTAGAGAAATCTACACCAAGATATATCACAATCAAACTGTCAAAAGTCACAGACACATAGAGAATCATGAAAACAGCAAGAGAAAAATGACTCTTTACAGATAAGGAAGTTCCTAACAGATCATCACAGATTTCTAACCATAAAGCTTTCAGACAAGAAAGGAAAGAGATGACATATTCAAAGAAAAAACAGCCATGAATACCCTATCTAGTGATACTGTCCTTCAAAAATAAGGGAGAAATCAAAACGCTTTCAGATAAAATACTGCTGAGAGAGTCCATCACCACTAGACATTCTTTACAAGAAATGCTGAAGAGAGTCCTACAAATTGAAAAGAAGGGAGAATAAACATCAATACAAAATCATATGAAAATATAGACTTCCCTGGTAACGGTAAACATGTCAACAAATACAGAATCCTGGAGTATAGTAAAGAAGGTGAGTAAATCACTTATGAATCTGATACAGAATTTTTATTAAAAAGCAAAAAAATTGTAATTTGTGTTAATGGAGATTCAGTATACAACCACTACCAGTAATACAGTAGGAGGAGGCAAGGATGTAAAACAGCACTTCTTATTTGCAACTGAAGTTGTAATTGGTTTAAAATAGGTTGTTACAACTATAAGAAGTTTCATGTAATTGCAGTGGTAACCACCAAAGAAACAGCTATAGAATACACACAGAGGTAAATGAGAAAGGGATCAAGATATGTGATTATACAAATCAACAAAACACAAAGGAAGAGAGCAAGAGAGAAAAGAAGAACAAAACAGCCACCAGACAGGCAAAAAACAATTAAAACAGCAATAATAAATCTTTCCCTATTAGTTATTACATTAAATGTAAATGAATGAAATGTACCAATTAAAGGGCAGAGATTAGTTAAACTAATTTTTTAAAAAAGGTCCAACAATATGCTGTCTAGAAGACACTTTAGATCTCAGGACTCACTCAGGCTAAAAGTAAAAGGTTGGAAGAAGATATTCCATGCAACAGGAACCTAAAGACAGCAAGAATAGCCTTTCTTACATCAGATGAAGTACAGCTTAAGGTAAAAAAGACTGTCAAAAAAGACAAATAATATTATATAATGATAAAAGAGTGAATTCAACAGGAAGATTTAACAATTATAAATATATGTGGACCTAACATTAGAGCATCCAAATATATGAAGCAAACACTAAAAAGAAACTGAAGGGAGAAACAAAAATCAACAAAATAGTAGATCAATACCCCACTTTCAGCTATGGATAGAATACACAGAATACCAATAAGAAAACACAGGACTTAAACAATATTATAAACTAAATACACATAACAAACATATATAGAACATTTCACCCAACAGTAGAAAAATACATGTTCTTCTCAACCACACATGGAACATTCTCCAAGACAGACCACATGCCTAACATAGACACATTCTAACACAGAACAAGTATTAACAAAATTAAGAAATGAAAATTATACAAAATATCTTCTTGACCACAAGGAAGTAAAACTAGAAATCAATACCAGAAAGAAATAAGAACATCCACAAATATGTGAAAATTAAACATGCTCCTAATTCATGGTTGAAGAAAAAAATCACAAATTTACAAAATATCTGGAGACAGATGAAAATGAAATACAAAATACCAAAACTTACAGGATTCAGCAAAGGCTGTGCCAAGACGAAATTTATAGTGGTAAATGTTTATATTAAAAAAAAAAGATTTCAAAACAACAACCTAAACTTACACCTAAAGGAACAACAGAACAAACTGAACCTAAAATGTACAGGTGAAAGAAAATAATAAATGTTAGAGTTAAGTGAAACAGAAATAGAAAAAAAATTCAGTGAAACCAAGAGTTTTTTTTAAAAGATTAACAAAAAGTGACAAGTCCTTGGCTAAATTAAGAAAAAAAGAGACAGCAAATAACTAAAATTAGAAATGAAAGAGGAGACATGATGTCCACTGAAAGACCAAATCATAACAGACTCTGAACAATTATAAGACAAAATATTGGATAACTTAGAAGAAATGGAAAAATTCCTAGAAAAACAGAACCTACCAAGACTGAATCGTGAAAAAGTAAAAACAATCTGAAAAGACATATATAACTAGTGAGGAGACTGAAGCAATAGGCAAAAACCACCACCACCACAGACCCAGAACCAGGTGACTTTGTTGGAGAATTTTATCAAACATTAAAGAATTAACATCAATCCTTCTCAAACTCTTCCAAAGAATCAAAGAGAGAACACCCAGCCTTTTCTGACACTACCTGATGGGTATGAGGCCCTGATACCAAAAACAGATAAGGACACAAGAGGAAGCTACAGACCAACATCCCTGATTAATGTTGCTGCAAAAATCCTAAACAAAATAGTAGTAAATAAAATTCAAAGGCATATTAAAAGGATCATACAGTATAATCAAGTAGGACTGATACCTGGAACATAATGATGGCTCACCATCTGTAATGATACATAACCATGTATTATACCACATAAACAAAATGCACAAAAATATGATCATCTCAAGAGATGCATGAAAAGCATCTGACAAAATGTAATACTCTTTCATGATAACAACACTCAATAACCTAGTAATAGAAGGAAACTAACTCAACATAAAAATCCTATGAACTTGCCAACAGACATCATTTCAAGGAGGAAAGACTGAGAGCTTCTCCTCTAAGATCAAGAACAAGCCAAGGCTGCTCACTCTTGCCACCACTGTTCAACATAGTTCTGAATGTTCTAGACAGAGCAATTAGAAAAGAAAACAATCATAAAAGGCATACAAATAGGAAAAGAAGTAAAGTAAGTATCTGCTTGCAAACACCATGATCTTATATACAGAAAATCCTAAAGATTCCAAAGACAAAAATGTTAGAACTAATAAATCCAGCGAAGTTGCAGGATAAAAAAATTAACACTAAAAATCCATTGCATTTCTATATGTTAACAATGACCAATCAAAAAAGAGAATTAAGAAAATGATCCCATTTACTAAAGCATCAAAAAAAAGATTAAAATACCCAGGAATAAAATTAACCAAGGAGATGAAAGATTTTAACACAGGAAACTACAAAAACATCACTAAAAGAAATCAAAGAAGATACAAATAGATGGAAAGACATCCCATGGTCATGGATTGGAAGACTTAACACAATTAAAATGCCCACATTATCCAAAACAATGTACAGATTCAGTGCAGTTTCTATCAAAAGCTCAATGGCATTTTTTTTCTGCAGAAAAAGAAAAAATACTAAAATTCACATGGAATCTCAAGGGACCCCTGAATAGCCAAAATAATCTTGAAAAAACGAAACAAAGTTGTAGGTCTCAAACTTCCTGATTTCAAAATACACTACAGCAACAGTAATTAGGACAGTGCTGCACTGGCAGAAAGACAGATTACACACGTACACCTAACACTAATGCAGTGTTACATGTCAATTATATCTAAAATTTTTAAAATAAAAATTAAAAAATTATTTCACACACATAAACTAGTGGAACAGAACTGAAGCCCAGGAATAAACCCTTGCACACACAGCAAAGTGACTTCCCACAGGAGTGCCGATGAGTGAAGGAAAACCTCTCCAACACGTAGCGCTGGGAGAACTAATGTCCACATGTAAAAGAATAAAGTTTGACCCCTCCCTTACACCGCATACAGAAATAAACTTGGAATGGGTCCATGACCTAAACAAAAGATCTAAACCTATCAAACTCCTGAAGAAAACACAGGGGGAAAGCTTCAGGAAACTAGACTTGGCAGTTATTTCTTGAACATAACACCAAAAGCTTAGGCTTAACAAAAGCAAAAATAAACAAATGGGACTAATCAACCTAAAAAGTTACCACACAGCAAAGGAAACAATCAACAAAATGAAAAGGCATCTATGTAATGGTAGAAAATATTTACAAACCATATATATCACTAGGGGTTAATATCTAAAATATATAAGCAACTCATACAACTCAGTAGCAAAAAACCCCAAATAATCTGATTTTAAAATGGGCAAAGAAATAGAAAAATCAATAGACATAAAAATGTCCAACAGGCACATGAAGAGGCTCTCAACATCACAAATCATCAGGGAAATGCACATCAAAACCACAAGAACTGTCACCTCACACCTGTGACAATGGCTATTATCAAAAAGAGAAAACAAGCGTTGATGAGAATGCAGAAAGAGGGAACCCTCAAGCGCTGCTGGTGGGAAAAGAAATTGCAACAGCCACTATGGAAAATAGTATGTAGGTTCCTTGAAAATTAAAAATAGAAGTACCATATGATCTAGCAATCCTAAGTGGGATTGCTAGATCATATACCCAAAGGAAATAAAATCAGTATCTCAGAAAGATATCTGCACTCCCATGTTCTTTGCAGAATTATTCACAATAGCCAAGATATGGAAACAACCTAAGTCTCCACCAACAGATGCATGGATAAACTGATTTATATACAAAAGGGAGTATTATTCAGCCATAAACAAGAAGGAAATCCTGCCATTTGTGACAACACTGATGAATCCATAAGACATTATGGGAAGCGGGGTAAACAAGACACAGAAAGACAAATATTGCAGGATCCCACTTATATGTGGACTCAAAACAAACAAAACCTCATAGTAACACAGTAGAATGGTGGTTACCAGGGCCAGAAAGTGGGGGTCATAGGGACTTATTATTTAATACATAGTTTCACTTCTGCAAGATAAAGAGTTCTAAAATGGAAGGCAGTAATGGTTATACAATATGAATGTACTTAATATCACTGAACTATACACTTAAAAATGTTTAAGATAGTATGTTTTATGTTTATTTTACAATAAAAAATTGGGAAAGTATGTATATAAATGTGCATGTGTGTGTATATACATTCACAGAAAATATACTCTAAGCACCAATAACATTATAGAGTAAGATTACACATGATTTATTTTCCTATGTACTTTTTTCACTTTTTCAAATGTTCTACAGCACTTTCATAATCAGATAAAGCACAACGAATGTTGCTTTTCAAAACTCAGAAAATAAGAAAATGCATTACCAAATAATATATAGTATTAACTTTAAGAATAATATGGGTAACTATGGAAAAACAGAAAAGTAAACAAAAATATGTTAACAACAGTTGATTATCTCAGGGAAACAGGATATGGTGATTTTTATTTTCTTCTTTTTGTACGTCTTCTTTAAAATTTTTCATTAATTATGAAATTTTTGTAACTTACTTATTAAAAAACACAGTAAAACACAAATATTACATATGAAAATACTAATGATCCAGTCAATGTTGTACTTAAAAATTCACAGATATAAACGGCTGTGTTAAGAAAAAAATAAATTTTAAAATATTAAAAAAAATTTTAAAGAATAAAATAAATAAATTATGCTTTTTAATGTCCTTTTAACTAACTGAGGCACCATATGTAGACCAATATTGCTGACTGGATTATCATATTCAAGTTCAAACCAACAATATAACATTTAATATTTTATTACTACAATGACTGTTAATAACTAGTAATTTAATTAATACCTATTATTAGTTAACATTGCCTTATGGCTAACTAATATTATTGGTAACTAATAATGAAAATACCAGGTAATACTTCATACTTGGCAGTTTATACAAAATACATACATTACATTTTTCGTCAGCTGCTTCTTCTAACTGAGTTGCAAATTCTGAACAATTTGTCAAGAATGAATTCAGATCATCCCCAACCTTATGAAAAAAAGCAATAAAACAGAAAGTTACTTTCATTTCACAATCCATATGCACATGCATCTATATTTTAGTATGTTTAACTACTTTTAAAAAGAGTTTCATGTGTGTAATTTATGTCCTTTCAACTGCATAAGACAAGAAGCCAATGCTATATGAGCAGATTCTCCCAGAAAGCATGAAAGAAAGCACACTGTGGGGAGCGGTCCATTGATGCCACAGTCCCAGCTGTGCCTCTCCTCGCATCCTCCTCTACACAGCTGCAGAAAATCAAGCACCCCAGCCTTGGACTCCTGAAATTGAAGAGTAGCCAAAAAAAATTACACACTTGTATATACCTTATAAATAACTTCTTTTGTTAAAAACTGAATGCTGATTATGACTTCTAGGTACACTTGCCCAGAGACATAGTCTTTCACCCTCACTTAATGAACAATAGAAAATTTTGAGGAAAGAAAGTTATGTATTAAAACATCACAATGAATGAATCTCTTCTAGTAGAGCAGTGATTTATAAGTCAGAGAACTGGCACATGATAAATGAATCTCAGGTGCTCACATACAGTTAGAATTTTCATAAAGGGTTCTCCATGAGGAATATGTTCCTCAACATTAAATTTTAAACACACTCATTGATTCATTTTTTATCATAGTAAAAACCTATAATCACATAGGAGAGAGGGGAGAAAACTCATTCAGGATGGGGGAAAATGAATGAACTAGAGTTACTAATCACAAGTGTTAAGTGAGACCATTTCACATACTTCGGGATTTTCTTCCACCCACATTCAGGTGTCACAATAGAGAGAGGACGAACAAGCTGATGAAGGCTGCAGTTTAACAAAGTAAGATCAATGAAGCAGGACAGGGCAAGAGGGATAAGGACATATGAACAGGAGCAAAAATAGTGGACTACGAAATTCAAGCAAGATAAGTAAGAACGCAAGAGGGATCTGGGACAGTAAAAAGTAGCAGGACCAACGGACTATGTTTCCCAATGAATCCAGAGGACCTGGACAGACAAATAACAAACTGAATGGGAAACACAGGAGGTAGTGGCCAGAGATTAGGATGACTGAAACTTAAATTACAGAGAAGTTAGTTATGGGTTACAACAAGGACATAGAGGGTATCATCTTGTCAGTAAGTGGCTGATGTGGGACAGAGACAAGATCATAGGAGGAAAAACTTCCATGAATTGTGATGCCAGATAATCTGGAAAGGTCTTCTACATGGATGTCAAAAGCTTCAAAATTTATGAGAACAGTAGTGTTGTGAGACAAGCAGAGCATCTTTGTAATAGAAACTATTAGCTGCCTTCCTTACACTGATTCTTCTTTTCTTCCTTACTAACAGGACCTCAGTTTTGCTGGGGATGGCAATGTGCAGAGGTACTAATAGCAGTAACTATAAAATCTGCCAACCTCCTTTACCAACGGGGTAGCCGTGTGTCCCAATCAGGCCAATGAAACAAAAAGGAATGTTGGGCAGCTCTTCTACAAAGGATCTCTAAAAGAGGTGCAGAAATAACACTCATGATTAGGGTACAAATAGGAACAAGAGAGAGGCCTTCACTCCAGTGTTAGCACCACCAAAAGAAAAAACATATAAAATAAAATCATCATCATGCTTTCCTTGAGGATACCAAGAATACGAGGAAAACCTGATGAACTGCTTGCCACAGAACACTTCGTACATAAGCAAAAAACCATGGCCACATCCATACGTAGAGGGAGTACGGCAGTGGAGACATTTGGCTTAGCATGCGCAGTCAGAAAGCGGGGCTGCCATTGACAAACAGAATTCAGAGGATGAAGAAAAACCAGCTGAGCGTCTGACAGCCATTTAGGCCAGCAGATAGACTAGAATGACGGGGAGCTCCCTAAGAAAATCACTCAACACAACTGTTTTTCTCCCAGCAAACTCCTTCCCGTCTGAAATCTGCCAAGAAGGTGGCAGAAGGCCAAGAAGGAGGCCTTCATACCATTAAGAATTTGGGTAAGGATGTGGGGTTACTGAAACTCTTATATAGAGCTGGTAGAAATATACAATGGTACTGCCATGTTGGGAAACAGTCAGCAACTGCTCATAAAGTTAAACATATACTTCAAATATAACCTACTAATCTACTCCTAAGTAATTATCCAAGACTAATGAACATGTATGTCCTCACAAAGACTTGTACACAAATGTTCATAGAAGTTTTATTCGTAACAGCCAAAACAGCTACTGGATCCAGCAATCCAAATGTCTATTAACCAGTGAATGGATAAACAAATTGTGGTACAGCCATGAAATCAAATACTCTTCACTGTAAAAGTAACAAACTTTTATACACAGAACAACATGGATGCATCTCAAAAACATTATGATGCAAGGGGAATGGGGAAAGCTAGCTAAACAAAGTTACATATTGCATGATTTTATTTAGATGACTTCCAGAAAAGGCAAAACTATAGTGACGAATCAGTGGCTATCTGGAGCTGGAGAAGGAGGAGACAACTGACTGCAAATGGGTACAAGGAGCTTTTTGGAATAATGAAGATGCTTTATAGTTTGATTGTGGTGGCAGTTATTAACAACCACTATAAAGGAGGAATTAAAAAGCAGCAGATCTCATCCTACACATTCTTGCAGTAATTGCACTTTGAAGCTCTGCCAGGACTGAATCAAAACTATCTAAAGTTGAGGTCTAAACTCCTGCTAGCTAAAATATTGGCTTGGAGTTAAGATACACACTATTGTATATAAAACAGATAAACATTAAGAACCTATTGTATAGCACAGGGAACTGCATTCAATATCTTATAATAACCTATAATGGAAAAGAATTTGACAAATAATACATATAACTCACTTTGCTGCACACCTGAAACTAACATAACATTGTACATCAAGTATACTTCCATTTTTAAAAATTTAATGAGATAAAAATAAAATAAAACACTGGCAAGATCAAAGGAATCAGCCGCTTAGGGGAAGCAGCCACAGGAGAGATTATGGATAAGACAAATTAGATAAGAGCTCAGTCTGACTAAGCACATGGATCAGTTCCTGCTCAACTCTCAGAGGATGGGGAATGACGAGCCCTTCACCCTAAATGCCAGAATGGAAAGGGCAAGCCTTCTTTACAAAACAAAATATAGTATCACAATTTCCAGCGTTCTTCTAAATACAGTGTTTGGGATCCAATTTAAAAAAACTGCAAAACATACAAAGAGCAAGGAAAATATAATCTATAATGAAAAGAAAAAATAGTTCAGGCAAACACACTGATAACCCAGATACTGGAATTCACAGACACAAAATTTTTAAAACTCTACTATTGGTAAGACAAAAGAATTTGCAGGAAAAGACAGATATACTAGGTAAAGAGAAGTATCCATCTCTAACAGGAGAAATATAAAAACCCCTAAGAAGGAGCCAAAAGATAATCTTAAATGTGAAAATTACAATGCTTGAAATAAAAATTTCACTGGATAAAGCTTATTAACAGATCTGACACCACAGAAAGGAAGAGTGAATCTGAAATAATAGATATTGTCCAAACTGAAGCACAGAAAGAGAAAACATCAAAATAAGTAAACAGTTACTTATTACATCATATCAAGCAGTATAATATATGTATAATTGGAGTCTCATAAAAAAGGGAAGAGAGACAGTAAATAATATGAAGAAATAATGAATGGAAATTTTCCAAATCTGATGAAAAACATCATCTCAAAGATTCAGCTTGATGATTTCCAAACAGAACATACAGAAAACATCTCCTAGGCATGTCTTAGCAAACTGATGAAATCCAAAGATAGAGAAAATCTTTAAAACAGTCAAGAAAAAAGGGTAAACAATAACAATAATACAAAACACATAAGTGTGGTAAATGGACTTATATTGCTGTAAAGTTCTCACATTAGAAATGAAGATAATATTAACTGAAGATAAACTGTGATAAGTTTAAGATATGTATTGAATCCCTACAGCAAGCCCAAAAAAAGACATAGCTAAAAAGCCAAAAAAAAAAAAAAAAAGAAAGGCTAAAAAAGAAAATACATAATTAACCTAAATAAAACAGAAAAAAGGTAAAGGAACAAAGAACATATGGAATAAAAACAAAGCCAGATAGTAGACTTAATTGATATTATTTCTATAAAATTTTATAACAATAAATCATGTGACATGACATTGAATTTTATCAACTAAATGTAAATGAACTAAACACACCAATTAAGACAAAGATTATCAGACTGAATAAAAAAGCAAGACAACTATATTGTATTTCAGAGAGATACACAGTAAATACATAATCACAGATAGCTTGGAAGTAAAAGTTTGAAAGAAGATGTAACATGCAATGACTAATCATATGAAAGGTGATATCAGATAAAGACGACATCAGAACACAGAACTGTATCAAAGATAATTTTGGACTTCCTGTTCTGGTCATCACAGACTAGATCCATTCCTCTAACCCTCCCTCCTACAATTGAACACACTAGACACAGCACAGTGACAAACACAGGAAGGTTCTGAAAGGTGGAAAGAGAAGACAGGGATACTGGGACTTGAGGAACACGTGAGTTCCTTGGGTTTTCTTTTACCTACATATAAAATGGATGGGGCAACTGTCAAGCACAGATCCAAAAAAAAAAAAAAAAAAAAGCCCGAAAATCCTAAGAACTGTGAAAAGGCACCTCTGCCGTAACACAAAACTTTTGACAATACTATCCTCCCTGAACCAAATACCAAGGAAAACACTACACCACCACCCTATGTGTCAACAGGGCCGAAAAATAATGTGGCAGTGAAAGTTGGCCCTCCATTTCCCCCACCAGAGTGGTGTAGGTGGAGTGAGGCAGGGAAGTAAACTTCCATGCTTGTCTGGAAGCAGCAGTCAGAATGAGCAAGGATGTCTGCTCTCGTCACTGTTATTAAATATAATACTGGAGGCCAGAGCCAGCACAGTAAGTCAAGGGAAGGAAATAAGAAGCAATCAGATTGGACAGAATGAGGTAAACCTGTTCCTATTTGAAGGTGACATAATTGTCTGAAGAAGAAAACCCCAAAGAATCCACAGAAAAACTCCTAGAGTGAAAAAGTACATTGAGCACGCTTGCAAGATGTAAGATCAACACACAAAAATCAATCATATCTCTATATACTAGTTACAAACAGGAAGAAAGTGAACTTAAAAACATACCATTAAAAATCATTCCCCCTAGAATGAACTATTAATGTCTAAATCTAGCAAGTCATGAATAGGATCTGTATTATGAAAATTACAAAATGCTGATGCAATAAATCAAACAAGACAAAGAACCAATCAAATAAATGGAGAAATATACCATGTTCATAAGTTGACTCAATACAGGTGTTTTATTACACGGAGCCAAATTCAGTTCCTAAGAAGAGTAATTTAAAAAAAAACTAATTTTAACATAGAATAATAACACTCTATTAGTAAAGTGTATTAAAGCACAGTTGACTATTAAGAAATATGTAAAATAATTTCTCTCATCAATAGACTGAAGGAAAACACAATCACTTTAACAGTTATATCACTTCAACATACACAACAAAGACATTTGTCAAAACTCAGTAACCTCTATTGTTTTCATTTTTTTAATTTAGCAAACTAGAAATAAAATAATATATTCTTAACATACTAAAGAATATACATCTCAAACCAACAGTCACCCACCAGCTTAACTATTAAACAAGAGAGGCATTAGCATTAAAAGTATGCTCAAGATGTAGGTATGCCTTAATTAAACCCTAAGGTAAGTGTTGGCAGAGGATGGGAAAATCAGCACACTACTTTCAAGTTTCCTAAGAAGATCATTTTCATGGATGAGGAATTCATTCTGAGAACGTACACAGACTCTAAAAGAAAACCTTAGCCCTTTTCAGTGTTAATGTCTCTATGTTACAGTTACATATACTTACAGATGAAGTTAATCCTTCATCTTCAGGCTTTACAACTTGTTCTTTTCCATTTTGAACATTAAATCCATAGGTTTCTTCGAAAGTAGAAACAATCTATAAGAAAAAGCAAATTATGAACACACATAATGTAAAAATATTAGTTAAATGTAGAAAGATATTGAACAATCATGTCAGAACCATAAGACTTATTTCTGCCAGTGCCATAAATTTTCCACCTCATATCACCCTGAAGAATTAAGGGCAACAGTCCTTGATCCTCCTCCCTAGCAATGAAGAGAGGCCCTACGACTCTTTCATTTCTGTGCTGAAGAGAGTCTATGAATCGTTGAAACATCAACTCTACTTACTACCAAAGTACCTTCCAAGTCTGACCAACTTTCTTCTTTGAAGAGAGTGGGGAAAACAGAGATGGAGACCAGAAAGCAATACATTTTTAAAGGAAATTCTCTGGGATAACCCCTTGAACTTTGAGCAAACTTGGATTTTGAAAGTATGTCTGCTATTCCTCATCGTTCTCACCTGGTAGTCAGACCACTTACAATGCAATTCTGGATAACTATGCAAAAAAGAAATC
Source organism: Vicugna pacos (assembly GCF_048564905.1). Classification (NCBI taxonomy): domain Eukaryota; kingdom Metazoa; phylum Chordata; class Mammalia; order Artiodactyla; family Camelidae; genus Vicugna; species Vicugna pacos. The sequence goes on along the minus strand of NC_133021.1, from coordinate 5,106,591 downwards.
AAAGAAAGGGAGATTTTTCCCCCAACATTAAGAGCCAAAGTTTCTACAGTGCAGAGAAGAGTTAACATAGCGGGCACTGACTATTCACTAACAGTAGGTCACTGTCTCTAAATTATTGGTACAAACCATATGATTGATTCTGAATTTGTTTCCTTCAGAGAGTCTGGAATTTGCTACATGCTAGGCAGAGAGTGCCTGGGTGACCAATCCCCAGTGAAACCCTGGGTGCTCAGTCTCTAACGAGCTCCTCTGGGAGACATTTCATATGTGTGGTCACAGTTTGCTGTTGGAGGAATTAAGCATGTCCTATGTGACTCCAAAGGGAAAGGAATCTTAAAAATTTAGAGCTGATTTCCTCCAGACTTCACCCCACCCTTTTGCTGACTTTGCTTTTTTACCCTTTCACTGTGATATATCTTAGCCATCACTATGACTATATGCTGAATCCAGTGAGCCCTCCCAGCAAATCACTAAACCTGGGGATGGTCATGGGGGTCCCCCAACACAGGCACCAACAAGTATCTTACCCTCCTCAGACGTTCACTAATATTCCTGATCGATTCATCTTCTGCTATTAGCTCCTTTGTCTTCCTTGATGGAATGGGCAAAGCATACCTTATCATGGATTCTCCTGTTGGTGGAGATCTTAAGACCATTGGTTCAAGTTTATCACGGTCTAATTTTGCACTATGTTTTTCTTTAAATTTAGGTGACAATGGTGAATTAAGTAGTCCTCTTTTGTAAGTTAATGCTGGAACATTTGCCAATTTACTACTAGAGGCCAACAGCTGCTTTACTGGCTTCATTGTTTTTTATTTACTTAGCTTCTGAATTATAGATGAAAAAATTTTATTCCTCCCTGTGAATAAAACATTAAGATTTCAGATTAAAAATGACAGCAGGATTATCAGTTGCCATGAGGACGGTGAATCCCAAAATCAACTCAGGAGAAACTACAAAACAGAAAGGAAAACATTCCTAACTAACAACAAATTTAAAAAAAAAAAAAAAACCAGTGAGAAATTCCTAAAGGTGACTGAAAGCTGATTCATGTGCAGGCATGGGAACTGAAGGGAGGGAAGAAGATAGTGGCAGCAATAAGAGAATGTATTTAGAAAACTTTAAAAATTTTATTCTTCCCTTTCCCCCATTCTTGAACTAATATACACCTTTTATATATATCATTATTTCCACAGAAGTGACAGCCTGTTCTCAGGGTATCAGCAGAGTAATGTCAGGGCGGCACCAAACCCATGCTGGGGTAAGGAAGTACAGACAGGGCAGGCCTTAAACTTTCTTTCCTCTACTTTTCTCTTTCCAAAGCTGATTAAGACTCAGGACAATGCCTCCTCCCCGAGCAGTTTTAAATTATGTGCCTGATCATGGGAGTTGTCCCATAGACTGGAAAAATTAAGACAGAAGAGCACTGGTCATTCTTTGTTGTCTGAAGCACTCCACACCTAGACTAGTCCCGTTGTGGGTTAAACTGTCCCCCAAAAAAGATATGTTCAAGTCCTAACTCCTAGCACCTGGGAATATGACGGTATTTGAAAATACAGTCTTTGTAGGTGTAATCAAGTTAAGAGGAGGTCACATTGGATTAGGTTGGGCCCTAAATCCAATGATTGGTGTCATTATAAGAAAGTCATGTGCAGAGCCTCAATTAAACCAATAAAGGCAAAAGTATTCACAAAAAAAAAAATAAAGCCACGTGAAGATACTTGCACCAAGACATACAGGAAAGGCCATGACAGGGCAAGAGCAGAGGCTGGAGCCGTGCAGCTGCAAGCCCTGCTAAAGCCTGCCAGCATCCACCAGAAACCAGGAAGCCAGGGAAGATTCTTCCCTAGAACCTTCAGGGGAGACACTGATTTCAGCCTCCAAGACGCCAAAGCTGTCAGACAGTAACCCTGTCTCACAACGGTTTCAAGCCACCCTGTCGGTGGCTCTCTGCCACAGCAGCGCTTTGCTGACGTAAAGGATTCAGCAGAGAGCAAACTGGATGTGGCTGGGAGTGAGGGAACTGCTCCGACGATGGCCTTGAGCCAACGAGAGGAAATGGGTTTTCCTACACAGACCCCAGGGAAAGTGTGTCTAGAGCAGCAGGCAGGAGGGGGCAGACATGTGGGCTCATTCAAGACACCAACAGGAAAGGAAGGGGCACTCACCAGGGGCCACAGAACCTCCCAACAAATGGGCCCACGGAGCTCACAGAAATTTAAACACAAAAACTACAGACAATGAATACTTGTATTCACAAGAAAACACTCAAGGTCACACATTTCCTTCCGCTCTCCTGACGAAGGCAGGCGGCGGATACTGCCCCACCCCCACTGTGCCCAAGTTCCAGCGGTCACTTCCCACCACGAAGACAGACTTCTGGCTCTCCTTCAAGGATTAGCCGGGTGGCCACTCCCAGCCCTTGGACGGTACATGACCCACGGGGCCGGGGGGACGCGAGGACAGGGACGCTTGGCCCCGTTTCTCCACCAGAAGCAGCAGGCCCAGCCCGAGGCCACCACGCAGCAGGAAAACGGAGGGAAGCAAGGCAGCGAAAACCCGGAGAAACAGACCTACAGGAAAGCCAGGCAGAAGGCACTCTGCACCCTTGCTCGGCGGCTGCTCGGCCTTTCCTGGAAGCAGGGTTTGGGGCACACAGACATGGGAATACGTGAACTCTCCCCAGGCAGGCCAGCCCCTCCTGTTCTTGGCTCTACACTCGTGTTGGTCAGCGTATTTCAAATAAAAAAATCTTCTTATCACAAAAAAAAAAAAAAATAAGAAGGAAAAAAAAGCAAGGCAGAGCCCAGCGACAGCCCCCACCCGACCCGGGCCGCGCCTCGCCCTTCAGCGTACCTGCGGGGGCTGCTGGCAGGCGGGCTCCGGGGTGGGGCGGCGAGGCCCTGGCCAGCGGGCTCTGCGGCGAAACCGCTGGACGTGCTGAGCCACCCAGACTTCCTCCAGGGCGGAAGCCTGCAAACCCTCCGGACGCCAGCCCCGCCGTTTCGCAAACGGGCATTGGCGCTGCGGTAGGAGGCCCGGCCTCGGTGTCCCTGGGCCTCAGCGACAAGCAGCGCGGGCTGCCAACCGCCGCTCGGCCGTTAGCGCGACGTCGTGACGCAGACGCTGACGTCAGACGCCGCGGGCGCGAACCTCATGCCCGCTGCGGGGGGCGAGGACTTCCGGCAGGGGCGGGGTGCTGGAGATTGGTCCTGGGCGAGCCGTGGCCATTCTCTCGCGGGTCTGAGTACTTCCGGGCGCTTGGCTCGCGCGGTTCCTTCCAGGTGTTTGGCCTGAAGACTTAAAACACCTGCGTACGCGGTGCATTGAGAGTTTGGCCTTCATCAGCAACACTGAGACCCAGGCCCGGGCCCCAGGCTGCCGTCCTCTGAAGCGCTTTTCAACACTAGGTGTTGTGGAGTCCGTTACCAGACTTTTTTTCCCTTTTTTTTTAAACTACTAAACACTTTTTATTACATAATTCTTAGTATGGACATCAAATAGGCAATTGGAAAAATAGCAATGATTGGGATAATAAGAAAGAATTGTTCTTAGGGGGAGGGGTATAGCTCTGTGATAGATTGCGTATGCAGGAGGTCCTGGGTTCAACCCCCAGTACCTCTATTAAAAAAAAAAATTCAACAATTATTTTTACATCAGTCTATGGTAAAATAAAGTAAAAATTCTTTTCCTATTCTGGGTAAAATACATAGAAATGATACTCACTTTTTTGAAATTGAAATATAGTTGATGCAGAGTATTAGTTAAGTTTTTGATGTGCAACGTAATGATTCATAATTTTATTCCCTGTGCTGTACAACCTACAACCTACCCTGTAGCTTATTTTCTTTATACCTAATGCTTTGTACCCCTGAATTACCCCACTTCCTTCTCCCCACTGATAACCACTACTTTGTTCTCTGTATCTGTGTGTCTGTGTCTTTGTTATATTCACTAGGTTCTTTTTTAGATTCCATATATAAGTGATATCATACAGTATTTGTCTTTCTCTGTCTGACTTACTTCACTAAGCATAATGCCCTCCAAGTCCAGACTCTAATCTTCTGCAGAATTGTGCAGCAGCTTCATAGTTTTAAAGGTAAGGTGAACTAGAAAGATGAAGTGTGTTATATAAGTAGTCTCTTGCCATCAGTTTCCATGCACTGCTTTCATATGTAACTATCCAAGGTAGATAGTGTGACTTCAAGGAAATTTTGTCTTTAAAAAAATTGAAGATGATTCATTTAAAACACTCCCCAAATAAGAAGGTTTTTCACTGACCAAAGTAAAATGTTCTCATATGAAAAATATTAACTTGGTTGTTGTTAATTTAATTGTTAATACTGGCTATGCTTAAGAATTGTCTCACCAAATTCTGAAAATTTAACAGCTCTCAAGAGGGGATGCAGGCTACCTCCAGCATACCTTTGGTAGTTAAGAGTTGTTAATGACTAGGAAAGGGATGCAGAAGCCTTCTGGAGTACCAGAAATATTTCCTGCTCTAAGTTTCTGGATGTGTCCAGAAAGTCATGAAGGTTTGCGGTTATCATTTGTGCATTTTTCAGTATGCACAAATTACATCAGTAATAAAAAGCAAGAAATATAGGTTTAGTGATCAAACTTATTAAGCAATATAGCAAGTGGCAGGAGAGGAGAGCTGGCAATAAATTTAATCTGAGGAAATTGTTTACAAAGGATTAAATTACTAAATCCAAAGTCTTCCCAAACCATTGTAAATGAAAGAGGTAGGAAACAGAAATGTCTCAAAATGTCTCAAAATCATAAAAGACATTTGGTTTAAAAGAGATCTCCCCAAACTTTCTAGATTTGACACAGCAGATTGCTACTATTTTTCAGAACCCTGAAGATTGATTATGTCTAGTCATTTCGAATTTTGCTGTTAAGATCTGAATGATCAAGTTGTCAAATTAACCTTCATGAGCAAACCACTCAACATGAGTTCTAGCCAAAAATCGAGCATCCATATAGCGTGGTGGCCTTAATACTCAACACGGCTAGGAACCAAAGACTAATATTAGTGCTGGTGAAGTGAAAGTGAAGAATTCCAGAAAGTGAATAATAAGTACGGAATGTCAAACTATATAGTGGCTCAAGCATTTGACATGAATTTGTCCATTATTCTTTGAAAACAGGTAAACAATACCTAGGAATAGGACACTTTTTCAACTGATGAAGGACATTTGTGAAAATTCTAAGGCTAACATCATATTTAATGGTGAAAAATCAGAAGAGATCGGGCACGTTCAGGGTGATATGGCCGTAATGGTGAAAAATAAAATAATTTTCCCTTAGGATTGAGAATAAGACAAGGTTATTTACTCTTACTGTTTCTATTCAATATTGTACTAGAGGTCTTGCCAGTACAAGGTGAGAAAGAGAAATAAATGACATAATGATTTTAATGAAAGAAAGAAAACTTTTTATTTCCAGATAACATGATTATGTTCAAAGAAAATCCAAAGTAACCTACAAACTACTAAAACTAACAATTGAATGTACCAAGGTCATGAGTTGAAGGTAAATATACAAAAATCAATTGTTTTCCTACATACTGGCAACAAACAATTGAATTCCTTCAAGACAATGTACGCTTTTTATAGAATTATTTATACTATGACTAAAAAATATTAAATATTTAGGAACAATTTTAACTTCAAATATGCAAGACTTTTACAAATAAAACTATAAAACATTATTGAGAGAAATTAAAGAAGATCCAAATAATGGAAATAAATACCAAGTTCCATGACACAATATTGATAAAATGTTAACTGTGCTTAAATTGATGTATATTTATCAACATTGGGTTTATAGATTAAATGTAACTCCAATCAAAATCCAAGCAGACTACTTGGTAGAAATTGACAAAATAATTGTGTAACTTATATGGAAATGCATAGATCTAGGATAGCCAAAACAATCTTGAAAAATGAACATATATTTAAATAACTTACCCTATATGATTTAAGATGTTACTAGAAATCTGTAGTTATGAAAGCAATACCGTGTTGCACAAAGATAGACAGAGTAATGAAACAAAATAGGTCAGAAACACCCACTCATACACATTCAGTTGATTTCAGTGGTGTCAATGCACTTCAATGGGAAAAGAAAAATCCAACCAGTAGTCACAAAACAGCTGATATCATTAAAAGGAAAAAAATTGTCCATGACTCCTGGCTAGAGTCATACCTGAAATTTAATTTGAATTGGATCATAGACCTTATACGTTAGACATATACCATTTATATCATTGTTCAAAGCATCATATGAATATTTCTGCTTCCAACCAAAATGGTGTAACAGGGACTGGATTTATCCTCCGGTCTGGGTCAACTGAAAAACCAGACAAAATATATGGAACAATGAATTTCAAAACATTGTCTAACAGGTAGTGAATGACAGTTTTCTCTGTGTAACAGGAAACAAGCAAGATGAGCCCTATGATTTCCTAAGCTTACTTCCTGAAGAGGAGTTTCCAAGCCATAATGCAAAGAGTGGGGAACACAGAAGGATTCCAGCAGTTTCCCTGAGTTGAGGAGAAAAGGATGTCCAGGAAGGCCAAGGAAGCTCAAGTTCAAAGGCGGGAATACTGGAGAAGATTGAAGAACAGACTGTTCCATAAGTCCTCAGACTTTTCAAGTCCACAGCTGGTCACCATATGCATGTATGGATGCATACACGCTAGACTGGGGGAGGAACCACCTGAAAGCCCCATAGGGTACGATACTCAGCTCACAAAGAGCTGGGAGTATTTCATGTTCCCACCAGCTAGAGTGAAAAGTTGTGTAATTTTGGGGTACTCGTAAGTACTCAGAACCATTTTGCCCCAGGACATGGTCAAAATTATTCTTACCCTAAACACTCTTCTGGACCTGCCAAATGAATCTTCAAAGTGAGACCTGAAAGGATCAGTTCTTCCAATAACTTGATGGAGACCCAGAACAGAACTCAAAAATGTTTATAGATATATCAAAACATCCAGCACCCAAAAAGGTACAAATCACACTGTCCTAGCATCAAATCAAAAGTTGCAAAGCATGAAATGAAAGGAAAATACAATGTGTGACATAAAAATCAGTCAAAATAACCCCAGACGTGACAGATGAGCATTAATAGACAGACAATAAAAGTTATTACAACTCTATTCTGTATATTCAAGAATCTAGAGGAAAGACTGAACATGTTAAGTAGGGACATAGAAGACATGAAAGCACTCAAATCAACTTTCTAGAAATGAAAATTACAGTGTCTGAGATGAGACAGTTCACTGGATGAGAGAAACAGTAAGTTAGCAATTACAGAAGAGAAGATTCATGAACCTGATGTCATAGCAAGAGAAACTATCCAGAAAGATACAGAAAAGATTTTGTGAGCAATTTCAAGTGACATACATGTATGTGGAGTCCTAAATATTTTTCAAAGTATGATAAAATTATAACTCCACAGGTCCAAGAAGTTCAATAAACATCAAACACAAGGAACATAAAGGAAACAAGACACATTGTAATCAAGTTGCTTAAAAACACTGAAAAAAAGAAAATCTTTAAATAAACCAGAAGGGAAAGAGCACATTACATACACAGTAACAAAGATAAGGATGACAACAGATATTTTGTCAAAAATGGTGCAAGAAGACAACATTGCTAAATGAGATGTCAGACAGAGAAAGACAAGTATGATAGCACTTACATGTAGAATCTAAAAATGTCAAACTCATAAAATCAGTAAAATGGTGGTTACTAGGAGATGGGGGTTAGGAGGATATGATTGATGTTGTTTAAGGGTACAAACTTGCAACAACTTAAGAAGCCATAGAGATCTAATGCACAGTATAATGAGTATAGACAACAATATTGTACAAAAGGTAACGTGATAGGGCTAAATATCACCACAATGACAATTATATTACAATATATAAATGTATCAAAAATGTTTAAATGCAATACAGGAGACACTCTCCGTCCTCCACCGCTGCCGCCTCCTTCTCCTGCCGCTCCTGGTGCTGCTCGTGTGCTCGTTCAGTGTGGACCTGGTACCTCTTTTGTGAAGTGGTAGCTGAGGAGACTCCAGCACTTGCCATGGCTGACGAAAAGCCCAAGGAAGGAGTCAAGACTGAGAACGCTGATCATGTTAATTTGAAGGTGGCGGGGCAGGATGGTTCTGTGGTGCAGTTTAAGATAAGAGGCATACACCACTTAGTAAAATAATGAAAGCCTATTGGGAACGACAGGGTTTGTCAATGAGGCAGATCAGATTCCAATTTGAGGGGCAGCCAATCAATGAAACAGACACAACTGCACAGCTGGAAGTGGAGGATGAAGATACAATTGTGTTCCAGCAGCAGACAGGAGGTGTCTACTAGAAAGGGAACCTACTATCTTACTCCAGAATTCTGTTGCTCCGGACCAAGAAGACATTCTCAATTAAAAAACGGCAATTTGGTTCCAGCACATCCTGACTACTACAGTATAGTTTTCTCTATTCTTTCATTTTCCCTTTCCCCATTCCTTTCTTGTACATCAAGTAACTCGTGTATGTGCACAAGCATATTGCATTTTTTTTTAAACTAAATGGCCAATGGTATGTTTTGATCGACATCAAATGGAGATGGGATGGGGAAAACTACTGGTTCTGTGAAAATACCCCCTTTCTCCACTAGTGGCATGCTCATTCAGCTCTTATCTTTACATGCCAGTAAGTTATTTTGTGCTCACTGTTTAACAAAAAAAGAACAACATAAAAATCCTTACATACCTTGTTCGATTGGAGAATTCTAATGTTTTTCATTTATCATTGTAAAACCAAGGAAATTTTATAACTTTTTTGTATGTAGCTGTTACATGTAGGGCAATCTGTCTTTAAGTAGGGATAAATTACTCTAAAAGAAAATGAATCCTAGATAGTTTTCCCTTCAAGTCAAGCATCTTGTTGTTTAAATAAACTTATTGTTTAAAATGAAAAAAAAATACAGGAGACAAAAGAGCAACATAATTAAAGTACTGAAAGACAAAAAAAAAAGTTAATCTACAGTTCTTTACCCAGAGTAATTATCTATCAAAAAACAAGGTGAAATACAGAATTTGCAAAACTCAAAAGCTGAAAAAATTAATCAGTAGCATAAAATGTTGGAGCAGCTCTTTCAATCAGAAGGAAAATGATACCAGATGGAAATCTAAATTTATCAAAGAATTAAAGAGCACTAAAAATGGAAACCATGTGAATATATATAAAGATATTTTTCTTATTTAAATTCTGAGAAATAATTGTTTAAAGAACAATCAGTAACAATGTAGTGAAGAATTTAGAACGTACATAAAAGTAAAATGTATAACAGTAATAGCCCAACAGCCAATTGGGAGGCGTGGAAATGTACCATTGTAAGGTTAATTCTGTACATGAAGTGTTGTAATACCACTTGAAAGTAGGCTGTGACGTGGACTGGATAATGGCCCCCAAAGACATTAGGTCTTAACCTCTAGAGCCTGTGAATGTACCTTTTTTGGCAAAGACTTAGCAGATGTGATTAAGTTAAGGATTTTGGTATGAAGAAATTATCTAGGATAATCTGAGTGTCACCAGTCTCCTTACAAGAAGGAGGCAGAGGGAGATTTGACATAGAAAGGGAGAATGCAGTGTTACCATGGAGGCAGAAATTGGAGTAGTGTGGTCACAAGTCAAGGAATGTAGCAGTCACCAAGAACTGGAAGAGGCAAGAAAGGAATTACACTCGAGAGCTTCTGGAGGCAGTGTAACCCTGTCAGCACTTTGACTTTAGCCCAGTGAAATATTTCAGATTTCATGAGAGAATATATTCATTTTGTTTTAAGCCACCAAGTTGGTAATAATTTATAATAGAAGCCCTAGGAAGCTAATACGAAGTTTAGCCTTTCAAAGAAGACGTACAGATGGCCAACAGATACACGAACTGGTGCTCAACATCATGAATCATCCGGGGAATGCAAATCAAAACCACAGTGAGATACCACCTCACACCTGTTAGAATGGCTGTTATCAAAAAGACAAGAAATAGTAAGTGTTGGCAATAAGGAGGAGAAGGGAGAACAGTTGTGCGCTGTTGGTGGGAATGTAAATTGGTGAAACCACTGTGGAATACAGTATAAAATTTCCTTAAAAACTTAAAAAAAAAAAACTACCATATGATCCAGCAATCCCACTATGGAATATATATCTGAAGGCAATGAAATCACTAAATCACTATCTCAAAATGATACATGGACTTCCATGTTCATGGAAGCATTATTTACAATAGCCAAGACATGAGAATAACTTGTGTCCATCAACAGATGGATGGATAAAGAAATTGTTAGAATATTGTTCAGCTATAAGCAAGCATGAAATCTTGCAGTTTAAAACAACATGGATGGACCTCAAGGGCATCATGCTAAGTGAAATACGTCAGACAGAGGAAGACAAATACAATAGATCTCGCCTATATGTGGAATCTGAAAAAACAAACTCAAAGAAACGGTAGGTTGGTGGTTGCCAGAGGTTGAGGGGTGGGAGGAAGGCAAAATCGGTTATGGTGTACAAAATCAAAGAGTATGATTTTCCAGTTTTAGGGTTAAGAAGTTTAAGGGATGTAGCGTTTAGCATAGTGACTATAATTAACAATACTGTGTTGAATATTTAAAAATTGATAATATGGTTCTCACCACAAAAAACATAAAATTGTAACTAAGGGATAGATATGTTAGCTAACCTTACTGTGGTACGTATTTCACAATATAAACATATATCAAAGCTTTACATTGTACACCTTAAACTTACAGAGTGTTATATGTCAATTTTATCTCAATAAAGCTGAAAAAACAAAAGAATTTTTCATACATAGAGAACTGAAAGAATCCATCATCAGTGCACCTGCTCTACCTGAAATGTTAAAGGAAATCCTTCAAGAGGAATGAAGACAAGATCAAATGGAAATCTTGATCTACACAAAGAAATGACGAGCACCAGGAACAGTAAGTAAGTAGGAACATAGAAACACATTTTGCTTATTACTTAAAGCACATTCAAAGACAGTCAACTGTTTAAAGCAAAAATGATAACATATGGTGGGGCTTGAAACATGAAGAAGTAAAATGCATGACAATAATAGCACAAAGGCCAAGAAAGAAGAAATAAAAATATACTGTTATGAGGTTCTTTTGCTATATATATATAGTAGTGAAGAGTCACATGACAGTAGACTGTGTAACATTAAAGATACATAATGTAAATGCTGAAGCAACCACTAAAATAATGTAACAAAGAGTTATACATAATGAGTCAACAAAGGTGATACAATCATTTTTTAAATAATCAAAAAGATAGGAAAAGAGGAAGAGAGAAACAAAGATAGAATAAGTAGAAAACGTAACAATATGGTAGATAATCACATTAAATATAAATGCTTTGAACACTTCCATCAAAAAGTGGAAATAGGTAAGAAAGCAAGATCCAATTATATGCTACCTTAAAGAAACTCACTTTAAATATGAAGGCACAAATAAATTAGAACTAAAGGAATGGAATGATAAATTGTACTAAAACTAAATCAAAATAAAGGAGCAGTGGCTATATTAATATTAGTCAAAGCAGAGTTTAAACCAAAGAATATTACTAGGATAAAAGGGATTATTTCATAATGATAAAAGTCTCAGGTTATTAAGAGAACATAGTAATTCTAAATGCTTATGCACCTAATACAGAGCTTTGAAATTCGCAAAGCAAAAATTAAAAGAACTGCAAACTTCAATTTCAACACCTCTCTCAATAATTTATAGAGGAAACACAGAAAATCAGTAAGGATATAGAAGGTTTGAATACTATGAACCAACTTGTTCTAACTGACATTTTCAGAACGCTCCATCTAACAACACAAGAATGTATGTTGCCTCTTTCAAATTCACACATACCACGAAACAGAATAGACTGTATTCTGTGTCACAGAACAAGTCCCAACAAATTTATAAAGGTTCAAGTCATATAAAATTTTCTCAGACTGTAGTGGAGTAACGCTGGAAAGCAATAACAGATATCTGGACGATCCCCCGAGTATTTGGAAACAAAGTAAAGCAGATCTAGAAAAAACAATCAAAGGGGAAAGCATAAAGTATTTTGAGTTGATAGAAAACACACATATAAAAATGTGTGAACTGCAAGAGAAGCAGGAAAAATTGCACTGATTGTAGGTATTAGAAAATTATATATGTCAAATCAATGCCCTCAGTTTCCACCTCATAAAAAAAGAACAATGCAAACCCAAATTAAACATTAAGAAAAAAAAGAAAATAATAGCAATCAGACAAAAAACAATTAACTAACAAACCAACATATGGGAATACTAATAAAACTCAAAGCTTGTTCTCTAAGAGGATAATAAAAATTGATAAATATTTAGCCATAGTGACCAGGAATAAAAGATAGAAGATATAAGTTACTAATATCAGGAAAGAAATGACATCACTACAAATTGTAGAGAAAATAAAATAATTTTAAGAGAATAGTATAATCATTTTATGATCATAAATTCAACACTTTGATGAGTAGATAAATTCCTTGAAAAGTACAAATTACCAAAGCTCAATTTCGAGGAGAATTTAAGGCATAGGTTCTTCTCAAACTCTTCTAGAAAAATTTGGTGAGAATATATCTTAACTCTTTCAAACAGCATTACTCTTTTACCAAAACCAGATAAAGACACTATAATAAAAGAAATAATAAAAGAAATCTGAAGGCCAATATTCCATATGAGTATATGTGCAAAAAATTCTAAACAGAATTTTAGCAAAATTAAATTCAACAGTATAGTAAAAAATATAATTCATCATGAACAAGTAGGGTTTAATCCCAAGAATGTAAGGTTTTTTAACATTCAAAAATCAATCAGTGTAATTCACTATATTAAAAAGAAAAAGGAAAGACAAGCCATGTCATAATACTACTGTAAAAAAAAAAAAATAGAATTGCCAAAGTCCAACATCCATTTCTGATTTAAAAAACTATTTGCAAACCAGGAATAAAATGGAACTTTCTCAACCTGATAGAAGGCACTAATGAGACAACTGTGTTTAATTTTAAAAATACCATTTGCAATAGCATCAAAAATAAGAAATACTTAAGAATAAATCTGACAAAGTGTATTCAGTACTTGCACACTGAAAACTATAAACCATTGCTGAGATGAATTGAAGACTGTTTTGGTCCATTTGGGTTGCTATAACAAAATACCACAGACTGAGCTGTTTATAAACAATAAAAATTTATTTCTCACAGTTATGAAGGCTCAGAAATCTATCAGCAAGTTGCTGGCAGATTCAGCGTCTGGTGAGTTCCTGCTTCTTAGATGCTTGTCTTTTCACTATAACCTCGTACGGTGAAAGGGGCAGGGGACCTCTCTCTGGTGCCTGTTTTATAAAGGCACTAATCCCATCCATGAGGGCTCCACTCCAGGACCTAATCGCCTCCAGAAGGGCCCATCTCCTAGTACCATCACCTTGTAGGTGAGTTTCAACATATGAATTTGGGAGAGACACAAACACTCAGACCATAGCAAAGACTTAATTAGGGAAGTGGGGGAATGCAGAAACAAAGGGACTGCAGGCCCAAATGGTCTTGAAGATACCAGCAGGGGCTGAATGGGGATTGAAATTCGTAACCTGTCACATAGGCTCTAAGTAAATATAATGCCAACCATTGCTTCTGATGTCTCCTAGAAATTAGTTAAAAGATCACAAGACCGTGAGTTACCAATCTGCTTTGCAGGAACACGTAGATCAATCACGATTACTGGGGACAAAGAAAGTTACAAGGTGACGACAAAAAGTCTACAACTGAGATCTTATTGAAAACTTGGAATCACAGAGACCCCTCCCTCCCCTCTCCCCTTTCGCCTTTAAGAATCTTACCCCCTGGCCAGCCAACATGATGAAGTTGTGGCAAATCTAGGTCCCCCATCTCCTGGGTTGGTGATCCCTCAAGTAATAAACCTCTTCTGCTCCAAATGCCAATGTTGTAGTTTGCTTGGCCTCACTGTCTGCTGGGCACATAAACTTGGGTTCAACAACAAAGTGAGAAATATGTTATTGGACAATAGAGGAAAAGCAATTCTTTTTATAAACTGGGAAATAAGTTCATTAAATTGTGTTCATGTCCTCATCTTTTGCAGAAAGTAGAACTGAGAGAGGAAAGAAGGGGGCAGGGCATAACCATTAAAAGAATGACACAGCAATTCAGGATAGAACATAAACTAGTTACAACCAATTCAGCCCAAGATGGCCGAAGATTTGACTTCCAGTAGACCTTGCGCCTCATTACGCACTCATCATAGTACATTAGCTGCTAAATGACACACCCACAGGTGCCACATCGTTCCCAGGCTGACCATAAAAGGCCCAAAAGTGGGTGGGGGCCCATTTCTTGGAAATCCCCATCCCTTCCCCAAAATAGTTGGAATAATCCTCCTACACATTAGCATGTGAAATTATCAAGCCCCAAAACACTAATAACCCCATCTCCAGCCACCTTTCTTGCCTTCTGAGACCCACATTCTATGGACTGTGTATCTCCCTGAATAAATCTACTCTTACTTTACTATGGCCTGCTCTTAAACTCTTTCCTGTGCAAGACAAGAACCTATTCTCCAGCAACAGAAGTCGTGAGTTATGAAATTAGGTATTTGGCTGGGAAACATCTAAGCAAAGTGTTGAAGGTGTGGCTTGGCTTCTGACTGCTTATAATTAAATGCAAGAAACAGAGCTTAAAAGATTTGGAAAATTCTCAGCCTATCTATATTGGAAAACATGAGAAATTCTGTTAAGGAGAGAACAGAAGGGTGTGGCCAAAACTGATAAGGATATTACCATGGATAAGCCAACTCAACAAAAAGCTAAAAGCCAAAAATGAAGAAGAAGCTAGAAGCTACTCATCAAGACACTGGGGAGATTAGTCAGCCACCTACATGAAGACAATGGAAGAATGACCCCACATGCATTTCAGAAATCTTGAGGGTGCCCCTCCTGTCACAGGAGCAGAGTCAGGATTGTGCAAGCATGGGGCCACTGCAGAATGCCCCTATTAGGGCAACACTCAGCAGAGCCTTGAGGATGGAATCCCCCTCATAAACCCAAAGTGGTAGAGCCACCACTCAATTCCCGCAATGGCGAGCCTCCAGTGCTGTGCCCAGGCACAGAGCTGCCATGGAGGTGGGGACACTGCAGAGAATCCCACAGTGGGCCCAGGAACAGAGCAGCCCCAGAGTCTGGCCACCCAAAGCCATAAGTGCAGGGTCATCCAGAGCCTTGGGGGCCCAAGTGCCCCAGTGTGCAGAAGGCAGGACCTCTGCCCCAGGGAGCTAGAGGGCCATGCATCTAGCCAAAGATTCTTGAGCCCAGGGTTTTAGACTTGTTTGGGACCTATTACCCTTTCTTCTTTCCTACTCCATTTAAATGGGGTTGTCTAACCTCGGCCTGTCCCACCATTGTATTTTGGAAATGCAGACTATGTTTGACTTCACAGGTTTACGACTGAAGGAAAATTTGCCTCAAGAGAAACTGTGCCTTGAGTTTCACCCATATGTGATTTTGATGATACTTAAGGGAGACTTTAGACTTAGATTTTTAAGTTAATGTTGGAACAAATTAAGACCTTAGGGGCTATTAGGATGGAATTAATGTATTTTGTATGTGATAAGAGGACATGAATGGGGGGGGCAGGGAACAGAAGCAGGAATGGTAATGGTCTGAACATTTGTCTCTCCCTAAAATTCATATTTTGAAATCTAACCCCCAAGGTGATGGTATTAAGAGGTGAAGCCCCTGGAAGATGATTAGGTCTGGAGGGCAAACTCTCATGAACAAGATTAATGTCCTTATGAAAGAGAACTGAGAGGGCTCTAGCACCCTTTTCCACCATGTGGGGACTTGGAGGAAAAGAACCTACAAGAAAGTGGGTCCTCACAAGATGCCAGACCTACTGGTGCTTCAACCTTGGATTTCCCAGCCTACGGACTATGAGAAATACATGTTTGTTGTTCAAAAGTCGCCAGGTCTATGATGTTCTGTTATAGAGTCCTAAACAGATTCAGACAAGGACCCACGTATAGTGTCGATGGATTTTCAGCAAAGTTGCAAATAATCTTTTCAACAAATTGTGCTATAAAACTAGACATGTGTCTGCAAAAACAAGCAAACTAACTTGGTCCGCACCCCCATCAGATAAAAATAAAGTGCGTCATAGAGTTAAATGTAACTGAAAACTATAAAATTTCTAGAACAAAATATGGAAGAAAAATCTATGTAACCTTGGGTTAGACAAAGACTTCTTAGACACTATTCCAAAAGCATAAACCATAAAATAAAAAAATCGGTAAATTGGACTTCATCAAAATTTAGGCCTCCTGCTCTTGGAAAATTACTATCAAGAAAAATGATAGGATAAGCTCCAGACCAAGAAAAAATATTTGCACATCACATACCTGATAAATAACTTGTATCCAGAATACATAAAAGCTCTCACAACTCAATAATAGAAAACAGACAATCCACCAAAAAATGAGCAAAAGAACAGATACTTCACCAAAGATATAAATGGATATCAGGTAAGCACTTGATTATTATCATCAGACATTAAGAAAATGCAGATTTAAGCCACTACATTTAAAATATCTGAAACCAAGAACACTGACTATGCCGAGTGTAGGTGTGGGTGCAGAACAGCAAGAACATTCGTGTAAGGCCAGTAGGGGAGTAGGTCCAGTTTTTGACAGTTTCTTAAAAAGTTAAACATCCCTACCATATAATCCAGCCATTCTACTCCCGAGTATACACTTAAGTGAAATGGAAGCTTGCATGTGAATATTCATAGCAACTTTACTTCTGAATGCTGTGTGAAAGAAGCTAAAGATAGCACATACTGTGTGATTCCATTTTTGTAAGATTCTAGAAAATGCAAAAGCTGCAGTTCCAGAAAACAGAGAAGTAGTTGCCTGGGACGGAGGAAAGGGCAGGGAGGAGAGGAAAGGGCTATTCCAGAGAGGCACAGGGAACTTTTGGTATGATGGTTATATTCCTTGTCTTACTTGTGTTGATGGTTTCATAGGTATATAATTGATACATGCTTTCATACACATGTGTATGAAAATATTAAAGTACATATTTATAGCAGCTTACCGTATATCCATTATATTTCAATAAAGATGGGGGTTTTTTTGAGTAAAGGTAGATTTATTTAGAGAGATACATACTACCTAGATTGCAGGCTGTTTAAGAAGGCTCAATAAAGATACTTTTCAAAAGTAGAAAATAACTCTTTAGTCCCTGATCATAATTAGAAATCCAAATAAAAAGCAATTATTAACAAAAAAATTTATGGAATTAGGTATCCACTGTAGGCTGAGCACTGTGCCAGTTGCTTTTGAAGAACACAAAGAAGTAGCAGAGTCCTTGCACTTAATCACGTATCAAAACCAAAATATTTACAAGGCAGCATATCTCAAGAGTATTAAACCCAAGAACTGCTAACTAATTTGCATTATAATTAACTTCTTAGATACACACATATAAATATCTATATAAGATATATGTATGCATACATTCCTACACAAGACAGAAATTAATTATTCCCATTTTAGAGTAATATACTAGAGTTCTTTCAAACCAGAGGTTGCTTGTGCATTAAAATACTGTCTGTAAAGAGTAACTTGCAAGCATTTCAGGAATCGGTCTCCTGTGTAAATTATAATGCACCTTCTTGTAAACAGATTACTACAGAAAGCAGTGTTCCCTTTTAATCAGGAAAAGATCCCCAAAGGAGGTGAGTTTTGGATGACTTTTAAAAGACATGAAAGCTACGGAATGGTAGAGAGAGGCTTGGGTGAGTTATAATGGATGAGGGAAATACCTCTTGTGGCAAGTCTAAAATAAAATGAAAAGTGGGGATACGTTGGAGGGCCAAAGTTGAAGGTCATTAATAAAAAATGTTTAAAAAAAAACTGACTTTTAAACCTGGCAAACATTACTCAGGAAAGCTATGATAAAGAGTCACCGAGTGTATTTCCACAAGTAATGTTGACCCCACTTGGAAAGTTCTCCACAGCTGGGTCATCCTTCCCCCCAAATTCAAAATGGATTAAAGACTTAAATGTGAGACCATAAAACTCCTGGAAGAAAACATGGAAGTAAACTCCCTGACATCTGTTTTAGTGATGAGTTTTGGATATGACACCAAAAGCAAAGGCAACAAAAACAAAGTGGGACGACATCAAAGGAAAAAGCTTCTGCATAGCAAAGGAGACCATCAGCAAAATGGAAAGGGAAGAAAGGAGGAAATATTCGTAAATCATATATCTAATAAGGGGTTAGTATCGAACCCAAATCACTCATAAAACTCCATAAAAAAAGAACACTCTGATTAAAAAGTGAAGAGATATTTTTTCAAAGAAGATACACAAGTGGAACAACAGGTGCATGAAAAATGCTCAGCATCACTAATAATCAGGGAAACAAAAATCAGAACCACACTGAGATTCCGCCTCGCAGCTGTCAGATCACTGTCATCAACACAGTAAGAGAAAGCAAGTGTTGGTGAGGACGCAGAGCGAAAGGAGGCCTGTGCACTGTTGGTGGGAATGTAAATTGGTGCTGCAACTATGAAAAACAGCATGTAGATTCCTGGGAAAAAGTTAAAAATAGAAGTACCATGTGATCTAGCCATCCCATTTCTGGGCATATGTCTGAAGGAAACAAAATCATTGTCTTGGAAAGGTATGCACCCCGTGTTCACTGTAGCATAATTCACAAGAGCCAAGACATGGAAACAACCTAAGTGCTAAGCGTCCATCAGCAGATGCATGAATAAACGAAATGTGAGCTCTCTCTCTCTCTCTATATATATATATATATGTATATGTATATTTTTTCAGCCATTAAAAAAAAGAGAAGGAAATCCTACCACTTGTGACAGCATCAAAGAACTTTGAGGACTTTATTCTAAATGAAATAAGTCAGACAGAGAAAGACAAATACCGCAGGACCACACTTATATGTAGAAACTAAAAGAACACAACTCAGAAACAGACCACAGACCAGTGGTTAGAGGCATAGGTGGGGAGTGCGTGAAGGAAGTCAAAAGGTACAAAGTTCCAGTTATAAGTAAATAAGTCCTGGAGATGTGAGGTACAGCATGGTGACTACAGTTAACAATACTGTTGTATATTTGAAAGTTAAGAGAATAGATCTTAACAGTTCTCATCCTAAGGGGAAAAAATTGTAATTATATGAGGTGATGGATGTTAACTAAACTTATTGCGATAATCATTTCCCAACGTATAAGTATTTCAAATAATTATGTTGAACATCCTAAACTAATGAGGGAAGTGTTGGCCCCATCTGGGGGTTACCCTCCTCCAGCACACCCCACCTCCTCTTCCTCCGGGTGCAGAGGGAGAAAAGAAATTGTTCCAACAGCTACAAAGAGTGAATAACGGTTGCACTAGGTTGAATCCAAGAGAGTACTTTCTGCTAACCACCAAGACTCCATTGTGCCTGTTTCCAAGGGGCCAGCTCTGGGGAAGTCAGCCTGCATTCAGTGAAGGTCTTGGAGGAGATCCAAATCACTACATTCAGAAGAGTTCCAGGAACTCTGGGGAGCTGTGCTTTCCAAACAGAGAGAAAGAACAGAAAGCAAGGCTTGACGTGGAGCCCAGGAAGAAATCTAGTAACAGGAGGCATGTGTGGACAATGAGCGTTTTAAATTAGAATTGCTCAGGAATTCCAGAATCCACAGAGAGTCTACATACTTCATGTTTGAAATAACGCTTTTTGACAGCATTCCTTTTTGTTCATTAAACGTCTTAAAACAATGCTGAACAAGAGTGCTAACAGAGACGAGCCTGTGGACAAGAACACTGGCTGATTGCGGGTAATAAACATTCCCACGTGTACATCACCCAGGTATACCAAGTAGGGTATTAATAAGGAGCATGTTAGTGACTGGAGGATGCTTTCTAAGAACATATTTCACTTTTTACAGTTTCACCATAATAACATGCAGTGTTAGGGGCACTTTTAACACATGAAAAAATGTAATGTTAAATGAAACCTAGGAATTTTGGCAAGTATATCTCAGAAAATTCATTTTTAAAACTAAGTTCAGGAAAGAAAATTCTGACACAGGCCACATCATGGATGAAACTTGAGGGCATTATGCTAAGTGAAATATGCCGGTCACAAAAGGACACTCTACGATTCCACGTGGATATGTAGCTAGAATAGTCAAATTCATGGAAACAGGAAGTAGAGCCGTGGCTGCCAGGAGCTGGGAAGAGGGATACAGTGCTGGTCGTTTAACTGGTGTAGAGTTTCACACTTGCAAAGATGAAAAAGTTCTGGAGATTGGTGGCACAACAATGTGAATATACTTTACGATGCTTCAAAATGTTTAAGAGGGTAAATGTTACGTGTATTTTCCCACAATTTAAAGGCATTTTAAGCAAGAAAAAAAAAAGGAATTCCACCAAGTACTCAGACTTTCCAAGAAGCAATGGCAGAAGGACCAGGTGAACCTTAAAAGCCATGAAGTGCATTATTTTTAAGTATGTAATTGGAAGAGAGAATAAATGGGCATTTGTTGGGTTAGCCCAGTACAGACATATCAAGGCCAGATCCTTATACATATGTTTTATCGAATTCTCACAATAAACCTGAAGGTAGATATTCTAGTCTTAATTTTGATATGCTAGTCCTGAAAAAATAGGGGGAAGGGACAAACATGTTGCTTAAGGTCTTGCAGCTGAAAAGCAGCCTTGGGGAAGAGGGTTGCCTACTACTGGAGAAAAAGAGGGTCTTTACCATGAGACTTTCGAAAATTAAGGGAAGAACTATTCTTCTATCTTCCCCACTCTATTTTCACTTTTCTTTCTTATTTACTGAACCCTCAAAATAAATTTAAAAGCTAAGTTATTCTAACATGTATGGCAGAAATTTCAGGAAAAAGATGGCTTCTTAACTTAATTAGCATAAAATTTTGGAGCTGAAGGTAATATAAAGGTACCTGATGGAAAAGGGCCCCCTGAAAAAGTTCTTTTGAGCCACATCATGTACAAAATGAGTCTCCAGGGGAAATAAAATAAGGTCCGGAGCCATGCGCGTGTTCCATATGGGTCCACTTAAGTTTTCTTTTTGATATAAAGTGTGTCAGTCAGGATACCAGGTTAGACTGAACTTCTGCCACTGAATACAATTTGACCGAGGAATTGTATCACCAAGATCACAGCAGGAAACAGACGGTACACTCAGACTGAGAACTTTGGAGGAAGTTTAGTAAGAGGCTATTCATGGAGGTGTGGGCAGGGTGTGAGGGAACCAGGAGGGATGGTGCAGTACCTGGGGGCTTGTGACCGGGATGTAGCCACCCCGAAGCCCACACGGACAGAGAGAGGAGCTATGACGGAAACTCAGACACACAGGGCTACCTGGTTGATGCTGTGACTCATCCATTGATGCACAAGTAGGTTATTTCCAAACCTTGGCTATTGTGAATAATGCTGTAATAAACATGGACGTGCAGGTGTCTCATCAATATCCTGTTTTCATTTCCTTCAGATACACTCTGAAGTGGGATTCCTGGATCATATGGCACTTCTGTTTTTAGTTTTTTCAGGAACCTCTGTACTATTTTCCATAGTGACTGTAACAATTTACATTCCTACCAACAGTGCACATTCCTGTCAACGTGTATTGTCTCGTCTTTTGATGATAGCCATTAAGAAGTGCGAGAGGGTATCTCATTGTAGTTTTGACTTGCATTTCCTTGATGGCTAGTAATGTTGACCATCTTTTCACGTGTCTGTTCGCCATTTGTATGCCATCTTTGGAAAAATGTCTGGTTCCTCTGACTATTTTTAATTGAATTATTTGTGGGTTTTTTGTTTTTTGTTTTTTGGTTTTTTTTGCTATTGAGTTGTATGAGTTTTTATATATAGTTTGGATATTAACCGCTGGTCAAATAAATGGTTTGCAAATACCTTCTCCCATTTAATAGGCTGCCTTTTCACTTTATTGACTGTTTCTTTCACTGTACAGCCTTTTAGTCTTAGGTAGTCACACTTGCTTATTTTGGCCTTTATTGTTTGTGATTTTGGTGTCATATCCAAAAAAATCATTACCAAGCTTGATGTCAAGGAACTTTTTCCCTATGTGTTCTTTTTTTTTTTTTTCCTGAAATGAGTGTCTTTATTGCTTGTACCGTACACATACAAGGAATGGGGAAAGGCGAGTGAGAAAGAGGAAGAATTGTCAGATTAACGACATACACACACAGAAAGGAAACAGGACCCCACCCACCCAAGCCAACCCCCACCCCACTCCAGGATGTGTCTCTCTGTGAATTACCTAGCAACAGAAAGTGGGGTGGGGAGATGAAAACCGGAAAAAACAATTCCAAACGCCGAGAGATATTGGGGGGCAGGGGAGGACAGGGCAGCAAGTGGACCTCTGGTGTGGCTTCCCTGCTGGGCCAGCACCCCTCCCCTTGGGATGAAATGCTCAGGCCAAGGGTGGGGCTTGAGCCCACACATACCACACACACTTGAGGCCAGGACACACTTGCCCCCGCACACACATACCCAACACACACGCATACGTGCACACACACCCCCCCCATGTGTATCTGCTTCTCAGATGCACAGGAACGCCCACGGACACACAGTCCAAGGCAGGCACACAGCTGCCCACGGCACTGACACACGTTCGCCTTAAAGCTGCAGAATGCGGGGCCCGGAGATGGGGAGGGGATGAGGTGGCCTGGAGCATCCCTTCTCAGAGGCCCCCACCCTAGTACATACCAGAGACACCCACGCCCACCCCCTCCTCGACCCAAGTCCACGGGGCCCCATACTGTCTCGGTGCGAGATACGTAACAGCCAAGGCTGGCGCCCCTCCACCCCAGGCAAACAGAAGGGGGAGATCCCGGCCCCCATCCAGCAGGGGGTAAGGCTGGCTGGAAGGAAGCCCTGCTAAGGCACGGGGCCAGTGGGCGGGGCGGTTAGCCCCCAAATGTTCCTCCTGCCTCATCCACAGGGTCAGGAGAGCAGCTTGGGGGGCGGGGGGCAGGGCCAGAAGGCAGTGCTCGTCCTCTGGGCCCCTCCTGGTTTCCCACACGGTAATTGGGTCCCATCCACGTGAGGGAGCCCTAAACCCCCAATCCTGCACGCAGCTTCCAAAAGGCCACCCCACCCCTACCCCCGGTCCCTGGACATTATTGCTTTTCTGCCCCCATGGGAGGAGGGGCTGGACTGCCCCACGCCAGGCCTCTTGGAGCCTAACGACAGGGCCAAGAAGGCAGCACCAGGGCGCTGTTCACCGGGTAGCCCACCAGGGGGCAGCCTCTGACAGCAGCAACGCCGAGGCAGGCTGCCTCGGGGCGCTCGGGCCAGAAACTCAGGGAGGCCCCACAGCTCCGCCCTTCGCCCCTCAGTGCGGCTTGTGTTGATTAAAAATCGGAATCTCTCCAACTGCCCAAAGGCCTGGTCCTAGTGCAGGTAGTGGAGTGTCCTCAATCCTGGTCTGGGTACAAAGGCGAGGGCAGGACAGGATCCTGGAGGCAGGGCTGCTGGGACCGCTGCGGTGAGTTTGGCAGAGGGCTGAAGAAAAAACTGGAAATGGGGGTGAGGAGGTGAGGGACGGGGACACAAACAAAAAGCAAAATAAAAACTTAAAAAAAAAAGGAAGTAAAGAAAAAGCCCCCCGGCGGTGATGGCAGCCGAGCTTGCGTCCCGCGCGGCGGCGGCGGCGCGCGGCGCTGCTCGCTCTCGGATGCTGGCCGAATAGGAGAACTGGGGGAAGTGGGTCCGCTGGTCCGGTTCGAGCGAGCCCCGGCTGTCACTGCGGCCCGGGGTGGGGGTGGGGAGTGACTGGGATGGACTGGGCGGTGAACTCGTCGTCAACGTTCCTTGTGCCAACCTCAGATGAGACCTGAGGTTGGAAGGGTGGCGGGAGCGTCTTCTGCACCACGTCTTGCCAGTTGATACCGAGGAAGAGCCTGTGCTGCGCGACCTCCTTGGCATCGCTGGGCCCCCCGCCGAGCCTCTGCCTGGGGTCCTTCTTGGGCAGCCCCGCGAGCAGGGCCTTGGCCTCGGGGCCGAGCGTGCGCGGGAAGCGGATCTCCTCCGTGAGGATGAGCTCGGAGAGGCGCCGGCGGTCCTGGCTGTAGACGCGCAGGCGGCCGCACATCACCTCGAGCGTGCGCACGCCCAGCCCGCACCAGCCCACCGCCCGGCCATAGTCGTTGTCCTCCAGCACCCGGGGGCCAGGCGCTCGGGGGCCCCACAGAGGGTTCTGGTGGCGGCCCCGCCACTGATGCCCTCTCTGCACAGGCCGAAGTCAGTGATCTCGACGTGGCCACCTTTGTCCAGCATGAGGCTTTCCGGCTTGACGTCGCGGTACACCGCGTGCCCCGAGAGCAGGTGCTCCGGGGCCGAGGCGATCTCGTGCCGTAGACGCGGGCCCGCTCCTCCGTGAAGACGCGCGCCCGGGGCAGGCGGAGGGACAGCTCGCGCCGGTGGCACGCTCTTCGCGAAGAGCAGGCGGCCGTGGGTCTGGAAAGCAAACTTCAGCGCGGGAGGAGCGGGTGCCTGGCGTTCTGGAGGACCCGGCTCTCGGCGGCTGCGTGGGCGACCTCGCCCTTGGCGATGTTAACCTCCTAACGCGGGATCTCCACGGTGTAGTAGCGGCCGGGGCCTTTTCCCGCAGCAGGATGGCCTTGCCAAACGCGCCCTTGCCCAGGAAGGAGGCTGCGATAGTCGAAGCCGTTCGTGGTCACCTTGGCCCGAGCCCTGCTGACTGCCGCTTCCAACTCCTCAGCCGCAGAAGAGTGGCTGGGGGAGCCACACTTGCAGTCCACGGGGTCCCACCCGGGCCCGCTGCTTGCGGCTGTTGGCGACCACCCGGATGGCCCTCGTCCGCTCCTCCCTCTCAGCCGCAGAGTCTGCATGGAAGGCCCTCTCAATGACCGTGGTCCACGGCCCGCAGCGCATGATCAAGGTGTCGGGCCGCGGTCTCTCGGTCTTCGCCAGCTGGCATTCTGCGACAGAGACGTTGTTTAAGGGGCGCAGGGTCTGGTCGGGGGCTTCGGGCGGCTCCTTGCATCCAATGAAGGCGCCGTCGCTCTTCGGCAGGAAGTACCGGGGCCTCCAGGCCTTGATGTATTCACCGCGCTCGAGGAGCCAGCCTTCTGTGACGACAGACACCTCGTTCATGGTGGCAGCGTGGCACGCTGTCTCCCAGTTTGGGACAGCTCAGGGCAGCAGGACATGCAGGAGGCACGGCGGACAGAGCACGGCCTGTCACCGGCGGCCCGCTAGCCTCCCTGGCGGGGTTCTAGCCCTGACCATCCCCTCGGGACGCTTGATCCCGCTCCGCGTGCTTCCAGGCGGCGGCGGCAACGCCTTTGCCCCTTTGCCGAGCCAGGCCCCACGGCCCCCCTCCCCTCAGCCCCACTGTGTGTTCTTCTAGATGTTTTTTTTTTTTTTCTGTTACAGTTTCAGGTCTTATGTTTAAGTCTTTAATCAGTTTCATTTTTATGAGTGGTAAAAAATAGGAATCCAACTTTTTTTGGGGGGTGAGGGGTAAGGTAGTCCGGTTTATTATTTATTTTCAGAGGAGGTACTAGGGGTGGAACCCAGGACCGCGTGCATGCGAAGCATTCACTCTACCACTTTAGCTGTACCCTCCCCCTCAGCTTGACTGATTTATTTTTGCATCAGATTGTCCAGTTTTACCAGCACCGTTTATTGAAGAGACTGTCCTTTTCCGCTAAGTATTCGTGGCTCCCTTGTCAAATACCAGTTGACTGTAGATGTGCATATTTGTTTCTAAAGGACTGATCATATGATAGGTCACAAAGCAAGCCTGAGGAAATGTAAGAAGCTAGAAACCACACCAAGTCCCCCTGACCGCAGTGGGGCAGAACTCGCTGCTGGACCTTTTCTGCCACGCCCAGTAGTGACACTGATTGTCCCTGGGGACAGATTTCCTTTGTTTTGGAAAAATTACACGAAAGAGCCCTTCAGTTATATTTCCTCCAACGGTTCTGTGGGTTGTTCTGTGGCGGCACAGAACAAGCATTTTGTTTGGTTTTTGTTTGCTTACAAGGGCGAATGGGTGAAATTAGTCGGTGCTAAGAGGCTCCTAAGTGGTATTATTGAGTGAGAAATGTAAGGTGCACAGGGGTGTGTATAGTGATTACACTTACGTGAAAAAAACATGCAAGTGTGTAAATGTGTTCATCAACAACCATGTGAACAAAGAAGAAGCACATCAGGCTGTACACCAACCTGTGAGCAAGAGGCAACCTCATGGTGCGGGAGAAAAGTAAGACCAAGGAAGGCAAGTAAAAATGGGAAAAGACTTTTTAAAAAAGGAAAAAGAAAAAAAGAATACAAAAAGCAACAGTACCCATGTTATATGAGCCAAAGACTAGACTTCACTAAACTAGTGGTGTGGGGTTCAAAGTTACTATTTTTCCAATATAAAAGGAATGAAACCTTATTTTGTAGCCATAGTCTTGTGATTGGGGTCATCTGTGTTGTAATATGAATACCAAAATACAAAAAAAAAACTCTATACATAAACTGGAAGAAAAGTGATGGCAAAACCCTCTATGACAAAAACAAGTACAAATTATCTCAAGTGTTTCTGTTAATCCATTTTAAATTGCAGTTTGAGAGGATAGAGTAGAAGTGTCTCATCCTCCAGAGCAAAGAAAAGAAACGCTAAAGCAAATTTGATTCCAGATCATGGAATGAAGGAGGTAGCCAGGAACAGCTTCTCTCAGTTCTGACTTCCAAGTCCTCCACCATACGTATTGATATAACCATTTTACAGATGATGAAGTTGAGTCTTGGAAAGTTTCAGCAGCTTTCCTAAGACTTCTCTGCTTGACTTTTGGCCTGTTTACATAATTCCAAAACCCATGTACTTCTCTCTATGTAATTGTACACTCTGGTATACTCTCCTTTCTTCCTTCACTCCAGCCTAGTTGTTCCATAAACACATACGCACTTCCTGCCCCAGGGCCTTTGCACTTGCTGTTTCCTCTGCCTGGAATATTCTCCCTTCAGATAAGCACTTGCCTTTACTCTCCTCCTTCACAGTGAATCCTTTCCAGATCAACTAACTTAGAATTATACTGTCTGTGGCCAATCTTACTCCTCCTAATCCTGCCTCCTGTTTTTTTTTTTCTATCACTCATCATCATTTGATACATGCTGTATTTACTTACTTATTTTGTTTGATTCCTATCACAAGAATGTAAGCTTCATAGGGCTGTGATTTTTCTCTTGCGTTCACAAGCATTTGAAATAGTGCCTGGGACGTATTAAGTACTCCTGAGTGGAGTAAACGAGTAAGTATGCTGCTCTTCTCCTCTCCAGGCTTCAGAGCTGATAGCACGGAGTTCGCCAGGTGTGCCCTCTCATCACTACGTCCTGGTCATGCATCTCTACTAGAAATGTCTATGATTTCTAGACAGAAAAACAGGAGGGACGGGCTACAGGTGAGGAACATGTGTCAATAATGTTACTGAAGAAATTGTAATTGTGTAATTGGAAAACATACTTTTTATCCATGCTCATACTTCACACAAAAATGAATCTAGGTAGATTACATACATACTTTTAATAGTGCAAAGCCACAGAAAATAGAATTTTATCTTGTCACTAGAGAGGTAATAAACAATGTCTATATTGCAAAAAAGAATAACTATTTAAAAAATAAAGTTAAGATTTTAGCAGACAAATGGGAAAGGTGTGAAGAAACAATTTACATAATAGATAAACAACCTGTAAACAAACATGGAAAAATCTTCAACAAGTTAATAAAAGATGCAAATGGAAACAATAATATGGTGTCTCTGTCTTGACAATTATATAGCAGTTTGGTGAAACGGTTATGACAATGCTAAATGCAAAAGGCAGAATCCAAAATTACATCTGTCATGTTTACAGTCATGCACATGGATGTGGACAGGGAGGGAACCCAAGAGTGGAAGGCAGTTTGGTCTGCTGGGTTTGTGAGCATACCAAAATTCAAAGTTTACTTTATTGTTACCCTTACCCTATGTTATGGTATCCCGACCTCTGAGGTCAATACTTGCCTGGCCAGTTTTGGGTTTTGTTGTTGTTGCTATTTTAAAATAAATAATTTTTCTGTCTCTGTCACACAATATGTATATATTTTTTTAGAGCATTGAGCAAATGCAGCATAGTGCAGAGGTTACAAGCACCCATCTAGAGCCAGATTGCCCCAGCGTGAATCCCAGTGCAGCCTCTTACGTGACTTTGGACAATTCACTCAAATGGCTTGGTTTCTGCATCTTTAAAATGGTCATAATAAGAATTCCTAACTCGTGTGGTTATTGCAAGGATTGAATAGTTAATGCATGTGAATCACTCAGGACCATCCCTGGCACTGGATAACAGTATCTATTACTGTTAGTTAACTATTGTAATTACATGTGTAATTCTTTTCTCTCTCTCCCTCAATATTCAGTTTGCAATCCTCTTGATCAGATTGAATCTCTTAGCAAACATCCTTTCCAACCTTAATAAGAATCACAGGGTTCCTTGCCAGAAGTCTGTTGTTTGAAACTGTAGTGATGGGTCAGGTCATCAAATCTGATCTCAGATGCCATCTCTGTAGCCATCCAACCACAGAACACAGCCAGGTTAAGTCACAGTTTCTCCAGGTGGCAGAACAGACTGGAAAATGTTGGCTCCTGGAGCTAAATCACCAACTATATGGGACAGACATGGAAGGGCAGACAGCCTCCTTAGGTGCTAGGAAATTCGGTCAAAACTGAATTTACCAAACATCTGTCATGTCCCAGGTATTGTGCGAAACCTAAAACCAGAGTAGTAAACAACACAGGCGTGGCTTTCATAGGGCTAAAGACAAAGACACACATCAGATAATCAGAGGTGTAGTGAGTGTGCTGAGAGGCGCAGGGGCCGTGGGAGCTGGCGGGCTGGCCAGCAGCTGTTCCACGGCCACAGGCGGCAGAACCCAGGTTTCCTCAGCATGGGCTGTCCACAGGGGTGGTGGCACTGGGCACTAAGGAATGAGAGCAAGCATTGCTCAGACATCCCCTGAGGCAGGCAGGGACTCTTTACTCTGCAAGTCCTTGGCAGCAGGCAGGTTCAGGGAGAGAATGTTAGACACTCAGATGGGTAAGATAATGTCACCTCCTGAAGGAGGTGACAAGGATATACCATATTCTAGCTCTGCAAGTCATTCAGGTTGGCTGGAGCCTAGAGTGAGGAGAGCGCTGAGCAATGAAGCCGGGGCGGCCCACGGGGGCAGAGCGCCGCTCACTGGCAGTGCGACCCTGCAGCTCACTGCCCTCTTGCCCCTTCCACCTGCTTCTAGCGCCAAACTGAGCCTCAGCTGGCGGGGAGACAGGAGCCTTTTTCCACCACGTTAGCGATACCCAAGTGGTCCAAACCCACACTCAGAAGAACCTGTAACGAGTAGAGCTTGTAACTTTGTACATCAGGGCACAAATAAGAAATGAGATTCCCTCTCCTGTCTGTCTCTCTGTCTCATTTTCTCTCTCCTGCTTTTTTTAGCTCAAAGTCCAACAACTTCTCCTTTTCTAACAAATAAATAGCTTAATGTTTACTTTACCTTCTCCCTCATGTTCTAAAGGAAATGAGAATATAGCCCTTAATTTTTCTTGCAAAAATGATGTTTGCTGAAGGTGGGGTTAGGGTTAGTGGGCGGCTGTGTGGAAGGAGTCTCTGCTGGGAGCTCTCAGTCCACAGGAAAGAAACATGCTCTTTTCCACCGGAAAAGTGGGATACGCCCCTTTATCTCATCCATGAGTTGTTTTTCTGCAACTGCGTTTCTTGGAATCATGCTGATACTCACTTTTTTGTCTTTCTGAAACTATACAACTTTGGAACCCTATTTGTTTCAGAAACACTGTATGCTTAGAGTGCACAGATTACCTTTTTGGAAATAATTTTGGATTTATAGAAAATTCGGCATTCTTCTGTAAGGAAAGCTTTCCCTCTCCCTATGTATTTATGTATTCACCTCTGACTGGACTTGTGGATTCCTGTTTTATTTAATGCGTGGTAATCTGTCACTGTCGCTACTTACTTTGATGATTAACGTGGCTCAGATTTGGCCAGCGAGGATCCTTGCAAGCTGGCGTCTATGGTCTTTGACAAATGTCTGTAATTCCTTGAGCAACAGGTGACCCACAACCATCTTGTAGTTCCTCTGCCTCAACCCTGGAGCCAATATTTCCAACAAGTACTGGTTCTCTTTAGTGGATGTTGATATGAGGACACCAAGATCTGGGCACTCAGTATGTTTATTTCTGCTGGAGTGTCATTGTTTCTAAACCCTCTTGGAGAGCAGAGCTGGGAAGTATGCGCATGTGCACACGTAGACACACAAACATACAGACACATCCAGCTGCATTTCTCTCTCTCTCAGTGTAGCTATATTTTAAACTCATTAGTTTACACACCGGTGCTTCCAATTCCAATCCAACACCTCAGGGTTCTCTCCAGCCCCTCTCTTTCCATATTTATAAAAAACACCTCCAGCAGGATGTACTTCTTGGCTCAGCCTCCTCGTGTGTAACTGCTCTTTCTACCATGCCAGTTGCCTCCTCAGCCTCCAGGGGCTGCCACCTCCATGGCTCCTGCCTATTTCAAGAGAGAAGAATGGGTAGAAAGAGTGGCCTGATGGAAAGGAAGGGAGGAAGGAAGGGAGAGAGGGAAATAGAAGGGAAAAAGGCAGGCACTTATTCTGTCTCAAGGCTTATCACCTACACATGGTTCAAAAAACCAAGAGCTTACTCAAAGCGAAGGGTTCAATACTGTTTCCGAAAGCTAAATAGGAAAAGAAATGGATACAATTACAATAGCCAAGAGATAGCAACAACCCAAATGTCCACTGACAGATGACTGGATAAAGATGTGGCAGTATATCTATACAATGGAATACTACTCAGCTATAAAAAAGAGTAAAATAATGCCATTTGCAGAACCATGGATGGACCTGGAGATTGTCATTCTAAGTGAAGTAAGCCAGAAAGAGAAAGAAAAATACCGTATGAGATCACTCATATGTGGAATCTTAAAAAAAGACAAAGGAACTTACAAAACAGAAACAGACTCACAGACATAGAAAACAAACGTATGGTTACCAGGGGGAAGGGGTGGGAAGGGATAAATTGGGAGTTTGAAATCTGCTGTGATTTTCTTCCTCATTTGAACAACTTCTAAGCCCTCTATTCTTTCAAACAATTTTTATCATTTATTTTTAAAACTTTTAATGGAAGTTTAGTTGACTTACAATGTTGTGCTAGTTTCAAGCGTACAGCATAGTGATTCAGCTATACAGACATATATATATATGTATTCTTTTTCAGATTCTTTTCTATTATAGGCTGTTACAAGCTTTTGAATATAGTTCCCTGTGCTGCACAGTAGGACCTTGTTTATTCTGTATAAAGTAGTTTGTATCTTAAGCCCTTTATTCTAAGCATACACTGTTTTTGCTCTTCTTGGCCTGTCTTACCACTCAAAATCTACAAGTCGGGTTCCCCAAACTTTCTAGGTGGAGCCACAGTTGGGGAAATGGTGTCAAGCCTGGTGCCCTCTGGCTTCAGCGCCATGTCTTACCACTGGACACTCAGCTGCAGTTTCAAACCTCCATTAGCTCCTTCAAAGCCTGATGCCTGATGGTCCGGTAACTCCCTGCATTTGGCAAAGGAATTCTCTCCTCTCTTCCTCACAGATAATGGCCTGTGATGAAAAAGATAAATGGTTCTGAAGCTTTTCCAGATGGGGAAAGCGAGGGCACAGAACATGGTGCCGCCTGCGCACTGGTCTGTAGTGTGCGCAGTGGGTCCTGTGACTGTCAGAGATTAACGACACCCTCCTGAATTCCCAATCCCTGTGTCGGGACAGCAGTGAAAAGTATTGTCTTATTGTCCTTATATGTCAAGGTGATCTTATGTTCTAGTAAGTGAAACTCTTCTCCCACTGACAAAATCCCCCTTTAAAATAACAGTTAAGTAAAACTGTCATTAAATTAAAGAACTTTTAAATAAATAATAGTAAGTAATAGTAAAAGTGTACAAGGACATGGCAAAAATTGTGATAACCCAATGACTGAAGTCTGTGAAACCTCACTATTTTGGAAACACTGTGAAGTCTGGTAGGTAGCTGTGACTAAGCAACTGAGATTCCACTGTCACTCGCTCTGTTCTCTGGAGGACACGTAAGGACATCGCCCCTTCTGACATTGATCTAGGTTGTAACGGCCAGAGCCCTTCGTAGGCTCTCTGTTCGGCCTTAATGCAGCCAAAGGCTGACTTCGTCACCGCACTTGCTCGCAGTTAGAGAAGCAATCTTGTCACAGGTTTGCAACAGCCAGGGAATATGCTGACAGGGTCCAATCTGAGTGACAGTCTTCGAGTCCTGTAAAAAGCCATACAATTAACCCAAATAAGGAAGCAGGCAAGTTGGCCAGGACCGGGCGTAGAGGCTGGCATGCCGCCTCCCACTTGGAACAGCAGTCTAAGGGCGTCCTCTTTTTGGCTCTTTCTGGGAGGCAGATGCACGCCCTGGGGCGTGTACAACAGGTACAGTAAGAGCAGTGCTCTGGGAGACCCTGAAAGTCCACCAGGACGTCGTCAGTTGGGGGCCACCTTTGCTTGACAGGGTTATGGTATTTCCGTTATAGCAAGTATTATTTTAGCTTAAAAAAAAGATAAATATGTTGTTTAAGTGGCAGGTTGTAGGAATGGTAATTCCATTCTTGGCAAAGTCTTAAGAGGAAAAGCCATGCGGTGGGGCGGCAGGGGCAGGGGGAGTGGGGGAGATGAACGCAGAGCCTGTTTATTCCTTATTTATTTTGTTCATCTCAGCCCCTTTACTTCTGGGAGTGATTCCAACTTAAAAAAAAACAACAAAACAAAAAACAACAGAAAAAACCAACACACACAATCAATTAAGAGACAAGCTGCTTACAAATTGCCAGGAAATGAGAAAAGGCCTCCCCTACTTGCTATCAGGCCCCTCCCCTTAAACATGTGGATTTGATCTTTAAACAAAAAGCCACTAATGTGCTGTGTGATCTGACTCAAGCAACTTGCCCTCTCTGGGCCCAAGATTCCTTCTGTTCACAGTGACGGAGTCATACTATTTCTCCTCAGTCTGTAATCTATTTTAGGGTCACCGACTTCTTTGAGAATGGGAAGAAAGCTGAAGATTTACCCCCCATTTCACTTTCTAGACACATACAAAACGTGGCCTGTAATAGCAGGGGCCCCCAGAACCCCGAGCACCCTCGTGAGAGGGGTCCCGGGGTCTCCCGCAGCCCTGACGGGAGAAGCAAACTGAAGACCGACATCCCTCCTCAGCCCTCTGTTCCAGGAACAGACAAGGACCAGGCAGGCCTTCCTGGGAGGCCCTGAGAGTGGAAATCCAGCTTCCCTGGCCTGGCCTGAGGCGCTGCTTCTGGAAGGCTGCCATTTAGGCAACCAGCGCTGATGTGACATTTGTTTAATTTGCAGGAACACACTTTGCCTTTTTTTTCCTTTTTTTTAAGACAGAGCCGGGTGTGGGGGAGTCACCCTCATAAAACCTTTTACTTTCTTGCTCTAACGGGACACATAAAGGCTGATGGGGCAGGAGGAGCCTGCAGGCTGTGCAGGGAGGACGCCGGCAGCCCCAGGGTGGGAGGGACAGCCTTAGGAGGACAGATGATGCAGCCTTCGGTGGCGTAGCCCTCAGGCCCCCACACTGGGGTCTCACCTCCTCCTTCTCCCCCTCTCACTTCCACCTGAACAAAGCTGCCAGCACCACCCCCTGGAACCTTCTGCCAGAGGATTTCAGCCGCCCACTCGGTGGTCAGGGGCTGAGGGCCCTGCTGGGACATTTCTCCTGTGCCAGGCCCTGGGCGAGGTGCTCAAGCCAATAAAGGAAAGAATAAGACCCACACCAGCCAATAATTTTAACCAGTCCTGGTTGCAAGAGGCACCAAAGGACTTTCACCTTTGGGTCCCAGGCCTGGGGGCCCGGCTCTGTCCGACTTGCCCCCAGAGTCATTCACCTGAGAAAGCTGAGCTGGGGAAGGGCCCATGGTGTTCACACGGCTGACAGCCCTGTTCTCTCCCTGTTGGAAGGTTTCAGGGGAACCTTGAACTGAGGCCTGAGGGCCTAATAGTACCCAAGGCAGGCTGCCTTGGAACTGGTTTCCACAAATCTCTGATTATAGCAGTTTCTACTCAGAAAACAGGTCGCCATGGCCTTGGAAGCACAGGAAAGAGGAGGGTGGGGGGAGGGTGGGAGGAAGGGACAGAATCCGAGATGAAGCTGTCAAGGCATACAGAGACTCCATCACTGCACAGATCCTTCTGAACCTCTCCCTCCTTCAAAGAGCCTAAAATTCTCTGGTCTGCATTTCCCAGGTCATGCGGGAAAAACCATGTAACACTCAGATGGACAAACCAGAACATGCTGTGAGCCCTAGAGAAGGGACAGGCAGGGGGCACAGAGCTGCTCCCTCCTTCACCCCTACAGCTGCAGACGGAGCAGGGGCGGTCCCACCACCAAGTCTGAACACGCACTCCCAGGCGTCTGAAGCATCTGGTCCAGAGAAATAAGAACAATGAAAAGATAATGGCTGGTTATGAGAACATGGATAAACCACCAAAGGGCGGTTTTGTTTCCTCATTCTCTACATGTCAAAAACAATACAACAACAGGAACCAAAAAAAAAAAAAATCTGTCTGGAAGCAGCCTTGGTGACATCCTGTCCGGATGTCAGTAAGTCCCCTCTCCAACCCCTAGCTGACAGGACCAGGAGTCATGAAATGACCTTCTGAAGAACACCGCCCTTTGCGGTGGACTGCAAAGTGACCGCGAAGCTTCCCATCTCTGGATGCGTGCGTGTGGCCCTCCCATCAAGAGCCGGAGTCTCTTCTCCACCCCGTGAATCCGGCCTTGGACACGTGGCTTCCTTGGCCAACTGGACATTAGAAGACGTAGTAGAGGGGCTCTAAAAGTGCCTGTACATTGGGGCTTCCCTTTGCTGCTCGGAACCTTCCACCCAAACATGAATGAGTCCAGACAGACAGGGTTCAAACCAGCAGAGCTACTTTCAAAGGGGAAAGATGTTTATCGAGGGCTACATTCATGTCAATGGCTGTATCTACATATGAAATTCAAAGAAGAGGCCAGGCCTGGGCAAGCCTCCTAGAGGATGCGACCATCTGGCCCTTGCCCCAGGGGCTACTGACGCAGGCCACCCCGGACCTGCCAGTCCCCCTCAAGCCACCCCAGACCACAGGAGCCACGCAGCTAACACAGAGCCGTGAAAAAGCACAGTTTGTTGTTTGAAGCCTCTAAGTTTCGGGGAGGTCTGTTATGCTGCAGAAACCACCCGCCACACCCTCCCTGCCATCCACTCTCAAGGAAAAGAACTGGCTGGTTCCTAAGGGATGCTGGGCCGACTGGACCCAGTGGGCCAGGAAAGCGTCCCGGGGCCAAAGGGGAAAGAGCACTCAGCACGGAAGCCTGAATTCAACCCACCGTCCTGCTGTGTCGTTCACTGCGCGCGCCCTTGGCGAGAGGCAGAATATGTCTCCGAGCCTCAGCGTCCCTACCTGCGCACAGCGGACGGCCAGCCGCCGCGTCACATCCTCGTGGGAAGGAAACGAGGGCGCATCTGGGGAGACCAGTGCCCGGTAAGAGCCTGCCTCACTTTTACTTGTCTTCACCGGCTCTCGCAGACCCCAGACCTGCTCACACGGGAGGGCCTCGCCAGGGCGGCAGGGAAAGCCTGTTGCTCAACCAGCCGCTCCGATCTGCGGCCGAGGCACTTGGTTTTTTAATCTCTCTGAGGAATGAGACATTTCATCTAACATTCACCGCATCAGCAACTCTGTAAGTAAAATGTAGAAAACACGAAGTCTTTATTCATTCCATCAAGCGGTAATTAGGGCCTGGAACAGGAACCTTCCGTCGGCAGGCACTCTGGCCTAATTGGGCGAGAGGACGACTCTGGTGGGGGGATCTTGCAGGGTCTGTGGAAGAAGGCCTCATCCAGAGCCGCAATTTCCCTTCTCCGTTCACAGCCTCGGAGAAAAAAATTAGAATGCTGAGCTGTATTAGGAAATTAGACAAAGTGGGAGCCACACTAAACAGACAGAACACACACAGCCCACAACCTGCAGGACCCCCGCAGATCCCTTAATGTAAACACGCTGGCAAGGCGCTCGGCTGAGGCAGCCAAGGAAGACGGAGAGGCAATTTTAATTTTGTTGTTTAAAAAGAAGCAGCTAAAGAAACTGCCTTTATGTTATACTGAGATGCTGCTGCCCGCCGCTGGGCTCCAGTGAAGAGCCGAGGCTCGGGCAGGGAGCGAGGGCAGGTCAACAACACCTGTTGGGGAGAGCAGCCAAGAAGAGGAAGAGGAAGGAAAGGGAAGTGACAGTTCTCGGGCTTCGGGGATGGCAGGTCCTAGGAGAGGAGCTCTGCCTACCTGACCCCACTGAGTCCTCTTGGGGGCCCTACGAGAGAAGCATCATCCATCACCTTGTGGGAAGGGATGGGCTCCGGTCACCCAGCAGGTGGGGAACACCGAATCCTCACCTACCAACACCGGGAAGGCAGGAAGGGTGGCTTGCAGGCAACTCCCCCTCGTGCAGAACTCTCTCATGAGGTCACTGCATCTTTCCTAGAAGTGGCCAGTAGAACTTCTCTTAAGTCCATGGCACAGAGCCAGTCCCACTCTGAAACCAATCGTTGACAATGGCGTCATGACGTGACCACAGTTAGCTTAGATTAACCATGGTTACATCCCGTGGAGGGGAGGAGGGCTCACCTTCCCTGAAAACGTCACCACCTCTTTCATGAAAAAAATTCGTAGCTGAACAAAACTGGGGTTCTACTACAATGGAAGATGGGCGGAGATGGTTGCTGGGAGGGCAGCCGATCGAGAAGAAGTGCAAGATGAGGGCAGAAAGTTAGATGGACGGGCCAGATCATACAGAGCCGTATACAGCACAGCGAGGAGTTAGGATTTTATTCTCAGGATAATGAATAACCACTGCAGGGTTTAAGCAGAGGAATAACATGAGACAACTGATATTTTTGAAATGCTGTGCTGTGTAAAGAACACTTGGCAAGAGTGGCAGTAAAGAGACCAATTAGGAAGCTATTGTCCTAGGTCAGGAAAGAGACAATGGTGGCCGGGGCTAGAGGGTGGCAGGGGAGATGGAGAGAAGGGTATTCATTCGAGACACACATTGGAGGTAAACTGGCAGAACCTGGTGGGAGATGAGATGTCGGAGGGGAGAGAGGAGAAACTGGGGCTTTGCAAATGGGTGGGCAAGGGCGCTATTTACTGAGCTGGGGGAAGATTTAGGGAGAAACAGATCTGAGAACACAGATCAAGAGTTTGGTTTCTTTTCATATGTTTGGGTTATCTGTAGAACATTGACATGAAAAATTCAAGGAGACAGGCAGAATTGCAAGACGAAAGCTCAAGAGAGGAATTTGGAAGTCATCACTACATAGACGGTATTTAAAGCTTGATAACAGGTGAGCTCACCTAGCAAGGATGTGCAGATGGAGAAACAGGCTGAGGACCAAGACTTGGGAGGTCCAATATTTAGACGACAGAAAAGGAGGAATAAACAGAAGGGGGGGGGGAGGCAGAGGAGCACAGCCTGGAGACAGCGTCTCCGAGAAGGAGAGGGTGTGGAATGCTGCGGAGAAGCCAAGAGGACGACAAAGTGTCGGTGGGGGCGGGCGGCACGGAAGCTGTTGGTGACCTCCCCGAGTTGTGAAGTGGCGTGGTGGGGAGGGGTGCCGGACTGAAGTGGGCAGGAGGGTGGCTGGGGGGTGGACAAGAGGAGGCCGTCTGTGCAGACAATTCTTCTGAGTCGTTTGGCGGTGAAAGAGAGCAGAGATGGAGCAGGAGCTGAAAGAAGTATTACAATCGCAGGCGGCTTGTGACGTTTTCAAAGACGACGGATAAGAGAGCAGGTCTGTACACTGCTGGGAAGGACCCCAGGTGAGTCCTTAAGAGGGTAAGAGGCTGGGATGCAGAGCCCACGTGGAGAGACTGGCTCTCGGAGTTTCAGGAGGGATGAATCTGAGCACCGCAGCAGGCGGGCTCGCAGACTTAGGGGAGGAAGGGTGAGGGGGCTCCAGTCTGAAGCCTTCATCTCCTCCATCACGTCCGTGAAGTCTGAGGCGCGATGCTGAGCTCAGAGCGAGGTGTGGGGGGTGAGGTGGGA
Source organism: Vicugna pacos (assembly GCF_048564905.1). NCBI lineage: Eukaryota > Metazoa > Chordata > Mammalia > Artiodactyla > Camelidae > Vicugna > Vicugna pacos. The sequence goes on along the minus strand of NC_133021.1, from coordinate 5,068,239 downwards.
AGTAAGAGGAGGGAAGAGAAAGGAGCTCTGAGGAGTGAACAGGGAGGCTACTAGAGGAACATCAGACAATAAAAAACCTTAAAAGGCCATTGACTTGAACTCTGGTTTTCAGTTAGGCAATCTCCCAGCCAGCCTACGGGATCGCAGAGCTGAGCGGACAGGGATCAATCGGGGAACTGGCACAGAAAGCTTAGTTCTGCTCTCAGTGCTCATCGTTAAAGAAAAACAGGTACGTTTCTGTAGGGGCCCCAGCAAGCATGTCTGAAGGGTGTGTGTGCGGCCACGCTTCGGTGAGTCAGCCTGCCTTTGCTTGCCGGCTTACATACAATTTCTGGGCTGCATCATCATCATTTCAGAAGAATCTGTAATTGGCACTGGTTCTTAAGCTTGAACACGAAGTTTTCTGGTCCTTAAATTTCCCCTGTCAAATACTTAATGACCTGTAAACTACTTAAATACACCAAAAGAGCTTCAATTTTAAAGGACCTACCAGTAAATCCTTCCGTAAAGTGACCTTTTTTTTTTTTTTTGTAACGCAAATAGCCTGGACCTAGAGGTTTTTCTGAAGAGAGGCCCGCCTGCGTTCTGGAGCTTTGTGGCCAGAGCAAGCACAGGTGGTTTGTACTGACATCTTGTATTTCCGAGGACATTGACACACATTTGCTCAAATTAATTACTCTTCCAAGATCTCACCCCTGACTCATTTGATGGGAACAAGAGCTCCTGGGCCGACGCGAATACAGAGGGGAGGGTGGGGTGGAGGCCAGCAGAGCAGGCCTGGGACAGACAGTCTGCCACTCATTAGAATGGAAGCAACAGCACTTCACTTACACCCAAAAGTTTGTCTGTGAGCATCAATCCCCAAGCAACAAATACCAGAGCCATGTGGGACAAAGACTGGGAGAGAAGAAAGCTGTTGTGAGGGTCCGGACCAGGGTGGGGAGTGTGGGGGTGGGGTGACCTCCAAGAAAATGAGGGGGTACGGGAAAGGAGAGGGGAGGAGGTAGAAGCAGCTGGGGTGCACCACTGAGGGCATCCACGGTTAACCCCACCAACACACTTTTAAGTTAAACTTCTGATACCATTAGCACTATGGTTACAATGAAAAGGTATGAGAGGCAGGGTGTGAAAAGCAGATCAAGTTGTATACAGAAGGTGGCCAAGGGATATGCCCCATGAAGCACTGCTGAACAGTGGCACAGCCAGGCCCCAGGCCCACCTGCCACTGTCACAGCCCAGCTACAGGCTTGGGAGGAGGGAAGAGAGATGAGGCCGACCTCCCAGTATGGTGACTGGCCTCAGTTTATCCCTCCAGTCGGGAAGGAAGCAGGTTAAGAAGCCAGATCGCCTGTGATTTAACCACTGGACACACTACCCCTTGGCAATGACCATCACAATTTGTGAGTGTCTCAGGCCTTAGGTCAGGGTCTGCCTATAGACACCCAGGGAAGGGAGGGAGCGGAGGATGAGTTAAGTCACATTCCTAACCTCTCAGCATCTTCACTTAACCTGCCTGTAAAAGAGAGATAGAAGGACCCATCTCAGGGGTTGCTGGGAGAACCAACAATGTGGGTAAGTCACTTAGCATGCCGCCTGGCGTCAGTAAGGACTCCACAAATGACAGGTTTGGTGGCGCCTGGAGAAAGGGACCCTGTGGCAGAGGCTGCCTCCAAAAGCCATCAGATCCCAGTGAGATGGGTCACTGAATCATGCCTGTGTCACCACAGGGTCAGCCTTGGGGTTCCCAGACCAGGGCTGAGTAAAGCTTATATTCACACATCCACTGAGTCACTGTACAATTGAACTGAGGGCCAATTACATTTCAGGCACTGTGCACCGCCTGGGAACACAGCAATGAGGAGACAGCAGGCCAGCAGAGGGGGCACCTGGACCTCAGGGAGCAGCCACAGACCCCAGACCACCAGGCTGATATGCATGGCCCAGGGCTCGTTCTGGGCAGGCAGCAGAGCCTGCCTGATTTCATTCTGTTTCTCTGGGGAGGACAAAGCCTGTGGCTATGAGGAAATGTGCTGCCCAGGCAGGATGAACTCAGAAACAGGGTGCTAGTAGAGGCCTCCTGGGACCAGCTGAAAGGAAGCAGAGGCAGGGGTCACTGGCAGGTGCTGGGCTGGGGCTGTATTTCTGCTCATTACTCAGTGAGCAATGCCCTGGGTTGGAGACCCTCTTCCCCTACGTGCCCCTCCCCACTCGGCTATGCTCTGTTGTACCTCTGACAGTACTGAATCTGTTAAATGCTTTATATTCCGTTTGCCAACACAGGGATGATTCAGAACAAGATTGGGTTATTACAGATTCAGGAGGCACTACACACACGGCTGTCATGTTTCAGTTACCCTTTCTCTCGGTTTAATAAAATTTGCCACACTAATACAAAGCCATCTTTTATCGTTTTCCCTGCAGTTGTAACAAGTTGTCCAGCTCCCTCCTGCTAATTAAAGGAGGAGGGGACACAGCAGCTCATTGGAAAGCCAGTTTCCAGTGAGGCTGTCAGTATCTTCGCAGCCATTTAGCTCTGGTTCTTATGGACGGACCTTTAATGGCCCGCTCCTCCATGATTTGAACCGTAATGAGGTCAGCAGCTGGTGGCACCTCCGCCCGCTGGCAGCACAGCACTCCCCCTGGGCTGGATGATGTGGGCTCCGCAGTCCGTCCTCCCACGCCTGTCTGGCCCGGCATCACTGCCTCGGCCCTGATGTGCGTGTGACAGCCTCCCAGGCCAAGGGTCCCCAACAGAATAACCAGGATTGGAGGTCGGTGGTTAGACAGGGCCCCCTTGCCCCACCCCCGCCCCTCGGTGGAGCAGATAACCGGAAAAGGGGAGGAGGTGGGAGAAAAGGAAATGGGAAGAGAAAAAGGAGCTGTAAACAAAGAGCTGCCCTTGTGCTAAGTCCTGAGATGGGTCCAAATCAGCCCGCTTCCGGAGGGCCCACGCTTTGTTCGTCATCCCACTCGGGAGCCTTTAGGGAGCGAGGCAGGGAGAAGGGCGCCTGTTTCACGGCGAACATCTACCTCCGCGCGCGTCCCCGTCTGTCCGGCTAACTACCTGCTACAGCAGCTGGGCTGCTGCCCTTTAGAACAAGGAGGCGCGGGCAAGCAGGCGCAGGATCATTCCCGGCGCAGGCGGCCTCCCCTGGCGGGGCGGGCAGGCGCCCCCGCCGGAGGGCTGCGGCTGCAGGAGGTCCAGGCACTGGGGACTAGAGCGCCCCCAGGGCAGGGCAGGAGTCGGCCCCGTCTTTTTAGGGGGAGGGGGGCTTCCCCCAGGAGACGCCTGTCTTCTCTCGGGGCTCTGAGACCCTTTCCATCCGTGAGCTTCGACCCCACTCCTTGCGCAGAGTCGGGGAATCAGAACACGCCAAGCCAAGGTCAACGCTGGGGCGGGGGCGCTTGGGCTGGTCGGCCCTGCCAGCCCCTCGGCTCAGCCCGCGCCCCTGCGTAGTATGCAGTGGTCGTCGCCCCCGCTGTCCCCCGGCGGCGGCCTGGGTTCCCCGGCCCTCTCCCCTGCGCGCACACTAAGTTTACAGATGGAAGCCGGTGGCGCCCGTTGCAATAAAAGGCAGCAGCTCCGCTCCTGAGCTTCAACGAGAGCATTTTCCCCTGTAACAAAGGGCTGGATTCAGCAGCCCACTGCCATCTGAGCGGGGCGAGTTGCCAGAGTAACGAAGGCCTAGCGCACACGTGGTGAGAGGGAGCAGGGCTGGGGGTCCAGGGCGCAGCAGCCTCGGCTGCCATCCAGGCCCAGGCCATGGGGCCCTTCCTCGGGCCGTCAATCCCTTCCTCCTAAGCATGTCTCCTCGGCCCCAACTCTCCCTCACGGTCCTGCCCCCACCCCACACACCCTCAGCCTTTAAGAGGTCCTCTGGGAGCTTGTATTATGTTCATGAGACACACCTGGAGCACCTCGTCTGTGACGGGTAATGGGTCAGGCCATCGGGAGTCAGCCGGGAGTCAAACTGGACACTGGCTGTGCCCATGGTGGGCCTGGGAGGCACAGCCCACCCCAGACGTGGCGGGTAACAGCCAGAGAGAAAGCAGATGTGGGTTCCTGTCTGTCTGAACAACAGGTGGGCTTTTCTGCAGGGTGGGGAGGAGCTCAGAGCCGAAAAGCCGGGAGTGCGTGTGTCTGATTTCCTTGGATGGAGGCGGGCCAGAGGACAGAGTTCCGAAAGTGCTTGGGCCTGCTAAGCCGTGGAAGGAAGCCAGCAGGACGATGAACAAAGCCCACCCATCCTGCTCATAACCGCAGGAGGGCGGCTGCTGCTCTTCCCCAGCCCTTGGCCTAGTAAAGGCTGAACTTGGCTTTTGGTCCTCGGTTTTCAGAAGTTCACATTTTACTCCAGAAAGTTAGGGTTGCATTCCACCCTGCTTTCCTCCCAGGGACCTAAAAAGGTAAGGATGGTCTTAACTCCTTTTACAAGCTTCTTCTTGGGCACCGGGTTCACCCAGGCCCCAGAAGTTGTTCCCTAGAGCCCGGAGAAGCTGGAGTATGGGGGATCCCAGAAGCACCCCCCGGGATCTCACAGCTCCTCTCCTGAAGCTAGGCTGAGGGCTTCAGGGCAGCTGCCTTCCAGACAGCCATGTGCTGGTATCCTAGGAGCAGCCAGGCCCAAAAGCAGTGCTGGCTGGCCAAGTAACCCTGAGGCCACATGGGAAAAGAGGGCAGCAATAGACACTGTCCATATGTCCAGTACACAGAGAGTCGCTTTCCTTTGTAACCGACAAAGAAGAGGTTGTGCCTGGAGGGAAGACGAGGTGGGGAGGCCCACCTCCCTAGGCCAATTCCTGGGAGCTGGGCCAGCTGGGTCCCTGCCTGCATGACTGACATCTCAGTAGTCACATGCATCCCACAGCCCAGTGGTCATAAATCGTCTATTTCAACCACATGAAGCTGGAACAGGGCGGGCGTCCACAGTGAGGGCCCCCATTGCCAATAAGCAGGCAAGCCACACGTATTTGGAAACTGGCTGCCCACTCTGGTCCGCCAGACGTGGCTCCTCCCTTCTCCCCATGTCTAATCAGCAGAGTCCTGTCAACTGGCCATTCTACAGAGTCAAATTTATCCACTTCCAGACCTTTCTCACTAGCATCTGCAGCAGCCTCATGTTTTGTTTTGTTTTGTTTTGTTTTTTGCCTCCTATCCAGCTGCCCAGAGGATCTCAACCTGTGCCCTTTTGTAGAAATCCCCACAGTGGCTTCTTTGTGCCTTTAGCCTCACGTACAAGACCCTTCACAATTTGATCTCTGCCATATCTCTGGCTTCTCTCTCCCCTCACACCTTGGCTCCAGCCTGCTTGCTGTGACCTAAACAAAAGTCTTTGCTGGCTTCTGTGTGTTCTGAAGCTCTTCTCACAGCCTCACAATACCCTACACCTCCCATTCTTCTCTTCCCCCTGCTGGCTCCTAATATATATCTCCTGCTAGATTCAGCTCCTGCATCACCTCCTCCAGGAAGCCCTCCCTTGTTCCTTGCCATCCATGCCAGGCTGAGTTTCCCCCTCAAATATATTCGTGTGCTCTCCAGATAGATTCTGAGCTTCTCAGGGGCAAGGCCTGGCTCCCTCAACTTTTCAGCGATTCCTTACTGGCAAGCGATTCCGAGTGACTGAAAGTCAGATATGGGTTTGATTCTTCGCTCTTCCATCTGGGAAGGTCACTTAATTTTTCTGACTCCCTTATTTAAGTGGATAATAATAACATAAGACTCTTCGGGTTAAGTGAATTAACGTGTTTAAAGGATTTAACACGATGCTCGACACAAGGTGAGATGGACTCTGTACTATCTGTGTCTCCTCGGCAGCCAGCCCAGCTGGCACATTCTAGCCACCTCCTCAAAACCGCCGAGTGAACCAGCACATGAAAGGAAGAGTACGGCATGGCTCCGAGTCTCCGCACCCACGGCCCGCCTCCCCAAGATAGGCTTGGGTTGGTCTGTAGCCCTTTTCCAGTGGGTCATGAAGAACTGGTGACCAGCTGACATGCCCCTCACCAGACGTATGTGGCCCCGCAGTCGAGAGTCAGATCCAGACACATGAACGGGTGAGAAGGCAGGAGACAGAAGCACAGATGAGACTGAAGGTGGGTGCCTGTCTCTGGGCCATCGTGAGGCTCGAGGGAGCGGAGAAGGGGCGCTGGGGATGGTCCTGTCCCACATAAAGACCTTCTCCTACATCTCCTCGCCTGCTGTTTCCTGCTCCCGAGACCTGTGCTGCCCCGCTGTGTGGTCTGGGAGGCCGTGTCTACACGTGAGAGCCTCTCCCAGCGCATGCTGTTGCTGCGGCTAAGCATGCCCAGAGCAGGCTCCTGCCTCCCGAGCGGCTGTCCAGCCGCGCCTGGAACTGTTGGGACTGATGCTTCCACTGGGGCAGGAGAAGGGAGGGACGGGGCCTAGCGGGTGGGTGGGTAGACGGGAAGGCCGAAACAGGAGGGAAAGAAGAGAAGAGAGGCTTGAAGCCCTGATGCAGATCTAGGGGGAAGCCTCTGTCAGAACCATCTGAACTTCCAAGTGGGCCGAGCTGAGGACCGGCAGCAACCAGCCCTCTCCGGACCGCCCTGAGCCCCGGGGCTGCTCCTCTTCCAGCTCCACCGCTGCTGCTGCCCGTTGCTCCACTCACCCTCGCCCCCGACCCCAGAGACCACACACCAGGGAGCAGGACCAGCTTGCTCCCTCCCTGGCTGGTTTGCAATTTTGATTTCTCACCTTCCCAAACAGCCAGGATTTATGGCTCACTTGACAGAAATATTTAATTTTCCAAATGTCTATTATTCAAAGGCTGTGGAAATCTCCAGACCTAACATTTCTGCATTAATATCCACATAGAGCTGAGGCCAAATAAAGATCTTCCCAGAGGCGTGGCAGGGGGAAACAAGGAGGATGAAATCCTGGGCAGAAAAGGAAAGGCCCCTAGACAAGCCCCCGTGAAGCTCACTCCAGCCCCCCAGAGGCACCAAGCCAAACACCAAAGCTTTGTTATCGTCCTTATTAACACCAGCAAGTGCTGAGTGCGCGCCCGGTGTTGCGCTACGCGGTTTGAACAGCCAGATCTCGTGTAATCCTCGCAGCCCTGTAATCAGCCCACTTCTCAGATGAGGGAACTGAGGCATAAAGTAATCTAAGATCACCCAACTAGAACCCCAACTTTACCGACTCTTATCCACTATCAAACCAGCTCTTCTGTATACGTGATGGAAATTCTCTCTTTCTTTCTAATGGTGTAACTATTTCTATTTTCAGTGGAACTAACTATTCAATTCAATTCTGTCTCATTAGATTCAGTGATGAATTCAAAGTGTACATATTTGTAGGGACCCAGCTATGCATGGAGCACTGCTGCGGACATAATAAATGTGAAGTCAGGCCCCTTGTCGACCACGACCACGACCCGAAAATCTCTTTGGAAAGCTGGGCACATGCAGCGTCAGCACAGGCAGCAGGGTAACGCCACCCGCTAGCGGACTCAACCCTACTGAGATAAAGGGAACAAAAAAGACTCAGAGCAAACAAGAGAGACCCTGCCGGGCCCCACTCCAAGCCTAATGCGGAGAGCGTTCATTCACACTAAGTGCAGGACAGGGGAGAGGAGAAGGGAGGCGGGCAAGCTGGCAAAAGTTAGAGGCAACCGACAAATCACAGAAAGTGGGAAGGAAACCAGGAAGTTCAGCTGTGGGGACAGAGTACCCCGCGAAGCTCCGGAGTCCTGGCTCACTAGAACACAGAGTGGTGGGGTGGTTTCCAGTAACCCCGAGTGATGAAAAAGTGATTAAGCTGCGTGCTGAGTACACTGGTTAAGAAAGCATGACTATTAGTCACACTTTCCTTATGTCCATTCACATGAAAATATTTCATTCAAGCTGCCAAAGTATTTTTTTTTAAAGTTTTGGTGCTTAAAGAAGTTAAGTTACATTCTGTAACTGGCTCTGTAATTAAGCACCACAGCCAGGCAGGACTGGCAGCTCCTGCTGGACAAGAAGATTGTGTCTGGCCCTCGCTACTCAGGGCCCAGCACAGGTAAGCACTGAACCAGAGATGAGGGTCCTGGGGCTGCTGGCGCCTCATTCATGCACAGCAGAGAAGGCAGGGGGAGCTAGGGAGTCTCTGCCCCTCTGCCCCAAAGTCAGTCCTGGGGGGCCAAGACCTCATTCCCCAGCTCCCAGGAGGCCAAGCTTAGAGCAGAATTGCCACCCCGTGGCCCCAGGGGTCCTCTGCTATCCCCTGGGGGTCACCGTCCCAGATTTCTCGGGAGTCCTAATCCAAGCATCAGCAGACAATACAGGAGCATCCTCACCCCCCTTTGTCCAGTCCTCCATGGCTCTAGTCAGTTGCCACCTAGAAAAGTGACAGGAAGAGCAAACAAAGCAAAAAGATGAGGCCGCACCAGCATCACTGTGGTGAGGCTTTACTAAGGATCTCAGAAATCTCCATAGAACCAAACCCTCACAGCTACCGAGCCAGAGCGAGAAAAAAAAGCACGACGCAGAGAGAGACCAACGTAGGACACCCACACCCACCATGTCTGGCAGGTGAGAACGTCTGCCTGCTTTCTCTTTACGTGAACCGAAAATGTCCCCTGAGTCCATCTGCCTCTATCAAGTACGTTCATCCAACTGTTAACTTGTATGCACTCTACTCGCTCGTTAATCTTCTATCATTTATGTTGCGTGTAAATGCCACTGCATCAGCCTGGCTGATGTGAAGACATCCGCCGGGTTTTTACTGCGAATGGGGGGAAAGGAAGTAATATTTAGAGCACGTCTACTATAATGCAGACACTTCATGTAGGTTTCTCTCTTTTCACCTCATAACAGCCCCCTGGAGAGATATCATTTCCGTTTTACACATAAGAAAACTGAGGCTCAGAGAGGCCAAGTAAGTTGCTCAGAATTGCACAGCTAGTAAGTGTCAGAACAGAGATTGTTTCAAGTGCTTCTGACCCTGACTCCAATACCACTAACGATGCCTTCTTGATGTTGTCACCAGCAAAAGCGCAGGGCGAGGCCTCTCGTGTGGCAACTCTGGGGACAAGGAAGATGCCTTCTGACTTCAGACAAGAATGCTCTTCGTTTTTGCCCTGAGCCTGGCTGGCATTTCGGGGGCTGACTTACATGATGAATGGGCTCAGGGCACACACGGGATGTACTACATCTTGATTTAGTGAAGCGCTTGATAGGTCGTCTGATTAAATTTTACTTGCAAAATTAATTCAGATTGTCTTGGCTGGGTGCTCCCGTCACCCAGACAGCAGAGAGGCTGGGAACCTGTAAACAAGTGGTCAGGAGAAGAGGCTGGTGGTGGCAGGAGCGCAGCCCCAGGGGCAGGCGACTTCGAGAGCAGTTCCTGCAACGTGGCAGAACTAGGGCTGGGGCACGAAGACTGCGGGTGGACGGAAGGGGCGCCGTGCGGAACGGAGAGTCTGGACGCGGGAAGAGGGTTCCTTCTCCGGTGGTGACGGTCGGACCGTGCTGGGCAATGGAGGAGGCCAGGGAGGGGCGTTTTCAGTCCCTGAGTTCTCTGTGGTCATAACACATGGCCCAGAAACACCCTGAGCGGGCCACAGGAGGGCAAGAGTCAGCCCTGGTTCCTGAATGGTGCCAGCAGGCAGCTCCAAGAAGCAGCCAACGGCCAGGGTGATTGAAGCCTCAGTCAGGCCAACAGGGCAGCGGGAGTCGCAGATCCGGGCCTTCTTTGAGCAGGAGGGCGGCCTAGACGGGGTCGGCTCCCCTAGGGATGTCAGCTCACACCGGGAAGGGGAGGCCCACTGGCAGGCTGGGGATCCAGGGCAGGGAGGGAGAGGGACAAACTGACGGGCAAGAGGCAGTCAGAAGCCCCGTGCCGAGTGGAGGGAGTGGGAACGGGACTGCCATTCACCATGAACAGAGGAGGAGAGAGGAGATGAATCATTGTAATTGTGAACCTATGGGGCACAGTCAAAAAAAAAAAAAAAAACAGGTGTCCTCTTGTGAGTGTATGCAGCAGGCGAGGTGAGTGCAGTTGTCTTGTTCTCCGAAAGCGGAGCATAGGGGTTAAGCCCACTCCAAAGGCAGGTAACACCCAGGATGCTGAGGAGAAACCTCGGGACTTAGACAGAGTGGGTGGGCGGAAAGGAAACCAGGCAGCCCCCAGAAGAAAGCAGGCAGCCGAGGAATCTTGACCCCCACCTGTGTGGAGCTGGCAGGAGGTAAGGGGAACTGACTGGAGTGGGGGCGGAGGGCGGGGAGGCACAGCCTCCAGGATGCGCGGGGAGGCACAGCCTCCAGGATGCGCGCTGTGTTATCCTTGTGAGGTGGCTAGACCTGACTTGCATTTGAAAGGTTTACTCTGGCAGTGACGTTTAGAACAGACTGTAGGGAAGGGGACAGGGCGGACAAATGAGGAAGAGGAATTTGAAAAGAGGATGGCGGTTCGGACTAGGATGATGGTACCTAGCAAAAAGTTTAAAGTGGTGAAATTTGGGCTATATTTTTTCAGGTAAAACAAACAGGACTGTTGAATTTGAATTCGGGGTGTGAGAGAAGAAGGAAAGGACTCGTGAATGAATGAATGTATGCACGCATGTGCGCGTGCCCCAGCCTGGCTGCATCGTTGCGCAGACCTGGCGGGACGACCTTTCCTTCTCCCGGGCCAACCGCCCCTCGCTCCTCTTCAATTTAAACCTTGACCGAGACCTGTCCCTTCCAACAGGCTGACAATTTACTTTAATCCAAGTGACACAGCCCTTTGTGTGCTGGCATGGAAACCTAACCACCACCTGAAAATGCGTTTCCATGAAAAGAATTGTTTTCAAGTAGCCAACAGCCAATTTATAAATACATTGCTAGAAATATGACCTGTTCCTAAGTGGGAAGCGCCTGGATAAATGCTGCCATCGCCTAAACCATCAAATCCAAGGCAAAGCAATTTCTGTTGCCTCCAAGACTAATGGGCCCAGCCCGGCCATGACTCTTAGGTGACAAGGCCATGGAGAGTGAGAAGAAGCCCCAAGGCCTCTCGTGACGACAGAGCAGCTGGGGATGGAGGGGAAAGGGACGTGCAGACTTCACACCACTCACAGCTCTCCCAAGAGGTCGGAGGGGCCGACAGAGAGTAGACGGCAGACCTTGTCTCTGCTCCCCCACCCCACCACTCCCACCTCACCACCTAGACACTGGGCGCTTCTCAATGCTATCTGCCAAGTAAGAAACTGCACGGAAGGGAAAGGCAGGTGGACAGTGAGAGGGAAGGATGCCTGCTGTGTGCACCTGGCAGCAGCCTCAGTTCCAGCGCGAATTCTACCGAGGGAAGATGAGAACGTCTGGGAGTGTGGGCTGGGCGAATGAGTGTGCCAGCAGACCCGAGTGCAAAGCGCTGTTAGCAACCTCCAGGCAAATCAGAGCAGCGGGAACACAAGCCAGGCCTGTGACCTCTGTGTCCGCTCCAGAGACGCCCTCCCACCCTCACCTGGCCCCGCGCCTCCCTGTGGCTTCTGGTAATGAGAGCGCCCAGTGAATAAGCAGGAAGCTGCTCACTGGGCTCTGCATTCAGAATCCCCGACAGTGAAAAACATCAGAAACACTGACTTTCTGGGTCTGGCAATTTACAAAACTCTATCTGCAAGAGTTAAGCGTGAAGTCATGGTGAGGCTTGGTAGACAGCATGGTGCCGCCCGCGCTTTGACCCAAGCGTGCGTGGCCTGGAGGAGGTCCAGGGCTGCAGAGAGCAGAAGCAGCAACCGCCCCCTCCAGCAGGCCTCTGTGGACCACCCTTTCAGGATGCCCGGTTGCAGTGTGGTTCCCGTCTCCTCGCCACACTCCCAAGCCGAGCAAACACCCCTCATTTGGAAGGAGGGGAAAGGGCCTGGGGCATCTGAGCCCACCCACAGGAGACTAGACAGGAAGAGGAAGCCAGGCCACCCCTGCGACTTTACGCCATACACCAGCTTGGGAAGCAGCAGGAAAGAGAAACTGGGAGAAAAACAGAGCCAAAGTGGAGGCAGGAGTCCACGCAGGGGCCGTAAGTAAGGCTGAGAGATACCATGGTCCAGCGCCGACTCCTGACCCTGACACTGAAAGAGACGGACGCAGGACGTGCGGCGAGAACACAAAGGCTTTTGTGGCAAAGAATGGCGAACTGCCCCCTCCAACGATCCAGGGCTTTTTTAGAGCATAAACTGTCACTGCCAAGGTATCCTGGGCTCAAGAACTCACATCCACAGACGTTTTTGCTGGTCCCACTGGGGTCCGACTCTAGGTTTTTAGCTTCAGATATTCACTCACCTTTCTGTGGCTCACGGGGGCTATTCCAGGTACTGGGGGTGGGGTGTGAAACCTGTAACATTCTCCCTAATGTAAACGTCCCACAGGCACCCAGCCTGCTCACCTCTGTGCCTCCCTGCAAAGTGGTTTCTCTGTTTGAAAGTCTGGCCTTGACACTGTGGGCTGGCCCTTCCTGACCGCACCCTCACTTCCCGCCCCGTCCCATCCCCTCCACTCGGCTGGAGGCGCTGGGAGTGCACAAGCTGCTTTACTTGTGGGAAATCTCCAGGCTCAAGTGACACACGGGCAGGCAATGTACAGTTACTCACACGTTCAGATGCCTCAGGACCCCGTCCTCACTCCTGCCGGTTCCCCGACCCCTTTACGTGCCTGCTTCCCTCCCTAGGCCCAGAGGGCTCTCTCACTCACAGCTCCGGGCCCAGGGGAAGCCAAGTGCCGTTTTCTGGTTCCAAATATAACCCCTGAGTTCAGGTCATAGCTTCTTTTCCCGTAGCCTCTTGGAAAATTAATCCATTTCTCATTCCTCTGACCTGGGTCAAGTTCCCTAGGTTTCTAACACTGTTAACCCTCCGACCCTACTCCACTTGCCCCACACCACTTTCCTCTGAAAGCACTTCCAGCTACGTCACCAGGGGCATCTAAAGTCACAATTCCGGGACTTCTTGGAAGCATGGGATGCTGCTGGCCATCCCTGCTCTTTCCTTTGTTTTCCATGACACCACCTCCCCCCCCGCCCCTGTTTCCTCCCTCTCAGTCACCCCGAAGGCTCCTCCTCTCACCCCTTAAGTGTTGAGTCTCAGATTTGATCACTGGCCCTCTTCTTTCCCATGCCGCCCCCTCCCTGGGCAATCTCGACCAACCCTTAGCTGATGGTCCCAAATCTGCACTTCCAGCATCTTTTCTATCTCCCAAATCCTTGGATTTGTGTAATTATTGCTCACTATCATCTCTCCCTTGGAAATAACCTCAAACCCTGCCTCCCTTCTTCCACTCCCCAAGCTGCATCCCAAGTCCACCTGCACCCAACACTCCATCTTCTCCACACCTGCACCCCAGCAACTGAACAGTCCTGGAGGAAACCACAGAGCCAGGGTGACTACTGGCACTTAAATTTTATAGCCACAAGGTTCAAACAGGCACTCAGCATCACCCTGTATTCGCCCTACAGATCCTGGTAAGGTCATCCCCCTGTGCGCTCAGACTGCGGTTTGATGCCTTTCTTTCCTCTTATCTCAACTCCCCTCAAGACCCTCATCTCGTTGCCTCACCCTGTGGTCCGTTGAGAAAACAAGTAAACAGGAACCCCCTTAATTTCCCGCCACCAAATCTACAGCCTTCCCTCCTCCTGATCTCATATTCTCAGTCATCCCCCCATTTATTCTCCCAGGAGAGGCCAGACTAGCAGTTTTCCAACCCCTCGCCTTCTCGAGCTCTTCATTCTAGAAGGGATCCCCCTCTTTCCTGGATTATCAATTTATGCCCCCCTCACTAGGTCGTTCCCATCACTGTACGCGTGCTCCGCCACCTCCTGTCTTTCAAAGTAAGATGCCCTCCCTGGAACCCACGTCCCCCTCCAGCCGCAGCTCCGCTGATCTGCTCCTCTCACAGCGCACCTTGAAGCACCTCCTGGGCCCGCTCCCCCACTCCCCTCCTCCCGTTCACTCTGTTCACTGCAGCCTGGCTTCCTGTCAAGGTCACCCATGACCGCCATGTTGCCAGATCCTGTGCACACTTCTGTGTTCTTCTTCTGTGTGACCCCTCAGCACCACTGGACACAGCTGGCCTCTCCCGCCTGGGTGCTGTGGCCCCACCCTGCCCTGGCTGGCCTCCTCTCTCTCTGGCCACCCTCTCTCCATGTCCACTGCTGGCCTCTCCACCTCTACCTGACTCTAAGATTGGCAAATGCCAGGGCTCAGTCCTCAGCCCTCCATATCTCTATTTTCTCCCTACATTACTTTTATTTTCTCCTTCGTCACTGGTGACATCCAAATTAACCCTGACCTTCTGCCTGGGCAAGAGACTGATACCCGACTGCCGACCTGTCATCTCCGCTGAGTTGTCTAATTGGCATCTCCAGCGTAATCTGCTCCAAAGAGAAGTCCCAGCCTGTCCCCCCGACCAGCCCAGCACTCCTCAAACCCTGCTCCTAGTCAGCACTGCCAAGGGCCCCACCGTCCTCCCAACCACTCCCAGCCTCCCGGTCCACCCACGCCAGTCTTGTTGATTCTACAGCAGTGACACCACGACTCCGCTGGCATCTGCCCACTCTGCTATGACCCCCCCCAAATTTAAGCCACTTCTCCCGCCTGCACGGCTGCGACGGCCTCTTGGGGGGTCTCCTGGTTCTACTCCAGCCCCTCTGCAGCCCACTCTCTCTCGGCAGCCAGAGAGATCTTTTAAACACATAAATTAGATCCTGCCACTCCTCAGCTCAAAATCCCTTAATAGCTTTTCATTGCACTTGGAACCACATCCAACGCGGGTGACAGAAAACCCAACTCAAACTGGCTTAGATGATAAAAACTAATTCATTGACAGCAAAATGTCTGAAGCTGTTGCAGACCGCCTGTCTTCACCCCTCAGTATCCAGGGGAGCCCTTTCTGCGTGCCATGGCGGGCCACGGCGGGCCACGGAGGCCAGCAGCAGCCGGGCTCTCAGCCGGGGTCCTCAGCGCCCAGGCGCTCCGTCCGCTCACAGGTTGCCCTGCTCTCCCCCCGTTTTGCGGCCTCCTCTCCCGGCTCCTCCTCCGCGCCCACAGCCTCCCTCCTCAGCCTCTGCCCGTGCTGGTCCCAGGCTTCTGCTCTGAGCCCAGCAGCGTTCTGTGGCTCGAAACCTTTCCAGGCTTCGGGTGGGGGTGTTCGCCATGCCTCTCCCATCCCCACTCCAGCCCCACGTCCTTTTAAAAGAACGCAACCTTTAGACACGAAGCTGCAGCTCCCATGAAGGGAACCCTCTTCCTTTGTCACACTTTATGTCTGTCCACAACCACCACGTAACAATACCCCCTGGGGGACATGTTTCTTCTGAAAAGAAAGAGCCAAGAAACAGAGTGTCCCCTGCCCCCGCCCCGCCCCGGTCCCTGGGATGACAGCCGGTGCCGGGCCTGCCTGGGCTGTGCACCCACCCCTGCGTGTCCGACAGGCATTGCACGGTACCAGGTTCCCCCGGGGAGCAGGTGCCCCCGAGCTGAGGTGCTTCCCCGTGCAAAGCACCCTTTCTCCCCTGCAAATCCGCCACTCCTGCTGAGTGACTTGAGGACTCAGCGAGGCTCTCGGGGCTTGGATGTCCTGTCTATAAAATGCAGGGGCCGGGAGAGTGATCTTCGGGCTACTCTGGCTCAAAAATGCAATGCTTCTCTGGTCTAGAATGTTGGTGTGGAGTTATGTTTCCACACAAAAGGCCTGGCCCCGAAGCAAAAAGCTTGCTGGTGCAACACAAAGGGTCTTGGGGCTGGGGGCAGGTGCCCAGGGACACACCTCTGCTCCAGGGTGTCTGTGCCAGAGCCTTGCACAGGTGGCAAGACTCCCCAGCACACACACCTGTCCCACCTGTCCATCCTCCAGTCCTGCCACGGCCAGCACTTACAACACGGCACGATGCGGATTTTCACGCATCAGGGCGCTCCTGGGTGCCAGGCAGGGTACGGGAGGGAGCGTGGGCCTGGAGCCTGGCAGCCTGGGCTACTAGCATCACGCTTAGGTGCCTTCCAGCACCAGGTAACAGGTGATGACTCACGCAAAGGCTTTACTGAGGACGCCTGCGTGGGCATCTCCCCAGTGTCCGTCCCGGACATGGCCCCCCACCGGGGACCCTCGGGACTCACCCTGACATGAGACCAAGCAGCTCTGCCCGCTCTGGCAGGCGCCCGGCAGCGGTAGTTGCAGATCCCCTCGCATCCAGCACACCTGGCCCCCTAATGAGAAGTTTCTCACACTCTCACCAGGCTCCCTCCGTCGGGCAGGTTCAGTAAAAGATTCTCATAAAAAATAAATTCAGCACATTTAACCCAGATTTCAGCACATTAGTGGACCCGTGGGTAGGAGCCTGAAGTTTCCAAATTATCAGGCAGTTGCTGTCTTTTAATTAAAAAATAATGATGATGAACTCATGTAATTTCTGGTCTCTCCCTGAGAAAGGTTTTCTGATTTCGCATGTAAGATACTGCAGTGGAAAAACCGAGTGTTTACGTTGGGACAAAAACCGTGTCTGAGTGGCTGGAAACAGGTAAGTCCTCCCCGCTTGGTCGTGGCAGCTCCAACCTCCCCTCCATCCCCCCCACCCCACCCCACCCCCCACCCCACCCCAGCTCCTTCCGCCTCCACTTATCTGATTGCTGCCCTGAAAGCGTGTGAGGCTGCACGTCTGTGCGGGCGTCTGGCCACCTCTGATGCTTCTGCCTGAGCCCCGCTCAGCAGCTCCACAGTACTCCTCCCTCTGCGTCCCTCCAGCCGTCCAGCCACCTGTTGAGGACACTGCGTGCCAGGAGCCAGACATGCCTGAGGCAAGGTCTCTGACCTGTAGGGTTCACAGTCTAGCTGCAAAGAGAGATCTCAGAATAATTGAGCACAGATGTTCAGGGCCACGGTGGTCACACGCCCAGGGTGTTCCAGGGGCAAGAAGATGCAACTGTTTCTAGGAAAGGCTTCCAGGTGAGGCTTCACGGAGGAGATGACCACTGAGCTGACTCCTGAGGATGAGTGGAGGAGAGAGGGGCGGGCGCTTCAAGTAGATAAGACTGCCGTGCAAAGGGGCGGGGGCACGAGCATATACAGGGAGTGGTGCCAGAGCCCAAGGGCCAGGCTGCCAGGGGAGGCCCCCACAGCTCTGCGGGCAGGAGACTCAAGCTGGACAGTCAGGCAAAGCCACACCCACCCCTCGCTGTTCTGAAGCTGTGCTCGGCCCCAGAGCCTGGGATTAGAGAGAGAACAAAATGGTATTTGGTTCCTCTAGCAAGATTCTGAGTCGTCTCCTTGTATTTCTGATTCATACCCAGTTCACGAAGGCCTGAAGCCCCTGAAATTCCATCCTTATTCCTAATGGCCGCAGAGTGGGGAGGGGACTACGGGAGAGGGGTGGTATTCATGACTCAGAAAGGGGAGTGACACACAGGTACTCAAGCCGAGGCAGGAGGGGACAGGCTGTGCCCAGGCCCCCTCCAGGTGCTGGACTCCCGCCCAGACTGCAGTCCCCTTCCTCTGAGTGCATCTCTGGGGAGAAGGAGTCAGGCTGTTGGAATAGCAGGTGCATAAGCCACAAACGCCCAGCGTGGCAGGAAACAGGCAGGCACGGTCCCCCAGGAAGTTCTCCGCCAGTCCAGAAAGAATCCCTCCAAACTGCTTGGTCTGTTCTCACGTGGCCACCCTTGCCCCACCTCCTCACCCTCCTTGATCACTGCCCTGGACCAGACCTCGTCCTGAGGAATGCGCAAGCAAACCCACATCCACCGGGGTGAACCAAGCGAACAGGAACGGACGGCCATGCCGGGACTGTAAGCGGAGGCTTCCAGTGCGGGGCGCTGCCTGCCAGCACCTCTCTTCTCCTCTGCACGCTGGTTCCCACGGGAGGAAGCTGCCCCAAGGACCCCGTTAGAAGCACAGGACAGCTGTGCCTCGGGGTCGACATCTGGACCCACCTAGGAGGACCAAGGACTCTGGCCGTTGGCCACAGCGGCACCAAGGGGAGAAAGCGAGGGCACCCAGGCCACAGTGTGGACACCAGATCACAAAGCGGAGGCCAGGGGAGCTCAGCCCTGAGCCACGCCCCTTGCCAGGGAGGGAGGAGGCTGCTGTCCTTGGCTCATCTCTGAGCACGCAGCCTCAGCTCAGCAGTTCTCAGCTCCTTCTCTGTCTTCACAAAGCCTGAGTTAAAGAACCACTAGGTGCCATTACCTGAAGATTCCTGAAACTGGTGGTCCCCACCGGGCCACTTTAATCACGATTTCTCGAGTCCCGAGTAGGCAAACCCCAGTAATAAACAGCTTCAACGCCTCCCTTCCCAAACGCATTGCTATTGCTATTTCACACAAGAAAAGAGGGCATTAAGAGCCTGAGCCCTGTGTATATTAAAATCTCATCATTTCCTGGCTGTGTGACCTTTGCCAAGTTACTTCACCTCTCTGAGTCTGTTTTCTTCACACATAACAAAGGGTTAATAATAATAGTGCTTTAAAGCCCTTAGAATAGTGCTCACAACACAGTATTCAGCACAAGTCAGCTATTAGCATTAACATTATTATATGTGGTAGGATTATGGGCGATTCCCCTCCTCTTACGTGTGCCTTACTGTATTTTTAAACTCTCTTCAATGAGCATACATCATTTTATAATAAGAAAAAAATTATCATAGGGGAAAAACCTTCAATTAAATTAATTCAATATAGTTTCAGCCAAAAGAACATTCTAAAGGCTAGCGACAAGGTGGTTTGGAGTGAGCAGAGCTGCATCTCTGGTGTGACTGTGTAACGCACACATGTGCTCTCGGTCCCTTTTTAGCAAACACACCCATGTCTCCTCACAACCGTGGCTGAGGTTTATGCCATTACACCCCGCAGCGTGAGCGGCCGAGGCAGCTGGTCTGGCCACCCCCAGGCCCGGCCCCGACCATCTCTGGTTCGTCGATGCCTCTCTGGCCCCGAGAGCACAGCCACGGGAGACGGCAAAGCCCTGCCTCGCGGCTGGACCCCTGCAGCTGAGTTCTGACCCTGCCACTGACCAGCTGCGTGGTTTCGGCCAGCTGTGCGACCTCCCTGCCTCAGTTTCCCCATCCACAAACGAGAGAAAACAGGAACCTCCAGCAGACGGTTGTTGTGAAGACCCAGTGAGGCGCCTCAGGCACCACGCCAGGCACCAGCCTGGGCGCCTGCGCTGCGCTCCACGCCCTCGGGCCCTCCGTCACCCAGATGCTGCCTGGCTTCCTCTTTCTGGTGCATTTGTGGAATAGGCCACATATGGTTTCCTTGACGACATCTCTAGTGGTTCTCCCCAGCTGTCTGAGTCCAGCCCTGACCCCTCTCCTACTGCAGGACCAGAGCTCTGATGCCCCCGGGAATGGTTCCCTTCCTTGTTTGCCCTGATAACTCAAACGCAGTCAGCTCCAAACCCAAGCGGATATCATCGGCGAGGGACACGGCTTCCTCGTAACAGTTGCAGTTCTTCCAATGTCCAAAGAGTATTTTTCTTGATACCTACCTGTCGTGGCCATTTTGGTTGAAAGGGCTTATTCAACTCAATTTAACAAATCTTATCAATGGTTTACTCAAAAGGTTTACTCAGAAAGGAAGAGGGTCACCCCTGCGCTCAAGAAATGCTTAGTGTTCTGGGTGAAATAAACACAGGAATAAATAGTTTTAATACACTGAGTGGTAGATTCTCTGATAAACCTGCTGAAGGTTTGATGATGGCTCAAAGGAGGGGTCTGTCGGCTCCGCCCAGAGGGGAGGGGTCAGCAAAGGCTTGAGCTGGGCCTTGCAGGATGAGTAGGAGTTTGGCAGGTAGGCAGGGAGGCAAAGATAGAGCAGTGCCGACAAAGGCCCTGGAACGCGAACGAGCAGAGCACGTTCAGGAGGCTGCGCCTAAAGGCCGCGCCTGCTCCCCGGACTGTGGGAGCAGGTGATGGAACACACTAGAGGGCCCCACGCAGGGACATGTGGTGCTTTTTGAGGCCACAGCCCTCTTCAAGAACCTGATGAATGCTACCGACCTTGTGCCTCAGAGGCACAGATTCACAATTTTGCATCCAACTCTGAAGACCTCCCACCAACCCCTGAACCCATTCAAGGACCCCCGTGTTGATGACACCCAGGTTCTGCACCCTGGGCGAGCATCCTCAGGAAGAAACCTGGTAACTAACGTGCTCCGACCCTGCATTCTGCAGCGTGGGTTATTCCTCCCTAAAAGCATCGCGACACACTTCCCCACATTAAAGCTGCCTCGCTTTTTCCCAGTCACCGACCCAGGCCTGCGAGATCTCTGGTGATCTCTCCCCAGAGGCCAGGAAGTGCCTCCGTCACCCTTGGGGTCACCATCACTTCCACAGGTGCCACCAGCCCAAGAGACATTCCATTCTTTGCCTGTCCACCTCACCCTTCACTTTCCATTGCCAGCTTCTCCACCGGTGACAAAGCCACAGCCCCAGCCCCACAGTAACTCAGTTATTTAAAAACTGCAACCTTGAGAAGGCCTTTGGAAGCCAAGCAGGTTAGAGCTGCTGGTGCCCCTTTACCTGGCTGCCTCCTTCCCCCTCAGGGACCCCACTGTCTCATCCCCACTCACATTCCCTGTGCAGAGACTCACCAATGGGATCCCCATGGAGGCATCTGGCTGATGTGTTTGGTGACCCTCCTCAGCTGGGAAAAGCTGACATGGCTTTAAATATTTAACCACTTAAAATACGTAGGTAATGATAGTAACTTTGCTGATGGCAGCTTGAATTAAGCTCCAGATCAAATAAGATTTGTTGAAGCTAAAATACTTCCAATTAAGTCCCCGGCCAGCTTCCCTCACAGCAAACAGCCACAAGAGCACTGGACTTGGAGTCCACCTGCAAAGAGGGGCAGACAATACTCTTTTGCACTGTGTAGTTGTGAAAATCAAATGAGATTGTGTCTGCAAAACCGCTTCCTTTGGGGACCTATTATTAAGTGGATACAAATGTAAGGGATAACTATCACTGATAGTTTAAGTTGCTCCCTACTCGTCTAAAGGGTCCATCCTATGATTTGCCAAACCTCTTAGCCAGAACCTTTTTAAGACAGCAGGGACACAGGCCCCGGGCTGTCCCACAGGCCCCCAGAAGCCACCCCAGCACTGGCACGAGGGCTGTACTCTCCTCCCACAGAAGAGGCTCCATTTCAAGACGTCATCCCCTAGACAGAGCGTTCCGTGCGCTTCCTCTGACCTTGGTTAGACCCTGGGCTGAGTGCCTCTGCCCTGCTCCGGAAGTGGCTCTGGCCTTTCCTTCCCTTGCACAGAGTTCCTCAGGAGAAAAGCAGCCTCTCACCCGACCCCTGGAGCAGTGAGGACCCTGACCTTCCCCCGGATACCTCCCCTGGGAGGACCCCCGCCATCCCGGGATACAGTCAGGGCGCTGAGCCCCAGTGGGCACCAGCGGAGTCGTCCTGCAGGCTTAACTGGATTGCCTTGACCTGACAATGGAGAAACTCAACGCCTTCCCCTCTCTGACTTCTTCCTTCTCTGGGGCGAGCTAAATCATTGAACAGGAGGGCTGCCAGTTTAAAGGTCTCAAGCAGCAAACTCCAGCACCTGGCCCACCTCAGCACTTCAGGAGGAGAAGGGACCCGAGGCAGCCTGCCCAGCCAGCCCGAAGAGGTAAGGAAGCCAAGGATGATGGCTAATGCAATACACACAATTTCATTACTAATGTGAAAACAGATTCTAACTCATGGAGAAAGAAAAGGGAAATCTGCTTGGAATACTAAGTCCCAAGGATTTGGAATGGCTGGATGGGCTTGTCCTGAGAGAGTGGGCCTTTTACAAAACAGACTTCATGGGGAGGGAATCAGATAGACACGTGTCTGGTAGACTGGGGTGGCACTGGAGGTGGGGGGCCGTCACCTGACATTTCCTACTTCCCAGAACAAGCACCCGCCTGTAACTACTGTGCCCCATTCTTTCTTCCCAAGAGGAGCAGCATCTCCAGAAGCACCTCTCCTCCCCACTGGCCTAGTACCAAACCCGTCCTGGAAAGCAGACCCAGAGACGGCTCATGTCTGGGGGGACGTGCGGAGCTTCTGAGACCATGAGCGGTATTGGATACCCAAGCTTCTCCCTATCTCTAAAGACTTCCGCCCTCATTAGAGCGATATGATATATGAACGTCCGTGGCTATGACACCTAAACACACTTTTGTTTATTACGGCTAAATAATTAAGACAAGGGTTTTATTTAAGCATTGGCCTTGGCAGTAAATCACAAGCTTGCTCTTTGGGTTTCCTGGCTATATGATCTATAGATACTGATCCCCGCGCTCCACCCTGGGTCCAACCCCTAACAGGGAAAACTCATTCAAAGGTCTGTTTTTACAAAGAACGAGGGAGTCTGTGTTCCAACCTGTACACAGAAAAGCGCGTGTTTGCTCTGCCGCAGATTCACTCATTCATTATTGAGCATCTACTTTGTGTGTGGCGCGGGGCCAGCACTGAGGTGAAAGCAGGGACGGGCAGCCCTGCGGTGCGGTGGGGAGGAGCTGCAGACGCCCCTTGGTCAGGCACCACGCCAGGCGTGCGGTGAGGCCGGCACGGGGTGCCTGGAGCCCAGAGAAGAAGCAGTGATTAATTCAGCGTCGGGGTCTGGGGACAACCCCCAGGAGGTACCTGCATTTGCCTCCCTCTGTGGGTTTCCGGGTAGGACTCCCATGGGCAGGACAGAGACTGCTCTGGTGAGACCCCACGGATCCCAGTTGTACCCACTCATCCTCGTTCTCCTCGTGCCCTACAAAGAGCAACGTGACAGCCCTGTTCAGGGCAGTGACTTTATTCTGAAGCTTGCTCTGCGGCTGGGACGCTGTGAAGCATTTGGACATAGGAGGTCCCCCACCCCCGACCACAGCCCAGACTTCCTCCTGCCTTCATCCTCTCATTTCCAAAGAAACTGTTGGCCAGGTAAGGAGGGGATGACAGAACTGCAGAAAGGAAGGGACGTGGGGGGAGGGGTCCTGTGTGTCCGCTGATGAGCAAAGAGCAGGGGACAGTGACACAGATAAGTAAAGCTCGCTCTCCTTTAACCGCACCGTAGACCTTCAAACGTTTGACGCAGTCACCCTGAGTCTTCTCTCCCACCTTCCTGCAGCCCCCTGGCCATGTCGCCAGCCCACTCCTGGATGCACTGTGGATTTATTCAATGTGTCTCAGGGTGAGGCACTAAGTCCTCGGTGCCGCGTGCCCCCCAACATGCTCTAATCAGGGTCCTTCCTTTAGCTCGCATCGGGGGCCTCATGGAGTTTGTGTCAGCCCCACCTCCAAGTCCTCTGCCCAAAATGAGGCCAAGGCAGGTCGCCCCATTCTGTGTTCACGTCACTGATATTTTTCAAAAATCTGGACGCGAGACTTCTCATTCACTCGTGGTTAATTCCATCGTGTTGGCTTTGGCCCGTTGTTCTGCCTGCCCATCATCCACAGACTGATTCAAGTCACCCGGTGGAGTAGCTCCTCTCCCTCCCAGCCCGGCAGCATGTGTGCATTTGATAATCTGCCTCCTCGCTCTTCATCCAAGACATCAATAGATATGTCACCCCGGATGGGCCCATGATGACACCGTTGGCACCAGACACCTACAGGAAGGGCTCAGTTAATATTTGTCATGCAAATAAGCAACCAAAGGAGAGCCTAGAAAAGGTGAGTTCTCTCTGGGTCCACCCTGCTCCTTAATCAACGCTCTGGGTCCGACTACAAACCAGCTGTAAATCCACCTGTCTGCACATAAGGGCTGTTTACAGCTTTTCATCTTACTCCTAAGGACACAGTCAAGGCTTAGCTTAAGGCTGCCTGAAGTTAAGACACCCGTGTCTAAGATACTTAAACATGGTAAGCTTTAAAAAAAAAAAAGAGCAGCTGAGGTTGACCTGCTTGCTCTTCGTGAGAGCTGCCGGCCCCGGGGAGCACCCACTTCCCAGAGCTGCAGAACCGTCTGCTCCACGCACTCTTTCCAAATGCTGGAGGAAAACGGCATGACACATAATGCTTTGTAATACTTTTAATCTACTTTTTTCTTCTCTGTGAAAACATCTGCCTGTCTTCAGTCTTCTGGCACCTCCCACCCTCCTCCCTGCGATTTCTCAGCACAGTGCTTCTTCCACTGCACCCCTAAGGATGTTTGTCGTCATCTCACACAGATCCGCAGCTTTGGCCCACCGAGGTATAAACACAGCCCTGTGGTCAGGAGGAGCCAGTCAAGCTGGCCAACACTGTACTCATGTGTATTCATGCCTACTACCGAGACATACAAACTACGCCCGCTGATTGGAGGCGGGTTACAGCATCGCTTCATGCCTCGAGGACCGCTCGTTACGTGCGGCACTGCAAATGTGCACGGACATGTGTGCCAAACAGCACTCAACATTCGGAGTTCCTGCTACAGTAACAATAGTGAGTGTTTATGTCACTTCTCTGCTCAGGTGCTAAGTGCTTCATGTATTTCACTCGCTTAATCGTCACTTAGTCCTGTGAGGTGGGTACTAGTGCTCTCTCCACTTCACAGCTAACAGAAGCACGCCGCGGGAAGCAGTACACCTGTGCCTGGAACCCAGACAAGTCCAAGCCCGAGTTTGGGCTCTCAGCTACTGCTGCCTTTTCTTAGGCATGTTTACATACATCAGCAAGACCCCGTCCCAAGATTCCCACTTCACTTCTTCCAACCCACCAGCACACAGCACATTCTCTACATCTGGCTACTCCCCATTGTTCCCTGAACATCCCATGTACTTTCACACCACACGTGCCTCTGTTCATGCTATTGGCTCTGCCTAGAATCCCCTTTCTCCTCTTTTCTACCTTGAAAACTCCTGTTCATCCTTCAAAGCCCAGTTCAATGTCATCTTTTCAGTGAAGCATGTCCTACTCCCATCCTGGACAGGATGGTTTGTTCCCTCCCTTCCGGTCCAAGAGCAATCTGCTTGCACTGCATAGTATGATAACTGGCTAGAGCAAGGTTTATAAATACTGCAGGGTTCTGGAACAGGGGTGTAGGAGCCAGGTGGCTAACAAAAAAAATAGTAAGAATAAAGCTTGCAGTTTGTTGGGCTTTCACTCACTCACTCATCCGATAAACACTTACTTAACGTCTACTGTGTGCGAGGCTCTGTTCCAGACACCAGGGATAGAGCAGTGAGCAAAACACAGCGATCCCTGCCCTCACGGAGCCTACGTGCTAGCGAGGGGAGACAGGCAATAAGCAAGACACGTAAGTAAACGTACGAGAAGGTAGTAAGTGCCGAGAGGAGGGAAAAATGAGGGGAGGGACAGGGATGTTTTGTCATGGGATCCTGATCTCGGAGACTCATGCTCAGTTGCCACAGAAAGGTTCCAACCAGAATGGCACAGAGAGTGTCCCTTTAACTACGCGCAGAACTTGGCCAGGGCTTCAGAGAACGCGCGGGTCCCTCCACAGTCTCACTTCTACCTCTCGCGGCGGCGATGGGGAGCCAAGGCTGTTCCATTACTTTGAGGAGGCAGATACAGACGAAAAAGACCACCTGACGGCACAGCTGGGACTGACACACCCGGAGCAACCACACCTGACAGTGGCGGAGGGGTGTCCGTACACACAAGTGCGCTGCCAAGCGCTTTACGTGGGTCATTTCCTCACATCCCACAGCTTTAGAAGGCGATGCTGATATCACCCACCTTGGGTAGGTGAAAAAACCGAGGCTTGGAGAGGTTAAGCATCCTGACCGAGGACCCACAGAGGTTAAATGATGGAACTGGGACTCAAACATGGGTCTGACTCCGAGGCCACTACACCACCTCCCCAAGCCCCCAAAGGCATTAGTCTAGAGCTAATCGGCCAGGAGTCTTATTCCTTGGGTCATCCCTAAAACGTGCCCACGAGCAGAGACAAGACACCAGGAGGGAGCAGAGGAGGACTCTCAAAGCCAAGCCTGTTCCAAAGAGGGAGCCTGCATGGTCCTAGGATGACAGCTGGGCTCCTGGAATAAGAATTCGGTTCTGCAGCCAGCGTGAGGGGCTTGGTTGAGGGGATAGGCTCCAAACCCAGGCCCGACCGAGCACATCCCTCCTGGGCTCCCCACACGCCTCTCCTGCCCCCCAGACCCAGCCCCGTGCTGCCGTCACCACACCCCAACCTGCCCTGCACAGGAGGCTGGAGAGGCTTCCCGGGAACCTGCGCCCCTGCCAGGGGCTTCTCCTGCTCTCTCCTCCCTTCTCCCACCAGGCCGCGGAGACCACCTGCCACAA
The DNA here is from genome assembly GCF_048564905.1 of Vicugna pacos. NCBI lineage: Eukaryota > Metazoa > Chordata > Mammalia > Artiodactyla > Camelidae > Vicugna > Vicugna pacos. Next base: position 5,042,047 of record NC_133021.1, on the reverse strand, counting down.
GTCCTGTGTGACACTCCTCCACTGCTGCAGTTACCTGCTTCCCGTCCCCACCCAGGAAGGTCACCAAGGACCCCCGAGGTGCCAGACCCCTCAGCACGGTCTGCGCTCGGCCTGCTTCCCGTGCCTCCCTGCAGCGTTCTGCGCCATGGACTACTCCCCCACTTCTCCCTGGGTTTCTGCGACACCTTTCTCTCCTGGCTGGCCTTCCCCCTCTGGCTGCTTCCCTGGTCCCTCCCGTGGGCTCAGGCCCTCAGTGCAGGTGGCTCCAGGGCCCCGTCATCAGCTCTCCTCTCTTTTCACATTAAACGTTCTTTCAAGGGGCTCTCATCCAAACCCGTGCACCCTGTTTGCTCGGTTACAAAATGTGCATTCCCGGCCTCGGCCTCACTCCTGGGCTCTGGGTGTGGATGTTCAACTGCTGGCTGGACACCTCCACGTGGATGTCCCACAGTCACTTCAAATCAGCTAGTCTAAAACAGAGCTGAGGCCATCACCTGCTACTGCAATCTAGTGCCCCCCTGTACGCCCTGTCTCGGTGAATGGCTCCCAGCTGCCCCAGATGGAGACTCAGTGATCACAAATGCTGGTGACGGTGCGGAGAAGAGGGACCCCTCGTGCACTACTGGTGGGAATGTAAACTGGTGCATGGAGGTTCCTCGAAGCATTAAACATAGAGCCACCATATAATCGGGCAATCCCACTTCTGGGAATATATCCAAAGGAAACGAAAACACTATGTCAAAGAGATATTTGCACCCCCTCATGGTCATAGCAGCCTTATTTACAATAACAAGACGTGGAAACAACCTAAGTGTCCACTGACGGATGACTGGATAAAGAAAACATGGCATATATATACAATGGAGTATTATTCAGCCACTTAAATAAACCAGGGAAATCTTGCTATTTGGGACAACATGGATGGACCCTGAAGGCATTTTGCTAAGTGAAATAGGTCAGACAGAGAAAGACAACATCTGCATGATCTCACTTACAGGTGGAACCTAAAACCCAACAAACCTAATACACAGAAAAAGAGATCAGACTTGTGGTTACCAGAGGTGGGGGGAGGTGTGGTGTTGAAGGAAAACGGTCAAAAACTTCCAGTTACAAGACAGATAAGCATCAGGGATGCAACATACAGCATGGGATGGTTAACTCGCCGTGAGACACACAGGCAAGCTGTGACGAGAATGAATCCTAAGAGTCCTGATCACAAGGAGAAAATTTGTTTTTTGCTTTTTTGTTTTATTTTTGATTTCTCTTTTCATTGTATCTAGATGAGATTATGGATGCCAACTAAACGTACTGCAGTAATCATCTCACAATATATGTAAGACAAACCATTACGCTGTAGCCCTTAAACTCGTACAGTGACGTATGCCAATTCTATCTCAATAAAACTGAAATAACAAAAACCTCTGTCCTATTAGAGTAACTCGTATTAGGAATTCTGTAACTAATGGGCCTTACAGTTACATTAAAAGGGTATGAAGTATCGGAATGCTTTTTTTTTTAATTAAATCACGTTTAGTTAGTTTTAACATTGCATATATCTTCTGTCTTGTAAAACATGCTATTAACTAATTAATGCTAGTGAGTCAATAATACATCAACTTACAGTCTTGAAGTCAAGATTCGAGCCATATCTCAGACTTTGAATCAGCGCGGTGAAGCTGGAAGGGAGTCCATTTCTCACTTCAGGGACCATGAGCGTGTGGTTTTTATAGGGTAAAGATGTTTTTATTGATTTGGGAACTGTAGTATTGTGATTTATACTAAGATATGTATATATATAGTAAGATTTATAAATATATATATATATGTATTTAGTCTACGTCCCCATTTCTGGCACAGAGCTCCTAAAACCCTTGGAATTTCTTAAGCGGTGAGCATGATAAAGTGTCTCGTTATGTTAATGAGGTGACTTTTGGACCCCACCTGAAGACAGAGCTGGTTGCCAGATCTGACCACGTGATTAGAGGGTTCTGGGAGAGGAGAGGGACTGGAGGTCGAATCAATTGCCAATGGCCAAGGATTTAATGAATCACGGCTATGTAGTGAAACCTCCATAAAACTCCCAGAGGACAGAGTTCGGACAGCTACCTGGTTGGTGAACCCGGGGAGTTTTGGGGAGAGCAGTGCCCCCGGAGAAGGCATGGAGCCGCCATGCCCTTTCCCGTACCCTGTCCTCTGCATCTCTTCCATCTGGCTGTTCCCCGGTTACATCCTTTTACCAGTAATCTGGTAAGAAACGTGTTTCCTGAGTTCTGTGAGTCGCTCTAGCAAATTCATCGATCCCGAGGAGGAGGTCGTGGGAGCCTCTGATTTACGGTCCGTCAGTCATCCTGAGTTGGAGGGGGGCGTGGGAACCTCCAATCTGTAGCCAGTGGGTCAGAAGCACAGGGAGCAGCCTGGACTTGCCGCTGGCATCTGAAGTGGGGCGTGGTCTTGCGGGACCGAGCCCGTCACCAGGGGAACCTGATTCTGCCTCCAGGTAGATGGTGTCGGAACCGAGCTGAATTCTTGAACACCCTTTTGGTGTCTGAGGATCGCTCGGTGCTGTGAGGGAAAACCCGTCCCCCACCCATTGGAAATTGGTCTCAGAACACCAAAAGAGGGGCTGTAACAGGTAAGAATTTGCCTTTTGATGAGCCTTCATCCATGTATTTTATAAAAATTAATCTTTGTTAAAAAAAAAAAAAGACTTAAGAATCATCTAAAAACCTGCCTTCACCCACCCTCCCTCAGCCTCATCCAATCAGCCCGGAGATGCCCTGCAGATCCTACCTCCTCTGTGCCTCTGGAACCCCGTGGGCCCCTCTGCACCTCAACTCCCCAACCTTCGCCAGCCCGCAGCCCTCCTGGCAGGGCCACTGGCCGGCTCAGTAGCTCCCTCCGTGCCTCCAGGCTGGATGCTGCAGCTGGAGTGATTATTTCTACAAACAAGCGTGATTTCTCCTTGTAAAATTCCTCAGTGGCTCTCTGTAGCGTTCCAGATAAAGTTAACACTTTCTGATGTACACACATAAGACCCTCCATAATCTGGCTCAGCCAAGGACACCCCAAGGTCCCTGACCCAACCCTTGGTGCAACATCCCTAGGACAGACACAGCCATGAGGCAGCAGGTGCTGAAGGAGCCGGCACTCCTGAACAGACACCTGAGTTCACGGCTCTGGGCCTCCACCAGGACAGGCGGGACCCGGGCTCCGCCACCTTAGCCATCGAGGGAGGTGCCTACGTGTGGCGTTGGTATAAGGACTAAACCAGACGGTCTAAGGAGCGCTTCGACACTGTCCCATGCTCAGTGAGTGCTCAGTGTGGTGGCATTATTGTCATTGCTCTCAGCCCCTAGCCTGACTCCAGGTGCCCTCCCGGCCCAGCCATCATGGATGCTCCCTCTGCCAGGCTAACTCCTCCTTGTCCTTTGAAATGCAGCTCAAGCTGGACTGCAGGCACTGCTCCTCCTCCAGGAAGCCTTTCCTTCTGCCCACATCTGACTTCAGTGTCCCCTGGGTGTCCCCATACCCCGCCCCCCGACCACCACGCCGCACTGTATCACCTGTTCACATCTCCCACAGAGCGCTGGACTCAGGAATCTGTCCCCTGAGGGACACAGGCTGATCACAGGGCCTGGCTTTGACTCTTGCCTCACTGAATGAATGAATGATGCAGCGAAACCAGGGCTGGTCCCCTAAGTCTCCAGGCCACTGCCCTTTCCACTCCCTTCCAGAGAAGGTCTCAAAGCATTTAAATCCCAGAAGAAGTGCACCAGGAAGACTCTGTCCGTCCTGAGTCTCCAGATACTCCACAAAACACCAGCTGAGGAATGAGTTATGGGAATCCACTTGAGAGGGCCCAGGGACCACCGGGAGGCCAGCGCCAGAAAACAGAAGACGCTCATTACGAAGCCAGCGGAATGAAACCCAGGTTGAGGGCGCAGGGAAGGGACCACATTAGAGAAAGAAAAACGAGGGCCAGGCAAGCAAACTACTTAAGCGGTCAGCTGGGACTCAGAAGGGAAAGACAGACTAAATCAAACCCCTGACAGGCAATCGATGGACATTCAGTTAACAGTTACAATATTACTAACTTACACAAAATGCCTGAACAGCACCCATTCCCCTCATTGTGAAGGCCCTGTGTTCAGCGCCTCCCAGCTGTTCAGACATTCCTGCTAACACTGCAGGGCCACCAGGCCACTGTGCCCACGCCCAGGGCAGACCGCAGGGCACTGGGGCAGCCAGATCAAAAGAAGCTGGGGTGAAGGGAGGGCCTCGTGGATGCCCAGGGCTTGGCCTGAGGTTGGGGAAAGGACATCCAGCGCAGCGTGGCCAGGGCGCTTCTGGAGCTGCGGAGACACAACCGACCATTCAAAGGGGCAAAGTCAGAATCAGGCAGTCAGCTCTGCTCTGCGGCCCGGGAGTCCGCGTGCACACGGTCTTTGGATGTCTCTCTCTCCCTCGGTCCACGGCGCTCCGAAGGTCAAATGCCTGCTGAGTGCACTGAGGCCTTTCTTCCTGCTCAGAGCATCCAGAGATGAGGCAGGAGGAGGGTCTCCATTTGGGGGTAAAAGAGAGGAAGGGAGATGGCACCCACTTCCCAGGGACACCCCGAGTCACTGACCCAACCCTTGGCATGGCAGCCTTGGGCCAGAACCTTGAGGCGGCAGGATGCGGAAGGAGCCAGGCAGAGCTCAGTTCTAACAGGACCTCAGGCAGGCCCCTCACTGCTCTAGGCCTCAGCTTCCCGCTTCTGTAAAATCGGGTAATACCGGTGCCCACCTCAAGACTGGCTGAGGATTGGAGAGCATGGGTGCCGAGTGCTGGGTCCGCAGTGCTGGCGATTCTTGGTGACCGAGCACTCATTTGGGCAGCGCGGCAGGGCTGGTGCCCGTGATGGGGGTGGGAGGGCAAAGGGAGGAGGGGGCGGAGGGCAGTGCGGGCCCTCATGCCACCACTGCTGATGGAGGAAATCCGAACGGTGCTGCAGGTACCACCCGCACACAAATCCCAAATCCCTTCACACTTCCTAAGTCCTCCAAAAGCCCAGCTTTAAGCAAAGCCATTTCCCGAGGAAAGCACGAGGGCCGTCTCCAGATAGCTGAAGGGCTGTCATGTCCCTTCTGCTTACACGCCCGTTTTCCCTCTTGATCCTAAGAAGCGGGCCCAGCAGGTCTCATATCCCCATTCTGTGGATGGGGAAATTCACACACAGAGGGGTTAACTGATTCCCTCAGCGTCACACAGTAGCTGGTCTTCTCTTTCTTAAATTATATTTTTTCCAGCCCATGATTCTCTTGGGACGCAGTGGGCAGATGAATTATAGGGACAAAGATGTGTCTCCTGTAGGGGAGAGGGGTGGTGGCTGAGTCCCCTCAGCACCCAGGGCCCTCCCTCTCTCTCCCCCCACTTCCCAGACGTCATGGAGTCTGTGATGCGTCCCTTGGTTTTCTTAGACTCTTCTTAGGTCTCTGCCCTGCCCGGCAGGACCCGGCTTGCTCTGGAGCTCGGGTGTCAGAAACACAGGCACCCACTGCATGGCAGGCATGGGGCCTTGTAGGAATCGACGTTTCAAATTACGCATTTTAAGCACAGGTAATTGAAGCAGACGCTGGAGAGCTATTCCCCCAGCCAAACAGCCACCTCCTCAGCCTGGAGACGCTGCCACCCGCCACCGGCGGCAAATGTGCTTTCAGCAAATTGTAACATGCAGATTAATGACTTCCCAGACTGGACCAGGAACCAGACCAGGAGTGAAGAGCTGCACCCCTCCCCGCCCCAGCCAGATAAGCCCTCCCATCCCGCACCCCAGCAAGGACCCTGCAGTGGCTCAGTCCCCGCTGTCACTCGTCTCCACGAAGTACCCTTCCCCGCATCCCCTCCCCATAGGCCATCGACCAATTCATTTGCTCACCATTATTTTTAAAACTCAAATTTTACTAGCAGTGGAGCATGAGCAATAAAAACTAATGCACTGTTTGCACTTGAATTAGCCCTGCATGTCCTGGGACCACAGGGCTGTTTGTCAAAGCCAGACTTGCTCCTCACCGGCACTTTGCGGTCGGGACACAGGCCTTCCAAGGTCATGGACTCTCAGGTGCCAAGCAAGGACAGGGAGGTGCTCTGAGGACTCACACTTTGGGGCTCCCTGATTTCTAGGCAGGGAATGGAGCTTCCTGGAAGGAAGGGCAGCAATGGTGGGGCTGCAATGCTAAAAAAAAGAACTGGATCCCAGGTCTGCTGCTTATAAGCCAGGTGACGGGGGCACATCCACTTAGCTACTCTGAACTTTCATCTCCTCATCTGTAAAGTGGGCCAATAACACCGACCTCCCATGGTTACCGGGGGGGATTAAATGAGAAACTAGCTATGAAAGCGTCTGAAAGCAAACTTGCACACAGTGGCCACGGGGAGCACGAGGGAGGGAGGCTTCCCTCCACCAGGAGCCCAGGACCCCTGAAACCACTGCCACCCAGTTCCAGCTCCGTGGAAGAATAAAGGATGGGCAGCGCCTTTCCGGGTCACCCCCAGCTCAGTGCCCAGCGTGGCAGATGGAGCAGTGGACAGACAGCTATAGTGCCCGTGGGGAGCACTCAGAAGGGAAGGAGAGCAGGAAGGGGAGGGGCGGGAGCAGCGAGGGGCCCCATTCAGGCTGCAGGAGGCAGCAGGAAAGGGCTTCATGGAAGAGGAACAGATAAGCAAGAGTGATACAAGAGAAGGAAAGGAGATGAAGGAAGGGGTTCCAAGCAGGTGGACAGCGTGTGCAAAGGTCCTGAGGCAGAGTCAACGCTACACTGGGGAACTAGAGCCAGCACTAAAGACTGGCACCTGCTACATGGATGGAATCCCTAAGGGAGGCCCATAGTCCCTGCCCTCAGCCAGCCTCCAGTCAAATAAGGGTGGCAGGGCTGACATACTGGAGATAAACTTAACACAAAAACAATCATAAACAACCATCACTTGCTAATGCACTTCCTCTATTCACAGTGTGTCCATCCTTGCTGAGGGCTGGGAGGTAGCCATCAAGAGCTGAAGGGGTTAATCAGGGCAGGCCTCTCAGAGGAGGTGAGCAGCTCAGCTGGTAAAGAAGCTGGAAAGAAGCTGTCTGGCCTCCAGTACTCTGAATGACGCCACCAGGCCCTCTTTTCCCCAACTGATTGGAAACCTTCGACAACAATAAGGCTTTATCTGCTTTGCCAATTGCATATAAACGCAAACACAATGCCATCTCTCTCCCACTGGACAAGGCCACAGGGCAGAGTTGCTTAGTCTGAGTTCGGCTGACTTGCTTAGCCAAAGAATCAAGGCAACAAAAGTGCCTGGCTTCCCATCTTCCTCCCAGCCCCCAGCCCACCCCGGGAAGATGCAAGCGTGCACCGGGCTTCCCCTGCTGAGCAGTAAGGCCTCTGCGAAGATGCAAATCCCCCAGCACAGGCTCGGAAGCGGTGAGGGAATTCAAGTTATGCATAAAAGCTCCCCCCTCCCCTCGGGTGCTGGGAGGAGAAATACTGCCACATCTCCCTCTCACCAGGCAGAGCTCTGCCCTAGAGGGTTTTAATTGAACCCTGGAGCCTCCACACAGCCTCCTCCCTACCGAGACCCTTGGAGATGCCCTCCTACTCCACCAGCACGGAGCACAGCACGTCTCGCTGCTCTCCAGACAAATGCCTCCCTTCTGGTTCCTGCTTCCCACTTACTCCCATCTTGGAGGCATCTCCAGACTGGGACCCGCAGGGGAGCAGCTGTTCTGCACATTCCACCCCAAGCTGTGAGCCAGCAGGACCCTGGCACAGTCAGGGTTAAAAGACAAGCCAGACCCAGAAAACGCCCCCCAGTTAGCCCAGGAAGGGGTCCGGGCAACATTTAGGTCCTTCATGCTCCACGGAGAATGCAGCTCTGGAGTCAGACCTGCTCTGAACCTACCTCTGCCCCAGGCTAGCTGTGTGACTTTGGGCAACTAATACAACCTCTCTGAGCCTCCGTCTCCCCATTTGTAAAACAGGGGCTGTTGTAAAGATTAAATGAGAAAATGCATGTGAAGGAATTGGCACACTGCCTGAAATATTCCACAGAAAGAAGCTGTTTCTAGTAACGTCATTCCGAGTCTCCTCTTGGACATTCTGTCAAACGATGGCCATTATAACCTGACCATTCTAAGCATTATAAGCACTTTATTAAAAAAATTTTTAATTGAACTATAATGTACATACAGAAAAGTGCACATAGTGTAGAGTTCAGTGAACTGTCCATAGAACCAGCTCTTGGATCAAGAAACAGCATTATCAGTACTCTAGGGCACCCCACCACTCCCGGCCCCCCTTCCAAGGGTAATTCCTTTCCTAATTTCGATTACCGCAGATTACTTTGACTATTCTGGAATCTATATAAAGCCACCCAGTATGTACTGAAAGCACCTTATTTAAGAAGCCCTTCCATAGATGTTAATCGATTTGCTCTTCCCCAAGCCCTAGGAGATAAGCTGTTTTATTGCTGAGCAAAAAGAGGCTTCAGACAAGGTAACAGACTTTCCCAAGGCTGCATAGTAAGTAAAGTGGTGGGGACTCCAACCCCAGGCTGCCCAAGGCCCTCTCCTGTCACCTTTCTACCACTCCAGGCTCCTTTCCACACATCACACCAGACTCCCCTACCCCCACGCTGCAGGGAAACCCCTCCTCCAGGAAGCTTCCCGGGATTGCTCAGAGAGGAGCCGTCAGCCTGTCCTGCTCTGCCCATTTCAGCCTAGACACCGGGTCTCAATACGCTGCTAACCTGGGAACGTCCCTGATGGGCGTGTGTCCACTGCCTGCTGTGGGTCTGCACCATGTCTCTGCCTGTCTCTTCACCTCATGCCTCTTGGGGGTCACAACTCCCAGAGGGCAGGGCCTGCTCCATGGCTCATTCTCTGCTCTGCCCAAGATAGAGGGGCTGGCTGGTCGCCGGGGACAGTGGGGACACTACTGGTGGGCCAGGTAGGGAGCAGTAGAGCAGGGCGCTGGCTCCACTGGTTTGATAAGAGGCTCCTGGAGAGTCCACCTAGTGAGAGGCATGAGACAAGAAAGAACCAGGGGCCAGGGGACCCCATTTCTAATCCTGATGCTGCAAGTCACGTGACCTTGGACAAGTTCCTACCTGAGTCTTCCTTTCCTCACTTGTAAAATGAGATGATTGGACTAAATCTGACCTGACAAATTCATTGCACCCTGTGCCCGCAGCAGACATCCCAAGTCAACCCAGGCCCCGTCCTAGGGACATTCCGCCCCAGGCCCCTCTTAACCCAGCGCTGCAGGTACCCCCGCCAATCAGCAGAAGTGGGCACAGGAGAAAACCTAGCAAACACCACTGACCGTGGCCGGCACCGGGTGGCAGGAGTCACGGGGACTCCGCATCCACGTGCTGCTCCTGACCATAACCCGAGATCCAGGGATGAAAGGTCAAAAGTGTCTCAGCTCATGCCCTGAATCCTGGGGCCCTCCATCCCTACACAAACGCAGTCCTTCCCTAGGTCCTCTGCTCCCACAGTCCCTAAGCCCCGCCCTGCACGCTGCCCTCACATAACTAACTCTTCCCGGGAACAAATGAATTCTGTGGGCACAGGGCCCCTGCTCACACTGCGTGTCTAGAGGAACAACCCTGGGGCTCAGGCCTCTGCTCCCAGGCCTCCTCTGCACTCGTGGGAGCAGCAATGCCCCTCAACCCTGATCGGGAAGTCTGAGCTCTCAGCACACAAGCCACCTCCACTCTCATTGGACAGCCCTGTCTGGTACCCTGGGCCTATAACCCAGCAGGACCCTGGGGGCCTTCCAGGGTCAGGCCCCTCCCCCTTACCCCTGCTGCAGCTCCTCTCTGAAGTACCCAGGTAACAGTATCTCATGTGTATTTCCTGAGTTTTTCAGATGCTAAAACCACCACCAAAGGGAAGAAATTAACTACCTGATGACTGAGAGCACGTGGCCCCAGACCGTCCGGCCCCTAGGGGTTGACAGTGTTGACCGCCCTGTTACCTCGATGTCAACCAGTTAGAGAATTGCGCACGAGCTGATCACGCACCTCGCGACCCGCCTCCCTGACCTGGCCTTTGTGCTCTGCTGAAACCCTTCAGGGAGCTCAGGGTTTTCTGGGGCATGAGCCACCCCGTCCTCCTTGCTTGGCCCTGTAATAATCATCTCTCTGCATCAAACTTCAATGTTTCAGTTTGCCTGGCCTCATGGTGCGGCGGGCACGTGAACTTGCCTTCGGTAACAGGCCCCTGGTGCCGTGCTCAGCTGGGTTCGAGGAGGAGCTGAAGTGCTTGGGGCCAAGGTCCTGTCGGGCCAGGGCTGCCCTCTGTGCTGGGTCAGTTCCATTATGGGCTGCGTTAATCCCACGATCCACCAGGGAAATGTGCTCTGAGATCCACAACGGACCCTCTGATCCAGTAGGTCTGTGAGTTGAAGCAGCCTTTCCGAGCTTTCCGGAGCCGAGGCTCCACCATCCAGGGCCTCGGCGCACAAGGGGCTCCCCAGAGAAGCCACCCATTCAGCAAGTATGTATTGAGCACCTACTACATGCCGGTCCCGTCCTAGCTGTGGGGGCTGCAATGCTGAGAAACGGACACAGACCCCATGCCAGGGGAGCTCGGGTCCTGGGGAGACAGACGATGACCTCTGCTGACCTCCCTGAAGCATCCAAGTGTGGCCTGACCTGTCTGGTCACCAGCCCTTGGCCCTCTTCCAGGTGAGCTGCTTAAGCTTCTCCCGGGCAGGGGCTGGAGGCTGGAGACACCTACTGGCTCCCTGGGGAGGCACTGGCCACCAGGAGAAGCCATGTGTATAGAAAAAAGGAGGCGATGCTATGGTCCAGCCGTGTGACCTCAGGGTGCTCTGGGAGCATCCATTCCCTCCTGGGTCAAATGGAACCAATAGTGCCTACCGTGCAAGGCTGCGGTGAGGATTTGCCAAGACATATGAGGACGGACACTTGAGACGCGACAAGACAGACAGCACTGCTGGCCCAGGAACATGGGACAAAGGTCGGCTCCACTCCAGCTCCTGAGGCCCAAGGTCAAGTCCTGAGCATCCCCCTCTGCTAACCCCCCTCCCCAAAGAGGAGCTCGGGGGAGGGGGTTTGCCCAAGAGCAGCCAGTCTGGCCGGACTCGTGGATAGAAATGCACTTCCTCGGCTGGCTTTCCACTACTCACGTCACCCCACTGCCTTGCTTACTTCTGAGCTGCACCCTACCTGGCAGGTCCACGTTCCAGCCTGTTTACTCTGGCCTCTGCCAGGACCCCTGCTTGTCAAAGGAGAATGGTGGGGTGCTATTTTCAGCCAAATAAACTGGGTGAGCTTTCTCCACCTACTTGCCTACCCTTCGATTTGGGTCATCAGAACTTCCTGGCCCACTGGTGGGGTGTCTGCAGCATCACCCAGTCCCACAGGAGCACGTGGTCACCTCGGTGCTCAGCGCCCTGCCCCCAGGACCTGAGGCCCAATCCATCATCTGACAGACTCAGGAGATACCTGTGCACATATTTACTAAGGGCCCAGCCCTGGGGTGAGCGCACCCCATGCCCTCTGAGGCCACGCCTGGCACCCAAGAGGCACTCAAGAAATGTGTGCCGACCAAGGATCAGGCACCAACCTGCCCAAGAGGCCAGTCCCAGCCTTGCACATTTCCTGGAGTCCCCCCCACCCCTCCAGGCCATCATCTTCCTGCTAGGGCACTCTGGGGAAAAGCGTCCTGGACAGAAACCCAGGTAGGAGGACACCGAATCCTGGCTTTGCTTCTTGCTCACGAGGTATCTTTACATCCCAAGGACGGGAAGGGGAAGAAGGGGCTCCAAGGAGGGTGCGGAACAAGGACCCGTGGGCAGCAGACGTGGCTCATTATAAGGCCTTGACGGACCTGGGACAGCTGGATTTGAACCCCGTGCCACCTGGTCTAGGAGCGGCCACCACCGCCCCACACAGCCCCTGGAGGAGGAACGGAGGTGCCCTGCTCAGGCTGCCTGCCAGGCAGAGAGAAGCAGCGAGCTGTCCCTGGAAGGTGACAGCGACACTTCATCCCCAAACCCAGCCCCCTACTCAGGAGCCCTGCCAGGCCGAAGCGCAGAAACCACGTCAGCTGCCCCGCCCCTGGGATGTACCTCCACCACCCCCGTCGGCCTCTTAAACCTCTCTTTTTTATTAAGTGTGCCTCGTAGCCACATCTTGACCTCCTCTGGGCTGTTCCTTGGAAACGTCACTCAAGTGCACCCCTTCTGCCATCACCTCCAGGTCCTCACCCCTCTTTGGGTGCCTGAGGATGCTGAACGCCTTCTCTTTGGCTCTCAAGGTCCTGTGGACTCAAGTGAGCTCAGCCCCACCCCCGCCCACGCTTCTCCCCTTAGGCAGGACCCTTCCTCACCTGCCCCATCCCTCCTGCCCATCACCCAAGCTTCAGGACACCCCTTGTCCCTGCTCAGCCCGTGCAGCCCCTCCTTGCCGGGAAGCCCTTCCTCCCGGTCCCTGCTAAGTGTAAGGCATACCCTATTTTATGTAACCAAATATTATAATCAAGTCACAACTATTTCTTACATTCCTACTAGGAGCAGGGGCCGATTCATAGGATGCTGAAGGACAGTGCTTGCTCTGCTGGAGGCGACGATGTGAAAGGCACCAGGCAAAGGCGACGCTCGGGGCACTTGTCGGCTGAGTGCGGGAACAAACAGGGACAGGGATTATCCACAGCAGGCAGGAGCTGGGAGCTAAACCACAGAGGCAGCGTGGGAGGAGCCCCCTAGGGGAGGCTCCTCGGGCCCCTCCTGCGCTGCCCATCACAGGGGCAAACCACATTCCCGTCGCACACACATTCATGCCAACAACAACCCTTTGAGGCAGGTGAGATCATCCCCATTTTACAGGTGAGGCAAGTGAGGCTCAGAAAGGTTAAGTGATTTGTTTAAAGTCACTCAGGAAGTGACACCAGGATAGGAACCCAGGTCTGCCTGACACTGAGCAGCTGAAGCTGCCACCATTTCCTGCTGGGACTGAAGGTCGGGGTGTTGGGGGAGGGGGGCTTCCCAGGAAAAGGTGTAGAGGGCCTCGGGCGAGGGTGGGCAAAGAGGGGACAGAGGGTCACATCCAGAGGCATAAAGCTGGGGCCAGCCCATGGATGACATAAACTCCAAGCCACCATCTGGAAACTCCATCCAGGAGCCCCAGGGCCAATGAGCCTCTTGTGACCCGGTCGCATGTTACCTTTGCAGGAAGGCAGGTGTGGCATCAGGGTGCCCAGGGAGGAGGCTGTTACCTTACCCAGGGGTGCACCACTGGAGCCCCAAGTGGGACAGTGATGGGGGAAAAAAGGTCAGGCTGGGCCCCGGCAGTGCCCCAAAGCACCGAGGCTGAAGCGATACGGTGCAGGAGAGTGGGGTGGGGGCGCTGCGTGCCTGGGAGAACCTGGAAGGGGTCCAGAGGAAGTGCCGGTCTGGGGTGGGGGTGGCAGGGCGCCAGTCTAGGGGCAGGGAGAATGCAGAACCAAGGACTGGCCAGACCCCAGACCCAGGGTGGGGGCAGGGAGCCAGCCACCCCCCCACCCAGTGGGAGAAAGTGTTGAGCTGACAGACAGACAGAAGCATGGGATATGACAGAGGGAGGGCTGAACAGCTGAGACTTTAAAAAGCAACAAGTAGGGGCACAAGAGCCCGGGGCTGGGAGTCCGGGGTCCTCACGGGTGGCGGCAGAGCCTTGGACAAGTCACTTGACCTCTCTGAGCCTCAGTTTCCGGGGGATCGATAACCCCTCCCCGCAGGGTGCTGGGACAGACGAAGTGCTTGTCTGGTTCAGATCCAGTGAAGGAATTTTTCTAAAAAGCATTTGGAAAACTGCGGAGCTCGATCCACACATAAGGGATGCGTACTATGCAGAAGCAACAAAAGATGCTCTCTCCGCACGTGTCCCCGGCCACTGCCCGCCCGCACCGGCCACACGGCCACTGGCTCCTCCTCGCTGCTCCTCTGGTTTTCCGAGCGTTTTTCCCGCTCACCCAGGGCAGGTCTTCCTGCCCTTCTTCCTTCCTTTCGTCTCCACTGGGCTGAGACCCACACTGGGGGCGGCTGAGGCTCTCGGGCCTCCTGGACCCAGTGGGCTGAGACCCACACTGGGGGCTGCTGAGGCTCTCGGTCCAGGAGGCCCTGCATCCTGGCAGCTGGGACCTTCTCCCGCGATTCTCTGCCTCTCTCCCACCACGCAAAGTTCCCTCTCCATCCTCAAGCCAGACCAAGAAGCAGACCCGGTCTCTAGGAAGAACTTTTGGTGCTGGGGAGAATGCCAGCCAATGATCAAGACGCCTAGGGGACGGGGAAACATAGAAAACCAAAATCTCCTGTCACCCCCCTACCCCACTAACCCCCTCCAGGCACTCCTCCCCACCAGGCACTCCCAAGAGCTCCAGGGACCAGCCTCCTCTCTGGTCTCCACTGGCAGGCCCAGAGGAGGACAGGCACGGATGGAGCTGGAGAGGCAGGCGGGGGGCTGGCAGGCAAGCCCGGGCCACAGCTCCATGGAAGCCTTGCTCCACAAGAAATGAACAAAACACGGAAAATTAAACTAATCCAGACACTGCAATGTGTGCATATTAGATTGACTCTACAAAGGGTCGTGACCTTGAGGAACACATCCAGCCAGTGAGGAAAATAATAAACCTGATTAATGCCGAGGCATGAGCTGCAGCTTCAGCAAATACAACGAGCCTGACGATGCCCAGCGGAGTTCCCGGGGCTTCCTCCCCGGCGGGGCTGGAGCACAGCTGACCTCTCCAGGCCCTCACACGTGCACAGACGCTCAGCAAGCAAGCAGGACCAGATTTCCCTCTCAGGCACCCGCTGCCAACCCAGACAGCCTCTATCCCAGGGGATGCCATACCCACTGATGGCAGGTGCTCCTGGAAGCGTCACTGTCACCCAGGTGACCCACAGGGAGCTTAGGTGAAGGTAGTTCTCTTTGTTCCTGGCAGGGCTCAGGGCTCCCGGCCAATCCTGGGACCTCCCAGTCTCAGCTTGACAGACGCCTGCTGCCTGGCACAGGGGCCCAGCCAAGCCCGAAGCTGCCTCCTCTCTCCAGACAACCCAGGCCCTTGGGAGACATGCCCAGGAGAGCCACTGGAGGGAGGCAGGGAGGTGGCACCTCGTGGCATCACCAGACAACAGCACCAGGAGGAAGATGGCAGCACAAAGTAGAGATGCCAAGAGCTGAGCAGCCAAAGGTCCGGCGAGGGAGCAGCTCGGCCGCATCACCGGGCCACTGCCAGGCTGGCGGTCCAGAGGGCCCAAGGCCTCCCCCAACCGCCAGCTCCCCCACCCCAAAGGCCCTGCCCACTCTCCCTGGGCTCCAACTCCTCCCCTCTCACTTTCTCCAGCTCAAGGGAGCCAGGGAAAGAGACACAGGTGCTGTCGGTGCCTTGAAACCCCCGTCCCAGCTGTCGCAAGCTGGCCCTCCACCCTGGCCAGGTCTGAGCAGCTCACCGCTCTGGCAGCCCTCACTGGAGAGCTCAGTCAGCTCCCCTCCCCCTTCGCCCGCCCAGCCCCCTCCCCCATCACACGCCCAAATGCAGGTCTCTAGCGTTTCTCCCTCACTTCCCACTCAGGTGAACGAGGGTGGGATGGGTGGGAGCCCCATTAGTCCAGGGAAAGAGGGTCATTTCTGATAGGACGCTGCTCCCCACAAGCCAGACGGCGTGTAGGGGTGGGGGTGGCCGGAGTCCAGGGCAGGGGCCGGGGCAGTCGAGGCAGATGGCAATGAGGCAAGGGGGAGGGGGCTTCGTGGGCTCCAGGGCTGAGCTGGCACGGGGCACTGTAGCCGGGGACTGGGGCGACTGGACAAGCGGAGGGGGACGGAGTGCGGGGGAGAAGCGCCGGGGCGGGGAAGGGGCCGTCATCCCTGCAGGGGGCAGAGGCAGGGCTGGGAGTTGTACGGGGGCGGGGGGAGGACCAGAGCGGGAGGACGGCAAGCCCGAGGAAGGCATGCGGAGAGAGGGAGACCTGGATGGATACTGAAGGAACTATAGGCGCAGAGCGATGGGGGTTTGGAGCCCGATCCGGAGACGCAGGGGCCGAAGTGCAGGGGACAGGCTGGCTGACGGCGGGAGAGGGGAGGAAGGGGGCGGGAGAGGGGAGGAAGGGCGCAGGGGAGGGTGGGGGCGGGGGCCGGGGAAGGGCGCGGGGCGGCGGCTCGGGAGAGCAGGAGAGGCAGAGACGTCAGAAGGAGGGGTACGGGCGCAGGTGGGGGCGCGCGCGGGGGGCGCGGGGGCAGCGCAGGTGCGGGCCGGGGGCGCCGCGGCGGGCCCTGCCCTCACCCGGGCGGCTCCGCACTCCGAGGGCTGCGCTGGGGCCGGGCGCTGCTCCGCCGGCCGCCGGGCTGTTGTTTTCCTTTTTTTCTTCTTCCGCAGCAGCCGCGGCGGCTCCAGCGAGATCCGCCGGCAGCTAAAGGCAGAGTCTGCGTCCGGCGGCGACCGAGCGGGGAGCGGGCAGCGCGGGAGGAGCGCGGCCGAGGCGCGGGGCGCCGCCCGGCGGGCAGCGCGGGAACTGCGGCGGCCCGCGCACACCAGCCCGGGGTCGGGGCGGGGGGCGCCCCTTCGGGGCCCGCGCGCCCAGCGGCCCGCACGCCCTCGCCGCCCGCCCGCCGCCTCGCCCGGCGCGCCCCGTGGCGGAGGCTGGGAGGAGCGCGGCGGCGGCGGCGGCGGCGGCGGCGGCGGCGGCGGCGGCGGCGGCGGCGGCGGCGGCGGCGGCGGGGCCGAGCGGCCGGGGGCAAACTTGCCGCCGCCCCGGGGGGGCCGAGGCCGAGCAGCAGGCGCGGGGCTGGGGACGCGGCGCCGGCAGTGGCACGAGGGGCGCGCGCGGCCGAGTGGCCGCGGGACGAAGTGCCGGCACTGCGGTGGATCGACCTCCGGGGGACCCCGGCGCAGCCCGCACCCTGCACCGCCCTGCGCAAAGGGGCGTCCACCCCGGCCCCGAGGAGTTCGAGCCCGGCCCGCTTCGGCGGGCAAAGGGCGCCTCCTGGTGGGGCTTTGGGGAACAGCGCGAGGGACCAGCGTGCCGCTTACTGGGGACTGTGGCCTCAGTGGCGGCGAGGATGGAGAGCGCGAGGTTTAAGGGAGAGAAAAGAACAAACTGTTCCAGGGGGCTGAAGAGAGACAGCTTGCATTTAGTAGTTCCAGGGAGCTATTTTATGAATACAAACATCTTGGGAGGAGCTGTCATCCGCATGTCACGGATGAGGACCCCGAGGCTAGGAGGGTGAAGGGACCAGCCTAGGATCCCAAGGCTCCACGTGAACGAGGTGGCTAGTGGAGGACCAAGAGGGCAACCAAGCTTTCTAACATGTGGTCATGGCTCATTTTACTACGTCACAGCTGCCCTCAGGAGGATCTGGGGAATTGGGGATCCTGAGGAAGGCGGTCCAAGGACACATGACCTCCTCAGACTTGAGTTCCTCCTTTACCACCCGCATGGTCTCTGCCTTGGGCAAACAACGAACTGATGACAGAGCCCTCCCATCTTCCACGCCTGGGACCCCACACTCAACTATCAGCCCACCCACAACCTCGTCATATTCGCAGCGAAGGGTTGGTTACCAGACATCCTGGGTTGGGTCTTGGGCATGAAAGCATGATACTGGGACTAGAGAATATTATATGACACTGCATTCCCCAGGGAGGGCTAACCACCGGGCTCTCCCACTCCTCTGCCACCCAAGCTGCAGGGAGGAATGTGGGTCCCAAGAGTCCTGGCTTCCCATCCCCCACCTCCATGTGCTGGGCTTGGCGAATGCTCCTTAGGGAAAACATCCTGTGCACCTACTGTGTGCCAGGAGTGCACCTACTGTGTGCCAGCACTATGGCACTTACGCGAATGTGGTTTCCAATAACCTCACACCACCTTTGCAAGGCAGATGTGAAGGTGACACTATCCCCATTTCACAGATGAGGAAGCTTGCTACAGTTTAGGATCCCCCATAAGCCAGCCACACCCTGGGGTGAACAGGCTGCACAGAACTATTTCTAATTCTAGCTGTACTCTCTCATGTGGGACCTCGTTTGCAAAGAGGACAAAAGGCAGCATGGGCCAAGCAGAAAGCACCCTGGAGAGTGAGGGACATCCCTGGGACCCTGGGCAAGTGACTTCATATCCCTCCGTTTCATTGTCCACGTGTATAAAGGTGAGGGAAGCTGACTGAATAATCTCTAAGTTTATTTCAAACTCTGAAATTCTGAGCATGGATCCTGCGCCCTTTTACTGGAAGGATGCAAATTCAGTGGGACCACAGAGGTTTACGTGTTTGGGAAGAAACCCACAATCTATGTGAAGTGCATCATTTTATTCCTTTGCCTAGTGAGCTCCTCCTGTACACCAGGGCGGTGGGAAGTTGCTCTCGGCAAGATCCGAGGGACGGCTGATAGGTCTGGAGGTAGCCGCACTGTGGTCTAGTAAGGACCCCAGCTTCTCCTCTTCTTGCGAGGTGATTCTGACTTTCCCTTCCTTAAGGCCTGTGCCCCTGGAAGCCAGGGGCCCTCTAGCAGTCAGAAGGTGGGCAGCAAGGCCAGACTCACCCAAGTTGTCCCCCACCACCTTCCTGTCTCTTCCTTCTGCTACTAAGTGCAGAGTTCTGAGTACTCCCTGCTTGTGGTCCACTTTCTCTACTTCTGAAACTCAGTGCCATGTGTCAATCAAAATTTAATTCCAGGCAAACTAACTTCCTAAGCTTGACTGCGGGTAGGGCTGGGGCAGGGGAGGTCAGTCCAGACAATTTTGGATTCTTCAGCAAGGCTCTGTCAGAGGGGAATGAGGCCGGCCTGGCTGAGCTATATTTGAGGCTGACACCTTGAATGAAATAGCAGAAGGGTTGGAAATGGGACTCCCTCCCCTAGAACCTCTTGTCTGAAGCATCCCTGACAGCCAGCTGCAGGGCGGTGCTAGGCAGGTTACCATGTGCTTGGGTGTCATGGTTAAATCCAGTGGATTCGAGCTTTGATGGCCGGGTCCACAGGAAGGAGCTTGTTCTCCAGATTTGTCAGCTTCTTCCTTCTTTGTATTTGCTTGAGGTATATCCACGGAGAATCCTTGATCTTAAATTTACCAACCTGCCTTTTCCAAAAGCCCCTCTGAAGGTTCATCACAAGTTCATAATGGACCCATCGCATAAGTGGGGCTGACTCGAGCACACAGTGACTGGGCGCCTTGTCCTCACTTGCTTAGTGGCACATGCCATCCTCATGTCACCATCTCTTAGAAACTGTTCCGACAGTCTTCTAACTGACCTCCCTCCAACACGTCCACAAATGGCTGCCATTTAAGCTACTTCACACCCTGGCTTAAAACCCTTTCACAACCTTGTATGGCCTCTAAGGTAAAAGTGAGTCCCCAGCTCCTTAGCACAGTGCGTAAGTTCTCACTCACTTCTCCTGTCTCACCCACCTCCTGCTACTGCCCATCTCACAGTCCAGCAATATCTAGTGTTTCTTCCCTTGTCCTCCAGTCTCATGCTTCCGTGCCTTTAACACATTGAATTCTGCCTAGAATCCATCTCCCATTCTCACCTCCACCCCTGATACACGCGGATATACAGCTTCCTATTTACCTTTCCAAACCCAGTGTAGGAATCTCTTCCCACTGGAAGTTCCCCTAACCTGCTGTCTGGTCCCTTCCCAACAGAATCACTCACTCCCTTCTGTAGATCTCGCTTGCCCTCAGCAGAGCTTATGCTTCACCAGGTGACCATGAACTTGCTCTCCTGGGTTTATTTTTAGCTTCTTCCTTCTTCAGATTTGCCCCAGGTATAGCCACGAAGACTACGTGATTTTAAGTTTCCGTACCGCTCTTTTCTGAAGGTCCCTGTGAAGGCTGTCACAGGTTCGTGGGGATAGTGTGCTGCGGTATCCGCAGAGTGCCTAGTGCAGTAGACGCTAGTAAAGGCATTCAGTGAACGGAAGGACATGGAGTAGGAATTAGTGGGCCTGCAGTTCCAGCAAGTCAAACTGGCCTCTGTGGACAGTCCAAATGAGTCAGACAAAGTGACCTAACTGGCAATATGAAGTGTTCGTCCTCGCTAAGTTGAAGCCTTCGCAAACCTAAGCTGAAGTTGGGGTTCACATTTGAGAGAATGAGTCTGAAGGAAGCAAGAGCCTGATTGAATATCCTTCTTGCCACACAGTATTCAAATGCAGAAATCCCGCCACAGGACTACACTCAAACTCCAGATTAAATGATAATGTACCTCTGTGTTCTTCTTGCCACCTGGGATGGGCGGTTTGGGGATAAATGGTTCATTCCTAAAGAATGATGTCTAACAGAACCAGTTCAGAAGCGGAATTGAAATTGGAAAGAGAACTGTTTGTGGATTATACTTTGATTTTCGCTTGTGCCTTGAAGGATGCGATGGTTTTGCCTAATGACAAAAATTGCCTAATGATATTAGCAATGGTTTTGCCTAGTGACTTTATGGCCAAGTGTTGGCAAAGAGCAAATACACATGCATGTGGGTTCAGAGGTGCACAGCCTTCAGGCCTCCCAGCGGCACCTTGCTCAGCCTAGCTTGCTGCAGAGACTACGCCTAATGGTAAAAAGCCCCACCGCCACTCGACAACTGCATTATAGCGCAGCTCCCTTCCCTCTATCCCACTCATCTCCGTTTTATTAGTCTGGGCATACAGAATACCACTCCCACAGAAATTAAAACGGAAACTCGGGTCATCCTTAGAAAGACCACAGCCTGCCTCTCTTCCTGCAGCCCTGCCTCCATCCCTCCCGGGGGAGCCGAGTTCATGCCCACCCTGTGTCTCAGCTTCCACTTACCATCCAGCAGAGGAGATGAGCCGCACCAGCAACCAGTGCTTCTTCGAGAAATCGTTGGTGCCTATTATGTGCAGGCGCTGGAGAAAAAATAGGAAACAAGACAATCCAGGGCTTGGCCTTTTGGAGTTCACAGCCAAGTAAAAGCTCCAGTAGAACATTCTCCTCTAACAGTTGGGGTCCATTCTGACATCAGGTATTTTCTGTCTATTTCACACACAACGAACTCAGTTACGTGGTCGTCACCTAGGCTGGCAGACTTGGGGTGGGGGGCAGATCGCAGGGGTGTGTGACTTATGGCAATTTCAGAGTCGGGACTGAGGGCCTTCACACCCTGGCTTGGGTCGGCACCCGGAGCTCAGCCTGGATCCCCTCCAGACCTGCGCTGTGGCTGAAGGCCTGGGGGGACCGGCGTTCACCTGAGCGAGGAAAGGCTTGTAACCAGTACGGACATAGTAGGGGTGCTATGCTCACGTCTAAGAGTGGCATTTGGGTTGATACGGGTTTTCCATGTCCACCTGTCTTCATAGGATCTCACAATAGCCTAGGCAGCTTCCATGAAACCACAGGTTGGATATAAACCACTGTGCAAGGAAGCAGCAAGCCGGGCTAAAACTGGGGGCTTCTGGCCCCAGGAGGGAAGCCAGCTGCGTGAAGGATGCTTTTCAAAGGTCACTGAAGTCAAGGCAGGTGAGACCCTAAGCCAGGACTAAAGAAGCTGCCTTTGAGTTCACCCGCTCACTGTTTTCCTTCTTAGCCTCCAGTAACAAGAGTAGCTGAGGAAGCGTCACGATGGGGCAGGAGGAAGAGGCGGGAGGATGAGGAGTCGGGCCAGCGTCTCCTACCTGGGAGCAAAGCGTAATCACTTTAGCAATGGAAAATGCAGAGAAAAGGGGCTGCCTTCTCCATGCAGCCACCTCAGGGCATGAAAATAAGATGACACTTTTCGTATTACCTCAGGTGTTCGGGATTTACAATTTATCCAGAAAACAGTTTTGCCTGAATAGTGGCATTAAGTCTGCCTATGAATTATTACAAAATGACTTTGGGATATTATAAAAGTGCTTCAAGGTTAAAAAAAATAGTGTATATGTATGTGTATGTATGTATGTCTCTCTCTACATGTATGTATACATGAATACCTATATTGCATATATATCCCAAATACATATATTTCAACATAATGGTGACCAGTCCTTTTTTTCAGCTCAACAGAACAATAATTCATCCAGCAGCTTCCATCTGCCAGGTAGGATATTAAGCACTATAGGGGACAGAACGAAAAATTGAACAGGGTTTCTACTTTCAAAAAGTTTATATTTTGGTGCATTTAATTTTCCCATCTAAAGGAAAACCTTTAAATTTTTCTCTCACAGCAATTTTTAGAAGCGTGTGCCCTCTCAAGGAATTCTGAATAGCCACAGGGACAAGACAGCAGGATTTCTATTCGCCGAGGACAGGTTTCTGACCACTCCTCGCTAAGTGAGCCCTGGGTCATACTCAGGAAGAGGACTGCATGGTGGGCTCTGCCCACGTCTGAGACCCTAGTAGCTGCAACTGCAACAAACATTTTGTATTGGGTGTTGCATAGTATAACATTTACTTCCATTCTCGTTCTTCCAGATTCCAGGCAGAAGTCTTAATTTAGAAGAATCTAGTTTATCTTCCTTTGGGAAGATGTTGTAGCTGTCTTCAAATTCTTAAAAGCCTTCCTGTGTTGCTACATAACCAGGACCCATGGATAGAAGTTAAAGGCTGATTTTAGCTCAAATAAGAAAGAATTTATGTGTTGCTTCGGGCGATAATGAGCTCCCCAGCATTGGAAGTATACAAGCAGATGGATGCCCATCTGCCAGGAATGCCGTGGAAGGTATTTCAGTGTTGGATTAGGGGGCTGAACAAACTACCTTCCATCTCTAAATTCCTGGATTCTCAGTCTGTCTCCGTGGCCCAAGGCTAAAAGAAAATTTCAATCTTTGAAGACGTGCAACATTTATTGTTGAAAGCAAAAAATGTGCCCTATGTATCTGGACCTTTCTCGTTAGATGTGTGGGCGTTATTCTTTAAACACTGGGAAGATACTTTACACTGGAAAATGCAGTAATTACTTAAGTGCTCTCTTGACAAAAGTAATGTTATTGACATACTCAAGTGTTACTAGGAAAATGGCATTAATGGCCTTGTTAAAAAAAAGTAAATCTATTTACATGAAAAGAAGATGGTTCCAAAATAAGGCCAGTCTGAATAGATGAACATCATGCTTGTTTTTTCAAATGACTTCTTGTAACACACACACACACACACACACGCATACACACTCAGGAATGGAACTGGTGAATGGAAATGAAGGAGTATCTCAAATATATCTACTGCTTTCATGCCTCCCAGTCAGACTGTGGCTCCCACTAGAGGAAGGCTGGTTTTCTTCTTGCATTTTCAACTTTAAGCAGTTGGGTGAAGCCCAGCATCAACACACAATAATACCTTGTTCTCCAGAATACAAATGGACTCTGGAGTTACCCTCCCCCCAATAGGATGGAGAGCGCCGCTTTTCAAATGCTAATTAATTAAGCCCACTGTAGAGGTGATGTGGTGGACTTTAAAATTAGACGGGGAAAGAGGAATAGAGAAACTACATATTTATAGCTCAAAGTTTTCCAAAATGTATATGTGGCAGATGATAAACATTGCAAAGAATAAAATTGTGCCTAAATTTTCAAGATCAGAGAAAATACAAATTAGAACAGAAAACCAAGACCAGGAGAGAAACTGTAACATAGGTGTCCAGACCAATAAATACTAGACAAGTGCTAACATGCACTGAGCACAAAATTATCTCTGAGCTTCCTAGCAACCCAAAAGAAAATGGAAAAAGTTTGCTTACAAAATATTCCTTCATCCCCCTCGAGGGAAAAAAAATATCAAATGCTCATAACAAACATATATTTTTCAAGTCACATCACTTCAGTGGTCCAAGCTTTAGCCTCCTCATCTTCATAACTAACAACAACAACAAATACAAATATATATTATCTAACTTTCAGGGCAGACTTTGAAGACTAAGTAGAATGATAGATCTGAAAAAGTTCTTTAGAAATATGATATGCTATGTAAGTGTTACTTATTATTTTATACACTTTAATTTATCCAACAGAGAAGACTTCTCACACTGCTGGATCTTCACTTATTTCTGAACTAAATTGTATTTACCATAGGGACCCCTAGCCGGCCGGGACACTAGTCTCATAATTTACAGGTATGTCGTTACTCCTCCAAATAGTAGACACTACCATTATTCTCCCTCAGATGAAGAAATTAGGGCACAAAGAGCCTTCCTGGTGTTACCCAGCTCAGACTGAGACCCAGAAAGTCGGCCCCGCTTCCAGGCTCGTTCACCATCCCTGCCTGCACGTGCAACTAAGTACAGACTCCTGCTTAATGAGCTTATGTGACTATAAAAAATACCAGCCTGAAAAGAAAAAGGAAAAATATCAACCTATAAAGTGAGTGTGAACCAAGCAATAAAGCCAGAAGCTTTTAGATTCTGAGTCTAGTCTCCTGTGACCGATGGCCCTGCCTCCCTCGTCACCAGCTGCAGTGGGACTTGCTGTCGGGCGGCTGCCAGGCGCTGGGCGAAGGCAACTCCCCGGCGCTTTTCTCCCTGAAGGTTCTGCAAACCGTTTGGTTCCCCAGCCTCCTGTGATGTTACGTGGCCCTCGCTCGGCATAAATGTGTCATTCATATATGAAGTCTGCTTTTGTCCTTTCTCACGAGCTCCCTGGTTAAAACAGAATTGCTCGGTGTTCACTCAGTTCTAAACACAAACACAAGACTAAACATGCAGGAGAACCATTTAGATGATACAGAATACACTTCTATTGCTATTTAAATAAAAATACAAATTTTTTCTCACAGAGAGCTCACTGGCACCAGAATCTCTAGTTTGAGAAATCTCACCACAGAATGTTCTTTTTAAAAAGCAGGAGGAGATGGCTTCTCTGCACATCGATGGGCAACCCTGTCCGGTCTGCTGCCAGACAGGAAGCCCTGGGGGGGCGAGAGGTCTGCAAGTACTGTCCACGTCCCATCAAGGGTCCACTCCTTCCTACACGTGCCCTCATCTCTTTGGGGTGTCTCACGGCGGGCGTCCAGCTGGTGTGAGTCCTACTGGGGTACAGACCACTAGGGAGAGATGAGCAGCAGGAAGAGGTTCGGCTACAATAAATCTCTCCTGATGGTAGCTGTCGCCACAGGCTGGCCCCAGGGACTCAGAGTGACCGAGGGCTCTCTGGGGCTCTTTTGGCCACAGCAAATTCCCAGCATCCTGTCCCACTCAGGCTCCCAAGCCTGCAAGGTCACAGCTCTCTGGTATTGAGGAGCACCACTGAGTATTCCTAAGAAAGCAGATGGCCCGTGACCTCTCTGTAATTATTTCAGCCCCGTCCCAGGTAGTTCAGCCTCAGTCCCTCAACTTCCCAGGGTGAAAGCTGGTCCAGAAGCCCTGCTTCAGGATTGGTTCAAAATAGAAAAGAATTTAGTCTTGCTTCCTATTGTAACTACCCCTCAAATTACGGTTTACAAGCTGAGGTTCCACGCATTGTTTACCAAATACGTATAATGGACCTAGCGAATGGATTTGAAAATACTAACAGCTTAAGATACCTGTTAGTGGATGTTACCTTTCAACACTTCCGTGATGACAATATATTGCAACAGTCACTGCAGAGACGCCCAGCAGTCCATCATGCCAGCTTCTGGCTTAAAATTACCGCAAGACAAAGAGCCAGGAGCACAGATCTTCACCAGCAGTTCTGAGAATGAAGTCTGGACCCTAAAAGAGAGGGACTCTAACTCACTCTCCTGATGACCAAAACCTGATCTTGGCCACATCAGCCTTTTACACCGACTCCTGGACAAGCAATCTCTGTAAAGAATGCGCGGTGAGGATGCACAGACTCACCTGGCATTTCCTTTTGCTCATGAAAGTCAGTAATAGGTGAATGATGTGGAGGTCAAAAATTAAGGCTGGTAATATTGAACTTGTCATATATGTGGTGATAAGTGTCAGCAAACGGTTGCCACCAGGCCGTAGGGTTTTTTTTTTTTAACTTTATATAAAATGATCATATTTCCTAATTTGCCCTGTATGATCCAGCCTTTGTCCCAGTACAGTTATTAACCATCCCATGGTACTTCACGCTCCACCTCCCTCTTCTGACCCTCTTCTCCCTCATCCCTTAGGAATCCTGTATCTTCATTTTTGCCCATTGGCTTTCGTTCCTGGTTATCCAAGTGTTTATGCCCCAAAGATACCTCTCTAGGCAATATTCATTCCCATGTAACTCCATTAATTCAGCTCACACGGTCTTGGGGGGGAAGGGTACATAGCTCAGCGGTAGAGCACATGCTTAGCACAACCAAGGTCCTGGGTTCAACCCTAGTGCTTCCATTAAATAAATAAATAAATCTATTACCTTCCCCCTCCAAAAAATAAAAGAAATAAAATGCTATAGGCATTGGATCTGTAAGTCTACAGATTTGGGTACTGCGGCCATTTTGATAATGTTGATTCTTCCAATCCAAGAGCACAAGATATCTTTCCATTTCTTTGTATCATCTTCAATTTCCTTCATCAGTGTTTTACAGTTTTCCGAGTATAGGTAGCCTTCTTGGTTAAGTTTATTTCTAGGTATTTTGTTGTTTTTGATGCAGTGGAAATGTTTGTGCCAGTTACAAAATTCTGGTTTTTGAAGTGGAAAAAAAAAGTGAATGGAGGGCCGCAAATGTCAAAATATCCTTCTTTCTTATGAGTGAGTTGTATTCCATTGTGTGTATGTGCTGCATTGTCTTTATCCATTCACCTATTGATGTGCACTTAGGGTGCTTCCATATCTTGGCAGTTATAAATAATGTTGCTGTTAATAGTGGGGTGTATGTGTCTTTTTGAATTCTTATCTTGTGGTTGGCTTTATTGCTTTGATAACTATGTAAGTTTAAAAAGCTAAAGCTTTAAACATTCTTAGAAACAATGAACAGTATATATATGTAAATTTTAAAAAATGCACAGTATATTGTGTGTATGTATTTACATGCAATATACTGTGTATGTACAGTCAAATTGTAACAATTCTACCTAATAAAAATGAAAAATGAAAAAAATGCTATAAGTTATTCTAGAACAAATAAAAAAAGAAGATAGACCATTAAAAAAAAAGTGGATTCAGCTCAGCTGGTCTTAGTAAGTGATTAAGAAGCAAGAAAGCAATCTGATTATTTGATTAAGTAATTTATACTTATGATTTTACAAATGATTTAGAACTACAATGAAACAAAGCAGGACCCTGTGGGGTTCTCCCCAGTACATATCCTTCCCAAGGCCCCCATCTCTTGTCTGTAGGAGATAGGCTTCATTCAGCCTCCTTGAGCTCCCCTGATTTCATAGGACAGTTTTAGTCAGTTGCTCTTCAGGGAAGGGAGAAACAAAGGCGGCAGAGGCCCAGTTCTTCCGCAGGAATATACATAACAGTACCTCTGAGTTCTTCTGCTGGAACTGAGGTCCCCACTCTGAAGGACGGCAACTTCAGGCTGATCACAAGAAATTCCTCGGACGCTGCCCTGGTATCTCACCACCAGCCAATCAGAAGAAAATCACACATGCCAAATGGTGCCTATAAAAATTTCTCCCTGAAAACCATCGAGGAGTTCAGGTTCCTCTGAGCACGAGCCACCCATCCTCCTTGCTCGGCCCTGCAGTCAACCTTTCTCTACTCCAAACCCTGACGTTTCACCTTGTTTGGCCTCACTGTGCATCGGGCGTAGGAACTTTAGTTCAGTAACAGTTTAAGGGACAGTTTTCCAATGCCTCTTGCAAAATCTCGGCCCTTTATCAAAGGAGGGTGCAAACGTGTTAATTATGTAATCTTTTCTGTCTGAGTCACTTTTGTGGCTGCTACTCCACACACTTGTTCAGTTATATAATAGGGGTCTCTGACTTGGCACCCTTTATTCTGAAAGTTCGCCAACCCAAAAAGAAGTACAAGGAAAGGCTGTGGAAAGAAAGAGATGGAAAGAAGCAGGACTGCAGGCGGGTAGTGTGGGCTTCAGTACGTGTCTCCGTCCCTTCCAAGTGGCTGGGAACATGTTTACACTACGTTTACCACCTGGGAAAGAAAATAAAAGCAATAGAAGAGAATGCTGTGCAAGAAAAGAGTACAGGTCACTTAGACTAGTACTTATTTTTATCAACAAGAAAATGTGAAAGCCAGATTTGACACTGGATAGTAGTCTGTTGATTACAAAGATATATATTTTTATCTCACATCTGTGCCAAGTAATGCTTCTTTCAATGGTCAAAAGGTTGCAATGAATCATCACACCAGCAATCCAGCTTTGCAAGAACTGCTTGTCTTTTACGAGGCGCACTTATGAGCAAAATAAAGGCCCCCTGCTTCCCACTGGGAGGCCCCGTGAGGTGTTAACCCAGCCAGACAGGAATAAGCTTCGAAAAAGCACATTTTCTGTAAGAGGAGCTGCTTCTGCTCGCCACCTACTCTGAGCACCAGAAGTTCGATGGCAATTGTCAGTTGAGAGCTATTCAGTCCCCAAATGTAACTTATCTCAGTGCCTACAGTATTCTTTAAATGCAATACAATATAGGCAGTAGGATTCATTAAGAATAACTGACTAGATACTAAAATACAATAAACCACCTGTGGAGTTTCCGTCATTAACACCAACCCTCCCTCCTTCCGTGTGAAGGACAGAAGAATTCTTAGCTAGATACAGCTAGAGAAATAATTCACAGTCTGAGCCTATTAAACGCCTCCTCCTTTGTCATCCTGGGCCTGAATGGTTTGCTCTTTTTCTGTTCCAATCATGATTCATATTCCATAACAGTAAGTGGTCTCTCTTGTGCGGAAGCTTTAATGATCTCTTACTAAAAATTCTTGTTTCTCTTCTCTATGATTGTTCAGGCTCATACTTTAATCGAGAGTCTTTACCAATTGTGTGTGTTTCTTTTTAAAAATTTTGTTGGGGGTGGGGTATTTATACGGTTTGTTTATTTATCTTTTAATGGCGGTACTGGGGACTGAGCACAGGGCCTTGTGTGTGAGGAGCACGTGCTGTACCCCTGAGATACACCCGCTCTGTACCTGTGTTTCTATTGCTATTTCTATTCCAGTTCTTCTTTGGCCTCATGAAGCCATGCAGTTCTGACATTTTTAAAGTAAATAAGACTTTTCTTTAAAGTATAGTTGATTTACAATATTATATTCATTTCAGTTGTACAATATAGTGATTCAACATTTTTATAGATTATATTTGATTTAAAGTTATTATAAGATAACAGCTGTATTTCCCAGTGCTGTACAGTGTATCCTTGTTGCTTATTTATTTTATATGTGGTAGCTTGTGTGTCTTAGTCCCCTGTCCCTGCCCTGCCCCTCCCGCTCCCTCTCTGCACTGCTAACCACTGGATTGTTCTCGATATCTGTGTCTTTTTCTCTTCTGTTATATTCATTTATTTAAAACTTTTTTTTTACATTCCACATATACGTGACCTCACACACTATGTCTTTCTCTGTCTGACGATTTCACTAAGCCCGAAGCCCTGTAAGTCCACTACATTGTTGCAAATGGCAGAGTTTCATTCATCTTTATGGCTGAGTGGTATTCCATGTATGTACACACCACAACTTCTTCATTCATCTGTTGGTGGGCACTTAGGTTGCTTCCGTATCTGGCTGCTGTAAATAATGCTGCTATGAACATTGGGGTACAAGTATCTTTTCGAACTAGTGTTTTCATTTTCTTCAAATATATACCCAGGAGTGGAATTGCTGGATCACGTGGTGGTTCTATTTTTAGATTTTTGAAAAACTTCCATACTGTTTTCCATAGTGGCTGTACCAATTTACATTCCCACCAATGGAGTACTAGGGTTCCCTTTTTCCCACATCCTCACCAGTATTTGTTATTTGTAGAGTTTTTGATGATAGCCATTCTGACAGGTGTGAGGTGATATCTTGTTTTGATTTGCATTTCTTTGATGACAAGCAACACTGACATTTTAAGAAGTATGATCTCTGTTGATGTATGATTTTTTTTTCATCACTACCTTCCCATCCCAGGTAGGGTGCGAAGGAGTTCTACACAGTCCAGCCTTTTTTTAATAGCAAAAAGAGTAGCTTTCACATTGGATACTAGAAGAAAAATTGCTCTTGGTTGTGTTTTTACTATGATACTTCCAGTAACATACTACAAAAACACTCCAACCTGGAGTTCTGCTGTTAAGCCATTTCACATCCACTAGGTCCACAATAGGTCAGTTACCACAGAGCCTAGGATTCTGATAAGTCATTTAGGAATAAGAAACGTGAGTGACCCAAGATTTAGGGTTCATAAAATGAAGATGCTTGTTGCTGATGGAGGCATGCATACAGCTGTCAAATAAGAAAAAGAATATTCAGAGAGTGAGTGGTGATGTAATATGTGGTTCTAGAACACTGCACCAGCAGCATGATTACAGGGAAACATATGAATAGAAGAGCATAAGTAGAGGAAACATAAATGAATAGAACCATTTTTTAATGAGAGAAATGGGTAGTTGTCTTAGGCGCTTAGAACAAAGAGATTATTACGGGGGTGGGGTGTAGCTCAGTTTCAGAGTGTGTGCTTAGCACATGGGAGCTCCTGGCTTCGATCCCCAGTACCTCCATTAGGGAAAAAAAATTAAAAAAAAAAAGATTATTGAATATTTTTAAAAAGAATTCCATCTGCCCAGCTCTTTGACAATGTGTATATTCAAATTCTCAAACTCCATCACTGTCATATACTAAAATAGCTTTCCTGAATTGAGATAACATACAATAAAACATATTCAGTGTGCTAATCAAGATACGGCTCAATAATTTTTACATACATGATGTATGTGTACATATATGGCAATGCATTTACATACCTAAATGCATATCTCATATCTGTGTAATTACAATTCAGATTAAGACAGATTTCTTTTTTTTTTAACATTTTTTTATTGAGTTATAGTCATTTTTCAATGTTGTGTCAAATTCCAGTGTAGAGCACAATTTTTCAGTTATACATGAACAAGACAGATTTCTTGTATTCCATAAAGGCCCCCCTCCCCCAGTTCTCTTTCTCAGCCTAGTATTACACAGCAATTAAAAAGAAGCTGAATTTCACAGAGACAATACTTTGAAGATTACTCACACTAATTGTACGAGGAACTGCATTTAGCTGTGAGGAAGAGAGCCCATGAAACAGTGCTTTCAACCAATTATGCTTTCTCTCTTCTCTCGTTAAAAAAAAAAATCCACGTAGTAGGGAGGCTTCGCAGAGAACCTAGCTTTCTCCCTTCTGTTCAGTTACCCTGGACCATGAGCTGTCCCTTGTTGGCAAATTATAGCTCCTGACTCTGCCCAGGTGTGGCGGCCACACCCCCAGCGGGAAGAGGGCGTGGCTGAGGAGCAAAGGGCACCTCGGTTGAGTCAGCCCCTTTTGCAGGCTTTCTTGGAAGCTGTGCCCAATGATCTCTGCTCGAATCTCTCTGCTTAAAACTGTGGGGAGCCCAGGTGTGGGTGGCAAACTCAATATAAAATCCAATTTTATTAGTAAGAAAGGAAGGATAAACAACAAGGACCTCCTGTAGAGCACAGGGAACTATATTCACTTTCTTATAATAACATATAAGGGAAAAGAACCTGAAAAGAAAATATATACGAGTATGTATATGTGTAACTGAATCACTTTGCTGTACACCGGAAACTAACGCTGCAAGTCAACTACATTCTAATTAAAAAAAAAAAAAAAGAAGAAGGGAGGGAGGGAAGGTGGATACTGGTTGGTCAGTGAGCAGTCTTGCCCACACTAATGGTTACAAGCTGCTCCTGGGAATGACCCTTCTTGAAAATGCCACTTCATGCACCCACAACGGATGAAGGTGATCTAAAATCATCCCATGATGGATAAAGAGTTCTGAAGCAAACGCTCATCATCCCTGCTAAAGACATAGTATTAAAACATTTGAATAAGGTACTGCTTTAAAACACTTTGCCAAAAAAGCTGAACTTCCACTTCTCTTAAGAAGGAAAATATGGGGGAAATTGTATTTGCCCAAGACCTCACAAATAACTAAAGAAACTTGTTAATCCAGCAGACCCACAGATGGAAATCTGGCAGTTTCCAAATTGTCACTCTGTGCATAATTATTAGGATTCTAAGTTTTGATTTAAGTTTAAGAATAGTTTTTTAAAAGTAACAACCTGAAAGGGGTTGAAGTCCACAGTTGCACAGTCCTATATCCACAATGACGAATTCTCCCAATCTCTGAAAAGCGAAATCTTCCTCAAAAGTTACTGTATCTGTTTGGTGACAAAAGCTGACCTGAACTAGGTCATAAGTGTGACTGATTATATATTTCATTGCAAAATATGATTGTATTGATTATGGGATGATTGTGATAATACATCACATTAGTATTTTTAAATTATATCTTCCCTGCCCATACAGTTCTGAGCGGGGAAGATCTTAAGAAGCTGCATTATCTAATTGGCTCATAATTTTAATAGTGTAAAGATTCCTATTACTATCAAAGCTCATTCAAGGGATTAGACCTCACTGATTTGGCCTGCTCTTTAAATTTTTCTTAGAGTCTAAGACATTGAACAGATTGTTTCTGCCCATGGAGACATAGGATTTTGTTTGCTAACAACCGGTTAGCAAATTCAAAAAGAATAACTGTTTTTATTCCAGTTATATTAGTTAAATTCTAGCTTTAATCATGCTTTGCCTCATTTGTTTAAAAAAAACTGGTAATTGAGCATTGTTCAACGGGTATGAAATGTGAGTTTTTCTGAATAAAAATATACCAAAATCAACACTACTGAAAAGAAGTACAAAACTGAGGCAGTTGCCTGATTTCTTCCTTCTGATTTTACTGGTAATATGTGTGATCTTAGACATTTGTTTCTTGCTCATATTTATTTATGAACTGAGTCATAATCAATGGTTGTAACAGTGCAGATGAAATGTGGATTTTTAAAAATATAATACCAAAACACTGTGCTGCAGCTATGTAAATTCAAACTTAGCATGGACTTTTTCTCTACTTGCCCACAGCTTCTCTGGATACTGAAACCGCCAAGCTCTCAAATCCCAACGTTTTACTCACTTGTTTAGCTATGGAACTCCTTTCTGTAGCTTACCGATTTCGGCAGGATGTCACTGTTGTGGGTCATAATGCGGGGCCGGTCGGTGAGCCAGTGACATGTGGGTGGTAAAATAATTTACCAGAGACAAAGTATGAGCCCAGGAAAGAGTTTATTGAGGTGCGCTGTCATAGACATTGACGGGCCACACAGACGAGGGGTGCCCGCGTGAGCGCTGAGGGCCGGTTGTTGGGGTCTTTCATAAGGTCGGGCCAGAAGGTGCCTGATTGGCTTGTGCCCAAGTATCTAATTGGCTGTAGGTGAGGAGGTTTAGGGTCCGTGAAGGGCAGTGGGGTTTATGACTCTTAGAAGGTATGCATTATCTGGGGCTAGTAGTTTGTTAGGGGAAACATGCCCAGTAAGAATGTACTTTACCTGTTGAGGGACCACAGGGAGACCTCTGAGAGTCCAGAAATGGGGTTGTTGGGCTTTAAGGACGTCAGTTGGCCCACCAATCACCACATTTCTGATCTCCCCTGTTATCATTGTCCCTTTCTCTCCTGGTGCTGCACGGCCATGGGCCTCATTTTCCTTCTTGGAACACGCCAAGCTCCATTCTGCCTCAGGACCTTTGCACACATTGTAACCACTTCCTGGTAGGCTATTTCTCCTGTATTTTTAAAGTTTGGCTCTTTCTCCTCCTCCTAGCTTCAATGCCATGTGCTTAGAAACAATTTTCCTTACCACCTTCTCTGTGTGTTTCCTTCCTGTTTTTCTGGAAGACTACACTCTGTTTATTCCTTTAGAAGCAATTATAACTTGCAATTATGTATTTGTTTACTTGCTTATTTCTGTCTTCTTCCTAGACTATGAGCTTCACGAAGGAGGAGAAAAACTGCCGGCTTGTTCATTAATGTGTATGTAGCACCGAGCATCCCACCCAGCACTTTCTAAACCCTCAAGAACTATTTGAATAAACAACATGAGAATTATTTATCTTACATCTTTCAGTGATAATTTTTCCAAAACATCTCACACAACATTTTACTTTTACCAAAACCAAAGATGTTCAAATTATGTATATCATGAATATTGTCTAAAAAACTCTGACGAAAATTCTGCCATAGAGAAGTGTATAAACTAGAAATATGCATACTGTGGAAAATGCACAGAATATTCTACCATGTGGATAATAAAAATATATATACACATGTACATCCCTAGCTGTCTTTATGGATGTACACATATAATTATATATGTCTAACTGTATGTATGTAGACATATATGAATGTTCATGTATATATCAGGGTGGGCAAAGGGAGAAAAGAGGAGAGGACACGGCTGGGGTGGGGGAAAGACAAAATGGTACATAGTGAATATGGCACCTAGCAATTTTTTTCTATTAAAAGGAAAACTGCTTAAAAATTTCTCAAGAATTTTAGTCTACTCTCTTCATTACATGACTTCCTAAGCGTGTTGTCCTGATTATAATCACATAAATGTCGTTGAAATTTACTCTCATCAGATAACTACTGTTGAGACTACAAAGTAAAACGTTTACTCTCAGAAATATCCTAGTTTAGACAATAAATTATACAGTCACTGTAGTTAGAGCTCTTTAAGAAAGTCATCTATTAAATGCTAGGGGGGAGGTGGGAAGGGATAAATGTGTAGCTCTAGATTTGCAGATACTAACTAATATATGTAAAACAGATAAACAATAAATTTATACTGTATAACAGGGAACTATAACCTATGATGGAAAATAATATGAAAACAAATATATGTATGTTCCTATGTGATTGGAGCGTTGTGCTGTACACCAGAAATTGACAGAACATTGTACACTGACTGTACTTCAATAAAAATATACATAAGAAAAAACTACAAAAATAAATAAATAAATAAAAATAATAAAAATTAAAAAAAATTCTAAGTGGGGATAGAGCTACCAGACCGTGTGTGTATGGGGGTGTGGGGGAAGGGGTCTGTAGAATATAGGTACCTGCTCACTCCCATTTTTTCAGCCAATTCCCTTAAACTCTCTTCTATCCTTGGCGCCCTAGAAATTTAGCTGGCAAGGAATTTTATACTGAACCTGTTCAATTAACACATATATGCAGTATTTGACACATTTCGATATTTGCTGACTTTTGTGGCTTTGCATTTGCAATCCATCGTCCTGTAGCATTCATTTAACGTTGTTATTATTATTATTAATTTTTATTTGTTTATTTTTCTAAGTTTTCGACTTGGTTTTTATTCAAAAGCCCAGTTGCAACCACCAAAATGCCTGACTCAGCTCCCAACTAGACCCGGAGCATCAAATTTCCCAGCCCACTTAATTTGAAAGCATGACAAGATAGGCGAAAGCCCTTATAAATATGTAAAGCAGGAAGTTCAAATTCAGTCAAGTAAATCTCTCGTGATTGATGTTCTTTTCAAAGCAAAAATTAAAAAAAAAAACCTAATAAAAAGCAGCATATTTCTGAGGCCCCCTTACCGAAGGCTTCCCCAAGAGTCCAGCCTGGACAATGTACTTTTAGTGCTGTATTTATTTTGGATTTTTACCACTTCCTGGAGGCCAGGAGGAGCCACAGTGGGAGGATCCCAAAAAAACTCAGAACCACAGCCATTTTGTTTGTAAGGCAGAATGGTAGGGTTCTGTCAGCTGGTAAAGGCTTCTGGAACAGTTTTTAAGGAGGTGGGGTGGGTGGGGAGTAGAAAAGGATGCCTATTGTTTTTCATTGGCGCGCTAACATCATTATTTGATTTTTATTTTCTGCACAAACAGTAGTACTTACGGCTAACCAAGTCTAAATTTTTCCCCCCCTCTCCTCCCAAGGAGTTACAGCTCCCTAGGCTGAAAACGACGTGCATTCCGTGCACAGCTCTTTCAGGGGCCTTCGCGACGCGCAGGCAAACGTGCTCTGCTGGGAGCCGCTCTGCAGCGGCCGCGGCCGCATGCCGGGCGGGGACCGGGGCGCCGGGCTGGGCGGCGGGCAGGAAGCCCCCGAGTGGGCGCCAGGGGCGGGGTGCGGGCAGGAGGCTCCCCCGGCGCCTGCCCCGAGCCCCGGACCCTTCCCCGCGCGCGCGCGCGCGCGGCGGCCGGGGCGCTATTGTTCTGCAGCGTCACCGCGGGCCGAGCCCGGAGCCCGGCATCCGGCGGCCGCGCTCGGGAGCCCGTGTAAAATGGCCCTCACGCCGCCTTTTCCGGGCTGCGGGGGCGGGAGGGACCGCGGAGACGGGCCTGGCCTGGCAGCCAATCCGCGGCCGCCGCCGCCAGCGCAAAGTTGTTACCCCCGGCCGCCGCCGCCGCCGCCGCCGCCGCCGCCTCCCGGTCATCTCCGGCCGGATCGCTCCGATTTCCCCCAAACGCCCACGGATCCCGGGGAGCTCCCCCTCCAGACCGCGATCATGGAAGAAAGTCGGACTTCTCGTTTGCCACATATTCCGAAGATGTTCGGGGATCCATATGCTGCCTGCAGGCTGCTGCTGGTGGGGACTCAAGTATCCAGTCTATATTGTTACAATTATTTCTCCAGAACTGGCTTCTTTGCCTTCCACTCATGGTAAGTTTGTCATTTTAAACATTTTATGCCCTTAAATCTTTGAACGAGCTCCCGGCTAAAAAGGATTTGCATTGTGTTTCTTCTCGGAAAACCAATCTTTGTATTTTTTTCCTTAGCTTTGATCTCTGCACATTTCCACCTAATCTTGTCTGGTTAATTTTTACCAAAAGAAAAAAAATTAGGTTCCCCCCGCCTCCATGATCAAAGCTAAGTATTTATAATATAAATTATACTTTGATTACTGTGAACTAAGAGGAACTCAGCTATTTCAAGATGGACTTGTTTTGTGCCAGCAATGTTGGTAATGCCAAATATGTGCATATCTTCTTTATAAAAATTGTGTATTACCTAATATGTCCAGGATTAAATGATCAGCTGGCAAACTATGGATGTAGTTTGGTTTGGTTTGGTTTTAAATAGTCCTATTGTGGTTTTCCTGATGGATTACTTGGATACAAACTACAGAAAAGCTGCCCTTGGTATAATGAAGGCGGAGATTGACATAACCGGGTTTATATTAAGTTATGGCTGTTACTAAATAGTGGGTCTTTTATTTGCTGATCAGATCTAAACTTGTGTTCCATGGTAGTAATTCCCTCAAGCTCCTCATCGGATAGTCTTTGCAGAGCTATCTTGTTTTTCTCGGAGGTACATTGGGGAGACATTTTGTAATTTTTGGCATTTTTCTAATTTTTTTTTTCTTTTTGCACACGGTGGGAGATCTTTTTTGTTTTGCATTGATCTGTGTTGGTGGCGCTGTGGTTCTCTTCAACAATTTATGTCAGTTTCACTAAAAGAAAAAGGAGAAAAAAAGAGGTGGGGCAAGACTTGATCTATTATCTTATCTTTTTCTTTCCTTAAAGAAAGTTGATTTTGGTCAGAGGAGATTATTCAGTTGTATTATTTTGATGTTTGCTGTGAACTGTGAACTGTGGCTGAGAGCAGATGTGTCGTCACCCCAGCCCAGGGGGCATCAGGGAGGAGCATGCGTTTGCAGTTGTGTTTGATCTGATCTGATTATCTCTAGATCCGAATTTCTTCGATAATAGGCTGTCGGCTTACCCTCTCTTTCCTCAGTAACATTTTGCATTTTCCTTATATCGGAATATCATACGTGCCAGTGTCTTCGATTGAACAAAACGTTGGAGTTTTAGTTCACTGAACATTGTAAAAGTTAAATTTCGTTTTGAACCTAGGGATTCCTTAAATAACTATTCCAAGTTTCTCTGGGGAATTTTCTAGTAGTTGGACATATAGCAGTGTCTACATTATTGTTTGTTTTATTTTGAAGTGATATTTCGGTTGAATTTATGTGTATCCTTGTTCAAAAAAGAGCAAGTATCTTGGAATAAGATAATTTTTAAGAATATATATACAGCTGCTTTTAACTTAAAAAATATTGGTATTCGTATACCTAAATGCAGGATAAACCTCTTCCATCTTTGTTCTCACTGGAAGTTAGCTGACTGGAGAATACTGAATTTAGGCCCAAAGCCTCCGTATTATGCTGTGACATAGTTTTTACTAGTCTGTGAACATTTTAGTTGTTTGTGAAGATAGTAAGTGTGTCCTTAATTGAAAAAGAAAGTAGGAGAAATCAGTGATTGCACCTAAAAACATGTTATTTTGCCAAATAAAAACAACTGAAATAGTATCCTAGACCCCCTTTTCATATAATTGAATAGACTATTTCTTGAGAGAGTAAAAAATTTTGGAGTTATTATTGAGTGTTTTTATTCACTTTGAAATGTGTAAATGCCCATTTTACTAATTATTTAAAATTCTGAAGTAGAAAAAAGTGTGAAAATACCTAGGTATAGTATTTCTGATTTTTGTGTCCCTGTAATTTGTCTGTGTAAGACCCTTTCCTTCAACTTCAAAAATAATTATGTATTATGCCTATAATTTGTTTATATTCTGCTATAAAAATGTGAAAATGTTCACTGTAACATTTTATCTCTTCATAAAATTTAAATGCCCCCATCAAGACTAGATTTGACATTATAGATTATTTATGGAATGAAATACTGCAGGTGTAAATATATTATCTAATCCTCTGTGCTGTAGAGTTTAGTTCTCTGAAGTTAATCAGCTGAATAAAATATACTTTCCTATGGGTTTGTTGCTAAAA
Organism: Vicugna pacos; assembly: GCF_048564905.1. Taxonomy (NCBI): domain Eukaryota; kingdom Metazoa; phylum Chordata; class Mammalia; order Artiodactyla; family Camelidae; genus Vicugna; species Vicugna pacos. Next base: position 5,003,373 of record NC_133021.1, on the reverse strand, counting down.
CGTTCTGTTACTCAGCTGGTAATTTTTTTTGTTTTAATTTGTGGAAACTAAAAATGCTTATACAGTGTAGCCCCCCTTTTAAAAACAAACTGATGCTGTGAAGTCCATATGTAGCTATGCAACGTTCTTTGTTCTCCTACATCATCGACTATTACATCATTGATTATGAGTAACCATTATAGTTACATCTCGACTCTTAAAAATCATCATGGATATTTATGTTAAAGATATTCTATCTGTGGCTCTTACATCACTAAGTAAGGAGGTTTAAATCTACGAGGCAAAAACAATTCATTGTTTTACATTATTCTCCATTTTTAAATCCACCTTGTGCTTCCTTTTAGCTCTTGATTCTTTGGAGGTTCCTTTTTTCCTTAATTGACAACATTTCATAGGCATTTAGTTCGTGAGTTTGGTGAGATTAGGATTAGAATTATTAAAATAAGCTATGTTTTATCATGAAAAAGTCTTTATTGAATGGAGTATAGAGAGAACTCAGTTTTTCATAGTAACAGTTGCTAGCTCATGAACAATAAAGAATTTTTTTTAACTCTTGAAATGTCATTTTAATCAACAATTACACACTTATTTTTTCCTCGCACACTTTTTTTTATCGGAGATAGTAGCAAGTAGCAACGTTGACTATGTTAGAATATCATTATTATTTTTTTCATCCTGCCCATCCCTCTTGGAGGGGAGGGGTCAACAAGTAGTGACATGGCCAAAAAAACAGTTTGCAGAAAGAGGAAATAAATGATGCCAAAAACATGGAGGATCTGTAAATCAGATTCCAAACAATGAACCTCAGACAAATGAACTTGAAATTATGAGCTTGGTCAATAACAGAAATAAACTGAAAATTTTATTAAGACTTAATGTAGTGAACCTACATAATTTCCTGATTTGTTAGTTTGTATTCATTAGTATTGCTAAAGATTGGGGAAATTTTCAGGTTAGACAACCTTATTAGGAAAGATGAAGAAAAAAAGGAAGAAACATTTACATTGATATTAAGATGACCTCTCATAAAATGCTGAAAATATTAGCCATGATCTATCTTACATACCTTAGAATAAACTTTTTTAGGAGAAGTAAAAAGAGCTAAAAATGTTGCCCTCTGAAAACCAAATTCAGTACAGATTTGGAATTGAGTATATGTTTCTAATTCCATCCTCTTTTCGTGCATACATATCCATGCTATTTCTTGGACAGATCATTACATGTTTGCAAAGGAACAGATGGGAAAGAAAATGAGAGACCAAATGGGTGTTTGTGTTATGACTTTGTTTTTTTATCTTTCCAAAAAAATTCCCTAATGGAGACTCTGAAGGGGAAGTAAGGCAAAGATGATGATTTCCTTAAGGAAAAGATGAAAGGAATGGCCTGTATACTTGATTTATTCACCATTTATTTTTATCTATGGGTTTGTTTATTCCAGATTTTCCTCTTATTATGTGCTATTATGCCAAATGCTGGGGTGCAATATTCAGAAGAAGAGGCAAGGATCCCTGCTCTCATGGAGGTTACAGTCCAATATGGTTCAGTATTTTAAAGATATTTCAGTGGGGAGGGTACAGCTCAGTGGTAGAGCACATGCTTAGCATGTATAAGGTCCTGGGTTCAATCCCCAGTACCTCTATTTAAATAAATAAGCAAATAAATCACCTAAATACCCCCCCACACACACACACACAAAGGAAAAGACACTTTAAATCTAAGGTCTTAGATACGGGAGGTTCTCTTTGGGAATGAAGGCGTAATAAGATTTCTGGGGTAAAACCTTTTTAAAAAATTAAATCTGTTTTTATAGGATTTAAAGGGTCATTCTATTGAAGGACCATTATCTGTGACGCATTGAGGGAGAAATAGCCCTCAGATTTTAGATCTAGCCCAAACAGATGCTGCATAGATGGTTACCTAACGCAAATTCCTATTGCAAAGTGAGAAATAAAACATTAACCAAATAAGTTAAGAAGAGATGAGGAGGGGGTCACTCTGGTGGAAGGAATTTTGTGTGTGTTCTTGTGATGTCCATTTAATAAAAACTTTTTTAAGGTGGTAGAGCCTCATTTTGTACATTTTGTTCACATTGTCATGAGAGAAATGTCAATGTAAATAAAAATTGTAAAATGAAGCAGGGAAATACAATTACAGTGTTAAAGGATTATATCAGAATTAAAATATTTATTTTTATTTTAAAATCTTCTGAAAGAATTTTCAATGATTTTTTATATAACAGAAATTGTTATAATAAACATTTTAACTTATGAAGAGAATATAATTAGACATTTAGCTAATGGTTACTTCGTTAAGCACATCAGATATGGAGCAGGGAAGTGAGACTGCTGTTACATGCAAATGAATTGGACGAGAAGGACCTATTCGTTAAGAATCCTCTATGTGTGGTTTAAGATGACCTCCAGAACAAAGTGACCAAGTTACTTTGTCATAGAGCCAATTAAGATACTAACTAAATGTGTTACGTCATTTAGTTTGCTTTTGTACTAACGTAGACTCCTTCTGATAATGGCATAAAAAATAAGGACATTTATTATTTCAACTAAATTAATAATTAATAGGCAAGCCAGTTCTAGGTTTGGTTCAATAGCTCAGCAATGTTATCAGGTTTCCTAGTAGGTTCTATTCTTTTACATTGCAGTCATGTCAGCAATGTCTTTCCTCATAGTCACAAGATGGCTGCTGCAGCTCCAAGCATCATATCCTGATACTGCAGCTTCCAAAGGGAAGAGAGTTTCTCTTACGCATCTTTTCAGAAGGGAAGAGATTCCGTCCCAGAGGCCCACAGCATACTGCTTCTTACAGCTCTTTGGCCAGGTTTGTAGGACATGCTCATTTCTAAACCCTGTCACTAACAGGGAGATTGAAATTACCTTAATTGGTTTGGCTAGGGAAGGACTCTTGAAAGTGTGAACACCTGCTGAGTATCCAGTGCTCAGTGTGGCCAGCTCCTATTTGCTTTGTATAAACTTTAACTGCTTTGTAAAAACATTCTTGAATGATACAACATGAATATCTGCTTTCATAGAGGTGAACTGTTCACTGATGCAGCTACTTCAGAAAAACTAAAAATAAACATTTAATTAGAGCTTACAATGTTCCAGCCTCTAAGCTAAATGCTACCTTTATTAAATATCTGCTTAAATCCTCACACAAACTTTGGAGATAGGACAATTATTATACCCACTGTACAAATGAGGAAACTGAGGCTTGGAGAGGTTTGGTCAAGTTACACAGTAAATGAGAAAGCTGGAGTTTGAACCTGGGAAGTCTGGAATCAGAGCCTGTGTACCTACTCCTCTTCTGGACCGTGACATTGGGTATTTGTACACTTACGTTCTGTAACTTGGCATATGCATTGTATGATATCCCTGTTTAAATGAATCCTCTACTGAATAGTTTCATAAATTGAATCATCTCTTCTTAAAACGAGTGATGCCGCTAATTTATCTGTTGTATAGAGCTGAATTTTTGTGCATTGAATTTGCTGAAGGCACACATACTGCATCTCATCTCTTCAGGAACATCTCATGAAATTCCTTTATAGGCTGAATTTTTCATAGGGAAGAAAAAAGATCACAGACTAGAGACTCAGTGAGGCTTTGTGGAAGTAGATAAATTCATGATTCATAACATGAGGTTGAAATAGAATATTGACTTGTGTTTCACAACTTACAAGGTCAATTTTATGTACAGAATGTTCCCATCTCTACCATTGGCGGGATGTAGGGAAGTTCCCCCTTGGGACGTTTTTGGGGAAGTCAGTGGATCTCAAACTTCATTGTGCACCAGAATCACCTAAAACACCGACACCCGGCCCACACTGAGAGGTCCTGGTTCAGTTGGTCCAGGGTGGGGTCTGAGAAGTTGCAGGTTCCCAGATGTGCTGTTGCTGCTGGTCCAGGGACCACCCTTTGAGACACTGCACTAGAGAATTGAATGGTACCTGCCATGGTAAATATGCCGGACTTTAAAGGATGGCATTTCATAATTGGCAAATATATGAATAAATAAATACATATGCAGAATTGAAAAGGTGGTCAGAATGAGCTCACTGACAAACTCATCAATGACTTGAAGGAGGATCCTTTTTATGCCTCAGAGTGGGCATCACATTTGAGATTTCTTTTTCCAGAAGTTCCTATAGGTGTGCATTTTAAACTTTTTTTTTTTAAAATAGTAATCCATAATTTACAAATTATTTTTTAAAAGTAAAAATAGAACTTAGTTGTGTTCAATAGCAAGTTACATCTGAAATAGAGTTCTGTTTCTGTGGCATTTTGCTGGTTCTTGTCGAGATTTTATCCCACCAACCACTAATGCCCCACATTCATTAAAAGGACGTGGTTTCGATGAGACTGAGAAAGGAGGCTGTCATGCCAATGACCTATATTTAGCTCTGAAACTCAGGCCACTGCCTGAGTCCGCTGGAAACTCTCCATCCTCCCAAGACAGAGATCACGACCTCCAGTTGAAAAACACTAGCACATGCCAAGGAGTGAAGAGGACCTTTCCAAGAGTTTAATTCCTTCACTGCTTTGAGACTTAAGGAATATTTAGTTCTGAAGGCTTTAGCTCATTTTTCACTGAAGTATAAAGTCCAAGAAACAAACGTCCAACATAAGCAGATAAAAAACAATCAGCAAAGTCCATGTCCTGAACATTTCCAGAAGCCTGGATAAGCTTTGGGCTGGCCTTCCATCCACTAGAGGCCTCGTCAGGAAGCTGGGATGAAATACCCCGAAGAGGCAAGTTTGAACTGGTCACAGCAACGGCAAGTGTCACTGAGCACCTCTGTAATTACAGACTCTGATCATTTTAAATGGCCTGAAGTTGCCAGAACTGTGCTGCCCAGTACAGTAGTCACTAGCCACATGTGACCATGTACATTTAAATTTGAATTAATAAAAATTAAACATTAGGAGAAAAACAAGTTTATACTGCACAGCACAGGGAACTATATTCGATATCTTGTAGTAGCTCATGGTGAAAAAGAATATGAAAATGAATACATGTATATTCATTGTGCTGTACACTAGAAATTGACAGAACATTGTAAACTGATTGTACTTCAATAAGAAAATAAATAAAATAAAAATAGGAGTAAAAGATAAAATGTAAGAAGTAAAAAAAAAAATTAAATGTTCGGTAGTTACACCTGGCTAATGATTACCATATTGGACAGCAGATTTATGGGACATTCCTGTCTCCGTTGTTCGGGCTACTGTAACAGAATACCACGAACTGGAGGGGCTTACATACAACAGAAATTTATTTCTCACAGTTCTGGAGTCTGGAAGTCCAAGATCAAGGTGCTGGCAAATCCTGTGTCTGTGAGAGTCCTCTTCCTGGTTCGTAGATGTGTCCTTGCATTGTGGAAGGGATGAGGGGCTCTCTGGGGTCTCTCTTACAAGGGCACTAATCTCATTCCTGGGGCTTCACCCTCATGACCTAATCACCTCCCAAAAGCCCCACCTCCAAACACTGGGGGCTAGGATTTCAATATGTGACTTTGGGGTGGGAGGTACATGGACATTCTGTCTACAGTAATGTCCGTAATTGCAGAAAGTTCTGTTGGACAGTACCAGTCCCTTCGACCACAGTGGGCTCACACTGTGGACCAGCGGCCCTCAACTCTGCCTGCACTGAGTAGCTCTCAGCTCTGCCCAGAAACTTAAAAACAAAATACCGCATCCTCAGAGAGTCTAGTTGGTCCGGATGGGTTCTGCGCATAAGTAGTTTCCAAAAGCTGTCCAAGGGACTTGGATACGCAGCTGGGGTTGAGAATTGCTAAGTGACACTGTGGAAGAAAGCCACTAAACCCGAAATTGGGGAGGTCGGTGGACAATGTTGCTTCTCTCATCTCAATGTTTCAAAAGCTGCCGTCCACCTGCTAGGAACTGAGGAAGGTTCAAACTGAAAGACTAACTGCGCAGTCAGACCAGTTCTGCCAATGAATGCTGCCTGCCCAGTGAGCACCAACTTAGCTGGAAGAACTCAGTCACTACTGTTCAGTTCCAAGTTGCCTGATGCCCTCAAGAGCGAGTCTTGGATACTGAAAGGCCATTCTGAAGTTAATTTGAGTTTTCAAAAAATAATATGAAACGTATTAAATTTACATACCCAAAGGTATGTTTTTAAACTTAGCTTACAAATCTTTTCATATTTATAAATTTAGCAAATTTTAGAAATCATGGTCCCTTAAAATTTGGTCTCATTTAAAGCATTATTCAATTAAACACCTCGTGATTTTTTTATAGACATGTATAAAGTTGCTACATTCGATTGCCTCCTTTGGTACTTAAGCAAACATTTTCAAGAAGTTAAAGTCTTAGCAATCTAATAAATTTAACGTCTAAATTTGGTGATTCTTAAGTTCTCTTAATGTTTCAACACTATGTCTAAGTTAGTAGAAGTTCTACGTAAAAGTGCAATAGGCTGTTACTCCATTAGGTCAAATGTTCTTAAACAGAATGATTACTTACACTAAGAAGCATTTCTGTACGTTTAAATCTTTCTGAAAAAAGACTCTTACTCCCAGAAGAGTTACGTCCTACCAAACAATTTGGGATATTGCCTTCTCAAGTTTATTTTTTTCTGCCCTCTCCACTTATTGAAGTTTCTTGTTTTGCTTTGTTTTGTTTTTCCTTTGGGCGGGGGGGGGTAGGTATTTAGTTATTTTAATGGAGGCACTGAGGATTGAACCCAGGACCTCCTGCATGCTAAGCACGCGCTTTACCACTGAGCTATGCCCTCCCTGTACCTTGAAGTTTCTTGATGAGCAGAGGTTTTGGTTAGAACACAACTAGAGCCTTGTCTGGGACACAGATGTGATGTCATGAGCCTTATTTATGTTCATTGTATCCAAAAAAGGGACATATTCTTAAGGTCTACTTTCCTGAGATACTGGGTCATATCTTTATATTTTTCAAGTCAAGTTAGAAATAGAAATTTAAATCGTTGGTCCCCACACAAGTGGCTGCATCAACTGACAAGTATTTGGATTTTTCATTTCTTAATCTTTTAAAATATATAACTGTCCTTTAGAGACCTTTGAACTTGGCGGAATCCTACATTCCTTCAAGTTCTGTCTTGTAGGACAATCAGCTCTTGCGGACATTTACAGTTACTGAATTGACACTGAGTGTCTCTCACAGGCTCTGTCTGAGTCTCTGGTCACAATTTCCAAGGCTATTCTATTGACGAAGTTTTTTTTAACTTCCAGAAAGCTGAGTAGAAGCCTCTTCATATACATTTCTCTTGAAGACATTACGAGAACACTTTAAATACACAGCTTTGACCGATCTGAGTTCCTCAGTCTGTCCTTTACTACATGGATAACCTTTGGCCAATTTAACTGTCTAGACCCCCAGTCTCCTCTTCTGTGGAACAAAGTGATACTATCTGCTCACCTGGCTGCTGGGAGAGCTCAGTGGGTTCTCGCATTTAAAGCACCTAGAATAGTGCCCCACATGACAGAAGCACTCAGTATGTGCTTTGAGTTCATTTCTTCGTAGATGCTTCTGATTTCAGGGATCCAAATAGGGCTTACACAGTGTGATGGGGATTAAAAACATCATCCCATTCAGGTGTTAGGTTGTTGCCATGTTACAGAGCCTCCCATTATCCTCTCTGGGTCTTCTGCTAACAGTCGATAAGTCACTTAGCCTTTCTAAGAATCAGGGTTTTGTGGGGGGAAGAGTGTAGCTCAGTGGTAAAGTGGTAGAGTGCGTGTTTAGCATGCAAGAGGTCCTGGGTTCAATCCCCAGTACCTCCATTAAAAATAAATAAATAAACCCAGCCCCCCCAATCGTAAGCATCAAGATTTCTTCGCTAACTGCTCTTTACTCATTAAATAAATCCTTATTGAGCTTCTACTAAGTTGTGCAGAGCTTAAAGGATTAAAGGGAGGGGAAGGAGCTTTTGACCAGAACCTTGGAAGACTGGTAGGCTTCCAACATAGAGAAACCAAGTCAGGCAGAGAAAGCAGTGTGAGACTAAGCAGGGAGCAGAGAAAACGCACAGTACCTGGGAATACCCGCTAGGACCCCGGGGCGGGTAGAGATCCAACTGTGAAGCCTGGGGGCTAGGGACTGGGAGAGACAGACTCGTACTGGTAGCTTGGAAACAGCACCGAAAGGATTTGGAACGCCAAGCTTGGGAACCTGGATGTCGGTCATTGCCCACAGAACGTCAGTCCAAATGCTTACAACTGGTCAGAAAATGGTGATGGGATAAATACAGGCGAGCTACCTCTTTCTTAGAGTAACTTGCTTACCCAATAGCCTGGTAGAGGAAAACTCCAGTGGTCTGGGTCTCTGGCCAGATAAGTTTTGATGGGAAGAGTAAAGAGAAATAAATGTGAAAGGTTGAAAGTTTGGGACAATTTTCGGTGAAGTGTGGCCACTGGGCAGCAGGGGGCAGCATGGGGGTACTGAAACGTTGAATGATGCATAAGAGATTTTTTTGCTTATGTTTACTATTTCTTGATAGTACGAGTTTGTCTATAAGGCTACTTATACTGAAAATAACTTAGTATTCTCCCCCCCCCACACCAAATGAATAGAAATTTAAAGAGAAAAGAAGAAAAATAACAGATTGGTTCATGGCAGAATGACAGTGCTGTTCACTTGAGAGCATAAACATAGACAGTTTTCTATGTGTGATTTCCTTTCAAATGCATAGGAACTCAGATTTCATATACATTTGAAAAGTGCATTTCAATTAGAAACACCTCTTTATATGACTTAAGATTTTGCAATTTTTTTTTTGCAAGTACACTTGTTCAACACTGTGTTGAAGGAACTAATGAAAGAGTGGAGAAAAACTTGAAAATGAAATTTTAGTTAAATAAGAAATAGAAGTTTTAATATACATTCTATTTTACATGCCAGATGTATGGGATTTCAAATTTGGGGGGTTTTATGATTATAAAATTTTATTTAAGACCTTTTTTTCTTTATATCTAAAATTCAAGACTATCTGCCCTACATTTCATCAGATTTTTTCTGGTTCAGTTCACCTCTCACTAAGGTTCTTAAAAGTTTGGATGGTCAGGGATGTTGAGTGGAAAATTGGAAATTTCCAGGTAGATTCATTGTAGCTCTGGAATTTACCATTGCAAATGCTACATCACACCCACCAGAAAACCTCTCTCTCTCAAATGTTTGAGGAAGATGGTATCAGACTGCGTCACACACTGCTCACATAGGGAGAAAAATTTTTTTCTTTCAATACATTTCAAAATCTCTTTTTGAAATTGAAGTATAGTCAGTTTACAATGTTGTATCGATTTCTAGTGTACAGCACAGTGTTTCAATCATACATGTACATATGTGATTCATTTTTGTATTCTTTCTCATCATAGGTTACCACCAGATATTGAATATGCTTTAGGGAGGAACTTTCCTTTTCTCTCTGTGTTGATACATGATGATACACATGGTACACGTGACCCCAGGGCGGGTCCTTCACGAACTCCCTTTGGCTCCCTCATTTCACCTTGTTGTGTATGTGTCTTTCCATGTCTGGCCATAACACCCTACGCTTGTCACTTTCAATAGCCACTTGACTTGATGGCTGACTCATCCGTGATTGTTGAATATTGATTTCCAGCTTCATTAAGCAAAGTCTGAAATGGTGAATAAACTTTTGGTTTAAGATAGTTAACCTGAAAGTTCATTTTTCCCCCCCGATTGAAATAACAGTATGTTAAAGTGTGTCAATTTCTGGTGTACAGCACAATATCCCAGTCATGCATATATATACATATATTCATTTTCATATTCTTTTTCATTAAAGGTTATTATAAGTTATTGAATATAGTTCCCTGTGCTATACAGAAGAAATTTGGTTTTTATCTGTTTTTATGTATAGTGGTTAACATTTGCAAATCTCAAACTCCCAAATGTATCCCTTCCCCCGCCCTTTCCCGGATAACCGAAAGATCGTTTGCGATATCTGCAAATCTGTTTCTTTTGTAGATGAGTTCATTAGTGTCCTCTTTTTTCTTGAAAGTTAGTTCTTAAATATCATGAAGATAGATGAAAATAAACTACTTTGTAAAGTAAATTTATGAAATATTTCCTATACATTTTACTTCAGTCATTTGTAAATCTGAAAATATAAAAATATCAAATTATTTTAAATGTTCCTTTCAGGCCAGGATGGTCCAGAATATACGCACAGGACACACCCTATTTGTTTTTACAGGAATTAAGTTCACTAAGGGCTGTAACACCTTTTTATTTTGTGTCTCCCATGGTTCGTAACACAATGCTTGCACAGAGATGAGGCCCAATAAATGAAACAATGTTAGGAGAACTTACTAAAGTATATAAAACATAACCTAGTTTTTTTTAAATATATATTTTTATTGAAGTATAGTCAGTTTATAATTTGTGTCAGTTTCTGGTGTACAGCACAATGCTTCAGTCATACATGAACATACTTAGATTTGTTTTCATATTCTTTTCACCATAGGTTACTACAAGATAGTGAATAGAGTTCCCTGTGCTGTACAATATGGACTTGTTTATCTATTTTCTATATAGTAGCCAGTATCTGCAAATCTCGAACTCCCAGTTTATCCCTTCCCACCCCCTTCCCCACCCCCTTCCCTGCCCCCAGTAAGCGTAAGTTTGAAGAACCTAGTTTTTTGATGTCTGGCTTAGATACACTTTTACTGCTTTCATCACACTTTTCAAATTGCTAAATTGGTTGTTACTATTGTTATTGTTGCTGTGTGTTGTTTTTTCCTCAGTGCACAATAATATTGGACAATAGTATTTTGTTAATTTCTTAACTTATTACATAGACAGTCTCTGCACTTTTCCAGTGAGAATATAAGACTGATTGCAGGTCTTTTACTACCAGACAATTATTTTGACCATTTCTGCTTCAGCTTTTGTTTCAAAGTTTGTATCTTTTTCATATGAGTTCTGAATCTTTATTTTCCAATTTTAATGATATATTTGTAAGCTTCCATAGATTTCTCAGATTACATTTTTTAAATTTTATTTCTGTATTTATTTTACAATATCGTATTTTTAAATTGAAGTATAGTTGATGTACAATATTATATGTTACAGGGATACAATATGGTAATTCACAATTTTTACAGGTTATGCTCCATTTATAGTTACTGTAAAATATTGGCTGTATTCCCCGTGTGGTACAATACAGCCTTGTAGCTTATTTTATACCTGACAGTTTGCACCTCTTAATCCTTGGATCACATTTGACCACACTTACGGCAAGGCTACTTCTGCTAAGCATCCTGTAAGATCCTTTTGTTTAAGCATCAAGTGATACTAATTAACACAGTATAAAACATCTTTGAGCCACTTGTTGAAATTGCTCTCCCTAAGGCATGTCTTCCAGGACTTTATTTGCTTTTCATACACTTCTTTGGGGTTAATATATAGTTGGGAAACGTTAAAAGTGTCGTTTCTATAAAAACCACGTATCTCAAATTTAATTTTCTTTTCATAGCTTCTTACACTTAGAAAATTTCACATATCCCTATTTTTTTCTCCCAACTATAGAAAATGGGGGGATAATCATAAAATTTATGAGCTGGAAGCATTGGGAGGGACCATCAAGTCTTAGTCCCTCTTTTCAAGGTCAAGAGACTGAGGTCCAGGCTGATGAAGGTTAAGATCACACAGCTAGTTGGTGCAAAGCCAGGATCAGAACCCACATCTTTTAAAATACAAAACAGAAACAGACTCATAGACATAGAATACAAACTTGTGGTTGCCAAAGTTGGGGGAGGTGGGAAGGGACAGACTGGGAGTTCAAAATTTGTAGATACTGACAGACATATGTAGAATAGATAAACAAGATTATACTGTATAGCACAGGGAAATATATACAAGATCTTGTGGCAGCTCACAGCGAAAAAAATGTGACAATGAATGTATGTACGTTCGTGTATAACTGAAAAATTGTGCTCTACACTGGAATTTGACACAACATTGTAAAATGACTAACTCAATAAAAAAAATTTTTTTTTAAAAAGAACCCACATCTTTTAAAATAAAATGCTCATAAATAACAATTTAATACACATGAGCTAGCCTAGCATGAGTTATTTTTTTAATTCACTGATGACTCAATTATTAAAAAAAAATGTAACAGGGCCTGAAAAGCCCTTTGCTTTTAAAAAATAGTCTTAGAAACTCACATATTGGAGGCGATATTGTTAGAAAATTAGCCTGTTTTCTCAGTACTTAAAATTGTTTTGTTTTTTTATTCCCATGAAGAACTAAGAAAGACCATTATACAGAACATTGTTAAAAATGAATGCTGAAAAATGAATGCTTTTCAAGCAGAGCATGAAAGCTTAATTATTTGGAAAGAGCACAGATGATGGAACAACCCAACAAAATAAAGGCGAAGAGAATTCTGTTAAGATGGAAGACGGGTAACTAGATGCTGGAGGGACACACAACCGAGTCCCGCACGAGCCTTCTGTGAGGAGTGTGTGGACATGGTGGTTTTTGTGAATGGAAAGAAACAGGAAAACTATTCAAGAGGGAACCCTTTTTTATTCAGGTAGTATTTCTTCTTCAGGTTTAGGTTTTGAGTGTTTTTCTTCAAGAGGAAGGAGGACTGAACCACCAGTGTAAACCCAGTGTAGCGTTTATGTTAAAATGAAGGGAGTTAGGACCTGGGTCACTCCTCTTGGGCAACCATTTTCCACCCTACACTGGAAACTATTCCTTAATCCTTAAGAAAAATGCTCAGGTTTTGTGTGTGTGTGTGTGTGTAATAATATTTAATACATCGAAATCTTTAATGACAGGCACTGAAGCTATTTTGTAGAGATTAAATGAGATAATGCAAGAAAAATATCCAGCAAAGTACCAACCCAGTCAGTTTGGTTATGTGGCTTATTTACCTATTCCAAACAGTACTTGGAGGTAGGCATCATCCCCATGTTAGAGGCGGAAGTGGAAACTCATAGATGTTATGACTTTTATTCAGGTTTACAGAGCTAGGAAAGAGCAGAGTTTGAGATTCAAACCCAGATCATGTCTGACTCTGAAACCAGTGCCTTTCATCAGCATATTACATTCTATCTTACAGCGATTTTTCTTAAAGCTCCTGTGTATCATCTGCTAGAAACCTTGAATGCTGCTCTTATTTATCTATTTATTTTTATATTTTATTATTTTTTGAATGGCTTGAACCCAGGACCTTGTGCATACTAAGCACACACTCTACCATTGAGCTACACCCACCCCCTAAATGATGCTTTAAGGGTAAATTAGTGAGCAAAATTCAAGAAAACATTTTTACTGATTTCCTGTTCTAAATGGAGGTTTAGATAAGGAAAATTTTGAGAAAACTATAAAAAATTATAACTGTAAAAATGGTAATATAGGTACATAGCTTATCTCAAAATAATTCAGACTTACAGATTTCCTAGATTTTTATATTGTGTTGGACAGTCTAGATTAATTGAAAAAATATGGCAAGATAAATATAAAGGGGTAAAAAAAAGACTATTGAAAAAATAAATAAAAAGGATGAATTTTGGTATTATCTTAAAGATTTCTTATTTAAGGAAACGGCTGAAGGGCCCTAGACTAGCAATCAAGTCTGCGATCAACTTCCTGTTTCAGTGTGTCAATTTGGGGCAATATACATATGCCTTTCCTAACCACTATGGAGAAATTGAAGTAAAAGGATTCATTCTTCCTTGTATTTGTAGGGCACTTTGGAGTTGGCAAAGAGTTTTCACCATATTATCTTATTTGTTCTTTGTAATGGTCTAAGAGGGGGAAGAAAAAGTATTCTTTAGACCCAGCATACAAGATGCTTAAGTATCAGAGATTAAATCGTTTCTCTAGGCTCATGCTGCTGGTAAACAGTAAACATTAGATTAGCATCTGCGTCTTCAAACATGGAAGACAGTGTTCCTCCCAGTACATAACCTGTGTCTCACTGCACGAATGCAAAATGTTACTTATCATTTGACTCTTTTTACACAAAGTGTTCACCTTGAGGGAAACAGGAGCAATCTGTGCAGAGAGGCCCTGACCCCATGGGGAGCTGGCTTGACCAGATTTGGAGATTACGCAGGCACTGGGCAATGCCAGGTCAATCTTTTGGCAGTGGGGGTGGGGGTGGAGGGAGGCGAGGAGGACAGCAGAGCACCATGTAGATTTAAACATAGGAATGATACAAAGCTACTCACTGGAAACAAAAAGATTCTAGAAGATGAGTATAATATTTATATATAAATTAGTTTATATGTGTATCTTGGTCTCTGGTTTCATTTGAGGATTCCTTAGTTTTGTTTTGTTTCCTTAGCTAAGAATTTTGAAGCCTTTACAACCAGGGTTATGTTTTATACTGTATGTACAAAAATAAAGCTCAGAAAAATAAAATGATCTATTCAAAAGAATGTAATTTTAAAAATCCTTAAAAAATAGCTCATGTTGATTGAGCATGACTTTTGTGTCCGGTCCAAGCTAAATTTTCTGTGTTAATGGTTTCATTGAGTCAATGTAACAACCTATGTGACAGATTGTGCTATGGTTTCTATTTTATGGATGGAGAAACTGCAGCTAGAAGAGCTTAAGTCAGTATGAAAAATCTGAGGCAAAGTTCAGCATGCACCTTTTATTTTAGTGGAGAAACTTGGACAAAGAAATGTAGCGAAACATCTTAATTAATTTGTTATTAAACATCAGATTTATTGCCAAAGCATAGCTACCTTCTTAATTCTAGTGCTTGTTAGAATTCTATCCAGTTTTGTTGCTAAGTGTCTTATTTGCACTGTTTTTAGCGGATAAAAATCTGAAGAAGTGGTAATAAAGATAGTACTTTACATTTATAAAAACTTTATGCTTTTTCAAAGTTCACAGGTCAGACTTCTTAAGTAATTAAATAGATAATTTGCTCAGGAAAACTTCTGTTTCCTTAAATTGCCTGGGTAACAATTTCTCAGAGTGTGATTTTATAAAACAAATGTAGTAATGGATAGCACATGGTAAGGGGTTGCATGGTGAGATAAATTAGGAAAATACTTTTCTAAGTATCAGTAAATAGATTTCTTTCCTGCAGGACTTGTCTGAGCCTATACGGATTTTAAACAGGAAGAAATAATAGGCAGTTTTTCCCTAACTTACTGGGCTTTTTAAAAATTAGGTTTTTATTTGTTTGTTTATTTCTATAGTGGAGGTACTAGGGATTGAACCCAGGACCTCATGCATGCTAGACACACACTCTACCACTGAGCTATACCCCCACACCTTAACTTACTGATTTTATATGTAACTCTTTATAGAACTCTCATCTCAGAACGTAACTTCTGAGATTAGCGTTTTATGGGACATAATTTTGAAAAGTGCTAAGCTAACATCTGGGAAGAATGCTTAATGAGGTGAGAATTACACTGAGAAGTGTGGACCACAACAAAATAATACACAGTACTATTCCAGTGTCGTAAGACAAGCAAATGAAAAACAGAAACAAAGCCAGAAAAGACTGGAAAGGAATAAAAACACCAAATAGTTAACCTGATTATGAATAAGTCTATTAAAACCAAAATATATATCCAAATGTATGTGCCACCACGGTGTCCTTGTTTTGTCTTGTGGTTTATGAGTCTAGAGTTTGGGAAACCTAATTCAGAAGAAATTTTAGATCTGGATGTGGCCTCTGCCCTTGTCAGTAACTCAAACAAGTCAGGCTGGTCTTTTGTTTACTAGTTTCTGCAGTTTTAAAGATGAAAGATACGTTTTACTTCCTCCAGACCAGGATTTTGTGAAGCCTGAAGAATTAACGCAATACATTCACTTCTGATGTCTGACGTGGGAGGTACTCATGATGTGCCCCTGGTTGTGTCCTGAAGCTAAGCCTATTTTTTTTTGTCCTCGGGGTGCTTTCCTATGAGGAAGGGCCTAGGAAAGCATCCAAGGAGGGCCCTTCAAAATTTCACCTGGCTCGTCTTGCCTGGTACATGATGAATTAGCATGTTCCAGGCTCCATGCAGCCTGCTCCTCCAGCCCATGCCTCAGCTCACCAGATTGTATTTTTTGCTCTCACCGTCCTGTAGAAATCAGGGTTGCTGTGTCTCCAGGGACCTCCTCATTCTTTTTGTTTCTTCTCATTGATCACCTCCTGAAAGTAGTCACCTGGCGGCTCCCAGCCTCCTCTGTTCGTTTCCCGGCCCTTCTCCCTCTGCTGTCCCCCAGGTGTGCGGGTTCCCCTGGGCTCCGTTCCCCAGCCCCTTCTCCGCTCCCTCCACCAGTCATTCTCCACACCTATAACCTCACTCCTCAGGTTTGAAAAAACTCAGTCACTTTCCCTTCCCTGCTCTGGAAGCCCGAGTTTCGGGACCCAGAGTGCCATCTAAGCCGTCAGGACGATCTGTGTTACTCAAAGTATCGTAATGAAGAATAATACATAGAGTGAAAGTAAAACTCTTATTTCACTAATCATAACTTACTAGATAATAAAAAAAGAGACTTCTGTGCCCCAAGTCTCTGAAGAAGATAGAGGTAACTCCCTTCTTTGGGTCACAGGAGCAGCGGCGGTTCCTAGCAGCCCCTCTCTGGGATGCCCTCTTTCCTAGCAGCGTGTATCCATCGCCTGCTTGTAGCTTTGACTTAAACCTTCTAACAGGGTTGGGGGGGAAATGGCTCAGTGGTGGAGCATGTGCTTACTGGTGTGCACAAGGTCCTGGCTTCAATCCCCAGCATCTCCATTAAAATAAATAATTTAAGCTATTAATTATTATTAATAAATAAACAATTTAATTATTTTAAATAAATAAACAATAAATAAAACCCCAATTACCTCCACCATCCCCCCAAAGAAACAAAACTAAAAAAAAAAAAAAACAACTTTCCACTCAAATTTCTACTTCATGAACAGTTTTTTTCTCTTGTTCCTGTTTCATCTCTAACTCCTCTTGTACCATTTGTACCACACTGATTAGTGTAACACAAGTAGTATGTTTTATGTGTTCAAGACTGTAAGGCACCTAAAGGTTCCCACCTCCCCCTCTCTCCTCCCTCTCCCTCATTTTTATCCTTCTGTCCTTTGCAACCTTGGACCAACACCTAGGCTACAAATCGTGCCTGCCAGTAGGTGCCAGTCACTAGATTAAATAAGGTAACAGTAGTTTACCTGTTTAGGTAAATGGAAGTAAATTTACCTGAAAATCCAGTTTAGATATATACTACCAAATGTATTCCTTTAATACATATGTTTTAATTTTTAAATTTTTCTCATTTTCTAAGATGGACTTCTATTCTGGAAAACTCATTGTTGGAATATATGATGTGTGTATATATATGATGTATGTATGGAATTGTTATTGTTCAAGTTCCAAACAGTTTCCTATTTATGCCTTGCACCTCTCCCCCAGCTGCTTCTAGAAGTGTCGTGGGGGTCCCATCACCTGCCCACCAGGATGGTGAGGAAAAGATCACATGATTT
The DNA here is from genome assembly GCF_048564905.1 of Vicugna pacos. Lineage (NCBI taxonomy): Eukaryota > Metazoa > Chordata > Mammalia > Artiodactyla > Camelidae > Vicugna > Vicugna pacos. Next base: position 4,985,895 of record NC_133021.1, on the reverse strand, counting down.
ACGGGACCTCGGAATTAAGAAAAGCAAGTCCTTCAAGTGGTCAGACTTAACCAATCACCTTTTTTCCCCCCAAGAGGGATGGCGATCTAAATTTTGGCCAAATCCTTGCTGTGCTCAGAGTAGATATTCTATAAATTTAGGATTTTACCTTACACAATAAGATGTATCATGTTTCATTATATTTTTGTGTGTTTTTTTAAATCCCAACACTGCTGGAACTATTTTTAACTCATTCTTAGACAGACCTGATTGGTTTTAGTCATGTATATTGGAGACACAGTTGAACTGAAATAATTTTGAGTCTGTCCTGCTACAGTTTTCTAGGATTCATAATTTTCCCTTTATTTATTTATTTTTAACTGAAATATAGTCAGCGTACAATGCTGTGTCAGTTTCTGGTGTCCAGCATCATATTTCAGTCATACATGTACATACATATATTCGTTTTCATATTCTTTTTCACTATAAGTTACTATAAGATACTGGCTTTATTCTTTTAAAGTAGAGATAGACTATTTCTGGATATATGCCGAACTATCTTATTTTGTATAAAACATAGTTCTTAAATACTATGCACAGAATTCCATGCATAAATCAACTCTAGAGAAATCAGTTCAGGTATTGTTTCTTGTGGTATCCTATTAAATAAGCTGTGACACAATTGCAACGTTTACTTTCCAACATACAACACATCATAAAGGGCTTCCAGTTTTTATTTTCCTAAATGTTGTGTACTTGATGTCATTTCTTTATCTAGCTTATTATGAAAAGAAAAAGAAAGTGACGGCAAATGATTACTGCTGGTGAAAATATTCGGTATTTAGTACTTTTGCACAATGCTCTCAATTAGAGCACTGTATCATTTCTTAATGTTGAGATCATTGTGTACTCACATTTTGTAAAGACATTAATTTCACATTTTCCCAATTAAATACAAACACAGCCTCTGACTTTATTCTTAGCTCTGGAAGGCCACGGGGACTTGCTTATCATAGTTCTGCACAAATGGCCTTGCCCAGGTCTGTAAACATCCAGGAGATATTTGTTGAATGCTTGGAGAAAGGCAGAATCTGGACTCCTGCTGCCTAAATTAGTACTATGTGTTTTGTTTGTTTGTTTGGTTTTTAATCTTATTGTTCCCATCACTGAGGATTTAACTTCTTTGAATCACTTGTACCATTCTTGCCTTCCCTCCTGCAGAGGAAGCCGGTCCTAAACTTAATCCATTTACAGGATTCTCTGCTTTTAGCGAACAAACTTGCCCACATCTCTCCCACCTTCAAAAACAACAAAACTGGTGACCTGAATGGCTTCCTCCCCCTCTGCCTCTCCCTTCACCCTCCGCTCATTGCCAAGCCTCTCGGAAGGGGAGGGGCAGCCTCCCTCTCTCAGCTCACTGCCAGTTCACCCCTCATTTCACTCCGTCATCTGGGGTCGCGGCTCCACTCTGGACCTGGGGATTCCAGCCTCAGCATTGTCTCTCCCCTGCTCTGTGACCAGAGGCAGGACTTGCAACTGCTCTAATAGGACACACCTCATAGACAGGGCGGTCATGAAAATTAAATGAGCTAATGCATTTAAAATGTACTTTTGCACTGCCTGGCATATAGTAAATGTTCGATAAATTTATTTTTATTTATTATTTAAAAAAATCTTAGGGGAGCAGGTAATTAGGTTTATTTGTTTATTTTTAGAGGTGGTATTGGAGATTGAACCCAGGACCTCAAGCATGCTAAGTATGTGCTCTACCACTCGAGCTATACCCTCCCCCTTATTTTTATTTATTTATTTTTAATTGAAGTAGAGTTGATTTACAATGTTGTGTTAGTTTCTGGTGTACAGCCTAGTGATCCAGATAGATAGATAGATAGACTACTTTTCCTGTGCTTTTTCATTCTAGGCGATTACAAGGTATTGACTATAGTTCCCTGTGCTCTACAGTAGGAATAAACTTATTTTTGTTTTTGAAAGTAAAGTTATTGTTCTTACTGATGGAAAGTGTAACAGGAGTTCAGAGATGAGGAAGAGTGCGGTAGGGGTAGGCTTAAGGATTATTTTGAATTCACCCAACGCATTCTTCAGATTAGAAAATGAGGCCCCAGAGAAATTAAGTCATCGAAGTGTCACGAAGGAGGTGATATCTGAGTTGGGTTTTGAAGAGTAAGAACAAGAGCTTACAACTATTGAAAGTTTGCTGTGGGCCGCAGACCATGGGGATGCTTGACATGGTTGGCTTTATTTAATCTTCAAAACGTTCCTGTGAAGTAGCACTTCAGTAGCTAGAAGGAGAGATCTGAAGCTGGACAGGGAGAGGAGAGAGACGGAAAGAAAGAATAGGGAGAGGAATAGCTCAGGGAAGAGTGCAGTGCTTAGCATGCATGAGGTCCTGGTACCGCCACTAAAAATGACGATAATAAATAAATGAATACATAAGCCTAATGACACCCCCCCAACTTTTCTTTTAAAAAGAAAGGAAAGAGGAAGCAGGAAAGGCTTGCTAATTTCTAAAGATGGTGGTGAAACTCACCTGTCTGTAGTGCAGGGCTTGGGTTGTTTGCCATAAGCAATAAAGGAGAAATGATGTTGGATAAGGTGAAGGCAAAATTATGAGGCCCTGACAATCATGCCAAAAAAAAAATTGACTCTATGTCATGAACAGAATGAAGAGCAGCTGTAAATAATGACTTGGGGGAGAGAGGATACACATGAAAGTGGGGTTCAGGCACATTGACCTGGGGAAGCCCTGACACCCCCGGGACCCACATCCCTGACCAGCCACTGCTGGCTCCCACCAGCCACTATCGGGGAAGACCCAGCACAGTGTCCTGTGAAGTGGGAGCTTCCTAAAGGCTTGTTGAGGGAACGAGTGAACCGAGGACGACCTGGGCTAGCGGGTGTTTCTATGTGGGAAGTGACGAGAGCTGGGACGATGGTTGAGACAGGGAGGATGGAAATTAGGAGGCAAATCCTAGAAACAACTGCAAAGTAACAATAGGACTTGGGCTCATACTGGGCACGCGGAGCTGTATTTCAGGTACATTACGCACAGGAGACTGCACTGTCAGAACCAGTGCATTTGGCGCATTCTTTGTTGTTGTTTAAGCGGACGTTCTGTATTTGAAACCAATGAATCACATTTCAGGATAGTGATATTGTAAGTGATTATTATTACCATTAAAACTTACGTCTCTGTGCTTTCTAGTCTGACTCCCTCCACCCAAGTTCTTCTCAGTTTTGTCATACCTCAATTGTTGTCCTCTCCTACTGAACTCTGGACAAGTAAACCTCATCTTCAGACACATAGCAGGTGACTCTTCCCCATTTTATGTCCCTCAGGTTGCCCTCTCCCATGAAGACCCAATTCTTCTACCATCTCATCCCCGTTACCAGTTGGAACATCAGTCGTCCTCAGAGCCATATCACATGCCGTCTCCCCATCAAGTCTGATCCACCCACCTGGAGCTGACTGCTTTCTTTCTCAACTCCGAGCAGGCATGTCACCATCCTGCCTTGTCCTGGTCACTTTATTAACTGGGGATTCCTTTATCGGTATTTTATTTGTATCCCCTACAATGATGCTCCTGCGTGTTGCCTAGTTATTCAGTAACTGTGACATGAATCAAAACTATTTGAAATACTGCTGGTCCCATCCCAACCAAAAGTTTCCCTTTGAGGAAAGGTGTGCAGCTTTACACACTGAGAATTTCACGTCACCCTGGTTGGGGATACTTAGGAAAAAGAGGGAACTTTAAGTTGGGAAAAGAAAAAGTGAAAGACGGTGCAGGATTAACCATTTTTGCAAGGGGCCTGAGGGAAGCTCAACTGGAGCCTTCATTGCTACACTTCTGCCCCACAGGAGGGAGGGACGTGAACTGAATGTAAGAGGCTTGGGACTCCAGCCTTCGCATCTTTGGGAAGCAAATAGGACCTGCAGGTCAGAAATCCAGGGCACTGAGATGGATGGGGAACCAGTGCAGAAAGGAAGTATCTCCTGGCAGGTACCTCACCTGCAAAAGGCAAGCTTAATGTGTAAGCATCTCTCTGAACCCGCCATGGAGGGTGAGTCTAGAATTTCTGGAAAACAAGGAACCTGGTTGTATAGTGCCCATTCTTACTAGTATGGGATATGGAAAACATTATCTGTAGGCTGTTATTTTAATGAAGGCTTAAGAAAATATATATATATATATTCATTTTCTTGGTGGTTCCCTCATGACCTAAGACTGAATTTTAGTTTGTAGGCTCTTCAATCAACCAAATTCTACTACTAGGATTTTCAGAAATCTAATGCAGTAGGCTGGGGAGGACTGTTGTACTAAAGTTCATCCCGTATTTTCAGAACTGTTACACTTGGCTAAGCAGATGTCACGGTCCACAGTGTGGTGGTCATTCTTGAGGATCTCGGAATATGAGACACTGTCAGGGGTCTGAGCCTTTGCACACGCTGCTTCTCTGGCCCAAGATACGTTTCTTCCCTTTATCGTTGGCAAGGTTAACCCGTATTTACCCTGTGTGGCTTTTACTCCGATATCATCTCCTCCAAAAAGCCTTCCCTGAGTGCTTTCATTAGAGCCACTCCCCACGGATCAGGTGCCACTCCTGCGTGGTCCCAAATAGCCCTGAGCTTTCAGTTACCACCCACGGGTCCTGCTCCCACTGTGTCAGCTCCTCCAGGAGTGCCCCTGGGTGCTAAGTAATTAACATTCTTAGAGGGCTCTGAGGTCTCAATGAATGTTTGCTCACTGAATGAACAAATGCATCATCGCCCTGATACGGGAGACATAGATGACAGTCCATCTGCCCCACAGAGGGGCGTTGTCACTGTGAAGTTTCAGGATCGTTCTGGAGAACTGCAGTCCGTGTTCTCCTTGTCTCCTCTCCACCCGGTAGAGTGGTAGCCAAACCAGCCTGAAAGATAGCAGTTGGCCTCTATGCCTTCAGCTAATAACAGTTCCTGTCCAACCCAGTATTTAAGAATAGTGATTATTTTTACTATGTATTCCCCACGGAGAAAAGCAGACGTACAAAACGTTTGTATCTTGGCGAATGTTTGAAATTTTGCTGCCAAATCTGTTAAACCCACCCCAACAAGTCTGATTTTTAAAATATTTTACTGGAAAGAGCTCTCTGGATACTCATTTTTGTGTGTAATATAAACCAAATGTCAACAATCACATCCATCAACATCTCTTCTAACGATACAGATTTTCGCTTAAAAAAATTCTTTTGGTTTGGCAGGAGCACTATGGGTCTTCATAAAATTCAGTTTCATAGTCTTCCGTAGAACAAATGATAAATGTCAACCCTTGGCTGCGTTGAAGTAGCATTTCCTTCCAGTGCAGAAAAACCATGAGCTACATATAAAGACCTGGCTCCAACATTGTGAAGTAGGTCTTGCTTTAAATTTTTTTCCCTTAAGGTTGCACTGTCCGATGAGTCCCTTTGCTTCAATTACAATGAAAGAGCGAGTATGGGTAGGTAAACGCCAAGCCCTCCTCTGGAGCCGCGGAGGATGCGCGGGTTTACACTGAGCCTGGTGGGTGCGGAGCGCGTCAGACGCAGCCCGGAGTTCGACTGAAAGTAATGGCCGGGAAAGTTCAGCCCGAGCAGCGTCTCGGTGCGGGCCCGGGCGCCGCGCCCCGGGGCCGCCGGCCGTGACAGGTGCCCGCGCCGCCCGCCGCCGGCCCCGCTCTCCGTCCGTCAGCGGCCGCGCCGGGCGCCGGGCGCGAGCGCGGGCCGGCGGGCTCGCGGGGCGGGCGGCCGGCCTGCAGCGGCCCCCGGCGTCCGAGCGCCCCGCGCGGGCCCCTGCGGCCGGGGCTAGGGGCCGAGCGGCCCGGGCGCGGGGCCGGGCGCCGGGGGTTGGCGGGACGCGCGCTCCGTGCCGGCGCCCGGCCCCGAGCCCGCGCCCCCCCCCCCCCCGCGTGCCCGCGCCGCTGCGCGATGCAGTGTGGGGAATGGCTGGGGTTGGCTGAAGAGCGCACAGTGGAGTTTTAATGTCCGCCATGTTGGCCATGGCGTATTGAGGAGAGCGAGCGAGCGAGGAGCGGAGCGGCGCGGCCTCCCACCTCCCGGCTGCTCCGAGCGCCCGGACGGCGGGCTCCGCGCTCCGCCCCTCCAGTCCCCGGCAGCGGCGGGCGAGTGGGGACCGAACCCCCGGTTCTCCATGATCCCGCTGGCCGGGGCCGTTTCCCCAGAGCGGAGAGGTATCTGCTGCGCCTGAGATGAGTAAACTGTCGTTTCGGGCGCGGGCGCTAGACGCCTCGAAGCCGCTGCCGGTTTTCCGCTGTGAGGATCTGCCCGACCTGCACGAATACGCCTCGATAAACCGGGCCGTGCCGCAGATGCCCACCGGAATGGAGAAGGAAGAGGAGTCGGTACGTGTTAACTCCCCTGTCCGACCCGCCGCCAGGCCCGCTCCCTCCGCTGCCCGCGGCGGAGCACAGACCCTCACAAAATGGCCGCCATCTTCTCTCCGCCGCCGACTCCCGGCGCCGGCCGGGCCTGTCCCCGCCGCCCCGGCCGCGGCCCCCGGCCGCCGCGGCCCGGCGGGGCCTCCTCTCGGGCCACCCGCCGACCCTGGCCACTTGGACCCGGGCCCCGCCGAGTTCGGGCGCCCGAAAAGCACAAAGGGGTCACGTGACGAGGCTGCCGGCAGCCATTTTGTGGTCGTAGAGCTTGGGCTGGGCCTTGTGCATCCGGAGAGGGGAGCGGGCCGGGCGGGGAGCGGCGCCGCCGAGGACCCGCCTGCAAGCCTCTCGGCGGGCCGCTGGGTGGCGCTCCGGGGCCGGCTCGGCCTCCGCGCGCCGCCGCCGGCGGGAGCGCAGGTTCCGGGCGCGCGGGGCTCGCCGCGCCGCGCTGCGGGCGGCGCGGGGCCGGGGGGCGGGGGCCGGGGGGGCGCGTGCTCGCCCGCGGCGGGCTGGCCTCGGCGCCGGGTCCCGGGGCTCGCGCGTCCCTTCCCCGGCTCTGCGGACGCGGAGGGCGGCGGAGCGCGCTGTCCTGACTGTTTCTTTGGTCCTTGAGGAGACGCTGCAGGTTTGGGGGGCGCACGTGGCTCTTCTGAAGCCTGTAACTTTCTTAATTGCAGTCCCCCCCGCCCCCCGTAAAACCTGTGTGGCCTGATCGCTGGTTTCTCAACCTAGGGGACGAGAGACCCAGTTTGAGTAGATGTTACAGGTGTACGTTCAGAAGGAGGGCTCTCGCTCCTGCATCCCCGAGCTCGGTGAAGTGACCGCCTCCGCAGAAGTCTCACCGCCTTACTGAATTGTGGGGGGTTCAGTGTTGACCGCGCGCCGGCGCTTCGCCGCCGCCGTGGCCGCGCCTGACGCGGAGGTCGGGTCGGACGCCGGGTGACGGAGCCCCCCGACTCTCGTGAGCCGCGCACCTTGGTTTTCAGGTGCGGCCTGAAACAGGGCGCAGTGGTGACAGTTCGAGGAGGTCGAGGAGTCGCTGGATTTGGGCTACGGTTTTGTGGAAACTTGGACTGTTAAGAAATTTAAATGTAGCAATTATGCTCTGTAATGTTGATTTTTGAAAATAAAGTTCTTTAAACTGTTCGGGCTGTTTAACCTTTTAAAGTCAGAGTGTGACAGATGGATGTCACTTCGGAGAGTGGTGTCCTGACTGTGACTTCGCAGATAGTAAGCTCAGCGATCAGCGCGCGGCCGGGGGTGTGCGGCCTGGTGCCCGCTGTGACACCGACCCTCCTGATTCCGTTCACCTGTATCGGCTTTAGAGCAGAATGGTGCCACTTGTTTATTTTCAAGTAAGTGATTTGTTTTAACAATTAAAGCACTTGTGACTGCAGAATCTTGTCTTTTGGTTTTATTTTTGTTTCTGCTTATAAGTTTTACCGATAATACTTTAAAGTTGGGGTGTTGATGTTAACACTGCCCTGGAAATTAACTTGTGGCTCTGGTTTTGCAGCCACGGAAGGGGGGAGCCTTGATAAAACACACTACCGGCATTAGAAATTCTGAAGTCTCGCTTCTGTGGACACCTTGGAAAGCGGAGCTGAGCTCAAGTATCAGTGCCTATTAAATTTGGCAGATAATTTTTGTTCACTGAAATAATTTTGATGTTTTATAGTGCAGTGGATGTCGTTTGTTTGTAACATGTCGAGTCCCTAATTTGTGGCATTTTTTTCCCCTTTCAGACTACGTTTTCCCATCATTTGTTTAGAGTTTGTTTCACTTCACACCCAACCAAAGCTAAGACCAGTGAAGCGTGGACCTCAGGGGTGGGTACTGAACTTAATAGAAGGACGTTAGCACCCCCACCTGTGGTTGATCCTGGTGGGAGGGGGAGGCCGTGCAGATCACGGTCCTGCAGGGAGCACATTAACGTTGAAAATGTGTGCTGAGCACAAGTAGAGGAAATTGAATCCTGAGTTAACCTTAGGAAAACAAACTTGATGATAATTGGCTGACCAGTGATAACACTGCTTAGAAAGACGAAAGGTTTGACGCATTGGGTAGGCTCAGGAGTGACCTAGAACCTGAACTGAGTGACTGGTTTAGACGAAGTCTAACTGATGCTCGTGAAGGAGGGGGCAGTTTTGGATAGGACAGTTGAGGACTTCACCTTATTAAGAAGGCGTTTCATGATCACATGTATCTGAAGAATTGTCATGTGAACTACCTGATAATTGTTACCATATTTTGTTTCTGTGGTAAAGGACAGAAATGCTGAATCTAAACACTGGGAAAATAACACTAATATATTCTCATTTAACTTATTTTAGCATTATAAGCTGAACACAATGCCCTAATTAATTAGGAATGCCTCTTAATTTTTAAGAAACAACTTAATAGAAATTCCCTCACCCCGCCCCTCAACATGAATTTTACTCAACTTTAGAACAGTTAATCGTTTTTTCATGATTTAGTAGGATTGAGAAATAACTCCAGGTTTTAATAAATGAAAGGGCTTGACTGTGTAATGCATTGTAACTTGATAAATCAAAAAGTAACAGTTTTTGATTTAAAAGTAAAGACTTTGATTTAATGATTTACAGAGGTAATTTTCAAATCAGGAAATCAATAGACTATCAGCTGTAAATATGAAATAAATGAGTCCCTTAGGGGTGTAAAAATGGCCAAAAATTTAAGCAAATGGAGGCACAGTGGTTGCACCATTATAATTTTTTAACATTTTAATTTTAAGATGGTAATCTTAACTTTAAAATTAGAAATGTTAAAATACTTAGTGCCTCGGCTTCACCTTTAATTGAAAGGATAGTTTTTCCAAGATAGCAGTACTATCAGATGTTTTCATTGAAATTGATTTATTTTGGTTAAAATTGGAGCTTTATGTTAAGGTATAATTCTCCTTTAGGGATGGTTCTCACTTCAGGAAAGTGGGTTTTAAAGTGATACGTAGCCAAATGGAGCTGCTAGGTTCCTGTCGCAGTTAACTTTTTCATTGGGATGCCGGGGTGTGTGACTCAGTTTGTTGTAAGGGGTGGGGCTTACCCTCTTTCCTGTCACTGAGACCGTTTAGGATTGGACGAGTGATGTAATTAAGATGTTTATGATGGCACTGCATTGATACTGCCCTGCACAGCCACCTTTGGGACTGTTAGAAGTAGGGTCTAGCCATCACGACCCAACACCTGATTTTAATAGGGCTCTCTGAACAGACAAAATAGTCTTGTACACCTGTCTTTTCTCTAAAACTATATCCTTCGTTGCTGACCCAGTACCAGTGTCATTAAAAGCAAGTTCACAAAGTAGACAGGTTGGTGTTTTTCATTTTTAATTGGGAAGTTGGAAATATGTACATATCTCTGTTAAAAAATAAGTACTATGCTTTTAAAACTTGATAAAAATCTAGTTTTTCTGTTTTATAAAAAAGCTTAAGTCACTTTCAATGATGAATTTAAGTTTGACTTCTTATTTTTTTTAAGAAACCAAGAATTTTTTATTTAAAATTTTGTAAACCAAGATTTTTTTAGTCCTTAATGTAGATTCCTGCATTCTGTCCACTGCATTGGAAGTGAAAAGAGATACGTGAAATGTCAGTTGTCCTAGAAGCAAAGTTCAATTTTTACAGATAGTTTGAATTAGAGAGGAATTGAGAATATTTGGAGTTTTTCCATTAAGTAGCAAATAGCATAGTTAAAATCAAAGATAATTGAGAAGCAATAATAAAGTCTAGTTTCAAGTTTCTACCCTACCCAAGGTATCATTGAGTTTCTAAGCTGGGGATCTGAGAGTTACGTGGAAATGATGCTGGAAGTAGCGAATCCCATGATACGCCTATAAAATTGTGTGATGATGATATTTCTGTGGGGAGAAAATTGGTATTTGTCACCAATCTCTCAAGATTTTGATAATTTTGATAAGAAAGCTCAAGGTTAAGATTTCAAACTGAGTCATTTTGGTTTCATTAGTATGGAAGTTATGACATCGACTTAAGAAAAATTAAAGGCTGTAGGCAATTCAGGAAGACTGAGGAGACTTGAAAACGTGCGTCAGGCACCTGAAGTCTCCATGTTAGCTCTCGTTTCAGCGTCCTTTTGACAGTTAAGATTTTGGGTTAGTACCATTTGAACTTAGACTTCATTTTCTTATAAAACAATCGTGGAAATGAGTGGGCTCTTGTAGCTAGTGGTGTTTTGTGGGTGCTCACGGTCTGTAATGGGATTTGTGCAGAACTGCCTTTCCTTTCTCTTAACAGGGCTTCAGTAAAAGTGCCGTCGAAGTGAGGGTGTCTTCAAGTTGTGAGCCAGGGGCAGTGACCTGTGCTTACAGCTTCATGAGTCTCTGGCTGGGATTAAATATTAGACCAGCCATTCCTAGTATCTTGTCTTATAAACAGACAAGGTTTTGGTGGTGTCTGTATTCTGCATTCTGCGACACCGCGGTCTGTGGTGAGGAAACAGATGGGAGATGTGTGTCCACGTGCGTGCATGACGGCAAGAGCTCTGTTTGTAGATGTGAAGGTGTGGGTTCTATTTGTGATTCAGTTTTCCTGAAAAAGTACGGGTACTTGTTATCAGCAGTTGTTTAAAGCGTACTTTTAAACCAGTGGGTAGCATTTTAAAAGGAGCAGTAACACCATGAAGTGATGCTATGGTTTGTGATTCTGTTTCTTGGAAGAAGACAACCCACAAGGAAATGAGAATTTCATATTGTAATTCGGGAATAAGATGAATTGTGAGTCTCTTAAGTGCAAAAGCAGTCTGAGGTTATGAAATATTTAGGCAGAACTAGATTTTGTGTCTTTTTACTTTGAAAGTAAGTTTTGAACCTTTATATGTGTAATTTAAGTATACATATATACATGCAAGTATGTATGTAATGTAAGTGTGATTATATTACAGTAATTTCCCTGTGAGAGTAAATCAATTCATGGGGGAGATCAACAAGAAAACAAGTGATTCAAATGTTTTAAACAACTTGCTAGAACTACTTTCAGTAACTACTTGAAGCTGACTTGTCTTCTTCCCGTTGGTAAGTGTGGCAAGTGTTTCTTAATCAAGGTGATTAAAGGCCTCTGATTATAGGTAGCGGTTTTGAGCATTTTCAGTATTTTGGACATAGTGGATACCTAGCTTTACACCTTTAAGTATATGAATTGAATGTCATCCACCAGCCCCAGTATAGGTGGATGAAAACCAAAAACAAACTTGTAGACAGGGCACGCAGGTCATTGCCTGGGTTGTAGCTTGGATGAATGGGGGTATAATGGGCCCTTTAAAAGGCGGAGCTTTTCCTCAGTTATTTGTTGTTACCAAGGTTATCTTTTAAAAGTTGGTTGAGTTTCGGATATGCGTGGTGACAATTTGCAGAATTTTGCAACAGGTAATTAAAGCAAATCATTTTGGTTGAATTTCCTTCAGTATAGCAAGTACTGCCTGAAGAAGTATGTTGTAGCCTTAGTAAATTCAGGGGCAGAGATGACCTGAGGCTTAAAATGTCCTGTGCATAATTTAACACAGGCTCAAATCTTTTTATATATTGGGATGAATTATTTTGATTATCCTGGAATCAAAAGTAGCCGTTGTATTTCCTCTGAGAAAAATGTACTTTGGTGTTTGTGGCCTTTGACAAGTCGGTGAACCTTACTTGAATGAACTTCAGTGTCTTTTCACCGGCCGTATGAGGGGGCTCTGAGATGTAGGCAAGAGTGCTGTGCACATGAATTTCTTCATTACCAAGTACTAATTGAGGGTTAGAATCACCTCGCTTTTTGTTGCCATTCAAAACTGTTTACATTTATACAACCCCTTGTGTTTAGGACTATCTGGTATAAATGTGTCAGATGTGTTCTCTGTCCTTAAAGAATTGTATGATGTAGTTGTGAAAACTCATGTCTTTAAATGTAGGTGATTATTAGGTGGGAAGAACATCAATCTGGGAGTCCTCAGACCTAAGGCCTCCTCCAGCTTCTGTGTGTGTTTTCTTGACTGCAAGATGTGGTAGGGCTGTGTTGCTTTCTTGGAGTAATGGTTGTATTACGTCACCAGTGTATTTATATTTAGGTCTGTTTTCATACGTGTTCTGTGTGTTTGTAGAATAATCACTAAGTCTTTAGCTGGCGGCTTCATTTGCATGTTACCGAAGCATAATTTACACAGGAGTGAAAGTGGTCTGGCGCCTGGGTAGCGGGTTCCAGCTTACTCTGGGAGGGTTCCCGTTCTGAAGGACTTGAATGTAAATGGGTGTGGTGGTCACAGAATGCTGTGACTGTTATGAGAATGTGAAATTAGAGCCAGAAGTGTATAGTGATGGTTGCAAATTCGTGCTTTACCTATAAGGTGGTAGAGTCTGAAGGGGAAACTGCATATAAACACGGCTGTTTTGAAGTCTACAGCAAGAATTGAATCATTGCTCTAGTAGCTGAGAGGAAGCTTTTGAGATATATTGTACAAAGACTAAGAAAATAGAGATAAATGTGTTTCCATTCATTTTTGTGGCAAATATCCATCGTACCTTCCCAGTGAGTAAGGACTGTTGCTGGCCCGCCTGCGCGGCCGTGAACAAGCAGCCCCCTCCTCGTGGCCTGGGGGCCTGGCTGTGCCGGGGGGCGGGGCTTGTTTGCCTCCCTGACTGCTGTGCTTACAGCACCCGACAGGCTGGCATGCAGTCGGTGTTCAGTGTCTGTTTCATTGGATGACTGAATTCTAATGAGAAAACACAGACAAGAAGCAAATAAATAAAAGTTAAAAAGTAACAACTTTTATATGGCAGTGGAACAGGACAGGACAGAATTTCAGGTGGAAGGAGAAGGGCGGGAATTTCTTTGCATAGTCAGTCGAGGAACATTGGATGTGAAGCTTGAGTGGTGGGAGGAGCCAGCCCTGTGAAGACCTGGGTGCGGAGCATCCAAGGCAGAGAGCCCCCAGCTGCAGAGAGGCTGAGGCAGGAGCAGAGAGAAGGCCCGGTGGCTGGAGCAGAGTGGCAGAGGGCCGTGTGGTATGAGCGGAAGGCCTGGAGGAAGTCAGGGGTCTGTATCTGGGGAGGTAATGTCGGCTGTACAAGGAGTGGGTGGCTGTGAGATGAAGTAAGCCTGTAGAGACGTTCAGGCAAGGGACTGACATAATCTGAATTGTTTTTTTCAAGATTCTTCTCACTACCATGTGGAGAAAGTCATATGGGGCAGGAGTGAGTTGATGATGCTTTAATCAGGGTGGCAGCAGCAGCAGCGAAGAAGAGAATGGTTGGATTGCAGGTAGGACCAACAGGGTGTGGCTGACAGATTTGGATGTATTAGATGGAGACAAGGAATCAGAGATAACCCCTGACTTTTGCCCTGAGCAGCTGGGTGGATGGATGGTTAAGAGGGGGAACCGGAGGAGGGAGGGGTATAAAGGATGGGCTTAGTGTGAAGGGCCTCTTAGCCATTTGTATTTAATTGTGTGTGCAGGAACGTAATGCATTAGAGCAGTTTGCACTAGAATAGTGTGAGATTTAGAAGCCATGGGCTGGTACCATAAATTTGAGAGTCTTTGGGATGTAGGTGGTTTTTAAAGCTGTGCCTTGAGGCTCAAGTAGAGGAGGAGCTATTGGAGAAGTAGGAGGCAAATGAGGAGAAAGGTGTCTCCAGAAGGAAGGACAGTGGTTAACTACGTCCACTGAGAATATGAGGAGGGGAAGTGACCGCTTATTCTGATCAGATGCGTGCTGCTGTCCTATTTGTGGTGGGAAGGAAAATGCAGTTGGGAAAGAAGAAATACCGAAAGATAAACGAAGGGTCGTAGCAAACATAGACTCTTTGAAAGAGTTCCGCTACCAAGAGGAGCAGAAGAAAAAGGCCGACAGCTGGAGGGGTTGAGGGGATCTGCACATGATTTCTTCTAAGAATGAGTCACAGAGTTGCCGCAGACGGGCTGGGAGAGCAGAGCCGAGCCGCCATTGCCCCGGTCACCACCTAAGAGTTTCCAGGCTACAAGCACAGGTGACTCCTTGAGTTGAAAAGACAGAATTCCGAGTGGGGAGGTGGAAGTGGGTTCAGAGCAAGGTACCAGAGATGCACAGGGATCTGCAGAGAGGTCTCTTGAGTCTTTGGCTGAAAACTGACGTGATGATCTGAGCCTGTCTATGGGGAGGCTTCTGAGACTGGGGGGAAAGCCGCTGGCAAGAAGTAGGAGAAGCATTTCTGGGAGCTCGCGTGAGGCTGGGAGTGTGCTGTGTCCTCACTGGGGTGGAAAGACCCCCTAACACAGAGGGCATCAGATTAGAGCTCTCCGAAGGGTTACTTCCTTAGTAGTGGGGACAGATCAGCTCTAGCCTAAATGAGCCTGGACTCGCCCTAATAAAGACTGAGCATTAGCCTCAGAGGGTGCAACGCATTCAGGTAACAGTCCCAGAGTAAAGCCCCCAGGCGCTGAAATAAATACTAACAGGTCGTGGAGTATGAAACTTAGTGTTTGGCATCCAGTGAAAAAATTACCAGGTGTGCTTTTAGGTTTGATTAGCTCCCATTTATTTTTGCTTTTATTTCTACTACTCCAGGAGCTGGTTCAAAAAATACATTGCTGTGATGTATGTCCAAGAGTGTTCTGGCAGTGTTTTCCTCTAGGAGTTTTGTAGTGTCTGGTCTTACATTTAGGTCTGTAATCCATTTTGAGTTTATTTTTGTATATGGTGTTAGAAAATGGACAGGTAGCTGTCCAGTTCTCCCAGCACCACTTACTGAAGAGACTGTCTTTTCTCCATCGTATATTCTTGCCTCCTTTGTCATAGATTAATTGACTATAAGTGCATGGGTTTATTTCTGGACTTTCTATCCTGTTTCATTGATCTATGTGTTTGTTTTTGTGCCAGTACCGTACTGCTTTGAGTACTGTAGCTTTGCACAGCCAAGGATACCATCAACAAAATGAAAAGACAACCTACAGAATGGGAGGAAATATTTGCAAATGATGCAGTTGACAAAGGACTAATTTCCAGAACATACAGACAGCTCATACACCTTAATAACAAGTAACCCAGTCAAAAATTGGGCTGAAGAACTAAATTGACATTTCTCCAAAGAAGGTATCCAGGTGGTCAACAAGGACGTGAAAAGATGCTCAACGTCACTAATTGTTAGAGAAATGCAAATGAAAACTACAATGAGATATGACCTCACACCAATTGGAACGGCCGTCATTAAAAAGTCTGCAAACGATAAAGACTGGAGAGTGTGGAGAAAAGGGAACCCTCCTTCACTGTTGGTGGGAATGCAAATTGGTGCAGCCACTATGGAGAACAGCATGGAGGTTCCTTAAAAAACTAAAAATAGACTTACTGTATGATCCATCAATCCCACTCCCGTGCATATACCTGGAGAAAAATATAATTCAAAAAGATACATGCATCCCAGTGTTCACAGCAGCACTGTTTACAATAGCCAACACATGGAAACAACCCCAGTGTCCATTGACAAATGACTGGGTAAAGATGTGGTATATTTATACGATGGAATACTTCTTAGCCATAAAAAAGAAAAAATGCCATTTGCAACAATGTGGATGGACCTGGAGATCGCCATTCTAAGTGAAGTAAGCCAGAAAGAGAAAGAAAAATGCCATATGATACTGCTTATGTGTGGAATCTTGGGGGGGAGAAAAGGACACAAATAAACTTGTCTACAAAACAGAAACAGACTCATAGACATAAGAGAACAAACTTACGGTTACCGGTGGGTAAAGGGGGTGGGAAGGGATAAATTGGGAATTCAAAAATTGCACCTTTTGGGGGAGGGATGGAAATGTCAGCTCTCCTGATTGTGTCTGTGGTGATTTCACAGGTGTGTACATCTATCATAATGAATCAAACTGTACATCTGAAACGTGTAGTTTACTGTACAGGAACCAGACCACCATAAAGGTGTTTTAAAAAAATTACCAGGTGTGCAAAGAAGCTTTAAAATCTAACCAGTAACTGAGGAAAAGTTAAAACAGAAAGACACACAGAAGTAACCCAGGTAATGTAGAATTAGTAGACAAAAATGTTAAAATAGCAGTTATAAATAAATAAGAGTTACTAGAACTAGTGTAATAATTTGAATGATGTCATTAAACAGAATAAAGTAATCCTATTTCCTATTCTGCTCAAGGACTTTGTTCCTAAAACTATTTTCTGTCTTTTCCTAGATCAGTTTCATCAAGGGCTTGGTCACTGATAAGAGCAGAAACACATTTTCCTTTTTAAAAGAAAGGGCGGCTATGGTCTGATGGGTTGACAGAGGCGGCAGTGGGAGGATGGGTCACTTGTCATGATTCTATTTTCTCTGTGAAGTAGGAGGTGAGGTCATTACCTGAGACTGGGAGGGCCTCAGACAGAGGTGTGTGTGGGAACCTGACTTACTGGAGAATGCAGTGGGATTCATGGACTGGCTGGGGCTCGGTATTGGTGACTGTTTTTTTGTTTTTTAACGTTTTTTATTGATTTATAATCATTTTACAATGTATCAAATTCCAGTGTAGAGCACAATTTTTCAGTTATACATGAACATATATATATTCATTGTCCCACTTTTTTCTCTGTGAGCTACCACAAGATCTTGTATCTATTTCCCTGTGCTACACAGTATAATCTTGTTTATCTTGGTGACTGTTTAAAGTTAGAACAGCCTGCTCACGTGGGCAGTGGAGTGCAAGCATTCAGCTCGAGTTCAAGAATAAAGTAGGTCTATAATGACATGTTTCTAGGGTTGAGGTTTGCCTGGCAAGGACCAAGGAGGAAGAGAGGGATGACGGTCAACTCACCGTGTTTGTGAGGTAGAGCATCGGGACATACCGCGGGTCTAGACACCCAGGAAGAAGACAGCAGGGTGCTGGTGAGGAGTGGGGCGCGGGTGCGGCTCGCTGGAGGAGGTTTGTGAGAAGGGAGACTGAGTCGCAAGGGTGGTGGTTAAAGAGGGAGATGCTTGGATTGAGGTTTCAGAGGTGACACAGTTATTGGTGACATCCTGGTGCAGGGGTGGAGGCCGACGTGGGTGAGAAGGTGGCAGTGGTGGATGCGTCTGCTGTGTGGGTGTCATCACTGAGGGTGATGCCGGAGGAGCAGGGCGGTTGGGAAGGAGGCCGGGAACTCCGCGACTGACCTAGAGAATGGATGTGGCGGCTCTGGGGAGGGAGAGGGACAGTATGACTATCTGAGGGGGTGACAACTTTGACAGACAGCAGAGAGGAAATGGTACGGGACCAGCAGCCAGAGGCAGGGAGGACACTTTGCTGTCCGAGTGTGTGGAACGTGGGAAAATAAACAGCTGCTCTTGGGAGGGCTGAGGGAGGACTGATGTTGGGAGCTCTGCCAGGCTCCGAATAGGGCAGGAAGATGAGGGCGCGCTGAAGGAAGCTGCCACTGTAGAGAGGAGTGGTGTTGAGACTGGAGGATAGTGGAAGGGGGGGGGTGGAAAATGGGGTCATATCTGGGGTGTTAGATCGGAATGGTGATAAGCGCTAGCCAGGGTAATGCTGGGCGGTGCCGTCGGGTCTTGACCTCTGCTGGTAAAGGAGCCGAAGAATCACGGGATTCATCCGGCCAGCCGCAGATGCACAGATAGTTCAACAAGTGTCCTGCTAGAGATTCTGGATGCTCGGGACCCTTCCTGCAGCTAGAGATGGTGGGATAAGCTAGAGGGAGGGCCACCCCACGAGGTAGAGCCTGGTGGCTCTAGGTAAACTCCCAGGCACGCCTGTCACTCCTGCTGCGTGGCCGTGTGAGAATCTTCCTGAGAAGGGCTTTGCACAGCACCCTGTTTCAGGACCCAGAAGTGGGGCCTTTGGGTGGGGCATCTGACAGCTGCCCTCCTGTGCAGTGCTCCCCTCGCCCTCAGGACATTCTGGGAGATTGTCAGGTGCTTTTTGATTGTGACAGGTCAGGGGAGGAGCTGCTGGAGCCAGGGGCGGTGTAAGTTCCATCATGCAGAAGGTAGTCTTGCAAAACAAAGAATTGCCCGTTTGACTTTTTAACTGTCTCACAGGCTGTCCCAGCTGGTGAAATTTCCATGTATAAATTAAGAGTCTAGAATCTGATTCTGTTTCACAAATTTTGTATAATTTTGATATTAAATTTTCCAGGACTGCAACTAGTATATAAAATAAGGGGATGTTCTACTTTATTTTGTTTAGAACTTGTGCAGGAATTGTTACCATTTTGCAAATAACTTCATCAACACCGTTAGTGGTATTTGAGTCAACAGTAGCACAGATCTGCAAAAAAGTCTGTTTTTTTAGCTCTTACATTCACGATTCTTTGTAGACACATAAGCTTCATTTTGTCTTCCTCCGTATACAACCCCAGTTATTTACATGTTGAAATACATAACATTTTATTATAAGTTACTTTAATTTCTCTTTTGTTTTGCAATTAGATCCTTGGGTTGATTTTTTGAAAAACTTAAGTAGAATAGTGGAGTAATTTGAAAAGAGGGTGCATTGGGTCTGATGGGGATGAAAACAGCTGGGTTCAAAACACAAGCTGTGGAGTGAGGTTACAGCTGAGGTGCTCTTACAGTCGCTCTGCGTCCCTGCGTGTGGTGTGAGAACGGAGCAACCTGGGAAAAGCATACAGCTTCCGTATAGTAAGTGCTCAGATCTTTTCTCCTTGTTATTTTGGTTTAATTTTTGTCCTTGAAGGATGGAAATGTGTTTTTTAGGTAGGATTTTAAAATTTCAACTGATTTCCATCGCAGCAAATGATTTTTGTTACGGGGAGTTTTGACAGTGAGTGGATGCTGATTTTTGTACAGAATATCTAGTTGTACTTACGACAGAATGTGGCATAACAGGCAGAGTACCAAGAAACCATGGCCTGAAGTCGGTCGTGTGGAGGGTGTCAACCCACACGGATTATTTTCTCAACTTAAATACATGCTTGGTTTCCCAGCCTCTGGTGTATAAAATGCTTCTTGAAGAACTTGTCAGCTGGAAAAAAAAAAGTTTTCTGTGCTTTTTGACAGGTTCTGTGCGTTTTGGTGACTTGCAGTTCTTGAGGCCGCTCCTCCACACACGCCTGTGCGTTTGGATCTCAGAGTTTCTGACGCAAGGTTGGAGCGCTCTCTAATTGTGACAGGCTTGTCGCTGCTTTTTAGCTGGCCTCCTGCCTCTCGCTTTCTAGTTTACAACGCCTCAAAGTCATCAGGGTGATGTTTTAAAAATACGAGTCTGGTGGCTATTTTGCTGTCTAAAACTGTGAGAGTGCTCCTTTCGCAGATAGAACAACGTGCAGAAACCTTTCAGTAGCGTTTACTGGGCCCTGCGCGCTCTGGCCTCTGTCTTTTCCCTTCCCCTCCGTAAGCTCTGCATTAGTTGTTTTTTTCTGCGTAACAGATTACTCCCAAACTTAACAGCTTAAAACAACAGACACTTAGTATCGCACACCATTTCTGAGGGTTAGGGATCGTAGGAGCGGTTTATCTGGGTGATACTGGCTCAGGGTCTTTCACAGAGTCCCAGTAACGCCATTGGTTAGGGCTTCAGTGGGCTTCCCCCAGAGGGGGTGACCCCACAGAGAGAGTGCACAGTCTTCTGTGACCTAATTTTTGGAAATTACCATCACTTCTGTCACATGCTGCTGGTGACACAAACCAGCCCTGGGCAGGGGCTGCACAAGTCTGTGCGCCTGCAAATGCAGGTCGTTGGAGGCCGGTCGCCACAGCTGACCGCAGGCAGGATGTTCTCACTGCCGCCCGAAGCCCCCCGAAGGCTCCTCTCCTTGCAGCGTGAGGGTTCCATCCTCACGGGGTTCAGGTACAGCTGAGGCTTCTCACGTGTAGTTCCTTAAGTGCAGCTTCTCGCGTACGAATCCCTTTCCACCATGAGGCCACAGAGAGGCATCTGCTCCCCGGCCAGTACACAGTATTGGGCCAGGCCTGGAGTAACCACCATGAAACGTTCCTATTCAAAGGAAGACAGAGGGTGGGGTGGGAGGCAGTCCGTAGCACTCTGGAATCCAGTCAGGCAAATGATGGTGACTCCTTGGTTGAACGTCAGTCCCTGGGCACAGGTCACCCCAGCTGTCAGCTTTGCCCATTGGACATTTAGGTCACCCTTCCTTTTTCATGAAGGTAGAACATGTTTGCTTCTGGGTTTTCTTAACTTGCTCCCTGCCAAAATTTAGGCCTCTGAAGTCCTCTTTTCATTTTGTACTGTCTTGTCTCCATCAGTTCACGGTAGTATTTCTAAATATATAATTCTTTTAAAAACTTTGTGGGTCTTCTGTGAATTCTATTGGAGTCTGTTCCATTAGTTGAGAGCCACTCCCATGAGCATCTTGGAGGTAAGTCTTTTACTAGCTTGAGCTTCTACCTAGAGACCATACCCGTCAGCTTCCTGACAGCCTTACTGTTTGATTGAGAGAATCTTTGAAGCACGTGGTTCTGTTTGGCCTTTTGTCTGGCTGAAGAGTACTCTGAGGCGTCATCTTTGATCTTTCTGAGGTCGTAACAAAAGGTTTTGCAGTCACTCGGCTTAGTTTTTAGGCCCTGTTTTTTCTCTCAGTGTCCTGGATTCGATCTTGGCTCAGAATCCATTTCTGAATGTTAGCACCGTTTGCAGTCTGGTGAGACTGCAAATTGTCAAAACCATTGAGTCCTGGCTCCTTTCGAATGGCTCTTCATTTAGTTTATTTCTTTTCATTTTTTACCATATATAGCAGAATAACAAGGTGGCACTTTCAACTCTCTGGTTGAAAATCTCCTTAGGTAGTTCTCCAGTTATTAGGTAAATTTTCTGCTTTGCACACAACAGAGGTGACGGTGTTACTAAACTTTCTGCTTCCTAACCCTTCCTCTAGTTTCCAGTGGTCATAGCCCTCACTTTTCTGCCCTCACCTCTCTCATGAAACACCATGAGGCTTTTATTAACGGCTTCTTCATTAATACCGTCCTCCAAGACTGTGGTCTGGTGTCGAAGCCATTCCAACAATTTAGGTTTCTTTTATGCATCGAAGACTCTTGGTACCAGTGTCTGTTATCTGTTGCTGCATAACTGATCCCAGTAAACACGGGTGGTTCTGGTTCAGGGTCTGCAGAAAGCAGGGCAGTGTTGGAGTCATCACATGGCCTCTCTGTGACTAATTGTGTGTCCTCACAACCTGACACCTGGCTCCCCCAGAGCAAATGATCAAAGAAAAAGTGTGTGGAAGTGAGTGAGAGTGCTTAAGACGGGAGCTGCCATCTTCCATAACCTTGTCCTGGAAGGGCTGGCCGCCCCTTGTGCCGTGTGCTGTTGGTCACACTGGGCCAGCACTGGCACCAGCGGGGGAGGGCCTGCCCCAGGGGGCGGATCCAAGGGGTCGGGCCCCTGGGGGGCCGCCTGGAGTCTGCTCCATAAGCTGAACCCTGTGCCGGACCTAATGTGCTCTGGGTTCCTCTCGTCTGCCTTTGCTTACACTGCCCCTCTGGGTGTCTTTCCTTCCCTGAGCTCGACCAACGTCTGTGAAGCCCTCCTTGAATTACCCTTTCCAAGTGATATTACTTGGAGTTTTGGAAAACACATTCATTTATATGATTGTTTCTTTCACTGTACTTCAAGCCCATTGAAAGCAGAAACAGTGGCTTCTTAAAAACTTAAAATTGTTCTGGTGTAAATGTTTCTTTAATGTTTAAGTATTATGAAAAAATCTAGGTACTTTATGATTATTTGTATTCTACAGTGGTGGTCAGGGACCTGTTTTCACTGCCTTCGGACTTTCGGAGTGAGGCTAGTCAGTAGGATTTAGGCTGTGGTCTTGCGTGTTTTTCCTCTAAGATTGGGAAGGATGTGAGACATTCCAATAATCCAAAATTTTAAGCCAGAGAAAATGTCATGACCTTTCCCTAAACTACTAAAAGTGCTTATTTTATATTGTGTTGTTTTATCAAATATTTGTAAACTTACACTTACAAAGTATAATGCTAAATATTATGGGTCCACAGATGTATCTTTTCCTTTAAGGAGCTTATAGTTCACATTGTAAATAAGCCATAATCTGAGGCAGTCTTCCAAGTCCCTGTTGTAAAGATCAGAAACACCTACTTTTACATTGAGTAGCTTGTACGTTATCACTCAGAGTCTAATAAAACCATGTCAGCCACCTTCTCACGTTGAGTTTCTGAAAAGTCATCTCTTTTCTTCCTCCCATTTGAAGGTAAAATCATGCAAAATCAAAATCAATTATTTCACTCTAAAGTTTTTACATTAAAATTCTCTCTGATCTGAAAATGTCTTGGAAACCAAGATTTTGGTTGCAGTGATCTTTTTATTACCTTCTTTGAAGTTTCTTTTTCATCTGTCACAGTAGCATCTTGACACTGTATGTGAAAATTCTGTATGAATGTTTTTCCCATGGTGAATTCTTCCTCTGTAATGCACTTCTAGTAAAATAAAAGCAGTCTTTTTGTTCTTTATACCAGGGAAATATCTCAGAATCAATTCCATAAAAATACACTCTTTGATTCCTTTGTCTTGGTTTTTCTGTACACTGTTCAAAAACATCTGTTGAGTTCTTTTTATCTTTTCTGCACTTTTACACTGTGATTTTGTAGAATACGCTTCAGAAATTCTTATCTTTTTGTAGTGATGAAACAGTTTTGTTGATTATGGACAGAATACAGAAATGCTTGCGATAGGATTAACATTTTTTCTGGTCTTTCTATTTTTAGAACTGGGCTTTTTCCATGTAAAACTTTTCAATTGAACCTTAATTCTTACTCATATCTGAAATTCTTATTTCTCAAGGATGCCTTATACTTTATATCACTAGCAAGAAAACAATTTAAAACTGTAATGTCTCTTTATTTCTGGGCCCATCCATTTTAAATCCTTTCTGAAATAAATCTTAAGTGTGAATTAAAAATCTGATTTCTAAGATTCCAGCCTAGGAGTTTTCACTAAGCACCCTGCCTAATCACTTGGGAAGTGATGGAATATGAGTGTTGCTGGGCCTGAAGGAGAGGCATCATTGTGATACGAATGTTACGCTGTCCTTTGAGTGTAATGTATTCAGGTTTGCTGTGAATCACAGTGGAGAAAGTGGAGAACCAGGGTGAGAGTTCCCATAGGCTGGCGAGAGTTGAAAATACCCTGAATACAAATTCCAGTTTGCAGTGTAGTGATGTTTAATTTCCTGATGAGTTCAGACGTGATCGTCTTCATTGCCACCTCCCTAATTCAGGGCGCCGTCTTCTCTTAACTGGATTTCAGTGCCTTCCTAACAGATTTTCCCGAGACTGCAACTGCTGCCTTTCTTGGTATTCTCAACACAGCCAGTGGTCCTTTGAAAACTGAAACCATTGTGTCGCTTCCTGCTAACGACCTGTACAGGGTTCCTGTTGCTTTTCAAGTGGCTTACATAGGAGGCCTCATGGAATCTGGCCCTGCCTGCTTTCTGTTCCTCCAAAGCCTTCGGGCTCCCTCCAGCCACAGGGTCCTCTCTCCTTTACTCCTGGTACTGAACCGTGACTCCTCTGTGGGTTGGTCTGGGAGTCTCCCACTGATCCCGAGGCCACGTCGTTAGATGCCTGCCCGCTGGGGTAGGTCTGTTGTGTGCTCCCGCAATAGCTCATCTGTCTTGGCAGTTACTGTTGTGAACTTCCATTCCACTTGTGTAGTCACTTGATGAGTCTTCACATGGCCGAGCTCCAGGCAGCTTTGGCTTTGGAGCTTCGTGCCTCCATTACTTGTTGAATGACTGAGTTGGCCTACTGCTAATTTATTCATATGTTTTTAGTTCATTCTGTCCCAGAGCTGTTTAGAGATTAGGAACATAACTCTCTTTGTAATTTAGAATTACATGAGGATAACGATTCCTCCATCAGATTCTCCCTCTGTGTGATTACTGTGTGAGCAGAAACATCACCTAACCGTAGACCTCGTGTTTATCGTCTGTGGAAGGAATCTGATCTATACACTTCCCTCTGACTCAGTTGTTCAGTGGTGTTACTGGTTTCCCTCCATTTATCAGGATAGGCAAGGCCGTAATGTCAACATACAGTCCTGAAATCTTGTGGCTTTATAACAGAAACGGACTTCTAACACGACCTTATCCCCTGGGTGGATTCGGGGGCTCTGTTCTACATGACCTCACTCCAGGGTCCAACCAACAGGAGCCTCCATCCTGAACACTGCTGGATGAGGAAAGCGCTCTGGGAGAGCTCGTGTCTTGTGCCAGTTACTCAGATGCTCTGGCCGGAAGCCAGGCAGGAGGTTCTGTATCATCTCAACTCACAACTAATTGGCCAGAACAAGTTGCATGGGTCCACCTAAACATCTGGTTGACCAGGGGATACAATCCTACCATAAGACCAGAAGGCGAAGAACAAAAATTCTGGGCAAAGAACAGTAATGACAGGTCAGCCCTTCTGGTCACCCGAAGACATGGCTCACTCTCCTTCCCACAGACAGAATGTACTCATCTCCCCGTGGTCCCAGCTGGACAGCACAAGCCTGAAGTATTGGGATTTCCAGGTGATACACGTAGCTCTCTGCCTCAGGTTTGGGTGTGCCTCCTCTTGTGATCTGGAGATCCGTGGATGAAAGTATCTGCACCCTCGTACCCACACACATCCCGGCATACGTCGGAACACGCTGGAGGCGTGGTGACCACAGTCAGCGCTCCCTTTTGGGTGATGGAAACCCAGCAGCCGCTAATCCACAGCAACTCAAAAGTCCCACCAGGCCGGCTTTATAAGGTCCCCTCCCCCTGGATGTGGGGAATATTCTTGTTTAGGTGCCGAGTGCACACTCCTGGAGGGGCTGTGTTCCGTGTCTCTGGCATTGACAGCTCAGAGACTCCTTTCCATCACCTCCCTCGCCTCATCTGAAGTGCGTTTTGGACAGTAAGCCCTTTGAGGGCCAGGCGTGTCACAGCCTGCTTCCTGCCTGTGGGAGGCGGGAGACCTGTGCACTTTTACGTCAACCTGATTTCAGTCTGGGCTCTTGCTTTCTGTCTGTCTGTTGGCAGCACAACTCTAGGCCTCTAATGTGTTTCTGTGTAGCTCAGTGTGCGAGATTGCCTGCGCTCTGCTCTTTGCCTGGGTGGCTGGCTGTCTCCTGGACGCCCATACCGTAGCCTATTCACTTTTGCTGGAAGAGCTGCACCCTAGTGTCTCTGTCTCTGCTTCCTCTGAGCATTTTGTTCAACTGAAAGCATTTGCTGGGTGTTCAGTTTTAAGTGGGTCTCTGCTCTGAGACTAATCCATTCAGATGTTCTAACTGTGGGTATCACGGTCATACCTTGGTTTGAACCTTACCCCCTGCTTTTGTTAGTCAGAGGCCTTCTTGATTTTTTAATTTATGGTTTAAGTTGAGAAGCACTCTTCAGACACTGCAAGGCTTCAGATCTTTGAACTCTTTTCCTTCATTCCTGCTTACAGACTGGTCAGTTTTAAAAATTTGTTTCTTTCCTTTAACACCAAGCACAGCGCAACCAGCACAGCATTTTAAAATCCAGGTGCTTAGCCTCTTCTCCTGGGGCTTCAAGTTCATGATCTGCTTTCCAAGCCACTGTAACTGACTTTCACCAGATACTTCATGCTGCCTATATGGAATGTCAGCCTGGCAGCCTCTGGGAAGTCTCCCTGCTGCCTGACCCCCAGGCTAATGGCAGATACTTAAATCTTTGTGTGACAACAGTCCCCCACTCCTGGGACCACTTTATGTCAGCCAGGATAACTGGGTTACGATATGTGATTGCAAACAACCTCAGAAGTTTAGTTCTTGTTTATGTCACATTTTATCGTGGGTCAGCTGGGAACCCAGGCTGATGCAGCAGACGGCTCAGATGTGGTGACAGGTTACATCCTCTACCAGCAGTTAAATACGCTGGTCCAGAAGTAACAGAAGTCACTTTGGATCACAACTCATTGGCCAGACTTAGTCACCTGGCCTCGGCAACTGCAGGAAGGCCGAGAAGCACCGTCTTACTGTGTTCCTGGGAGGCAGCCAGGAACAGTTTAATGAGCAAAACTGAAGACTGTCTGTTCCACTTCCAGTGTTCATCTCTGTGTACTGAGGGGGAGGGCGAGGGAAAGAGGATGTTCACTGTAGATTACATCCTACAACTCCTTGCATTTTGGGCAGTGTTTAGAAGATATTTGTGAAGACAGATCAGAAGTGTATGTTCAGTAGAGCATACTTTATCTCTTCTGAGCTTAAGGTCTAATCTGTCTTTCACTCTATTAAAAAGTCAGTTTTGCATTCTGACCATGGTTTGGTCAGATTAGAATACAAGTATCTCACTCGAAGGCGTATTTTGGTTGTCACGATCAGATCGAAATAAACAAATTCCTAATTAAGTTCGGGGTCCTCTGCTGCTGTTTATCACTGGCAAGTTCTTTGCCTTTATAGTGTTTAAAAAAAAAAATAAGAGCTAACTTGCGGTGTCTGCCACAGTTTGCTTCTTTGGAATGAGATCGGGAAAGCATGCTGCATGTTCTTGTGTAGGTGTGGGAGAACCAGCCTTTCGTTCTGACCAAGCTTAATATAACTCTGAAGGTGATACAGACTTTTAACACAGTTTACTTAATATTTTTGGAGGAAATTTGTCTTAAGTATTATTATCTGGAAGCTTTAGTTATTTCTGCTATGAAATAAGAGAATTTGTGATGTTTATATGAGCACTAAAACCTTTTGCAAGAAAATATAGTTTCCTTTCTCTTATGGCTATAAATACTAACTAAAGATAAAGAGATAATAATTTAATGTATTAGGATTAGACCTGAAACTGCTAAAGTATATTCAGCGTTTGCAACCATTTACCCTTCCTCCTCGAATAAAAGTTGTTATGCATTTTTCTTACATTTCCATAGGAAAAAGGAAACCAGATTTGTTTCACGTAACATTAAAAGTTTTAAAATGTTCCAGTGAGTTAGCTCATACCAACTGTGCGATGAAGTGTGTAGCATAGGTAGTCTTTGAGATGAATTACTGCCATTGATTTAACTTGATCAGGAAAGCTCTAAGAACAAGGCTTCCTCATAGATTGCAATGTACTTTTTTCTTTGTTTTGTACTTTGAAGTATGTAGCAAGATCTCATTCTTTCATAAAAGCTGCAGAAGTGGCTGGAGTATGATGGTCGCTGGAGTACGATACCTGAATTTGTTATATAAAGTCCTTAAGTTCTGCAGTGAGGTTGATTAACTTCAGAGGTGAGGGTTGTTAACAGAGTGCCATTAAAAACTAATTGGAGATTTAAAATGCCTTTTTGTAGGATTAATGGGAGAAAGGATTTCTTTTAAGAAAACACAAGATAAGTTTGGAATTAGTCTTCTTACTAATTTATTGACTCATGTATATAGCGACAGTAAAATAATCTTCATAAACAATTTAAATTTCTTATTATAATTTGCCTGTTACAATAATAACACCCCGAGGCTTTGTGGACGTAACTTCACTTAATCCTCAGTCCAGCCTAATGAGTCAGGTAGTGTGTTCTGCCCTTTGCTGGTAGGAAAAGGCTACACTGGTTTCACTGTAGTTCGAAAAGCTAGTAAGTGTGTGCTGGGTGCTGTGCTGACAGGTGCACCCACACTTCTCACTTCATCTTATCCTCGTAGTGACTGTTAGCTCATCTCACTGGTAAGGAGAGGAAAGTTAGAGGTGTTACGTCACAGCTGGTAAGTGGTAGAAATGGGGTTCTAACTCAGGTTGATTCTAATCCAGGTTCTGACATGTAAAAATGTGTGCTCTGAAAATACTGTGTGATATCACTTACACGTGGAATGTAAAAAAATTGACACAAATGAACTTATATGCAAAACAGACTAACAGACATATAAAACAAAAAACAGTGTACTCTTAAATAGTATGCCTTTTTGTATGTCTCCCTATGTGATAGAGTATTCTAATAGTCAAAAATTTTATTTCTGTACATTGTGTTTTATATAAGAAAATATAATACCAGATACCATTAATTAGTTATGAAATATTATTTTCATCTACCAGTGTGTTTGTTCCTTTAAATAAAGGAGTCAGTTTAAGTGTGGGGAACAAACATAATGAAAAAAGTTTTCAGACTATCAGAGCCCCTTCTGTTTTTTAGCTACTACCTAAGACACCACTTGAGAAGTTACATGGGGAGTTTTATGGTTTTGGTGAGACCAGTTTGGTGAGACTTGGTTTAATTTAAGATAGGAAGACAATTTTGTAAGATTAGTTTTAGTTTTGGTCCAAAGTGAATACTAAGTACAATGTATGAACTAGCACTTCTTCCCACACTAACGTGTGACAGCGTTTCCCATGGTTACCGTCAACAGGCACGAATCTTTGCGTTCATACAGGCCCTAAAGTTTTGTTTTTGATGAGTAAAACAAAGCATTAATAAAAGCACCGACTGAGTCTTGATTGCTGCGTTGACTGGTAGGAAGTACGGTAGATAGCTCTGTTATTTGTGAGGGAAGTGCAGGGGACGGCCACATTCCGTCTAAGTCTGTGACTGTTTCAACCCTCTCACCAGTTCCTCACGTGGGGTCTTTAGCTCTCTGGGTGGTAAATCATTTAGCATCCTCTGAAAATTGTACTAGGTTATATAATAGTACCTAAATAAAGTACTTCTGAAGCCAAGTGGGTTCCTTCAGAATCTCCTTTTAATTAAAAGCTGATTTCCTTGTTTGAGGGAAACTCATTACTAATTATTTCTGTACAAAGAAGGTGACTTTGTCTCCACATCTGGTAAATGTGGTGTCAAAGATACAGTAAGCAAAGTGTTGGAAGCCCAGGGGGAGAAGTAGCAAATTTTGATTTTTTTTGTTGCGCATTCAGGGAGATAAAACAATACTTACGAAAGAAGAACACGCTTTACCTTTACTGTGAGCTGTACAAGGGGGTGACTAGAGTGGGTAGTTCTGCAGGGAAGCGTGTGTGCCCGCATGGGCTCGGCCGTGACAGTCTTTCCAGCTCTGGCCTGCAGACCCGGGTGCCTGGGCCTTGCTGGCAGGTGAGCTGTAGGAGCTCCAGTCTGGTGAAGTGCTCGGGGGAGAATCCGAATCCTGTGGGAGCAGTGAGGACATCGGCCCGCCCCTCCTCACCTCCCCTGGTCATAGCCTCCCAGCCATCCTGCACCCATGACGCTGTCTCCCGTCTCTTCCGCTGTTCAAGTCCTTTCTGCTTCTCTCCGTGTTCTGAGGCCTTCCCTGGGCACCAGCCAGGACTCGCCCCCCACGGGGAAGGCAAAGACGACAAGAAGGGGGTTAAGGTACAGTAGAGAGACCATGGGGTTCTGAGTCAGACCTCGGTCCAGATGCCGTCGCTTCGGGGAGTGACTGACCTTCCTGAGCAGCAGGCATGATGGGACGTCCTCAGAGTGGACACTGTGCCCAGTGAGGTGGTTGTGGTTTTACCTGGCGCACTTCCTCTGCCGTCATTTTCACCTTGTAGGTAGTAAGCGGGCTGCGGTGCGCACCGGGGCCCACCCTGCCCCAGCCAGATGCCGGGTCTCAGAAAGTTAACAGCGCGTAACGGCCCTGCCGGGAGTCTGCTCCCCTTGTGCAGAGAGGCCGAGGGTATTTGAGGCTTTGCAGGCCTTGCAGTCTCTGCGACGGCTGCTCTGCGGTTGCGGAGCAAAAGCGGCCGCGGACGGTAGGAGAGGAGCCAGTGTGGCTGTCTTTTAATACAGCTGTTTCCAGAGCAGGCGGACCGGGTCTGTCCCCTTGGGCTACGGTCCGCCAGCACCTGATCCGCTTTATTGTCTGTGCACGGGTGTCTGTTGTCCGAGCTTTCATAGTCTTAATGTTCCCCTCCTTTTTAAAAATAAACTTAGTGAAAAGAAAATACCTCACTGTGAGTTGAACAGTGGAGTCAGGAGGTTATGTTTACCCAGACTGATAAGATATTATTGTAGAAGAGAATGGTTTTTATCTGTCACAGTTTAACGTTATAGCTTTATTTTAATGCTTACCTTTTTAATACTGAAAATTAAAGACTTGGCCCACCAAACATTTATATAAACCGCACTAACAGTGGTCAGTGCATAATTGGGAAATGCTGACTTGTGTGTTGTTCATTTGGGAAATCACTGTGTGTTTTGGCAAATGTGAGATTGCTGAGGATATTGTAAGGAAACTGCCCAGCGTTGTCTGTTACTGCCTCTTCATTCCCTAAAATGATGTAATCACGGAACCCCTCACATAACACCTAATTATGCCCCTAGAACTACTGCTCAGTAGAAGGTATTCTGAGGCTGTCTGCTTTAGATGAGGAGATTAAGAACCAGAACTTTCCCTGGCTTGTGGAGATGGCGGGAACTTGGCAGCAATCCTGGAAGAAGAGCGTCCATCTCTTCCTCTTGCTTACGGAGTCTACTTGTTTTTCCCTTCAATTTCCTTTAGCTTTAAAATATATATATATATATATATATATATATATATATATATATATATATATATATATATATATATATTGCAGTTGACCCTTGAACAACACAGGTTTGAGCTGTGTGGGCCCACTCACACTCGGATTTTTTTCTGTAAAAACCACAGCGCTGCGGCTCTGCGGTCAGTTGAATCCGTAGGTGCAGAACCACAGGTGAAGAGAGCCCACTGTCAGCTTACACCTGGACTTTCGACTGATGGGGCTCAGTGCTCCTAACTGCTGCTTTGTTCGAGGGTCAGCTGTATTTAGAAATAATTTCAAACTTACAGAAAAGTTGCAAGAAAAAGAGGAGTACACCCTTCCGTACACTCAGTGTTAACATTGTGTCCCGTTTGCTTTGTTTTTCCACACACCCTTCCTGTCCTGCACACGCATGGGTTTTTTCTAAACCATTTGAGATTAAGTTCCCTGTATCATGGCCCTTTACACCCAGATATTTCAGTGAGTGTTTGATCTTTTATGGTATAGACATTTTTGAAGATTAGAGTCCCTTTAATTTTTCTTTTTTAAGTAGGGTGATCCCATTTTGGGTTTGTCTGGTGTTTTCTCGGTTAGATTCAGGTGTTGCATTCCCGGCTAACACATTCCCCCGGCTAACACATTCCGTGAGGTGTTGCATTCTCGTGGCATCACATCTAGAGGCATGCGTATCTGTCTGCCCCTCATTGGAAGTGTTCATTCCGATCACCCAGTCAAGCTGGGGCCCAGTCCCTCCACCGTAGAGTTGCTGGTTTTCCCCTGATAAGCAATCTGGGGGTCTACACCCTTTTGAGAGTTGATATAGTGGCTTATACTCAAGTCACAGCTGAGTTTGAATCCAGCTGCCTGTATGAACCTAGGCAAGTTTACTAACTGTGAAGTAGAGAATACACATGTATGTGGGCTTTAAAGGAAATAATGGAATAAGGTGTGAAGCTCAGCCCTGGCATGAAATAAATATTTGCTTAGCATGTGTTAGCTATTATTTTAGTTCTGGAAATATGAATTAATAAGCTTACCAATAAGGTCTACGACTTTATAAAGCTAAAAAAGACTTCACAGGATCATTTCTTCCAAGGAGATGCTTTGTCCAAGGTGAGTGCGTTTTGGAGAGCCTCCTCAGGGAGCCTGCTCTCTCTCTGGGTGTTCTTCCCTGCCCCTTCTGGTGTGTGCGAGGCAGGTGGCTTAGGGGTGAACCCCCATCAGGAGGCCTTTTTTTGAGTTTGGAGTTGCTCGATTTCACAAAGAGCTTAACTGAATCTGTGTGAGATAGACATTGTAAAAGCCACCTGTACCTGTTTCCTGTACCTGTTTTCGGTGTTGCTGTGGTGAGTGTTACATAACTGGTGAGACTTTTAAAAAGAGGGGCGGACATCCTAGTGGAATTATAAATCACATGTAGAGCGTTTCGTGTAGGGGTTTCTAGAAAGCTCTGTTGGATGCTCCCTGCGGCTGGGGTGTGGAATCGGCATGGTGAGGTGTGGACCGGCAGAGTTAGCTAGAGCTGGATCACTGAGGGGCCTGCTGGCCGCGCCCAGAAGTCTGCACATCATCACGAAGGCAGGGGGAGCCAGGGCGGAGTGGGAGTGTTGGGACCACCCTCTTGTAGAAGGACCACTGGCAGGAGCTGTCGAAGGGAATGGAGGGAAGGAGGCTGTCACAGCCTGAACCGTAATAGCGGGTGGGAAGGCTCCGAGTACCTCCTAGACTGAACGTGAGTAACATCTAAAGGCCTGGTGCCTGATCTGGAAATGGGAGAGTAGGAAGCAGAAGCGAGCGGGAAAGTCAGGGCTTCTGACCCGGTGACCTGGATGTGCGGTGTCGTGGTTCCTGAAATCAACGCTGCGTGAGGAGGGAGGCTGACGTCTTGCATGTCAGGGGGACGTGCAGGAAGAGGTCTTTACACGTGTGCCTGACGTTAGCAGAAATCTGGGCGAGAGAGGAAGATGGAGTCTCGTCGTCAGCATACAGGTGGTGGTGGAGGTGGTGACGTCGCAGGAGTGAGTACATAAAAGGACCCAATGACCAAGCGCTGGTATTCGATCACATAAACGTGCTTAGTTTTAGACAAGTTGGAACTAGATGTTCAGCGTATTCGCTGCTGTTGCTTTAGGGTGCTGACCCCCAGAAGGAGAGCCGTCATTTGCATTTTAAGTGACTGCATGGGTTACAAGGCACCAGGCGATGGCAGACAGCCCGCTCCTGGGGGTGCACTGGCGGTGGGGAGATGCTCAGCTGGAGACGGCAGACGGAAGTGAGGGCTTGTTGAGCGTTTTAGGTTTAATTTTTAGGGAAATATTCTGATCAGATTGTATCTTCTGTGAAGGAAGAAAGAAACTAATTTTAGTCCCTCCCCCATGGTGCTGCCTGGCTCTCAAAAATGCGGCCCCAGCAGCCCCGGCTCCAGGATGTGGGGGCACTGACCCAGGGCGGGCGGAGGCAGGGCTCAAAGTAGATGCTGTTTAGCTGACGGCTGCCTTCCCCGTGCGGCTTAGTAACTTGCGGTCCTGAATATTTTATAAGGAAAAGTACTGAAGTGACAAATACTTCACACTGAAGAGAAATAACAAGGCTGGACTGTTTGAACTCTACCTTAGCAAAGGACTTCCTTTACTGTTTCACACTCTGGAAATAAGACTTCAGAGCACCGAGTTAAGTGGGAGGAGTAGAAGGCCACAGAGAGACTTTTCTACCATTTATTTCATGTAGAAAATCTAAGTATCGAATTGCTCTTTTTCTTGCCAAATAGTCTAATCAGTCTTCAGCTGTTCACCCTTAGTGTTTTAAATACAAAAGCAAAATGTATTTGTGTTAAATTTTTTTTTGCTTTTATGAAATTTAATCTTACTTTTTAATGACGTCTCTTCCAAGCCAGAACAATTTGTGGACCTCAAATAACTGGTAAAATTTCACTGGCTCATTCAACAAGTATTTACTGGATACTTGTATGTGTTAAGCACAATTCTAGACCTGGAGTAAACAAAGCAAAAAACAAATTCCTACATTCATAAATCTCATATTCTGGGGAGAAGAGCCAGACAATGAATAAAGCGATGAAGAAATTCAGTAGTCTGCCCAGCAAAATGAAGCAGGGTACAGGATAGAGTGGGGTCGAGGGGGAGAGATTCCATATTTTTTGCAACATTTTATTATGAAAAATATCAAATGTACAGTGAGGTCAGGAGTTTTGCGGTGATCTGCCGTGTAGCCAGGAGCCAGATCGAACCGTTATTGTCCTCCACCTGCCTTGTCACACGAGTCCACCTGTCTGTCTGTCAGCCCCTCACCTGTCAGTCCGTCTTCATTTCCGATGCGTTTCAAAGTGAACTACAAGTATCAGGGCATGCTTCCCTAAGTACTTCAGTGTACGTATCATTAACTAGAGTGTAGTATTTGTTTACTGGTTTTTTTTTCTTTTCAGGTAAAATTTACATGCAACGGAATTCGCAAATATTTAGTACATATTAGCTGAATTTTGACAACTTCGTGTACTTGTATAACCCAACCCCCACTGAGGTAGTGAACATGATTACGCCACCCCAGAAAATTCCCCCATTCCCCTCCCAGCCATCCTTGCCCCTCCTGCAAGACAGCTACTGTTCTGGTTTTTTTTTCTTACCATAGATGAATTTGCTTGTTTTGAAACTTCACATTAATGGACTCAAAGAGTGTGGACTCTCGTGCAGAGCTGTTTTTCCTCACCCCAGGGTTTTTTGCTGTTTGCTTGTGTGTATAGATCGCTGGCTCCTTTTTGCCGCTGAGTAGTATTCCCTCGTGTCACTAAACTGGTTTGCTCATCCGACCTGATGATGGACATTTGGTTGTTTCCTCTCTGGGGCTGATTTGACTGGAACTATGTGAACATTCTTGTCCAAATCTCTCTATGGGCCTGTGTTTTCATCTCTCTTGGATAGCTGCCTCGGAGCGGGGTTGCCAGGCCACGTGGATGTGCGCGTTTTCCGGGAAGACCTGCCGCTCCTCTTCCTCCCTGACCGTGTGTTCGGGTCCTTACCGCCGTACCCCATTGTAGCCGCTCATTGTAGTTTGTCTGCAAAGGTGACTTGTACACGAGGACTTGAAGAAGGTGACAGTGTGACAAAGAACACGGACTCTAGTGTGAGCAGAGCAGAGGGGTGGAGAGGAGAGGAAATGACACAGGAGAGGAAGCAAGGAAAGGAGGGGGCCTTGTGAGCAGCTTTAAGAACTTTGCTTTTATTCTGGTGAGGTGGGAGGTGACTGGAGTCCTCTGAATGGAAGGATGGCATGGTCTGACTTGTGTATCAACAGATGACCAGGCTGCTCCATGCAGAGACAGGAGTGGGAGCAGGGCAGCCAGCTGGGGGGCTGCAGTGATGAGCCGGGTGAAGGTGGGGGTCTACAAGAGAGCTTGGGGTGCGTGTGGAGCGGTGTTCTGAACAGGCATCGACGCTCGGTTCTTAGAAATGCCGTTAGAAAGAGGAGAGGAAGTCGTTCACTCATCCCTTTGTTCCCGTGGCAGTGGAGTCAAGCCCTACGTGCATCAATCATCAGGGCTTAAACTGCTTAAGTAGCTTTTTACAAATTAGGCATCACTGAAGTAATCTTAAACAATATGGTTGCTTTTAATGAGCTGTTTTTAATTCTAAATGTGGTCTTAGTTGTTATGGCTAAGTGTTAAGGTCAGTATTTGCTTAAATAAATATTTAATGAATAAGTGAATATAATTTAATCTTTGTCTAGGAGTTTGCACAATGTTACCTTGAATAGCTCTTTCTGCCTTGGTAATATTTATTAGAACTTACTATAGAGCAGGTGGAAGTACATTCTTCATTTTTTTCACGCGTTTTGTTTAGACTTATCCTTCTCATTTTTCTATAGTGATACTTGATAAGATACTGAGTATCTGCCATATAGTACCAGATGTGGGGTAGATTACAAAGATAATCTTTAGTCCTCATCCTTAAAAGAATCTGGAGTCCCCTGATAACTACGAGAGAATTCATCTTTTAAAGGAAAAGATACAAAAGTTAGTTAGATGTAGCATCTAATTTTAAGGAGCTCACATTTTGGAGATGAATGTGTAAACAAACACACGAGTACAGCAAAGCTGAAGCAGAGACTAAACGCACAGGTGACGGGGCAGCGCTGCTTGGCGGCGGGGGAAGGGGTGGCGGGACGATCATCTCAAACCAGACTTTGAAGAACAAGTAGAAACTTGGAGGGGCAGGTGGGAGGCGCATGGTGAGTGGTGCCCCCCCCCCCCGTGAACAGAGGCACAGAACAGGTGTTTAAGACACACAGAACTGTCCCTTCAGGTGGGTCTCACCTACAGATAGGCGTGTCACTCTTAATCAAGAAAACTGTATTTCTGACTGCCCAAGTATAAGTGATATGCCCTGTTTATAACCAGTTAACCAATTTGCATTAACTACTAATACATTTAAAATTAACTACCGATACATTTAGCAAAGAGACCAGTGAAAGCCATCTGAAAAGGCAAAAATTTTTCTAGGGGTAAGCAAAAATTAAAAAGAGGAAAGTAAAAGAAAGAAGATTAACTGCTGGAGAGATGAAAAGGAAAGATGGGTAAGAAGAAAGATATAAGTATATATGTATCACAAATAATAAAAATAAGCAGCACAGTGACTTGCGAGACTTCTGCTCTGATGAGGAAGCTGAGATTCTTACTTGGTCCTCTGTCTCCAAAGCCCCTGCTCTTCCGACGCAAGAGGCAAGCTGAGGTGACGGGAGTGAACGTTCCGGGCCCAGGGCCACGACCGCAGGGCTCACGGAGACGTGAAAGTGTGCCTCTCAACTTTCTGGAGGTCACTCTTCAGTCTTGTCTTTTATATACTTGCTTTTGTTTTTGTTTTTTGGCCGGGAGGGGGGAGGTAATTAGGTTTATTTATTTGCTTAGTTTTAGAAGGGGTACCGGGATTGAACCCAGACCTTGTGCATGGTAAGCATGTGCTCTACCACTTGAGCTATATACCCTCCCCCCTTCTTCAGTCTTTTCTGATCCCCTTTTTTACTGTTTACATTGCTGTGTATAGAGAACATCATCTATAATTACTTGTAGTGCAAGAGGCTTTTAAAAGTTATTTGCATAGTCATGTCATGGTTCATCTGATCCCATTTTAATGTAAGATTGAACATTAAAGAATTCTTTATTTAATTTTATTTACTTTGTTTCCTGTAAGATCAGATTTATTTGAGAGGGTGTGCCTCTGTTATTTTATAAAAAAGTGGAATTCTTTGTGGTGTTTTGGTGATTAACTCTTAAATTGCAACTGGGCCTAATTATTATAAATACTGTACAGTATAAAGAAACTTTACCCACCCTAGATGTCAGACTGGCCAGTGGTCTTCAAACATAGCCCTTCCCTTTTCTTAAAATAATCTTCTAACTCCCATTCCTGCAGCTCTTAGTTTAAAGGTCACTGTGCTAGTGAGAGCGATGCTGTCCCTGCAGTCAACCCCTCGCCGGTGAATATTTCCTGTAACACATTGTCCTTTTCCTTTATAGCACTATCACACTTCACAGTTTATTTTTAGGACAGGTTTTATTAGTGTCCGTCCTCCCTGCTGCAGTGGCAGGAAGCAGGCTTGTGGCAGTTACCGTCGTGTTCCCAGGCCAGGCCCGCGGTCGGCACTCGGTAACCACGGGCAGCGTTCGCTAGTGAGCAGACTCGAGCCCCGTGTCCTGCTCTGTATCTCCAGTTGTTCTCCACCAGCATCTCCCAAACCATGTTACAGAAGTCCTCCGTGAGCTCTTACTAGACATTTTCTGAAAAAAGGATTCTGTGGTCACAGGTTTGGAATGACTGTACCCTCCCTTAAGAGCAACCACAGTTTACATTAATATGTCAGACGCTTTCAGTCCTTAAGTTTAAAATCCAGAGTTCTCTCTCTCTCTGTTTTTGTTTTAACTGTCAAACTCAGTATTGGACTACCTGTTGATAATTTGAAGTGAAGTATTTCAGTGACAAAGGTTGGGAAGGCTGGCTTACTCAGTGCTGCAAGTAGGTTTATTTAAAGATTTCATTGACAGCTATTATCTTCAGGGAACAGCTAACTTTTTGTATAATTGTAATGTAAGGTTGGATCATCTTAGCCATTTAGTTAAGGCATTCAGTAAATAATTACTGAATTTAATTCATAGCTCATCTTATTCTAATTTGTTTCATGTATTAACTTGGCTTCATCATTTTACATCTCTACTCAAAGCAGAGGCCTCATTATCATTTATAACTTAACGCTCTGCTTCTTAGAAATAGATTTATATAGTTTGGGGTTTACCTGGAAAGCTGCAAGCATGTTTTACTCTTGAACTGACTTAAATGGGAAGGGTTTTACTGAACTAAATAAACAGTGTCTTTTAGAAATTACCTTTATTTTAGGAAATCACTTAGTGAAATGCACTCATATTTTTTGTCAAAAAACTGCAACTACGTTTTAGAAACTAAGGGAAATAAAGAAAATTATAGAAGAGCATTTCAAAATTGTACCACTGGAGGTGATCTGTTAACTGGTGTACAGACTTTGAAACTTGATGCATTTTGTGCTCTCTGTGTGTGTGTACGCGTACATACACAGATACATGCATATAGATCCACTTATTCCACAGGTATTTAAGGACTAAGCTTTGTGCCCAGCACTGTTTTCCAGTGGCTATTTATTTAGCAGTGAACAAAACAGACAGAAATCTCTGCCCTCACGATGCTTAGATTGGGGTGGGGAGGAAGAGGTGACAACAGGAAACAAACAAGTGTTGACAAGACGGGGAATGAATGAACAGGGAAGGAATGAAGGAGTGTAGAGGGAAGGACTGTGACTCATGTGGTCAGCTTCTTGCAGACTTTTTCCTGTCTATGCGTATGCTCAATTATGTCTTTCTCTTTTAAAAAAACATTAAAACACAAGTATCTTGAACATACAGTTTTCAGATCTTCCTACCTAATAAGATGATTTTTTTCGCATTTCATTAAATATTATTCTGAACCATTTAAAGGCTATGCATATTCCATTTTGTAGAATGTGGTCCATTTTCTACACAGCAACCAGGGTGATCTTTCACTCTTCGGCGCTATTACTGTTAGTACCAGGACAGCTCCTTCACATGCCCTGTGACTGTGTGATTTGGTTCTGACCCCAGGTCCCCTCACCAGCAGGTTCCAGCTGCCCTGGCTCCTCTGGGCGCTCTCCTTCCACCTCTGAGTCCTTGTCTGGAAGAGGGGAGACGGTAAATAGGACCCTGTACGGTTACAGTTACACACTAGTTACTGAGGAATGATTTTTAAGACTTTAGAAGAACTTAACCACATTTGCTGTATATTACATACATCTTGGGTCCTTAGTTTCAATATGAGGAAATTGTGTCAAATATTTAATGAAACAAAAAGCCCACACATAAGACCACACGTAAGATTTTTTTTAAGCAGTAAGTATTTACTGCAATATTGATGGACAAAAATTTGATTTCACAATTATGGGAAAATGGATATAAACATAAGGGAAAATCATTCTGCAGAGCAGTGTTAAAACACTGCAGGAAATGTGTTTGGTACCAAGCACGTGGAGAGCTCTGCAGAGGCTCTGATGATGAGAGGTGCACGTTTGCTACCATGTTTTCAGTAGTTAGTGTGTCTCGGGCACTTTATCTTAACCACGGTTCCACGTGGTAGGTACACGATGCACGTTTATAGGTAACAAAACATACTGATGTAAATATCTTGTCCCAAATCATAGAGCTGGTAAATCGTGGAGCCAGCATTCAGATCCGGAGCCCTCCTGGTTACAGATCCATGTTCTTAACCACATTCTGGTATCTGTAAGAATCAAAACATGTCACACCCAGAAAGTAGTTTTCATTGTGGTTCGTCTAGAAGAATAAATGAGATGGCCAGGAAATTTCTGAAGAATTGTAGGAGTGAATTTAGTATCTGGTAAGCACCAGACAATAAAATGTAGTATGAGGCTGTGCTTTTAAAAACACATTAAATACTCGCGTAGGAGGCAGTTGAGTGGGATAGGGAAAAAGAGCTTGGAAGTACTCCTAAGTGTAACTTACGATAAAGGCACGTTTTTACTCATTAAGGGAATAGGTGATTTTATACGTGACATTAGGACAGGTGACTTGCTATCTCTGCTTATACAAAAAAATAAAAAGATAAGCCGTCTCTCACATATACACCTACACAGAGACATGCTAATAGGTTAAGAACAAAATGCAAGTGGAGGCTAATGTGCAGCTTCCCCACCCCCTCCTTGAGTTTCCTGTAAGCAGGAGGCATAGGTCCCAGGAAACCTCCTTTGATGTTAGAGGGTATCTGAGAGTAGAAGAGGACACCTGGGGCTGAGGCCCAGCCAGGCTCAGCAGCGCCTTGGGTCAGGGCACTAAGGGACCGTCCACTGGATGACAGACCATGCTGAAGGGGGAGCAGACACAGCCTCAGCCGTCCTCCCAGGAGCCACTGAGCAGCCTGAGTCAGAGATCAAACTGAGTTCTCAAAGTGGAAGGTTTGTTTACACACCCTATCTGTGACTATACAGCTTACACCTGTTACTAAGGATGACAGAACCATAGAGGGAAAGATTAATAACTCACCAACAGAACTTTCCTGCATGGAACAAATATTCTAAACAAAGATCAGAAGTCAAACTGCAGGAAGATATTTGTAAGAATTTATTACATGGGTGTTAATTTCCTTAATGTTAAAGAGGAAATAATCCACATATTTAAACATCAGTTAGAAAAAGGAAAGCAGTACTTTTGAGGATGAGCAGACAGTGAAGAAAAACTAATTTTAAAGAAATTAACCTAAAATAACAAGATGGGCGATTTTACAATTGAAGAGAGAAGTTTTCGCAAGGAATGGTGGCAATATGTGTTGTGACCTCGTAGGCCTCTTGAGCACTGCCATCTGCAGGTGCCTTCATGGGCGTGTGATAGGACAGGACTGGTTTTCGCAGCATTTAGGGAAAAGGTTAGGCATTTAGGTTGTTGGCAGGGTTCTTTCTCCTGTCAATTAGTGTCTGCTTAAATAAGTTATGGTACATCTGTGTAGTAGAATACAACTAAAGAATATATATAATACATATAAAATTACAGGCTACTTCTGAAGACCGGAATGTTTTGTTTTCATACTGTTGAAATGTTTCCTTGAACTTGTATTTTATATAGTATTTTAAAAATTAGTTTAGGGGGAGGGTATAGCTAAGTGGCACAGCACATGCTCAGCATGCATGAGGTCCTGGGTTCAGTCCCCAGTGCCTCCATTAGAAACTAAATAAATAAACCTCATAAAAAATAGTTTAAATTTAATGAAATGTTTACCAAAATTCAGTGACGACAGGGCTGAGTGAGAACAGGTATTTTTAAGGCAGCTGGTGGTAGTACAAACTGGTAAAATCTGTGTGGCAGCTAAACCAAAGCTTATGTTGAGCACCTGCTGTATGCCAGGCGTTACGCTAAACATGTGGTGCACATTTATCTCACTTAAGTCTCCAACCAAGCCTGTAAAGTAGGTTCTGTTTTCCTCCTACTGGATGAATCAGATCAGAAGAGTGAAGTGTCTTGCCAGGAGCCACAAACTCTGAAGGCTGTGCTTTCAATCCTGTGCTTTACTTCTCTGGAAATTCATAAGGAAGGTTATTGCTCAAGACAGAAGACCAAGTTTGAATCTGTGTCAGTTTCACCAACTGAAAATGGAGATAGTAGTCTCTACCCTTCTTTGAAAAGGTGGCACTGGTTGTATGGCATTTATGCAGCATTGTATGAATGAGCAATCAGGATCAACAAAATCGCCCACTTTCTTCATACAATAAGTTCAAATGTTTTAACTCTGTTTTTAAGTCCCATCTGTAAAATGCAAACTTCAATAACAGTTTTAGTGAACTTTGGGGGATCTTTTGTATAATTTAACTCTCAATTTCTGTGAGTACCTTTTCCTAAATTGAGGAAATATACAGTGTACTAACAATCTTCTTGTTTCTACTTAAAATGTCTTTATCACCAATTATATTGTTAGTATCCTTGCAAGACGATTAAACTCCCTCTGTTTTAAAGCCTAATGAACAGAAACCTTTCCATAAGGCTATGTGTTCTGTTTGTTAGTTTTTTAATACATGAACTCATCTCTTCTCCCCTCTTTCCAGGAGCACCATCTTCAGCGGGCTATTTCAGCACAGCAGGTGTATGGTGAGAAGAGGGATAAC
Organism: Vicugna pacos; assembly: GCF_048564905.1. Taxonomy (NCBI): domain Eukaryota; kingdom Metazoa; phylum Chordata; class Mammalia; order Artiodactyla; family Camelidae; genus Vicugna; species Vicugna pacos. The sequence continues at coordinate 4,943,935 of NC_133021.1, read as the reverse complement.
ATGGTTATACCAGTCCCGGAGGCGGAGAGCAACATTGCTTACTACGAGTCCATATATCCCGGGGAATTTAAGATGCCAAAGCAGCTCATTCACATACAGCGTAAGTAATCCCTCTTCTGACAACCATGTCGTGTGTTACCGTCTTGTGTAACTTGACAGATTTTGATCTGTTCAAGGCCATTTTCAGAACCCATTTTATTGACCAGCATCAGCTTGAGTTATTAGCCCATTTTCATGTTTTAAAATTGTGCTTGAGATTTCTGCTTGACAGAAAAAGTATTTTCACCCTGGACTTTTAGCTTCATCTCAGCATGGAGTCCCACGCTGCTTTAGACAAGCAGGATGAAGTGTGTGGTAGTGACAGGCCCTCCACTGGAAGTAACCCTCTGGTAGCTAATCACGCTTCATGGTGAACAGCTGAGAGCTTGTGGATTTCTGAGAATAGATTTCGTTCACTCACCCCAAGTAGCTGGCAGCTTAGAACCATGCCTGGGGGCTACGGAGGTGAGATTGCTGCGGCTGCCGTGGCCGTCTCAGCCTGGGTGGTCAGGAGGCTTTTCCAGGGGCCTGTGTGGCTCTTCCCAGGGCAACATAAATCCATTTGGTTTTTGTTGTTCTTTTTAAGGACATAGAGAGACTAGCTTTAACTAGTTTCTAACCTGTTAACTACTTTTCTAACTCATTTAACCTTCTATCCATGTGATCTATTTCTGTCCTGGATTCTAAGTGTTTATGTTATTGTTTCCTGAATGTGAAAACCAAAAGTAAACATAATGCCCATCCTGGCTTTTACCAGTTCTGTGTTGGCATTTGGTGTTTTTAACTTGTGATATTTTTTATCTTTACCCTCTAACTTGTACCTAACCTGACTGACTTCCTTTACAAAAAAAAAAACAAAATTCTTGCAATTTATTAAAGGCTACTTTGAAGTGAACCAAACAAGTGGCTTGTGTTTTCTTGCCCAACTCACATTTTTAATTACATGTGAGACACACACAGACATTCTAAACGAATTTGATCAATGTTGAGACCCAAAAATTAATTCTCTGGAAAATTATATCCATGTGAAAGTTACGAGCTGATCCTTCCTATTTATATGTGTTAACTAGAGCCACGTCATTTTCCACGGCCACAGGCTGTGTCATCTTACATCTCGTGCGCGTAAGAAACATGCTTTGGGGGAAGGGTGTAGCTCAGGGATAGAGCCCGTGCTTAGCATGCAGGAGGTCCTGAGTTCAATCCCCAGTGCCCCCTCTAAAAATAAATAAATAAACCTAATTATCTCCCCTCCCCCCAAAAGTAAAATAAATAATTTTTTAAAAATACATGCTTTTAAGTTAAAGCAGGATTGAGCAAGATAAAATTACATTAATCAATTTACATTATCATTACTATAAAAAATTTCTGAATGCAGGTTTTACAAATAACTGCTTATTGATGACCAAAATCCACACACACATTTTTGGGTGGTGGGGGGGTGGTAATTAGGCCTGTATGTATTTATTTTAATGGGGGTACTGGGACACAGATCACATTTTATTGGTAACGAGTAGATTAAATTATGGTCAGAAAAGTCGAAGGGTGCTGTATCGGAAGAGGAATTGAGTTTGCTGACATTGTAATCTAATAGTAATAAAATGGAAACAATTATAAATTATTTGGGAAAAAATTTTTAATCAGTACACATTTGAAAAGATAGACATTTGGAAAAATCGGAATATTAATAAAGACAGTAAGCTAAATTAGTGTTAGCTGCCTTTGAATTTCTTTTAACATTTTGTTTTGAATGATTGTAGATTCACAGAACAATATGTGAAGCCTTGTATAAGCACTGCTGTGACTGAGACACTCAGTTGTACCATCACGAGACACCACCTTGCTGCTCCTTTAAGCCCATCCCTAGCCCCTGGCAGCCGCTGATCTGTTCTCCATCTCTGTAGCTGTTAGCTGATGATCCTAACGTGAAGGCAGTCATGCAGTGCCTGTGCTTCTGAGGTGGGATTTCTCTCCCTTCACGTGACGCCCTCAGTGTTCATCCAGGCTGTCTCGTGTCGGCAGATCCTCCCTTCCTGTTGCTGAGTGGTCCTCCCGTAGTGCCTGTGCCTCACAGTGTTGCACCGTTCACCCACTGGAAGGCCTTTGGGTAGTTTCCAGGTTCTAACCATTACAAATACAGCCGCTGTGAACACCCATGCGCAGAGTTTTGTGTGAGCATAAGTTTTATTTCTCTGGGACAGAGTCCTGTGAGTGTAGTTGCTGGGTCATCCGTTTCCAGTTTGACAAGAACTTGTGCGTGAAGCCTGAGAGCAGCTGTGCCGTCTCACGTTAGCAGCAGCAGTGTGTGTGTGATCCAGCTTCTCTCTGTGCCCTGGCCAGCGTCTGAGACTGTCACTCGTTTTAGCCATTCTCATCAGGTGTGCAGCGATACCTCATTGTGCTTTAAGTTTGTGTTTCTCTAAATGGCTGATAGGTTAACCGTCCTTTTGTGTGTTTGCCATCTCTGTATCCTCTTTGGTGAAATGACTGCACATGTCTTTTGCCCATTTTCCAATTAGATTGTTTTAATGTTGAGTGCTAAGCATTTTGTTTTGTTTGCATATTCTAGACACAAGTCTTTGTCATATATATGATGTGAAAATACTTTCTCCCAGGCTGTAATTTGTCTTGATTCTCTTAGCAGAGCCTTTCACAGAGCAGAGGTTGTTTTTAATTTTGATGAGATCTACTTACCAGTGTTCGTCTTATGAGTCATGAGTTTGCTGTCAACTCTAAGAATACTCTTTGTTTTGCTCTGGGTGTCAAGACTTTCTCCTATGACCTGTTCTAGAAATGTCACAGTTTTACACTTTACACTTAAGTGTATGGTCATTTTGAGTGTGAGGTTTAGGTCATGGTGTTTCTCGCCCCCCGCCCCGCACCCCTACCCCCGATACCTGATTACTCCAGCGCCATTTATTGAAAAAGTGATCCCTCCTCCGTTGAATTGCTTTTGCTTCTCCGCCAAACATTAATTAGGGATATTGGTGTGAACCTGGTTCTGGGTTCTGCTCCATTCACCTCTGAGTCCTGGACGGTGCCGCTGCCGTGACCCCTGCAGCTGTGTGATGGCCCTGCCGTCAGGGAGAGGGCCTCCTCCTTCATTTTCCTCCTTCAAAGTTGCTTTGGGTGCTTGAGGGCTTCTCCCTGTAAGTATTAGAATAAGTTCATCTGCATGTGCAGAGAATTTGCCGAGATTTTGATGGGGATTGCATGAAACTTACAGGTCACCGTAGGGAAAACTGGCATCTTTGCTATGTTGAGTCTCCCAATCCGTGACCACTGTGTGACTTTCCAGGTGTTCAGATCTGCTCTGACTTCTTTCGTTGACACTTTATAATTTTCATCATCCAGATCCATATCTTTTTCGTACTTTTTAGAAGACTTATACCTGTTTTATGCATTTGGAACAATTGAAAATGGTATTGCACTTTCGATTTTGGTTTCCACTTGTTCACTGACAGAAATGCAGTTGAATTGTGTATTGAGCTTATGTCCTGTGGCCTTAACTGAAATTACATATTACGTCTAGAAGATGTTTGCAAATTCTTTGGAATTTTCTATATAGAAAGTCATGTTGTAGTCTGCAAGTAGAGATAGTTTTATTTTTTCTTTTCCAACTTGTATGTCTTTAATTTATCTTTCTTGCCTTAGTATCGTGGTTAGAACTTGAATATGATGTTAAAATAAGAGTGTTAAGAACCTACATCCTTGCCTTGTCCCTGGTCCTGGAGGGAAAGAATTCAGCCTTCCACCACTAAGTGTCATGCCGCCTGTAGGTTTTTTTGTGTTGCTTTTCCCCTCTATTCCTAGTATGCTGAGAGTTTTTATCATGACTGTTGAGTTTGTCAAATGCTTTTCTGCATCAGTTGATAAGGTCATGTGATTATTTTTCTTTAGCCTGTTGATACGGTAGGTTGCATTGGTTGGGTTTGAATAGTGAACCAGCCTTGCATACCTGGAATAAATCCCACTTGGCTGTCGTGTGTATTTTTTTGATATGTTGTTGGCTGGGATCTTACTGAGTTTTACATCTGAGTTCATGAAAAATACTGGTGGTAGTCTGTTTTGTGTGTGTGCTCAGTCTTGTCAGATTTTGGTATCAAAGTAATATTGTCCTCAAAAACCAGGTTGGAAGTGTTCCCTTTTACTCTGGTTTCTGGAAGAGATTGTGTAAAACTGATGTTAATTCTTTAAAAATTGATACTGGCTTTTTAATATACTATAATACACAGAAAAGCTAGTTATACTGTAAATTTCTGTGAAGTTAAAATTGAATCTTGACTGCCAGGTGGTCTAAGAAATTGCTTATGATGGGTAATTGCCTCGAATTATATATATATAGACTGGTTCATTTCAATTCTCCTAATTTCAATTTTATAAAACTCTTAAGCTAATGTTACACAAACTTCCATGGAATTTCTAGGATGGTAATTAGTATTGCCTAAAAAAGTCATGATTAAACACGTTTGAGAATTATTGCATATAAATTCCCTTTCCACTCCCAGAGTTGTAACGCATATTACTATGTTTATGGGCTCTGGGAATCTTGCAGTTAAAAAAAAAAGTTTATTTTAACCCAGCAGTTTTCAAATGTATTCATTACATGTATCTGTTAACATTTCATTGAACATTTGTTTGGAAAATCTCGACTTTATTTTTGTCTTCAGCCAGCTTAGGAAAGAGATCATAATTTTCTCTCTTTTATCCCAGTCAGAGCTGTGCAGGAAGAAACCTGTATTAAAACCATTATTGCCGCCTTTAGTTCCAGACTGTGGGTACTTTCCAAAATATCTCAGGGTGCTATTCAGCATCTCCTGATCCAGAGGGTCTTACTGTGGTTTCTTTTTGATGGGTGATCCATAAGGCTTCAGGTTATACAGCTGGGACTTCCCCTTTTCCTCTTCCTTCTGGAAGAAAGGACAGAGCAGTTCTCTCTCCCTTCCCCTTGAACTTGGTTCTCAAGGTTTTCTCCTGTTAATCCTCAAAGGAAGCCTTCTTTAAAGGAGCAGTCTTGGTGTGCATTTGTGTAAGTACGTGCGTGTACAGATACAGACACGTGCATTTCCAGTTCTGTCCACTGGTTGGGCCAAGAAGCAAAAGTGTTGAGTAGCAGTGTGCATACCTAGTGCCTGCTCTCTGACCTGTTCCCCACTAAAGAAGGCCAGGACTATGCGGAGAAATGGCCAATTCCAGGGCTGGGGCAGGGTAAGTAAGTACAGGATAACCTGCAACATCTTGTGCCAGAAATTAAGCACTTAAAAAATGGCAGAGGCCTGTCCACTGGCTGATTCTGGGACATCCTGAGAAGCGGAGTAATTATGCACAGTGACAAACCATAAACCGCAGGAAGTGGGAGTTCCTGAGTCCGTCCTGGTACTAAGCAGTCACGTGGTTCTGCAGCGGAGGACTCCTGTAGCCGGGTGGTGTGGTGTGGAGAGAAGAGAGGCTGGGCTCACAGCCTTCACGGTCGGGGTGCAGTCACACAAGAGACTCCAGCGTGTGCTCAGTATGGGAGGAGGTTCTGCTGAGAGCAGGGTACTTGCACGGCCTTAACTCTCCCCACAAACTGCTTATCTGTTACAGGCGGCATGGGACAGCAGGGACATAATGGGGTGACTGGGTAGTTCCTTGTCTCATGATCAAAATTACCACCACTGATGAGGAACAGATGAACACTGTGTGCCTCTAGGTCGGAGACCCTGAGAAGGACTAAGAAGTTGAATGTTCACTGTGCCAGGAAAATCAGACCCACGGAGTGAAGAATGTGCTGCTAGCAACACCTGAAACTAACAGAACGCAGTCTGTCAGCAGTACTTCACCTAAACAAACAAACATAAAATCCTGGGGAGAGGGATGTGTCCTTCAGGAAACATCTTAAAGACAGAGGCTATGGAGATGTTACAAATTAAAGGAGGCTAAAGAGACAAGAAGGAGAGTGGAGAGTAAGCCCTGGTCCCTGGCTGGTCCTGTGCTGGAGTGGGGACCTGCGAACGGCCGGCTCGGCTGGCAGGATGGGAACGGAAAGCTGATGTCTGCTGCTGCTGCGCGAAAGGCCCTCTGTCTTAGGAAACACACTCTGAAGTGTGGCGGCAGAGGCGCTAGGGAGGCAGTTTACTCTGCGACGGTTCAGAAGATGTGTGTGCGGGTGTCTACGCGCGTGTGTGTGTGTGGGGGGGACACACATGCAAATAATAAAGTGGAATAAAATTTCAACAGCAGGTGATTCTGGGTAAAGGATATGCAGGTGTTCCTTGTACTATATTTTGAAGCTTTTATAAGTTTGAATTTATTTCTGAATAAAAATATTTTTAAAAATAGATCCTTGTAGAACCTACTTTTTTACTACCTCTCAGAGCAGACACAGCCTGTGTGCCCTGGTTCTGAAAGGCTCCTTTTTCTCCTTCCTTCTGCCTGCCTCCACTTCCCCCCAGCGTTCTTCTGGTTCTGCTTTCTCACAGACAGCACCCATAGCATCAAACACTGCTGTATCACAAAGGACTTCACAGCTGGGATCTCAGGTCCTTCACGTCGGGGCTTCTCCATTTGCTCTCCCTGAGTACGACCTTGAAGTGACTCCAAGCTCTGTTGTTTATAAATGTGAACAAGCTGAAGAGTTTCATGATCTGGCTAGCCAGTGATGCTTTGTCTGCTTAGGTCTAAGCAAAGAGGTCAGATACCTACCACCCCGCACTAAGTGCCACCTTTATGACAGTCTTTTCTGCTGCCCAGAATGTGCCTCCTGGGCTTGGCGAATCGGTATTACCGGTCACTGAGTTGGCACTTGAACTGACACCTTCTGCCATCCCCGCTGGGCGAGGTTTCTCCTCCGCCTTGACGCATGCGCCTTCTTTCCAGTCAGGAGTTACATCCTGTTCCTAATACACATTTTGTGCTGTTTCACAGACTCAAATGCCCTTTCATTATTTGCTTCCTGTAGTTTAAAAATGCTGTTCGGAGGGGAGGGTGTAGCTCAGTGGTAGAGTGCATATGCACAAGGTCCTGGGTTCAAACCCCAGGGCTGCCATCACAATAAATAGGTAAATAAACTTAGCCCCCCCCAAACAAACACACAAACACTGCCAAAAAATAAACAAAAGTGCTGTTTGGCGCTATGGGCGTCCCACCCACGTGCACTTGGCCTGAGCCGTAAGGAGGCGTCTGTTACGTGGACGTTTACATACATTTCACCAGCGGTCTCACCTCTTTGTGTCTCCTTTAAACAGTCGGCCGCTATGTGCTGCTGTGTTCCTTCTGCTTAGGCTTTTTTCCTGTGTGGAGTGCTGTGTTTTGTTTGGCTGTGCACGTACCTGGGTTTATCCCTATCCGGGCATTCTTGAAGGAGTCAGCCTCTCCAGTACGGCTCCTGTTGTTCACCAGTTACTGGCCGGGTGGGTCTCACGTGCAATGGCAGAGCTTAATTAGAAGAGGCGACTCCTTTCCCTTTCTCTTCAGACCCTCTTCTCCACTCAGTAACACGGCCCAGGGAATTTGAAGATGCTCCTGCTTCTAGGACCACTCGCTGTAAGTGTGTTGCAGCTGTGGTTGAGCTGTCAGTTTGGAAGCTTCAGGTTTGGCTGAAGCCAAATTGCACTTTAATCACCGGCTGTGGGTTTTTGGGCGGATGAAATCCTAAAGTGAATTTTTACATGGTAGCTTTTCTCTAGGGCTGTGATATTTTATATCTGAACAAGATTTGGTTCTCCTCATATTTTAAGATCTTAGATGTGTTTGCACTAACTAAAGAAAAGCTTGGGCTCAATCCCCAGTACCTCCATTAAAACAGAAAACAGAATTAAGAAAAGCTTGCAGAGGCAAGAGCAGTCTGACCCCCAGGTGCGTGTCGACTTCGGTGGGAAAGACACAGAGGTCTCCAGGGTGGGAGCCTTCCTTTCCTGTCTGGATTCCATTCCCTGGTTGGTCGGCTGTGGCTTGTCATTGGTGATACAGTGTATGCTGGAAGTATCTCAGATGTGCACATGATACCTAAAAACATATAAAATGCACCCTTAAGAAGGAGGAACTTTGATGGCTGGTCCCTGTCAGTTTGGCTTTCTGGAGTATCTGGGTCACCGTTATTTAGTAGAACTTTCAGTGATAATGGAAATGTTTTAATAATCTGTAGTGTCTGCTACAGCACTGGCCACTAGCACATGTACTAATTAACACTTGAAATGTGACTGCTGTAACCAGGGGACTGAATTTTTGATTTCATTAAGTTAATTTAAATGTAGTTACATGTGGCTAGTGTGACTGTTGAACAACAGAGATACGAATTTTTTTGGTTAAGGACAGAAAAACAACTGTGTTTAATCCAACAGAGTTTTAATCCACTTTGAAATCTCCAAATACTGCTATAGCAGTAACAGAATTAGATGATGGAAAATCATTGGAGGGCCTGTGGTTGCAAGAAACATGAGTACAGAGATGTTAATACAGAGGTTTTTATGAAGGAATGTGAATATTCATTCAGTTAGGGATGTTACAGAAGTGTGATACAGGTCAAAATGAAAATGAAACAGTGGTACAGTGTGTTCAGTTCTACAAATGTGTACTGGATTCATGTGGTCCAGATACTGTGTTAAACTTGAGTCAGGGATGGCAGATTTGGGGTGCCAGACAGCCCCCTCTTGTCCCAGCGGATTTTTTTCAGGTTTTTTCCCCGCTTGAATAGAGTCAATCCAAATGCTTTTCACTGGAGGACTGCGAGCAGAGTGGGCGTTATGATGAATTTACTGTCTCTGCACTGGCGGTACAGAGAGAAACAAAAATAAGACAAAGTGCCTCCTCTCAAGGACATCGAGCACATTCGAATGCTTAACAAGCAGGCTATAAAGTATGTGCGAAAAACAGTACAAAAGGAGGAGGGTGATCTAGAACAGGATTTTTCACCTTGGTGCCACAAGCTTTTAGGGACGTCTGAATTGCTTGTAATTTGTGCTGAGTGTTGTGTGCTTGTGCTGTTTTTCTGGGGAGAGGGTTCATAGCTTCTACAAAAGATGAATGTGGTACGGAACCGCTCACTGGGTGGAGGGTGGTCAGACTTCACTGGACTAGCTGTCAGGCTGGTTTCTGAGAAGATTTGAATAGTCCTTTGCTAGGTGGACAGGTGGAAAGTAGCCAATGGAAAGGCCTGAAGGCATGAAGGAGCCTGCTGTTTGAAATACATGAAATTTGCTGAGGAGCCTGGGTCAGAAGGGGGCTCCTACGATTCCAAGGATTTGGATTTGAAGGAGATGGGGAATTAGGAGGGAGGAGTTAAAGCAGGGAAAGGTGTGAGACAGACTTTGATATCAAGCTTCTTAATGTTTTACTTATTATCAAACTAGTTTAGTTTTGGTAAGGAATTGAATGACATTTGGTGGAATAGTATGAAGCAGTGGTTCTTGCCCTTTTCTTCAACTCTTGGCAAGTCTAAGGAACACCCCACGTTTCACCATGAGAGCAATTCTCACCAGGGGACGATTCTCACCAGCGGATGCGCCTCCGTGGCGGGAACGCACTCTCCCGCAGACAGCTCTGCGCGCTGTTGGCAATGGCTTCTGATGTGTCAGCTTTAAATGCCACTCCCTGAGCTTTTGGTAAAGTCGTTAAGTGATCTATAAAGCAGGACCTAAATATTCTAGGAACGATCTTGCTTAGAGAGCCTCTCCTTTCATCATTGTGTCAGATTACATGGAATTACTGATACTGCCTCATTTCTGAGCTACATAATTTTTCACACAGTTCAGCCCAGGACATTTAACAGTCTCCTTATGTTCTTAATGGGCTTCTAGTTTCTTTGGGGCGTGGGGGAGGGGTCACACCCATATTGTGCATTACTTTTATCTTAACAGTAAAGATGATCTTCTTTCTTAAACTTTAAATGTGGGAAGTTTACGTTGTGAGTCTGAAAACAAAATCTTAAAAAACGTCTTTCTTATTCCTTTAGAAATTATCCAGACACCTGTGGGAGGCCTTGGTCAGTGCGTTCACGTAGTAAATGTTGGCTATGGTTTCTTTTGTCAGCTTTTAGCCTGGATGCCGAACAGCCCGACTATGATTTGGATTCTGAAGATGAAGTGTTTGTGAATAAACTGAAGAAGAAAATGGACATCTGCCCATTGCAATTTGAGGAAATGATTGACCGTCTAGAAAAAGGCAGTGGTCAGCAGGTAGATCTTCACTGTATATATAGTAAGAGTGTGTGTGTGTATAAATCTTTATGTGGAAACAGCATAACACTGGGGAGAGGGCACACGGGCAGGCTCCGGACAAGCATGAGTTCATAGGCTGTCTCTGTCCGTTACTAACCTGTAGCACCTCAGCAATATGTTTAAATTTCTCTGCCTCAGCTTCCCCATCTGTGAGATAGAGAGGAGAAGCATTACAGGGTTCGTTGTGAAAATTAAAACAATTGAAATGAAGCATCTAGCTCACTGTCTGACATGTATAAGGTTCTCAGCATGCTTGCTATTGTTAATGTTGTTCTGATTATTATTTAAATTTAGAAGTACTTTTGAACCCTCTATTTATATTATGTGAAAATGACATAATGATTTTGCATTTAGCCAGTCAGTCTGCAGGAAGCCAAACTACTGCTAAAAGAAGATGATGAATTAATCAGAGAAGTTTATGAATACTGGATTAAAAAGAGGAAAAGCTGTCGAGGGCCGTCTCTCATCCCATCAGTGAAACAGGAGAAACGAGACGGCTCCAGCACAAATGACCCCTATGTGGCTTTTAGAAGACGCACCGAAAAAATGCAGACTCGAAAAGTAAGAGACCCTGGGGACATTTCTTTGTAATTTTTTTTTTGATGTAAGAAAATGTGTCTATGATTATGAATATCTTAGTATCTGAAGGCTGTGTTTTAATTGGTGTTTAGACAGACTTTCTATCCAATATAATGAAAAAGTATCAGTTTAAAGTGAGTCGACCTTAAGATTCATTACAGAGCTATTAATGATTATATTTTAAGGTTAATCCATTTAAAAACCATTTTCATAGTTGATTTCCTGGTGATCCATGTTCCTTTTCAGTGTCTTTAAGTTCTAATCTAACCCTTCAAATATATGTATTCTTCTATATCAGCAGCTGTACTCAGAATGCCACTAGTTAGACATGCTTATGGACATTAAACAAGCAAATTCATATTTGCAGAATCGCAAAAATGATGAAGCCTCTTACGAAAAAATGCTTAAGCTGCGTCGAGATCTCAGTCGGGCTGTTACTATTCTAGAGATGATAAAAAGAAGAGAAAAGAGTAAAAGGGAGCTATTGCACTTAACACTGGAAATTATGGAAAAGAGGTAAAATATTTTAATAGCATTAGAAGTATGGTACCATTAGTGTTTTGTGTAGACTTATTTCCTAAGCACTTGTGTGTAACTTCAGAAATACATTCTTGTCATAATAATCAGAGACCGTTGAGATGTGTAGGATGACACACTGTGTAATTTTATGTGAATTCCTGTCTTTATTTCCTTTGAAAGTGACTGGGTTGAGTAAGTGAAACATGCCAGGTATTTCCATTTTGAAATCATGTTCTTTTGCCCTTACTTGAGTTGTGTGCAGGGCTGTGAAGGAGAGAACACTTGCCACTTTTAAAGTTTTTATTTTATTCACTAGATGGCACTGAATTTTATGTTAAACACTTACTGACTTTCTTTAACAGAGAAGGAGATAGAGAGGGGGAGGGGAAAGGCCCATGATGTACACCTAACCCTCAGATGACCCTTCAGCAGGGAGGGCCTCTCTCCCCTGTTTCCTAGTCCTTGTTCCCAGGGAAAACCACTGTTAAATTTCCTGCAGTTCATTTCAGGAAAATTAGTTTTATAGCACAGGCAACTGAATTTAGCAGTAAGTCCCTCAGCGCCATTTGAGGCATGAATTTGAACATCTCCACCACATCTTTGACCAGAATTGTTATGTTAAAATTTAAAGCTTTGTTTTTTCCCCACAGTTGTCTATTAATGGTGCCGAGATAAAGCTATAAGCCAAAAAGTAAAAGAAAGAGACAGTAGGAATTACATAGTCTTTAGTTTTAATGAGCATTCAGCGAGCAGCCCGGGGGGAGCTGCGGTCTCATCGCACGCTCACCGCCGTCAGTGTTCGTCACTGTGTCTCAGTTAGTTGTTGGCAGTCGCGAGGATGAGTGCTTAGGGAACGAACTTCTCAGGCTGCGTTTCCGGTGACGCAGGTATAACTTGGGCGACTACAGCGGCGAGATCGTGTCCGAGGTTTTGGCGCAGAGACAGCCCGGGAAGCCCGCGTACGCCGCGCCCGCCGCCCCCATCGCCAACAGCGCCCAGTACCGACACCAGGAAGCGGTGGACGCCAAGGAGTTCAAAGGCAGCAAGGTGAGAAGGGCTCTGCGGTGACAGTAGCTCATAGCGTGGGCGTGGTGTCTTGTCACGGAATCAGGGAAACAGGAAAGCACGTGTAAGCCCAGGAAGGACGCGCAAAGCGCGCTTCTGATTTCAGGCTGGCCCGTCGGCGCGGCAGGAGCAGCTGTGGAGAGAGCGACCTTCTAGTGTCATCATCGACTTTTCTTTAAGGACCGGAAGGCCCTAAACTGCAGAGAACTTGACACACAGTTAGCATATTTACACAACCGTGATACCTGCTGTGATCTTTTTCTATTTACACAACCGTGATACCTGCTGTGATCTTTTTCTTCCCGACAAACATTTTTGCCTCTGCTCTTTTCCTGCCTGTTGGCCTCGCATGGGACGCACCTCTCCCGGCCTCTGCCCCCCCTGCCTGCACGGTTCTGACCTCCCTGTGTTCGTCGCTCCGTCCCTCCTGCCTTTGTATTTTATCCGTGCGTCCATTGAGTGATATCATATCTTTACCTGTCCAACTGCTCAAAATCCACCGCTCCAAAGGGCCTTCGTTGTTCAGCCAGCAAGTCCTTACTGCTCTGTATTTTTTCAGTACCTTAGCATTATGGATTTATCTTTCACTGTGTTAATGCTTATCTGAAGTTTGCTGTATATGCATAAAATCGTTTTCATTATTACCTTCCCAGTACTGATTTGTTAATTCTTTGGAATAAAGGTTAGACGTCCCATTTTTAAATTCTCTCCTAGAATTTTCATAGAAAATTAAGAAAAAAGATACAGAAGCCCGCAGTGAATACCAATTGCAATTACAGGATTTCAGAAGCTGGAGAACTTCTCTTCTTTTACTTTAATTAAAACAGAATACTGCTGATTATGTGTAGGTTGTAGGAGCACCCTCATGTTTTCAGAGACCGACCTCTAAGACTTTACCGTGTAAGATGACTGAATGTAAGGGTCTTGTCTCTTGAGTGCGCATGCCTGCATGTTAGCAGTAAACTTATTTTTAGAACTTCTCCAAAACTTTGTTGAACATGGTTTCTCATGTTTGATTCCTACCCGCGCTGCAGCAAGATAAAGCCGATCTCATCCGACCCAAGCGTAAATATGAAAAGAAGCCCAAAGTCTTCCCGCCGGCCGCGGCTGCCGCGCCCCCGCAGGCCGGCCCCGCCGCGCTGCCCGGCTTCAACGCGAAAGATCTGAACCAGTACGACTTCCCCAGCTCGGACGAGGAGCCCCTGTCCCAGGTGAGCGCGGGGGCGCGGGTGGGGGGCAGAGACAGGGGCTGCGGGGTCAGACGGGGGCTGCGGGTCAGAGACGGGGGCTGCGGGGGCAGAGACGGGGGCTGGGGGGCAGAGACGGGGGCTGCGGGGTCAGACGGGGGCTGCGGGTCAGAGACGGGGGCTGCGGGGGCAGAGACGGGGGCTGTGTGGGCAGAGACGGGGGCTGGGGGTCAGAGACGGGGGCTGCGGGGGCAGAGACGGGGGCTGTGTGGGCAGAGACGGGGGCTGGGGGGCAGAGACGGGGGCTGCGGGGGCAGAGACGGGGGCTGCGGGGTCAGAGACGGGGGCTGGGGGGCAGAGACGGGACTGCGGGGGCAGAGACGGGGGCTGCGGGGTCAGAGACGGGGGCTGTGGGGGCAGAGACGGGGCTGCGGGGTCAGACGGGGGCTCGGGGGCAGAGACGGGGGCTGCAGGGTCAGAGACGGGGGCTGGGGGGCAGAGACGGGACTGCGGGGGCAGAGACGGGGGCTGTGGGGGCAGAGGCAGGGCTGGGAGGGCCTGTGCCTGACTCCATCTTTCTGTTGAAAGGTGTTGTCTGGCTCCTCGGAAGCGGAGGAAGAGAACGACCCCGACGGCCCCTTTGCTTTCCGCAGGAAGGCAGGCTGTCAGTACTACGCTGTAAGTTTACGTTTCTCTTTCTAAGCACAGACTGTTGGTTTTTGCCTGGCAAAACGAAATAATTGGGATTTTTCTTTTTAAGCCTCACTTAGACCAAACTGGCAACTGGCCTTGGACGAGCCCTGCAGATGGGGGCCTCGGGGACGCGCGTTACCGATACTGCCTGACGACCCTGACCGTGCCCCGCAGGTGCATCGGCTTCGCACGTAGGCGGCTGGGGCGCGGAGGGAGGTAAGGCGCTTCTGCGCTCCTGGTGCAGGGGGTTCGGGTGGGGCAACCATCTGACATTTAAGGTGAGGTAGTCCTTCTGAGCAGCTCACTTGTTCCCGCCTGCTGTTCGCTGAGTTTCTTGACTGAAACACTTTGCCACTTTGCTGTTGCTTACACAAGAGCTTTTTGTGCGTAACTAAGAGTTCCCTAGTGGGTCTGCTTTTCTTCCCAAGACTGGAAACCTCAGATATCTATCCTCAGAGGTAGAATTCTGAGAAAAGGCAGCAGATGAAGGCAAGGGTTAAACATGACTGTATAAATTAAGTTGAAAAAACCACACAGAATTGTTTTAGGAGTTCTGGGGGGAGAGGATAAAATAGGCCAAGAAACGTCATATAAATACTGAGCTGTTTAACTCATCCGTGGAAAGGCTGCGGGACCTGATCTTGACATCCAGTTTGCCAGCACTTCCTTCGTTTAAACCTGGTGGAAGTCCTTCGTGCTCCAGGTGTCTTTCTGTGAAGGTGTAGGGCAGAGAAGAAATCTCAGAACACAGAAAAGCAAAGAAAAAGAAAGACACCCATGTATAATGTCAAAAAAAAATCAAAAAAAAAAATCAAAGGCAAAAGAGACAATATCAAGGTGCTTTCAGGAAGAAGCCTAAGGATATAATTTATGGTAAATTAATGGCTTATGCATACATTACTTTCGTTTTTGAATTTTAATTGTAATTTTTAATCACTTAATCCTTAGTTTAGAATTATCCAGGCACTAAGACATTTTATAGAACACTTCCAGTCCCATCATTATGCTGACATCAGTAGTAGTGAAAATTCTCTGTTGGCTATATTTTATTCTTACTAGCATTAATCAGCATTATTATTCTAAGATGGAGTCATTTATAAAGTTTACATACATACGTAACACGAAAATATATCCTCGAGAGTAAGTAGTGGCTGAGTTATTTTGTCTGCAAGAAATTTTAATGATGTGAAATATCCATGGAATGCATACCTCTTACTGCTTTTCTCCTACCTACCCCCCCTAAAAAAAAAATTAAGTTTTTGCTTAAATGAAGAACAGATAGGTTAGCAATATTTCATGAAGTGTTTTGGTGCTTTGTAATGGAAGTGAAAAATCAAATTCTCCTGTACAGTGTCAGTGACACACTGTTAGGCCAACCTGTAGAAGGGTTAGGAGACTTGCTGCTTGTTGTAAAATGGACACCTTATTTTCTAAGGTGATTACTTCCTTCTTTAGTCGGATCATTATAAAGTCAAAGAACCTTTATCAGAAATTGAGACTGGGGAAATGAGAGTGTAGCTCAGTGGTAGAGCGTGTGCTTAGCATGCACCAGGCCCCGGGTTCAATCCCCAGTACCTGTATTAAAAAAAAAGAAAGAAAAGAAAAAGAAATTGAGATTTTAGCCCATAGAACCAAATACTGAAATAACCAAATTTAAAGCTTTTAAATATTCAGTATGAGATGGCTTTTTGGGAGTTGGGGAGAGAAAGAGAAGCGTTGTTTGTATGATTTTTGAACAGCTGTTTTACACGTGTGTTTCTGCATTACTTTGATAGGGTCTTGCTGGACAGAGCTCACTCAGACTATGACAGTGTGTTTCGCCATCTGGACTTGGAAATGCTTTCCTCTCCACAGCGTTCTCCAGTCAATCAGTTTGCCAATACCTCAGAAACAAATACCTCGGACACATCTTTCTCTAAAGACCTCAGTCAGATACTAGTCAATATCAAATCATGTAGATGGCGACACTTCAGGCCTCGGACACTGTCCCTACATGACAGTGACAATGATGAACTCTCCTGTAGAAAACTGTATAGGAGTGTGAACCGAATAGGAACAGCACCGCCCGGGACCCAGACATGCAGTACCTCCACGCAGAGTAAGAGCGGCGGCGGCGCGGCTCACTTCGGTATGTTCGTTCATTACGAGGTGTGTTTCCGTGGCAGCGCCCGGTTCATCAAGGTTTTGAGTGTGTGGCCTCTTATACTTAGCGCTAGAAGTCCCTTTCTCTTAGTAGTAGTTTTTTTAAATCTATGTTTAAGTATTTATTTGAGTCCTGATTGTACACGTGTCTTCATTTAAACATGCCCACATGTGTAGGGTGTTCACTGTTATTTAATGTAGGAGGTTTGTTTCCTGGATACCCTTTGAGAACCACAAAATTCAACTCTTTACAAGTAATGTGAAAAGACAGTGGACCATAAACTGATACTGCATTATGTTTGGACACTTTTCTGGTCTTTTCCTTAGGTTGCTTAAAAGTAGACCAGCAAGTCGATAGACGTGCAAAGCCTTATCTGATGACACAGTAATTCAAAATAATTTGTAAGAGGGAAATTGATTTTTCAGAGAAAAACATTTAAATTAAAAGATTATTTTAATTAATTTGGGGACATTTTCAGGTAATACCTACTTCAGCATTATGGCTACATGGTGAAATGTGTCTAAAATAAATGCTGTCTCCTTAAAGTATTCTCAAATTTTAGTTTTCTATCTTAAAGCTGTTGTTTGAGGCATGTAGGTTATAGAAATTCACTATTAAAATTATGTTACTACAGATTTTTATAAAAATAATTCAAGTATAGATTTTGAAAGGGCTGTAATAGTATTTATCTGTCCCTCTGTCTGCTAAGGCTACAGTTAAACCTAGTAAATATGAAAATATGCTTCTTCTTCTTAAAGACCTCCAGGAAAGTTTCCATAGACTTAATGTACTTTGTGGTTAGAAATAAAGTATTTCTATGAAATGGAAGTCTTTGGCCTCATAAGAAAGATCATCACGTTTCAGAAATCAAGTTGAAGATAACCTAAATTATTCTGAAATCTAGCAAATTATTTATAATCCCATTAGTTACAGAGTCTGTTTCATGAAGAGTGTTTCTCTCTGCTTTTATAGTCTTAAGATTCAAAATGAAGAACTTCTCAGTATGAAGGAGGAGTTATGTATGGTGTGAGTGCAGAGATTTTAGTATAAACTTGTAATGTGTTCCCCTGATAAATATTTTCCAGTTTTTTAAAGTTCTTTGCGACCACACGTAGAAAATTGGCTTGTTCTATCCATTTCTTGCCTTTGCTACCTCTTAAAGCTGAATTGTGTAAATATTCTAAGGATTTGTCGTGATCCGTGTATGAAAATTGTTCAGCAATACGTAGACCTAAGCTTGGATATTGTAAAACTGACTTGATTTGTATTTGCCAGAGAATACTGAAAGGTGAACATCATACAGTAGTATTACCAAAAGTTTAGCTGAAAAAACTCTTTAATAACACTAATTTTTTTTAGTCATTTCCTTCCCCTATATATATAATACTGTTTTTACATGGGTTTATCAGTTTTTTTCCTGCTTCATTTCATTGTTTTCAATTTTTCCCTTAAATTTTACTAGATCTTCTTACAGAATGGAAACCTGCAGATTGCTCTAGGGTAACGCTCTATTCTTCATGTTTGTGAATGTTCCAGAAACCTAAAGCTCTCTCTTCGTGCTCTATATAAAGTATTGAGCAGTCGATTCATACTGTATATACCTTTAACTTAAGTGAATTCAACTGTAGGCCTGTGGAGAAAAAATTAGAATTTTAGCAGTTCAGACGTTAGACAAGCCTGTGAACACAGCTGTCCTGAACGAGCGGGCCTCCACGGGGCCCGTCCCCCTTGCGGCACCGCTGCCTGCGCTGTTGCTTCGCGCTGCTGCCATCTTGCCTCCATCCATGTCACTGTAGTTCTTCTAAAGATAGGTTTTCTCATGTAGCGTAGCCCCCAAATACGAACCTGGTATTCAGCCGCAGACACTCCGATCTAGTCTGCTATCAGAGGAAGGTGGGCTGTGTGGGCTTGGAAGGAGGTGGGTCTCTCACGGACACGCTGACGGAGTCTTTAGGGCTTAGTTTTCTATTGTGCCGACTTCAGAACTTAGCCGTTACATGCCCTGCAGGTCAGCTGGGGAACTTGCCTGCTGCTCTGGCCAGATATGTGGGTTTTGATTCAGCCATTTTTGATTATTCTGTAATTGTTTTAAATGCTAGTGTTTACATGTGTGCCGTTGACATAGTGGTGCCCTCTGGACTGATTTTTCCTTTTCTGAATAATCCTCCATAAGGGCCGGTTCTCACGTTCAAGTAGGAGATTCTAAATGAGGGTATTGTGAGCCCATCATTTTTGGTGAAGGGCACGAGTTGAGCACACCAGCTTTTGTCACCTCTGATCGAGCTGCTCTGAGTCTGTCTGCTGCCTTCCCAGTCTTGTCCGTTTTGCATGGTTGTGCGGCCGAGTGGAGGCCTGGTTAGTCTGGCGCTGCAGTGCTCGGTCCTCTGGATGCTGCGCGGCAGAATGACACAGCGTTAAAATCTCTAGGGCTGCTTTCTAGTACTTAAGGGTAAATTGTGTATTTTGAATAGTCTTTAATTAATACGTGATTTGGACAGTTTCCAAATACATTTTTTTGATGTTGTTTAATCTACAAAAACACCTTTGAAAACTTAGTGTTTGTTCAGCAACTAATATTCATTTGCATGTGTTTGAGTTTGGGGGGTATCAGATTCAGAATTCATACCTTTTTTCCATAATTAGAATGTACTCTGTAACTCAGAAAGACTAAAAACAGAAAAATGATTTTTAAATGACCCTAATATGTTCAGGATTTGAATTCCCAGTGAAATTTCATCAGCACTTTCAGTCACTTTTCTAAGTGCTGTGGGACAGGAACTCTAGATTTGAACGTTGAATATTCTCATTGTTAGACTTTGTCATTCTGTGGGACCTTAATCCTTAACCAGATGTGTTTCAGAATGAGAATCACACGTTCAGCAGAGTCTGGAGCAGCGCCCGTAGTCAGATACAGTCATGCTTTTACAGCTATGTGATGTGCAGCAGTGTCCACACTGAGCGGAAAGTTGACCACAGATAATCTCATGTTCAAATCACTTGCAGTCAAATGATACAGACTTGGCCATAATTTGCTATCAAATGAATTGTAATAAAGATTTGTTTTCACAGATTGGTTTTTTAGGTAACTTATAAGCACTTATGAACCTCCAAATTGTCAATTCAAGCTGATTAGGGGGTCACATTACTGTCTGCAGTCATTTCAGTTTATATTTCTTTAAAGGTACCCTTTTTTTTGTATTAAGATAGTTTTCTCCCTGTGTACTGCTCAAAGGAACTTCTAATTGTGGAGCATCTTTTGAAATAGGGGTTTGGGTTTGTTGGGTTTTGTTTTTGTTTTTATAAGAAATACACATTTTAGTAATCTAGAATCCATCTTCTGAAACTGAGTTTTCAAATAGTTTGTTTTAGTGGGCCCACCCCGTCCACTCCTGCTTCGGGAACGTGACTTAAAGGGCAGCAGCCTGAACTCAGGCTGTTGCAGGTGCTGGTGTCCCGCATACTGGGTCCTTGCATAAGAAGTGGACTCGTGAAGTCGTAGATTATTTCATCTAAATTCCTACCCCAGAGAATTGTTAGAAGCTCCCAAAGCAACAGTAGTATCTGACCTCTGCCTAGACACCTCCGGGGCAAATTAAAATCCAGCAACTTCCTAGATCAGGTTGTTCTCCAGCTGGGAATCTCGTTTAGAAAGTTTGTCCGTCGAACAAAAGCTGCCTCCTTAAACGTGTAAACGCACAGGTCCTGTGTGTCCCGGAGGCACACTGTTGGGTTTCCTGAGCTCCATCATCGTAGTGGCCTCCACATGCCTGAAGTCCTGGCCCGCCCTTCCCTGTTCTCAGCTTGTCACCTTGTCCATGCCCTCCTCCCTCAGCCCCTGGCTCTTCTCCCTCCCGGAGTCCTGCCTGTCAGGTGGTCTGGGCCTGAGATTCCTGTGAAAGCACTTGATGCATACTGTTGACACGTAAAAAGTTTGATTATTTTTTGTGAACAGTATTAAATCTCAAACAAACTTTTGTCTATTTTTTATATATATATTTAAAATCTCATTGGTTTGGGGGAGGGTTTGTTCCAAACCCTTTTCACTACTCAGTATCTTCGTGACCTCGGATGACAGGTTCTTCATCTCGAGTGTGAGGTGGTAGGAAGAAATCGCCAAGCATCCCTCCTGATCTGAAGTTTTTTGGTTCTGTGAAATGATTCTGATTCTAGGCTTGGTGATCTGTCCACAGAATCAGCCTGCCCGTCTTTGTGTAAATTGCAAACCTGACTACTACGCCCCATCTGGAGATAGACATACGACCTAAAAACTTTCTGCCGTGATAGAAATTTAGGGGAATATGGTCATCTTTGTTTATTCCCATTTAGCATTTCGTTGGACTTCGAAGTACAGTCATATCCAAGGTCGTCTCCTTTTCAGCTTCTTACAGCTTAAGGGCTTTCATGATCAGCTATTTTAATCTCTCTTGTATTTTGGAATGAACGTACTGAGCCCCAAAAGATTATTATGTCACTTGCTCACGTTTGCTCTGCTGGTCATGACAGAGCTGAGAACTTAGAAAAAATCAGGCTCTCTTGGCCCCGAGACCTATGGTTTTATTACCATCGCTTCTAGCTTACACATTGCTCTGTGTGTTTCTTCTGGAACATTTATCAGAAATGTTCAGGGGAGTTTTCATAACCAGGCTCTGGAGCATAGAGAGAGGTAAGAAATAGTCTGACTTGGGGATCTAAAATCTGATGAGTGTTCAGGATCTAAAAAGTCAGTTGCATTTTTATTTCTAAATCTGTATTAGGAGGAAGTTAACAGTTGTTCAAAAAGTGAAATTTATAAAACCTTCAGAGACTGAGGATTAAAATGTTGATTTAAATAGAGCAAAAATATTTGGAACCTTTATTCAAATTGATTTCCAATTTAATATTGCTGTTTTTTTATTAGAACACACTGACCCAGGCAAAATTAGATGAAAGAATATTTTCACTTATATAAATGGAGTTTTGTATATAGATTTTTATAGTGAATGCTAAATTATTTTCTAGGTGTATAATGATACGACCTTCCAGAAACAGTCCTTTTTTTGTTTTTAAAAGTTTACTAAGCATCTCAAGAGGAAATTCAAGATTTAAGTAACTCACTCAAACTTAGAAAATTAAAGTATAAATTTCAAAAATATATTAGCTGAACTAGTAAGTTAAAGATCTGTAGTTTTAAACAACTGCTTTTCATAGATTTTTTAAAATATAAAGATAAATATTATGTTGATTATAAACACTCTTTCAGAGCAGCAGCATTTTTTAAATTTAATTTTCTTCAAGTTCTGATTTAACACATTTCTGTTACGTGGAAATGGTCGTGTTGACAAAGTTACTTTAATGTCAATATTTAGGGACTATCCTATTATCAATAAAAGTCTTCCTGTAGAATTCAGATCCAAGGATTACAAACATGGTAGGAAAAGAAACTCATCAAAGGACAGATATCAACTAAACAGATTTGTAACACCCAAAATAAGAAGATGAATAATAGAATTTCTCCAACAACTTATTTTTTGCCTTTTTAGCCCAAGAAATTAGTTCAGCTCAAGAATAAGAGCCTGTGTGAATACTGATAACACCTGGAGTTTTCTTAAATGTTATTTCACAGTTTTCTGATCCATTCAGAATATATTAGAATTTCTACCTAACATCTGTCTGAACATTCTGCAATTGTCCTAGGCAGAAGCCGTATCCTGGAAGAGAAAGATTCTTCGTGAGCGCTAAATGAAAATTATAAAACTTGGTGAAGTAATGTTCTAACTAAATTATCAAAATGCAATTAAAGACAGTAACAAATTAGCTGACAGTATTTTGAAAGCATTAAACGTTAGATGGAGCAAATATGCATGATTTGTAGATTCCCTAATACCCAGGGGTGCATGATAACCCTTTTTTTTTAATTGTTTTGAAATAATTCTTACCCAAACGTCACAGGCTTCTTAAAGAAGCCTGTAAAGTCATGTTGTGATTGTATGTGCTCTTTTTTTTGCTTTTTTTTAAATTGGCAAAGAAAAAAAAAAGAAAAAAGGTTTCCTTTTTTAAAAACTGCACACACTTTTTTGGGGGGTAATAAATGAACATTTTTTTGTTTGTTTTTTTTAGAACTGAGCTCTCCATAGACAAACATAAGTAGCATAACACAGTGTCTTTCCTCAGACATCATTCTGTACAGTAACCAACATAAACCACTCCGTTCTTATTGACTGGATTTTTTCCAGGTGGGTTAATTGGGTGGGGAAATTAATTAACCTTTGGATCCTCTTTTCTTCCTGTTAAACTTAAAGGATGGGTTCTTTTAATTAGAAAAGAAAAAGGTAATAACCCAACAACTTTGTGTTTCATATAAAGGAAATGTTTGTAATGACTGAAGTCAGGAAGTGTGTCGAGCAGTTACGTATTTATGCAGAGAACAGCTAGGGATCGTCTGAACCACTGGGACAGTAAGATGAGCGAACTAGAAACCAGATGGTAATTGTCAGGTTTCTTCTCAAGCTCAGTGCCAAGTTGAATTTCAGTTACGTGGATTAAAAAAAAGCTGGTATTACCTTTTACGCAAGCCAGCCCGAGGGTCACAGCTTACAAAGATAATGGTTTTGAATCGTGGGAAGTGAGCACCTCTCTTTCCTATGTGTAACTCAGAAAGTTTAATTTTGTTTTTCTTTAAACTCAAGCCACTCTTGTTAAGTGTGGTTATAAAACTGCTGAAATTTTCATTTGAAAGTGATCTTTATAAAGCAGAATGCTAAAATGCTTTAATTTTGCACACGTATTTTTTTAAATGCTGATCTGTTTCAGTGTATTGCAAGATGTGTGTGATGGCTGTGCGTTTTTGTAAAGCGTTTTCTCTTCTGTGTTCAGCGTTTACAGCCGAGCAGTACCAGCACCATCAGCAGCAGCTGGCACTGATGCAGAAGCAGCAGCTCGCACAGATTCAGCAGCAGCAAGCCAGCAGCAGCTCCGCTGCCAGCACTCCACAGGTGAGCAGCTGTCTGTCTTGGCGGTTACCCCTCGTTGTTTCCCACCGGAATTCATCTCTGATCACCAGCCTTCGTCACAGAGCCTGCATCTAACCAGCAGGAACGTGGCCTTCGCCTGAATCTCCATTATAGCCATTCTGTGCAGGGTTTAAAAAGAGCACGACAGGTGAGCATGGGAGGTGTGCTCCCGGGTTTAACACGTGAAACTGAAAAGCACGGTCACGGCAGGCGGAGCCCCATCCTGCAGTCTGGGCTGCAGTCTGTAAAGGTACCTCTTTCCTCAACAACCCCACCCAGCTCATTATATGGGGAACCTTAATTATTTTAAATGTCACACTAAAATAGCCTCTTTGACTAATAAAAGAAATCACTTTTAAACCTAAAGCATGATAAATGTTTGCCATTTTTAAGCATATTTAAGGCTTACTTAAGGCTGAGATTTGCGCCTCTAAGCATCTCAAAGGAAAAAAATCCTTTAAAAAAATTCAAGGGGCTTCTTAATTTCTAGGCTGAGTTAGGATGTGATGTGTGTAACTTCTGTTCTAAAAGGATGGTTATCTTACTGTCCCAAAGGTGCCTTTGGTTCTGTGTGTATGTGGGTGTAGGTCAGGTGAACGAAGTTTACGTACTCATTTATTCATTATGTGCATTTTTTCATTCATTGATTCATCGCAAATCACCGAAATGTTTTGCCTAGCATGTTTCTTCTCCAGTACTTTGCATTGGAGGTTCACTGTTTCCATGTTATAAAAGGTTTATGTGTGTTATCACATAAGAAGATCAGAATTCGTAATCCTTGAGTTACAAGGTTGCTTGGACACCGATCAGGTTTATGACTGTCAGAGGGATGAAGATACTCCAGTGGTCTGTCACTCTGACTTACAGTCAGACTGGTTTTGGTAGACCTGTGTGGCTTTAACATCAGTTTGAGGCTGACTGATGCTGATGAGATTGGTTTTGTTTTCTTTGCAGGGTTTTGTCTCCAAGACTTTGGATTCTGCTAGTGCTCAGTTCGCCGCTTCTGCTTTGGTGACGTCAGAGCAGCTGATGGGATTCAAGATGAAGGATGACGTGGTGCTTGGAATTGGGGTGAACGGCGTCCTTCCAGCCTCAGGTGAGGACAGGGGCGCTCACAGTGGTTTGCTGAGATTTGTAACCCGCGTCTGAGGCAAACCAGAGAGTTGTCCTTTCTTCCCCGCAGGCGTGTACAAGGGCCTACACCTCGGCAGTGCGGCGCCTGCAGCGCTTGTCCACACGAGCCCGTCGACGGCGGCCTCGGCGTTGTTGCAGCCGGCAAGCCTGACCCAGACTCCAGGGCCCCACAGCGCGCCGAGTCACCAGGTGACTGCTGCCAACTCTGCACCAACTCAGGTTCTGATTGGGAACAACATTCGATTGACTGTACCTTCATCAGTTGCCACTGTAAACTCTATTGCCCCTATAAATGCACGACATATACCCAGGACTTTAAGTGCTGTGCCATCGTCTGCCTTAAAGCTGGCTGCCGCAGCAAACTGTCAAGTTTCCAAGGTCCCGTCCTCACCCTCCGTAGATTCGGTCCCACGGTGAGTAGTCACGGAGGCCTAGGGTGATCAGAAAGCAGGAGGCCTGACTCAGACTCTCTGGCCTTCATCTCTACTTATTTCTTGGTGTTTGTGCTCTTTTCTTTACATACATTAAACATGTCTAGATGAGACTTCCTTAGTTAAGATCTAAACAGATAAATGTTGTAATTCAGTGTTGCTGAGAATTTGAGCTGAGCGCGCAGAGTGGGTACTCACACACAATTTGGCGCCACTTTCTCAGTATAAGCGAGAGCTTGCACTGCTCTGGCTTCCCTTCCACCTTTGCGTGGAGGGCGCCCTCTTTAGCCTGTCTCTCTATCTGCAGTTCCGTCGCGGCTCCTCATGTGGGCAGAGTGGACCAAAGCCCCCGCGGCCAGTGAGCCAAGCCGCTGCTGCGGTCACGTGCAGGGCCTGGTGTTCGTGCCGGTCAGCATTTCATCAAGCCGTTACTGGTTATGCTGACTTGTCTTCTTAGGTTTCAAAAGATGGGTTAGAATGGTTCCTCAGGCTCTGTTCTGTTTTAAATACTAATGATAGTTAAAATCCTACTGTCTACAAGTTGTTTGGGGGGAACCAGGGAAAGACAAGGAGTTCTCAGTTCAGCGAGCAGACAAGCATGAAAAGGTAAACAATATTAATTGTAACGGGTGAAAACTGTCCTAGAGGCATCAGAGTATTACGTACTTGTCAAATTAGTTGTGTGGATTATGGCTCTTATTTCAAAATGAGGAGAAATAGTCTCACTCCGGGGTGTACCTGGGACTGTCCTACAGAATGAGATCAGGTTTCATCTTGGTTGGACAGAGGAGGAGAGAGAGTGGGGGGAGTGTCAGTGTGCTCAGAGGTTAAAAGGTAAGCTGGTGTCGGAGTGACAGGAGGGAGTGGACTTGGGGGCTTCTTGGATGCCGGCCTGACGCGCAGGCTTCCTCAGCCCGCAGCGCCCAGAGCAGGGAGCAGGGTTTGTACCGCGGACTGCAGCACGCGTCCCCGACTGCGTCTGAACCGACGTCGTGTCTGCTCGGCACTGACGCTGACCTGCTGCGTCAGTGTTCTGGGCCTGTTCGTAGCTAAGTGGCCAGTTACAGCTCTTACTTAAGTACATAATACTGTGGTTTTCACCGCTGTGAAGTTAGAGAACCGCGGGGCACTCAGTCTGTGGGAGCTTCTGTATGCCTTGTTTCAGGCCCTTTGTTCTAAGGATGAGGAAACTGAGGCCCAGAGAAGGTGGCTGGCTTCCCCAGGCACAGCAGCGGGTCGGGTCTCCGGCGGCCCCACTCCGCACGCAGAAGGAACCCTGACTGAAAGTCCTGGCCTTAGTGAACCTGTCACGTGCTTCCTTTTAAAACCCTTAGGAAAGGTTTAATGAGGGAATTGAGACTAAACCAAAGCTCAGAAATTATGTGTTTTTAGGCACCTCGATTGCTTGGGTGCTGCTACAGTTTTCTTGGTGCCACATCGGCCACCGAGTTTATGGTGACATGAGCCTGACTTCAGGGGTGTTTCCTGATAACAAACTGCAAAGGCTCATGTTCCTCATCTGCTGCCTTGTCCCGGAAGAGTCAGGTCTCCTTCTGTTATTAAAAATGTTTCAGCTTTTTACTGGGAAGGTCATCTTGATTGGTTCAGCTTACAGCAAATAAGTGATCTGTTGAACCGTATTTCCACAGGGAAAATCACGAATCGGAAAAGCCAGCCCTGAACAACATCGCAGACAACACAGTAGCGATGGAGGTGACGTAGCCGCCCCGGAGGGGCCGCCACCCGCGGACGTGGTTAGGTGCTATGCATCGTCGCGTTGGATGCAGGGGATGATGGAATGCAGCTCGTGCGTTTCCGTGGCAGCTGTGAGGAGTTGACAGCAGTGCTCATCTCTCACGCTTGTTTTTCTTTTCTTACTGTTAATAGGAAAAAAAAATCAACACCTGTAAATTAAGAATACAGCAATTATCTGTACAGTACTGCTATTTGTAATACCCTTGTATATATGTTCCTTGAATACGGAAGTGTTCATTTGTGATGCTTTGCACTGGGGGTGGGGGTGGGCGGGAGATAAATTGCAACAAAGAGTGTGAGATGTGAGGTTGTGTCGAGATGCAGTCTCATCACACGCGCATGGTGTGGAGCCTGCTGTTTTATCTATTTATTGTGCCGTGTTTACAGTTTTGTACACTGTACCTTCACTGGTTCCTGTGCTGTAGTAAATGTGTTAGGTAGCTGTGGACTCCTTGGTGTTTTGTAAATGGTAGAACATAACCTGGTTCCCCTCTGGGTCCATGAGTTTTCTGTGTATCATGTGAAAAAAATGGTGACATACATACAGAATTTTACAAAAAAAAAAGGCATCAATTTTTTAAAAAACGGGGAATGTACTGTTAAATGGGGATCTTCCTGGTCTGACATCATTAGGCCAAGTAACAAGCTAAAAATGAAGTCTCTTGACCCTTCCCGTCCCCGCCTGCCCGCAGCGCCGCGGGCCCCTCCGGTACTCACAGCACTAACGTTACGTCGCTGCTCTGCACACGGCCCGCAGCCCCTTTCCTCCCACGCCGAACGCGTTCAGTCAGGGCTGCAGACGGAGTCCTTACAACTGGAGTTTATGTTGTCTTGCCCTTTTTTTAGCACAAGAGGAAAATTGTACTTTTTATTGTCGAGTTGTTTAAAAGACTTCATTCTTTCCTTGTTCTTAGGAAAAGGATATAAGGGAGAAGAACGCAGTAATTGCTGTACGTGTATCATCATTCCAGTTTCTAAAAACAGCCAGCCAGCTTTTTTCCTTTTGAGATTCTCCAGAAGGCTGCAAGGCCAGAACCACAACTATCGGGTGCCTTCCTTTGGAAATACATGACTTCTCTTCTGTGAAGAGAGTGGTACTTAACAGACTACTACCAGAGCTTCGCCAGCACCGAAGTCTGAATGCCCAGGCCGTTGGCACACGTTATCCTTAAGGTTTTTAATCCCACCTGGAAAAATTGTGATAGAGTTCTCACAAAATAAACCCAGGGCATTACATGTTGACAAACTAATGTGTAGTGGTCTTTTGCTTTTATTTTCAGTCCAAGAACTTTGGAGTGACTTTCATTAAAATCATCAGTAAGGCGGGGGTGGGGGGGAGTGGGACAGGGGAACGGAATTGATGTCCACCTTTACAACCAGTGTTTACTGCACAGTTACTTCCTGCGCTTGGGGGTCTTTTGGCTCCTACAACAGTGAAAAATTCCTACCCTCCTGGAATTTAGTCTCACTGGGTGATAAAAACAAAATGAGTAAGTAAAATTTAAATTGTGTTGTGTGGAGTATTGGGGCCGGGGGGCAGGGAGTACAGCAAGGGAGGGGGAGAAGCAGCACCAGGATGGGGTGGGGGTTGTGTCCAGCGGGTCGGGCAGGGAGGGGCCCGCACAGAGCCGGGGGGGTGGCGGAGAGGTGCACACTAGGACCTGGGAGGGGAAGCGGGTGCCTGGTCTGCGGGAGGAGCTGCGGTGCGGCTGGGGCACAGGCAGGAGAGGAGAGCAGGCAGCTCAGAGGGCAGTGGGGGCCCCCTCGAAGGACTCTGGCTTCTCCTCCCCTCAAGAGGATTTCGGAGCAGAGGAGTGATGCGATCAGAACAGGGTCACTCTGGCTTTGGGGTTCAGAATCGACTAAAAGGGGAGCCCAGTTAGGAAGCAGATTGCAATCGTCCAAGTGAGAGATGGCAGTGACAAGGACAGTGGTGAGAAGTAGTTGGATTCTAGGTTTTGGGGTTTTTGTTTTGGTATATACATGTTTTATTGAAGTACAGTCAGTTTACAATGCCAGTTTCTGTGTACAGCACAATGCTTCAGTCATACATGAACATACGTATGTTTGTTTTCATATTCTTTTTCACCATAAGTTACTATAAGATAATGGATTCTGGTTTTATTTCAAAGGTCAACTCAGTAAAATTTGCTCACTGGACAGACTGAGGTACATGAGAGGAGGGAGATTAAATGAAAACTCCAAAGTATTTGGCCTGAATAACTGGCCCCAGCTGGAAAGCATTGTGGGCGGGGTGGGGTTTGGGAGAAGCTCGATCTGGGACAGTTTGAGTTGTCCATTAGACATCCAGTCAGCTGTCCAGTAGGCGGTGGGAGAGGCCTGGGCTGGAGACCAGGACTTGATGGACAGGATCACCGAGAGAGTGGTTTCACATCTTGATGCAATCAGTTCAGCTGCCACTGATGGGGGGTGAGAGGCCTTCACGCCTGTCTCAGAGGGATGGATCTCCACTTCGGGTAGCTGCTTTGTGTTCTGTGCTGCATGCTGTCAGGAGAAATGACAAAAGCTGCCTTGCAAGGTTCTCGTGGCTAAGCAGTGTGATTAAAATTCAAGCTGCTGGTTTAAATGTATTGAAGAGTAATTCGGATTTGGATAAAAATTTCTACGTGAAACCTAGCAGATGGAACAAGGCCAGGGCTGCCCAGTTTCCCTCCTTCCCAGCAGGAAGCTCACAAGTGATGGGAAAAGGAACTGAGTCCTCCCCGAGCCCACCCAGGTGGGACTTTGAGCCGAGTCTCGTGCTGCTCGGCCTAGAGAAGGAGCAGGTGGTGGTGGGCGGTCAGCACTCCTACTTGACCACCAGCCACAGGATGCAGAGACCGTACCAACTGGTATCATTCGCTCTTTAAGGAAATTCACACAAAACTGAGTCTTTGGCCTCTAAATATCTTGCCGTATTTGCAAATATTCCGCTACCAATGTTGTAGTAGCCTGAAGTGAAGGACTTAAAAGAGGAATTTAAGCATACATCTTAGGGAAAGGGAGAAGCAAGTCACCAAGGGAACTTTGACATCTAGTCTAGTTACTGACCCCCGCTCCCTGAGTGTGTCCTCAGAGTAACCCGTTAGAGCAGGTGGTAGGGTCGAGATGTGACCGTGTTCTAAGTGAGATTCACTGGAGGTTCTCCAGTGATGGACAGACCAGGACTTTTATTTTCTTAACTGAAGTACAGTCAGTTACAATGTGTCAGTGTCTGGTGTACAGCAGTGTCCCAGTCATGCATGTACATACATATATTCATTTCCATATTCTTTTTCATTATAGGTTACCACAAGATATTGAATATAGTTCCCTGTGCTATACGGAAGAAATTTGTTTTTTCATCTATTTTATATGGAGTTATTAATATTTGGAAATCTCAAACTCCCAGTTTATCCCTTCCCACCCCCTTTCCTGCCAGTAACCATAAGTTTGTTTACTATGTCTGAGTCTGTTTCTGTTTGTAGATGAGTTCAATAGTGTCTTCCTTTTCTTTCTTTTTTTTTTTTTGATTCCACATGTAAGTGATATAATATGGTATTCTTTCTTTCTCACTTCACTTAGAATGACAATCTCCAGGTCCATCTATTGCTGCAAATGGCATTATTTTATTTTTTATGGCTGAATAGTATTCCATTGTATAAATATACCACAGCTTCTTTATCCAGTCATCTACTGATGGACATTTAGGTTGCTTCTATGTCTTGGCTATTGTAAATAGTGCTGCTATGAACACTGGGGTGCATGTATCTTTTCATGTTAGAGTTCTGGACTAGGATTTGAACTCATCTGCTGGATCCCAAAGCTACTGCTGTCTGCCTGTCCCTGCTTTTTGGATAACCCTGGAAGCAGGTTTCTATTCTAACTTCTTAATAACTTTTGTTCTGGTTGTGTTTCCAAAGAAATCGGTTTTGTTACTTCTGTTACTCTGGTCCATTTCATGAGCAGGAGCCAAAAAAATCTCCCAAACCGTGACTTTTTACCCTAGATTATAAACTTCATTTTTCCAAAAAGACTATATGAACAGTATTTTCCAACTTTAGTGGGTGTTTTTCAAGCATATTATGGCAGTGTAAAATACGCTACAGTACTATGCAATATGTTACAGGCGAGCAGGACTTCACACTTGCTCATACATGGAACAGACCTGCTTTCATATATTGGCATTCTAGGGGGAGGGGACAGCTCAGTGATAGAGTGTGTGCTTAGCATGCCGAGGTCCTGAGTTCAACCCCCAGCACCTCCATTAAAAATAAATAAACAAACCTAATTACCACCCTCCCCCCAAAAAACCCAAAAACAAAAGTCAGCCATATATTGATGTTCTGTATGAATTCCTTCAACATAAGGATTCTACTGTTTTTTTTTTTTTAAGTTTGAAAACAATAGCAAAGAGGAGCAATAGGCAAAGAGCACACTGGTTCAACAAAGACTATGCCAGGCAGTCGGTCATGATGGTGTTGGGATCTCAGCAGTGGTCCAAGTCCCTGCCGTCGCGCAGCTGGCGTTCCAGGAGAACGTGCACTGAGCAAAAAAGCTGAGCACTGGTAAACATGAGGTTAACATTAGAATTAACATTAGATAAAATGTCTAATGGATTTATCTTAAAAATCTAATGGAGACTTAAGAAAAGAGACGTAACATTTATCCAGCTTTGGAAACTATCTGTGGAATACAGATGATAGTTCCAGCATTTTCTCACCAGGGTATATTCTGAACAAATTAGGTATAAAAGTGGGAAAAAAAAGTTTTCATACAGGCAAGTGTAAAACTATGTTGAAAGAAAATGCCGTCTTAGAACGATCTGCCCTGCTCTTGTAGTTAAAGGAAACACAAAGGGGCTCGTGCTCAGGACCATCGTTGGTGTTGCAGAACATTGGTCTTTCCTTGAGGCTTCGTTTCCAACCACGTGCGTTGGTTTCCAGTGGCTGCAGTAATAAACTATCACAAATGACTGCTTAAAGCAACAGAAGTTTATTCTCAGAGTTCTGGAAGGCGAGAAGCCCAAAATAAGTCTCCCTGAGCTGATATCAAGGTGTCAGCAGGCGCGCGCTCCCCTCGCTGGCTCTAGGGGAGAGTCTGTTTCTTACTTTTTCCGGCTTCTGCGGGCTGCACGGCTGTCCTTGGTGTACGGTGGTGTCACTCCAAGCTACCTGTCTTCACGTTGCCCTCTCCACTGAGTGTGTCTGAAAACCCCCTCTGCCTTTCTCAGACAAGGATGCATAGGATTGCATCTAAGGCCTGCCCAGAAAGTCCACGACAAACCCTTCGAGATCCGTGACTGAACCACATTTTTTGCCATGCATGGGGATGTTCACAAATTCTGGGGGTTAGGACTTGACTTACTGAGGAGGGGAGGTAGTTAGGTTTGTTTTTTCTTTAATGGTGGCACCGGGGACTGACCCCGAGACCTCATGCATGCTAAGCTCGCGTCTGCCACTGAGCTGTGCCCTGCCCACCTGGCACTTAGTTTTGAGGCTACCATTCAACGTGCCACACTGTGGTATTTCTGTGCCTCCAAATAGCTAACCAAAAACGTTAGTAAAAAAGAAAAGTACAAACGAAAAAATATATTTACCCTTATATCAAGCCATTGTTACAAGTAGCTGGAATTTTTTTTTAAATTCTGGTTTGTCTATTTGCAGAAAAAAAGTATTTGGTTTCCAGAAAAAGCGTCCAGAATGATCATGGAGATATGTGGATAGACTGAAAACACTTGGTCTCTGGTCTGGAAAGATGAGACGGGGTGTGACTGAAGTCATTTCAAGGGATGTGCCTAGAGTGATCAGTGGTTTTGTTCACCAAATACTGCAATTCTAGAAGCAAGACAGCCCCTCCGCCCCATGCATCCACACGCACCTTTGACTCTGGGCAGATATTTATGATTGGAGGAGGAATTTGTACGTTTACAGTGAATGAATTTAAGGTACTGACTGTGCTTAGAAGTTAGCTAAATGACACATTCACAACAGGCTGAATATGATGAAACTAATATGCTGTTATGATCAAACTAGGGGTTCTCTAAGACCAGTTTTACTTCCAAGGTAGCCATCATAAAACCCAGAGGGGTTCCCTTAATTCCCCTCAGACTACTCTGGTTGCCTTAAGCCAAACTTTGTTTTTTATCATTTGCACTCTTGACTCTAAACTCCAAGTCTGGGCTGTTCGGTTATTCAAGCTACTAACCACATGATTGATTACTTACATGTAAATTCATCAAAATTAAATTAAAGAGCCAGCTCCTTAGTCATGCTAGCCACATTTCAAATGCTCAGAAGCCACGTGGTGTAGCGGCCACCATATTGGACATAAAGGACACTGACATCACTGCAGAAAGCTCCCCTGGACAGTGCTGTTCCAATGCCACACGCACCTGTGTTCATTGATCCCGTCCACTGGGATGTCTTCAGTACACGGAACCTCGACACGTTCCACACCAAGGTCATCTTTCCTTTTCCTCCACGACCTTGAAACCCACACAGGTAGGTCTGTTCCCCCCCCGGTGTTCTCTGTCTTAATAAATGGCACCACTGTTTGCATATCTTACTGAGCCAGAAACCTGAGTCATTCTTATTTTTCTCTTCTACCTAACCTCCCACACCCATCAGGCAAAAAATGGTATGAATGGTTTTTTCACTCACTACGTGTGCTCAGTCAGTGTCCTGCTTTCCATCTCTGCTGCTGAATCGGTCCAGGCCACTCTCTCTTCTAGACACAGCTACGGTCCCCTGACGGCCCTCCCTGCTTCCAGCCTTAATGCTCAACCTTTCCCCATCTCGCTCTGCTGGTGGAGCGTCTTTCTAAGACTCAAATCCGACTATACTTACAGGATGCCATGGGGTGAAGTCCAAGCTTCCCCACATGGTTTACAAAGACCCTGATGGGCCACCTTCCTCGTCACGTTCTCTCCTCCAGCCTCTAGCACCAGCTCGCGTTTCCCAAGCACTTGCTAAGTGCCGGCGCTGCTCTAGGCGCTTTGCTTGCTTTGCCTCGCATAGTTGTCCTAACCAAGGCCACTGGGTGTGGTTGTTCAGGCCATGCTCCTGTGGACTCTGTGCTCCCGTGTAAGTGGCACATCCTCCTGTTCCCCAGCTTACAGCGGAGAAATCAGACCTGGAGGGAGGAAGCAACCTGCCCCAGGTGGGGTGTGTCTCCTATCTATTTGTTTGTTTGTTTGTTTAGAGTTACTGGGGAGTGAAGCCAGGACCTCATGCATGCTAAGCATGTGCTCCACCACTGAGCTATTACCACCCCCCAAACTATTTTAACTCTTCTGTCCACATAGGCAGTTAAAGGCCACATTTTTAAGTAACAGGTTGGCTTCGGTGAGGACAGGTGCAAAGCCCTGCATCCGTGACTAAGTAACGCAAACCACAGGTGCGAGGCGGTGGGCTCAAAGCCAAGGGCTGTAAAAACCGAGGAGGCTTCACTTCTAGAAAGAAACGTTCCCCCTCTCTTTATGAGACTGGAAGGTGGAAGAAGGTTTCAAAACTGCCCTCTTACAGGCAGAAGCGATAACCCTTGTGCTGCTTGTGGCCGATCATTCTGGGAACCCGACAGCTTAGGCCTCTGTGGCATCCTAACCTTTTGATTGTACTGAATGTGGGGCCTGAATTTGACAAAGGCAAAAAACAGAGACGTAATTATTAAATCTCATTTACTGAAACCAATCTTACTTTGTGTGATCTTAAAAAAAAGAAAGCATAAAGTACTAGATTCACCAAACCAAGGTAGGACATTCAGAGAATTTAAATCACACACACACACACATAGTCGTGTATAAACTGGTATTTTTATAACATGATAAAATTAGAGTGAAGTCATAAAGCTGGTTGTAAACCAATTTAATTAACTTTAATTTGTACAAAAATTCACTTATTCATCAGGAATATAGAAAGACACGTTATAAAATCGGTGTTTTCTCCTAAGTCAAATCGTTAAAGATTTTTAAAACTTAGGCTTAAAAGCTCTGAATATGGACTTTCAAGTCTGGCCAAGATGAAGTAACAAAGATCAGGTATATCCTCTCACCTGATAGAAAATCTGAACAAAAGACATAAGTCACTGGGTTTGAGATGTTAGCTATGGGCAGTGCAGGACAGGGAGCCCCGAGAGAGAGCAAGCAGGTGAGGGGAGCCCCCCTGCGTGTCCCCGGGAGGGGTCCCGAGGATGCGCCGCGGAGGGGAGGAGGCGGCTAGCGTCTCAGAGCTGAGGTGGGGGCTGGGAGTCCCAGCCAAGGGCAGGACCAGCTCGCAGAGTGCTGAAGGGGAGGCGAACTCGAGATTTGCAGAGGTCCCCTTTGGACTAGTTGGAAACTGAACAGTAACATATGTCTGAAGAAACTGCACAAAGATGAGGAAAAACCACCAGAAAAATCCAAAGGGAATGACTCTTAAAGGTTGCTCAGAGCTGGAAACAGATTTCTTCCCACTGGCCACTGAGTGGGAACCCTCACATTCACACAGCATCAGGCAGAGCCCTCAGGAGGGAACTGCCACCAGAGAAGGGCACATTAAGGCTGCTGTGGCCCTGCCTGATAAATCTTAAAAGCTAACCTCACACGAACCAAGTCATTTCCAAATAATTCCCAGACAGAACTCAAGACTCTGCATTGGAAGACAAGGCGCACAGTTACGTATCAGCAGCCCAGGACCAGATGGGGCGGCGTGTGTCCCAGCACACGCCAGCGTGTGGTCAGGTGACAGGGGAAGCCCAGGCAGATCCGGTTCAAGTTCTGGCTGCAGCCCTAACGGTGCGGCTTCCCGTGAGTAGCCTCTCTCAACTTCAGTGTCTTTATCTCTAGAACGAGGAAAATAATAGCACCCACATTGTTGGAAGACTGAAATGAGATGGTGCGTGCACAGCACTTACTCAGGCCAACGTTAAAAAAAAAAAAGATAAAGATTAAAGCACCTTCCCCTAAAAATGACAAAATTTCATTTTTTCAAGATGATGCAGTCAGGTGGGGATTGGGAAAATAACTCACAGCTTAATATTTGTTCTGTTTGTTTTGTTCTGTTTATTTCATTTTTTTTGCCAGAAAAGGGCGACATACAGCTGTAGCCTTCATTTCTTGCTCTTCCTGTTATTATGAGGAATTAAGCAAACCTCCCAATGCACTGTGGTCCACATTGCAAAAGGAAAAGACACATGAAGCCCGGACAACAATACACTGAAACCAGCTCGCACTAACTCATGAAAATCAATCGTCAAATTTTCAGGAATTTTGCGAACTGATTGTTAAACAGCCGTCATTAAAAAGTAAGTTGGCCGAGTAATATTCCACTGTATAAATATACCACAACTTCTTTATCCAGTCGCCTGTTGGTGGAGACTGTCATTCTAAGTGAAGGAAGCCAGAAAGAGGAAGAAAAATATCACATAATATCACTTATACCTGGAATCTAAAAAGAGACAAACGAACTTATTTACAAAACACAAACAGACGCACAGACATAGAAAACAAACTCATGGTTACCAGGAGGGGAAGTGGGTGCGAAGGGACAAACTGGGAGCTCGACATTTGCAGATACTGACTGGTATATGTAAAATGAACAACAAGTTTATCTGTGTAGCGCAGAGAGCTCTATTCAATATCTTGTAGTACCTAATGGTGAAAAAGAATATGGAAACGAATATATGTATGTTCCTATATGACTGGAGTACTGTGCTGCACACCGGAAATTGACACAACATTATAAACTGACTACACGTCAATAAAAACATACATATTTCAAAAAAACTAAATTGGAGGGCAGGGTATAGCTCAGTGGTAGAGCACATGCTTAGCATGCACGAGGTCCTGGGTTCAATCCCCAGGACTGCCATTAAATTAAAAAAAAAATTTAAAACATAATTACCTCCCCCCCTCAAAAATTTTTTTAAAGTAAATTATATAAACTTACAAGTAAATAAATTATATAAAAACAAAGATAATAATACAAGGAAAGAAATTACAAAAAAATCTCTGATGAATAATTTTAATACCCTCCCCCCGATGAATATTAATACAAAATCCTCATCAAAATACTAGCAAGCAGAATTCAATACCACATTAAAAGAATTATACACTATGGCCAAGTGGGGTTTATTCCTGAAATGCAGTGATGGTTCAACACACAAAAATCAATCAGTATATTTCACCACATTAACAGAATGCTGGGGAAAAAAAACACAGGATCGTCTCGATACAGAAAAAGCATCTGACAAAATTTGACACCTTTTTATGATAAAAACATAGGAATAGGAGATAACTATCTCAACATAATAAAGGCCTACAGGACAAGCTTACAGCTAACATCAGACTCAGTGATGAAAGACTGAAAACTTTTCCTCTGAGATCAGAAACAAAATAGGTATCTGTACACCCGTATTTGTAGCAGCATTATTCAAATAGCCAAGAGGTGGAAACTGCCAAGCGTTCACCGACAGATGACTAGATAAAGAAGATGTGTCATATACATACAATGAAATACTATTCAGCCTTCAGAAAGTAGGGAAATCCTGACAGCTGCTACACTATGGATGAGTCTAGAGGACATTATGCTCCGTGAAACAAACCAGCCACCAAAGACAAATACTGTATGATTCCACTCACACAAAGGACCTAAAGCAGGCCAACTCATAGGAAGAAGTAGAATGGTGGTTGTCAGGGGCTGTGGGAAGGAGGGAGGGGGAGACGTCATTTAACGGGTAGAGACTGAGTTTTATGAGATGAGAACAGGTCTGGGGACAGCACAGCAATGTGAATATACTGAACATACTGAATCACACACTTAAAATGGTCTTGGTAGATTTTATACTGTGTGTTTTACCACAGTCAAAAAACTTTTTTTAAACAAGGATATTAAACACTCAGACCTCATCCGTTCCCTCATCCTCATCCTACTTTGCTCGGTCCACCCTGGTCCATGCTCTTGAGGTGGCAGCCGTGGTGTTCACGTGGCGGACCTACTACACGCAGCTGGGCTTCTGCACATCGCTGCCCAGCTCAGCTTTCGATGCCGTCACGTTGAGAGTGGACGTCGACCATGATCGGAGGACCTACCCCCACAGAAGTCGGCAAACACTCAAAGGTGTTTGTTCGCCTGTTTGGAGGGCTGGCGGCTGAACCTTTGTTTACCAGCACTCTGGACAATAAACTCACCACGGGCACAGGGCCAGAGATGATGAGGGTGGGCTTTGAAACACATGAAGTGTCACTTCTGTTCACTGGACCCTGGGGAAAAGGATGTAAATCAAAGACCACCAGGACCTGATGGGGAACGTGCGTCAAGCCTGCAGTTCTGTGCTTCAGCCTCTACACAGCTGCTCCCTGATTCACAGTGTCCTTGCTGCTCAGGACGACCCAGACCTGCAGAGAAACCTGCAAAGAAAGCCAAGCCCACAGACCCCGCAGTTCCCCGCAATTAAATCTCTTTAATTTGTGCCAGCAGAGAGACAGCCCAGGGTAAGTTGTTCTGGGATGCATCCTAATGCAATCAGAGGCCAGAAGCTCCAGACCTTGAGGCCACAAGTGGCGAGGTCTGGCTGATGAGACGTCCTCTGTCTCTTTCTTCAAACTCTTGCTAATTGCTTGCTAATTTGGCAACCTTGGCGAGCACTGCTATTACATCAGCACGAGCTGGAAGTCACTGGTGCCCCCTCGTGGCAAGCTCTGAGAAAGAGCGAACCTGGAGCTGCCCAGAAAAGGTGGAAAAGGAAAGGGCACGTCAGGTGACAAGTTCAGGTGCGGAACGGGCGAGTGGCTGGGCTGCACTTGTGCTGTGAAAGGGGGAGGGGTGGGAGCAGGGCCACACTCTCTCTGGAAATGTGCCAAGTCAATGTCATGCTCCGGAAGGTGTTTTTAAGAACCAGAGGCAGCTTGTCCTTGTATAAGGAGAGATCACACAGCAAGTGTTAACTGAGGCTGTGTCCACCTCGCCTGGGCGTGTGGCTCAGTCTGGTCCCCATCACACCACCTTCATCAGAGTCCCCACTATGCTGATCAAAATGCACAGACCCATACAGCACCCACACCTGACAGATTCAGTTTGTCTCGGAGTGAACGTGTGAAACAAGCTTATGAACACTGGTGTTTGAGAACCACGTGAATTCAAAGACGAGCAAGAAATTCAAGCAGTGGCCACTGTTGTCCGAGCTGCCTCTCACTGAAAGTCTCTCGTGTACTCTGTCCCTGATCAAAGGAGACCGAAGAGGCAGGGTCATTAGGTAGGTTATGTGATCTGGGTGGATTCTGGTCCAGGAAAAGGACATGAGTGAGGCAATGGATGACATTTGAAAAACGTATGAAGATCAGTTAATAGTATTGCTGCTGCTTCTGTTGTTTAAATAACTTTAAGTTGTCCTTTTTTTGTTGGGGGGTAGGTAATTAGATTTATTTATTTATCACTATTTTTGATGGCGGTACCAGGGACCGAACCCAGGGCCTCTTGCATGCTAAGCATGTGCTTTACCCCTGGGCTATGCTCCCCCTAGTATTGCTTCAACGTTAATGTCCTTGTTTTTGAATCTGGTAATACTGTAGTCGCTCTGTATGTGCAGAAGTGGTTGCTGGACTTGCAGTGGTAATCACTTCATGATCTACACGAATGTCAGGTCACTGTGTGGTGCGCCTGAAACTAACACGATATTGTACATCAACTGTATTTCAGCTTAAAACGTCCTTATTCTGATCACTGTACCAAGACGACATATATGGTGTTAACACTGAGGGAACTGGGTACGGAGTCTCTAGGAATTCTTTGCACTATTTTTTTTGGCAACTTGTTTTTGCAAATACAAAGTTATTTCACATTTTTAAGTTACAACGTTAAAAAAAAAAAGAAAAGAAAAAAGCTTTCCACTTGGTAAGTATGCACCTGATTTCCTTGCTGCTTGAAGTGTGGTCCATGGACCAGCTGCATCCGGGAACTCCTCAGAAACGCAGGTTCTTGGCGGCTCCCAAGAAGCACGGAACCAGAACCTGCAGTTTAACAAGATTCTCAGGCAATTCAAAGGCTCATTCAAGTTTGAGAAACATCAAACGTTGCTCATATTACCTCATTAAATCTTCCAACAACACTACAGTTCAGACAGTATTGGCCACATTGTACTGACGCGGGGACGGAAAGGCAGGTGCCTCGTGGCTCCTGAGCAAGCAGAAAGGCCAAGTCCGGACCCACCTCCGCTGCTGACGCCCATGCTCTTAGTTACGGTGCTGCCGGCCACCTGGCTGCAGACATAGAACTCACTGTTACACGCAGGACTAAGACTCGGCTCTTGTAGACCCTGTTTTCTGGCTTCTCCCGGGAAGGCAGAGACACAGCTGGGAGAGCACCGCGCTGAGAGTCCCTCACAGCCACTCCTCGGCACTTCGTTGGTTCGCAACCTGGACAGTTTCCCGGACGAACTCTGAACCTGGCCCCGGGCTGGGGGTCCAGGGGCCGCGAAGAGAGAGGCGCGCGCTCCAGGCGGGGAGGTGGCAGGGCCACAAGCTTGGCAACTTGTCCCGGGCGCGGGGAACAAAAGGCAAGCGGATCCCCGCGCCCACCCACCAGCATTTCAAACGTTTATTTGCAGGCCTGAACGGGACCCAGCCCAGAGAGCCTCACCACACCTCACTCCCTCACGGCTGTGTCCTTGCCGCGGATGCTGGCGCGGGAAGAGTCGCGACGGCACATTCCAAGGACCGCGGCGGGACGAGGAGCCTCCTGTGGCCGGTGCAGCTTGCCGATCGGCCGGCAGCCACGTGCTTCCGACGGCCTCCTTCCCCACAGGACCGCAGCACGCTGGGCCCGCGGCGCCCTCGGTGGCAGGACCGCGGGCAGGACAGGCATGCTGTCTGTTCCCGCTCGGGCACGGCGTTCAGTTCCCCTCTGGTCACCCTCATCCAGGCCCCACGGCGGCTGGGGGGCGGGGTGAGGGCCGTCTCCACGATGCGCTTTCACCCCAGGCCCCCAAGGTGGGTCTTCAGAGCCAGGGAGCCAGTGACGCCTCTCACCGTTTCTTTCCCCCCTTCCTCGTGCACATGCCCGCCCTGTACCCCAGGCTCTTGGCCTTTCTCTCGGGCCGCTGAGATTTCGCTCTCAGCTTGTGCCCGGCTCGGGAGGACCTGATGACAAGCCCACTTAGCAGCGTCAGCTGAGAGCGTGTGCCCCGGAGGCCCCAGGACGCTTGCACGTGCCCGGCTGGAGCAGGGCGGAGCGGACGCTCAGACGGGGGCAGACACCACTGCCCGCTGAGGAGGGCCCTTCGGTCTCATCACGCGCTGGTCTGTGCTCAGAGCCGGGCCTTGCAGGGAGCCGCCGCCCGGCGTCAACACCGCTGCGCAAAGCGGGAGGGAGGCGGCGGTTACGGCCACGCCCAGTCTGGAGGCTCCGGCAACTCAGAGATAAGCGGGTGGAAGGTCTCAGCCTCAGGGCCAGGCTTATTCCTCCAA
Organism: Vicugna pacos; assembly: GCF_048564905.1. Taxonomy (NCBI): domain Eukaryota; kingdom Metazoa; phylum Chordata; class Mammalia; order Artiodactyla; family Camelidae; genus Vicugna; species Vicugna pacos. The sequence continues at coordinate 4,902,789 of NC_133021.1, read as the reverse complement.
GACTGACGTGCGAAGGTCTTCTCTTGACTCCGTTTCTTATCTCAGCCCGGCTGTGCGCCTGTGTGTGTGTGTGTGTGTGTGTGTGTGTTCGCGCGCGCCCGCGTGTGCACATGCGTGAGACAGAAATTGAGATAGAATGAAGTAAGAAAGATAGAAACGTCCTTTAAAAGCCATCCAAACAGACTCATAGGTATAGAAAACACACGTGGTTACCAGGGAGGGAAGAGGGTGGGGAAGGATAAATTGGGAGCTCGGGATTTTGTAGATACAAACCTATCTGTGTATAAAACAGATAAACAAGGACCTACTGTAGAGCACGGGAAACTGTAGCCTATAGCTTGTAATAGCCTACAATGAAAAAGAACACTTACACGTAGAACTGAATCACTATGCTGTGCACAGAAACTAACACAACATTGTAAACCCACGAGACTTCAATCAAAAAAAAAATCATCCAAACCGGAGGCAGAGCCACCTGGAATCCCTCTGGTACAGTTTCACTCCCCACCCCCAAACCTACGGCCTGGTCCGAGGTTCCCGAAGGAGGGGGCTGCAAAGGGGGGTGGGGGGACGGGAGGAGAACCCGAATCCTCAGAGCAGCTTTCTAAGCTATTTCTGGGGAGAACTGCAGAAACGGCTCTCACTCTCGTTTGCCTAAGAATCATGTGAGTGCTCACGGGTCTTGGGCGGGACCCAGGAATATGCATTTGTAGTCAGTATTCCCAGGCAGTTGGGCGGAGGGAGGTCTGAGGGCCACCCTCTGAGGACAAGTGACCTGGAGCAGAGCTTCTCAAGCTTTAATAAGCGTTCCTAGGGACTTGTTAAATTGTGCAGTTTTTTTTTCTTACAATATGATACCATTTATGCCAATTAAAAAAAACACATAAAGATGATACGTGTATCTATAAATATGGTATTTAAACATCTAAACATCCGAAAAGAGATGCACTGGAATGAAATGGGGGGGGGAATTTAAGTTATGACTAGTTTTTGTTTGCTTTAAAAAAAAGCCTTAAAAGCAAATATGGCGAAGCATTCACGGTTCTAAGTGGCAGGAATATAGGTGTTTGCTGGATCGCTTTTGCATTTTCTAGATCTTTCAACTTTTCAAAAAAAGAATTTTCAGAGCTTAAGCTTTAAATCTAGAACATCTGTGTTAAGCTCCCTGTCACCCCACAGAGGATAAAACGCGCATTTTGGATCACAAGGTTCGGGTCAGGTGGGAGGTTCTGCACTTCCCGCAAGCTCTGAGCGTGTGCTAACACCGCTGGTCCCAGGACCAGCTCAGAGAAGTGGGGCTCCCTGGTTCCGAGCCCTGGACTCACGCTCTCTGACTCCCCTGTTCTCTGAGACCACGTGCTTTGCTCTGTTATAAGCTTCCTGATCCATCAAAACTATAACTTGACCTAGGAAAGCGATAACAGTAATTTTGTATATTCTTCCTGCTAAAAAGATAAATAAAATAATGTGTGATTGCTTGAGCTTGGATGAAATTGTGTTAGACAGCCAAACATAACTGAATCTTGCCAGTCAGCTAAGAATTAGTCTATTTTTGAAAGCCATATACAATTCAATAGAAAGTCTGCTGGGACCAGGTGTTTTCCGGTCTTTGGAGACAAAAATGCTAATTCAGGCTCCAGCTGCCAACATTTTTTCTTCTCAATGTTTCTTTCTCTCTTGAGAAGACTTTTTACTGCAATGACAGCGGAACTCCAGAGCCCATTCAGAAAGAACTTGAAATGCCCTCCAGTTTGTTATCTGCTGACCTGAGTGCGTCCCAGGGGCCCTGGTAGGAAGGCGTCTTCATCGTGTCCACGGCAGGGTGGTGGGAGAGGTGGCCCCTTGGTCTGGGATGACCGTACAGAATCAGGGTTTCAGAAGGGCCACAAGATGCTCCTTAGATTCTTTCGGTGTCATGGTTGTTGGACTTTTTCCTCTTACTTTTTAAAAAATTTTACTTTTTAAATTGTAGTAAAATACACATAATATAAAATTTACCATTTTAACTATTCTTTAAGCAGAAGTTCAGTGGCATTCAGTCCATTCACATTGTTGTGCCACCATCAGCACCACCCGGCTCTAGAACCGTCTCCTCATTCTGCACTGAAGCTCTGTAGCAATCAGATGAGAACCCCCAGCCCCTTCCCCAGCCCCTGGTACCACTGTTCGGCTACTTCTCAATGTCTGTGACTCTGACTACTCCAGATACACCGTGAGGGAGAGGGAGAGAGAAGGAGGGGAGACAGAGCGTGAGAGATGGAAGGAGGGAGGGAGGGAGACAGAAAGAGAACGACCTGGTGTCTCATTTTAAAAGAACACTAATCTTATTGGATAAGAGCCCCACCCTTATGACCTCATTTAACCTGAGTTGCCTTCATAAGGACCCCCTTCCTCCAAATACTGACATTGGGGGTTGGGTCTTCAACATGAGACGCAGCTCAGTCCATACCATCATGTAAGAGGGATCAGACAGTCCTTTCGCGTCTGGCTTATTTTGCTTAGTGTAATGTCCTCGAGTGTCACGAAGGTCATTCCTTCCTAAGCCCAAATAACATCCCATTGTATGGATGCACCACATTTTGATTATTTATTCATCTGTTAATGGACATTGGGTTTTTCCATCATTTGGCTGCTGTGAATAATGAACGATGGTGTCCAGAGCCTCTGGTTTTGGTTCTTCTCTGTGTATCACCCCCAGAAGTGGGATTGCTGCCTCAAATGGAAATTCCATGATCGCTCTATTGAAGAACCACCCTGTGTCCTTAGACTTTTGAACGAAGGGCACATGTTGACATGTGGTTCTAAGGACCCATCACATCACCTCAACCCTGGGCCACCCCTGGCAGGGTCATAAAGGGAGAATTCCATCCTCTGTCTTTGGAATGTGTCCCACATCTCCAGTCCTTAGTCTGTGCTGCCCACTGGGGGACCCGTCAGCCCCACAGAAGTGTCCTTGGTGGACCCCACGCCCTTCCCCTCCCAGGGAAGCTGAATGGGCTCAGTAAAGAAAACTAATTCCTAGAGGCAGAGGCTGGCGCAGGTGGCCGAGGCCTGGACAAGGTGCAAGATTTCAAAGGTGCAAAAGGACAGCCGGTGAGCCCTGCCGGACGCTCTCACCCCGCTGCCTGCGTGTGTGTGGGTCTTGCTCTGCTCACTGTAAAGTGGTTGTCTGGGACCTAACCTCTGGTCCCTGACCTTCCATCAAGGCCCTCAAGCGGACAGCTGGTTACTGGATGGTATTCAGTTTTAAACTGAAACATGCTCTTCCTGTTCAGAAGACAAGGTGACACTGTCTCAGAATTGGAGACCAAGGGGGGTGGGACTTGGTGACCTCGCTCCTCGCACTTACAGGGGTGCTGTGCAGGATGCTCCCCCAGCAAGGCTGTCAGCCTGTCCTTTGTGACTTCTGGCTTTCATCTTTCTGAAGAAGGGCTTCCTGTGTCCCCAAGATTATACATTTTTTTCTCCAGTGTTTTTCTAATATTTTCGTACCCCTTTTACCAACTCTTCTGGAGTCTGTTTTGTGTTAAGTAGGGATTTGGTTTCAGACTGGTAGCCAAGTGTCCCCCAGAGTACTGAATGAACCGTATTTTCCTCACCGACTTGACGTGGTGTCTTTATCACCAGCTAAATTCCATCACATGCCTGGATAGGAAATGGAAAAAGTGAAGGAGAATCGTGCCTGTCAGGTTTGACTGCTGAGATCAGTATCAATTCATGATTGTGTCTGTGTTTACTACTCAGCTGTGTCCACAGAAAGGGGCTGAAGACAACATGCTGTAACACTGAACGTAGCTGATGCCTAGCTCCTAGTTCCTAAATACCATGGCCCATTAGAAAGAATTAGTGGTCTTTGGAAGTTTGGAAGCCTCTGGCTGATCCCAGAACCCAAGTCAGGGAAAGTCCAAGGGAACATGCAGCACTGAAATCTTGTCCCCAGAGAAGGAAGGATCGAAAGTAGTGAGGTAATGTCCAAAGGACAGAGAAGTCAGTGTGAAGGACATCCCACAGCCACATGTGAGACAATTTGAGCCAAGAAAGAAAGAGAGGAAGAAAAAAGTTTTAAGAAGAAAAAAAGAAAATGGAACTGTAGCCAAGCAGAACCCTTTAGGCCTTCCCGGACTGACCCCTCCCCCAGACCCTCGGCGGCAGCTCCTCTCTGTAGGACCCACATCATAGCATCTCACGCAGATTTCCTGAGTGCTCAAGATGCTCAAAATCACCCAATGGAAGAAATTAACTACTTGATGATCAAGAGCCCAGAGCCCCCAGATGTCCTAGTGCCCAAGGATTGATCATCATCAACCAGTCAGAGAACTGTGCACAGCTGATCAGACCCTGGGACGCCCCTCCCTCATCTGGCCTTTAAAAATGCTCAGCAGATAGCCTCTGGGGAGTTTAGGGGCTTGGGGGCACCAGCTACCCATTCACCTTTCTCAGCCCAGCAGTAAACTTTTCTTTGCTCCAAACTCTGACATTTCAGTATCCTTTGGTCTCACTGTGCATCGGGCACAGACTTGCGTTCTGTTACAGATTTAAGGTTATGGATTATAACATATTGAACTTAAAAATTCCAAGAGTTCATAGTAACAGTCACAGAAGAGATACAGAAAACAGAGGGAAAGGAAGAGTTTTTGTCTTTACTGAATGCCAGCTAATAAATGTAGAAGGAATGATAAAATAGAAAATCACCGCTTTGTAACTTCCAATGTGATATCAATGGATGCTAAAGCCATCAAGTAAAAAGTTAAGAAACAGGATTTATTTGGCTTCAAGGATACACCTCCCAGATTATATTAACACACAGGAAAAAATGTGTGTTTTGATAGACTGTTTGGCCATGGCCACTGTAAGTCCACTGTGTGTATTTAGTTCCATCAGCTATGTGACTCACTTTGTCTTTTTTCCCCCCATTTTTTAAATGTAAATATAGTCAGTTTACAATGTTGGGTCAATTTCTGGTGTACAGCATAATAGTTCAGTCATACATGAACATACATATTTCCTTTTCATATTCTTTTTCATTATAGGTTATTACAAGATATTGAATGTAGTTCCCAGTAGAAACTTGTTGGTTTATCTGTTTTATATATGGTAGTGTGCATCTGTTAATCAGATCCTCCCAATTTATCCCTCCCCCCTTCTCCTTTGGTAACTGAGTTTGTTTTCTGTGAGTCTGTTTCTCTTTTGTAAATAAGCTCATATGTCTTTTTGTCTGTTTATTTCCATATATAACTGATATCATATGATATTTTTCTTTTTCTGGCTTATTTCACTTAGTATGACAATTTCCAGGTCCATCCATGTTGCTGCAAATAGCAATATTTCATTCTTTTTTATGGCTGAGTAGTATTCCATTGTGTAAATATACCACAACTTGTTTATCCAGTCATCTTGTGGATATTTAGGTTGCTTCCACGTTTTGGCTATTGTAAATAGTGCTGCTCTGAATATTGAGGTGCATGTTCCGAAAATAGTATTTCTTGTACCCCTTAAATTATAGGCTGAGAGACATACCTGCTACAAAAATAGAAGAAAAAAAAAAAGGAAATGACATAAAACAGTTTCAAAAAGAGAACACCAGGATGAAGGAAAAACATACACTGTATTTGATAACCTCTGGTGACAAACAGTAGGTCAAAGATAGAAGAAATGATCTAGCACAGATTCTGTGAGAGAATCAGAAAAAAGAGAGGGAACAGTTGGTTACTTACCAGGATGGAACTAGAAATGAACTACCAAGTGGAAAATGTCCTGCTCTTAGACAGTACCCCAGAGGTCAGCTGGGGATTCCTGCTCTGTGCTTTGAGCTGTGTTTAAAGTATAACTTTAGGTCACATCCTTGCTTACTATCAAAGACTTCCCCAGGACTTCTGCAAATTCCGGGAAGCATGTGTTTTATGGCCACCTGGACCCACTGAAAAACCCACCTCACCAGTGTCTCCCCTTCTAGGACTGTTCTCTCTCTTTGCTACTTTAGAAGCAAGAGATAAGAGCCAAGGAGCATTCCTTTGTCTCTGATTCATTAACAATGAAATATTTATTCTCTTCCTCCATTCCTCATCTCAAGGGGCCTTCAAGCTGTCAGCATCTCCCAGCTACTGAGACCCACACCACCTGCCATCTTCCACACCTGGCACCATCTTCCTTGTCTCATTCATGGACTCCTGATTACGTTCACCTCAACTCCAGACATGGTCCTGGGAGGTTTCATGTAAATATCCCTTCTCACAGGCCAGCATCTTAGTTCTTCAGCCATTTTTCAGGCTGCAGACCAGTTTTGGATTGTAAAGCTTTGCTCACACCCATCAAGGAGGTATAGAAAGACTCAGGAGAGTACAAAGTCAATCAGCCACAATTTCAGGGCCATCACGACCACTGTACATCAAAGTCTCATTATCTCTGTAAAACATCCACTGTTGCCACGTGCCTCAGAAGCGTCAAGTAGAACCACGTCCTGTCTTGACCGATGTGACCACGCCTCACACCCATGGTTTCCCACCTCAGCTGCATCTGCGGCTCCGCTCAGTCTCCTGCTTCCTGTTCTGCCCAGCTCCCACCTCCATCCTCCTGACCCTCCTCCAGGCTCCTAACCTCCTTGGCCATCTGTCCTCTCAGCCAGAACAGGTTCTCATTCACAAAGAAAATGGAGTCTCCATCCTCAGTCCATCCCTCTAAAGCTGTTACATCAGGTTTAACTGGCTTATTTCCTCTTAAGCTAAGTCAGAGGCATAGTGGGTGATCATTACCATCAGCTTCATTATTTTATCTTGTTTGGTAACAATTAGGGGTCAAATACTCTTTTGGTCAAGTTTCATACAAATAAATGAAGCTGCATCTCTCTGATCACAGCCAAGAAAGGGTCTCAAGTTTTAAGGGCTCATGGGATTAGATTGGGTTCACTCAGATAATCCAGTTTAATCTCCTATTTTAAGGTCCTTAACCCTAATCGCATCTGCAGTCTCTCTATCCATATAACATATGCGCAGGTTCTGGGGATGAGCACGAGGACATCTTTGGAGGGTCATGGTTCTGTCCACCACACGCCATAGTTTACATAGCCAGTAACTGACTTGCTCACCATAATTCTTTACACATGTGAGAGGGTAACACAGTGGATCCGGGTCACTGGTGTGAGCAGTTACATCAGTGCCCACGTGGTGACCCCAGCTAGGGCTAAAGCCAGGAGGACTTGTTCCATCTGTTCAAGCTATCATTCCAGAGGTAAAATCTAAAATCTGTGCACTGGGAGAAATCTGGAGAAGTCTTCAAATGTCTGGAGATAAAGAGAAGTACTTAGGAATTGAATCAAGCTGTTTAAATGGTTGAGTTTTTCCCTTTTAACTTTTTCCAGCTCTGTGCAGAGATGGGCGGTGATTCCAAACAGCTACTGTTTCGCATTGAAGCTCCGTGTTTTTCCCAGTGTCCATCCAAATTAGGAGGAGAAAGTCATTCTGAAAGATACCTCTTATTCTCTGAGTTAACTTGCATGGTTGGATGACTTTGTAATTACAACTGCTCATCCAAACAGCTTGAATTTATTCCTACAAAGCTGAGGTCCACAGGCAAGGCAGAATGTCCATGTGGCCATAAAACTGGTCCCAGGGAGGGGCCCTCTGACTATGGAGTGCTTGATTCCTTTTGTTAGTTGAACACATGGGTTTTGAACTCAGCCAAAGATCTTGCCAAGAAAATTTTGAACTAAAAAGAGACTCAAACAACTTAATGAAAAAAAGGATTCTTGTGTTTTTCCAATCCCCTTGGCAACCTCAAGTGAGTAAGGAATGTTTTTTTCCATCACTTTGGGTGTCATTACCAAATAACTTGACACAAGGACGATTCTTGGCAATCTCTTCAGATGGTTTCTTTGACTAAAATTTATTCAACAAAAATCACTTTCATCACTTTTGTTAGGAACTGTCACAAGAGTGAATTATATGTCATCACCTCTCAACCTATGAATGCATGTGAATTAGAATTCTTGGTGCAAGTTTACATCAAAACTGAAACATTCTTATCACTGGAGATCCCCATACGCTTTTCTTAAGCTGTGTGAACTAAGCTGAATTTTTTTGAAGTAAAGTCAGTTACAATGTGTCAGTTTCTGGTGTACAACATAATGTCTCCGTCATGAATATATATACACATATTAGTTTTCATATTCTTTTTCATTAAAGGTTATTATAAGATATTGAATATAGTTCCTTGTGCTGTGCAGAAGAAATTTTAAAATCTATTTTTATATATAGTGGTTAACATTTGCAAATCTCAAACTCCCAAATTTATCCCTTCTCACCCTCTTTCCCTGGTTAACCATAAGATTGTTTACTTTGTCTGCAAGTATTTTTTTTGTAGATGAGATCATTAGAGTCCTATTTTTTCTTTCTTTTTTTTTAGATTCCACATATGAGTGATATCATATGGTATTTTTCTTTCTCTTTCTGGCTTACTTCAGTTAGAATGACGATCTCCAGGTCCATCCATATTGCTACAAATGGCATTATTTTATTCTTTTTTATGGCTGAATACTACTCCATTAAATATATAGATAATAGGATATGTGTGTATACATATGTGTATATATACATGTGTGTTATATATATGTGTGTGTCATATATGTATGACAATCTTTTTATCCATTCATCTGTCAATGGATATTAAAGTTGCTTCCATGTCTTGGCTATTGTAAATAGTGCTGCTAATGAACATTGGGGTGCATGTGTCTTTTCAAATTAGAGTTTCCTCTAGATATATGCCCAGGAGTAGAATTGCTGGATCTTATGGTAAGTCTGTATTCAGCTTTTTAAAGAATCTCTGTACTGTTTTCCACAGTGGCTGCACCAAACTGCATTCCCACCAGCGGTGTAGGAGGCTCCCTTTTCTCCACACCCTCTCCAGCATTTATTGTTTGTGGACATTTTAATGATGCCCATTCTGACTGGTGTGGGATGATACCTCATTGTACTTTTGATGTTCATTTCTCTGATAATTAGCAATATTGAACAGTTTTTAAAATGTGCCTATTGGCCATTTGTATGTCTTCATTGGAGAAATGTCTATTTAGGTCTTTGGCCCTTTTTTTTTTTGCCCATTTTTTATTGTTTTTTGTGTTGTTGTTCAGTTGCCTGAGCTGTTCATATGTTCTGTCTGGAAATTAAACCCTTGTCAGTTGCATCATTTGCAAATATTTTCTCCCTGTCTGTAGGTTGTCTTCGTTTTATGTACGGTATTTTTGCTGTGCAAATCTTGTAAGTTTAATTAGATCCCATTTGCTAATTTTTGCTCTTGTTTCTGTTGCCTGGGCAGCCTGCCCTGGGAGAGCACTGCTGTGATTTATGTCAGAGAATGTTCTGCCTGTGTTCTCTTCTAGGAGGTTTGTGGTGTTCTATTTTGTTTGTTTGTTTGTTTTCAATTTTTCCTGCAAAGAAGATATCAGGCCCACTAGGTTTTTAAAATTTTTGTTCTAATTTTTATGCTTTTTTGCGGGGGTGAGTAATTAGTTTTTTCGTGGGATTTTTTTTTTTTTAAACAGCAGTCCTGGGGATTGAACCCAGGGCCTCATGCATGCTAAGCACACAGTCTACCACTGAGCTATATTCTTTTTTTTTTTTTTAACATTTTTTATTGATTTATAATCATTTTACAATGTTGTGTCAAATTCCAGTGTTCAGCACAATTTTTCAGTCATTCATGGACATATACACACTCATTGTCACTGAGCTATATTCTTATGTTTAAGTCTTTAGTGGCTTTTTGTCTTTGTAAGCCCCTGACTTTTTCTCTTCCCCCGAACACGCTTTTGGGGTTATCCAAATCTGTGCCTCCAAATTGTAATTCTTAGGGCCCCAAATAAACCTCTTATTTGCAGCCTCCTGCGTTATATTTTTGGTTGGCATTACAAAGTGCTGTCGGAGCACAGGGAAGCCCCCTGGGTCTGCCAGGTGGAGCAGACTCTTTAAGGAGCAAAGCAGTCGTGCAGAAATGTGAAGGGTGTGTACAGGGAATGAACTGTATGGACGGGAACAGAGGGAGAAGAGGCACCACGGGAGGGCAGAGGCACCGGAGGGCCTGGTAGACCCAACCCAAGAGTTCCAGTGGCCTCGTGGTGGCTAGCAGGGAGCCACTGAGTAACCTTGCTCTGGGAAGTAAAACAGATGTGCGTGTTAGGAAACTCAGGCAGGCAGGAGCGATGTGGGGAAACCACTGGAGGGAACGCGGCTAGAGGCAGGACAGGCAGGGGGCTGCGTGTCCGCCCAGGTGAGAACGGACGCAGCCAAACCAGGGTGGGGCGACAAGAAGGTGGGCAGAGAGGGCGATGGAGGGGTGGGCTGGTGAGGGCCGGGAGGTGAGGGGCAGGGGCTGGGCCTCTCGAGCTGTCCCGCCTAGCCTCCCAGATTTCTAGAGAACCCTGAGGCCAGCTCCACTTCCCCTTAGTCAAACCAGAGCAGCCTTCTTTGCAGCCACATTGTGACACTGTCACGCTCAACAACAGGAACCATTTGGTTTCCAAATCCAGCAACTGTCGATTGCCCGTCCTGGGAAATCAGTATTCCATTCACAATCCTGCAAATGCCTGCTAATGAATGTGACTCGAACAGATGTTAAAATAATGTTTTGGGTAACTAGGGTGCTCTGTGAACAAGGTTAGTATCTTCCCGTTCCAGTTTTCTGACACCACACATCTGGCATCTTCGCTAATTGAAACTGCTGGGTATCATTTGCCATGAATCCCTCACTGGGCTACTGTGGCATGAAATTATGCCAACGGAAGCAAAACCTAACACGCGATGAACATTGGCAAAACCAGTGACCGTGATAGCGGCTTTGCACGTGGGCTAGGAGACCAGGTTTTCTTCTTGGCACCTGTGGCCAATTCTTTTTAAGGGGAATGCACAAAACAAAATAAGGAATGTTTACTGGATTTGCACTGTAAAGTAAAAATTCACTGGTTATGGAAACAAGAAGGATTCTACTCAAGATGGTTTCTACTCAAGATGCGCTCTGGTCTCTGGAAGGCGGTTTTGACAGCCCAGTGCACATCTTCCACAGCAAAGACCCAAGACAAGCCTGGCTGTTGAGGGCCAGTCACCAGCACACAGTCCTCCTGTCCTCTGAAGGGCCTCTCTGTTTCTTTTCACTTAACTTAGGGGTTAGGTAAACCAGAATACTAATATAATAGTAACTATGTTTGCTGAGCGCTCACTGTGAGCCAGATGTGGCCTAAGAGGTGTCAGTTAATCCTCTTGACAATCCACTGAGGCAGCTGCTGTTATTACTCACACTTTACAGCTGAGGAAACCAAGCGCAGGGAAGTTTGCTGACCTGCTGGAAGACAGGGAGTGGCAGAGCCAGGACGCAGCTCTCCTGACTCACCGCTGCCTCCTGCTGGCTCTAACTGGGAGGAGCTTGGTGACCGCAGGGCCAGGAGGCATACTTTGGGTCTATACGAAACCCTAAGCAAGAGTCTTCTGTGCGAGAAAACAGAAGACCTATCACATTCTTTATATCTATGAAATACAGCTAGAAAATATAATTAAAAAGTAAGATTTCATTTACTATGGTGACCCTACCACCACCAAAAGAAGACTCAAAATACTCGGGTATTAATTTAACTTAGGAACCAAGAGAACTAACCTACGAAAATGGCAAACTCAAAGTGGGGACTGACTCACCTGAATCCATCCTCATTGAAGATTCAGAAGTGTTGACTAGTTTTCCCTGTTTCTCTTTTCTGGATAAACCTGAATAGAAATGTATAATGTTCTAGAAAATATTCTTCGAGAATTTTAATTAACGTGAACACTACAAAGGAAGAATCGCAGTTATCCCTTGGAATCCAGGGCGATTGGTCCCAGGACCCCTCAGAGATACCAAAATCCATGGGTGCTCAGGTGCCTTGCTTGAACCGGTGCACGTCTGCACATAGCCTACATACATGCCCCTTTCACTTTAAATTGCCTCTAGATTGCTGTAATTACCTAACAGGATGTAAATATTATGTAAATTGTTGTCAGTGCACAGCAAATTCAAGTTTTGATCTTTTGGAAATTTCTGGATTTTTTTCCTGAATATTTTTGATCTACAGTTAATTGAATCTGTGGATATTGGACCTGCAGGTAAGAGGGGCTGACTGTCCTTTAAAATCACAATTAAAAACTAAATGTCTCTCCAGAAATTAAATTCAGTCATTATATAAATTTAAATTATAAACCAGGAGCACTACAGCAGAGGGGAAAAGGAAACTGTCACAGACGCTGTTGGAACGTGTCTACAGTTGGGTCGCCAACGGACACATCTGTTTGACTCCCCAAATGGCCAACTATTAAAAAAATTAAAACATATAGAAATCTGTAAAGCACCAGCTCACCCAGCCAGGAAGCAGAAGTAAACCTAAGAACGAAGAATTCAAAGACATTATCAGTTCTAAGATGTCTGGGTATTTAAAAAACTTTTAATCTCATAATGGAATATATTTTGTACCTGTCAAGAAGAAGACAGCAGTCAAGAAATTACATCTGTGACAACACAAGGGACAAAAGCTGTCTGCTAAGTACATGCCAAAAATGGAAACAAAATTGGCTGCTAAATGCCCATGGTTCAGTCCAGGAGTGATTCACAGCAGGTGAATTAAGAGTGTACAAGGTCGGGGCAGGTAGCGCTCAGAGGCAGAGTGGGTGCTTAGCACGTAGAAGGTTCTGGGTTCAATCCCTGGTCCCTCCATTAAAAAAAAAGTGTGCAAGGACGAAAACAGAAAGAGAAAATACACAAAAGTACTTAGCGTCTCTAACAATTAAAGGAAAGGCATTTTAAGTAACTGAAGGTACTATTACCATAAACAATAAACACGAACGTCTTAGTGTCTTCGTAAGCCTCGTCCAACCACAAGATAACAAATGCTGGCAAAACATGGAAACAGGAGCAGACGAAGGTTGCCAAGTGCTCCTTCTGGGTGGCGCTGGGCCTGCAGCTCTGACTGACGTCGTGGTGCCTGGGCTGTTTTACAGCCATTTGATGACTCCTTGGGGTGGGCCGGCTTGGGGATTTTCCTCCGGTAGAGATGCAAATAATTCCTGTCTAGTGCACAAGGTAACACCAAAGCTTACAGTCTATGGCCTCGGATACTGAACTTGTGAATCCCCAGCGCCTCAAATGCTCTTTGAGCTGATTCTGATGTCTTACTGGTTCCCTCATCAATGAATGGATTTGATGACATTTGGCATATGCTTGCTTTATATTTGCATAAGAGTCACGATTTTAACTTACTGAAAATTTGCTTTAGCACTTTCAGAGGTCATCCCATTGAGATGGCCAATGGCCCCAGAGCCAGTTCAACGGCCTGACTTGAGAAGTGCGCCTACAGGTGGCTTAAGCCCAGACAAGACCTTCCTGACTTCCAGAGAGACTCTGAAATGGTGATGAAACAACCAGTACTGATTATGGTGTGTTTTTGCTTTTGCTAGTGTTTTTCTGGTTTTGCAGTTCTGTTTTGTTTCTGATTCGCACAAGGCCACTGACCCCCATTCATGCCAGCAGTGGTTGGAAATTTGCTGGTATGGCCCCATGACTGGGCGTCTTTGCTGAATGGCCGTGGAGATTTGCTCTGTCTCGGGTGGATATTTGCTCTGTCTCGGATAGAGATGACACGCATTGTCTTTGTTTGTATATTTGTGATCACAATTCAATCAATCACATTTTTTTAAGTGAAAGTAAGTTTATTAGAGATATACATGCTCCATAGACAGAGTGGGGTCCATCTCACTCAGAAGGGAAAATGGCTTAGGAGAGACACTCTGTGGGCAGGATGTGGGCCATCTCAGAAAGGTGAGAGGGAGAGAGACCAAGAGCTGTGGAGTGTTTAGTTTAAAGTAAAGTAGACACACACTCCGTAGACAGAGCGAGGGCTCAAAAGGCAAGAGAGAGAGCGACCAATCAACCAGACATTTGACGCCCACTGTGCAGGGCTCTCTGGGATCAGGACAAGTGAGATTTTGTGTTTCTCTGTTTACCCTCTGATTGTGGCTGAACCTGTAGAACTAAGCTCTAAGCTGTAAGCTCTCTGTGTGTTAATGCACCTGTGTGTCTATGATTTAGAACAGCCTTCACCTCTAATTGCGCAAGTGTGAAATAGTTCTTTCCATCCAGAGGTTAATAATAATTACCCCTCTTCAGTTAAAGGAACTCTGTTCTGATTGTTCATAGGGATAAGAGCAAGCCTAAACACATTGAATATTCACAAAATGTACAGAAAATAAACAAGCTGTACCTTTAATATTTTGAAAGTGCTAAGCTTTTGGTGAGGGGTAATCATCCTTACAAAAACTGCTAGCTCAGAAACACTTTAAAAATCCAAGTTTATCAAAATAAGGCGTATTTTTGGACAAATCAGACTTGTTTGACAATTTTGGGTTAAAAAAGAACATAAACAATTTTATGTTTCTTCTCTGATTTATCAGTACTAAGTGAACTACAAGCACACATTTAATTTTTCATAAGATTGATTTATTTTGTCTTAAAGAGATTAGTTAACTTGAACTTCATAAATTTCTTATGTTGGTTACTCATCAAATAAGCTAACATTACTCCTGTATACACCTTAAGGTTATTAAAATGTGTATTTGTGTTCAACTAAACTGATCATAATGTCAACAAATGTTTTTATAATAGCAATTAAGTTTTGTAGTATGTCAGCTTAAACATAATGTCCAAAATCCTCAGATAACTCCAAAACTTGGATTAATAATAAATCAATTTAATTAATGAATAACTTTTTGGTACTGGAGTAATTTCTAAGTAAGACTTAATTCGGAACACCAATTACTAAGCATGATTTTAAGTATTTGGTTTTTACTTTGGGGTGGTTTTTTTTTAGTACACAATAAGTGATTATATCTTTGGGTCACATTAAAAAAAGTGTTCATTTTGTCACTTTAAGAGGGTGTGTGTGTGTGTGTGTGATGAAGAGAGTTGTGTTATGCATATCCTTGAGCTTTGCTAGTCACGGAAATGCTTATTTGTAACAAACAGTTCTCAGTTACCTGGCTCCCATTTTTCTGTTTGAAATATACTTTAGTTACTTTGGTTACAAGTTACAGTATTCATGGCTAAAACTATACCAGGAGCAATAGTGACAGAAAATTACAACTGTGTATGCAAAGTAATGAGGTGAATTTTTGTTTTCAGAGAAAAAAGAGTTTTGTCTTAAAAATAAAATGTTTGTTTCAGAATGGGAGACTATGATGAAAGATACAATTTGAGTGAGTAACAAGTTGTCGAGGGTGTAAGACAAGCTGATTTTACTTGCTTTCCTTTTTACTCCTTGAGTGTGAACAGAAACCATGAGACGTGCTAAATTTTGACACTTTGCCAGCTTTGGTGGCTTATTCACTAAGGAATTGTTTGTGGGGGGGAATAGCTCAGCGGTAGAGCGTGTGCTGAGCAGGCGTGAGGTCCTGGGTTCGATCCTGAGTACCTCCATTAAAACAGCTAACTAAATAAGTAAACCTAATAACCTCTCCCCCCAAACAAAACAAAAACAAACAAAAAGAAATTGTTGGGGGGAGGGTATAGCCCAAGTGGTAGGGCGCATGCTTAGCACGCAGGAGGTTCTGGGGACAATTCTCAGTAAATCCTCTAAAAATAAATAAACCTAATTGCCTCCCTCCACCCTGCCAAAATAAAATAATTAAATAATACAACAAAAAATAAATACAATTTTTTAAAAGAAATTGTTTAAAAATAGGGGAGCATCAGAAAACATGTACTTCTGTGTATTCTATTAACGCAAACTGGGACTTGGCTTCCTCCCTGTTACGTGAGAGCCTGGTCCCAGGGCTCATGCCAAGGGGCTGCAGGGGGTTACCGCCTTAGAAAGCTACTCAGGCAGCCCGGATTCCCGTTTCCTAAAGTCGTGTCCTTGGTTACTCAAAATGCAAAACGTTCCTCTCTTGTGAAAGAGCTAAGCCTCCTCACAAGACTCTGCTTCCTTCCATGTTTATTTTTAAATATTTTCACGTCAGTTAAATAAGTAACTGAGCAACAATTCTTAGGCTCCCTGGGATCCTGTCTTAATAAAGTACCCAGACATCCTCTGACATTCTTTGGATTTTGTCTTCCTAAAATCAAGCCTTAACATTTTAAAAAGGGGAGGGGCTCTCTTTTACACTTAAACTATTTTTGAAATTTCCCAGATGACCCTTGGAAATCACAAAGATGTATTCTTCCACCTTATAAGAGGAGAGAGGCTAGAAATAATTGGGTTCGCTTGGTACGCTCCATATTTCGGTATTAGCCCAACAAAAGAACTGCGCAGAATAAACTCTCAGACCAGAAGAGACAGCCAGCCAGCCTTCCCTAAGCTACGTTCGTGTCGGTGAAATGTTATTAACAGTGATATTCCAAAACTTGCATGTTTTGTGGGAAGGTCTTGGAGACTTTTAGTGCCCTCAGTACCTCTGGTATGTTCTTACTTTCAGGGGAACATTGGTTAAATCTTTACGAAGGAGTTAAGCACTGGCCCCCACAGAGAATTCCGGTTTCCTCCATCCTGACCCTGCTCTTTGCTGTGACATATTAACCACAGCTATTCCATCTCCTGGCTGCACAGGCATCTGCTGCCCTCAGATGCTTGTCTGAAGGCTCAGAGATAAGGCAGGATGTGACCTTCATGCAATGACAGTCTCAGAACCCTGTGGAAAGGTGTGTCAGAGGCACTTTAAATGACTGATGTTCAAAGAATAGACGCTTGTGAGCTGACGCTGCTTAGGGAACACTCAGACAGTCCAGGGAGCCAAATGGGGACTTCCAGCTCTCTCTTTAATCCAGATGCAGGCGGACCTCAGGAGAGCACGTGGCTGCCCCAAGATACAGCCGCAGGGGAATTGATTCCATAGGACTGAACTGAGGGAAACTTCACCGTTGGATTTTGTTCAGAATATTGCTGGAATTATTTTTAATACTCAGGTTTCCGTGCCAATAGTAGGAAGCCCTTGCTCTGCCTTTTTAAGCGTAGCTCTCAGTGTAGTACCCTTTGCTTTTGTAAACGGAAATGCTTGTACATTTTTAATGTATAAACCTTTTGAAACTTTTGTACATTTTTAATGGCGTCTGATTCTCACACTTCAGAATTCAGAAAACAAAGACTTCTACTGAATCACCTCACTTTTCATATGAACATCATTATTTGCATAGTTGAATAATAATTCACCCTCCTTTTTGCCAGGAAATCATGGAGAAATCACTTGTGCAATCAAGACCTTACCCTGAGTGCTATATCTGAGAACGGTTCTTAGGTCTAAACAGGTGTCACAGGTGGCATCTGGTAAGTAGAGCGTCTTGGGCTTCGGAGTTGCTCAATATTGTGTGGTTCTAAGTTTGCAGAGTTAACTCAGGTTGGTCTAATGGGTAATTAATTTTCTCGCCACAATCATGTAAATGATTAGGCCAACCAAATCTAAGGAGACCAGCCTTTCTGTATGTAAAATAATCTTTGGGGATTATTTCTGACTGCAAGTGAGGGGAACTGTCAGAATAATTATGCAAAACTTGGAAACAGACAAAAGAGATTTCTGGGTGCTCTTTTAGCTCAGGGCTAGGTTTGCCCTTTGACTTTCTCCCTGTCAACTGGGCCATTTTACAACTCTTTAAAGGTTAACCTAAAGAGTTCTGGGAGTGAGGCAAGTAATCTGTCTGGTGGAAAAGAGAACCACGAGGGTTGCTGTCTATTGCCCTGTAAGGATGTTAAACAGTTTTTATCTAACCTGGCAACCTTACCCTAACAATCCTTTATTAAATTGCCTCTAAGTGCTTTCAGCTCTGCAAGGGCTCTTTGTACTAACATCTTCCTGGATTTCTTGTTAATTGATGAGTTGAATAAAAATCTCTGAAATGCATTTTTTATATTTGTGTCAAGGTTATAATTTTACCTGTTTTAGCAGAGGTTCAAAATGTTTGTTAAAGAAATACAGAACCCCACAGATGAAGATTCGGACCATGCACTTAAAGATGGGAGAGAGGGGCTGAAATTAGTCCTTCCACGAATCCTCTTCCGTGTCCTGGGGCTGCGTCCATCCACAGGAGGGACATGTTTCTCTTCATACAAACATGTGCCTACAGGCTGCTTTCTCCTAATTTGCACCAAGGCACTGATAGGCGAGTGGTAGCCCTAAGTGTATCTATCAGGATGAAAAAAAAAGTTTGAAAGTATAAAACCCAGTGAAGCAGGTCCTGCATGAAAACTGGTATGAATATGTTGTGGGTAACGTGGAAATGCTTTCATTCTCTGAAAGGAAATCCGTCAATATGTCACAAGTTATGAAACTCACCATAATTTAACTCAATGATCCTATTTTAGGGTGCATAGCTGAGAAGACAGATTCTCCCCCACCCCCTTCTCCTCCAAAAAATAGCTGTGTACCTAACAGCTCATTGATAACATGGAAACATTTCCAACACCATACATAGTTGCACAGTGGACTACACAATGCCTTTGAGTGTTCCTACAAATGATACATGAGAGAGAGTAGACTGAAAAATCACTTGGTGGCAGGATCACGCATCCCCAGCCCCCCAGCCCCTGGCAGGCATGGCGCTCACTGCACGTGTGGATACATTTGTACAGAATACACTTGTACAGGGTACGCACACTTAGACGTTATAAGGCA
The DNA here is from genome assembly GCF_048564905.1 of Vicugna pacos. Classification (NCBI taxonomy): domain Eukaryota; kingdom Metazoa; phylum Chordata; class Mammalia; order Artiodactyla; family Camelidae; genus Vicugna; species Vicugna pacos. The sequence continues at coordinate 4,884,130 of NC_133021.1, read as the reverse complement.
CGTATGGCCATCCAATTCCGACGAGGCTGGGAAGGATTCCAGGTGTGCTGCCAAGTCTGAACTTCGCACCGTGGCTGAGGACAGCTGTAGAGCATGTAGACTGAAAACAGTCTAAAGGGAAGTAGTTGTGACCGTGTGGACAAAGGTTAATGCGGGATGAGGACGGCCCCAGCGTTCCGGGTCTCAAAGACTGGCAGGTAAGAGACGAAGAGTCTCCATTTATTCGATAAAGGAGAGTTTGAGGTGATGGAAATAGCAGCCAGCTTGACATTGGTTCTTCCTCTGTAAAGCTGATAATTTCTAATTAATCTGGTGTTAACAGTCTTAATTTTAAAAAAATCTTAAAGGACCCGATTCTCTGTTCAAGCAGAAACACCTTGGATTTCCCCGGGACTATCACTAGAGGGCCACCTAACCGTGTGCACTGACATCTCGGAGCCCGAACTCGCCAGTGCAGCCCCGGGACCAGCCCCGTCAGGGGACTCGTTAGAAATGCAGACTCGGGGCCCCCGGAGACCCACAGAATCATAATCTGCACCTTTGACGAGCTCCCCAGGGGCGGGGTGCACGCTGAAGGGTGAGAAGCCCTGCCCGGGGCGCACAGGGCTCTCCCACCTTCCTGTTAGCGACGTGTCAGCCTCGTGGCTCATTTGCTGCGTTCATCACGCCCACCCTGTTCCTCCACATCTCCCCGTGGCCGTTGTCGCTTTTGTCCCTCTGGACGTGGAAAAGCAGGGCAGGAGGAACTTTTAACGCTGACCCAGCCGACCCCACAGCTGCCCGGCACTTTCCAGGGCCAGCGCTTTTCCCGCCGGCACAGAGCAGCTGTTAACACTCTCTTGCGTTTCTGCGGGAGAAGAAGAAACCTTGCTTCTGATTTACCAACACAGAAGTAGAGGCTTTTTAAAGTGTGTTTACCATGGAGGCCACATTTTAAAGTAAGATTTAGCTCTTGAAATCAGTCTGTCCAGAACCAAACACAGCCAGCCCCTCTCCCGCCGCCCCAGACACACACACTCTAACAGCAGGAAGGGAGGAAGGGGGGAAGAGAGGAAGTGGTCCCTCTACGGAAGGCTGGGCTGGATCCCGGTGGACAGGAGCGTCATGTGATGTAACCAAGCAGGACCCTCGGGGCCCTTCCCGGGACAGACCCCTCCCCCAGGCAGACCCCTCCGCCAGATCCTCTGCGGCAGCTCCTCTCTCTTGAGGACCTACACGATAGTATCTCACGCAGATTTCCCGAGTTTCTCAGATGCTGAAAACACCACCCAATGGAAGAAATTAACTACTTGATGATCAGGAGCCCGTGGCCCTCAGACCTTCGGGGGCACCATCAACCAGAGAGCTGCACACAGCTGACCACAGACCCTGGGCTGCTCCTCCCTCAGCTGGACTTTAAAAAGGCTCAGCTGAAGCCCTTCGGGGAGTTCGGGGTTTGGGGGGCACCAGCCACCCATTCTCCTTTCTCAGCCCAGCAGTAGACCTTTCTCTGCTCCAAACTCTGACATTTAGGCATTGTTTCGTGAACCTTGGCTCAGTACAGTGGGACTGGCTCAAGGCATCTCTGCCGTGGGTCCTCTCCACCAGGTGCTGGCAGGTTTGGGGCAGTAAGGCAAACTGTCTGCTCCATCTCTTCCTTTCATGCTAGCGGAATCCTACCAACCAACTTCTGTGTTTCCCGGCATCTTACTGCTCTCGAGGAGGCAGCCTGGGCTCACCCTCAGCACGGGGAGGCAGGGCTGCAGGGGCTGGAAACACTCCCAGGGCAGCAACCAGAGCCTTGACCTGTCTCCTGAATTACAGCTCAGATATGTTTTAAAAATCTAATGCAGTGGCTCTCAAACTTCCCAGGGCATCAGGAACCCCTAGAGGGCCTTTTAAAACACAGATTGCTGGGCCCCACCTACAAAGTATCTGACCCCATTGGTGTGAGGTGGGACCTGAGAGTTCACGATTCTACCGTGTTCCTGATGGTGTCGGTGCAGATTGGTGATCAGATGCTGAACACCGCTGAGATGTTCTAAAGCATCTTTTAAAAAAATTGAAGTATAGTTGGTTTATGATGTTGCTTTCTCACGTACAGCATAGTGATGTATAATTTTACATACATATTTTTTCATTATAAATTGTTATAAAACATTGAATACAGTTCCCTGTGCTATACAGTAGGACCTTGTTGTTTATCTGTTTTATATATAGTAGTTTGTTTCTGCTAATCCTGAACTCCTGATTTATCCCTGCCCCACTTCCCCTTTGGTAACCTTAATTTTTTTTTTCATTTTTCAGTTTTGTTAGGTAGAATTGTTACAGTTTGACTGCACATACCCAGTATGTTGCATGTAAATATGTATACACAATATAATGCACATTTAAAAAAAAATTTATATATATATATATACTGTTTATTGTTTCTAAGAACATTTAAAACTTTAGCTTTTTAAACTTACATATTTATCAAAGGAATAAAGCCAACCCCAAAATAAGAATTAATTAAAAAAGATACACACACACCACTATTAACAGCAACATTATTTATAACTGCCAAGATATGGAAGCACCCTAAGTGCACATCAATAGATGAACGGATAAAGACCATGCAGCACATACACATAATGGAACACAACTCACTCATAAGAAAGAAGGATATTCTGCCACTTGTGGTCCTTCATTCACTTTTCTTTTCACTTCAAAACCAGAATTTAATAGCTGGCATAAACATTTTCATTGCATCAAAAACAACATAATACCTAGAAATAAACTTAACCAAGGAGGTGGTAACCATAAATTTATTTTCTATGTCTGTGATTCTCTTTCTGTTTTATAAATAAGCTACTTTGGGTCTTTTTTTTTTTTAAGATTCCACATATGGGTGATATCATATGGTACTTGTCTTTCTCTGTCTGACTTCACTTAGAATGGTGATCTCCAGGTCCAACCATGTTGCTGCAAATGGCATTATTTTATTCTTTTTTATGGCTGAGTAGTAGTCCATTGTATAAATATACCACACCTTCTTTGTGGACATTTAGGTTGCTTCCATGCCTTGGCTGTTGTAAATAGGGCTGCTATGAACACTGGGGTGCACGTATCTTTTTGAATTAGAGTTTTCTCCAGATACATGCCCAGGAGTGGGCTTGCTGGGTCATATTCATTACTAAAGATTTTTAAAGAATAATGTTTAAAGAACCCGCTTTTTGCAGAGACCTTTATCAGATTACAGAAGCCTCCTTCTAGTCACAGTTTGTTATGATTTTTTACTTTGAATGGGTGTTGAATTTTGTCAGACTTTTCTGCACTGTTCAGAAAATGATATAATTTTCCTCCTTATTCGCTTAGTAAAGAAAATTGCACTTGCACCAGTTTTTCAAACGTTGAACTGAATTTGCAGTTGTGGAATAAACATCATTCAGTTGGGAAAAAAACAATGCCACTCACTTACTGGGTTACTGTGAACAGCCTTAGCATAGTAACTGGTATGTCATAGTGCTCAGTAAACGTCTTCAGCCATTACTTATTACAAACTGGGGAAAGACTGAGCTGTGAGTCTCAGTCTCCCCACAAAACCTTGCTAATGTTTTTACCCTTTGAATTCCTGGGGGAAGGTAACTGAGTGATCTGTAGCCAGTGAATTCCCCAACATAACTGTTTCAAAGAATATATTCCTGCAAATACAGTTAGCTCTTAAACATGATATAAGCATTGTCACCAATGAATGCCGAGGACATTGTGAGATAAACGGACATTTAACACTTAATGCACTTAAGCAGCATACACAGTGATTATTACTAACATGCCAAGTGCTGGCCAGGGCACAGCTTTAGACAATTTTCCCGCCTAACAGCTCTTTACTGCCACGTATTTACATTTGCCATTGTTTGGGATCCAAACAGATAGATTTCTATTACTTTGACACATTAAAAGCCACCAAGTAATATGGGTAGGTAGGCAGACCCCAAGAAATCTTTTAAGGTATGAGTGTCAGAGTTCAGTTTTTTGTTTGTTTATTTAGATCACAAGACTGCCACCTAGTGGCATGAATGATTAGTGCAGACACAGTCAAACAGGTTGTAAGAAAAAAAGAGGGAACTAAAATTTAAGGGCCTACTGTGTGCCAAGCATTGCAATAAGTAATTTATTTCTTTACATCTTTCCATCTCCTCCAAGATTCTTCTCCTATGTGAGAGCACCCTTTCCCATGACGATGTAAAGTAAATGAATTAACAGATACAGTGTCCGGAACATAAGAACTAGAGGGTAGCTCTGACGATGATGGTGATGGCGAAATTTAGATCACAAGCTTCCTGGGGACAGAGATCACATCATATATTACTGCGTCCTCTACAGTCCCTCGCAGTGGTCCACACTCAGCGATCACGTGCTAGGTGATTGATAGACCCACCCTTGAGAGCAGGAATGCAGTCACTTGGGGCAGGGGGCGTCAGGACACTCTCTCCTCTTAGTGTTTGAAAGTTGAAGCCTAATACTCAGGCAGAATCTAAAACAAACAAACAAAAAAAGACAAATGAACTTATATATAAAACAGAAACAGACTCACAGACATAGAATACAAACTTGTAGTTGCCGGGGAGGTGGGGTGGGAAGGGATAAACTGGGAATTCGAGACTTGCAGATACTGACAAGTATATATAAAACAGATAAACAAGTTTATACTGTATAGCACAGGGAACTATATTCAGTATCTTATAGTAGCTCGTGAGAAAGAACATGAACATGAATATATGTGTATTCATGTATGACTGAAGAATTGTGCTGTACACCATAAATTGACACAACATTGTAAACTGACTATACTCAATTAAAAAAAAAAAGAAAGTTGAAGCCTAGGATTTGAGATGAGAGACAACATGGGATCTCTGGGTGGGATTTCTGGGACTGTGTATGGACATCTGGAAGGGCATTCTTCCTGGCATTTGGAAGATGAGCTTCAAATAAGATAAGGATAGTGTTGGCACACCAGTTAGGATGCATTCTAACTGCGTGAAGTTGAAAAATCTCACTAATACAGACTTTTTTTCCCCTCTTGTTAAGATGTCTGGAAGTAGGTGACTCAGGGATTCCAGTGCCCTGGGTGAACATCTATTTCCTCATGTTCACAAAATGGCTGCTGCACTCCAGGAATCACATTCTCACACAACTGCATTCCAGGCAGGGAAAGCCGGAGCGGGTAGAAAACTTACCTTCATCTTTGGGTACTGTTCTCCCTTTCTTCATGAAGAAACTCGGTGTCTGCCCAGAGCGGCTGCACCCTGCCACCCAAGGCAGAACTTTATGCAACAACTTGTCTGTCTTGTGAGTACAGTGATTTCAGATTGATTTGTTTCTTAGAGGAAAAAATGAGCAGTCAAAGCAGAAAGCAAATTAGGTGTCTCAACTACTTTCCACCCAGAGTAGATCCTCCTTATCCTTGGGGGGTTATGCTCCAATACCCCCAGTGGATGCCTGAAACCACGGACAGTACCAAACCCCATATGTACTGCATTTTCCCCCATACATGCATACATATGACATTTAACTTATAAATTAGGCACAGTAAGAGATTGACAACAATAAGTCATAATAAAACAAAACAGTTAAATATAACAATAAACTGTAATCGCAGTTATGTGAATGCGGTCTCTCTCTCCACCTACTCTCCCGTCTTGCAGTGATGTGAAAACAGCCACATGAGGTGATGAGGTCCGGTGAATGATGTAGGCTGGGGCGTTGGCTACAACTGACCTTCTGACAACACATCACCATCCTCTTCAGGTGACCCCAAATCATGGAGCCAAGGTTGGTTGTCAGGAACAGATGATGTCAGCGGTTGGGGAACCTGGACGGGACACAGCATGACAGTAGATTTCATCCCATTACTCAGAACAACATGCGATAAAAATTATGAATTGTTTATTTCTGGAATTTTCCACTTAATGTTTTCAGACCTCAGGTGACCAAGGGTAACGAACTTCGGAAAGTGAAACCGCAGGTATGGGGAGATGACTGTAACTTTTTAGGCTAGAAATTGTGGGCGCCCGTGATTTATAGACACAGCTTGGCCCTAACTCTGAAGGAAATTATGGTCTGTTGGAGGGCCAGACATGAAAATGCATACTTCTAGTATCATTTAGCGTAGTGTGCTGTGAGGCCCACCGTTCACAGGCAATTAGCCCCGCTAGGAGTATCCAGGAAGGCCTCCTGGAGGGGGCAGAGTTTAGTGTGGGACCTTCAGGATGACAGTGCAAAGGAACAGTGTTGTGGGAGAAGACAGAATGAGGGAAGGACAGGGACATTATTCTGTACGTGGATACACACGGTGGATACATACCTTTGTCCACATCCAGAGAAAGCACACCACCAAGAGTTAACCTTAGTGTGCACAGTGGACTTTGGCTGATGCTACGTGTCCAGGTAGGTTCATCTCATAACAGGTATCACCCTGGTGTGCGAGGATCGGGGCGGGAGGTATATGGGAACTCTGTCCTTTCTGATCAATTTTGCTGTGAACCTAAAACTACTCTAAAAAATAAAATCTATTAAAAGTAAAAGGCAAAAAAATTTCTTCTGTATAGAACAGGGAACCATATTAAATATCTTGTAATAACCTTTAATGAAAATATGAAAACAAATGTATGTATGTATATCCATGACTGGAACATTGTGCTGGACACCAGAAATCGATACATTGTAACTGACTGTACTTCAACTTTTTAAAAGGCAAAAAATAAAAAAAAAAGGGCACAGGACACTTGGATTCTTAAAAGAATGTAGTTCCTTAGGTGCTCGAGGAAGGAAACAGTGAGTGATCACAAACAGTAGGAACAATATTTAGTGAGTGTCCAGTATGGCCCAGGCTGTGTTAAATGGACCAGGAGTATAATCAACTGTTAGAACGATGTCCTTATGTTATTACAGCTTCTGGAGTAGGACCTGTTGTTACAATCAAGTCCTGGAATAGTGCCTCCCCCTGACTCCCCGCCCTCGTGAAGCCCTCACCCACATGGACGCAGGGCTTCTCGTGATCTGCTGTGGCATGTTGGACACTGTTAACAGAGCCATAGACCATTTGCACATTAGGCTGTGGTCTTTCGGTTGAGAACACTCCCACCACCGTGTGGGGAAGCCTGGGCCGGCTGCTGGAAGACCAGACCAGTGGGACCCAGCCTAGAGCAGCCAGCCTATCAACCACCAGACAGAACAGAAAGGCCTGCCCTGTGTCCAGTCCCAGCAGAGTTGCTGGCCACCACATAGTGAGCCAGATTTCAAACCAGCCAGGCATGCTTCCACCCCAGGGCCTTTGTACATGCTATTCTAACTGGGATAGCCTTCATGTCTTTGCTTAAATGGAAACTTCAATAAGACCTGCCTTGATCATCAAATTGAAAATTTAGTTCCAAAGAAGGGAGGGTGTAGCTCAGTGGTAGAGCACGTGCTTAGGATGCAGGATGTCCTGGGTTCCATCCCCAGTATCTCCATTAAAATTTTAAAAATAAATACATAATGAACCTATTCTCCTCCCCCAAGAAGAAAAAAAAATTAAAAACAATTCAGTTCCTAACTCCTGACACTTCCTATACCCCGTCCCTGCTTTCTTTGTTTCTAATGGTGACCCCCTTCCAATAGGATATACAATGTACACATGGGTTTTGTTTAGCTCCTGTCTTCTTCAGGAACCTTATCTTGTTTGCTGCTGTGTCTCCATCCTTGAGAACAGTGTCTGGCACTGCAGGTTCTCCGTAAATATTTATTGAATGAATAAACTGGAAATTCTGTTCATCGCAGTTTTAGAAATACCTCTGCCAGTCCCTAAGTCATTCAAACTATCATGGCTATAAATAATGTGGGTGCCACTAAAACCACAAGCCTAAATCCACGGCTATTGAAATCCCAGAAGTACAGAAATTCCCTGAAAGAGGTAAGAGGGGAGCCATCATAGCTCCAAAAGCTTTGCTCTGTTGTTTCTGCAAATACACTCAGAACAGAACCCCAATTTCTGGAAACTAGGGCCCCACCCAGTAAAAGCAGTTTTCTTTGCGAGATCTTCGTGCACCGGGCCCTGCGCTAATGTTCCAGAGGCTTTCAGAGTGGTGTTCGAGGTCCGGAACCCCTCCTCCTCCCCCGCCTCCGCCCCGTTTCTCCTCCTGCCCCATCACTTTCTGAGTCCTGGTCAACTGGACCTTCTGGGAGCTCCCTGAACGCTTAGGGAGCGATCTTCCTGGGTCTCCACCCACGCGCTCTCCTTTGCCTGGAAGGAATTCTCTTCCCCTTGCCGCCTGGATTTCTCTGCCGCTCACCCTTGGAGACCAGGTTCAAGCGGCAGTTTCTCTAGGACCTTCTCCGGCTCCCTCCCACCCAGTCACTGTTCTTCCACGGTGTTGCCCACGACGACAATAACCGTTTGTACTGAGCCCATGGTTTCCTTGCCCAAATCTCGGTGGCCCATAAGCATCTCGAGGTTAGGGACTCTGTGTGTAAGGCTTGATTTTACGTCTCCAAGACTGAGCGAAACAAACGTTGGCCGAAAACACGAGGCAGTGACAAAATACGGCTGCATCACAGGGCTGATGCTCCGCGCCCGGCTCCTGGGTCCTGAGAGCTTTACGCACGGGTTTCTCGTTCTAGAGCTGAGCCTGGGTTGCCGGGAAGCGGGAAAGCGCAGTTCCCTGGAAGGAATTCAGCTGTGAGGGTGGGGCCTTGTTCTGACGTTCAGAGGAGTCCAGCTGAGGTTTGGCACATTTTTTTGATAAACACGAATGTGAACACATTTAAACACACATCAGCCAAAATGAACCAGACTTTAAAAACGAGCAAAGGGCAAACACAGAAAAACAAATCCAAGTGAGTCAGAGGAAAAGGAAGCAACGAGGTTAAGTCCTGCAGAGATTCGCTTTCGTTTTAAGCAAAGAGGGGAAATCAGCGGGCGAAGAAATCAAATACCCCGCTCCCCTGCGTCTGGGAGGAAGACGAGCGCGGGGGAAGGCGTGGTGCGCGTCTGGCTGCGCCCGGAGCCGCGCCCTGGGCTTCAGCCGCCCCTGCATCCAGCCCGGCTGCCCAGGTCCAGCGGGTTGCCGGGCGGACGTTCGCAACAAGAACTGTTGACGGAAGGAAGGAATGAACGATCCTCTTTCAAACCCCAAAGCTTTATTCGGGCAAATGAATGATTCTCACTCCAGCTTTTCTGACTTGACTCCAAAGCCTTGTCCAAGGCTGGTGCTGGGTCCCTGTTTCATTCCCTTCCCTTCATCCAGCGCACTTCCTTCCCTGCAGAGCTTTCCCCGTCTCCCTGCAGAGAGACACGGTTTCCAGAAGATGAATGGGGAGGAAAGAGCCGGAGTTAGCAGCCAGGGCTTTAACGTCCAAAGAGACTTCGCAGTGTCTTTATCTCCTCTCTTGTTTGCATGGCTTTTTCTTTTTAATTAATTCAGTTCTTTTTATCTGGCAGTTCCACTTAACTTTGGCTCAGGGCTAGAGATGTTGCCTTAAAAAATTAAAGCAAACGAACAAGTTTCTGTGGCTAGGACTTCCAGTACTGTGTTGAATAGGAGTGGTGATAGTGGGCATCCTTGTCTTGTCCCAGATTTTAGTGGGAAGCTTTTGAGTTTTTCACCGTTGAGTACTATGCTGGCTGTAGGTTTGTCATATATAGCTTTTATTATGTTGAGATATGTTCCCTCTATACCCACTTTGGCGAGAGTTTTTATCATAAATGGGTGTTGAATTTTATCAGATGCTTTTTCTGCATCGATTGAGATGATCATGTGGTTTTTGTCCTTTCTCTAGTTGATGTGATGTATTACATTGATTGATTTGCATATGTTGAACCAGCCTTGTGTCCCTGGGATGAACCCCACTTGGTCATGATGTATAATCTTTTTTATGTGTTGTTGGATTCTATTTGCTAAAATTTTGGTGAGGATTTTGTCGTCAATGTTCATCAGTGATATTGGCCTATAATTCTCTTTTTTTTGTAGTGTCTTTGCCTGTTTTTGGTATCGGGGTGATGGTGGCTTCATAGAATGAGTTTGGGAGTATTCCCTCCTTTTCAATCGTCTGGAAGAGTTTGAGAAGGACTGGTATGAGTTCTTCTTTGTATGTTTGGTAGAATTCCCCGGTGAAGCCATCCGGTCCTGGTCTTTTATTTGTAGAGAGGTTTTTAATTGCTATTTCTATTTCCTTTCTAGTGATCGGATTGTTCAAGTGTTCAGTTTCTTCTTGATTCAGTTTTGGTGGACAATATGTTTCCAGAAACTTGTCCACCTCCTCTAGGTTATCCAGTTTGTTTCCATATAGTTTTTCCTAATATTCTCATATGATAATCTGTATTTCTATTTTGTTTGTTGTAATTTCTCCATTTTCCTTTCTTATTTTGCTAATTTGTGCTCTCTCTTTTTTCTTCTTTGTGAGTTTGGCCAGAGGTTTGTCGATTTTATTTACTTTTTCAAAAAACCAGCTTTTGGTTCGGTTGATTTTTTCTATGGTCTTGTTAATCTCTATTGTATTTAATTCCTCTCTGATCTTTATAATTTCCTTCATTCTGCTTCTTTTTGGGGCTTTTTGTTCTTCTTTTTCTAATTCATTGAGGTGGTGTGTTAACTTGTTTATTTGAGATTGTTCTTCTTTTTTGAGGAAGGCCTGTATCGCTATAAACTTCCCTCTTAGCACTGTCTTTGCTGTGTCCCATTGGTTTTGAGTGGTTGTGCTTTCATTATCATTTGTCTCAAGGTATTTTTTAATTTCAGCATTGATTTCCACATTGATCCATTGTTTTTTCAATAACATATTGTTTAATCTCCATGCTTTCCTTGTTTTCTCCTTTGTTTCTCTGTTGTTGATTTCCAGTTTCATGGCATTGTGGTCAGTAAAGATGCTTGAGATGATTTCTATCTTCTTAAAATTGTTGAGATTTCTTTTGTGCCCAAGTAGATGATCGATCCTGGAAAATGTTCCATGTGCACGTGAAAAGAACGTATATCCTATTTTTGGGGGACGTAATGCTCTGAAAATATCCACCAAATCTAGTTTTTCTATTGTAGTATTTAATTTCTCTGTTGCCTTGTTTATTTTCTGTCTGGAAGATCTGTCTAGTGATGTTAATGCAGTGTTAAAATCTCCAACTATGATTGTATTCCCATCAATATCCCACATTGTCTCTGTTAGTAATTCTTGTATGTACTTAGGTGTTCCTATACTGGGTGCATATATATTAACGAGTGTGATATCTTCATCTTGTATCACTCCTTTAATCATTATAAAATGTCCTTCTTTATCTTTCTTTATGGCCTTTGTTTTAAAGTCTATTTTGTCTGAAATCAGTACTGCAACACCTGCTTTTTTGGCTTTTCCATTTGCATGGAATACCCTTTTCCATCCTTTCACTCTCAATCTATATGTGTCCTTCTCCCTAAAGTGGGTCTCTTGTATGCAGCATATTGAAGGCTTTTGCTTTATTATCCAGTCTGCCACTCTATGTCTTTTGACTGGAGCATTTAGTCCATTAACATTTACAGTAATTAATGATAGATGTGTGTTTATTGCCATTTTGAACTTATCTTTGCAGTTGAATTGGTATATCCTCTTTGTTCCTTTCTTTTTACCTTTTGTGGTTTGGTATTTTTCCTTTGTATTGTCATGGGTTTTATTTAATTTTTGTGACTCCCTTGTAAATCTTTGACTTGTGGTTACCCTTTTTTTGTAAATCTATTAACCCATTACTATAGCTATTTTTATTAAACTGATAGTAACATGATCTCAAACCCATCCTACTGTTAAAAAGATTTAAAAAAGAAAGAAAAAAATATTCTATATTTCCCTGCCTCCCTCTCCCACTCTCAGTGATTTGTATGTCTTCTTTTATAATTTCGTGTTTTCTTTATTTGTAATTCATGAGTTATCACCTTTCCAGTTGTGATTTCTCATTTCTGTAGCATCCTGCTACTGTTCTATTAAGAATAGCCCTTTCAATATTTCTTTTAGCATGGGTTTAGTGTTGCTAAACTCCTGCAGCTTTTTTTTTGTCTGTGAAGCTCTTTATTTCTCCTTCTATCCTAAAGGATAGCCTTGCTGGATAAAGTATCCTAGGCTGCACCTTTTTTTCATTCAGGGCTTTGAATATATCTTACCACTTCTTTCTGGCCTGTAGTGTTTGTGTAGAGAAATCAGCTGAGAGCCTTATGGGGGTTCCCTTGTAACTTACTGTTTGCTTTTCTCTTGGTGCCTTTAGAATCATTTCTTTATCCTTGACTCTGGCCATCTTAATTATGATATGTCTTGGTGTGGGTCTATTTGGGTTCTTCCTGTTTGGGACCCTCTGAGCTTGCTGTACTTGGATATCTGATTCCTTCTTTAAGTTTGGGAAGTTTTCAGTCATGATTTCTTCAGAAACCTTTTCAATCCCCTTTGATCCTTCTTCCCCTTCTGGGACCCCTACTATGCGAAGATTGGGATGCTTTATTTTATCCCATAGGTCCCTTATGCTATTTTCATTATTTTTTATTTGCTTATCTTGTTGTTCCTCTGAATGGGTGCTTTCTATTGCCCTGTCTTCTAGATCACTAATTCGTTCCTCTGCATTATCTAGTCGGCTTTGCACAGCTATTAGACCTTTCCTCATCTCTTTCAATGAGTTTACCCATTCTACTTGGCTCTTCTTTATAGCTTCAATCTCATTTTTGACATATTTTATATCTCTAAACACTATCTCTTTTAATTCCTTCAGCAATTTGATCACTCCTTTTTTGAAATCTTGATCTAGTAGGCTATCGATGTCTATTTCATTGATCTTTCTTTCAGGGGATTCCTCTTGTTCTTTTAATTGGGAAAGGTTTCTCTGCTTCTTCATCTTGCTCATACCTCTCTGGCACTGTGGTTTATGGAGTATCAGTTGTGTATTTTGGATCTTAAGGATTTTATCTATCTAATGCCTATTTAGGAATAGAACTTAGAAAAAAAATAAGAGAGAGAGATTTTTAAAAGAAGGGAGAAAGAGGGTTTGAAAACAGTGTATAATGAATAATAGAAGAGCGATTTGAAGTAGAGTATTAATTGGGTTGAGACGTCCTTTTAAAACCTTTTTAAAAAAAGGGGGGGGGAGATGAATAGATGTATTTGAAACCTGTGTCTAATCAATAACAGGACATCAAAACCCAAGAGAAGTAGAAATGATTTAAGAAGTAAAAATTAGAGTAATAGAAAATAGAACAGGTAAAAACAGATTTAAAAAAAAAAAAGGGAGAGTGTTTGTCGGTGTTCTCCTGGAGTCTGTGTGCTTTTAATGTGATGTCCTTCTGTCTTCGTCCTGTTTTGGAAGCTCAGCTTGTTTTCATAGGCCCTCCGTTGGCGCCCTCTTCTGTGCTGCTCCCAGCACCTGTCGGCAAGCAGATCGCGCCTCCTCCTAACACGGGGTCAGATGCAGCTCTCCTCTGCTGCGGTCGGGCGGGTCACTGCCCCTCCGGATGCCGCAGTCAGATGTTGCAGACTGGCCAGGCAGGAGGGCGGGTCGTGCCCCCTCCCAGCACCTCGGTCAGGGGTTGTGTTCCTGCCCGACAGGCGGGGGGCCGCTCTCCCTCTGCCTGCGCCGCTGGTAGCTCCGCTGCTCTGTGTGGCTGTGCGCTCCGTCCTGGTCGGCGCTCCGCAGGTGGGCTCGGGGAAGACCCAGAGGCAGCCTCGTCCCTGCTCTGGGCCAAAACCCAGCTCCTTGTTTGTCTTTGTGGAGCAAGTTCTCTGAGGGACCAGGATGGAAGGGTCCTATCTGCCCCGGGCTGTAGGCCAGTCTCAGTCTGGCCCTTGAGGCTGCTAAGCCCTTCGGTGCGGATGCAGGTTTCTCCCCCGCCCCCGCCTGGGTGCTCAACGCCGGAGGATATGGCGGCTGTGCCTAAGCCCCGCCCCTCTTCCCCTGAAAAGTTTCCGCTGGTTTTCAGTGATGGGGGTATGCACCCTTCCCCCGAGAGCACATCAACCTTGCTGTTTTATGGAGGCCCAGGTTGTTCTGCCCTGTGCACCCACAGCCACTGCGCGCAGCCCCTTGCAGTCCCCCAGGGCTGCCTCCGTGCAGCCGCCCCCGTCCTCCACCCACCTTGTGCAGCCTGGCCCTGCCCGCCGCTGCCGGCCCGCGTCTCAGGCTGGGTGTCGGGGGGACGCTCTGTGCCCGTTTAACTTAGTTCTGTCAGACAAGGGCTGCTCTGTACAGATCCGAGCCTTGCAGGCTCCCCCTCCATCCCGCTGGCCTCTCAATTGGAGAGGGGAGACCCAGCGAGCGAGCGCCAGTCCTACTTTGCCGCTCCCTCCCCGCGGGACCCGCCCCGTGCTGCTTTGCCTTTTCTTCTTCCTTTTTCCCTTTTCTCCTACCAGATTTTTGGCATCTTTAACTTTTGAAGAGGGCGATGTTCTGTTGGAGTTCCGCAGGTGCTCTGGTTGGCTGAGTGGGTCTGTAGATGTGGGTCTTGGTGTATTTGTGGGAGAGGGTGGCTTATGTGGGTCCTTCTACTCCACCATCTTCTCCGTCTCTCCCTCTGAATTATCTTCATTTCTTTCGATATCTGTCAGCCAACCGTACTCTTTTGATGTTTGTTTGTTAGTTAGATTGTTTGTTTGCTTGTTCTTTCTTTTGCAAACACATGATGCCACACATCTCTCCGTTTTCTTCAAAGTGTCATATAAATTTATTCCCATAGTAAAGTGCTGAAAATCACCTATGTTTTCCTGCTTCCCTCTCCCATCTTTAGGATTTTGATGTCCTCCTTGCCTTCTTCTTGTTTATTCTCTGCACGTCATTGCTCTTCTTGCATTTCCCATGATGGTTTTCTTATTTCCATTTCGTCTTGCTTCTTTTCTATTCAGGGTAGAATTCTCAATCTTTCTTTTAGTATAAGTTTCGAACTGCTGAGTTCTTTTAAGTTTTGCCGGTCTGTGAAATTCTCTAGCTCTGCCGTTATTAGAAATTGCAGTCTTGTGGCATAGGCTAGCCTAGGTTGCAGTTTTTTTCTCATTCAGGATTTGGTCTATGTCTTGGCCCTCCTTCTTCTCCTGCAATGTTTCTGTCAAGATATCAGCTGAAAACCCTCTGGAAGTTCTGTTCTGACTAAGTTGTTTTTCTTTAGGTGCACTTAAAATCATTGAGTTGATCATGAACTTTGATGATTTGAATGATAATACAGCTGCTTGTAGGTCTATTGGGATTCCAACTCTTTGGACACTGTGTGCTTCCTGGTTTCGTATAGATGATTGTTTCTTGGCTTTCAGCAAGTTTCAGTGTGATTTTTTTGCAAATAAGTTTCAGCCTTTTTATTTTTATATCTTGCTTTTCCATCTGGGACTCCTATGAATCATAGGGTTACATGCTTTGTCTTATCCCAGGATTCAACAGCAGTGTTTGCATTGGTTTTCAATTGCTTTTCTATGTCATTTTTGATCGAGGGATTTCTTTTCTCCTGTCTTTACAGTCACTCATGAGTCCCTCTTCATTATCTAGTCTACTTAGGACTGACTTTAGTCCTGTTAATATCTCATCCATCGAGTTTTCTAGCTTTATTTGGCTCATCTTTAGAGGTTCAATTCCCCTTTTCAGGTATTCTGCCTTTTGTGATTCTGAGACACTGTTGTTTTTCAGTCTTTCTCCCAACCTGGTGTTCAAGACTTGCTCTGGTAGTGTTTTGGAGTCAAGTTCTTTAAGGGTTTTTTTCTGGAGGCTTCAATCTCTTTGGAACTGAAAATGGCACTTCTGTTTCTTTTACTGTACTTCGGTATCTCTACTGGTCAAGTATTATCAGGTATATAATGTAGAAATTTATTGCTTGTT
The DNA here is from genome assembly GCF_048564905.1 of Vicugna pacos. Lineage (NCBI taxonomy): Eukaryota > Metazoa > Chordata > Mammalia > Artiodactyla > Camelidae > Vicugna > Vicugna pacos. Next base: position 4,868,340 of record NC_133021.1, on the reverse strand, counting down.
TAAGTGAAAATTTTAGTCTCATGGGTCTACACAATTCCATGATATTTCTGTGAGGACAAATTTTCATAGACAGTGATGCCATGTCGTTTTGCTGTGTATGTTGTCTGGTAGATCTCTAATTGCTGGTGTTGCATTTGTTGTGATGAACAAACACTACACTTGTCGTTTAGTATAGCCTTGTTTTTATTACACTTATATCACAGCTCTGAAAGTGCACAGGACCCTTCCTCTTGTGGAAACGAAGCTTCTAAGGTTTTTCAGATCTGCAGGCTTCTGTATGTCATTTTGGAGTGTTTCCAAAAATGCATCGTGACAGTGTGCTTGTCCTTTCTATTGCCATGGGAATGTCCCAATAGTACAAGTTCTTCCCAGAGCTTCTCTGTCTAAAGAAACAACAGTGGAAACATATCTCAGGATGTCATGAATCAGGGCCTGCTGCAATGATCCTGCAGCCCCACCTTGGGGTCCTCAGTGCCGTACCATGTCAGTGCCTTCCCAAATGTAACATCTGCATTTGGGAGATAATGCTGTAGGAAATGCTTCTTCTTCTCATGCTGTGGACCTAGACCATGCTTCTTTGTTCTCTCATCCTTGTGGCCTGGGACCACGAAGTCAACCACAGAGCAGACCTGCATCTTCTGCCTCGTACCAAACCCTAATCCCAGTCCTGCTTATGAAAGTGGCAGATCCTATGGCTTTGGATCCTAATTTGGACCCCAAGGCCCCCTGGATCCCTCAGACCAGATGCATGATGGCTCTGATTGAGCCCCACACATGCTTTATTGGCAAAATGCCAAATTGGTCCCTGGGCCTGCAGGTGCATTGGATGTGGCCATGGGACATTTCGATAAACTCAACCATACACGCCAGATTGGTTGCTTCCTTTTTGGGGTCCCAGGCTGGTTTGCTCTATTGATAGGATGAACCGCAATCTGCAACACCCTCCAGATCCCTGACACTCAGTGTGTGCCAACATCCATAGCCCTAAACCTCATCATCCACAGCCTCTGCTGGCTCAAATTTGGCAGCTCAGATCTTGGCTCAGAATCAACTGTGGGGATATTCTGTGCTGAACTCTTCCAGGTCTGTCAGCTAAGCATCTGCTGTGCACTCTTCTAACACTCAGCGCATTGCTTTCAATCCCATGTGTCCTGTCCCCTTGAGAGTGTGCGTCCAAGTAAAACAGAGTTTCACATTTCCTACACCCTCACCAGAGGTCAGGTCCTGCATTGGTTTCCATCCTCTACTTTGCCTTCTTCTCCTTCCAGGTGTTGTGAGGCCTCTTTCTGTCTTTGGAAGTAAGAGACCACTCTTCCACAAGTGTCCTTAGCCAAAGGCTTGGTGAGTGGATGTTTATCTTGCTGTGTACATTGGAGTGAGTGAGCAAACGTTGCACTGGTACTCTGCCAACTGGGCATCAATAAATCAACAATTTCCAGAGAAAACTCACAGACATGTGATTCTTGTTAACTCTATTATCTGTATAGCCATGGTGGGAGGGTTTTTCCTAGGACTCAGTTTTGACATTGTGTTGATAGCTCAGTTGCAGTCTTTCAAATGGTTAATGGAATTGTTTTACATATTTTAGGATTTCTATGAAAATGAAGTTAACTTTTGAAACATACTAAATCTAGCTAAAACCAGTCTTGTCAAGATCAGGTACCAGTTTGTCAGCTCTAATGGAAAAAGAGAGAGAAAGAATGTAAAATAACAGTCCAAAGTGATGAAGTGTACAAGTCAACCGTTTACTTTTGATGCCTTCAACACCAACAGGAAGCATGAAATAACTATTGGAACCATGAAACAACCCCCACCCTGGGTTTCCCTTGTGCATGTGGTGCCCCTTTTTCCCAATGACACATACTTGCCAATGTCGGCATTTCAAGGGGAACATTTCTCTCTAGAAAAACAGAAGGAAACCCTAACAACATTTACATGTAGGCTTGTTTCCTTTAGCACCAGAAACATTATAGCTATGAGAACACTGCTGCAGCTTTGTTAGGCTATTGAGAACCAGGTGCTCTTCTATCAATGATGAGAATGTTTAATTGTCTGATCATGTTGGGCAAAGCAATTCAACCCATCCAAGTCTGCACCCTCATGATATCCTGCACCCAGCAATTGACTGAAGGGAAAAGACTGTCCACAAGTCATGTGTCCCTACATGTCTATGGCGACTATTACAGTTCAGTTCCATAACTGACTTATAATAGTTACCTATGTTGTCTTGAAAAACTGAGGCCTAATACATATTCAAGTTCAGTCAAATATTCCCTTCACTTACCACATTCCCTTCACCTCAAAAAAGATATAACCCCAGCATTTGCTGAATCTAGGGGAAGGTCATCATTTCTTTGTGTGAGCTAAGTATTCAATTCCAATCTATTTTAGTCAAGAGTAGTTGACCATATAGGAATTCACCCTTGCACACAGAATGTGAAGGTGGAGGAAGTCTGATTTTAAGAGGGGCTTGCTCTGCTCCTACTGGCTTCATTGCAGCTCAGGTGCTGATCTTTTGAAATGGATGCCTGAGTGGAGGGGAGGGAAGAGCAATTGCTTGATAGCTAGGCCCAACCCTGGGAAAAGTCTTACCAGAGCTTGGTGATTGGTGGTCTGAGTGATTTATAAATGCCCCTTGGAATGTGTGGATTCTCACGACCTCTTCCAAGAACATGATCGCTTCTATCATCTCTGTCATCTCTTCTATTTTAGATGGCAGGTATCTTGGACCCGTTCTTGGAGCAGGGAATTGAGTACCTTCCTTAAGTGCACATTGACCCTCCACAGGTTTCTATCGGTATCAGCGAGGCTCAATATGTCTCATGAATTTCTTTCAAGCCTCGTATTCTCTACAGAAGTCTACATGCCAGTGTTCTCCGTTGTAGTAGAACAACTCTCTTCAGCGTGTTCGTATCTCTTCTCAATCCGTGCAGCCAGCTTTTCTACCAGCTTCTCTTCGTGTCTCCCATAAAATCGACTTCTACAGGACTGGGCAAGTCTGAAAGTACCTTGGAACCTCACCAGTAAGTTAATGACAGGCAGATCTTCTACTGTCTGCCCTTTCAGGTTCTGGAAACTTACCCGTGAACTCAGGCCATTGGGGAGTAGCAGTATCTCGAACTTACACAGCTTCCTGAACAAGAGACCTAAGCCAAGCTCCACAGAGGGCGGCATCCCCTCCATGACACTGATCCACCCACATAGCTCTGTCCAGTTACCTTGGATTCACCAGCCACAACAAGCCTCGCGGAACACACCAACATTCCACTTGGAATCCAAACGGTAACTGCCACCCCCAATGTTTGCTGCATCTTGTCCCTGTTGGGGGAGGGGCTGCATCAGATGAGAGTTTCCTAAGCTAAATGTGATTCTCTCCATTAGCGTCCCATGCTCCTTTTTTTCCTTCTCTCTTTCCTTTTATTCATATCTCTATACACAGTATAAAAGGAGGGAAGTGTGTCCATGTTAAATTTATGTTTTCACACGTCTTTGTCCTTTCTAACATTTAACAGTACCCAAAGACCCACTATAGGAATCTTATGTTTGTTTAATATCCATTCACCCAGAATACATATCCATCTGTTTCTTTTCTGCAGAAACACCCACACTCTCATAAAATGGATCATTTTGTTTCATCGGGCCTGAAATTCCTAGAATTGAAACCAATCCCAATGTACACTTTACTGTCTGTCTCTTGCTCTTGGCACAGTTTTGTAGAGCTACTTGTCTTTGTTATAGGCATATGCCATTTATTCTCTTCATAGGGTTGAATATGTCATTTGCTTCACATGTTGGAAGGCTTGTAAGTCTATGTCACGGACCTTGAATCCATTTTATTCAAAATAAGCATTTGATCTAGGTAACATTGTGCTCTTATGAATCAATGTTTATGAATATTAATGCACGCATCTGTTTTCTGAATACAAGTGTGTTGAGTACATGCAAGCAGTGATATTGGGTCGATGCATGCTGAATGATCCTTGACATCACTTTCAGTATTTTCTTTTGAATTATCTTGGTTCCTTTGGTTATATGTCAGTCAACTGTACTCTTTTGGTGTTTGATTCTTTGTTTGTTTGCTTGCTTTTTGTTTGTTTTGAAAACACATGATGCCATGCACCTCTCCGTTTGCTTCAGAGAGTCATATATGCTGATTCACATAGTTAAGTGCTGAAAATCACCTGTTTTCCTGCTTCCCTCTCCCATCTTTAGGATTTTGATATCCTCTTTGCCTACTTCTTGTTTATTCTTTGCAACTCATTGCACTTCTTTCATTTCCAGTGATGGTTTTCTTATTTCCAGATCATCTTGCCTGTTTTTGATTCAGGGTAGAATTCTCAATCTTACTTTTAAGATAAGTTTCGAACTGCTGACTAAGTTGCTTTACTCCAGGTTTACTTAAAATCATTGGGTTGATCATGAACTTTGATGATTTCAATGATAATACAGCTGCTTGTAAGTCTATTGGGATTCCGCCTGCATTGGAAGCTGTTTGCTTCCTGATTTCGTATAGATGACTGTTTCTTGGCTTTCAGCAAATTTCAGTCTGATATTTTTCGAATACCTTTTCAGCCCTTTTTTGTTTTTTGTTTTTTCTTTTATCATCTTTCTTTTTCATCTGGTAATCCTATATGTCCTAACCTTGCATTCTTTGTCTTTTCCCAGATTTCAACAGCAATGTTTGCATTGGTTTTCTCTTGAATTTATATGTCATCTTTTTACTGACAGTTTTGTGTTCTCGTGTCTTCTCAAACACTTTTAAGTCCCTCTTTATTATCTAGTCTGCCAATTCCTTTCTTTAGCCATGCTATTATCTCATCCATTAAATTTTCTTTTTGTTTTTAACTTTTTATTGATTCATAATCATTTTACAATTTTGTTTCAAATTCCAATGTAAAGCACCGTTTTTCTCTTATGCATGTGCATATATACATTCATTGTCACTTCTCTTCATTGTCAGCGAGCACAAAATCTTGTATATATTTCCCTGTCCTACACAGTACAGTCTTGTGTATATTTTCTACATTTTGATATACCAGTCTTTTCCCACCCCCATTCCCCTTTGACCAGAAGTTTTTATTCTATGTTTATGATTCTGTCTCTGTTATATATATATATATATATATTTATTTATATATATATTTCCACATATAAGTTATCTCATATGGTATTTTTCTTTTTCTTTCTGGCTTAATCCGCTCAGAATAGTATTCTCCAGTAACATCCATGTTGCTTCAATTGGCATTATGTTGTCAGATTTTATGTCTGAATAATTTTCCATTTTATAAATATACCACATCTGCTTTATCCAGTCATCTGTTGATGGACGTTTAGGCTCTTCCTATGTCTTGGCTATTGTAAATATTTCTGCTATGAACATTGGGGTGCAAGTGTCATTTTGAAGTAGGGTTCCTTCTGTATATATGCCCAAGTGTGTTACCCTGGGTCATACTGGTAAGTCTAATCCTAATCTTTTTAGGAATCTCCATACTGTATTCCACAGTGACTGCACAAAGCTGCATTCTCTACAGCAGTGTAGGAGGGTTCCCTTTTCTCCACAGCCTCTCCAGCATTTGTCATTTGTGGACTTTTGAATGATTGCCATTCTGACTTGTTTGGGGTGATACCTCATTTTAGTTTTGATTTTCATTTCTCTGATAATTTGTGATATTGAGCTTTTTTTCATGTGCCTATTGATCATTTGCATGCCTTCCTTGGAGAATTGCTTATTTGGGTCTCCTATCCATTCTGGACTGGGTTGTTTGTTTTTATTCTTATTAAATTATGTGAGATGCTTATATATTCTGGAGATCAAGCATTTGTCAATTTCATTTGCAAAAATTTTTTCCCATTCCCTAGGTTGTCATTTTGTTTTACTTATGGTTTCTTTTGCTGTGCAGAAGCTTGAAAATTTTATTAGGTCCCATTTGTTTATTCTTTCATTTATTTCTACTGCTTGAGTTGACTGTTCTAGGAGAATATTTTTGAGATGTATATCTGATAATGTTTTGCCTATATTTTCCTCTAGGAGGTTTATTGTATCGTGTCTTATGTTTAAGTCATTGATTCATTTTGAGTTTATTTTTTTGTATGGTGTAAGGGAGAGTTCTAGCTTTATTGTTTTACATGCTGCTGTCCAGTTTTAACAACCCCATTTGCTAAAGAGACTTTCTTGTTTCCACTGAATATTCTTGCCTCCTTTGTTGAATATTAGTAGACCAAAAGTTTGTGGGTTCATTTCAGGGCTCTCTATTCTGTTCCAATGTTCCATATGTCTGTTTTTGTACCTATACCATGCTATCTTGATTAGTGTAGCTCTGTAGTATTGTCTGAAGTCTCAGAGAGTTATTCCTCCAGCCTCTTTTCTTTTTCTTCAGCAATGCTTTGGCAATTCTAGTTCTTTTGTGGTTCCATATAATTTCTTATTTGAATTTAATAGATGCAGAAAAAGCATTTGATAAAATTCAACGCCAATTTATGATAAAAATTCTCACCAAAGTGGGCTGATAGGGAACATATCTCAACATGATAAAAGCTATTTATGACAAACCTACAGCCAGCATAGAACTCAATGGTGAAATGCTGAAAACTTTCCTACTAAAATCTGGGAAAAGGCAAGGTTGCCCACTCTCCCCATTTCTATTCAACATAATCTTGGAAGTCCTAGCCACTGCACTCAGGCAAGAAAAAGAAATAAAAGAGATCCAAATTGGAAAATAAGCAGAAGGAGATAAAGATCCCTGTGCTATACAGAAGAAATTTGTTTTTTTTTCAATCCAGTTTTTATATATTGTGGCCCACATTTGCAAATCACAAACTCCCAAATTTATCCCTTCCCACTTGCTTTCCCCCAGTAACCATAAGAATATTTACTTTGCTTGCAAGTCTGTTTCTACTTTGTAGATGAGTTCATTACTGTGTTCCTTTTCTTTCATTTCTTATATTTCACATATAAGTGATACCATATATTTTCTTTCTCTTTCTGGCTTCCTTCGCTTAAGAATGATGATCTCTAGATCCATCAATGTTATGATTTTACTCTTTTTTATGGCTGAATAGTATTCCATTGTAGAAATATAACATAGCTTCTTTATAGTGTCATATGTCAATGGACATTTAGGTTGTTTCCACATCTTGGCTTTTGTATATTGTGCTGCTATGGACATTGGGGTGCATGTATCTCTTCAATTTAGAGTTCCCTCTGGATATATGCCCAGGAGTGGGATTGCTAGATCATATGCTTGTTGCAGCCATTATGGAAAACAGTATGGATATGTCTCAAAAACTAAAAATAGACTTACCACATGATCCACTCCTGGGCATATCTATTTCTGAATGATCTGAGTATAATTTATAGAAATCATGTCTCAAATTCAGTGACTATTTTTTAAGATATAGATTTTCTCTTATGCAATCACAATATATTTATGAAAATCAGGATACTTAATACTGATTCAGTATTATTATCTATGCCACAGTTCATATTCAAATTGTACCAGCTGTTCTAATCATGTTCTTCTTAATAATTTTTTTCTTGGTCCAAGTGCAATCCAGATATTTGTGGGAAGGTTTTCAGTTTTTCACCATTGAGTATTGTGCTGGCTGTAGGTTTGTCAAAAATAGCTTTTATTAAACAAGGTTATGTAAATTTTATTATAATTTGTTCCACTTCTGTGAAATATGTCCTGGATAAATTGATAGGGATCACCTTAAATCTGTAGATTGCCTTGAGCATATGACCATTTCAACAATATTGATTCTTCCAATCCAGGAGCATGGGATATCTTTCCATTTTTTTTAAGTCTTATTTAATTTCCTTCATCAGTGTTTTATAGTTTTCTGTGTAGAAGTCTTTCACTTCCTTGGTTAGATTTACTCCTAGGTATTTTATTACTTTGGGGGCTATTTTAAAGGGGATTGATACTTTACATTCTTTTTCTGTTGATTCATCATTAGTGTAAAGAAATGAAATTTATTTTTGAATGCTAATCTTGTAACCTGCTACCTTGCTGAATTCTGAGATTATTTCTAGTAGTTTTTGGGTTTTCTATATATAATATCATGTCATCTGCATATAGTGACAATTTTGCCTCTTCTTTTCCAATTTGGATCCCTTTTATTTCTCTCTCTTGCCTGATTGCTGTGGCTAGGACTTTCAAGACTATGTTGAATAGGAGTGGTGATAGTGGGTAACCGAGTCTTGTTCCAGATTTTAGTGGGAACATTTTGAGTTTTTCACCATTGAGTACTATGCTGGCTGTAGGATGTGTAGACGTATTTTTGATTTAGCGTTCCCTTTGGACAATTGCCCAGGAGTGGGATTGTTGCATCATAAGTTATTTGTATTTTTAGACTTTATAGGAATCTCCATACTGTTTTCCACAATGGCTGCACCAAACTGCATTGACACCAACAGTGTATTAGGGTGCCCTTTTCTCCACACCCCCTCCAGCATTCTTCATTTGTAGACTTTTGAATGATGGCCATTCTGACTAGTGTGAGATAATATCTCATTGTAGTTTTGATTTACATTTCTCTGATAATTAGTGATTTTAAGCATTTTTTTCATGAGCCTATTGGGCATTTATATGTCTTCATTGGAGAATTGCTTGTTTAGGTCTTCTGCTCATTTTGGTATTGAGTTGTTTGTCTTTCTTATTAAGTCATATGAGCTGTTTATATGTTCTGGAGACCAAGCCATTCAGTTTCATCTTTTGCAAATATTTTCTCCCATTCCATAGGTTGCCGATTTGTTTTGTTTATGATTTTCTTTGCTGTGCAAAAGCTTTTAAGTTTAATTATATCCCACTTGCTTAGTTTTGCTTTTATTTCTATTGTTTGGGTAGACTGCCCTAGTAGAACATTGTTGAGATGCATGTGAGATAATGTTTTGCCTATGATTACTTCTAGGAAGTTTATTGTGTCTTATCTTATGTTTTAGTCTTTAATCCATTTTGCATTTATTTTTGTGTATGGTGTAAGGGAATATTCTAACTTCACTGATTTACATGCTGCTCTCCAGTTTCTCCAACACCATTTGCTGAAAAGACTCTGTTTATTCCATTGCATGTTCTTGCCACCTTTGTTGAAGATTAATTGACCAAAATTTTCTGGGTTTATTTCTGGGCTTTCTATCCTGTTCCATTGATCCATATTTCTGTTTTTGTACTAATACTATGCTGTTTTGATTACTGTAGCTTGTAGTATTTTCTGAAATCTGGGAGGGTTATTTCTCCAGCCTTATTCTTTTTCTTCAGCTATGCTTTGGCAATTTTGTGTCTTTTGTGATTCCATATAAAATTTAATATGATTTGTTCTATTTCTGTGCAGTATGTCCTAGTTAATTTAATACAGGTTACATTAACTCTGTAAATTGCCTTGGGCAGTATGACCACTTTAACTATATTTTTCTTCCAATCCTGGTGCATGGGATATCTTTCCATTTTTTCAGGTTTTCTTTAATCTCCTTAATCAAAGTTTCATTGTCCTTCATTTATAAAACTTTCACCTCCTTGATTAAATTTATTATTAGATATTTTATTACTTTGGGTGCTATTTTAAAAGGGAGTGTTTCTTTACATTCTTTTCCTGATGATTCATTATTAGTATAAAGAAATGCAACCAATTCTTTTCCATTAACCTTGTATCTGCTACCTTGACAAATTCTTTTTATTAGTTTTAGAAGTTTTGTGTGAAACTTTCAAATTTTTCTGTATACAGTATCATGTCATCTGCATATAGTCACAATTTTACCTCTTCCTTTTCCTATTTGGATCCCTTTTATTTCTTTTTTCTTACCTGGTTGCTGTGGCTAGGGCTTCTAAGACTATATTGAATACAAGTGGTGAGAGTGACAACCTTGTCCTTTATGAAGATTATACTGTATAGCACAGGAAATTATATACAAGATCTTGTGGAAGCTCACAGCAAAAAACAATGTGACAATGAATATATGTATGTTCATGTACAACTGAAAAATTGCGCTCTACACTGGAATGTGACACAACATTGTAAAATGACTATAACTCAATTTTAAAAAGTTAGAAAAAAGCTTTTATTATGTTGAGATGTGTTCCCTCTATAACCACTTTGGTAATGTGTTTTATCATAAATTAGTGTTGAATTTTATCAAATGATTTTTCTGCATCTATTGAGATGATCGTGTGTGTGTTTGTGTGTTCTTTTTTTCTCTTGTGATGCATTACATTGATTAATTCATGTATGGTGCAGCATCCTTGTGTTCCTGGGGTGAATCAAAATTGATCATGGTTTATGAGCTCTTTTATGTGCTGTTGGACTCTGCTAATATTTTGTTGAGGAGTTTTGCATCTATGATCACCAGTGATATTAGTATGTAATGTTTTTTGATAATACCTTTGTTTTTGGTATCAGGCTAATGGTGGCTTCATAGAATGAGTTTGGGGGTACTCTCTCTTTTTCAGTCTACTGGAAGTGTTCGAGAAGGACTGTTATGAGTTCTTTGTATGTTTGGTCGAATTCCTCAGTGAAGCCTTCTGGTCCTGGACTTTTGTTTCTAGGTAAGCCTTTATTTCTAATTCAATTTGATTTCTCCTGATTGGTTTGTTCAAGTGGTCAATTTTTCTTCATTCAGTCTTGGTGAACTCTATGTTTCCAGAAACTTGTCCATTTCTTCTAGGTTATCCATTTTGTGTCCTAGTAGTTGTTCATAGTATTCTCATATTACATTGTGTATTTTGTGGTATTGTTTTTAATTTCTCCACTTTCCTTTCTTATTTTGTTTATTTCTGCTCTCTCTTTTCTCTTCTTCATGAGCTTGGCCAGAGATGTGTCAATTTTGTTTACTCTTTCAGAAAACCAGCTCTTGGTTTGATTGATTTTTTCCATTGTTTTTTAATCTGTATTTATTTCCTCCATGATCTTTCTTATTTTCTTTCTTCTGCTGACTTGCTTTTATTTGCTCTTGGTTTTTCTAATTCTTTTAGCTAGTAGGTTAGAATGTTTATTTGAGATTGTTCTTCTTTTTTGAGGAAGTCCTGTATTACTATGAGCTTCCCTCCTAGGACTGTTTTCCTGCAAAGCATAGATTCTCTGTGGTTATGACTAGTAAAATTTAGATGTTTTCCAAGAGCAGTTTTACGTTTACATCAAAACTAAGAGGAAGGTACAGAGATTGCCCATATGCCCTGTCCCCATACTTGCACAGCCTTCCCTATTAGGCCACTCTGGTGGGGGCGTTTCTATCTGTTACTGTTGATGATCCAGTAATGACACATCTTTATCACCTGAAGCTCATGGTTTTTATTAAGTTTCACTCTTGGTGTACATTCTGTGGATTTGGACAAATGTGTAATAACATACATCCATTATTATAGTATCAAATGGAGTATTTTCACCAGCTTCAAAATCTTCATTGCTTGCATATTCAGCTCTCCCACCCAAAATCCCTGGCAACCACCAATCTTTTTACTGTCCATATGGTTTTGCCTTTTCTAGGATGTTACATAGTTGACATCATACAATATGTAGCCTTTTCCGATTGGCTTCTTTCACTTAGTAATAGGCATTCAAAAACAAAAACAAAAACAAAAACAGGCATTCAAATTTCTTCCATGTCTTTTCATACCTTGATGCCTCATTTGTTTTTAGCATAGAATATTATTCTGTTGTCCAGCTGTACCACAGTTTATTTACCCATTACTTAATGAAGAGCATCTTAGTTGCTTCCAAGATTTGGATATGGTGCATAAAACTGCTCTAAACGTCTATATATTGTTTTTTGTGTGGACATAAATTTTCAACTCCTTCGGGTAAATACCAAGGAGTGCAACTGCTGGATTATATTATGCATGAGTGTTAAGCTTAAGAAGATGCCAAACTGTTTTCCACAGATTCCCTACCATCTTGCATTCCCATCAGCAGTGAATAAGAAGCGCTATAGATCCACATCCTCACCAGGATTTGGTGTTGTCAGTGTCCTGAATTTCAGGTGTTCTAATAGGTTTGTTTCCATTTGTCTAATGACATATGATGTGGAACATTTTTTGATATGCTTATTTGCCCTCTGTGTATTTCCTTTGGTGAGATGTCTGTTAATGAATTTTTGCTACATTTAATCATGTATTTTTGTTTCACTGTTGAGTTTTAAGTGTTTTGTGTATATTGAAGATAACAGTCCTTTATCAGATTTGCCTCTTGAAAATACTTTCTCCAAGTAAGTGTCTTCTCTGTCATTCTCTTGACATTATAATTTCTCTGGCAAGTTTTTAAATTCAGTTATACTTTTCAACTTCACGTTTTCCATTCCTTTTTTTTTAAAGTAAGTTCTCTCTTATTAGTTTCTATTGGATGAGACATTTGCATATCTTCCTTTAAAATTTTAATCATGATTTTTTGTTCTTATAAGAGTTATAACGTGTAATATTATATCTATAATATCTAATATCTGTGCTCAGATATTGAAAAATAGTATTCATTTTATTTATACTTTTATTCTCCTTTAGTATGCAACAATTTTCAGCATTTCTTTTCTTTCATGATCTTATGATTTTTGAAGAACACATGTCATTAATTTTATACTGTCCATTTTATATTTTTCTGATATTGCCTCATGACTAGTTCCATGTCATGTATTGTTAGCAGGAGCACAACAGGCATCAGTGATGCTATGTTCTTCCCAAGGTGTTATTTTAGATGGCACAGGATGTCAGTTTTTCCATCTATGGGTCATGCTAAGTTCATCACTTCATTAGGTGGTGTCTATTAGGTTTCTTCCCTATAAAGTTCTTTTTCCCTTTGTGACTAACCAGCAACTTGAGATTATGTAAATATTCTGTTCTTCATCAAAATTTCACCCACTGTTTATAGCATCTATTAGTTTGAGATTATGTAAATATTCTGAGATTATGTAAATTTTCTGTTTTTTTAAATACTTATTCAATTTCATTTCTAGTGATTGGTTTGTTCTAGTGGTCAATTTCTTCTTGATTCAGACTTTGTGGACTGTATGTTTCCAGAAACTTGTCCATTTCTTCAAGATTATTCATTTATTTTCCATAAAGTTGTTCACAGTATTCTCATATGATATTTTGAATTTCTGTTGTATTGGTTGTAATTTCTCCATTTTCCTTTCTTATTTTGATAATTTGTGCTCTGTATTTTCTCTTCTTTGTGAGCTAGGCCTGAGGTTTGTCAATTTTATTTACTCTTTCAAAAAACCATCTCTTCGTTTGATTGACTTTTTCTATTGTTATTTAAATCTCTATTTTATTTATTTCCTCCCTGATATTTATTGTTTTCTTCCTTCTGGTGACTTTAGGTTTTGTTTGCTCTTCTTTTTCTAATTCTTTTAGTTGGTTGGGTAGGTTGATTACTTCAGATTGCTTATCTTTTTTGAGGAAGGGCTTCATTGCAATGAACTTTCTTCTTAGGACTGCTTTTGCTGCATCCAATAGATTTTGTGTGGTTGTGATTTTTGTCATTTTTCTCAAAGTATTTTTTTAATTTCACATTGACCCATTTGTTTCTTAGTATCATGTTGTTTAATCACCATGCTGTCTTTTTTTTCTCCTTTGTTTTACTGTAGTTAATTTCTAGTTTCATGGCATTGTGTTCAGAAAAAAATGCCTAAAATAATTACTACCTTCTTAAAATTGTTGAGTCTTATTTTGTGCCCGAGTGCATAATCCATCCTAGAAAGTGTTCCATGTGCACTGGAAAGAATGTATATTGTAATTTTGGGGAATGTAATATTCTGAAAATATCAACCAAGTCTAATGGTTCTATTGTATCATTTTGTTGCTGTGTTGCCTTTATCTCTCTGTCAGGAAAACCTGTCAAGTGATGTGAATGGGGTGTTAAAATCTCCTACTATGATTGTGTTCCCATAGATTTCTCTCTTTATATTTGTTAGTATTCACTTTATGTATTTAGGGTCTCCTATGTTTTCTTCTTATATGTTAACATGTATACTATCGTCATCTTGCATTTTGCCTTCAATCATTATATAGTGCCCTGTTTATCTTTATTTATGGCTTTAGTTTTTAAGTTATTTTGTCTGTAATCATTATTGCTACTCCTGCTTTTTTTTCCATTTGCATGGAATATCATTTTCAATCCTCTCATTCTCACTCTATGTCTCTTCTTCTCCCTAAAGTGTGTCTCTTGTACACAGCATACTGTATGTTCTTGTTTTATTTTCCAATATACCATGTTGTCTTTTGATTGGAGCATTTAGTCCATTGAAATTCACAGTAATCATTGATAGACTTGTATTTATTGCTATTTTGAACTTAGTTTTGCAGTTGATTTGGTATTTCCTCTTTCTTTCTTTCTTTTTCTTTTTGTGGTTTGATAATTTTTCTTGTATTATCTCTGTTTTATTTTGTGTGTGTCTCTGTTGTAAGTTTTTGTCATGTGGTTACTCTGTTTTTTACATATACTAACCCATTACTATATCTGTTTGTTTTAAACAGATAGTGATATAAGTTCAAACCATCCTGCCAAAAAGAAAAAGAAAAAGAAAAGAAAAGTGCTCTTAATTTTCTTGCTCCCTTCTCCCACTCTTAATGATTTAGATGTCTCTCTTACAATTTCGTGTTTATCCTGTTGTTATTCATTGTAGTTATCACCTTTCCAGTTATGGTTTTTTTTCCTTTCAGTAGAAACCTGGCCATCCTGATTATAATATGTCTTGATGTGGTTATGTTTGGTTTCTTCTTGTTTTGGACCCTCTGTGCTTCCTGTACTTGGATATCTGATTGCTTCTTTAGGTTTGGGGAGTTTTCAGTTATTTTTTCTTTAAATGCCTTTTCAATCCCTTTTGCTCTTTCTTCTCCTACTGGGACCCCAATTATGCATACATTGACACACTTTATATTAAACCATAGGTCACATATCATTTTCATTTTTTTGTTCTCTCTCTCTGCTGTTCTGATTGGGTGATTTTGTTTTCCTGTCTTCTAAGTCACTTATTCATTCCTCTGCATTATCTAGCCCACTAGCTCTCATTTCAATAAATGGGTTTTCCAATTTTATGTGGCTCCTCTTTATAGTGTTAATTTCATTTTTTGACATAGTCTCTGTCTCTATGCACAATTTGTTTTAGTTCCTTCAGTAAGGTGATCTGTCATTTTTTGAAATAATGATATAGTATACTATCAGAGTCTATTTGATTGATTATTCTTTCAGGGAATTTCTCTTGTTCTTTTAATTGGGAGTGATTCTTTGCTTCTTTATCTTGCTTATCTTTCTCTGGCACTATGGATTATGAAGTATCAGTTATCTACTCTGGTCCTGAAAGGTTTTATTTATTCATTTATTTATCTGAAGTGGATGCAGAAATAAAACTATGGAAAAGAAATGTAAAATTAAAAAATTGTAAACAGTGTATAATCAATAACAGAAGAATAAAACAGATAAAAATCAAATTGAAATCAATTTAAAAATTAATAAAAATATTTTAAAGAAAAATTTTAAGTTAATTAATAAATAAATTATTAAAAAATTAAAGAAAATATGGATATATTTCTCTATAGACTGTGTGCCCTTATAATTTTGTTGAGAGTTCTTTCTTACTTATGGGTAGTTGCCAAGTCTTCCTTCCTTCCCTTTTGCCTGTTATTACTTTGGTTGGGGTTGTGGCCAGCATTCTGGTGGCAAGAGAATGCCCTGGCTATTTAGTGGGGCCTCCTTTTTGTTCTGTTGTTGTCACCGACCCTATCCTCACCCTGCTGCCTGAACTCCACTCACTGGTTCTACAGGCCCACCAGTCATGTCCCTGGATCAGGGAAAATCGCCTCACTAGCCCTTGCCCCTGCTCTGTGCCAAATCTCTGCTTCTTATTCATTTGTCTTAGAAGCACGAGTCCACAGAGGCACCTTTGCAGAAAGTTTCCCTCTGCCTGGGGCTGTAAACAAATCTCAGTCTCACCTATGAGGTTGCCGAACCCTAAGTATAGCTTCAGGTTTCAACCTCACTTTCACTTGGGGGCTGCACACTGTAGAATATGGTGGTTGTTGTTAAGCCCTGCCTCTCTTCTCCCAAGGATACACCAATAATGGTGCCATGGGTCTGCAGAGACAAATGCTACAGTGCCCCTCTCCCTAGGGCACACCTGCAGTGTTATTTTGTGTGTGTGTGTGTGTGTGTGTGTGTTTGTGTATTTTATGAGGGACCCAGACTTTTCTGATCTGTATATCTCCCTAGCTATGGCACACAGCTCACTGAAGTCCCCCAAGCTTGCCTCTGTACAGTTGGCCCATATCCTTTTCCTGGCTCGGGCAGCCTGTCCTGTCCCAACCCTGCTGGTTGATGTCTATGCCTGGGGATTACAGGGATCCTTTGTGCCCACTTAACTTAGTTCTGTCGGTCAAAGGCCATTCCACCTAGATCCAAGCCTTGGAAGTTCCCCCTCCATCCCACTGACCTTTCCTCTGGAGTGAAGGAGACCCAGCAAATGAATGCTATTTCTCTTTTGTCACTCTCTCCCTGCAGGACCAGTTCCCCACCATTTTCCTTTCTCTTCATTTTTTTTCTTTTCTCTTACTCAATTGGCAATGTATTTTGTCTTTTGAAGAAAGCAATGTTCTGTCAAAGTTCAGCAGTTGTTCTGATTGGACGGGTGGGTTCATGGATATCAGTCTTGGTGTATTTGTAGACAGGGTGAGCTACAAGTGTCCTTCTACTCCACCATCTTTGCCCTTCTCTTCTGCTTATTTTCTATTTAGAGTAAACCTTTCATTATTTCCTTTAGCATAGGCTGAGTATTGCTGAATTCTTTTAGTTTTTGCTTGTCTGTGAAATTCTTTCTCTTTCTATTCTAAAGTACAGCCTTACTGCATAAATTATCCTAGGTTGCAGCTTCTCTCATTCAGAATTTTTAATATATATTGCCACTCCCTTCTGGCCAGCAGTGTTGGTGAAGAGAAACCAACAGATAGCCTTATGGGGTTTTCCTTATAACTAACAATTCATTTTTCTCTTGCTGCCTTTAGTATCATTTCTTTATCTTTAACTTTCACCATCTTAATTTTAATATGTCTTGATGTAAGTCTATTTGGGTTCTTCTTGAGTACTCTCTGTGCTACCTGTACTTGGATATTTGATGCCTTCTTTAGGTTTGGGATATTCTCAGTCATGATTTCTTCAAATATCTTTTCAATCTCTTTTGCTTTTTCTTCTCCTTCTGTGACCCCTATTATGCATAGGTTGGAATGTTATATATTATCCCATAGATCCCTTAATTGCTTTCATTGTTTCTTTTTTTTTTTCTTGCTTTTCTGTCTGCTGTTCTGATTGGGTGACTTCTCTTATCATGTCTTCTAAGTCACTTATTCATTCTTCTGCATTGTCTAGTCTGCTTTTGACAGTCTATAGCTTGGCTCTTTTCATAGCCATTGAGTGTTATGTTTTTAATTATCTCCTCTTTATAGTTTCAATTTCCTTTTCATAATGTTTTCTCTCTCTATTTATAGTCTCTTTTATTTCTTTCAGTGCTTTCATCCCTCCAGTTTTGAAGTCATGATCTAGTAGACTATTGAGATGTATTTCATTGACTGTTCTTTCTGGGGATTTCTATTGTTCTTTTAATTGAGGATCATTCCCTTTCTTCTTCATTTTACTTATATCTCTCTGGCACTATGGATTATGAAGTATCAGTTATCTTCTCTGGCCTTCAAGGGATTTTCTTTTTGAAGAGGATGTGTTCCTGTGTAGACTGCACACCCCTAATAATTTTGTCACTAGGTCTGTTTTTAGTATGGATGGTAGCGACGTCTTTCTTCCATGTGTGTTATCTGTTATCCTTTTGATTAGGGATGTGGCTGTTGTTGTTTTGACCAAAGCCTTCTCTGGTTTTTTAGTGTGGTCTCCTTTTTGTTCTGTGGTTGTCACAGCTCTGTCAGGGACTGGGTCTGTTTCCTTTTTGTTGGGAGTGAGGCTTCCAGACCTGGTCCTGAGCTCTGGTGCCTAGTAGGTGGGGTTGGAGCACTTTAAGTACTTTTTCTTGAATCTGCCCTTGTCCTAGATTTATTCACAGGAATGTCAGTATGCTGCTCTGGTTTCCCCAGGTTCTCTGCCCTCATAAATACCAGTGCAATTCCACTGAATTCTGGGTCACACACTTGGTTGGTGATGCACTATCAGGTCAGTGACATCCCCAGCAGCAAACACTGCACCTGCACTTGTCCTGATACACAAACTCTGCTCACTTGTCTTAGATGCCTACACCAGTAGGGCTTCCAGCACTCAGTGACTGCATTCATGCTACCATATCAGCACCATGCCAAGTGCCAAATGCTGCCCCTTCAAACACCCCACTTTGCAAACTCTGCTCACTCTTCCCAGAGGCCCACAGGTCATGCAACTTGGTCAGAACTACTCTCAGTGCTGCATCCACTCAGGGTAGGTGGGCTCACAGAAAATGGCCACACCAGCACTCACCTTCACTCTGTGCCAGAACTCTAGTCCTTGCCCATTTGTCTTAGAGGTGTGGGTCCACAAAGACACCTGCATAGCAAAATGGTCCCCTTTGCTTTGTGTTGTAAACAATTTCAGTCCTGCCTGTGAAGTTGTGGAGCCTCTGGGTATGAATTTGTGTTTCAAATCCACCTCTGCCTGGGAGCTGAACACTAAGGGTTATGGTGGTTGTGGTAGAGCCCTGCCTCTCTTCTCCTAAGAACACACCAGCAATGGTGCCCCAGGCCTGTGTAGACAAAGGCTATGGCCCAGCCTCATTGTGTTCCTCCCTGCAATGCACACCAGCAGTACTGCTTTCTTGTTTTTTAATTTTATGGGGAACTCAGGCTGTTTTGTTCTCTATACCCTCCCAGATATAGTTCATAGCATACTTCAGCCCCCTGAGATTGCCTCTGTGCAGTTGGCCCCAGTCCAACACTTGGCTCTGGCAGCCATTCCCAGCCCATCCCCTGCTGGTTTGTGTCTAAGGCTGAGGTCACAGGAAAATTTAGTGCTCATTTTACTTATTGTTTTGTGGGCCAAGGGCTACTTTGCACAGATACAAGACTTGGAGTCCCCCTTCCCCCCAGGTTAAGAGTGCAAATCCTCCCTTGTCACTCCCACACTGTGGGATTTGTCCCACGCTATTTTCCTTTTACTTTTTTCCTACCAGATTTGTGGTGAATTTTGTCTTTCGAAGAAGGTGATGTTCTGTCAATGTTCAGTAGGTGTTCTGAGTGAATGGGTGGGTCCTGGGGTGTCTCTTTTGGTGTATTTGTGGGAAAGGGTGAGCTACAAGTGTCTTTCTATTCCACCATCTTGGCTGATCCTTACTTCTCTTTCTTAGATATGATGCTGAAATTACTAATAATTAGCCAGAATTCTCAAACAATGTTTCCATGATCTATTCAGATATATATTGTATACCTGTTGGAAAATTAACATGACATTTCTTATTTTTAAAAAAAAATTGACAGCATATTCTGTAGTGAATAAGTGTAATCTTATGAATTTTCAATAAAAGGATGAACCGATGGAAAGTCTGGTAGCCATGTACAGTGAACATCAGTTATCTCTTTTCTATCTTCCTTGATAATGCCTTTTTCTGTGGTACTAATCCTTTCTCTTCCCTCTACTGATCAAAACTTCTCCACTCAAAGGCATTGGTGGTATAGTGGTGAGCATAGCTGCCTTCCAAAACTTCTCCACTCTCCACTGTGAACCAAATTTAAAACTAAAATATCTTAGCCAGACATCCAAAGTCAAACATAGTTTTATTTTAATGCCACTCCCCCACAATTCATATAATTCTAGGAAATAAAGGTGAACATGTCAGTCTAATACTGGAAGACACTGCACTTCTTTTGAATGTCTATTGGTGGATGTCTAATATCAGTTTTAGATTTTTTTCCTCTTGGGCTAAATCTAATTCCCCTAAAGTAAATATTTAAGTATTTTCTCTGCTGGGTTTAAGCCTTACAATTTATTTATTAATTATAGACTAGAATCATCCTTGTATTATGAGATAATGAAATACAAAATACATTTCAAATTGCTTCTCCACTCACTCTCCTCTTTCTTTTAGAGAATAAAATTTTATTGTTGAATTTTAATGCATAATTAAAATATATCTATATATAATTATTTATATTTATTTATTGAAGTATAGTCAATTTACAATGTTATGTCAGTTTCTGGTGTACAGCATAATGCTTCAGTCATATATTAGCATACATATATTCTTTTTTATATTCTTTTTCACCATATTACTACAAGATATTGAATATAGTTCTCTGTGCTATACAGTATGGAAACATTGTTTATATATTATATATATATTAGTATCTGCAAATCTCAAGCTCTCAGTTTAGCCTTTCCCACTCTCTTCTCCCTCTGGAAACCATAAGTTTGTTTTCTATATCTATGAGTCTTTTTTTTTTAAATAATTTCACCTATTTTTTAGATGTTACATATAAGTGATATCATATGGCATTTTTCTTTCTCTTTCTGACTTCGCTTAGAATGATATATCCCAGGTCCATTCACATTGCTTTAAATGGCATCATTTTATAATTTTTTATGGATGTGCATTATTCCATTGTGTAAATATACAACTTCTTTATCCAGTCATCTGTCCTCTTGTTAATCTTACTGGAGAAGCCAAATCTTACTGGAGAGACCAACGCTCACTGCCTAGGTCACAAGTGGAATACTTAATTAGTTTTGGCTTGCTTTGAACTGAAAATTGTTGTGTTAGAAGATTTCATTTCCTATGATGATGCCTTTTTACACACAGTAATGTTCCCAAAGTTTAGTCATACCTTTCCTGAATCTCCCTACATGGACAGAAATGTCGTTTCACCATGAGAGACACAAGCTCATGAACTTTATACTTCCAGAATGATTCAAGAGTTGGATGTAAGACTGAGGTTAGAATCAATGCATTAAGTTGTTCAACAAATTACACAGACTTAGTATATGCCAACCTCAGACACTGGCTGCAAGTGGAGTCAGGGTATTCACAAACCAGAATGCATCACTGAATTTGATGTCCAGAGTTTTTACTTGGGCTTTATAATTTATTAAATCCCTGGACACGTGATTAATCTCCATCTCCAGCACCATCTCCTCCCATCTTCCCAGAGTCCAGCGTGTCCCAAATTTTCAACCCTCTTATTATGTGTTTGGTCTTTCTGGGATTAGCCCTCATGCTGAAGTTAACTTGGGGCCCACTACCATGAGTCACCTCATTAGCATAATAGACACTCTTCTCACTCAGGACATTCCAAGAGTTTTGAATTTCTGTGTCTGGTACAAGAAATAAAGGACAGATATTTTATTTATTATACCATTGATAATAACTCTAAAAATATGGTATGCATGAGAACTACAAAGGAGATTGTTTAAAATTTTACCCTTTGCAGAACTGAATTGAGGCTCAGAACTTCCTAACTTTCAGGAGCACATAAAGAATGCTACATTGCTGATGAGACATGTAAATTGGTACAATCACCTGAGAAGCAAATATCTGTCAGCGTCCACTTCAACCTGAACATACAGATAAACCTATTCCAGCAAATCTGCTTCTAGGTAAATACCTAATAAAAGTGGCCACTGTCAGGAAAAACTGAAATATTTTGAAACACACACTCACCCACACAAAAGATTACATGGTGTCTGTCTAGCTCACCCTTTGAATATTTCAAATTCAGTAATACTGAGGTATTTTCTAACTCTGTAGGTAGTAGGAAACATACAGTACTATAAATAATTATTTTTCTGTAGAAATGCTAATGTACTTAATCTTGTGGAATGCAACTGCTGGGTACCATTTCCTCAGTGTGCTGTGGTTTGTCTAGATTTCTTCTTTAAAGGAACCCTTCATATCCTCTCTAAGTCACCATTTCTAAGAGGGTCAACACTTAAATTGGTGTGAAATACAAGACATAAAATATGATAGCACATCTTAATTTGACCTTCAAGGCCTTTTACATTCTGGCCTCAAGCATCATTTCCAAATGTACCTTTTTATTTCCCTTTCTCAACTCATACAAAGACTGTTACTGACACTTCAACCATCTTGCATGATGTCTTCATTCATTACCCAATTCCTCTCCCAGAATGCATGCTCACACACACAAACACACACAAACAGGACCACTTCCACCTGCCTTCCTTTCCTCTTTGAACATTTTGAGCACTACTGTGAGCCATTCACTTCAATTTCAATTAATCATCTTACATAATTACCTTAGTGCATACCAATCTCTCTTTTTGCTTGGCAAGTTCTGAACGCTTATCCTTCTTGTTATTAACTGATTTGTTATCTGGTCCTGAGGTGAAGCCTTTTATGCATATGAGTTGAAAGAGAAGCAGTCAAGGGAATGGTTGATGAAGAAGTATAAAAATTGCCATGTAGGAAAATCTAGGACAGCAAAAAGAAACAAACAAAAATAATTGATCATGCAGAGAAACTGTGAAACCAATTATATTTATGCTTTAAGTCCAGGATTACCTCCCTGCCTAGTTCATTGGAATTCAAACCTAGGAATTTGCCCATGTGGTCCCACACCATCTCCACTTTCTGCTTCTGCTATTCATTCTTGTGGAATTTTCTGTATGACATCTGCCTTCAGCCTGTCTTTGTCTTCTGGTTTCTGCTCATGTCCCTTCATCCCAGTTCTTAGTGACTTGTCAGATGTCACTGAGATCACAGCCATGAAGTTCCTTATACCATGCCTGGTGCAGGGTAGGTGCTCAGTGAGGATTTTCCTTCTTCAAGTAGCTCAGATTTGTTATTATGCTTCCCGTGGAAGTGAGAAAAAGTCTTTTATTAAATTAGGAAATAACAGCAACCTGTGTTGTTTCTTGGTCAAAGATGTCAGCCTGAGGCAGAATTCCAAGTTGGATGCTTGGAGAGTCAGTGGGAGCACCACAAGACCCTCCCCCTCCTTGTCTCTCTTGAAGGACTCACTTGCTCATTGTCCTTTATGGGCTTAAGGAGCAAGTCTGAACTCACAGCTCCTTGTTCACATCAGAGGCTGCCATCCAACCACTGTTGCCCTGACTCCATCCTCTCCTCCAGCAGCACCAGCTCAACTCCAGAGTAGAAGCTGAGAGCAGTGTCTGTAGATCAGAGTCCAGACAGCTAGCTCTTCCTGCATAAAGTGGGCTGCCCCTGCACTGAGCTGTGTTGAATGGCAGCAAACATCCACTTGTTAGCAGGTAGGGCTTCCCCCTTCCCCACTCTCAGCCTTTGAGTCTCTTCCCCCTCTCCCCTTCTTCCCCTCCATCCTTCTCTAACACACCCTTGAATGGATGATGCTGACTTGCAGCTGTTAACTTAGTTCTTTTTTATAAACCCAGTAGTTTATTTCAAAGTAGAAATGTTAGGCTTACTGGACAAAATCCCACTACAATTGACACTTATACAGACACTAGACTACTGTACATTTAAAAAAAGAAAAAATCAAGAAGGGCCAAGGTGGTGGATTAGAATGACACTCTTAGCTCACCCTCTCCCACAAATGCATCAAGACTGACATCCACTGACCCACTTATCCAATCAGAAAGTCTGCTGAACTTTGACAGAAACTCACCTTCATTAAAAGACAAAACACGCAATTAATCTGGTAGGAGAAACGGAAAATAAAAGGAAGAAAAAGGGAAATAATGCAGCCCAGTCCCATGGGGAGGGAGCAGCAAAGGTGGTGTAGTGCTCATTTGCTGGGTCTCTCCCACTCCAATGAAGAGGTCAGCTGGATGGATGGGGAACCTCTAAGGCTTGAAATTGTATAGAATAGCCCTTGACTGACAGAACAAAGTTAAATGGGCAAAAAGGGTCCTCATGATCCCCAGGCTTAGACACAAACCAGCAGGTGTGGGATGAAACAGACTGCCTGAGCCTGACGGAGGACTCGGGCCAACTGTACAGAGGCAACCTCAGGAGATTTCAATGTGCTGTGTGCCATTGCTGGAAAGATATACAGAGCAGAACAACATGAGTCCCACATAAAATATGAAATAAAAGGCAAAGCAACACTGCTGGTGTGCCCTGGGGGGAGGGGTGCCATAGCTTTTTTCTTTGAAGACTTCTGGCATCATTTCTGGTGCCTTTTCTGGAGAAGAGAGTTGGTACTCAAACACACTCACCATATACTCTAATGTGCACCCAGGTGGAGGCAGGGTTGAAATTTCTATCCTTACCTAGGGGCTCTGCAACCTCATAGGTGGGACTCAGATTTGTTTACAGCCCCAGGCAAATAGGAAAGTTCTGCTGCAGTACCTCTGTGAACTCATGCTTCTAAGACAAATGAACAAGGAGCAGATTTCTGGCACAGAGCAGGGGTGATGGCTGGTATGGCCATTTTATCCAAATCCACCTAAATAGCACAGAACTGAAGTGAAGTTGGGAGGGGCACTGACAGGCAGAGCAACCCAACCACCTACCATGCACAAGTGCACCACCACAATGCAGCATTTGGAGGAGACATGACACATGGCACTAGGAGAAGAACAGATCAGGGGCACAACAGGAGGGCCTCTGGAACCAGTGGGTGGAGTTCATGCAGCAGGGTGAGAACAGGAGCAGCGACAAACACAAAATAAAAAGGAGATCTCATTTAATAGCCACAGAAGACTCTTGCTACCAGATCACAGGCCAAATCCCCAACAAAAATGATAACGGGCAAAATACAGGAAGACATAGTAACCACCCATACTTCAGACAGAGCTATCAATAAAATTAAGAGCACATAGTGCCAACAAGAACACATCCACATTTTTTGACTTTTTTCTTTTACTGTTTAAATTTTTACTTTTAAAAGGTTTTTATGTTTCTATCTTAAACCCCTTTTAAAATTGGACTTTAAAATATTTTAAATTGTTTTTAATTTGTCTCAATTTCATTTTTATTTCTCTTTGCTTTATTCTTCTATTATCAATTAGACTCTGTTCCCAAATTTTTTTCTTCTTTTAAGCTTTTAAAATTTCTCATAATTTGCTTTTTATCTTTGTTTTGTTCTTTTATTTATTATAATCAGTTTTAAGATATTATTTTCTAATTTTAAGACTTAAAATTTGTCTCAATTTTTATTTCTCTTTGACTTGTTCTTCTGTTATTGTTCATAATCTGTTTTCAAATCTTATTCTCTTCTTTTAAATTTATTTTTTTAGCTTTATTTCTGCATCTGTTTTAGGTAAATAAGTAAAAAGAAAACCTTTAGAAACAGAAAAGATAACTGATGCTGCATAATCAATAGTGCAGGAGAGATATAATTAAAATAAAGAAGTAGAGGGACAACTCCCATTTAAAAGAACAGGTAAAATCCCCTGAAAGAATGATCAATGAAATAGACCTTGATAATCTATTAAATCATGATTTCAAAAAAGAAGAGATAAAAGTACTGAAGACACAAAAAGAGATTGTGTATAGAGGCAAAGAATACGTCAATAGGAAATTGAAACTTTATAAAGAGGAGTGAATTAAAATAGGAAAACACATTTGCTGAGATAAGACCTGAGTTAAAAGTTGAAAAAAAATGTAGGCTACTTAATGCAGAGGAATTAATAAGTGGTTTAGAATACAGGACAACAGAAATCAACTAATCAGAACAGAAGAGAGGAAAACAAACAAAAACCAATGAAAGAACAAAATTCAATGAAAACAATTATCCTATGGGATAATATAAAGCTTGCCAAAACCTATGCATAACAGGGGTCTCAGAAGGAGAAGAAAAAGCAAAAGGGTTTGAAAAGGTATTTGAAGAAATCGTAGTTAAGAACTCCTGAAAGATAAAGAAGCAATCAGATATACCAATACAGGAAGTACAAAGGGACCCAAACAAGAAGAAACCAAACAGACACACTAAGATATATTATAATCAGCTTGGCCAGGGTTAAAGATAAAGAAATGATTCTAAAGGCATAAAGAGAAAAACAGAGTTAGTTACAAAGGAAACCTCATAAGGCTTTCAGCTGATTTCTCTAAACAAACACTACAAGCCAGAAGGGAGTGGCAAGATATATTCAAAGTCCTGAATGAAAAACAAACAAACAAAAAAGATTCAGACTAGGATAATTAATCCAGCAAGTCTATTTTTTAGAATAGAAGGAGAAATAAATATCTTCACAGACAAGCAAAAATAAAAAAAAATTTAGCAACACTAAATCTATACTAAAAGAAATATTGAATGGTATACTCTAAATTGAAAAGAAGCAGGTTGCTTTTGAAAGGAGAAAACCATAATTGGAAAGGTGATAACTACCATGAATTACAACAGAATAAACATAGAATTGTAAAAGAAGACATCTAAATCATTAAGAGTGGGAGAGGGGAGCAAGAAAATATAGAGTTTTCTTCATTCTTTAATTTTTTCATTCTCGGTAGGATGGGTTTGAGTTTATATTACTATATGTTTCAAACAAACAGATACAGTAATGGGTTATTATATGTACAAAATTGGGTAACCATAAGACAAAAACTTACAAGAGAGTCACAAAAACTAAAAATTAACCAAGATAATAGAAAGGAAAACTTAAAAAAAAAACACAACAAGAAAAAGAAAGGAACAAGGAAAAAAATGCCAAATCAACTGCAAAATTAAGTTCAAAATGGCAATAAACCAAAGTTTATCAGAAATTACTTTAAATTTCAATAGGTTAAATGCTCTAATGGAAAGACATAGAGTGACAGACTGGATAATAAAACAAGAACCTACAATATGCCACATAAAAGAGACCCACCTTTGGGAAAAGGACACAAATAGACTGTGAGTGAGAAAATTGAACAAGATATTACACACGAACAGAAATGAAAAGAAAGCAGGAGTAGCAATACTGATTTCACACAACGTGAACTTTAAAACAAAGACTATAAAGAAAGATGAAGAACGTTTCATGATTTAAGGAGCAATACAAGATGAAGATATTATGTCCATTAACATAACTACAACCAATGTAGGAGCAACTAAATACATAAAGCAAATACTAACAGATATAAAAGGAGAAATTGCTGGGAATAAAATAATGGTAGGAAATTAAAACTTCTTATTATCCTCACTGGAAGATCTTCCAGATGCAAATTTAATAACACAACAGAAATTAAATGATAACAATATTCAAATTAGACATGGTTGATATTTCAGAACATTACATCCTAAAAAAATACAATATACATTCTTCATAAGTGCACATGGAACATTTTCTAGGATGGATCATGTACTTAGGCACAAAAGAAAACTCAACAATTTTAAGACAATAGCAATTATTTTAAGCATTTTTTTTCTGAATGCAATGAATGAAACTAGAACTCAACTACAGAAAAACAAAGGAGAAAGAAATGATGACATGATAATTAAACAACATGATACTAAGAAACCAATGGGTCAATGATAAAATCAAAGAAGAAATTAAAAAATACTTTGAGACAAATGACAAAAATCATAACCACACAAAATCTATGGGATGCAGTAAAAGCATTCCTAAGAAGAAATTTCATTGCAATAAAGGTCTTCCTCAAAAAAGATGTACAATCTGAAATAAACAACTAACCAACTAAAAGAATTAGAAAAAGAAGAGCAAACAAAACCTAAAGTCAGCAGAAGGCAGAAAACAATAAATATCAGGGAGGAAATAAATAAAATAGAGATTTAAAATACAATAGAAAAAGTCAATCAAACAAAGAGCTGTGTTTTTTTTGAAAGAGTAAATAAAATTGACAAACCTCAGGCCTAGCTCACAAAGAGAAAAGACAGAGCACAATCAAAATAAGAAAGGAAAATGGAGAAATTACAACCAATACCACAGAAATTCAAAATATCATATGAGAATACTGTGAACAACTTAATGGAAAATAAATGAACAACCTTGAAGAAACAGACAAGTTTCTGGAAATATACAGTCCACATGACTGAATCAAGAAGAAATTGACCACTAGAACAAACCAATCACTAGAAATGAAATTGAATAAGCATAAAAAAAAAACAAACTCCCAATGAACAAATGTCTAGGACTGCATGGCTTCACTGGGGAATTCTATCATACATACAAAGAAGAACTCATACCCATATTTCTCAAAATCTTCCAGAAGATTGAAAAGGAGGGGGTACTCGTAAACTGATTCTATGAAGTCACCATCACCCTGATACCAAAACCAAAGACACTACCAAAAAAGAAACTCACAGATCAATATCACTGAGGAAACATAGATACAAATATTCTCAACATAATATTAGCAAACAGAATCCAACAGCACATAAAAAAGATCATACACCATGATCAAATCAGGTTCATCCCAGGAACACAAGGGTGGTTCAACATACGAAAATCAATCAATGTAATACACCCCAACAACAAGAGAAAGGACAAAAACCACATGATCATCTTAATAGATGCAGAAAAAGCATTTGATAAGATTCAATGCCCATTATGATAAAAATCCTCACCAAAGTAGGTATAGAGGGGACATATCTCAACATAAAAAAAGCTGTTTATGACAAACCTACAGCCAGCATAGAACTCAATGGTGAAAAGCTGAAAACCTTCCTACTAAAATCTGGCAAAAGGCAAGATTCTCCACTCTCACCATTTCTATTCAACATAATCTTGGAAGTCCTAGCCACTGCAATCAGGCAAGAAAAAGAAATACAAGAGATCCAAATTGGAAAAGAAGCTAAAAAACCATCACTATATGCAGATGACATGATACTATATATAGAATACCCTAAAAGGTCCACACAAAAACTACACAAACTAATGAAAGAATTTGGCAAGGTACAAGGATACAAGATCACAAGATTAATGTACAAAAGGATACAACATTAATGTACAAAAATCAGTTGCATTTCTTTACATTAATGATGAATCAACAGGAAAAGGAAGTAAAGAAACAATCCCTTTTAAAATTACACCTAAAGTAATAAAATATCTAGGAGTAAATATAACCAAGGAAGTGGAAGACTTGTACATGGAGAACTACAAGGAAATTAAAGGAGACTTTAAAAAATGGAAAGATATCCCATGCTCCTGGATCAGAAGAATTAGTATTGTTAAAATGGCCACATTTCCCAAGACAATCTACAGATTTAATGCAATCCCTATTCAAATTACTAAGGACATATTTCACAGAACTGGAACAAATAATTATAAAATTTATATGGAATCACAAAAGACCCAGAATTGCCAAAACATAACTGAAGGAAAAGAATGAGGCTGGAGGAAAAACCCTCCCAGACTTCAGACCATACTACAGAGCTACATTATTCAAAACAGCATGGTAATGATACAAAACAGACATATGGATCAATGGAACAAATTAGCCCAGCAATGAACCCATAATCTTTTGGTCAATTAATCTTCAAAGGAGACAAGAACATACAATGGAAAAAAAACAGTCTCTTCAGCAAATGGTGTTGGGAAAACTGGACAGCAGCATGTAAATCAATGAAGTTAAAATACTCCCTCTCACCATACACAAAAATAAACTCAAAATGGATTAAAGACTTAAACATAAGACAAGTCACAATAAACCTCTTAGAAGAAAACTCAAGCAGAACATTATCTCACATACATCTCAGCAATGTTCCCCAGGGCAGTCTACCAAAGAAATAGATATAAAAGTAGAAGTAAACAAATGGGACCTAATTAAACTTACCAGCTTTTGCACAACAAAGGAAACCATAGGCAAAACAAAATGGCAACCTATGGAATAGGAGAAAATATGTGCAAAAGATGAAACTGACAATGCTTAATCTCCAGAATATATAAACATCTCATATGACTTAATAAGAAAAAGACAAATAACCCGATCCAAAAATGGGCAAAACACCTAAACAAGCAATTCTCCCATGAAGACATACAAATGGCCAAAGGCACATGAGAAAATGCTCAATACCACTAATTACCAGAGAAATGCAAATTAAAACTACAATGAGGTTTCACCTCACACCAGTCAGAATGACCATCATTCAAAAGTCTATAAATGACAAATGCCAGAAAGGGTGTTGTCCAAAAGGGACCCTCCTACACTGTTGGTGGGAATGTAGTTTGGTGTAGCCATTGTGGAAAACAGTATGGAGATTCCTCAAAAGACCAAAAGTAGACTTAACATATGACGCAGTGGTCCCACTCCTGGGCATATATACAGAAGAATCTTTAATTCAGAAATACACCTGCACCCTAATGTTCATATCAGCACTATTTACGATAGCCAAGACACAGAAGCAACCTAAATTTTTATTGACAGATGACTGGATAAAGAAGTGGTGGTATATTTATACAATGGAATACTACTCGGCCATGAAAATTGAGAACATATTGCCATTTGTAGCCATGTGGATGTCCCTGGAGAATGTCATTCTAAGTGAATCAAGCCAGAAAGAGAAAGAAATATAACACATTTCACTTATATGTGGACTCTAAAAAATAAGACAAATGAAATTATATGTAAAACAGAAACAGACTCACAGACATATAATACAAACTTGTGGTTGCCAGGGAATAGGGGATTTGGAAAGGACAAACTGGGAATTTGAGATTTGCAGATACTGAGTGACATATATAAAATAGATAAACAAGTTTTACTGTATAGCACAGGGAATTATATTCAATATCTTGTGGTAGCCAATTTTTTTAAAAGAATATGAAAATTAATATATGTATATTTATATATCACTGAAGAATTGTGCTCTTCACCAGAAATTGAGGCATTGTAAACTAACTATAACTTAATTTTAAAAAGTAAAAAAAAAAAGTTGTTATTAAACTAGCAAAAATGCTCAGAGAACACATACAGATGAACCCACTGCCACTGTCAAAATGAAATCACAGTGGGTTAGGAAGAAACTTGCACTGATTTCGAGAAAAACAGGCAATGAGCCCAAACCAAATTTAATATCTTCCACTCTTCGTTTTTCCCTTTGGGCTTCATTCTCATGGAAATCCGACATGGAAGGGAAGTGTTAGGGACTTCAGGATAGCTGATGCTCACTCCATGTTCTCTGATCAGCCATCTTAGCTGCGACAGGGAAGCAAGTGTCTCACTCCAAGTGGAAGAACACAGCAACAAGGCAGTGGGGGACCTGAAATACATCCACAACAAAAAGAAACAGTTTCTCAAAACATTTTGGGATATATGTCTACCAATCAGCATCATCAAAATATTCACTTGTATGTACTGCTTATGAAGCCATCACTATGGTCTCTGAGGGTACTAGAATTACAAGAGTTTACAAGATCTGACAAATAGCAAAATGAGTTTTTCTTCTGTCTTTAAAATTTAAAGAAATTGAAAACTATTTTGGTGGGCTAGCTGCCTCTATTGAGAAAAATTTAAAGAAGCACAGCTACAAATATAAATATCAAACCAAGCTCGGTCTCTGTACTGATCACTGGTCCCTGGCAGACACAAGATGGAAATGTGTAGCTCAAGTTCTTGGCGTGAATTACTTCCTATTAATTTGTCTTTAACAGTAGATTCTGTCAAACTTAAATTTAATCATATTGATTTGTTTTCTAAAATAAAGACCTCTAACTTAAAAAATAAAAAATGGTAAAAATCATCAAAACCTAATAAAAATGGGCAACTTGCTATAGCCTTGTTTATATTAGACATTAGGAAGGTCTTCCATTGTCTTCTTATTTACACTTTCACGTGCAATAAAGAAAAATCAGGATGCAGTTTAATCTACTTCTTTTAAAAGATCTCTGAAGCCACCATAGCAAGATAGATAGGTTGATTCACACACTAGCTTCTCCAAAGTTCAGATGATTTTTACAAGTGTCATTTATTCCAAATTTGGAAACACCCTGGAGGAAGGTAGGGACGAACGGTGGTAGGAGACACACTGTAACTATAGGAAGGACCTTTGCTCTTCCCTGAACGTGTAGAAGAGCAGAGTGAGTCGTGCTTGTGGGGAGTGGAGAGGAACCGAGCGCAGGTTCCACCGTGGACCTGCTGAGGGTAGGCTTGGCGGGGTGCTGGTGATGAGCATGTGCTCCAAGGAAAGGTGGGGTCAGGGAGTCCAGAATCACTGGAAATGGTTTCCTGGGACATGTGTCTAGGACCGGATGGCCTGGAATGGAACTAGCATGAAGAGAATGCCACAGTCCCACAAAGGTAGATTCCCAGGTCCATGAACAACCAGGACCACAGGTGTGGGGGAGATGAAGGCCACTGAGAAAGTGGGAAGAGGCCATTAACAGCAGTGAGAGTGTATGTGTCAGGGCTGGGAGTTGGGTAATTCTTAAATCTTAGTTCACATGTAGACTACAAGAGACTGGGTGTGGAGAAGCCAAAATCAGGGTGAGGAAAAGTAGTGGGGTGTTTTTGTAGAAGGACACACTGAGGCTTGGTGATGTGTTAAAAGTGGGAGAGTACTCCTGGTTTTTTGTTTGGGAAGGCTAAAACCGACAGCAGTGGAATGAGAAGTGGATTCGAGGAAAGAAAGGACATGGTGATGAAGTGAAGACACTTTTCTGGGGAGAAGAGACTGGAACAGAAGTAAAATGTCTCTTTCCTCTAAAGGGATCCTCAAAGGCACAGAGAGTTCAGAAGTCCCCCATTCTGCTCATGTTACCTGTTGCTTTCAGGGACTCCATGAGGGACAGGGAAACCACCTGCTTGATTATCACAGTAGAGAGCATCCTTGGTGAAGTGAAAAAACTTAAAAATTATATTTGAAATTATATTTTCTGAAGGTATCCATTTAAGAGGTTGCCATTGGGATTCTTTTTTGAGAAGACTTGGACTTACAAATAAGTGCAAAGTATCCATTGAGATCTGCCCTGTCCAAAGTGGCAGCTGCTAGGGGGGAGGGTATAGCTATGTGATAGAACATGTGCTCAGCATGCACGAGGTCCTGGGTTCACTCCCCAGTACCTCCATTAAATATAAATCAATAAAAACCTAATTACCCTCCCAAACAAACAAAACAAAAACCAAAAAACGCACAGAAAAACAAAGTGGCAGCCGCTAGCCAGCTGAAGTTGAGATACATGGTATGTGTAAAATAGACTCAGATTTTGAAGGTCTAGTATGAATAAAAGCATGTGAAATATCTCATGTTTTTTTCTGTAGATTATATGCAGCAATGATAGTATTTTGGCTCTATTGGATTATATATAAATATATTGCTTAAATCAATTCCATCTTTTTTTTTTTTTTAAAAAAAGTTGGGGAGGCTTCTGGAAAATTTAAAATTACATGAGTTGTTTGCATTATATTTGGTCATCCCCTGAGTTGATTTACCAGAAACATACTTTTGCCAGTCCTGTTCATTTTATGAAGTTTTGTTTAATTATTAGAATTACGTTTTCATGCTGTAACCTTTACCAGCCTTCTGTTTGAAATCAAGCAGAAAGGAGCTGGCATTTTTGGTTTTCCTTTGTGAATTTGATGAATGACTGCATTACTGTTTTGTGTTTCCTTTTCCAAAATTTAATTGTGTGCTGGTTAATTCCAGGATGGTGATGTCTGAGTGTTTTTTTTTTCTCTTTCCCTTTTTAAAGGTAAAATTGCACCATCCTGGAAATAGTTATCTCAGAGTATTAGGAATTATTCTTTAAAACATTCACTTTTCAAAATTCCTTCACTGGGCCTGGCAGCTCACACCATGACTGTATTGCTCTTTAGAGCTGCATTTTCAAAACATTTTATTGATGTATATTTGATTTACAATGTTGTGTTAGTTTCAAGTGTACAGCAGGGTGATTCAGTATATATATATATATTTTTCTTTTTCAGATTCTTTTCCACTGTAGGTTATTACAAGAAATTGAATATAGTTCCTTGTGATATACAGTATGTCCTTGTGCTTATCTATTTTATATCTAATGGTGTGTATCTGTTAATACAGCCTCTTTTTGGATGCAAACAACATAGGTTGGGGCTCGGGGCCTTGAAAAACAACACTTCTAAGGCCATCCGCCCAGGCTTTGGGGGCTTTCCGAGTTTGTCTGCCCCTCCAGGGGAAGGGAATGGCTCCTGTCATGGGATATGATGGTGCTTGGGCATCAGGGCTCTTTCCTGTAGCCACGGCTGGGTGTCCTCAGTGAGCAGGGCAGAAAAATTGATGCCTATGCTGAAGTGGACAGGGGGTTCTCTGGACAGTGTGTTCTCACAATATTATCTTTTTCTGAGTGGCAGGGGATAATTATTTGACAACTTCTGTGTTACGACAAGAAATGAGTGTGGTAAAGTAGCCTTTCACATCTTACCTCTTAAAGCAGTCACTTTCCCTCCCTTTTTGTTACAAAAGAATTTATGTTGTTGGGGAAACTACTTATTAGCTGGACTTACCATAGTCACAGCCTTATGCCACTTAACCATATTTTCTTCTTGTGCTTTCCAGAACATTATAAAGCTGATAGAAAGAAAACAAGCAGGAGGGAATACTCGTAAACTCATTCTATGAAGCCACCATCAGTCTGAAACCAAAAACAGGCAAAGACACCATGAAAAAAGAGAATTAAAGACCAATATCACAGAAGAACATAGATGCAAAAAATCCTCAAGGAAATACTACCAAATAGAATGCAACAGCACATAGAAAAGATCATACATCATGATCAAGTGGGGTTCATCCCAGGGACACAAGTGTGGTTCAACACATGCAAATCAATGTAATACTTCACAACAACAAGAGAAAGGACTAAAACCACATGATAATCTCAGTAGATGCAGAAAACACAATAAAATTCAACGGAGAACTATAAAACATTGATGAAGGGAATTAAAGAAGTTTCTAATAAATGGAAAGATACCCCATGCTCCTGGATTGGAAGAATCAATATTGTTAAAATGGTCATACTGCCCAAAGCAATCTACAGATTTAATGTGATCTCTATCAGATTACACAGGACATTTTTTTATAGAATTTGAACAAATAATCTTAAATTTATATGGAATCACAAAAGGCCCAGAGTTGCCAAAGCAATATTGAAGAAAAAGAATGAAGCTGGAGGAATAACCCTCCGAGACTTCAGACAGCACTACAGAACTACAGTCATCAGAACAGAATGGTATTGACATAAACACAGGCATATGGATCAATGGAACAGACTAGGAAGCCCAGAAATAAACCCACAGACCTACAGTCAATTAGTCTTTGACAAAGATAAGCAAGAAAATACAGTGAGTAAAGACAGTCTCTTCAGCAAATGGTGTTGGGAACACTGGACAGCAGCATGTAAATCAATGAAGTTAGAACAACTCCCACACACCATACCCAAATAAATTCAAAATGGCTTAAAGAATTAAATATAAGACAAGACACTGTAAATCTCCTAGAAGAAAACATAGGCAAAACATTTTCTGACATAAATCTTAGCAATGTTCCCGTAGAGCAGTCTACCCAAACAATAGAACCCCTAGACACCTCTTCATACCACGATTCCACAGTGTTCAAAACAGTAATTCACTTGTGAAACTGGGTAATAAGCCACAGCTGCCAGTCCACTGGGCTTTTCTTGATTTCTTGTAATGTCAAAGAAATCCAGAACAGTCATTAGCTATTTGAAGAAATCTTTGGTATCTCATTTTACAGTTAAAATGTTTTATTCCATTTTTCTAAAATTCAAAACTTCTGATTATATTAAAGCATAATCATACAGACACCCTTTTCAGGTGTACACACTACACTTTTTTCTTATCATTATAAACAAAGTTCAATTAATCAAGAAGTTACAATGAATTACAAATTATGTACTAGGAAATGAAGCAGATACATAACGTGTGAAAAAGATCAATCTTTATGATAGTTTGGAATCTAGCTGGAGACATAAGTACTATGTTGTGCCATCAATACTTGGTTTTGTGTTATATTCCAGATATATAAAAGAAGTTCCAAGAGAAGAAATCTTGTGTGACTTGAAACATGACATAGCTTTGCATCTGAAGGACACTCAGTAAATACTAAAGAAGGGAACAAATGAATGAACAAGAAGAACCAGCATAGCTGTGCAGATACATAGGATTGAGCAGGGTTTTCAACAACCAGCAACACAAAATCTGCTCCTCGCCAAAAAGAGCCCTCAAGTCTAAATACACACCTGACATATTTCATTGAGTCTAAAAGCACATATTTGTTTTCATGTCTCAGCTTCTCAGAAATTGATGAGATGCCATAATTTAAAGAGAAACATTTTTTCTTTCTAATAGTGAAAATAAATGTGTATCTCAAGCTTCTTAAATTTGATCAAACATATTGATTGACTCTAAACAAATGTCATTATATGTAATATGATTTCAAAATTAATCACTTAATACATGTAAATTTGTATACCTAATTATGAATTTTATTATACATAACAGCTCAAAAACTTAATGAAAGCCAATGAAAACTTGTGATGTCAAATTCTGTGAGTTCTGATTCTTAATGTTTCAAAACATAAAACAGCAAAATTACAACCACTACAAACTCATACAGCACATCTTAAAATCTAGAGCATGCAGAATCTGCAATGTTACTGCAAACGGTGCTGTGAGGTAAATAACTGCAGATATTGTAAACAAACCTGTTACAGAAACACGGAAGATATTCTTTCCTTTTTATACTTAAAGGTGGAAAGCTGGGGAAAAGAAAATAATTTTTGTTGCTATAATTTTATCTATAAATAAAAGAAGAAAATACTGACCATCTTAACATGTAGAAATTTTACTGAAAAAGAAATAGAAAGGAGTTAACTTCATATTAATGAATTTCATATTCATTTATAAATTACTCTAAAGGAAAACTCACACAATCAACATAATGCAGTAACATAAAACAAGCAACCTACTATATTTTATTTTGACGAGGGGAGATGCCATTTTTTTAAAAAAGGAAGCAATGAATTTGCCAATGTCTGACTATTATCAGGCAGCTAGGGAAACATTTTATAGTCTACTGGAAAAGTGCAAACAGGTATGAATTAAACTGCTGACACAACCTTAGTACAGCATCCTAGTCTAATTAGTATAGGAAGTTACATCAAGGAAAGAGCTTCCCTACCAATTTTTTTATCATTATCAGCCTCAATATCTGAATAGAAAAGGATATGAACTAGCAAAACATTCATCAATTAAGGGAAGAATAAACCTTAAATCTGTAGGAGAATCTGCATTTATCTATGCACCTACAGGTAGGTATGTCTGTATAGGAATTTCTCATAAGACTTACATAGTGAATCTGACTTTTTCTATGTACAGGGGTAACTAGTCACTTAGTATTTTTAGCCTTAAGATTCATCACTAGAAAATGAATTAACACTTGTTGAGTTTCTGCAATATGCCCATCACAGTGCTAGATGTTTTATGTAAATTATCTCAATCTCCAAAAGTATCCTACCAGATAATTAGTATTTACTTCACATAACCAAAACTCAGTCACCTAAATTTGAATCCACTGGCCAAGTCAGGCAAACTCCAAAGCCCTTTTCCTTTACTACATGGTGCTATGTATATATAAACATGAATGTGCACAAATACAGTTCACTACATGAATCATGACATAGCAAAGGGACAGCTAGAGACTGGTGTCTAATTTTTTCTACATAACACACTTCTGTAGTGAGAGTTAGTTCAATCATTCATCATTAAGT
The DNA here is from genome assembly GCF_048564905.1 of Vicugna pacos. Classification (NCBI taxonomy): domain Eukaryota; kingdom Metazoa; phylum Chordata; class Mammalia; order Artiodactyla; family Camelidae; genus Vicugna; species Vicugna pacos. The sequence continues at coordinate 4,830,828 of NC_133021.1, read as the reverse complement.
GATGAGGTCAGTATAATGTGAAAGTCATATTGGTCCAGAAAGAATTATTTCCAGCATAGTAATGTTTTAAACCCATGAGGGATGAGCTTTCTCACAGTGTCTTAGCAATATATGATGACCTTAAGGAAAACACATGACCATCCTGTGGAGGAGGGTGAACAGAGGCCAGTTAATGGCTTCAAGAACTGATAGGATTTCTACAATGTTAGACTATCTGGTTGAGCTGTGAATGCAAATAAGCCATGAAAATATTTCCCCATGTTTACTTAAAAAAAAAATAAGAGGGGAGTATCTAAAGAAGAAAGTCTACATCCTGGATCAGAATTTTTAATTTTGACAATTTATCTTTAACAGAATTGAATGCCCTCATGGAACTACATTTCAAAGAAGACTAACTGATATTGGGTGCAAATGTTCAGCTATACTAGAATTTTATGAGAACTGTTACCAGTTTTGCTAGTACAGAGGTTACAAGGCTGCATAGTTCTGAGTTGCTTGTTCATATTTTTTAGGGTATAGTTTTGCAGAACTTTAGTTTCTTTTTCCCAGAGACACATATATTGCTTTACAAGAGAACTGCCTGTATTATGGTATTGTAGAAAACCTAGTTTAACCACCAGCTTTATTCAGACCTAGTCTAAGTTCTTCAGTATTTGCTGTTACAGAGTAAAACCAATCTATACGGAGAGGTTAAATAAACTTTATTGCTGCTAAACAATTAAGAATTACTTTGTCAAACCAAATCATTGCCCATTTTTATTTTTACTTTAAGAAATAAAGAGTTGGAGTGAAATATTTGAAATAAACAAAAACAGAAAATAACATTTTAAAATACTGATTATATTAACAGAAATAGAATATATGATCTCAAAATTCTCAAAATTATGCTAAATTAAATGTAAATTGTAGTATATACTATATATTAAAAATATTTTGTGTCAGTTAAAAAATTTTTTAATTCCACAAGGAAGATGACATTCATTACAATAATAATATAGGTTTTTCCCTTAGAAGTAGTCTACAGACAGCATACTTGAGATTATTTTCCTTATGAAAATGTCAAATTATTAAGGTGAAAATAATATTTAACAATACCGGTCACAGAAAATACACTTTACTAAGTTGGCTTCTTCATTTAAATCTCTCTGTGTAACATGTCTAAGACATCACTAATACTTTAAGAATGTCAAACCCTAATCAAATTTTAACTCTGGTAAAGTAAATTACTAAAAGTTATCAATATTGAAAGTTATTAAATTTCCACTGTGATAAAACAAAATAGGAATCAAAATTAAACAGTCCTACATAAAATAAAATGTTTATTTAACAACTAGAGCTTACACTGCTCAGTAAGTGTTTTACTCTCCTCATCGATATAATTGAAGGTTTCAGAGCTTGGCTTCTGTCAATTTGCTACCTCTCAATCTCAGAAGGCTGTTGTTTCTTGATTCCTCCTTCCTTCCTTCCTGTCTATGAAGAAAAGAGTGATCCCTATCATTCCCATGACTAATATCAGTCCTTTTGATTTTGTCTTCCCCATATCTCCTCCAGAAACTTGCTCTTTTAAATCATCTCCCTCCTGCTTAAAAGTTCAACTGCTTTAATCTCATTTGTCTCTCTTTCCATGAACATTATTCTTCCTAAGTTTAAGAGATAATGTTGTTCCATGAAACTTGCCTGTGTTTTGTGTATTCAGATACCCTGCTGTAAAATGTACCTCTTACTATGACTCACAGTAAAAAAAAAAAAAAAAAAAAAAGCTTGAAAGTTACTAAACTAATCTTGTGCCTTCATTTCATAGATGTGAACACTGAACCCACAGATCTGATCTATCAAAATTCACTCACTCAGTAATAGAATTCTCGGCCTTTCAATTCCCTCTATGGACAGAGCTTTTCTTTACTTTTCAAACTATGTCATGACATGTTGTCATTTAGTGATGACCACTTGTCATTATCTTAAGGTTATCTGTCAATAGATGCTTTATGTTAATATTAACTGAAAACTCAAGTTACTGGTTCCAAGCAAGGTCAGAATTCTGGACCAAAACTATTAATATCTCCATTTTGTTCATGTGCATCTCTTTTATTATAGGTCCATGAAGTGCCTTTTTTTTCTCAGTCACTTTTTCCCTTCCTAGGTCATACCTCAGATAATGCTGTCTGTCTTGGAGGTCAGACTCCATCCTATCTTGGGTGTCTGATTGTTTAAGGAAAAGGCAAATGTGTGTATTTTCCCAGTTTTCTAGGATGATCTTTGTCCTGTGGGGTGACATATTGGAGATAATTTACAAAAATGTGCGCTGTTGGGAAAGTAACAGGACTTGCCTTACCCTGTGTGCAGGCTGGAAATGAAGGCCAGTGGTGGGCTTGGCAGTGACAGCCGCATAGGCTTACTGAGCCGCCCTCCAGCAGGGGGCAGCACTTCCTTTACTGCTGGTGGAAGGGAGGGAGAGAGTGTGTGTGTGTGTCTGTGTGGCCTTCCAGTACCTTTGCAATAACTGTAGTATGTGCTTTACTATGTTAAAGAGCTCCTCCCTTCACTCTTGAAATAATTTGGTTTCTGTGAAGTTGATTTTTGAATAAAGATCTACAGAATTAAATTAGTTGTATTCAAAGAAGTTAAAAAACCCTCCCATCTTTAGTAACAACTTTACTATGATTTATCATCATATTTTTTAAGGACCATTTAACATTGTTTTTGTAATAGAAGAAAAAACATTTTAACTTTCAAAAATAAATTTATTATTTTCTAATTATGCATTTATTATATTTATTTTGAAGTAAAACCTGTAATCTTTAATCACTTAGAATAATCACTGTTAACATTTTTCTATGTGCAATTTTTTAATGTATAAGTAAATCTTTTAAATATACAGCTAGACTGAAGCAATATGCTGTATACCAGAAATTGACACAACATTGTAAACTAACTTTACTTCAATTAAAAAAAAATCTCCTAGAAGAAAAGTTAGGCAAAACATTCTCTGAAATAAATCTTAACAATGTTCTCCTAGGGCAGTAAACCCAGACAATAGAAATAAAAGCAAAAATAAACAAATGAGACCTAATTGAACTTACAATCTTTGCACAGCAAAGAAAACAATACACAAAACAAAATGACAACCTATAGAATGGGAGACAATATTTGCAAATGATGAAACTGACAACTGCTTAATTCCCAGAATATTTTAAAAAAATCAGCTGATACAACTTTATAGCAAAAAAAACAAACAGTCCTATCCAAAAATGGGCAGAAGACCTAAACAAGTAAACAAGTAATTCTCCCATGAAGACAAACAAATGGCCAACAGGCACATGAAAAAATGCTCAGTATCGCTAATTATCAGAGAAATGCAAATTAAAACTACAATGAGATATCACCTCACACCAGTCAGAATGGTCATCATTCGAATGTCCACAAATGATAAATGCTGGAGAGAGTGTGGAAAAAAGAGAACCCTCCTACAGTGCTGGTGGGAATGTAGTTTGTTGCAGCTCTTGTGAAAAGCAGTATGGAGATTCCTTAAAAAACTAAAAACAGACCTAACATATGATCCAGCAATCCCACTCCTGGGCATAAATCTGGAGGGAACTCTAATTCAAAAATTCACATGAACCCCAATGTTCATAGCAGCATTATTTACTATAACCAACCTAAAGTGTCCATCAAAAGATAACTGGATAAACAAGCTGTGGTATATTTATATAATGAAATACTACTCAGCCATATAAAAGAATAAAATACTATTATTTGCAGCAACATGGATGGACTTGGAGATCATTAGTCTAAGTAAAGGAAGTCAGACTGAGAAAGAAAAATAATATCACTCATATGTGGAATTTAAAAAAAGACAAAAAGACACTGATGAACTCATCTACAAGACAGAAAGAGACTTGCAGACATAGTAAACAATCTTATGGTTACTGGGGGAAAGGGGATGGAGAGGGACAAATTGATAGTTTGAGATATGCAAACATTAACTACTATATATAAAAATAGATTAAAAAAACAAATTTCTTCTGTATAGCACAAGGAAATATGCTCAATATCTTGTAGTAATGTATAATAAAAAATGTGAAAATGAATATATTTGTGTATATGTATGAGAAACATTATGCTGATCACTAGAAATTGACAAATTGTTACAGTATAATTTTAGAAAAGCTTAATTGACCAAAAAAAAAAATCAAGGAGAAGAAAATATATATATATATGTATATTCAGCTAGATTCTTAGTCGTATCACTTAATGTGTAAGGGGAATGATTGTTTTCCCTCTGCCACCTTCTTATAGGTTGATGCGTTGCAAATCCCCCTGGGACTCTCCATCACCCCTCAGTGTGGAGACTGTCCACACTTCCTGCTAGAACTATGGTGTTCTTGTGGTTTTAGTTACTGTCTCTATGTTGGGATCCAAATCTGCATCTCTAGTCCCTAAGGCTTTTTTATATTCTTCCAACTGCCTGTCAGAAATTTTCAACTGGATGTTTTATAGGCACCTCTTCATGTAAATCTTTACTCTCCCATGTGGCTCTTAGCGTGACCTACAAACTTTTTGAAATCACGTTGGTGTATTTCTCTCCTGTCACCTTACTGTTCCACTTAGTTCTCTCCCACCCCTTCTGGGCTGGTTTCCTAGCTTCTGAGCATCTCCTTCCTTCGACTTGTCCTGGTTACTCAGACATCAGCTTTCAGACCCTGATCTCTGGGAAATGTTTTTGAACTCCTCTTTGACCTTAAGACCGGGTCAAGTGCTTCAATGTATGCTGTGATACCTTTTTCCAGCATAGCATTTGTCACTTCTTATAGTCTTATTGTTGCCTGTTTAATAGACATAAGCTTCTTATTCACAATTTCCTAACACCTAGTCTGGGGACTGGCACTTAGTAGGGACGTAATAAAAATTGTTTGGATAAGTGAGCAGTATTATGAAAGGTCCCCAGTCTAATTAGCTGTAATTAGTCTTCTACATTATTTTTAATGTCTTTCATGGTATTGGCATTTAATAGCATAAAGGTTCACCCAGGGTTTGGGCGTTTTCCTTTCTTTTTTTGAGTACAGCATGAATGGGTTTTCATATCTCAGTGTTCAGAAGAAGCCTCCCCTTTACTTTCTCATGAGAGACTCAGCTGAGCTTAACATGCCTGGGTGGTGCGTCTGATTAGGGTAACAGAACCGGAGCTATTACCCAGCTCTGCTGTGTCCGGCTTTATTGCCCTATTCAGCAGCTTATATGGCTCTTATGAGAACTTCATACAGGCTTCTGATTATTTTTTAACTTACCTGCCCTCAGACTCAATGGAGGTTAATTTAACAGTCTCATCCTCTCCCTACAGGGTGCTGTTAGCTAATAATATGTTTGAAAAGAATTCTCTAACCTGACAACCTCCCCATATCTGTTTAAACTTTGTTACTGAGACATTTGTGGAGCTGGCTCTTATTTATGATCTCCTCCTAGTATTTTGCTAATGCCATGGTAAGGAATTGGCCCTTGTGTACAAAATGAGGTACATTTCTTTTGGTGGTTTCTGACTGGCTGGCAGTATCTGGCCCATAAAAAGCGGCCCTTACCCCCACTCCACACTTCTCTAGCCATTCCTTTCCTGGTTCTCTTATTTCCTGAATATGTATTTCCCAGGTGCTCTTTTGGGCCTTGTCTTCTCTTTGTCTTCATCTTAAAACAATTGTAAAGATTATTGACAAATTGTACTTCTTGGTTATCATCTCAGATTGCAGTTGCTTCTTGCATATCCCATAAACCTGAGAGTGAGGCTGAGATAACTCAGGGACCTTATATGTCAACTGATTAAGTGGGGCTCTTTCCCCTTCCTTCACCGTAGTTCTGAGTTGCTCCTGTATTTGTAGTTTTTGAAGACTGTCACTATCACTGCTGTCATCTGGGCTCTGAACCTGGCCAGATCATGCCAGTTCTATTTCCCGTAACACCTCCTGAATCTCTATGATTCACACCCTACCACGGTCAGTTCAGGAATGAATTTTCTCTGACCTGCTCACCACTCTTCCATCTGGCCTCATCCTCCAATTCCTTGTGAAGGTGCACATTCACAGGGAGCCTCGGGTGCTTGTCTCTCCTAGCTCTGCAATGCTAACCACCTGTTGCAAATTGCATAGCCCTTAACATTCCTACCAGTTCTGCCCCTCTTTATCAGGACCTGGCAGTGTCTTTTCATGTGATGAAGGTTTTTTGTAAGTTTCTTTCAAAATTGTTCCATGTTTAAATAGACCCTTGGATTTCAGCTATTATCTGCTGTTTAAAAGCAGTGTAGTGTTTTTTGACAGGGGAACGTGGGCTCTTAAATACTGGTGCACCTCTAGAAAGATCCAAGAATCACTTGGAATTGTTGTGACCTTGTCGATAGTCTTAAGTGAGTAGGCCATGGACCACAGTCAAAGTCCACAATAACTTGCATGTGTGTGAGGTGGGAAGTAAATGTATGCATGTGCCAATAGCATGAGAAAGTATTATGAACAATACACATGCGCGGGCATAATAAAAGGACAAGTGCTTACGCCCGAGGACACGCTTCACCCGCTTGTACTGCAATAAACTGCTGTTTTGCTCCATGTCAGCTCCTCACACATTATGTCAGCTCCTTGTGCATTTTTTCCAGTTGGGCAGCTCACCTCCTCGCATCCCCTTTCCAGCCTCCCACGGATGACAGACCTAAACTAGTATTTCTCATTATTTCTAAGGCTGTAGTTTTGCTCATGCTACTTCCCTGTACCCCAAAACTATTTGGATTCCCGCTGCTTTCAGAATGTTTACATAAGTTCCAGATAGCCTGGCATTCTGAGTGTATTACATATTGGCTTAGAACTAAGTTTCCAACCTCATAACCTGCTATTTTACACCATATTCCTGGTATACCTCCTGTCACAGCCAGATAGGTGTATCTGAGGCCCGCTGGTCTGGGGTGCCCTGTTCTTTCCCTCCCCCACACCCTTCATCCTCTACGTCATAAACTCTTCAGTTCCAGCCTTCTCTGGCATGCCCAGATGAAAATAATACCACACTTATCACTTCTAACACCTAAAAATATACAATGGAATGATAGTTTTTTTCTATCTCACAGCAGGACTTTATATCCCTACAGCATCCAGCACATAATAAGCACTTGCTATTTTTTTGATGAAAAAATTGTCACTTAATCAGTTGCCACCTGTGATCTACCTGTTTGTAAGTTGAGAGTACTGTGGTTTCATTGGTTTAGCTCCACACTATGAAAGTCTTCTTTGTGGAAAAACTTATTCATAAGGGTGAAATTTCCCTTAGCTCATAATGATTCTGTTCCACTAAACTTCTAACTCATTTTGAAGTTTACAGTTAGGGCATGAGAGTCAAAGTGAGCCTGTGGGCATATATATTTTTACTTGATAAGTGTAGAAATTTACTGGTATATTGAGAAGATGATCAGACTAGGACTCAGAATACAGACCTAAATTTGAGTTCTACATTTCCACCTAAGCTTAGATAAGTCATTTAAAATCTCTTGGTCTTAGTTTCCTCTATAAGGGAAAAATTGCATAAGATAGTTTCAGCTGTCAGTTTGGAATGAAAAAGCCTATATGAATGCTTTTGAACAGGAGGCTGCAAACTTTTTCTTTAAAGGACCAGATAGTATTTTAGGCTTTGCTAGCCATAGACTGTTGCAGCTCCTCGACTCTGCTCTTAGTAGCTTGAAAGTGGCCATAAACAATATGTAAACTAGCATTTCAGTATTTTATTTATGAGAACATTACTATATAGTTTCATTTTTATGAAATTATGAAACAAGCAATACTTATCTGTGCTTGAAAAAAGCTCAAAATTATGTCTGCCTCTAGAATTGTGGGTGTGGGGATTGACTGGGTAGGGACATGAGAGACATTTATGTTCTCTATCTTGATAGTGGCTTGGATCATATAGGTTGAACTCAAGTAATGGTACATTGGAGGTTTGTGCATTTCACTGAATATAATTTACTTTCTCAATTTTAGTTAATATGCATGGAGTGTTTAAGGGTAAAGTGTATGGACATCTGCAACATGAAATGCATTAAAAACAGATGGTGAATATATATAAGATAAATATAGTAGACTACTGTAGAATCTAGGTGGGTTTATGGATGTTCACTTACATTTCTTCTAACCTTTCTATGTATTTGCAAATATTCCTAATTAAATGTTGCAGAAAAAATAATAAATGAATATACTGATTTTTTCCTTGACTGCCTTCTACCAGTCATGGATTCTTTCCTGCAGATAATGATTACTTGTCAGTTTTTCTACCAGTGCTTCTTCAACATGATTATGTATGTCTGTCTGTATATGTCTGTATGTGTGTGTGTATATATGGGTCTATGTGGAATATGTAGGAATCATTTTCTTTTCCACTTTTACATGAGTAATAGGAAGAATATATGTTCTTGAACTTATTTTTTCCCACTTAATGTCTTGATTGTGTTTCCTTGTCTCTCTCTCTATATATATTATGCATGTATATCTCCTTTGAATCATTGCAAAATATTCCACAGTGGAGAGATATATATCCAAGATTATATATATATATTTCTTGCTGATATATATTTAGATTTTTCCATTTTTCTCTTACAAATTGCTGTAGTGCAATTTGTAAAAGAAAAAACTATTTCTCTAGGGTAGACACTGAGAAATGGAATCTACATTTTGTAGCATATGTTTATTTTTATATTAATAGATTGTCCTCCTGTAAAGCTGTACCAGTAGTCCCTCCAGCAGAGATTAAGTTACCTGTTTCTTTTCAACTTTCTGAGCATTGATTATCACTTTAAATTTTTTTTTTTTGCTAATTTGATAGGATGCTGGTATCTGGTTGGGTTAATTTGCAGTGTCTCTGGTGACTGCAACTGAGCATATTTTTATGCTTACACTATTTCCATTTTTTTAGTCATGTGTTCATCATCTTGCTCTCTTTTGCCTTGTAATTCCTTTATTTTAGAAATTGTACTTGTTTTAAATTAATATTTTCATTTTTATGGGCTTTTCCTAATCATTTATCCCAAAATATATTGCATAATCTGCCATTCCTCACCATTTCAACTGCCAACAGTGTTACATGCGAAACTCCATTTTATATGGATCCTTTCCTAGACAATGTTCTGTTTTGTTAATTTCTACCTCTGTTCTGTGCTATTATCACACTGTAGTATGTAAGATCTATGTAAGTGTTTGTCAAATAAAATAAATGTGTGAAGCTTGTGTGAGTACCGTCTCTCCAATTTTGGCATTTGTGTAGTATTAGCCTTATAAAAACCATTTAGGTAAACTTACAGAAAGGAAAATATGTGTAGAAAAATAATGTATTTCTTGAAAAGTGGGAGAACCATCTAAAGGCATTTGGACATGAGAGTTAGAGCTCTATTTATTTTTTCTAAGGACTTCTGATTTGAAAATGTTAACCAGCCCTTACTTAGACGTTACCAGTAGGTCTTACTGGTTTCTCTTCTCACCGTTGCTTTATATGTTTTTCTTGTCTCAGATTTTTTAAAAGAAAACTTTAAAAAATGAAAAATATACAATTGCATTAAATTTATGGAATTTAGTCCATGAGATTTGTCCTTTTTCTCATGTTAGACATATAATATATAAGAAAATTTTCTCTCCCAACCAAAAAAAAAAAAATTATGCCTCTAGAGGGCAACATTCCTCATACATCAATTATGACAAATAAAAAAAGAATTCCACTGTCCAAGACGTTTAAGAGACAAAAGATATATAAGCTCTTACAAGTTTCTTTCTTGTAAGATGTCTCAGAATCTTTAACATACCATTGTGCTTTATGAATCAACAATAGGCCACTATTACGGTACACAGTGTTTCTTCAAACTTAATCACAGAAACCTTTGTTCAAGGACCATCTCTAGTGACTACTCCTACCAAATGCATTTGGAAACAATCTAGTAGACAAATTCTCTAGTTGACAAGTTTCAATTCCTTTTTTTATTCATAGACTTGCTCCTCTGATTTTTAAAACAGGTCTTTAGACATCCCCCTCTATTCACAAATCATGGCTGAGAATGGAATAAGTATTTACATTCATTTATTTTGGGGAAATCAGAAACATGGAGAACTTACTGCTTGGCTTGCTCAAAGGACAACAGTGAAAGAAAGAAAAGAAGGCAAAAGAAAAAGCAAGAAAGAGAGAGAGAGAGAGAGAAAGGCTGGTACTATAATTAGTTGAGACAGCTCTAGCTTTAAAAACCACAAAGCAGTTGAGGTATGCATAAAAAAACATTTTCATACTTACCCAAACTCAGAATATTAAATACTTGAACTCCATTAACCTCTTTCCACAGTCCATGTCAGCTGAAATTGTTTCCTAATTTAAGCATCTGTTGTATGCCTGATGAGATCTCTATAGATCTCTATAGATGAAATATTCTTAAATTTTAACTTGTGAGAGAGAGCTTAAACAAAATACTCCCCTTTTTTGTTGTCATTTGGTCTTTCACTGAAATGATGAAAGCAGTTTTAGAATATAGACATGCCCCCACTCCCCAAGTACTCCTGCAGAATACTTTGAGAATAATGGGGGATGAGCCATGACTTCAAATATAATACATGTGTCCAAATGTTTGGTTACTAAATAGCCTTTATCCATAAACAGTGTTTGAAATGTTTTTTTCTTTTTAATTTTGCATGACTATGAAGCATGCCACAAAGACAATGCAAGTACAGGCATACCTTGGAAACACTGCAGGCTCAATTCCAGGCTACCACAATGAAGTCAATGTTGCAACAAAGCAAGTCACAGGAGTTTTGGGGTTTCCTAGCACAGATAAATTTATAGTTACAATATACTATAGCCTGTTAAGTGCACAATAACATTATGTCTAAAAAATATACATACCTTGATCAAAAAATACTTTGTTGTTAAAAAATGCTAATCACCCACTGAGCTGACATTGAGCTGTAATCTTTCTGCTGGTGGAGGGTCTTGCCTCCATGTTGGTGGCGGCTGACTGACCAGGGTGGTGGTTGCTGGAAGCTGGGGTGGCTGTGGTAATTTCTAAAAATTAAGCAGCGATGCTTGCTGCATCAATTGGCTCTTCCTTTTACAAGTGATTTCCCTCTAATGTGTAATGCTGTTTGATAGCACTCTATTCACTGTAAAACTTCTTTCAAATCTGGGCTCAATTCTCTCAAACCCTACTGCCACTTTATCAAGTTTATGTAATATTCTAAATCCTTTTTGGTCATTTCAACAATCTTTATAACATATTCACCAAGAGTAGACTTCATCTCAAGAATCACTTTCTTTGTTCATCCATAAGGAGCAACTCTTCACCCAATTACATTTTATCCTGAGATTGCAGCTAATTCAGTCACATCTTCTTGCTCCACTTCTGATTCTCATTCTCTTGCTATTTCCACCACATCTGCAGTTCATTCCTCCACTGAAGGTTTGAACTCCTCAAAAAGTCATCCAGGAGGATTGGAATCAATGTCTTTCAAACTCCTGTTAATGTTGATACTTTGACCTCTTCCCACAAGTCACAAATGTCCTTAATGTCATCTAGAATGGGGAACCCTTTCCAGAAGGTTTTCACTTTACTTGGCACAGATTCATCAGAGAAATTTCTACTTATGGCAGCCGTAGCCTTGCAAAATATATCTTAAATAATAAGACTTGAGAGTTGTAGTCAATCTATCCATGGGCTGCAGAACATATGTTTTGTTAGCAGGCACATAAGATTAATCTCCATCAGAGCTCTTGGTGAATCATTTGCATTGCCAATGAGCAAAAATATTTTGAAAGGAATCTTTTTGATTTTTTTCTGAGGTCTCAACTGTGAGCTTAAAATATTCAATAAACCACGTTGTCAATAGATGTGCTCTCATCTAGGCTTTGTTCCATTCATAGAACACAGGACAGCAGGCTGAACATAGTTCTTCAGGGCCTGATGGTTTTCAGAATGATAGATAAGTACTGGCTTCAACTTAAAGTCACCAGCAATGTTAGACCCGAATGAAAGTCCTAGATGGCATCTTCCAATATAAGGCTGTTCCATCAACACTGAAAATCTGTCATTTAGTGTGGACACCAAAATGAATTCTCTTACTGAGATCCTGAGGCTGACTTGCTGCACTTTCTCCATCAGCCTTTATTGTTTCCCCTTGTACATTTGTGTTATGGAGATTGTGTCTTTCCTTAAACCTCATCAGCCAACCTCTGATAGCTTCAGACTTCTTTTCTGCAGCTTTCTCGCCTCTCTCAGCCTTCAAGGAATTAAAGAGAATTAGGGCCTTGCTCTAGATTAGGTTTTGGATTAAGGGAATGCTGTGGCTGATTAGATTTTTTATCTAGAACAATAAAGCTTACTCCGTATCAGCAATTAGCCTGTTTCACTTTCTTATTATTGGTGTATTCACTGGAGTAGCACTGTTAATTTCCTTCAAGAACTTTCCTTTGCTCACAATTTGGCTCATTTGCACAAGAGGCCTAGTTTTCAGTCTATCTCAGCTTTAGCATGTCTTCCTCACTGCACCTAATTGTTTCTAGCTTTTGATTTAAAGTGAGAGACATGCGACTCTTACTTTCACTTGAACACTGGGACCACTGTAGGGTTATTAATTACCCTGATTACAGTATTGTCATGTATTAAGAAATAGGGAGGTCTGTAGAGAGGGAGACAGATGGGGGAATGACCAATTGGTGGAGCAGCCAGAACACACAGCATTTACCAATTATGTTTGCCATCTTAAATGGGTGTGGTTTTTGGCACCCCAAAACAATTGCCATAGTAACATCAAGGATTACCGATCACAGATTACCACAACAAGTATAATAATAATGAAAAATTTTGAAATATTGCAAGAATTGCTAAAATGTAACACAAAGACATGAAGTGGGCAAATGCTGTGATAGCGCTGCCACCAGCACAGTGAAGTGAGACTAGAAGAAAACAATGCACCAATTTTAACATGAATAATAATCAAAATTATCTCTGGTAAAGCAAAATTTAAAAACTATTACTTAGATAAAAATATTTTAAACAAAAAAAGTAGACAATATTAAGAGACATTTTCAGGAAATACATAGTAAATTTTCATAAGAAGTTTCCTAAGGCAAAAGAGAAGCAACAAACTTATTCACCTGAGATCAGAATTAAATGTCCAACAAACATTTTTTAAAGATTTTTAAAGGATCTGGGCTTATTACTCTAGTGAGCTATAAAATGGTATGGATTCTTGCAAAAAGAAAGGGAGGGAGAGAGAGATGAAAGAAAGAAAGGAAGGATGGAAGGAAGGAAGGATGGAAGGAAGGAAAGAGGGAAGAAACCACATTTAAGTAGAGAGATGGTAAATAAATTATTTCAATTATAGATATTTTATTAGAAAATTATGAGGAATACTAAAACAGATATTATAGAAAAAGTAGAAGGCCTTCAATTAAGCCACCAAACAACTCTTCATCATATGGAAGACATGTCTAACAGTATCAAAAATCAGTAGATTCAAAATATGAGAAATTACTTTTCTTTGAGCTTTAGATAAGCCATGTGATACAAGAGACACTACCAAAGTACAACTTTAGACACATTTTCTTTGAAAGAACTTCCAAACTTAAGAATAAATGTCAGTATGTACTTTAAAAAAATCAAAATTGTAGCATGGATTATTTTTCATCTTTTACACGGCCAAAGAATTTCAGCTATATATTAAAATATTACTCTCTGTCTCAATAGACAGCTCCAGCCATGTTAGGTTAAACAGCTACACTTACTGGATTTTAAAAAAAAGAAACTTATATTCCTCTTATTGCTCTGCTCCAGTGTATGATATACATAGAGTAGATTTATGAGGGGGCGAGTATAGCTCAGCGATAGAGTGTGTGCCTATCATGCACAAGGTCCTGGGTTCAACCCCCAGTGCCATCATCAAAAACAAACAAACATACAAATAAACCTAATTACCTCCCCCTCAAAAAATAGAATGAAAAAATGTTTGTGCTCATCATTCTAAAGCTATGAAAAGTAGCATGTATTAAGTTGTTAAAACTGATAAGTATGTACATGAAAATAATAAGAATCCTAGCCAGCTTGCAAAATTATTGGAAAAATAGAAAACAACACATTTAAGAATCTTGTGTATCTTGCTCAATGGTTGAGTAGAGGAAGAAGTTCACAAAGATTTACTGTATTATTAACACTGATCAAGAAAGTATTTTTTTCAATATTCAATAATCAAAGACAAAAATGGCAGTGCTTATGTTTTCTCACTGGTATCTCAGTACAGGTAAACAAGCATGGCTTTAAGTACCAAAGAAAGAGAAATTGTACCTATGACCTAGTTACACAGGTACAGACATTTATGTTGAAATTGAAAGTTCTCATAATTGTGGGAGCCCACGGTGGGTTAACAAATTGTAACAGATCCCAGCCGCTTATCTCCTTAAAAAAGATGTGCTTAGTAACTGCCTTGAGGTTTTAGCAATGACCAAGGCCCCTGGCTATAAATGCTGGGCGTGCCTGCTGTTAGTCTTCTATCCCCAAAACAGCCTTGGGCTGGAATGGTAAAAAGCTGCAGACTCAGAGGTGAGAAGGCTGGGTAGCCAATGACCGGAAAGATCCCCTGAGGGGGGCAACCTAAGACAGGCACAGCCGCCTGAGTCCAAAGTGTTAAGCAGCTGATTCTCAGATGTTCTGCCCTGATAAGCTGAAAGGCTCAACACAAACATGATTCACCAAGAAGAGTCTTCTGACCTTGAGCCCAACACCAACTATAAACAAAGCCTTTGTGCTCATTGTGATCCCACCTTATCCTTTCCCAAATTCCTGCATTCCTCCTTTGACTGTACTCAGCAATTGTGGGAGATTTGAGAGGCTCCAGGTTCCCAACTCCCTCTCGTTCTCTTGACTTTTCCACAGTCTTGAGTAATTAATTCCGTCTCGGTGGGACTTCTGCTGGCCAGAACCCACAACTGATGATGAACCCACAATAATATGAATTGATAATAAAGATTTTACATTTTTCCTAACATAAATCAATATACAGAATATGTTGTTTACAATGCAGAGTGTTGCAAAAATTGGCTGCAAAAATAATCAGAAATAGTTGAACAGTTTGTTGTTTTGACCGAATTTAAAGTTGTTGTTCAACTTATGCAATATCCTTAAGGAATTGATGTTAATAACACTAATTTGACACAAGAATTAGTGAATTTACTTAATTTAAGTAGCACAGATTTGAAACTGTTAAACTTTTGCTTCAAATTCTAAAAAAACATGAACAAGTTTTATCAAATTAGATAAAAATACTAAAAAAAAATTTGGGCACTTAATTCAGATATTGAAAAGTATAAGTTTCTTTGGAGCAACTTGGTCATGTGAATCTGCATTTTCAACCATAAATTGTTTGAAGTCCAAACTAAGATCAAGCATTTTGATGCAAATTTGGTGATTCAATCAGGATGTTAAAGATCTACTAGTGTGAAGGAAAAGCCGGGCTGGTCTAACAAGATAACTCACAAATGTAAGTATCAGTATACTGATCTGAGTTCTGCTGGACTAACTTGTAAATCTAAGTTAATTAGTGTTGGTTTGCTGTTCATGTTCTTTTTGCTAGCCAGCTGGGTTTTTGAAGATACATATCTGGCTTTGGAATGGTGGTTTGCTGCCTCCAGCCTCCGCTTTTGTGATGATAATGGTGCTAAAGCTGTTCCATGCCTATTGGCCGAATACCCCAAGCTTGCACTTTACCTTATAAAACCTCATGCGCACGTCTTGGAGGTGCTCAGAGCTTTGGAGCAGAAGCCCCTCGGAGCCCGCTGGCATAATACATCTGAGTACTCCAACCCTCCGAGTGGTGCTTGTTTCTTGACTGGCCTGTCGTTTCCATAACACTCTGGGAAGACAGAACTTGAAACTGGTCTTGAGGGCAGAGCTGTGCTCCCCTTGCCTTCCATGCTTCATGTTTTACACAGGGAAGTGAAATGGCCCCGGCCAAGTAAGACCTGCTGTGCGCCCACCTCAGTCCTGGGCTCTGAGGCAGACAGACTGGCTCCCAGCCTCAAGGCCAAGTTTGGGCACCTGAATGGTCCCTTGGAGGCATCCCATCAGTTCTCAGGAAGAAGTCTGGCTGCTTCCACACCAAGGCCCTCCCTCCCACAGTGCTGGCCTCAGGAAGGTTCCTTATTTGGGGAAGGAGGCAGCCCACCCCCTACCCCACCCCTCACCGTGCTCTCACCCAGGCTGGTGCTCCCTCTGCCGGTCGGAGTCTGGAAAGCCATCCCTCTTCAGTTATGTCCCTTCTGAAATGGACTTGCTTCCACTCAATTCTAGGCGAGGATGCACCATGGAATGCACTGGGTAAGAGAACCAAAATTTATAGTTTCTTCTGTGAGGTTATCTATTAATCTACTGGGGCTGGGCTGTGTGTAGTTTGCTACAGCTATTGGTGTGAGAGGCTAAAGCCGCTTGTGTGTCCTTGTTTTCATCTCCCCACTGTCTTTGGGTTTTCCCTAGCACCGCTGAGACATTTACTTCTTTTAGTTTTATTCCTGTTATTACACAGGGGCCCTACTGACATGGAGGTAAGGGGTTGGAGGAGCGGGACAGAGCAGGGCATCTGTAGTTCTGTGATTAGTTCTCATTGAAACTGTACCCTGAGCTGTGACATCCACAAGTGTGTCTCTTTTCCCCCATCCCAATTTGGGTGACACAGAAGGTATTTCCCTTCCCCCAGGTTGGTTAGGCTCTGGTAAAATAATTTCTCATTAAAAAAAATACACAACCCCCCACAACGGAAGAGAATGTTCTGGGTGTATTTCAATAGAGCTATTTTCTCCTTTCCTGGGAGGAAGCATGAGGGGTTCTTCTCTGATCTTCACTCTGAGAATAGGGCATGGTCCTGGAGGTAAAATGCATGAAAAAGAGCAGGGGGCCCCTCTGACTGGCCCCCTGGAGTTGTCACACTCAGACTTCCCCACGCTGAGCCTCCCGCTGGCCTCAGGGACCTGTTAAATCTGCCTGCCCCCGGGGTTCTTACAAAAGCGGGTCCTTCCCTGGGAGCTGTGACTCTTCAAGCCTGCCCGGCTGCCTCTCTGGGTTGGGAGCAGCTTTCCCCCTCAGTTTTCTGGTGGATCTAAGAAGAGCAGTGGGTTTGCAGCTCCCTCAGCTCTGGTGTTGTTTTCAGGACAGAAGGAGCAACTTCTGAGCTCCTCACAAGCTGGACCAGAGGCTGCAAGTCTCCCCTCCTCTGCCTCCATGCAGACAATCAGTGGCTGTGGTTCTAGCCGAGTTTCTGAAGATGTGGATTTTAACACACGCATCCCAGCCCCCACAGGAGCACACAGCCCCATAAATCCCTACAACTTCCACTGGTAACTACGGAGCTGATGGGGACACGGGTTTCGGGGCCACAGAAGCCTGACTGCATGACTTGCTCTGTGGCCTATTAACGTGGTTGCTCTAGGCCTTGTCTGAAGTGGCTTGCTTACCGCACCTGGTACGTGGGAAATATAAAATAAGTACTAGAACCTCCACTTTTGCTCCCTCCAGGGACTTCCAACATAAAAAGTAATAAGTGAACTCAGAAGGCCTAGTCACCACAATGAGGTCCGAGCAGCCTGGCTCTCCTGAGTGACGGGCACTGATTTGCATGTTAACTCAGAGCAGTAGGGGAACCGCCTTCCTCTAACTGGGCGTCTCCCCACACCAGGCACGCCCTCAGCTGAGACGGGGCCAACTCCCCCACTGAGGTGTGTGCCGGTGGCTTCATTGTGACCTGGCCCTGCCGGGACTTGAGCCTACAGTGAGGTGGAGGGTCAGGAGAAGGGGGGTCCTTGCTGGGGCAGCAGGGGGCCCGGTAGCGCCCTGCCCAGCCTGGTGCCTGGGGCTCCCCAACACCTCCCACGGCCCCCGGGTCGGCTCTGGTCCGGGCCACTCCACGCACCCTCCCAGTACCTTTTCATTAAGTCCCTTTATTGCTTTTATCAGCCAGAGGTGGCTTCTGTTGCTTGTTCAGTGAAATAGTGCATCAGGAAACCAGACTATTTCTAAGATCAGTAAAATACCAACTTCGGTCAGCTCGCCGGGCAGACCGTGCAGCACAAATTCCCGCACAGGGTTGTGCAAATGCCTTACGTGAAGGGTCCTCATCATCTGTCTTCAGAGATACAGAAGCTGGTGTTTCAGGTAAAACCTCAGGGAGGGATTGAGGAATCCAAAGCTGGTTGGTTTCAAAGGCTAATTGGTCAGACCAGACCCCTGAGCTGTGGTCAGAAGCCTGGCTCAATGTCACACAGACTCAGTGCCCTAAGTGCCGGGTGGGGCCGGTGCTGTTCCCTTTTCAGGCTCTCGTTGGGGAGTCACTGTAGCCCCTAAAACGCAGCAGGGAATCCAGCCCCCTTAGCCCCCATCCTGAGTGTTCCATGACACAAATCATGGGAGTGTTTAATTTTCATCTTTGTTTAGGAGGACGATGGTGGGGCAAGAGGAGACATAAATTCACACTTAGTGACACCAAGTCACAGCCAGTACCTCCTCCTCGGAGAGCTATGTGCTCCCACAGTGGTGGCTGGGGGGCTGGGCAGAGCCCCTCCGCTGGTCCCAGAGGGACTGTATCCTCTGGCTGCAACTGATGGGTTGGACAACCAATCCAGAGGGGACAGAACATCTTTCCTGGGAATTTGGAACTGACACACAGAAATCAAGTTCACTCATCTGGGGATTGGGAGGAGGGTGGGAATCAAATGAAATGAGAGCAGGAGAGAAAGTTACAAGTGAATAAGAGAGAGAGACAGAGAGACTGAGCTTGTGAGAGCAGATAGTGGGAAGGAAGGAAAACAATCAAGGGACAGAGCAATTCAAGCTCCTGAGTGTCTAGTGTGTCCCAGCCCATCAACGACCCCGTGGGATGGTTAACATCATTCCAGTTTTCCAGATTAGGAAACAGGCTGAAAGAGACAAGGGCTGGCTTCGGGTGCACAGTTAATTTAAGTGCCGCTGGACCCCTCACTTCCCACTGCCTGAAGGCACCATTATCCTCACAGGGACCCTGCTGTGCTGACAGCCCAGCACCCTGATCAAAGGGCCTCTGCAGGAGTGGGAACCCATCTGAGTGTGGAGAGTTCCCTGCACCGAGATGCCATGCATCAGCCGGCTCCCACTCACCGCAGGTTAACGTCTCCCCAGCTGTGCAGTCTCCCGACCCGCTTACCTCCCTGCCAGGCACCCCCATCCTTACCACCGAGTGTACTGCAGGAATTCAGGCACAGGGATACCCAAAGCAATACGAGCCCACCGGCTGTACAAACAGCAGACTCCCAGCCCCACCTGGGCTCCATGGGGACAGTAGGCGTCCTCACCTTTCATGTATCTAAGGCAATCTGCTTCTTCAGCTGGAGGCTATAGAGAAAAATAAAAGGTCCAAAACATCGTTCAGTGAGGAATTCCTCCAAGGGCCTGACTCCAGAGTCTACAACAACGTGTGCTGGCCGCTCCTACCCCCGGACTTGGGGTGAAGGTGGATTATTGATCAGCACAACCGCCGGTGGCCCAGCTCCTGGGCTTGGCTGCCCAGAGGGGGCTGGGGAATGGGTAAGGCCAGGGCACTCAGGAAGAGCACAGAGGCCCTGTCCTCACCCCTCCGCACTTGTAAGCCCTACCCCAAATATCAAGGCATCGGACAGAGAGCAGCCACCACAATAAGGAGATGCTCCCATCTCTTCACTCACTCCTGTCTGTTCACTTATGTGCTGAGCATCCACTGGGTCACAGGACATGACACACAGGATGGCCGATGGGACAGGCTTGGTCCTCCCCCCTGGACCCTGTTCAATCTGATGGAAGAATGATCAGTTATAAACGGTTTCTCAAAAGGATACATAGACCGAGGACAAACTGCAGAGTGAATCAAATTTTAAAATATATATGAAGATCCCCCAGTCTTCCCGCCTAAGGTTAACAGCATAAAGCAAAAAGATCTTGCCTTTGATCACCAAGAAAGTGGTCACCCCTCTCAGGAGGAAAGGAGAGTTATTCTTTGAGCAGGACACAGAAGTGCTCCATCGGATTGGACCAGGGCCTCTGCATTCATTCAGCAAATCTGTATAAGCTCCTACTACATATGGGAATCTAGTAACTAGACCCATTCCCAAGGCTCTCAGGCTTTATTAGTCAACAAAACAGACACGACTCCCCATCACTGGGGGCTCAGAGTTTTAGCAGAGGAAACAGGCAGCATGTTGGAGGTAGCAAGAGCTTGGGGAAAAATAAGAGTGATATGAGCAAACTCAGGTGATGGCCGTGGGGTGGGAGGCAGGCAGGAGGGAATAAGCAAATCCTGGCAGATCTCATGGAGTAATGAACTTGAAGCAGAATAGATCCGGAGGAAGAAGGAAGAGCAGGAGCCAGAGGCCCCCAGAGTGAGGGGGAGAGTGTGGGTAGAGGGGCAGAGCATGCCGGATCCTGGAAGCCTTCGTGACGACTTTGGCTCCTAATGAAATGGTGACCCTTTTAGTGAGTTTTGATGGTATGAGTGATGTAGTCCAATTTATGCTTTGGTTTTGTTTTTTTGGGGGGGGAGGGTAATTCATTTATTTTAATGAAGGTGCTGGGGATTGAACCCAGGATCTCATGCATTCTAAGCATGCGCTCTACCACTGAGCTACACTCACCCCTTCAATGTATGCTTTTAAAGGCTCCCTCTGACTCTGTGTGGATGAGAGATTGTAGAAAAGCACAGATGGAAGAAAGAGGCTATTTGGTGTCCAGGAAGGGGCTGAAGGTGTCTTCTATGAGGGCAGGTAGCTGGGAGTAGGTGGTTAATGAAGACAGAGTAGCCAGAATTTTCTAACAAGCTGGATTTGCTTGTGTGTGTGGAAGAGAAAGAGAGAGAAAGAACATGGTTCCAACATCTGGACCTAGACAATGGGAGGGATGTCCTCTCCATCCACAGGGGATGGGACAAGGTGAGGCTGAGCAGGTGGAAAAGGGCTGGAATCAGCTCAGTTCTTCAATGTCATGGTTAAGGGGTCTATTAGATATTGCCACAGAAATGCCTAATAGGTAGAGGAGTCTGCATTTTTTTCTTTCTTTTTAACATTAAAAAATATAGTTTATATATATTAATTGTATTATGTGAATGAACTTGGAATTTTATTTCATGCCAAGGTATATGTTATATATAGCCAAATGGAAAATATATCAGAAAAGGGGAGAAATGATGGCTTTCACATAAATTGACTGTCCATAAGGTAGGTAACATTTCAATAAAACCAGTCTTCAGTGCAAAAACCTCATCTCGGTGTTACATAAAAATAAATGAAAAAGGACTATGTTGAGGTATCATTATTTCATATTATGTAATAGCCCCAAACAAACACACTGTTTATCTATGAGGCTTGTAGAAATACTATTCACCTTATTCACATAAATACAGAAATGCAGAAAGGTTCTAAGGTAGAATAAGCATCTTAGTGGAAATAATAGAGATCTGAGCATTTTACATGATATGTATGGACTGATTCAAAATTTGGAAAAGTAATTTACATAGTAGAGCATATGTATGAATGTGAAAGCAAGATGAATGAAAGAAAAAGAATATGAGTATCAGGGAGAGAGTTCCAAATGGAAAGGGCAAATCAGGGAGTTTTGGACAAATCGAGAAATTGATGGCATGTCAATTTCCAAGTCTGGTTGCTTCCACCAAAGGTATAGCAGAGTGATAGAGAAGAGACCCAGGACCCAACTCCGGGGCACATTTGCAGTAAATGTTTGGAAAAAGAGAGGAGACATTGGCAAAAAGACCAGCCAGTGGGTCAAAAGCAGAGCAATGGACTGGAGGCCAAGTAAAGCGGGAACACAGGGGAGGAGGGATGGAAGAGCTGGGTCAAATGCTGCCAAAGGGCCACGCATGATGAAGACTAAAAACTGACCACTCTATTTAGCAACGTGGGGTCACTGATGGCCTTGACAGAGCAGTTTCCATAGAGCGAGGGATCTGGGGAAAAGCCAGAGTGGGTGTACAACGGGATGGCTCAAGAGAATATGCAGACAGTGAGTTTAAACTACTCCTTAAAGATTTGCTGCAAAG
The DNA here is from genome assembly GCF_048564905.1 of Vicugna pacos. NCBI lineage: Eukaryota > Metazoa > Chordata > Mammalia > Artiodactyla > Camelidae > Vicugna > Vicugna pacos. The sequence continues at coordinate 4,808,749 of NC_133021.1, read as the reverse complement.
ACACAGGGTGGCAATTGGTTGGGATGAATTATGGTCAAGGAGTGCTGTTTGTTTCTTTTAAGAGGATGGACGTTTATATACTGATAGGAGCCAACTAGCAGGAGAATAAAATAGATGAAGTAGTGAGAGAGGATGGTTTTGGGAGTGACAACCCAGAGAAGATGGGAGGGATGGGGCCCCAGGGACTTTTGGAGGAACTGACTTTCGATGTCACCTGTAATAAGAGGTGGGGCAGCGAGAGGGAGTTCACAGACATCAGAAGACAAGCAGATGTGCTGGGAGTTGCTGGTGAAATTTCTCTTCTCTTGGCTTGTTTGCTTGTTCAAAGTAGAAAAGTAAACTTACCAGCTGAGGAATGAGGAGGAAGAAAGAGTTATTGGAGCCATGAGCAGGAGATAAGAAAGAGCCTTCCAGGGAGAATGGGACAGTGAAAAGAGCAGAGGGAGACAGGGGAGTGTGCTCCCAGAAAGTTACATTTTATCTTTGACGTCCCCAAATGTGTGATGTGTGATTACCCTTCCTGCTGTCTATGAAATAAAAACTAAGTACGGTTCAGAGGAAATGCTATTTCATTCAAACGGGCTGCCTGTTTTTCAGGAATTGTCATCTTAAACTGAAAATATTACAAAAAATATTGAAAAGATGAACTTGTATATCTTAAATCCCCTATTTTCTATTAATCTGGTTACTATTTAGTTCCCCTATGAATAACACATAACCAATACTGCCAGGATGGAGGTACATCGATGGTTAAAAGGAAATGAGATCTGTATCCTTTTCCTAAATTCCATGGCTTCCTTAATATCCAGTTCCCCTTGGAGTTTAGGAATGTCTGGTATAAGAATTGAGAAATAGTTTGAGAAAATCCTGGCTCAGAATTACACAGCACAACCGCATCTCAGAAGTATATACAGCAGTAAAAAATTTTAGAAGCAAAACTCCGTAACTACTCTTAAAGACTTTTGCAAACCTAGGCCTGCCCAGATGTTTCCAAACTGGAAAGGAACTCCAATCACTTGCCTGGTACCAGGACCAGAGGCTGGCCAATCTTTTCTGTAAAAGCGAGAGAGTAGATATTTTCAGTTTTGCAGATCATTTTGTTGTAACCATGCAGGTCTGCAATAAGAAAGCTAAGAGCACTGGGAGACAGGAAACAAATGGGCATGCCCACACCCTCCTTTCCACTCAGGGCAGCTTCTCTGTGGTGGGGAGCTTTGCCACAATCACTTGCTTCTTTGTTTCCATTGGTTTCTTTGTTTCCACCTTACTGCTTAAACTCAGAACTTCAGGTGGGCCTGGTCCTTCAGCATCCATGCAGAGAGAGGGCTGAGCGGGGGCGGGGACCCCACGTGATGGAGAAGAGAGATTGCTGGGAGGGACACTGCGGTGGCCATCATGACACGAGAGAATCACACCTTCTGGGGTGAAAGGGAATGAAGACAATGGAGGGACACAGCAGTGGGAGCCCTAGGTCACCTGCTGGGTTTGCTCTCCCTCCACGGCCACCCTGAGGACCTGGAGGGTGTTGGGCATCAGCTATAGTGATTAGGCTGAAGAAACTCAATATAAAGGACCCTCCATTTCCTCACTAGGTCTGAAGCGCAGCCCCTCTAAGTCCACCATCTGAGTCTCTGGAACTCAGCTGGAAGAATACATGATCAGGTCAGACCCAGAGCCCAAGCCAAACACGACAGGGGTCATGTGGGGTTGTAACCCCGTGCTCAGTGGTTGGGGACTCCTTGCAAATCTGCAGAAATCCCTGTTCTGCCTCATTCCTGGGAGAAACCCCAGAGCTCCTCCTGCTCTGTCTGTTCTCTTGAGGCTCTTGTCCTGGAGGGATGCAGAGTCCTTGAACCTGGCCCTCCAAACGTACGTAAGCAGCCTGTTCAATAAAACAAATTATGCACTTTTTCACATTTGCCAGTTTTTTGATTCCAGAAAGGCTGCGGGACTCATTCTCACTGTCTCCTGTGCCCCCACCACTTGGTGGCCCTCTGCTCATGGAAACACGATTTCCCACAACTGCACCCTGCCTCCCAGCTGGTCAGAGGGGAGTGTCCCACAAAGACACAGGTGTTTGTGAGGATCCTGTCCCCCAGCAGAAAGCCTGCTCCTGGGGCCACGGACAGGGATCTGGCCTCCTGAGCAGCTCAGCTCTTATTCAAAGCCTAAAGTGGGGACCCCGAACATTGCTGAATGACTTTCTGAGTCACCTGGGCTGGAGGGGCCTGATTTTTCTTTCCAGCTTTCATTTTCAGGGCTGACATTGACGATGGATCTAGTTCCCCAAACTGCACCGCAGGAAGGAGAGGCCCTTCCACCCCACAGCTTGGAAACCCAGCCCAGGGGAGTTCTGAAGCAGTGCATCGCTGCCAGGTCCAGCATCCCTACAGAGTGGCCTCTGCCCTTGAATGAGCCCCTTCCCTGGGCCTTCTCTGCCCTGATACGACCACACCTGAGGCTGTGCCAGAGCTCCGGGTCTCTGCGTGTCCAGGGCACACAGGTGGGACCTGAGCCAGGTGTCCCCTCGGCCTCAAGGGGGAGAGGTCTGCTTCTGCATCAGGGGAAGGTGACCCCACATGGCTGTCAGGACACTCTCACTACGGACCTCCAGGAGCCGTGGGAGCAGTTTCCCTGCAGGTGTTAGGAGCCATCATCAGAAGGACAGGCCCCTCTTTGGGCAGACCATCCCACTGTGCTGGGCCCAAGTGCTGACTACAGAAATCTACATGCCCCTAGGAAACCCCAGGTAGCCTCACAACTTGGTCACTTGGTGGCCTGGGTACCATGGGCTCATTTGCCATCCCATGAGGGTGGTCCTGGCAGGCATGGTCCCCAGATGCTCCCATTAAGAAATCCCCCTGGGTTTCTGTGGTCACAGAGCCCACACCAGAAGATTCTTGTCCTGCAGTGACCCCCACAGCAGTCAGCTCCCCTGTGCATGTCCAGGGACAAATGACAGAAATTTATTGCCAGGAACCATGATGAACAAGGGGGTGGGATTCCATACTAAGTTCAGGATCCTGGTAACTCTGCACCCCAAAAAGCATCCATTAGAAATGTGTGTATTGGGATATCTGGGCCCCTAGAAGAGCTGTTCCTGAGGGCTCTTGGGACCCTCCAGCCCCTCTCAAGGTTCTCAGAGCCTGGGTCTAAATTTCTATCTCCCTCCTGTGTCTCATGGACACGGGTCACTTTATTGCATGACTTGGCATGTTCTTAGTGCTTGTCCTCCACCCCTGCACTGGACTCCCAAGATGTTCCCACTGACCCTTGGCTCCCTGTGTGGGTCAGGGTGCCCTAAGGCTGCCCCCTTCACTCTCCTCCTCTGCCCCCACCCCTGGGGCCACCCCTAGGTGGACTGGGAGGTGTTTGTAAATGAGTCTCACACGAGGACATGACTGAACAAAGCTGGGCCCCACCTCCAGAAAGCACACCTGCTCCCTTCTCTGAAGAGGACCCCACAGCCCCACACTGCCTCCCAGGGGTCTACTCAGGACACAGTCCCCCAGTTCTGGGCAAGGCATCTCCCTGGAATCCTTGCTTCCAGAAGGGTCTTTGTGTCCTTCTTCAGAGTTTAGAGTTGTTCCCATGTCCCTGACCATGAGGGTGCCCAGCATGGACACTTCAGTGACCTGGAGAGACAAGGAAGATATGTGGCCACAGGTCTCACAGGACACACCTGCTGGGACCCCAGGCCAAAGGGCCGTCCTCCTCCCTTCTCAGGGGTGGATCCCATGGTAACTTTTTGCAGGGGGCCCGAACGGGGAGTGGGGCCCAAAGCAGATCATGGGGCTCTCTGGGCAGGGAAGACTTGGGTCAGGTGGCCTTGCCTGGTTTCCGTGCTGGGCCGCTCTAAAAACCCCCATTCCTCTGGCTGTGGCTGGAGGCCCCCCAAACCTCAGGGCGGGGCCCTTTCTCTCGGCCTCCCCGCCTCCAAAGTCACGCTGGCGCTGGCGTGGGGAAAGAGCTTTCTTGCCCTCTCGTGGCTAAATTGCCACAGGTGGATGCTGTGGAGAGCTGGAGAGAGAGGTAGCCCTTGCTTAGATGTGAGTGGTTAGGCAATGTGACACCTTGTTAACTAGCCTTAAACATTGGAAAAATGACTTTCCCGGGAAAGCTGGAAGTTACTTTCAGTAATTTGTCTAAAGATTTCTTTTTTTTTCCCTTAAAGACTCATAAAACTTCTCCCAGGTCAGTCCTGGTAAGGACCATTATCCAGGGATCAATCAGGAAATGCAGGAGGAGAGGGGTGGGGGTGGGGGAGAGGGGAGGGGACATCAGAGCCCAAGGAGAGGAGATACCCCTACCAGGGGCCACACGCTGGGCAGTCGCTGTTGGCATCCCGCTCTCCTGTTCTCAGGCCCATTTCATCTGTGGGGTGTTTCCAAACGAAACAATGGTGGAAGGGCCATGGAGGACACCTAGACCTCCCAGAATGGACAGAGGGAGCAGAGTCACCATGCTGGCCCTGGGCTTGGAGCCAGACCTGCAGTGGAGACCACAGGTCTTCTGAGAAGCCAGTTTCGAAATAAAGGCAGTATGTGCTGGAATACCCAGTTCGAGCGAGTGCTTCATCATAGACATGTAATTTACATAGTTCTTCTCACCACGAAACTCTGTGTTCCCAACACGCTACATGAATGACGGCTTCAACACACATTCATTTCTGAGATGTGAACAAGTGTAGAGCCGCTCTTTCATCCAGCATAATGGGCATGGTTACACCTAGGAACACTTTCCAAGATTTCTCAGCAAGAGCCAATTTTGAAATAAAGGCAGTTTGCACAGGAAAAGCCTGTTGGAGTGAGGGCTTCCCCATACACATGTAAGTTATATAGTTCCCCTCACCATGAAACGCTGTTCCCAACACGCTACATGCATGAAGGCTTCGACAGTTCTAAGATGTTAGCATGTGGAGAGCCGCTCTTTCATTTAGCATAAAAGGCAAGGTTACACCCAGGAAGACTTACCCAGATTTCTCAGCTGGTTCCTTCACCCAGATTCAAAAGAAAGGCAGTTTGTATAGGAAAAGCCTGTTGGAGCGTGTTCAGAGCTGTTTTGGGCTCTGTCCCAGCTGAAGAGTGCAAACCCCAACCTCCAGAAAGAGGGGCCAGGTCCCCCACCCGCCAAGTGGTTTTGCCTTTGTTGGGGAACAGTGATCTTTGGTTGTGAGATGTTTTGTGGCTCTCTCTAAAAACTGCTTTGACTTTAAGTTTGCATCCTAGTCACCAGTTCCAGGGCAACAGAAAAAGCATACCCTACATCCCTTTGCACTCAAATCTTCCCAAAAGAGCAAATATTTGCCCATGAAAATACCACCTGCTCTTCTAAGACCCCCTAAATACCCAGCAGTGTGGGCGGTGCACTCTTGATCAGGGACAGGAGGAGAGGGACCAGCGGTCCTCCGGCAGGCTTGGTCTGGTGTGGCAGCTGCACTGTGGGTGCGTGGTGGGGAGGGCCATGCAGGGAATCCTGTTTGAGGGGCCTCTGTGCACGCCTGCATTATGGTCTGAGGTTTCATACAAAGGCTTCAGGTGTCCTAACTGATCAGATACAGCCCCCACCCTCGGGCTGGAGCCACCAGGAGCTCAGTACCTGTAACAGGGACAGTACCTGGTGTGGACAGAGGTCATGGGACTCCGGGTGCAGGGGCGGTGGTGCTGGGGTAGGCAGGGGATGCAGTGAAAGGTGGAGGGAGCAGGGTCCCTTGCTCCGGGGTGAGAGTTCTTGGGGAAACCACAGAGCATGGCACACACCATCCCCAACCCATACCCCAAATTCCTAGCCCCGCCAACACAGGGGCCGCTCTGCGCCCTCTCACCGTGGCTCTCCTGTGAGACCGCACCCAACCCGGCATCTGGCACCCCTGACCTACCTCCCCTCTTGGGACAGACCTTGTCTTCTTGGAAACTGCCCAGCAGCGCGAATTCAAGGCCGGCAGCGGGCCTGGCGGATCTGCACTTCATGTGCCCTACCTGGACAGCCGTGCGTGCCTGGGCTCAGTCCTCTATCTTGTCCACCGGCAGCCTGGGTCCACGTCCGGTGCAAGCGAAGGCCGCAGAGCCCAGGCTGAGCCCCGCACACGGACAGGTGGGGGTGCCGCTGCCCCGCTGCCCCGCTGCCCCGCCCACTGGTGGCAGGACCGCCCCAGCCTCCGGCCGGCGCCACCTGCAGCTGACATCCGCGCGGCCCGCCAGCCCCGGCCCCGCCCAGCTGCCCCATAAGCCTGCCCCCACCCCCGTCCTGGCCGCGCCCTGGCTCCCATTGGCTCCGCAAGTTCTGCCCTCGCACATCTAGACTCGGGAGGACGCACGACGCAAGCGCTAGGGGAGGGCCCCGCGGCGTTGCCATGGTTACAGGCGCCGCGCTCCGCGCGGGCCGGCGTGCGCTTCTGGGGCGGGCAGCGGGCTCCGGAAGTGTGCAGCTGCCCGGGACCGTGGCAGTGCTTGCTGCTGGGGATGGCGGCTTGCTCGGCCCAGCGACTAGTTCTGGCCTGGTCAGTCGGCGGCCGACATCCTGTCTGGGGCTGAGTCCCACAGACGGTAAACGTACGTCCGCGCCATTGGCGGGGCCTGTGGACATGAACCGGGGTGGGATCAGGGTTGGGGTGGTGGCTGGGGAGGGGCTGTGGTGCCAGGGAGCGGGTTGGGTTGGGGGTGATAGAGCTGGGGCACAGCCTCAGGCTTTCCTCCCCCTCAGGCCCTAGGGCTGGGGCCACGAGTCTGTGTCGCCCTGGATGGCTGCAGCTCCCAGAACCCCCCGGGAAGGGCAGGCGGAGGACCCCTCTTAGATGAAGCAGGGCCTTACCCAGGTTTTGAAGAGCCCCAGAATCAGATGTTGGAATGGGGTGGTTTATCAGCCTTGTTTATCTGCAGGTAAATTTCAGTTCCATTCACATGTTGGTTCCTTCAGTCAACCTCAGGGATAAGACACAAGGGTCAGTGCCGATTAGCAGTTATCTAGGGCTTGACTCAAAATCCAAAATCGACTGTGCGGGGTGTAGGGATGGTAGATGGGACCCTCCCTCTCGAAGTTAGCAGTCTTCTGGGATTAGAGGCCCCAGCTGAGGATTACATCCTCATCTGCAGTAATGGATGTTATGAGGAAACACACAGAGAACGGAGGGGTGTGGCGGCGGTAACTCATTACAGAGTCCAGGACGCTTGCCTGGCTCTTGTGTAGAAGAGTCTCGCCTAGGATAGGGCAGCAGTTATCAAAGTGTATCCAAGGCCCCTGAAGTGCAAGACCATTTTCATAGAAACGGCAGGGTGTCACCTGCCTTTTGCACACTCTTGTTCTCCCGAGTTCCTGTGGGGTTTTCCAGGGAAAACCTGGCCTGTGATATCACAAAACAGGGAATGCAGAGGCAGATAGGAGAATTCAGCTCTCACCAGTCCAAAAGAGATTTGCAGAAATTAAAATCACTGCTATTCTTCTAATGATTTTTGTTTTGAAAAATAGAATTATTTTTTGTTTAAGAGTATTAATGGTAATATATAGTAGATTGTTAATATTTTTAAGTGAATTCATACGCTTTTTCTAAGTTCTTATTCAACTTCTAACACAGGACCTATTGATAGATTTAACTCACATAAATAGCAGCCTTTTGGAGTTCTTAGTAATTGTTAAGAGTGTATAGGGTTCTGTAGACCAAGAAGTTTGAGAGTCCCTGGAGAACGGGTGCTCAGGTGCTAGTCAGGTGCTTAGCGGTGTTAGACGGATGCCAAGATGTCTTCCGCAACTTCTCCCGGACTCGAAGTAATTGGCCACATGGAGATGGGTGGGCAGTGCCTCCACTTTACAAACCAGAAGCTGCTGAATGTGTCTGGAGTCTAGGCCATGGGCTGTGCAGGGATTCCTGTTCAATCTGTTCTAAGCCGGGATTCCTGTGCAGAGGCCTGGCCCTGAAGACCCGCTCTCCTTTGCTTCCTGCCAGGTACCTTCTGTGTGACATCAACCCTCCAGAGGGCTTCAGGCTCCGTAGGAACATCTGCATCCAGGTTGCTTTCCTCTTGAAGACCCTGCTGAAGATGGAGGAGTCAGTACTGGTGCTACCCTCTTAGGGCCACCTCTACCGCTGGCAGAGCCCTGACATCAACCAGGTCCGAATTCTCTGGTCCGACTTCTTTGATCGCCCAAGTCTCAACAGAAACATCCCTGACATTGTATACGAACAGTTCATTGCAGGTGAGTTGGTGGACATTTAACTGGGGCCAGGTGGTCGTTGTTCTGGTTCCGATGTGAACATCGGGCCATCTTACTTTGGGCTTGTCGGTCTGCTTAGGGGCCCTGCTCATGTTTCCTGCACTGCAGGTGAATTTGGTCTTTCCATAGTTTTTCTCAGGAAATTGATTTGAAGTGTATGAGCTCTATGTCCCCTCACCTCTGAAAACTCTGGCCTCCTGGTGAGATGGAGTGCTGACAAGGAGGCCACTGCTACAGAGGCCTTGTCCCAGCAGGACTCGCTCCCTGTTCAGACAGGGCCGTTCTTACCTGTAGGAAAACACGATGTGTGTGTAGCATGGGCCATGTGCTGGAGAAGATATGTAACTGCCCATCCAGTATAATTTGATCCTGCTCAAGCTTCCCATTTTAAGTTTTGTAAGAGGGAAGAGTTGAAGGTTTTCTTTGAATAAACATATTTAGAGCTTATCATTTTTTTAATTGAAATGTGGTTAATTTACAATGTTTTGTTAGTTTCAGATATACAGCTGTTTTGTTAGTTTCAGGTATACAGCATAGTGATTCAGTTGTACATATACATAGTCTATTCTTTTTCAGGTTCTTTTCCATTATAGGTTGCAACATACTGAATATTGTTCCATGTGTTTTACAGTGAATCCTTGTTGTTTGTCTGTTTAAAATACAGTAATTTGTATCTGTTAATCCCAAATTCCTAAGTTTGTTTTCTAATTATGTGAGTCTGTTTTTGTTTTATAAATAAGTTCATTCGTATCATTTTTTAAAATTCCACATATAAATGATATCATATGATACTTGTCTTTGTCTGACTTATTTCACTTAGTGTGATAATCTCCAGGTCCATCCATGTTGCTGTAAATGTCATTATTTCCTTCTTTGTTATGACTGAGTAATATTCTGTTATATCTAAATACCACATCTTTATCTAGTCATCTGTCAGTGGACGTTTAGGTTGTTTCTATGTCTTGGCCATTGTAAACAGTGCTGCTGTGAACATTGGGGTGCAGGTATCTTTTGGAATTAAGGTTCCCTCTGGATATATGCCCAGGAGTGGGATTGCTGGATCAAGTGATAAGTCTGTTTTTTTTTTTGTTTGTTTGTTTTTTGGCTTTTGAGGTATCTCCATACTGTTTCCACAGTGGCTGCACCAAACTACATTCCCACCAACAATGTAGGAGGGTTTCCTTTTCTCCACAGCCTCTCCGGCATTTATGGTTCGTGGACTTTTGAATGATGGCCATTCTGACTGGTGTGAGATCATAACTTATTGTAGTTTTGAGCTGCATTTCTCTGATAATTGAGCGATACTGAGCATTTTTTTTATGTGCCTATTTGCCATTTGTGTGTCTTCATTGGAAAATTGCTTGTTTAGTTGTTCTGCCCATTTTTGGATTTGGTTGTTAATTTTTTCTTATTAAGTTGTATGAACTATTTATATAGTCTAGAAATTAAGCCATGGTCAGTCTCATCTTTTGCAAATATTTTCTCCCATTCCATAGGTTGTCTTTTTGTTTTGCTTATGGTTTCTAATGCTGTGCAAAAGTTTATAGTTTAATTAGGTCTCATTTGTTTATTTTGGCTTTTATTCCTGTTGCTTGGGTTGCTTAGATTGCCCTAGGAAAACACTGCTGAGATGTATGTCAAATAATGTTTTGCCTATGTTTTCTTGTGAGAAGTTTACAGTGTCTTGTCTAATGTTTAAGTCTTTAAGCCATTTTGAGTTTGTTTCTTTTTGGATTTTTTGTGACTCTATTGTATGCTTTTGATTTGTGGTTACCTTATTTTTCAACTATATCAACCCATTACTATATCTATTTCCTTTAGACTGATAATCACGTAGGCTCCAACACATCCTAAGCATAATGAAGAAAAAAAAGAAAGAAAAAAATCTGTATTTTCTTGCTCCCCCCTCCCATTCCCACCTTTTTTTATTTTGATGTCCTTTTTCTTTTTTACATCTTCATGTTTAATCTCTTGTAGCTCGTTATTGCATTTCCAACTATGGTTTTCCTGTTTCTATAGCATCCTGCTTCCTTTCTGTTTAGAGTAGAACCTTTTAATGTCTCTGTTAGGTTCAATATTGCTGAGTTATCTCCCCTCCCCCTCCCCCCACACGCCTCTGAATCCTCAGTCCAGGAAAGCCAAACCATTCTAGCCTTCATCGGTTCTGTGAAAGCAATCTTCAGAGTGGGAAAAAAATTGCAAAATCATATTCTGTGTGTTGCTTTCTACCCTTGCCCAGAGATGAGAAACATCTGAAGATGGAGGAAAAAAGTTGGAGTTGGGGAACACAAAGTCTTTTCTCCTTTTGCTGCTGAAGAAATGATTGCTTTTGTAATTAATGATGATGCCCTTTAAATTGGTGTGGTCGAGATTCCACAGCTTCAGCGCCTGTGAATAACCAGCCGGGAGAAAGCTCTCCAGGGCCCCTGCAGTGGGAAAGGCAGCCCCTCTGAGCCCCTGTTGTTCGGTATTCTTCCTTTCTCCACACGGGTTCACTAGGCACCGTGCAGGACGTTGCAGGTACCCGAGGTGGAGGACAGGGAGACCCCTTCTGGGTGTCAAGCCACAGGAGCCCACACTTGAAGGACAAAGTGAAGAGTAGTGGGGCGGGTGTAGGAACAGAGGATGGTTGAGACCCAGGATGGTGTTTTGGAGTCCAGCAGGCGAGGCTGGCAGGGCAGACGGGGCCCTGTGGCATGGGCAGTCCTTGAGGGATCTGAAGCAAAGATAGGAACCAAAAGACTGGATTCGTGTGGGGGTACGGCGCCCCCTGGAGCCCGCGGGGCAGCGCAGCGAGCCCAGGGGGAGCGGGCACTTCCCTACAGCTGGGTTGACAGATCACAACCACCTCACTGGGGGCCGAGAGTCACTGAGTTATTTTTAACTTTATGTCCCTCTTCCTGGAAAAGAAACTGCTGCCTGTTGAATAGCCTGTGTCGCTAGTGAGAAAGACATGAAGCAAGATTGCCTCAAAGGTCATCCATTGTGTAGTTGTTAATAAGGGTCAAATGCAAACTTGAATAGATGAAATGAAACATTCATCATAGGATTTTAAAAAATCCTTTAAAATAAAAATTCTTGCTGCCTTTGTTCTTCATTTCAGGGTTCACTTGGTGATAATAATAGCAACCAAAGCAACAGCAAACCCTCACAGAACTCTGTCCTGCTGTTCCGGGAACGCTGTGTTCACGACAACCCAATGAGGTAGCACCACTATGAGTTCCACTTTACTGGTAAGGACATTCATTAATCACATGGCTAGTAAATGGCAGAGCTGGGACTTGAACCCAAGCTGTCTGGCCCCAGAGCCCCCTCTGAGCTCCTTCACTGCAGCTCATCACTTGGCATGCCCGACACAGGCCAGCATTTAAGAGCAGCGTGATCGTGGCCAAGGCCGCTTCACCGCTTGGTCTCTGTTTCCTCATCTGTAGAATGGGGGTGTGGGCAGTGAACTCTGTGAGCTCAGTGGTCACTTCCTCCAGCTCTGCTATTCTACTGCTTTGAGTTAGTTTAGTAAGTATCCGGGCCCCTACATGGCCCACCCATGGGCTGGCGCGTTGCTAGGCCCTGGGTTACGGAGAAAAGTAAGATCAGCCTGCTTCTCCAAGGAGCCTGTGTCCCTCCACAGGAAGCAGTTGTGAGGCCCAGGCTCCCTCGCTGGCTGTCGGGGGCTGGGCAGGAAAGTCTGATAGGAGAAGATGGAGGCAGAGCCCCTCTGGGAACAGTGCTTGCCACACAGCTCTCAGGAGCGGGAGCCTCTGTCCAGGCTGCAGAGAGGGGAGTCCTCATGAGGCCAGTAGCCCCCCCAACCTAAGCCCTCAGGACAAAGATCCAGCCATCTCCGCAGTGTGACCAGGGAGCCAATCCAACCTCATCACTGCCTCTGTGCTCCCGGGGCCTCTCTTCCCCCTACACCCAGAAGACTCTTGTCCCTCTCTTCTCTGAGTGTCCCCTCACTTCACCCGTGGTCCCTGCTTCCTGGGCAACCATCTCTGGAGTTGACACTTTGCTCCCTCACACCCCCCGTTTGATCAGGAGCGTGGGTTGACCTCCTTGTTCTCACTTTCCACCTTCATATCATTGCTCCTCCCCTCTTGGGAGCACCTGGAAAAACCCAGATCCTTTCCTTGCAGTGCCTGCCACCCTGGCCTCCCTGCTCATCTGCCTCAGTCAGGGGCACCTGGACCACCAGCTCTGTGTTGCCTCACCTCCTACCATCAAGACGTCAAAGTTGATCCTCCCTCCACCACCCAGTATGGTCATTTTAGGGTCTTCTTCTCTGTCAGCCTGAGCCAGCCACCCCCATTCACCCTACCCCCGGGCTCATACCCGGGCGTGTCTCCACCCCAGTTCCAGCCTCTCTCCTTTAAGTGCCCACTTCTAGCCGTCCAGCTGCTTCTCCACCAGCCTCCCTGGCCCTCCTTCACCCTCACTGGGGCATCATGCGCTGACTCCTCTGCTTTCCTGCCTGTCCACGTACCTCTTACTTCCACTTCCCCACCTTCCAGCTCTGCATCCACAGTCAGCACTGTCTTTATGACAAAACCCCCTTGACCCTTGATCTTTTCAGTTCCTCACCAGGACGACTTCCATCTCGGTTCACCCAGCTCTATTTGTTCTGAGGCTGCAGGCAGCAGGCTCTCCCAGCACAGATTTCTAAGACTACAAATCAAAGCCTACCATGCTGCCACTGCCAGGCAATAATCCAGGATTTCTCTAGTGAACACATTTCCCCACTTATCACTCAGTGGTGTCAACATTCTCTGCTCTCTGCACACCTCTAAGCTTCCCTCTGTCTCTTCCCTGACTCACAGCAGATGGCCTTGCCCCCTGCTTCAGAGAGAATGACATGTTACTGGAAAGGAACTCGCTCACCTGCAGCAAATCTGCTCACCTCACCTTTTATCTGTCCCTCTCCCACCTGGACTCTAGTTGTAGTTCTTAATTTAGTGAGTTTAGTTTACATATATACACAGTTAAAAGAATAGCATACTATAGGCTGCCTTCTAGGGCTTTCTTTTTCAATTTAACAGAGAGTGTATGATTCATCCATTTCATTGCATGTACCTGCAGTTCATTTGATTTAACTGATCTTAAATCAGTTTGTGAAAATAACACAAGAGAAGGGTAAGCCACGATTCAGGATGCTGGTTACTTCCTGTGAGAAGAGGCCATGAGCAGGATAGGGAAAGAGGACACAGTATGTCACTGTCAATAGTCCTGTTCTGATGCTGGGTGATACGTTCACAACTGTTTCTTATAATATTAATTTTAATATACAAATGCCTCTGACAGGCACTTAAGATGAGAATGTGTCATGAACCAAGACATACAAAGGGTAATATTACATCATTATTGTTATGTAATCTTGTTATAAAATATATTAATCATAATCTTACATTATGTGTTATATATTATATAGATGCATGAATTATATATTATGTATATAAACACCTACATATATATTATATACTATCTGCTAATAAACAGAACATAATATGCTAGTATATCTATTATTATATATTATTTAATAAATAATAACATACTATATCTTGTTATATGACATGGCACATAATCTTTAATAAAATAGGAAATCTGTCACTATATATAATGGTAATTAGTAAAATTAAATAAAAACGCCCGCAGCTTTTAACGCCGACTACGCTCCAGCTGTCACTGTCTTTTCTCTTCCCTTTCATGGCCGAGGTCCTCACAGTGCTATCCGTTCCCCCTTTCATCTCCTTATCCTGAACCTTCCTCCTCCTCCCATCCCATGCTGGCTTCTGCCTCATGGTCCCTCTAGTCACCAGCGGCCTCTGGGGCACTGATCTGCGGGCACGGTCTCAGGCCCCAGCTCACCTGCCTGTCCGCCGCCTCTGCCACGGCTGGTGGGGGCGGGGCGGGGGGCAGAGTGCACCTCTTGTCCTGGAAGCGAACACAGCACAGACTCAGGGACAAGCAGCAGGTGTGGCCGGGACCTGCAGGACTGAGGGGAGAGCCAGGCTGTATGCATCCAGACCTGGGGCACTTGGGGTGTCAAGAAGCCCAGTCCTCACTGCCCCTGAAATGAGGAAAACACCCTCAGGTGAGTTAAAGTGTTTATGACCCAGGTCTGTTGGCTGGAAAGGACAAATGGGCCCCTAAGGGGAGGGTAGTTGATGTTCCAGGCCCCACCAAGGCCCTAAGGGCTGGCGGGGAACCAGGCTGGACGCTCCACTGGACCCAGTGCCCCCTCGGGGGTGGGGCCTTCGGGAACAAGCAGAAATCCCGCGGTCTCTGGGGGGAACGGGGCAGTGTGGGAGCATCCCTGCAGCGAGTCAAGTGACGTCAGGGCCTGTGGGATCCGTTTGTATGGCCACATCGGGCCTCAGCAGAAGCCACAGCAGGAGTGGATTCCTGTCTCTCCAGCTGTCATCCTCGTGTCTGTGTGCCAGGCTTCAGACCCGATCCCCTGGGGCGCTAGGACAGTTATAGACAGAGGCGGCTTGGGGAGGCCTCAAGAGGGCGGTACTGGCCTTCCTGTCAACACGATTACACGAAGATCAAACAATCCATCGATGGGAAGAAAATAAGAACCATAGTCACATCTGGACCCCAAGCTTAGACGTGGTGCATGGGTGACATTTATCAACAATCCAGTGAGGTTCTGGCCAGAGCTAGAGGCCAGGGCAGCAAGACGGGAGTGGCACTGAGGAGCATCGTGGTGCAGAGGCTGTACTGGGGACCTGCAGGCTCCTCTCAGGAGGAGCCTCAGTGTTTGGGAGGTGGCTAACATGCCTCCTTCGTGTCACCAGCAAGTGATGCCACCTGCGGAAAATCAGCTGTAATCCTGAGTCGGGTCAGCACTGGGTGATGTGATAAAGGCTCCTACAAGAGGGGGCACCAGATGGACAGTGAACCATCCAACAGGCTGATGAGTTTCCCACCTGTGTTTATCGTGCTTTCATAGCCAAGAATGAGGAGAGAGTTGAATGGCTCGCCATGAAGATTTTAACAACTTCAGAGGGTGCCATGTCTCACTGCATTTCAGTGTCACCTGGAGTTCAGGCGGTGTTTAGACCCAGGGGAGGCTAACGGCCTCTCGGTTCCTCATCAACCTGGCAAGCCCACCAGCCCTCTATGGCCAGAGCTTGGCAAGTGCCTTCCCTTGTTATAACAGAACACTTCCCACTCACGCCTGTGGTATGCTTTTATTTTTGTTTAATTAATGGGAATGAAGATACCTTACAGCCTCCTCAGATCTTTCCTTAGTGCTTCTGCCCTTAGACCCCAGCAAGGGGGCCCGCTGCCCTGGGTCCTGCACTACAGAGGGTCCCCCTGGCCCTGACACTTCCTCTGGCCATGCCCTCCATGGGGTGGGGTCAGCAGGGCCAAGGGCACATGGTCATTGGCTCCATCCCATGCTCTGGAAACACAGAACCCCGAATGCCCTGCCCCAGTAGCCCCTGACCCATTTCTAGTGCCTGCACCGGCTCTCCCCGGAGTTCAGATTCCCAGGACTCACAGAGAGGCCAAAGGGCAGCTGTTTGCACGGAGGGTACAGGCAGAGCCCAGATATGAAGTCTGAGGGTCCCCTGTGCACATCCAAGGCCACTTGTGGCAAGGATGGACCCAGCATTGGGAAGAAAAGGGTCAGGCTAGTGATCAGAGACTGGGAATCAGCTCTCCCCACACGCTCACTTTCTTTCAGGACTCCCCTGTGTCTGGGAATTCTAAATTTGAACCTGGCCTTCCCCCTTATAATGAATGTATATTTGTAAAGGCAGGACTTTAGAACCTACTGCACTTAACATGTTTAAATATATAGGATGTGAGCTCCCAGGTATGCTCTGGCCCTGCACTTCCAAAGGTCCAGAGCAGTTATGTTGGCTCTACTGAGACTGTAAGTGGCAAAGACCGTCTCCAGAGAGGAGGGGCTCCTGCTTCACGTTCCGAAGTCAGGATCTTCTGAGCGTATAAAACAATGGACACTGAGACCCTCAATTGTAAATTGATTTAGAATAACGCCAAAGGTGTGTATGACTGTGTGCGCACACGAGCACCTGGGGACGTGTGTGGTACATGACTGTGTGTGTGTGTGTGCACTCGCACCTGTGGATGTATGTTGTGTGTGTTATGTGAGTGTGTGCGCCTGAGGACGTGTGTGGTTGTGTGTATGGTATGTGTGTGTGTGGTACATGAGTCCATGTGTGTGTGCGTGTGGGGATGTATGTGGAGCAGAGCCAGTGTGTCTGCACCTGTGTTTGTGTGTACGTGCATGCATTAGTTTTAACAGTAGAAGCTGTCCTTTAGAATTCTGAAGTAGTAAAAATTGTGTGATGTCCTTTGCTGTATAACTCAAAATTAAAATAATCTTCAATCACCAGGAACTTATTCCCCCCCAGATTCTGATTTTTTTTTTCCATATTGATTATGTCTTCATTTTACTGATGAGGAAACTGTAGCTTAGAGATGTCAACTGACTCAACCAAGGGCATGGAGCTCGGGCGCCAAGGTCCAGGACGCAGTCCAAGCTGCGCTGCTCCAGAGGCCTGGAGCCCTGCTCATGATCACGTTTGGCCTCTTGGAGGGGAGCAGATTCTGATGGGCCGGGGCCAGTGTGCAGGCTGCCGAACCCGGGGACTCGGGAAGCCAGGCGGAGAGTACCAGACAGCAGACAAGAGTGAAAGGTTGCTCAGAAATCAGATAGGTTCCTAGGTCTTGGATGAGTAAGGAGGCTTACTGCTCACCCTTGATCCCTTTGCTGGTGGCTAAAAGGGACCAAGGCCCATGAGAGCACTTCTGGAAGCTGCCTGCCAAAACCTGGAAAAGGACTGCTCAGAACTGGCTCTGCAGTAGGAGCAGAGGAAGGAAATGTCGCCTCCTGGTGGACATCCTTGATGATGGCATTAGGAGGCCTAGCAGCCTTATTATGGAGGTGACAGGACAGGGTCCTAGTGGAGGATCTTTTTCACGTGGTTTAAAAATCATTGCTTCATATATTGTATCCAATTTGTGGTTTATTTTAGGATGGTAAATATTGTCTCTGTTACTCCATATTAGCTGGATTGATTACTTTTTTTATTGTTAATTTTCTCTTAAATGATTTGGAAGCTATATTGCCTTTTAATGAAAATTCTCTCTAAATTTTTATGAATCATCTCTAAGTTCATAACTTTATATGTAATTGGACCAGTATTTCTATAACAGTCTCAAAAATGAAATAATCTATTAGATCCCGTTCCTCAATAATGATAAATTTAGCATATTTTACCTCTCTGCTGTTCCAGATTGTGTGTGTGTGTGTGTGTGTGTGTGTGTGTGTGTGTGTGTTTGTCCTCCAGTTACTACTTAGACAGTTGCTTTCAGTTTATTATATTAACAATGAAAATATAGGTATAAACTTCTTGGATTTCATTGCTCACTACCACTATTTAATCCCATGTCTTTCCCACTTTTGAGTTATTTACTTATAGGGATTTTCAAATCAACTGGACACAAGATTGGCTAAGTTTTTTTGAGCAGTGGACTTGGAACGCTTACATGTCTATATGCAGCTTTATGTTCTCCTCCTCAACAACTCTCAGCGTGTTGTTGATGGCCCAAGCCTTGTTTTAAAATATGGCATTGTTTTTCATCACCAAAAAAACAAAAAAGTTTTCTTGATTTAAAGTCCTGTCTTTTCATGACTGGCTAGTCTTGTCTGGTGGATAGAGATTTCCTTAACCTTTCCCCTTCTTTTCGCCATATCTCAGATTCATTGAGATGCATGTTTTTACCATTTCTCAGATGGGCTTCCGCTTTGACTTCCGCTTTAAACCATCACCCCACTCGTTTTCTCCATGCTTATTCCTGAATAAGTGAGCTGTCTATCGGATTAAAGATGGTTCCCGTCAGAGATGTGTGGCTCCCTGTCCAAAGGTCCAAAGGAAGAGAAAAGGAAAGATTCCTGTTTCTGGTGGTTACATTTTGTCAGATTAGAGATCTAGTTATCCGTGTGGCTGCGGTGGAATCTGCAATATCTTGGCTCAGAGTTTCCTTTTTCTGGCTTATTAGGGGAGCCGCATTAGCTGGGGTCACGGTGCTGTGGCTGTTGTCAGGATCCCGGGGCTGAGGCAGCCCCTCTCCCCCCTTGTTATTTTGATCTTGCAAACTGGGTCCCAGCTATGTGAACCCTGCACCTGGTGGCCAGGGTCACCCCCCACGTGAAGTGTCCCCAGTTCCTCGGCATCCCTCACTGCTTTCAGCTAGCTCCACTCAGGGTACGAGATGGCTTCCACTGCGGTCCTTCCTTCTTCCCTTCCAAGCAGGCCCTCCTTTCCCACTAGTTGGCCCTAAGCCTTCTCTCCTGCGCTACATACGCTGAAGGAGTTCCTCAGCATTTCCAGCAGGTAGATGGCGCTCTTCTATGTTTGGACCCCTTCAGTGCTTGCAGTGGAAATTTTGGAGGTGGAAAGGAAGAGCTTGGGGGTTCTCCGTGTCTAGGGGCTCCCTATCCAGCAGATTCAACTAACTGTGTATTGAAAATATTCGGGAAAAATCAGAAAGTTTCAAAAAGCAACACTTGAATTTGCCATACACTGGCAACTACTTACATAGCATTCATGTTGTATTAGATACCATGAATAATCTAGAGATGATTTAAAGTACACAGGAGGACACAGCGAAGGAGAATGTGACAATGAATGTACGTGTATATTCATGTATAACTGAAAATTGTGCTCTATGCTGGAATTTGATGCAACAATGTAAAATGACTATAACTCCATAAAAAAAAGTTTGTGTATATTTATAGAAAATGTACATGGGAGGGTGCACATAAGTTCCATGCAAATCCTATGCCATTTTATACAAGAGGCGTCAGCATCCATGGATGTTGACGTCTGGGGGGAGTCCTGGAACCAGTGCCCCATGGTTACCAAGGGATGACTGGAAGTCCAGGCTCCTTATCCCAGCCTGTCAGGTCCCCACGTGGTCTGAATGCTGCCTGTACCACACTCTTGCTGTCACTCTCCTCCAGCCCTGCCAGACTGCTCTCTGATTCTTCAACAGGCCACACTCACTGCGCTTCATGTCTGGCCCCTGGAAATACCCTTTACTTTCTGAGCATGGCTCTGCTTTAATAAAACGGGCTGCATTGTCACTAGAGAAGACAGTGTGGAGGTTCCTTTAAAAACTGAAAATGGATTTAACTCATGATCCAGCCTTCCCACTCCCAGGCATATGTCAGGAGAAAACTCTAATTCAAAAAGTCACATGTACCTCAATGCTCACAGCAACACTATGTATAATAACCAGGACATGGCAACAACCCAAATGTCCATTGACAGGTTACTGGATAAAGAAGTAGTAATATATTTATACAAAGGAATACTACTCAGCCATTAAAAAGAACAAATAATGCCATTTGCAGCAACATGGATGGACGTAGAGATAGTCATTCTAAGTGAAGTAAGCCAGAAAAAGAGAAAAATGCCATATGATATCACTTATATGTGGAATCTAAAAAAAGACACAAATGAACTTAACTACAAAAGAGAAACAGACCCACAGACATAGAGAAACAAACTTACGGTTACCAGGGAGAGAAGGGGATGGGAAGGGATAAATACGGGAATTCGAAAAGTGCCCCTCTTGGGGAGTGATGGGAATGTTAGCTATCTTGATTTTGGTGATGGTTTTCTGGGTGTAGACATCTATCAAAGTCATCAAATAGTACATGTGAAATATGTGTAGTTTACTGTACAGGAATCATACCACAATAAAGGTGCCTGTAAAAAAAAAAAAAGAAAAGAGAAGATTGGCGGCATTGTGTCCTACGTTTTTATGTGTCTTCAGTGAGTGGGTCTTCAAGTTTCTGGTCTGCCATATTTTCTGAACCAGAAGTGCCCTCCTTCCCTTTTCTTTGGTAAACTGTCAGTGGGTTGCATTTATTCCCATGGCTTCAACTGCTCTCGGTCCTACTGATTAACTGTCAAATCTTTTCCAGCAAGGACATCTAATTTCAGTCCCAGAAATATACTTGTAATTGACAAGTAGACATTCCCACTTGATTAGCCCATAAAAATCTCAAGCTCTGTATGTTTGGATTTACACTCGCTCAGAACTAGGTTTACTTCTTCAAACAATGGCATCACTATCCCATCTGTTTTCCGTGCCATACATCTGGGAGTTTTCCTTTACTTTTCCACTCCCTCACCCCCATAAGTATTACAATTCTATTCCTTAATGTCCCCCAGCTAAGTCCCTGCCCCTCGTTCCCCACTGCGTTAACTCACACCCCTTGCTAGTCTCCCCACTGCTGTTCTTTAGAGTGAACAATCCACCTTGCTCACTTTTAATGACTAATCTTTGTCACTCTCCTCCTTAAAACCCCAAAGAATTCCCCGCTGCTTATGTGAGGAGGTCCACGCTCCCTGATTGAAAGTTACACCTTCTCATCACTAGTTGCTGCTTTTTTTCAGCCTCAGCTTCCGTTAGTTCCTCACAGCCTCTAGTCTCACTGACCTTCCTTCCCTAAGTGCAAAGTGCTCTTAGACACGACCAGGCCTCTGCACGAGACATGAAAGCTGCCGAGAATCCCGTCCCCACCACGCACTCTCCTGGCCTAGAGATTTGCTGGAATCCTTCAGATGTCAGTGCAGAAAGCATTTCCTCTCTGATACTTTCCCTACCTTCTAGAACCCTGTGCCAGGCAGTGCAAGAGCCCCTCTGAACATATAGTATACATGATGCCAAGTGACTCTTACCACACTGTTTTGAAAACCTATTTAATTTTGCCTCTTCCATGACACATTGTGATCTCCTTGAGGGATGGGGGGCTGTGTGGTATTTGTCTAGACAGCTAATGTCTGGCACAGACCCCGGGCCATCGGAAACAGTCTGCTGACTCATCAAGAAGAATTGTCGTCTTTGCGATGTAAGAAAGACTACATGATTTCTGATCTTACACCATTCGGCAAGGGTCAAAATAATTTCACATAGAACTACACAGGCAAAATATGTGTATTCCTTTCCTCTTTGTGAGCCCGAGATCATAGGCATCCTGGAACGTAGGTGTCACTCTAAGCTGTGTGTCCCCTAGGCTGTCACGTCCAGCTTCAACATATTTTTTAGAAGTTGTATGGATACGTGTATATCACCCCATCTTAGAGCAAACGGCACTTCAGCCTGACCCAATTTAATGTTCATATAAATATCATAAATCTTCCAAACTGAAGCCTGAGGAAACATTTCCCTTCTCTCCTTCCAGTCTGTCTGCCATCTGCATCCCACATCCCCACTGCTCACCTGTGTCAGCCCACCTTCCATCTAGAAACATTTTCGGTGGGACACTTGGATGAGAAGTAATTACTGCACTCATGAAAATGGTCCCATGAACGTAGGCTCTGCACAACAAGGATGCTTTGACCGGAGGCCTCAGCCGTGGCCTACAGGGTCTGTTCACGTGTTCTGCCTGGCTTCAATGCAGACGTTCTGCAGAAAATCAAGCCGCAGTTAAAGTCATAGAAGGCCCAAGAAATCCAGAAAAATAGAGTGAGATTCATCTCCTTGGGAATATTTTTGAAAACCATCCACTAATAGGAAGAAGAGTTTTAAGATGTTCGTTTCAGAGCAGATAATGTCCAACTGCAGGTGGGTCAGTTTTGTCATTGTTGCTCGCTAGTTAACTTTCTGCTGCTTCTAACACGCCTCTGTTTAGAGAAGTGGCTTGAGTCGGCCCTCAGAGCAGAAAGGTGAGCTGGTCCTGGTGACAGCCTAGCTCCTCTGCTGTGTAGTACCCGGCTGAGAAGGAAGGGATGGCCCAGGGCTTCCTCTGACTCTCTCCCTCAGTTATAAACTCTATGAAGGGAAAATGGAACAAAACATCTTAATTCAATATGGTATTGTCAAAGTATAAAAATAATTGTCTTTGGAGGGGAGGGTAGAGTTCAAGGGGTAGAGTACGTGCTGGGTTCAATTCGCAGTACCTCAATGTAAAAAAAAAAAATAAGAAAAATTCTTTAAAAAAAAAAAGAACAAAGAAGAAAAGAGATCTCAAACAACCCAAGTTTAAAAAGGAAAAAAATGTCTTTTAATAGTAGTAGTCAGCTCGGTCTTTTGCTAGATTAGGAGTTTGGGATTAACAGGTGCATACTACTATGTATAAAATAAACAACAAAATCCAAGGTCCTTAATAACCTAGTTCAACCTGAATCCTTTCTCTTTTTTCCCCTAAGCAACCCGTGGAAGCCTCTGAAATTCTCATTTTATAAGAGAATTCATTTAAAGGCAGTTTGAAAGTTTCTGGTTAAAACAGTTATTTGTGCTTCCATGAATATAAGTCTAGTAAGAAAAATAGACAATAAACCAGTAAGCAAATAAATATATTATGTACTGCCAGTTACTAATATTTGCCACAAAGAAACATAAAGCATATTAGGGGAGAAAATGATTGAATAGGAACTATGTGCATGCTATTTTAAATAATGTGGTCAGATAAGTCCTCTCTGAGGGTAAAATAATTTGAACAAAGTCCTGAATGAAGCAAAAGAATAAGCCACGTAGGTAACAGACAAGAAAAGCCTCCCAGGCCGGGAGAAGTGTAAGTACGAGACTTGGAGTTACAAACACAGCTTCCTGGTGGGGACCGTCTGGGCGGTGAAGATGGGCTGGAGCAGAACGGTGAGAACTGAGGCTGCAGAGACGGGTGAGGGACCAGGTCACACGGGACCTCGGTAGGGACTCTGGATATCCTTCTGAATACAATGGAAAATCACGAGAGTATTTTGCAAAGCGGAACAAATTGATCTGATTCATACTTTAATAAGACCGTTGTGGGTAACATATGGGGAATAAACAATGGAAGCAGGGCAAGGTAAGCTGATGGGAAGCCAGTGGGAAGAGTGCTGCTGACCTGGAGAGAGACACCGAGGTTGGGCTGGGATGATGGCGGGAGACGGGCTGAAAGGGGGACACGATTTGACAGTAACGGTCACAGGCATTAATGCTCGAGTTGCACACAGACACAGAGTGGTTCAGGGTGATGGGTATGTGATATTTGGAGCAGAGTCACAGTTTTTGTGCAGAGACCTGACAGGAGAATAAAGTGGGGACGTTAACGTCGGTAAGAAGTGTTGGTGGGTGTTTAATTCCCCCTAGAGCCGCGTCTCTGTTTCTCTGTAGATGAAGTCAGCAGAGCAGGGATTGGTGTTCCTACTTCTGCGGAGAATTGCGTGTCTTCCTCATCGACAAATTCAAGAGGCCGACCTGCCCATCCAATTGCAACATCTTGAATTTGCTTCTTTCTATCCAGGAGGAGATTTTCAAATAAGATGCCAGTCAAAAATTCCCCTGTCGAGAGTTAGAGCTGTGTGCCTTTGGGATGACCTCAGAGATGCCTCCACAGAAGTTCAGTGTGTTCTCTCTCCCTCAGAGCACACAGTTCCCTTCAGTCCGGTGGGTCTCAGCAGAGAAGATTTCACAAATAGACCCTCTCAGGCCCTGGGGACCAACTTCCCGCTTGGCTGAACTCTGAAAATGAGCACGAGTTCCTGGCAAAGGGCCTTCTCCAGGGCACCATCTGGCAGATTACATGAGGAAAGTGTACAAAAGAGTGGGAGGGTTGATGGTATAAATGTATTTTAGTTTTTGCTCTGAATCTGATTCTGTCCTTCTGTTTTGTTATGGAAGTTTTCTTAGGCCAGACATGATTCTCATTTCTTCTTTCTATTTGATCTTCCAAGAGGTTTAGATAGGGTTTTTGTTTTAGGGTAAGAATCTTTAAAAAAAGAACAAAAAACCTTGCAAATAGCGTCTTGTTAGGCATTTGGGAAAGACAACTAGTAAGTTCTCCCAGCAGTATTGAACCCCCTTGTTCCTCCAGGGGGTCTCCAAAGGTATACATGTTCCAAATCTGCCCCAAAACCAATGAGCCTTTTCTTTTTTTAAGCACTTCACCATGGACAAAAGATGTCACTAAAGAAGGTGAGAAAAGAGCAGGTCCCCATCATCTAGAGTCCCTACCAAAGGGCCCACAGAAGTAAAGAGGAGACAAATGAGAGAAAAGTTTTATTTATACACACACAGGAGCCAACCAGAAAAGTAAATACCATGTTAAATGGTGAAAGTTAAAGGCTTTTTATCAACCTAACTTAATAGGGCAAAGGGAGAGGAGAGAATTGGCTTTCATGACAGATTTTCTTCTACATCTATTGGATCTCAAGTTTCTTCAGCTTAAAGTGCTTTTGTATTAACCGTGGGTTCCATCTGACTTTCCATTCCTTGAACTTTGTTCTTCTTTTTCAAGATACACTCATGTATTCTGAGCACCAGGGTTTTCCACGTGAATTTTAGATTGATTGTCAGTTCCTTCAGAACAGCACCTGCTATTTGGGTATGCATTCTTTGAATCCTTAGATCTATTCGTGGACTATTGTCATCTTAGTAGAATGAAGCCTTCTTCTCCATGAATTTCGGATTATTCTCTGTGAATGTTGGTCTTAATTTCTCTCAACAGTATCTCTATTCTACTGTAGTCTTCAGTGCCCAAGTCTGGTACTTATTCCTCACCTCTATTGGATGGTGAAGAAGAGACACGACCTCCTGGAGAACCTCTGCTGCCACTGAGCTGACATGGAACTGAGTCCTGAGAAGGACTTAAATTCTTTTAAAAATAGGATTAGTGTACAATTACTCCATGGATGAGTAATGAATGGGTTACAATAACATAGGACTTTAATCCTTTTAGAATTAGTAGAGTAATACAGACACATTACAAAAAATTGAAATATTGCCTAAAAGAGAAGAGATTTGTAATTCTCACCCACAGAGGTGACTGTCATGAATGATTTGGTTCTTATGTCTCAGTCTCTGTGTCTCTCAGTATGTCTCTTTCCATGTCTGTGTCTCACACACTGGCAATCAGATCAATTTACATCTATGTTGATTTCACACATATGTGGTCTTGCAGATGGGACCCTGGGTGCAGACAGTGGGTCTGCATACTTCCACCCTGAGGCCTCCCTTGACATTGGGTTGAGACCAGGCACCCACTTTTCCAACTGCACAGCATTCATTCATCCACATGAACCAGAACGAATGGATCCCATCCCCTTTCCATCAACATTAGTGTTGCTTTAATTTGGACTGTTTCACCCAGTGCTGTGATGAACACCCTTGAAAAGGCATCTTTGAATAGGTGTGTAAGGATTTTAGAGGGATTAACTGTAAGGATCAGAACTTCTGGGGAAGAGATGCATCTGTGGCCCTTTGATGCATCCTGCACCCTGTTCTCCTGAAGAGGAGCGTCCCTTCACTCTTCCCTCCAGGGGATCTGCTGGAACCTCTGCCTGCTTACATTGTCACCAGGGCTGGTTGTCACCTGACTAAAGACCCGCCAGTGTGATGGTGACCGGTGCTGTCTCTGCAGTGTTTCCATCTGCCTGTGTTCTCACCTGAGAGGTCAATCATCTCTAACACACACTGGCCACCTGCATTGCCTCTCATTGGAACTGCCCATGTCTGTTCTGTTTCTGTTTAGAACACTGGGTTTTGAAAGGTTTTTGGACTACAGGGATGGGAAACCCTTCGCCAACCTTGAGTTATGAGGAATGCTTTTTCCAGTTTGTCTTTCAAGCAGTTTTTCTTGGCTTTTGCTAATTTTTTTATTTGTTTGGTTTTGTTTTTGCCACAGAAAGAGCTAAGCATCTCCCTTCTGTCTTCTGGCTGTAGTGTCACAGGGGGAACAGCAGTGTCTACCCTGAGATTATGCACAGAGTTACTAAAAGGGCTTCATTTTGTACGTCACATCTTTAATCCCCCTGGATATCCCCTTAAAATAATAAAAACGCTGTTTCAAGTGAAAACAAACAAACAAAAATCACCAGCCCCAGCTTAAAACATGTGGGCAGGGACAAAAAAATAACTTTTTTAAAGTTTCATTGACAAGGAACACCCAGGAGAGGTAAAGACACGTAGAGAGAAAGAGGACTTGGGGTTGTCAGGGGCTGGGTGAGGAGGGAGGGGAGTGCACGCTCTGGATCCATGGTTTCACTTTGAGAAAAGAAATAGTGTGAAACTAGATGGTAGTGATGGTCGCACAACATTGTGAATGCCCCTAATGCTCCTGAATTGCACAATTTAAAAGGGGAAATGTCTATATTTTATTACATGAAACTCTAAAAAGAAAAATAAAGGACGCCATAAATGATGTGAAACAAAGGAAACTAAAGAAAACCAAACAACAACATCTCCAGCAGAAGGGACGTCAAGTTTGAGAGGGGGAGGGTGAGGGGACTGATGGTGGGATTTTGGAGAACATTTTGGAGAAGAAGCTGTGGGTGGGTGCAGAGGGGGCTCTGCCCCAGGTGGTGGTGATGCCTGAACTGGTTCTCCGTTGCCCAGCCACCCAGGTGCAGAAGCAGTTTCAGGAGGAGCTGCAGGAGTGGCAGGAGGGAGCTCGGGGTCTCCTGCTGGATCCAGATCGTCCTTTTTTTGGTCTCTGACATCTTCCCCTGCCCCTGCCTCCTCTGTAACTATTGGATGTGGAGAGAGTTCTAAGTCTTGTGGATGAGCTCATGCTGTGAGAGAGGAAAAATTTACCCACCTGCCTCCCTTTCCATGTGCCTCTTCAAGGGCAGAAAACTTCCCTGAGCTTTCCAGACAGCTCCCACCCAGAAAGTGCCCACAGGATATGTTCTGTGACTGAATATTTTCAGACAGGTGATCTGAGGCCATTCTTTGCTCTGGTCCCAACAGTAGCCTCTGGGGACACCTCCCTGTGTGGCCCAGCCATTGCCCCTCCCTCACCTACACACATGCACAGCCCTGCCTTTCTGACCTTCGGGCTTTTCTTCGGGGGATCCTGGTCC
Source organism: Vicugna pacos (assembly GCF_048564905.1). Taxonomy (NCBI): domain Eukaryota; kingdom Metazoa; phylum Chordata; class Mammalia; order Artiodactyla; family Camelidae; genus Vicugna; species Vicugna pacos. Next base: position 4,781,711 of record NC_133021.1, on the reverse strand, counting down.
TCCACCTGACTTGCAGCGAGGTGGGCATGGTGCTCCAGGTCAGAGCCGGGTGTGCTGAGCTACCCGTCATCCCCGGGCAGGTCCCTGGGAGAGCCCTGGGTGATGTCTGGGTCAGAGGCCTGCCCCATTCATTTCTCGGCCATGGTGGTGGGGACCCCTCCATATCCAGACCCACCTGGAGCCTGCGCTGGCCCTCAGAAGAGTGGCACAACAGCCCTTCACTTGGGGAGGGGTCGTTGGTGTTCTTATTCATCAGCTTCTATTCAATATGTGGTATCTGGCTCTGCAATGACAGTGATCATCAGCTGACCTGGCCCGGAAGTCTCAGAGCCCTGCCTGGCTAGGAGCACTCCTGATTCTGTCCACTCGAACCTCTGCTGCCAGATCAGACTGGGACCTTGTTCAGCTCAGACACCCGGGAAGGAAAAGATTTACCCAGAGAGCATGGGCTCCACCTCGGGCAGCAGGACCCTGCCCCGGCTCTCCACATCCCAGCCAGCCAGCTTTGACCTGGGCTGTGGATGTGACTGGCCCCCCAGGCCTCTGACCTGCTTTTGCTTGAGGCAGAAACCCATCCCCAACATGACTGCTCCAATTCCACCAGTCAGGAAGGGGCCGTGGAGCTACCTGGGTGGGATCTGAGTGGTGGCCCGGCCTGGGTGGGCCTGCCCTGCGCCTCCCTGTGTTACCTTTGGGTTCCTCTGGCCAAAAGGCCAGAGGCGCCTTGAGTGAGACCTGACCCAGCGTCGGCCGCATTGGTACAGCCCCTCGCTGCGGGCTTTCCGGAGGCTGCTGCCTCGGGATATTGGGATGCAGCAGATCATGCCTCTGCCTCCAAACCAGTGAGCTGCGTAGGGACTTCTCTACAGAGTGGGTGCCTGGTGACGTCGGTTCCAAGTTCTATTGGGTTCTATTGCCAGGGAAGTGAGATCACTTCCTGGAGTCCACTTATCCAAGCTTCCTCCTGACACAATGCTCCTCAAGGGCCTTTCTGGGCTGCCGATCTCTCATTTCTCACTCCATGCCATATTCACACACAGTGACACCAACTCAGCTGCCCCCATAGCCCTGGGGAGGCCTGGATGCAGCCAGTGCTGCAGCTCTGATGACACAGCTGGGTTCAGACGTGGCTCCCCCCACTCAGCAGTGCTATTACCCTGGACAAGCCACGTGCCTCTCAGTGTCTCCCCAATCCCTCATCGGCACAGTGGGGATCATTCTGGCTCCTGCTTCCTAGAGAAGCCATCCTGTCCCTACACCTAGAAACACCTACTGCATCTGTCACCCCCATGGGCTGGCATCACAGGGAGCTCATGCACAGACTCAGCAAAGGAAGGACCCCACAGAGGGCTGGCGGAGCGCAGAGCACATGCCACACAGGCCGGGGTCTGCCCTGGGGTCTGGATAAAGTCACATTCCTTGCTGCTTGCTTCCAAGCTCCCAGTCGTGAGACTGAAAATAAATACAACTCTGACATGGTCCACCCTGGCATACAACCTCCTAGGTCATTCTGTCATGTTGACATACAGGCCCAGTGTCCCATCTCGGCCTCTGTGTTGGGCTGCCCCACAATGGCTTCCTATTTTTTGCCTTCAGTTCCCACGTCCTTGTGTGACCCCCACACCCTCCCCTGGAGGGTGGATGGACTTTGGGACCAGGCTCTCACATGTAGACTGACTTGTGAAAGTGTGCATGAGTTCCACTCTTTACCAGCTGCAGTGTTCCTTCTCTCTGTCTCTCAGTGCCTCTCTCTCTGACTTGCCTCCCTCTCTCTCTGTTTCTCTGTCTCCCCCTGCTTCTCTGTGTTTCAGTCTGTCTGTCTCTTTTCCTGTATGTATGTGTGTATATATTTATGTGTATATGTGTGTATTTATGTGTGTGTATTGTTTGGGCCCACGGCAGGTCACTTCTGAAAATCCCTTGTTGACATATTGATTATTTTGAATTCATGTTACTGAAGAAAAATTATCTTTGAAAATTGTGCAAAAACTTTGGTGGGATCTCCTCTAAGGATCAGCACTGCTAGGGAAGGAATGCAACTGTGTCACTTTGATGTGTCCTGCACCTTGTTCTGCCACAGAGGAGCGTCCATTTGCTCTTCCCTCCAGGGGACATCCTGGGGCCTCTGCCTGCTCACGTTGCCACCAGGGCTAATTGTCACCGGACTAAAGACCTGCCAGTGTGATGGTGGCCATTGCTGTCTCTGCAGTCTGTCCGTCTGCCTGTGTCCTCACCTGAAAGGTCTAACATCTCTAGCACACACTGGCCACCTGCACTGCCTGTCGTTGGAACTGACTGTGTGTGTTTTATTTCTTTTCAGAACACTGGGCTTCAAGAGGTTTTTGGACCACAGGGATGTGAAGCTTTACTCCGACCTTGGGTCATGAGGAACGCTTTTCCTAGGCTGTGATTTGTCTTTCCAGCTGTCTTTCTTGGCCTTTGTTTTCTGTTTTTGTTTGGCTTTATTTTGCTACAAGAAGAGCTAAGCATCTCCCTTCTGGCTCTGGTTTCACAGTTAGAACAATAATGCCTACCCCGAGATTATGCACAGAGTTACTAAAAGGGCTTCATTTGGTACATCTCATCTTTAATCCATCTGGATTTTCCTCTCAAAATACAAAAATGCTAATTCACATGAAAACAAACAAAAAATTCACCCTTCCCTATTTAAGATATGTGGGCAGACAAAAAAAAAAAGCCACCTTTTATATGATTTCTTTGGTAGGGAACCTCCAGGATAGGTAAAGACATAGAGAGAGTAAGGGGATTAGGGCTCATCACGGGCTGGGGGAGGTAGGATGTGGGGTGTGATTTGGATGCAAGCTTTTACTTTGAGGAAGGAAATAATCTGAAACCAGTGATGTTGGTCTCACAGCATTGTGAATGCACTAACTGCTCCTTAAAATTGCACAATTTAAAATGGGAAAAGGCTAAACTTTATTCTTATAAACTTAAAACAAAAACAGAATATACTATAATAGAAAAGAAAAAAATCTGACTCCATAGAAGATCTGTTCTTTTTGCTTTAACCCTGTGCCCTCTTTTCTAGGCTTAGTCTTACTAGCTCTGCACCTTTTGTAAAACAATGTTGCCTTTAGCCTGAAATATACAGGAGAGCCAATTTTCAAGGCTCTGATCTTTAAGGATATTAACACTTTTGCACTTATATAAAGACAACAAGTTGCAGAATAGGAAAAACTTTTGTTTTGTTAGAGGTTTTACAGAGACATTATGACCTGGTCTACGTAGACAGCTGCAGATCAAGATAATGGGAGACTAATATCTTGGAGAACCATCTTTTCCATGTCAGACTTCAGGCTCCTTTCTACTAAAAAGGGGAGGGGCTGTAGTTGGTTGTTGCAAACTTCTTGGTGTAGAATTTCTTTGTTCTTGGAATCCTTTGCAGCTGTCCACATGGGTCAGATCATGGTGTTCCTGTTAAACCTGCAACAAAACAAATTTTTTCTCTTCTGCAACTTGTTATCTTTATAGGAGTGCAAAAGTGTTAATATCCTTAAAGGTCAGAGTTTTGAGAATAGGCTCTCCTGTTTATTTCAGGCTAAAGGCAACATTGTTTTACAAAAGGTGCAGAGCTAGCAAGGCTAAGCCTAGAAAACAGGGCAGAAGGTTAAAGAAAAGGAACAGATCCAATATGGAGTCAGACTTGTTCTTCTATATTACAGTGCCTTTTGGTGAGAGCTAAGAGGATGATTCCTGGGAGGGTCCTCCACTGTCCCAGGCTCGAGTTCAGGCAGGATCCCTGCCAGATTCACCATGACTTTGGACCTGATCTCCCACAGAGAAAGTGACAATTATTGGATTAAAATTATTTGTCAAAATCCTTTCAATTGCCTGTAAACTATACCACAGTAGGGGATGTCTCATTGGCCACTCAACTGCCAGCCTCCCCTGATGCAAGGGGCCAGCGTCGCGGCGGGATGCATGGTGGCCTGGCCAGTGCACCTTCCTACTTTGCTCTCCAGCCGTGGCTTCCTAACTTTGACGTTTTAAAACTCCTGTCCCTCTTCCCTCTGGCCTGGTGTGAATGAACAAGGTCCCTGCACCCACCTGGGCTGAGCCCAGGCCACGCACACAGCCCCATGCACACAGCCCACCACTGTCTACCCCTGGGCTCAAGTGCACCCTCTGAACTCCCCCACCCCAAAGGTCCACGTGCCCAGTGCCTCCGTCCTAGGAGTCCGGATCACCATCAAGACCATCAACCACCCAAGGCCCACAGGCCAGTGGCTGGCAGCCTGGGATCACCCTGACCCATCAGGTCAGTTGAGGCACAGGGTGCGGGGATCAGGGTGCCAGGGCGGGAATTGGAACCTCCTTCAGCCCAACCTGCCTCGCCCTGTAGCCTCAGACATTAACTATGAAGGTGCACACTAGGCTGGATCCCCCACTGGTGGCAGTAGTCATCATTACTGGAGCCCGGATTTCCCCACCCCAACCACAGGGTGAGGGGTAAGGGAGTGAGCTCAGGGTATGGGTGCACTCAGAGTGAAGGGGATCCCATTGTGAGGGGGTACAGGTTGAGGGGTGTGGGGCCCACTCAGAGTGGAACTGACCTGGCTTAGAGGTGAGGGGGACAATTTCAGGATGTTGGGGATCCTGTGGTGAGGCATAAGGGGTAAGCTTGTGGGTGTAGGGGCCATAGGTTAGGAACTAGCAGGATGGAGTGTCAGGGCAGGGACCTCGGTGCGAGGAGAAGGAACCCTGTCTTCAAGGTCTAGTGGGAGACTGGGCCTGGCCAGGGGTGGGAGCGTAGTAACAGGGAGGGGAAGTTGAGTAGGGGAAGTGGGGTTGGTTCTAGTTCAGTGCCAGGACCCAGTCGGTGGCAGGGTGAGGGCTCTGGGGATGGAGACCCGGCAGGACGAGCAGGAGGGGCCCCACCTGGCTCCTCCCGGCCCCAGTGGCCAGGTCTGGTAAAGCAGGAGACCCACGAGAGCAGTTTGCGCTGCAGGCGGGAGGAGGAGGGGCGCGCACGCGCAGACGGACAGAAGCGCGGACCCCGGAACCCTCCCAGAACGCGTGGAAGCTGGCGGGAGCTGGTTGCTCCTGGACCAGCTCCTGGAAGAGGAACACAGCCTGGGGTCTTGGCCACCGCTTGCCCTCGGCTCGGCTGCCGCTGCCGGGCAGTCAAGGGGGCGCTGGTGTGGGCGCGCTGCCCGGGGAGCCGGCGGGTGACGCCTGGGCTGTGCAGCTGGGGAGGAGCACAGGGAGGGGTGCAGAGGTGAGGTCTAGGCTGCGCGTCCCATTACGACACTGAGGCGGGTCCCAGCAGCCGCTGTGGTTCGTGGTAACCCCGCTATTAGTAGTTTCTGAACCCCGCGTTTTTGCCGCCGCTTATACCCGGGTTTAGGAGAGCAAGTACAGCCCCGGGAGTTGGGAGGGCGCCGCACGGCTCCGGAGCATCTCCGACTGGCCCTCAGACGATGGGCTGCTCCTGGGAGGCGGGTGCGGTGCGGTCGCGGGGCCTTGGATGGAATGGTGGCTGTCCCACGAGAGTCCCTGGGTTTGCTCCCATCTTCCCCGTGGCCTGACCTTGGGGGCGGCCTCTAAAGCCCCAGATTCGTGGGACTCAGGTTACAGGTCAGGCTGCTCCTGGGAGGTGGGTGCAGTGCGATCAGTGTGCTGGGATGGCTGCAGCAACAGCGGGAAATGGTCGCAACCCCCGCGCTCTCACAGGGCAGCCCCAATCCCGCCATCGCAGCCGCCGCCATTCCCTGACAGCACAGCACCCGCCTTCCAGGAGCAGGCTGACCTGTAACCTGAGTTCCACGAACCTGAGGCAGCAGAGGCCAAGCTCAGGCCATGTGCTGGGGAGTTTGAAGCAAATCCATAGGCTCCCATGGGCAGACCCCATAACCCGCCAGTGCCTTTGAGCACACCGCGCCCTCCTCCTGGGAGCAGGCTGACCTGGGGACCATGCCTGGAGCAGCAGAGGCCGAGCCCAGGACAGGCCTTGGGGGAGATGGGGGCAAAGCGACAAGCTTGCCAGGTCGCTGGCCATCTCCCCGCTGCTACCCCAGGTTCATGGATCACTTGTTTTCACGTCAGTGTGTTCCTGAGAGTCAGGCGTGGTGCGGTCTGGAGGCGGGGGCTGTGGGGATGGGTGCTGCCCCAGAGGGAGCAGGTGGACTTGCTCCCATCTTCCCCAGGGCCAGATCTGGGGATGGCCTCTGTTACCCCAGGTTTGCAGGACGCATGACATGTCAGCCTGTCCCTGGGAGGAGGGCTCAGTGTACTCGGGTCAGCCTCAGTGGCTGACAAGGTCTTTAGAAGTTGGCTGTAGCCCAGCATAACTAAATCTCCTTTCTTCTCTTGCTTCCACAGTTGGTGGCTGTATTGGTTTTTTCATTATAGATTATTGCTGGATAATGAACATAGGTTTCTCTTCTATATAGAAGAAACTTCATTTAAAATCTATTTTTATATATAGTGGCTAACATTTGTAAAGCTCAAACTCCCAAATTTATCCCTTCCCACCCCCTTTCACTGGTAACCTTAAGATTGTTTACTAAGTCTGCAAGTCTGTTTCTGTTTTGTAGATGAGTTCACAGCGTCCTTTTCTCTCTTTTTTTAGATTGCACATATGAGTGGTGTCATTTGGTATTTTTCTGTTTCTGGCTGCTTTCACTTAGAATGACGATCTCTATGTCCATCCACGTTGCTGCAAATATTTTTATTTTGTCCTTTTCATTGTAGAGTAGTTTTCCAGTGTATAAATATACCACAACTTCTTTATCCAGTCGTATGTTGATATATTTAGCTTGCCTCCATGTCTCGGCTATTGTATACAGTGGTGCTATGAATACTGGGATGCAGGTATCTTTTCACATTGGAGTTCCTTCCAGTTATATATGAAGAAGTGAGACTGTTGGGTCATAGGGTAAGTTTACTTTTAGTTTTTGGCGGGATTTCCATGCTTTCCATAATGACTAAACTAACCTGGATTCCCACCAGCAGTGTAAGATGGTTCCCTTCCCTCTTCAGCCTCTCTAGCATTTATCACTCATGAACTTCTGAGAGATGTCCATTCTGACTGGTGTGAGCTGATACCTCATTGTAGCTTTGATTTGCATTTCTCTGTTTATTAGTGATACTGAGCATTTTTTCATGTGTCTATTGGCCATTTGTGTCTTCATTGGAGAAATGTTTGTTTAGGTCTTCTGCCCATTTTTGGATTGAGTTGTTTATTTCTTTGGTATTAAGTTGTATGAGCTGTTTATATATTCTGAAAATTAAGCCTTTGTTAGTCGTATCATTTGCAAATATTTTCTTCCATTCATAGGTTGTTGTTTTATTTTACTCATGGTTGCCTTTGCTGTGCAGAAATTTATGAGTTTAACTACGTCCCATTTGTTTACTTTTGCTCTTATTTCCATTGCCTGGGTAGATTTCCCTAGGAGAGCGTTGCTAAGATTTATGCCAGATAATGTTTTGCCTATGTTTTCTTTCAGGAGATTTATCATGTCTTGTCTATCTGCATCTAAAGCCTGTACTCTAGATTTGTGCTTCAGTTTTGAATTTTGAGCTTCTTAGAGAACACCTACTTTTAGCTCATATGTCAGATTCAACATGTCTAAATCTGGTTTCATAATCTTTTTCTTGCAATGTCTCCACATTCAATGGGGCAATCATTTCTTTGGTCTTGAATACCCAAAGGCTTGGAATGGTCTTTGATTTATCTTTCTGTCACCACCCTCCACATTTTGTCAGCTTCTGGAACTGTATGTTTTTGGTTTCAAGTGTCTTTCCTGATTGCCGATACTCTGATGAAGAAGAAGAAAATTGTGACTTGCATTATGTTTCTATTGGACCATGCTGGCTTCTAACTTATTGCAAAAAATATGAACTTTATTAAAAATTTTGTAATCGAGTAGTTGATTTTTATAATATTAGTTTCAGATGTACAACAAAGAGATTCAACATTTTTATATATTATATTCCACTTAAAGTCACCATAAATAATGGCTATATTTCCCTGTGCTGTATGATACAGCTCTGTAAACTATCCATTATATTTTTTATTAATTTTTTCACATTTTTAACATTATTTTTAATGTCATATAATCAGTTTAAAGTTTCTGGTATACAGTATGATGTGATCATTCACTCTTTTTTAAAATTTTTTATTGATTTATAAACATTGTACAATGTTGTGTCAAATTCCAATGTTCAGCACAGTTTTTCAGTTATACATGAACATATATGTATTCATTGTTACATTTTTTCTCTGTTAGCTACCATAAGATCTTGTGTATATTTCCCTGTGCTTTACAGAATAATCTTGTTTACCTGATATACAATTATAGAGTCCCGTCTATCCCTTCCCACCCTCCACCCTCTTGGCAACAACAAGTATGCATTCTATGTCTATGAGTCTATATCTATTTTGTATTTATGCTCTGTCTTTTTATTTTTGTGTTTTAGATTCCACATATGAGCAATCTCATATGGTATTTTTCTTTCTCTTTCTGGCTTACTTCACTTAGAATGACATTCTTCAGGAGCATCCATGTTATTGCAAATGGCATTATGTTGTCAGTTTTTATGGCAGAATAGTATTCCATTGCATAAATATACCACATCTTCTTTATCCAGTCATCCGCTGATGGACATTTAGGCTGTTTCCCTGTCTTGGCTATTGTAAATAGTGCTGCTATGAATATTGGATGCAGGTGTCATCCTGAAGTAGGGTTCCTTCTGGATATAAGACCAGGAGCAGAATTCCTGGGTCATACAGTATGTCTACTCCTAGTGTTTTGAAGAATCTCCATACTGTTTTCCACAGTGGCTGCACCAAACTACATTCCCACCTGCAGTGTAAGAGGGTTACCCTTTCTCCACAGCCCCTCCAGCATTTGTCATTTGTGGATTTTTCAATGATGGCCAATCTGACTGGTGTGAGGTGATACCTCATTGTAGTTTTGATTTGCATTTCTCTGATTATTAGTGATATTGAACATTTTTTATGTGCCTATTGATCATTTCTATGTCTTCCTTGGAGAATTGTTTCTTCAGTTTTTTTGCCCATCTATGTATTCTGTTGTTTGGTTGTTTCTTATTAAGTTGCATTAGCTGCTTATATATTCTGGAGATCAAGCCTTTGTCGGTATCACTTGCAAAAATTTTCTCCCATTCTGTAGGTTGTTTTTTTGGTTTTACTTATGGTTTCCTTTGCTGTGCAGAAGCTTATAAGTTTCACTAGGTCTAATTTGTTTATTCTTGCATTTATTTCTTCTAGGAAAGATTTGAGATATATGTTAGATAATGTTTTGCCTATGTTTTCTCTAGGAGTTTTATTGTATTTTGTTTGATGTTTAGGTCTTTGATCCATTTTGAGTTTATTTTTGTGCATGGCATAAGGGAGTGTCCTAGTTTCATTGTTTTACTTGCTCCTGTCTAGTTTTCCCAACACCACTTGCTGAAGAGACTGTCTTTATTCCATTGTATATTATTGCCTCCTTTGTTGAAGATGAGTTGACCAAATGTTTGTGAGTTCATTTCTGGGCTCTCTATTCTGCTCCATTGGTCTATATGTCTGTTTTTGTACCAATACCATGCTGTCTTGATGACTGCAGCTCTGTAGTATTATCTGAGGTCTGGGAGAGTTATTCCTTCAGCCTCTTCCTTTCTCTTCAGTAATGCTTTGGCAATTCTAGGTCTTTGATGGTTCCATATAAATTTTATTATGCTTTGTTCTAGTTCTGTGAAATATGTCCTGGGTAATTGGATAGGGATTGCGTTAAATCTGTAGATTGCCTTGGACAGTGTGACCATTTTCACAATATTGATTCTTCCGATCCAACAGCATGGGATATCTTTCCATTTTTAAGTCTTCTTTAATTTCCTTCATCAATGGTTTATAGTTTTCTGTGTGTAATACTTTCACCTCCTTGGTTAGATTTATTCCCAGATATTTTATTACTTTGGGTGCAATTTTAAAGGGGATTGTTTCTTTAGTTTCTTTTTCTGTTGATTCGTCGTTAGTGTAAAGAAATGCAACTGATTTTTGAACGTTAATCTTGCAGCCTGCTACCTTGCTGAATTCTTCGATCAGCTCTTGTAGCTTTTGTGTGGACCTTTTAGGGTTTTCTATATATAGTAACATGTCATTGGCATAGAGTGACACTTTTACCTCTTGTTTTCCAATTTGAATCCCTTTTATTTCTCACTCTTGTCTGATTGTTGTGGCCAGGACTTCCAAGATGATATTGAATATGAGTGGTGATAGTGAACATTCTTGTCTTGTCCCAGATTTTAGTTGGAAGCTTTTGTGTTTTTCACCATTGAGTACTATGCTGGCTGTAGGTTTGTCATATATAGCTTTTATTATGTTGACATATGTTCCCTCTATACCCATTTGGGTGAGAGTTTTTTTATCATAAATGGGTGTTGAATTTTATCAAAAGCTTTTTCTGCATCTCTTGAGATGATCATGTGGTTTTTGTCCTTTATTTTGTTGATGTGATGTATTACATTGATGGATTTGCATATGTTGAACCACCCTGTGTCCCTTGGATGAATCCCACTTTGTCATGTTGTATAATCTTTTTTATATGTTGTTGGATTCTCTTTGTTAATATTTTGGTGAGGATATTGGCATCTATGTTCATCAGTGATATCAGCCTATAATCCTGTTTTTTTGTAGTGTCTTTGCCTGGTTTTGGTATCAGGGTGATGGTGGCTTCATAGAATGAGTTTGGGAGTATTCCCTCCTTTTCAATTGTCTGGAAGAGTTTGAGAAGGACTGGTATCAGTTCTTCTATGTATGTTTGGTAGAATTCCCTGGTGAAGCCATCCAGTCCTGGACTTTTATTTGTAGGAATGCTTTAATTGCTATTTCTATTTCATTTCTAGTGATTGGTTTGTGCAAGTGGTCAGTTTCTTCTTGATTCAGTCTTGGTGGACAGTATGTTTCCAGAAACTTGTCCATCTCCTCTAGGTTATTCAGTTTGGTTCCATAGAATTTTTCATAATATTCTTGTATGATATTCTGTATTTCTATTGTATTAGTTGTAATTTCTCCATTTTCCTTTCTTATGTTGCCAATTTGTCCTCTCTCTTTTTTCTTCTTTGTGAGTTTGGCCAGAGGTTTGTCGATTTTATTTACTTTTTCAAAAAAAAACAGCCTTTGGTTTGATTGATTTTTCTACAGTCTTGTTAATCTCTATTTTCTTTATTTCCTCCCTAATCTTTATTATTTCCTTCCTTCTGCTGACTTTTGGGGCTTTTTGGTCTTCTTTTTCTAGTTAATTCAGCTGGTGGGTTAAATTGTTTATTTGAGTTGGTTCTTGTGTTCTGAGGAAGGCCTGTATTGCTATAAACTTCCCTCTTAACACTGCCTTAGCTATGTCCCACAGATTTTGAGTGGTTGTGGTTTCATTGTCATTTGTCTCAAGGTATTTTTTAATTTCAGCTTTGATTTCCTCATTGACCCTTTTTTTTAATAGCATGTTGTTTAATCTCCATGCTTTTTTTTTCTCCTTTGTTTCTCTGTTGTTGATTTCTAGTTTCATGGCATTGTGGTCAGTAAAGATGCTTGAGATAATTTCTATCTTCTTAAAATTGTTGAGGTTTCTTTTGTGCCCAAGTACATGATCAATCCTGGAAAATTTTCCATGTGCACTTGAAAAGAACATAAATCCTATTTTCGGGGATATAATGCTCTGAAAATATCCACCAAATCTAATTTTTCTATTGTATTGTTTTATTTCTCTCTTGCCTTCTTTATTTTCTGTCTGAGAGGCTGGTCTAGTGATGTTAATGCAGTGTTAAAATCTCCAACTATGATTGTATTCCCATCAATATCACCTGTATCTCTGTTAGCAATTGTTCTTTATATTTAGGTGCTCCTATATAGGGTGCATATATATTAATGAAAGTAATATCCTCATCTTGTATCACTCCTTTAATCATTATAAAATGTCCTTCTTTATCTTTATGGCCTTTGTTTTAAAGTTTATTTTGTCTGAAATCAGTACTGCAACACCTGCTTTTTTGGCTTATCCATTTGCATGGAATATCCTTTTCCATCCTTTCACTCTCAAACTATATGTGTCCTTCTCCCTAAAGTGGGTCTCTTTTATCCAGCATATTGAAGGTTCTTGCTTTATTACCCAGTCTGGCACTCTGTGTCTTTTGACTGGATCATTTAGTCCATTAACATTTACAGAAATTAATGATACGTGTGTGCTTATTGCCATTTTGAACTTATCTTTGGAGTTGAATTGGTATTTCCTCTTTGTTCCTTTTCTTCTTCCTTTTGTGGTTTGGTAACTTTCCTTTGTGTTATCATGGATTTTATTTAATTTTTATGACTCCCTTGTAAGTTTTTGGCTTGTGGTTGCCCTTTTTCATATTAGCCCCTTACTATAACTGTTTTCTATTAAACTGATAATAACATTATCTCAAACCCATCATACCGAGAACAAAAAATTTAAAAAAAGAGAAAAAATAATTCTATATTTCCCTGCCTCCCTCTGCCATTCTCAATGATTTGTATGTCTTCTATAATTTTGTGTTTATTTTATTTGTAATTCATGAGTTATCACCTTTCCAGTTGTGAGTTTCTCATCTCTGTAGCATCCTGCTGCTTTTCTATTTAGAGTACAATTTTCAATATTTCTTTTAGCATGTGTTTAGTGTTGCTAAACTCCTGCAGATTTTTCTTATCTGTGGAATTCTTTTGCTCTCCTTCTATCCCAGGAGATAGCCTTGCTGTATAAAGTATCCTATGCTGCATCTTTTTTTTCATTCAGGAGTTTGAATATATCTTACCACTCCCTTCTGGCTTCTAGTGTTTGTGTAGAGAAATCAGCTGAGAGCCTTATGGGGTTTCCCTTGTAACTTACTCTTTGCTTTTCTCTTGCTGCCTTTAGAGTCATTTCCTTATCCTTGTATCCGGCCATCTTGATTATGATATGTCTTAGTGTGGGTGTATTTGTGTTCTTCCTGTTTGGAACCCTCTGGGCTTCCTGTACTTGGATATCTGATTCCTTCTTTAAGTTTGGGAAGTTTTCAGTCATGATTTCTTCAAAAACCTTTTCAATCCCTTTTGATCTTTCTTCCCCTTCTGGGACCTCTATCATGCGAAAACTGGCATGCTTTATATTAACCCATAGGTCTCTTATGCTATTTTTATTTGTTTATCTTGTAGCTCTTCTGATTGTGTGTTTTCTGTTGTCCTGTCTTATAGGTCACTAATTCGTTCCTCTGCATTTTCTACTCTGCTTTGCACAGCTTTTAGATAATTCCTCATCTCATTCAATGAGTTTACCCATTCTACTTGGCTCTTTATAACTCCAATTTCATTTTTGACGTATTTTATATCTATACACTATCTCTTTTAGTTCCTTCAGCAATTTGATCACTCCTTTTTTGAAATCTTGATCTATTAGGCTCTCAATGTCTATTTCATTGGTCATTCTTTCAGGGGATTTCTCTTGTTCTTTTAATTGGGAATGGTTTCTCTGCTTCTTCATCTTGCTCGTATATCTCTGGTGCTGTGGCTTATGGAGTATCAGTAATTTATTGTGGCCCTTAAAGGAGTTTATTTATTTATCTATCTAATGCCTATGTAGGAATAAAACTTAAAAAGTAAAAAAAAAAAAGGAGAGAGAGAACTTTAAAAGAAGGGAGAAAAAAACGTTTGAAAACTGTGTATCAATTATAGAAGAGCAATTTGAATTAGAGTAGCATTCGAATTGAGATCTTTTTAAAAACCCTCAAGAAAGCTAAAACGAAAAAAGATCCAAAAATGACACTTAAAATCCATTTACAAACAACAGCAGGAGATCAAACCCAAAAGAAGTGAAAATGCAATCAAGTGGATTCTCTTTAAAAAACAATAATATAACTACTTTAGGAGAGATACCCAAAAGGAATCAAAACTAGAAGCACACACAATTGTCTAGAAAGAAAAATTCAAAAAGGAACCACAACTAGAAGCATACACAACCTTCCAGAATTTAGAAATGAAAAAGGTAATAAAAAATAGAACAGACAAAAAAAAAAAAAGATATGATGAAGAGAGAATTCTGAAAAAGAGGAGGAAAATAAAGGCCTGAAAACAGCATACAGTAAACCACTGAAGAGTAAATTGAAGCAGAACAGCAATCGGGTTGTGACGTCTCCCAAAAACTCCAAAATAGGATAAAAGAGGACAAAAACATTTGAAACCTGTGTACAATCAACAACAGGTGATCAAAACCAAGAGAGAGAAAAATGACACGACGTGTACCTTTCTAAATAACAACCATTCCATTTTAGAAACAAAATTCAAAAGGGACCAAAACTGAGAGGATTCAGCTGTTTAAAAAGCAAAAATCAAAAAGTTAACAGAGAATACAGCAGGCAAAAAAAGATCAAAAAACTCAAAAGGGGGAGTGGGTGTTCTCCTGGAGAATGTGCGCTCTGAATGAGAAGTCTTTCTGTATTCGCCCTGTTTCGAGGGCTCAGTTTGTTGTTTCACGAGGACCTCTGTTGGCGCCCTCGTCTATGCTGCTCCCAGTGCCTGTCGGCACGCAGATCGCGCCCCCTCCCAGCACAGAGATCCTGCTGGAAAGGCAGGGGCCACCCGCCATCTCCCGGCGCCGGTTGCTCTGCAGCTCCGGCCTGCCGTGCGCTCTGCCCCGGGTCGGCACTCCGCAGGCGGGCCCCAGGAAGGCTGAGGAACACCTCCGTTCCTGCTCCGTGTCCAAACTCAGCTCCTTGTTTCTTCTGGCAGCGCGAACTTTGCCAGGCACCAGGGCGGAAGGATTCTATCTGCCTCGGGCTGCAAACAAGTCACTGTCTGGACTCCGAGGCTGCCAAGCCCCCAGGCGCGGACCCAGGTTTCGCCCCCGCCCCCGTCCCAACCCGGGTGCCAAGCGCCGGAGGATATGGCGTCTGTGCTTCAGCCCCGCCTCTCCCCGCTGAAAACCTTCCCTGGGTTTTCAGAGATGGGGGTGTGCACCCTTCCCCGCAGGGCACATCAGCCATGCTGTTTCATGGAGGCCCAGGTTGTTCTGCCGTGTGCACCCACAGCCACAGCGCGCAGCCCCCTGCAGTCCCCCAGGGCTGCCTCAGCGCAGCCGTCTCCGTCCTCCACCTGGCCCTGGCGGCCTGTCCCAGCCACTAGCTTCTGGCTCGAGTCTCGGCCTGGGTGTCACAGGGACCCTCTGTGCCCGTTTCACTTAGTTCTGTTGGTCAAGGGCTGCTCCTTACAGACCCGAGCCTCTGAGGCTCCCCCTCCGTCCTGCTGTCCTCTCCATTGGAGAGGGGAGACCCAGCGAGCGAGTACCAGCTGTCCTTTGCCGCTCCCTCCCCGCGGGACCCGTCCCGCTCTGCTTTGCCTTTCCACCTACCTTTTATTTTTTTTGCCTTTTTCCTACCAGATTTTTGGTGTCTTTGTCTTTTGAAGAAGACAATGTTCTTTTGGAGTTCCTTAGGTGCTCTGGTTGGCGGAGAGGGTCCATAGATGTGAGTCTTGGTGCATCTTTGGGAGAGGGTGAGCTACGTGCATCCTACTACTCCGCTGTCTTGACCTCCTTCCTCCATTTTATATGTAGTACTTTGTACCTCTCAAGCCCCTACCCCCAGCCTGCCTCCCCTCTCCTCCTTCTCCCAGATGGTAACCACCAGTCTGTTCTGTGTTCCTGTGAATCTATTTCTGTTTTGTTATAGTCTTTAATTTGTTTTATTTTTTAGATATACATATAAGTTAATACGTAGAATATTTGTTTTTCTTTTTCTGACGTATTTCACTTAGCATAATACCCTGTAGGTGCATCTGTGTTGTTGCAAATGGCATTATTTTATTTTTTATGGCTGAGCAGTATTCCATTGTCTGTGTGTGTGTGAGTGTGTATATACGTGTGTGTATGTATATATGTATACATACATATATATATATAATATACTGCACCTTCTTTACCCAGTCATCTGTCAGTGAATATTTGGGTTGTTTCCATGTCTTGGCTATTGTAAATAGTGCTGCTATGAACATCGGGGTGCATGTGTCTTTCTGAATTATATTTTCCTCCAGACATATGGCCATGAATGGGATTGCTGGATCACATGGAAGTCTATTTTTAGTTTTTTAAGGAACCTCTATATTGTCACCGATAATGGCTGCACCAATTTGCATTCCCACCAACCGTGGAGGAGGGTTTCTTTTTCTCTTAAAAGTTCAAAAATTCTCTACCTTCATATACTTCCCTTACAGTTTAGGACACAACTTGGCAAAAGCCAGGTAGAATTTAATAGCAGTAAATACAGTATTTTTTTTAAATGGCCATGTAATATGGATAGATGTGTTATTGATGAGTTAGTTCCCTATTTTTGTAGATGTAGAAGTTTTTATAGCTTCACAGACATTTCAGTCTTGCAGATAGAAAAATTTCTTTGCATTTTGCTGAACTTGTCTGGGTGGTTTTACCGAATTTGGTCTAGGCATGCAGAGGTGAATACACATCCAAACCTGAACCATTTGAATGTATGCAAGATTTTAAAAGTCTAGAATGTCAGATCTGGACTATAACTCTGGTAAATGACATCAGTGAGTGGGACTCAAAAAAAACTCCATTTGAGTGCAAAACCTTTCATAAGCCATAAAAGGCCTTAGAATGGTGGCAAACCCAGAGACTTCTGTGCACCACAAATGGCCACAAACCCATGGGGAAAACTATGGGCCTTCTGGAGTGCCAAGGGAATTCCATGTTAGGAGTCCAGCACCCACAGGAATCTAACAAGTTCCTGCTGCCAGAGCACCTTCATTGATATTGTGCTGTTTTGAACAAATGTCTTTTCATCAGGTTCAAATTAGTTTGTTTTTTTTTTTTGCATAAAATAATCAAACAACTTCTTGTTCCCTTGTTGAAGGTAAAAGCCTAACATTTTCTGATTTCTTTTGACAGAGAAAAACATAAGCCTATGAATCTAACCACATCTGTGATGGTCTGCAGCTAGAAGCAACCAGATCAGTGAGTGTCAGTACCTTTGCAGCCATTGGCCAGGAACCTGCATGTTACTGGAATGCTGGAATGGCATTTGAAACATGTCACCCCAGCTATGCCTTCACTGTGGGCTGGGAGGGGAGTCAGGCATAATCTGCATTACAGAATGTATGTTTCAGATCCAAAGCAAGGAGATCTTTTTTAATAACCAAAGGATGTAGTCATAAATATATCTATCAATGTATTTATGCAAGAATCTTTTTAACAATTTTTTATTATAAAAATTTACCCCCCAAAATTGAAAATGTAAGAATAGTGGAATTAAAAATCATCTATACCTTAATTATCCATAAACAATCTTAAAATCCTTCTAAACTTTCTTTGCTCAAATGTAGATATTTTTCCCTTCCAAAAAGGAAAATTATTATTTCACAATTTTTTGCTTTTTCCTTTTATTTTATATTCCATATCAATAAATACAATTATTTTAAATCCTTTTTAATGGCTGTTTAACACTATATTGAACAAATATGTAAATAATTCTCTTCTAGATTTGAGAAATTTTTAAAATTGTCATTACAATACCACTGCAAAGATTATTTTAGTGTTTTTATTTTTAGTTACTAATTTGGACTAAATATTAACAAGTTTGCTTTTCTTCATCTAAAACATTGGTAATTTTATGAATGAACTGTAAGGATTTTAATTAATTTTTCAGTAATTTCAATAAAGAAATTATCTTTAAGGCAAAAGTGTATGATGGTTTGCAAATCTATTTTTATTATATCTTTACTTTTACCAGTGTCATATGTGTGTGTGTTTGCACACATGCTTTAACTACCAACAAGGTAAGAAAAATCTGTTTACTAAAAATGTGAAAATAGTTTCCTGGTTTGTGTTTTCATTCTCCAAATATAGGTTTTTGGATGACAAGCTTGTATTTGTAAAAGTTCACACCGTGTGGGAAGTGCTGTGTACATACGCTGAGATACTGCACATAAAATTGCCTCTGAAACCCAATGATCTGAAAACCTGGTCCTCAGACTTTGATAATTTCAGCTGTTTTATGAAAGTCCTCCAAGTGGATGAAAGTATCATCAAGCCAGAGCAAGAGTTTTTCACCGCCCCATTTGAGAAGAACTGCATGAATGTCTTTTATATTCAGGATAGAGACACATTCTTCATTTCAGCCACCAGAGGCTAGATTGTAAGTCTAAACCAAGTTTTACTGCTGTCTTGGGGGTGATTTAGAACCTTCTGTTGAATTATCAGTGATTCGGTTTGGTTGGTTTGGTTTGGTTTTTAAAAGCTGCCCCCCCCCCAAAAAAAAGGAAAAAAGAGAAAGAAAAGAAGTATACCTACAGATTCCTGTTAGGATAGTAAATAGTGGCTGGTTTGTTACCCTGTATAAACCACACACTCTCTTATAGAATCCTTTTAGGTTTATTTCATCCCTTCTCAGATCAAGTATCAAGTAAGGGTCAATGTTAAAAAATTCAGGATTAACAGGCTTGTGATCTCCAGGACCTGCAAGGCAGCTTTCCCTCCCCATGGTGTAAGTCAAATGGCAGAAATGAAATAAAGCACCTCATGTCTCCTCCAGGGTTAGCAGAAAAGGGCTAATCTTCTTGAATTTGTTTCTTTCTGGGTAAAATGAAGATAATATGTCAGAAGTCTACAAGCTCATTTAGAGCAGGAACCAGGTTGTCTTTTTTACTGCTGAATCCCAGGCACCGGGAAGGCCGAGTTTAAATGAGTGAATGAATGAACTGTAGTTCCCCCAGAGCTACCGTGTGGGGCAGTGAGGATTAGCAGCTAAGAGCATAGACTCAAGAGGGGAGGGTATGGCTCAAGTGATGGAGTGCATGGTTAGCATGCACAAGGTCCTGGGTTCAGCCCCCAGCACCTTCTCTAAAATAGATAAATTACCCTAATTACCTCCCCACCCCCCACCAGTATTACCTTATTACCTCCCCACCACCCCCCCAAAAAAAAGAAAAGAAAGAGATAAAAGGGAGCAGTGGCGAAGAGCGTACACTCAGGCTGGAACACCTGTGCTTGTTTCTCACTGTCGACCTTGCAAAAGTCATTTAGCCTCTCTGTTTATCAAGTTCCTCATCAATAAAATGGGGGTAATAATAGTACCCATCTCGTAGAGTTGCTGTGGGAATTAATGAATCCATGTCAATGTTAGGACAGCCCTGGCTTATAGTGAGTACTATGTATCTGTCAGCTCTTTTCATAATAACTGACAGATGTTATTATCAACCAAAGAATTATTAGTTCCTTGTAAGAGAAATGCATGTTAGACCATTTCATTTATCATTTTCTGTAATTCAGGCTTTATCCCTCTGAAATAACATTTTCTAGCTGTTCACTAGGTAGAATGTCACAGAGCTTTCCAAAATTCATCTGTCTGAGTTCTTGTCATGATGGCAATACCACAGAGTGTTGACTATTTTGGGGGACTCTGAGATGACAGCAACTCCTCAAATTCAGAAACACTTCTCTAACTGATAACATCTCTAATGAAATGAAGTTGCTAAAATGTGACTGCTTCAGATGCTTAATGATGCCATAAATGCAAGAACATTATATCTAATCTCTTTAAATAAATTCTGTCATTGAAATAAAGGAAATACTATATTATAGCACTCTATGGCTTTGTTATCTTAGCTATCCATTTATCTGACTCTCTAAGATCAAAGAAAGCAAAGACTGAGATTGATCATTAGTACTATGTGGTACACATATTTGTGGATGAAGACAACACTGAAGTGTACTGTATAAGATATCAAAACGAGGACACTAAACAGCTGCTTGATACACATGCATGAACAGAACAGGGAGCTGGGTGCATGGAGCAGACACTGAGCTTCCTGGCTCAGAGACCCAGCAGAGCAGTCCAGCCCGGCAGTCCACATGTTTTATATTTGTGCCCCAGCAAAATTAGCAGTGAGAGCCTGAAATGAACTTTGGGGACACTTGCAAACAGCTGTCATGATTACTAATGTGGGACACCAGGATTCTATAGTGTGTAGTCAGCATCTGCACACAACGAGTTCTTTTCCAATAAAGTCTGTTGTAATTGCTGGTCCCACACCCGGGCTGAGGAATAATCTCATGCAGTGTTTGGGAGGGAGGTAAGTGGAGTAAGGACCCATGTTAAGGCTGGGTGGGTGATAATCTGGTTCTAGTACAGGAGGAAGGAATGTAGGTTAGGTGGAAAGGAGAATGACTGGATTTAAACTTTGTTTCTTGAGTAAGCTAAATATATAACAGTATGTCAAGTTTCTTTGTTGTTTATATTCCATGTGCTGTCACAGAATAACTACTGAATTGTGGGGACAAAAAAGCCTGGGTTTTAGAATTGACCCTGCCCCTAGCCAGCCAGAGTCCAGGTTCCTCTGGGCGTCCAAGGAGGGGGCTGGACCGTCAGGAGTCCCTCCACTGCAGCAGTTTGGGCACTTGGGTGGCCTAGTTTTTTGCTGTGTAAGACTGGCCCACTTTTAGGACATTAAGCATCTGCAGGGCTCTCCCCAGGTACCCACGGTGCTCCCAGGACTGTAACATCCAAGCATTCCTTTCCACCCACGTTTGCATATGACCCTCAAGGGGTTAGTATTAGCCCCGGGTGAGAATTATGAAAAACTATATGGTGCTTCCATCCCTTCTGGCAAGTGAGGGCCCCTTATTTACAAATGACCACGAAGTGTTAGCACAACATTTTTACCAACAGAACATGTGAACACGTGGTGATTGTGACACTCACCTGTTTGCTTCTGCTTCCCATTGCAACTTCAGTCTCCGTCAGAGGACCTCAGCTGCCCCAGCGAACAGGGCCTTCTGTACAGGGAATGGGCTCCTCCTCGAAGCATAGACAAGAAGCAGAACTTGGATCTCATCAGGTGAGCTGTTGTGGAGAGCACTCCAGTGGGAAGGGCTCAGGGTTGCCCTCATGGCATCTGAGTGTGACAGTCCTCCAAGAGCGTTACCAACCAGGAAGCTCACAGGAGCTCTGAGCTTCATTGCCCCAGGATTTTACTGGAGGCTTTATTACAAAGGCATGATTGATTGAGTCACTACTGACTTGGCTAACCCAAACCCTAACTCAAACCTGTCCTTAGCCCTAACCCTTGAGCCCCTTCCTCTCCTGGTGGTCACTCACCTGTCACACAGCTCATAGCCCCACTCCTCTAATCACATGGTTGGTGTCTCTGGCTGGCCAGTCCCCATCCTGAGTGATCTCATGAACATAAGCCATCCAAGGGTCTACCATGCATAACAAAGACACTCCTATCTTGGGAAATTTCAAGGCTTTAGAGGTTGCCATCCAGGAACTGGGACCAAAGACCTACCAAATTCTTCATTAAACAGGAGAAAATCTTAGATTTCACTTAAATTATAAAATAAGAGATAGAAATTCTCACTGCTTCACTGTATTTGCCATGTGACACCATCCCACTACACCATGTGACTGTTAACGTCTCACTCAGCGTGGGTCTTCTCAGAGCACCAGTGCCGGCTGCTCCCCGGCAACTTATGCTGTTTGGGCAAGGCGGCTGGGGAGAGGGAGGCCAAGAATAACTGAGCAAACAAACATAATTGGACATATAAGGAAACAAAACGTCTGATTGAAATGAAGGAAATAACACAGTGTTGAGATGGGGAGACGTTGGGGGAAGTGAGTCAAGAAAGCTATCTTTGAGTAGGTGACATGTGAGCTGAGATGTGGATGGTCATAAGGAGGCCAGACTTTGAGGATCTGGGAAAAGTCATCCCAGGGATAGAGGCAGCTTGTCCAGTGGCCTCGAGGCACAAATGCATTTGGCCGGTTTTAGGAGATACTGGAGCCAGTGCTGATGAGAATAATGAGACGCGAGGTTTAGAAGGGCATCAGGAGCACAGAAAGGAGTGAAGACTCTAAGTGCCGTGAGAAGCAGTCATGATAGTTTAAGCACTAAAGTAATTTTTTCTCACTCACGTTTTGCAAAGATAATGTGGAGAATGGATTTCAGGGACCCAGGAAGCAGGGAGATCAGGTAGGAGGCTCTTGGAGATGGTGGGAGCCAGGGTGGAATGCATTTGGGTAGTGGAGCTGCAACGATGCAGTAATGGGCTGGCTGTGGATGGAGAGGAGAAGAGGAGGGTCAATGTAGCCCCAGGTCGGCGTGGAGCCAGGTGCCTGTTCTTTCTAATCTCAGTGCCCCATGCAGGTGCCCACCTACTTGGGCAAACCTTTTAACCTTCAAAGTGAGAGTTTTAAAACACTGTGAAGTGTTTTTGTTTGTTTCACTTTTTTTAAACTTTTTTATTGATTTATAATCATTTTGCAATGTTGTGTCAAATTCCAGTGTTCAGCACAATTTTTCAGTCATACATGTTTCACATTTTATGGAAAGTTTCAAACATGTACAAAAGTAGAGAGAACAGTACAGCCGGCCTGCTTGTAGCGGTCACCCAGCTCCAGAATTATAAACTCAGAGTCACTGTTGTTCCATATTTTCTCTCCGCCTCCCCCTCCCCCACTATGGGGTCATTTTGAAGAAAATCCTACATAGCTTAACCTCTCATTAGTGAAATGTCAAGATCTCTTTAAACACAATTGAAATAGTCCTTTCTTTTAGGGTCACAAAATAATTCCCTGATTATCCAAAAATATATTTTTAAGTAATTTTTGGACTGCAATCAGGATATAGACTAGGTTCAGACATTGCTGCTAGCATATCTCTCAAGTGGGTTCTAATCTATAATTTTCCTGTTTCTCATTTACCTTGAAATTGTAGAGGGGCTTCTGTGTTTTCTGTTTGGCTGAATTCATTCTTCCCTGTGGTGTTAGACTTGTTTCTCCATCCTATGTATTTGCTTTAGCTAAGTGATTTGATCCTCCCCTAAAAGCTTGAGATTCAACTTTGTGCAAGAATACTTGTTACATGGAGTTTTGTTCTCCTGTCACAAGGTACATAATGTCCAGTTGACTCTTTATTGTGATGGGAGCCAGTAATGATTGTCATCTTGGATCATTATTTCATAAGGGATTTTATTTCATCTGGCCATACTCTAATTTCCTCCTTCATTTGTCAGCAGGATCACAGTCAAGGAAAGGCACTTTCTCATTAACCCGGGTTATCCAGTAGAACAGCTTTCAAAGAGGATGTTTGTACATGCGTAAATATTTAAAGTTGATACATTTTTCTTTTCTTTTTAAATATTTATTTTTTCTAATGGAGGTACTGAAGATTGAATCTAGGACGTTATGCATGCTGAGCACACACTCTGCCACTGAGTGTACCCCACCCCCCTTGAGATTCATATTTATATGATGTTTTCCTTCTGTTATTTTTGTTTTATGTTATACAGTATTTGATGGCAGGGCGATGGGTTCGATGGCTCTTTAATCATTCTTTATGGGCTTTTAGGGTTTGTGTGTGTGTCTGTGTTTGTAAAAAAACAATTTTCCCATTATTTTAAGTATGTTTTGCTAAGGAAAATACATTGATCTGTTCCCTGCTCCTGGTCCACTTGTTCCCTTGGTTGTTTCCGACTAGTGACCCCTTGAGATCTGTGACAAGACTAGCATGTCGTTAATCCAGGTCGAAGGAGATCAGAAGAGATTTATTCAAGGAGGTGAAATTTGTAGACAAGTATTAGAAAGTAGTGAGAAAGTTATTCATTAGAAGAAGGTCTGGGGTTGAATTGTTAAATTCACAGCAAACTAAGCTATGAACCACCAAGCCAATTATTAACTCCAGGATAAATAAAGTAGGGAAGAAAAAAATAAGCCTAGAAGACAACTTGCTACAGCTGTGAACAGTCTGTACAGAGTCCTAATAATGCAACCCAAGGATATTGAGCTGATCAAAATTATAATGTAATCATGCCCAAAGGTTGGAAGAATGAAGGTTTGGGTGTGTAGATGAGATGGGGTTTGAAAGAGAGCTTAATCCTCATCTTCCAAAATAAAAAGTCAAATAAGTGATACATAAAGCTGAAAAAGTCAGTAGGCTGTGCTACAAGGACATTAGTCAGAGATAGGGGGGTAATTATTCCAAGAGTCAGCAGTAGGAGCTGAACGTGTTTGCTTCTAGCCAGGAAATGGGGGCGGTTGTTGGGGACTGCTCCTTTTTACAATAGGTGTTTTAGAACAGTTTGACACTTTAATGAATGTATGGTATAATTTTGATAAAAAGAAATCAAAACTGAATTTTGAAAAAATTGATGTTAAGAATTGGGGTGTTTTTGACAGAGAGAGATAACAATCAGACAAAACTACATTTGAAGGGATCCTCATTATTCTTAGCCTTTCAGCAAGGACTAGGAGGCAGACATCTGTTTAAGGCTCAAAAATTCTTTCTGACCTTCTTGCCGACATGTAACCTTCGGAAGTAATGAACTCCCCGTCACTGTAAATATCCAGACAGAGGCTGCCTGCCCAGCTCTCTAACTGTAGCAGGGTGTGTTTACCATTGGGTATTTGGAGCAGAAAACTTCTTACATTCTTTCAGCTTTGAATGTGTCATTTCCAGGGTGGATAGTTGATAAGAATGTATTACAGAAAGCTTAACAAGAAAGAGTCCAAGACATCTGAAACCCATTGCCCGGGTTTTCTCTGCCAGACACCATCCTGAGCCTGCCATCCGTGAGCCAGGCCACAAAGCCCAGTCACATGAGAATAAACACACTTTGTCCCTCCTATCTGATTCGGCATCGGGTTCAGCACTTTTCCCCATGGATTGGTCCACGCCCAGGTCTCTGACGATGGAGCTGGTCTCACAGCTTCTCTGTGAGTGCTGGTCCAGCCCAAGGGGGTTCCTGCTTGAAGTTTTCCAGGACTCCAGGCTGTTCTTAGAGCTGAGTCCCCCCTAGGCTAAGCCCACGGAACTCATCTCAGCTCCAGACTGAGCCGGAAGCCTTAGAGAGAACTCAGAGCTGAGGAAATCCACAGGTTTTACCCAGCACTGCCGAGTCAGGAGTGAGCCAGTTGAGGGAAGCATCAGCAACAAGACACACCTGAGCCGCCGTCTCATTGTTCCCCATCATCCCTAAACCCTCTGTGTTTGCCTGTCTGTGTTTGTCTCCCTTTCAGGACCAGCCTGGCACCGCTTCATGCCCTGCCCCCTTTCTTCTAATCTTGCCTACCTGGCCTTTTCCATCTACTCCAGATTAACTAAGAAACACTGAAGAGTTTTTAAAACCTAGGAACAACAGACGTGCTAGATACAAAGGATACAGGGCGGTAACTTCCTCAGTCACATACCTCCTGCTCTCTCCCATTCTCATAATGAGTTTTATAAATATTTTGTCAGAGAGACATTGCACTCCCAGTTGTTATCATTATCAGCCACTTTCTTATTATCTGTGGTTTACGATGCATTTACTCCTGGGAAGTTCCCGAGATAAGGCAGGAGCAGATGACTGAGCAAGTTGTTGACGTACACTCGTGTCGCACTTGTTAAGAACGATCTTTAGGGGGATTTGTTGAATGTGCCAGTCTTTCCATTGAGTGGTGATGATCCCCTGCATCTGCTCCGGAGTTGGCCTTGTCCCCTCCTTTGCCCTGTTCTCATTTATCTTGCTTCAGCAGGTTAACCAGTGATCAGTACTTCTATGATACGGAAAATACTTCTTATTTCATAGTAGAATTTGGGGTCTGCTATGAAAACGCGTATGTTTTAAGTGTGAATTGAGTCATAGGTTTAAACTTAAAGCCCCCTTGATTTAGTGTCGGAAATTAATATGATGGAGGGAGGGTATAGCTCAGTGGCAGAGTGCATGCCTAGCATGTATGAGGTCCTGGGTTCAAACCCTAATGGCTCCATTTAAAAAACAAATAAGTAACCTTATTGTGCCCCCCCAAAAAAGAAAAATTAAAAAATGATATGAGGATGAAGCTACAGAATGATTATGTGTCTTCTGAAACTACATTTTGTCTTTCTGCAGGATAGAGAAGGTCAGAATCTACTTTGCTTGGCTGGGCTATTACACTTAGATGCTCCTCATGGCAGCAGTTGTGGGGGTGGCTTGCTTTCTGTATGGATATTTTAATCAAAATAACTACCTGGAGGTAAGTTCTCTTAATTTCTTGTTACCGTGCTGAAAATTTGACTAGACAAAAATTGATTTTCAGGGTCTCTGACTGGCTTAGTAAAAGAAGATTCATTGCAGAGCACATCCTGCTTTGGATGATATATCCATTTTGTCCTGAGGATAATAACTAAGTGAAATGAAAAAAAAATCTTCGATATTGTAGCCCAGCCTCTGACAGGAATATTACCTTTAGGGAACACTCCAATATCTTAGGACGAGGCTTTGTTTGAAAAAGAAAGGAGGTCTCGAGGGAAGATCATCCTTGAACTTCTGGCCCGCAGAGGAATGCTTCACTCAGCCCTACAGATGTGGGCCAAGTGCAGCCCTGATTTCTTCAGGGTTTCAATGGCAAAATTGGTGATTTTCTGTGTTTAGAAATGATATCTTAATATATACGGAGAAATACATGTTCAAAAACTGAAATCAGCAATATTTTATTATTGTTTTTCTTTAAAAAAAAAAGGCCCTTACAGTGTTAGGAAGGCAAAAAAGTGATAAATAGTTAGTTTGGGCTTGATCTCGAAATTAAAGTACCAGCTGCACTGTCTGGAGGGAAATACGTGGGTGGCAGAACACTGAATATCACCACCACTGCTCTGAATTGTGTTATTAGTCCTTTGCTTTTGGTGGCCTCAACCTCCAGAGGGGTGCAACACCGAATCAGGCATTTTCTCTTGTTCATCTGGCCTCTGTCCAGCTGTGATGGCCGGATCCACATTTCTGGGCACCAGCGATGAGCTGCTGACCAGATTTCTCTAGCCCTGAGCCTATCGACCTGGCTCCACAGACAGAAGCTTACACGGCAGCTCTGTGTAATATATAGGCATAATTATTCATTCTGTTTAACAGAATTCTGAGAGTGTGTGCCCCCCATGGCTTCTTAGCTAGAAAGCTGCAGATGGTCTTTGAAGTACTCTCCTCTCTTCACCGAAAAATA
Source organism: Vicugna pacos (assembly GCF_048564905.1). Lineage (NCBI taxonomy): Eukaryota > Metazoa > Chordata > Mammalia > Artiodactyla > Camelidae > Vicugna > Vicugna pacos. The sequence continues at coordinate 4,754,738 of NC_133021.1, read as the reverse complement.
GTTTAGGGCCAAAAGCTGAATATTGATGTCTTTTGCCTAAATTGTCTTTGGCTTCTCCATTGTTTTGTATATTGTTCCAACCAGAAAAAGGCATCTCAGAAATACAGGGACAAAGTGAAAAGGTAGTATTTTTATAAGGCTCTTGCATGGTAGTTGTTCTCATTACAGTTCATTTTAGGAAATGATAGTCACACCACAAATTTCCTACTCTTTGACACAGATTAATTTACACAAAATGTAAAGGACAGACGTATGGGGTGTCTTGGGGATAATCTCCCTGTACTCAAAACCATTTGAGCTCTGTTTATTTAATTTTTAAATAGAATTGTTGTATTTAAAATATATGCATTTTAGATACATTTTAAATCTATTTTTTTGTTCGAGGTACTAGTGATGGTACCCAGGACCTTGTGCATGCTAAGTGTGCACTCTACTGCTGAGCTCTACCCCCTAAATATTTTCAGTTAATTTTATTCCATACTGGGTAGATTCAAAAGAGTAGAAAATATATTTAAGCTGTCTCCCAGTTTAAGGAAAAGAAAATAACTGTTACCCACAAAGTACAATGTTGAATTTCATCCTCTCACTTTACACTCTAGAAGTAACAACTACAATAAATACTGATTTTTTAACTTTTTTTATTGAGTTATAGTCATTTTACAATGTTGTGTCAAATTCCAGTGTAAAGAACAATTTTTCAGTTATAACAGAACATACATATATTCACTGTCATATTATCTTTTGCTGTGAGCACCACAAGATCCTATATATATTTCCCTGTGCTGCACAGCACAATACTATTTATCTATTCTACATTTTGAAATCCCACTTTGTCCCTTCCTACCCCCGTCCCCCTGGCTACCTCAAGTTTGTACTCTATGTCTATGAATATATTTCTGTTTTGTATTTATGCTTCGTTTTTGTTGTTGTTGTTGTTGTTTTTTAGATTCCACATATAAGTGATTTCATGTGGTATTTTTCTTTCTCTTGCTGGCTTACTTCACTTAGAATGACATTCTCCAGGTGCAAACACGTTGCTGCAAAAGGCATTACGTTGTCGGTTTTTATGGCTGAGTAGTATCCCATTGTATAAATATACCACATCTTCTTTATCCAGTCACCTGTTGATGGATATTTAGGCTGTTTCCATGTCTTCACTATTGTAAATAGTGCTGCTATGAACATTGGGGTTCAGGTGTCGTTTTGAAGTAGAGTTCTTTCTGGATATATGTCCAGGAGCGGGATTCCTTGGTCATACAGTAAGTCTATTCCTACTCTTTTGAGGAACCTCCATACTGTTTTCCACAGTGGCTGCACCAAACTGCATTCCCACCAGCAGTGTAGGAGGGCCCCCCTTTCTCCACAGCCTTTCCATCATTTGCCATTTGTGGATTTTTGAATGATGGCCATTCTGACTAGCTTGAGGTGATACCTCATTGTAGTTTTGATTTGTATTTCTCTGATAATTAATGATATTGAGTATTTTTTCTTGTTCCTATTGATCATTTCTATGTCTTCCTGGGACAATTGCTTGTTGAGGTCTTTTGCCCATTTTTGGATTGTGTTGTTTGATTGTTTCTTATTAAGTCATATGAGCTGCTTATATATTCTGGAGATCAAGCCTTTGTTGGTTTCCTTTGCAAAAATTTTCTCCCATTCTGTAGGTCTTTTTGTTTTACTTATGGTTTCCTTTGCTGTGCAAAAGCTTGTAAGTTTCATAAGGTCCCATTTGTTTATTCTTGATTTTATTTCTATTGCTTGAGATGACTCTTCTAAGAGAGCATTTTTGATATGCATGTCAGATAATGTTTTGCCTATATTTTCTTCTAGGAGGTTTATTTTATCTTGTCTTATGTTTAAGTCTTTGATCCATTTTGGGTTGATTTTTGTGTACAGTGTAAGGGAGCATTCTAGCTTCATTTCTTCACATGTTGCTGTCCAGTTTTCCCAACACCACTTGCTGAAGAGGCTGTCTTTTTTCCATTGTATATTCTTGCCTCCTTTGTCCAGGTTGAGTTGACCAACTGTTTCTGAGTTCATTTCTGGGCTCTCTATTCTGTTCCATTGATCTACATGTCTGTTCTTGTACCAATACCATGATGTCTTGATGACTGCAGCTCTGTAGTATTGTGTGAAGTCTAGGAGAGTTATTCCTCCAGGCTCTTCCTTTCTCTTCAGTAATGCTTTGGCAATTCTAGGTCTTTGATGGTTCCATATATATTTTATTATGCTTTGTTCTAGTTCTGTGAAGTATGTTCTGGGTAATTTGATAGGGATTGCATTAAATCTGTAGATTGCCTTGGGCAGTGTGACCATTTTCACAATATTGATTCTTCCAATCAAAGAACATGGGATATCTTTCCATTTTTAAGAGTCTTCTTTAATTTCCTTCATCAATGGTTTATAGTTTTCTGTGTATAATTCTTTCACCTCCTTGGTTATATTTATTACAGTGTATTTTATTACTTTGGGTGCTATTTTAAAGGGGATTGTTTCTTTAGTTTCTTTTTCTGTTGATTCATCATTAGTGTAAAGAAATGCAACTGATTTTTGAAAGTTAACCTTGTCACCTGCTACCTTGCTGAATTCTTTAAACACATCTAGTAATTTTTTTGTGGACCTTTTAGAGTTTTCTATATATAGTAATGTATCATCGGCATATAATGACACTTTTATGTCTTATTTTCCAATTTGGATCCCTTTTACTTCTCTCTCTTTCCTGATTGCTGTGGGCAGGACTTCCAAGACTATATTGAATAAGAATGGTGATATTGGACAACATTGTCTTGTCCCAGATTTTAGTGGGAAGCTGTTGTGTTTTTCACCATTGAGTTCTATGCTGGCTGTAGGTTTGTCATATATAGCTTTTATTATGTTGAGATATGTTCCCTCTATACCCACCTGGGTGAGAGTTTTTATCATAAATGGGTATTGAATTTTATCATAAGATCTTTCTGCATCTATTGAGATGATCATGTGGTTTTTGTCCTTTGTCTTGTTGATGTGATGTATTACATTTATTGGTTTGCATATGTTGAAACATCCTTATGTCCCTGGGATGAACCCCAATTGTTCATGATGTACAATCTTTCTTATGTGCTGTTGGATTCTATTTGCTAGTATTTTGGTAAGGATTTTTGCATCTGTGTTCATTAGTGATACTGGTCTATAATTCTCTTTTTTTGTGGTTTTGATATCAGGGTAATGGTGGTTTTGATATCAGGGTAATGGTGGCTTCATAGAATGAGTTTGGGAGTTTTCCCTGTTTTTCAGTCTTCTGGAAGAGTTTGAGAAGGACTGGTATGAGTTCTTTGTATGTGTGGGAGAATTCCCTGGTGAAGCCTTCCGGTCCTGGAATTTTATTAGTAGGGAGGTTTTCTATTGCTAATATGATTTCATTTCTAGTGATTGTTTTGTTCAAGTGGTCAGTTTCTTCTTGATTGAGTCCTGGTAGACTGTATGTTTCCAGAAACTTGTCCATCTCTTGTATGTTATCCATTTTGGTTCCATACATTTTTCATTATATTCTTGTATGATATTCTGTATTTCTATGATATTTTTTGTAATTTCTCCATTTTCCTTTCCTATTTTGCTTATTTGTGCTCTTTATTTTTTCTTTGTGAGTTTGACCAGAGGTTTGTGGATTTTATTTACTCTTTCAAAAAAGCAGCTTTTGGTTTGATTGACATTTTTCTGCTTTTTTAAAATCTCTATTTTATTTATTTCCTCCCTGATCTTTATTATTTCCTTCCTTCCGCTGACTTTTGGGTGTTTTTGCTCTTCTTTTTCTTGTTCTTTTAACTGGTGGATTAGACTGTTTTTTCTTCTTTTATGAGGAAGGCCTGCATCACCCTAAACTTCCCTCTTAGCACTGACATTGCTGCATCCCATAAGTTGTGTGTGGCTGTGTTTTCATTTTCATTTGTCTCAAGGTATTTTTTAATTTCAACTTTGATTTCCTCATTGACCCATTTTTTTTAATAGCATGTTGTTTAATCTCCATGCTTTCCTTTTTTTCTTCTTTGTTTCTCTGTAGTTGATTTCTAGTTTCATGGCATCGTGGTCAGTAAAGATGCCTGAGATAATTTCTATCTTAAAATACTTGAGGCTTCTTTTGTGCCCAAGTACATGATCAATCCTAGAAAATGTTTCATGCACACTTGAAAAGAATTTGTATCCTATTGTTGGGGGGCATAATGCTCTGAAAATATCCACTAAATCTAATTTTTCTATTGTACCATTTAGTTTCTCTGTTACCTTATTTATTTTCTGTCTGGAAGATCTGTCTAGTGATGATAATGCGGTGTTAAAATTTCTGACAATGATTGTATTCCCATCAATATCCCCCTTATCTCTGTTAGTAGTTCTTTTAAGTACTTAGGTTCTCCTATTTTGGGTGCATATATATTGATGATTATAATATCCTCATCTTGTATTACTCATTTAATCTTTATAAAATGTCCTTATTTAACTTTATGGCCCTTGTTTTAAAGTGCATTTTGTCTGAAATCAGTACTGTTACACCTGCTCTTTTGGCTTTTCCATTTGCATGGAATATCCTGTTCCATCCTTTCACTCTCAATCTATATGTGTCCTTCTCCCAAAAGTGTGTCTGTTTTATGCAGCATATTGAAAGTTCTTGCTTTATTATCCAGTCTGCCACTCTACATCTTTTGACTGGAGCATTTAGTTCATTAAAATTTACTGTAATTAATAATAGATCAGTGTTTATTTGTATTTTGAACTTATTTTTGCATTTGATTTGGTATTTCCTCTTTGCTCCATTCTTCTTCCTTTTGTGGCTTGGCAATTTTCTTTTGTATTATCTTGGATTGTGTTTAGTTTTTGTGAGTCCCTTGTAAGTTTTTGACTTGTGGTTACCCTTTTTTGTAAGTCTATTAACTTATTACTGTAACTGTGTGTACTAAATAGATAGTAATATAATCTCAAACCCATCCTACAGAGATTAAAAAAAATTTTACACAAAAGAAAGAAAAGAAAATACTCAGAGAAATGCAAATCAAAACTACAATGAGGTATCACCTCACACCATCAGAATGGCCTCATTCAGAAATCCATGAATGACAAATGTTGGAGAAGCTGTGGAGAAAGGGGAACCCTTCAATACTGCTGGTGGGAATGCAGTTTGATGCAGCCACTATGGAAAACTGTGGAGATTCCTCAAAAGACTAGGAATAGACTTAACATATGACCAAGGAATCCCACTTCTGGGCTTGTATCCAGAAGGAAATCTACTTCAGGATGACACCTGCACCCCAATGTTCATAGCAGCACTATTTACAAAAGCCAAAGCATGGAAACAGTCTAAATGTCCATCAACAGGTGACTGGATAAAGAAGATGTGGTATATTTATACAATGGAATACTACTTATCCATAAAAACTGACAACATAATGCCATTTGCAGCAACGTGTTTGCACCTGGAGAATGTCATTCTAAGTGAAGTAAGCCAGAAAGAGAAATGAAAATACCATATGAGATCGCTCATTTGTGGAATCTTAAAACAAAAACAAAAACAAACAAACAAACAAAAACAAAGCATAAATACAGGACAGAAATAGACTAACAGACAGAGAATACAGACTTGTGGTTACCAGGGGGGTGGAGGGTGGGAAGGGATAGATTGGGATTTCAAAATTGTAGAATAGATAAACAAGATTACACTGTATAGCACAGAGAAATATACACAAGATGTTAGGATAACTCACAGAGAAAAAAATGTGACAGTGAATGTGTATATGTCCATGAATGAGTGAATAATTGTGCTGAACACTGGAATTTGACGCAACATTGTAAAATGATTATAAATCAATAAAAATGTTAAAAGAAAAGAGAAAGAAAATACTTCATATTTTCTTGCTTCCCTTTCCCACTCTTAAAGATTTAGAAGTCCTCTTTTACAATTTTGTTTTTATTGCATTTGTAAAGCATGGTGGTTATCACCTTTCTGGTTATGTGTTTCTCATTTTTGTAGCATCCTGCTTCTTTTCTATTTAGAGCAGACTTATCAATTTTTTTTATCATGGGTTTAATGTTGATAAACTCTTTGAGTTTTTGCTTGTCTGTGAAGATCTTTATCTCTCCTTCTATTCTAAATGATTGCTTTGCTGGATATAGTATTCTAGGCTGCATTTTTTTTTTTCATTCAGGACTTTCAATATATCTTGCCACTCCCTTCTGGCCTGTAGTGTTTGTGTAGAGAAATCTGCTGAGAGCCTTAAGGGGTTCCATTGTAACTCTCTCTTTGTTTTCCTCTTGCCTGAAGGCATTTAGGATCATTTCTCTATCCTTGACTCTGGCCAACTTGATTAGGATATGTCTTGGTGTGTGTCTGTTTGTGTTCTCCCTGTTTGGCACTCTCTGATCCTCCTGAACTTGGATATCTGATTCCTTCTTTAGGTTTGGGAAGGTTTCAGTCATACTTTCTTCAAATACCTTTTCATTCCCCTTTGTTCTTTCTTCCCCTTCTGGAGCCCCTATTATGTATAGATTTTTTAAAAATTTTTTATTGATTTATAATCATTTTACAATGTTGTGTCAAATTCCAGTGTTCAGCACAATTTTTCAGTCATTCATGGTCATATACACACTCATTGTCACTTTTTTTCTCTGTGAGTTATCATAACATTTTGTGTATATATCCCTGTGCTATACAGTGTAATCTTGTTTATCTATTCTACAATTTTGAAATCCCAGTCTATCCCTTCCCACCCTCCACCCCCCTGGTAACCACAAGTCTGTATACTCTGTGAGTCTATTTCTGTCCTGTATCCATTTTTAATTAGGAAGAAGAGCATGTTCCATTTACCACCTGGGGAAAGTGTATACCTATAACACTTTATGCAAGTGCTCTTTTTCTGGGTAAGAACCTGCCACAGACTTTTTAAAATCTAATGTGAAATGCTGAGAAAACTGAAAGTCAAGCTGGGAACTATGTAGTCTCATAGAGGAAGCTGTTTCCGGAGAACATCTGTGCCAACACAGGGAGCCACTCTGGAAGTTCCACAGTGTCTTCTGCTCACAGTGCTTCCCCCAATTCTTTTCACCTCATTTGTTCAAGTCAGATCAGTGGTTTAGGATTCTTCAGGGTCTGATTAAGAGAACAGAACGAGGCACTAAGAATTCTAAAATTTTCCAAGAGTAACAACCAAGGTAAAATGTCTAAGAATAGCCTAACCAAAGGATAATAGGAACTATCAAAATAAATACATACATACATACATACATACATACTTGCATACATACTACTGAAAGACATAAAAGATACTATAAACACATGATTCTAGATTAAAAGACCATATCTCCAAAATATCAGAACTTATAAAATTGACTTGGGGTTTATTGTGAATAAAATCATATTAGTAATATAATAATAAGATAATGAGTGTTTCACTAGCTCAAGAATAGCCAGATTAGAGAATAGGACAGGAAGTCCAAATATGGGCTCTGATATCAATAATAATTTAATATGCAAGATGGAAGGAATTACAAATCAGGGAGGTAAATAAAGGTTATTCAATAAATGGAATACTTATTAGCTATTTGGGGGAAAATGTAAATATTGAAATCATACAGTGAATTATATATTGTGACAAATTCCAGAAACATTTAAAAAAGTAACACAATTAGAAAAATACTAGAAATAAATATGGATGAATATACAACCTCTAGATGTGTAATAAAATTCAGAGGAAAATATATAAAGATTTCCATGCCTCAGAAGCATCCTAAGTTTAAACAAAACACCAGAGGATGTTATTTGTTAACAAATCTGACAAGGGACTAATTCCTTCAATACATAGAGAGTTCAGATCACTTCAAAGATAACACCAAAAAAATCTCAGAAGGGGAGAAGTCAAAGATGAACACACATTCACAAAGGAAATAAGTAGATGTCAGGCTCCAATGTAATTCAGTCAGTGCACATCAAAATGAAATAGTTTTCCACCTCTCAAGTGACATAGCTCTGTTTGAGGATGAAGTGCCAGTAATCACCAATCCCATGCCTAGGCTGCTGGATATTTTTTGTGAAGTATGGTTGATTTACAGTGCTGTATTAGTTTCCGGTGTACTCCTCCAGCCTTCTTAGAAAGCAGTCTGGCAGTTCATCTCAAGAGTCAAAAATATTCATATGCTTTAATCCACTAATTCAGCTTTGAAAAACTTTTAATCAGGAAGTATTTCAAAAAGGCAGGGAAAAGTCAGTATGGATGTAAGTCACAGGCATATTTTTATATGTATATATATAAAATCTTAGCCAAAATATTCTTCCAACCCTTCACATAGTAAAATATTATGAAGCCATGAAAAAGTGTGTCCATGGAAATATTTTATGACATGTCAAAGTGTTATGCTTATGATAGGCTTGAGAATAAAATTAATATATAAAATGATTTTTAATATACAAACAATGAACAGTCCTGAAGGAATTATATCTTTATGTAGAAGAATTTTTCTTATTTTTTTATTCATTTTCAGAATTGGAGTCTTTTGATTGTATATGACAAAATCAATCTCCAATGTATTTAAACAACAACCAAAAAATGGGGATGGATGGTATTTATTGGTTCCTGTAAATGAAAACCTCAGGTCTGAGGTCTGGCTTCAGTCAAGGAGAGATACTGTAGCCCATATGATGTCAAGGGCTGGTTTTGTCCTGTCTTCATTCTGTGTCCAAGGGTGTCTCAGTATGCTGCTTCTAGGCACACAGCATCCCAGATCACACATCCATCCAAGCCAAGAGAGGTCTCTTTTGGCAGCTTCCTGTCTTGATAGAGGAAGCTCATCATTCACATGGGCACCAGCACGTATCTCCTGACAACAGTGGCTCTTAATGGGTTATTTGCCAATTCTCAAATCATGTGCGAGGCCAATGAGGGGTATTATTTGTCTTAAACCAACTAAGATCTACCTTTGGTGCTTCAGAAAGAGTGGGTCAATCAAGCTTAAATCATAGGACTAAATATAGAAGGGAGGTTATTTATCCTAAAGCAAAATCTGGGTCCTCTTCTAAGACTGGGGACAGATCCAGGACAGCAGTTCTGTCCACTACTGAGTACTTTCAAATTTTCTTTAATGAGCAAATATTAAAATTATGATCAGAATAGATGATATGTAAGAAGAAACTTGAGGAAGGAGAATGGAAAGCTTTCCTGTTTCTTAAGAAATACTGAACCCATTAAGTGCTTGGAAGGATAATGGAAATGTGTCCAGTTTGTAAATGTTCTGAAATGAATCAGAATTGATTTCACACACCATGTAGGAGGCAGTGCTCTACAGTTAGTGTGTCTTTGGGCTTTTTGGGTATTTCAGTTCTTTCACTTAATAGTTGCTTCATTTGGGGCAAATTGCATCATCTCCCAGTGGCTCTATTTCCTCATATGTAAAAGAGATATAACGTTACCTTCCCCACAGGGCGATTGTGAGGATTTAGAAAAATAGATGTGTGCTGAAGCAATAGTAAGCATTTAAAGAATTTTAACTATTATGATTATTTAATACATAATTAAAAAATTTATTATGCAGACTTTTTAAAAATGCGTAGTATTTAAATGGCCTATATATGGTGTACAAGAGAGGAAGGCTTAATGTAAATTCTACAATACATTTTTCTCAGCCTTAACTAATTTTCACATTTAATCACACACACACCAAAAAGTTATTCCTTTCACAAGGATGAAGTCTTAACTGTGAAGAAAAGGATAATGAAAGAGAGTAGAGGAGGAAATAAAATGCTTTCTCTACAAACTCATGGCTTAACAACTAAGAAAAACACCTTTTTAAGACTTTGGTCACCATATTCATAGCTAATACTTAGGCAGAGTTTTTCACATGCCTGTGGTTAATGTTCTAATTGTTTTCACAATTCGTACATCACTGACTCATCACAATAATCTTATAAATTGCTATTATTATCCCCCCATTATATGGGTGAGGATATTGAAGCCCCTAGAGGTTAAGAAATTTGCACAAGGCCCCACAGCTAGCATTGGAGTTGGGATCCAGATGCAGGAGTGTGGCTCCAGGAGGGGTTGTAAACACTCCCTCTGCTCTCCCCTGCAGGTGCAAGCCAGCCTCCCGCTGTTACTGTAAATAACATGATGTGGTTCACTGTCTTGAAATTCACATTCTTTGTAGCTTTCTCTCTGGGGAAGCCATCAGAAACAGCCAGGGACACTGAGTACATGCTTCTGGACTATGACCAAGAAGGTAGATGGAAGGAAAACAGTTTAAAAATGGGATCTTTAATGTGCATTCTTCAGTGGTCAGAAAAATCCTGCCTAGTGAGGAGCTGAAACCCTATCAGCCACGTGCAGATTATGCTTCAGACACCCCCGTTGCCCTTGGGTCCACACAGTCAGAACTACAGTGGATCAGGGAAATGAATCTTGTGCAAATGCAGGGAGTATGAATACCTGCCATTTTAAGATCTCAAGGAGTATGAAAAGCATGTGAAGCTTTCATCAGCAGAGACCTGCTGTCACTTCCAGTATTTCCCTCATGGCATGTCCGCAGATTCACTGGTCCTTTTCAGAATGAAGACGACAGCTAGCACCTGCTGACCCCTGAATCAGTGATAGCTTCTCCCTTGAAAGGAAGCATATCCCCTTCATGGGTTACAACTAGTTCATAACGTAAGTAATTCTATAGATGTAGAAGGGATATTTTCATTGGTTCTGCTATCACAGAATTGTCTCAAAAAGAACATGCCACCAGTTACTCCATTTTCACCCATTTAAAGATATACTTAACAGGCTTCCTTTTTTAGTGCAGTTTTAGGTTTACAGAAAAATTCACAGAAAGTGGAGTTCCAATATACACCCTATGCCCTGCACACAGCTGCTCCTGCTGTCAGCATGTTACATTAGTGGATGCACTCATTCTTTTAGGCATCCTTCATTCCTCCTCCCCTAAAGTTTAACATGCCTGATATTCACATCTCTTGCGGCATTTATGTGCGATTTACATCACTTCTCATGTTTACATGAGGTTTACAGCACATGCATGTTGTCTGTTCAAGCGTGGGTTGGGGGCAAGTTTTCTGTGTAAAAATACGATCATTAGTGAGTCTCATTCTGCTGGGTTTTTGGGTTGTCAGGTCCAGATGACCATTGCTTCAGTTATTGGGATCATGGTCTACGGACTCTCAGTGTTGATTGTAATTTCTGCAAAACTTCCCAAGCCTGAATGGAAGAGACCCAATCCAGTAGTACCTTACTGTGCAGATTGGCCATGCCCATCACTGCTTCCCTCATCAGTTTTATCATCCTCATGACCCTGAAAGCCATATATGAGAAAGTGGCAATCACGATGACTGACTCTGGTAAGCTCCTCCTGCAGCTGAAGTCATTTCTACGCCACTTTTAGAACCAGGTCAAAACAGAGACTGTATCTTTTAGGCACTTCAATTCCAGTATATTACAGTCTTTAGAAAACTTCAAGTGTATACCTATTTCTCTAGCCTATATGAGAAGTTAACTAGCTCCAGCTTTGCATTAGTAAAAAGAACAAAGGAAGCATTAGAATGTCCAAGCTGTGTGTAAACAGGTCAGTGTTGAATAATAAATTCAATTACATTACATCACGTTCCCTATTGTTGAAAATAAATAGTCTCTTTATTGCAAATAAGTGGAAGAGGGTCGTGGTTCCAGTGGCAGATTTGCTTGTGCGTTACGGAGAGGACAAGTAATCACAGTGTTATGTGTCTTCCCCCAATGCTGTTCCTGTTAGTGTAGTTCCATTCTCATTATCTATAGCTTCTATAATAAATGTTTCTTCTCTTTGGCTTGTATCCCAGCCAGCAGCTTAGTGGCCCAAGTGCTTCCCACACGTGGCACGTGGCTGGGTCGTTCTCCCAGTGGTTTGCTCAGTAGTCATCTTCTGAAAACACTAAGACCAATTCAAATTCTGAACTAGGAGGATGACCCGTTTTATGTTACCCAATTTCTTCTAGCAAGTTGCCCCGTGTTTTGTTTGTTTTCTTTGATAGTCCTACTTTCCTGCCCTTCAGGGAGACAAGAGAATATCATTTAGCAGGATATTCAAACTAGTTTTCTGTCAGCTTACACCTGACAGGGGACATTTCTTGCCATTGGATACTGTTGTGCTTATAAATTTTAAGGAACTGCTGACTTTTTTTTTTTTTTGCCTTGTGGGATATTGCATTCACAGTGGGAGAAACTCTTAAAACAGAGTGTACACTTGGAATTAACATAGTAACTGTGTTAAGGAATTCACAACAGCTTAAATGAAAACAATGTGAACTGTGTATATATATATATATATATATATATATATATATATATATATATATATATATATATATACATATTTACCATGTTAACTCATGTGTCTGTGCCTTTGATTAGGGTCTCAAAGCCGTTCACAGTTTTACAGACTTAACTTTTCTTTATCCTAGCTGCAGAGCTCCCAAGGACCAGACTGACTATGAGAACAGCCTAGCCATGAAGGTGTTCTTGTTCCAGTTTATCAACTACTACTCTTCGTGTTTCTAAATCGCATTCTTTAAGGGCAGATTTGTGACTTATCCGGGAGATCCGGTGTATTGGCTGTGAAAATACAGAAATGAAGAGGTGTGAATACAGCTTTGTGTTCTGACAGTCTAACCTGTTTCATGTTTTCTCTTAGTTGCCCAATGAAGAGTGTCTTTACTGTCTGTTCCTTAGATTTTATTTAGGCATAAAATAATGACTTTATTTCATGTTAGAGCTATCTAAAATTTAAATGAGAGTTTTCTTTCTAATATTCCAGTCTGACCCAGGTGGCTGTCTCCTTGAACTGATGACACAGCTGACAATAATCATGGGAGGACAGTCCATCTGGAATAACATACAAGAGGTGTTACTTCCGTGAGTACTAAGTCATGTGATCTTGGGGTGAGAACGTCCCACCCATCCAAGTCATTTTCCTGTGTGCCCATCTCTAAAACAGGGGAGACTCTCTGCTTATGAAAGGTCTCCAGATAAGATGATCCAGCCAACAGTGTAAACGTACCTGCTGTTTAATAATTATGCTTAAATACCTTCCTTTTAATGTTTAACTTAAATCCCCAAGTGCTATAGTTTCTGTTTATTAGCCCATCACTGGGGACTGACTGATAAGAGCCCTTTGAGTGATGGCCCTTGTTGGGTCCATGATCTAATGTTTTCCACAAATCCCCAAAACTTTCTCCTCCTTTTATACATGCATTTAAAATATGATAAGAGGAATTTGTTGAGTGCCTAGTATGTGCTAGTCACTGTACTAAATGTTGTACATATATGTGTGTGTGTGTGTGTGTACAGTTTAATCACTCAAACAATCCTTACTCTTATCTCCCTTTTGCAAATGAAGATCCTGTGGCTTAAAGAGGGTAAATGATTTGCCCAAGCTCTCATTGCCAATAAGACAACTGTGGGACTCAGATGTAAGACCCTATCTCTCTGAATCCGTGTTCTTCTAAGAACAGAGGCTCTCTTGGGGTCCTAAGGTACAAGGTTACCTAATGTTTTAAGAGAAACTTGTCTAAAATAATAACTACAGAGGTTTTGACTTACTGCTCTCTTCCTAAAAATGAGAAAAGTAGATGTTAGCTTAGGTCACCCTGTCCTTTTGATTTTCACATAAGCCCAATCCCCTGTCAAAGCGGACAGTCCAGTGTTATCTGCAATTTCTGCACAATTCAAGGAGGTTACTGTATTTGCTTTCTGTTGCTGCTGTAACACGTATCCCCAAACATCATGGTAGTAGGAAGAAAAAAGAAAAAGTCTCCACTAAACAACAGAAATTTAACCTCATAGGGTTCTTGAATGCAGAAGCCTGCTGAAGTCAAAGTGTTGGCAGGGCTGTTTCTGAAGGCCCCAAGGGAACATGTATCTTTGACTCTCCTGGCTTCCAGAGGCCACCTGCATCTCTTGGCCTGTGACATCTTTTCTCTCTCTCAAGGTCAGCACAGTTGTGTGCCTCTGACTCTGATTCTGTAGTCACATCTCCTCTCCTCTCTCCCCTCTTCTGCCTTCCCCTTCCTCCTCTAACGACCCTGATGAGTACACTGGACCCACCTCTATAATCCAGCTCATCTCTCATAGAGTTGGCTGGTTAGCAAACTTAACCACATCTGCAAACATCGGCCCCCTTTGCCAGGGAACCTGACCTCTTCATATGTTCTGGGGATTTGGACATAGACATCTTGAGGGGGATCATTTTTCTGCCTACCACACTAACCTTTCTAAGAGAATTTCTGGCTTTGAGTTCCTGTTCTCATGAAACTGTTGATCTCTCTTCTATCTTGCCTTCCACACCAGCATTCTGCTCCTGGTCAACCTAACGGCAGAGCTAACCCCTCTCAGTGGTGTCCCCCAAAACCACTTACACAAGCAGGCCTTACTGATGTTTGGAGCATGGAGGAGAAACTCAACTTGAATTTTGAAATAAAAACATCCATCATTTTAAAATCTTCCATGCCACTATAAAAAAATTTATTTTTAACTTCATTTTTTAATTTTTAAACTATTTTAAACTTTGTTACTTTTTTTAAACTTTACTTTTTTTTCTTGTCATCCTTCATTCTAGGCTCCAGAAACCTGCTATTCTGCCCACCGCATCCAAGTTCCCTTTCATTGTTTCTCCTCCCTTCCCTAACCTTCCTTCTCTCTCCCTTACTACCAAGTTTCTGTCCATTCTCCTTATAGGGCAGTTAAATTCTTTTTTCTTTCTTTCTTTCTGTTTTTCAGAGTGAACACCTTTGGGTGTCAGTGTGTCCTTCCACATTTCTTCACAAGGGCTTCACCTTCAGCTTCAGTATGGTTTACTGGGGTCTGTCTCTAAGCAAAGGCATTTCCCTCGTCCCCCAGCTCACCACGCCCCTCAAAGAAAGATTCTGGTCTTCGCTGTGAAATTAATTATTTTTTCCATACTGTGCAGTAGGCAACTCTTACCCTGAGTTCACAGTCGGATTTTTCCAGAGAAGTAAAAGTAGGTCATGTGCAAATAATACTATTTTTCTTTGTGAAAAGAAATAGATCAGATAGAGGAAATACTTAACTCAGGTTACCCAAAGCATTTCCTGAAGGAAATAGGTTAATTATTTAACGCTAAATTTTGTTGAATCTGGTTGTCAGTGAGCTATTTTAACCAATCAAGGAGAAGGATATATTTTCTAAATTAGTACTGAGAAATTCATGTGAAATGAAACTTATTCACATGGACTAGTTTAAAGTAAAGGATGCATTATAGTATCTGTGGTCTGTTTTTACCTTTGCTTAAGTAAGCACATTGTTGTAGGTTCCAGTGAGCTGAATTTTGCCTCCATGTATTTCTACTATGGGCTAAAATATTTAGGGAATATGTTTTGAATTATGTTTACCTTGTTTGAAAACCAGGAATGCTGAATGGTAGCCAAGTTCGAGGGTGGCTTGTGTCTTCCTCACTGCCTCTTCTGTTTGTATAAGGTGCCAGTTCCCTTCTTATTTTTTTCATATAAAATCCTAACATACCAAAGATCTATCAGTTACTCTTGCTACGCCAAATCTATACCCATCCTCAAAAATACATAGGAAGGGAAGTTAGCGACTATTTTCATGCTATTTAAATATGTCTAAAGGAACATAATGAAATGAATTTCACCATAAATCACCTTCTTCCACCCCCCAATTCCATGTGGGGTTCTTCAGTAGGATTCTGGGAGCAAATGAAGAAGGACAGTGATGCCGTGATCCAGGCTCCCTCTGGGGTCCCCCAGCACTTGGATCGGCACCTGGTATAAAGTAGGTCTCAGTCCGAGCCAGCTGAGTGAGTGAGTGACTCACAGGCATCAGTGAATTAACAGCATTCTTTGTGGGACTCAGAGAATAAGCTGCAAGCCCTGTGGCCTTCCCAGTCTCACATACTATTTTGATATTGGGATCATTTCTGGGAATGTAATTCTGTACTTGACAAAAGGCTAGTACAATTCCAGGGTTAAGCAACTTGCCCTGGAGAAATTTTATGACAAAGTATTAAGAAAAGTAGTTAAATGCCCAAAATGGCACAGAATTGTCCTTTGGTGTTTAGATAAGGTATGGCTGTAATTTTCTTACTTTATATGTTTTCTACATTTTCCACTGTGGGTATACACTATTATAAAATAAGAAAAAGAAAATCTCTCTTTTCCAGATACGATTTGGTTAGAGGATGAGTCAGAGACATATAATAAGAGAATCTTAAATACATGTGTCCCTAATTCTTTAAATACAGGAACAGGAAACTCAGGAATGAAATAGATTTAGAGAATCAAAGATACTTGTATTCAAGATTAGCAAGTGGGAGTGTCCTCAACAGAAGTGGTGGTAATCTATAATGCAGGGATTAAATGTGATAATGCAGGTACAAACACAACATGAAGTAGAAAATACCACTTGGCAAGCACTGAGTAAAGTGCAATTTACTTTGATTATGCTAATATGTGTGGTCAAATCCCAAGCAAATGATTGTGTAACCCCTGCTAGAGGGAGAAAGCTTCCAGCCTTGGCTGGAGAGGGGGGAGGATCCAGTGTCTGTATTTTTTAAAATGTCTACAGGTGCTTCTCATGTGCAAATTGATATCCCTGCATGAGAACCATAACCCAACCGAAAACCCAATAGACTGAGGACCATGATGGGTAGATGACAGCCCAAGCTTTTCTGCCACAGATGAGTGGTTCCACTCAGGAAGGCTGAGCAAGAGGCTCAGAGTCTTAGCTAAGGACAAGCAAGTCGGGACTTCTAATATGACCTAATGCCATCAGCTGGGAGGGGAGTTCAGCACAAGAAGGGAGCGCCAGATGAGTTAGCATGGAAGTTTCATCCTGGATCCAAACCGTGATGGATTTGGGTCCCATAGGATAAAAGTCCTGCTTCCCTGAGACATGGACCGGATTCCACAAGAGGCTGAGACAGGAAGTATGAGGCAGAGAAAAATTCCCCCAGGACACTCCCGAGTCTGGGTGCCAGGAAGGGTAATGGACAAGCGTGGTCCCAGCACCACTCGCACCGCAGGGCCCCGAGTGGCTGTGCAGCTCTGCATTCCTGGCCAAACCTCAGACCTGATTGCAGTGCTCTGGGCTGCAGCCTGCGGAGTGGCTTCAGCAGCAGGCTGTCCCTGTCATTCTCCTAGGTGCTGCAGTGACCCCCACCCCTGTGGCCACAGTGTCCCCAAGCCAAGGGTCTAAGTGACTTCAACCTTATTTACAGGTGACCACAGCCGGTTAGCCTGTGCTGCTCAAAAGGAAGATCCCACATGGGGTTTTGATGTTAGGGGGTTTGCTAATACCTCACCTGCTTTGAATTGTTTCATCCTGACAGCAGCCTGGGCAGTGGAAGTTTCATCTCCCCATTTTATTTCAACTTTTTTTGTCGGAAGTATAGTTCATTTACAATATTGTGCTAAATCTTGGTGTACAACATAGTGATTCAGTTATATATGTATATATATATATATGTATATATATATATATTCCTTTTCATATTCTTTTTCACTATAGGCTACTACAATGTATTGATTGTAGTTCCCTGTGCTATACAGTAGGACCTTGTTGTTTGATGCAAAAATTTCTAGACAATTTGCAAACTAAATCTAGCCATGCATATGACAGAGTTCAGTTTATCTCAGGATTTAAATGTGGTTTTGGTCTCTGGGATCTCTTTATCAATTTATCATAATTAAAGAGCCTATGGACCCCTTTTCAGAAAAATGTTTTAAAATCATAAGATTTAGAGAATATAGAAGGAAGATAATTATACTGAAAAGCAGATATCAAAATATAGAAATGGACACTTGTGATACAGTAATATCTGAATTATTGGAAGAATGTGTTGAATAAAAGGATCCAGGGGTGGGTCTACTAACCGCAACATTCTGCCATAGCAGTGAGTGTAAATCATCTTCTGAGATCTGCAACAATTGCATTTTGAATGTAAATAAAGTTAAATAACAAATAAGCCATGAAGTGTGGATTCAAATTCAAGGGTATCTTGAGTCCATATCCCCATCACTTCCCAGAGCTCCCTGCTCTTCTCCTAATATCATTGAAAGAAGTGGAGAAAGTTTGCTAAGCGAAGGGCATGTTCCATTGCAAAGAAATCTCGTAGCAAACCTGGAAGCGTGGTCAGTGAACAGTTAACGCTGAGATCAGAGGCAGTAGGAAACCTAGCAGGGGCAATTCTTTAAAGGTCACATCATATACTCTGTGTGTCTGTGTGTGTGTGCATACACATGTGTGTGCATGTACAGTGTATACACCAGCCTTTTGTGTGAAGCCTCCTCATTGTCTAAATTTGAAATCCATCCAAAAGTGCAATGCAGTCAGCCAAAGCTCTGCCAGATGCTCAGTTGTCTGTTGCTGCTCTGTCTCTTCTGCTGAATTCCATGAGTAAACCAATTGCCAGCTGTTGCTTTCAGGGACAACAGCTTTGTAGGCTACAGGTCCATGCCTTGTTTCACTGTCAACTCTGATTTCTTTTCAGGACAAATTGCCATTTGAAAAAGAGAGAAGCATTCAGTTGACCCACAAGCCTCTGAGTGAGGGAAAAAGACAACCTTAGACACAGCTCTGTGGGACAGCATCCAGGAGGGGGCAGAGCACTGGGCTGTGAGTCGAGGCTGTATTTCTTTCATGTTCTGCACTGACTTTGAGGCGGTATGTCACTTCTTTGGCCCTTGATTTGTTCAGCTTAAATTAGGGTCTTGGACCTGTTTGATCCAAAGTTAGAGTATCACTTTTCTGCTCGGTGACCCTCCATGGCTCCCCAGTTCCTTCAAGGGGAAAAATGCCCACATCCTCACTGCAGTCTCTTAGGCTCCACCCCCAAAACCACCACTTAGTTCCTGTTCACTCTGGCCCACACCAGCCTCCGTGCTGTCTGTCCAGCGTGAGGGACCTCCAAGCCTGTGATCACTGTTCCCTCTGCCCCTCCTCTGCCCACCCTTTGCCTCCGTCTTTGCCTTATTCAAAGGTCAGTGCTCCATCCCCACTCCTCCCTACCACAAATTCCTTACCCTCCTTTTTCCTCTGCAGTACTTATCACCAGCTCACAGACCCTGTATGTCTTTCTTTAACTTATTTTCTCTGACGATTTTCAGGCTGAAAAGACCATGGTGGATAATAGCAGAGAAATGGGGGGAAAAAAGACAAATTAGGGAAGGTATATTCTAAAAGCTAAAATGCCTGCCTGAACAGGAGTTAGGAGATAAAGTAGTAGTCATTACAGTTTTGGTAAACCCCAGGAATGTAGTCAGGACTAGCTTTCACAATATTTGGGGGTACGGAGGCAACAATAAAAAGAAATTTATCCTGAAAACAAGAAATTAAATTCTTGAGAATATTATGTGCTCAGCTTGAAATGTCAGTAATGCATTTATGACCTTGGTCTGATAATATCCTGCCTTATAATTTGATCTGTTTGGCAGCTGGGTCATGAATCTAATTGTGCTGCAGTTTTGGGAGCAGAACAGACCACCCCACAATGGAAACGGTACAACCATCTGCAGCCCATGGGCAAACTGGGGTTATTTTATGAATACCTTGAAATGAGTAAGACAGCAGTGGAGATTTCAGTGCTGTTGGTTATACTAGAGTATGTTTTGGGTCTCAGAAATATCGGTTACCTAGCCAAACAATGACCTAGCATACAGAAATGGAGCCCGCTTTTCTACATTAGATACAATTATGCAGTCAGGCTTTCGAATAGGGTGCCTGTGTGTATTTTTGTCAATATTTACATTGTACAAAGCTGAAGATTTACTTCCAAGGAATGAAATGGAATATTCATTCAGGTACATCTCCACCATTAATTCTCAGAGCCTTCTGGTCATGTTGTCTAAGGATGAACTCAGAACCGTTACTAGATGTGACTCAGCTCGGGCTGTAGTCCATGTGGCACAACTGTTAGCTGATATCCTTCTAAACAGAGCCATGTGAGCCAGCCAGCCTGTGCAGAAAGCCCGCAAGAGCATCCTGCCTCATGGCAGCAAGGTTCACAGGGTCACCCCTATCACATCTCACACCTGCCTTTGTCATTGTTCCTATTTCCTCTGGCTGATGGTTTCTGCTTGGTTCCTTGAGTGATCTCATGGCACATCACTGGCTTGAATTCAGGATGAATTTGCTGATCTGGAATATCGGTTGAGCACAGATCCCCTCCTTCTCCAATGTCTGTGTCCATTTCTGTACATTTGCTTGGGCTCTGTTTCTCTTTGGTTGAACTTGGTTTTGAGCTCTCGGTTTCCTTTAAATGGTTGCATCTCAAAATAGATTTCCATAGGAAACGTCATCTTTTCTATTATGCATGGCGCACTTTTATCTACTAGAAGGCTGATGATGTTCACGTTTTGTATCTGAGCTCTTTCAGCTCACCACTGCCTTGAATTAGTTTTTTTTTTTTAAACTTAGGAGAACAGGAAAGGATTTTGGTCAATAGGCTTTGCATTTATGCATGGGGGTTCATGTTTGCAAAGGCACCCCTTTGTGCTTCCTGTTTATAACTCTACAGATAGAGAGAGTTTTTCTTTTTCCTAAATCACATTCTATATGTAAAATAATTGCTTTTAAAAATATACATTATACATGGAAACACATCTGGTTCCTTCGGTGAGTGAAAAGTCATCTTGTGGCATCTTCAGTCAGCGATGTTTTGTGGCCTGGTGTCTGATTTGAGTTTCATTTTTGCTTTTGTTGTGTTTCATGACCAGGTTCCATTAAGGGTGCAGCTGCAGTCCCTGGTGTAGAAGTTATGTTCATTTATTTTGCTTATTTTCAAAAAGACTATTAGCCAATGTCCTGTTATTCCAAAATGAGTCATAATTGTAAATATTTCTTATTGGGGCTATTATCAGCATTAATAATAACAACATTCTGGGGGCAGCATATCATTTGTTATTTTAACACACACGAAAAAAGCCTTGGAGAAAATTTATTGTTCTAGTTAAGTCAAATAAAGGGCATTGAAAGGAAAAATTGTATGCTTTGGGGAGAAATTTATAGGACTTTTAGAACATTATAGTCTCATTAAAATGCCAATTAAATAATTCAGCCTCCCCCTACCCTGCAAAAAAGGATGGAGTAACAGCTATTCTAGAGAGATTTTTCAGACTTATTAGTTTTCCTGTTATCTAAAAATTCCCTAATGAATTAGAAAAATTAATCAATTTCTGAGAGTAGGCAGTCTGTTATTCTATATTCAATGCTAGATTGAAACCTATTTTTTGTTCTTTTGGCTCATGAGAGATAGAATTTCCAAGTGTTTTTTGAATTATTTTTGTTCCTCTAAAATAAAGTGCCTTTGATGGTGATCTCCTGACCAGAGTTTCCTCCTCCCAGTTTTCCCCATGCTCATTAATGACACCCTACCTGCCTTTTTACTTATGTCTCTTAGGTGCTGAAGGGGAACAGCTTCTGACAGATGACCCTGGAGCCCTCCACCCATGCTTTGTTAGTCCTCGCACCCAGCCACCAACCCTAGTCTCCTTTGCCTGAAGTATCTTTCTCTGCTTTTCTGCCTGGAAGTATTCTTGCCACGCCTTGGCAGGAACCCCTCCACTTTTTACAGATTTTCTGCTCTCCTCTCTAGGCATTAATTGCACTTGATTCTTGTCTTGGTGGTGTGTGATCGTGTCCGTGTCCACTGTGCTCCCTGGCTGGACTGATCCTGTCAGAGGCAGTAGTCAGTCTTTGCATCTTCCCATCCATGTCCAGAGCACCACAACCTGGACACTGGTTCTCATACATGACTAAGTGACTTAAGCTTGGAGTTTCAACACACTCACATACAACTGTTAGATGAGTTGGTGCTAACATTGCCCCCACGGCCCCCACAAGGTTCTACATGGCATATGTTTTCTTCTGAGTTAAATTTCTCTTTAATTTGTTTTAGTGAATTTCCCACCATCCTTTGAGATTATTAGAGTAACCCTGAGTTGTTAACCACAATAGCTCTCCCCCCACCAGCGAATGATCCTGCCATCTGAGAACTCAGACATGAGACATAAGAGTAATAATCTATCTGTCTTAAAATCTGAAAGTCTTAAGATACCATTTTGTACTTAGGGCACCCACAGCACAAACGCCAGTCTCTCAAGAATTTGGCGATGCCTTCCCAGAGGGTGGGTGCCAAAAGTGAAATGCAGTGAGAGATGAAATAAGAGCTCTTTGTCTCTGGTACTTCTTCTTCCACCTGTGCTGTGTTAACTTGATTTTCACTTCATATAGTATTTTTTCCTTTTAATTTACTGCAGTTAATATCAGTTGTTCTTCAAAGTCTCCTTGAACCCACCCCCTTCATTCCCACTCTCTCCAGTGCTATCCCACCCATGCCTCTCCTGCGCTCTCCAGGACCAGGCCTGTCTCCCCCACGCCCTCACCTCTGCTCTGTCTGCCCACCCGCTGCACTGACATTTCCTTAACTCCACAGAATGAACTTTCCAAAATGGCAGCTGAGTAACTGGGGGGAGTTGTAGACCTCTCATCTCTTTACTCACTCATTCATTTATCCACCCAACAAACATTGAGCACCTGCTTTGCCAAACACTGTATCAACTGCTGGGGAGACCAAGACAGGTAAGACTTGGTGTCTGCACTCTCCAGGCCAAATGAGGCATGGTGAGTAGTTGATGGATTGCTAAGCAGGTGAACACAAATTGGACTTCCTACAGCTGGAGATAGTTGAACTGAATTTTGAAAGGTGAATGGAAGTTAGCTCTCTAACATGTGGTAGAGGGAGTGGACACTTCATTCAGAGAGGTAGAGACATATAAGAGTACACGGCATGAAGCTGCTTGGCCAGACTGAAGAACAAGTAGGTCTAGAACAAAGGATCCACAGGTGGGAATATCAGGTGCACAAGGCCTCTGTCACGATGGGTCTTGTGTACTTAGACTTGAATACATTCTTTAAGGATACATCCTTAAAGAAACAGGGATATATTGGAATATTTGTGAGTAAGAGAATTGCATAATGTTTATGTTGAAGAAGATCTGGTTATTCTGGAAGCAGAATGGAAGATAATACTTTGGGGGGAGGCCCATACTTGGGGGGGAAAGGATATTTCAGGGGGCCACCCCAGGTAACCCAGACAACTAGTGGCACACGCCTGCAGAGAGGCGCTGGGCAGAGGGATAGAGACGAGGGCGGCAGATGCGGTAAGTGCTGCAGAGGTTACTGCGTGGTGGGGTAGCACAGAGCTGCTGAGATGAACTTCCAGTGACCCATCTGGAGAGCAGATCTGCAGGGGGAGTGTAAGGGGAGGAGCTGGTTTCGAGGAGATGGTTCTGTGTGTGGCATTTTGTCTGTGAAGTGTCTATGGGACATCTGAGGGGTGATGTCCATTGTTAAGCTGGATTCACCAGTCAGGAACTCAGAGGAGCTGTGAGTGAGGCCGTGAGGGCGACTCAGTCTTGCCAAGCGGAGGGTTGAAGATAACGCCCTGGGGAAAAGGACCATGTACATGGCAAATTGGAAAGAGGAATCCACCAAGAGAAAGAAGAACAGCAGAGCAGTTGGGAGAAAACTAGTTGAGGCAACACAGAGAAGGCTGTAACCTGGCTTAAGAGAGATTTGAACACTGACTAAAAGGAGCATAGTGAGAGAGGTGGGTGTGCAGGGCAAAAAAGCAAGAGCTAAAGCCCACCTTTAATTGCTAAGACTGGGGAAATGGAGGAAGAGAACTATACTTAGGTAGCCTTTAAAAAACAGATCTGTGTATATCTGCCTGGGCTTTATAATTTTATTTAAGTATAACAAAAATCAAGGGGAAAGAACATTCCACAGAGAGGAAAATATTTGTCCACAGCAAAAGCTACCTGGTAATCAAATAAACAGGGACTGAAAATGCCCACTGGTTTGGAACTTGCAGCCACCGACAGTGCAACTCCTTCTCAGTGCCACGGTGAGGGCCGTGGGGGATGCAGGGCTCTGAACCCTGGAGGAGTCATCAGCACAGGTACTTCTCCAAGAAACTGGACTTTAAAGGGAAGAAGAAAGTGTATAAAGTATCAAAGATCAATACAGGGCCGTGAGAGAGGGTCAGGTGAGGGTTAGTTTTGTTTTACAGTGGGCGTTTCTGGCCTTGCTGAGTTGCTAGGCCTTTGTTGTTGTTGGTCTTTGTTCCAAAAGCTTTTTAGAAAGTTCTTCTCGCTTGAATATCTGAACAGATTAAATCATGTTGGTTTTTTTTTTTCTGGCGTTTTATTTTTTAATTAAAAAAGTTATCTGGAATTTATTTTAATGTCAAAAGTGAGGATACTGTTCCAGGACTTCCAATGATTTAGCTAATTACTCCAGTAGTTGAATCCACTGATTTGAAGTGTCAGTTTTATAATATTACTAAAATCTCATAAATATCCACGTCTGTTCTTGAAATGTATTCTGTTTCATTCATAATCTCAGTGCACTATTTCTAAACTGTTTCCATGACCATAGATTAATACCTCCTAGAGTTGGTCCTATTTTATCCTTTTCCAGAAGGTCCCTAATATTACCAGTTCAAACATCCCTCCTCATTATTTTACTTGTTTATTTGTGTATATTTCTGGAAGAATTTTAGGATCACCTTTCAGCTTTTTTTCTTAGATCCATTTGGGATTATTAACTAAACTTGCATTCAGATTCTAAATTTATTTTGGAGAAAAGGTGTGCTATGTCCCCCAAACTTGAGTTTGCCCAATGAAGAGTATGGTGCATTCTACTGTTCATTCAATCATCTTTTTTTTCTTTCTTTTTTTAACTCATTTATCAGAACCATTTTAATTTTTTTAACTAATTTATTTCTAAGTAGTCCGTGCCTTTGTTTTCATTATAAATGATTTCTGGGATTTGAACTGGGTTGATTGCTAATAAAGTCTTAATTTCTGGCTTCTCTTGAGTGAGAAGGAGATCTGACAGTGTGGGGCCCTCTTTCCAATATGGTGATTGTGAGCAGTGCATTTCATTAGGATATCCACTTGCCAATTTGCCAGTAACTGCACCCACTCCACACATTTCTGTTACTTACCTGGCCCCTGTGGGCAGATGAGTTCATGTAGGGTTAGGTGGGTTATGGACACAGATACTGACATCACTGCTGCCATGCTGCTGACCCTGTGGCATCACTAACTCTGGTTCTTGCGTCTCTGACCTCCCTGAATATGACAGCTCCTTCTGGGCTGTGGAGCTGCTGCATCTTTCCAACACTGTCTGCTTTTCTGCAACACACCCCTGCCTCTCAGGTTAGAAGCAAATGTCAGCTCCTCCTACTCATCCACCCCATCCAGGGTCTTGCCGTTCCTGGTCAGAGTGGTCCCTATCCCTTGACTGAGCAGTAACCCTAAAGGGACCATAAATTTGCCTCTCATCCACTGTCTTAGTTACATACCTGTGCTAGTTTACTTTAAAGGTCTGCCAGTTAGAAGGGGAGGGTCTAAAAGTCTTTTAGATCTCTGGCCTTATTATTTCTAACTGCTCCCCCACCACATGGAACAGCTTACTACAGGTCACTGCTGCCTCATCTGTAACAACGCCATGTAAATTACAGACAAAGAGAAAAGAACTTCCAAGCCACCACCATAACTTTGACTTCCTGTGACTACACAGACCATAGAAATATCAATATAAAAATTCCTGAAGAAGGATATTTTGCTTATGAAGGCACTTTAATTGCATACCTTTCTGTGACTTGTAATAACTTCATAGACCATCTGGATGTGCTGCACTCACCTTCCCAGACTCAAGGGAGCTTGCTCACTTGCCTGTTTGCAGCATATTTCCTCCAACATTCTCTATGCAGAGCTTTCCCAAAGGTACATTCCTTATTCCTATTTAAATTGTTAGATAAATCCACAATATTCTTTTTTTAATACTCAATTACAAATCATCTTCCAAGATTGTATTTTTCAACACAGAGAGTGAATAATATGCTTCAAGATTCCCAAGTTTATTACCAGCAAATAACTACGGTTGGTTAAAGATTTTTAAGTATGTTATTCCTACTAAGGGTATATACGTGAAAGAAACAGGTTGTAATGAGTCTTCTTCCGAGAGATTTTATATTTGCCTTTTGTTTGGATTCTTTCACTGTTGAACATTATTATTACCATGAATGTCTTTTCTCTTTGGGATTTAGTTCACCGTTTGCCCCTCTCTCTTTACAGGAGTAAAGGAATATATGTTGTCTTTCCATCCATCCACCACTTCATGATGTGTGTTCATTCCTTCAACAGGTATTCAGCTTGGATTCACCACCTTATTTGTGGCCTCTTTTCCACTGGCCCCTCTGTTGGTTCTGGAGAACAATATATTGAAAATCAGAGTGGACACGTGGAAACTTGACTACCCAGTAGAGTTGCATGGTGCCAGAAAAAGCCCAGGATGTCGGATCGTGGCTGCCCATCATGCAAGGAACAGCAATTCTGGCTGTGTTGGACCAATGTGAGTAAAAAGGCTTCACAGGGTGAAGACCTTGAAAAGTCCAAAAATGCATTAGAGGTGTTTCCTAAGGAATCCAGTGTTGGGTATTGTTTAATATGAGAGGGAGATGCTAACACTATCATCATTATAAACAACATAGTTGTTGTAACTGTAATTATTATTTTTAATATATTTTCTTTATAATTATTATTTGTGACTTACAAGACCTCTTACAGAGGCAGTTGTTAAGAAGTGTGGCCATTATACTGTTGCTGAAGTGTTAATTCAGTAGAAGTATGGTAATAGTATTAATAAGTACTCAATCTTTTGATCCTCTCATGACTGTAAAGGTTACCCAGCAGTGCTTGTATAATGGAGATAGAAATCTATCCATTTAAGGGTTTGTAGAACCTAAAATAAGAGCAGTCATTCCACTATATTTTACTGTATATTCCAGACTATCAGTTTAAAGTGGGAATTACCTGATGAGGCCATATAAACACTTTGTGCATCCCCAAACATTCATTACCTTCCTGGTTCCCTGGGGCAGAGGTTCTTCCAGGGGGTGGTCCCATCTCTCCTCCCCACCCCACTCTTGGCCTTTACTACCCACTGTTGTTCATTAGCTAAGCATCCTCATGCCCTGAATATCTGAGCTGTGAGGGAACAGAACTCAGCTATTAACAAACTGTATTGAATACGACCAGTCTGAAGAGTCTCTCTCCTTCCCTGCCTCCACACCCACAGGGCAACAGGGGGCTCACAACCACAGTGACTCCCATGCCAGTCCATCAGGGAACCTCCTTCCCTAGAAATACTCCTACAACCAGGGCTGT
Source organism: Vicugna pacos (assembly GCF_048564905.1). Taxonomy (NCBI): domain Eukaryota; kingdom Metazoa; phylum Chordata; class Mammalia; order Artiodactyla; family Camelidae; genus Vicugna; species Vicugna pacos. Next base: position 4,727,491 of record NC_133021.1, on the reverse strand, counting down.
TTCCTCCCTTACTTCACTGCCAATTTCACTCCCAGTTTACAGTCCCCAACAAAAGGCTGTGCCAGTTTGAATTTCTTAATCAAGTCACACTGGCCCTGAGTCCCTGGCATTTTCCCATGAGCAGTCATAGAAGAAGAACAGGGCCTGGCAGTGGCTGTGGGCCAGGTTCCTGAGTGAGGGGACTTGCTGGGCACTTCAGGTTTTAGAGTCTGGCCCGAGCTCAGCTCCCAGCATGGCAGATTTCCATCTGCATGATTTCGGGCCAGGCTTCAACAGTTCAGAGCTTCATTTTATCATCTGCAAACAGAATAATTCCCTGCCACATATTTTAAGACTGTTATGTACCATAAAGAGTGCTTAGGGAATTCAGTGAGTCAATGCATGGAAGTCACACAACCTGGTCCTCAGGGAATGTTAGTTATCTTCATTATGCACCATTGATAAAATTGGCTGCACAGACTTGGCCAGGTATCAAAGCTACAGGCACAAGAATTTGACAATATGTCACTGTCTGGATCATAATCACAATTTTACACAGTAAAACAAGATTCCTGGGACCACCTAGCTGTCAGCCCACCTGACTCCCCACCTGAAGAACCCTCAATTTATCGGATTTGCTTGCTACCCCTACTTTTTGGAGAAAGCTGGCAAATCACACACAGTCAATGACTGCTAGGTTATGTCCATTCCCATTCACTCAAATTGCCCCATTGTCAGTATCCACTGTGCTGCAAAACATAGACATTATAATGTTCAGAAATATGACAGTGAGGCCTTTCCAGTTCCACATTCAGAGAAGTATGAATCTGTCATGTTTAATATGTCATATGACACTAAGCAAGGCAGGAAAGTAGGCTCTGTGCTTTAAGAAAATTTTTAGCAACAGCTTTTAAAATTAAAAGTGTTTTTGTTTGACCTTCAGCTAACCAGAAAATTCAATTGATTCTTATTACCCATTACTCAGGTGTCCTGGTTTGGTTGTATTAGGCACTTTTTCCTCATCACCCCAACATGGCTTTGCTCCATCAGCACAGATGGAGTGTCTCCAAGGCTGCTCCGTGTGCATGGGTGTGTTTGTGTACACACGTGCACCCACTGATTGGTGCCACTGATTGATATCCAGGAGTTGTTCTGCCTTATTACTCAGGCATTGCTTTATTATACCATAGAAGACTGCTTTTAGATCATTGATTGTACTATAGACCATCCTCTTGCCCACATTAGGAAATGACATCTTCCAAGACACAGGTCTTGTTTGCTTGTATATATGTATAAGTAAGAATTAAACATGTATGTCATCCCCTCACATATTTAATTTGTGCCTTCCCAATCAAATGTGCATAGTAAAGGCTAACTTCCCATAACAGGAGAACTTTAAGGAAATAAGAAGAAGAAATTAGCCACCAGGGAGAAGATAGGGCATCAAGCAGGAGTTTGGTATCAAATCATTTATTCTAAACCTGCTCTGGCTCAATAAATAAGTGGGATTGACATTGTTGTATCATGCCAGAGCATTTGCTATTGAAGGCCGATTTTAATTTACTTTGATATAAGTGGAAAATTGTGTTGGAACAACATGGGAAATGAATCACAGTGCATCTATCTGTACTCCTGCAGTGTGTCTCAGAGCTGCTTAACTTTGAGGAAAATTATGTTGCCAGGAGACAATAGAATTGTTTTCCTTGTTGGAAATTTTGTAGCTTCCAGAAGCACATCTGCAGGTGATTCTGTAAAAGTCTAGGGTTGAATTAAATAACAGGAAATTTTAACCTATTGAAATCTAGGAGAAGTGAAATATTTTTGCTTACCACCACCACCACCACCACCATCACCACCAGGCAAGCACGTGTACACCCAGAGAGATTTCACATCAGAGGAAATGACACAGCTGGTTCTGTTACTGAGGCCAAACTTGTTCTGCTCATGGCACAACAGTGATAAATAAATAAATCAGGAGTTGAGGTTTTGGGGCAAGGAATAGTAACTTTATTCAGAAAGCTGGCAGACCAAGAAGATGGGGGACTAATGTCCTGGAGAACCATCTTGCCCAAGTCTGAATTCAGGATCCTTTTAAACTAAAAAGGAGAGGGGGTGTGGTTGATTGTGCAAACTTCTTGCTGCAGGCATTCTTTGTTCTTGTAGCCATCCATGTGGGTCAGGCTATGGTGTCCCTGTAAACCTCCAACAAAACAATGGTTATTCCCTATTTTGCAACTTGCCATCTCTGCATAAGTTCAGAAGTGCTAACATCCTTAAAGGTCAGAGCCCCAAGAATAGGCTTTCCTGTAGGTTTTAGGCTAAAGGCAATGTTGTTTTACAAAAGATGCAGAGCCAGAAAGATTAAGCCTGGAAAACAAGGCACAGTGCTTCAAAGTAAAGGAACAGATCCATTATGGCATCAGAATTGTTCTCTATTACAGTTCTAGTTGGGGGAAATTTTGCAATAGAAAATCCCCTTAGTTGTTTTTCTTGCTTTGCCTAAGATCTTGTTTGTTGGCTTGTGGTCTCATGGTGTCTAAACCGTATGTTCAGATGAATACTACTAAAATCATATGGTGCAGAAACATATATGTTCTGCTTCAAAAAATGACTGAAACATTTAGCTTTGTTTATTACCATAGAATTTGGATTGAATCTATTCTCGACTTTCTTCTACCTTCAAACCAGTTTTTTACTGGAGGGTTTATAGCCCAAATTAAAAAATTTTGGAGAAAACTCATGTTATTCATAAAAGCTTTATATCTGAATTTAAGATTAACCCATATTTATACTTTTAACCACAGTAAATTTTGTTAGTTGATCTCTTATGACATTTTTAACTTTGTCCATATAATCTTTTGGAAGTTGAGAGGCTTAGACACTTGATCTAACAAAACAGGTATCATTGCTTGACTCTGTGAATGGAAGAATCCCAGTATAGTTTCCTGCTAGTATATTATATTAAAAATAATAAAGAATTCTTGCTATCTAATAAAGCAACAGACAGAAGCAATACTGAGTGTTTAAAATAAATCAGATTGTGGTTTCACTTATCTAAACAAGTGAAGATAGTATAGGGAAAAATTATGAATTTGAAGGAAAATATATTTTATGCAATTAATATTTTATCTTTAAGAAGTAAATGATTAAAAACCAATTTTTAATCATTTATCTACAAAGGAGTTATATAAAGCCAACATTTTCATAAGTGTTACATATACAAAATGGCTATCTAAATATACATTATTAAAGAATAAATTATACCAAATTGATCTCCAAGGTTGATTGATTTTCATGATATTTCTAATTTTTGATAACATAACTTTCATATAACATATCCAAGTAGCTCTTGAGTTATCCACAGTACCCTAGTCTACAGTTATGTTTACTGTACTTAAAAAATGTAATAGGCAAGGATCAAGCCCTTGCTTTTGAACTGCCAGTGGACTTCTGGATATTCCCTTAAGTTAAAGGTGAAAAGCAAAATAACTGTTCTACTTTAAAGCAGTTGCTCAAAGATTTTAAGACATTCACTGTCTATATTCAGTTTACAGGAAAGAATTAAGTTTTCTGAATCTTAAAAAAAATCTACTGCTGAAAATGAAATTCTGGCATGTCTGTTGACCATAACTATAAAGGCTGTAAATTAATGCTCCCTTTACTGTTTTCTTCCCAGCATAGGACATGATCATCACTTTCACACCAGACACGATCTCCTGTCTGGTGTATTACTGGTCATTCTCTGTCCCAACCAAGGGTGACCACCTGCATGGAGGTGGAGGGACAAAACAACAACACCCTCTGCTATTTCAGCATCATGGACTTCAAAGCAAAAGCAAGGAAAATTCATACATTAGGCTTAGCAACCATACCTCATGCAGGTAAGTTCTGTTTACAGGTGTTTAAAAATGCATTTCATCTTTTGTAAGACTTTTATTGTTATATAATTCTGCTTGGTATCACAGCTGCCAGAGGGTTTTTTTTCAAGTTTTCTTTTTAGATTAACTTAAACAAGGAAAAGATATAAAAGTTAATACAGACCAGAGTTAGAAACTTCAAACCAAACCATAAAGCAACATTTTAAAATGAGAGTTTCAAGTGAGTACAGGGAGGTGGATCCAGGAGAAAACTCTTTTTTTTTCTCTGTTTTATATTTTAGTGCTTTATTTTGTGTTGAAAAGTTTCTTTTTTTCTTCTTTTTCTCTTTTTAAATGTTTTTATTGAGTAATAGTCATTTTACAATGTTGTGTCAAATTCCACTGTAGAACACAATTTCTCAGTTATACATGAACATACATATATTAATTGTCACCTTTTTTTCACTGTGCAGGAGAAAACTCTCATATGTTAGAAATGAAGAAACTCTTATGAGTTCCAAAATGTAAGATGATTCAATTATTCTGAGTAATGTGTTATTTAAGCACACCCTGATGATCCTGAATGATGACAAACTAGCACAGTCACTTAACAAAGCAACACAAAGACAAACAATGTAACATGGTAACCACTAGTTTGTTCTCTATAAGTCTGTTTCTTTTTTGTTATATTCACTAGTTTATAATTTGTTGTATTTTTTAGATTCCATGTATAAGTGATATCATACAGTATTTGTCTTTGTCTGCCTCATTTCACTAAGCATAATACCCTGCAAGTCCATCCATGTTGTTGTAAATGACAAATTTTCATTTTTTATGGCTGATTAGTATTCCATTGTATGTATGTGTGTGTGTATATATGTATCTATATATATACACCAAGGATCAAATGGTAGTTCCATTTTTAGCTTTTTGAGGAACCTCCATACTGTTTTCTACAGTGGCTACACCAATTTACATTCTCACTGACAGCATATGAGGGATTCCTTTTCTCCATATCCCTGCCAACATTTGTTATTTGGGTTCTTTTAGATGACCATTCTGACAGGTATGAGGTGATGCCCCATTGTGGGTTTGATTTGCATTTCTCTGATTATTAGTGGTGGTGAGCATCTTTTCACATGCTTGTTGGCCATCTGTATGTCTTATTTGGCAAAATGTCTATTCAGATCTCCTGCCTAATTTTCAATTGAGTTGTTATACAAATATCGTTTATAATGATATATGTAACAAACATAAAAGCTCCTAAATATATGAAGCAAACATTGACAAAATTGCAGGGAGAAGTAGAAAGCTCTACAATAATAATAGAAGACATCAATAACACACTTTTAATAATAGGTAGAACAACAAGACAGAAGGTCAATAAGGAAATAGGCAGCTTGAACAACATTATAGATCAGTTGAACCTGAGAGAGATATATATAGAAAACTTCACTTCACAAAACAGCAAGACACATTGTTCTCTAGTATATATGGAATATTCTCCAGGTTACACTATATGTCAGGCCACAAAAATGTCTCAATAGATTTAAAGAGATTGAAATCATACAAATAATCTTTTAAATCAAAATGGAATGAAACTAAATATCAGTAGCAGAAAAAAACTGGGAAGATCCACTAATGTGAGGAATTAACACCCTTAAACCACCCATGGGTCAGAGAAGGAACTATAAGAAAATTAAGGAAAACTGAGTCAAATGAAAATGAAAACCTAGCATAAAGAACTTAGGGATTCTGCAAAAGTAGTGCTAAGAAGGAAATTTATACCTGCAAATGCTTATATTAAAAAAAGAACAATTCCCAAATCAACAATTTACACCTTAAAAACTAAAAAAGAACAAATTAAATGCAAAACTAGTAGCAGAAAGTTAATAATAAAGATTCAAGCAGAGATACTCAAAATGAAAACAGAAAAGATACAGAGAAAAATCAATAAAACCAAGAGTTGTTTTATTGAAAACATAAACAAAATTGACAAACTTTTTGCTAGGTTGACTATGGAAAAAGGAAACACAATCAAATAACTAAAATCAAATGAAAGAAGGGATGCTACAATAAATTTTACAAAAATAAAAAGTATTATAATAGCATTATGAAAAATTGTACACCAACAATTTGGCTATCTCAGATGAAATAGACAAATTTCTTGAATCACAAAACCTACCAAGACTGAACCATAAAGAAATAGAAAATCTAAACATCCAAAACTAGTTAGGAGATTGAATCAATGATCAAAAAACTTCCAACAAATAAAGGTCAGGGCCAGAAGACTTCACTTGTGAAGTCTACCAAATATTTACAGAAGAATTAACACTGATTCTCCCCCAAACTCTTCCAAAAAATTGAAGAGGAGGGAGCATTTCCAGACTCATTTTATGGTGTCACCATTACACTGATACCAAATCCTGACAAGGACACTATAAAAATTGCAGAAAAATATCCCTGATGAAAATTCTCAAGAAATTATCAGCAGACAATTTAACAGCACATTTGTAAGTATTATACACTGTGACCAAGTGGAATTTATTCCTGGAATGCAAGAATGGTTCAACATACAAATGTTAATCAATTTAATATACCACAGTAGCAGAAGAAAGGTGAAGGGAATCCATGATCATCTCAATTTATGCAGAAAGAGCATTTGACATAATTTAACACTTTTAATTATGTAAACCCTTAACAAACTAGGAATAAAAGCTAACTACCTCAACATAATAAATGATACATATGAAAAGCCCACAGCTAATATACTCAATGGTGAGGCTGAGGGCTTTCCCTCTAAGAAAGCTTAATAAAGAGACTAAATTCTTCACAAGGAAATTCACAAAATACCATTAAATAGAATAATATTCAAGATTCTCTATATCTTCTTTATAGACCAAAAAAAAATCCAAAACAAAAAACTTACACCAGGAACATAATGATAAGAGTCCCTAGTTGAGGGCAGCAATGAACAGGAGACTACAGTAGACACGTGACTAGATTGTATAGTAGGAAATATTTAGAAACATTACATAAAATTTATATTAGTCAATAGACTCACACAAGTCAATGGAACAGAATAGAAAACCCAGAAATAGCCCCCACCCAAGAACAGGAAGCTGATTTTTGACAAAGATACAAAAAGCAATTTTTGAAAAGTCTTCAACCAATGGTGCTGGGACAATTGGATATGCATAGAAAAAAATGAACCTTGACCTAAGTCTTACACCTTATGAAAAAATAACTCAAAATGAATCACAGACCTTCATGTAAAACATAAATATATCTAGAAAAACATACTCTGATTTCTCAGCATGTTTCCTAGAGAAAGTTTCAAATTAAGGCAGTTTGTGCTGGAAAATACATTTGGAGTGATTGCTCACCTTTTGTATATAGGTAAGCCTGTCATCCTAACAAAGAAAATCTGTTCCCAACAAGGTAGTTGAAGGACAGCTTCCAACAAATTAAGATCCCAGATTGGAACATGTGGAGAAGTGTTCATTCAGCTAGCCAGAATAGCCATGGTATATCTAGAAACAATTACCCTGAAATAAAAGTCAAGTTCTGTAGAGATGGTTTGAAGGTAAAGGAGGTTTGAGCTGGAAAACCGAGTTGGAGAGAGTGCCTCTCATTATGTATTTAGGAAGGCTTGTCAACATAACACAAAAATTTTTGTTCCCAACATGGTAGGTGAATAACAGCTTGCACACACATTTGGATCAAAAAATGGAACATGTGGGAAAGCCTTCATTCAGCTAGACTGAAAGTGAAGGGTACAAGTATAAACAAGGTAAATTCTCAGCAAGCTTCCAAGAGCTGGTTTCAAGGGAAAGGAAGTTTGTGCTGAAAAACCAAGTTAGAGTGAGTGCCTCCCCTTATATATATGTGTAGGCCAGTGTCACTAACCCATAAACTAGGTGTTACCAACAAGGTAGTTGAAGGACGGCTTCCACAGACAATCGGATCCCAGAATGGAACATGTGTAGAAACGATCATTCATCTAGCACAAAGGACAAGGGTACATCTAGAAACACTTACCCTGATTTCTCAGCAAGTTTCCTAAAGACAGTTTCAAGGTAATGGCAGTTTGAACAGGAAAACCGAGTTGGAGAGAGGGCATTTGCTTTTATATACAGGTACACCAGTGCCCCTAACCCAGAAACTCTGTATTCCCAACTAGGTAGTTTAAGGACGGTTTCTAAACACATTTGGATCCCAGAATGGAACATATGCTGAAGAGTTTATTCATCTAGCACAAAGAGAAAGGGTGCATCTAGAAACACTGACTTCTCAGCATGTTTCTGAGAGCAGGTTTAAAGGTAAAGGCAGTTTGCTCTACAAAACTGAGTTGGAGAGAGTGCCTCCCCATATATATATATATATAGCTAGGCCAGTGCCACAGAACTAGAAACCCTGTGTTCCCAAGAAGTTAGTTGAAGGATGGTTTCCACATACAGTCAGATCCCAGAATGGAACATGTGCTTAAGCATTCATTCATCAAGCAGAAATGGCAAGGGTAAATCTAGAAACACTTACTCTGTTTTCTCAGCATGTTTCCTAGTGCCGGTTTCAAGGTAAAGGCAGTTTGTGCTGGAAAACCTGGTTGGAGTGAGTGTCTCCCCTTATAAATATAAGTAGGCCAGTGCCCCTAACCAAGAAACTCTCTGTTCCCAACAAGGTAGGAGAATGAAGCCTTCCACACATAATTGGATCCCAGAATGGAACATGTGGAGAAGTGTTCATTCGTCTAGCACAAAGGACAAGGATATATCTAGAAACACTTACCCTGATTTCTCAGCATGTTTCCTAGTGACGGTTTCAATGTAAAGGAAGTTTGTGCTCAAAAACCATGTCGGAGTGAGTGAATCTGCTTTTATATATATATATATAGGCAGGCAAGTGCCCCTAACCCAGAAACTCTGTATTCCCAACAAAGTTGTTGAAGGATGGCTTCCACACACATTTGGATACCAGAATGGAACATGTGGAGAAGCGTTCATTCATCTAGCACAAAGGGCAAGTGTACATCTGGAAACACTTACCCTCATTTCTAAGCATGCTGCCTAGAGTAGGTTTCAAGGTAAAGGCAGTTTGCACTGGAAAACTGAGTTGGAGTGAGTACCTCCCATAATATACATAGGTTGGCCAGTGCCCCTAACTGAGAACCTCTGTGTTCCCAACAAGCTAGGTAAAGGACAGCTTCCACACACATTCAGTTCCCAGAATGGAACATGTGGAGAAACATTCATTCATCTAGCACAAAGGGCAAGTGTACATCTGGAAACACTTACCCTCATTTCTAAGCATGTTGCCTAGAGTATGTTTCAAGGTAAAGGCAGTTTGCACTGGAAAACTGAGTTGGAGCATGTGCCTCCCCTAATATATATAGGTAGGCTAGTGCCCCTAAACCAGAAACTCTGTGTTCGGATCAAGGTAGGTGAATCATGGTTTCTGCACACATTAGGATCACAGAAGCATTCTTTTATTCTAGCAGAGTGGGCAAGGTTACACGTGGAAATACTTTGCCTGATTTCTCAGCATGTTTCATCGAGCCAGTTTCAAGGTAGAGGCTGTTTGCATTGGAAAATTGAGTTGAAGTGAGTGCCTCCTTTTATATATATAGGTAGCCAAGTGCCCTTAACACAGAAACTCTGTGTTCTGAACAAGGTATGTGAGGAGGGCTTGCACACACATTCGAATGTCAGAATGGAAAATGTGGAGAAACGTTAATTTATCTAGCACAGAGAGCAAGTGTACATCTAGAAACAATTACCCTGATTTCTCAGCATGTTTCCTATAGTCAGTTTCAAGGTAAAGGCAGTCTGTGCTAATAAATGACTTGGAGTGAGGCTCTCCCCTAATATATATAGGTAGGCCAGTGACTCTAACCCAGTAACTCTGTGTTCACAACAAGGTTTCTGAAGGTTGGCTTACACATACATTCGGATCCCAGAATGGAACATGACGAGAATTGTTCTTTAACCTAGCTCAAAAGGGAAAGATATATCTTGAAATACATACCCTGTCTTCTTGGAATGTTTCCTTGAGCTGGTTTCAATGTAAAGGCAGTTTGTTCTGGTAAGTCGAGTTGGATCAAGAGCCTTTCCTTATATATACAGGTTGGCCAGTTCCCCTATCCCAGAAACTCCATGTTAACAAGGTAGGTGAAGGACTGCTTCCACACAGATTAGAAACCCAAAATGGAACATGTGAAGAAGCATTCATTCATCTAGCACAAGGGGAAAGTGTACATCTAGAAACCCATACCCTGATTGCTCAGCATGTTTCCTGGAGCAGATTTTAAGAGAAAGGCAATTTGTGCTGGAAAACCGAGTTGGAGAGAGTGCATACTCATAGGTATGTAAGTAGAGTCCCCCCCCACACACAGAAAGTCTGTGTTCCCAACAAGCTAGGTGAAGGATGGCTTCCAAACACATTCGGATCCTAGAATGGATCATGTGAAGAGGTGTTCATTTGTCTACCATACAGGGCATGGGTATATCTAGAAACACTTACTGTGGTTTCTCAGCATGTTGCCTAGTGACATTTCCAAGGGAAAAGCAGTTTGTGCTGGAAAACAGAGAAGGAATGAGTGACTCCAAACAGGTATGTAAGTAGTGTAGTTCCCCTAACACAGAAACTGTGTTCCCAACAAGCAAGTTGTAGACGGCGTTCACACACATTCAGATTCCAGAGTGGAGCATGTGGAGATGCGTTCATTCATCTATCGTACAGGTAATGGTTATATCTAGAAACACATACTCTGATTTCTCAATAAGTTTCATAGAGCCGATATCAAAGGAATGCCCATTTGTGCTGGAAAACTGACTTTGGTCGAGTGCCTGCCCACAGATATGTAAATGGCATTGCTCTTCTTACCCAGAAACTCTGTGTTCCCAACAGGCTAGTCGAAGGATTACTTCCAAGCATGTTGGGAACTAACATTGGAGTATGTGGGGATGAGTTAATTCAACTAGCATACATAGCATGGGTATATCTAGAAACACATCTGATTTCTCAGCATCTTTCGTAGAGCCGTTTTCAAGGAAAAGGCAGTTTGCACTGGAAAACCGAGTTGGAGTGAGTGCCTTTATATAGATATGTAAGAAGTGTAGATCCCTGAACACAGAAATCTGTGTTCCCAACAATCCAGATGAAGGACGTCTTCCACAAACATTCGGATCCCAGAATGAACCATGTGGAGATACCTTCATTCATCTAGCATACAGGGCATGAGTCCATGTAGAAACACTCTCTGAATTCTCAGCATTTATCCTAAAGCCGGTATTAATGGAAAGACAGTTTGCACTGAAAAACCGAGTTGCAGCATGTGCCTACCCATAAATATATAAGTAGTGTAATTCCCCTAAGACAGAAACTCCATGTTCCCAACAAGCTAGGTGAAGGACAGCTTCCACTTACATTTGGATCCCAGAGTGGAGTATGTGGAGAGACTTTCATTCATCTAGCATACAGGGCATGAATATGTCTAGAAACACTCTGATTTCTCAGCAAGTTTCATAGAGCCAGTTTCAAGTGAAATGTATTTTGTGCTGGAAAACAGAGTTGGAGCCAGTTCCTTCTCATAGATATGTAGGCAGCTTACTTCCCCTAAAACAGAAACTCTGTGATCCCAGCAATCTAGGTGAAGGATGGCTTCCACACACATTCTGATCCCAGAATGGAGTATGTGGAGAGGCGTTCATTCATCTAGCATACAGGGCATGGGTACATCTAGAAACACTCAGCATGTTCCCTAGAGCTGGGTTCAGGGGAAATGCAGTTTTCACTGGAAAACTGAGTTGGAGCAGATGCCTCCACATACGTATGTAAATAGCACAGTTTCCCTAATACAGAATCTCTGTGTTCCCAACAAGCTAGGTGAAGGACAGCTTCCAAATACATAGGGATCTAAGAATGGAATATGTGGGGAGGCATTCATTCAACTAGCATACATCACATGGGTATATCTAGAAACACTTACTCTCATTTCTCAGTGTCTCTCATAGAGTCATTTTCAAGGGAAAGGTGGTTTGCGAAGGAAAACTCAGTGGAGCGAGTGCCTTTCCATACTAATTTAAGTAGTGTAGATCCCCTAACCAATAAACTATATGTTCCCAACAATCTAGGTAAAGAACTACTACCATACACTTTTGAATTCCAGAATGGAGCATGTGGAAAGGCATTCATTCATCTAGCATACAGGATATGAGTACATCTAGAAACACTCTCATTTCTCAGCATGTTTCTTAGAGCCAGTTTCAAGGGAAAGATAGTTTGCACTGGAAAACCAAGTTGGAGTGAGTGCTTCCCCATAGATATGTAAGTAGCATAGTTTCCATAAGCCAGAAACTCTATGTTCCCAATAAGCTAGGTGAAGGATGGCTTCCAAATATATAGGGATCTAAGAATGAAGTATGTGGGGAGGTGATTATTCAACTAGCGTAGATCACATGGGTATATCTCGAAACACTTACTCTCATTTCTCAGCATCCTTCATAGAGCCGTTTTCAAGGGAAAGGCAGTTTGTGATGGAAAACTGAGTGGAGGGAGTGCCTCTCCATAGGTATGTAAGTAGTGTAGTTCCCCTAAGATAGAAACTCTATATTGCAGACAATCTAGGTGAAGGATGGCTTCCACACACGTTCAGATCCCAGAATGGAGCATGTGGAAAGGCATTCATTTATGTAGCATTCAAAGTATGAATATATCTAGAAACACTTACTCTGATTTATCAGCATGATTCCTAAACCTGATTTCAAAGGAAAGGCATTTTGCACTGGAAAACTGATTTGGACCCAGTGCCTCCCCATAGGTATGAATATAGCTGAATTCTCCTAACACAGAAACTCTGTGTTCCCAACAAGCTCGGTGAAAGAAGTCTTCCACAGCCATACAGATCCCAGAATGGAGCACGGCAAAATCCATTCATTCATCTAGCAAACAGGGCATGGGTACGTGTAGGAACACTTACTCTGACCGTTCATCATGTTTTCTAAAACAGGTTTCAAGGGAAAGGCTGTTTGCATTGGAAAATCTGGTTGGATCAAATGCATGCCCATAGATATATAAGTAGCCTAGTTCCCATAACACAGAAATTATGTGTTGGCAACAAGCTAGGTGAAGGACAGCTTCCACACACATTTGGATCCCAAAATGGAGCATGTGAAGAAGCGTTCATTCATCTAGTATACAGGGCATGGGTACATCTAGAAACACTTTGATTTCTCAGCATGTTTCCAAGAGCCAGTTTCAAGGGAAAGGAAGTTTACCCTGGAAAAGTGAGTTGGAGTATCTCCTCATTGATATGTAAGCACAGTAGATCCTCTAACACAGGAACTTAGAGTTCTCAATAATTTAGATGAAGAATGGCTGCCACACACATTCGAATCCCAGAATGGAGCATGTAGAGAGGTGTTCATTCATCTGTCATATATTTAATTGTTATATCTAGAAACACATACTCTGATAACTCAAAATGCTTCTTAAAGCCAATTTCAAAGGAAAGGCCGTTTGCCCTGGAAAACTGAGTTTGAATGAGTTCCTGCCCACAGATATGTAAGTGGCATTGTTACCCTAACAGAAACTCTGTGTTCCCAACAAGTTAGGTGAAGGATTGTTTCCAAACATATTGCAATCTAAGAATAGAGGATGTGGGGAGGCATTCATTCAAATAGCATACATAGCATGGTTATATATAGAAACACTTACTCTGATTTCTATGCATCTGTCCTAGAGCCGGTTTCAAGGGAAAGACACTTTGTGCTGGAAAACCGAGTTGGAGCAACTGCCTCTCCATAGGTATGTAAGTAGCGTAGTACCCCTAACAGAAACTCTTTGTTCCCAAAAAGTTAGGTGAAGGATGGCTTCCACACACATTCGGATCCCAGAATACAACATGTGGAGGGACCTTCATTCATCTAGGATACAGAGCATGGGTACAACTAGGAACAATTACCTTGAAATCTCAGCATGTTTCCTTGTGCTGGGTTAAGAGAAAGTCAGTTTGTGCTGGGAAAAAGAGTTGGGGGGTACCTACACAATTGTATGTAAGTAGTGTAGTTCCCCTAACCCAGAATCTCTGTTTTCCCAACAAGCTAGGTGAAGGATGGTTTCTTCAAATACTCGGATTCCATAATGGAGCATGTGGAGAGGTGTTCATTCATCCAGCATATAGGGAATGTGTACATCTAGAAACACTTACTATGATTTCTCAGCATGTTCCCTAGTGTCAGTTTTAAGGGAAAAGCATTTTGTGCTGGAACACCAAGTTGGAGTGAGTGAATACCCATAGGTGTGCAAGTAGTGTAGATCCCCTAGCCCAGAAACTCTGTGTTACCAACAATCTAGGTGAAGGACAGCATCCACACACATTCAGATCCCACAATGGAGCATATGGAGATGTGTTCTTACATCTAGCATACAGGGCATGGGCACATCCAGAAACCCTTACTCTGATTTCTCAGCATGTTTCCTAGAGCCAGTTTCAAGGGAAAGGCAATTTCCATTGGAAAACCAAGCTGGAGTGAGTGCATGCCCATAGGTGTGTAAGTAGCGTAGATCCCCTAGACCAGTAACTCTATGTTCCCAACAAGCTAGGTGAAAGATGGCGTCCACACACTTTCAGATCCCAGAATGGAGCATGTGGAGAGGCATTCATTAATCTATCATACAGGAAATGGTTATATCTAAAACACATACTCTGATTTCTCAGCATGTTTCCTACAGCCGTTTTCAAGTTTAAGGCAGTTTGTGCAGGAATACCGAGTTGGAGTGAATGCCTCCCCATATATATGTAAGCAGTGCACTCCCCTAACACAGAAACTCTCTGTTCCCTACAAGACAGGTGAAGGATGGCTTCTACACACATTTGGATCACAAAAAGGAACATGCGGAGAGGCGTTCACTCATTAAGCATACATTTCTTGGGTATATCTAGAAACATACACTGATTTCTCCACATGTTTCCTACTACCTTTCTTAAGGGACAGGCAGCTTGCCCTGGAAAACCGAGTTTGAGCAAGTGCTTCCCCATAGATATTTATGTGGTATTTTTCCTGTAACACAGAAAATCTTTGTTCTCAAAAAGCTAGGTGAACTATGGCTTCCAAACACATTCGGATCCCATTATGGAGCATGTGGAGATGATTTCTTACATCTAGCATACAGGGCACGAGTATTTCTAGAAACAACCACTATGATTTCTCCGCATGTTTCCTAGACCCGATTTCCAAGAAAGGAATTTTATGCTGGAAAACAGACTTGGTGTCAGTGTCTCATCATTGATATGAATGTAGCTTAGTTCTCCTAACACAGAAACTCTGTGTTCCCAACAAGCTAGGTGAAGGAGGTCTTCCACATTCATACACATCCCAGAGTGGAGCATGGGATGAGCCATTGAATCATCTAGCATAAACAGCATGGGTACATGTAGAATCACTTACAATGAATTTTCAGTATGTTTTCTAGAACAGGTTACAAGGGAAAGGCACTTTGGCTGTAAAACTGAGATGGGTCAGTTCATGCCTATAGATATATAAGTAGCATAGTTTTCATAACCAGAATCTCCATGTTGCCAACAAGCTAAGAGAAGGATGGCTTCCACAAACATTCAGATACTTAAATGAAGCATGTGCAGAGGCATTGTTTCATCTAGCTTACAGATGCATATAGATGCAGCAAAGCCTCTCTACTTGTTCCATTCTCAGATCTGAATGTGTGTGGAAGCCTTTCTTCAACTACTTGTTGGGAACACAGTTTATCCTTCAGGGATATAACACTATTTCCATATCTATTGGGAGACACTCACTCCAACTCGGTTTTCTAGTGCAAAATGCCTTTCCTTGCAAACTGGCTCTTGATAACATGTGGAGAAATCAAAGTAAGTGTTGTGAGATGTACCCAGCCCCTGATGCTAGATACAGCAACGCCTCTATCCTTGTTTCATTCTCAGATCTGAATGTGTGAGGAAGCCGTCCTTGACCTTCCTTGTTGGGAACAGAGTTTCTGTTTGCGGGGAAGTATACTACTACCATATGTATTGGGAGACACATGCTCTAACTGGTTTTCCAGCAGAAACTGCCTTTTTTTGCAAACCAGCTCCAGGAAACATGCTGAGAAATAACAGTCAGTGTTTCTAGATGTCCCCCAGCACTTGATGCTAGAAGGAGCAACACCTATCTCTTTCTAACTTTCTCAGATCTGAATGTGTGTGGAAGCCGTACTTCACTTACCTTGCTGAGAACACTGAGTATCTGCTTGAGAGGAACTATGCCACTTATATATACATGGGGAGGTGCTCACTCCAACCTGGTTTTCCAGTGCAAACTGCCTTTCCTTGCAAACCAGCTCTAGGAAAAATGCTGAGAAATCACAGATCGTGTTTCCTGATGTCTCCCAGCCCTTGATGCTAGAAGCAGCAATGCCTCTATCCTTGTTCCATTCTCTGATATGAATGTGTGTGGAAGCAGCCCTTCACCTACCTTGTCGAGAACCCAGAGATTCTGCTTGAGGGGCACTACGTGACTTACATATCTAGTGGGAGGCCCTCGCTCCAACCCACTGTTTGAAAGGAAACTGCTTTTCCTTGCAAACCGGCTCTAGGAAACATGCTGAGAGATTGCAGTCAGTGTTTCTAGATGTCCCCCAGCCCTTAATGCTAGATGCAGCAATGCCACTCTCCCTGTTCCATTCTCAGATATGAATGTGTGTTGCGGCTGTCCTTCAGCTAGCTTGTTGGGAACACAGAGTTACTGTTTGAGGGGAAACATGCTAATTACATATCTATTGGGAGGCATTCACTCCAACTCGGCTTTCCATTGCAAACTGCCTTTTGGTGCCAACATGTTCTAGCAAAAATGTTGAGAGATCACAGTCACTGTTACTTGGTGTCACCCAGCCCTTAATGCTAGATGCAACAAAGCCTCTGTCCTTGTTCCATTCTCAAATCTGAATGTGTATGGAACCAGCTCTT
The DNA here is from genome assembly GCF_048564905.1 of Vicugna pacos. NCBI lineage: Eukaryota > Metazoa > Chordata > Mammalia > Artiodactyla > Camelidae > Vicugna > Vicugna pacos. The sequence continues at coordinate 4,710,679 of NC_133021.1, read as the reverse complement.
CACCTATCTTGTTGGGAACATAGACATTCTGCTTGAGGTGTGCTATGCTACTTACATATCTATGGGGAAGCCCCAGCTCCAACTCATGTTTCTAGTAGAAACTCCCTTTCCTTACATACTGGCTCTAGGATACATGATGGTAGATCACATACAGCGTTTCTAGATGTTCCCCAACCCTTGATGCTAGATGCAGCAAGGCCTCTCTCTTTGTTCCATTCTCAGATCTGAATGTGTGTGGAAGCCGTCCTTCACCTATCTTGTTGGGAACATAGACATTCCCCTTGAGGTGAACTACACTATTTACATATATATGGGGAGGCACTTGCTCCAACTCGGTTTTCCAGTGAAAACTGTCTTTCCTTGTAAACTGGCACTAGGAAACATGCTGAGAAATGACAGTCGTTCTTTCTACATGTCCCACAGCCCTTGATGCTTGATGCAGCAATGCCTCTCTCCTTGTTCCATTCTCAGATCTGAATGTGCTGGAAGTCTTTCTTCACCTTCCTTGTTGGGAACACAGATTTTTGGTTTGTGGGAAACTATGTGACTTATATATCTATTCAAAGGGACTCACTCCTACCTTGTTTTCCAGCGCAAAATACCTTTCCTTGCAATCCAGCTCCAGGATACATGCTGAGAGTCAGAGTCAGTGTTTCTTGCTGTCTTCCAGCCCTTGATGTTAAATGCAGCAATGCCTCTCTCCTTGTTCCATTCTCAGGTTTGACTGTGTGAGGAAGCCTTCCTTCAGCTACCTTGTAGGGAACAAAAGTTTCTGCTTGAGGGGAAATATGTGACTTAAATATCTATGAGGAAGCCATCACTGGAAATCAATTTTCAGTCCAAACTACCTTTCCTTGCAAACTGGCTCTAAGAAACATGCTGATATATCAGAGTCAGTGTTTCTAGATGTCCTGCAGCCCTCGATGTTAGATGCAGCAAAGCCTCTCTCATTGTTCCATTCTCATATCTTAATGTGTGAGGAAGCCATCCTTGACCTTCCTTGTTGGGAACACAAAGTTTCTGCTTGAAAGGAAGGACACTACTACCATATTGATTGGGAGAGACTTGCTCCAACTGGATTTCCAGTGGAAATTACTTTTTCTTGCAAACCGGCTCTAGGAAACATGCTGAGAAATCAGTCAGTGTTTCTATATGTTCCCCACCCCATGATGCTAGATGCAGTAATGCCTGTCTCCTTGTTCAGGTCTCAGATTTGAATGTATGTGGAAGCTGTCTTCATCTAACTTGTTGGGAACAAAGAGTTTCTGCTTGAGGGTAACTATGTGACTTACATATCAAGGGGTAGGTCCTCGCTCCAACTCTCTTTTCCAGTGGAAACTGCCTTTCCTTGCAAAACGATTCTAGGAAACATGTTGGTAGATCAAAGATAGTGTTTCTAGAAGTTCCCCAACCTTGATGCTAGATGCAGCAAAACCTCTCTCCTTGTTCCATTCTCAGATCTGACTGTGTGTGGAAGCCCTCCTTCAAATAAATTGTTGGAACACAGAGCTTCTGCTTGAGGGGAACTACGTGACTTAAATCTCTGGGCATGCCCTTGCTGCAACTCGACTTTCCAGTGCAAACAACCTTTCCTTGCAAACCGGCTCTAAGAAACATGCTGAGAGATCACAGTCAGTGTTTCTAGATGTCCCCCAGTCCTTGATTCTAGATGCAGCAATGCCTTTCTCCTTGTTCCATTTTCAGCTTTGAATGTGATTGGAGTCCTTCCTTCACTTACCTTGTTGGGAACAGCAAGATTCTGCCTGAGGGATACTATTCTACTTACAAATCTGTTGGAAGACACTAGCTCCAACTCTGCTTTCCATTGCAAACTGCCTTTCCTTCCAAACAGAATCTAGGAAAAGTGCTGAGCATTCACAGTCATTGTTTCTTGGTGTCACCCATCATTTAATGCTACATGCAACATTGCCTCTCTCCTTGTTCTATTTTCAGATCAGAATGTGTGTGGAAGTCATGCTTCCCCTACCTTGTTGGGAACACAGAGTTTCTGTTTGAGGTAATCTGCACTACTTATGTATCAAAGGGGAGGCACTCTCTCCAACACCGTTTTCAAGCAAACTGCCTTTCCTTGCAAGCCAGCTCTAGGAAACATGCTGAGATATCACAGTCAGTGTTTCTAGATGTCCCCAAGCCCTTGATGCTAGATGCAGTAACACCTCCCTCCTTGTTCCATTCTCAAATCTCAATGTGTGTGGAAGCCGTCCTTCACCTACCTTGCTGGGAATACAGATTTTCTGCTTTAGGGGCACTAGAATTCTTGCATATATATGGGAAGACACTCTCTCCAACTTAGTTGTCAGTGCAAACTGCCTTTCTTTACAAACTGGCTCAAGGAAATATGCAGAGAGATCACAGTCACTGTTTCTAGATATCCCCCAGCCCTTGATGCTTGACCCAGCAACAACTCTTTTCTTTTATCATTCTCAGATCTGAATGTGTGTGGAAGCTGTCCATCACTTACCTTGTTGGGAACACAGAGTTTCTGCTTACATATCTATTGGGAGGCACCCGCTATTACTTGGTATTCCCGTGTATACTGCCTTTCCTTGCAAACTGGTTCTAGGAAACATGCTGAGACATCACAGTTAGTGTTTCTATATGTCCCCCAGGTCTTTATGATATATGCAGGAACACCACTCTCCTTATTATATTCTCAGATCTGAAAGTGTGGAAGTCGTCCTTCACTTGCCTTTTTGTGAACACAGTTTCTGCTTGAGGGGAACTACAGTATATTCAAATCCATGGGGAGTCTCTTTCTCCAACTCGGTTTTCCAGTGCAAACTGCCTTTCCTTGCAAATTGGCTCTAGGAAACATGCTCACAAATCACAGTCGGTGTTTCTATATGTCCCCAGACCTTTATGCAAGATGCAGCAACGCCTCTCTCCTTGTTCCATTCTCAGACCTGAATGTGTGGAAGATGTCCTTCACCTAGCTTGTAGGGAACACAGAGTTTCTGTTTGAGGGGAACTACGCTAATTAAATATCCATGGGGAGGCCCCTGCTCCAACTCAGTTTTCCAGTGCAAACTGACTTTCCTTACAATCTGGCTCTAGGAAACATGCTGAGAAATCACAGTATGTGTGTCTAAATATTCCCCAGCCATTGATACTACATGCAACAACGCCATTCTTCTTGTTCCATTCTCAGATCTGAATGTGTGTGGAAATCGTCCTTATCCTACCTTGTTGGGAACACATAGTTTCTGCTTGAAGGGAACAAAGCAACTTACATTTCTACAGGAAGCAGCTCCTTCTACTCATTTTCCCAGTGTAAACTGACTTTCCTTGCAAACCGACTCTAGGAAACATCTGAGAAATCACAGTCAGTGTTTATACATGACGCCCAGCCCTTGATGCTAGGTGCAGCAATGCCTCTTTTCTTGTTCCATTCTAAGATCTGAATGTGTGTGGAAGCCGTCCTTCACCTACCTTGTTGGGAACACGGGTTTTCTGTGTTACAGGGTCAGACATACCTATATATATAAGGGGAGGCACTCACTCCAACCTAGTTTTCTGGTGAAAAATGACTTTACCTTGAAACCGGCTCTAGTTAACATGCTGAGAATTCTGGGTGGTGTTTCTAGGTGTACCAATGCCCTTTAGGCTAGCTGAATGAACGCTTCTCCACATGATTCATTCTGGGATCCAAATGTGCATGGAAGCGGTCCTTCACAAACCTTGCTGGGATCATAGACTTTCTGTGTTATGAAGACAGTCCTACCTATCTATATAAGAGGAGGCACTCACTCTCACTCAGTTTTCCAGCTTAAACAGCCTTTGTCTTGAAACTGGCTCTAGGAAAAAAGCTGAGAAATATGGGTAAGTGTTAGAAACACTTGCCCTTTAGGCTACCTGAATGAATTCTTCTCCACATATCCATTCTGGGATCCAATGTGTATGCACTCCAGCCTTCACCTAACTTGTAGGGAACACAGATTATGTGTTAGGGAGACAGGCCTACCCATATATATATATATAAGGGGAAGCATTAGCTCCAGCTCGGCTTTCCAATGCAAGCTATCTTTAACTGAAACCGGACCTAGAAACATGCTGAAAAATCTGGGTCAGTGTTTCTAGATGTACCCTTGTACTTTAGGCTAGCTCAAGGAATATATCTCAACATGTTCTCTTCTGGGATCTGAATGTGTGTGGAAACTTTCCTTCACCTACATTGTGTGCAGAGAGATTCTGTTTTATGGAGAACAGGCCTACCTATATATATAAGGGGTGGCACTTGCTCCAACTCCGTTTTCTATTGCAAACTTCCTTTTCCTTGAAACAGGCCCCAAGAATCATGGTTAGAAATGAGAGTAACTGTTTGTAGATGTACCTTTGCCCTTTAGGCTAGTTGAATGTATGCCTCTCCACATATTAAAATCTTGGAACTGAGGAAGCCAATATGGTGGAATAGAAGGATACTCATAGCTCACCCTCTCCCACAAATGCACCAAGACTCACATCCATAGTCCCACTCAGCCAACCAGAGCACCTGTGGAACTCCAACAGAATATTGTCCTCTTCAAAAGATAGAGACTCCAAAAATCTGGTAGGAGAAAAGGAAAAAAGAAAGAAGAAAAGGCAAAGCAGAGTGGGACGGCTCCTGTGGGGAGGGAGCAGCAAAGAAGGACTGGTGCTAGTTTGGTGGGTCTCCCCTCTCCAAATGAGAGACCAGCAGGAGAGAGGGGGAGCCTCTGAGGCTTGGATCTGTACAGAGCAGCCCTTGACCAACAGAACTAAGTTAAACAGGCACAGGGGTGCCCCGCAACACCCAGCCCGAGACACGGGCCAGCAGCCAGGGCCAGGACCAGACAGCCCAAGGCAGGTGGAGGACAGGGGCAGCTGCACTGAGGCAGTCCCAGGGGACTGCAGAGGGCCGTTCACCATGGGTGTGGGTGCACAGGGCAGAACAACCTGGGCCCTCCATAAAACAACACAGTTGACATACCCTGGGGGTGAAGGATGCATAACCTCAAATATGAAAATCCACAGAAAGATTTCAGGTGAAGATAGGCTGGCCTCAGGCACAGCCACCATATCCTCCAGTGCTTAGCACCCATGTGGGATTGGGGGCAAAACCTGCATCCACACCTAAGGACTTAGCAGCCTCAAGGGCCAGGCAGAGACTTAACGACAGCCTGAGGCAGATAGAATCTTTCCGTCCTGGTCCCTCAGAAAACTTGCTCTGCCAAGACAAACAAGGAGCTGGGTTTTGGCCCTCAGCAGGGACAGGGATGTTCCTCAGTCTTCCCCAAGCCCACCTGCGGAACACCGACCCGAGGCGGAGAGCACAGCAGGACAAAGTAGCAAAGCGACTGGCACCAGGAGAAGGAGGGTGGCCCCTGAATTATGGGCAGGAACGCAGCCCCTGACCACAGTGCTGGGAGGGGGAGTGACCCACCCTTCTACCTGGCCAGTCTGCAAAATCTGACTGTGGCATCAGGAGGGGCAATGACTTGCCCGCCCACAGCAAAGGAGAGCTGCACCTGACTCAGTGTTGGCAGGAGGCACAATCCGCTTGCTGACAGGCACTGGGAGCAGCACAGACAAGAGTGCCAATGGAGGGCCTCTGGAAACAGCAAGCTGAGCTTCCAAAACAGGACAAAGACAGAAAGATCTCATATCAAAAGCACACAGTCTACAGGAGAACACTGAGCACCTCCTTTTTTGTTTTTTTAAATCTGTTTTTACCTGTTCTATTTTCTATCACCCTTTTAATTTTTACTTCTTAATTCATTTTTATTTCTCTTGTCTTTGATGTCCTGTTATTGATTACACACAGGTTTCAGTACATCTTTTCCACTTTTCTCCTTTTTTGTAAAGGTTTTTAAATGACATCTCAACCCAATTGCTATTCTGCTTCAACTTGCTCTTCTATCATTCATTATACACTCTTTTCAAACCTTTTCTCTCCATTCTTTTAAAATTCTTTCTCTCTTTTTTTTTCTAATTCTTATTCCTATAGAGGCATTAGATAGATAAACTCCTTAAGGACCACAATAGATAACTGATACTCCATAAACCACAGTGCCAGAGAGGCATGAGCATGATGAAGAAGCAGAGAAACCATCCCCAATTAAAAGACCAAGAGAAATCCCCTGAAAAAAGTTCAATGAAACAGAAATTGATAGCCTACTAGATCAACATTTCAAAAAAGGAGTGATCAAAGTATTGAGGGAACTAAAAGAGATAGTGTTTAGAGAAATAAAATATGCCAAAAATGAAATTGAAGCTACAAAGAAGAGCCAAGTAGAATTGATAAACTCATTGACTTAGATGAGGAATGATCTAATGGCTGAGCAAACCAGACTAGAAAATGAAGAGGAACGAATTAGTGACCTAGAAGACAGGAAAATAGAAAGCACCCAATGAGAAGAGCTACAAGATAAACAAATTAAAATAAATGAAAATGACATAAGGGACCTATGGGATAATATAAAGCATCCCAACCTTTGCATAATAGGGGTCCCAGAAGGGGGAGAAAGATCAAAGGATATTGAAAAGGTTTTTGAAGAAATCATGACTGAAAACTTCTCAAACTTAAAGAAGGAAACAGATATCCATGTATAGGAAGCTCAGAGGGTCCCAAACAAGAACCCAAAAAGAACCACACCAAGACATATCATAATCATGATGGCCAGAGTCAAGGATAAAGATATTATCCTAAAGGCAGCAAGAGAAAAGCAAAGAGTGAGTTACAAGGGAACTGCCATAAGACTTTCAGCTGATTACTTTACATAATCACTAGAGGCCAGAAGGGAGTGGCAAAATATATTCAAAGTCTTGAATGAAAAAATGATGCAGGCTAGGATACTTTATCCAGCAAGGCTATCCTTTAGGATAGAAGGAGAGACAAAGAATTTCACAGACAAGAAAAAACTACAAGAGTTTAGCAACACTAAGCCCATGCTAAAAGAAATATTGAAAGCTCTACTCTAAATAGAAAAGCAGCAGGATGCTACAGAAATGAGAAACTCACAACTGTAAAGGTGATAACTCATGAATTACAAATAAAATAAACACAAAATTATAAAAGAAGGCATATAAATCATTGAGAGTGGGAGAGGGAGGCAGGAAAATATAGAAATTTTTTTCTTTTTTAAATTTCTTGTTCTGGGTAGAATGGGGTTGAGATCTTGTTACTATCAGCTTAATAAAAACAGTTTTAGTAATGGGTAAATAGACTTAAAAAAAGGATAACCACAAGCCAAAAACTTACAAGGGGGTCACTAAAGCTAAATAAAATTCATGATAATATAAAGGAAAATTACCATACCACAAAAGAGAGGAAGAAAGGAACAAAGAGGAAATACCAAGTCAACTGCAAAGATAAGTTCAAAATGGCAATAAACACTCATCTGTCATTAATTACTGTAAATGTTTTTGACTAATGCTCCAGTCAAAAGACACTGAGTGGCAGACAGGATAATAAAGCAAGAACCTTCAATATACTGCATTCAAGAGACCCACTTCAGGGAGAAGGACACATATAGATTGAGGGTGAAAGGGTGGAAAAGAATAATCCATGCAAATGGAAAAGCCAAAAACTCAGGTGTTGCAGTACTGATTTCAGAAAAAAAAGACATTAAAACAAAGGCCATAAAGAAGGACAGTTTATAATGATTAAAGGAGTGATACAAGATGAGGATATTACACTCATTAATATATATGCACCCAATATAGGAGCACCTAACTACATAAAACAATTACTAACAGAGATAAAGGGAGATATTGATGAGAATACAATCATAGTTGGAGATTTTAACACCACATTAACATCACTAGACAGCTCTTCCAGACAGAAAATAAATAATGCAACAGAGAAATTAAATAATACAATAGAAAAATTATATTTGGTGGATATTTTCAGAGAATTACACTCCCCAAAAATAGGATATACATTCGTTTCAAGTGCACATGGAATATCTTTCAGGATTGATCATGTACTTGGGCACAAAAGAAACCTCAACAATTTTAAGAAGATAGAAATTATCTCAAGTGTCTTTACTGACAACAATGCCATGAAACTAGAAATCAACAACAAAGAATCAAAAGAGAAGAAAAGGAAAGCTTGGACTTTAAACAAAATGTTATTTAAAAAATGGGTCAATGAGGAAGTGAAAGCTGAAATTAAAAAATACCCTGAGACAAATGACAGTGAAAGCACAGCCACACAAATTTATGGGACACAGCAAAGGCAGTGCTAAGAGGGAAGTTTATAGCGATACAGCCCTTCCTCTAAAAAGAAGAAAAACCTCAAAGACACAATTTAACCCACCAGCTGAATGAACTAGAAAAAGAAGACAAAAAAACTCTAAAAGGCAGCAGAAGGAAGGAAATTATAAAGATTAGGGAGGAAATAAAGGAAATAGAGATTAACAAGACCATAGGTAAAATCAACCAAACCACAAGCTGGTTTTTGGAAAAGGAAATAAAATCGATAAGCCTCTGGCCAAACTCACAAAGAAGAAAAAAGAGAGAGCACAAATTAGCAAAAAATAAAGGAAATGCAGAAATTGCAACAAATAAAAAAGAAATACAGAATATCATATGAGAATATTATGAAAAACTATATGTAACCAAACTGGATAACCTAGAGGAGATGGACAAGTTTCTGGAAATATTCTGTCCACTAAGACTGAACCAAGAAATAACTGACCACTTGAACAAACCGATCACTAGAAATGAAATTTAATTTGCAATAAGAAACCTCCCTATAAATAAAAATCCAGGACCGGATGGCTTCACCGGGGAATTGTACCAAACATTCAAAGAAGAACTGATACCAATCCTTCTCAAACACTTCCAGAAGATTGAAAAGTAGGGAATGCTCCCAAACTCATTCTATAAAGCCACCATCACCCTGATACCACAACCAGGCAAAGACATTACCAAAAAAGAAAATTATAGGCCAATATCACTGATGAACATAGATGCCAAAATCCTCATCAAAATATTAGCAAATAGAATCCAAAAACACATAAAAAAGATTATACATCATGACCAAGTGGCGTTCATCCCAGGGACACAAGGCTGGTTCAACATATGCAAATCAATCAATGTAATACATCACATCAACAAGAGAAAAGACAAAAACCACATTATCATCTCAATCGATGCAGAAAAAGCATTTGATAAAACTCAACACCCATTTATGATAAAAACTGCCACCAAAGTATGTATAGAAGGAACATATCTCAACATAATAAAAGGTATATATGACAAACCTACAGCCACAATAGTACTCAATGGTGAAAAACTCAAAAGCTTCCCACTAAAATCTGGGACAAGGATGCCCACTATCACCACTCCTATTCATCATAGTCTTGGAAGTCCTAGCCACAGCAGTCAGGCAAGAGAGAGAAATAAAAGGGATCCACATTGGAAAAGAAGAAGTAAAAGTGTCACTATATGCTGATGACAAGTTACTATATATAGAAAACCCTAAAAGGTCCACAAAAAAGCTACTAGAGCTGATCGAAGAATTCAGCAAGGTAGCAGGTTATAAGATTAACATTCAAATAGCTGTTGAATTTCTTTACACTGATTATGAATCAACAGAGAAAGAAAGTAAGGAAACAATCCTTTTTAAAATAGTATCCAAAGTAATAAAATAACAAGGAACAAATCTAACCAAGGAGGTGAAAGAATTATACACAGAACACTATGAACCAATGATGAAGGATGTTTCCATGTCTTGGCTATTGTAGGTAATGCTACTATGAACATTGGGATGCAGGTGTCACCTACAGCCTAAATGTCCATTAACAAATGACTGGATAAAGAAGATGTGGTATATATATATACAATGGAATACAACTCAACAAGAAAAAGTGACAACATAATGCCATTTGCAGCAACATGGATGTTCGTGGAGAATGTCATTAAAGTGAAGTAAGCCAGAAAGAGAAAGAAAAATACCATATGAGATTGCTCATCTGTGGAATGTAAAAAAAAACAAAACAAAAAACCAAAAAACCCCCCCAAAAAACCAAAAAACAAAAAAAAGCATAAATACAAACAGAAGTAGACTCACAGACATAGAATACAAACTTGTGATTGCCAAGGGGGCAGGGGGTGGTAAGAGATAGACTGGGATTTCAGAGTTTTAGAATAGATGAAAAAGATTACACTGTACAGCACAGGGAAATATATACAGGATCTTATGGTAGCTCACAGAGAAAAAAATGTGACAATCAATATATATATGTTCATGTATAACTGAAAAAATTGTGCTCTACACAGGAAATTCACACAACATTGTAAAATGATTATAAATCAATAAAAAATTTAAAAAAAATTGATGAAGGAAATTAAAGAAGACTTTAAAAATTGGAAAGATATCCCATGCTCTTGGATTGAAAGAATCAACATTGTTAAAATGGTCACACTGCCCAAGGCAATCTACAGATTTAATGCAATCCCTATCCAATTACCCAGGACATATTTCACAGAACTAGAATAAATCATAATAAAATATATATGGAACCATCAAAGACCTAGAATTACCAAAGCATTACTGAAGAGAAAGAAAGAGGCTGGAGGAATCATTCTCCCAGACTTCAGACAATACTATAGAGCTACAGTCATTAAGACAGCATGGTATTGGTACAAAAACAGACATATAGACCAATGGAACAGAAAAGAGAGCCCAGAAATGAACCCACAAATTTTTGGTCAACTAATCTTTGATGAAGGAGGCAAGAATATACAATGGAATAAAGACAGACTTTTCAGCAAATGGTGTTGGGAAAACTGGACAGCAGCATGTAAAACAATGAAGCTAGAACACTCCCTTACAACATACACAAAAATAAACTCAAAATGTATCAAAGAATTAAATTTAGGACAAGATACAATAAGAGGAAAACATAGGCAAAATATTATCTGACATACATATCAAAACTTTTCTCCTAGAAGAAATAAAAGCAAGAATAAATAAATGGGGCCTAATTAGACTTACAAGCTTCTGCACAGCAAAGGAAACCATAAGTAAAATAAAAAGACAACCTACGGAATGGGAGAAAAATTTTGCAAGTGAAACCGACAAAGGCTTGATCTCCAGAATATATAAGCAGCTCATACGACTCAATAAGAAAAAAATAAATGACACAATCCAAAAATGGGCAGAAGATCTAAACAAGCAATTCTCCAAGGAAGACATACAAATGATCAATAGGCACATGAAAAAATGTTCAATATCACTAATTATCAGAGAAATGCATATCAAAACTACAATGAGGTATCACCTCACAACAGTCAGAATGGTCATCATTCAAAAATCCACAAATGACAAATGCTGGAGAGGCTGTGAAGAAAAGGGAACTCTCCTACACTGCTGGTGGGAATGCAGTTTGGTGCAGCCACTGTGGAAAACAGTATGGAGATTCCTCAAAAGACTAGGAATTGACTTACCATAAGACCCAGGAATCCCACTCCTGGGCTTGTATCCAGAAGGAACCCTACTTCAGGATGACGCATGCACCCCAATGTTCATAGCAGCACTATTTACAATAGCCAAGACATGGTTACAGCCTAAATATCCAACAGATGACTGGATAAAGAAGTGGTATATTTATACAATGGAATACTATTCAGCCATAAAACCCGACAACATAATGCCATTTGCAGCAACATGGATGTTCCTGGAGAATGTCATTCTAAGTGAAGTAAGCCAGAAAGAGAAAGAAAAATGCCATATGAGATCATTCATATGTGGAATCAAAAAAAAAGCATAAATACAAAACAGAAATAGACTCAGAGACACAGAATTCAAACTTGTGCCTGCCAAGGGGGCAGGGGGTGGGAAGAGATAGATTGGGATTTTAAAATTGTAGAATAGTTAGACAAGATTATACTGTATAGCACAGGGAAATATATGCAAGATCTTATGGTAGCTCACAGAGAGAAAAATGTGAAATATATGTTCATATAAAACTGAAAAATTGTGCTCTACATTAGAAATTGACACAACATTGTAAAATGACTATAAATCAATAAAAAATGTTAAAAAATAATTCTCGGAGATGAATGTGTGTGGAAGCCGTCCATCACCTACATTTTTGTGAACACTGAGTTTCATTGCTTTGGATACAGTCATATATATATATATATATATATATATATATATATATATATATATATATATATGGGGAGGCACTCTCTCCAACTCGATTTTCCATCGCAAACTGCCCTTACCTTGAAACCAGCTATAGGAAACATGGTGAGAACTCAGGGTAAGTGATTCTATATTTACCCTTGTCCTTTAGGCTAACTGAATGTATGCTTCTCCACATGTTCCATTCTGGGATCCAGACCCTAACCGTGAACCCTGACCCTAACCATGAACACTTCTCCTATCCCTAAACCCTGACCCTGAACCTGCCCCAGTCCCAGCCCCAACCCCAACCCTAACCTTGCCCCAACCCCAACCCTAATCCCAACCCTAACCCCTACCCAAACCAAACCCTAAACTCAATCCTAACCCTAACCCCAACCCAAAACACAAACCCAACCCCAACCACAAACTTGTCCCTGACCCCTAACCTGACCCGGAACCTCATTCTCATCCTGACCTTCACCCTCATCCTTTCCCTCAAACTCACCCTCTCCCTCATACTAAACACGAACATGTACCCTAACCATCACCTGAGCCCGCATCCTACTTACCTGTGCCCTAAACCCGTACCCTGAGCCCTAGCCCTATCCCCAGCACTAGCCCTGAACTTGACCCTGACACTGACCCTAGCCCTGACTCTGGCCCAAACCCTAACCCTGGCCATGGCTCTAGTCCTAGCCCTGGCCCTAACACTAGCCCTATCTATAACCCTGACCAAGAAGCCCTGACCCATCTGCTGACCCTGACCATAAACCCTGTACCTGAACATGACCCTGACCGACATTGACCCTGAACCTGTCCCTGAACCTTGTCCCCACACCAAAAACACTGACCTTAACACTGACCACTGACTCCTATCCAGACCCTAAGGCTGACCGCTGAACTTGACCCTGACCCAGACTCAGATGCTGAACAGGACCTTACCCTAACCCTACCCTTAACACTAACCATATTCCTACCTTAACCCTACCCTAACACTAACACTAACCCTAAACCCTAACCTGAAACCAAGCCCTTACCCTAACCCTAGCCATAGACAGAGTCCTAGCCCTAACCCTGACCCTGAACCTGAACCATGACCCTAAGCCTGAACGCTGACACTAACCTGAATCCAATCCCAGCCCCAACCCCAAATCGAACCCCGACCCAATCCTGAACCCGAACCCGAACCCTGAAACTGAACCAGAACCCTCACACCCTAACCGGAACCCTAAAACCCTGACCCTAACCCTGACCCTTACCCAGACCCAGACCCTGACCTAGACCATGACCCAGACCTTGACCTTTGCCCTGACCCTAGGCCATAATGCCTAACCCAGCTCTTGCCCATAGACCCAACCACAGCCCATACTCATGACATAAACATTCAATACTTCCCCAGGCCCCTGTTCCCTAGCCCTGACCCCTAACACACTTTACCTAACACTTACCACTGACTATTTTAATTTCACCCTGTCTCTACCCCTCATCCCTTAATCCTATTTTCTTGGAATAATTTAAGACTATCTTGATGGAATAAAATCCCATAAAAACATCACAAAAACAATCAACTTGCCTATTAAATTTGATTCCTCTACTTACCTAAAATACTACTACTTACCTTAATTTAAACACACAATAAAAATATTATGCACCTTAAGCAAATGTCTCCACAGAAGATTTTATAATTTTTTAACATTTTGAACCAAACAATGTCTTAAATTTTAACATATAACTAAATGGTGTAATAAACAACAATATTACAGCAGGATAAATTACATCATCTAATTCAATTGATCACAAGAAACGTTAAAAAAAACTCCACTCTTACTTCATGGAATAAACACTCGTGAAAATAGGGGTAGAAACAAATTCTGTTAGTATGATACATACATTATAAGAAACAGTAAATAAAAATCTGGAATAAAGCCCAGAGGTTTCCTTTCAACACTTTTATTCACTGTTTTCCTGGAACTTCCACAAAAAGCCAGGGTGAAAGACAGTAAAAGTATCAGCAAATAAAATTGTTGCACTAAAAACAAATCTATTCACCAATCAGATGATATCATCATATATATATATAAATCTTGAAATCATGAACAATTCATTGAGTAGCTCAACTTTTAAGCTGTAAGCGACTCAAATACTTCAGCAAGTAGACAATACAAATTGTCAATGTATCAGAATTTCTTTCTTGTACATGGTAACAATGAATAATGTCAAGAATAATTTAACAGAATTGTATTTTACATAATATCAATATTACTAGAATACTTAAGAATCAATTTTATCAAGGTGTAAGACTAGTAAATTGAAATGGAAAAGATATTACCAAAAGAAATAAAATAAAACCTTAAAAAAAGAAGATATCCCATGTTGATAACAAAACTAAACATGGAAGGAGTGCCCAAAGCGATTTAGAGAAATAGACTGAAGCCAGTTTACTAGAAGATTTATCTGCTGACTGAAACTTCCTGTAGTGGAGGCCCACCAATCTACTAAGTATTTACCTTAATTAAATTGTTTGGCTTCAATTGATGTAGTACAAACTCTTGTAATCTGTATTTTCAGAAATGAAATCGTACTTCCTTAAACATTTGAAAACTGTTGGTGTGTACAACCTGAATCCATATTTAAGCACTGATACAGTTGATATTAATGGCAGTAATCCTGTGACTGTTAGGATTAGTAATAATCAGAAAGTTGTTTTCTATGTTTAAAATCTCATTTTTTTAATTTATTGATAAAGATATAGGTAGTGATATGGAGGATTTTAGCCAGAAGTACAAATATATGTTGAATAATGCTGCAAGGAATATTAATGTTTGTAGGTTGATGTTAATGAATTTTGTTATATCTTGAGTTATTACTCATTTGAGGAAAAACCCTTATACTAGTGGCAGACCACCTAAGACAATATGATGATGGGGATAAAAATTGTGATTGGGAAGAGTTTTATTTTATGTGTGTGATAATGATACTGTTGCAGTCCATGCACAGGGCATAAATTGTAAGTTGACAGTGTTTTTGATACAAATTAGTGCATTTAGGGTTGTCATGATTGGATTACACATTGTAATAGCTTTTATTCATCTTATATGGACAGTTGATGAGCAGGCTATAAATTTTGTAGTGAGTTTTTTTAGTCTGTCTCAGCTGCTGATGATACTTCATAATACAGCTTTGATGAATAGTATGTTTAGTGGCCGATGAGATTGGCTATAACACATAGGGGTGTACATTTGTCACATTAATAGGATTGGCTCTACTGTATGCCAGATGCCCTGTATAACTTCAATCACTCAGAAAGGAAATGGGGGAAGTTCAATTTTATGACTAGGGCTATTGTTAAAATGGTGGATGCTCTTAGATTAAAGAATTTTGTACTTGTTCATTGATCTAGTATACTAGACTAATAATAATATCCAATATAAATAGTATTGATGTGGTGTTTTTTGTTAGAAAATACTTGTTGGATGCTTCTATAACTTGTGAATTTTATTTTCTTTTAGAATGGAAATACTAGTACCATGTGAGCTTTTCATTAAAATAATGATTCCTGAGATAATGGTCAGTAGAATGACAGTAAAAATAGAGTTTACTAGTATACTAAAGATATACAACAATACTCTTAGGGTCTGTGCCTGATAGTTTATTTAACAGACTTTATTCACCATAGAATGTGGTATAATGTGGTAGCATGAACATTTTAAAATTCTTAGGTGTAGGATCAATTCCTATGATTCTAGGAACTGATTATACCTCTTTTATTTACTATTTTAAAAGAACTCTTTTGGGGGAGGGTATAGCTCAGAGGTAGAGTGTATGCTTAGATGATGATAATAATTAATAATAATAACATATTAAATATTTTAAATAACAACAACAATAATAATGATAATATTAATAATAATAAATTTAAACATACATAAATAAGCCTAATTACTTCCCCCCTAAAAGCAAAGCAAAACAAACAAACAAAAACTCTTTGGTCAGACATAGTTCTTATGTTTGTAGTGGGATGCCTGATGCACTGACAGGTACTGAAACATATGCATAGAGCAGGTGTTTGTGTTATTTTTTTTCATAAATAAGGATGTATAAAAAAGAAATCTCAAAAGAGAACATAAATCCAAAACAGAAATAGATTCATAGACATAGAATACAAACTTGTGGTTGCCAAGGGGGAGAGGGGTGGGAAGGGATAAACTGGGAGTTCAAAATTTGTAGATACTGACAGGCATATGTAAAATAGATAAACAAGATTGTACTGTATAGCACAGGGAAATATATACAAGATCTTGTAGTAGCTCACAGGGAAAATAATGTAACAACAAATATATATATGTTCATGTATAACTGAAAAATTATGCTCTACACTGGAATTTGATACAACATTGTAAAATGACTATAACTCAATAAAAATGTTAAAAAATAAGAGATGTATAAGATGATCATCTCAAAATTGTGTGTAGGATATTCAAATTCATAGAAAGGATATTGTTAGGAGGCATGTTTGAATAATAACATTGGCTGTATGTAATTTGGCTGTATATAATTCTGTTATCTAGGGATTTTGAAATGCCCTTAAAATAGAATAATTTTGAAACCATTTATTATAGTGATACTGACATATTCAGCTATAAATATCAGAGAAAATAGACCTGCTACATATTCTACACGGAAGGTATATACAAGTTTTGATTCTCCTGTTAAATCAAAATGGGGCTCTGTTGATTTCTGCTACAGTAGAGGTAAATATAAAAAAATGGCTAGGGGTTGGGAGGGGAAAATTAATCACAGGTATTCTTGTTTAATAACTGAGAGTATGAATGATCCATTTATCAGTAGGAATGATAAACCAATAATTGCTAGTTTACTTTATTTGAGATTGTGCTCTTGCCCATAAAGCTCTGATTAGTGTGTAGTTTTAATATTAAACTCATCCAGATCAGAGCATGGAATAAGAAGCTAGGCTTCATACAGCCAGTATAAGAAGTGTGCCTAAGTTTACATCAGTGGATAGTGGATAAGTTATGTTAAGAGGAACTGCTAATGTGAAAGCCATGGTTAAGGCCAGTATTGGTGCAATAATATATATAAATTGATGATATTTGGGCCTCTCTAAATTTCCAGAACCTAGGAATTCCCTTTAATTAATGTGAAAAATGACAAGTGAGCAAACCTGTAATACTTAGTAAAAGAATGTAGATTATAAACCTGTTCTTAGGAAGAGGACTTAACCTTGAGGAAATAAAGATTTATGTTTGATGCATTTGTTGTGTTCTGCTAACGTAGCAAACCATGTTCTACACTAGGATATGAATAATTTATTAAATTTTTACTGTATCACCAGTTAATTTGATGGTTCTTTTATAAAGTGACCTTTAATTCTCTTGTCCTCTCATACTGGGACGTGTATAATAGATACAAACTTATTGGGATCATTCCAGTCTGAACTCATATCTCACAGAACTTTAATCATTAAATGAAACATTTTCAGAAGTTACAACACTGGGATCTTCTGATTCAATTCTGAGGGTATAAAACCTATTGCTGAAATGAATTCTAAATTTGAATTGAGCTATTATTCTTAGAGTACTTTTTTCTGTTAATCAATGTATTGTATTAATACATGCTATAATATTTTGAAAAGCTGGTCTAAATTTTAATCACTTGGAGATTGTTATATTCATTGGGGCCACCACAACCAAAATTATTAACCCATTAAAAGCTATGCTATCCCTTAAGATTCAGTTATTTGTTTTATAGATTAAACACATAAAACACCAAAGGAACTTTTCATTTTATATGGCTCCCACCTCTTATTGGGAAGGTCAATTTCACTGATGAAAAGAGATAGTAAAAACCTTGTTCCATTCTCCCAGCTGCTTATTTAGAAAACAAGTGATTATGCTACATTTGCAGTGTTAGGAAACCATGGCCATTAAATATGTCCTTTGTCAGGCAGTGCCTCTAAGTTTAGAAGTGCTAGAGGTAACCTTCCTGGTAAACATGCAGGACATGTGATTACCAAGTTCTTTTTCCTTTTACAAAGTCATTCCTTAAATGCAAACCTGTGTTGGACTAACAATTTTTTATAATTAAGTATTGGTTAGGGTTTATTTTACTCTTAACCATCAGTACATGATTCATCCTGATACAAGCTCATGCAAAGATAAATATTTCTTGCAACCAGTATGAATAGTATTGCTTTTACTAATTAATAGATTAGTCCAGTATTAAACTATGAGGTTTATTCTTTTGCTATTGATATTGAGATGAATGTGTTCTTAACCTTGAGTACTTTCTTAACTGGTGGCTGCTTTTAAGCAAACTACAGCATTGTTTATGCATATTCTCTAGAGAAGCTTATATCCTGCATCTATACCTGTACCTTTAAAATTATATTAAATGATTTTAACAGTTTTGTTTTTAATTAATAATTAAAATTGAACTAAAATTCTTTTCTGAACAATCTGCTATCATCAGACTTGTTGGGCTTATTACCTCTACTCATAAATCTTCTATTTTACCATATAGATGAATTTGTTCCAGTAAACTATTCAGAATTATCTCATCTGGTTTCAAGGTATTTAACTTATTTCATCATTCTCTAATGGTACTTTATACTTTTAATTTTCTATCTTCAACATATTAAGTGTTAAACAAATCTCTAATTTATTTATGATAGTTGAATATGGTAGGAAGCCTGGGCTGCCTTTAGTTCAAATTTTTCATGAAGTATGGAATCTACTGGGTGTAAACCATGTGCTTTTCTTTCAACTACACTTTAATGCATCAAACCACACTCTCTGGTGTGCTCACTTTGTCATGAATCACCTCCCCTTTAATGACTTGTACTTGCTAATGGGCTAAAAAAAGTTATCACTATTTGAGTTGGGTGATGGAATGAGTGTGTCTGCTTCATGTCCTGATTGTATTTGTCACCCTTCTTAATTCACAACTATGTTCTCCTTTGGTATTTCTTAACAATTTTGTATATATTATTTTGTACTCAAGTTGGCCTTTGACTTACCATCCAATACTTTACACTTAGACCTGACATTTTTATATCTGATCATTATGATTATGACTTCTCCTTTTGGGGGTATACTGAAGATGCTGGTACAGAGACAAACCACCAAAAAAAAACTGATAAAATAAATGAGTTTAGAAAAGCTGTATGATAAAATATCAATACAGAAAAATCAGTTGTTAAAAAATACACAGTATCACTAATTATCAGAGAAATGCAAATCAAAACTACAATGAGGTATCACCTCACAACAGTCAGAATGGCCATCATTCAAAAATCCACAAATGACAAATGCTGGAGAGGCTCTGGAGAAAGGGGAACCCTCCTACACTGCTGGTGGGAATGCAGTTTGGTGCAGCCACTGTGGAAAACAGTACGGAGATTTCTCAAAAGACTAGGAATAGACTTATCATATGACCCAGGAATCCCACTCCTGGGCCTCTATCCAGAAGGAACCCTACTTCAAAAAGACACTTGTGTCCCAATGTTTATAGCAGCAATATTTACAGTAGCCAAGACATGGAAACAACCTAAATGTCCATCAACAGATGACTGGATAAAGAAGAAGTGGTATATTTATACAATTGAATACTATTCAGTCATATAAATCGACAACATAACGTCACTTGCAGCAACATGGATGCTTCTGGAGAATGCCATTCTAAATGGAGTAAGCCAGAAAGAGAAAGAATAATACCATATGAGATCACTTATATGTGGAACCTAAAACAAACAAACAAACAAACAAACAAACAAAAAGCATAAATACAAATCAGAAATAGACACATAGACATAGAATACAAACTTGTGGTTGCCAAGGGGGCGGAGGGTGGGAAGGGATAGACTGGGATTTCAAAATTGTAGAATAAATAAACAAGATTATACTGTATAGCACAGGGAAATGAATACAAGATCTTATGGTAGCTCACAGAGAGAAAAATTTGACAATGAATGTTCATGTATCACTGAAAAATTGTGCTCTTCACTGGAATTTGACACAACATTGTAAAATGATTATAAAGCAATAAAAAAGTTAAAAAAAGAAAAATGACTTGACTTTCTATACACTAATAAAGAAGTTCAAGAAATATAAATTACTAAAACAACACTATTTCACAATTGTACCAAAAAATAACCAAAATATCTAGAAATAAATTATAAAGGATGTGAAAAGCCTGCACATGGAAACTTATAGAACACTGATAAATAAATTGATACAGGACACACATCCACAAAATGTGTGCTCATACATTAGAAGAACATTGGTATAACATTCATCAAGCCAAAGCAGTGTACACATTAATTGCAAACTCTATCAAATTCAAATAGCTTGTTTTATGGACACAAAAACCAAGAAATCCTAGCATTTGTGTAGAACAAAGAACCCGGAATAACCTAAATGATCCTAAGAAAGGAGAAAACAGTTAGCGGCATCTTTCTCACTGACTTCACAGTACATGATGAAGCTACAGTCACCTAAGCAGTGTGGTACTGGCACAAAAACAGGCACATGAACCAGAGTGATAGACTAGAGAGCACAGGAATAAACCCAGTTTATGTTGTTAGTTAATTCATGACAAAAGAGCTAAGGACACACAATGGGGAAAGACAGTATCCTCAATAAATGGTGCCAAGAACACCGGAAACCATATCCCCCCAAAATGACACTAGACACTGTCAACATCACACACAAAATTAAGAGTAAATTCCACAAGTTTCCATATAAAGCCCCTTCTCTGCTGGATACTCTGAAAATGGAAACCCTTAGCTGTAACCACATGGAGAAAGCTTCTGCCCACTTTTTCCCCACGTTTACTCACATGATGTTGCCTCCTCTTGGTTCCTGAAGAAGTCTGGCTCCTGCCTGTGTGTACTTACCTGAGTATTGTCCTGAAGTTGAAACCACGACGGGTCCTGAAGAGGCCCAGCCTCCACTAGCTCCACGAGGAGCCAAGTCCCTGGAGGAGCCATGCACCTCAAGGGTCAGAGAGAGGGCATGGAGCCAACTTCTGACGAGCTGGGAACTGCAGGTGTAACAACTCAGTGTTTACCTAGCGTACTCTAAATTGTCCATACAATTATAAAAATGCACATCTATAAATATTCTAAAGGAAAACATGTAAGAAAATCTACATAACCTTGTCTAAATGATGAACTTTTAAAAAAAAACCCCAAATCTATCCAGAAAAGTAAAATTTGTATCATGGAATTAAAAAAATAAAAATTTAAACATTGTTTATGATCTTATTCACAAAACCTAAAGACAAACCACATACTGAGAAAAATAAATCTACACAACACATATCTGATTAAGGATGTGGACTCAAATTACATCAAGAATTTTATAACAAACAACCCAGATAAAAACTGGTAAAGATCTTAACAGACACCTTTCCAAAGAAATCATATACCATTAAGGAATTACAAACTAAAATGATGATATAGAAATGCATACGTATTAGAACCACTAAACTCCAAAGAAATGACATTACCTGTGATTGATAGAGAATGAAGAAAAACAGGAAATCTCCCTCACTGCTGGAGGAATCCATGTGTGGCTACTTTGAAAGACAGTTTGGCAGTTTTTTCCAAAGCTAGTCAAAGTTCACCTGAGGAACCAACAGTGTGTCTCTAGTATTTAGACAACTGCTTTGAAAGTGTCCAAACAAAACCTAGCCTGCAATTATGCACAACAACTCTACTCATAATGCCTAAAGTCTTTAAAATATGAGGATATCCTTCCATGCATGAATACATAAGAAAATTGGGGTATATCCATGTGAAGGATGGCAAATTACACTCTAAAATAGATCTCTTTAGCTTGAAGATTACAATGGACAGATTTCTTAAAAAAGAACCATGAGATTCTATGAAACCCAAGTCAATTTTGCCTTTTTGAGGCAATTTTATATTTATAATGGAAATCTCCATTTGAAAGGTTGTGTCCCCCTCTGTGTCAGGAATAGAAAAATGACTAAATCTCAAACAACATCAACAACAATAACAACAACAACAACAAAACACTCTTATTAATGGAGAAGGCTAAGATTTAAACCTGTACAATGGACATACCCTTCCTTTCTTATGGTTTTAGATGAAGATGGTATTTCAAGTGATGTCTTGGGCCATTTCAGGGAATTACTCAATTTTCTGTGTATCTCCCATGCTTAAAGGAGGTACGCATGTTACTAAGCTTGTTTGTACAATTATGTATAGACAGCTAATACCACAAAAGTGTGTACTTAAAATGATTTAAATGTTATGATTTGAAATGATTTAAGTGTCATATTATGTATTTTTAAACACAATCAAAATAATCAGGAATGTAGTACTGATACAATGCATGATAGTAATACACACTAAAAAGATCCCTAGTGAAAAAAGCCATAAAGAAAAGTTCTCCCAGATTAAGTGATTATTGTGTATGCTTTAAACCCATCAATGTTGTCAAAATGAGAGAATCTCAGTAACAATTCTAGAAAAAGAAAACATGCAGTTAGACCTACTGGTGAAAGTTGAAGTGAGCCTATGGATTATATAATAATGTGGAAAGCATATCACTTCCTCATTTTCACATTATATGGTGTTTCTTCAGGAGAGTGTCCCTGCTTTGGGGAAAACAGACTACAGTAATTGGTGCAAAATGCCAACTATGAGGACTTTTTATCATTACAAAAATTATTGGAATGTCCAATATTTTCAAAGCAACCATATCAATACCATGGCAGAAAAGTGGATAAGACAGATATCAAACGTTGATATAGAGGCCAATACTTACCCAGACCAAGGTCATCTAAAGTTGTGATGATAATTGCCCTTGTAGAAATCCACTTGCTATTAAGAGGTACTGTGGGAGGAGTATACAAGTAGCCATCAAGGTTAAACAGTATCTAAATATCCTTATTGTCTTGTATCAGAGGTGCAGATGTACTGTCCATCTGTCTAAGCATCATCCATGTGAGTTCCTGCCTGGGTCCCCAAGCCATGCATCCACATGTCTATGCAAGTAACTATCTCACTCCCAACAACATAGCACTGCCAGTAGCTCCTAGACCGGCAAAAGAGAAACAGAAAGTGATGGGATATAGTCAGTGGTAGTGGTTTGGAAGAGGTTGGTTTGGCCGTGTGGCATCTTCCTAAGTTTGCAGGCCTCTGTGTGTGAGCAAGGAAGCCTGATATCTGGGTACATGTCAAGGTGACCTCAACTGGGCTGAGAGGGTGGGGCATTGGTGAAGGTTATAACAGACTTTTCAGGGGTACTTCTGCCTACACTTGTGCAACATTGTCTGTTCATCCCCAGCACAGATTAGAGAACAACACAGTTCCCACTGGTGCTGCACAAGGCCAAATCTAAGGTGTAATGGCTTGCTGACCCTACCATCATGTGGTAACTCAAAACCATCATCCATCCAGTAATGTGTGAATTTTCCCTGAGAAAAGTGCTTTACTGAATTCAATAAAAATTCAATGTAGATTTTATAGAAATTCAATTATAGTGAAGTAGAAATCCACATACACAAATATATTGCATGCATGCAATAATAATTTTGCCATCATATGTTTCCTAACATAAACAGCTATAATGTAGTTTCTTTAAAGGTTAATTGAAATGAAGAGAGAAGTAGTAAGATCTTAAGCTCCTATAGAGAGACAATTTCACAGCAAAAGATATTTGGATGTATGTGGCTTATTTGGGAAGTGATGACAGGAATCCAGAGAGGTGTAGATGGCAAAAAGGGATCATAAGACAGGGAAAATGGAAAAGTCAAGAAAGGTGAGTTATGGGGCTGGTTCTTCTCCTGGGAAATGAGGTCAATCCCAAAATGGATATTCTGAAGAACTGCATAGAATGCACTTCAGAAGTATCCCTTTGAAGGGCAATGTGGAGATTTATCCAACAACTCACATTTCCCATTGATTGAGAGTTTTTGTAGATGTCTTTAACACCCCTAAACTTACAGGCTGTGCTTGTGCAAAATGAGCTGCCTTTCACAGTTTAAAGAAAAGCCTGAGACAGAATAGATGAAAGGCACTCGAGGCAGGACATAGACGTAAGCTTACTGGTACCAGGAATGCTCTGCTACAGTGGGTTTGAGAACAGAGGCAAGAGGATGAGCAATGAGAATTGGAAATAACTGAAGTCTAAGAATTGGGATATAGAGTGACCGAATCTGAATAATACTTTCAGACAAAGCCTTGTACTGAAAATAATTTAAACTTCTGGATTAAGGAAAAGTATATTTTCAAAAGCAATAAAAATGTTAAACTAGTACTGAATGACATCATTAGGCCAAATTTCAAGGGAAAGGGGGAACTCAATGAGGTAAGTGGAGCATAGAAGCTGTTGTCAAACAAAGGAATGTGCCATCAATTTTGAAGGTGTGAGATAAGGGGCCAGAGTTCAAAATCCGGAGCTCACCCAGAGTCTATGGGGATGCAATGTACTTGATGACCATAGTTATTAATACTGTATTATATATTTGAAAGTTGCAAAGAGAGTAGATATTAAACTTTCTCATCATAGAAAAAAATATATAGCTATTTGTGGCAATGGATGTTAACTAGACTTATTGTGATCATTTGTATCAAATACATAAATATGAGATATATATATATATAATATATCTATCTCAAATCCATGATTTTGTGCACCTGAAAGTAATATAATATTATATGCCAGTTATATCTCAATTTAAAAATAATGTAAGAATGCATGAACTAAAATATCAAAGGAGAAAAGAAGAAAAATTTAGGTAAAGGTCTTAGGTTTTAATAACATGATATTAACTAATTATGAGAAATAAAAGCAATATAAAATGGGATGTATAATTGTATATTCTTGCCTCTCAAGAACACTGAAGATTAATGCAATGACAACACAGTTCCATTCAACAAAAAAGGTGATGAAGCTTCAATGGCAAAGTGTCTTTATTAAGGAAGAAATATGTTTTGCTTGAACATTAAAAATTCCAAGCATGAGCAAGATGGCGGAGTAGAAGGACGCTTGTAAGTCACCCTCTCCCACATATACACTAAGACCCACATCTACGGACCCACTCGGCCAACCAGAGCACCTGCGGAACTCCAACAGATCATCGCCCTCTTCAAAAGATAAAGACGCCAAAAATCTGGTAGGAGAAAAGGAAAAAAGAAAGAACAAAAGGCAAAGCAGCGCGGGACGGGTCCCGCGGGGAGGGAGCGGCAAAGTAGGACTGGCGCTCGCTCGCTGGGTCTCCCCTCTCCAACTGAGAGGCCAGCGGGACGGAGGGGGAGCCTCCGAGGCTCGGATCTGTACAGAGCAGCCCTTGTCTGACAGAACTAAGTTAAACGGGCACAGAGCGTCCCCCCGACACCCAGCCTGAGACGCGGGCTGGCAGCGGCGGGCAGGGCCAAGCTGCACAAGCCGGGTGGAGGACGGGGCGGCTGCACGGAGGCAGCCCCGGGGGACTGCAAGGGGCTGCGCGCAGTGGCTGTGGGTGCACAGGGCAGAACAACTTGGGCCCTCCATAAAACAGCAAGGTTGATGTGCTCTCGGGGGAAGGGTGCATACCCCCATCTCTGAAAACCCGCGGAAACTTTTCAGGGGAAGCGGGGCGGGGCCCAGGCAGAGCCGCCATATTCTCCGGGGCTGAGCACCCAGGCGGGGGCAGAGGCGAAACCTGCGCCCGCACCGAAGGGCTTAGCAGCCTCAAGGGCCAGACTGAGACAGGCCTACAGCCCTGGGCAGATAGGATCCTTCCATTCTGGTCCCCCAGAGAACTTGCTCCACAAAGACAAACAAGCAGCGGGGTCTTGGCTCGGAGCAGGGACGAGGCTGTCCCTCGGTCTTCCCCGAGCCCACACGTGGAGCGCCACCAGGGCGGAGCGCCGGCGCAGAGCGCGCAGCCGCACAGAGCAGCGGAGCTACCGGCAGCGCAGGCAGGGGGAGAGTGGCCCCCCACCTGTCGGGCAGGAACACAACCCCTGACCGAGGTGCTGGGAGGGGGCACGACCCGCCCTCCTGCCTGGCCAGTCTGCAACATCTGACTGCGGCATCCGGAGGGGCAGTGACCCGCCCGCCCACAGCAGAGGAGAGCTCCATCTGACCCCGTGTTAGGAGGAGGCGCGATCTGCTTGCCGACAGGTGCTGGGAGCAGCACAGAAGAGGGCGCCAACGGAGGGCCTATGAAAACAAGCTGAGCTTCCAAAACAGGACGAAGACAGAAGGACATTACATTAAAAGCACACACACTCCAGGAGAACACCGACAACCCCCTTTTTTTTTTGTTTGTTTTGTTTTGTTTTTTTGTTTTTTGTTTTTGTTTTGTTTTTTTTTTTTGAATCTGTTTTTACCTGTTCCATTTTCAATTACTCTCTTAATTTTTACTTCTTAATTCATTTCTATTTCTCTTGGGTTTTGATGTCCTGTTATTGATTAGACACAGGCTTCAAACACATATATTCATCTCCCCAACCCCCTTTTTTTTTTAAAGGTTTTAAAAGGATGTCTCCACCCGATTAATACTCTGCTTCAACCCGCTCTTCTACTATTCATTATACATTGTTTTCAAACCCTCTTTCTCCCTTCTTTTAAAAATCTCTGTCTCTCTCTCTTATTTTTTTCTCTTTTTTTCTTTTTTCTTTTTTTTCCCTAAGTTCTATTCCTAAATAGGCATTAGATAGATAAAATCCTTAAGATCCAAAATACACAACTGATACTCCATAAACCACAGTGCCAGAGAGGTATGAGCAAGATGAAGAAGCAGAGAAACTTTTCCCAATTAAAAGAACAAGAGGAATCCCCTGAAAGAAAGCTCAATGAAATAGACATCGATAGCCTACTAGATCAAGATTTCAAAAAAGGAGTGATCAAATTGCTGAAGGAATTAAAAGAGATAATGCTTAGAGAAATAAAATATGTCAGAAATGAAATTGAAGCTATAAAGAAGAGCCAAGCAAAATGGGAAAATTCAATGACAGAGATGAGGAATGATCTAACAGCGGTGCAAAGCCGACTAGTTAATGCAGAGGAACGAATTAGTGATCTAGAAGACAGGGCAACAGAAAGAACCCATTCAGAAGAACTACAAGATAAGCAAATAAAAAATAATGATAATAGCATAAGGGGCCTATGGGATAATATAAAGCATCCCAATCTTCGCATAATAGGGGTCCCAGAAGGGGAAAAAGGATCAAAGGGAATTGAAAAGGGTTTTGAAGAAATCATGACTGAAAACTTCCCAAACTTAAAGAAGGAATCAGATATCCAAGTACAGGTAGCTCAGAGGGTCCCAAACAGGAAGAACCCAAATAGACCCACACCAAGACATATCATAATCAAGATGGCCAGAGTCAATGATAAAGAAATGATTCTAAAGGCAGCAAGAGAAAAGCAAAGAGTGAACTACAAGGGAACCCCCATAAGGCTCTCAGCTGATTTCTCTACACAAACACTACAGGCCAGAAGGGAGTGGCAAGATATATTCAAAGCCCTGAATGAAAAAAAGATGCAGCCTAGGATACTTTATCCAGCAAGGCTATCCTTTAGGATAGAAGGAGAAATAAAGAGTTTCACAGACAAAAAAAAAAAGCTGCAGGAGTTTAGCAACACTAAACCCATGCTAAAAGAAATATTGAAAGGGCTATTCTAAATAGAAAAGCAGCAGGATGCTACAGAAATGAGAAACGTACAACGGGAAAGGTGATAACTCATGAATTACAAATAAAGAACACACGAAATTATAAAAGAAGACATACAAATCACTGAGAGTGGGAGAGGGAGGCAGGGAAATATAGAATGTTTTTTCTTTCTTTTTTTAAATTTTTTTAACAGTAGGATGGGTTTGAGATCATGTTATTATCAGTTTATTAAAAACGGGTATAGGTTAATAGATTTACAAAAAGTGTAACCACAAGTCAAAAATTTACAAGGGAGTCACAAAAATTAAATAAAATCCATGATAATACAAAGGAAAATTACCAAACCACAAAAGGAAGAAGAAAGGAACAAAGAGGATATACCAATTCAACTGCAAAGATAAGTTCAAAATGGCAATAAACACACATCTATCATTAATTACTGTAAATGTTAATGGACTAAATGCTCCAGTCAAAAGACATAGAGTGGCAGAGTGGATAATAAAGCAAGAACCTTCAATATGCTGCATACAAGAGACCCACTTTAGGGAGAAGGACACATATAGATTGAGAGTGAAAGGATGGAAAAGGATATTCCATGCAAATGGAAAAGCCAAAAAAGCAGGTGTTGCAGTACTGATTTCAGACAAAATAGACTTTAAAACAAAGGCCATAAAGAAAGATAAAGAAGGACATTTTATAATGATTAAAGGAGTGATACAAGATGAAGATATTACACACGTTAATATATATGCACCCAATATAGGAGCACCTAAGTACATATAAGAATTACTAACAGAGATAAAGGGGAATATTGATGGGAATACAATCATAGTTGGAGATTTTCACACTGCATTAACATCACTAGAGAGATCTTCCAGACAGAAAATAAACAAGGCAACAGAGAAATTAAATACTACAATAGAAAAGCTAGATTTGGTGGATATTTTCAGAGCTTTACACCCCCCAAAAATAGAATATAGATTCTTTTCAAGTGCACATGGAACATTTTCCAGGATCGATCATGTACTTGGACACAAAAGAAACCTCAACAAATTTAAGAAGATAGAAATTCTCTCAAGCATCTTTACTGACCACAATGCCATGAAACTGGAAATCAACAACAGAGAAACAAAGGAGAAAACAAGGAAAGCATGGAGATTAAACAATATGTTATTGAAAAAACAATGGATCAATGAGGAAATCAAAGCTGAAATTAAAAAATACCTTGAGACAAATGATAATGAAAGCATAACCACTCAAAACCTATGGGACACAGCAAAGGCAGTGCTAAGAGGGAAGTTTATAGCGATACAGGCCTTCCTCAAAAAAGAACAATCTCAAGTAAACAAGTTAACCCACCACCTGAATCAATTAGAAAAAGAAGAACAAAAAGCCCCAAAAAGCAGCAGAAGGAAGGAAATAATAAAGATCAGAGAGGAATTAAATACAATAGAGTTTAACAAGACCATAGAAAAAATCAACCAAACCAAAAGCTGGTTTTTTGAAAAAGTAAATAAAATCGACAAACCTCTGGCCAAACTCACAAAGAAGAAAAAAGAGAGATCACAAATTAGCAAAATAAGAAAGGAAAATGGAGAAATTACAACAAACAAAATAGAAATACAGAATATCATACGAGAATATTATGAAAAACTATATGGAACCAAACTGGATAACCTAGAGGAGATGGACAAGTTTCTGGAAACATACTGTCCACCAAAACTGAATCAAGAAGAAACTGAACACTTGAACAATCCAATCACTAGAAAGGAAATAGAAATAGCAATTAAAAACCTCCCTACATATAAAAGTCCAGGACCGGATGGCTTCACCGGGGAATTCTACCAAACATACAAAGAAGAACTCATACCAGTCCTTCTCAAACTCTTTCAGACGATTGAAAAGGAGGGAATACTCCCAAACTCATTCTATGAAGCCACCATCACCCTGATACCAAAACCAGGCAAAGACACTACAAAAAAAGAGAATTATAGGCCAATATCACTGATGAACATTGACGACAAAATCCTCACCAAAATTTTAGCAAATAGAATCCAACAACACATAAAAAAGATTATACATCATGACCAAGTGGGGTTCATCCCAGGGACACAAGGCTGGTTCAACATACGCAAATGAATCAATGTAATACATCACATCAACAAGAGAAAGGACGAAAACCACATGATCATCTCAATCGATGCAGAAAAAGCATTTGATAAAATTCAACACCCATTTATGATAAAAAATCTTGCCAAAGTGGGTATAGAGGGAACATATCTCAACATAATAAAAGCTATATATGACAAACCTACAGCCAGCATAGTACTCAATGGTGAAAAACTCAAAAGCTTCCCACTAAAATCTGGGACAAGACAAGGATGCCCACTCTCACCACTCCTGTTCAACATAGTCCTGGAAGTCCTAGCCACAGCAGTTAGACAAGAGAAAGAAATAAAAGGGATCCAAATTGGAAAAGAAGAGATAAAAATGTCATTAAATGCTGTCGACATGTTACTATATAGAGAAAACCCTAAAAGGTCCACACAAAAGTTACTAGATCTGATTGAAGAATTCAGCAAAGTAGCAGGTCACAAGGTTAAAGTTCAAAAATCAGTTGCATTCCTTTACACTAATGATGAATCAACAGAAAAAGAAAATAAAGAAACTATCCCCTTTAAAATAGCACCCAAAATAATAAAATACCTAAGAATAAATCTAACCAAGGAGGTGAAAGGATTATACAGAAAACTATAAATCACTGATGAAGGAAATTAAAGAAGACTTTAAAAAATGGAAAGATATCCCATGTTGTTGGATTGGAAGAATCAATATTGTTAAAATGGTCACACTACCCAAGGCAGTGTACAGATTTAATGCAATCCCTATCCAATTACCCAGGACATATTTCACAGAACTAGAACAAATCATAATAAAATTATATGGAACCATCAAAGACCTAGAATTACCAAAGCATTACTGAAGAGATAGAAAGAGGCTGGAGAAATAACTCTCCCAGACTTCAGACAATACTACAGAGCTACAGTCATCAAGAAATCATTGTATTGGTACAAAAACAGACATATGGACCAATGGAACAGAATAGTGAGCCCAGAAATGAGAGAATTTCTCAGCGTAAATCTTATAGGCTAGAAAGGAGAAGAATGATACACTCAAAATGCTGATAGATGAAAAACTGTAAAATAAGACTATTGTATCCCACAAAATTGGTATTCAAAAGTGAAGGAGAGATAAAGACATTCTCAGACAAACAAAAGCTGAAGGAGTTCATCACCAAGAAATATTAAAGGGAGTTATTCAAGTTGAAAAGAAAAGACACTAAATAGCAACAGGAAAGTATACCGAGGTATAAAACTCACTGATAAATATAAATATATAAACAAATATGGAATATTGTACACTGTGATAGTAGTGTGTAAATCACAGCTTATTTTGGTATAAGAGTTAAAAGACAAAAGTGTTAAAAATAAACATAAGTATAAAAAGTTATGAATGGATGCATAATATTAAAATATATAAAATGAGACAACAAATATAAAGTTGGAGAAGTAAAAGAGTAGAGTTTTTGTATGTGATTGAAGTCAAATTATTGTCAGTTTAAAAAGGACATAACTCTAAGATATTTTATGCAAGCGTCATGGTAACCACATGATGTGAAAATACCAACAAAAACAAAAGAAAAAGAGAGAACAATCAAAGAATAACAAAAATCAACAAAACACAAAGGAAGACAGCAAGAAAGGAAAAGAGTAACAAAGAACTATAAGACAGACAATGTTATCAACAGTTAATGTACAGCAACAAATGAGTAGATTAAGAAAATGTGGTCTAATCATACAATGGAATATTACTCGGCTTTAAAAAGATAAGGAATTCCCACCACTTAACACAACATGAATAAAACTGGAAGACGTTACATAAGCGAATTAAGTTGGTGAAAGAGGACAAATGCTGCATGATTCTACTTACATCAGGTGCCTAAAAATTGTCAAAGTCATAGATGTAATGAATAAAATGCTGGTTGCCAGGAGCTATGAAGAGGATGAAAGGGAGATTGGTTTTTCATTAGGTTGTCAGTTGCACAAGATGTGTATGTTCTAGAGAGCTGCAGTATGGTACTATGCCTACAGTTAACAATACTGCAGTACACATTTAAAAACTTGTAAAGATATATAAAATAGATAAACAAGTTTATACTGTATAACACAGGAAACTATATTCAGTATCTAGTAGTAACATATAAAGAAAAATATATGAAAATGAATATATGTATGTATATATATGACTGAAACATTATTCTGTGTATCAGAAATGGATGCAACATTGTAAACTGACTAAACTTTAATAAAAATTAAATTAAAAAGTGTGTGTGTATGTGTATACATATTATATATAAATATGTATAAATATGTATAATATATATATATAACAGTTTGGCCCACTAAAATGTTTTTGAAGCAACAGCACTGCAGAAATAATGAACAAATGCAACACCCAGATACTTGTTTTCAAATTTTTGTTCACTTAAAAAAATGTAGCAAACAATGTTCCTTGGAGAAATCACAGATTGATTGCAGGTGTAGGGGAAAAACACAACATGTAGCTATGATATAGTTTGGTGCCAGAAAACAAAAGTACACTCAAAGATTAATGAGGTCATGTCAAATAGGTCATATCAAATATGCCAAATAGACATCTCATGGGCAAGTTTGGGATAATTTTAATATCAAAAAGACTCATGACTATAAGTGATTATAATCACATAACCTATGCTGGTATCCAGATATAACTTCAGCAATAGGAAACATAGGGAAAGAAAAACAAGATAAAAGACACCATAAGAAAATAAACAGGTGGGATATTCTATATGAAAACTAGTTTCTTTTGAAATTCAACGCTGTTTTTAAAATGAATAACACATTAAAAACACAAAATGATACTTCTAGGTTTATATAAACGGGTATAACAAATAAATATAGGGCATGATACTTGGTTTGACCCTGATTCAAAGATATAAATAAATGATACAGCTATAAAAGTATGCTAGACGCAATTGGGGAAATTCTAATATTGGCTATCAGGTTATATTAGAGAATTATTAATTACCATTCTTTCCCAGTTACACTAATAACACATGTTTATTTAGGAGAAGATACTTATTCTTGGGGGATGCATGCTGAGATACTTAGGGGTATTGTGAAGTGTCATGAAACAAGTTTTAAATGGTTCATCGAAAAAAGTATGTAGAGAAAGTAAACGTGACAAAATATTAACAAATTTTAAATCTTAATGGAAGGAATATGGGTGTTCATTGCACTATCTTTTCCACTTTTTTGTATGTTTAAAATGTATCAATTTAATATTTGGAGAGAGAAAAGAACTGTCCAAGTGTACAAAGGCATTCTTGCAGTGCTGTTAAAAATATTATAACTCAGGGTACAATCTAAATGCACTGCAAAAATAAATCACTTAAACATATTTAGTACATTTGGTCCAGCCACAGAATGAATTCAGTCAGTGAACAGTTATCACACAGGCAAATTCTTGGCATAAATATTACCCTAAGCCCTGAGGACAGGGTGATAAAGAAAATAGAGGAGTCCTAGGCTCTCAGGGGAGAGCCAAAAACAAGCCAACAATTAAATGAACAAAGTCATTACCAATAGGACTGATGTATGGCATGAAGGAAATAACAAATGACAGAGGAGTTTCCCTAGATTGAGGGAGAGGGAAGGTGACATTGGGGTGGCAGTGTATGAGCTGAGGCTTGAGTGAAAACAAGGAGCTGCCATGGGGGACACCTGTTAAATCTTCCCATCCACACAATGAATAGCAGAGTACAAAGGCACTGATGTGAACATGAGGACGGCTACACAGGTGAAAAAGGTGAGCACGGCTGAGGAACATGTTTGCAATTATGGTGCTGTGTGAGAAGAGGGGCCTAGAACATCTTCTCTAATAGGATACAACTCTTCAAAGATACATATACACACATGATAATGCAATGCAAACCACAAACAGCTTGTCACTCTGTTGACATCACAGGTGACCTTTCTCTTTCTCTCACTATGTTTTTCCCAATGTACAAATGAAAATGTGACTTTAAAAAAAAAAAAAATATATATATATATATATATATATTTTAAAGGCTTATGCCCTCTCCTGGAGGGAAAAAAAAGCAGCAGAAATAGATCAGTAACTCCCTGGCACCCAGAATGAAGGTCAGTCTGCACACATGAGAAGGGCCAATCTGATCCCACCTAATCACAATCCGGGAGCTGCACACTTCCTATCCAAAGGTGTCCAGTCTTCATAGGGAACACCTTCATATATTTATCAAATGCTTTGCTTTCTTCCTTGACTCTAAACCTTGGGACTAGGACAGAAAATAGGGGAAACTTCTCATAAGCTACCAACAACAGAAGACTAGCTGACCTTAAACAAACAATTAATTAGTTATTTTAAAGTGTGGCTATGACTGATTCAGCATCCTGGTTACTGCCACAGAGGAAAGTAATCTACCAGTTGCTGGTTAGTGGGAGCCTGATGATTGGCTGCTCAGCCACAGATATCCACAAGAGGGTAGCAGAGGAGTTTGCTTGCTCAAACACAATCCCTTATGCCCTATCCTCCAGGGCCTCCATTCTTCCCTCTTCACTCTTTGTTTTACTTCCCCTGTCAAAATGCTCTCCTGCTTATCAGTTTACTGTGGAGAATAAATCTATTGGATCTCCACCTTCTGTAGACAATGCTCAAATCATTCCTGTCACCTACTTCCAACCATAAACAAACTGAGAATGTAGCATTTAAACCTTTGTCTTCAATTAAATTTCATGGCTAATGATTTCTCCAAGTCTCCAAAAGGAAAGAGGGAAATTA
Organism: Vicugna pacos; assembly: GCF_048564905.1. Classification (NCBI taxonomy): domain Eukaryota; kingdom Metazoa; phylum Chordata; class Mammalia; order Artiodactyla; family Camelidae; genus Vicugna; species Vicugna pacos. The sequence continues at coordinate 4,676,006 of NC_133021.1, read as the reverse complement.
CACAAAAATTCAAGAAGCCTTGGCTGCTTACTCTCTGAGATTCCCTCAACTTATATCAACTTATCCACTTATTTGTGGAGATGTTTTTCTTTGGTTTCAGAAAGCTAAAGGGACCACTACCTTGGAAGAACTTAAGGGGTCTCAAACTACTGCTGAGTTCAGTCAGAAAGTGAAAGAGTTAGAGAAAAACGGTTAGAAGTCATTCTAATTTTTATCTTGTTAAAATTGTTTGGTCATGTGTTCAGAATTGTAAACAACTGAAGGATGAAATGTGGTAAATTAACACCAGCAATTAGAAACTATTTGGAAAGAGCAGTCAAGGCTTGAACTTAATTACTAAAATAGCCTTTGCTCTAGCCACAGCTTTCTGAATGGTATAAGACTTGAGCTTCATGACAGGAAAAAAGTCTAGTGTTGGAATGCTGAGATGTCTAATCTTCAGACATTAGCTCAGCACTGTGAGGATAACGTTTCTAAAAAATAGAAAATTCACTATCAAATCACATGGCTTTACAATTAAAACAATCACAAAATCCTGAACAAAGACAGGACCCCAAATTAGGGGCTTCAATTGAACAAGATACTTGCTGACATTACAAAAAAAATTCCATTGGATTTTGGACTGTCTAGACTCCAAATAGAAAGAAAAGCCCCCAAAACTCTCTACACAGGAGGAATACTAACTTAGCTCTGAGGAAGCAATCATTCTTTGACCACAATTCCCACTAAATTCACAGGGTGAGGTTACCCTTGTTAGTTGAAGGGCACCCTACCATATTTCTCTTTGATATTGGAGTGACATATTTCACTTTTAACACTGCTTCCTTTTCTGGCACCTTCTTCAAAGTCACCAAACTGCCAGTGGAGGCAAACTGATAATTTGCCTCATAGTTTGCCTCCCAGTCCCTCAGTATATTTATAAGATCCCTTCTGTCTCAACACAATTTTCCTCTAAGACCAACTACCCCAATAACTTCATGGATTGGGGTATTATACTTCATTGTGATACTGCAGGACTTCTTTCACAGGTCTCTTATTCATTTCTTTCACTTTTGTTTCCTCTAATGGCTTTACCTGACTTCCTTAAGGTTCCCTGTCCTCTTCAACCTAGTACCAATCTTACTGTGGACTTAAGCCAATTAGTGGACAGGACTTCTCTTCTTTATAGACAAGGAATTTAGCTGAAATTGGGCATGTATGGGGTGAAGAACCCCATAATACAATGCTATGGTAAGTGGAAGTATTTCTGTCCATGTCCCTCCCTAAGAACCCCCAATATAACATAACACAAGAGAAACTTGATGGATGCTGTCTAATAGTTTAAGAATTATTAGATAAGGTACTCCTGGTTCTTACTTCTATCCCATGCAACACTTATATTCTGGCTGCTTAAAAGCCAAATGAAAAGGATACTGGCTATTCCAAGACAGGAGATGCTAATATGTTCCCCTTCAAATCTAATAGATCTCTATCCTGAGATCTATTAATATGTTCCCCTAACTACATACTTCAACTCTCAATCCACCCTTATCAGACTTTCCCCTTCCCACTCTAGCCCTTAAAATCTCTATAATCACTCAGCTTTAGGATTCTTTTCCCCTTCTGGGGCTCTTGAGAAATGTAGGGACCCTAAAAGCAACTACCACATGTGGAAAAGACTAATTGGAAACAGAGCAGATATTTTATCTACTCAGATGAATTCAAAAAATACCCAGATAGGTGCTTGGTGTCTTCCTATTCCTCATTCCAAAATTGAGTTTATGGTCACCTTGACATGTACCCAGATGTCAGGATTCTTCACTCACTCACAGAGGCCTGCAGAGCTGGACAGATGTCACACACCAAACCAGGCTCTCCCTCACTACCACTGACTATATTCCATCACTTTTTGTTTCCCTTTGGCCAATCTAGGAGCTACTGGCAGTGCTATGTTGTTGGGAGTGAGACAATTACTGGCATAGATGTATGGATGCATGGCTTGGGGATCAGGCAGGAACTCATATGCATGATGTGTAGACACATGGACAGTACACACATTCCTTTTCTGTATCTCTGCCCCAAGACAATGAGGATATCTAGACACTGTTTAACCCAAATGGCCCTAGAAGCAGACACTCAGCCTGAGAGTCTGGACTTGGACCATTTTACTTGGCTTGTAAGACAATGATACTTACATGAGCTGATGACAACACCTGACATATTGTAGCATCACAATTACCTAAACCAGGATGGCTTCTCATTGTCCACTTTTGTAAACAAAGTCTTACTGGAACATAGCTATGCCCATTTGTTTACGTATTGTATGGATGCTCTCACTGAATAGTTGTGACAGTGAGGTTATGTCTCAAAAAGTCTAAAATATTTACTATCTAGCCTTTTATGAAGAAGTTCCCATAGACACAGAGAATGGTGAGGAAGGTAGAGAAGAGGAGAAAGGAGGAAGACTCCCTGTACCCTCACAGCCTGGCATCCTTGGCCAACTCCCTGCTGCACCTCTCATCTTTCTCTTAAACAATGCTCCATTTTCTTTCTCACAAACACATGTGTGCACCCAGTCACTTTTTTATCTGACCAAATACATCCCTTTGGAACTGGTCCAATTGGCTAAATTCCTGTGGAAAGAGGATATCTATGTTAGGAGAGGATCCATGTGTTAGGGAAGTACGGGCATGCTGAGCAAAATGCCAATAGTGAGCATCTCCAGATAATACAATAGGTTGTTCACTTTCATCTTTAATCTTCATTTTCTAATTATGATAAAATATATTCATTTAAACATATATATTAAGGAACAGATTTAAAATCTTAAAATTTTAAATCACTAACAAAAATACCCAAGGATCCTCGTCAAGAGAAAAATGCTTGAAAATACTTGTTGTATACAGCCTTGTTTACATTTCTGCCATGGATTTTCTATTTTTCTTGTTTGCCAAGGAAAGTTAAGTCAAATTCGGCAACCTTATATGGGGGAGAAATGTATCAAGAAGTGGAGATATGAAGGCCTTCCAGTGCAGGGCGGCCCACAGAAAGTGGTGGCATGTGTTAAGATGTGACTATTAAATAACTTTTTCTAATCTCCTCTCACCATGAACCATACACCCATATTCATGCTGTCATCAGTGGATCTAGCATGACTCTGCTAACTGAAAAACATCATGAATTACTTTTGCTTTCAGCTTCAGTTTTATTACCATCATACTAGCTGGACCAAGAAGAGATGGACCACCTCACTCTTTTTTAGCTTTGATGAAGGAGAGACAGACAGGTGAGAGGAGCTAGTGAACAAAGTGTGAGAAGCAACTGAGAACATTTCTTGTACCCCCAGTGTGTGAAGCAGGTATGTCCTTGTCTTTTACATGCAGCACAAAATTGATTTTTTTTTATTGAAATAAAGTTGATTTAAAATGATGTGTTAGTTTCTGGTGTACAGCAGAGTGATTCATATATATATATATACACATATATATTCTTTTTCTTTATAAGTTATTACAAGATGCTGAATATAGTTTGGTAGGACTTTGATGCTTATCTATTCTGTATGTAGTAATTTGCAAGATTGATTTCAGATTCAAAGTGACACCTAAAGAAGGGCAAGTGGCCTGCTCTCTGGCATGCAGGGGTCTGTGACTGGCTTTAGTTCGAGAGAAGTTCAGCTTCTCTGTATGGACCAGTGGCAGCTGAAAGGTGACAGCCAGGCACACTGTGTTCCCCTGGATGTGCTGCTCCTTAAAAGAGTCCTCCCGGGAGCCTGCCTGTCTTTCTCTGTCAAGTTCTGTGGGCTGGCATTACAATTCAGAGAATAAGAGAGTCCCTGGCAAGGAGGTTATAGGGAACTCTTATCTATAGAGATAGTTTCTTTTTAATATTTCTATTAGTCAATTTAAGAAAGCTCACAGTGAGAGCTCTGTAAATCTCTGTATAGAGATAAATTTAGTCCCCTCACCCCTGATCTTTATTAGTTAAACATTATGATCACATCAAAACTCTCTTTCTCTTTCTGTCTCTCTGGCTCCCTCTTCCTCCCTCTCATTCTCTCTCTTCCCCTGTCCCTCAAACCCCGCCCTCGCATTTGTGGGTTTGTTTTTCATAAAAACATTGGAATCATTTGTAGCATGTTTTATATATACACAACCTAGGTTTAGGGTGATTTTTTCCTGTAGATCTCATTTTGAAAACCAACCTGGAACAGGATTGAAGAGCTGCAGTTTGTTAATTTGATGTTAAAAATTATGTGGCTACTTCACAGCTAAGAAATCATAGGCCTGTTTTGTTTTTTTTTAATTTTTTATTGAATTATAGTCATTTTACAATGTTGTCTCAAATGCCAGTGTAAAGCAGAATTTTTCAATTATACATGAACGTACATACATTCATTGTCACATTTTTTCACTGTGAGCTAACAAAAATCTTGTGTATATTTCCTCATGTTATACAGTATAAACTTGTTTATCTGTTCTGCAAATGCCTGTCAGTATCTACAAATTTTGAACTCCTAGTCTGTCCCTTCCCCTGCCCCACTCCCTTGGCAACCACAAGTTTGTATTCTATGTCTATGAGTCTGTCTCTATTTTGTATTTATATTCTTTTAAACCTTTTTTAGATTCCACATATGAGAGATCTCATATGATATTTTACTTTCTCTTTCTGGCATACTTCACTTAGAATGACATTCTCCAGGAGCATCCATGTTGCTGCAAATGGCATTATTTTTTTGTTTTTTTTATGGCTGAATAATATTCCATTGTATAAATATACCACTACTTCTTTATCCAGTCACCTGTTAATGGACATTTAAGCTGTTTCCATGTCTTGGCTATTGTAAATAGTGCTTCTATGAACATTGGGGTGCATGTGTCATCCTGAAGTAGGGTTCCTTCTGTATATATGCCCAGGAGTGGGATCAATGTGTCATATATTAAGTCTATTCCTAGTCTTTTGAGGAATCTCCATACTGTTTTCCACAGTGGCTACACCAAACTGCATTCCCATCAGCAGTGTAGGAGGGTTCCCTTTTCTCCACAGCCTCTCCAGCATTTCTCATTTGTGGACTTTTGAATGATGGCAATTCTGGCTGCTGTGAGATGATACCTCATCATAGTTTTGATTTGTATTTCTGTGATAATTAGTGATATTGAGCATTTTTTCTTGTGCCTGTTGGTCATTTGTATATCTTCCTTAGGGAATTGCTTGTTTAGTTCTTCTGCCCATTTTTGGATTGGGTTGTTTGTTTCTTATTATGTCATATGAGCTGCTTATATATTCTGGAGATCAAGCCTTTGTTGGTTTCATATTTGCAAAAATGTTCTCCCATTCCTTTGGTTGTCTTTTAGTTTTACTTATGGTGTCCTTTTCTGTGCAGATGCTTGTAAGTTTCATTAGGTCCCATTTGTTTATTCTTGCTTTTATTTCTATTGCTTGAGTAGACTATTCTAGGAGAACATTTTTGAGATGTATTTCAGATAATATTTTATCTATGTTTTCTTCTAGGATGTTTATTGTATCTTGTCTTATGTTTAAGTCTTTGATCCATTTTGAGTTTATTTTTGTGTATGGTGTAAGGGAGTGTTCTAGCTTCATTGATTTACATGCTGCTGTCCAGTTTTCCCAACATCATTTGCTGAAGAGACTGTCTTTATTCCATTGTATATACTTGCCTCCTTTGTTGAAGATTAGTTGACCAAATGTTTGTGGGTTCATTTCTGTGTTCTCTATTCTGTTCCACAGACCTGGTTTTTATAAAGTTGTTTCTCTCACATTTTCCTGCAGCTTCCTTTAGTTTTCCCTTTAAAGAGGGGACTGGACAATTCTAATCATTATAATGTAGCTGTTAGAGGATCCTGTTTAACCTTTGTATTCTTTGCTCCCACAATGAAGAATCAGACAAAAGGAGATGGTGCAGGAGCAGTGTTTGAATTTCCTTGCTGCTTTGCTCTGATAAAAAAATCAGAGACCTTGTTTTTTAGTAAGCTAGAGTTTGCAGATTGTGTCCAAATGTGTAACCCAATTTGTTTAGTGCAATTATTTTGGATAAATCACCATCTAATTCAGTAAACATGCATTGAAATCCCATTTTGTGCTGCATGCTATGCTCATATATAAGCTTATAGTTATCTAATTTTATTATCAAAACATCCTCCAGACTGGACTTATCATTTTTTTATATTACCCATGTAATTCTTCTTAAAAACTCAGGTTTAGCTAGATGAGGCTTTATGTTTAAGGCCTCACTAGTAACTGATATAGCTGTTTTTTTTAAAAATATTTTTTGATAGTATTTGAGGCATCTTGAATACTTGATCTATAAATATGGAAATGAATAGTTGAGACATTTGAGTATAATGTCATGTTTATATAACCTGATTATGAAATATGCATAGATATTATAGGGAACTTTTAATATAATTCCAATCAAAAATATGCCAGAAGAACCATGGCATAATTGTGCTTTAATACATAAAATTTAAAATCAAATTTTGCCTTGGAAAACAATTACAAGGAAATCTCATATTCTTTTCACCTAGATTTACCCACTGGTGGCATTTTGCTACATTTGCTTTTCTCTCTAAGTATATGTATATGTCTCTCAATATAATATAAAACAATATTTACATTTTCAGTCTTATTTTCATTTACCAGATTAAGTTGCAAAAACCTGACCCTTCTCAGCTAAGCACTTTGACCAAAATCTCTCAAGATTCAGGACATCCTCCTCTAACAAAAGAAGAGTGGCAAGTGGAAGAAGGAGCAAATATGTGGCAACATTGACCTAAAGTGTTCAGCCTCCTTCTGAAAAAGGGGAGGCAGCATGGTGGGAAAAGACTACAATATTTTACTATGAGGATGATGTTAGCTGTGTGTTTCCATATATAGCCTTTCTTATGTTGAGGTAATTTATTTTTACTCCTAATTTTATTTTGTTTAACTTTCACATATTTGTAAATTTTGCAGTTTTACTCCATCTATTAATTTCCAGTTTCATTTCGTTGGGCTCAGAAAAGATACTATGTATGATTTTAAACTTTTTAAATTTGTTAAGACTTGTTTTGTGGCCTAAAATATGGTCTATCCTTGGAAATATTCCATGCCCATCTGGGAAAAGATGTGTTCTCTTGTTGTTGGATGGGAATGTTCTGTATAAGTCTATTAGGTTCAATTAATCTGTAGTGTTGTTCAAGCCCTCTAATTTGTTCTTGACTGTCTGTCTGTTTTTTTCTACCTATTATTGCAAGTAGGGTATTAAACTATCCTATTATTGTTGAGTGATCTTTTGCTCAATTCTGTCAATGTTTATTTCAATATTTTGGAACTCTGATGTTCAGGTATACATATTTAGAATTGTTTTATCTTCTAGATAAACTTGACTCTTTTAACATAATATCATTCTTTGTCTCTCTTAACAGTGCTTGAAATACATTCTCTTTTATCTCATATAGATATAACCACAAAAGTACTCTTTTTGTTGTTATTTTCATAGAATATCTTCCTGGAGAGTATAATAAGGTGGTAGTTGCTAGGGCAGACCTGTTTCCAATCTGTCTGGTGGCAAACCAGCACCCATTCACTCCTTCTAGTCTAGGCTTCTCCAGCCTTTCTGCTTCAGTCTTTCTCCAGTAGCCAAGGGGATTTGTCTCCTCTGTGTAGGTCCCCAGGACTGGGATGCCCAGTCTGTGGCTTGACTCACTCACTCCTCAGGGTTAGGTTCTCTTTGCACAGTCTTTCTTTTCCTCTTAGTCTTTCCCCAGGTGCACACATCCCAACCTGAAATTTTTACTCCTGCACTACCTAATTATGTGGAAATATCTCTCAAAATCTTGTTTCTATAGAAATTCTTCAGCCAGATTTCAGTCACTTTTCTGTGAGAAATTTTATCCCTCATCTTGACCTGCCTCCTCTGGAAACAGTATTCTTGATTGGCAGGTCCCCCACCCCACCACATCACTTTCAGTTTTTAGCAATATAAATATATTATTCCACTGCCTTCTGGCCTCCAAATATTTTGTTGAGAAATTGACTGGCAATCTTATTGGATGTGATGAGTTACATCTTTCTTGTTGCTTTCGAGATTCTCTCTTTGTCTTTTGACAATTTGATTATAATAAGCCTCAGCATTGGTCTCTGATGATTTATCCTACTGGAGTTTGTTGAATATCTTGCATTTGTAGATTCATCTATTTCATTACATTGGGAATTTTTTAGCCATTATTTCCTCAAGTAATCTCTCTGTCCTGCCTCTTCCTTCTGCTTTAGGGACTTTCATAATGCATATATCTGTCTACTTGACAGTATCCCATAATTCTCTTAGGCTATATTCACTTTTAAAAAGTTATTTCTTCCTTCCGCTCCTGAGACTTAATAACTTCAAACGTCCTGTCTTCAAGTTTGCTGAGTCTCTTTGCCTGTGCAATTCTAATCCCCTTTATGTGCACTCAAATGTTCTTCCCCTGAGCTATATCCCCTAGTCTAGTCCTCTAGAAAATTTGTAATTTCATTTATTGTATTTTCCAGCTTCAGAATTTCAGTTTTGTTCCTTTTTTATTATTTTTATCTCGTTGATTTTCTCATTTTGTTCACATATTGTTTTCCTGATTTTCTTTTCTGAGTTTTCCTTTAGCTTTTTTATCATGTTTTTAAAAAGTTGTTTTAAAGTCTTTGCCTAAAACATCTAATGCATATGTTTCTTCAGGGTTGTTTTTTGTTTTTTACCACTTTATTTTCTTCCTTTGGAAGGGACATATTTTCATTTATTTTGTATGCCTTGTGATTTTTGTTGTTGTTGTTGAAAAATTGTATATTTACTTATCTAATTATTTATTTTAAATGGAGGTACTGGATATTGAACTGAGGATCTTGGACACATTAAGTACCTGCTCTACTACTGAGTTATTACCCTCCGACCCCCTGAAAATTGAGCATTTATGAAAGCAGTCACCTTTCCCATTCTTTGCATACTCGCTTTGTGACAAGGAAGACTTTCCCTAAGCTGGCCCTTGATTTTGAGGCTTAAGAAGAAGCTTAGGAGAAGCTGTAGTCTTTTTAGGCTTTTTTGAGCATGCATCTTCCCTCGACCTGTGTGTTACTTTTTCAGTTTTCCCATATATGTGCTCCTTTAAGTATATTAAGTTCCCAAAGTGTGTCTCCTTGGAAATTTGATTGTCTATTGTGTGTCTCCACACTGCAAAAAAAAAAAAAAAGGAAAAATTCAATTTCTCCTCTCAACTCTCTATTCTCTATACTTACTCCTGGTCACCATATATGTGAGCATTTTTTCACAATAAGCAATTCTGACACTAATTGACAAGAGTTAGTTCATAACCTACAGGTTAAGGGCTTAGTCCCACAAGACTTCCCCTCAGTTCAGATGCCAATTACAAATCCCAGTTGTCACCTGTACTCCTGACTTACTGGCTATACATTGGAGTTTCCCACCATCTCTTCCTCAGGTTCAATAATTTGTTAGGATGGCTTAAGAACTCAGGAAAGATTGTTTACTAGATTACTGGTTTATATTAAAAAAGGATACAACCTATAAACAGCAAAATAGAATAGATGCATAGGGTAAGGTATTGAGAAAAGGGTATGGAGCTTCCATGACCCCTTTGGATGCGCCACCTTCTAACCACCTCCACATGTTCATCAAGCCAGAAGCACTCTGAGCCCCTTCAGTTAGTTTTTTTTTAATGGAGGACTTCTTAGATATGGCTGAGTAAACTATTGGTCATTGGTGATTAACTCAAATTTCAGCTCTTCTCTGCTCCCCAGTGGTTGGAGCATCAGGCTAAATGTTCTAACTTTCTAATAACATTGATTCCTCTAGCAACCAACTCCATTCTGTAGTGATCTAGGGGCTTTACAAAATCACCTCATTAACATAAACTCACATGTGGTTGAAAGGTGTTTTTTATGAATAACAAAAGACTCTCCTTTCATCTTTATCAGTCTGGAGATATTTTAAGAATTGAGGACAAAAGACCAAAAGTTATAAGAAAAATAATTTAATCTCTCTCATCACATAGGGTTTTAAGAGTTATATACCAGGAATAAGGACAACAATCACATTTTTATTTCTTATTATAAATCTCAATATCACACACCCATAATGTCTTGTCATTGGTGTCTGCAGGTCATTCTCCCTGCAGCTTTCCCAAGCAATGCCCAATGCTTCTCCCTGCCTAAGATCCAGTTAGGGGAAAAGATAACAGTCTTTCAGGCAGCCTATGAGATGTCAGATCATTGTAAATGCAGTCTGCTCTGCTCTGTTGAGTTTGAAGAAAGGAATTGGAAACTCGATTGATATCTTAGATAGTCTATTTTATATATTTACTGGTAACCTCTTGCTCTAGGCATCCATGGAGCTGTCTCTCCACATTATTCTTTAGAAATGCCCTCTGCTTATTTCCACCTGATATCCAAGTTTTACCACCACCTACCCCTCTGCCATCCTTCCCTGAGATTCATGTGAGGTGAAACAGAGACCTGAAGAGGCAGCCCTGAAAGGTTAGAACATTATAAAATTCACTCTCTCTGAATCGGGGGGGAATTGGAAAATGATTTGCCACTTCCTCAAAGACTTTACCACAATGGGGACCAAGGGCAACAAAAACACCACAGAATGTCCTACCATTTTGAATGAGGCTGTTCTTGATTTGGTATTTGGTTGGTTGCTTTGGACCTTCGACTGTTATGGAACTACTGTAAGGTTATTCTAGCCAGTATTTTGGTAGTCTTTGATGTCTCCTTGGGGAAACAAGAGCTTAGAGCTTGCTAGTCTGTTATTTTGCTCAAGTATGTAGATTTTTAATCCTTGCTCAATGACATTCACTCAGCCTTTGTGAGAACCATTTACCCCATTTCCAAAGTAGTTATATTTTTTTCTAACTTTCAGCTTCTTGTGAATATCAGTTTAGCTGGATATGAAAGTTAATATCAAAAGGCTTTGTATATTGTAGGCCTTCAGTGCATCATAACAATAACTTTAATTATATTACTATTTTGAAGTAACAGTTTGGAGAGTGATATATTATTTCACTACCAACATCATGAGAGACTTGAGGGAATGATGGGGGAAAACCTCTGCAGTATGCTAATTCTAGGTTACATTTTGTCTCATGGAAAACACAGAAGTCTTACTTACCCTATCCTAAGTTGATGGATGCTTTGTATAAGTCTGAGTTAAAGAATTACTTTATAATCTGATTTCCACTAGGAAGCTCTTCTAGGTTGTTAGGTTGCCATGGCATCTGGACCCAACTTGATGGACCATGTTTGTCTGCTGGAAAGTGTCAATGAATTGCTGTCAGTGAACCAAAAAGCTCTACAGATTCTTGGTGAGATTTCTCAGCCAGTGGTTGTGGTGGCCATTGTAGGACCATATCATACGGGAAAATCCTACTTGATGAACTGTCTTGCAGGTCAGAATCATGGTGAGTATTTTACTGGGTCAAGGGCTAATTGCTTGATTCTAGCTAATACCTCAGCTTCTTCATTTTTGTTCCTGATCGTGTGCAGGGAGAACCAAACTTCTCTTAACAAATCAACTTTCCTCTCCTATTTCTCACTGCTAAATCACTATCTTACTGTAATTTGTTACCATATTCTATGTTTTATTCCTGTAAAGCAAAATTTCTCCTAACAAGTCACACAATCCTACCTTATTTTACATGTATAATCACTTGACTCTTGCAATTGTGTCTACTCTCTCTTGAAACACATTTTGCTTTTTTATGGAATATTCTCATCAACATATAAAGATGTTCAAATATCTATAATCTTAAAAATATTTCCTGTATGTCATATCCTACTGTGGTTAACATCTCTCCTCACTTTTGAAAAATAATTTTGTCTGACAAAAAATATAATCTTGATTTATTTTTTCCACTTTTTTCTCTTCCCACGTCTGTCTTCAGTCCATTTCTCTCTGGCTTTGAATCACACCATTCTTTCAAGATACTCTTATTATGATTATCAGTGACCTCCATTTTGTCTGATTCATGGATTCCCCTTTGCCTGCATGTTGAGCCCTTGCTTGGTATCCTTATCACAATTAATATTCCTTCCTCTTTGAAACAGATGACACACAAAGTAGGATATTCTTGAGGAAATGAGGAAAGCACCATCACGTATGCTGGGGTACTGACATTCCAAAGAACTGAGTCTGTAGCCCCCTGGTTTCTTAGATTGTCTGCTCTCACTGAATGCTGCTTTCTCACCTCTCCTCACAGGCTTTCCTCTAGGCTCAACAGTGCAGTCTGACACTAAGGGCATCTGGATGTGGTGTGTGCCTCATTCACGTAAGCCAAATCATACCCTGGTCCTTCTGGACACTGAGGGCCTCGGGGATGTGGGAACGATAAGGCAGAAATTCATAGTTAAATCCTTTTTATTCTGGAGTTTCTCCTTATCTCTCCATGAGCCTAGAAATTTTACTACTTTAATCTGTAAAATATAGAAATCAATGATAGTAAATGAGGCAAACTATGGTTTGTTTGAATGTCACTTCTAGGTAAGTTATCATGGTGTATTAGATTAAATCTTTTATTTCTTGGCACTGTGTGGATGACTTGATTACATTTAGTAAATCATTATTGAACAGCTGAGTTCCAGGCCTTTGGACTTAGCACTGTAGATATCAGTGACCAAAATAAAGATCCTGCCCTAAAAGAGTCTCTAGTTCAATTGACAAGACCACATTATCTGCAGTCAGATTTGACACCATGTATTTGGGAGAGAAGCAGGCTGGAGAGAGAAAGAAAATTCATTGCATTGCAATCCCCAATTTCTGGGAATTCCATGGGAGTTCTGTGGCTGGAATGGCTTTTTTTGAGTTATCCAGAGTTTGGACAGGGGTGCTGATACATTTTTGAAGAGCTTCTCCAGACGCCTTTCTAATTAAAAGGGCTGACACCTGACGACTGTTTTCCACCAGCACTCCCGACAGCTGGAGGAATAAGTCCTTCAGTCTTGAAAGATCATCCAGATAGCACCTGATTCATTTTGAGAACTTACATTTAAGCATAAGTAAGAAAGATGAGAAACATCAATTTGTGAGCGAGGAAAGATTTCTGATTCACTTCCTTAGCTACCAGGTGAAGAGTGTATTTAAGGGTTGGGTTTAAGGGATGGGATTACATTTTCTATGATGAAGTTCATCAACTACTCACAGTGTTCTGGAAATCTGTGAGGCACCTCTGAATGTGCAAGTTCTATAAAAGTAAGTTTTTGTCCTAAAAGAAACATTTTAAGCTGGGTTTTTTTGTGTGTTAGCTTTCTACTAATGGGTGAAATGAATTATCCCTCCTTTCCCCCCTTTGAGACTTATTTGGAAATAGTACCCACATTTTTATAGCTCTCTCTTTTTTCTCAATGGAAATTAGAAAGTCTGTGTTAATTTTTTTTTAACATTTTTTACTAAGCAATACTCATGTAACAATGTTGTGTCAAATTCTAGTGTAGAGCACAATTTTACAATTATATATGAACATATATATGTTCATTGTCACAATTTTTTTCACTGTGAGTTACCACAAGATCTTGTTTATATTTCCCTGTGCTATACAGTATAATCATGTTAATCTATTCTGCATTTTAAAATCCCACTCTGTCCCTTCCCACCCACAGCCCCCTTGGCAACCACAAGTTTGTATTCTATGTCTGTGAGTCTATTTCTGTTTTGTGTCTATGTTTTGTTTTGTTTTGTTTTTAGATTCCTCATATGAGTGATCTCATATGGTATTTTTCTTCCTTTCTCTGGCTTACTTCACTTAGAATGACATTCTCCAGGAACATCCATGTTGCTGCAAATGGTGTTATGTTGTCAGTTTTTATGGCTGAATAGTATTCCATCATATAAATATACCACGACTTCTTTACTCAGTCAATTGTTGATGGACATTTAAGCCTTTTCCATGTATTAGCTATTGTAAATAGTGCTGCTATGAACATTGGTGTGTGGTTGTCATTTTGAAGTAGGGTTCCTTCTGGATTTATGCCCAGGAAAGGGATTCCTGGGTCATATGTTAGGTCTATTCCTAGTCTTTTGAGGAATCTCCATACTGTTTACCACAATGGCTTTCCGAGCTTCCCTTTCCCACTCTTAATGATTTAGATGTCTTCTTTTACAATTTTGTGTTTATTCTTTTTGTAATTCATGGCAGTTATCTCCTTTCCAGTTATGAATTTCTCATTTTTGCAGCATCCTGCTTCTTTTCTATTTAGAGTAGACCTTTCAATATTTCTTTAAGCATGGGTATAGAGTTGCTAAACTCTTAGTTTCTGCTTCTCTGTGAAATTATTTATGTCTCCTTCTATCCTGAATGATAGCCTTGCTGGATAAAGTATCCTAGGCTGCAGCTATTTTTGCACTCAAGACGTTGAATATATCTTGCCACTCCCTTTGGCCTGTAGTGTTTGTGTACATAAATCAGCTGAGAGCCTTATGAGGGGTTCCCTTGTAACTCACTATTTGTTTTCCTCTTGCTGCCTTTAGGATCACTTCTTTATCCTGGACCCTGGCCATCATGATTAGGATATGTCTTGGTGTGGGTCTGTTTCAGTTCTTCCTATTTGGGAGCCTCTGAGCCTCCTGTGCTTGGATATCTGATTCCTTTAGGCTTGGGAAGTTTTCAGTTATGATTTCTTCAAATACCTTTTCAATCCCTTTTGTTCTTTCTTCCCCTTCTGGAACCACTATTATGCATAGATTGGCATGCTTTCTATTATCCCATAGGTCCCTTATATTGTTTTCATTGTTTTTTATTTGCTTTTCTCTCAGCTGTTCTGATTGGGTGATTTCTGTTGCCCTGTCTTCTAGGTAAATTATTCGTTTTTCTGCATTATCTAGCCTGTTTTGTACAGCCTTTAGGTCAGATCTCATCTCAGCAAATGAGTTTACTAATTCTACTTGATTCTTCTTTATAGTTTCTATTTCATTTTTGACATATTTTATATCTCTAAACACTATTTCTTTTAGTTCACTCAGTACCTTGATCACTCCTTTTTTGAAATCTTGATCTAGTAGGCCATCAATGTCTATTTCATTGATCGTGCTTTCAGGGGACTTCTCTTGTTCTTTTAATTGAAAGTGGTTCCTCTGCTTCTTCATATTGCTCATATCTCTCTGGCACTGTGCCTTAAGGAGTAACAGTTATCTAGTTCTCATGGAGATGCTGTGCTCTTAATGATTTTATTGAGATGTCTTTACATGTTTGCCCTGTTTCATGAACTCAGCTTGCTGTTTCCAGAGGCCCTCTGTTGGCTCCCTCTTCTGTGCTGCTCCCAGTGGCTGTTGACCAGCAAATGGTGCACCCCTCCTAACACTGGGTCAGGTGCTGAGCTCTTATCTGGTAGGTGGGCAGGGTCACTCCCCCTCCTGATGCTGCAGTCAGATGCTGCACTCGGGGGAGGCAGGTGGGTGGATCGCACCCTCTCCCAGCACCATGGTCAGGTGCTGTGTTTCTGCCAGGAAAGTGGGTTGCCACTCACTCTTTCCCAGCGCTGGTCGCTCTGCTGCTGTGCCCACACTGCCTCGGGTTGGCGTTCTGAAGGTGGGCTCAAGGAAGGCCGTGGAACAGCTCCGCCTCTGCTCCATGCCAAATCTCAGCTCCTTGTTTGTCTTGGCAGTTTGAGTTCTCTGAGGGACCAGGGAAGAAAGATCCTATCTGACTTCTGCTGTAAACAAGTCTCAGTCCTGACTAGGAGGTTGCAGATCCCCTGTGTGAAGATTCAGGGCTCAGCCCCAACCCAGCCTGGGTGCTGCGAACAGGAGAATAGGCAACTTGGCTGTGCCCCACCTCTTTTCTCATGAGAAGTGCCAGTAATGCATAGGTCTGAGGAGAAAATGGCTATAGCACCCCTCCCCCCAGGGCACACCAGCCATGTTGTTTTGCTTTTTCCACAATTTATGGGGGACTGAGGTTGTTCTGCTCCATATTCCCTCCTAACCACAGTACACAGAACCCTGTAGTCCCCTGGTAAGCCTCAGTGCAGCCACCCCAGTCCTCCGCCCAGCTCGGGCCACCTGCCACATCCCCAGCTGCCAGTTTTTGTCTCAGGCTGGGTGTTGTGGGGACACTTTGTGCCCATTTACCTCAATTCTGTCAATCAAGGGGTGCTCGGGGCAGATCTGAGACTCAGAGGTTGTTCCCCCTCCATCACACTGGCCCCTCCTTTGAAAAGGTGAGACCCAGCGAACAAGCACCAGTCCTCCTTTGCCACTCCCTCCCAGCGGGATCGGTCTCACACTGTTTTGCTTTTTCTTCTTGCTTTTTTCCCTTTTTTACTACCAGATTTTTGGCATCCCTATCTTTCAAAGAGGGCGATGTTCTGTCAGAGTTTGGCAGGTGATCTGGTTGGCTGAGTGGGTCCATAGATGTGAGTTTTGGTGTATTTGTGGGAGAGGGTGAGCTGCAAGCATCCTTCTACTCCACCATCTTGCTTCTCCTGTGCTTTTTTTTAAAGCCATATATAAAACAATGATATAATCTTGTTGTTGAAATAATTGTTTGCCGTAAGTGCTACTTCTTACCCTAATTGATTATTTTTAAAAATTGGGTTTTGAGAAAAGAAAGTAATGAATAGAATATTATCCCCCCAAACTCCCATTTAGAAACTTCTCTACAAAAATCACAGTTTTTGCATTTGCACTGGGAGCAACTTTACATGTCATTTATAATAAAAACAATTTCTGGTTTATGCCATTATTTAGACAATGCTATGATTTATACAATTTAGCCTGGGCTTTAAGGCCCTTGATTAGGCTGCATGAAAGCTCCCCTTAACTTCTCCACTTACCATCAGCTCCAGTCAAGTCAAATGACTCCATTTTAACTACAAGACCCCTGTATTCTCCCATCTCTAATTTTGTTTCTCTGGGTGTTTCTGTCTTTGAGATCTCCTTCATTTCTTCAGTTCCATATTTACCAGTTCTTTAATATTCAGCTCAAGACTTTGAGGAAGGTTTCAGACCATAAATTTTTTCTCCAACTTTCATAGCTCTGTTTTTCCTTGATAGACTTCTAAATTTTACTTTAGTGTTAAAGCTATAGGTTCTACTGCTTATATACATTACTGAGAGTAAGCCTTTTACAGATACTGCTATCTTTGTTGCACATACTGTTATGGATGTTTGCTCACTGCTTTGAAATAGTCATATTGAAACGAATAATTTTCAATTTCAGCACTGCTTTTTTAATATCTAAGAACAGTGGGGGATATTTAATAGCTTCCTGCAATTATTTATTGATTGTATACAATTTTAATGCCCAGCTATACCAACTATGATATATTTTATATGGACTCTGATTAATAAATATATGTAGAATGAATAAGTGCCCACATTCATCACTGCATACCTAATTGCACAACAGGTATTGTATTAGTTTTTCTGTATATGTTATTTTACTTTATCCAATCGAGGAAAAAGAAAGCACTGTGAATATTAGAATTCTTTTATATATGAAAAATTTGTAAACACAAGAAATGTCTCTGTAATTGTCAAAGTTGATATCTTCATTTACATCTGTCTTCAAGCAATTTCTTAGCATGGTGAGTAGGTTAGATGAAATAATAAATGAAACCATGAATGAATAAGTGTATGGAAGAACTTCTAATTTAGGGGTAAATTTCTAATTCTCTTTTTCTAATGTGATTTCTAGGATGAGTCTAAGAAGGATTCATGGATCTTTGCCCTGGCCGTGCTTCTGTGCAGTAGCTTTGTCTACAACAGCATGAGCACCATCAACCCCCAGGCCCTGGAGCAGCTGCAGTATCCTTCCAGGTCTTGAAACACTGTTTCACTGAATTCATGGGAATGGAGATAGAATCAGTCTCTCCTTCCCTGTCATTTAATTTCCTTGGGTGGAGCAGATGGGATACATGGCAAAAGAGAGTGCTTATAATACTTTTATATTCGAGAAATGTGGGAATTGTTGGTAGTGAGTTTATTTTCCTTAACCAAGTCCTAGTTATGTGACAGAACTTGCAAAACTCATCAGGGTGAAGTCCTCTCAAACACCTGATAGAGTAGAAGATTCCACAGAATTTGTGAGTTTCTTTCCAGACTTTAATCTGGACTGTATGGGATTTCACCCTGGAGCTGAAGTTACATGGTCAGCCTATCACAGATGATAAGTACTTGGAGAATGCCCTGAAGCTGATTCCAGGTATCAGAGTATGGCCTGGGAAGTGTATGGTCCAATAGAGGGTGGGATCTACTAAACACTGTCCCTTATCTCTGTGATTGCATTTGTATTTGAGGCTAAATCAAAGTCTGTGGAAATGGTGGCTGGAAAGTGGGTTGCAAAGATCTAGGGGCTACAGTTGAAGTTTACTTAAGAAAAGTAAAGTGTAAAGTGAAATTACTTAAAGCCAATTTGTTTTTTATACATCTTTAAATTTAGCATCCAGATTTAAATGGGTGCTGAAACTTTCTGAAGACTGGACACTGTGTTTCCTATTTTGGCTTCTGCTTGTTTCTGTTGAAGAAAACAACTAATCAGCTAATTGTTAGACATGAAACTGCAGTGAAAAGCCTATCTAATGAACAAAATATATATTTCACATATTATTTTTATCAAAGAGGGATATATAATTTTCTAATCCTGTATAATTATATCATCTACAAAATGATTGTATGCTCTAAATAAACCTGAAGAAGTGACTGTCTTTACAATCTATGCCTTTTCAATAATACTAATTATTAGAACATTCATTTTATCTTCCACATCATAGCTTTCTCTTAATTCCCACATGTTTACCCATGATTTAATTACAAGATAATAAATTATTTTCATGGGTTACATTTACAAGGATGCGTGTCTATCGAAACCTTGTGAAAAATATCAATTCCAATTTATTCATTCTTACTTTCATGTTTCTATTTATGCTTTCTCAAAACACCTATTGAGAGATTGGATGGCAGGAGAGGACCAGATATAATCATTTACTCAAGAGTTTATAGATTAGTGGTGATACCTTAAAATTACATTTCAGGTGCATTTACCCTTCAGAGGTTTTTGCTAAAAAATAGATAACACTACATCAATTACTTTTAGCATCAAAACAGTTTTCCTTATATAATGATGGTGTCATTCCTAATATTCCAATTATTGTCCATGATCCCTTGTTTTTAGCTCTTCTTTTTGCTTTCACAGCTCAATTCCTACATGAGGTCGAGTTGAGTAGAAAGTTTAATTTGACCTTTCATCCTTTTAGCTGCTAGTTCAGTAGATACCTAATAGACAACCACTCTACTCTGTGCAGGTCTGGAGAGACCAGCCATAGGTTTGCTTTACTGTATCAGATTTCTCCCTACATTTCTCAACAGTTATATCATTGGTGTAAGTCTGATGTGCAAAGAAGTATTGACTATGTTAAAGGATTTCTATGCATAGAAGATGGCAAAGACACACAAATCCCTGCTGGAAGCACCTGTAGCCACCTTGCCTCAAGAATCTCCACACTTTAATCCCTGTTTTTCTGTCCCTCAGGGAAGAATCCTAAAGCCCAAACATCCAATCTACCCAGAGAGTGCATCAGGCAATTCTTTCCAAGACGGAAGTGTTTTGTCTTTGACCGGCCAACAAATGACAAAGAAATTCTAGCCAATATTGGGATGGTATCTGAAGACCAATTGGATCCTAAATTCCAGGAGCAAACAAAAAATTTCTGTTCTTACATCTTCGCTGATGCAAGGACCAAGACCCTCACAGAAAGAATCATGGTCACTGGGAAACGTGAGTCTCTTTTTCCCATTTCCGTGGGTACTGATATGTGCTGAATATTTAATATAATGAGTTTTCTAGTATTTTTGTTTGATTCTATAAAGAATTCTGATTTTACAGACATTTATACTCCATGAAGAAATCTGTATACCTTATAATTATCTCACTTTGGGGGATTTACAAATCCCTCCCCCAAATTGCAATTTTTGTCACTGATATCTGTGGCTTCCATTTATCTGAAAACATCCTCCACTTAGAATGAAATCACTCTCTTGGTATAAAAACAGTATACTCAATATTTTCAAAGGAAGCCCTATACAGTAAGTGTTCTTCACAAGGAGAATTCAAAAGATATTTTGAGAATTTAGAGTGGTCCAAAAATAAGTATTAGCCCATAAATCACTGAAAATCCATTCAAAGCCTCAGAATTAGGAATAAATTAAACGTGGTACACCTTCCTTCATATGCCTACCTATGAAATCTATATTGTTTTCAATTTTTAAAATGAGACACTGTATTTTTCAGGTAACCCTTAGTATGTTAGATAGAAATAGATATTAACATTTTTAGTCCTGTGGCCTGGAAAACCATAAAAATGAAGGGTCAGTAGGAAAATGAAGGTGATAAAAATAGAAGAAGTTTGGGGTGCATGTGTGTGTTTGTGTGTGTGCATGTGTATATGATCCTAGAAGTGAAGTCTCAGAATCCTGGAGCCATTGACTGATAACTTGATATTTAGCCCCTAAATTTTCTGGCTTCTTCAGGGCTGAGGACTCTTGTGACCTACGTGGACACTATCAATAGCAGAGCAGTACCTTGCTTGGAGAACGCAGTGACATCTCTGGCCCAGCTGGAGAACTCAGCTGCCATTCAGAAGGCAGCCAACCACTACAGCAAGCAGATGGCCCAGAGAGTTAGCTTCCCCACAGACACACTGCAGGAGCTGCTGGAGGAGCATGTTGCCTGTGAGAGGGAAGCCACTGCAGTCTTCATGGAGCACTCCTTCAAGGATGACAAGCAGGAGTTCCAGAAGAATCTTGTGGTAATCTGTCTTAGTATTTACCATATGTCTCTTCCCCTTGAAGAATGAAGCCTAGAAGTGCCGTTACTGGTCCCATGGCTCATCTCTTACTCAGGGATAAAGTAGTCCATGTCCTCATGAGGGACAGAGTTTCAAAGGACTACATTTCCTTCTTTTTTCACTGCCAGACCTCAGACAGTTTATCTGGAACACTCTTTGACCTTCAATGCAAAATCAGTATAGATATCCTCTTAAAATAAATACTTCTGTGGATTCCAAGCCTGTGCAGAACGCCCAAAAGACATTCTTTAGCTGGTTTCTTTTTCTGTGAACACGCTCCTATGCTTAGGAACAAAAATTTCTCTTTTCAGATCCACATCTCAGGCCACTTTCAGCTTAGGTTACTCCTTTTTGTATCTATCATTGAAGACAGATAGAATCACTGAATGTGGCAGCTTCAAGGAACCACAGAGATTAGGTAATGCAACTCCAACAGCTCAGATGAAATACCCAAAAGGAGGTTAGGGAAATTTACCATGGTCTTCCAGAGTTTCCAGGGCTGTAAATAAATCAACTCTTATGACTGCTGTTTTATTACATGTCCTCCAACAGAATACTTTTCTCATGAGGACCACAGTTAGACCAATCCTTCTACCAGATACTTTGGAAATTTACCTCCTCTGTTCCTTGCTTCTGGTGACATCCATCTATCTTTTTACCCTCCAGGAAATCATAAAGAATAAGAAAGAGGATTTCTTGATGCAGAATGAAGAGACATCAATCAAATACTGCCAGACTAAACTTGATCAGCTTTCAAAGACACTAATGGAAAGTATCTCAGCAGGAACTTTCTCTGTTCCTGGAGGTCATGATCTCTACAGGAAAGCAAAGGAAATTATTGAAAGGGAATATCATCAAGTGCCCAGGAAAGGAGTGAAGGTAAGGAATAAGGGAAACATGGGGAACCTACAGAATAGAGTCAAAGGGGTCTCCTGAAAATCTGAGAGCTCAGCTCCATGCATGCATAAAGAGAGAGCATGGGGCCATTTGAGCAGTTTTGGCTCTTAAGGTCCACTGCATGCTATTTATTCCTGAAGAGAGTAGAAATGTCGACTCCCAACCATGAGTACAGATTTCTTAAATCCACAAGAGACAGAACAGAAATTATTCATTTTTTTACTCAACAACATGATATTTGATATGTTGAGCACTGACAATTTACAAGTCAGTCTTTGTATCCAAGGATGACTACAATTGAGGTAGGAAATCAACTACATAAACAATTGCATACAAAGTTATAACACTCAGGAAAGAGCTACTTAGGTGGTAGAAACAATCATAAAAATAAAAAACAACAACAATAATAATGCAACTAATATATATTGAACTTTTGTTTCCTATAGCCAAAATGTTAAGCTCTTTCCCTAGACTAATTTAATCTTTCAAATAGCATTAAGAAGCATCTACTTTCATTATCAACATTTTAAAAATCTGAACTGAGAAGCATAGGTAGGTTAAAATAAGTTGTCTAAAGTTATAATCAGCTAGTGGCAGAGGAGAACAGTAGCACAACTTAGAGGCAATATTTCACATTGGGAAGGCAGGTATGTAAAAGAACCAGAGATTTTGGGTTTGTAGAACTGAACATTGTTCTGACTAGCTGGAATCTAGGGTGCAGAGGAAGAAGTAGCACTGGGCAAGAGACTGGAGGGAGATAGGTCACTCTAAGGAGATTGGACTTGTAAGGAACCATTATGGAATTTTAAACATGAAGTAAAATTTACATGGACATACTTGTCTTGGCAGTACTAATCTCTCTATTGGAAATCTAATTTCTGTGCTCCTTCTTGGTTCCTCAGGCAAATGAGGTCCTCCAGAGCTTTCTGCAGTCACAGGTGGCAATAGAGAAATCCATCCTGCAGGCAGATAAATCCCTCACTGATGGGGAGAAGGCCATAGCAGGTACGGGGTAGGGCTGGGCTCACAGTGAGATGAGTAGGTTCTTGCAGTGCCCTCTGACAGGTGTGAGAGCAAAACCTTCCCAATACAAGGAGCTTCCTTCCTTTCTGTGGAACAACCCTGCTGCATTTGGAAACAGCAAATAGAACTGTGGTTGGATGCCAGACAGACAGAACCTTTCCCCTCACATTCTGAAGTGTGCTGTTAATGGTGTGGACATGGGGTGCGGGTGGACTTCAGAGATTTCCTACCTTTCTCTTCAATTTGGTTTTGTCTCTGAGCTCAGGAGGGTGGAGGTCATTTCTTACCTTATTTTCTTCCCTCTCTAAAACCTCCCTGGGGCAGAGGAGTGGGCCAGGAAGGAGACAGCTGAGAAAGAACAGGAGCTGCTGAAACAGAAACTGCAGGAGCAGCAGCAGCAGGTGGAGGCTCAGAATAGGAGTCTCCAGGAACACATAGACCAGCTGATGGAGAAGCTGGTGAGGGAAAGAGAAAACCTGCTGAGAGAGCAGAGCAAGATGTTGGAGCATCAGCTGAAGGTGAATCATGCTGTGGTAGTAGTAGAGCTTGATAGCCTGTGCTGGTTCCTCAGCAAGGGATGGGTGGGTGTTACAGCAAGATCATGCAGGGATCACCAGTGCATCTACTGCTTGTGATTTTTTTAAAACCCTGAAGATTTTGTATCCTTCCAAAACCTTTGAGTTCTACTCTGTAAGTAGACTTTGGAGAATTCAGGATAACCATGGCCCCCACTCCAAGCTTTCAGATAATATAAATAGGGTTTAATAGTCATTTTAGGAATTTTAAAATTATCTCATAGGGCTTGATTGAACAGGTATTCCAACTACTGTGTTTAATATGTGCAACAACTAGTATGCTCTACCAAGATCACTACGTTTTACCAGAAGCCCTGCTCAGCCCAAGGCTCTGAGGTAGATCTGTGCTGACATAAAACTACTAGAAATGTCCAGACTTAAAAACACAGGGAAATGATAGATTTTACACTTGCTGCATTGCCTCCAGGTGTGGACAGATCCCCAAGCTATCATGTGGCTTGGAGGGATTTTTCTCATTGTCCATCTGAACATGATTTATAAGAGATTCTTATAATTTTGTGACCATGTGTTTATAACAGATTTCTACAATATGGGTGACAGTACCATCCTGAGTGGGACTGAGAATTAGTGCAGTTAGACCAAGGCTACCTCTCACTTGCATTTTTTGACTGGAACATATTACATTTGTCCTCATGTCAGGCTTAGCCTCCTGGCCAAACCTTACAGTATATGAATATTATTAAGGCTGTAAACTACACTTTCTCTTAATATCTATGTCCAAACCAGGAAATATTCCTTGTTACAAGAGTCTCCTTTCATGATTAAGAGAGAACAATTTTAGGAATTAATACAAGATAGTCTGACAAAGTTTTAAAGTTTGACAAAATGAAATCCTTAAAAAAATGGGGGATTTAAAAAGTTTTATTTCCTTCCTCACTTTTTTTTTTAAGGTCCAAGAAGATCTGCATACTGAAGGATTTAGAAAGAAATGTGAGGAGATGAATGCAGAGATAAATCGTTTGAGAAAGAGGATTGTTGATACTAAAAATGATGATAGTACCTTGCTTGCACAAGCCTTGGACAACCTTGGCAAAAGAATCACTTCATTATTGCCTGCCCCAGCTAACATTCTTGGTAACGTTGTGAAAGGAGTTGGCTCAGTATTTAAAAAGAAGTAGCTCTCCTTGTAAAGGAATCAGATATATAATATATTATACATGTATATGCTCTGGCCTATTTCTGATATGCATGCTTTTCACATTCATTCAGCAATGCTTTGAATATAAAAAGTGGCTTCTAGAGAATATTGATATCTGGCCCACATTAGATAGAATAAATGCATGGACAATTTAATATAGTGTGTTTACTTTTAGGAAACATATATGTGTGCAAAATCATATATATGCATATGTACATACATACAAGAGGTTCACTGTGGCTTTGCTTCTAATGGCAAAAGATTGCAAACCACTTAATGCTCATTTATGTAATTTGGTAATATTTATTTTGCATGCACATAGACTAGAATACTAAATGGCTAGTAAATAGATAGTGGAGCTCTATTTGTATAAGTATAGAACAATCTGGAAGATATACTGTAGAGTGAAAAAATGAGGCACAAAACAGTTAGTATAAAATGTTCACCATAAAAAAAGGCAATTATTGTGGGCACTCATACATATGTATATATAGAACATTTCTGGAAGATTCATTAGAAATTGGTATCATTGCTTCTTCCTGGAGAGAATAGCTTGGCAACAGGGATGGAAAGGACACATGATTTTCATTATATACTCTATCTTTTCAATTTTGCAAAGATAGCTTGTGTTATCATATCTCAAATAACAAAGAAAGCAAAGTATAATACTAATACTTAAAATAGTAAATGGAATGTGAATAAATGGAATTGCTCATTGCTTCTAGAAATTATATTAACCTCTTCAATAAGGGGTCTAAGACTAAGATCAAAATACTAGAAAATAAAATTTGCATCCTAATCTTGTTTTCACTTTGGCCTTGGTTTTTAATCCCTTACATTTGCCTCAAAAATAAGGTATGAAATTTCCTGTTACCCCTTGAAATCTCAGCAAGAGTAACCTTTACTTCATAGGTTTGAATTACACTTTTAATGTGTTTAAAAACAAATTGCTAAATATTAAGAATATTCACTGCTGAGAGGAATTCCCATCAACCTTAAGTTCAGTGGTGGTGTCTCTGCTGTAGACAAGTACAGAAGGGTTGATCCACTACTGCAGAAATGGATGCCTTGACAGTACTGGGGAATGATAAAGCCAGACACACAGAGGCCAAGTGTTGGTATTTAAACATCAGAATCCAAGTACGTACAATGAGAGTAACGAGCATTGTGTTTTGTCTTAGCTCAGGCTGCTATAGCAAATTACCATAGACTGTGTGGCTTAGAAAACAAACATTTATTTCTCCCAGTTATGGAGGCTGTAAGTTCAAAATCAGTGTGCCAGCATTGTTATTTTCTTGGTAAGGGTCGTCTTCCAGCTTTACAGATGACAAGTTTCTTACTGTGTCCTCACATGATGAAGAGAGAGAGAGAGATAGAGAGAGAGAGAATGGATCTTATGATTCTGAGTTATATGGACACTAATTAGATTCATGAAGACCCCACACTCATTATCTAATCCCCCCAATCCCCACTTCCAAACACATTGAGACATTGGGAGTTGGGGTTTCCTCAAATGGACTTTGGAGAACACATTCATTCAGTCTATAATATGGTTGGAGTGACAGCCAGCAGACCTGACCAGAGAAAATTCTGAAGATGGCAAATAAAACAAGGTGTCTGTAGAGAAAAAAGGAATGGGGAGGAAACAATTAAATGGAATCAAGGATATTTATAGGAGGCTGGGAGGTAGCATAGATAAAAGGTTATAATCACTAGCCTTGATCTGAACCAATTTCAGATAATGGATCTATCACCTGGAGGGGAGGGCAGGATCCCAAGAGAAAGGACATTTCAACTCTGGGATGAGGATAAATGATAATGATTTTCACAGTCCCTCTCCAAGGGGAGTTCTGGAAATGTACTTGGATCTGTGTGCTGGGAAATGAGAATGCCCAAACATTTCAAGGACTCTCAGAATCAGAATCCAAGCTACCAGTTATGTTCAGATCCTGAAAAGACATCACAGTTTCCCTGTTAGAGATGCACATGGCATCATGGTAATAAATGCTGTCTTGGCCCAGGTGCAACTAACTTGGTCTAGTATTTGTTTTCAAATAAAAGTAAAGTTCATCTGAAGACAGACACCATTATATGTATTTTTTTCTGTACATCTTCATAGTGTATGTTTTGGCACAAAGGGTACTTAGTAGAAACTTCTGGAAAAAACAAAAAGCTGACACATGCGTGATTGTTTTCAATTGCCAGAAATCCATGAACACTCCAAAGTTCTGAGGTAATATATTGTTTGGATTTTAAATATTAGATTAAAGTCTCTAAGTTGACTTAAGGGCCAGAGGAGCAGAAGAAACTCTTTCATTACAGTCTCCCCCTCTGTGACCTATGCACACAGTCTCTGTATCTCTGTGAGGATGTTAACTCATCTGCACTGGAGACTTTAAATGATTCCATCTAGCCATGGCTTCAGGTGTTCAGAAGGAGGAATGAATGGCTTTGCCTTTAAAAGAAGAAACCATATAGTAATGAATATGTGACAAATATATCGTGGGGTTTAGTGGAAAAGCAAACAATTCTACAGAAGTGTCTGTATATTTGTCCCCACTGAGAGCTTGACTTAAGCAGATGTTCTAATTCCCTGGACTAGACACATCCTGAATTGAAGAGCAAAGAGAAGCCTTGCCTTTTTTAGATTCAACATGTAAGTGATATCACACTGTACTTATCTTTCTCTGACCTATCTCACTAAGCATAATGTGCTCAAGACCCATTGATGTTGCAAATGGCAGGATATCCTCATTCCTTGTGACTGAATAATATTCCCTTGTGTATGTGTATATGCGCCACATCTTTTGTATCCATTCATGTGTTGATGGGCATTTAGGATGTTTTCATTTCTTGGCTATTATGGCTAATGCTGCAATAAACATCAGTGCAGACATCTCTTTGAAATACTGTTTCTATTTCCTTTCAATACAAAAATAATAAAACTGACTTATAATGATCACTTGGAAAAATAAAAAGGCTTTAAAAAGTAGTTAACAGTTTATTCACATATCTATTCTAATCCTCATTAAGGAATGCTTAGTTCTAATTATTTACACTGTTTGCTAAATTCTTATGTCCTCCCTGCCATTGTTCTGGATTATGTAAAGAGAGAAAAATAAAGATCTTATCCTCATGCAGCTTACACCCTGTCTGGGCCTTACATAATGTTATTTAGGCAGAAATAAATATTGTAATTATATATGTGTGTATATATGTATATGTCCTATATATGTGTGTGTATATATGTGTATGTATGTATGTATGTGTGTGTGTGTGTGTGTGTGTGAGTGTGTGTGTGTATATCTTATTTGTAGTGACCAAGAATCTAAGTAGCAATCAAATAATCATTTTTTAAGTTTGGTTTCAACCTAGTGCATATAGCCTGGGGATATAGTTGTGTATTATAGAGCCCTAAGGACCAAATATGATAACATTAAAATAAGGTAACACCCAGGGTGCATGGTGATTGAAACAATGAATAAATAGATTAATGGTTGGATGAATGAATAAGTGTGTCATTTGTTTATCTTTTCAAAGGGTAATAAATATCCCTCCTATTACCAATAGGCAAAAATCTCAAGGCTTTGAAGAAGAATTTTGTGTTCTTTGATCTCTATTCCTCTATCACCTGTACAAATTTATTATATTTTTAAATAAACTAAAGTGGATTCTGTTTCTATGACTGTACTAGGAATGATATGTCAACTCTAGAATGTTCTTCCTTGTGTCTATTTTTCCATGGAAGTGTGGTTGTGCTACTCAACAGTGTTATTTGGATGGAATTTCTTTTACTTCAGATAATGTGATCTTTTTCTCTGACCACTGTTTTTGTGGACAAGTGGCCCACTGTTTTGTGGACAGTGGTCCCAGGCTGTATTGAATATGGTGCCGACTCTTTGCCCAGGAAACAGTCCCTGATCGAACATGAGTAATGATTTCCTCCCTTGATATATTTGGTCTAAGGCACCAATCTCTCTCTGTCCCTGCTGACTGTCCACTTATATAGAAAATGCAGACAATCAATTTGTATTTCCCTTCCACTTAAAGTACCTAATTATTTTATTTTGATGAAATATGCACAAATATTTACTATTTTATCTATTTAAAGTGTACAAATTGTGGAATTAAGTAAATTCACATAGATGTTACAATCTCCATCACTATCTACCTCCAACCCTTTGCATCATGCTCAACTGAAACTCTGTATCCAATGAACAAGTACCCATTTCCCTCTCCCCACGCTCCTGGTAATCTTGAGTAAACTATCTGTTTCTATGAATTTAACTACCCTGGATAAGTCATAAAAATGACATCGTATAGTATTTTTCTTTTTGTGACTGGCTTATTTCAGTTAGCATAATGTCCTCAGGTTTATTTAGGCTGTAACATGTGTTAGAATATCCTTCGTTTTAAGGCTGAATAATATTCCATGGTAAGAATGTACTACATTCTATTTTATTTTTTAATTTTTAATTTTAAAAGAACTTTTGCATTTCCACTTAATTTGCAATTATTACAAAATACTGTCTATGTTCCCCGTGTTGTGCAATACATCTTTGTAGCCTGTCTTATACTCAATATTGTGTCACTCCCACTCTTCCCACTCCTCCACACCTATATTACCCACTGGACTTCCCACTGTTAACCACTGGTTTGTTCTCTATATCTGTGAGTCTGCTTCTTTTTTGTTGTTGTTTTTGTTATATTCAATAGTTTGTTGTATTTTTTGCATTCTACATATAAGTGATATCATATAGTAATTTTCTTTCTCTGTCTGACATATTTCACTTAGATAATGCCATCCAAGTTCATCCATGTTGCTGTTAATGGCAAAATTTCATTTTTTATGGCTGAGTAGTATTCCATTGTGTGTGTGTGTGTGTGTGTGTGTGTGTGTGTGTGTGTGTGTGTGTATCATATCTTCTTTATCCATTCATCTGCTCATGAACACTTAGGTTGCTTCCATACCTTGGCAATTGTAGATAATGATGCTATGAACATTGACATGCATGTATCTTTTCAAATTATTGTTTTTGTATTTGTTTTTGGTTTTGGTTTTATATACCCAGCGGTGGAATTGCTGGGTCATATAGTTATTCTGTTTTGAGATTTTTGGAGAAATCTGCATAATATTTTCTACAGTGGCTGCATGAATTTACTTTCCCACCAAGAGGCTACCAAGGGTTACTTTTCTCCACATCATTGCTAATATTTGTTATTTGTGTTCTTTTGATGACAGCCATTCTGACCAGCTAATACACTACAATTTATTTACCCATTCATATGTTGGTGGATAACTAGATTGTTTCCATTTTTTTATTGTTTTGAATAATGCTATTATAAACACTGGTGTACAACTATATGTTTTAGTTCTTACTTTCAGTTCTTTTGAGATATATAACCAGAAGTTGAATTGTTGAATCAAATGGTAATTTTATGTTTAATTTTCTGAGGAATTGTTATACTGTTTTTTACAGCAGCTGTTCAATTTTGCATTCCTACCAATGATGTACAAGGTTCTCAATTTCTCTACATCCTCACCAAAATTTGTTTTCTGTTTCTAAAGAAATGGCAACCATATCAATGTGTGTGAAATATATCTCATTTCCTTAATGAATAATGGTGGTGAGCACCTTTTCAGGTACTTACTGGCCATTTATCTCTGTTATTTGGAGAAGGTCTTTTCAAGTCCTTGACTATTTTTGAATTGAGCTCTTTGTTTTTTGTTTTTGTTGTTGCTGAGTTAAAGGGTTCTTTATATATTCTGAATATTAATTTCTTATCAAATGTATGATTTGTAAATATTTTCTCCCATCCTGTGAGTTCCCTTTATCTTTTGATATTGTCCTTTGATATGCACAAATTTTTAAGTTTTTGTAAAAGCCAATTTATCTATTTTTTCATTTGTTGTCTGCACACACATTGGTGTATATCCAAGAAATCATTGCCAAATGCAATAGAATGAAGGGTTTCCCCTACGTTTTCTTCTAAGAGATTTTGTTCAGCTTTTACATTTAGATCTTTGTTTTATTTTGAGTAAATTTTTGAATATGGAGGAAGGTAAGGGTATAACTTCATTCTTTTGCATTTGAATGTCGAATTTCCCCAGTATTACTTGTTGAAAATATTGTGCTTTCCCCGCTGAATGGTCTTGACACAATTACCAAATCATTTGGCCGCATATGAGAATATGTATTTACTGTATTGGTTTATATGTCTATTTGGATTACAATAGTTTGTAGTCAGTTTTGAAATCAGGAAGTATGATATCTCCCACTTTGTGCTTCTCTTTCAAGATTTTTTCTTTGTATATTTGGGGTCTCTTGAAATTCCCTATGAATTTTAGAACGACTTTTTCTTTTCTGGAAAAATATTGGAATTTTGAAAAGACTTGCATCAGATCTGTAGGATGTGTTGGATAGTACTGACATCTTAGCAATATTAAAACTTCCAACCTATGAACGTGGGTGTCTTTCTATTTTTTATACCTTATTTAATGTCTTTTGGCAATGTTTATAGTTTTCAATGTTTACAAGTCTTCTTCTAGGCTAAATTTATATTTAATTATTTTAATCTCTTTGATCCTATTTTAAATAAGATTGCTTTCTTAATTTTATGAATTGTCATGTTAGTGTATAAAAATGCAATTGATTTTTAATTGTTGATTTTGTATCCTCCAAATTTGCTGAATTGTTTATTTTTCTATTATTTTTTGGTGAAATCTTTGATATTTCTATATTTAATATCATGTCGTGTATTAAGAGAGGATTTATTATGTCATTTCCAATTTTAAATCTCTTTATTTCTTTCCCTTGTATTATTACACTGGCTAGTGCTTCTAATACTATGTTAAATAGAAGAGATTAGGTCTAATCTCCTGCATAAATGTAGGAATATCTAATTTACTGTGTGATCATGAGAATTAGAGATAGTAAGTGTACTTCCTTAAAAGGTAGAAAGTGTCCATTAAGAGTGGCTGTTATATCACTGAGTCTCTTTAGTCTTTACATATTCTTTACTATGATTATATTTATGAGGTTGATTTAGATTTTGATACCTGCTATTGAACTCTCTTACTCTCTTTACAGCAGAATATCCATCCCAAGACATGAGTGCTGGCTGCTAGAAATGCACATATGATCTCCCTTGAGAAATGCCTGGCAACCTCCTATGTCTCCATTTCTCTAAAGATTTCTTCTCAGAGGATTCAAGCAACAAATCATCAACAGGAATTGCCATCTTATGTTTTGCTTCTAAGATACTAACATTAGAAAATTATTTTTTAATTTTTATTTTTAATACTACAAATATATCTTAGGCTTTCCACTAGCAACCAAAGATACATCAAGCCCTCAGCTAAAGAGAATGCTAATCTATACTGGATCAGTTTCCCCTTCCTGGCTCCACTTCTGGCATGATGGTGTGCAACTCAGAATCACTCCTCAGCAAAACTGATGAAAATTATTTTTTAAAAACCCATTTAAAAATAGTTGGCCTTATGAGCATACAAAAATGGAAGTGCTGCTACAGATATACAGCAAATAAGGACACATTTACTCAAGAATATTTACTAAAACTCCATAAAATGATGAATCTTTAGTATTTGAAGATCTGTACTGTTACCCCCTCCACTCATTGAGCTGGGAACTCCACCCAGATTTGTACAACCAAGAACACAAGTTTCTGACTCCCCCCAGGTCCTGGTTGGAGGTTTGCCTTCCTGAGAAGGACAGGGCATTAGCATTTGTCATACTGCCCCAAGATGCTTGTTGATGAGGCAAAGTTCTGGACAAGTGCAGCCAACAGTTTGGGACTCAATTCTTACACTGTTTTCTCTCATGAGACAAAGGTTCTACCTTGGACATGGTAGGACACTGAGGTCACAATTGCTCTTGTCTCAGCTCATAGGACAGGGGGTTGTGCCAAGGGAGACAAGACCAAGACACCTGGGGCTCTTGTCCATATATCCACTGAGCACTTAGTTCTTCAAACTGGGCTGTCACTTAGAATTGACCTATTGTTACTTACTCCAGCACCAGAGTTGTGGCTCAGAGATTTTCCCTGGGAGTAAAGGTAGGCCATAAAACAGAGAGCTTAAATTATCTCCCCGAAGGAGCCAACTTTAGTTGCAACAGCATATGAAGTTCAAATCTAAGGGTGCTTTCAAAAACAGTAGAAGTGTTGTGAGAGGCAATGGAGAGGAGACTGATAAATTCATTGAAGATGCAGGCTAAATGATAAGCCAACTAGTTGCTGGAGAAAAATGAGAAAACCACTGCAAGAACTAGAGTCTGAATAACTTTCAAACATTGGCCATTAGGAACTGTCCTTTCATACCAGCCTGAATATGATTGGATTAGGATGTAAATAATTTATTCTCCAGGGCATTGTTATGAACAATAGAGCTTTTAACCAGTAGTTAGTGTGGTCAGGTAACTAGACAAACACTGCCAAAGTCCTGCTAAAACCCTGTTATCCCAGAGTGGCTGGGCATATCCAAGGACAAATCTCTGAGGAAAAACATCAGAGGCTTTATCCTGTGTCTGTTTAGGGGATAGAGGAGGAGGAGCAGGGAACAGACATCACTAAAATGATCCAGTTAGTCCTTAAACAAGTAAACAAACTAACAACAATGACAAGCACTGAAAGAGGGGTGAGATGAAGCCAGTAATCAAAGTTGCTGCAATATCAAAAATGTTCATTTTCCAAAAAATATTTTGAGACATGCAAGATAAGCAGAAAATTATGGCCTAGATACCAGAAGAAAAGCAGGCAATAAAACCACCTGCAAGAGTGACCAGATGTGAGAAAAAAAGCCATTATAAACATGTTCAAAGAAACAAAGGAAACCATGATTTTAGAAGTAAAACATGATGACAGTGTCACATCACATAGAGAACATTAATAAAGAGACAACAATTATTAAAAATAACCAAATGGAAATTTTGGGGCTGAAAAGAGCAATAACTGAAATTTAAAAATTCACTAGATGGGATCAATAATACACTTAAAATGGCAGGAGGTAAAAGTACTTAAGAATAGATCAATAGAAATTATGCAATCCAAAGAGCAGAGTGAAAAAAGAATGAAGAAAAAATGAGGAAAGCCTCAGAGAAATGTGAGACACTAATGTATGTCAACAGACATGTAAAGGCAGTACCAGAATAACAGAA
This sequence comes from Vicugna pacos, assembly GCF_048564905.1. NCBI lineage: Eukaryota > Metazoa > Chordata > Mammalia > Artiodactyla > Camelidae > Vicugna > Vicugna pacos. Next base: position 4,642,380 of record NC_133021.1, on the reverse strand, counting down.
AGAGAAAGGGGCAGAAAAATATTTGAAAAATTAGTGGCTAAAATTTCCCAAATTTACTAAAAAAATTTAAATCTACATATCCAGGAAGTTCAACAAACTGCAAGTAGGATAAACTTAAAAAGACCCATGAATAGACACATAGTAAAAATGCCAAAGAAAAATTTTAAGGTAGCAAGAGAAAAATGACTATCTGTATCATCAGAAACAATAGAGGGCTGAAGGCAAAAGGATAATGTATTCTCAGCCCTCAAATTTTAAAAACTCTTAATCAAGAATCCTATATCCAGCAAGATTATCATTTAAAAATGAAGATGAAATCAAAAGATATTTGGATAACAAAATCTGAAAGAATCTGCTGCCAGTAGGCCTACCTTACATGATATACTAAAGTTAGTTCCTCAGGCTGAAAGCAAGTGACCCAAGACAGTAATTTGAATACACACACAAAAAATACCAAGAACACTGATAAAAGTAATTATGCAATTATAAAGGAGTATAAATGCCTATTTTTTATCCTTTCTTCTCTTATCTTATTTAAAAAGCCTAAAGCAATATATATTTATTTGTAGTTGTGGGCAAATAACATACAGAAATGTAATATATTTACCAAGATCAGGGCAAGGAGGTTGGTGAGAACAAGCCAACATTGGGTTAAGAATTAACTTCAGATGTTTCACTTGAATCCAGAGGAACAAATGCATAGAACCTGAAATGGAAAGAAGGCTAATATGAAAAAAATTATACATATAACTTAAAAAATGTGTTCTACACTGGAAACTGAAAAAAATTGTAAACTGACTATAAATCAATTTAAAAAAAAAAGAAAAAAGTTATACATATAAACTTGTTCTCTTTTCTTCTCTCAGTTTCTTTTAAAGACATTAAATTACATAAAGGAATAATAATTATATTGATGTATTGTTGGGCTTATAACATGCATAGAGATAATACCTATGGCAAGAATACCACAGTAAGAAAGAAAAGAGAATACAGCTATATGGGAATGCTGTTTCTACATTCTCTGAAATTGCTGGTGTAATTCTGAAACTGTTTTTGATAAGATATATGGTAAGGCCTAAAGAAATCACTAAGTAAATAACTAAAATTATATAGCAAGAAAATCACTAAATAAATTAAAAAAAATATTAGAAAATATTCCATTAATGAAAAAGAAACCAGTAATCCAAAAAAAAAAAAACTGAGGTATAGAGAAAATAATACATGGGAAGTGTAAATCCCATTGTTTAGCTTAGTTTTGTTTTTATGAATTCTGGATACAAGTCCCTTGTCAGATATATTATTTGTGAATATTCTCTACCATACTGTTAGTTGTCTTTTCATTTTCTTAACGTTAAGTTTTTTTAATTAATGCTATTTCTCTCTCTCTCTTTTTTTAAATTAAAATGAATGAGCAAACACAACATGTCTACAAATGTGTAGATACAGGTGCTCTGGAAGAAAGGCATAAATACATGACAAAGAAACGAGACTTGGCATTTTAAAGCTGAGAATGCCATCCTCAATGCCATAACACAAAATCTGTGCTTGCAACACAGTAAACTATGTGTATCTGCTATACTCTACTCCTCAAATGCAGGACTTACGAACTCAAATCAGAATTTGCCATCAAAAACTCAAACTTGAATTCCTGTACTAGGAATATCTCCAGTAGAAAGCACTAATGTTATTTGAATATTCAGTGTATGTAGCTTTAATTGAGATAAGTCTTAGGAAGATGTTACAAACCTTTCCCATTCCCACATACCTGGGTACACAAGACATAGGCATTTATTCCATATCCATTAACAGTTTACAGAACACCCACTGTCCCCAGGCACCACATTAGGCCTTGCGATCTTGAGGAGGAAAAGATACACTCTTGCCCTCAAGGAATTTAGCCTAGTGAAGAAGACTGTCTCAATTACCTAATAACCTCTCCTTCCATCAAACAAGGAAAGCATTTACTAACTAATCATGCACTTTCCTATCACAAACTACATACATATGTAGAAAAGCACATGGACTGTAAGCATTTGAAAACAATCGATTCAGGAGGGTCTTAGAGAAAATCTAGTCAAAATCTTTCATTTTACACCTGGAAACTTTAAACCCAGAGTGGATAAGTGACTTACCCAGGAACACGACAAGAGCTAAGATTAATACGGCACTTCCTATATGCCTAGAACTGCTCTAACAGTATTGTTTATTCAATCCTCACCACAACTCAAATTTCAAATAGAAAACTAAGGCACAACCAATCAGAATGGCCATCATTCAAAAATCCAAAAATGACAAATGCTGGAGAGTCTGTGGAGAAATGGGAAGCCTCCTACACTGCTGGTGGGAATGCAGTTTGGTGCAGCCACTATGGAAGAGAGTGTGGAGATTCCTCAAAAGACTAGGAATAGACTTACCATATGACCCAGGAATCCCACTCCTGGGCTTGTACCCAGAAGGAAATCTACTTCAGGATGACACCTGCACCCCAATGTTCATAGGAGCACTATTTACAATAGCCAAAACATGGAAACAGCCTAAATGTCCATCAACAGGTGACTGGATAAAGAAGATGTGGTATATTTATACAATGGAATACTACTCAGCCATAAAAACCGACAACATAATGCCATTTGCAGCAACATGGATGCTCCTATAGAATGCCATTCTAAGTGAAGTAAGCCAGAAAGAGAAAGAAAAATACCATATGAGATCACTCATATGTGGAATCTAAAGACTCATGGACAGAGAATACAGACTTGTGGTTACCAGGGGGGTAGAGGGTGGGAAGGGATAGACTGGGATTTCAAAATTGTAGAATAGATAAACAAGATTACACTGTATAGCACAGGGAAATATACACAAAATGTTATGATTAATCACAGAGAAAAAATGTGACAATGAGTGTGTATATGTCCATGAATGACTGAAAACTTGTGTTGAACACTGGAATTTGACACAACATTGTAAAATGATTATAAATCAATAAAAAATGTTAAAAAAAGAAAACTAAGGCACAGAGAAATTAGTTAACAACAAAATTCAAACAATTCACAAGGGCAAAGTCAGGATTTGAATCTAAGCAGTCTTGCTCCAGAATCCATACTTTTAGTCACCATGCTATATTTAAGTAGCTATGTCTAAAGGGAACCATAATTTTCTGACTCATGTTTTTACACACTGTCTTGTTATTTTATACTGTCAAGGTTTCCAGCATTTCCAGAGCCCATTGGTCAAAAATTATCATAAAAATCTCAAGATATTATGGTACCTCAAAGTCACAAGATCCTTAATTTTGGGAAAATGGCTCAAATCAACGTGGATGTATATGTTACCAGAAGGTGAAGATGAAGACATGCACAGCCATGAGAAATATGATAAGTAATCTTGTAATAAGTAATTTTTTATCTTACTTTGACAAATGTTGCCACTTGTATCTCATTTCTTGGTTTCCTGAATCACTCCGATGTACTCCTTCTCACTTCCAAATCCCAGTCTTTAAGTGTGTTGATTCTTCAATCAAGTAAGAACATGTTAATGTAGACAGAGCTAGGGATTAAATCTTGAGACGACCCTGCACTATACAAGATAGAGAAGATGTCCATTTCAGAAGTCTAAGATTTCATTTCACTCATTCATTTATCATCTACCAAATATTTATTTGGTGCCTGCCATATGCACAACACTGCACTGGGTTCTAGGGATGTGCTAGCCTATGTGATGGATGTGACCTTTGCCCTTCTGTGGTGCACAGTCTTGCAGCATTCCTCCAGAAGAAGTTAGGGATCCATAGCTAAGCACTTGTCAACTCTTAAACTGCTGGGCCTCTGAATGATGGCTGAGCTATAGGAGGATGAACAGAATGACTCAGCAAGACTGGGGACTGTTAATAGTTGCTGTCACTCTCAGGTGTGCAGACTACAGAGTAGAGAACATATTAGAAATGACAGTAATACACTGAGTGTTATGCATGAACTATAAAACAGTTTATAAATAGAAATTATTTGCATTATGATTGTATTTTGTCAGAATATACATAGCTTTTTGTTTTTGTCCTTGAGGACCATGAAGAGCAAAATATTATGTCAGCTTATTGAATTGGTGAAGTAAATTAAGCAAACCCAGGGATTTTATTTGATAATAAAGTTCACTCAAAGATGAAGGTAAAATTGCAAAATTTACACTCACCTATATATTTGTTCTCATACTTTAGTATGCTTCTTCCCTCATTTTTACTTGTAATCAATCTGTCTGAAACTCCCCCAGTTACACAGAGGCCTTTACCAGACACCAAAAGCTATTCTGCTCACAAAAACAACAGGCTTCCTTAAGCCTTAAGTTTTTTTTAATTTGCCAGTTAGGTCTCAATTTCTCTGAGAAATCTGGGAAGTCCTCTCCAATTTAACCCACTCTTTCATCTACCAATGTAAGACCCAACTACTTTTGCCCTTCAATTTTGTAATGGTATAAAGGACACCAGGTTTATTATCATACTGCTCTTTTTCATAAGGTGACCTACTTACATTCAGCTATTATAAAGCGTATTTGAGTCATAGGATCTGAACCATGTCAATATCCTGTATTAGGAGATTTTACTCAGCCCTGAATTTGCTCATATATCCAGCTACATATTTGCCTCTATTTTTTTTAAACTTTAAGTTTCTTGAGGGCACATGTATATTTGCTTTTATATCCTCCAAAACAATTCAGTGGAGAGACTGAATTGGATATAAAGAAGTTAGCAGAGATAAATTAGTAGAATAAGTGGATAATTGGAAGGTGCACCTGCATTTGGATACATAGGATTCAGGAGGCAAAGCCAAAGAGAACGGTGGTGTGGGGACACACTGGGGTTTGGTTAGTTAGTCCTCACTTATTTATCGTGTCCAGCCTAACGGTCCCTGGAGGAATGCTTGGAGACTTGTGGACCCCAGAAGGGCAAAGGCCACATCCATTAAATGGACCAATGTATCCTCGGAAAACAGTGCAGTGTTTTGCACATAGTAGGCATAGAATGAATATTTGTTGGATGATAAATGAGTGAGTAAAGTGAAACAAAGTCTGAAATATCTGCAATATGAAATATTCCTATCTTCTTTTCTGATATAGTCCAGGATATTTACATTAAACACATAGAAAACAGAGACTCCTGCCTAGACTGTTAGTGGCTTGTCCCAGATATCATGGCCTGAAGAGCCACCAGCAGAACCCAAGATACCAATTCTCATACACTTTCGGGCACATATCTCTTTTTCTCTATCTCTAAAATGTTCTGAATCTTGTTCTTTTACAATTTATTTTGATTCTTAAAAATTCTTAACAAACTACATATATACATACACACACACACACACATATACACATGCATACACATTATGTCCTAGTCTTAGAGAATCAGTTAAGTTTAGAATTGAAGCTCAGTATTAAATGTGTATTACAATTAACAGACAGCCTAGTATTAGGCCAAGAAACACATATGCACAAATAAATACACACACAGCCATTGATTAAAAAAGATGGGAGGGGCATGGAATTAAGGTGTAGCTGGTATTAGACCTGGGTTACTTCAAATCAAATAAATGAAAGAGTTGACTATGAGGAATCTCAGAAACCAGCTGCTTTCACAGTATCAGGAAAACTTTTGCCCAGATTTCAACATGGTCCAGGGAACACAGATTGAATGCTTACAGGGATCCCAGCAAGCACTGTCTCAGTCACTAGCAGAACCCATCAGGGCTTTTTTTAGATCACTTCACAGGAGCTAAGGAGCACCAACTCTGCTTTAATTCTAAGCTTTCAGCCTGGTTTCTCTTGCAAATATTTTCTTAGAAGTCTTCATTTTATGGATGGGAAAGAGACAATAGTCAATAACTGGCTGGCTCCTTTGTGGCAGATTCCAATATGGGACCCACATGACAGTACATATTTTTAAATGGGATGCATGGGAAAGTTTCAAAGAAATATTTGGACATCTTCCCAGAATACAGATTAGCTGGAGATGGTGGGCATCCTGCTGCAGGAAATCGTGTTTTTCCTTTGAAGAAGAGCCTGGAAGATCATCTTCCTAACACTTGTCATAAAAGAAGGGATGTCATATAGTTAAGGCAGAGGATCAATCAGCACAGTGGGTACTGAGAACACAGGGTAATTGGTGGTGAATATTTAAGACTGGGACCATGATAAGGGATCAGCTCACACAGAAGTGCATAGCTGGCCTTGCACAATTACAGTTTCTAGTCAAGCTACCTTATTCCAAAAACACATGCAATGTCAACCTCATCCTGTCCTTGGACTTCTCACCACTGAGCTCATTCTCAGGGGTCATTCTCAGAGTTTCTCCCAGGCCCGAGGAGAGCTCATGTTAAACCTCGGCAAACAGGAGATTGAAAAGGTCAGGAAAACACGGTGAAGTCTTTGATCAAAAATAAATAAAAATTCTTTATCAATGACAATATGCTCAATCATACACAGTTCAAACAGCAGGATGACTTCCTGAGAATGCAAAGCCATGAATGCCTTCTCACTATTGTTCTTTTCTTCTGACCTGAAGTCTCAGTAGAACTAACAAACTTGAACCCTGATGTTAAGAAAATATTCCAAATTAGTATTTCAATTGAGCAGTGTAAAGCTAGCCAAACTTTCCCAGACCCATGTTCCTATGCTCCTCCTTCAACCCTGCGTGGCCCACCAACCTCTCCTCCCCTTTCAGGTGCTGCATGCTTCCCCTGTAGAGTACATATCTCTGAGAAAAGGAATAATTCCTATTTACCTTGGTATTCTGCCTCACCTCTCCAGAACTCCAGTGCTTTCTTTTATACACTGTAGACTTTCAATGTTTTAATTAATTTAAAGAAATAGAGAATTTTCCATTATCAGAAATAATTTTATAATACAGAATTGGAAATGAACTGTTAATTCTGGATAATATTCTGTCTTCCATTAATCATAAAAAGTTTCTCATGACACAGAGAAAACTGAACTCTTATCAAGGCAGCCACATTGAGCAAAGCTGATGACACTCAGAGTCTCTCTTTTTTATATATATTTGTTATTTTTTGGTTTGGTTTGGGTTTTATTGTTTTGTTTTGTTTTTCAGGGAATCAACTCAGAAGGGCCCTGCCAAACCTAGGAGTGAGTTGATTGTTCCATGTGGGTCATGCAGTTAAATAATACAATTTGTAGTGATCCTTCCATTTCTGTTATTTGTAACTCTGCTTGTGCCAGTGGGCAGAGGAACAGGCCACATTGCTGCTCACAGTCATCCCCTTTATCATATGAATGTGAGGAGTCTACCCCTAGATATTTCCCCAAACCAATGGGATGCTGTAGAAAACAGAATACTTCTATGTCTGTTTCTTCTGGATATTCTCAGCTTACCAGAAACAGATTGACTGAGCCCTGAGGGTGGCTTGGTCATTTTAAGACAATATTTGGGGCAGATAAGGCAAAGGAATAGAATTTAGGTCTTTCTAAATTTTGCTTCTCTTTCATGAGACTCTCTGATTATTACCACCTGCACTGATCCATCTCTTCATGTAAGTAGTACTTGGTTGTTTTCTAAGTGTTCACCTAAGTTCTGAGCTGCTTGAGGTCAGAAACCAAGATTGATGCTTTTTTGATATTGTGCTTGATATCTAGCATACTGATGGGCACAAAATAAGTGCTTAATATTTATGATGAGATGTCTAAACACAATTTTACACTTTGACAAATTTGGTTATGGAAATAGTGACTGAGTCTTTTAGAATTTTCTATGAACAGAATAATTGATTTTCTTTGATCAAAATAAATTGATCAGAGGGTCCCTTAGAGAATTTCAGATATTCCTTTAAGGATTTGAGCATATTCCACGACTTCACCTGTCATATTTCAAAGAGATTGCAATGTAGTAGAAAAGCTGGGAACAGACATAAAACACCAAGTGGTTTTATATTTCTCATTATAAGGCCTACCCTGGGATGCCAGTAATTTCTAGCTCCTAAATACTTTCTTTTCTTTTTGGGCCCGAATCATGTGAGTAGTATTAAAGTTCTTCGAGAACAGTGTTTGAGGTTATTCAGTTTTCTCCCCACTGTAATGCAGGCAGTTTATATGAAGTGAAATGGGAGGAAGAAGAAACAAAGAAACATCTATTTGATGCTACAGTTTCAGAGGAGGATTCCAAGGAGCAATATCCCAAATTCAGAAGCCCACTTTTTCCAGTGTTAGTAATATGTGTTGTTACCATGGAGGGTGATTTTATTAATGAGAATTAGAATAAAATAAACATATTTATAAGCTACATATTTGAGATGAACCCAGAGCTGATATGGTTTTAATGAACTTGAGCACTTTATCTTCCTGCAAATGGTGACTTGGGTTACCAAGCATGGGAGACACTGTTTTACTCGTACCCTCATTGGAATTGAATTCTTAACAGATCACCTAGTTTATAATCTCTTATTTTATAGATAAAGAGATTGACTCCCAAGCATATGAAATGACTCCCCCAAATCACACAGGTAGTGATATTTCTGTGACAGAAGAATGCATTCTCTGTTCATAGATTTCTAAGGGGAGAGAATATTCCTTTCTAAATCTTCAAAGACACATATGGGAAATTAGACATTTTCAATTTTTAATATCATGACTTCACAATCAGTATTTCTCATAACACTCACTTTTTCCCCTGTTTTATATTTAATTCTGTAGCTTTTATCTTCCCCTCCAGGTTGTAGTCAGTTTGAGGACCAAACCCAAATCTAAATTACCTTAAAAGATCTGTCCATAAACTCATATTCTCATCTGTCTCACACTCATAAGCTCAATAAAAATTCTATCGATGACCAAAGGAAGGAATGCTCTTTCAGCCTTTCCTCCAAGGCTCAGGAAGGACAGCTGCCAGCTCAGAATGGAGTGGACAAATAGAGAATAGAGCAGTGTCACAAAGACAGCCTTCTTACTCCTTTTTAGTGTAATTCAATCCATAGTCCTAATCAGTCTCTGTCAGGCACATCTCCATCTCATATAACACAGTTGTGCCATTTATTTTCATTTATACAAACTGATCAGATATTTTTCAAATGCAGAGTTTTTTATAGTCTTTATTTTATTCGTTTGGGAGGTTCCTGTAAAAATTTTTTTTTTAATGGGAATGTGATCTCAGCAATCCTGAGATAGAGGTGTTGCCTAATTGAATCAGAGTGTTGAGGATGATTGTGCAAAAAGACTCAGTTAAATATGGGGTGGGGATGAGAGTAGGGATTAAATGAGGATAACAGACATTTTAAGTCCCCCGAATTCCTGAGTCTGGATTAATGTTATGTTTGTTCTGCAAGTCTCCTTGTTAGTTTTCAAAGGAAGGCCACTCAACTGTAGAAGAAAATGAGCAGGGCAGAAGACAGGTAGACTGGCAGTTTACTAGCCATAAAACCCTCTTTAAGAGTAAAGCAAGACCACGGTATTCCCTCCCCATCTTGAGGGTAATGATTTATGAGATGCGGATGCTCCTGGAGGCCCAGAATCCTTACTTAAACCTCTTAGTTTGATACAACTATAAACTGCCACATGGCCCTGCAGCCTTTCTAGGCATGAAGGGGCAAAGCCCACAAAGGGACCAACATGACCTCCCATGCAGGGTCATTGCCTTCCTACTTTTGTGCTTCTGTAAAACGGCGTGGTTCTAGGAAAATGAAACTTACTCCTAAAATTCCATTGGTTCCCAAAAGCTCACCCCTTAATGGTCCATTTCTAACACCTAATTTGCATATGGTGCAAACTTAATTGAAATCTAAAACCCTATAAAAGCCTCTGTAAACCTACAGACAGGGCCCAGAGCTTGGAGTGTTAACTCCTCTGGGCCCATTGGCATAATAAACCTGAGTTCTCCAACCCTCCAAACATTGTTTGGTCTCTCAATGGGATTCAGGTTTCTGAAACAAGCACACAGTGTAAGAAAAGATCAAGAGATTTCTGTGTATGAGTTAAACTCTTTGATGCTCCACTGAGTCTTCCTTTAGCATCCAAAGCACATCTGTAAATAACAAGTTACTCAGGATATACATGTGAGAAAGCGGAGGCCTGACACAAATACTGTACTTCCAAAGTCCCTTGCATGTGGACCTGGACAGTCGTAAGCCTCTCTCCCAACTCTTGAAAACAGACCCCTGCTTTTATAGCCCATGAGAGGTGTGCAGCAGTGCCCTGCTGTCCACTCTCAGCAGCCCCCTTCCCAACTCCCAAGAGAAGGACAGGTAACTTTTAAAACATAAGCCTATCTGTTAACTTTCTTGAATAAATTTGCCTTGCCAAAAACTTTTAAAATTAGGTGAAAAGATATCAGTATGAACATTTTAAATTGCAAATATGTGACCAACTTAAAATAGGCAGTGTTCACTGCTTTCCAAGAAGAAATGAAATGGCATGTATTTTTTTCAGACTGTTAGGTCTGCTAAACCTAAATGTTAGGTTGAAGCACACAGAAGCAACCAAAATGCAGTATAATTAGTTAACAATTCCAATACCCTCCATGTGTTCAGGTTCCACCCCCTGAGACCCCAAAATGTTCTTTGGTTTGTGAGTGCCAAGATGAATTTCTTTTGCTCCTGGCTTTCCTAGTCAATAGCTTCACCCTTGAAGGAATATGAAATGGCAGCCAACAACACAAGTAACTGGGTCTGTGTGATTTAAGAATATAAGCCATGACATATCTGATGTTACTCTTAGTTCAGGTAGTGAAGGGGACACAGTTGTCAGTGAGTGTACGGTTGAGTTATGGCACTTACACATACTTACCCATCTACTACATGTTAGAATTAAATTTACGATTCTTTGAAACTTGTCCTGTTTTTATTCATTTGGAAAGGTGTTCCAACATGTCCAGCCTAACATGAACATTCTTACTTTGAGAGTGATTTCATTTTCAATGATTTAGATTTGCTCTTAAGATTTGCTTTTTTAAGACCATTCCCCTCCCCATTGCTATCACACTCTTCTGAATCCTCAGATGGAAAAATTGAGCATTAGTTAAAATGAAAACGGCCCTAGTCAATATAACTGGAAAAAGATATTATGTCCTCCAAGGTTTGTTTTTGTCTTTTAGAATTTATTTTTTAGAGCAGTGTTAGGCTTACAGCAAAATTGAGAGTAACTGTATAGTCTCCATGAAAGGGGAACCCTCCTACACTGCTGGTGGGAATGCAGTTTGATGCAGCCACTATGGAAAACAGTGTGGAGATTCCTCAAAAGACTAGGAATAGACTTACCATATGACCAAGGAATCCCACTCCTGGGCTTATATCCAGAAGGAACCTTACTTCAGAATGACACCTGCACCTCAATGTTCATAGGAGCACTATTTACAATAGCCAATACATGGAAACAGCCTAAATGTCCATCAACAGATGACTGGTTAAAGAAGATGTGGTATATTTATACAATGGAATACTACTCAGCCATAAAAACTGACAACATAATGCCATTTGCAGCAAGATGGATGCTCCTGGAGAATGTCATTCTATGTGAAGTAAGCCAGAAAGAGAAAGAAAAATACCATATGAGATCACTCATATGTGGAAGCTAAAAAACAAAAACAGAAACAAAAAATCAAAGCATAAATATAAAACATAAAGAGACTCATAGACATAGAATACAAACTTGTGGTTGCCAAGGGAGCAGAGGGTGGGAAAGGATAGACTGGGATTCCAAAATTGTAGAATAGATAAACAAGATTATACTGTATAGCACAGGGAAATATACACAAGAGCTTGTGGTAGCTCACAGAGAAAATAATGTGACAATGAATATATATATGTTCATGTATAACTGAAAAATTGTGCTCTACACTGGAATTTGACACATTTTAAAATGATTATAAACCAATAAAAAATGTTAAAAAAGTGCACAGTCTCCATATACCCCTGCCCCCAACTCATGTACACCCTTCCCCATTATCAGCATCCCCCACCAGAGAAGTACATTTGATACAATTGATGAACATACATTGATGCATCATTCTCATCCACAGACCATAAGTAGTTTACATTAGGGTTCATTTGGTGTTTTGTACATTCTATGATGCATCAACCATTATAGTATCATCAGAGTGTGATAATGTACCGTATTATCACTGACCTGAAAATCCTATGCTCCACCAAAATTCACTATTCTCCACCTATACATGTCTCCTTCCCACCTTACCCTTGGCAACCACTCATATGTTTACTGTCTTCATAATTTGGCCTTTTCCAAAATGTCATATCATTAAAATCAGTCTGCAGCCTTTTTGTATTGGCTTCTTACACTTAGCATTATGCATTTAAGTTCCCCCCATGACTTTTTATGGCTTGATAGCTTATTTCTTTTCAGTGTTGAATATTATTCCATTATCCTTCCAAGTTTTTTAGACTGTGTGGATATTTTTCTGCAGTGTCTTGAAATTAGTGATATTTTTGTTTTGTTTTCTGGGGTAGAAGGGTGGAAATATTTTATTATGTAGAAGATTCTTGCTTAAGCCAGTTTTTCAAATTAATAAACAGGGTTTTTTTTAATTTAAAAATTCTCTTGATGGTACTTGAGTATTTTTATATTCCTTTTTGATTTTTTTACTGCTCATACAAAAATAGCCTGTTTAGTCTAATCTCTGAAATTTATTTAGTGTCTCTCACATTGAAGTTCAAATTTTTTTGTTTGTTTCTAATTTCCAGCATCCATCTAGCATACACTGATATCATCAGGGAAAATGTACACTGAAGATTGAACCCAGGACCTCGTACATGCTAAGTATTCACTCTACCACTGAGCAACCCCCTCCTCCAGCAGCATGATTTTCATTGTCTTCTATACAGCATGTTCTTCTCTGCTTTCCTGACTTGGGGAGTACAGGATGCTCTGCAAACAATTCTGATCTGTGACCACTCAAAAGAAATTTGGGAGGTCCAATTATAGCATACAGTTTATTTAACTAGTTGTAGAATGCATTGTCATTTCTGTCATGTCTGCTTTCTCATTACTGCCTTTCCTTTTTTTGCTATTGCCCACTTGTATTTTATTTCCCATCTATATTTTATAAATTTGCTGTATACATTTATTATGATTTAGTTGTGTTTTCCCCCCTCTGCTGTTTAAAGTAATGTCTTTGGCAGACATACCAACTTATCTTTCCCTTTCTGGACTATTAACATTGATCTTAAATAAAATTATGCTTAACTCCAATCACTGGATCTGTCTGCTAAGTTCTTATCAGTGCTGTTCATTTAGAAACTGAACAAAGGTTAATAATAAACTCCCTGTTCTATGATTTCCCCTCATTTAGGATTCCACTCAATTGCAACACAATTTAAATTCACTTCTTCAATGCTGTTGTGAATCTGTGTAAAGGAAATGAATAAAAATGAGTTGTCAGAGCTTCAACCTTGACCTTTCTTTTTGTCTTTTTGTGCTGTATGCTGTCTTTGATATGGGCCACGTGACTTGGCTTGTCCCTTTCCAGACCGTGCATCTCATCTCCTGCTTCTCTGATTTCAGGTTTCCTTGAAATTCTTACTTATCTATTTCATCCTGTGGCCATTTCTAAGGCTCTGTTCCACAGTGCCTACTCCTCAGTCGGCAGCATCTTTCAGAGACACAGCTTCTGTTTCCTTTCTCTTTCCAGATCCATGCAGGTGACAGATCTTTCTCTGTCCACCTCTGATGGAGACTACATTCTTTACTGTCCAGTAGCATATTCCCTTTGATTGTCTCTTCCGTATACAGAGTTGTGAGCATATTTGAACTTTCCTTCTTTCCTTCTGTCAAATTCTTGTCAGCAGTTTTACACACACACACACACACTCTCTTCCCCACCACCAAACTTCTGCATATTATAAGCAGGAGTTCTTCAGGCTTCTGTCCAACAGTGTGGACTTTGCAGACTGGTGGGCCTGGGTTTGAACCCTACATGATCACTTTGGATGAGTTTCTGGATTAGTTAAAATTAGTTGCCAGTTACAGAGACTGCAAAGAACTGTGGCATAAACAAAGTGATGTTTGTTTCTCTTTCACATTAAAAAAAAGTTTCTAGAGAGACAATCCAGAACTGGTATTATGATTTCACAAATCTCCTGAGACTTAGGCTGGTTTCACCTTTTAGGTTCACTAAACATCAGACGAGGCCCTCAATCTCATGGTCCTAGATGGAGCTTTATCCATCACATGCAGTGTAGAAAGGAGGAAGGAAGGGAAGGAGATAGAGGAAGGCAAGAATCTATGGTCTCTCAAGGAAATTTCCCAGAGGCTGTCATACACTTCCTGTCACAACTCATTGGCCAGAATTTAGTATTATGACCTCACCTAGCTGGAACAGATACCGGGGAATATTGTCCTTATTCCAGACAATACTCAGCTGAAATGTGGGTGGTTCACATCCTTAGAAAGAAAGGGGGAAAGGAGCATTGCAGTAGCCAAATACCGGTTATTCTATACCTCTTTTTTCTTGACTATTATTACTCATCTCACAGGAGCCTTAGGATTATTATGAAAGCATCTAATACAGTATCCAGCATAAAACAAGCTTTTGGTTAATGTTAGTTAATATCCCTCCTTATTCCTTTTTTTGTGAATTTTCTCATTTCCCTGCTACGCCATCATTGGCATCCAAATTCTATTTCAAATACTTGACCCAGTTGATGGTACTAAGATGTAGTCTTGTACCTTTTCATGAGAGGGAGCAACAAACACAGTATTATTCAATGTCAGCATTTATTTTTTAGCTTAAAGTGTGGCTAAGATTTAAGGCATAGCTCTTGGAATCAAATACACCTAGATGTGACTCCTGGCTCTGCCGCTTAGTCAGTGTCTTACCCCAGCCCCTTCCTCCCTCCATTTCCTCATCTGTGACCCAGGGGTAAGATTCAGATATGAGGATTAAATTAAAATAATAGAGAGAGAGTACCTGACAAAGTAAGTGGTAGTTTTTCTTATCTTTTTCAATTTGGCCTAATCTGGGTGAACCTTTTTAAAAATGAACTCTTATTTCATTAAAAAAAAAGTTTTAAAATTGGTCATCTCCATACATATCCAAATGAGTGTTGTTAAATTGTTAGTCAAACCTTTTGAAAATTGTCTCCAAAATCAGTTTAAACCCAAATAGCAGCATAGTCTTTCTTCTATATTTTTTTAAAGAAAAAAACAGCATAGCTGAGCCTTAAAGTTAGTTAGCCTTGATTTGAATGATTTTTGGCAGATCCACTCTTAGAAGCAGAAACATTTCCACCAATGAGTCTATTTCATAGTATTTTTCCCCCAGTGGCTAGTTGTTAAGCCCCTACTGTGTGCCAGAAGCTGTGCTAGTTTCTGGGGACATATTGGTAAGCAGAAATGCACATGGTTCCTGCTGCTGTGGAAGTTGCAGTTACTGAGGGAGACAGGTGAATCAATCACTGAAAATAAATGAAAAATTGCCATTATTAAAGTTGTTAGGAAGGAGATGTACAGGTGCTGTGAAAGTATGTGCAAACATCTTATGATCCGAGGTTGAATGGTGACTTTAGGAACAAAAATTGGCCAGTGAGTTGAAGTAAAGAGATGTTATGGGCATATGGTTTGAAATGAGCTCAGACACAAGGTGAGCCTGCCCTCGGCATGGACCAGAACATGCCACAGTCTCCAGCACCACTCCAAAGTATGCATTTCATGATTTGGGGCCATCTTTACAATAAGTGCCCGTGATATATAACTTCTCAATGTGATACTCTGAAAGGGGCTACATAATTTAGGAATAATCTAATTATTTCATAATTTATTCATGCTATAATGATAAATATTAAATTCACATACTTTTTTTTTGATACACTAAGCAGAGGCATCTGCGAAAATTGGCTGTAAAGTAGGATCTTTTCAGAGTGTCAGAGTGTTGATCTGCATTACCCGTAGTGAGAATTTGAATTTGAAGCCATTTGGCTGAATGGGGTGGCATAAGAAACACTGTTGGCAGAAGAATAGGTAGCCCACAAAGTAGCAGTGGAGGATGACCACAGGATGAGAGGTGTGAGCAGTGTGTTCCAGACAGCAGCAGGACTGTGCTTGGGATGGCCCATCTCAGAGCCAGCAGACAGCCCCAATGTCCCATCTCTCCAAGGCATTCCAGGTACACATAGACAAGCAGTGGGATACCATTTCTCCTTTTCCTGTCCAGCTGAGCTAATGGGGCATCCTTTGGGGGAAATGTGGCCTCTCTGGTCTCTTTTAGGGTTTTGGAAGTTGGCTGGGAGGCTCTGCTCCCATGTAACATGTTAGGGAATGACAGAGCCTCAGGGGCAGAGCTGCCTGCCATTGGACTGTAGGTGGTTTCTTGTTCTGAACTGATAAATTTAAGATGAATTTCATTAATCTAAAGATTTTTAAGTTCATCTCTCTAGGCAAACCTAAATGAGTTTTAGTTAAATGAGTTACCAAGATAGGCAACTGAGCAAGGACTTGTCTTCCAAAAGCATTTGTGAGTCATGATGCAGTTTCTAGAGGCATATTGTTGTGCATGCTGGGCAGGTTCCCAGCCCTCCCCAAGAGTATTTATGCTAGGTATTTACCATAAGGGGTCACAAGCCTTTCACTTTCACCTTCCCAGGAATGCCATTGGAACTAGGAATTTCCCCAGCTCTTCATTTGCTCTGTATTTGGAATTCCTCCCTCAGGGTGCAGCAAACTTGTTTTGACCTCAGGGACTTCTCAATTGTTGTTCTCTGCCTAGAACATTCTTCCCCTAAGAATCTGAATGACTGCTTCCTTCTCAATGGAAGGTCAGCTCCAGGGTGACCTCAGGGATACTTTCCCTAATATCTAGATAAAGTACCACTGCCTGTCACCATCATAGTCCTTCACACCTGGGTTCATTGCTTGCTGACTTGTTCATATTCTGTTCCCCCAACACAGACACAAGAATATAAGTTCTGTGAAAGCATGGTTCTTGTCTCCCTTGTTTATCTGTTCTTAAGCCTGGTAGAGAATAAACTTCCCAACCTGCTGCATGTGATAGTAGGCAAAATGTTTACCCCTTTGGACATAAATGGGGATAAAATCACCTTTGCTTCCTGCTTCATAGAAAAAGTGAGGACCTGTAATTAGGGTGCTGAAGATACTTTTTCTCCCTGAAACTTGGGATTAATTTGTTTGATTCCATATATATATTGCAAATATCAATACCATTTACCCAATTACATGACCCAAAAATACTTAGAACACATTATGTGCTTCTCTTTGCTTTGCTTCCCACTAAACTACTCCTTAAGCAATAGTAATCTGTTTGTCCAGAGGCCATATCCTTAAGGTCCCTCCCTTCAACGCCCTTCCTTCACAGCCTCTTGATTGCCTTGAGTCTTTCCAGGACCACTGCTAATTGTCTTCCAACCAGTAGTTCAGTTTGTATTCTTTCCCCTCTTCCGCCTCCCAAATTTGTCATCCACACTGCAGGAAAATAATTGTTGTGGAAGGCAAATTCCACACCACTACTGCTTAGTTTAATAATCATGTAATGACTTGCTTTGCCACAAGATCATGTCCAAATGCCTTGGAAAGCCATGTAAGACAGTCTTCCTCTGTGTGCTCCTGCAACTCTCCAGCTTCACCTCTTCCCCTCTGTCATTTCTAAATCATCTGTGCACACAACATGGACCCAATGTGCACAGTCATGTGCCATGCACCAACCATCTCAAACTGTTTGCAGTGCACAGAGGAAGGTTTCCAGGTGGCTTCACTCCCCTCTATCAGTGATGTTCACCTTGCCTTGTCAAACACCTGCCCATCTTTTAAGAGTCAGTTCAAATGTACCTATTCTTAAAGACCATTCTAAACCCTTGCCCACTGCCAACCAGTTTCAAGAGCTCCTCATTTCTTTCTCTGCACTGCCTCTGAACCTTGTAGTACACCTATTATAATACCCACGCCAGAGATTATCTCTGCCTCCTCCTCAGTGCTCCTTCATGGTCAAGTTATTTGATTCATCTCCTGGGCTTCCTGGGCCAGGCATTATACTTGGCATGTAAATCAATATCTGGAAAAGAATGAAGCAACCAAACTCAGTGTACTTATTATCTAGTAGAGAGCTTCAATCAATAAAATAGTTTTGACTGATATTTGAAAAATTGAAAGATCTCCTTGAAAGTTAGAGGTAGGAAGAAGGGATATTGTATTTATGCTGTTAATAGATATCAGTTGAATGGCCAAAATATTTTGTCAATGAGCTAGTGTTAAGTGAACAATTACTGTGTTCAGAGCTCTGGATTTGGTCATTTGCAGGGGATGCTTGAAATAGCTTTTGGACATTTCTGAAATGACTCTGGCTTTATCATCTCCCTGGGTCAAAATGTTAAATGGTCATCACAGGTTCTCAGCTTCCAGGCAGTTTAGAACAAAGTGCCTGAATGTTTTTTCATCCACTACCCTCTAAAAGGATTTTGAAACACTGTGTCCTTTCCTCATCCATTTAAAAAGATAATATCTAAAAATTTTATCTTGACTTTAAATCATTACAAATGATGATGCTTCTGACTTTATAAATATTGATTTATGAAAACCACTCTTTTTAATGTACACAATGGAAGCTAAATTAAATACCAGAGTGATTTTGTATCTACTGTGTCATCCATATTAAAAAAAAAACCACATTATAAACAAGCTCTTCTTGAAAAGCCAATAATTTTACATAGTTGTTTCCCTTGTGGAACTCATTTCATTCCTCTTCTCCTATAAAACTTAATCCCCATATAACATTCTTATGTTTGATATATTTTATTGATTACAAGTGCATTCTTAGCTCACTCTCATCCATGTGCACCCACCCCTTTGCTCAGGATGCCTGCTGGACATTGGTTAAACATCAATTTCACCTTTTCTGTCTCTTACTTCAAGAGACAGAAAAGGTCTTCACAAAATTGGGAAGGAGGAAAAAGAAAAGTAGAAAAGGAAATCAGTGCAGGATCTGACTTTTGGTGAAGGAGCCAAAAAGGGGAAAACACTCTTTTACTGGGGCACACACAGAGAGATAAGTTGGGATTGAAGGAGATTCAATGATGGTGAGAGAAGTGCACAGCATATGCTTGGCTGACAGAACTGAAAGAAACCAGCACAAAATATCCCTGAAATCAATCACCAGACCTTGACTTGAGCTGCTGATGCTGAGCTAGGAAGGTCTGCTGAAGCTGAGGGAGAAGGCTGAGGCTGATGGCACAGACTGAGTCTCATGGGGTTGGAGTGTGCTGTTTTCTGCGATTGGTAGTGTCTACAGAACAGAACTGCCTGGGACCTGAATTCAAAAAGCAAAATTGCTGATGCACATGGTGTGGATTACCTAGATATCTCATGGACATATTCACTATCTCTGCAGGTCCAGGGCCAAATTTGGCATTTTTGCAATAGAAGAGAAGCAGGGCTCTATCAGAACCATCATAGTTTTGGTCTGAAGGACCCAGGGGAAGTTCGGGTTGAAATCAGAAACCATGGCCAAAGAATCTGCACATTTCATAGGCACAACTGTGATTTTTATTTGGTTCAAGGAAGAGGGTGTGGATATGCTCTGTGGTTGTCTTGGTGGCCCCATGCCACAAGGAAGAGAGAGCCAAGAGCAGAGATCTGGGTGCACAGAAGGGGAAGTTGAAGCCTTTCCATCAGCTTTTTCTACCAAATGCAAATGTGACAATAGGGATGGCGCTGACCTGGTACTGCACTGAGGACCCAGCTGGGGGACTGAAGGATCATTAGAGCAGGCCCTAGTGCATGACATCTTTAGATTTGTTTCCACTGGTGTTTCTGTGTAGAATTTGGACATTCCCATGGCAATAGAAAGGACAAAGGAACTGTCATGAGTATGTATTGGAAATATTCCAACACCACATTCCACAGCCTGCACCCCAGAAATGGTTTGGAAGTCTTAATTCCAATAAAAGGAGGAGCTCTAGCCACTCTCCAATCTGTGATAAACACCTAATCAAAATGAGGCTCTGCTAAACAACAAAAGTAGATTGTGTTTTCCACAACAAAAACCACATCAGCAATCATAGAAATAACAGGCAATGCACTTACAAGTATGACATGGCATCACACCATACCAAAAACAGATCTCACAGCAATATCATGGAACTGTGCACAGCCAACATAGGAAATCTTCCACTTAAAAAAATCCCTTCAAGTCTAGAATAGATAACTGACAATCTTTAACCCATAAAAATAGAGAGATATAATAAAATGAAAAAGAAGAACCATTCCCAGACCCAACTTCCATCACAATTGGAAACTGAACAAAAAATAAATTAAAAAAGGAAGCATGTGAACACCCTTATCTACAGATCAGACTGAAATAAGAATTAGATAATGACTACTTCTTAAAAAAAAGTTTTGGTTTTCTAAAATGTATGAATTTTCAAAGCCACATTTTATATTCTCCACCACCTTTTTCTTGTCAATGAGCCTGAGTAAGGTGTTCACTCAGTGACCAAGAAGATCTCAGGTGTTGTCAGCAGGACCTAAAGCAAGCCTCTTCCTACTTGCTTCATCAAAAGATAATCAACCTATAGTTCCTGCCACTGAGCCAAGAAAACAGGCAGTGAAAAGATATTCAACATTGTTAGTCATCAGAGAAATGCAAATTAAAACCACAGTGATATATTACCTCATGTCTATCAGGATGGCTATCATCAAAAAGACCACAAAAACACAAACATTTAACAACAATGTGGAGAAAAGAGAACCCATATATACTGTTGGTGTATAGTTTATACAGAGACTAGTGTGTGAGAGCTGAGTCCTGGAGGCCTGTGATTTATCCAGGAGGTCAAGTTATTGCAGGCAGCATGTGCTGCTTGAAATCAGTTTTCAGCCCTGGCTGTCCATGGGCATCAGTCTCCCCAGGAGCTGAGTCCCCCAACATCACACACCCCCACCCAGAGATTCTGATACAATTGGCCCAGGCAACCAGATTTGAAAGCTTCCCACTTGATTCAATGTGTAGTCACATTGAGAGACACTGTGAGCAACTAGTTCACTCTGGGATAGTCAGTATAGTTCATACACCCAAACTAGGAACAGTAGGAACAATAGAAATGCAAACTATTACAACCACTATGGAAAGCAGGATGGTGGCTTCTCAAAAAACTAAAAATAGAACTAATATTCGATCTAGCAATTCCACTTCTGGGTATTCATCCAAAGAAAATGAAAACATTAACCTAAAAAGATATATGCACCCCAATGTTCATGGTAACCTTATTTACAATTGCCAAGATATGGAAGCAAATTAAGTATCCATCAACAGATGACTGGATAAAGAAGTTGTGTTATATATAAAATGGAATATTACTGAGCCATAAAAAATTGAAATGTTGCCATCTGCAACAATATAGATGGACGTGGGGAGTATTATGCTGAGTGCAATGAGTCAGACAGAAAAAACAAATACTGCAGAGTATCACTTATATATGAACTCTGAAGAAGAAAACTAGTGAACATAACAACAACAACAAAAAGCAGACTCACAGGTACAGAGAACAAACAAATGGGTATCCATGAGACAGGGAAGAGGGGAGGGCAAGACTGGTGTAGGGGATTAAGAGGTACAAACTACTACGTATAAAACAAATAAGCTACAAGGATATGTTGTACAGCACAGGGAATATAGCTGATATTTATAATAACTATAAATGGAGTATAACCTATAAAAACTGCAACCTGAAACTTATATAATATTGTACATCAACCCTACCTCAATTAGAAAAACACTGAAGACCAGTTTGCCCCATGTGACCCAGGTCCCTCCAGTTTTACATCCTTTTCCTATCTGTAGGGTTCAGTGTCATCATCTGTTAAATAAGGTACTCAGGCTAGAAGGCCAGCTGTACTTCAAGAATCCCATAAATCTACTGAAAGCAAACTAAATGATCAAATGAGAAACCTCAACCAAAGCATGAACAATCCTTACTGCTGGCAGAAGTTTCATCTCAACCATGATGAAATGAGGACTAAATAGTGCACACTTGTTCCTTGATTTCATGGACAGGAAGACACAGCTAATGTTATGTGAGATTTAAGAAGTAGGGAGAACAAGACACATACTGCACTAAACTTAATACTCTCATCTGCCTTTGCTTTCCCTTCCTTGCACATTTACTGGAGGTGAGATGTGTTTAATTAAGGTTATATACCAATAAAAACCAAATTATAATTTGCTTTTACCCATCAAATTTGTCTATATAGAAAATGTTTTCCAATAATAAAAATAACATTTATTAACCATAAAATTTCAAATAATTTTAAAACACAAAGAGTAGAAAGTAAGAGTTATCCATCTCTTGCCCAGATATATTTTATTTCCTTTAAGGAGTTTAACACATATCATTCAAAATCTTTTCTTATATATATACATAAAGTATATTTTAAATAAAATGAAATAATACTATGTGTAAATTTTACAACTTGCTTTTTCATTTGACAATATATACTGTAGACATCTTTTCATTTGAATTTACATTGCTTTACCTCATTCTTTTTAAAGGCTGAGTAGTATTCTACTGTCCAGATGAAATAAACTGTATTAAGCCCTCCCTACTTAGCCTGGCCCTCTCCTCCCTAAGGTTCCAGTCCCTGCATCTAAGAAGGGAAGACATGGTCTGGGGGAAGAGAAGGTTGTGCAGACAGAGGTGAGCTGGCAGGGAAGCAGGGCCAGCTGACTGCCACTTTCTGCCCCTCCCCTCTGGCTTTCAGCAACACTTCCTTCATCCTACAGTTACATGAACTGCCTTTTTCTCCTTTCAAGTTTCAAAATTCCCTGCACTCAAAGAATTTTGGAGAAACATTACATGAGTATTTTATGATTGTTCATTTCAGATTCCTCCTTCTCTCTGACAACAACATATCTGGCACTAATCTAAATACTCATGAAGCAAGACCAGCGAACTCACAGAAAGCAAGAGGGGAAGGATCCCCTTGATCTTTCAGTCAAGATGGAGGGTTAAAATTGTCCAATTTAAAAATACAGCTGGGCAGATAAGAATAAGAGATACTAAAATATTTAAATCAAATACTTCTGGTTAACTGAGTCATATTGCCAAGCATTTAAGTCATCCTCACTCCAAGAAAAAAATTTTATCAGTAATCTGGCCCTTAACAAGTCCTATAAAACAGAAGTCAAATAGGACTGGCTGCAGACTGATGGAAAGAGTCTATTATTCTCAGAATGCTGGGCTTTTAACTCCAGAATGAAATCCAAGCATGTTACCCAAGCAGCTTATACCTTACACAGGAGATGGTGGACATCGATGGGACAGTTCTGTATTACTTTGTCAACAACATCTGAGATGGATTCCATAATATCTGGGTTGGCAAACTGAATTTTATACAGATATAAAAGAAACATTACACATTTCTCTCAACAACTTTTTAAAAATGTAACTTTAACAAATACAGAATTCACTATGTCTTTAAAACTGTCACATTGGAATGAATGTGTCAAATTAATCCAAGTGACCGTGCATGGAGTGATGGTGACATGTCCCCTCAAGAGATGAAATGTGTGGGTTTAGAGAGGGAGAAAATCAAACAGTAACAAAGGCAGACCAGCACCGCGTTAGAATACACAGTGACTCACACCTTTTATGAGATTTTAAAAAGCAAGTGCTCAGTGTATGTGACGTGTAATGAAAAATATTGTGAGTAGGTAATGAGCATGTGATGTATAGACACTAATGTCATGAAAAAGTTAGCCAGGATATAAGAAAAAAACCTAGTCAGTGACTCACACTGTAAATCTGGGCTAGAAGACTGGGAAGGGGGAAGGGTGGTGGCTTCTAAGTGAAACAATCAATACGGTAACAATCATGTTATTGAGTAAAAAATCTTACATTCAATTCCACAAGTGAAATAAGCTAAAGTATAAGTAATTCAATTACAAAATTCTGAAATATGCTTTAAGAATCATGGAAAGTGTTGCTCAAGGGAAGAAGTCACCATGCAGCTGTTCACTGGATTTTGTTGGTTTATGTCTATTTTAACTGAAGACTATCACAAGCGAATGAGTGCTGTGCTATCAGGTACAGTCAGACATACATTGTGTGCCATTTCCCTGAACAAACAGTCATACACATCGAAGAACAGGCAGTGGTTTGTATTTACCTATTAAATGTAAACTGAATGAGGCAGAAAATTATACCAAAATACAAATAAAATCCAATTTACTAAACCTTAAAATATTGCCTCTTAATTACTGCTTTTGCAAAAGCAGTAATCATTCTTTGTGACTACTCATTAAACTGATAATATCTCCAATTCTTCTCTCCGAGGCTGTCCTCAGACAGAAGCTTTAACTTGCAGCAGGGAACACAGCAGGATCAGCTGTCCTGGGTTAAAAGTTGGAATGAGGACAGATCATCATGAGTGATGGGAAGGTTACATGTACGCTATTGTACTCTTATACAGACGCAAATTCCAATCAGTCCTCGAGATTAACTAGTTTTCATATTAGTATGAGATGAATTTCAAATCCATTCTCTTCTATTGTTCTTAAAGCTTCTTCCTAACAGCTCTTGGTTAAATCAACCATTAACTGTTTAACAGATAGCCAGAGCCAAAGAGGAGCACGCTGAAACACCCAGTCAAATGGGTGGACCACGCAGGAGCCAGAGCAGCCACTGGGGCTGAAGCCTACACTCCCAAGATCCTCCCTGGAAGGTGGCCACCTCATTCGGGAGCCCCACGGGGAGCCACTCTTGCACACATAAGTTGGCAGCATTGCTCCACACACGTCATTCTCTCCACACTCAGAAAGCAAATGTCTTACCTCTGGCTGAGAGAAAATTTCAAGGCCTGGGAACCTTTCCTAGCCAACATCGATAATGAACTTCTTCTGGCTGATGGCATTGTTCCCTGTGTGCTGTTTGATCCACTTCTGTGGATCCACATCATACTTGGCAAACTCCTTGACTATATTGGGGCAAATGTGTCAGTAATTCTCCTGCAGACACACACAGAGGGATGTCACCAGCCATTAGCCACCACCTAGTCTGCCCTCTGGCAAACACCCAGTAACTCCAGCACCACAAGCCCCCAACATCAGTCTTGCCCATGGCCACAGCTCCAAGGGAAACTTACTGGGCTCAGTGATGTCTAACAGCTATGCTTTGGCCAAGTACTTTGCTTTCATTTCAGCTCTGCTGTTAGTCCCAGCCTCACTGTCACATGTTGCTCCCCACTATCTGAGATGATGTCTGATGATGCGTTCCAAGTCCCTCGTCTCCATCTCCTCTCTTCTTACTCCTTGTATGCCCCCACGTGGCACCTGCCCAGGCACTCGCTGCCACCCACTGGGACCAGCAGACCCTCATCACAGCCCAACCCAGATCTGAAGGCAGCAGATCTGGCCCTGTGTTCACCAAGGCCGATTGGCAGGTGGTTAACCTGCTGTGCGGTCTGACACAGCACACTCAGTGGCTCCACAACAGAGAGTTAGTGGGTGCCTAGGCACGTGGGATGCACAAGTGAATAAAACACACACAGACCCCTTCCCATTGGCCCATACACTGGCTGAGAGTCAGAGTAACCAGTGACGGTGATAAATAAGTGGCACAGCACTTTTTAAGGTGCTGGGACCATGAACCAAAGAAAAGCCCGACTTTGGCAGGATGGAGCTGCCACACATTGGGGTATGAGAACCCGCGCAGTGCCAGCCCCGGACTGTGCTGTGCAAAGTGTTTCCTCAGCTGGTGATGCCTGACTTGGGGTCTCTGGGTTGATCATCTGTCCTTAGAGCTAACCTCACAAGAACAGCAGTTGGCCCCTGGGTACTGGATTCTGAAATTCAGCTTCCTGTGGGCCAGATGGGCTTTGTTCAATGCCTGCACTGTGTCAGGCCCAACGCTGGTGCTCAGGAGGACCTCTGAAGGCATTTTCATGATACTAAGTTCAAAATTTCTTAGAATCCCTGAAACGAAACCTAATACCAGCCTTGGTATACTCTGCACAACTGTAAGACTGATGGGCCAGACTTGCTACACACCCCTGTGCTCACTGATAACTGAGTGAGTGGGTCAGTCCATACAACCTCAAATCTACCAGGCTGAGGGCAGAAACAGTAAGTTGTCTTAAGACACCAGGTCAATGTCTCGTAGTATCTCAGAGGCTTAACTGAAGGCAGGAAGTGCCTCCACAGAGTTGATGGTGTGCAGTGTGTCAGCCCCAAGACCTGGACCACCACTGCCCTCACCAACAGGACCCTTGTATCCACAGGCCCCCTCCTGCCCACAGGGGCAACAAGACACAGGGTAACTCTGACCCATTCCCACAGAGAGAAGTGGGGCAAGAACTAACTGACAGCAGGGTTGGGACAGGTGACCTGCAGGGAACACAAGGAGCTCTTCCACTTCCAAACTTCATGGCTGAGTGATACATTGTCACTGCCCAAATGGGTCAGCCCTGGTTCAGGGCCAGAATGGACCCCAGAGAGCCAGTGAGGAAGGTAAAGCCCACCACGAGGACTAGGAGAGCAGCCTCTGTCACAGTCAGCACACTTAGGGCCCAACTCACCTGCATGGCCACCCTGATGATCAGGGGGCAGAGGCTCTGAGACACATTGGTAACAGGAGTGGGGTGGTGAGGGAACTTGGGTCAAATATCCAAATTTACTTCCTTGAAGAAAGGCAATGAAGGGAATAGGGGAAGTTCTGGGAAATATTTTAATATAAAAAGAAAGTCTTATGCTACTTCTGTAAACCTTCCCCCAGAGGGAAAGGGTTGACTCCCATGGACTGCCCAGGACCACACACCCAAGCTCTGAGGTGCCCCAGCCCTGGAAACTCTAGTCCTGGGCACACCCAGCCACCCAGCCACCCTACTCACAGGAGCCCTGACCCACACCAGTGCACCCTGTCCTAAAAATACCTCTGTATCCACCAAGAGTGTCATGCAAAGTGTAGGAATCCCCCCAGACACTAGCTTTCCTTCAACCAGTCTGTTACTGGGTGCAAAGGTGGGAGGAAAGGGGGAGGCTAACCTCCCTTAAACTTCCCTGCAGCTCAGAAACTGTGTGTTCAAGGCCACATGTCAACTCCATGCTTAAATTCTTCTCCAAAAACAAAATCTTTGCTCTTTATATAATAATTATCCTTGTATTACTAAAAATATCTTCATTTTGACTAAAACAAAAACAAAAACAAAAACAAAACAGTAATTTGTCCTGATTTTGCAACCTGAAAAGAAAGATGCTTTGAAAGGGATCTGTCAAGTTCTACCTACAGAGTGACACAAAGACTAAACTGATGGATCAGTCAGGTGGACATTTTAAATAAGGACCAATGAACCATTTTCCTCTGAATCTTACTGATTTAATTTTAGAGCTTCCTGTAACTCCTCCAGCATGGTAACGGAGTCTAGAAAACACAGGAGGACTCTGTTCAATGATTCACCCTAGAACAGCATCACTCTGACTGGTAATTCTCAGGGTACAGAACCACACATAGCAATAGATGGAAATGAGTTTGAATTCTGGCTGACTGCACAGGATTCCTCACAGTCACTGCTGCTGCTGTCTGCTCCTTACTTGGGAAATGAAGCCTGGAGGGAGAGGTGCAAGACACATTGACTAATTGAAGGTTCTGTCTAATCAGGCTCCAATTAAATGACATCGTACTACACAGGATGCTCAATACCAGTTATCAAGCTACTCTCATTTACAGCTGGAGCCTCCACAAGCATCCATGTTCAGAGAAGAAGCTAAGCTTTCAGCCCCTTAACTCAAGTGGTAAACAGATGGAGACCCACATTCATGGGGAGGGGAGGGAAGGCACGGTGGAGCAGGGGTGGCAGCCACGAGGGGAAGTGTGCAAACAACCGTTTCTCTCTCACACCCAAACTGGCCATTTTCCCAACTGTTTTTACCTTAATGGCCTTTGCAGACTCCAGTGGTTGCTCAGGAGGGATTCCCACCTCCCACTCCCTTGGCAGCTGTTGAATGAAATACATAATATCTCTACCTGCAACAGGGATGTGTTTGATGCAGCTTCCTAGTACCTAACCTTCCACCTGGGGAGACAGAGAGGCAAAACACCATGTGAGTAACTCCAGGAGGGAAGCCCTCCCTGGACTCTAAGTTAGACTTCTTCCCCCACCTGCCCTGGCAATGCAAGCATTTACTGAATCCCTACTCTGTGCAAAGCTCAGGACTAGGGGAGAGAGGATAAAATGACCATGCATGCAATTCTGTTAGGAGAACCTGTGATGCTCTGTAAGCAACCAAAGTGGCCTTTCCATTAGGAATGTGAAGAGAAAACCACAGAAGGTAGTTAATTTCTAAAATACTGCTGTCTGTCCAAACAATGGGTCATATTATTTTGTTCCTCTAACAAAAAGGAAAAAGTTTTAACTATTAATTTTTAAACACTTTTATTGAGTTATAGGCATTTTACAATGTTGTGTCAAATTCCAGTGTAGAGCACAATTTTTCTATTATACATGAACATATATATATTCACTGTCACATTTTTTTTCTGTTTAACTATTAATTTTTAAACCAACTACAAATTGGCTTACATATAAAAGTCAACAACCTGGTTAGCATGCGGGATTTAGAGTGTGACAACCTAGACTCAGATACTGGTTCCACATCTGTGGGCAGAGTAACCATGGCCATACCTGTTAACACATATGTTTCAGCCTTGGCACCTTCACCCATCATATGGGGTGAGTGGGTGCACAGAAGAGACCCAGTGACAGGCAGCAGGTCAAGCACACAGCTTGGTTTAGGCATGCATTAAGGAATAAGTAAGTGACCTGCTCACTCTAGTAAGGGCTGCACTTGGTAGGAAGGAACAGTCTGGCAGGTTCCCCTCAACCCTATGCTATGTGAGATCCATGCTGAGGGGAGTTTGGATCTGCTCACCCAGCTGTCCTCCCGGGCCAGTGACCAGGCTGCCAGCCATCACCAGCAGGGCAGGGCCAGGAGCTGCCGTGTGGCACCAGGGCCTCACCAACCCCCTGGGGTGCCACTCAACATGCAGGCCACAGGCTGGGAAGGTCCAGCTCATGCTGGTGGTAGCAGCCGTGCAGAGTGGACAATCCCCACCTGCACCAGGTTCAGGAGGCACTCTGAGCTCCCTGATGGCACTGGCTGCTTGTCACACACTCATGGAGACAGAAGGCTGGAGTAAATCCTCATCCATCTGAAAGATGTATCAGTTCCACCAAGTACAAGCACAGACAGTTACCAGTGAAGCTGCAAGAAAAGGTGACTGAATTCCTCTTGTGTCTTCTGAGGTGCTCAACATCTAGAAGTGAGAGAGTGTGTAGCATTTCTCAGGAGCCCAAGACAATTGTAGAATATTTAAGATCAATATAAAAGATTATGTGCACATAATTAAAATCAAAAACTTAAATTCATAAGAACAATAGCTCTCACAAACAGAAACTATTCACAATTTCTATACTCAATATATTATTTATAACATTTTCTAAAATTAATTCAACCCATGTTGAGTAAGTATCAGCTTCATCACAGATTAAATAAAACAACCCACAGCCAATGGTAGGAAAATAAGTAAGTGAATTGTGCTATACCCACATGGATGGGCTGTTAGGTAGTTACTAAATATTTTTCCACAGAGTATTTAACCATAAAGATACATCAGGGATAAATCAATATGCAAAATACAACTTCAGGAGCACATTGTACAATTAGAACACGAAATCAGATGGAGGGTATCCCAACTATGCTTAAAACGTGTATCGTGTGTCTAAGAAAAAGAGCTCAGTAGACTATACCAAAAAAGTGTGGCACAGTCCTCTGGGCAGGTTTGTGGGTCACTCTATTTTCTTTTCTACATTTCTCCATTTTATCTAAATTTTGTACAGTAAATGCAATTTTTATAATTAGGGGGAAAAAACTGCACTAAGAAACACAGAAAAATTTGAACAACAACTTTCTCTGTGGGCCTGCACGTAGTGTGAAACTTGTTTCAGACGCACAGGGGAGGCCAGGAAGCAGGCCCACAGGCACAGGCCCTGACCTCGGCCTGCACTGACCTCTGAGGATGTGACCTCAGAGAAGAGCCAGGCAGGACCACACAGAAAGTGGCACCAAAACAGCTCACACCCCGAGACTGGCTGAAGGGGCTGCGAACACAGAGCATGCTCTGCAGGACTCCTGCCTCTCCTCATCCCAGGGCAAAGAGGACACTGGCAGGGTGTGAGGACAGAGGGGAAGGATTTGGTTTTTTCCTCCAGACTGTAGATACGTCAGTCTCCCCCTGCAGTGATTTCTGAACTTTGAAGTATTAAATCACCAGCATATTAGTACATCATCTCTGCAACATCCTGAAATAAAACAGTGACTATTTTTTAACTGAAATAAGTGAATTGATTTTAAAAAAAACCGTTTGCAGTTTTTAAATTTAAGTCTTAGTTGATTTCCAAAGTTATCTTAGTTTCCAGTGTATACCATAGTGATTCATTTATTGCATTTTTAAAAGAAGCTTAGCACATATACACACAAACCTATATTTGCACAAAAGATACTTGTAATACACAAAATAACAAACATCAGTATCAGAGGTTGCCTCCAAGAAGGGACCTGGAAGAGGAAAGGCAGTTCTGACTTCCCGATGTAACCCCCTCCAGATAGCTTCAATTAATTAAAAAAAAAGGTTTAAATAATTCATTTAACTAATCCATTGTACCAAATATATATATATGTGTGTGTGTATATATATATATATATATATATATATATAGTCTCTTGATGCCTGAATTAGAAATCACTTCTGTAATATTTTGAAAATTAAAATGAAAAAGTGACATTGCAGAGCATCCTGCAAATCAAGGTTAATAATCTATCCTTCTTGGCTCTTAATTTTTAAAAAACAAGAAGCAAATCCTCTCCAGCCTGATCTTGTCACAGAACACAGAATCACCCTCCAAATGGTCATGTACCGCACCCACTGATATCCAGATGACAGTTCATAATGAAAGCCAGGAAGACCCTCCTGACAAAGTGACACCAGGGCCAAGCAGAGCCCAGGGACATCAGACGACTGCTGACACCCAACTGCACAAATCTGCTACTGCAAATTTCCAACTGCCAGTGCCACAGGCACTAGGCATCTCCCATTTTCTCACACACCTGGGTTAAAAAGCTCTTGTTACCTTTGCTAAGTACAGGTATGTCTTCAAAAGTAGTGCTTTAACAGAAGGGTTTTTTTCTTTCACTGCTTCCTTCACCTCAAATCAGGTTAGGCCCACAGACAGAGCAGAATTCGGTGCCCTGCTGACCACTGGGATATCATGAGTGACCCCATCCCTGCTGTCAATGGTGATTCCTGTTAATGTGTGTTCACCAACTTGTCATGATGTCCAGTACACAGCTAAGGCCAGCAGTGCCTTCACAAATACCATGGAGACCATCAGCATGGGGACTTTTTCAAGTGTTTCACCAGCCTATCTTCAGGTTTGAGCAATAAGCCCTTTCTTTCTTACTGAGTCTGAATGAGCTTTCCCTTCCCTACCTTCTATCTTCCTCCCAAATCCAAATTCCAAAGTGGACAACTAACATGTAAGTTTTGTGCACTTAATCTGGAGGAGTCGTCTTCTCAGTAAGAGAAATCAATGCTTTGCAAAGAAAAGCCAGATAGAAAGGAATTTTATTGTGGAATCAGGAGGTTTTAATTTTAATTTCTAATCCACTGGTTCCCAGTGTGGGTCCACAGATGGATTGCAATAAGACTACTTGTGGAGACTTTAGAAAGACAAAATACTGGGCCTGGCATCCAGAAATTCTCATCTGGCAGAACCAGGATAGTGGTTCTCAACCAGGGGCAATTTTGCCCCCAAGGAGCACCTGGCAACATCTGGTGTCATTTCTCGCTGTCACACTTGGGGGAGGGGAGGCTGGTGGTGGTGCTTCCCCTGGTGGGTCAAGACCTGAGATGCTGCTAGACATCCCACAACACACAGCTCAGTACCCGCCCCTCCCACGAGGACTGCCCGATCCAGAATTCTGAGGCTGGAAACCCGTGGTCTGATATAAATTCTGAGAATGTGTATTTTGAAAAAAAACTTTTGAGGAGACCTTGCTGTATAGACCACTTTGAGAACCACTGGGCCACTGTTTCCTAAAATGTCTCCTATTCCATGGAACAAAAACAGCTTAGGGGTGGGGGAATATTTCTGGTTAAATTTGGAAGTGGTGGAATAAACAGAGTTTTCTAATGCAGGCATTTTCAGAGCCTTTAAGACATCACTTTGTACTGAGAATCACCACACAGAGGACACTGCATGTGGAATCTTCCAAGTTAATCATCTATGCAACTCCTCCTCTTTTTTCCTACAAGTTAGGGAATAGAATATGCAGGAAACATTTTGGAAAACAATTTTATCATTTAGTCCCCCAAATTTCAGTCAATTCCCTTATATAGAGTGGCAGATACATTACACCTAAAACCAACAAAACCCCCCATGAAGAACAAGCAGCTTCAGGGGAAGTTCTGCAAACTCACGGAACCACAGGAGCTCAGATCCACAAGGGGCAACCCTTGAAAGGCATTTATTTTGTTTTGTTTTGTTTTAACATATTCTATAGTATATTTTCTTTTTTATGATCAGAAGTAAAAGAAGCCAAAGAACCACACCTACATCTTGATCTTGTCTCCCTGAGGATACCTGAGATTTTAATGAATGTAAACAGACAAAAGCAGGACAAACTCTACACCAGCAGTAAAAACATAAATCACAGAACTTGCTCTGTACAGTGTTTGAGCTTGGACCAGAAAGGGATGAATTCATGTGCTCTTGAGTGCGTGGGAAAGGAAACCACACCACACAATCTTATCGAGGCCTCTAGAATCACCATTTCTTCCACATTAGACAACTAGGGTCACTTGGGAATCATGAAAGTCACTTGTCTTTACCTGAACTGCAATGTACAGTCCTGGTACATTAAATAATTTGAACATAATTTCTGCAAGATATTCTCTATTTCCTGGTGTATTCAGGGGAGGTTCTGTCTGTAAGGAAACATTCACTATATTTAGTGTTCACCCAAATTTCATGTAATTACATCAGAACCACAAAAAGTTAATCTAAAAGCATGTTCATTAAGATGCTGTACAACTCCTTAATTTGACAGACAGAGTACACCCAGAGTGGTTGATTAAACCTATTTTGGCTGTGGGGTTTAAAATTCTTTGAGAAAGCAAACCCTCTCTAAACACTTCTGCTCTTACTAATCCACCCAAAAACAAGAACAAGCTACAGAAAAGGAAACTCCACCTCGGATAACAGAACGCCCAAACACCGTGAAACTGAAGAGACATGCAGTGAGCTGTCAAGGGCAATAACAACTCCACCGAGACCAGATGAGTGAGGACACGGAAAGAGAACACCAGTGACTTCAGATAACAGCTAATATCCAGTTCTCCAGAGAAGAGAAAAAGCAGAGAGCCTTTGCTTGGAACCAGAGCAGTCTGAGCAGCACAGCTGCAGAAGCCTCACTCCACAGGCCCTCCCCTCAGAGCACAGGTGGCAAGGTGAGAAGTTACACCTCCACCATCTGCTGTGAGAAAGACAAGCTTGGGACAGAAGCTGCTTCATCCAGACGCTGCCTGCCACACAGCCTAAACTCGCACACACAGCCAGTTCAGGAAGAGATCCCCTCACTCAAAGATGAGGAAAGAACACAAAGAGACTAGCCAAACACCATATAAAAACACTCATAGAAAAGGAGAGGGGAGAGAGAAAATAGGAAAAAACAAATGTCAGATAAAAAACATGTACCCAGAAAAACATAAAAATAAAGCAGATCAAAATCATGACATAGATATCTGAATTTTTTGAAATGTCTATTTAAAATAATAACTATTATCTAATAGAAGGAAATTAACAGGATTACAGAAAGATAAAAATAAATAAACCTGCTTTTTGTCATTCAGCAATATGTTGAACGTTTTTCCATGTTAATAAATATGGATTTACATCACATATTTAAGCTGGGGGAAAAAAGAGAGAAAACAAAGAGAAAAAAAAACAAAGAAAGGAAATAAAATCTAGGCCTTTTGACAAAAAATAAATAAAATTCCACATTACCCTTTGTTATATACTGAGCTTTGTTTCCCAAATCTCTTATGCTGAAGCTGCAACACTCAGGTGACTGTGTTTGGAGATGAAGCCCCTAGAGGGGTAACCCAGGATCAGTGAGGTCACAGGACAGCACTAACATCTCTGCAGGAAAAGGCAGAGGGATCAGGGAGCTCTCTCTTACTCACACACAGAGGAAGAGCCACACGAGGACCTGGTGAGAAGGAGGCCATCTGCATGCCAGGAAGAGAGATCTCACCATAAACCAACCATGATGGCACCTTGATCTCAGACCTAAAGCCCCCAGAGCTGTGAGAAAACAAATGTCTGTTGTTGAAGCCACTCAGCCTATGGTGTTTTGTTAGGCTTATTGAGCAGAGCAACATACTCTTATAGCAGGAAAAGGGCAGCCTGTCTCGGCCATTGGCACAGCTGCATGCAGGACACTGGGACACAAGGGGCCACATTTACAGACTCTTCTGGCAGGAAAATATGACCCCAGAATTCTACATCTGGCCACACTGCCAATTAAGTCTGTTGCAAAAACAAAATACCTTTAAACATACAACTTGAGAGAATTTGGTTTCTATGAGCCCTTCATGAATTAACCATCAGACAATAAGCTTTAGCCAAACAATAAGAATGCACAAAGTACAGTCAAAGACTTAGGGTGAGCAAGTAGTCCATTTAAGATGTAGGGATAAATACATTTCTTTTGTGGGAGAATCTATAGCTATAGAACAGAATGTAAATATTATAAATTAAAACAACAGGAATAGTATCAAGTTGACAGGCACAGATGGAAAGGAGGAAAATATAAAGACACTGATGCCCTTGTGTCATGAAATCAAAAGATATTGTTTTCTTGGTCGAGCAGCAGAGACACCAGTAAACATAAATTCACAAACGTTATTATCAGAGTAAGTTCACTAACATAAACAATCAAAAGCAGGTGATAGAAGAAAGGAGGAGGAGGTAAGAAATGTGGACATGTACCAACTTGGTCACTAAGCACAGTAGGAAGTAATCATCCCTAAGCAAATACAGGTAAGTATCTTATGCAAAAGTACAGTTAAGTTAAAATATGTTTTACCAATTATCAGAACTAATATGCACCCAATAGAAACCAAAGAGAAAGCCAAGCCTGAGTTTTAAAATATCCATACATAAATAAAACACACTAAAACCAGAAAGCACAGCACCAGAAAAGCAGCTGGGACCACACACGCCTGCCACACAGCCCAGGCCATGTCAGCACGGGCAACGGGAGAGCTCCAACTCCAATCAGCCCAGCTACATCCCACCTTCGATTTTTACCAAGTTCGGAAAGTGATTTCCTCTCTCCATGAATAATTAGCTCTGACTTCACAGGAGTCTAAACAAAGTGCTCATCGCAGCACCTGGCATGGGGAACGTACTCAGTGAAAGTGCATTATTATCACTAAAATCATCAGCATGTACCAGTGAGAAACTCATCTACTGAAGAGAAAGTCTCTGAACTAAGACTATGAGACAAAGTCAAATTCCATTGTCAAGCCAAGGGACATCTAAAACAAGGTGCCTCAGAGAGGTGCACGGTTGTCACAGCTTCCAAGATCAGAAACAACATAACTGCACGTAACTAGGAACTGATTACACAGATTAGGTCACATCCATAAAATGTAACACTTTGCAGCAATTAAAAAGGATGGGCAGTGTGTCTGCAGATATGAAACAATATCTACTATAAATTTGCTACATGAAAAGAGGCCTCTCCATACATACACATTCTTAAATATACTTCTGTATCTACAACATTTTTTTTAAAAAACAAGGTGTATGAAGGAGAGAAATGAGGAGCTGTTTATGGGAACAAAATTTTGATCTTGCAAGATGGAAAAGTTCTAGAGGTCTGTTACACCATAATGTCAATGTCGGTAACATTACCAAATGATACATTTAAAACTGTGTTAAGTGGGTAAATTTCATATATTTCAAATTATAATTTCTAAAATTTTTAAAGTAAAAATCAAAATGTACCATAGTATGTCTATTTTGTTACCATTTTTTGAAACATGTTTATGTATAATCCAAGTGCCTGCACATAATTATTGCTGGTTAAGCACCAGTAAAGTTGGTTTCCTCCAGGAAGGGGATCTGGAAGGCAACACAGAAGTGGGATGGAGACACTCTTGCACTGGAAATCCTTCTGCAAATTTGAATTCTGTGCTGTGTGTATGCCAACTTTTCAAGCAAATAATCAAATCTGGATATCAACTAGCTGGGGGCTTTAGTTTATACTCCTATCTGATACAAAGCTCAAACATCATGCCCCAAGTAAGTTTTAATTACTCTAATTAGAATCAACACACCCCCTGAATGGGAGAGAGAAAGCAATCTTAAGACATAGACAAGAAATAATAAAGTCATCAAAAGCAGATTGTAAGTGATCTAAAAGTCATTCAAAAACACATTACTTATTTTATTGTGCCTACCTCAAGGGGCTGAGATCAAATTAGTTAATACCTTAATGTTCCCAGTACACATTTAGCACCGTGTTAGTGATTATTATTTCAGATTTATTTTTTTTTTAGTTTTCTTTCATTTAAAGCACATGAAGAATAGCTGTGGATTCCAATATTTAGGTTACAATATATCTCCTCATGGCACCTCCTATCAACCTGAAAAACAGCCCTAGTAACTACCTACCTCACAATTGTCTGTGGGATTAAATAAGTGAGTCAATTCATGCAAATACTTGGTGGGGAGAGGGCTGGGCCCTTAGCAAGGGCTGAATATATCAACAATCAACTGTAATATCAACAATATATCTCAGAGCAGAAGAAATTGAATGTATTAACTCCAGAGACCTAGAGTCTTCTCTTACCTTGAAGAGGAATCCAAGCACCTTAATAAGTTAATTTTATAAACATAACATTTAAACTGATTAGAGGGGGGAATAGGATGAAGAGAGGAAGGCTAGAAAGGTATGCAAAGTGGGAGCATAGTCATGCAATATTTCCTTCCTGCCTGGTTTAAAAAAAAAGTGAGCCTTTAGAAGACATTCCAACAAGAAGTAGATTAACCCTGGCTCTGGATTCTTCCTGGGTTTAATTTCAGTGTCAGGTGATGTTCCAAATAAATCCCAGATGAATGAAAAATATATATAAACATCAAAGGAAAGTAGGTCTACTTACATAAAAATTTACAATTATAGATGTTCAAAATTATTACCTACAAAAAATCAAGTGAGAAAAAAGTATCTGCTTATGACAAAAACTTCTTATCTGTTATATGAAAGAGTTCACACCATAAACAGATTATGGCCATACATATAACAGAATATTACTCAGCCCTAAAAAAGGAAGGAAATTCTGACACATGCTACAATGTGGCTGAACCCTGAAGACCTTATACCAAGTGAAATAAACCAGTCATGAAAGGACTAATACTGGATGATTCCACTTATATGAGGACACAGAATAGTTACAGTCACAGAGACAGAGGGGGGAGGGTGGGGGCTAGGGCTGGGGGAGGGGGGAAGAGAGTTATTCTTTAATGGGGGCAGAGTTTCAATTTGGAAGGTGAAGAAGTTCCTGAGATGGATGGTGGTGATGGTTGCACAACAATGTCAATGTACTCATCTCACCAAACTGTACATTCAGAAATGGTTAAAATGGTGAAGTTTATGTTATGTGCATTTTATCACAAAAGAAAAATTTAAATAAAAAAATGTTCAAAGAAATAATAGCAACAATAAAAGCAATAAAACACTGATATGTACAAAACCCAGGACATGAATAGGCAATTCACAAAGGAGAAAATACAATTAATAAATACATGAAAAAATGTTTAAGATCAAAGTTATTCAAACTGCAAATTAAAAAGTCAAGTAATCAAAAATGATGTTAATCAATCCTAAGAGTTCAAATAATGTGGCTTCTTGTACATTGAAGGTTTCAGTGTGAAATATTATACCAGAGATTCAAAATTATTAACACATCTGGACATCCAAATTATATACATATATATATATATAATTTTTATATTCTTAATATAAAAATGTTCTAAATATAGAAAAAAATGTGCAAAGATTACTTTATGTTATGTCTTAGAAAACCAAGAAACTGGAAACAAAAGTAAACAGCTAAAAATAGTGGGGCTGCTAAACAGATAGGAAACAACCATTGGATACATGATTGTATGACCATTAAAATGAGGATTATGAAAACCGTGCAAGAAAATGGGGGAGAGGGATGGAGGACACAATATTGAATGCAAAATCATATAAAAACATGAGTGAAAAGATTAAGTATAGCTCTACAAAATGTTAATATTTATGATAATGGGATAGGAGTGTGAAAAGTCCCACAAGCATCTTCCAAATTTTCTAAACCGCACTTATAGTTCTATAAGAAAAAAAAATTCTTTATAAGATTTGTGAAACCCTGAGTTACAGCCTGTGCGTGAAGGCCACAGAAACTCCCAATACAACTTCCTGGTTTATTTCTCCACAGGTGGAGAAGATAACAGAAGAAAGACTTCAGCCCAGGGCAGAAGCCGCAGCACATGCTGGTGTGGCTTTTCCCTAGCCTGTTGGCTCTGTAACTTGGAAAACACTTTCCATATCCAACCACAGTTGTGAAGACAGCTGAATTCTTGTTCTGCCACTGTCTTCATACCTGTAGTCACATCATTATGTCAGGCTCTGCAGTTTCCCTACCCAGTATCTATTCTGCCTTCTGCCTTAATGACAGACCACTGATCAATCACAGGCCCAGAAAACAGCATTTCCCAGACTTCCTGGTGGAAAGGGATGGCTAAGTAAGTTCTGGCCAATAAGAAGCAAAAGCTGTTGGATATGTCTTCTGGGAAAGCTCCTTACAAGGTTGAAGGTAGACTCATGTAGTAGGCCCACTTTTGCTCTTAACCCCTTCTTTCCTGGAATATGGAGGTGATGACTGGAGCTGCAGCAGCTAACTTGTTATCTAAGGCAATCTTATAATGGAAGCTGTATGCTAAATATACTAGAGCACACAGATCCCTAGTGACACCAGGAAACTGACATACCAGCACTGCCCTCCCTACTACAAATGTCTTTAAGAAAAATAAAACCTTAAACTTGCTTAAATCACTGATTTTTATACTTTAGCACTTGCTGCCAAAGAATTCACCATCTTTGAAGAATTCACATTAAAATCCATTAAGAGAATGTTTACAATAAAATTAGGTTCTCCTGGTTCCTGAATCAAATTCAGCATTATTAAAGGCACATTCTTCTGGGTTCTCAGAACCATAATCATAAATCTATGTTTTCCTCAATCCTCATTTTCTCCTATGTTTACCACCAGTAATTGCTCCTTTAGAGGACTTAATTAAATAAAACCTTCCAAAAACCATTATTTATATATAACAAAATCTATATTGGCGATATCAAGTTTTTCTTATTTTTTAAATACTGAAGCACATGATTAAAACTTCACGTGAATGCAAGTTACATAAGCATTTTTATTTATAATAATGGTAAAATATCATCAATTATTAATTCAAAAATGAATAATTAGTCAGTACTATAAAAATCAATCCATATTTCTGGATAAAGAAAGCAAGCTGAACACATGCAACTAATATTGCTCCAGTCCCAAACCTCTCCATAACTGCAGTAAAGAAATATTTAAAAAAAAAAAATTCCTCAAGGAAGGGCAAGTAGGAGCAGAGATGACAATATTCTGAAAACGTGAAGAACATGGGCCAGCAGTAACAGCCTCAGCAGTGCCAGGGAAGTCCAACTCCTCACCGGCCAGTGCTAGTGTACAGGACAGAGCAGGTCTGAGCCACCCTCATGAACCAGGAAGGGAGTTACTGTGGTAAGCCAGGACAAACCACATGTCATGGTAAATTGTATGTGTCAGCTTGACTGGGCTAAGGGATACCCCGAGAGCTGGTAAACCATTCTTTCTGGGGTGTGTCTGAGAGGGTGTCTCTGGAAGAGCTTAGCATGCAGTAGACTGAGTAAGGAGACCTGCCCTTGACAATGTGGGTGGACAGCACACAGGCTACTGAGGACTTGATTGGAACAAAAGGATAAAGGAAAAGTGATCCTCCATCCCTGAGCTGGGACACCCATCTTTCCTGCTCTTGGGTGGATGGCAGAGCTCCTGGTTCCCAGCATCCTTGGGCAGCAATGCTGCTTGCTCTTCCTCCCCTGATTCATATTCAAAAAGTTTGCAAATCTCCTCTATAGCT
The DNA here is from genome assembly GCF_048564905.1 of Vicugna pacos. Classification (NCBI taxonomy): domain Eukaryota; kingdom Metazoa; phylum Chordata; class Mammalia; order Artiodactyla; family Camelidae; genus Vicugna; species Vicugna pacos. The sequence continues at coordinate 4,602,111 of NC_133021.1, read as the reverse complement.
ACAATTCAATTTCCCCTCCAGAGCACTGCAGTTCTTTAAAATATATGATTCTGTTTGAACTCTGGGCAATTCAGTATTAGAGAAAAGAGCGTGGTTCCCATTCGCTATCTGCTTAGTCCACGTGAACAACATGAGTTGAGTCTCTGAAACTTCTTGAAAAACATGAGCCGTACTGAGCTCATTCCCACCATGGATGTGCAGACGTCTGTCATGGCAGTCAGAAGGGACAATTTCATAGGCTACTGAGGGAACTTTAATTTAAAACTTTTAGACTCTTTTACACCAAGAAGCCATTAGCTGATGTAGGGGTTCAGTAAATGTCTTCAATGAATTTCTGGACATGGCCACAAATCCCTGTACCTGCTTCACTCCCCTTTAATTATCCCATTAACTGATGACAAAGGACATAAGCCTGAGAGACACCCACCCTTCTCATAACTTCCTCTGTCACATCATGCAGCAAACCCATCTGCTAACTTCAAAGTACAATATATGTAGCACAATATTTTCTTATGTTTAATGTAATAAAATTGATTATTTTTGAATATTCACTTCAGATACTCATTTTTGGCAAAGGACTTAAGCTTTTCCATATTCATACCAAACACCTCCAATTCCTTCCCAGCAATTGGTTTTATTGTACTGCGCTGTATATGCCAGCTAGAGCAGAAAAATTCCTGGTAGGAAAAATTTCCTGTGGGCTGTGTCCTGGTGGTTTCATTTGCTCCATGGGCCTAAGACTCAGACTCCCTCTGAGCAGAGTGGGATGGGGCAGGCAGAGAGAGGCAGCTGGGCCCCAGGCCCATGCCTGGAGTCCTAACCACAGGTAGTTATGTGACGTATGAGAGAAGGAAACATGCCAAGCATGGCAGGTGGGAGTCTGTAATTTGTTTTGGCTGTAAAGACAAAGCCACTCAGACATACTGTCAGTTTCCTGGCTCCATGTATTTTACATAAACCATCGTAGATACACAGGGGGGAAAATACACAGTGGCCTGTAAAACACAGTACTTGGATGTGGCAATTCCTAGTTGTGAATATACAGACAGGAAAAAGCTTACAGCACTTTCAAGGACTTGATTTAATAGACACAAAGTATATAGATTCCACTAACTACCATAACAGCCTTGTACTTAACATATTTTAAGCCAGATAATTCTAAAGAATATTCCATCTTTAACATTAGAAAGAATTATATAATTGTATCAGGGACTACTTGACAATGCACTAGCATGGAAAAAATCCAAAGCTAAATTATGTAGGTTTTAATGTGTAGCTTATGTTACATGCAATTGTTATCCTTAAAGTAAGTGTTTTATACATGTAATTAATTTTAACTTAAAAAGAACATAGAACAATGAAAACAGACTCCACAACCAAGAGACAATTCTCTTCATTTCTCTGTATTGTTTCATTTCATCTGAACAAGGTCAATTACATCCACAATATCAGGGACCATAACTCAGCTCAGTGTTAGAGTGAGATTTAACCTTGGCAAAATAGCACCTGGACTCAGCTCCCTCTGCTGTAAGAAGCAAAGGTCAGAGCCATCCAGTTATTTCAGGAGGACACCTAACTACACAGGTGGTTTCCTACCCAAACCCATTCCTCCCTCCTCATTCCTTGCTGCTGGAGGCCGGTTTAGGTACTTACCTCTTGGGGACAGGTGATGAGACATGATCTGCTCACCAGCAACAGGAGAGAATCTTGACTCATCAAAATGTACTGAAGTAATTTTGTTCCCCTCTAGGGCCCACACTGGGCACAGAGAGACAGGGCAAATCTGCCAGGAAGGTTTCTGAGGAAGGGAGTCTTAATTCAAATACTCTGAAAGGAAATACACCAAGAGTCAGTACAGGAACTCGGGCAGCCACCCTCGGGCCTGAAGGGAACCAGCACAAGAGGCCAAACAGATGAATTAGGCTGGGTTCTCACCTCCATCTCTGAGCTGCTCAAGTAACCAGCCCTGAGTGGCCTGACTCTGGCATCCTGTTTTGTGGGATAATTAGCCCTCTTCAGTTTTGGACATTTTTGTTGAGCCTTCTGTTATTTGCCCAAAAAGCACTCCAACCCATACAAAGAGCTTTAGTGGGAATTAAAAACTCTCCAGGGAAGAATATCCTGGGTTTAAAATCTAAGCAACCCAGAATCCACAGGGCCCTTCTCTCAGTCCCAGTTACTCACCATCAAAAATTGATGGCCCTCAGGTTCAGCTCAGGGAAAATTAAAAATCACTTGTTCCATGAAACTCTCCATTAGATCCCAGTCTTCAGTTATTCCATGTCTTATTGGCCACTAAAGCAAGAGAAATCAAACTATGTCAAGCTTCAGTCCATGTCAGTAAGAGCAACAGTTTTAAAAGCACTGGCGCAGAAGAGACTGAGTTATTAGAGAAAACAGGTCCTTTGCTCTGGGTGAATGTTAATTTATGTAAAGAAATAACAGGCACTTTACCAGAAATATTAAGTTATATTATCATTTATATTCTACTTCACATTTCTAAGTACAAAGTGTCATTTTAACAGTGGAGTAACAGATGGAAAAGTACAGCTAATCCACCATACCATTCCATTTGGAGTTTGGAGGGTTTTAGAACAAATACATAGTTAAACAATTTTAGTGCTTCTTTTTAATTAATCAATCTATAGCTCTTCTACATCTGACAGGTCAGCGAGTCAACCTGCTATTTTCCACAGAAGCAGGTCTTGCTCTCACATGAAGCCCTGCATTCCCAGAGTCAATCCTGCATTCTGGGGTTTCATAAATTCACTTGATTCCCCACATGAAAAATACCTTGTTCAACTAACACAACACTGTAAATCAACTATACTTCAATTTTGAAAAATACCCCATTCAAAACCAACAACAACAAAACCTCTTTTCCAACACAAGAATAAAATACACAGCTCACAAGTACAATTGCTATGAAATCTACCATTTTACATGATTCATCCTACTGCTCTGTTCTTGGTGATACACTTACTGAAGCAAATCCCGGTGGGGAGTTTACCTTTGTGGCATATGTGGGTTTATCTATGGCTACATCCCCTATGAAAAAGTCCAGATCATCAACTCCCCTCAGCACCCTCCTTTGGGCTTGGTCAACAGCCTTTGCTGACTCTCTGATGGCAATACCTTAGGGAGAACAACACAAAGATTTCTGTCAGCATCCATACTCATTTCAAGGATCAAGGAAGCATAATATAACCCCTGTGTATGTACAAGTAAATTTTCAATGTCAGGGTCTTATTTGGAGATGAGTGTGTTCACAGAAAAGACGCTATCACAGAGCACATAAAGTAATACAGAAACCTTTCTTATGTTCTGGTATTATTTTTAGTGTGGCACAAAGGAACTTAGCTGGTCTGCTTTTAATATTGACAAAAGATGAATTACTAAATTTTTTAGTTACATCTGAAAAAACATCCCTCATGATAGTGAAGTGAAAAGCACATATAAATAGGTTCCAAATTTTAGAATACAATGTAGAAGGACACAAAATTAAAAATATAATATGAAAGAAGAAAGTAAACTGAAAAATGCTCATACACTCTCATTTTAATAAAACTGTGTCACACAGATTTAAAATATATTTTTATTCTTCTTACAAAATCACTAAAAGGAAAACCTAAGAGGTTGCTGACTAATATCTTGCAAGAAAAATTCAACAATCAAACAACTGTATAATGTAAAAATATTAATGGCTTTATGATATATTACTTTAATAACAGTTTAACCAATATATTTAGGAATATACTTATAGTTAATAATCATATGAAACTTCAGTGTAGAATTTAACATCTAATGAAATGTGGAAAGCTTCATAAAGATTCAATTTTCAATTTAAATTCCTAACCCCTGGTCACACTTTGCTTTCCCATAAACTCATCTTCATCAAGTTTATTCCAAAACAAATGAGTAAACATATACAACTATTTTTAAAAGTAGATTACATGTAGTTCCCAATTTATTAGAAATGAAGAATAGCAACAAAGCTAAGGGAGTGAATTTTAATCCTTGTCCTCAGAAAGGCATCTTGAAATAATAGCTTGAAAAGGTAGAAAAAACAAGAGGTACAGGACAGAAATCATTTTGCTCACCTCCTCTTCTGACTCCAATTCTCTGTCGCACTTAGTCCAGAAGCTTTCGACTTACAGAAGGTGGCACAAATCCAAAGGGCACGATTTCTGCAGGACTAAGGCAGCGGGCGTGACGTGGACGTGCTGGGGGCGGAGCCCAGAGAAAGCATCGGGGCAGAAGCAGCGGGCATGTCAGGACCACGAGGCCGAGAGTGGGGCTGGGGAGGTCTGGAGGGCCGGAACGGACTGCAGCAACTGCAGACACAAACACACCCGTCCACGAACACAGACCCCGCCAGGGACGGCGCACTGACGGGCACCGCGCAGCCACCTGTGCACACTCAGCACGTCAGCGGGCCCTGGCGGGACGGCCCGCAGTCGACCCCAGACGCCCGCGCGGCCGCGGCGCTGCGGCCGGGCTGGCGGGAGCCCCTGCAGCCGTCTCCTCTCGCCCTGCGCCCCGCTCTGCCCTGGGCGGAGGCGGCGGCGGGAGGGAGCAGCGGCGAGCGGCCGCCGGCTCCGGGACTGACAGGCCGCGCCATCCTGCGCCCCGACTCGCCCTCGCCCCCACCCCCGGGCGGGGTGGCGGCCTCCGCAGGAGCCGCGGCTGCGAGAGCCCGCCTTTGCGATGAGGTCCAAGCCCCACCGGCCGCGGACCTAGGACCGCGAGGGCTTCAAGGAGCGGGCGGCGTCCCTGTGCTTCCGGAGCAAGCAGGAGGATGAGGTGCTGCTGGTGGGCAGCCGTTGGTCCCAGACCAATGGACTGGCCCAGGAGGAGGACTGGAGCCCCAGAAGGAGCCTGCCGGTGCTGCCGTGAGGGAGGCTTACCAAGAGGCTGGAGTCAAAGGAAAGTCAGGCATATTTGAGAACCAAGACAGAAAGCACAGGACATATGTCTATGTCCTTACTGTCACTGAAATATTAGAAGACTGGGAAGATTCTGTTAATACAGGAAGGAAGACAGAGTGGTTCAAAGTAAAGGATGCCTTCAAAGTTCTCCAGTGTCATAAGCCTGTACATGCAGAGTATCTGGAAAAATTAAAGCTGGGTTGCTCGCCAACCAGTGGAAATTCCACAGTCCCTTCCCTTCCAGAGAGTAACACCTTGTTTGTAGCTGCTGCACAGCGAACCTCTGGGCTGCCATCTAGCATAAGATAGACAGGGTTGGAAGGATCTCTTTCACCATGTGCAATCTCGTGGGCAGAGGCTTCTTTATTTTCCTTGGCAAATATCTGAATGACGCTTACAAACTGAATTTGCCATGCGGGATTTTTTTTTTTTTAACAATCTGCATGTTTTTTAGGCGCTTTCAAATCTTCTTAAAAAAATAGTGTAAAAAATTTTAATAAGCCAAAACCATGTGGAATCTTTTTTTAGATACCTTAAATGTGCTCTCCCACCCAGCCCACCCACCTTGTTATTTTGGTTGACATTTTCACTTTTTCCCCAGTATTTTTTATCCATTTGATGTCAGTCTGTGGTTTTTGTCAGATCAGCTTACTTGTGGGTATATTATCCCCGTGAATTGTTTTCTCTTTCACAATATTAACATATTCAATGAATCCATTTGTCAATTCATTTATCTCAATTTTCACAACTGGTACTATGTCACTAGCTACCTGTTATGGCCAATTCCCCTGTAACTCAATAGTCCTTTAATACAGAGTTTAACTCTATAGAGCTGGTGAATTTTAGACAGTTACTGTAAGCAAAATGCATGTAGTAGGTGTCTTATCATGGAACCTGTATTCATGGAATTGAATTAGAGTGCTCAGTTGCCAATTCCCTTTATTCATAATCTCTCTTTACACAGAAGACACAAGAACCATATTTCCCTCAATGTAAATTGCTGTTTTAAATATATATTTTCAGTTTGAACTTAGTGACATCTCTTCAGTTAAACTTGCTGGTTACCAGTAAAAACCTTAAATACCAGTCAGTGGTGACTGCATCACAATTGAGTAAAATGACCTTCTTGTTCAGCTGTTACAGACCTAGATTTTTAGGGTGCCTCAGAATGTCTCATCTTTTGTAGGTGGTCAGCAGGTAGGTACTATTTATCATGTAACTAACTACTGGGACACTGGAATGTACCTGACTAAGAATTATTTTGTCTTATTTTTATATTCACATAAATCCAAGTATCCCATCTAAAACACATAAACACCTAGTCTGAAATGCCTGTACTTCCTCAACCAAGTCAGAGATGAGATGGGGCAAGTAAAAGATGGTTCTATACGTAGATATTAGTTTTTTGTAAAGATCATAACTGTTGAGTATAAAGTAGGAATAAGCGTAGTTAGACATTTGTTCTACAAATTGTTAACCTTTAAAAATATAATTGCTGCTGAAAATAGTGCTGTTATAAGGAAAATCAGTGCCACCATTTTGAAACTGAGCTCTTGTGCCATAAAAGCAGCTGAGCTAAGTACGTGTATTCCTTCACAAGTTAATGCTGTCAAAGGAATGAGTAAGACAGAAACACTTTAAACCAGTGACACTTCATTCTAAATTATGTAGTGTGATCAGACATGATCTTCCAGAATTTTTATATTTTTCTTTGTACAGAGGTTATGTGTTCTGGGTGTTTTTTTTTAAAAAGGAAATATTCAAAAATCCCACAGATTGACATGTGTTGTCAATCTTCAGTGAACCAAATTTTTTCCTCAGTAATCTCTGAAGTTTATTTAAATTATATACCGAACACAGCAGAGAAATTGCATTGTTTTTGTACATAACACTGTCTACCTGAAATGTCACAAGTACTGGGGGGGCTGGGTATCTTGTACATTGATATTCTTAGAGGTAATAATGCATGAATTTCCTTTATAAACTCTTGGACTATGTATTTGATGTGTAAAATATGTACAGTATTAATGTCAACTGTTTCTTAAAGGTGAGCCTATAAATATTGTTGTATCATTTTCTTTGGTCAGTAACATTTGGACCAATAGTGCCACTTGGGTCAGGATTTTCTTCAGTGCCATTTGGCAAACCACCTGTCTTTGGTCTATGAAACTAGCAAAATTTTGTATAATGCATCAGAATACTTCAGAGTTGTCACACTTTAAATTTCACATGAGGGGTTCTTCACTATTCTTGAACTCAGCCCACTGAAGCTAGAGGAAAGGCCCTGAGAAGATTTATTTCTGTTAAGAGAAAAAAGCCTACATTTGCAGGCTTAACAATTGAATCTAATACAGATAACAAATAGTGCCTACTCTCTCAGTCCTTCAAAGTTTACAGAGTGTTGGGACTGCTTTCTGTCAGGTAGTTGGATAAAACTGGGCAGCTAAAATTTTCAGTCCCATGCGCCTACTAAATTAAAAAAAAAGTTTGTAAATTGACTTGCAGACACAAAGTAGCAAGTATCCTACATATTTGATTTTGAGTTTTCTTAATTTCTTCCTTTTTTTTTGTAAACAAGGTGAAATTTTCCAATTAGGCACATGCCAATCAATTTTCTGTCAATCACATAGTTGTATAAAGTAGCAAAACTGAAGGGGGGAATGATTGTTGTATACACTTTAAAATTTCTTTGCATGGTCTCATTTGAGATAACTGGTGTAAGAATCTTGATGTTTTATATATTTGGAAATATCAAATTAAAAAATTGAAATTAAAAAAAATCCTCACACAGTCTATCAGTGAAAGTTCCAGTCTAACAGTGCAAGTTCCAGACTCCATCCTCTGTGCAAGATCAAACTTAATTATGCATGGATTTAGAATTAAACTGCCAAGTGAACATGAAAGACTATAAAGAGACAAAGGCAAAAAGGTTCTTCAATTCATGACTTAACTCAAGTTCACCAAGAATTTGAGGGCAATATTTCTACTCAAAAGAAAAGATCACCACCCTAAAGAGAAAGTGCTAATTTAGTGAGAATGAAACTACCACGCTCAAAAATTTAAATGATAACAAAGTAAATCTTATCTTTCCCAAAAGGTAGATACAAGTACTCTGACCCCAAATCATAGTAGACCTGTGTTTTCGTGTCCTTTAGAAATAACAACAAAGCACATAAATTCTGTTAACTGTTATGTGGAAGCACCTAAACCCATGAAGGTGAATAAGGATATATAGAGCTTATACTCAAAATCTTTTTTTGGCACCTATGAAAAGCAAGCTGTGGACCAAAGAGCCCTTGTGAACATGATGGAGAACCAAGTCTAGGAGAGCAGCTCTAATGAGTATCTCCAAATACTTATGGAGTATACAGATGACTTATCATAGAATGAAGACTTCATTCACCAGCAGCTGTCTCCAACACACTTCAGCTTACACAGGACCCTGACTCAGGTGTACACAGAAAACACAAGAAATGTGCAGAAGACACCAAGATGGAAGGGCAAATAAATATATCAGGTAACAGGACCAACACCTAAACAGTGCAAGTGGTTACATACACATGGCATCTCCATGCACTGGAACAGCATGAGGCCATGAAAAATGGAAAAGAAGTTCTTCTTGTATGAATCCAGAAGGTTCACTAAAATGGAGTGTTATGAGACAAAAACAGGATGTGATACGGTGTATGCAGTATGCCACCACCTGGGTAACAATGCATCTGTGTACATCTGCTGGTATCTGTAAAGTTACCTCAGATGGAAGCACAAGTAACCAGAAGCACTATTGCCATCTAAGAGGGGAATTGGGTGGGAGAATGTTAATTTCACTGTAACTTCTTTTTATACCACTCAACTTGTATGTCACATGAATGTATTATCCATTCAAAGTTAATTAAATTTGGACTTCTGCTTCTGGAAAGATGGATAAACATACTTTCCCTGCTCCTCCCACTAAGCATGGCTAGACTCCCTAGGCTTTATATTTGAAATAAACATAAGAAATGCTGAGAGGTGAAGAGAATGTGGCAGACTGGTCAGGGGTCTGGACCTGAGGAACTACACAGTGGTGACTTCCTGAGTTTTCTTTTGTCTCATGCATCCCACACTAGGTGCCAGGGAAGCCAACAACCCAGAAACACCAATGGGAGAAAATGAAAAAGGTCCCCAGAAAGCCTGCTCTCTCCAGCCAAAGGAGATGAAGGGACAGTGGAAACACAGAAAACTTACCAGTAACTGCCTGACTCCAGCCAAGCATTACAGGAAAACAAGCCCCCACCTGCAGTGTAGACACCACATGCGGAACCAGGACCTCCATCCCCCTCCACTGCCTCCATGTTGGGGTTATGACAGGAGGCCCAGTGGAACATCAGGAATTCCACCAATGACAGCAGGGCACCCCTTGCCATCCCAGCCAGATGGTACCTGCAGAGGCCTTGGGGGGAAGCTCAAACTCTGGTCCACAATCAGAAGTAACATGGAGCCCCTCCCCAAATGAGTGTCAGCAAAGTCCAAGATTAAAATTTGAGCTTCAATTCCTAACTGGCATTATCCCCTTCTCCCTGCTGGAGCAATAACAGAAATGACTTACAAAAACATAATATTTAAATAAGATCTGGAACCTCATAATATAATACCCAAAATGTCCAGCACTGAATAACAAAAATTCCCTCAACATAGTAAGAATCAGGAACATCTCAACTGAAATGAGAAAAGATGATGGAGAGATACGAACACTGGCATGACACAGGTAACAATTACCAAGCAAGACTTTAAAAGCCATCACAGAATGCTTCAGTGAGCAACTACAAACACACCTGAAACAAATGAAAAACAAACAAAAAAGTCAGCAAAGAAACACAAAATCACAGCAAAGGTAAAAGGCCACATGGAAATTTTAGAACCAAATAACATAATACCTGAAATAAAAATCTCAATACATGGACTCAACAGCAGAAAAGAACAGAGGAATCACTGAACTTGAAGACAGGACAATAGAAATTACCCAATCTGAAAAACAAAGAGAAAATAGACTGAAAAATCAACAGGGCCTCTGGGACAGATGGGCGCAATATCAATGAATATGATATTCATGCATTCTGAGTCCCAGAGAGGATAAAGAAGTAGGGCTGGAAAAGTATTCAAAGAAATAATGGCTAAAATTTTGCCAAATTTGTCATAAATAAATAAATATAAATAAATAAATACACAAACCTAAATATTTAAGACTGAACAAACTCCAAACAGGATCTTAACCCAAAGAAATCCACTCTGATATATTATAGTCAAACAACTAAAAACTAAAGACCAAAGGAAAAATTCTGAATGCCTCCAGGAAATTTCTCATCAGAAATCAGGGAGCCCAAAAGGAAGTTATATATTTTTTAAGTTTTGAGAGAACTGCCCACTCAGAATTCTGTATTCAGCAAAAATATCCTTCAAAAATGAAGAGCAAATCAACTAACTATTATCTATAAAATAGATAAACAACAAGGTCTTCCTGTACAGCACGGGAATTCAGTATCTCATAATGGCCTATATATATAAAGTTGAATCACTCTGTGGTACACCAGAAAGTAACAACATTGTAGATGGACTGTACTTCAATAAAAGAAAATATTTTTACTTTAAGTATATATTTTTAATTGAAGTATAGTCAGCTTACAGTGTTGTATCAATAAAGTTTTTAAATAGCAAAATAAGACATTCTCAGATGAACAAAACTAACAGAATATGTCAACCAACATATATACTCTAAAAGAATGGATAAAACAAAGAGAAAATGATAAAAGAAGGAATCCTGGAACATCAGGAAGGAAGGAAGAACAATAAAAATAGTACAAATATGGACAATTACAGTTTCTTTCTCCTCCTGTGTTTGCTAAATTTTGTTTGGTAGTTGAAGCAAAAATTATAATGCTGTTGTGCTTCTCAGTGTGTGAAGGGGAAACATACAAGGCTATCATAACAAACTGGTAAGTGTTGACACCAGCAGACTAAGAAAAGCTATGTGTATATAATGTAATAGTTATGGTAACCACTTAAAAAGATACACAAAGAACTGTAGCACAGGGAACTATATTCAATATCTTGTAGTAACCTATAATGAAAAAGAATATGAAAATGAATATATCTGTATGACTGAACTACTATGCTGTACACCAGAAACTGACACAACATTGTAAACTGACTCAACTTCAATTTAAAAAAAATGATACACAAAGAAAAGCACTGAAAAACACCACAGATAAGTCAAAATTATGTTCTAAAACATTTTCAGGTAATCCACAAGAAGTCAGGTAAAGCAAAACAGAGAAGTGAAAAGCAGAACAAACAGAAAAAGGACTAACCAATAACCACAATAAATCTAAGTGGTCTAAACACACCAGTTAAAAGAGTCAATTAAAAAAATGACTGAGCTCTATGTTGTCTATAAGAAACTCTTCAGTTTAACAGTGTACAAACATACTTGTTTTACTACCCTTCAGTTTATTGAGTTTTACAAATTGAAGGTTTGTGGCAATTCAGAATCAAGCAAGTCTATCAACACCACTTTTCCAACAGCATTTGCTCAATTTGTGTCACTGTGTCACCATTTGGTAATGCTCACACCACTTCAAACTGTTTCATTATTTTTTTTTTTATGGAGATCTGTGATCACAGAACTTTGATGTAACTACCACAACTCACTGAAGGCTCATGTGATGGTTAGCATTTTTTAGTAATAAAATATTGTTAAATTAAGGTACATACATTGTTGTTTAAGACATAATGCATTTGCACACTTAGCAGACTACAGCACAGTATAAACATAACTTTTAAATGGACTGGGAAACTAAAATTTCATATGACTGGCTTTCTTGTGATATTTGCTTTATTGCAGTGGTCTGGAACAAAAACCACCACATCTCGAAGGTATGCCTATATGTAGGTTAAAACTAGAAAGATGAAAAAAGATATTCCACATAAACATTAATCAAAGAAAGTATGAGTGGACACATTGCTATCAGATAAAGTAAAATTTATGGCAAAGAAAATTACCACTAACAGAGAAGGATATCAAATAATGATCAAAAGTCAATCCATCAAGAAGACATAGCAATTCTAAATGTGTATGTACCAAAGAAGAGTGCTGCATAGTACATGAGGCAAAAACCAAAAGGAGAAGTAGAAGAGTGCACAGTTACAGCTGCAGACTTCAATCCCTTCTCTCAGTAACTGATGGCACAAGTAGAGGGGAACTCAGCAAGGATACAGGACTCAACAATACTATCAACCTGCAGGGTCTAGCCAACATGAAGAGAGCACTCTGCCCAGCAGTAGCAGAATGCAAATTGTTTTCAAGTGCACAGAGGACCAAAATAAACCTAATATTGACCATAATACAAACCTCAACAACTTTAAAAGAACCGAAACTATATAGACAACGCTTTCTGACTACAATGGAATTAACCCAGAAATCAGCAACAGATGGGTAATGAGAAAATTCCCCCAAACACTTGGAAACTGAAAACATGGTTCTAAATAATCTATGGATCAAAGAGGAAGGCTCAGGGAAACTAAAAACTATATGAACAAGATGAAAATGGAAAATACAAAATATTAAAGTGTGTGGAACATAACTAAAGCAGTGCCAAAAGGAAAAATTTTAGAAAAGAGAAAAAGTCTCAAATCAATAATCTAAGTTCTCACCTTAATAACCTAGAAGAAGATAAAAATAAACCCAAAGCAAGCAAATGAAAGGAAATAAAGAGAGGAAATTAATGGAATGTAAAATAAAAAATTGAGAAAAATCAATGAATCAAGAAGACAATTCATCAAAAGTTAAAACTTTTGCTCAGCAAAGGACCCTGGGAAGAAGATGAAAAGGCAAGCTATGTGATGGGAGAAATTACACACATCTGACAAAGGACTCATATCTAGTGTATACCAAGAATCCTCGAAATAAAATTATAGAGATGGAAACAGATGAGTGGCTGTCAGAGGTCAGGAATAGTGGAGGGGAGGGGGAGTGTGTAATTATAAAAATAGCGTAGAAATGATCTTTGCGATTATGAGACGCTTCTGTATCTTGACTGTAGTGGTGATTACAGAAATCCACACACGGGATGAAATAATGGAGAACTGCACTTACATTGTACCGATGTCAAACCTCTGGTTATGATGTTGTACTATAATTGTGTAAGATGTAACCTTTGGAGGAAACAGAAAGAAGAGGAAATAGAAGTTTCTAAACTCTCTTTACAACTCCCCTGTGGCTCTAAAGTTGTTTCAAAATAAAATATTTTAAAGACAAAAAAAGTTTTAAATAATTTAAACAAAATAAAAATTAAAACACCTCAGTTAGCTGTAATGATGAATCAAAACTAATGAGATTAAACTCAATAAATAACAATGTAAAATTTTTGAAGATTTTTAAAAAAAAAATAGAATGTGTGTAACCAGAAGAGACATGCTATTCTCCAAGTGCTAAAAAGGCAATCTAAGGAAGATTATTAGGGACCATATATCTAAGGAAGATTTCATCTAAAGATTTAGATATAAATTCTGGATCTTATGAACATCTGCTACAGCAATTGACAATAGTAATTTTTAAAATAAAAATATGCAATATGTTTCCCAAAAGAATGTCATATTTTACTAAACCTTTACAGAATAAATAATTACTAACTTATATAAACTGTTTCAAAGAATAGAAAAAGAAAGCTAAAAAATTCATTTTACAAAGGCAGCAAAATTCTGATATACAAACTGCATTAAACTAGTACAAGAAAGGAAAATTATCTCACTTTTGAATATTGATACAAAAATCCCAAATATATGCAAATACAATTTAGAACATACTTGATCTTTCATAACCAAGTAGGGTTTACCTCAAGAATGAAATAAAAGACTGTTCAATATTTGAGAAAGTATCAATGTAATTCACCACATTAGGAGCTTAATTATAAAAGCTATATAATAATCTTAGCAGATATACAAAAAGCCTTAAATGTAAACATCTATTCATAATAATTTTTTTTATAAAAAACCTCTTGGTAAACTAGAAATGCAAAGGCACTGTATTAACCTGAAAAAGCATTTCTACAAATACCTGTACTAATCACCAGTGAACCACTAAAATCATTATTTTTTAAGTCAGAAAGACAAAGGTGCCTGCTACCCCCAAGTTCTAGCCAGTGCCTCCAGGCAAAAAAAAAAAAAAAAAAAATTGGCATGAAAAGAGACATGATAACCATTATCTGCAGTACATCTTGAAGGATTTTAATAGATATTGTTCAAAAAAAATTTACACACTGCACATAAAAAATAAGTATATTAAAAAATGTCCAGCCTCATGACATGAAATGAAAATAAAAATCACTGTGAGATACAACTTCACACATACTAGGATGGCTAAAATGGAAAAAAAGGACAATAACAACTTTTGGAAGGATGTGGAAAAGTTGGAAACTTCAGCTTTGCTGGTGTGACTATTAAATGGTGTACCCCCTCTAAATAACAGTTTTACAGTTCCTCAGAATTTAAACACAGAGTTATTATGTGTGTAACAATTGCATTCATAGGCATATATCCAAAAGAATAAAAACATATGTCTACACACAAAATATACACGAATGTTTATAGTAACCAAAAGTGAAAACAACTCAAAAAGCTATCAGTTGATGAATGGGCAAAAGCAAAATTGAATACCTATATACAATAGAATTTTTTTTTTTACCAATTAAAAGGAATAGAGTACTGATATATACTACAATATAAATGAATCTTGAAAACGTTATGATAATGAAAACAGCCTCCAGTTGCAGGGATCAGTTTATATGAAAATGTCCAGAATGGCCTAAACTATTGAGATAGAAAATAGGTTAGTCTTACCAGGAGCTGAGGGGGTGGGGTGATAGAAATAACCACTAATAGCTATGGAATCCTATTATTCTAAAGTTTAATAGCTTTCATGACTTAATAATGTTGGGAATATACTAGGAACCACTAAATTGCACATTTATGGGGGCTAATTTTATCACATGAGAATTATATTTCAACAAAGTTGTTATTAAAAATAAATTATGTATGGAGTACATAAAAATAAAAAGTTAAGTATATTAAAGCCATATATCACTTTGGCTAATGGAAACTTTATGAATTTTTAAAAATTAGAAATCTAGAAAGAATGATCAATATGTTTCTCTAAAGAAGAAACACTGAATTACAAAACACTGTAAGCTTGAAATATAATAACCCAAACTATGTATGCAAAATGAAAAAACAGATCATCAGTGCATTTGAATCCTACTTACATAGCAGCTATTATATGCCAGATACTTAATCTAAGTAATCCATACATATTGACATATTTGATCTTGTAACAAACCAATGACAAGAGACTACTACAATCCTCCCATTTTAGAGCAGGGGATACTGAGAAGTCAAGTCATCTTCTTAGTTTCACTTGGTCCCTAGTTAGCAGAGCTAGGCTCAGACACCAGTAGGTTTCCTCCAGAGACCGGGCTTTTAAGCTCCTACACACACTGCTGACCTTGTCAATCAAGAACTGAAATAGGAATAAAGACAGGAAAGGAGAACAAAGAAGCAAGCAGAGAGAAAAATGCCCAAATCCAAGGAGGTCAAATATCCTGATAGGTCTGAAGACGAGAGGGTAGAAATACAGTGGAAATGCATGGGTAAAGGGAAGAAAAGTTGACAGATCTCCTGAGGTCAGGAAACAACAACTTGTAAACTAGAGTCAAAAGTGGTGTCTTCACTGTCTCAGCAGCAGAGAATGAGGATGACCAGGAGGGGATGGTACACCTGTCTTCTTAAGATGTGATTTGCACATTTTCAGTATCTCTTACTATAGGTGTTATTTAAATGTTTTTGTTCATATATTTGGAAATGATTAGGATGTACCCTCTAAGAATTGTTTATTATCTTGTCCAGTTTTTAAGTTTTGAGTTTACTATTTTTCATGTTTGTTCTTCAATTTTACTTTTAATGTATGCCTCATCTTTTAATTTTTGTGTAGAACATTTTTGATTGGGACTTTTTTTCATTATTTATGTCAACTTTATGATTAGAAAACCCTTTTTCATTCTAATTTAATACATTTCCCGATACATTTCACTCATTCCCTTATTGTTGAAACAATTCCATCAAACCCTTTAACATTTCCTTTCAAATTTTTTTAAGGAAGTAAGTATCCATCTTTACTTCTTTTTCTAAATTGTAACTAATTGTGTCAGCATCACTTGTTTAAGAAAACTTTCCCTCATCTGTTATTTTTTGTCCCTGTATTTTTAAAATATGGTAGTATCCAGGGACTTAGCAATATCCACAAAGCATGGCTCCAAAAATCTACTCTATTGTGTTTCTGAATTTACCTGTATTCACAACATGTGCATATCTGTTAAAAATGGCTTCCCTCCAACTGATAGACACAGATTGATGGCAATCAAAAAAAATTATTATGGGGCTGTTGAATTTAGGTCTCAAATGATGAAAATATTCTCTCCATGAAGAAAGCCAAAGAGAGGGTGAAGAGGAGGAGGGGCTGAAGAGAAAGGGAAACATCCTGTGTGTTCTGGCTTCCATATTATTTAGCTCAAGAAGAATATATTCTTAATAACTATCAAATAAAATAACATTTCTCAATGTCATATTATAGAAGATTATGCATATCATGTTTCTGAAGCTCCCAGGGGGAGCTTTTGTGGACTTACAGGAAAAGCCTCATGACCTGGACAATGGGAGAGGATCTGAGGCTTAGACCCTAACAAAGACATCACCGTGTAGCACTACTGTGTGATAACACCCCCAACACCACCGCAGGCTATCATGAAAAACAGGGTTCCTGGGTGAGCATTTAGGCAGTAGAACAGAGATTCCAAACAGAAAGGCCAGAGTCATCCGTCCACTTAACACCAAGACAGGTAGTGGACACATGGCCGGGTATCATATGAAAGAGGTCAAACCTCTGCAGGTATCAATTCAGGATGATTCAAGTTAAAAATATTTTGAAAAATCTCACAAGCCAAAAATAATTCTCAATGACCAGAAGTGTAACAGTAAGATAACCAGTGTGTGTAATATAGACAAGCCCACCCTCCTACACTGCTGGTGGGAATGCAGTTTGGTGCAGCCACTATGGAAAACAGTGTGGAGATTCCTCAAAAGACTAGGAGTAGACTTACCATATGACCCAGGAATCCCACTCCTGGGCTTGTATCCAGAAGGAACCCTACTTCAGGATGACACCTGCACCCCAATGTTCATAGCAGCATTATTTACAATAGCCAAAACATGGAAACAGCCTAAATGTCCATCAACAGGTGACTGGATAAAGAAGATGTGGTGTATTTATACAATGGAATACTACTCAGCCATAAAAACCAACAACATAATGCCATTTGCAGCAACTTGGATGCTACTGGAGAATATCATTCTAAGTGAAGTAAGCCAGAAAGAGAAAGAAAAATACCATATGACATCGCTCATATGTGGAATCACATAAACAAAAACAAACAAACAAAAACAAAGCATAAATACAGGACAGAAATAGACACACAGACAGGGAATACAGACTTGTGGTTACCAGGGGGGTGGAGGGTGGGAAGGGATAGACTGGGATTTCAAAATTGTAGAATAGATAAACAAGATTACACTGTATAGCACAGGGAAATATACACAAAATGTTATGATAACTCACAGAGAAAAAATGTGACAATGAGTGTGTATATGTCCATGAATGACTGAAAAACTGTGCTGAACACTGGAATTTGACACAACATTGTAAAATGATTATAAATCAATAAAAAATGTTAAAAAATAAAAAGATAGACAAGCACACAGGGATGCAAGTATGAGAAAGCTTTGTCACAAGCAGAACAGCTCAGGGGACCATATCAGAACAAAGATGAGCCCCTTTGCTGGATGAGAATAACTGGAAACGATCATCCAAACACAAAGTATATCTGGTATTTGTAATTACATTTATATATTCTTTTATCCCAAACTGCATAACGTATTTTTAAAGTCTATTTTCAAATAATCTTTTAAAAATAACCCTTAAGACCTGAAATAAACAAGTTTTCCACCGTTTTCCTATATGGTTATCTAGAAAGCACAGCCCTTCGCTATCTGCTATAATCAAGATCCCTTCACCCAATGAAGTGAAAATTATCCAAGAATATAACCTTGAGAATGTTTATTAAAGTATCTTATTTTGCTATCTGTGTCATTATTCTGCAACAGGAAATCCCTTTAATTTAGATATTGTTTCAATCAGAATATTGTGTGATCACTTCTAACTTATATATCTTTTCATGTTTTTTCCTCTTTCTTCTAAGTGGAAGCAGAATCTTTCAGACTCAACTTTACAATCACCATTCCAGATAGCATTTCTGAATAAGTCACATTTTAATATTGCTTCCCCACTTTGAATAAAGCATGGATCTTTTCTCTACACTTAAATTAAAACTCGATAAATATTTATTGATCACTTAAATATATCAGGCATTGTGATTAAGAATTTAAATAAATAATTAAATTTTCATCCTTTAAACTATCTTTTAAAAATGCACTACTATTAGTCCCATGTTATATACAAGAAAACTGAAACATACTGATGTTAAATTAAGTTTGGGGGTCATCGACCGCTATGGGCTGAATGTTTGTGTGCCCCACCCCACAGTTCATCTGTTGAAATCCTGGTGCCTGTGGGAGGTAATTAGTTTGTGAGGGTGAAGCCCCCAAGGATTGGTCAGTGCCCTTAGAAGAGACCCCACAGAGATCTCTCACCCATTCCATCATTTGAGAACACAGGAGAAGACTTGCTATGAGCCATAAGGTGGGGCCCTCAGCCAGGACATTAACGTGCTCATACCTTGATCTTGGACTTAGCCTCAGAACTGTGAGAAAGACATTTTTGTTGTTTATGTCACTAATGTGGTAGGATTTTGTCACAGCAGCCCAGCAGAATAAGACATCTGTCAAAGCAATGGTCTAAGACTGGCATCCAACCAGTCAGAATCCAGAACTGACCTGCTCTTGTGATTTTACAGTTACTAACCCATCTTCCTCTTTCCCAATCCTCCACTACTTTAGCCAAACATCAAAATCACCTGTTGAGTTTTTCTTTAACACAGATACAACAATTCTACTCTTTACCTCCATCCTGATTCAGCAATTCTGATTTTTATTCTTTGACTTTCTCAGCATTCTCCCAATCTTAAACAGAGGAAATCAAATGTGTGATTGTGATGCTCAGTCACCAGGGAGAGCTACGGCCTTAGAATCGACACTTCTTATATTCAGGGACAAAATCTTGACTTATTCAGAACCCCTATTACATCTCTATGGTCTTGCTGCTAATAGACACTCCATAAATATTTCCTCAGTGATTAAATCTTTATAGGCCTCAACACTATTAAACAGTTGCCTTAGGGTGCTAGTATCTGGAAAGTTAATAGGAAAAACCTAAAATAATGTATTATATTGAGTTGATTGCTGATTTTATTTTCAAGACAGTACAGAAGGGAACTGGGGGGGAGAAAATTTGTAGTACATTTCTAAAATTTTGAAAACTGTATGGCTAGAGCTAATTGACTATTATATATTGTGTGAGAATAATAATCACAATGTTTGACAACCTGTAGGTGATGAACACTTTTCAGTCAGAATGTACAAGGCAGTGAACATCAGGTGTGATTACACTGGACTCCAGCAGCTGAATTTCAGACCTGTGTTTAACCACAGGCATTTGTCATGATCTAAAAGATAAATTCTGTCTGTTACAATGTGGTGAATTTTAAAGTTAAGTTTATTTTCCCATTTCATATTAAGTTTGCACTCATGGTTCTAAATAACATGGTCTCCGCATAGTACACTTTAAATGCGGTTTTCTGTGTAATATACATTGCTTTGATATACAGTAACATTAAAGTCATTTCCTTTCTAAGTTTGATTATGTCAGTATGAGTTTTACTTTGCAATATTGTGAAAACTATTTTCCTAGCTTTTTATGTGTACACAATATATGTTTATAAAATAGCAATAAAAGTAATTTAGGCAAGCTTCTAATTATTGAAGGTCAAAGAATTACTATTATCTAAAAATTTATGTGGTTTTCTAAAAATTATGGAAACTTCTTACTAGCCTATTTACTTAGATATTTAAAATAGCACAGTGAAATATAAATTAAATATATATATTGAATTTGATAGACACATTACTCTTAACACCGTTCTTTCCTAAAGTAAAAAAATTTCATGTATCAATTCAAAGAAACACAGCAGAAACTGAAATGTACAGGAATTAAAATTTTTATTTCAAATTGGTAGCAAACAAAAAGTGAAGCAACTGCGTTATTTGGTAGAAAAGCTACCACCAGGCGGCGCAGCTGAGCCCCCAGCCAGGAGTGGCCGCGAGCTCCCGCTCGCGGGCGCCGCGCTGGTTAATCGGGAGCCGGATCGCTACCCTTTGCGCCTGGGCTGGCCGCCGTGGGGCGCCAGCTACTGGCTCGGTTGGGGGCTGGTATTCTCGCCGGCCACTGGGGAAGGCCGCTGGAGAGAGGGGAGGGAGGACAGAGGGTGGGAGTGGCGGGAGGGCAGACGGAGAACAGGGCGAGGAGGCGGTAAGGGGAGGGGGAGGGGAGGGAGGGGCCGCGCGAAGCTGGGGCCAGGCCGGGAGGGGTCCTGGGAGGGTTGGAACCGAGAGAGAAATTAACTCCAGGACGAGACCGGAGCGCCCCGCGCCGCGGGCACATGCGGCGTGGCTGCGCCCGAGACCGCTCTGCCGCTCCCGCTCCAACGTAAGCCCGGCGCGGGCGCCACCGTTCAGCGATGCGCTCCCCTGTCCCTAACGTGGCTGCGACGCCCAGAAAGTCGCCCAGCCGGGATTCGGACCTGGGCAGGGGCGGCGGGACACGCTATGCGGGGACATCCAGCATCTAGGCCTAGCGTGGAAGGGAGGACTGCCCACGTGGCCGGCCCTGGCCCCGGGTAGACCCTCTCCAGGCAGGTTGGGGGCTCAGGTCCTGGCACGCGGGCCCCAGTGCAGGGCTGGCGAGTGTCCGGGGTCAGAGCCCGGCCCCCGGAGCTGGGGCTTTGGGCTGTCCGAATCAGAGAAACAAAAGGTCTCCAGCGGGACAGATGTGCGCCCTCTGACGCCCAACCGTGAGTCCGAATTGGAGTGGAAGGGGCTGGGGCGCTGCTGCTTGTGCCAAGCGTGCGAGGTCTAGAGACCCAGGGGAGCAGCTGGGAGACGTGATCGCCCCGCGGGAACCCCGCTGCCTGCGGGCATCCCCGGATATGGACCGCGCACCGCATACACTCGCAAACAGCCCCCTCCCCCGGAGCTGAAGCGTGTTTCCCTCCCTCGTCCCCCACCCCTGACTGCAGAAAGATAAGCTTCAAATTTTCACTCCGTGTCTCAAATGTGCCCGAAGAAATTTAACTGCACGAGTGAATAACAGCATTAGTTTCAACTTCGTTTTAATCCCTGCAACAATAAACTTTGAGAACAACAACAACAAAGGAAAACTAAAACCAAAACTATGAAAATTCTATGTGACAATATTATTTGATGGTACATGTAATTAGTTAGATTAATTATATTTTATTTCACTTAAGGAAACAATACTGTAAAAAATTTCTATTAACATGCGCAATAAAAATACATAAAAATATCACTTACTTTTACAGAACTATTATTCAAAGTGTTTTACATATGCAGAGTCAGACTTGCCATGAAGCTGATGGAATTTGTTTCCGAGCACCTCATTTGTACAAGCCTTTCCAGGGACCTGAAAATAGTCCTAGAATGTGTTTATATGGTCAGTTATTTTTGTTACATTTAGAAATATATTTATAATTGTGATTTTTTCTTATTGTAGTTAATATTTTATTTTGTTACTGATATTTATAATTTGTCTTCTATTTCTTAAATAAAGCCGCTTCAAAATGGAGGGGCTTTAAAATTTAAAGGGTCATATAGCCTTGAGCTGTATTAGTGAGCTATATGAATGGACTGCATTAATTTGTTTAATTAATATGACAATATGCTTTACACACATAGATACAGGACAGGAAAGTTAAGGAACTTCCCTATGAAGGCTGTTTAGTTAATGATATAATATTCAAAACAAGGCCGTCTGGCTCTTGAGTCCCTGTCCTGAAAGTCCACGCTTATAGACATAGATATTAACACAGATGGAACTCCAGACTCTGTCATATATGTATGCAGTATGGCTTAATTTATGTAAAATTCCAAACAGGCAAAAATAAATGGCATGCTTTACAGATACATACATTTACATTAAAAATACAAAGACTAGCAAAGAACTGGTTAACATAGGACCCATGGTAGGAGTTACCTCTAGAGAAAAAGGAGAATTTAGTGGGGAGGAGCCTCCAAGGGCTTCAAGTGTCTTTGCCATCGTATATTTTTAAATGATTATTAATTCTACAGTTATCAGAGTATTATTTTACTTTAAGTCATATGTAGCTTATAGATACCCTCATGTGTGCAATATGTATAAAAAATTCAATAAAAAGTTGTCACATATTTCAAAGTACATAGGTTCTCCTAAGTATATGTAGAAAATCCCAAATCTCTTTCTTATTACTTTAAATAGACAGGAACTGTATTTTTTAATTTAATGGAATAAAAATAAAACATTTAGATTTTAAGCTATATTTTGACATATTTCAAAGGAGAACACATCTTTATTTTGGTTTCATCATGAAATATTAATAACATAATAACCAAAAGTACCTGGAATCTTGGTGACCATGAATAATTAGTGATTTAATCACATGTATTACAGAGACCTGGTTCCATCTAAGGACAGACACATGGAAAGAATGTCATACTTATCAAACCATAAGAAGAAGCTGGGAAATCTGCAAAATCACACTGCTGATGAAACCATCAGAGTGCTGATTTTGAAGGGCTATCATCAGGGTAAAATTTGAGGAACGCTGGCATGAGCCTCCAGACAGACAAGACACTGGCAATCCCTCACCTCTCCCAGAGCACTGGAAGTGTTAGGTAGTTAGATAAGCAGGGGCACGAGGCAGACAGGAGGAGGAGAGGGAGGATGGTCTGGAAGATGGTGGCATGCCTGCCTCCAGCATAAAGGGGCTTTACTTCTTTTAAGTGAGTGCCAGCAAGAAACGAGTTAGAACTAAAAGGCTGGAACTGCATGGTAGTGACAAGAACCTAACCGGACAAGACCCAGTGCTCATTGTAATATAATTAGCATTGAGGTTCAGGCCCCTCCATGGGTTTTTCTGTATTCATCATGGATAAGGGCATTCACAAAAGGGGACAAACATGACTGAGCACTCCAGGGGCAAGAGCCATCAATCAATCAAAAGACCACCTCTAAGTGAGGGTACAAGAGGAGGGAGCAAAGACCATTTCTGTCTGCACTTGGATCAGCCTGCCTCCTGTTCTTGGAGGGGTACTTCACCTTTCCTAATAAAATATTTCACTGCACAATGCATTCATCTCCCATGTGAATTCTTATCTTTCGGGTAAGTCAAGAACTGGGGCCTTTTCTTTCCCCTTTTTAGGGTAACAGAAGGAGACAAGATGGCCATGCAAACAGATACAAAAGTATCAACTAACTCCTTAATGAACTGCTCAAAGCTGAGCACTACCAGTTGGGAGAGTGTGGAGTCCTGCGAGCACAGACGGTTGCAGCCCCTTCTCCATGGACCTCATTGTTTGCTTGTGAAAAAGCCTGGGGGCAGGAAAGAGTGGAGAAAACCTCCCTCAGTTGGTGTGTTCCTGTTGCCCTGGAATGGCACTGCTGAGGGAGAAAACGATTCTTACCTGGATGCTTTCCCCAGTGGAATAATGTCTTAAGATGCTGAAAATAATGGGCAGTAAATCCTGTCACTTTCAGCAGGTGAAATCTCAGAGTTTGATTAATGGAGACAGGGAGACATCCTCCTTGTTTCAGAAAATTAAAGATTTTTTTACCATGGAATGCTGGGCAGGATCACCAAGGAAACTTGGCTCCAAAGACTCAGAGACATGTGAGCTACCTATGACTGATGCTAAATGAGGAAAATGTGGAAAGCCTCTTTGTTCCTCACCATCTGTAGTAAGCAGGACAAAGAAACCAGGAACAGCAGACCAACCCCCAGCAGAGGGATAAGAGCACACAGGGACCAAAATGCAGGGTCACAGGGAACACCTACAACTGAAGGTGGACCAAGCACATTCCAGAATAAAACTCAGGTAGTCTGTCAGTCTAGCTTCCATCCTAACCACAAGGTGACACTGAAGGAACCTGAGGTTAGCCATGCATGGCAGGTAATTGAAACAACCAGCAAAACAGAAACACAGCTCAGCTCCCCAATGAAAGCCTAGCACGAAAAGAGGTGTGCCTATTTCCAGCCTTAAACATTATTTACTTAGGCTTCTGACCCCCTACATGGAATATGTAGATTTCAAATAAAAGTTATGAGAACTATGAAATTGAAAGAAAAAAATCCACTGTTGAAAGATAAAACAAATATTAGAAGTGAAAATCGGACAGGGGATATAAAATCACTATGATTAATACATCACAAGTTCCAGTGAAAAGACTTGAAGATATTTATGAACAGATGGGAATTTTCAGCAGAGAAATGGAAACAATAAGAAAATGTCAAAGAGCAGGCTAAGAATAAATTTAAACACATGCCCAGTAAAGGAGATGAAGAACGTCTTTGACAGGCTCATCAGTAGGCCTGACACATTCAAGGAGAGCCTTGGTGGACTTGAATATAGGTCAACAGACATTACTCAAATGAAAACAAAAGAGGAAATTCTTGGAAAACTTTAATAATTTAAATTTAAAAGAACAGAGTATCCAAGAGATGTAGGCCATTCAGTCTGAAATATATTTAATTGAAGTCCCAGAAGGAAAAAGAAAGTAAAATAATGAGGAAAAAAATATTGCAAAATGAATGGTCAAGAATTTTCAACAAATAATGAATTAAAAAACAACCTAGAAATAAATTCATACTGCTAAAGGCCAAAGATGAAGGGAAGCATTAAACTCTGTCAGAGAAAATACATGATCATCTTTAGGAAATGGGGTGTCTCCCAGGTGTTTGAGATCAGGTGGAACCAGAATAAAGTTATCAACGTGCCTAAAAAAATTATGTATAATTTAGAGGAGTGAATGAGGGGTTAAGAGAGGGGTTAAGAGAAATCAGAGAAGGGAGGTAACAAGGTCAGTTATACAGTGTAAAGTATGCTTTTCCTGGCTAGAAGTTGGATCACCCAGTCATATATAGTGTATAAATCAATGAATCAACTAATTAACTGTATGAACATACATAAATAACAAATAAATACAATTTAAAATTATATTCTGATGCTATTATATATCCAAATGATAAAACAAAATATGTCTATGTATTTGTACTCAAATAATATACATTTCTGATGTTTTTTTAATGTAAGTATAGTCAGTTTACAATGTATCAATTTCTGGTGTACAGCATAATATTTCAATCAGGCATATAAATACATATATCCCTTTTCATATTATTTTTTATTATAGGTCACTGAAAAATATTGAACATAGTTCCCTGTGCTAAACAGAGTAAGTTTGTTGCTTATCTATCTTATACATAGTAGTGTCAGCAAATCTCAAACTCCCAATTTATTCCTTCCCACTCCCTTTTGATTTGCTTTTCAATAACATTTGCTTCTTTCTTTCAATGTAATTTCAGTAATTACGTTTCCAATATCTTAGGTTGATTTTAATATTCTACTAAGTTGAGCTTAATATTCATTGACAGATATTTTAAATTTCATAGATTAAACTGACAAATAATACTATGCAAAATGCACTCAACTTTACTACTGTGAACCATGTCTTGAATCAGAAGAGCTCTGGGACCCTGAAGGAAGCAAGCACATCAGTCAAGCGTTAATCCAGAGGCAGGAACCATGTGGTACCTTGAATGTGGACATTTTAATTAAAAGTATTAACTAGAGCAGGGAATCATCTACTAAAGTGTAAAGGGTCCTATAAAAAATCTAGGAATAACAGATAAAAGAACAACCAGATCTCCTAGAGATGAGATCATGAACTACAGGGAAAGACTCATTTCCTGAAGTGTGGAGAACACCCAGACCTCTTTTTAGATGGTGGGTATATCTATGGCTCATGAGAGAGTGGAGAAGTTCACCGAGGCGACAAGCCTCCCAGGGAGTACAGGAAGAAATTTTTAATAGGAGGTACCCTGCTGGAAAATCCCCACTAAGAAGCCACTGTGGAGTTGCTGGAGAAATCTACCCCCAAGGAATATCCTGAGCTGCTTATAAGTCAGGTACTTCTGGAGTCAAGGGACTGGAGGAGCTATGCCCTCTGCTGAGCTTGGAAGTTGACATGGTGCAGGATCCTGCCTAGGAAAACACAGCAGACTTAGAAGAGAAACTCCTTTCTTACTCTATTGTCTTTCTGGTACTCTCTACTAACAAAGCATGCCATCTGCCACAGGAGAAACATCTACAGGGTCCAGATATATTATTTCAGAGCAGTCATTTAAGGGTGGTTTGCAGCAGAGAGGCAATGCACTGATAACAAGTATATTACATTTTAATGTCTCCCAAGAAAAATGCATCTGGAATAAAAAACACTGTCAGCCATCTAGTCTAGTGTGAGCCACACATTTTGCACTACATGCACTTGCTATTCTAAGTATTTGCCAATAATAAGGGGAAAGAAAGAGACAACACAGAGAAAACATTCAAAAGCATCCCAGAGATGGTTATGTCAGTGCTTTCAATTTGTGAAATCTCATCAAGCTGTAAAGTTAAGTTTTATGCGCTTGTCTTATCATTTTTATATTTCAATAAAGACTTTTAAAGTAAGGCATATATGTGGCAAAGTTTAATTTCTGATTACGTAGCACTCCATAGAATTCATGTATTTAGCTCTATTGGCACATGGGTTTCTTTATATTTCAATTGCCAATTCAATTTCAATGACTCTGAATTGAACATAATTGTATTTCCAGACTCTCAATAAAGATTTTTTTTTTAAAATTGAAGTATGAGTGTATTTTGGAAGGAAAGACTTGTCAATCATGCAAAATATGTGTTTTCTTTGATTTCTTAGAGGTTCCTAGGTTGCCTCTAACTGAAAGTTTTAGCCATTATAAATGCCATCAGGAAGCTAGTAATTATTGTATGGTAATTACTTTATGGTAAAAAACCAAATGACCCTCATTTCATTCACTAAGTTCTTTTATTTTAAACTGAAGTTTTTAGACTTACAATATATTAGTTCAGGTGTACAGCATGGAAATTCTATATTTTTATAGATTATACTGCATACAAAGCTATTATAAAATAGTGACTATTTTCCTTGTGCTATCCATTAGGTCTTTTTGTATCTTGTTTTATGCATAGTAGCTTGTATTCCATAATCCTTTATAACAGCTTTGCCCCACCCCACACCCCTCTCTCCTGACAACCAACAGTCCATTCTCTGTATCTGTGAGTCTGTTTCTGCATTGTTATATCTGTTCCATTATTATTGTTGTTGTTGTTATTATTATTATTACTGTCTTCACCATTCAATGGAGAATCAGTCCCTGTCTTAGAAGACATGTCTTCAGCAGTGTTATTAACAAGTGAATCATCTTTTGTGGTAGGCTAATTTCATTCATGGTCTCATTAATTCTTTTCTAAATCCTGTCATTTTCTTTGTGATTTTCTGCTCTTCCCTTTGACAATGGACTTTTCTACGTTTCAAGCTCTGGTCAAAGCAATGTTAACAAGTGTGATATAAGCTGAAAATTCATTGAAGATAGAAGAGTGCTCTTTTGCTTGTCCTGTTCATGACATGACCTACTCTCTCTTGAATCCTCACCATCAACCTGAGAATGAGTTGAGACTAGCTTCCTGGCAGCTAAGGGACCACATCAAGCAGGGTTGTCACCCCAGCTAAAGCCAGCCAAGTCTGGTCAGTTCACTACTAACCCATAAGCTTATTATACAGGAGAGAGAACCTTTAGCAATGTCAGTCCAACTCAATTCAGATTAGCAAGACCTCCAAACTGAATCAAAACCTTGCAAAAAATAACAGGTAGATGTGATTTTTAAGTCACTATATTTTGATATGTCATGGGAAAATATCTACATAGCATAACTTTTCACTTCTGGCAGAAGTTTTCTCTCTCACTCAATATTTCAAAATTTAAAAAAAATGTTTTTTATTTCCTCAGGAAATATTATTCATAGGACTCCTCTTGAGTTTTATGCATTGAGAAGGATTTAAGAACCAGAAAAAGCAGTGATATTGTTACACGAGATGGTCATGTGAATTTATTATAGTTAGAAAACATTTTTCTTCATACCAGCAAGAGAAACTATGAATCTAAATTTCACTATAACTAAGATACAGAATATTATGTACTATGAACTTGTAGTGTTCCTTGGGAAGAATTAAAAATTTAAAGTTAAAATCTACAAGTGTTGAGTCCACCAAATGAGAGAATTGATTAGAAAATAATAATGGTTTTTATTAATTAGTTTTGGACCTAGAGATGATCATATTATCTGAAGTCAGAGAAAATCAAATATGATATTATATGCTGAATCTAAAAATGATACAAATGAACATATTTACAAAACTGAACCAGACTTGGAGACATAGAAAACAAACTATGGTTACAAAAGGGGAAAAGGCAGCAGAGGGATAAATTAGGAGTCTGGGATCAACAGACACGCAAGGTATAGCACAGGGAACTATATTCAATCTCTTGTAATAACCAATAATGGGAAGGAGTCTGAAAAATTATATATATATATACTAAATCACTATTCTTTACAACTGAAATTAACACAATATTGTAAATCAACTATACCTTAATTAAAAAAAATAAAATAAAGCCGGCAACCTCTCAGTGCATTGGCAAAACAAAAACAAACAAACAAAAAAACAAAAAAGACAAAACTGGTGATCTGATTCCCTCATTAAGAGATGTTGTAAGAGTTAAGTGAATTTTTTTTCAAAATTATTTAGAAATATTTTACAATAAAAAAGTGATAATTGAATAAGTGTAGGCTTAATCATTGTTACACCAAGTGTGCATGAACACATAGGTTATTAAAAAAAACAGGGCAAATTTAATGACTGACAATTAGGGCAATAATGATGAACAGCTGCCCAAACCAAACTGTCCCAAGTCCTGAATCATTGTGAAAACTCAGGGAAACAACCTGTGACTTGATGAATAGCCAATAAATATAATTTATGTGAGAAATGTGTTACTATATTTTATGAAGATTTGTGTGTGTGTGTCACTCGGTGATGCCACATGTTGGGCTCAGCTGTGATTCATGGGTCAAGAGAGAATGGGGAGCATTGTTCTGTTAATTGCACACACAACAGCTAAAACATATATCATATTCCAAAACAATGACTCTTTTTTTTTATTTTTATGCTGTCTGTATGTTTTGGAGATAAGAATAAACAAGAATTTTAAAAATGAAGAGCACTAAAAACATTCTCTAAGACTATTTTTTTGAGAAATGTTTGTTGAGCACCTCTTCTTTACCAGCTACTATGAGTCACAGGCAAAGACTGCCTAACTCTCCTTGCAGAAGTTGGATGGGAAGAAATAATAGCCTTTTAACTAATCACAAAGAAAAAGTTATAATTGATGTTGAGGACCTGAAAAAAGCCATCTGATTCTTATTCTACTTCTAGTCTTAAGTAATTTCAACACTCCAATTTTATGTTTGCTTATATAGCTAAGAAGATATTTACAGTATTCTTGAATGATGATTATTTATCATCTCTAAATGTTTTTTCTTTTGACCTATCCTTTCTGCTTCTTTGAGCTACATTGGATGATATTATTTACCCATATGTGCACAATAATTTTCCCATGAAAATTAAGCTTCTTAGAGAAAATCTATTGTTGCTTGGGTTAACTTTACAGCACTTCAGATCCAATTATTTATTTAGGCCATTAAGTGTTTGAAAAAGAAAGACTTAGATTTGAAACCCAATTTGGTCACTGACTGATATCAAGAAATTGGAGAAAATTGTTTCCTTTCTCTCTCAGCTTTGATTTCCATACGTACAAAATTGGAATTAAAACATTTGCTCACTTTATCTCACAGATAGGTGTAAGAAGAACATGAAATGCAGTTTCAGAAAGAACTTAGTAAATTACAATGAAATGTGAAGCATATTCCCTTAATGATAAGGAATTAAAAGTTCATACATTGACATATCTGATTTCTCATGCATTGGAGATTTCTAAATGGGAGTAAACCTGTTAGGGTTGTAAGGATGAAAGTTTTATAATTACTTCTAGCCATTCATTCCAATATCACATCCTTGTATTCTTTGTGAGGTTGGTAAATTTAAGATTCTGGGTTCCCTTATAAGTGAAGCTGCATATTCTTGCTTTCTCAGGGAAGGACTACTTTTCTAAGGGTCTCTTTCATTTTGGCTGTGAGGTATCAGACAGCTTCATTGTTCAGATGATAGCTTAACATCCAGAGAAAAATAGGAAGGCAAAGAATAACTGGAAATCAAACTATTTTCACAATTTGGAAAATATATGCACATTTCTAAAATCACGAAAAATCATACAGTAAAAAGTCATGACTATAAATTTTAAAAAAGTAATCTAGTGGGTTTCTAGACTTTATATTATATTGCCTTTCTAGGAAATCATTAGTACATATCACTAAAAAATATTTCATACCTTAGGTTAATAGTTATAAGGGGGGAGACATATGGTACAATGAAAGAAAATGTCATGAGTGATTTTTTTCTGAGAGTTTTAAATTTTATATCACAAAAGAATATCTGATTCCCTCTCCACTTTTATCTCCTGCCATCAGGCTTGGCCCAGAGAGGCCTCATCTAGACCCTCTAGCAGCCCAGGATCCTTGGTATCTTGTGGTCCACATATTTGTCACCTGGGATACACTTTTCAGAATATCTCCTACGTATCCTTGAGACATTAAGTCTTTTCTGGGATAACATAAATTAGGTCCCCTTTGTAAAATCTATCACTTGACATGTTGTTAAATACTACTACTACTACTACTACTACTACTAATAATAATAATAATAAAAGTCCTGTGTGGTGAACATGAGGTTGCAACATTCTGCTGAATACAATACTCAAAGTTATATTTTTATAGTTGTATAATGGGTATATTTTTGCTGAATATCTTTCAGGTTAAGAAATATTATGTTGCTTTAATTTCCTTAAATCAGATCACTTGTATATTAACACCTCTTCCTTATGTGGTGAGAAATATTTATTCTATTCAGCCCAGTTACTCAATGGGGAGATGTTTCCTCCTCACTGGCATTTTTACATTTGACCCTTGGGGACTTTCACTGGCTGGTATGTTAGACAATGCACTCCCCTACACACAGACTCCCTCCCTGACATGATCTATTCAGCACATAATCTTAGGTCTCTGCTCATTTTGAAAGCATCCAAACTAGTTGGCTAATGTCCTATCACTACTATCATTCACATAGACAGAATTGAGGTTGTCAGGCTCCAGGCAAAAAACCTATGCTAATTTAAGTCCAACCATAGGCAATTGCAAAGGATTTACTTGAGGAAACTCACAGGGGAAGGCTGCTCAGCCCACCCAGATTCAGTGCCCAGCCAATGAATTGCAGTCTCAGAGCCCAAGGCCCCTAGTCATGCATGCCTTTACACTTACCTCATTTCCTGGCCCAGGCCCTCCCCTTGGAGGCTTAATCATCAGGGTCTTACTGCACCTCAGGCACCTCTATCAGATAACCTTATCAGGGACCCTTGAAAATATTTTTCTACATGCTATACTTGACCTTACCCTTTGGCTCCCCACAGACCTCAGGTCCAACGTCACAGGAGCATTTGGTTTGGGGGCTCCCTGGAAAGTAAGACAAATATTTTCACTAATCCACCTGACCATTGTCTTGGGCAATATCCTGGGGGAAAGTGAACCACCATGGGAGCTGGCACTTTCTCCTGCTTAACCTCTAACTGTGTCATCTCAGCAAGTGATAGAAGGCTTGACTGTTACATTCATCTGGCCTTTTGTCTTGATCAACTACTTCAACATCTGACAGCTTATCTTTCTTTAGCTCAGAAGGCTCTGGGCAAGGCCCAGAGATGGTGCACAGCAACAAATGATGCACAGCAACAAATGAAGTGTGTAGTAATAGAGCCAGAGCTTAGGAAAATACTCTATGAACATCATCATTTTTGGCCATACAGCTGTCTTTCATTTATACCCTTTTTGCCTTTACACATTTTGGAATACTGTAATTCTAAAATTTGAATATTAAAATTAGTTTCTCACCATTGCCCTTTTAAGTCCAGAATAGCCACAATTCCCAGGACACTATGCTTCTCTGACTTTGAGGAGGGTTACCATGGTCTCTCACTCTTTGCTGTGTAGGATACAGTTGTAAGAATAAAATAGAAATTAACATTTATTAAACAATCCTGTCAAATGTGTGATAGGAAAATCTTCTTTCTGTGTTATCCTTCCAAGCCTTAATCTCTCCTGTATCTTAAGTCAATTGCTCCCTTTCTGGGTCACACCTGCTTCTCTTTCCTGTGTGTTTAATATTTATGCTAGTGGGTTTTTGACAGCATTATCTCTTATGATCTTCATCTCCCCTCTACTCCTCTTCTCTTTCCTTATTTTTTTGGGTTTTGTGTTTTGCAGTTGTACTTATTTGTTTGTTTGTTTGTCTGTTTGTTTGTTTGTTTATGCATGTATGCTTTCTGATGGAAAGGATAGTTCACCAACTTCTGGCCACTCTGCACTGTTACATAGTGTGAGAAGTTAATGACAATACAATGGGGAAATGGAGAATGTGCACACAATCAGAAAAGTGAATCTTGCATCACTCTTGTTGTCATGCTTTATTCCTTTTGACACTATATTTTTTATATTCTGGAATTTGCCATGCATCAGTGTTTCATGCAGATTGATTGGGTGGGAGCAGTACAGGGAAAGAGACACCATTTGTACCCTTGACTCATACAGCATGGTTCCTTGACTCTGTTGAGAAATTCCAGATTTTTTAAAAATATAAATATTTTTCCCTAAGGGAAAAACTAGATTTTAAAAGGAATAAAATCAGAAGAATATATGTCCTATGGAAAACATGACTGGCAGCTTCAGGTTTAAAACAAGAAAGAAAAGAATATTGTAGAACAAAATATATGGTTATCCATATTTTTTTTCTAAAACTGATTTTCATACATGTTTCTATTTATTTACAATCCCCAAGTTTGAAATGGAGAATAAAACTAGTCTCTTAAAATATTAATTCTCAAATAGTTTTTTAATATTTTAAAGATGAAAACATTTTGAGTTTATTCCTTTAATAAACTTACAACAATTAGTTTTTGAATGTCTTAAAAAATAGCTTTTTAATGCATCTGAAACTATATACAACATCAGATATGTTATTAGGATCTGATAGCATAATATCAATAGATGAGAAAGTGCATCTGCAACCCTTCTTGTCTTCCTTTATGAGTATGGAAATGAGATACTGTCAAATATCTCTTTTCAATTATCCATTTTCAAATATCCATTGTCAATTGCTCAAACTTTTGATATTTTCTGGGGTTTTTTGACTTGTAATAAATCACAATTGTATCAGATCCAAATTTTTTAAAAAGCAACTTCCTTAGAAAAAAGTGTTCCCAAATTTGTATTATAACCAAATAAATTAAACTGACTTTTTTTTTCTTTCATTTAGGGCTGCTCTCATAGGGTATTATGTCCCTTTGGAGAATTACTGAGGAGCAACACTGATAGAAATTGAATACTGTTTGGAAGAAATCTGTGAGAATCAGATTTGTAAGAGGACAATAAAACATGTTTTACTGCTGCATTATTCAGTAACCGTTTGGTTAAAAGTGACATTGATTCAATCTAGTTTAAGCCATAAAAGATTACTTATCAGTCCATACATTGAGAAGGATAGATACTGTGATAAGGGAAATAAGAATTACCATGGTTCTTAGTGAACTGAAAAAAAAATTAATGAGAGACAGAAAGTGTGATATAAGCAAGATGTTTATTAGTAAAGTAAAAAGGTACTAAAAGAGAGTACACTCCTGACAATTGGGAGCAGGCCAACCAAGAGGAAAAGTGCTTATTTCAGGTGAGAATGGATTCCAGGCTTCAAATATGTCACTAGCAACTTGTATCATTTTCTGCATCTCGTTTCTGACTTCTTTCTGAGACACCCTCTCTTAATTTTTATGACTGATGCTCATAGAGTTCCAGTTTAACAAAGAACTTATTTTTCAGGACCTCACATGTAGAGAGAACCCCCTTTCCAAATTCCACCTTGAAAATCCATATATGTCTACTTCTACCACACAGAAAAAAGAATCAATCAAGATAAATCAAATTAATCAAGCAATCCCAATTCTGTCTTGCTTAACTTAAACCACATAATCATCCTTAAACCAATTGCAATCTGTGGAAGTTACATTCTAACAGAAATGTTGGTCTCTATGTTTTGCAGTGACTGCTTCTTGACAAATTATTCAAACTTTAGTTGTGAAAATTCATTTTGCTTTTTGTTTCTGTGGGTCAGTGATTCAGACAGGGAATGATGGGGAAGCCTTGTCTGCTTCACTTGACATCTGCCAGGGCATCTCAGAGGCAGGGGTCTGAAGTAATCTGAAGTCTCTCTCACTCATATGTCTGCGGATTGAAGTTAGAGGGAGTTGGACAGATTAGGGACAGAATAGACAGGAATCCTACGGCATCTCTCTCTTACTCCATGTGGTCTCATCACCTGACCTCAGTATGATGCTTAGGGTAATCAGGCTTTTAATGTGTCAGCTCAAAAGTTCCAGAACAAGAGATCCAGGTGAAAGGAAGTTGTGTTTCCTTTTTCTTAGAGTCAGAAGTTATACAATGTAACTTCTGACACATTATATTCATTAGAAGTGAGTCAATAAACCAGTCCATATTCCAAAGACTCATATATCTTGGGACAATTTGAGAACATGTTTGAAACAACCTCAATGTGCCTAATTTCAGGAATGGTAAATGACACATTTTGATAGAAATTCCCACAAAGTGGAAGAATAGATAACAAAAAAAAGGGGGGTGTATATGTTTGTTACAACCATGTAAGAAATAAATACATAATAATCACAATCAATTTTAGTTTTAATAGCCCAATATGCTATAGATATTATCTAATTAATTATAATTTGATATTACTAGTTCTAATAAAGTTAACAATTATTTATATCATCTCTGAATTATCACTAAGCCTTTTTCATTGTTAGACATTTTAATCAATCTTTCTATTTATGAGTATTAATTTTCATTTTTCTCTCAATTGGTTAAAATAGATCTTTATGATTTTTTTTTTAGGCAAAGTAAACAGCTTCAAATTCTTCTTGAGTCCTGTTTAAGTGGATTTTATCTTGAAAAGGAATATCTGATCATAAGCTTTTATTTTCAAAATTAAACTATGGATGATGCTGTGAGTTTGTTTTTTCTTCTATCATTTTCTGTTTCAAAAGAAAATGTGAGGAATATGAGTTTGTTTATTTGCTATTTTTAGTATGAAGCTAACCTTTATCTTTGACTTTTCTGTTATATATTTTATGGGATGAAGTTCCTTCGTCTCTCCTCTTTGTTTCCATGTAGGTGTCTTAAGAATTATATTACATGTAACATAGTGAGCATTTCATTACACATGCAATGATTTTTAAACATTTTTATTTGTCTAGAAAACATATCCACACTATAATTTTGGCTACCACTTCTTCCCTTTTTGTTCTGTTCTATCAGTAATCACCTGTAATCTGCATTTTAGAATCACCCGTTTACAGCTTCTACAGATACTTGCATCTTTTTTCTGTTAATTTCATCTTGTCCTGTGAATTCAGGGAAACCTTTTCAAATTGTTCCCCATGTCACTTAATCAATAACATTCTTCTGAGAATTCAAAACAATTTCCCAAACATTTTCCAAATTATGGAATAGATCATTTTCAGAATTAATATCCTCCTTTAAATGTTCTGTATTTTGTTCAATATATTTGATTCTGTACTATACTTTCACGGCTCACAAGTTGTTAATAACTATGCTTTTCTTTTAATATCATTTGAATTGTAATCCTTCCAACATTGTTTATCAAGAGGTGGGTTATGTTAACTTGATCTCTATTCTTCTGAGAGTGACACACCATCTTGAATAATGTAATTTATAGAAAGTTTTGAAATTGGGAAATGTAAGTCTTCTACCTTTGTTTATCTTTTCCATTTTCGTGGTATCCTGGGCCCTTGAATTTCCATATCAATTTTACAGTCAGTTTATCAATTTCTGTGAAAAAGTTTGGTAGAATTTCAATAGGGAATTCACTGAATCTTAATTAGTCTGGGAGCTACTGATGCTTCAAATATATTGTTTGCTAATTTATGAATATGATATCCCTTTCCACTTATGTAAGTTTATCTTAATTTCTTTAAAAGAGGTTTTACAGTGTTCAGAGTAGAAGTCTTGTAGTTCTTTTGATAAATAGATTTTAAACATTTTAATCTTTTATATGCAAGATCATAAATGTATGGAATTTGTCCACTGCTATTGTATAGAATTTCAAATAATATTTTATACTGATTTGATATCCAACAATCTTGCTAAACTCATTTGTTACTTCTAATTGTGTTTCAGTGTGTGTGAAATCCTTTGTAATTTCTGTATCCACTCACATGTCATCTATAAGTATATGGAAACATTTTTATATTAAGCAAGGCATAACTCTCATGTTTTCCTTTAGTTCATGAAACATGATTTACTTTAGTTCTTGGGAGATATTTGTAGAAGTTGATATAAAGTCTTTGTAAAGTGTATCCCACATCTAAGTTTTCTCAGGGACAGTTTCTTTACTCTTTTTTTCCCTATTGTGTAGCACAGTTTTGTGATTCTTTGCATGTCTCATAAACTTGTTCTTTTTTTTTTTTTGAAAACTGAACATTTAAAGTAATATAATGTGGCAATTGTGGAAAAAAGATTTTTGTTCTTACTGCTTTTTTTTTTGGTACATTTCCTGAACAAATCTATAAAGTCTGTGTTCTATATCACTTGTCAGCAGAACTATCTCTTTTGTTAGCTTAGTGGTCACCTAATAACTTCACACATTTTACTTAAATGCTATGTTCCAATAAGTCTCCTGGATATTGCTGAGGGTTTTTATGTGCATGTTAGACACATCTTTAATGCTCCTTCAGTTTACAGCTATGCTTCATCTCTCACTTTGGAGTTTCAATATCAGCCAGAAGTGAGATATTAAGACCTTCTCAGTTCCTCCTGGGCTTAAAAACTGCCCAATACATGACCTTCCACATTCTCAGGAATATATCAGAGCTATTTAAAACCCCCTATGGATGTCCTATTTTACAATTTTTCCTTTTAAGTCTTTTGGTCTTCTTCCCATTTGCCCTAGTTGTTGTTATTGGCTCAAGCAGTTTTGGTACTAAACAATTATGGCTGATGATTTTTAACACTTGTCCTGGGGTAAAAATTTCCACTCTACATTCTGACTCATATCAAATAAAAAGCAGCTGTTGAATTTGGGCTCACAGGGGGCTGCCATGCCAAATAATAATAAAATATCTGTAGGAATGAGGCTCTATGGGGTAGTCCAAATCTATTCTACCCTATTGGGACACCAACTTCAGGAAGTGCATCATATTTGTTTATATTTATATAGATACAGAAAAGTACTTAAAGAATATTATCCTATTAATGCAGTGAACAGAGGGTAACTATTTTAAGATTGTAAATCATATATAACTTTCTGTAAAAGTTAAATGTGCTAGAAGATTTTATATGGGTTTTCTTGGTATTACTTTCAGGTATGCAGCATAGTGATTCAGTATATTTGCAGATTTTATTCCAGTATATGTTATTACAAGATATTAGGTATAATTCCCCATGTTATACAGTAAATCCTTATTGCTCATTTATTTTATGTATTGCAGTTTGCATTTGCTCATTCCATATTTTCTTAAGATTGACAATAATACCAGGTCACCCATTTCATCATAACTTCAGTGAAGTTTAAATTATAATTCCTGACAAATTATTTTTAGTAAATACTCAACATACATACACAAGGGCATCTATTTAATAATAGTTCAGTCATTTTAAAAAAAAGAACCTGGAAGGCTTTTCCTACCTGAGAATATGTCATATTTTAAAGAAATAAAACAATGTAGTATAAACATCACAGTCAACAAATCAGCTTCTTGAAATAAAATGGAAATTTTTAAAATAGAAATAAAACACATTTGAATGAATCTATTCTGTGATAAAAGTATCACAAAAATTGGGCAAAGTGCTGCTTGTTTAAGGGAAGGTGTTGGAAAAACTGAATCACAGAGAAGATTATAACTTTTGATTTCTACATATCAAGATACACAAAGACCTATATGGGAATAGTAAAATCATAAAGGTAATAGAATAAAACCAAGGAAACTATATGCAACATTGTGTTCAGTGTGGGATTTTAATAAAGCATTTGAAAGAACATATACAAGGCCAAAATTTAAAAATTCTGGTTCAGTATTGGCAAATTTAATATTGTTGTTCAATCAAAGGCACAATTGGAAAATAAGCTGAGATGATAGAGAAATGAAGGTATTTGCAAAATTAGTATCTGAAAAATACTTCACATCTACACTATACAAGTTTACATCAACATAATAAAAAACAATAGAGACCAAATGCAAAGAGAACAAATCTCCCTAATAAGCAAAGCAAAGAGAGACCTCTGTACATATTCTGTACATGATATGTCCTTTAGTGTATATTTTCAAGATATTTATTACAGCATTCTATGTGGAAGCAAATAATTGGAACCATCCTTGTTAGTGATTACTAAAAATAACAATGCAAATGTAGGACATGTGTAATACATACGATGCCATAATAGGTAGCAAAACAGATATGTATAAACTAGAGGCCCTCAGAGCATTTTGATGAATCTTAAAACATGAAGTTGAGTAAAAACAAGAAGAAAAATAAAATGTCATTGTATTATCATTTCTCAATCCCATTTATGCATGTAAACAATCAAGATATGCAAGAAAAATACATTATACTTAAAAGGATACATAATATTCAACATATGTGTGTAGACACATATATTCAATTATTCATGCCCAAAGCATTAGAATATCTCTGTTGGGGAAACTGGGGATATTGAAAGCATGTAGAAAGTAGAATTGGGAAATATGTACTTAATTCTTGTACTACAAGTCTGCAATAGTGAGAGGAAAAGCAAAAATACAGCTATTCTAACCTAATGGGTAAAACTTAAATCTTAACCTGTGATACACTGGTTTTATACTTTACCTCCTACAATTCCTTTTCACAATCAAACTATTATTTATATAACAAATAAATGTTAATTTCCTGGATGCTGATGCCCAATATCTTGGGTATGTTTTCCTGTAATATCAAGATAATAAAGAAACCTAATTCATTGTGCTGTTTTAAAGATTACATGATTTAATATGGGAAAATATTTAGAACAATGTTTGAGACATATTAAAAGCTCAGCAAAATTGCCTTCTTGAAATTTTTGATTGTTTATATATATATATATAAACAAAATTTTAAAATAAATAAAAATATATGTATACTATACTATGTACAGTATTTAGAATAAATGATATTGCAGTGTTATTTCATCATTATTAAGTGATTAGAAATCTGAATTCAGTATTGTTTCACTTACTTCTAAGGCTTACTCATAGTCTCAATTTTGAACTTGGTCTTTGAAAAATTTAAGAGTCTTATAGTTAAATATGACTATATACATAATATATTTAATATATGAAATATTTGTAAATAAATGTATATATACTCATTTAAATAAAAAGGTAACTGATTAGATCACAGCAGAAAACCTTAAAGAGACCTGGATTCTTTTGAATGCTAATTTCCACATTCACACATCCTCAGAAATTTTGCTTTATTTCTGTGCATTCTGTGATGTTTTGGGCATTTTTCTCCTCTGTGAGTCACTTTCACCATTAAGACAGCTTATCTGATGAGTAAAATATACATAGGAGTTCCTAAAATCCCTATGCTACTCCAACCAGTCCAATATTCTGTTGTTCTCAAGGAGTTAGACAATGCTTCTTTCCTTGCTGCCTTAGCTAAGTGTCCTCAATGTCACGTGACCTGGATTAGATTTTGTGGTCATCTCAGAACTGAATTCTGTGGCTAGGAGAATGGGAGTTCTTCACGGAGCTTAAGATTAATCATTCCCATCAAACTCAAGGAGAGAGTGGAATGGGAATGCCATTTCACAAAAGAAAAGCTGAGTGCTCTAGTTAGAATTCTAGGGAGTGAGTCTTAAGTAAAGTACCAACAAATAGAACCTTTAAAATGAATACACAATAGTTCTATACATTCCCTCTAGAGTCTTTTTCTTCTGTTTTTATTATAAATGATTATTCAAGATGTATATCTCCATTTAATCTGTTTTCCTCATGTTTTTAAAGACTTTCCCAATATATCTAAGTTCTTGGCTTCTCCTTATGACAACATTTCAGATATTGACAAATCCATTGGTTTCATTTTTTATATATTGTTTGTGGAGTATTTAGAGGCTCTGCTGTAACAGGCAAAAAAAAAAAAAAAAAAAAAGAAGAAGAAGCACATATATTTTCCTGATAAAACATCTGTCCTACAAAGATATTCAATGTTGTAATTCTTTGTTATTCTTTAGCTTTAGACAAACAAAACCAAGTGCATATAGTTTGATGAAGTCTAACTGAAATTATCATGGTCAAGCTAAAGGATATAGGTTGGTTGCATCACCTAACTACATATTCAGTTTTCCCTGCTGACACCCTGAAATGGCCTATCAACATGATGCTGGAGATGTGCCTGGTAAGGGAACCAGGAAAATTTCAGAGGATGTACTATGCTTTTCTTTAGAGGCATGATATATATTTGAGAATGCTTTCAGAGAATGTGTATAAAGAAAGAAATGAGTGTAGGGCTTTTCTCTCTCACCTATAGGTGTCAGATTGCAGAAAAAAACACAAGCAAAAAACCTCACATTTGGGGGATTGGAAGATTGTTTAGATAAAATAAAATATAACAACATAAATAACCATAATAAATTTATCTCTGACCACTGAATGGCAAGGATTATATTTTATCCAGGAAACTTGGATTTTTTTCATGATTAGTCTAAGCTGCAAGTGAATATTTTACTTGATGTTGCAACATGTAACATGAAAATCACTAATTCAGCTTGTTTTGCTCCTTTCACAAAGTATTTAATAAATAAAGAAGGTACAAAAATTAGAGGAGCATATCTCAGTACTGCAAATTTTGCTGTTTAAAAATAAAAGTTAGAAAATAGTAAGGTACAAATTTTAAGCTTTAAGCCATAGTTTATAAAATTCAAGAGTTAGATACAAACCTTCTACATCCCAGAAACAATATTGTAAGGCAATAAAGTCCATCAGGAAATTTTCTAGAGAATCAAGCACAACAGGCCAGTACATATTGTTAGATTTCAAATAACAGAAGACTCCAAGACAATTTGCATTTAACTGTATGTATATTATTTGTATACAAGACATTTAGAGACAGGATATCTTGAAACTGTATTTGTTGACATGCAGTGACATCAACAAAGACCCAGTTCTTCTCATCTTTCTTCTCTGCCATCCTGAGGGTGTTTGATTTGTCCAGCCCTCAGATGAGGTTAATGGCTGATGAACAGGAAGGATGTTGCTGCATACTGATGTAGCCAAGGTGGGTAAATTCATCCTGCAGTAAAAATTTCTTTTTCTGAAGACAAAGTCATTGAATTTATCTACAACAAAGTCCACAAGCTGGGATTAATAGCCCAGTGGCCTGCACTATCAAAAACTCATGAAAATGGTCCCATAGTGCCTTGCACAGCCAAATAAGCTCATGGAAGACTGGGCTAGACTAAGAATTTCAATGAGATTTGTGTCCTGAATGGGTGAATTTTTTTTTCTGCACCCAGCAGGGATTCCTACAGAATTGAGAATTTTCTTAATAAATCTGAATAAGAATAATAATCTTTCTCATCTAGTGTGATATTGGAGGTCATGGATTTGGTCATTCTTTGATTCCTATGTGTTCAATTCTGCTTTACAGATGTTTTGGTTGGCAAATTTTTGAAGCTGGCTTTACTTGTTTTTGTCTGGGGGTAATTTTTTAAATGTCAAATCTGTAAGTAAATTTTAATCTATTTTGCTGATAGAAAATTTTACTTATTTTCTGTCTTGATGATTTCATTAGAAATGTAGAAGACTAAGCCTGTGGGTGGGAAAACCCATCTGATTTCAATATGTTTTACTCTTTACATGATACTACGTGAAGGTTTTATTTTATGCATATGGACATTAATACATTAAAAACATTTTTCATCAATATGAATATTTTGATCAGCTGTTTTATCTTAAATTACTTTATAGAAAAAAATGAACTGTCATTGATGGTAGTACTGTAGGATATGTAATTATTGCTATTCATATAATTCATTAGGAGGAAAAGATAACAAATTATT
The DNA here is from genome assembly GCF_048564905.1 of Vicugna pacos. Classification (NCBI taxonomy): domain Eukaryota; kingdom Metazoa; phylum Chordata; class Mammalia; order Artiodactyla; family Camelidae; genus Vicugna; species Vicugna pacos. The sequence continues at coordinate 4,559,577 of NC_133021.1, read as the reverse complement.
TTAATGTGTCTCCCAGACATAAATTTGTTTCAATCTACAAACTCATGTATGTTTTTGTGATATATTCAAATTAAATTGTCACTCTCTGATATTCTCAGAATTGTTCTTTCCTGTTAAGTAATAAATATAGCACATAGATCAAAACAACTTCTTTACTCAAGTGTTATAGCACTTCCAGGAAATTATTAACACTTCCGGCAAACCTTCTACTTATGATTTTAAAAAACAATATTATTATTTTCCATTCAATATGGTAAACTCAGACATCACTGTATGATGATGTGCAGTAGAACCATGAAAAGCCACTTATCTAAAGAATCTTATTTAAAATATTTCATAATTATTTTATCCAAACAATTGTAGCTATCACTACATAAATGTACAAATGTTTAAATTAGTAATCTCTAGAGTAAACTGCGTGGACTGGAATTCTGGCTCAGGCATATTCTAGATATAATCAAGTAACTTAAAGCCTTTATGTGTTAGTTTCCTTATCTGTAAAACTAAGGATTAAAATAGTACTTTCCAAATGAGTGATTATGGTTATTGACATTACAATACAGATAAAATGCTCATTGAAAGCATATTATTTTAATTATTAAATACATTTTCTTATCTTGAGTGTATGAATATATATGAAACATAGGATATATATTTGGTCTTTGCTGCCAATTTCTGACACAGAGCTTCTAAATCTCTTGTAACTTCCTGGATGATGAGAATATCTTTTGTTCTAATGAGCAAATTCTTGGTGGCTTTTGGATAGCTTCAGCATCAGAGCTGGTCACCAGAAAGACCAAGCCATTATCAGAAGTTTGGAACTTTCAGCCTCATCTCCTGTTCTCCAGGGAGGAGAGAGAGGCCAAAAATTGAGTTAATAATCAATCATTTCTACCTGTATCTCAGCACCTCCCTGTGTCTCAGGGCTGACTGCTTTTCCTTTTCTATGTGAAAAGAAGTGTTTCCTATGTTCTGTGCATTCTCTGAAAGGCATAGAAGGGCTCCTTGTTTCCTTTTTTCTGGACCACTACTTGTCATCTACTTCTAAGCAAAGATCACTCATGCTATTTAAACTTGAAAAGATTCAGTGCTACTATCTTTAAGGTGTTAATAAGAAAGAAAAAAGAGAAAAAAGAAAAAAGAAAACAGACAAAGATGGAGAGGACAAAAGAGAAATAAGCAAAGAGAAGAAAAGGAAGGAAAGGAAAGGAAGGAAGAAAGAATGATATAGGGAAAATGATAGACAACAAAAATAACATTTAACATTGTTTTGTTAGCTAAACTATAGAATATAGGATGCAACAGAAACATCAGAATTCTTTGATATGACCCTTTAACATCAGATGAGAAAACTGAAGAACTGCTGTGCTTGATATCCTTGAGTTCATTCATCAGTGCTTATTTAGTGCTAATAAAAGTCAGGCTTTGGTCTAGATGCTAGAACACAGCAGTAAATAAAAGAAAGTCCCTATTCTGGGGATCTTCTTAGCAGAATTAAGATTCTTGTTCTGATTTCCCAATTCCCAATTACTCTGCCTACCTCATTACACCCATGCCCTAGTGAAAGTGACCTCAATGATGCCATGAGCCTGGTGTGTATTTTTGGAAGAAGTGGCTATGTTTAGCATTTTAACATGCTAAGAATCTCTGGTCTTAAATGTAATTATTTAAAACACCAAATTATTAATTAGAAAATTATTTCCATAAAATGTATTCTACTGAATGTGTGCTGGCCTCACTAAAAAAAGAATAAATGTCTTGTGGTTGGTAGATAAAAGCAGCAAAGGGATCATTCTTAGAAAGTTACATTATTCTTTGTTTATGTTTCCAGTCTTTTAGTGTGCCAGTTATTCTGGCAAACAAACAAGCAGCCCTTAAATACTGTTACAACACAGAAATCATGCTTAGGAAAAGATAAAGGCTATATTAGAGAGGATTTTAAAATACTTGGAAATATTGCATATGCAAAACAGATAGAGGAGTTGCAGAAAATGCTACATTTTTACTTGTGTTGATTGGCATAGGTAGGGGAATGTAAATTGCTTGGGGTCCATCAAACCACGGCAAGTGACTCAAAGATGCCCCATGTGACATTGTACAAGCTAGACAATTTGTCACTAGAAACCTCTTTTCATTTTTGAGTGTGTCTTTGTTTGGAATCTCATTGTTGATTTATCACATTTTATAGTGCATTCAGTATGCATTTATGTAAAAAATAAACATTATTCTGCAAAAAATGTTTTCTGAGAATAGATTAAAAAAATGTTTAAGAGCTTTGTAGCAGGAAAGCATAAACTGAACAGTCCTATGTCAGGAAGGTCTACAACCTTCTCCTGGTTTTACCTTCTTTTCTTCCTTATCAGAGTCTCTGCCTTTTCTTTTCAATTTTCACCCCCATGGGGAAATGTCTGTCTCTTTATCAAGGTCAAATTTAAATGTCAGCACATTGTGAGGCTGGTCTCACTTCCAGTTCTGTCTTCCTTTTGTCAATCTCTTCATTTTCTGCCATTCTGAATCATTCACATTTACTTCCTTTATAGTAGTTTAGAAAAATCAGTCCTGCAGTGTTGATAGGATTAGAGTAATGAGATGAGGAGGCAGGAACACTAGTTAAGAGTCTGATTGCATAATCCAAGTAAGAATTGATGCTGACCTGATATAAAGTAATGTGGTGGAGATGAACAGAAAACAATAAGACAGGTATTAGGTAATATAAAATAAAAATATGAAATTAAACAAAGTAAAGCACAAAACCAAAAAACAAAATAAAGGCAAAAACAGAAAACCAGATGAAATAAACTAACAAAAAAACCTTGATTCATCAGACTAAAGAAAAACAGTAGAATAATTTGGGTGAATAGATAATATATCATCTGAATCAGGAAACAGTTTAGGTTGAAAAGGAACACTATTGATAATTAAATCAAACAAGAAGCTTCTAACTAGAGCACGCTTGTGAAAACCTGGGCATCTGTTCACCCTGAGGATAATGGAATCATTGCTGAATTATACATTGAAATGTATTTAAATCCTAATCTTAATTAATCACTACTTTTCTGGGAAAATTTTTGAAAATTAGCTAAATGATTTGAGGGTTAGTTTTATCTTGCCAAAATTGGTCTAAGTGTACTGAAGAATGGTGAGTGAAAAGGACTAAATCTAAGCATCTAGCTATATTTCTAAGATTGTATGAAAACAAAGAGGATAAAAGCTCTCCTTCCTCTCCCTTCCTTCCCCACCCATCCTCCAACTCCTGAACACAGATAAGCAAACCAGACCTCCTCTGAAGAAGCCAGGTGCTCACCATGATCACATTGTCAAACCATGGGAAGATGTTACTCCTTGCTAACCACACTCTTGAATCAAATGATTAAGTTCCAAAGCTTCAACATTGTGTTTTTACTGATGCTTTCAAAATGTGTATCTCCAATCTCAATGTCTCCAATGAATGGAAGACAATATATTTTATGGGGTACTCAACTCAAATTTTTGAAAACTAGCATGTATTTTACACTTAAAAGATATCCAATTCAGATACTAGATTTTCATCAATTACTTGATCTGTATTTGGATTTTATAAAATTTGCAGTTCAGAAAGTAGAGTCACAACCTAAGTTGATCCAAATACAAGGAAAATTTTTCAGTGAGTTGAGTAGCAGCTTTAAATTTAAGTTTAACTTCAGTAGATTAAATAAAATGTAAAATTTGGTCTCTGCTAAGTACCAGAGGCTACCACACAAAACAATGTAGGAAAAACAGGTGTCTCAAAGTTACAGATTCACAAATTGCATGTTTACCTTACCCTCAAATCTGCTTCTCTCCTAGGCTTCCTGACTACAGTACCTGGCACTGTCATTTACCTGTGGGCTAAGGTCAAAAAACTTGAAGTCAGACAACTCTAGGCTATTTCCACCCCTCATATCCAGTGTCCAGGAAATTGTGATATAAATGTAAAAAAAAAAACTGACCACCATTCACCACCTCTGCTGTTAAAGCTCAAATATTTATTGATTCTTCTTCTTTCACTTTTAGTGCCTATATGCTATTTCCCAGGCTAACTAATCCTTTTCATTTGAATGTGCTACTTAGTTGCTCAGAGTTCCTCAAAATATTTTCATTACTCATAAAAAACATACTGCAATCAAAAGTCTGACATGATCTGGTCAATTTTCGCTCTGTTGACTCATCTGCCATCTGCAGATCATCCAAGGTGTTTTCCTGATTATGCCCTGACCACAGAAAGCACATCCCACAGTAAGGCTTTACCTTTGCAGACCGCTTTGAAGTTATTTCTCATCTAGTTACTTGGCTAACTCCCTTATCTTCTCATTGAGGCTCTCCTATTTTTTTATTTTATTTCATTTTTTTAATTGAAGTATAGTCAGTTACAATGTATCAGTTTCTGGTGTACAGCATCATGTCCCAGTCATGCATATATACATACCTATATTCATTTTCATATTCTTTTCCATTAAAGGCTGTTGCAAAATATTGAATATAGTTCCTTGTGCTATATAAAATAAATCTGTTTTTAATCTATTTTTATACGAAATTGTTGACATATGCAAATCTCAAACTTCCAAATATATCCCTTCCTAAATCATTTCCCCCAGTAATCATAAGATTGTTTACTATGTCTGAAAATCTGTGTCTGTTTTGTAGATGAGTCCATTAGTGCCCTCTTTTTCCTTTTTTTTTTTTTTTTTTTTAGATTCCTCATATGAGTAATATCATATGGTATTTTTCTTTCTCTTTCTGGCTTACTTCACTTAGAATGACAATCTCCAGATCCATCCATGTTGCTGCAAATGGTATTATTTTATTCTTTTTTTTTAATCACTGAGTGGCATTCAGTTGTATAAATATACCACAACTTCTTTATCCAGTCATCTATCAATGGACATTTAGGTTGCTTCCTTGTCTTGTCTGTTGTATATATTGCTGCTATGAACATTGGGGTGCATGCCTCTATTTCATTAAATAAAAACTCTCTCACCTTTCAAACATTCATTCTATTTTCTCTTAACAAGTTAAACTCTAATTTGTTTTCAGAACTCTTCTTACATGGAGAACTGTCACAGCATAGTGGTTAAGAGTACAGAATTTTTGGAGCCATATTTTCTGGGTTTTACGTTTTAGTAGTTATGTGACCTTGAGCAATTTTACCTTGCCACTCTGTGCTCTGGTTTCCATAACCCTAAAAATGAGGCTAATAATAGTACCTTGATAGTGATAATGTTACTTTATCTAAGGGGCTTAAAACAGTGCCTGGCACATGGAAAATACCCAATGTTAAGTTATATATTTAATTGTTATTATTTATTTCTCACATTAGAGTGAAAGATACATGAGAAGGGGCAATTTGTCAGTTTATTTACACAATCTTCCTAGATCCTAGAAAAAATGCCTGGCCTATACATGAATAGAAAGGCCAGAGTTAAAAAAATATACATACAGATGCAAGAAGACATCAACAAATAATTATAATTAAATAAGATAATGCCCAGAAGAAATATTCAAACAGGGAATTGGGAGAAGAGAGGATTAAAAAGAGAATCTATCTGTACTGTTTTGAATTAAATTAAATTGTTCTTTTAGTTTCACTCTTTTGTTAGCTCATTTATGCATCCATCCTTCATTTAATATTTTACATAGGTAAGGCTAACTTGCCTTGGCTTATCAACAGGGAAAATCATGTGACACCCAAGATGCTCCATTTGAAAGCATGCCATGTAATGCAATTAAGAGAGGACCATGTCAGTAAATAGGAACCTGGATTCATTTCTTGACTATACCACCACAAGGGATTGATACTGCTTTGTGTCTCTCATCTTAGTTTTCTCATGAATGGAACTGGATTAAATAGTTACTATTCACCTTCTAGCTTTCTAATTTGTTGCATTTTTGTGGTGTGCTCTGACTTTTTCCTGAATGTGTTCTATCTTTGTCCTCTTTCTGTCCTCAATTGGCACCAGTAGAAGACTTCAAAGTAATTTTAATATCATGGTAAACAGAGCATAATTGCAAAAATAAACATAAGGCACAAAATTATATGCTATACATGTGTACTCACTGATAGTTGAATGTTATGCTATTTGGATTAGCATGGGTAATCATTTCTTATCTTGCCCAACCAAATATGGTAATATGAATTGTTAATTGATTGTATAAAGCACATGAAAATGAAGCAGTAATAGTAAGTGAAATAGAGAAAAGAAGGGTACCAGATAAAATTACAAATGGACAAAATGAGGGCAAGCAGATTCTATAGCCATCATAATTTATATATTTCCTATGGCTTCAAATTCTTTCTTGTTTCACAAATTAACCAAAACTGCTTTCTAGTGGAATAAGAGAATGGAGAAAATCAACAAATATGTGTAATCCTGAATCTGATTTCCAAATGGGCATCTGATTCAGTGAGGATGTGTTGTCTTCAAGTTGTAGAAAATCTGAATAATTTTGGCTTCTACTGTAGGCACTTGTATGCTTTCCTTTAATAGAGATTTTAGAAAAAGAGAATCTCACAGAGCGTGCTCCAGTGATGGAATGATGGAATCCTTTTCAAGCATTCTGCTGAGTATTCTGGCTACTCCTCCATTCATCAGATGGTGCTGGGGTTTCAGTATCACATCCTCAGTTAACAACATCTGAAAGCAGCAAGGAAGGAGTATGTAGAGGAGATCTTTCTTACTACTCTCCCTTTTCATCAGGAAGAAATAATGTTCCCTGAAACACCAAGTATTTTCTCTTATGTTCTCTTTGAAGACAATCTCCACCAAACTAAGCCAATTGGGCTGAATATTGGTCATTCCCTGAGTTTAAGATGCCATCTAAAAACACTGATATCCTTATTAAGTTTATTTGTGGTTTTTAACAGAGAAGTGGGAAGGAAAGACAGACTGTTGGGGTCAAAGTGTGTTTGTTTATTCGTAGTTGTTCTTGCTTTTCACATGTCCTTTAATAGGTAATAGTTCTAAACAATGTCTATATTATTTTGGGCCTTTTATAAGATTGTTCTTCATTTCTTTAACTTTTATTTTAATATGATTTGCCCCTCAGGCTGAGTATCCCCACCGCCTTCTCAGGAGCAGGAGGTGAAAAGATGGAGCCCTTTTTTGGAGTTTTGCTGTAGGATTTTGTATAAGTAAAGTTGATAAACACACATGGGAACATTTCTGGACCTACTATGTGGTGGTGCACTTAATGCTTTTTAGATTTTTAAGTATCACAACTGCTGACTTCCATTGATCTTCACAAAATGAAAAATAGAAATAAGTTGTGAACAAATCACTCAAAAACTCTTTAGCCACAGTTGAATCAATCATTTCCTTGTGATGGCATTTTGGGAAGAGGGTTACAAATAAAGCAAAGTCCCTACTGGGAGAGTTTCAACCACCAAAACAACAAGACAAGTGTTAGATATGACACTGTCTTCTTAAGAAGGAGCCCTTAACATTGGCCAGTATATGATTTTTGTGTGTTAGTGTGTGAGTGTATGTGTGTCTGCATGTGTGTGTATGGACTAAATTATTAAATATCAGGGCTGCTGTAAATTCTTAGGATTAATTTTATTATTAAGAATAAAGAAGTATTCCATATGGGAAAAACATTTGCCATAATTTTTTGTGTCCTTTATTATAGTATTTTAATAATTTGTCAGAAAACTAAATACCTATATATTTTTATTAATTATATAATTTGTTGTAACTCATAAACAGTAACTATATAATTTATTAAAATAATATTTATAATAACTTATTAGAACATTTTAAGGTGCTCAAATGTTTTATTATTTTGATATATAACAGAAATTTATGAGAAATTATCGTTTAATATATTAAAAAATCAAATAAGGATAAAAATTAAAAATAAATTCTTAAATGCTAAGTAGTACACAAATTTCATGTTGTCATGGTAACCTAAATATCAGAGATCAACTAGAGTGTCAGACAGAATGGGGGACAGCTTTAATACATTTGTTTTAGAATTTTTGCCTCATGTAGCAATATTTTATGCATTTAACTACAATTTCATTCATGTATTATCATCTAATGAGTAATATAAATGACTGTCAATGAACCAAATATGTTACTGTAGAAAATATATTTTTAAAAGACGTGAAATCAAAGCGAATATTGTACAAGTACCATAAATGCAGACTTCCTTCTCGTCGCACATTAATTAAAATATTATTAAAATTCTCTCAGTACAATGATTTTCAAACAGAATAACATACATTCAGCTCTTAAAATCATCTTTATATGAGTGTCCTGTTTTCCTGTGGAGTTTCAAGTTAAGTGACCATTTCTTCCTCTTTTGCTGTTGTCAATCATGCACATATTCAAAACATAGAGCTTATACAGTCATTGTCAAATGAAGAGCCAATCCGAAGGAAAACAAAGAAAAATAATTATCACGGACATCCTTTGAAAGCAGAATCTAAATAGCCAAAACTAATGCCAAGTAAATGCAAGGGGTTTTTTTTTATTTTTTTCTCTATCTCATTACTGCTGTGTTTCTTCTGATAGCAAAATTCTTTTCAAAACTGCTATATAATTTTAGTTTTATTGAAAAGTCTCCAATTGATTCTAAATACATGAGAATTTAAATCAACCTATCTGAGACAAGCCTTCATGGGCAGGAAAATGGACATTTCTGCCTCGAGGTCTTGAGGGTTTTTACGAGTGACAAGATGACAAATGCTAAGGTCATTGTCCTGGATGAGCATATCAGTGATTTGATAAATGACAATCTGTTTTGAACAACTCGTTTGGGATATTGAGATTGAATGCTATTGCATCTATGTGATTGAAATTTTATTAAATTTTATTCTCCACCCCCCATATTCACAATCAAATAACAGGGGAAATATTAAATCAGTGGTTATAGATTATTTCATTATGTTTCATTGATGGATTTCAGAAAAACACATAATCCTGATATTTATCACAATTAAGTCTCGATAAATACTCTATCCTTGGTCACACTTTAGGGAAAAAAATATCAGAGTATTGTGAGAGAAGTCCTTAGTGTTTATGAATACTAGCTTTACAATTGGTAGCCTCCACACCAGTGTTTGTGTTTTAGTGTCAGTCCAGCAGTTGTACGTTCTTAAATAATGCCCTAGGATTTAAATTTCCTAATGTCCAAAATTACTAATTTTTTGGCTTCAGTCTCCAAATATGTACTGATGCATCTCTCATCTTTATTTCCGGATTAAAGAATCTTTGCATTCATCTTAATTTAATATTGTTAAAATAAAAAGCAAGGTGAGTTTTTAGATTTACCAAATTCTCTGTAACTCACAGTTTACATTTTAGTGGGTCATTTTAGGGTAAAGAATAAGAGACTTTGTTCCATTATAAAGAATATGTTATTAACCATTTAAAATAATAGAAAAATTTTAGTCTTTTCTCTTTAGAGCTTGAACTGAATGTAGGCATTAAGAAATAAAGAAATTGTGGTAACAATAGAAGTTACACATAGAAAAGTAAAGAAAATGATCACTTTTAATTCCTAATTTTAGTGACTTTGATAATGATAATAACATCAAACTATAGTATAAAAGTCTAGATGTTCTAATAATTTAATGTATTTTATCCTTTTAAGCCTCCCTGATAATTCCATGAGCTAGATTTCATTATTAATCTAATTTTACAATCAAGAAAACAGAAATAAAGAATTAAAGTTATTTGTGCAAGATCACACTACTTATAAATGACAAAATTACTATTAGAGCCAAAGGAGACCCGACTTTTTACACTAGGTTGATACTTCTTTCTCATAAATTTCAGTCTTCTTTGGTGTCCAAACATCACAAATTTCTCCCTGCTTCTTCTTAGTCTATCCATTGCTTTTATCCTGCTACCTTTTGAATATATATGAACCAGAGTTAAGTTCTAAGATTTTATATTCTCACCTTGTACCTAGTTAACTTGTTAATGTAACTAGAGTAATTTACCTCACAAGGCAGCAATCTTTTGGAGATTAAGACATTTTTACTCCATATTATTTGGTGGCTGCTGGAGGCATCTTGACAATGATATTAAATCTTAAATGCGATTGAGCTCTGCAGTCATCACATAAGGTAATACAGGCAGACTTCCAAGTTTTCATGCTGTTGGGTGTAAGCCTACTGGGAACCATGTGATAGGTCTGCCCTGTTTTCCGTCAAGTAGAACCTCATACAAATCAAACCTTTCTTGCATTACATCCAAGAAAATTTGAAAAGATTTGTATGCAAACATCCTTCCCTTTAATGCATCAAGCTTGTAAATATCTGGTGAACACGTTTGATGGCAAGCTGTTTTCCAAGGCAGGGCAAATTTCTTCCATGAGGAAAATTCATTTTTCAAAAAAAAAAAACATAAAGCAATAAAAAAGATCAACTTATATCACCTTTAACAAATGGAACTAGGGGACTTAAAATTTTTCCTGAATGCTTTTCCTTTGATGAATGTGGTTAAATTGTATGTCACATATCTAAGGACATAATGATGAGTTTTCATTCTTTGATTTACTAAGGCCTCTCATCTACTTCTGCTCTCCAACACACACTCTACTTTCCCCTTCACAGGACAGTAGGGAAGAGAGTTCTGGATTTAGAAATAAGAGATCATGGAATAATAGTCCTATTTAAAAAAAAGATCAGCAATCGCTTTGGCTCCTACATATGGATATGTGTAATGCAGTCTTTCTTATATGCATATTGTGTTTTAAAAATAAGATACCACGTGAATAGTTCACACATAAAAAAGGAAGTCCTCTATATAAGTTTACAAATATATATAATGGATATTTTGTATGTTTGCTTGTAGATGTGTGGATGTGAAACTAAGTAAATGTATTCATATACACACATATATATATACACATACATATATATACACATATACATATATATATATTTATATACACACATATACATATATATATATATTCAGTGCTGTTCCAGAAGGTAGATTATTACCTACATTTTTCAGACATACTGGAGGTACAAATACACTAATAAACATTTTTCAAAGACATTAATCCATGCATAAAGTCTCTATCAGTTATCTATTTGCTTAGTTTCATCATTTATATTATAGTGGGCCTCATGATGTTAGATATGAATGCAATATGGTCCATTATGTCAGGCCCCAGGTTGTTAAACACTCCCAGTGAGCTGGTAATCTTTTCAGAAAATTGCATTGTCATAATACTTGTCAACCACAAGCAAATATTAAGAACTTACTTCTTCATTGTGCATTGCTAATTGCAGGAAAATTAGTTGAAGGGTTTTGTGACTTACAGAAGCAAAGTCCGTGATCTCTCTGGTATCATAGACACAGTTACATAACAGCCTTAGGAAACAGAGATAGGAAATGTTAATTAAAAATGAATATTTGGATAAGTACTAGAACAATATAAAACAGACATCCAGGAAGCTTTCCATATAGAAACACCAGAGAAGAATGCCATAGAGGTTTGAAAGATTTGGGAAAATATTGGTAAAGTGAGCTGGGAATTAGACATATATTTTTAAAGGAGGAAGGGATATTGATTTGGAATTGGATCAAACATCTACCTTCTTTATGTGATTTAAAGGACTTTTCAAACATTTCTTCTTCAATGATTTGATGAACTTAACAACCACAAAACTAGTTTTCACTATTTCCTGTTAATCCACTGAAGAACTTCATTCTAACTCAACTATCCACATATATATGAGTTTTAAGTTGTTATTAGCTTGTACTAGCAACCATCACCCATAGCTAAATAAATAATTGTACAACTATTTAGATGTCACAATTTACAATATTTTCACTCTTACATTTGAACCTCAATATAATGTGAGTTAAGGAGGACATGGTATATATTTTTTCAATTTTGCAGATGAGAAAAATGAACATGGCATTTTGAATCAGATATACTCGATTTCAAATTCTGGCTTTGTAACTTACCATCAATTTGCATTTCCATGCATTCTTCAGTATTTTTTAAATAAAATGTTTTGAACAGTTAAATTAAATAGGGGCAGTAAAGCTGTTAGTACAGTCTAACAGATTAAGAAATGGTAGTTATTTTGTTTTAAATTTAAAGCTAACATTTTCTCACTCTGTCAAGTTGAATGCTAAATCTCAATCATTCAGGTATTTTAGAATTTTTGTATACTAGACAGCGTATTCATAAATATTCATGCAATTTAACTTTTAAACCCTGAGCTGTATGTTTTGGCACATATTCTATTCCCTATGTAATGACAAAGATATGCGAGTCCCTGTCATTAAGTGGAGTTAGGTGAGGCAGAAAGGAGAAATGACACTGATAAATAATTCCAGGCCATTTCTGTGAACTACAGATGTTTACATCAAGCTGATTAATATTTTCATAGTTCACAATAGATTAATTTATTGTGGGTTGCCACCTCCAGCTCCTTTATAAATCAAATTTTTAAAATTGTATTTAATAAATCACTTTCATTTTCTAAAAATATGTAAAAAATTTAGCTGTCATATTAACATATATTGTGAGTCCACAAAGGAAGATTTTTTGAACTCTAACTCCCATAATACAGAAAGAGATTTCATATATTGAAATACAGACAGCCTTTGAAAACATTAGTACATCATTATTAGATAATAAGTTTAAGGCAGATGTCATCTTTCCATCTTTATCAATCTGATCAAGTTTGTCCAAATATTGGTCAAAAGAGGAATCTGAGTCTATAATCTTATTCCAGTCTCCTGCCCCGACAAAGGTTTAGTTAATTTCTTTAGAGACTTCTGTTGGAGGTACATATTTCTTGTTAACAATCTTCTTTTGTCTCTCTATATATTCTCTTCTCTCACATTTTAAGATTATAGTTTTCATATTATCTTTAAAAATATGAGCAGATTATTCAGAATGATTTTGTAATCAACTAAGTTAATTATTCATTCTTGACCCTAACTAGAAGCAAATCTAAAAACTAAAAATGCTGTTAAATAATTGATTTCCTTTCTTGTTTTAAGCGACTTGTTCAAACTGTGATTGTTAATTTTGCTGGAAATTTCAATTTAATCTCCTCTAAGATAGTATGCAGTTATTTTACTAGTTTCTTCTCTCCCCATCATAAATTTTTAAAACAATTTTCTAAATGTATTATTGATGAACTTTACCTACCTATCTATCTATCCCTTCCCTTCCTCAGGATTTAACTCATTTCTCATCTCCACACTTCTGCTTATTTGTTGTGGACTGAATTGTGTCTTTCTAAAATTCATATGATGTCATATGATGTTCTAACCCCCAATGTAATTGTGGCCATACATAGGACATTTATGAGGTAATTAGTTTAATTAAGTCATTAGGGTAGGACCCTAATCCCACAGGACTTCTGTCTTTATCAAAAGAGAAAAAGATACCGGGTCTCTCTCCATCTACATACAAAAAAGGGGACATATGAAGACACAGAGAGCAGATCATCATCTACAAGGCAGAAAGAGAGGTCTCCCAGAGACCAACCTGTTGGCAACTAGATATCAGACTGCCAGCCTCCAGAATGGTATGGAAATAAGTGTGCCTGTTGTTTAAGCCACCCAACATGTATCTTGTTATAGCAGCCTAAGCAGGCTCATCCTAAGCCACTAATTTCTACCGCCCTTTCAGATTTCTGTGTAAATATCACCTTTTCCAAAGCCCTTTCTATCACATCCATTTTCATCACACCACATTATTAGACTTGCTGCATTTTGATATGTTCTTGCTCATACTGTTTTGGATTTCTGTCACCTGTGACTGATTTAGAAGCTTCTTAAGTTTAGAGACTGTTTCCCACCAATTAGACATCTTTAAGACCTATCACAGGGAGTGGTGAATGTTAGGCTACAAGAAATGTTTGTTGAAGTGCATTTTTGGAGACATATCAGTACCTGGAAGGCTAGCTACCATAAAGATGTCAAACAATTGTACATGTTCAATTTAACTTGAATTGAAATTCTAAAGACCTTTTTTATGTGGTTCTTCCCTGCAGTGAAGTAAAATATCTACCAATGAGATTATTAATTATATTATGCTATATCAACTCAATAGACATTTAAGTGGCCTCTAAAAATAATGATTATGAACTCTGTGTAGCATTGTGGAAACATTATAATAAAATGTATGTGAATTGCATGTAACATAATAGAAACATTATAATAAAAAGGAAAAGACAGTAGGTGAAGTTGCTCATGAACTATGATTCCAAGTGTTAACAGATTGAAACATGAGAATATTTAGAGAATAATAGTTATAACATGGTGTCAATATGAATATTTTCTCCATTTTCCAAATTTCTGTGTTGTTTTCTATTTTCACCATTAAAATATTAAGTTTACTTAAAAAAGCAAGGAAACATGTGAGTAGCATAGATAATATGCATTAGAAGAATATGTGTTAAAAAGGTGAGTCTGTTAGCATGGCAGCCGGACTCGTGGGCATGGGCAACCTGGATGGGGTTAAATCTCATATTTAATGCTTACTAGCTTTATGATCTTGAAGAAGTGATTTGCATGGTATGAGACTTCATCTCCTTGTCCTTTGAATGAGAAATGATATTAACATAATGCCCACCAAAGAACTAAGACTGCTGGAGTATCAGGAGTGCTCTTAAATGCCAGCTAATAATTTCCAATACAGTGTAAACTCTGTGAGGCTAAGGACCTGTGAATTCACTACTATAGATTAGTGCCTGGCATTTGGTAATTTTATAATACAACTTTATTTATAGATAAATGAATGAAAGGGTGAATGTAATGAAGCTAATAGAAAAGACTTCATAGAAAGTCTAGGAATTTTGAAGAAAAGAAGAGCAGGACTTTATACACATATACATGCATATCTATCTATAATTTCATTATATGCCTGATGTTTAAGCAGATAACTAAATAAACATTTTCTGCTTCCTGAAAAGAATTAATCCAATTTCCCTTTAAGTTCTTTCCTGAGTAAAATAGATACTTTTTTCAGAAACTGCTTTAACCCATACCTTGTGGTAATTTACTGTGTCTCTGTTCAGAATGATTTCCTTGTGGTAGGTTAGCTCAGGTTCTAGTAGAATCAGCCATGGTAAATATGTAAAATATAATTACTGTAAGAAAGATGAATAACATTGGTAAGATCATTTAATATTTTTGGAAGAGAAAAAAAGCAGAAACTGCCCAAAGCTTAGAATGCCCCTAGGAAAAAGCTGCATTCCCTGCTTTCAAAATCCTTCTTGCTACTTCTGCTCAGTGATGGCACTGAAATTCACTTATCCCTCTGCACACAGTTTTCTTTTTTCAATCTCAGGTCATATCACATTTACAGTTTACTGTCTTAAAAACATCTGGAGTGCACCCAGTGTATTGATTATCTCTCATATTTAAATTGAAAAATATAATGGACTTGGAAGGGAGTAAACCAAGTGGTGGGCAGTTTTCTCTATCACTTTTTCTGTGTGTAGCACAGCAGATATATCTAAACATTTTCAGGATAAAAGGAGATTCGAGTGAGCCACTCAGTGATATCATAATAAACTTCCTTCCCACACACACATGGGAGTGTAACGCTGACTTAGACATGTTCCAGGAGATAAATCACTCACCCATTCTTTAGGAAATAATTATGAATGGAGTAAGTCAGAGTGTGTCTCCCTGTCCCCTCTCCAGCCCTTATTTATATATTCATACATCTATTGATTCAAAAGGTTAGTCATTCAAATATATATACTATGTATTCATCACACATTTTCTCTATACTAAAGGGCTGTGGAATTTTTGCATTCCAAGAACTTACATTCTAACTGGGAGAGAGACACTCTAAATGAAAGAAAATAAGTAAAGTAATTTCAGAATGCAAAAAATAAAAAAAGTAAAGAAGAAATAAGGGGGAGATATAGAGTGAGGAAGTTTTCATGGCTACTTTAGAGCTAGCATTCTGAATGGCTTCTCTTAGGGAGTTACAGTTCAAGCTGGGGTGTGACAAATGGACACTCAGCCACAACAGGATATTGGGAGAAGAGAGTGTCAGGCTTAATTTCCAAAGAGGATAGTGGCTTGAGGTTTCTAAAGAATTGAAGAAGAAAAGGAAGGAAGGAAGAGGGAGAGAGAGAGAGAAAGAGAGAAAAAGAGGAGAAAATGTTAGTGGGATTGAAGAAAACAATGACAAGTTTTATGGGGTGGATGTGAAGGAATAATATGGGCTCAATTTGGCCATGAAAAAGTCTTAGCTTTTCTGCTAATTGCAATTGATCTTCAGTGGAGCATTTTCTCTAAGGCAGTGATATTATCTATTAGATAATTTCTAAAAAATTTTACACACACACACACACACACACACACACACACACACACTACTCCAACATCTTGTGTCTTATGAAAAAGTTGTCTAGACACAGAGATAGGACACCAGGTACTTAAAGAAGTCAGAGAAAGGTGTCCAAAGGAATCAATGTGAGAACTGAATTGTGAAAGCTTTGAGTTCCAGTCCAGATGAACAAAAGGAAAAAAGCACTTTTTAAGTATTTAAGTATTGGTGAATCAACTGTACACTAACATTTTTTAAACTCTTGATTTTGTCAAAAACAAATATCAGCAAGATGCAACTGAAATTTTTTGACATCCCTGAAGTTTTAAACAATCTAGACATATTTGCTTAAAGTTTGAGTAAAGGTTGGGAGGTTGGCTTCTCAAGTATCTGCATATATTTTATTTACTTCAAATATAAAAATTTCTTGTATACCAGAAACAGAATAGAAAGTGGTTCCTCAAAAATATGTTGGTGTATATTTGTAAAATATCTACCCTTTTTTGGACTATTACACTGTTCTGTACATATTTTAATTTTTCAAGAATTCAGATTTGAGGGGTAGGGTAGAGTTCAGTGGTAGATTGCATGCCTAGCATGCATGAGGTCCTATGTTCAATCCCGGACCTCCATTAAACAAACAAACAAAAAAAAAACAGACCAAATTACCTTGGCCCCTACTCACCTAAAGAAAAGATTGCATTTAAAAAAAGAAATTCAAAATTTACATTGACACTAACAGGGAACTATTATCATGTTCAATTTCCTGTTGAAGAAAATTAGTTTCAGGGAGGCTTCCCCAGCTCATTTCAGATGGCAAATGTCGGGGTAGGACTAGAACTGAGCTCAAGTCCACCGAATTATTGTGCTGTCCCACACAGTTTAAACCATGGCTACTTTCATAGCATGCTTGAGTATTCAGCAATAGAATGTGGGTTTTCCTTTACTGTGTGGCTTACTCTGAAAACAATAAAAGCACATAAAATTATGAAAAAGAGGAAAGAAAACATATACATTGTTTTTTTGTTATTTTTTTAAACTACTCTATATCATTCTCCTCCTCATCCTCTTTTCTACTGTCCTTTCTTACTTAATGGCTTCAATCTTTCTTATATCCCTTCTTCATGTCCTTTTTCCTACTGTGCTTTATTTCTTTGTGGCATAAGCCTTTATTCTTAGATCTACAGTCTTAGAGTACATTTGTAATATATTTTATCTTTTTAAGAGAAAAATATGTAATATATATATATGATCATAGAATAGCAAACTTTATAGGGCTCCTAAATCTATAATTTTATATGAATATTTTGGTCATTTTTAAGCTTATAAGCAAAATCTCCATGTGAAGAGTATGTTTGCAAATACACAGACACCAAGTATAAAATCATATAATTTAGAATTTTTATATATTAAAAGCTACAGAAATAAGCCATAAGCAAAGTGCTTATAATTGTTGGCATGGCAGAGAGAAAGTTATGTAGTTGACATAGCCTCAGAGCATCTGTTATCTGAATAAGAACCGAAAACACTCTTTAAAAGATCCTGGGCACATTAATGGAATCATGATTTCCCCTAAAAGTGAATAAACCTATAGATTAATATTACAGGAAACTGTGTAAGAGGATATAGTAAAATATTTATTCAATGTTATTTTAAAAAATTACTTCTGTTCTACCACCTGAAGACATTCATGTATCAAGAATTTGACTGGAAAGAACAAAGGAAGAAAAAGAAATAAGTAGGAAAAAGGCTTGCAGTCAATTTTCCTAGAAGCAGTACCTTATTCCTGGGCTTGATGCTTTATAAAATACAATTGTCTATGCCTGCTCTTCAAATAGAATCATTTATAAACGTTGTGCAAATCCATATTATAAATTTCATAGCTCCTGCCAAAATTATGGATATTTTCTTACTTTGAAAAACACCTCATTTAATTGTTTTAACTGCAAAATTAATGAAATTCAGAACATCTAAGAAAAATTACAAAACAAATGACTAACATATTTTACAGCACCTCCTAATCAAGAGATGGAATCTGCATCTCAATTCTGTGAATCTGGGCTTGTCTATGACTTGCTTTGACCTAGAGAACCTGACAGAAGTAGTGGTTATCTTTTTAAGTTGTTAAGTTTCCTGGTGTTTCTTTTATTCAACACAAAATAACTGATACAACACTGATCAACAGGAATTGGACAAAATTATTTCGATAAGTTTTCCTTGACAAATTAAATATCAAGTGAGATCTAGATATTAAGTTCATTATTCATGCCTTCTGCCAGAATGTGGCTTTCTTCACCTGTCTAGAAATTCTAGAGACCCTGAACTGCGGTTGCTTCTTTCTTAGAGAGGATGGATGAGAGTGGACTAGCCTGCTTATTGACCTTGTCCTCTGTAAGCCACCTCTGAAGGTAGCTGCTCATCTAAAGGTGGGATTCTGCACTGTTCCTATTTATTATTTTCTCCAGAGCAGAAACTGTGGACCTATGGCTACATGTGATCACAATCCATGGAAGGACACATCACCATGGTCTTTTAAATAGATATAAAATGTCAACAGGCCTGGCTTATTAACACATACAGGTCCTTAACAAAAGCTTAGGTAAAGACTGATCTTTGAGCTTCAAAAAAGAAACAAAGAGCTATTGGAGGTCATCAATGAGAGGATGTGACTTCAGCTGACTCATGAGCTGGACCCACCAATCAGAGGCTCCTCACCCTCTCCTCTGTCCTTGCCATGTACCTTCTGACCACCTCTCCCACAGCTGGAGCTGTTTTCAAGGACACAGCCTTGAGAAAGCAATGTATGATGGAGACCATCTGGAAAGTACATGTGACTGAATCCAGTAAAGGCCTCCAAATAAACTTTTAAGATTCTGGTGGGCAGGTTCAGAAGTCTATTTGTCCCATAGCCACCCAAGACAAACCTCATATGTAACTTCCCATGCTTATTAAACCTGCCACATACCAGTCTGGAGTGGTTTGCCTCTTTCTTCAGTCTCTCTTTGCACTCTATGTATGGGGATCAGTTTTTAAACCAACAAGAGCAGCTTCATTTCTCTAATGTGGCTATTAGCAGAAACCATAGATTGAATAAAGCACATCTGTTTATTACCTCCATCTACCTTAGAGGGTGGAGGAAGAGGGCAAGGGATAAAGGGCTCTTGACTTGAGTCCATGATGTTTGTAGAGAGGAGATTGCTCACTGCTTGGTAGTGAGCTCTTGAGTGCAGTATCTCAGCTTTACTACTTCAGACAAAGGCAGTGATTTTCGTAGGAAATGGGTGACAGCTGCAGCACTGATTCCACCAGGTTTCCAAGGAAGAGAGGCTGAAGGATTATGTTTTTAAGTGGCTAGGTGGGTTGCTCAGAGTTTTTTTGGTTTTTTTTTTTAAGCAGTAGGTCTCCACCTGGAGTAATTCTCCCCTGGGACATTTGGTAAGATCTGGAAAGATTTTTGATTGTCATACTAGGAGTGAAATGCTATTGCGATCTCATATAAGATGCTGCTAAATGTCATAAAATGTACAAGTCAGCATCCCTCCTCACTCCCCCCCACCACAGACACACACACAAGCACAATCCCATCCAAAATGGCAATAATGCCAAAGTCCAGAAACCCTGGTCTAGAGGAGCCAGGCCTTCCTTACCAGATCAGGAACATGCAGATGGTTTTTGCTGTCAGTCTTTCAAATTGTGTAATGAAATCCCAATGACACTTCTATAATTGAAACAGAATGGTTTGTGCTTAAATTTACACTACTCTATTATAACAAAATAATGTTATCCTATTTAAAATTTACAGGGAACAGATTTCAAATGATTTAGGGAAGAATCTGTTATTCAAAGGGAAAAAATAGGCCCAGGTCCCAAGTGTGGGATTCCATGAAAAAACTTACATTATACATTTACCATTTACTATAATAAACCCTCCCTTATTATACAATTTTAGTTTTATAAAGAAGCTTTCATGTACCTTGTTATTAACAATAGCCCCAAATCACTGCTTAAAAAACTCATCTGTTACCCAAGTTGTAAATGAATCATTTCCTTGTGATGTCAGGAATCTTGGGGCCCATAAAAGGAATTTTTTTAGTGTCTATCAGAGTACACTACAAAACAAATATCATTAAGCATATGGAAAGAAATATAAAGTTCTTGCTTTTTGAGAAGAATTAGAAAAAAACACTTATTTAATAAGATCCTCACACTGAACTTTATACTAAGTTATGTGTAGCCTAATTGGATTAAATTTAAGCCTTTTTTAAGTTGTAATTTAAATTATGCTTTTATGATAACTTTTTTAAAAATCTATTTATGTGTATTTCTGAAATTTATTTGGATGGGCATTTAATTATATCATATTTACTCCTCTCGTTCTTTCTAAAATAGAATCTAGAATAGATTGAGTGTTGTTTATCATCTGAAAGTTAAAACTCAAACTATAGATGATTTTTAGCTCCTTACGCTGTTCATTTTTTTCTCCATTGTGAACTGGGAAAATGCTGTAGTTATTTAGAAATCTTTTCCATTGTCTTCTGGAAAGAGCGAAAAGAAACAGAAATGGGATAGGAGAAATTAGCCTAAAGCATAGACTTTAAGAAGAAATAAATGTGAAAGCTGTTATTGCAGTTTTGCAGTTGGATAACTACTGTATGAAGTGACAGAAAACCAATATTAATAGAAGTTTTATACCATTACATGCATACTTAATTTTTTTCTTTAAATTCTTGGTTTTGCTTTTGTTACTTACAGATCAAAATTTAAAATGAGTGCTTTTTGTTATTTTTTCTTCTCCATGAAAGTCATTTTGATAATTAGTCCATTTATTACTGTGTTCCTTGATTTTAAGTTGTTTCTGCTTCTTCATTATCTTGATTACATTATCTTATACAGTGACACAAAAAACTGCTGTTACCCCTTTTATTCACTGATTGATAAGGCAGTGAATATAGTTAGCAGAAATTTTGTAAAAACTGAAGTGTCTCATGTATGTGGAAGAATTTAATTTTATTTTTCTTGAATCTATATCCTGACATTGATGCTGTCATTCAAAACTGCTTTAAGCATTGCTTTCTAAATTCTTACATTTATTCAACAAATATTGACTACATATAACACATCAGAATGTCCTTAGACAAAGGGATATAATGTTTAAAACAAAATATGCTTCCCTCCATGAAGCTTGTATTATAGCATCCTCTATCCTTCTGATTATGGTGTTTCCCTTGATTCTTTCTCAATCTATGCATTCAACTTTTTAACAAATATTTATTGTGTTCTTATGTGCTTGGTTTTGTTCTGCATATTTGGTACATAATGGTGAGATGATTACTATCTTCGTGTTTTTTAAATTAGAATGGGGAAATGAATATTATATAATAAAGGCAGACCTGAATACAAAATAATGAGATTTTAAGCACTAAGAAAGAGACAAATTCTCTGTAAGAAAACAATCAGGGTAGCAGATTCTTGTATAGAATATGTAGCCCAGTATTGTCCTTAAAAGAAGTAAATCAACCTGAGAGCTGAGTAAAGAGAAGGATATAGCCATGCCCAAAAATTCAAATTCATGTTTTTCTGATAGAATATTATCACATTTAAGTACTGAGATGGGTAAAAGTCACAGTCTTCAGTACACCAGAGTCCAGTGCAACTGAAATTCAGTGAATAAAAGGAGAGAAAGAAAGATATTAGAAGATGCTGGGTGGTGGCCATGATTTTGAAGATCAAGAAGGTGTTTTTTGGAAATATAATTATCAGGAATTGGTGATATTTTTTATGTGAGGACTAAGGAATACAGAAGTATCAAGGATGACCCCTAAACCTGAGCTTAAGCAGCAAAACAGGGGACATAGTTTATGGAAGGAATGAGATGAGTTTGCA
Organism: Vicugna pacos; assembly: GCF_048564905.1. Classification (NCBI taxonomy): domain Eukaryota; kingdom Metazoa; phylum Chordata; class Mammalia; order Artiodactyla; family Camelidae; genus Vicugna; species Vicugna pacos. The sequence goes on along the minus strand of NC_133021.1, from coordinate 4,537,401 downwards.
AAATGTGTTAGAGACACCTTTTCTGGCACTAAAGCAGAGATGTCAGGTGGAAAGCTGAGTATAGGTCAAACTTCAGAGGAGGTGATCAGATTGAAGTTAGAGGTATAATGAGAGATGTCTTGGGCTGATAGTATAAGTCATAAAAACAGGTTCCCCAAAGAGTGTCTAGAAAAGATACTTCCAGTATAGATTCAATAGTAAGGTTTGAGTAGAGGAATAAAATCTGGGAGCATGCACTAGGAAATGGAGATATGGAAAAAATAGAACAAAGCTTTGACTTCTAGGGGATTAAGGTCAAGCTGAAGAGATAAACAAGTATCTGAATAGTTATATGATAAAGGTATGTACTAGCTACTAAGGGAGCACAATGGAAGAAACATTTAACTCTACTGAGGGTAGTTCAGAGGAGAGTTACAGTAGGATAATATGGAGCAATTCTGAAAAATCTTCAAAATAAATAACAAGCTAATAGGAAACAGGCAAGAACATTCTGAGCAAAGATTTGAGATTAAAAAAATTTAAAGCATTTGAACAATTGTAAATAGTTCAGCTTAATTACATGGTTATAGCTTGTTTCACAATTCAAGATTTAGCTTAACCTTCACTGATGTACCTTTTCACCTTTATTTTACATTCCTGTAGTAATTAACAAATCATATTGCTTTTGCCCTCTCATTGTCTGTATTAATATTTTCTCTCCTGACTTGTCTTTAATCTGTACAGTAAAAAGAGGAGCATAATTCCTTCTTATAAGCAAATGCTCATGCAGTTCTATGGAAACATCAGATGGTCTACAAATGTATCATTTTCTAAACAACTGTATTCTTGTCCCTTTGTCCTTGGCAGAGATGGAGGTAAAACTTTTAATTAGTATGAAAACCAAAATAACTGTATCCAAAATATTACAACATATCATTCTAGCCTATCTGTGATGCCCTGATGTAAGTAAAACAATTCAGTGATCTGAAATTAACCTGTAATTATAGTGTTGAGAATTAATCAGTACAATTTAGGTTTCATTAAATTCAAACACACTCAAAATTGAATCAATTTATTAAGCTTATTTATTTCCCAGTCCCCAACAGACACAATGATACCAACATATAACAAGTTCAGATATATAAACAGCTTCACTATTCCACTTACAGAAGTGAGACTACAACTTCCCAACTAGAATAAGGTACACTCTAAACGCAAATTAAAAGCAAGACAAGACACTCTAAATTGGAGATCTGCTTGCTGTTGGTGAGAATGCCTTGAAATATTGTTCTTGATCTATATGCAAAATTATAGGGACACACACTTGTCAAAAGAGAATACAAAGTTCAATCTAACCAATCCATCTTGTGCAGATTTTCCCTTCATTCAGTGCAAGTTTAAAATGTATAAATTATTTTGATCAGAATTCATCAATAAAATCTTAACTCAAAAACAAATACAACAGAAGTGTCTTGTTCACACAATGCCTGTGTGTCTTTGAAAAAAGAAAACTACCTGGAAGCAATCCTCTCTGTACCTCTCTGCCAATTTTTGATTAACAGATTCCCTCATCTTGACTTGGAGCAACTCTCTTAGAACCATAAATTGTGAAAATGAATTGCACATTAAAGGTTCTGGCTCCCGATGACCTTGAGTTTTCCAAATAATGTTTTTCAAGACATTTAACTAAATGCAACTATTGTGTAAGGAGATGGTAGTTGTCAATATGAACACTTCAATAGAGTAGAAGTAGTCATGTTGAATTTTTTGTATTCAATTATTCATTCTATGTTATATGATAACACATAATCTATCAATTATTTGTTAACTATCACAATTAAATTTGTCAGAATTTTTGGTAAAGCCACTACCAAAAACAGCAATGACTAAACATGCTTTTATAAGGATCAAGCAACCAATGCAGTTTAACACATGATCCATTAGAACCTCTCTTATCAAATCCTGGAGTTCTTTGACAGGTGGAAAAATGTAAATACTGTATACATTACAGAAGCGATCTTACAAAATTCTATCAATAAATATCCACAAAACTATTGCATGTCACTGTTAAAATTCAATTTCACTATTCTGTTGAAAAAATTCCATTGGTTACATATCTCATTTAAGTGTTGGAAAGAATACTCAGTGACTTCTAAGAAATGATGGACAATCTGAATTAAATAGCTAATTAACTTAAAATCAAATCTATAAGTTGCATATTTGATAAAAGTAATCTATATGTGTGCTTATCACACTAATATAATGTGGAATAAGATGGCTATAATTGTGGATGACTGGATCTACAGAGGTAGTAAAATGGTCCTGCTAGCTAGTAAATCTGATTATTAGATTCAGGAAGGAATAAGAAGAAAGTAGGGAAGAGAGGGAGAGAGGAAGATGAGAGGGAATTAAAGAGAAAAAGAAGGGAAGGAAGGAACGATTTGTAGTCAAACTGTTACATGTCAGGCCCTAAAATAAATTCTTTCCTTAATTCTCCAACACTGGTTCTATTGTACCCAGAAGTTATTTTAGCTTTTTTTCCCCAAGGTGAAAACATCAAGGTTTAAGAATATTAAATAAACTTTCTGTGAACACATAAATAATGAAGGAAGAAACAGGACTTTAAACTATTGACTTTTTATTATATCTGGACAACAAAAGTTACTTAAACATAGACTGATTAAACAAATATTTACTACTATTTATTTTTATCATTTACCCACTTTCCTGTAACTATGATAATCACCAGCAAAAACTCAGGATGTAATGTCTCTTTATTTCACCATTGTAACAGTAGAAATAGAAAAAATATTTCCTATACAAAACATTTGATTTTAAGATATTTTTTACTCAGCATGCTGAAGATAAATTCAATTAATGGTAGTTAAAATTAATCAGCAAGAAATTGAATGGGACAAAGGGCCTAATTTTTCCTTAAAATATTTTTTTCACAGTCTGTTCTAGATGTCATTTTTTTATGACGTCTTGCTGGGATATCTCTTAATAATAAAAATAATTACTTTTTTGAGATACACTTTTGAAAGGTTGTGATAATATAATGCAAATAGAATTATTCCTGTTTTACTAAACTTGCATAAATGCAAATTCTGAAACACAAGCATAAGGTCAGCTTTGTTTCTCAGTACAAAACTAAACTATGCTAAATTAAACTATGCTAAAGGGAAGTGCTTGGCTAAGAGAGTTTGGGCATCTCAATAAATGACCATCATTTATGCAGTTTGCTCATTCCCCTGCAATGATTTTGCATGTTAAATAAAAATTGATATGAGTGAAAGGATATGAAATCTCTACCAACAAATTAGAAAGAAAAAATAACACACTAACTTAAAATATACTTCAGCTACCTGTCATGAGCAAATTTTAAAAAGCCTTAATGGAAAGAAGTGCAGTACATGGCAATATCAGTACTTGCTTCTATAGATGATTCAGCTTATTTGAGTCTTAAAAAGGACTTAGAAATATTTGTATCTTCATATCTGAATGTTATGTGGTTTTCCTGTGGGATAAGGTGAATTATTTCCATTTAATAACTTTAGAAACAAAAGATAGGATATTTCCATATTAAATTTTAGATGTTGGTATTTAAAATAGCACCTTTGGCCATAGCTTGACCTCATATTTTGTTTCTCCTTATTTTATATTAATCTTAAATCATCATTTGCAAAATTTTGTGCATGTTATTTCTTGTGAATAATTAAAATGGGTCAAACCAAGGAATTGTATTTGACTTCTTTAGGGCAGAAAACGGGGAGAAAAAGTTAAGAAATTCTACCATTTTACTAGAGATTGCTCTGCAAGGCTGACTGCAGGGGACTTTCAACTGCTTACCCATGCAAGGGTTTATCAGTAAACTGACAATTTCAACTGTCTGTATTTACAAGTTCTTGCTGTTCAACGTCAATAAACCCATCGACTGAATTCATGCATTTCAGCCACACAGCCAAGCACTGACTGCAACTGCAAGGAATGCCTTTGAAAAATTGAGATCAAAGATTGAAAACTTGCACTTTTAAGTGTAGATCCATTCACATTCTTTAAGACTCTTTAGGGAAGCTCAGCAGTGGACAGTCATATAACTGCTATGCACTTACACTTGGTGTTATTTGTTAAGAAAATGTATGGCAATTAGAAACCAGAAAAGGGATTGACAAGATGACAGAGTAGAAGGACACATGGCCCACCCTGTCTCATGAACACACCAAAAATTATATACAAATACAGAACAATTCACACAGAATAACTCCTGAAATTTGACATAATTTCTCTTACTTTGGAAATACAAGGAAAGCCCCACAAAACCAGGTAGAGGAAAAAAGAAGAAAGAAAAAGGAAATTGGTGCATGATATTCTTCACAGAAAGAGAGCAGCATAGAAAGAAAAGTGCCCTCACCCTGGGAAGCTCCCTCTCCTGCAAGGAGATCCACAGGGACAGAACAGGAGCTTCAGAGGTTCAGAGGAGGCAGCAACAGCTGCTTAGCAGAAAGAACTAAGAGAAACCAGCAGTGAGAGTCACTTTGAATCCTAGCCTAAGATGCATGCCAGTGGGGACAGGCTGGGCTGGGATGCTGGAACTCAGGCTTCCATGGATGATCCTGGGGAGAGGACTGGGTTTGACTGCACACAGGCAGCCTCAGGAGCCTGGAGTGTGGTGCGGGCTGTGGCTAGAAGAGAGTGCAAATCAATCTGGGTCCCTCCATAGAAAGCACCATTTCATGTGGGATGAGGGGTGCATTGCAACCTTCATAGCTGCCATCTCTACTAGTGCACAGGGTGTTGCTCTGCACCAATGTTGATGAGCATTCTTGTGAGAAGAGAGGCGGGGTTCAGTCACAGCCATCTTCTCAGCATGCTCTGGAGGATTACAACTGCTGGTGCTCGTCTTCTGGGCAGAGGAGGGGCTGAAACATAAACCATTACTCAGGGGCCCTGCAACATCACAGGCAAGACTGTCATTCTAGTCCCAGGCAGAGGTGGTGGATTTGCTCTCCTGGTGCCTTTGTGGAACTGTGCCTCTAAGACAAATGAGTGGAGATTTGGTGCACATTGGGGATGTGTTTGGCATCAACCGTAGGTCTGTGTACCCTGTTTTTGATTTGTGGTTACCCTGTTTTTTAATTATGTTAGCCCAGTAGTATATCTATTTGCTTTAGAGTGGTAGTCATAAAGGCTCTAACACATCCTATGAAGAATGCAAAGAAAATTTACATTTGGTTTCACTGGGAAATTCTACCAAACATACAAAGAAGAAGTCCTATTGATCCTTCTCAAACTCTTCCAAAAGATGGAAGAGGAGGGAATACTACCAAACTCATTCTACAAAGATACCATCACACCAATATCAAAACCACGTAAATATACTACCAAAAAAGAAAATTATAGGCCAATATCATTGATGAACATAGATGCAAAAATCCCTCACAAAATATTAGCAGACTCCAATGACACATAAAAAGATCATACACAATGATCAAGTTGGATTCATCACAGGGATGGTTCAATATACACAAATCAAACAATGTGATACACCACATCAACGAAAGAAAGGACAAAAATCACATGATCATCTCAATATATGCAGAAAAAGCATTTGATAAAATTCAAAAATCATTTATGATAAAAATTCTTACCTAAGTGGGCATAGAAGGAACATATCTCAACATAATGAAAGCTATTTATAACAAACCCACAGCCAGCATAATACTCAACAGTGAAAAGGTGAAAACCTTCCCTCTAAAATCTGGAACAAGACAAAGATGCCCATTCTCATCACTTTTATTCAACAGAGTAGTGGAAGTACTGGCCACAGCAATTAGACAAGAAAAAGAAATAAAAGGAATCTAAATTCAAAGAGAAGAAGTAAAATTGTCACTAAATGTGGATTACATGATACATTATATAGAAAACCTTAAAGGCTCTACACTAAAACTAATAAAGCTGATAAAAAATTTGGCAAGGTAGCAGGATACAAGATTAACATAGACAAGTCAGTTGCATTTCTTCACACTAACAATGAAATATCAGAAAAGGAAAATAAAGAAACAATCTCTTTTAAAATCTCATCCAATTAAAAAAAATTCTTAGGAATAAATCTGACCAAGGAGGGGAATGATTTTTATCAGGAGAACTAGAAAACATTAATTAAAGGAATTAAAGATAACTCAAAGAAATAGAAAGATATCCCATGTTCTTGGATTGGAGGAATTAATATTGTTAAAATGGTCACACTACCAAAAGCAATCATTAAAAAGTCCATGAATGATAAACGCAAGAGAGAGTGTGGAGAAAAGGGAGCCTTTACACACTGCTGGTGAGAATGTAGTTTGGTACAGCTATTATGGAAAACAGTATGGAGATTCCTTAACAAAAACTAAAAATAAAGTTACAATATTTTCCAGCAATCCCACTCCTGGGCATATATCTGGAGATAACTCTAATTCAAAAAGATACATGCACCCCAGTGTTCATAGCAGCACTATATACAGGTAGCCAAGACATGGAAGAAGCCTAAGTGTCCATTGGCAGATGGCTGGATAAAGAAACTGTGGAATATTTATACAATGGAAAACTACTCAGCCATAAAAAGAATAAAAGAATGTCATTTGCAGCAATATGGATGGACCTGGAGGTTATCATTCTAAGTGAAGTAAGCCAGAAAGAAAAAAAAAATTATACGTGATATCACTCATATGTGGAATCTAAAACAAATTAAAAATAAAGACACAAATGAACTTCTTTACAAAGCAGAAATAGACTCACAGACATAGAAAGTAAACTTATGGTTACTAGGGTGAAAGGAGGTGGGAATGAATAAATTAGGAGTTTGTAGATATATGTACTATTATATATATAATAGATAAGCAACAAGCTTCTTCTCTATAGCACAGGGAAGTATATTCAGTATTTTGTAGCAACCTAAAATGAAAAATAATATGAAAACAAATATATGTATGAATACATATATGACAGAAACATTATGCTGTGCACCAGAAATTGACACAACTTTGTAAACTGACTTTACTTCAGTTGAAAGAAAGAAGAAAGAAAGAAAGAAACAAACAAACAAACAAACTAAAAAATTTAAAAGGGAAAAAGAAGGCCAACAAAAATAATAAACAAAAAGAGGAAAATTGGATTGGATTTTTTCAAAGTACCCCTTTATCTTATTATTTATAATTTAGTCAGTCCTCTATTTAACCATATATCAGTTGGTTATTGCCCCTGACCGTCACTGACCTACTTTCTCTCTCTATCGTCCTACTTATTCCAAACATTTCATATAAATGGAATCCAATATATGGCTTTTTGTGTATGACTCCTTTCACTTAGCATAATCAGAACTTCATTCTTTTTATGGCCAAATAATGTTGTATTGTATGGATATACCACATTTTATTTACCCAATTTCTTATTGATAGACTTTGGCTTGTTTTCATTTTGGGGCTATCATGCATATTGATGCTGTGAATATTTGTGTACAAATTTTTGAACGTATTTTTAAAATTTTCTTGGGCATAACAGTGGAGTTGCTGGATCATATGATAATTCTTTCTTTAACTTTTTGAAGAACCAGCTGCCTTACAAATTGGCTTCACTATTTTACATCCCCCTGACTCAAAGCAATGTATAGTGTTTCCAATTTCTTCACATTCTTTCCTGTTATTGCTTGTATTTTTTTTTTAATGATAGCCATCCTGGTAGGTGTGAAGTGGTACCTAAAATTGTATTAACTTTCTTAGCATTTACAAACTAAGTGATATATGGGTAGATATGAAACTAGATTCATAGGGACATAATTAGATACATGATAGAAGAAGGTGTACAGGAATATCTCAAAGATATTGCATGTTCAATTCCAGACAACTACAATAAAGCACATATCACAGTAAAATGAGCCACATAATTTTTTTGGTTTCCAAGTGCATATAAAATTTATGTTATACTACACTGTAGTCTATTTAGCTTGCAATAGTATTATATCTAAAAAGCAATACACATATCTTAATTAAAAATACTTTAAAATCTGTTAGCCATCATCTGAGACTTCAGTGAGTCATAATTTTTTTACTGGTGGAGTGTCTTGCCTCGATGCTGGCAGATCAGTCTAGCAGTTGCTGAAAGTTGAGATGTCTGGCAATTTCTTAAAATAACAATAAATAATAATTGATAGTGAAATATTGATTGATTCCTCTTTCACTTGAACACTTAGAGGCCACTGTAGGTTTATCAACTCATCTAATTTAAATATTATTGTGTCTCAGGGAATAGTGAGGCCCAAGAAAAGAAAGAGAGAGGGGGGAACAGTCAAGTCAATGGAGTAGTCAGAACACACACATCATCTGTGAATCTGGTTTACATCTCATGTGGGTGGGGTTCATGGCACCCTGAAACAATTACAATAGTAACATCAAAGACCACAGGTCACCATAACAAATATAATAACAATGAAATAGTTTGAAATACTGATAAAATTACCAAAGTGTGACAGAGAGATACAATGTGGAAAAATGGCAGTGATAGACTTCCAGAGACCAGGTTGCCATAAACTTTCAACTTGTAAGGAAAAAACTCAATATCTGCAAAGTACTGTTAAGTGAAGCACAATAAAATAAGATATACCTGTATATAGAAACTTCCAAACAAATTATGCAAATTCATGTTTTTTTTCTGAGAAAAAGCATAGTCACAAGGTCAGATACTCTTTTGTGAGAGGAATGACACTTTTGGAGTCACCGGCATTGACTGCTTTTTGAAGGATGAACACTATTCACACAGAGTGAGAAGAGAGAGAAAACTCTTCAAATAGAATATTTAAAGTAACATTTTGGGAAGGCAAAGTGTACAGGGTATCATTGTGAAACACTGGGTAGATCTACTTTGCTTGAGCAGACAGTTTTACAATTGAAGAAAATAAACCTGGAAAAACATATAGCCATTACAACTAAAATAAGGCAACATAAATAATTAGAGTAATTACATACTTTCAATATTTTGAAACAATGCAAGATGATGATATGTTTAAGTGGCATCATGAGTGAAACATCATAATTAACATGACTGTGCACTGAAATTTTCAAAAGAGTTTCAGAAAGGGATAGTATTTGGATGGACATAGACACATCCCAGGTTGGTCCAATAGCAGAAGGAACGATTGAGAATTAGATAAGAGATGGACAAAGCTGTGCCTGCTATTCATTTCTCCCCACAAGCCTTGTGCTGTAACATGATATTCCACTGAGGGACCCTAGAGCTAAGGTTGCTTCTGATCTCCATGTATTTCTATTCTTTTGAACCCAATTTGGCTACTAGTTACATTATGTTTATAAAAACAAAGTGTTTTATGTGAGGATATTAATTAGCTATGTCAGCACTGGACTGCACCCTGCAGGTCTACAAGCCCTGTACTTGCCCAGCTTCAAGACCTGAGAAAAAGCCCAGAGTCAGCAACAGAGATAATCAATAGTTTAATGATTGGGGTGATCTTGCACATCTGAAGCAAAGTCCTGGAGCAAAATCCTGCCATGTGTGGGAGCTGGAGGGCAGGACATGATGGCAGTCTTTGCTCCTGGTGGGGAAGAAAAGTTTACCAGTTATAGGGGAGTTGATGTCAGGTTGGCTCATTGGTTACCAGGGTAATCAGCAGAGGGTCATGCCTCTTACCACCCCTATGATAAGCATAGTGGTGAGTTCCGCTCTAAATCTAGAACAGTCATTAGCTGGGGCCTGGGGCAAATATGAAGGAAGATCAGTCATGTGAGTTGTGTGTAGGTGAAGCAGGCACCAGTCAAGCAGGAGATGTATAGAGAGCAGCCATCTTGAGTTGCCTGACCATACAGCCATCATCAGAGGTACATGTTATTTATTGACTGAAAATAAAGAATCACGGAGTAGTGACATCAGAATTCCCATGCTCTCTTAAGGTTATAATTGCTTGTTTTCACTGTATGGGCAGAACCCTTGCCCCCAAGTTTCTGTTGAAACTCATGTTTCAGGGAAGTGTCTTCCAGAATAATGTTCCTTGTATACAGGAGATGGAACTGGAAATTAAGAGAATGGTTAGGATATTAGAAAGCTAGACAAAATGATGACAAAGGGATGGCTATCCATTCAGAGGAGAACATGAGAAAAGAGAGGGGAGAATGGCAATCTGATAGTGGACACTTAAAATAACCAACGTCAGAAAACAACCTTTGGGAGGACATTTTACTTTTCAATAGTAGGAGATCACCAATAAGGAAATCATAAAGTTGGCTTGGAATGTGTGCCATCATCCTAAATAGTCTTAAGACATGTGATGTGATATGTCGAGTTCTCTGGTGAGTGGAGTGATTAAGCTGTAATGACAGCTCCACAGGGCACAATGTCAGGAAACAGTCCTGTTGCTTTTCTGTTAAGGAGGGCAGTAGGGTGGAGGTGGGATTCCATTTTCAAGTTCCTTCAATATGCTGGTCCTCAAGCCAGCTCATATGTATCCGGGGCAGCTGAAAAGAAGAAGGATGAAGAAGGGCATTGAAACCCTTTAAAATTGTACTCAAAGAACAAGTAACACTTACTTTTATATGTGGCTGACTACAATTTAGTCACTAAATCTAGCTACAAGTCATGCTGGGAAATGTTCCCAGATAAGAACAACTATCATTTCTACCCAGGAAAGGAGCAGCAGACATTGAATGATAGAAAACTGGCAGTCTGGCCCACAACTCCTTTAACAAAGAATCAGTGTAAATCCTCTTATAAACCTGTAGTTTTATGACTCTCAACCCTTGTCTCACAGAAAAGAAAAGTGAGTTTGAGAATCAAGAGTAAGCATTTGTGTCCTGCCTTCCTCTGCTCTAACGTCACTTGCTCTCAGTAAGTCAGCTGCTCATTCAGAGGAGAAACTATCAGATGCCAAAAGCAAAATTGATCTATTGTGAAAGAGATGAACTGTTATAAAGATACTTTAGACATTTCTCAGTCCTCGACACTGAAGGCCTTCAGGATGTTATGAGATTGTTATAATTATTTTTGGTTCCTTTAAGCCTGTGCTTAGAGCATGGGACAGGTAGTTGTATTTTATTTTAAATATATTTGGATGATACTATTCATTGAGTAAATTTTGCTCAGACTTAATGCATATGAAGATCTGTGTTAGTCCTGATAATTACTTTAGGAGAGAACAAAATATACATAAAATTGTGATGTGTTAAAGACCCCAGGCACCCATAGTACAATGAGAAGATGACAAGTATTTCAACAACCAGCATGAACAGCTTTACCACACATACACATGCCACATATAGAATATGTTATGTTATACATGCTATAACATATATGCTACATATTATATTATACTATAATGTATTATACTATACACTTTACTGTACAGGTGAGTAATACATTCTTCCCATTTTCCAGGAGATAAATCCTTAGTAATTTGCATTCAAAGGGAAAGTAGAAGAAGAAATGTTTCCACTTGTTTCGGGAAAGAGACAACATGTAAATATACTCAATCAATAAGGCAAATGAGTTTAGGGTACTTGTATTTTTATGTGTTCCTCAATACATGTACTTTCTTGTAGAAGTGTACTTGAGCATTTTGATCACTAACATGTACACATCATGAAGATGCTGGGTGAAGATGAGTGTTTCAATAGGAAACTCCATAGCATATTCAACTGCAGAATTCTGCCACTGGCTAGAATGACAGATTCAGTGTAAATGTCTAAGTACAGCACTAAGAAGATTTAAGTTTCCCTTTTGTATGTGAAACACTGAGGTCATGCTCCTTACATGCAGCTTGCTTGCGGGGTAATTGGAGTAGGTGATCAGGGCAATCACACTACCTGTGGATGGCTGGAGGGGATGGTGGGCACAGAATGCTCTGGAATATGACACGATAGATTTCTACTCCTCTTACAATGTGTACCCCCCCCAAAAATAAGCTACTTTTTAGTATTTTATATATATAATATGTCTCCTTAGATATTTAGTTTAATTCAATGAAGCTATTGGATAAATTATGCAGTCTTATAGTCTGTCAGACAACCTGATGTTACAGGTAAATAGAATATAAATTTAACACATTTTAATTCGCTGTATAGAAAAGAGCACTTTAAGATGAGAAAATTCACAATTTCAAAATTTTCATATCAATCTTTAAAGGGCACTATCTGCTTTATTTTGGGGAAGCAAACACCGAGGGCTTTTGTGATTGAAACAACATTGTGGTTTACCATTTTCTCAATGGCATCATAGTCATTACTCACATCTAATTTAATCAATCCATCTTATTAGTGTTTTCTGATTTTAAAAAGGATATAAAATTACATTTTATTGAATTATAAATGTGAGTATAATAGCTATTAATATTTCCTGTGGGTTGATGTCCATGCACCAGAATGCAATTGTACTATTTTATTAAATTCAAAAATATTTCTGTTTTGCTGCCCATTTGGTTTGCACATTCTGTGTCTTGAGTGATGTTCACAAAGTTTTCTTAAGATTTGTTTCTGCCATTGCCACAATACAACACATTTTTATAGTAATACATTCCCTTAGGATTTTAAGACAAATGTTGTACTATTTTGGAAAGATGGTTATGTTTCTAACAATCCTTCTTATACTCTGGCAATCAGAGGAAGTCAAATTCTGCATTTTCTAAATGTTTATAAAAGCTTTATAGCTAGACAGAATAAAATGATGCTGACAATATAAAAATATTATATGTGTATATTATACACATAAAATATTTTGATAAAAGTGCATTTAGACAACATTATAATATTTAACTTTCATAACATTCTGGTACAGGAATGCTATTATCTACAATTGAAGAGAAGTGAGTCCGAGAGAGGTCAGTAAACATGTTCAAAGTTGCACAGTTTAGATTTCAGATCCAGAACCACACAGTGAATCTTGTGACTCAAAATCTCTTACTCATTCTGCTAGACCATGCTACTTCCAGAAATAGATCCAGGCAGCCCAGGTCTATCTCCACAGAATACTTTCTCAAAAGAAATTTCAAGGTAGGCCAAATTAAACAAAAAAATGAACATCTATCTTTTTCTCATATTTAATTCAAGATCAATCTCCCTCTTCTAACCGTGTCTTTATATTTGACTTTCACTTCAAATCCAAGTGCCTTTTTAAATGAGTTTAAATTTATTGTCTCTAGTTTATGTTTTAAACTAAGTAAATGATTTTCAACATCAGCCTATACCACCAATTGAAATTGGTTAGTAAAAATGACTTTCCTTGTGATCATATTTTTTAAATTTTGTTTTGATGGGGGAGGTATTTATTTATTTGTTTATCTATCTATCTATTTATCATTTGTTTGTTTGTTTGTGTCTTTAAATGAAGATACTGGGAATTGAACCCAGGATCCTGTGTATACTGAGCATGCACTCTACCACTGAGCAAGAATTTTGTTATAGAATGAACTGTGTCCCTGTATAATTTGTATGCTGAAGTCTAAAATTTGGCTGCCTCAGAATGTGACCTTATATGGAATAGAGCTGTTGATGGTGTGATTAGTGAAGATGAAATCATGCTGGACTAGTGTGGGCCTCTAACCTAATATGACCGGAGTCCCTGTGAAAAGGGAATATTAGAGCATGGATACACATGGACACAGGGACAATGCCATGTGAAAATGAAGGTAGAGATTGGGTCAATGCTACTTCACACCAAGGAATGCTAAGGACTGCCAGAAAACCACCAGAAACTAGGGGAGAAACCCTAGAAGGAATCAGCCCCACTAAAACCTAGATCTCAGACTTTTAGCATCCTAATCAATAAATTGCTGCTTAAGCCACTTAGTTTGTGGTATTTTGCAGACCTCATCGGTTAATATATAGCCTTTTCTTTTCTTTATCAAATCCACTATTCTTTCCAGGCTTTTTCATCTTTATTATGATTCTTTAAGAGTCTCTAAAAAATTTGAATTTACCATCCCCTATAATGCCTAAAATGCTGGTCTTCTTGAGGATCGTCCTTTATATACAGTTTTAGAATAATACCAAAATCTGTGGTTTAAACTAGTACTCATTTATATACCGAAATTGCATATGCCTTCTAAAATCAGGCACAGATTACCCAACATATCTTAAACTGAATTCACTACACTTGGTGCATTTCCCTATCTTCTTATCTCTTCCCCACTCTCTCTATTGTTGTAAGTCACTCCTTTGACTCAGTTACTCCAGCAAGAATCTTGAATGAAGGTCAATCTATATTTGTCAACTTCATGTCCTAATTTTAAATAGTACATAAGCCCATCAATTCTATCTCCTTAAAAATTCTTCAATAAATCCAGCTTTTTATAACACTTTACATTCTCTCCTGGTCAACTACAGTACTTTCCTACCTAGCAATTCTGACTTCTGCCTTATGTACTTCCCCCAATTCATTGCTTGAAAGTTGTTCTGTTTAAAGACCCATTCTGTTCTGAAAGATATAACAGAGTGTATTGTGACTTTTTAATTTTATTTTTCATTTAACTCAGGAATAATTGACAAATAAATTGAAATTGTGATTCTTAATACACATTAATGAGAATAACAGTTTTTAGATGCAGTTCATTTATGCAAAAATCTATCTATTTTTAGCATCTAGGTTTCTTTAATCTTAATGCATTTTGATTTCCATTCTTTGTAATGATGAAACATTGCAGATTTAAATAAATTTACATCAGTGTTTTTATTATCTCCTAAGTTTAAAACACCATAATCAAAGCCTCTTTTTCCCTGTCTACTTCACATTCAAACCTCCTGCCCCTCCCCAAACACATGCATACACACACACACACACACACACACACACACACACACACACACACACAAAGTCATCACTCTCTCTTTTTTTCTCATTTGTGTCAGCAACATGCCATGGATATAGCAAACATATTTCTTGGTTGGTTTTTTGTGAGTCTAAATGAGGTTCTTGTGCATCTGTAGGTGATTAAAAGAGAATTTTTGATTTCATAGAAAAAGTGGTAAAATGATTTGGAAAGTCTTTTAAAATAGCATTTCTAAACTTCAAGTGGAATTTTGACATTTTGGCATTTAGCATTTTAAGTTTTATCCATTTATTAAGCAATTTTATGTGTTTTTGTCACCTGGCCTTTTCTGTCTTATTCATATATTTCCAGATGGTACAAATTTCTTCCCCAAAGAAAGTTCATAATGGCAAGAATGTTAGTTATATTCTTTATTTTGTGTTCTGTAAGGTTTTAATGATCCTTACAATTCTAATAGCATCTTTTTTTCTGTTTTGGTGGAAATGGGAGAATAAAAAATCATTTGTATCATTATAAGTCAAATACTACTTTCTCTCAATAATTAAATATTTTAAGTAAACTTATCTATTAACAGTTTCTCTTTTTAATTTTTTCTTGTTCATTTCCCCCCATGAAAATCCCTAATTTTTAGCACAGTAAGCAAAATTTCCTTGAGTGACTAGTTCTTAGAAATTGGAAAATGCATTTGCTCAGGCAATAAGCACTTTACTATATCAACATATTTCTGCCATGCTTATAAAGTCATTAAGCTTGCACCTTTGGGAAGATTTTAATTAATTACAAAATGTCAATTAATCGATGGAGTAAAATGAGCAAAAGTAACATGGAACAGATTTAGCAATATACAAAAGAGTTGGATATCTTCAGTCTATGCTTGATAGAAAGTTCTAATTTCCCTATCTTGAGAACAAAGGACACTGGACTTAGACATCTGTTTCCAATTTTGCTGTTAAGGAGATTTGGGCCCAGGAAGGTCACTTAACTGATGGACATCTCTTTTCTCATAAATGAAAGGACAGGACCAGAGTACGTAATTTCTAAAATTCTTTTCAACTCTAATATTTTATTTTTTTGTCAAAATCTATCAGCCTCAGTGATACATGTTGTCAAAGACTAGAGATATAGAGAATGATGATGATGATAATGATGATTTTGATAATGTTTAATGTTATTGAGTGCTATATGCCTGCATTTGATTCCCTAATTGTTCTAATAGTGGAATATTACTGCCTTCCATTTTATTAGTGAGAAAATTGAGGAACAGATAATTTAACAGATAATATACCCAATATCATAAAGCCCTATGCCAAAGTCAAATGTTTCAAATATTAAGCTTTATGGAAAAATTATTATCAGTGTTCATTAGTATCCTTTCTGTGCACAAGCAAGACTATATTATTTATCCACTTGAAGATAATTGAGGTCATGTAATTAGCTTTGTCCAATGGCCATGAGTCAAATTTACATGTATAAGTTTTGGCACAAAGCATGGAAAAACCAGCAATGGCTCTGCAGGTGCCTCTTTTTCTGAGATGCCCATGAGGAGGCAGTAAGCTCCATATGATGTTGCTTCAAGATGGTGGTACTTTCCTTGTTCTGAATCACTGAGTTGCTGGTTGTGGAACAGTTCATCTCGCTTCTTATCTGGATACAGACTTTGCTAGAGTAAATTCTAAATCTTTGTTGTTTAATCCACTGAAATTTGGAGATCCACACACACACACACACATATATGAGGATATCTAGCCTATGTACAAAATCAGGACATTTTTATCCTCAATGAAAATTAA
The DNA here is from genome assembly GCF_048564905.1 of Vicugna pacos. Taxonomy (NCBI): domain Eukaryota; kingdom Metazoa; phylum Chordata; class Mammalia; order Artiodactyla; family Camelidae; genus Vicugna; species Vicugna pacos. The sequence goes on along the minus strand of NC_133021.1, from coordinate 4,520,832 downwards.
GAGCATGAAGCTTTGAAAGTTTTCCATGTTATCAATTATACCAGTGTTTTCTGATATAACCAGCCACCTGGCAGTTAGCATTGGGTACCATGAAAACATTCTTAAGCATGAATTATTCTCTCCTGCTAGATTATCTCCTTTTTTCTCACTTCTTTCTCTCTTGAAACCTCTTATTCTTGCTCCCAAATTCTTTTTGAGTAAATACATACCCTAACAAATCCTCTTTTTTTTTTTTTTGGAAATATTTTTTCTTTCAAGATTGAGAAATAGTAAGAAATATTTGATTTTCAATACTGACATTTAATAACAGTGTGATCTCATCAAAGTTATGTCTCAGTCATATTCAATCTGAAAATGAAAACAAATATGAGTATTATGTAAAAAAGGGTTAGATATGTGATAGCACTTCCCCAAATTGTGTGTATTGCTGGGGTCATAAATTTCTAAAAGGGAGAATTGGAGGATCAGGAAAAAGACAATATTCAACCCTTTGAAATAAAGCAGTTTGGGCTGCCCAAGTGGGTCTGCAAAGGTGGAAAAGATTATGGAAAGCTGCTGTCTCCAATTATCTGTTGGGTCTCAGTGGCTCTTGGTCAGCAAGATTTTCATTTGGGAAGGTGATGTGGGTGTGGAGTGAAAGACAGCAAGAACTAGCTAGAATCCACATGTATCTGTTTGTTTGTTACTCGTACCTCTAAAATAACAGATTTCAGATGAGCTGTTTTATTTTCCCCTTCCAAAATTTGTAAAAAGAATTTCTTATTTAGGCCAGTTAACAAAGTATCATACAGGATAGGAGATTCTTGTAAACTATTCTAGGTTAGCCAAGATGATAGTGCAAAAAATTGCTGCAAGTCAATTAATTTTCCTATACTTTAATTTCTTTATTTCTAAAATGTTTGATTTTGCTTCAGCAACTCAGTGTCATAGTTGTTGGAATCACATGTGAATATACACTGAAAATTAGGATAGTGATAAAAATTATTGTTGTTTCCAAAGTAATTGTGACAACATATTTTAAAACGATTTGCCTAAACACATCAATCTGTGAAAATAAATATTTAATACATTTTAAAAATGGAAGCCTCTTGAAACAGTGTGGGCTTAACTTGTCTTGTGTATATCCGCTTGTTCTATAGTCTATGATTGTAGATTTCAAATTTTTACAGTGCAGGACACAAAATTTACATTAAAAATTCAATAATCTTTTGTTAACTAAATCCTTACTTGTAACTTCTAAGATAATATATTAATAATTTAATGTTCATGACACATACAGACAAAGAGGTGGATAGCTTACAAATTCTATTACATGGAATTCTGAAGTTCATGTACTACCAAGAAAAATATAAATATAGATTTGAATCTTATGTAACTGCTGCTCTGATAAAATTAGTTGGAAAAAAATTCAGTGCTTTGAATTTTAAATAGTTATTATTTTTAATAGTTGTTTACTTCAATTTTAGCTAGTGAACAGTGGAAACCAGCACACATTTAAGCCAGTAATTTCTACTTCTAGCCAGAAACACATAGGAACTGTGTATAAATAAATGCAAATGCCATTAATATATAGATTTTTAAAGTTCTACTATATTTTTCTTGGAAATGAAGAGAAATTTCAAAATTATCTTTCTTAATCCTATCATTTGATAGATAAAATAGAAAATTACCCAGATAAATTAAGAAAAATTATATAGATCATAAATAAACTTTTTGTATAATTTACTGAACTTTTCATGTGCCTGTTTTATTTTATTATTGTTTTTTGTAATACAACTGACTACTTACACCAACCACTGTGGTATATATTTTACCAATTGTGCACATATTTCTATGATTCATTCATACAAATGTTGATTATGGTGTGTTCCAAATTCACTTGGGTTTGCAAACCTTATCATAACTAAGACAACTGAGGAATTAGAAATTCATTTTAAACAAAAATCAAAGGAGACTTTGCAAGAGACTATCCCAATCAAACCTATGGCCCTATTGCAGAAAACAGATTTTAAACAAATCTGGGCTAGGCCTTGTTATGTACACGGTATATAGACTGAGGTTCAAACCACAGTGCCTGATGTTGGGGGTATGTGGTCTTATTAAGATAGTGAAAGACATGTAGTCAGTAGTTACAGAGCAGTGCAAGTGTTTGACAATGACTGTTTCATAGGAGAGGCAGTGAAGAATTCATTTCTGTGTTTTCATCAGAGACATAGAGTTCAAAACAATGACTTTGGTCCTAAACTTAGGAGATTTTATACTACAATAAATAGTAGTAAGGAGGGTGTGTGGATATATTGTGTTGTGCATGTGGGGGCACACACACACATGCCTGTTGTGGGCAAAGGTAATGTGTTATTTGCAGGGTTAGCTCATTTAGCCAATACTAAAAAAAAAGGGGGGGACATAGATCCCAAGTGACTTTGTGATTTTTACTACTAATAATTATAAAGAAAAACACTGGCAAAATAAGTAAAAAGTACAGAATTTTTCTAGTTTTTTTATTATTTTTTATTTTTTTATTTTCTTTTTTTAACATTTTTTATTGATTTATAATCATTTTACAATGTGTCAAATTCCAGTGTTCAGCACAATTTTTCAGTCAAAAATGGACATATACACACTCATTGTCACATTTTTTTCTCTGTGAGTTATCATAACATTTTGTGTATATTTCTATGTGCTATAGAGTGTAATCTTGTTTATCTATTCTACAATTTTAAAATCCCAGTCTACCCTTCCCACCCTCCACCCCACTGGTAACCACAAGTCTGTATTCTATGTCTGTGAGTCTACTTCTGTCCTGTTTGGTGCAGCCACTATGGAAAACAGTGTGGAGATTCCTCAAAAGACTAGGAATAGACTTACCATATGACCCAGGAATCCCACTTCTGGGCTTGTATCCAGAAGGAAATCTACTTCAGGGTGACATCTGCACCCGAATGTTCATAGCAGCACTATTTACAAAAGCCAAAACATGGAAACAGCCTAAATGTCTATCAACAGGTGACTGGATAAAGAAGATGTGGTATATTTATACAATGGAATTCTATTCAGCCATAAAAACTGACAACATAATGCCATTTGCAGCAACATGGATGCTCCTGGAGAATGTCATTCTTAGTGAAGTAAGCCAGAAAGAGAAAGAAAAATACCATATGAGATCGCTCATACGTGGAATCTAAATCACAAAAACAAAAACAAACAAACAAAAACAAAGAATTTTTCTAGTTTTTAAATTCAAAGTCTGTTTATTCTTTCAAGCAACTGTTATACTTACTGAAGGGGAATAACAGTTCCTGCCTTTTACAGTGAAGGAATAAAGAGTATTCATGCTGTTACTTTTCATTAAAATATGAAATTTTCCATCCTAAGGTCCTAGAAAATGAGTTATTCTACCCTGATCAAAAATGGTCCTCTGGGCATTGACTCATATGGGGTAATTTAATGGAATTTCACATTCTGTAATCGAGACTATATGTTCATCTAATGATGCCAAGCATATTTTAAAAACCCCTCAATGCTGAAGTTTCAGTCTCCTGCCATGATTGTTCATATCTCTCAGTTGATTAGTGAATCTAAATGACAATGCATATCAAAGTGAATTTTCATATTGTGTTTACACCATTAGTGAAAACCTAATTAAATATCTAATAATTAATGCAACTCCTTCCAGGAGAGTTAATACATCAGAGAATGTCAATGAGGAATATCCAGTGGGAATATTACCTTCATTGTTGTGTTTCATATTGTGAATTGAGTGAATTATACTGTATATTATATTTTATATGCATATTTTTTAAAAACTGCGTGGGCAAGACAATCCAGTTCTTTTTCTAAAAAAGATCTTTTTTAAAATTACTAACCATTACAATTAAGCTTCTAATTTTCAGTGGGGAACTTTTGAGTGGAGGTCAGAGAAGGTTATGGTGCATATTAGAATATCCTTTGCCATTATATTTCCACATGAGGAGTATTTATCTTCTCCTACTTTTGGGCTTGAACTTGTAACCTGCTTTGGCCCTTAGGCTAACAGCAGATATGATGTGATGCAAGCCAAGGCTTGAAATGTGCTTATGCACTGGGCTTTCTTTCTTGTACTCTACCTCTACCATGAAGACATGCTGAGTAGGCTGATTGGTTTCAAACAAATCAAAGGCACTTAAGATTAGACCTGAACTGAACCCATGTCCTAGAACTAAACAAAAGTGAGGGCATCAGAGGTCTCAGCAGAGCTGGCCCAGTGGGTCAGCAGTTTGAGGTAGAACCCCAGCTGAACAATTAGTCAGTGCATAAGAATATTTATCTTTATCAGCCTCTAAGTTATGGGATGTTTTGTTGCAGACCCATAGCTGACAGACACAAATGAATCTGTGTTTTATAGTGATTGCAATATCAGATATGTTTTTCTTTTTAGATCTTGTATTTAAAAATATTTACAGGAGTATAAATATGTGTTCCCTGTTTTAAGGAAACAGAGGCTTCATCATTATTTAACTATAATTTAAGAACCAAGCAACAAAGGCAGAAACAGTGAAAACACCAATGGTATAAATGTAATAATATGAATGATTATATTCTACCAAATGTATCCATGACAATTTCTTAAGTGATCATCAAAGTATAGGCAAATTATTCTCCTCAGAAGGCCCTGTAAGCTCCCTGTGTAGTTAACCAGTTTACATAAACATGGAAGACAGTGATGGAGTTGCTTCTTGATTTAAAAAAAAGTTGTGTCAGTGTGTTTAGGTAATTTTTTAGAGTTATGTTTGTGTTTCATCTGAGTTGGCTCAAAAAATGACAAATAGACAATGTAAATATAAAAATTCAAGGCCACTAAGAGAAAGAAATATATGCTAGACTTAAAGCCATTAATATGTAACTGTTAACTCCTTAAAATAAAGCGCACTCTTATTTTATATTATACACCTCTAGTCCTTAGAGCTATGTCTTTCATGATTTTGGTATATCATGTATGAGCAATAAACAGTATTACGTGATTAAAACAATGATCACACATAAATATATTACTAATGAAAATTTAAATGTTTAGGGACCTTTGTATTGTTAGTCCTTGTATAATGTACTAAATTTACTAAAACAACCTTTTCATGTACATATGTACATTAATAATAGAAAGTCATTTGGCATAAATTAACTGTGTATTTTCAGTGATTATGGTCACACCTCAAATCTCTGGAAGTAGTTATTTGGTACACTTTGACATGGACCCCTTTAAAATTAGATTAAATTATTAGTAACTATAAAATCTCTGACAAGAATATGCTCCTTCCAGCATATTATATATAAATATAAAATTAAAAGAAGGATGTACCCTCCTGTGAGAAAAGCAAATGTAAATATCCAGTTATGTGGATTAGGTGAAGCAAGGACCTAGCGTTCACTTTACATAGTTTTATAGTGGGCGTTTTTTCACCATGACTCTTTCATCACAGGTTGACTAAATGTTACTTGTTCATAACTCACAATTTAAATAGTTTGAGCTCATGTACCCCTTATGAAAAAAGTGAGATTCAGCATTGCATATTTAACTCTTAAAGCGTAAACTGTCTCATATTTACTATCACACAAAATAACAGAACAAACTAAGTAAATACAGTAGAAAAATATGAATCTGTAGGCAAAATTGACCTGTAAAAATTAATGGGATTATTCCAACAATGCAAATTAGTTTGCCTGTATACAATAAATTAATGTAGTATGGCACATTAATAGATTACAAATCTACAAGGGGAAAAGCAATTGATCATTTCAGAAGATGCAGAGAAAGTACGTGATTAAAGTCCAATACTATTCTTGATAAAAAGCTCTTAGAAAACAAGAAATGAAAGAACTTCTTTATTCTGACAAAGAATATCTGGAAAAAAAAAACACCCAAAGTAAACTATTGTGATTAATACATAAAAGGTAAAAACATTAACTTCAAAATTAGAAACAAGGTAACAATATCCTCTATGACCTCTTCCATTCATCATTGTAAGGGAGGTACTTAAGAACTTAGTAAGAAACAGAATCAAATGTATTATTTACTAGAATCTTAAAGAAATAATCTAAACTGTTTATGTTAAAAAAATAGATATAAAAGAGTAGTTTTCAGGGACTAAATATCAGGTGTATTTCTATGCCTAGAAACAAAATGTTAGAAATGCAATAAACAGATACAATTTTAACCACAGAAAAAATGAAGAAAAGAAATTCACCAAATAAAAGTCTTGTGAGCCATCAGAAAAAAAAATATGACTGTGTGGAAATGCATTAAAGATACAAAAGTAACTGGAGAAATATAGCTTCTTCATGAATATGGAAAGCCTATATTTTAACCATATAAAATCTTACCAAAGTGATTCACAGATTTAATCTCTATGATTAAATGCTGGCAGAGGTTTGAATGGTACTCAACACACTTACTCTAAAATTTATATGGAAAAAGACACAGCCAATGATAGTCAAGTTATTCTTGAAGAAATTTAGGTGAGTGTAAATTCCAGCCATAAATATTAGACAGTAACACTTAGCAGAAAAGTTGGAAAAAACACTTACCCAAACGTGAAACTTTAAGTTTAAACTTTAAACTTTAAGTACAAGAGATGTGGTGTTGGGGCAAGGAATAGCGACTTTATTTGGAAAGCTGGCAGACCGAGAGGATGGCTGAATAATGTCTTGGAGAACAATCCAGGTCCAGTCACAATACAGGCTTCTTTTATACAAAACAAAAACAAAAACAAACAACAACAACAAACAAACAAAAAACAAGGGAGGGTGTATGGTTGGTTGTTGCAAACATCTTGCTGTAGAAATTCTTTGTTCTTGCAGCTGTCCATGTCGGTCAGTTCATGGTGTCCCTGTAAACCTCCAACAAACAAATGTTATTCTCTATTCTACAGCTTGTTATCTTTATGTGAGTGCAAAGCTAGCAAGACCAAGCCTAGGAAACAGGGCACAGTGGTCAAAGCTAAAGGAACAGATCTAATATAGAGTCAGATTTGTTCTCCTCTATTACATTAACTTCAGAAAATTATAATATCCTTATAAATTAAAGGTTTCAATACACAAACTCTAGCAATTTCTTTCCTAAGTTACCTTCAACCTTCTGCCTGTGTTCAGTGTGCATCAAGATAAATATACAAGTATGTTTATAACATCATTGCTTATAGTAATCAAACATTGTAAATAACTCAAATATCCACTTTTTGGAAAATGGATTAATGGAGTAATTTTTAAGTCGCATTCTAAAAATTTCAGTTTTATAAAAATTATTAATTCTAAATATAAAAATTTCAGTAAAGAGAATGTTTCAGAGGAAATTGAACAACAATATAACATTTAATAAATATAAATGGCAACTTAAACTAAATGATATCATTTTATTGATATATAAGTGTGTTCAAGAAATTATAAAGAAAAGCAGGAGAATGCATTTTAAAATCTCAGGATACTCCGTAGTAAAGAAAGAGAGGTAAATAGGATAAAAATAAAAGCACATTAAGGGCTTTAATAATAAAGTACATGTTTTAGTTAATTTCAAAAAGAAGGTTCATAAATTTCAGTTAGCCAGACAATTAGCCATTTTTGTTGTTTAAATTTTATCTTACTTATTTTTATGAAAATAGTACAACTTTAGCATCATGAAATTTGTGGACACTTCCTTTCTGACTTACTATATAGTTATTTTTTGTCATTTTTATATGTACATTTAAAAATATATATTCTGTGAGGTGTACAAATTGTTAGACAAAGGTTGGTAACTCTATAAGAAAATCCTCCCTGTTCTTTTTTGTCTAATTAATCTAGAAATCTTCAAGGGATTAGTTGGTTTTTATTATTGTAAATCTTCTCACTTTAATTTTGAGTTTCTCAATATCCAGACATTCTTTTTTTATCAGTCTACCCTATATCTACATATGTGAGAGGACCAAGACCCTGATGCAACAATCATTCTTCCCAGAGAAAGCCCATGTCCTGGGATCTATAGGACCCAGCAGCATATATAAATATATACTTATCTACACTGGCACATTATAATCACTCATAATTACCTTTGGACTCACTCTTGGTGTTGAATACTCTATGTGTCTGGACAAGTGTACAATGGTATTTATCCACTGTTACAGTACCACACACAATTGTTTCACTGCCCTAAAAATCCTCTATGCTTTACCTAATCAATCTTCCCTTTCTCATAACACTTAGCAACTTTTCATCTTTTTATTATCTCCATAGTATTGTTTTTTCCAGAATATCATGAGGTTGGAATCATATAATACATAGCCTTTGTAGATTGGCTTCTTTCACTTATCATTATACTTTCACTTATCATTATCATTTAAGGATCTATATTATCTTTTTATGGCTTAATAGCTCATTTATTTTCAGCACTGAATGATAATCCATTGTCTGATTGTGCTATGGTTTATCCATTCTCCTACTGAAGGATATTTTTGTTGCTTCCATGTTTTGATAATTACAAACAAATCTGACGTAAATATCCTTGTGTAGGTTCTCATGTGGACATAGTTTTCAGCTCCTTTAGGTAAACTGTAAGGAGTAGACTTGAAGGATTTTATGGTAAGAGTACATTTAGTTTTGTAAGAAACTGCCAAACTACCTTCCAAACTGTTTTAAACATTTTGTATTTCCATCAGCAATAAGTAAGAGTTCCTGTTGCTCTACATCTTGGCAGGATGTTTGGTGTTGTCAGTGTTCTACATTTGGTTAGTCTAATAGGTATGTAGTAGTATCTTCTTGTTTTAATTTGTAGTTTCCTAATGGCATATAATGCTGAACATATTTTCGTATGTTTGCTATCTGTCATCATCTTTGGTGAGGTATCTGCTCAGGTAATTTGCTCATTTTTTAAATCAGGTTGTTTAATGTTCTATTGTTGAGCTTTTTAGAATTCTTTGTATATTTTGGCTAATAGCCTTTTATCAGATATATCTTTCGAATATGCATCCTCCCAATCTGTGGCGTCTTATCATTCTTTTGACAATGTCTTTTGCAAAGAAAACAAATTGTAATTTTTTTTAAAGTTCAGCTTAGAAATTATTCCTTTCATTGATCATGCCCTTGGTGCTATATCAAAAAGTAAAGTGAACAAAGTCAAAATATGGACTAGATAATCCTTTAAATAGCAGAAACTAATTTCCAAAGATGGAGCAAAATACCATAATGAACTTATAATATAAAAAACAGTTAACATGGCTATTTTCTTGATATAAAGTAGAAAATATATATAAAATATATAATTAGAAAAAATTTAACTATCCTTGTGTAGGATAGAATAATAACTATCAGAAAATAACAATAAACAGGTTGTTTTTTATATAATATTGGCAAAACTGGATTAGAAGACAGCTTTTTGAAATGTATGTTTTGTAGAAAGTCATCCTGAATTTTAAAATCTAGAAAAGGCCAAGTATTATACAAGTATGAAATAAATGAAATTATCTTCAGTGGTATAACGAATGAGGTGTTTAATGCCTGAAAAACACATCTGAAGGAAAAACAAAAGAAAGTCACTCAAAAAAAAAGAAAATTAATGAACAAAGTTATATGTGGAAAACAAAATAAAGTCATAAATAAATTAGTCAATAATACATATGGATAAGCCTAAATTGAGTCAATTTTCCTATTAAAAGACATTAAAATGCATAAATTCTCAGATATTTGGGGGGAATCTCTAGGATATTTGCAAGAGGAACACTTAAACATGCTGCAAAAATTATTGAAAATAAAAATATAGAAAAAGAAACACCAGAAAGAAATACCTATTACTATAAAATGTAGTTATATCAGTTTTAGTTTTAAGCAACATAAATGAGCAAGGGTAAATATATTGGAAATGTCATGTTTTATTTCTCAGTTTGGGTGGTAGAGTAATGGATAAATATTTTATAATCATAACCTGTATGTATCAAATGTTTCATAATTTAGAAATGCAAATAAAAAATATAATCAAATCTTACTGTAATGTAACAAATAAAGAATTAAACATTCTTTTTTGTATGTAATTCCTGGGTATTATGTGTGTGTATATTATATATATGTATATTTTTGTTCTAGAATCAACTTATGCACACAATTTTGCTTTATGAACATTAGACATTCTATATTGAGAATCCCTGATGGTTTTCAAAGACTGTAAATATAATTATTAATAACAAAGTAACTTTTTATTTGTGAAAACCATAAGAAATATAATTACTCAGCTTTACTGATGTTGTTACATTGTTTTTAATGCTTCACGCTGTCATTTTTCTATTAAAATAACCATTCTAATATCTCTTTATTTATACATTTGAAATGACTTTAACTTTGTAATTAAATTCTTAAAAATCTTTAGTGAATAATATAGATTATGAAATATAGAAACAGAAAAAATATTACTCACAAGCCCATAATTAGCTAAATTTAATCTTTGATATAGAGACTTCCAGAATGGTATCATTAAAAATATACTCATTATTTTAATTATAAATTTTGCACAGAAATTTTAAAATGTTTTACATATCCAAGAAGTCATTAACTCTGTTTTCCTTTTCTTCTTTTTCCCCACTACTTATACCTGATAGGGATCAGTCTTGAAGGGATCATCAAGAGGACATGACTACTGGAATGTGTTTCGCTTGCCTTCCCTGCAGAAGCCCCACCAAGTACTCAGCCTTGTGACAGTAATGTGCTTGTTGCCGAGACCATCGGACAGTATTTTAAGGCTTCTATATAAACTTTTAAGATTCTGGTGGGGTTGCAGGGAGACTCTTGTGGCTGCTCAAGACAAGTCTCATAAGTAAGTTATCTTGCTGATAAAACCTGCTGCCCACTAAGCTGCAGGGCTCTGCTTCTTTCTATGGTCTCCTTCCCCTCTGTGTTGGACCAGTTCATGGATCATCAAGCAGACTGGGCTGAAGTACATCCTCCAGAAATTCTCTCTGTGAAGATGTCTGGGTGTAAATTTTTTTTCATCCTTTTTATTTCTAGAAGTATATTTGGTTATTACTCTCACAACTGCTAATTTGTCCAGATGCATAGTTTTAAGCTTAGAGTGATTTATCTTCCTTTCATCATGCTGAAAATGTCTCTCCTTACACAAATTCATTATCATGGTGGCCCAGTTTTTTTTTTATTTCAATTTGAAATTATATAGGCAGAGGTATCTTTTCACCAATTGTTACATCAATGTTTTGAACTATTTTAACATACATGCTGTTTACTAAAATAAAATTGTATAACATGAGAGTTGTGGATTAAGTTTTATTTGGGGCAAAATGAGGACTATAATCTAGGAGACAGCACCTCAGATGGCTCTGAGGACCTTTTCTGGAGAGGCAGGGGGAAATTCAATATTATATATGTAATTTTAGTGAAGGGGAGTACGTGCAATCAAACACACATTGAGTTCTTTTGCCAGTTATGGGGAGCAGACGTCACCATTAATGAATTTAGTGCTCTTCTAGATATAAGGAGATGCAAGAATTGGGGCTTATAAAATCTTCTCCTGAAAACATCTATCTGAAGCTCTATTTTGTCAGTTTTCCCACAGCACAAAGTACTCCATTCCTGATCTCCACTTGAAGTTTTAGGGAGTGTTGGAGGTCAGCGGCTACAGTGGCTTGTGATTGGTTATAGTACCAAGCAGAGGTAGATGGCAAATGTTATAAACGATTATTCCCCTTAACATTTTTATTTGAATCATTTTTTGCTTACTTTTTTCTCCATTATAATTTTATACTTTACTGAAAATATAAAGACTTATGATTGATAAAAAATTCACTGTTTAATCTTTTATTTGTAAATATTAGAAAAGAAAGTTATTTTTGCTATCTCAACTTTTTTATAATTTTCTTTTAATTGCATCTGTGTTATTAACCATATAATAATCAATAATGCAAATTGATATAAAGTAACATGCATTTACAAAATCAAACAAGTTAGACGGAATTATCATTTTAAGAATTACTTTTATTTATTGGCATTTATTTTGAAATATTTTCAAAATAGACGTGATCCTTATTTTGTCTACCTGTAGATTCAATACCCTTTAACATAGCATTTATATAATCATATCATACTTCTTAAATTTTAAAAAATGTATCCTTTTCTTAGTATTTATATTTATTTTTTAGGATAAATATATAGTTACCATTCCTTCTGATTCTTTGAATGTCTTGGTATTACTTTGGCTTAACTACAAACATAACAACATTAGTGGTAACACAATTATAGAATTATAATATTTTTTCTCAAAGCTTTATAGCTATTTCCATAATATTTTGTGGCTAGTCAGTCTTTAATAGAAGAAGACAAGGCTATTTTTTGTTTTCTCTATAGAAGTAACTTTGTTTATTTTTTTTTCTGGTCCACTTTTAAATTTAACATTTTGAAATAGATATAGATATATATCTATTTTGCATTATAATTAAGCTTTAAACATGGTATATTCTTTTACTTATCTTGATATGCCTATTTGCCTGCCCTGGGAACAAATCTGGATATCCAACAGTTTGGCACATTTTCTTGGTTGTTCTCTGATTGCTTAGAGTCAGGTCATACCCATGCTTTAGCTACTGCACTGGATGACTGAATTTCTAATGCTATTTCCGTTTCATTAAATTTATGTATTATTTATTGTAGAAGCAAATAAAAGCTTATATTTGTAGGTAAATGGCATAAGTTTTAGTGGAATGTGGAGGTCACAATACAAATATTTAGTTGATATAGATCTTTACTCTAAATAATGATGACATTTTTTGATGTTAAGTTGCCTTCCTGCTTTCCTTCCCTCTTCTTTTCTTTCTTTTTGATTGGTATTTTTGGCTCTAAAATTTATTTTTTTGGCAAAATCTTATTTGAATTGATACAGAGATGAAGGATACACACACACACACATAGATGTCTATATAAATTCTGCTAAATAATCATAAAATCTCTGTTTCTCGAATCAATTCAAAATATTTTAAGAATGCTGCTTTCCTTGAATTAAACTTAATTCTTCTCACTTATTTATTAAGCAGCATTCCTTTGTCATGCACTGACTACAGCCTTGTTCTTCCACTAAGTAATTGTGTTTTATAAATTTGCAAGCAACCAGAGTGATTTCAGAATTTGTTAAAGATTTACAAAAAATTGACATGATCTTAACCACATGCTGCTATTGCCAATATGCCCGTTAGAGTGATGATTTTACTAAAAGCAATGTCTAACTCCTTCACATTCCTACAATAATGGCCTTATTATTATACTACAAAAGATGACATCTTCAAATAAAAATGTCTAACTCTATAACAATATTCCATGAATTCACTTATTACACAATATTAACAAACTACTTAAAGAATGAATCAAAACCATATAAGATATTATTTCACATGTATTGGAAAAAATAATACGATGAAGTAAATTAAATCTAATAGTGTTAAAATATTCAAAGCCTTTCTAATGATAAAAACTTTAAATATAAAATATTCTACTTCAAAAATGCTTTCAGAGATGTTATAAATGGTGATACGATTATATATCATATATAGTTTTCTGTTTATGAATTTGATTATAGCAATGGAACAGTGTAGTATTAAATTTAAAAAAATGCATATGAATTGAAGATATAAATTAACGTCAAATTTGGGTTGTAAATAATTTTATATTTAGCTTTCAGTTTTCTTTATGCGTTTTTATATAATTTCAGGAAAATAATTATCATATACAAATGTACAGATCTGAGTTTTTATCTACTATGTCTCAATCTCAAGAGTTCTAAAACCCCTCCATTTCCTTCTTTCCTTCCTTCCTCTTTCCTTCCTTGGTATAAAAGTTAATTGTTGGCAATATTTTATCAGAACTCATAATGTGAATGAAGGATGAAAGATATATACATATATACACACACACACATATAGTGATGATCCAACTTGGAATAAATATTTCCATATTTCTATGAAAAAATATGAATGAATTTAACTATAGTATGTAATTCCTTAACATTTTTCATAATATACAGTATATGTACTTACAACTTCATACAGTGAACTTAATTGTTGTATATCAACCTTCATGCATGGAAGAGTTTTTATGTTATTATAAAGTATACTTTAATAATTGTGATAAAGGAGAATTACATGGTGTTAAGGAATTATGTTAATGTAATGGGCTTTGTGAATTCACAAATTAGCTGAGCAATGAGAGTGATTGGAATTAGATAGGCAAATCCCTTGAGGGGAGTAGGGGATTGATGTGTAAAAGATTATTTCTAAGAGTGAGAATAGCATGTGCATGCCCCTGTAGCATGAGGGAACATAGTTAAGTACGAGGATTGTCAGAAGTATATCTATGGTAATGATCCTGAAAGTGAACAAGGAGTGATTTGAGGCTACTAAGAAGGGTAAGGCCAAATATGTAACAGTCAACATATTATAGCAGGCTGTCCGGCGAGCCGGCCCTCCGCCCGCGCCGCGGGGTGGGCAAGCGCCCCGCGGGGGTCTTGGGCTCCCAGCCCACTGCCCGGCCTCCCTGCCACATGCTATGCGTCATCCGGGGACGCCCCTCGCCGAGAGAGACCCTCAGTCACAAGTCACCCGCCCTCCCCACCCTCCTCGCCGTGCCTTGCAACCCCGCCCCCGAACCGCCCTCCCGATCCCCGTGCAGTACCCCCCGCTCCTCGCCGGGAAGAACGGCAGTGACTCCAGCAGCCGTGGCGGCTCTTCGAGCCCAAGGGGCGAGCGAGGCAGCCATTGGCGGAGTCCGCTGCCTCCGGCTGTCAATCCCGCGGCCCGGCCCCGCCCCACCGGCGGAGCGTGGCAAGACGCAGGGCCGCGGGGACAGTCGGGACGGCTCCAAGATGGCTGCGCGCTTGGGGTCCGCACCGGCTGGCGGCCCCGAGCTCCGTTCACTGCCACCGCTGCTGACCGGAGCACCCGGTCGGCCCGGCGACTCCGGGGGCTGTCCCCACGTGGCAGGAGGCAGCCATGGCGACCCTGGAAAAGCTGGCGAAGGCCTTCGAGGCCCTCAAGTCCTTCCAGCAGCCGCCGCCGCCGCCGCCTCAGCCCCCTCAGCCGGTAAAGCCGCCGCCGTCTCGGCCCCCTCAGCCGGCACCGCAGCCGCCGCCGCTTCAGCCCCCTCAGCCGGCACCGCCGCCACCGCCGCCTCAACCGCCACCGCCGCCCGCCCAGCCCCCTCAGCCGGCACCGCAGCCGCCGCCGCCTCGGCCCCTTCAGCCGGCACCGCAGCCGCCGCCGCCTCGGCCCCTTCAGCCGGCACCGCAGCCGCCGCCGCCGCCTCGGCCCCCTCAGCCGCCACCGCCGACTCAACCGCCACCGGCGCCCGCCCAGCCCCCTCAGCCGGCACCGCAGCCGCCGCCGCTTCGGCCCCCTCAGCCGCCACCGCCGCCGCCGCCGCTTCGGCCCCTTCAGCCGGCACCGCCGCCGCCGCCGCCTCAGCCCCCTCAGCCGCCACCGCCGCCGCCGCCGCTTCGGCCCCTTCAGCCGGCACCGCCGCCGCCGCCGCCTCGGCCCCTTCAGCCGCCACCGCCGCCTCAACCGCCACCGCCGCCCGCCCAGTCCCTTCAGCCGGCACCGCAGCCGCCGCCGCCTCGGCCCCCTCAGCCGGAACAGCCGCCTCAGCCGGTACCGCCGCCGCTGCCGCCTCAGCCCCATCAGCCGGCACCGCAGCCGCCGCCGCTTTGGCCCCCTCAGCCGCCACCGCCGCCCGCCCAGCCCCCTCAGCCGGCACCGCAGCCGCCGCCGCCTCGGCCCCTTCAGCCGGCACCGCAGCCGCCGCCGCCTCGGCCCCTTCAGCCGGCACCGCAGCCGCCGCCGCCTCGGCCCCTTCAGCCGGCACCGCAGCCGCCGCCGCCTCGGCCCCTTCAGCCGGCACCGCAGCCGCCGCCGCCTCGGCCCCTTCAGCCGGCACCGCAGCCGCCGCCGCCTCGGCCCCTTCAGCCGGAACAGCCGCCTCAGCCGCCACCGCCGACTCAACCGCCACCGCCGCCCGCCCAGCCCCCCAGCCGGCACCGCAGCCGCCGACCCCCCAGCCCCCTCAGCCGGCACCACATCCGCCGCCGCTTCGGCCCCCTCAGCCGGAACAGCCGCCTCAGCCGGTACCGCCGCCGCTGCCACCTCAGCCCCTTCAGCCGGCACCGCAGCCGCCGCCGCCTCGGCCCCTTCAGCCGGCACCGCAGCCTCAACCGCCACCGCCGACCGCCCAGCCCCCTCACCCGGCACCGCAGCCGCCGCCGCCTGGGACCCCTCAGCCGCCACCGCCTCCTCAATCGCCACCGCCGCCCGCCCAGCCCCCTCAGCCGGCACCGCAGCCGCCGCCGCTTCAGCCCCCTCAGCCGCCACCGCCGCCTCAACCGCCACCGCCGCCCGCCCAGCCCCCTCAGCCGGCACCGCAGCCGCCGCAGCTTCGGCCCCCTCAGCCGGCACCGCAGCCGCCGCCGCCTCGGCCCCCTCAGCCGGCACCGCCGCCTCAACCGCCACCGCCGCCCGCCCAGCTGTGGGTCAGGAGCCGCTGCACAGACGGTGAGTCCCTGCGGGCCCCTCCCCAACCCTGCGCGGGTCTCCGTCCCTCCCTCGGCCTCCCACGAAGGCCCCGAAGCGGTCCGGGCCCCACGCCTCTGCTTTCCCGGCTGCGAAACTCGGGAAGGAACGGGGCTGTGTTGTGATCCGAGGCCGCGCGTCCTGTTCGGCTTCCTCTGAGCCACTCCCCACCCCTCTCCTCCTCTGGGCCAGGTGTAACATTTTGTCTTCCCTTTTCAACTGACGGTTTAAAACAGTGTTTCAGATAACTGTCAAAACACTGTACATGCAAAATACTAGGTTAACTTAAGGGAAGGAGTAGGAGAGAAGGGGGAAAGGAGCGAAGTTCACCGGTCACTTCTGTGCGGGTGGGTTAGGTGGTCACAGTCGTGAACGCGTAACTGCTACATGGCCCCGTGCGCTTACCATCATAGTCCTTACTGTTACTAACCCCGGACAGCCCTGGTATTAAGGAGGCATGACCACAGAACATGTGCTCATTGAGCTTAATGTTACACAAACAGTAAGATTTCCATGGAATCAAGACAGGCAGTAAACGCCAGCTGCAGAGGACAGCTTGTGCAGGGCTGGGAAACAGCATGGCATGATCAGAACTTTAGTTTGACTGGCTTGAAATGTAGAGGGAAAGGGAAACTTCACACTGATGAATCAGAGAGGAGATAGCTGTTTTTTATTAAACTAAAATGGTTGGATGAGCCTTGTTGATTAATGATTTGCCTTAGCAATGTGAATTTGGATTCTGCAAGTATTTTATAAGTTCTGTAAGAAGCTTGTTTTAAAACTTCAGAACTCTTAAGGTATTAGAAGTTCAGTTTTATTTTATAAGAATTTTAAAAAAGTGTTTATTTAACTCAATTAGAACAGAGTTCTTTTAACATTTATTATCTCATGTATTAATACCCTCTAGAGGTACACAATGAAAAATGTGATTTATAAACAGATACATACAGACACAAGGAAAACAGAACATGTAGCTTCAGTAACAGTTTAAGAGAAAAGTCAGAAACAGAAATTTTCCCTGGTCAAAATATCAAAAAAAGCACCTGGGGCTTATATCCCTTAATTGATTTGAGCTCTAAATGGACAAATACACATTTTTTTTTTTAAAAATTGCTAAGAACAAGATTCTTTTTCATGTTGAGTAATAATTTTGGAGTTTAAATAAATACCAACAATAGAGCTATGAGGGAGGAAAAATATAAAATACTGATTTTTTTATTTGATTTCACCGTAAGGTGCATTCTTAAATACATAGGAGACAACTGTCATGATTTGCGCAACTCGCTTGCAAATAGTTCAACAGTATTAACAATGATTGAATTTAGGTGGTGGGCATATGGGAATTTATCATCCTATTAAACAGTTTTCTGTACTTCTGAGACTTATAATAAAACATTGGAAGGAACCTGTTAGACATAATGCTCTATGTGAAGTAATTTGTTCCCTTTGTGAAATTCTAGGAAGGTTAAAATGCATGTTCATAACTTCAAGAAAGTCACAAGCATTTACGATGTAATCAGAACTACCTGAGGATCTATGAAACTTGGTGAGTTGGTGAATTTTTAAAAATGTCTTAAAACATTTTGTTTTTACAAAGATTACAGGAGTAAGAGAAGGTAAATCTTAATCAACTCTTAATATTTTTTTTCCTGGTTGATGTGATATAATTAAATGTGGGGGAAAAAAAGGTAAATTCTAAAAGGAGACACTACCTTGATGGTTTTCTATGGAGGAAACTCAAGCAGGAGGAAGTTTAGTTTAAAAACATAAATTACTGCTCTTTATAATACATTCTAAGTTGTCATTCTTTTGAATGCCTTCCGTTCCAGACAGATGTGTTATTCTGGGAGATCATCAGGACTTCTGGGTATTTGGAGGTATTGACCTAACCAGTGGAACTGCTGGATTTATAAGAAGTTGTCCAGAATTTTGGAAAACTGATTAGTAGAGGTAAATAATGTTTCCATGGCAAGTGATGACAGAAAGTGACTTCAGTGAATTTTCCTTTGTTTTTAGGCAGATGTACCTAACCATGTATGTTAACAATGAGTACAAGCTGGAGACTGAGAAGAACTGCCATTTTTGCCAGCTGGGATGCAGAAAAATTTGGACTTCTGGGTTCCACAAATGGGCTGAGGTAACTAAGACAGTAAACATATCTTCTTGGTCAACATGTATCTCAGGGTAATCACAGATGTGTTCCATTACCTGATACTGTTTTAATTTGGATAAAAACAAGAAAATTTAAGAAATAGTTTGTTTTTGCTTTTACATCAGTTTGGCAAAACAGGACAACCTCTTAATTCCTAAGCACAAACCAATTTTTTCATTATTTTTAAAATATTTTAGTTTCTATTTATATTTGTTTTGTGATATGTAAGTAAAATCTGTAAGCTCAGAAAATAGTCAAACCTAGGAAGCTGCTTCTGACAAGTGAATTAGCCTATTGAAAATCTGATTTAGATCCTTGGCATTAATTTTCAAGTTTTTACAGTTTCCTTGGATTTCTTCTATCCAGGAAAACAACATGCTCTTTTTAGATAACTATACTCTGATTATAGTCTCTCCTTTATGGATTCCACACTAAATTGTAACCATAGGTATATTTTACCATTTACAAAAGTGCCTGGTTGGGAAGTGTAATACAATGATTTTGTAAATTGAATTACTCTAAAATTTCAAGGATTTATTTTTAATTCAATTATGATTAATTTTCATTTGTCACTGGCTCTTAATGCTTTATTTTAAAGTGTCTCTGATAGCCCCCTTCTTTCATCTTCTTCCCTTAGGCTCTCTGTCCAGTAACTCTAACTTCTTACATGTTCAAGGTAGGCTTGTGTATTTTTTTAAAGGCAGATGCACCAAAAAGCACTTTCCTGTGACTGTCCTCTGTTTTGTTCATCATTTATGAGTCCAAATTTTATAGAATTGATTTAAAGAATGTTATATCTTTCTTATTATTGTGAATGGTTTTTAAAATGCTTTCCTTCTGACTCATTTCTGCATACTTTAAAATAATAATATGAATCAAATAAGTATGGGAATAAAATCACAGTTACTTGTATCACATTTGATTCCATTTATATGGCAAAGTCATTATTATGTTGGTGTTATGAACATGCATTTCATAATACACTTATTTAGATGAATCAGATCTTATTCATTAAGGTCATTTACTTTTAGAAATATGTAATTTCTTGTGAATACATGTATATAGAAATACATGTGTCTTTTTATAATTTAAGCAGCTTAAAATACAGATAAAATAAATCCAAGATACAAGATAATATGCCTTGCATTAATTTAAATTCATGTGAGTTAAAAGACAATTTGAATATTGTTTCCCATTTTCTACTAGCTTCTTGATCATATTTGGCAGAACATTTACCTTTACATATAGTTAAGGAATCTTTTTTATTTCTACTGTAGCTCTGTCATAATGGAAACGCTGCAGCAGAATCAGCTGTTATCTATCCCATGTGGTCAAGTGCAGAGGTGAGAATTCTCATTTGTGGGATGACCACTCACAGCTTTAAATGTTTTTACTGTAACTGCTTTTATAAGGTAGCAAGCTAGAGAGAGAGAGAGAAACAGAGAGAAGAAAAGAGTTCTCTCTGCATATTCCCATGTGTGTGATGGCATTAGTCTTCTTCTGCTATATTTTTCTAGAATGTGTGTGCGTGTGTGCATGTATGTGTGAGAAATGTCTTGCCTTTGTCCTAATAGCCACTCTTCTCTCCCTCTAGTTTTTTCTCTATCCTCCCCTCCTATATTTTTCTTTTTCATCAATATCTTCTCTTTCAAAAAATTCTTGATAAATCAAATTTCGAACTTCCTCACTTTTAATATGGTAAAGTTACTTGGATCCCCAACATCAAGGGATCTCATACTTTAATGTCTGTAAGGATTGCCAGGGACACCTTTTAAAAATACAGATTTCCAGGCCTTACTTTGAGCAGTCCTCTTCCAGTAGATCCAGGGTGAGGCTGAGCATCTCCGAGCCTTCCCCCTTCATATTATGGTGCAGGGGATCAGGGGCAGTTTTCCTCTGGGTCTCCCTGCTGTTGCTATGAACAGTGGCTACAGCATCAATAATATTTTTCTTTCTTGTTTTAATTGCATTAATATTATCAACCAGTTAATAGCATTTTCTTAAAATTATAGTCAAAAGCATAGGTGTTTGGTTTATAATGGTATCTGCAAACCACTCTTTTACTGAATTAATTTGTTTTGCTTGTATTTCCAAAATTGTAAACGCTATGAGTTAAGTGACTGCTTTGCTTCAACTACAGGAGAATGTGAAAACACTCCAGGAGAGAGAGGTTGCATATATCAATGCAGACTCATACACAGAAGGTAAATTTTATTTCAGATTGTCATTAAATAGTATACCAGTATTTAAGTCTATCAATTCCAACTCATAAACTAGGATTATCCTCTTTCTATGAGATGCCTCAATAATACCTCCATTTCTACATTTTACCAGAGAGAACATTATTATGATTCAAATGAATCAATATGATTCATAACTAAGCTATTGATCCTAATTTCTTTAGTATATTTACCATTTGCCTATCTTGGATTACTACTTAAAACTTTAGTACTTTTGACATTCTTCCTGTGGATCTATTTTTAAAAGTTGGGCTGAAGTATTTCATACAGGAATAGTTCCTGTATGTATTGGAACAACTCTGAAATAAGCACCCACTACAGACTTCCTTTTGACCCTGACATGTGGCATGTGCATCTGTAGGCTTTCATCGTATTATGGTTATTTCTAGGTAAGTGTCACAGGACACATGTTAGTTACTGACATGCTCTAAAGTCTTGATATTGAATTGAATGAATGAATAAAAACATGAACATTATGGCCTTACCACTTCCTTTGCCAAAGACCCCTAGGTACTGCTGCCGTAATGAGCAATGACCCTTACTGTTACTGCAGGAGCTGCAGCCTTAGCAGCAGAGTCCGCCTCTGCAGTCTCCTATCCTGAGTGTGTGCTGCAGCCTCTCTGGCTCCTGAAGAGTTATTTCCACCTTGCGTTTTAGTTTTAGCTAGACTGTCTGCCTATCTGTCTATTTATCTCCCTACCTATCTATCTATTCTAAAATTTTATTCATTTCCTTTTACTGAAGTGCATTTGATTTGTAATATTAGTTTCAGGTGTACAGCAAAGTTACTCAGTTATATACATATACATATACATATACATATACATATACATATACATTGTTTTTAGATTCTTTTCCATTATAGGTTATTATAAGATACTGAATATAATTCCCTGTACTATACAGTAGGTCCTTGTTGGTTATCTGTTTCATATATAATAGTGTATATCTGTTAATACTGAACTCCTAACATATCTCTTCCCTTCCCCCTTTCCCCTTGGGTAACCATAGTTTCTTTTCTATATCATGAGTCTATTTCTGGTTTGTAAATAAGTTCATTTGTATCATTTTTTGTTTGTTTACATTCCACATATAAGTGATAGAATGTGATATTTGCCTTTCTCTGTCTGACATACTTCACTGAATATGATAATCTGTAAGGTCCACCCTATTTTTAATTCTCCAGGAATGATGCCTTCAATTTGAAATTTGTTATATATTGTTTATAATTAGAAAATAAAGTTAGAATTAAATACAGGTTTGTAGTCCATTTGGAGGTATTAAAATTCTCTCTTATTTATTTTGCAGGCAGTTATACTCTCAGAGTTGACTGTACACCCCTTCTTTTCTAGTTGGTATATAAACTGACAATAGAGGTATGTAAATAGATCTGTCGTAATGATTTCTGATGAGTAGATAAATCAATAACTTTTGTTTTCTAAATTACTAATATTTAAACTGGTGACAGACATAGCTGATTTGTATAAACAAGGAATCAGAACGAGCTTTAATACACTACTTATGTGACATAACTATGAGAACAGTAGTGCTTGTCTCTGTTCTAATAATAGTTCCTAATAATTGTATACATTTGTTAAAATGTGCAGGGTCTATTGTTTCATGGGGCAGTGTCTCTTTGATATAACAGAAAGAATACTGAGCTGGGTTGGGGAAGCCTTGGCTGTGAAGATTGCCTTGGCTATTCATTCATTCATTCATTCATTCATTCATTCAGGAAGTATTTATTGTGTGGTTACTATGTATCAGGTCCTATGAAAGGAACTCTAGCAGCAACAGTGATAAAAGGACAAGGTTACTGAATCCAAATACTTTGTAATCTAGAGAGGCCACAGACCTGTAAATGAGGACTCATACTTCACTTGAATATTGGATACTATATACAGTGGAGGACAGTTGCAGAAGAGAGAAGTTAAAATCCTGGGGTAGCTGGTGAGGTTGGAAAGCATTAGAAGGTGTTTAGAGAAGGATTAGTGGTTAGGCTGTAAAATGGAAGGATGTGAAAGTGGGGAGAATGTTTCTCCTCAGAGGACACAGGACCTAATAAAGATGTGAATGTGTGAAAGAACATTTCCTGACCTCTGGGTAATGCAATATAACCTCAATGTAAAGTGTTGGTGAAAAAGCTGGTAAGAAATGGGGCCTAACATATAGGCCTAAATGTTCATAAATCTGGTGATGGTGAAATTAAATTATCATTTTTATTCATTAGAAAAATTACTCTGTATCAGTGCAGTGAATACGTTAAGCTGTAGTAAGTCTAAAAGCAAAATGGAAATAATTCCACATACTTATTTAGCACACAGGAATTTATAAATACTAGTTATTGATGTAAAAAGTACTCTGGAAATGCTACTGCACTCTGAATCTCTAAAAATTATGTGATCTACTCATTGAGTATATGTGTGCTTCATTTAAATAACCCCCCAATTATAGAATTTAACTGTAGAAATGTTTCTTTCAAGTAGGTATCACTTAGATGACAGTGGGAAGTAGATGTCACATCTCTGTGGTCCTGTTTCCAAATCGCCCTTCATCTTGCCCTGTCCTTTTCACTGTTAGTGTCTTTAACATCTCATCCTCCCAAGTGAGCATCCTCCCATGCCCATCACAACTCCCACCATACTGGGAAGCTTAGGTCCTTGATCCTTTTATTGAAATGTCCCATAAAAACATCTAAAAGCACACTGAAAAGACAGCCCTTGTTGGGGAATCCTTCTCAGGAGATACATTTACTCTCTGTCCTACAGAGGAGGCTCCTGCCTTTATAGGAGGGGTAGTAAGAATTTTAGGGCCAAGAAGGAGAAGCTTAGGTCTATCCCCTTTGTACATTTATTTAATAAGTATTAAATGTGTAAGTGGTTACCATAGTGACAGGCTAAATCAAACATAGTTTCTGCTATTAGTGTGTTACCTGTGTAGCCAGGAGAGACTATGATCAAGAATTTTCAAATCCAAGATAGAGATTAAAATCACCAAAGGGTATACAGATAAAAGTGTGGGAAGCAAAAAATAAGTATCTTAGTTTATTATTTTACATGTTGGAATTAAACAGCCTGCTTAATGGGAAATTGCAAATTTTTTCCCATTCTAAAGCCTCTTTTATGTTAATTTGAATTTAATTTTCATGCCACTTTAGATACAGTATATTTGTCTTTCAGAGTTTTTGTTTTAGATAGTTTTTTAACAGTTTAACTGGGAAATTAAAATGTATATTTAGAAGTTACATTATCAGGATGAACTAATGAATTGTCCAGAAGAGAAGAGTGAGATTTTATAATCTTGTTTGATTTGATTGTCAGTGGAAGAATCAGACATCATTCATCTGGAGAAATGCTATTGGTTGCTGAGGGCTCAATCCCAAACTGGATGATTTGATTTAGAGACATTTGGCCCATTGGCTTCACCACCAATTCGTCCATCTCTGAGTGAAGGTGGGAATCCTTCTATTTTCTACAAATGTTCTTTGCTAAACACGTGAGCCTTGTTCCACCTTTGGAGCCTTGTGTAAGTCGGTTTACCTTTCTGCACTTGAATATTCTCATATATAAAATCAGTTTGACCAAGACAATCATTATGAAAGTGTGCTCCAGTGTGGTGCCTCAGCATCTGGTGCAGGTCAGGGTGGTGGACACTGAATAGGCAAAACTCTAGCTTCCACACATGACCCCACCTCTTCCTCAGCTGAGGAGTGTCTGTTGTATTTCTTTTATATAGAAGAAGGTTCCACTGCTGTATCCTTCCCCCACCCTTAAAAAATTAAGAAACCACTAGACCATCTCTAAGGTTCCCACTTAGCTCTAAACTTTTCACTACTGTATGTGTGTGTGTGTATATATATATATATATATATATATATATATATATATATATATATATATATTTTAAATGAGGTTTACAAGGAGCAGTTGTGGGTGATAATCACAAAAACTGTATTTGAAATCTGAAAGCTTGGGTTCTTCTTCTGATTCAGACCTTTTTAAAAAAAATTTCTTACTTTTAGCAAGTCATTTAACTGCTTCCTAGCTTCAATTTTCTGCTCTTTGAGGGCACATAATTAGATTCTTGAAATAGACAGTCTGTATTCTTCAGGTTTCTAGTGTGTTTTAGAAATATTTATTTGTTAGGGGAGCTAGAACAGACAGGGTTTCCACTTCAGCAGTGCAGTTATGTTTTTACCTTTTTATAATTAGAGATTGAGAAATCATTTCATTTGAAAATAAAATGATTCCATTTATTTTTTATGAAAAGTTTAAAGTCCACAGGATTACATTATAAATTGCCCTTTATTTCTGAAATTTAATATATTTAGTTATACAGATTAAGTGGTACAATGAAGACTGCAGTACAGAATTTCTGTCTCTTATAATATAGTGTGTTTTCTTTGCTTCATGAAGGAGCTGTATGAAGCTCATTAATAACAATACAGTATATCTTTGATAGAGTTCAACTTTTCTTCTTCTTTTTTCCTTTTTCTTCTTAGTCTTTCCAAATTAGGATAATTGTGGTCTCTGACATTTTTCCAGTTAAATTTTTTAAATACATTTTTATTTTTTACATTCTACAATCACTTTTGACTTTTGGAATTAATATAAGATAGAGACAGGTATGCAGACAAAACCAAACACTAAATGATAGTATTTTCTTCTAGGAAGTTAAATTTTGGTTATAATTATGCCAGGGGGGGAAAAAAAAGCTTCCTAAGACAGTGGAAACCACTGATAACTTTTAAAAACTAAATCAGTTTATACGAGTCATGCCTCCTTTCATAGGCATGTCATTATTAACAGGAAGTTTGTTGGCTGTGATTTATTCTGTCTGTGTTCCTATTTTACAGGTTTATTTAATGCTTTTGGTGAAAATCATGACAGCCACATAGATTTTAAGGAGATATCCTGTGGGCTATCAGCTTGTT
Source organism: Vicugna pacos (assembly GCF_048564905.1). Taxonomy (NCBI): domain Eukaryota; kingdom Metazoa; phylum Chordata; class Mammalia; order Artiodactyla; family Camelidae; genus Vicugna; species Vicugna pacos. The sequence continues at coordinate 4,494,957 of NC_133021.1, read as the reverse complement.
GCTGAGGACCTCTGGCTGAAAGACAGAAATGTAAGTGTGTTAAACATCACAAAATTTGGAAGCTATACAGAGAAAAAAATTAGCATCCATTCATGTAAAAAATCATCTGATTAAGGCTTGAATTTTCATCCCTTTGGCAAATAGCAATCTCTTGCTGAGGTTTTACTGAGGTCAGTGTAAAGGTTCAATCATCTCTTCTTTTTTACTGTGGAGTAATTTAAGATCTTTGTTATTAATAATGGTTGATTTTCCAGATAAATGTAGAATTCATGATAAATGAACTACATCAGTCATGTGTTTGAAAATGTTAAGCATATAGAAAATATTTTCTGGTAGTCTATATAGAAAATTTGTCTTGCTTAACTTGAATTCCAACTTATTTTCTATCACTGTGTATATTGATACTTTATTAGCAAAATTAAATTTATGATAAAACAATTTTATTAAATACTAAATTTATCTTTTAAACCTATCTAAAATATTATGGCATAATTTATAAGCATATTACATTCCTAAATCTTAACCATATTTGTTTAGGAAAATGCAGCAGTTTACATTTAATTGGAACCTAATTCTTACATATTCACTAGGGTCATTATCTCTGCATCTTTCTAAAATACAGCTTCACAAATACTGCATATTTTGGATATGATACTTAATAGTTCAATATTCTTTAGTAATGTTGTACTGTGATGCACTCAGTTAACTTAATAGCATAATTATTACATGGGTGTGTGAAGTAGATAATTATTTAATCTTAAGAATTTAGATTTCTTTTATCTTCCCTGATAGTATACCATTACTCTAACCTGGCTTTGTTATAGATTATTTGTTCACATTAAAGTTATGGTATTAAAGAGGCTGAAGTCTTTGTTTCTCAATTGAGGTTAATTGTTGTCTTACATTTTTTTTAAATTTATTTTTTTGCCAGTGGACTAGTGGAAGTTAACCAACTAGACTAACTAGCAATTTTGCTGATATTGATGTTAATTAGCAAAGTGCTGATATTTTGGATTTTTAGCTTGTTGTATATAAACTTCATTGAAGATTTGAAATTGTTCTTAGGCAAAAATATTGGGTGCACATTAATTAATTACATTGGAGAGGCAAAATCTTTATACAGTCATCTCTCATTATCTGCTGAGGATTGGTTCTGAGACCCCCTCAGATACCAAGTCCATGGATGCTCATGTCCTTATGTAAAATGGCATAGTATTTGCATATAATCTATGCACATCCTCTTGTATACTTTAAATCATCTCTAGATTACTTTTAGTACCTAATACAATGTAATTATTTGTAAGTACAATGTAAATGATATGTGAATAGTTGTCAGTGCATAGCAAATTCAAGTTTTGCTTTTGAGAACCTTCTGGGAAAATTTATATGTATATATTTTTGATCTATTGTTTATACCTGTGAATGCAGAACCAATGGATTCGGGGAGCTGACTGTACCAGCTTTTTGTTGATTCTTAATGTAGATGGAATATTTTCAGCATTGTAAGAATCAACTCTGAAGTGATCAGTTATAAATATTAGAAATTAATTTAAAAGCTTGAATTACCTTCTCAAAATCTGTGAAATATTGTGTAGTAACTTGGCCCTTCTTTTTCAGTTTGCAAGAAATTTAACTTTAGATTTAGATGAAGGATAGAGTTCTCTAAGCTGGCTAATGATATAAGGAGAGAGACTTGTGAAGTGTACAGGAATTCCTACAAGTTCAAAGGACTTTAATGACACAATCTCCTCCAAATAAGAACTTAATCCAGAATGTAGTTGTTTGAGGAACTAAGTAATTTCACTAGGGCAGGTTGTAATAAAATGTATTATACTTCAGAATATAAAAGTAATTTTCCTCCATAAGAGTTTCTTTTCTTTAGTTTACTTCAAGGTATTTGATGTTGATGGTGATGGAGTTCTCTGTAGGGTTGAACTGAGAGACACGTGGTTGCACAGAGGTCTGGAAGGACAACTGCACCGATGATACCCTGGTAAAGTCTGATTGTATACATCTTCTTGCATGTAAACTTCCAACAGGAACATAGAGTGAAGAATTTTTTAAAAGAGGTTGAGAAAAAGATTTCTTACTACTTCTAGGTTCTATATTATGCTACTCAAAATATTCATAGCCAAAGATGCAAAATTGGGAAGAGAATTTGCCTTAGAAAATTTAATAAACTGAATGTATTATGTAAAAAAAAAATGGAACCACCTGAAAATTGTCATAAATTTTTAAGGCAAACAAGCAATCTATTTCTGGAATTAAAAAAAAAAAAAACTTGACCGAAAAAATATTTTATACTTCAGCTACTGTCTAATAAAAATGATACCTTCTCTTTCCTAACTACTGATTTGGGTTTCTGGTTTTAAAGGAATTACTTGTGGATCTATCCAACATTGTAGAAGACACATAGAATGCACATGACACCACAAAGGTGAGTCTAGCAGAGACTAATTTATTCTTTTCTAAAAATACATTATATTCTGAATTGGTATACATACCTTACATATACATACTTGAATCTCTTCTGCATCATCCCTGCTAAATGCTTATTTGGACCTGTGGTTACAATAACTCCAAGTTGTCCCTAAGGAAAGCCCATTCGACCTTTAAACAACTCCATTAAGTGTTATTTACATAAAAACATTATATTTTATAAGCTAGGCATTTTGTAAAAATTAAGTAGAGACAGCCCTTGCCATCTGTAGTTTATAATCTTTACTTCTCCCAGTTTAATACATTATGGTAAGACAAAACTTATATTGAGCAAAAGAAGCCACAGAATAAAAGAACACATTGTACAATTTAATTTATATGAAGTTCTAGAACAGAGACAGAACTAATGTTAATAAGTGTTACAATAGTGATTTTGGAGATGGGTGATTTAACTGAGAAGGACCATAGGATATCTGGGATGATGGAAATTATTTTTCATCTCAATCTGGGTGGTGTACATAGTTTTTAAATTTTTTTTTCAATAATATTGGTGAGGGTCTGTCCTAAGTTCTTTAATAGCAGCCAGAATAAGTGTATAATAGCAGAAACAAGCATGTACTTTACAAAGAATAAAGCCTTGATTTTTTTTTAGTTTCACAACATTTTTTAAAGATATTATAATAGGTTTGCCTTAATGTCTATGTATCCCTGTGAAACTGAAGATAATCCATATATGTGAGACACATATGAGTTAATTTGACCCTTTCTATTCAAATGTTGATATGTACCAAGTTGCAGATGGTAGGATGTAGACCATAGTGGCCTTACACAGGCTTAGAAAAATAAGTAACATTTTTTTCAATCAGAAAACCAGAAGAAATCATCATAGTCTTATTAACTGACACTCAATAGAAATAAATAATAGAAATGAATTTTTCAGGGCTTGATCTTTGTTTGGCAATTCAGATAACCGTCTTCATTTACTTTTCTGCCCAAAACTAAGGTAGCCATTTCTATTTGGTATATATGAAAACAGAAACACAGGAAAGTTTCTATTAGAAAATACCTTATGTAGAGATACAATTTCCATCGCCTTTCTTCTGGGTGTTTGATAAGTATGGAGGTTATCATTGCTGTCTATTTTTATATAAGACCGAGTTTCTTCTTATGGCTGTACTTTTGAACATTAAAAAAAGATCATTTAGCTGCTCCATCTCCGTGTAACCATAATAATGAAATGGTAAAAATTTAGAATAGATTTTGGACCTTTCAACCCAACCTATTACCCATATTCACTGGTGACTAGACGGTGACAATATTACCCATTATTTTGTACCATTACGTTGGTGTTAATATACTTCAATGGAAGTTGCATCATGAAAGCCAGTAATTACCATCACAGTGCTTTAAAATCTTTTCTTATAATAAATAGTAACATATATTGAATGAATACATGAATATCATTAATAATAAATATTATTAAATATCATTAAATAATAAATCATTAGATAATAAAAATATAGTTAAGTAATAAAAGCTAAGAACATTATTATTCATCTAGGATTATTAAGGTGATTGTTCAAAACATGAAGTAAGAAGCGTTTGGTTATATTTTTGCCTGCCAAGAAATATTGTCTACTGTATATAAATGTAATTTTTGGTACACTTTGACACCAAAAAAAAAAAAATACTGCTTTACTCAACTTGTGAAAGTAATGTTACATTTTATTTTGAGGCAATGTTAATATAGATACTCATTTATTATATATATTTAGTTCTTTTAAATCTCTTAAGAAGTCTAATAATATTGCCAGATGTTTTAAAGATCTTAGAAAATTGTTAGGGTCAAAGGGCATAATCCAAAGAGTTTGGAAAAATGCTTTCAAAGTTAGTAAATAGTCCTTTTTCTCTACCCAGAACCTTTTGTGGGTTCTGTTAGTAAACTTCACCTAGGACCAGAAGATACTGTGAGTTATTTCCCAGGTCTTACTGGAGGAAGATTTTTGGTGATAAATTGCCCACGTTATGACTGACTACTTCAGAGTTTGGTTACTTTTGAACTTATTCTTGCTGGCCTACTTTCAGATGAATACATAGCATCTACATTAAATCATTAGTTTTCTTTCAGACAAATGACCATCGCAAGTTTAATAAAACAAATTTAATTCAAATAATATAAGAAAATGAAGATTTATGATATTCTTAAATATTGTTTCTCTTTCAGAATGGCCGTCTTAACTCTAGAAGAATATCAGATCTGGAGTGTGAAAAATGTTCTTGCCAATGAGTTTTTGAATCTACTTTTCCAGGTATGTTTAAGGTAAATGACAGAGACCGAGGGCAGTGGTACCAGTAGTTCTACATCTTTTCCATTATGTAGTAGTTAGACAACTAGACTACAAAACCATATATTGTCAGAAGAACTGCATTAACCTGTACACCACCTGCAGATGGTTAAGTTAGAGCGTGCGTGCTTCTCAGAGTCACAATGTGCATGATAGGAAAGTAGAGTATAGCTGATAATGTTTATCTTAATAACTCATGATAGAGCAGATTGTAGACACATAGAAAAGAATTTAAAATGTAAAAGCCATTATAATTTGCTATTTTTCTTTACTTTTTTTTTTAAGACCCTCCCTAACAAGTAAGGCAGTGTGGACAGAGACATAGATCATAAGTTGGCAGCTGTAAATTTTTCACAAAGTATACCATCTTTCCAGTTAGGAGGTTATTTTAGATGCAGAGCTGTTTCTTAATTTTCTTTCTTTCTTTCTTTTTTTCTTTTTTGTAATTTAATTCTTTAGAAGGTCCAATAAAGATTGAAGGAGAAAGGAGGAAAGAAAAGCTGTCAGGGGTGAACATGAAATCATAAAACTTGCCAGATTTTAACTATTTTTCCAGTTAAAGTAGTTCTCTTTGCTCCAATTTAAAGAAACAACTTATAGTTTCCCATTTTTCATAGTTCTTCAAAAATATATGTTGATTTAATAGTATTTTACAGGGGGGAGGGGTGTGAGTAGGGACAGACTGGAAGTTCAAGATTTGTAAATACTGACAGGTATATATAGAATAGATAAACAAGCTTATACTGTATAGCACAGGGAAATATATTCAAGAATTTGTAGTAGCTCATGGTGAAAAAATATGAAAACAAATATACGTATATTCATAAAGGACTGAAAAATTGTGCTGTACACCAGAAATTGACACAACATTGTAAGTGGACTATAACTCAGTTAAAAAATAAAAGATATAACTGTTAGAACACTATAAAAAAAGTAGTATTTTAGATTTTTCTTATTTTATTCTCCTTTTCTTATAAAAGCACCCCTATGAAGATCAATAAGGCTTGATATCTTCATATCAATCATGATCCTCCATTGTGAATACAGAGTAACCTGCCCGTGGCACAGCTATGTTAGAATAAATGAAAATTGAACTCTTCCTGACAGCTAATAACTAATATATATTTAAAGCATATGAAATCTGATAAGCCTGTGATGCCCATTTAAATCAATCAGTTGCTCCACTGTCTGTTATCTGCCAGGATCTAAGTTGATATGTCTTTATAAGATATAAATACATATAAAAATAATATAAACCTACTATAAACAGAAATGACTTGCTTAGTAATATGAAAATTGAGCAGCTATTTTTATCTCATTTAAAATGATGCCCTCAATTACTTTAAGTTATCATTAATTATATAGATATTTTGACCACTTAAGTTTGTGTCTGAGTCATCTTGCAGCTCTTACATAGCAAAGCATTTTGAACTTTTATATTGCCTTTCCTATTTTCTCATGCTTATCAGGGACTTGCATAGGCACTATTTTTTCTATGACTCTATAAACAGATGTATGCCTGAAATTTTCTTTTGTGTCTCAGGGTTTCTAGCATTATATTACTGAGAGATTTTTTATTGGTTAGCAATCTAATTTTTTTCTTGGTATATATAGTCCTTTCAGTCCTTTCAAATATATGTATATATATATATATATGTAGTCAGTTTTCAATGTTGTGTCAATTTCTGGTGTGCAGCACAATGCTTCAGTCATACAGGAACAAACATATATTCATTTTCATACTCTTTTTCACCATAAGTTACTACAAAACAGTATTGGATATAGTTCCCTGTGCTATACAGTATGAACTTGTTTATAAATTGGGAGTTTGAGATTTCCAGGTACTAAATATTAACATTACATTTTATGATGCTCACTTTATCCCATATTCAGACATGCTTTTAAAACTTTATTTTCACTTAATATATAAGTAAGCAGACTTACTCTAAATTGTTTTATTTTCTGTCTGTTTCTAAAATAGAATTAGCTAATAAATTCAGTGATAAAAGCTTGAATTATACTTTTATTTTATTTGCCAAGATCCCACTCCTGGCTGACCATTTTGGGTATTTAAGTATAAAGTAAGTAAATGTCAGTAGAATTAGGAAACCATTCCTGTGGTAATATTATTTTCAGTCCTTTCAAATAAACTCAGTGCCCAATATTTTGCAGAGGAAGCATTCTAAACATGATCAGGATCTTCTATCTTATACGTTTGTCAGAAAGCATCAAATGTTAAACAGTTTGATAAACAGAATATTGCACCACACTGACCCCTACCTATATCCATGTTCTAATCCTGAAATCTGTGAATATGTTATTTTACATGGCAAAGGGTATTTTGCAGATGTATCAGGTTAAGGACTCTGAGACAGGGAGATTAGCTTGGATTATCTACATGGGCCTAGTCTAACAACAGGAGTCCTTAAAAATTGAAAATTTTTCCCAGATGTGGTCAGAAAGATACGACTTTGGAAGAAGGATTAGAAAGCTGTAAAGCTGTTAGCTTTGAAGATAGAGGAAGGGTCATGGGTAAAGAAATGTGGGTGAACACTAGAAGCCGGAAAAGACAAGGAAATATATTCTTCCTTTGACTTACAGAAGGGCATACAGCCCTGCTGACATCTTGATTTTTAGCCAAGTGATACCTGTTCCTGACTTGACCTACAGAACCATAAAATAATAAGTTTGTGTTGCTTTAAGCTGCAAAATTTGTGATAATTTGTAACAGCAGTGATAAAAATAAGTATAGGGGAGGTAATCCAAATTTATGGATTGGAGGGCTCAACATTTTAAAGATGTCAGTTCCCCTTCAACTGATTCAAAGATTTATATGTGCACATCAAAATCCCCAAAACTTAATTGTTGATACTGTTTTTTTGTAGAACTTGACAAGCTAATTCTAAATACATAGAGAAGCTTGAAGAGCCAACAATAGCCAAGATGATATTAAAGAACAATGTTAAAGAACTTATTATAAAACAATATTAAGTCTATGTGATAACTACCTAAAGTTAGACATATAGACCAATGGAACAGTATTGAATTAAACCCTGTACCATACATGAACAGTAATTTTAGATAGATTATAAATCTAATAAATTTGAAACAAAAAGCAAAGCATCTGGGGGAGGGTAAAGCTCAGGTGGAATGTGTGCTTAGCATGCATAAGGTCTTGGGTTCAACTCCCAGTACCTCCATTAAAATAAATAACCTAATCCCCCACCAAAATAAAGCATCTAGAAAATAGTGTATGAGATATTTTAATGACTTTGAAGTGGCAAAGAGTTCTTAAACAGGACACAGCACTAAACATAAAAGAAGAGTTTTAAGTTGAACTTCAGTAAAATTAAGAATTATTTTTATCAAGAGATACCATTAAGAAAGTGAAAAGCCACATGGTGGGAAAATATATTTGCTATATCTATATCCAACAAAAGACTTGTATCTAGGGCATATAAAGAACAAAAACCAGTGGAGAAAAAGGCAAAACCTCAGTATTAAAATGTGCAAAAAAATTGAACAGGTGCTTCACACACAAAAAGAAAAATCCAAATAAGCTATGAAAAGTCGCTGAGCTCTTTAGTAATAATAAAAATACGTACTAAAACCACACTTGGAACACCATTAGACATCCACTAGAATAGTTAGTTGTTAAGTGATATGAAGCATAGGTGAGGGTAACATGCAATGGGGACTCTTACACATGGCCAGTGGGAATATAAATTCTTACAAATACTTTGAAAGTAGGCTTTTTGAATGAAAGTTATATATGTATATGTGTGTGTGTGTATATATGTACACACACACACATATACATACATACATACACACACACACACTCCCTGTGTACCCTTCAGAAGCTTCTACATCTGAGCACAAAAGGACATCCAGAAAATTCTCATAATCACTATTTGTTATAGCCCCAAATAGAAAATGACCCAAACACCTGTCAACAATAAATACATAACCATAAGTGGTGGCACATGCATACAAGTTGTACACTTTAAAGCAATAAAAATAAATATACTAGTTTACAGAAAACACTAGTGGATGAATCTTACGTAATGTTGAGTGGAATGTACGGGACTAAAAATTTCAAAAGCAAAAAAAAAAATCCATGGTGGCTAAATTTAGGATGGTGAATCCATCAAAGGGGTGTCATAGTATCTGGGAAGAAACCCAAAGTGGAACAGCAATGTTCTGTTTCTTGACTGGATGAAGGTTACATAGATGTGTTTACTTTGTGAAAAATCACTGAGCTGTATACTTAAGATATGTTCACATTTAAGCATGTATATTATATTTGCATTTTTAAAAAAAATGTTTGCTTGCAAAAAAAGATATCCAAAGCCTAAGTATTTATCAGTAGGAGAATGGATAAAACAAATGATAGTATATTCAAACAATGGAATACAATTCAACAATAAAAAAGAATCAACTACTGATACAAGGATGAACCTCAAAAGCCTAATTTATACATTTCATTGTCAGGTAAATTTTAACTCAGAAGGTAGACAAAACTATAAACAGACATGTGCCCTGGGGGGAGGGGTGCTGAAGCCTTTGTCTCCTCAGACCTGTGCCATTACTGGCACATCTCGCAAGAAGAGAGGCAGGGCTCAGCCACAGCTACCATCTCCTCCTGTGCATAGTGCCCAGGCGGGGCAGGGCTGAGACCTGAATCTGCACGTGGGGGCTCCACAGGCTTTTAGGCAGGACTGAGACTTGTTTATAGCCTGAGGCAGAGAGGATTTTTCTACCCTGACACCTCAGAGAACTTGTGCTGCCAAGGGAAACAAGGAGCTCAGATTTGGCCCAGAGTGTAGGCGGGGCTGTTCCGTGGTCTTCCCTGAACCCACCTACAGACCACCTACCCGAGGCAGAGCAGGCAGCTGCACAGAGCAGCAGAGCGACCAGTACCAGGAGAGGGCAGGTGGGCAGCCACCCACCTTCCTGGCAGGAACACAACACCTGACCACGGTGCTGGGACGGGGTGTGATCTGCCCACCTGCTTCCCCCCAAGCACAGCATCTGACTGTGGCATCAGGAGGGGGAGTGACCTGCCCACCCACTGGATAAGAGCTCAGCTCCTGACCTAGTGTTAGGAGGGGGCACAATCTGCTGGCCAACAGCCACTGAGAGCAGCACAGATGAGGGTACCAACAGAAGGCCTATGAAACAGCAAGCTGAGTTCATGAAGCAGGGCAAAGACACAAAGACCTCTCGATAAAATCATTAAGGGCACACCATCTCCAGGATAAGTAGGTAACTGCTACTCCTTAAGCCACGGTGCCAGAGAGATATGAGCAATGTGAAGAAGCAGAGAAACCACTCCCAATGAAAAGATCAAGAGAAATCCCCTGAAAGCATGATCAAGGAAATAGACATTGATGGTCTATTAGATCAAGATTTCAAAAAAGAGTGATCAAAGTACTGAAGGAACTAAAAGAAATAGTGTTTAGGTATATAAAATGTATCAAAAATGAAATAGAAACTATAAAGAAGAACTAGGTAGGATTAGTAAACCCATTGGCTGAGATGAGAGCTGACCTAAAGGCTGTGCAAAGCAGACAAGAAAATACAGAAGAATAAATAAGTGGCCTAGAGGACAGGACAACAGAAAGCACCCAATCAGAACAGCTGAGAGAAAAACAAATGAAAAACAAAACAATATACGGGACCTATGAGGTAATATAAACTGTGCCAATGTATGCATAATAGGAGTTCCAGAAGGGGAAAAAGAACAAAGTGGATTGAAAAGGTATGGGAAGGATTCATGACTGAAAACTTCCCAAACCTAAAGAAGGAATCATATCCAAGCACAGGAGGCTCAGATGGTCCCAAGCAGGAAGAACCGAAACAGACTCACACCAAGGCATATCCTAATCAAGATAGTCAGATTCAAGGATAAAGAAATGATCCTAAAGGTAGCAAGAGAAAAACAAAGAGTGAGTTAGAAGGGAACCCCCATAAGGTTTTCAGCTGATTATTCTACACTATTTACAACAGCTAAGACATGGAAACAGCCTAAAATGTCCATCAACAGATGACTGGATAAAGATGTGGGATATTTTTTGATGGGATACTATTCAGCCACAAAAACTGACTACATAACGCCATTTGCAGAGATATGGATGCTCCTGAAGAATGTTATTCTAGGTGGAGCAGAACAGAAAGAGAAAGAGGAATACCATGTGAGATCACTCATGTGTGGAATCTTAAATATATGCAAGATCTTGTGGCAACTCACAGCAAAAAAAAAAAGTGACAATGAATATATGTACGTTCATGTATAACTGAAAAATTGTGCTCTACACTGGAATTTGTCATAACATTGTAAAATGACTATTACTCAATAAAAAATGTCTAAAAATAAGTAAAATAAAATATAACCTTTAAAATAGTGTATAATGAGAGGTGTGATGTTCTAGTATCTGTTCTAAGAAGTACGTTAGACACACATAAGAATAGCCAATGGTCAGAAAGATCACATGTTATCAGCTACCACCCCATGCAAATTAATGGCATTTAGCAGATATTCATATATGTGTATAAATATATAAAATAGGTATTAGTCTATATGTAAATCAAATCAAATATTATATTATAATCTAATGTATAATCATATCAGCAAAAGCACTGTGCTGACATAAGTGTCGGTGTAAACAGATTACAATTTTTTATTGAGTTGTCATAATGGGGTAATATTGTGAACCAAGTGGAAATTGTAAAAAAAAAAGTTATCCAAAAAAAAAAAAAGTCCTGACTACATGAAAAGATGCACAGTTACTATAAGGCCTCTCCGATTATTTACTATCAGTGTCAGAAAGTCTTGGAATAAGTTAGGAGAATTAAAAACTCTAACAAGACACAAGAATGCACTCTCTGTTAAAGAAAATAAACCAAAAGAAAAAAACAAATGAATAGACAATTAAGGTCCTACAGATAAAAATACCAATTTTTATGGGAAATAGCCTTAAAATAAAAAATAAGGAGATTATATTCTAATTTCACCTTTTGAATAAAGATATACAAAATTTAGCTGAATACCTTCGTATTTTGCACTTATGAAGAAAAAAATGTATTTGCAATGAAAAAGCAGCCATTACCCTGCCTTTTGAGTATTCTAAAGTTTTAGGTTTGAATATGTTTCATCTTAAATGATCTTAAGCACTATTCAGTGGTTGGTGTTTTAAAAATACCACTGTGTGTGGAACTTCTAAAAGTGCTTCAAAAAATTTATATTTTTGTAATAATTTAGTAATGGCCTGGATATTATTTTTAACAAGACAACTCACCATGGAACACTGCAAGATTTTTTCAATGAGTTTATATTCACACATGTTTAAGATTGTCAGTATATTATGAGAAAATTTCAACCGTGGCAGTATTTTGACTTGAAAATGAGATAAGCTGAGAAGCATATTTTAAGTATAAACTAAATGATTGCATTCCTTTAGAGACAAGAAAGTAAAAGCATGATAAACTCTGACTTTGACACACTTAAAGTATAAAAATTAACATAATGTGATTTTACACACTTCTCTTTAACTCTCAGTACTTTCTCAGCCCCTTTCCCATTACACCCGCGTCCCCGCTCCTGACCCTTGGTGTACACACCTCCGTTCACACGGAGGAAGGGGGGACCCGGGCGGTGAGGACCAGGGGCGCGGACACCCCCGCGGCCCGGATGGACACGGACACTCACCCGCTCCCGGCGGGCGAGGAGAATAGTCAAAGCGGGCCCGCCAGCGCACCCGTCCCTTCCTACCCTGCTGGCCGGTGCCTCAGCTCGGTCAGGTCCACACACACCCCAGCAGGAAGCGAGCTCAGGCCGTGGGAAACCGGCGTAACTTCAGACAGAGAGCGGGGAGCATCCTCCTGGAGACCCGCAGGCAGCGCTGTCCCGGAGCCTCCTTGGCGCCGCCCGCTCAGCCCTGAGGAAAGCAAGCTCCGCCCCCAGGGAAGACGCTGGCTGCTGACGCGGACTGCGCATGCGCACCGCCACCTAAGACACGTTGGCTTCGTTCGCCCCCTGCAGGTCCTCGAGGGCGGTGCAGGATACTCGGAACTTACTGTAGAACACATGACCCCTCCCAGCCATGATGCCAAATCACTGGAAATCTCAGTGCCCTGGACTCTTTTTTAATGGCACTGGTGATGCTCTCATCCAGCCATGCCTGCTCTCTTGCCTGGCACATGCCTCAGTCCTTGGAATCCCGCCTGAATCAGATTCTGTTCTGGAGGAAGGACAGGTGCAGAAGAATCTCAAAATTCCAGACTTAGAAGATGACCAGGAACCCAAACTCAACTCTGTCAACTCCCTGGGGTCCCCTGAGGAGTTTTCTCAGAACCATCTGCCCTGTGTCAGGAGCAGACCAAGCCTCAGGTAGCTTAGAGAGGCTATCATGCAGCACATGCTTTGGATGGTTCTCAGTTCAGACCTGCATGATCTTGAGACCCTTTTGTAACTCCTAACACTCTGTTTTCTCAAACCTATAGTGATATAGATATATATAGATGACGTCTGAGTTAATCCTCTTACAATGCTGAGGTGCTATTGTTCCTTGGATAACAGAATATTTTGAAGGGATCAACTGTTTATCACTTCCCCCTAATGAAGTATGTTTTTAAAACTAGAAATGTTTCAGGGGGCACTCAGGTCCTCCTCTTGCACCAGTTCCTGAGGTGTTGGCAGTTTCTGCTCTGAGCTCCAGATCCTGATCCTGCCGGTGGTCTATGGTGATGCCAGTGTGTACATGCTTTTCCTTTTGCACCGGTATGGAAAGGAGACAGTCCTTCCCCTACATGAGGCTGCAACATGCTGACACTCAAAGCAGGCACAATGAAGAACCAGCTAGAGTCCCCGGTACCAGCTGTCCCAGGTAGAAACGTCACCTTCACCACAGTTTTCCTGTGCTCCTATCAGGCCTTCACTACTCCCAGCAGGCCATGCATGAGCAGTGTGACAGGTGACTGTCCCAGCATGGCATGGTGGTGATGATCCCACCTTATCTGTTTGTTTTTGGAATGTCCCCACAACTCTCTGAGCTTCACTTTGCTCTTCTCACAGGCAGAGTTGTACAGGCATGAACCTCACAGGGTTATGGTAGGTAGTCACGGTAGCTGCTCACCCAGTGGCAGGCTCTGCCGGGAGGGCTGCTGGGAGTGCTGTGTGTCTTCACACTTGTCCTTCACTCTCCCCAATGAAAACACTCTTGGTCTTATCCTTCCCTGGCCTGCGGCCTTTCTGTGCTTGCAAATGAACATGGAAACAATCTACAAAGAAGTTTTGAGGTTCTGTCCATCTGGTCCAGGAAATGCTGACTCTGCTAGATGTGCTGTTGGGTGGGCTCTCATGGGAGGCTCTCATGGGCAGGACTTCCCTTTGCAATAAGCTGCCCCACCCAGGCCTTTCCATGATCCAGACTCCTGGGACCAGGGTGCAAATCCCCAGCTCCCCACTTGTCAACCATGTGACCTGGGCAACTTTCTCAAACCCAAGCTTTGTCCACCCAAGGTCAGCAGAGATGGGGGATAACAGGATGTCCCGCACAGAGTGTCTGTGCAGATTAAGTGAGGTAGAACAGACAGAACAGTGGTGGGGCCTGGCCCATTGGTTGGCAGAAGGGAGCTCACCATGTGCAGCAAGTTCCGCGGGTCACCCAGCAATCTGCCCAGAGGCTTAGCCACTCCATCGCTATCATGCATCTGAAGTCCACTTAACCACATGGGAGAGAAACAAACACACATTCTGAGTGTAGCTGCCACAGGGAAAATTGCATCTGAGCGGGGAGTAATACCAGAGGGTGATCAGGATGGCAGAAGATGCCCCCTGCGTTTGAGCAGACTGGAGCTGCCCTCCAGAGCCTGGGGTTAGTGAGGATGGGCTTGTAGAAATGCCCGTCTCCTTTACCCATCAATGCTGGGTCCTGCAGGTACTGAGTCCCACAATCGGTGTGCTGCTAGTGCCCTCAGCACAGAGAAAAACCCAGGGGTTCCCACAAGGCTTCGGCCACGTCCTCTGCTTCCTGAACTCCCACTCTGGTGACCCCACCTGGGATGCAGAGATGAGGTGAGGCAGGGACCTGTGCTGTCAACATCACTGCTCTACCCTGGGAATCTGGCACACAGTAGGTGCTTGGTAAGTCATTGTTGAATGAACAGCAATACTGGGCCAAGTTTCTGTGGGTGTCTGTGCCCCCAGATCAGGGACCCCTCAGGGCCCACCTCACAAGTGACATGAAAATAATGATCCCACCAGGAGCAATAACAGTTCCTCAGAATAAATGGGCTTTTCCAAGCACTCTCCACCTGTTGCAAAGGACTCCCAGCAGGGAAGTGGGCTGTCAGGGGCAGCACTGCACTCTCCACTGTAACAAGGAGAAAGCCAAGGGCCACAGAGAGGAGTGCCTTTCCAGTGTCACTGCTCACTTTCCCACCTTTTGGGAGACCAGGAGGCGTTTCTACTACATTCTGGCTCTGAAGCCCCAATACTGTGTGGACATGCCTCCCTCCCTGGAGCAAGGAACCACTAAGTGACCTGTCACTTGTCACCAAGCAGACAGGCTCATTCCAGCTCATTGTGCCACCAGCAGGTTGTGCTAGAAGCAGGATCATCTGGGAGACATCACACTCTCCCAAGCTGGAAACAGGTGAACAGCTCACAGGTTTCCTGGAGAGGATGGTCACATGGCCTTGATCTGGCCAATCAGCATTTTCCATCCTCCCTGGCCACTGTGATTGGCTCAGGGCTGGGCACCAGCCCAATCAGGCTCCACGGAGGTCAGGCCTAGTTGCTGGAATCCTGGGAGCAGAGAAGTTCTATTTCAGTTGGGAGTTGAGGGGTGGTGATGTCAGCCTGTGGCAGTTGGTGACTATCTTGCTTTCATAAAGGCAGAGCCATGTGAAGATGACACCAGTGGCAGAGCCCAGAGGTGGGGAAAGATGACTTCTGTTGATGTCACTGAGCACCAGGTACAGACCTGCCTGAAGCTATCTCCCTTTGGACGTCTCAGTTAGGTAAGTCATTCTCTCCTGCCCTGTTTGCTTCTTTAAGCCACTTTGGTTTTCTGTCACTGGTTTTAAGAAAAGTTTGACTATTCCTTCAAGCTGGCTAAATGGAGACCCTGGAACTACAACAGTGAGGTGACAGGCAACAATGTGGCTAATAGACTCCAGAGGCCTCTGTTCAAACAGGGGATTGGAAATGACAAGGGAGAGTACACATGGCCTCAGTGAACAGATTTGCTACTGGTAGCTCCCAGTTCCTGGATATTAGAGTGCATGCACTCAGCCAAGTCTCAGCTCTGCTGTCACACCTGCTAACCCACACCTCTCCTCTCCCACCTGCCAGGCCTATGGGGGCTGGAAACCCCCGGGCACCTGAAACAGCCCAGGGCTTTGTGTTGTAATTTACACAGGCTGCCCCCAGTTCTGAGGGTGAGGGTGACGGTGACTGGGTTCCAGTTTACAGAGAAAACAGACTAGACGGTCTCACTGGTGAGATGTGGGGGTGGGACCCCAATCTACCATCTGACCTATGACTTCAGAGTGGACAGCCTCCCCACCCTCAGCCAGGATGCTTGCTAAGCCTAGTGTCTCAGGAGTCCTGCTCCCTCCAGCACCCCTCCTGGAGGTGAGAGTGGGGGGCTCTTCTCTATACAACATTCACCCCTGCAGGGGCACACGTGTGACCTCACAGTCTGTCATCCCTTTCTTATGACCTGGACCTCCTTGATGTGTGAGCACTGCAGATCATGGGTGCACACGTGGGCAGGTGCACCATGACTGAGAGGACAGCACTCCAATTTAAGCTCCCTCCATGCTCAGATGATTACATCCTGGAATTGAGGGGTTCCCAGGGGCCAGGTGGCCAATTCTGGCCTTAGGGGCAAATTCTTATCACCCAGGTGGCTAATTTTTAAATTAAATTACACATTTACAATTCAATAGTCAAGCCCCTTTCTAGGCAGCCTTGTAGCCTCTCAGCTTTTACGCCTCGCTGTGACCATGTTCTTAGCTTCAAATTGAGTGCCATTATGAACATTAACATGTCCCTGTCATGTGTCACCTTCACAGTAAGCGGCCACCCCAAACTCCCCTCCCTTCCCCTTGTCGATATCTCCACACAGGGAGTAGGGCCCTTTTGATGCAGTTGTGCAAATGTGTGAGCTAAGGGTTTAGAATGTCCAGGCTAGGAGGGGTCTGCCCCACATGGCAGGGCAGGTGGGCTGGCAGGGGGTGATGGTTCACTTGTAAAACCTCAGCTGGTTTCAGGCGGTGACAACAGACTGGCAGCCAAGGGCTCAGCTGGTGCAGAGTAAGCGGATTAAATGTGTTCACCCAGACGCCTTGGGAGTGGCAGCCCTGGAGTATGACTACAAGTGAGGAAGGTGGAGGGTCCCCAGTGCCTGGACCTCCACCTTCTAAAAATCAGGACTGAGATGTGGCTCTGAAGTCAGAACACTGGAGTTCAAAGCTTCCCCCACCACTTTGTCAATAATTCAAAGCAAATGAGCCTCAGTTTTCTCATGTGTAAAATGAGAACTTTGAAGCCTCTCCCTCTGAGGGTGTGGAGGGAGGTAAATGCGGTGACAGCAGAGCACAGGAGCTGTCTGGGCTGAGCCTGCACACAGGCAGGCCGTTGTTGCTGCCATGACCTCTGTCTTCCAGGGCAGGGTCTGCACTCTCTCCCTGTGAAGGTCCAGACAGTAAACATTCTAGGCTTTGAGGGACCTACAGTCCCTGTCGCAACTACCACCCTCTGCTGTTGGAGGGCAAAGGCAGCTCCTGCAGTAGGTAGTCCAGTCTCGCACCCCCGCTTCCTGACATAAGTATTCCTGAGATACAATTTTCACATAACTTTGTTGGCTTTAGGTGTGCAGCATAATGACTTGTTACATGTGCATATTGTGAAATAATCACTGCATTAAGTTTACTTGACGTCTGTCATCACCCATAGTCACACACTATTTTCCTTGTGATGAGAAATTTTAAGAGGTACTCTCTTAACTGTCAAATGCACAATGCAGTGCTGTTAACTACAGTCACCTTGCAGTACATTATGTCCCCAGGACTTGTTTATCTTCTAAGTGGAAGTTTGTACATTTTGATTATCTTCCGAAATTTCAATCACCCCCTGACTCACCTCTGGCAACCACCAACCTGATCTCTGTTTCTATGGGTTTCGGTTTATTTTGTAGATTCCACATATAAATGAGATCATAGGTATTTGCCTTTCTGTCTTATTTATTTCACTTAGCATAATACCCTGAAGGTCCACCCAAGTTGTCACAAATGGCAGTATTTCAATTTTTTAATGTCTGAATAAGATTCCATTTTATATACATATATATGCATCACGTTTTCTGTACCCATTCATCTGCTGATGGACACTTCGGTTGTTTACATATCTTGGTTATTGTAAATAATGATACAGTGAACATGAGGGTGCAGTTGTCTCATTGACATAGTGATTTCATTTCCTTTGGATATATTCCCTGCAGTGGACTTGCTGGATCATATGGAATTTCTAATTTTAAATTTTGGGGGAGCCTTCTTGCTCTATTCCCGAGTGATGGCACCAATTTGCATTCCCACCAACATTGCACCAGTTTCCCTTTTCTTCACACCACCACCATCACTTGTTATATCTTGTATTTTGATGACACCCACCCTGACAGGTGCGACGGGGTATCTCATTGTGGTTTTGATTTGCATTTCCCTGATGGTGAGTGATGTTGAGCACCTTTTCATGTACCTGTTAGACATCTGTGTGCCTTCTTTGGAAAAATGTCTATTCAGTTCCTCTGCCCACTTTTTAAATCAGATTGCTTTTTTTTTGCTGTTGAATTGTAAGAGTTCTTTATATGTTTTGGGTGTTAACCCCTTATCAGATATATAGTCTGAAAGTACTTTCTCCCCTTCTGTCTGTTACCCTACCCTCTGCTTTCTGGATGACAGGGGTCCAGGCACTTGGGAATCTCTGCTTCTCACGTCTTTCCAATGGTGGGTGGGTGAGGGCTGTGTTCTGATAAAAGTGTGCACAACCGTGGGTCACTACCCCTTATTTTAGAGGGTGGTCTCTGAAGAGTGCAGTGTGGGCAGGGATGTTTCCCTGAAGTCATCATTTGGATGGTCATGTGCTCTGGAACTCACATCATCTAGCCCGGATGTGATGGGGCAATTTGCAAAGGGAGGACCTTGCAGCTAAGACACTGACCAGGTGCTCTTGTGTCTTGTTGGAAGGACCTGGGAACAAAGTTTTGTGGAACAGGGACTCCTCCAGGTCACAAGGCTCAGTTCAGACTTCTGGGATGCAGAGACCTGCTCTGAGCCACTGTCACTGAGGAGGGAAGTGCCTCAGGCAGGAGGGAGGGGTTGCTGGATTTCACTTGCCCTGTTTGTCAAGTTGCAGCTCTGGTGATGTGTGGAACATGGGCTTAGCTTTGGAAATGTAAGAGGAGAGGTTCCTGGGGAAGGGCTGGCTTTTTCCTCTGATTGAGGTCCTACTGTGTGCCAATCACAGCAGTCCTCTGAGTCAGGGCTGGAAAGCCAGGCACAGAGAGGTCAGGGAGTTTCCAGGTCACACAACATTAGGGGCATCATTAGGGTCTGATGCAGACCTGACTCCCAGCCCACATTCTCTCTCCTTTCCCAGGACCATCATGATCCCACATGCCAGAAACACCCAGAGAGGCCCAGGCATGGGCCCTGGGACCTTTCCTGCCTAACATGCCAGGAGCCTTAAGAGGGACTACAAGGCACTTCCTGAGTCCATGATGCCCAGAGGCTGCTCTTAGCAAGAAGCTCAGCACACACTCCTGGATGAATCCTAGCTCTGTCCTGAGTCACTCTGTCCTCCCTGCCTCAGTTCTTCTGCCCAAATGGGGCTGGAAACAGCAGCCACTTCACAAGGGTCTATGGAACCTCCAGGATCCTGGAAGCAGCACCCTCACACAGGGAGCACGGTCTCCTTAACTTTTCCTCACCTCTTTGCTGGATGAGGAGTCCCAGCGGGGCCCTGTCTTGTCCCAATTCTCACCCCAGATCAGGGTCCAGCAGGGGGTGGTGTCCAGGCTGGACTCTGTCCTCTGCCCCTTTTGGGGACCCTCATTCATCACACCTTGGCTGCCTGGACACTGTCTTCCAGGGGCCACTCTGTGCCTCCCACACCTACCTAGCATCCACCCACCCTGGGTTACTCCAGCGCCCTCTGGCCCTTGGACACACACCTACTCCGTGTTGAGTGGAAATGAGGTGACTGACATGCTGGGCCTCCTGGACAGTCTGGAGGAGCCCGATATCCCCAACCTGCCGACCACCCCAAGAGCCCAAGATGGGGAGAGGGTGTGCCTCCATTCATACTCTGATTTGCTCAGATTCTCAGCACCTACTTTGCTGGGTGGATATGGGGACAGAGGTATGATATAAAAGCAGGAGACCTGGACAGCAGACCATGAGAAGGGGGCTAGCCCAGGCTGGTCTCATAACCCCCTTAACTTTGGCTTTCTCATCTTCAAAGTGGGACAGACTCTTGTGAGGTGAGCCGGATCCTGACCCATAGACAGGCACTGTCCTACATGCCTTAGAGAAGCTCACTGACTCCTCATGAAAATCTGTGGGGCAGGGACAGGCATTATCACCCATTTCTGCAGAAGTAACTGAGGCAGAGAGAGAACAT
The DNA here is from genome assembly GCF_048564905.1 of Vicugna pacos. Classification (NCBI taxonomy): domain Eukaryota; kingdom Metazoa; phylum Chordata; class Mammalia; order Artiodactyla; family Camelidae; genus Vicugna; species Vicugna pacos. Next base: position 4,474,485 of record NC_133021.1, on the reverse strand, counting down.
CTGAGGTGACCACCCCAGATTACAGAGCCCAGGTCATCTGGTTCCAGTGTCCAGGCTCATGGTCAGTGCCCACTCTGGGTTTTCCTCCTCCCTTCATCCTCCACTGGGACCCATGGCTGCAGCCTCATCTCAGTGTGATTGTTCATGGGGAGCAGGATGGGTGCACTGAGGGCCCGTTTCTCTGAGGACTGCTTTCCCAGAAGGCTCAAGGGGTTGACTGTATTCACTACTGGACACCCAGGCCTGGGCCCAGGCCAGCCACACTGCAAAGCCTGAATCAATGATTGTTGAGTGAATACCTGAACCTCTGCCTATGCCTGCATGTTGCCCCCATTTCCTCATCTCCACAGCTGGCTACCCGGCCAAAACCTCGTGTAATCAGGCCTGGGCCAGGGACAGTCAAGGGGACCAGAGCTGCTCAGTTGGGGACAGGAAGCCTCAGGGCCCTGTGGCTGTCCCAAGCATCTCCTGGGGCAATTCACAGAGAAGCCCAGCCAGCTTCCAGGAACAGCAATCAGGTCCCAATCCCAGGGGTATAGGGTAGGACTTGAGGGGTGTTTCCTGAGACTGACTTTGTGTATGAAGGGGGCCTGGGGGTCAGGCTGCTTTCAACGTCCATTCCATGCCCACACCCCTACTGGCAGCATGGAGCTAGTCATAAAGGACACAGGCCGTGGGGCCAAGGCTATAGCAGGGCTCTGCTCCCTCTCTGTGGCTCAGTGTCCTCATCTGTAACAGAGAACTAGTAACAGGGCCATGGGAGGGCTCACTGAGACCCTCCTCTGTGGCTTTGGTTGGACACTGCCCTCTCTCTGCTCAGTGCCCTTCTCTGTAATAGAGAACTAGTAACATTTTTCTTAGCCCCTTTTGGCCCCATTTTTCTGAGTCTCTTTCTACATTGGGCCCAGGGCTTTCACAGAGATCACAGACTTGGGATGTAATCAGAGTGTGGTCACAACCCTAGTGGTCCCAATTGAAGCCAGAGGAGCTTCAGGGGGGGTGGGAATCCAGAACTGCTTCATGGAGGAGGTGAGATCTGAGCTGTGTCCCCAAGGATGAGCTGTCATCTAGCTGAGGCCTGGCACTGAGCAGGACCCATGTACATGGTTAATGAGGGTGTGAATGAATGAAATGGCACCCCTCTAACAGAGAGTGAGGGGGGAGTCCCCTAGGCCAAAGCAGGAAACACAGGGCACCCTGGGGGAGCAGAGGGCGTGGCTGCAGTGTGATGCCTGCCTCACCCTTTATGGGTGTCTTGCCACCACTTTAGCGTGTGTTCTGGTGGATTGGGAGCCTTTCCTCTCCTCTGCTTCAGTATCCTGCTCTTCATTCCCAGCAACACCCGCCTGTGTCACCTCAGTGTCCCCACGTGGACCTGGACCTGTCTTGTGGGAGATTGTGAAGAGGGATTTGGTGTGCAGCCCAAGACTGAAGTGGGAGGGAGAGGATAATAGGGACCTCCAGAGGGGATCATGGGCTGGGAGACATCGGAGGGGTGGGGAAGGCAGAGCCTCAGAGCTGAGGATCCTGCTAGTGGTGGCTCCTTCACGAGGGGCTTCACAGGGAGGAAGCAATCATGGGGTAAAGGCAGAGCTCAGTTTGGGGCTTGCTGACATGGAACAGCTCATCACAGAGTCGTCCAGAGGAGCTGGATGTAGGGAATGAAGATGCCACTGATGTCAGGGTCAAAGCCTGAGACCCAGATGAGGTGGGGCGGTGGTGCAGGGGAAGGGGCTTGAGGATATCAAGATGTTCATTCATTGGGGTCCTCGGGGTGGGGACCTTCATGTTCATTTCACAGCTACCTGGTGCCTGACAGAGCTAGGCTTAAGGAGGTCACTGAGTAGACACGTGCCAACAACCTAGATTCTCCTCTTTCCACAGAAAGTCCCTGGTGTGAAGCCAGCAGGCACTCTTCAGAGTCATACACCCTCACCCCTGGGCTCTCTGTGTGCCTAGAGCCCAGTGGCCCCTTACCTCCCACTCCCCACTGCAGGACCCTTTGCACACCTGCATTTCCACAAGCTAGAAAACATCTTCTCTTGCTGTGTGTTTACCCTATGAAACCTCATTGCCCCAGGAAAAGAGGCCTCACATCCTTCCCTTATTAAAATGGTAAAGCCTTTTGTTCAGAGAAGCCCCTGACAGATCTCACAACCAACCAGGTACCTGTGCATGAATTGATCATGCAGCCCCCTCCTCCTTGTGTGCACAGCACCCCCCCAATAACAGACCCCACACACTCAACCTTGGCGCTCGTGTAGGCACCTCTTGCCTGTGTGGCCTGATGTTGTCTATAGCAGTGTCCCTATTGAACTTTCCTAAACCCTTCTCAGACGCTGGTAATTCTTTACCAACCCAAGTAATTAGCCTGCCATTGTGCCCACAACACCTGAAACAGAGTTGGCTAAATTATGCAGATAGATGATGCAGGTTAATTTGCTATAAAGGTGAAATCAAGGTTTACAAATAAAAGCAACATACATACTCAAGGCAGGACTAAGTACTCACACGGATAACTAAGACCTTCCACATACATCCCACTTTGCCCTTAGGGCCTTTGCGATGGCTGCTCTTTCAGCCAGGATCTCTCTCCGCCTGCTTCTTAAACATCTCCAGGAATCTGCTCAAATGTCCTCCCTGACCTTATTTTTCTCCATGGAACATATCACCTCCGGACATTGTGTATATTTTACTTAATTTTCTCTGTGTCCCCCACCAGGCTGTCTGCTGCATGAGGATGGAGACCTGACTGCTTCACTACCTGCTGTGCCCGGTATCTGGAACCCACCCAACACACAGTAGGACCTCTGAGATTGTGTGACGGGTGTGTGATCACTGTAGGCCACAGACAAAAGTCTTCCCAGCAGTCATGGTAAGAGTCATTCATTCTCTACTTACTGAGCCCTACTGTGTGCTGGATACTGACCTGGGTGGGAGGCATGCAGTGGATTAGACACAATGAGCACACACAGCATGTTAGGAGGGACATGTGCTCTGGAGAGCACACAGGGCTCAGGGAAGTCAGGAGTGTAGGAGTGGAGGAGAAGAGGGCCAGGTGGAGACAGTGGTGGCAGAGGAGACAGAGAGGTGGGGCCCAGCTCGTGCAGGGCTTTATGGCTCCTGTGAGGGCTTTTCCTCAGGGCAGCGGAACCATGACTGGGTACGGAGCAGGGGCCCCGGTCCTGAATGCTATGCAGGAAATGGAGCAGGTGTCTGCTGGGGAGATGTGCGTGGAGGAGGCTGTCCCTGTAGACTGTGCAGGCAGAGAAGGCTCCTCTGAGGAGGTGACATCTAAGCTGAGCCCTTGTATGGACCGTGTTTCCACCTTCTGTAGACTAGCTTTCATCTGCCCTGCAGCCCTATGCAGGACACACTCTGTTCTCAGTCACCTGGACTTGGCCTCCTGCCTCCCTTGTGGGCCCTCCCACCCCAGAAGGAGTCCTTCTAGATCTAACTCACTACCTTCTCCACTGGACTTGGACTCACACTGAGCCACTGTCCACCTGCCCAACTCACCCAGAGTCAAGTCCAGACACTTGGGGGAGCCCCTCCACCCCAGAGCCCATGAACTTACTCAAATGGCCAGTCCTCAGCCTGCTCACATGCCTCACACTCCCCTCCTGCAGAAACCCTGTGACAGATCATGTCCACAGCACCCTGCTCCTCCGATCCTGACCCCAGGCTTTCCCATGGGGTGTGACCAAGCATGGGTTGCAGTCCCCTCCTCCAGTCTGGTGAGTAGAAACTACCTTTTCTTTTTTCTTTTGTTAATATATTTATTTTTTAATTTTTATTTTATTGAGTTATAGTCAGTTTGCATTGTTGTGTCAATTTCCAGCATAGAACATAATTTTGTCAATTGTGTTTACTCTTTCAAGAAACCATCTCTTGGCTTGATTTTTTCAAATGTTCCTTATATCTCTATTTTATTTATTTCCTCCCTGATCTTTATTATTTCCTTCCTTCTGCTTACTTTTGTTATTTTTGCTCTTCTTTTTCTAATTCTTTTAGGTGGTAAGTTTGATTGTTTATTGCAGTTGTTCCTCGTTTTTGAGGTAGACCTGATTCTCTCGCTATAAACTTCCCTCTAAGCACTGCCTTTTCTGGATCCCATAGGTTCTGTGTGGTTGTGTTTTCATCATCATTTGTCTCAATGTGTTTTTTATTTCTTCTTTGATTTCATCATCCACCCTTTTTTTTTTAAAGTAGTATGTTGTTTAACCTCCATATTGTCATTTATTTCTCCTTTATTTTTCTGTAGTTAATTTCTAGTTGCATGGTATTGTGGTCAGAAAAAGTTGCTTCAAATATTTTCTATCTTCTTCAAATTGTTAATGCTTCTTTTGTGCCAAAGTATATGATGTATCCTAGAAAATGTGGTATGTGCACTTGAGAAGAATGTATGTTCTATTTTACGGAAATATAATGTTCTGAAAATATTACCCAAGACAAATTGTTCTATTGTATCATTTAATTTCTATGTTGTCTTATTAATTTTATGTATGGAAGATCTGTCCAGTGATGTTAATGGATTGTTAAAGTCTTCTACCGTGATTATATTCCGATCAAATTTTCCCTTTTTATCTGTTAGTATTTTCTTTTTATCTGTTATGTATTTAGGTGCTCCTATGTTGTGTTCATATATGTTAGTGGGTGTAATATCTTCATCTATGACTCCTTTAATCATTATAAAATGTCCTTCTTAATCTTTCTTTATAATCTTTGTTGTAAAGTCTATTTTATTTGAAATCACTGTTGATATTCCTGCTTTCTTGTCATTTCCATTTGTGTGGAATATCTTTTTCAATCCTCTCACTTTCAATCTATGTGTGTCCTTCTCCCTAACGTGGGTCTCTTCTATACAGCGTATTGTAGATACTTGCTTTATTATCCGCTCTGCACTCTATGTCCTTTGATTAAAGCATTTAGTCCATTGACATTTATAGTAATTATTGATAGAAATGTGTTTATTACATTTTGAACTTTGTTTTGCAGTTCATTTTGTATTTCCTCTTTGTTCCTTACTTTTTCTTTTTGTGGTTTGATAATTTTCCTTTTTATTATCTTGGTGTCTTTTTAGTTTTGTGACTCTATTGTAACTTTTTGGCTTGTGGTTACCCTACTTTGTACATATATTACCCCATTACTATATCTGTTTGTTTTAAACAGATAGTAATATAAGCTCAAACCCATCCTACCAAGAACAAAAAAGAGAGGCAGAGAGAAAGAGATAGAGAGAGAAACCTGTATATTTTCTTGCTCGCCTCTCCCACCCTTATTGATTTAGATGCCCTCCTTTATGATTTCATGTTTATTCTGTTGTAATTCATTGTAGCAATCACCTTTCCAATTATGGTTTTCTCCTTTTTGTAGCATCCTGCTTCTTTTCTATTTAGAGTAGGTCTTTCAATATTTCCTTTAGCATAGGTTTAGTGTTGCTAACTTCTTTTAGTTTTTGCTTGTCTGTGAAGTTCTTTATCTCTCCTTCTATTCTAAAGGATACCCTTGCTGGATAAAGTATCCTAGGCTGCATCATTTTTTCATTCAGGACTTTGAATATACCTTGCTTCTCCCTTCTGGCCTGTACTGTTTTTGTAGAGAAATCAGCTGAAAGTCTTATGGGGGTTCCCTTGTATCTCATTCTTTGTTTTTCTCTTGCTGCCTTTAGAATCATTTCCCATTCTCAACCCTGGTTATCCTGATTGTAATATGTCTTGGTGTGGGTCTGTTTGGGTCCTCCTTGTTTGGGACGCTCTTTGTTTCCTGTATTTGGATATCTGATTCCTTCTTTAGGTTTGGGAAGTTTTCAGTCATGGTTTCTTCAAATATCTTTTCAATCTCCTTTGTTCTTTCTTCTCCTTCTGGGACCCCCATTATGAGTAGGTTGGCATGCTTTATGTTATTCCATAGGTCCCTTATATTGCTTTCATTGGTTTTTATTTGTTGTCTCTCAGCTGTTTTGTTGTCCTGTCTTCTAAATCACATATTCATTCCTCTCAATTATCCAGCCTACATTTTACAGCCTTTACTTCAACTCTCCTCTCAGCAAATGAGTTTTCCAATTTTCACTGGCTCCTCTTTAGAGTTTCAATTTTGTTTTTTGACATATTCTCTGTCTCTATACACAATCTCTTTTAGTTCCTTCAGTACTTTGATCACTCCTTTTTTGAAATCATCTAGTAGACTATCAATGTCTATTTCATTGATTGTTCTTTCAGGGGGTTTATCTTGTTCTTTTAATTGAGACAGGTTGCTCTGCTTTTTTATCTTGCTTATATCTCTCTGGCACTGTGGCTTATGGAGTATCAATTATCTACTGTGGTATTTTAAGAGTTTATTTATTTATATAAAGTGGATGCAGAAATAAAACTAAGCACAAAGAAATTAGTTTTAAAAGCAGTATAATCAGTAACAGAAGAACATATTGAAACAAGATAACAATTGAGTTGGGATGAATTTTTAAAATATTAAAGGAAGAAAAAATATTTGAGAACAGTATAATCACAACAGAAGAACAAAACAAGGATAAAAATGAAATTGGACAAATTGAAAGATAATAATAAAAGTATTTTAAAAGAAAATTTTAAAAGGGATTAAAAATAGAAATATAAAAATTATTTAAGAAGTAACATTTAAAAAGTAAAAGAAAATGGAACAGAAAAAGAAAAGAGTATGTTCCTGTGGAGATTGTGTGCCCTTAGTAATTTTATCAAGAGGTCCTTCTTAAATATGTGTGGTTACCAAGTCTTACTTCTGTGCCTTTTGTCTGTTATCCCTTTGGTTAATGATGTGGCCATTAACCTGTTAACCAGAGCCTACCCTGGCTATTGAATGGGGACTCCTCTTTGTTTTGTGGTTCTCACAGCTCCTGCCCTTGCCTTGCTTCATGAACTCAGCTCGTTGTTTCCAGAGACCCTCTGGTCACACCCTTGTCTGTGCTGCTCCCAGTGCCTGTAGGTAGACATGTCACATCTCCTCCCAGTGCTGCATCTTGGTGCTGCACTCCTGCATGGTAGGTGGGCAAGTTGTGCCCCTTCCCAGTGCCGTGTCCAGGTGCAGCAGTCCTCCACAGTAGTTGGGTTGGTTGCTCCCCTATTCAGTGCTACTCCCCACTCCACATCTGTTCCACACTCTGTGGGTGGGCTTGAGGCAAATGGCCACACCAGCCCTAGTCCCTGCTCTTTGCCAGAACGTTGCTCCTTGTTCATTTGTCTTAGAGGTGTGAGTTCATAGAGGCACCAGGACAGAAACGTCCTATATGTCTGGGGATGTAAACAAGTCTCAGTCCCACCTATGAGGTTGCAGAACTGCCAGGTACATATTCAGGTTTCAACCCCATGTCTGCCTGGGTGGGTATGATGGCTATTGCTGAGCCTCATCCCTCTTATTCTGAGAAATCACCAGTTATGTTGCCGTGAGTCAGCAGAAACAAAGGACGAAACACCCCTTCCCCCAGGCAAGCCAGCAATATTGCTTTGCTTTATTTTTTTTCCTATTTTATGGGAGTCCAAGGCTGTTCTGATCTGTATACAATCCAAGCAGTTGTCCACAGCACACTGCAGTCCCCCAGGGTTACCTATGTACAGTCAACCAGAGTCTGCCTGGATCCAGCAGCCTGTCCCTTCCCATCCCTGATTCACTTCTAGGTTTGGGGGTTGTTGACACACTTTGTGCCCATTTAACTTAATTCTGTCAGTCAAGGATGGTTCTGTACACATCTGAACCTCAGAGGTTCCCTGTCCATCCTGCTGACCTCTCCGTTGGAAAGAGGGAGACCCAGTCAACCAGCACTATCCCCCCTTTGCTGCTCCCTCTTCAAAGGACCAACCCCAAGCCATTTTGCATTTTCTTCCTTCTTTTTTCCTTTTCTCCTACCAGATTGGTGGCACATTTTGTCTTTTGAAGATGGCAATGTTTTATCAAAGTTCAGCAGATGTCCTGAGTGGATGGGTGTGTCTGTGAATGTCAGTCTTGGTGAATTTATTGGAGAGGATAAGATACAAGCATCCTTCTACTCCACTATCTTGGCCTTTCTCCAAGAATATACACTCTTAATAATTTTGTCATAAGGTTATTTTTAACTATGGGTGGTTGGCAATTCTTCCTTCCACGCCTTTTGCCTGTTATCCCCTTTGTTGGTGGTGTGGCTGGTGTTCTGGTGGCCTGAATCTGCCCTGGCTATTGAGCAGGAGCTACTTTTTTTCCTGTGGTTGTCACACTCCTGCCCATATCCTGCTGTGAAAACTCCACTTGCTGGTTCCAGAGGCCGTCTAGTCGTGCCCCTGGTCTGTGTCCCAGCATCAGTAAATGAGTGGTCTGCACCCCCACCAGATGCCTGGTCCCAGGACCACACTTGTGCAAGGTAGTTGGCAGGTAGCTCCCCTGACGCATTAGGTCCATACTTTATAGGTGGACCCAGAGGAAACAGCTGCACTAGCCCTCACCCTGCTCTGTTCCAGAACACTGCTTCTTGTGCATTTGTCTTAGAAGAGCCAACTCAGAGAGGCATCGGTGTGTAATGGTCCCTTCTTCTTGGGACTGTAATCAAATCTCAGTCCCACCTAAGAGGTTGTGGAGCCCCTAGGTAGGGATTCGGGTTTTGACCCCTCCTCTACCTGGGAACCATGCACCAGAAAATATGGTGGCTATGGCTGAGCCTTGACTCTCTTCTCCCAAGAAGTCTCCAATAATGGCACTGTGGGTCTGCAGACACAAAGGCTATGGCTCCCCTTCCCCCCAGGGCATACCAGCAGTGTTTTTTGCCTTTATTTTTGTATTTTATGGGGGACCCAGGCTGTTCTGTATACTCTCCCAGCCATGGCACACAGAACATTGCAGTCCCCCAAGGTTTCCTCTGTCGAGTCAGCCCGAGTCCTCTGCTCAACTCAGACAGCCTGTCCCATCCCACCCCTGCTGGTTCGCGTCTAGGGCTGGGGATCGTTGGGACCCTTTGTGCCCAATTAACTTAGTTCTGTCAGTCAAAGTCTATTCTATACAGATCTGAGCCTCTGAGGTTCCATCTCCATTCTGCTGAACTCGCCTTTGGAGTTGGGGAGACACAGTGTATTAATGCTATTCCTCCTTTGCAGCTCCCTCCCCATTGGAATGGTCCAGAACTATTTTCCTTTTTCTTCTTTTCTCCTGTTCTCCCAACAGATTTGTGGAAAATTTTATCTTTTGAAGAAGCCAATATTCTGTCAAAGTTCAGCAGGTGTTCTGGGTGGTGGATGTGTCTGTGGATGTCACTCTTGGTGAATTTGTGGGAGAGGGTGAGCTCTGAGCATCTTTTTTACTCCACCATCTTTCCTCCTCCTTCACTCTTTTTCTTTTGATTGGAACATTTAGTCCATTGACATTTATAGTAGTTATTTTATAGATGTGGGTTTATTGCCATTTTGAAATTTGTTTTCCAGTTGATTTTGGTATTTATTTGTTTCTTTCTTTTAATTATTTTTATTTTTGTGATTTGATAAATTCCTTTTCTATTAGCTTGGTTTCTTTTTGGGTTTTATGACTCTATTATATACTTCTGATTTGTGGTGATCTTGTCATTCAAGTATGGTAACCGCTTACTTCATCTGTTTGGTTTTAGTTGATTGTCATGTGGGCTCAAGTGCATCCTAAAAAGAAAGAAGACAAAGAGAAAAAAGAAAAAAAAAGAGAAAAAAATATATATTTCTCTTGCTCTCCTCTTCCACCTTTTATGATTTTGCTATTCTCTCTTTCTTGTTTGCTTTCTTGTTTTCTTTATTGACTTACTGACTTATTTATATCCTCATGTTTTCCCTTGCAACTCACTGTATTTATCGCATTTCCAATTATGGTCTCTTAATTTCTATAGCTTCCTGTTTTTTTTTATTTAGATTAGAACTTTCAAATTTTTTTTTTATCATAGATTTAGTACTGCTGAATTCTTTTAGTTTTTGCTTGTCTGTGAAATTCTTTCTTTCTGTTCTAAAGGATAGTCTTTCTAGATAGAGTATCCTAGTTTGCAGCCTTTTCTTATTCAGGACTTTGAATATATCTTGCCACTCCCTTCTGGCCAGAAGTTTTTAGGTAGTGAAAACTGCTGAAAGCTTATGGGACTCCCTTGTAACAAACACTTTGTTTTTCTCTCACTGCCTTTAGAATATTTTATTTAACTTTAACCATTTTAACTATAATATGTCTTGGTGTAGGTCTGTTTGGTTTCTCCTTGTTTGGGACCCTGTGTGCCTCCTGTACTTGGATAATTATTTCCTTCTTAAGGTTTGGAAAGTTTTCAGTCATGATTTCTTTAACTATCTTTTCAATCCCCCTTTCTCTTTCTTCTCCTTCTGGGACTCACCATTATGCATAGGCTGGCACACTTTATATTATCTTGCTTTAATTGGTTTTTATTGACTTTTCTGTCTACTGTTCTTTTTGGGTTATTTCTTTTATCTTGTCTCCTAAGTCATTTATTCATTCCTCTGCATTATCTAGTCTTCTTTTGATTGCCTGTAGTTGAATTTTCTATTTTTAACTAGCTCTTTTTATAGTTTAAATTTTCTTTTTAAAGTTTTCTGTCTTTATTGATAGTCTCTTTTAGTTCTTTCAGTGAGGTGATCATTCCCTTTTTGAAGTCTAGTAGACTATCAAAGTCTATTTTACTGATTGTTCTTTCAGGGGATTTCTCTTGTTCTTTTAATTGAAAGTGGTTCCTTGGCTTCTTTATTTTACTTATATTTCTCTGGCTCTATGTATTTCTTCTAGACCCGTTTCTGAGCCGTGATATGTAGTAGGCAGGGTTGGAGCACTTCAGTTGTGAAGAAAAATAGGCAGAAGATGTTCACTGGGGAGTTCTCTCTGTGGTGTTGCCTGTTACTTGTTATGCAGACTTACAAAGTACTATTTGTTGATGTTGGCTTTATCCCTGCCTAACTATGGGAATGTCAACCACCTACTCTGGTGCCCCTCAGGTTCTGAGCCCCAGGAAACATCATGCAGATCCAGCAGTGTCAGTCCCTTGGACCTGCCTTAGCAAGTGTGCAGTCACACACATGAATTTGTGGTCCACTACAGGTTCAGCTCAAACCCCAATCCCGCAACCACATATGGAACCGTACACCACCCTGTTCTAAGTACCCTCACTGGCCACCCTTCTTGAGTCAGAACTCCACTTACTGCCTGTAAGTCTCAGAGGTGTGGATCCACAAAGTTACCAGATACAGCAAATCCACCCTCTCTTCCTGGGGCTGTAAACAAATCTCAGTCCCGCCTGTGAAGTTGCAATGGCACAGGGTATGGAGTCAACATTCAGCTCTGCCTTTGTGCAGCAGTGTTGGCTATCACCAAGCCCCATTTCTCTTCTCGTGAGAACACACCAACAATGGAGCCAAGTGGAGAAAGTGACTTTGGCACAGCTGTGTTTCATTCCTCCCCCATTATACCAACATTGGTGCTTTTTTATGAGAGTTTCAGTCTGTTCTGTTCCACACACACACAGCCAGAGCTCACACTGCCCTCTAGTTTCCTGAGGCTGCCTCTCTGCAGTGTGACCCAGCCCTCTGCCTGGGCTCTTCACTGACTCCAGTAGCCAGTTCTGGCTCATCCCTGCTAGCTCATGTCTAGGACTGGTCATCACAGGGACCCTCTGGGTCAGTTTTCCCCAGTTCTGCCTGCCATGCAGTTGCCACTGTCTCCTCCAAACCTTGGAAGCTCTGCTTCTTTCCTAGCTGATCTCCCAGCTAGAGAGGTTGTGTCCCACTGTGAGGGTGCCTTTCTTCCTATGCTACTTTTTCCCTGCAGGATCAGTCCTGCACTGAATTTTTCTTTTCTCTTTTTATTCCTTACCATATTTTGTGAGAATCTTCCAGTATTTCAAAATAAGAGACACTCTACCAAAGTTCAGGAGGTTTCTGTGTAATTCAGTGTTTTTGTAGATGTAATTCTTTGTGTATTAGTGGGAGAGGTCAAGCTGTGAGTCTGTCTACTCTGCCATTTTGGCTCCTTCAAATTTTAAAATAGGGCTAGGTCTTTCTTAATTACTCTCAACAAGCTGTTGTAGTTTTCAGCGTACATGTCTTGTAATTTTTCCTTGCCTCTATTGGATGCTGATTCAGAACATACACAACCTTCTGGAGAAACCTGTCCCACCCTGTCATTTACTGCCAACTAGCTGGCCTGTGTCTGAATCACCAAAAGATTTTGTTCTTTATCTGATTCTTTATTCTTTAGAATTTATCATTTTACTCTCATAAATGCTGATTGTACTTGTAACAAATATTTTAAAATAAAAATAATAAATTTTATTCTATAGATGAAATATGAATGAATCTCAAGTAACATATGCTTTTGATACCTTAGAATTAGTAAAGCAATATAGATACATTATAAACGCTTGAAATGTTGCCTAAAGGAAAAGTGCAGAGATTTGCAAATCCCACTCCCAGAAGTGACCGTCATTAATGGTTTGGTGAACATCTCTCAGTCTCTATCTCTCTCATTCTCTCTGCCTCTGTCTCTCACACACCACAAGATTCATTTACATCTATGATGATTTGACACATATGTGGTCATAGAGATGGCATCTGGGATGTAGGTGATGGATTAACAGGCATCCAAACTGAGGGCTTCCTTGACATCAGGGAAAGATCTAGCACTCATTTTTCCAGCTGCACAACATTCATTCCTCCATGTGAACCAGAACTGATGAATCCCACCCCCTCTCCATGAACATTAGTGTTGCTTCCATTTCCGTAGTAGTTTAACCAGGACTGTGATGAACATCTTTGAAAAGACATCTTTGAAAAATTGTGCAAGAATTTTAGTATGATCAACACTAAGCATCAGCACTGCTCGGAAAGTGGTGCACTTGTGGAACTGTGATGCATCCTGCATACTGTTCTCCCAGAGAGGAGAGTCTGCTCACTCTCCCCTCCAGGGGATCTACTGTGGCCTCTGCCTCCTCATGTTGTCCCTAGAGCTAGTTGTCACCAGGCTAAAGGCCTGCCAGTGTGATGTTGATCAATGCTGTCTCCGAAGTGTGAACATCTTCGTGCATCCTCACTTGAGAGGTCGAGCATCTCTAATATACACTGGCCACCTGCATTGCCTCTTGTTGGAATTGCATGTGTTTGTTCTGTTTCTGTTTAGAACACAGTGTTTCAAGATATTTTTGGACCACAGGGATGTGAAACCTTTCTCTGACTTTAGGTTATGAAAAATGATTTTTCCATGTTGTGGTTTGTCTTTCATGGATTTTGAATATTATTATTTTTTATTTTGTTAGGTTATGTTTTGCCACAGGAAGAGCTAAGTATCTCCCTCCTGGCTCTGGTTTCACACATAGAATAGCAGTGCCTGTCTCGAGATTATGCACATAGTTACTAAAAATATTCATTTTGTACATCTCATCTTTATTCCACTTGGATTTCCCTTTGAAATAACCAAAATGCTACTTCAAGTAAAAAAAAAAACACCAATCCCTTGTTAAAATATGAGAGCAGACACAAACAGCCACCTTTTGTATGGTTTCATTGATAGGGAACATCCAGTGTAGGGAAAGACACACAGAGAGAAAGAGGATTAGGGCTTGTCAGGGATTGGGGGAGGGAGAAAAGAGAATGTGTGCTTTGGATACGGGGTTTTATTTTGAGGAAAGAAACAGTCTGAAACTAGACAGTGACGATGGTTACACAGCATTGTGAATGCACTTAATGCTCCTGAATTGCACAATTTAAAATGGAAAAACATCTAAATTTTATTATGGTAAACTTAAAACATAAAAATAGATGGTACTCTAAATGACATGAAAGAAAACAAGGAAATGACAGAAAAAAACAAACAAAAATGATGCCAGGAGAAGGGAAGTAAAGTTCGGGTCTGGGAGTGGGTTGATTCTTAGAATTAGATGACAGTGTTGGTGGTTGCAGAGACATCTCAGCCCGTAGGGGTGGTGATGCCTGAATTGGCTCTGGGTCTCATAGAAGTATGTGTGTACGTGCAGGGGGAGCTACAAGATCAGGCTCAGGGTCTCCCTGCAGGACTGGTAATGTAACCTGGCTCTAGGTCTCCTGTAGGGCTAGTCTTACAGTCTGCAGAGCTGGTGGGATGTGACACGGTTCTGTGTGTTTTGCAGGTGCAGGCTCGGGTTCCCCAGCAGGGTTGTTAGAATGGGACCCAGTCCTGGGTCTCCTGCAGGAGCCAGCTCAGGATCTCATGTAAGACCAGGCTCAGGGTATCCTTGTAAGACTTGTGGAATGAGACCCCATCATTTTTCTCCTGCAGCAGCAGATTCAGGGTGTCCTTGCAAGGTTTTGCAATTTCACCCTGCTCTATATCTCCTGCAGGAGCAGGCTTGGACTGTCCCTGCTGGGTTGTTGGAATATGACCCATCTCTGATTCTCTTTCAGAAGCAGGCTCAGGGTCCCCCTACAGGGCTAGTCGATTTTGTTCCAGTCTTAGGTCCTTTGCAGGTGCAGGACTGGGGTCTCCCTTCAGGGCTGGTGAAATGTGACTCAGCTGTTGGTCTCTTGCAGAAACAGGCAGAGTTTCTCCCTGCAAGCCTTGTGGAATGAGACCCAGTTCTGGGTCTCCTACAGGAGCATGCTCGGGGTCTACATGCAGGGCTAGTGGAATTGGACCTGGCTAATGGTGTCCCTGTAGTGCTGCTGGAATTGTTCCAATTCTTGGGTGTCTTGAAGGTGTAGGCTCTAAGTCTCCCTGCATTGCTAGTGAAATGTGACCCAGTTGTGGTTCTCCTGAAGGGACAGTCTCAGGGTTTCCCTGCAGGGCTGGTGGATGGGACATAGTCCTGGGTCTCCTGGAGGAGCAGGCTCATGATGCAACATGACCAATCTCAGGTTCTCCTGTAGGATTAGGCTCAGGGCCTTCCTGCAGGGCTAGTGGAATTGGACATGGCTCATGGTCTCCCTGCAGTGCCATTGGAATTGGTCCAATTCTTGGGTCTTTTGAAGGTGTAGGTTGCAGGCTGATAAATTACCTGTAGGGCTGGTAGAATGTGACATGGCTCTTAGTCTAATGCTAGAGCTGATTCAGGGTCTTTCCACAGGGTTGGTAGAATTGGTCCCAGGCCTGGGTCTCCTGCATGTGCAGGCTCTGGTATCCCTGCAGTGCTTGCGGAATGTGACTGGGTTCTGTTTCCTGCAGGGGCAGGCTCAGAGTCTCCTTGCAGTGTTGCTGGAATGGCACATGGTTCTGAGTTTCCTGCAACAGCAGGCTTATGTTCTTCCTGTATGGCTAGTGGAATATGACTCAGATATTGGTCACTTGCAGGAGCAGGCTATTTTTCTCCCTGCTGGGATGCTGGAATCAGACCCTGTCCTGGGTCTTCTGCAGAAGCAGCTCCAGGTCTTCCTGCAGGGTTGTTGGAACATGACCCATCACTGGTTCTGCTTCAGGAGTAGGCACAGAGTCTCCTTGCAAGGATAGTGTAATTGGACCCAGCTCAGGGGTCACTACAGGGCTGATGGAATGTGACCTGGCTCTGTGGTTCCTGCAAGTGTAGTTTCTGTGTCTCCCTTCAGGGTTGGTTTAATGGGACCCATTCCTTGGTCTCCTGTAGTAGTAGGCTCAGAGTCTCCCTGCAGGGCTGGTGGAATGGGCCCCTTCTCTAGGTCACCTGCCAGAACAGATTTGGACTCTGCCTTCAGGCTGGTGGAATTGGGCCTGTTCTTGCATCTCCTGCAGGAGCAGGCCTTGGGTCTTCCTGGAAGAATACTGTAATATGACCCATCTCTGGTTCTCTTGCAGGAGAAGCTCATGGTCTCCCTAGAAGGTTAGCAGAATTTGTCTCATTCCTTGGTCCAAGGCTCAGGGTATCCCTGCAAGGTTGGTGGAATGGGACCTAGTCCTGTGTCTCCTGCAGTAGCAGGTTCTGTTCTCTTTGCAGGGCTGGTGGAATGTGACTCCACCCTGTGGTTCTTTTGCAGATGCAGGCTCAGGGACCCCACCAGAACTGATGGCTTTTAGTCTCCTATGGGAGCAGGTGAGGGATTCCCTGGAGAGCTGTTGGAATTGGTCCCAGTCCTGGGTCTCCTACAATTGCAGGCTCAGTGTCTCCCTGCAGGGTTTGTTTTAATATGACTTGGCTGTGGGTATGCTGCAGGAGCAAGCTCAGTGTTTCCATGCAGGGTTGGTGGAATGGGATCTAGTTATGTGTCTCCTGCAGGAGGAGGCTGGGGTTCTCCCTGGAGAGGCTGATGGAATTGGACTGGGATGTCTGTCTCCTGCAGGAGCAAGCCTATGGATTACCTGCAGAGCTGGTAGAATGTCACACAACTCTTGTTCTTCTGCAGGAGCTGGCTCATGTTCTCTGTGAATGGCTTGGTCTCCCCCAGGAGCAGGTTTGTAGTCTCACTACAGGGCTGGTGTTATGTGACCCACACTGTGTTTTCTGCAGATGCAGTCTTAGTGTTGGACTGCAGGTTTGGTGGAATGGGACGAAGTTCTGGGTTTCCTGGAGTAGCAGGCTCATGGTCTCCCTTCTGGGGTATTGGAATGTGACTCAGTCATGTGTTTCCTGCCGAAGTGGCCTCAGGATATCCCTGCAGGGCTGTTGGAATTGTACCTCACTGTGTATCACCTGCAGGATCAGGTTTGTGCTCTCCCAGCAAGGCTGGCGTATTTGGACCTATTCCTGGGTCCCCTGCAGACGCAGGCTTTCAGTCTTCCTGCAGGGCTTCTGGAATATGACATATCTCTAATTTTCCAGCAGGATCAGGCTTGTGGGTCACCCAGCAAGGCTAGTGGAATTGGACCCAATTCAAGGTCTTAGTGCATGATTGATGGAATGGGACCCAGTCCTGGGCCTCCTGCAGGAATTGGCTCAGAGTCTTCCTGCAGGACTGGTGAAATTGGACCAATTCCTGAGTCTCCTGCAGGAGGAGGCCCTGCATCTTCCTGGAGGGATGGTGGAATATGACAGAGATCTGTTTCCCCTGCAGGAACAGGCTCAAGGTCTCCGTACAAGGCTAGTTTAATTGGACACATTCCTGGATCCATTGCAAGTGAAGGCATGATGGTCTTCCTACACAGCTGGAGGAATGTGATTCAGCTCTGAGTCTCCTGCAGGAGTAGGCTTAGGGTCTCCTTGAAAGATTGGTGAAATGGGACACAGTGCTGTGTATCCTGCAGTAGCAGGCTCAGGTTCTCCTTACAGTATTGGTAAAATTGGACCTGGCTCTAATTCTCCTGCAGTAGCAGACTGAGGGTATGGTTGGCTGAGTGTGAAGGAACAGCAAGTCTTAATACATTGGCCCACTCCTGGGAAAAGGATAAACAGGGCTTGGTGCATGGTCTCTTGTATTTTCTGAAAAAGCCCCTTGAAATGTGTTGATTCTGATGACCTCTTCCAAGAACTTGAACACTTTTAGAATCTCTGCCAACTCATCTTGTTTAGACTGAAGGAATCTGCCTTTCATCAGTTCTTGGAATAGAGATCAACACAAAAGGAAAGAGGGAAGAAAAAATTACCAATCTATCTGTTGAGAAATCAGCTGAAGACATTAAAAAGTTCTCTTGCAATGCACTTGTTTCTATTTTGGTGCATTCAGAATCATTTCCTTATTATCAATTTTTGCCATTTAAATTAGAATACATATTGTTCTAGGCCTACTGGGGTTCATAATGCTTGGACGCTCTGTGCTTGCTATGTTGAGATAGCCGGTTCTATATTTGGTTTAAGAAAATTTCAGTCTGATTTCTTCAAATACCTTTTCAAACCATTTGTCTTTATTCTTTTCCATGTGGGATCCCTATGAGTCATACACTGGTATGTTTTCTCTTATCCCAGGTTTCAGTTGCATTGCTTGCATTGGTTTTCACTTGCTTTTCTATGTCGTGTTCTGACTGAGTGATTGCAGTTATCCTGTTTTCTAAGTCATTTATTTGTTCCTGTGCATTATCTAGTCCGATTTGGACTGTCTTTAGCTTAGCTATTCTCACCATTGAGTTTTCTGATTATATTTGGCTCATCTAAAGTCTTTCTCTTTCCATTTATACTAGCCTGCATTTGTATTCATAGACTCAAGATTTCCTTCAGTATTTTTATGTCCTCCCTTTTCAAGTTATGTTCTAGTAAATTTTGGGGGTCTAATACATTGGATATTCTTTCAGGAGACTCTTGTCTTTTGAAAATTTGGAATAGTTCTTTTAACTTTATTATATCTCTCTATCGCTATGGGTTAAGGATTATCAGTTATCTATTACAGACTTGAATGGCTTTTGTAAGTGAAATCATTTCTGTGCACATTTAGTTTTAATGCTGTGAGGATTGTTTTTGGTATGTAATGATGGCATGCATTCCTTCTGTGTCCGTTGCCTGTTATATCTATGATTGCTACTGTGGTTTTTGTTGTGGTGAATATAACCTATTCTAGTAAAGTTAGCAGAGTGTCATTTTGGTTAAATGTTTATCATAGTTCTGACAGTGCTGGGACTAGTAATTTTTGCTGGAATAGAGGTTTCCAAATGGTTTCTGGGTTGCAGGCTGGATATGTGGAGAGGGAATGGTTCCAATACACTCTCATGAAAGTGCATTCGTCCTTACTCTTGCCACGGAAAAGTCAAAATTTTATAATGGATTCCCTCAGGTTCTCTGCAAGCAAAAACAAAAGTGGAAACAAATCTAATGATGTCACACATTAGAACCTGCAGAAACAATCCTGCAGTGCCACAATCGGGTCCTTAGTGTAGTACTGGGTCAGCACCACAACTATAGTTGCATTAGCATGTGGTAGGTAAGGTTGATGGAAAGCCTTCAAATTCCCCTATTTTTCAGCAGATCTCTGCTCCAAAAACTCTTGTCAATAAGGCATGGGAACTCAAAGGCAAGCATGGAGCATTTCAAAAACCTCTGCTTTGGACAATAAGAAATTTCAATCCTGCCTATGAAAGTTGCAGATCTTTTGGCTATAGAATCTTATTTCAACACTAACTTGCCCTGGATTCTAGAAACCAGATAAAGATGGCTCTGATTGAGAGCATTTCTCCTTTATGGAGAAAATGAGCAATTATACTGTGGAAGTGAAAAGGCTGTGACTAAGGTCCTGGGTTACTAAGCTAATCCACAACACATATGCCAGCAGATTTAATATTAAGAGAGGACCCAGGCAGATCTGTTCTCTAGCTAGTACCAACCACAGCCCAAAACAATCTCCAAACCCCTGGGAATAAATTTGTGACATCAGTCACACCCTTAACACATA
The DNA here is from genome assembly GCF_048564905.1 of Vicugna pacos. Taxonomy (NCBI): domain Eukaryota; kingdom Metazoa; phylum Chordata; class Mammalia; order Artiodactyla; family Camelidae; genus Vicugna; species Vicugna pacos. The sequence goes on along the minus strand of NC_133021.1, from coordinate 4,455,292 downwards.
GATTCCACAGGCACTCCTAGCTCAAAATTGGCAGATGGAGTATTGGTCTGGGAATCAATTGCAGAGAAATTTTGTGATTATTGCTTTCAGTTATGTCAATCAAACGTCCACTATGCACTCTTTTAGCCCTCATCACATCGTCTTCCATCTTAAATGACCTGTCCACTTTAGAGTGTGCATCCCAGTAAAACACAGTTTCCCCTTTACTGCTCCTTCACCAAAGGTCAGGTCCTGCAGTGATTTCCATTCTCTACTTTGCCTTCTACTCTTTCCAGGTTATGTGAGAATTCTTTCTGACTTTTTAAGTAAGAGATGTTTGGCCATTATTCAGCAGGGATCCTGAGCCAAGGGCCGGGAGAGTGGATGTTTATCTTGCTGTTTACATGGGAGAGAGTGAGCGAAGTTTGCACTGGTACTCTGCCAGTTTGGCATGGATAAATTAACACAATTAAGACATAACTCACAGACACTTGATCCTTGTTTAGCTATTTTTCTCTATATCAATGGTGGAAGGATGTGTTTGAAGATTCCAAGTCTGACAATGTGTACATACCTCCATTGCAGACTTTCAAATAGTTAACAGAATTGAATTACATACTATGGGAAGTGTATCAAAATAAAGATAGTTTTAGAAATATACTAAATCTAAGTACAAGACAGAGTTGCCATATTTAGGTATCAGCTTGAAATACCCAAATAAGAAAATACACAGAAAATATAAATTAGCAGCCAAAAGTCATGAAGGAGGCAGGTCAACACTTTTCCTGGTGCTTCCAACACTAAGAAGAACAATGAAATAATTCTTAGAATCATTAACAACCACAACCATGGGTTTCCATTGTTCATGTGGTGCCCTTTCCTAATAATGGCACATACTGGTCAATGTTGGCGATTCAAGGGGCAACATTAATATTTAGGAAAGCACAAAGAAACCCAAACAATGTATTTTTATATAGGCTTGGTTTCAATAGCACTTAGAGACGTTATAGATATGAGAACACTGCTGCAGTTTTGCTAGGCTATTGAGAATCATGTGCTCTTCTATGAAAGATGAGAATGTTTAATCGTCCAATTATGTTGAGAAACACAAACCCGACAAATATGGCAACCACATTATATCCTGCACCCGGTACTTGACTGAAGGGAAAAGATGGTCCACAAAAAATGAGTCACTACATATATGTGCCAACAATTACACTTAATTTCAATAACAGAATTATAATAGTTACAAATACTGTTTTGAAAAACTGAGGATAAATAAATATTCAAATTCAGGCAAAGAATCCACTCACTTACAAAACACCCTTCACACCAAATTAGATAAAACCCCAGCATGATCTGAATCTGGGGGAAGGTCATCATTTCACAGTGTGAGCTAAGAATTCAAACCAACCTATTTTAGTCGAGAGTAGTTGACCATGGAGGAGTTCACTGTTGTGCACAGAATGTGAAGGTGGAGGAACTCTGATTCTAGGAGGGGCTTCCTGTGCTCCTACTGGCTTCTATGCAGTTCAAGGGCTGATTTTCTGAAATGGATAACTGAGTGAAGGGGAGGGAAAAGCAAGTGCTTGAGAGCAAGGCACAACCCTGGGAAAAGGCTTACCAGGGCTTGGTGCTTGGTCGTCTGAGTGGTGTGTAAATGCCCCTTGGGACGTTTGGAATTTCAAGACATCTTCCAAGAACATGAGAGCTTCTATCACTTCTACCTTCTCTTCTTTTTTGGACGGAAGAAATCTTGGACCCGTACTTGGAGCAGAGAATTCAGTACCTTCCTCAAGTGCATGTTCACATTCCACATGTTACTGACAGTATCAGCGAGGCACAATATGTCCATGAATGTCTTCCAAGCTTGGTATTCTCTACAGCTGTCTCCATGACAGTATTCTTCATTGTAGCAGAACAACTGTCATCAATGTGTTCACATCTCACCTCAATCTGTGCAGACAGATTTCCTGCCAGATTCTCTTCGTGTCTCCTATGAAGTCAAATTCTAAAGGATTGGGCAATTCTGAAAGTACCTCGGAGACTCACCAGTGAGCTGATGACAGGCACTTCTTCCACTGTCTGCTCTTTAAGATTCTGAAAACTGACCCGTAAACACAGGCCACTGGGCAGCAGCAGTATCTCGAACTTACACAGCTTCCCAAAAAAGAGACCTAAGCCAAGCTCCACAGAGGGCGGCGCCACTCCATCACACTGATCCACCCACAGGGCTCTCTCCAGTTACCATGGATCCACAGGCCACAACAAGCCTCGTGTAACACACCAAAATTCTACGTGGAATTAAACCGGCAACTGCCATCCACAAAGGTGGCTGCATTTTGTCAATGTTGGGAGAGGGGCTGCATGAGACAAGAGGTTCCAAAGGTAAATGTGATTTTATCCACTAGCGTCCCATGGGCTTTTTTCCTCCCTCTTTCTTTTTGTTCAGATATGTATGCACAGTACCAACGGAGGGAAGTGTGTCCATTTTCAGTTGATGGTTTCACACGTCTTTAAACTTTCTAACAGTTCACAGTACACAGACACACTACAGGAATCTATTGTTCCTGTAATATCTGTACAGCCGGAATACATACCCGTCGGTTGATTTCTGCTGAAACCCCCGCACTCCCAGGATATGGATCCATTGGTTTCATGGGGGCTGAAATTCCTAGTAATGAAGCCAACCCCAGTGTGCACTTTACTGTCTGTCTCTTTTGCTCTTAGTACACTTTTGCAGAGCTACTTGTCTTTGTTATAGGCTTATGCCATTTCTTCTCTACGTAGGGTAGAATACGGCATTCATTCGTCCTGTTGGAAGACTTGCAAGTCTATATCACGGCCTAGGAATACCTTTGACACCAAATCGGCATTTGGGTTAGGTCACGATATGCTCTTATGAATCAATATTGACGAATATAAATGCACGCCTCTGAGTTCCGAATACAAGTGTGCTGAGTACATGCAAGCCGCGATACTGGGTCGATGCGTGCTGAATGATCCTTGACATCACCTTGAGTATTTTCTTTTGAATAATCGTGGTTCCCTTGGTATATGTCAGCCAACCGTACCCTTTTGGTGCTTGTGTGTTTGTTTGATTCTTTGTTGGTCTGCTTCTCGTCTGTTTGGCAAACACGTCAGGCCATGCATCTCTCCGTTCGCTTCAAACAGAGAGTCATATAAGCTGATTCACTTAAGATAGTGCTTCCAGTCACCTATGATTTCCTGCTTCCCTCTCCCATCTTTAGGGTTTTGATGTCCTCCTTGCTTTCTTCTTGTTTCTTCTTTGCCACTCATGCTCTTCTTGCATTTCCAATAATGGTTTTCTTCTTTCCATTTCATCTTGCTGCTTTTCTATTCAGGGGAGAATTCTCAACCTTTCTTGTAGGATAAGTTTCGAACTGCTGAATTCTTTTAAGATTGGCCGGTCTGTGGAATTCTCTAGCTCTGCCGTTATTAGAAATGGCGGTCATGTGGCATAGGCTACCCTAGATGGCAGCATTTTGCCATTCAGGATATGGTCTATGTCGTGGCACTCCTCCCTGTCCTGCAATATTGCTGCCGAGTTATCAGCTGAAACCCCTCTGGAGGTCCTCTTGTGACTATGTTGCTTTCCACCAGGCGCATTTTAAATCACTGGGATGCTCATGAACTTTGTTGATTTGAATCCTACAGCTGCTGGTAGGTCTATTGGGATTCCACCTCCTTTGGACGCTGTGTACTTCCTGAATTCGCATAGATGTTTCTTTCTTGGCTTTCAGCAAGTTTCAGTCTGAGTTTCCTACAGGTAACTTTTCAGACATTTTTTTTTTCTTTATCTCTTGCGTTTCCATCTGGGACTCTTACGAATCCTAGTCTTTCATGTCTTTTCTTACCCCAGGATTCAACAGCAATGTTTTGATTGGTTTGCACTTGCTTTCCTATGTCTGCTCCTGACCGAGGCATTTCTGATCCCCTGACTTCACAGTCATTCACGCGTCCCGCTGCATTATCTAGTCTGCTTAGGACTGAATTTTAGCCCTGATATTTTCTCATCCACTGAGTTTTCTGACATTATTTGGCTCGTCTTTAGGCTTTCTCTTCCCCTTTTCTGGTAATCTGCCTTTTGGGATTCTGAGACACTCTTGTCCTTCAGTGTTTCCCTCACCTCCGTTTTCAATACTTGCTCTGGATAGCGTTTTGCAGTCTAGTTGTTTGAAAGCTTATCTTATGGGCCTTCAATCTCTTTGGAATTGAAAATGGTACTTCCTGTTTCTTTTACTGTATTTCTTCATCTCTACTGGTCAGGTAATATCAGGTTATCTAATGTAGACTTCTAGGGCTTTGTTAAGTGAAAACTTTAGACTTTTGGCTCTACGCAAATCCATGGGATTTCTGTGAGGACAATTTCTCCTAGACATTGATGCCATGTCCTGTTCCTGTGTGTGTTGTCTGGTATATCTCCGATTGCTGGTGTTGCCTTTGTTGTGATGAACACCCCATACTATTTCGATTAGCATAACCTCATTTTGATTACGCTTATCTCACAAATCTGAAAGTGCACAGGGCACTTCCTCTTGTGGAAATGAAGCTTCTAAAGGTTCTCAGCTCTGCATTCTGCTCTATGTCATTTTGGAGTGTTTCCAAAACTGCCAACTGATAGTGCGCTTGTGCTTTGTAGTGCCACGGGAATGTCCCAATGAACCAGTTCTTCCCAGAGCTTCTCTGTCTACAGAAACACCAGTGGAAGCATATCTACGGATGTCACACATCAGGGCCTGCTGGAATGATCCCGCAGACCGACCTTGGTGTCCTCGGTGCCGTACCGTGCCGGTGCCATCCAAAATGTAGCATCTGAATTTGGGAGATAATGCTGAAGGAAATGCTTCCTCTTCTCACGCTGTGGACTTGCACCACTCTTCCTTGTCCTCTCATCCTTGTGGCACGGGTGCACGAAGGCAATCGCAGAGCTGTTGCGCATCCTGTGGCTCAAACCCAACCATAATCCCAGCCCAGGTTATGAATGTAGCAGATCCTAAGGCTTTTCATTCTGATTTCAAACCCAAGGCCCCCTGGATCCCTCAGACCAGATGCACGATATCTCTGATGAAGCCCCACTCGTGCTCTATTGGCAAAATGCCAAATTGGTCCCTGGTCCTGCAGATGCGTTGGGTGTGGCCATGGGACATATCGATAATCTCAACCGCGCGCGCCAGTGTGGTTGCTTTCTCATTGGGGTCTCACGTCTGTTTGCTCTCTTGATTGGACTCACCACATCCCACAAGGCACTCCAGATCCCTGAGACTCAGCGTGTGCCATCATCCGTAGCCCTATCCCTCACTGACCGCTGCCTCTGCTCCCTCAAATTTGGCAGCTCGGATCTTGGTCTCAGAATCAACTGTGGGGATATTTTGTGCTGGTTTCTTTGAGTTCTGTCAGCCAAGCATCTGCTGTGCACTCTTCTAACACTCAGCACATCACCTTCAATCCCATGTCTCCTGTTCGCTTGAGAGTGTGTGTCCAAGTTAAACAGAGTTTCACTTTTGCTGCTCCATCACCAGGGGTCAGACCCTGCACTGGTTTCCATTCCCTGCTTTGCCTTCCCCTGCTTCCAGGCGTTGTGAGGCCTCATCCTGTCTTTGGAAGTAACAGACCTCTTTTCGGCAAGTGTCCTGTGCCAAGGGCTGGGTGAGTGTGTGATCCCATTGCTGTGTACATGGGAGCGAGTGAGCGCAGGTTGCACTGCTTCTCTGCCAACTGGGCATCGATGAATCAACACTTTCCAGATACATTTCACAGAAATGTGATTTTTGTATAGCTCTTTGTTTCTCTACAGCCGTGGTGGGAGGGGTTGTCCGAAGACTCCAGTTTTGACATTGTGTTGATATCTCATTTGCAGTCATTAAAAAGTTTAATAGAATTGATTTACATGTTTTGGGAGTTATACGAAAATGAAGTTAGTTTTTGAAACATACTAAATCGACCTAGAAGCCAGACTTGTCAATTTCGGTACCATTTTGTCAGCTCTAAGGAAAACATAGACAGATAGAATGCAAACTAGCAGTCCAAACTGTTAAAGGGGTCATGTCCACTCTTTACTGTTGAAGCCTCCGAAACCAACAGGAACCATGAAATACCTATTGGAAACATGAAATAACCCCCAACGTTGGATTCACTTGTGCACGTGGTGCCCTTTACTCCCAATGACACCTACTGGCCTATGTTGGCATTTCAAGGGGTAACATCCCTCTCTAGGAAAATACAAGAAGAAACAAACCAAATATACACATTTAGGTTTGAATCCAAAAGCACCTAGAGGCATTATAGCTATGAGAACCCTGCTGCAGCTATGCTAGTCTGTTGAGAACCAGGGGTTCTTCTATCAGTGATGAGAACGCTTAATCTTCCGATCATGTTGGGTAAAGCAATTGGACGCAACCAAGTCTGCACCCCCTTGATAGAGTGCCCCCGGGGGCTTAACTCAACTGAAAGACGGTCCACATAAGCAGTGTCTTTAATGTCATTGGCGACTTTTGTAGTTCAGTTCACTATCTGACTTCTAATATTTACCTACACTGTCTTGAAAAACTGAGGCCTAATACATATTCAAGTTCAGTCAAAGATTCCCCTCACTTACCACACTCCCTTCACCCCAGAGAAGACAGAAACCCAGCATTTGCTGAATCTAGCGGAAGGCCATCGTTTCTTTGTGTGAGCTAAGTTTTCAATTCCTATCTGTTTCAGTCGAGACTATTTGACCTTTAAGGAGTTCACTGTTGTTCACAGAGTGTGAAGCTGGAGGAACTCTGATTCGAGGAGGGGCTTGCTCTTCTCGTACTGGCTTCATTGCAGCTCAGGTACTGATCTTTCCAAATGGATGCCTGAGTGGAGTGGAGGGAAGAGCAAGTGCTTGCTAGCTAGGTCCAAACCTGGGAAAAGGCTTACCTGGGCTTGGTGCACTTTGGTGTGAATGGCTTGGAAATGCCCCTTGGGACGTGTGGATTCTCACGACCTCTTCCAAGGACATGAGCGTTTTGATCACCTCTGCCATCTCTTCTCTCTTAGACGTCAGGGATCGTGGACCCGTTCTTGGAGCAGAGAATCGAGGAACTTCCTCAAGTCCACGTTGGCACTCCGTATGTTTCTGCCAGTATCAGCGAGGTTCAATATGTCTCATGAGTGTCTTTCGAGCCTGGTATCCTCTACAGCTGTCTCCAGGCCAGTATTCTCCATTGTAGCAGGACATCTCTCATCAATGTGTTCGCATCTCTCCTCAATCCGTGCAGCCAGCTTTTCGGCCAGCTTCTCTTCGTGTCTCCCATAAAGCCGACTTCAACAGGACTGGGCAAGTCTGAAAGGACCTCGGAGCCTCACCAGTAAGCTGATGCCAGGCAGATCTTCCACTGTCTGCCCTTTCAGGTTCTGGAAACTGACCCGTGAACTCAGGTCTTTGGGCAGCAGCAGTATCTCGAACTTACACAGCTTCCCGGACCAAAGACCTAAGCCAAGCTCCACAGAGGGCGGCAGCTCCTCCATCACACTGATCCACCCACAGAACTCTGCCCTTTTACCTAGGATCCACCAGCCACAACAAGCCTCGCGGTACACACCAACATTCCACCTGGAATCCAACCGGTAACTGCCATCCCCAATGGCTGCTTCATCTTGTCAGTGTTGGGGGAGGGGCTGCATCCGACGAGAGGTTCCTATGGTTAATGTGATTCTACCCACTAGCGTCCCATGGGCCTATGTTCTTCCCTCTTTCCTTTTGTTCAGATCTCTATGCACAGTTCCAACGGAGGGAAGTGTGTCCATTTTCAGTTGATGGTTTCACACGTCTTTAAACTTTCTAACAGTTCACAGAACACAGAGACCCACTTAAGGAAACTTATGTTCCTGTAATATCGGAACACCCGGAATACATACCCGTCGGTTGATTTCTGCTGAAACACCCGCCCTCTCAGGATATGGATCCATTGGTTTCATGGGGCTGAAATTCCTAGCAATGAAGCCAACCCCAGTGTGCACTTTACTGTCTGTCTCTTTTGCTCTTAGTACACTTTTGCAGAGCTACTTGTCTTTGTTATAGGCTTATGCCATTTCTTCTCTACGTAGGGTAGAATATGGCATTCATTCGTCCTGTTGGAAGACTTGCAAGTCTATATCACGGCCTAGGAATCCCTTTGACTCCAAATTGGCATTAGGGTTAGGTCACGATATGCTCTTATGGATCAATATTGACGAATATAAATGCACGCCTCTGATTTCCGAATACAAGTGTGCTGAGTACATGCAAGCCGTCATACTGGGTCGATGCGTGCTGAATGATCCTTGACATCCCCTTGAGTATTTTCTTTTGAATAATCGTGCTTCCCTTGGTATATGTCAGCCAACCGTACCCTTTTGGTGCTTGTGTGTTTGTTTGATTCTTTGTTGGTCTGCTTCTCGTCTGTTTGGCAAACACGTCAGGCCATGCATCTCTCCGTTCGCTTCAAACAGAGAGTCATATAATCTGATTCACTTAAGATAGTGCTTCCAATCACCTAAGATTTCCTGCTTCCCTCTCCCATCTTTAGGGTTTTGATGTCCTCCTTGCCTTCTTACTTTTTCTTCTTTGCCACTCATGCTCTTCTTGCATTTCCAATAATGGTTTTCTTCTTTCCATTTCATCTTGCTGCTTTTCTATTCAGGGGAGAATTCTCAACCTTTCTTGTAGGATAAGTTTCGAACTGCTGAATTCTTTTAAGATTGGCCGGTCTGTGGAATTCTCTAGCTCTGCCGTTATTAGAAATGGCGGTCATGTGGCATAGGCTACCCTAGATGGCAGCATTTTGCCATTCAGGATATGGTCTATGTCGTGGCACTCCTCCCTGTCCTGCAATTTTGCTGCCGAGATATCAGCTGAAACCCCTCTGGAGGTCCTCTTGTGACTATGTTGCTTTCCACCAGGCGCATTTTAAATCACTGGGATGCTCATGAACTTTGTTGATTTGAATCCTACAGCTGCTGGTAGGTCTATTGGGATTCCACCTCCTTTGGACGCTGTGTACTTCCTGAATTCGCATAGATGATTCTTTCTTGGCTTTCAGCAAGTTTCTGTCTGAGTTTCCTACAGGTAAAATTTCAGACATTTTTTTTTCGCTTTATCTCTTGCTTTTCCATTTGGGACTCTTACGAATCCTAGTCTTTCATGTCTTTTCTTACCCCAGGATTCAACAGCACTGTTTTCATTGGTTTGCACTTGCTTTCCTATGTCTGCTCCTGACCGAGGGATTTCTGTTCCCTTGACTTCACAGTCATTCACCCGTCCCTCTGCATTATTTAGTCTGCTTAGGACTGAATTTTAGCCCTGATATTATCTCATCCACTGAGTTTTCTGACATTATTTGGCTCGTCTTTAGGCTTTCTCTTCCCCTTTTCTGGTATTCTGCGTTTTGGGATTCTGAGACACTGTTGTTATTCAGTGTTTCCCTCACCTCTGTTTTCAATACTTGCTCTGGATAGCGTTCTGCAGTCTAGTTGTTTGTAAGCTTATCTTATGGGCCTTCAATCTCTTTGGAACTGAATATGGTACTTCCTGTTTCTTTTACTGTACTTCTTCATCTGTACTGGTCAGGTAATATCAGGTTATCTAATGTAGACTTCTAGGGCTTTGTGAAGTGAATACATTAGACTCTTGGCTCTACGCAATACCATGGGATTTCTGTGAGGACAATTTCTCCTAGACATTGATGCCATGTCCTGTTCCTGTGTGTGTTGTCTGGTATATCTCCGATTGCTGGTGTTGCCTTTGTTGTGATGAACACCCCATACTATTTCGATTAGCATAACCTCATTTTGATTACGCTTATCTCACAAATCTGAAAGTGCACAGGACACTTCCTCTTGTGGAAATGAAGCTTCTAAAGGTTCTCAGCTCTGCATTCTGCTCTATGTCATTTTGGAGTGTTTCCAAATCTGCCAACTGAGAGTGCGCTTGTGCTTTGTAGTGCCACGGGAATGTCCCAATGAACCAGTTCTTCCCAGAGCTTCTCTGTCTACAGAAACACCAGTGGAAGCATATCTACGGATGTCACACATCAGGGCCTGCTGGAATGATCCCGCAGACCGACCTTGGTGTCCTCGGTGCCGTACCGTGCCGGTGCCATCCAAAATGTAGCATCTGAATTTGGGAGATAATGCTGAAGGAAATGCTTCCTCTTCTCACGCTGTGGACTTGCACCACTCTTCCTTGTCCTCTCATCCTTGTGGCACGGGTGCACGAAGGCAACCACAGAGCTGTTGCGCATCCTGTGCCTCAAACCAAACCGTAATCCCAGCCCAGGTTATGAATGTAGCAGATCCTAAGGCTTTTCATTCTGATTTCAAACCCAAGGCCCCCTGGATCCCTCAGACCAGATGCACGATATCTCTGATGAAGCCCCACTCGTCCTCTATTGGCAAAATGCCAAATTGGTCCCTGGTCCTGCAGATGCGTTGGGTGTGGCCATGGGACATATCGATAATCTCAACCGCGCGCGCCAGTGTGGTTGCTTTCTCATTGGGGTCTCACGTCTGTTTGCTCTCTTGATTGGACTCACCACATCCCACAAGGCACTCCAGATCCCTGAGACTCAGCGTGTGCCATCATCCGTAGCCCTATCCCTCACTGACCGCTGCCTCTGCTCCCTCAAATTTGGCAGCTCGGATCTTGGTCTCAGAATCAACTGTGGGGATATTTTGTGCTGGTTTCTTTGAGTTCTGTCAGCCAAGCATCTGCTGTGCACTCTTCTAACACTCAGCACATCACCTTCAATCCCATGTCTCCTGTTCGCTTGAGAGTGTGTGTCCAAGTTAAACAGAGTTTCACTTTTGCTGCTCCATCACCAGGGGTCAGACCCTGCACTGGTTTCCATTCCCTGCTTTGCCTTCCCCTGCTTCCAGGCGTTGTGAGGCCTCATCCTGTCTTTGGAAGTAACAGACCTCTTTTCGGCAAGTGTCCTGTGCCAAGGGCTGGGTGAGTGTGTGATCCCATTGCTGTGTACATGGGAGCGAGTGAGCGCAGGTTGCACTGCTTCTCTGCCAACTGGGCATCGATGAATCAACACTTTCCAGATACATTTCACAGAAATGTGATTTTTGTATAGCTCTTTGTTTCTCTACAGCCGTGGTGGGAGGGGTTGTCCGAAGACTCCAGTTTTGACATTGTGTTGATATCTCATTTGCAGTCATTAAAAAGTTTAATAGAATTGATTTACATGTTTTGGGAGTTATACGAAAATGAAGTTAGTTTTTGAAACATACTAAATCGACCTAGAAGCCAGACTTGTCAATTTCGGTACCATTTTGTCAGCTCTAAGGAAAACATAGACAGATAGAATGCAAACTAGCAGTCCAAACTGTTAAAGGGGTCATGTCCACTCTTTACTGTTGAAGCCTCCGAAACCAACAGGAACCATGAAATACCTATTGGAAACATGAAATAACCCCCAACGTTGGATTCACTTGTGCACGTGGTGCCCTTTACTCCCAATGACACCTACTGGCCTATGTTGGCATTTCAAGGGGTAACATCCCTCTCTAGGAAAATACAAGAAGAAACAAACCAAATATACACATTTAGGTTTGAATCCAAAAGCACCTAGAGGCATTATAGCTATGAGAACCCTGCTGCAGCTATGCTAGGCTATTGAGAACCAGGGGTTCTTCTATCAGTGATGAGAACGCTTAATCTTCCGATCATGTTGGGTAAAGCAATTGGACGCAACCAAGTCTGCACCCCCTTGATAGAGTGCCCCCGGGGGCTTAACTCAACTGAAAGACGGTCCACATAAGCAGTGTCTTTAATGTCATTGGCGACTTTTGTAGTTCAGTTCACTATCTGACTTCTAATATTTACCTACACTGTCTTGAAAAACTGAGGCCTAATACATATTCAAGTTCAGTCAAAGATTCCCCTCACTTACCACAATCCCTTCACCCCAGAGAAGACAGAAACCCAGCATTTGCTGAATCTAGCGGAAGGCCATCGTTTCTTTGTGTGAGCTAAGTTTTCAATTCCTATCTGTTTCAGTCGAGACTATTTGACCTTTAAGGAGTTCACTGTTGTTCACAGAGTGTGAAGCTGGGGAAACTCTGATTCGAGGAGGGGCTTGCTCTTCTCGTACTGGCTTCATTGCAGCTCAGGTACTGATCCTTCCAAATGGATGCCTGAGTGGAGGGGAGGGAAGAGCAAGTGCTTGCTAGCTAGGCCCAAACCTGGGAAAAGGCTTACCTGGGCTTGGTGCACTTTGGTGTGAATGGCTTGGAAATGCCCCTTGGGACGTGTGGATTCTCACGACCTCTTCCAAGGACATGAGCCTTTTGATCACCTCTGCCATCTCTTCTCTCTTAGACGCCAGGGATCTTGGACCCGTTCTTGGAGCAGAGAATCGAGGAGCTTCCTCAAGTCCACGTTGGCACTCCGTATGTTTCTGCCAGTATCAGCGAGGTTCAGTATGTCTCATGAGTGTCTTTCGAGCCTGGTATCCTCTACAGCTGTCTCCAGGCCAGTATTCTCCATTGTAGCAGGACATCTCTCATCAATGTGTTCGCATCTCTCCTCAATCCGTGCAGCCAGCTTTTCGGCCAGCTTCTCTTCGTGTCTCCCATAAAGCCGACTTCAACAGGACTGGGCAAGTCTGAAAGGACCTCGGAGCTTCACCAGTAAGCTGATGCCAGGCAGATCTTCCACTGTCTGCCCTTTCAGGTTCTGGAAACTGACCCGTGAACTCAGGTCTTTGGGCAGCAGCAGTATCTCGAACTTACACAGCTTCCCGGACCAAAGACCTAAGCCAAGCTCCACAGAGGGCGGCAGCCCCTCCATCACACTGATCCACCCACAGAACTCTGCCCGGTTACCTAGGATCCACCAGCCACAACAAGCCTCGCGGTACACACCAACATTCCACCTGGAATCCAACCGGTAACTGCCATCCCCAATGGCTGCTGCATCTTGTCAGTGTTGGGGGAGGGGCTGCATCCGACGAGAGGTTCCTAAGGTAAATGTGATTCTACCCACTAGCGTCCCATGGGCCTTTGTTCTTCCCTCTTTCCTTTTGTTCAGATCTCTATGCACAGTACCAACGGAGGGAAGTGTGTCCATTTTCAGTTGATGGTTTCACACGTCTTTAAACTTTCTAACGGTTCACAGAACACAGAGACCCACTTAAGGAAACTTATGTTTCTGTAATATCCGTACACTCGGAATACATACCCGTCGGTTGATTTCTGCTGAAACACCCGCACTCTCAGGATATGGATCCATTGGTTTCATGGGGGCTGAAATTCCTAGTAATGAAGCCAACCCCAGTGTGCACTTTACTGTCTGTCTCTTTTGCTCTTAGTACACTTTTGCAGAGCTACTTGTCTTTGTTATAGGCTTATGCCATTTCTTCTCTACGTAGGGTAGAATATGGCATTCATTCGTCCTGTTGGAAGACTTGCAAGTCTATATCACGGCCTAGGAATCCCTTTGACTCCAAATTGGCATTTGGGTTAGATCACGATATGCTCTTATGGATCAATATTGACGAATATAAATGCACGCCTCTGATTTCCGAATACAAGTGTGCTGAGTACATGCAAGCCGTCTTACTGGGTCGATGCGTGCTGAATGATCCTTGACATCCCCTTGAGTATTTTCTTTTGAATAATCGTGCTTCCCTTGGTATATGTCAGCCAACCGTACCCTTTTGGTGCTTGTGTGTTTGTTTGATTCTTTGTTGGTCTGCTTCTCGTTTGTTTGGCAAACACGTCAGGCCATGCATCTCTCCGTTCGCTTCAAACAGAGAGTCATATAAGCTGATTCACTTAAGATAGTGCTTCCAATCACCTAAGATTTCCTGCTTCCCTCTCCCATCTTTAGGGTTTGATGTCCTCCTTGCCTTCTTCCTCTTTCTTCTTTGCCACTCATGCTCTTCTTGCATTTCCAATAATGGTTTTCTTCTTTCCATTTCATCTTGCTGCTTTTCTATTCAGGGGAGAATTCTCAACCTTTCTTGTAGGATAAGTTTCGAACTGCTGAATTCTTTTAAGATTGGCCGGTCTGTGGAATTCTCTAGCTCTGCCGTTATTAGAAATGGCGGTCATGTGGCATAGGCTACCCTAGATGGCAGCATTTTGCCATTCAGGATATGGTCTATGTCGTGGCACTCCTCCCTGTCCTGCAATATTGCTGCCGAGATATCAGCTGAAACCCCTCTGGAGGTCCTCTTGTGACTATGTTGCTTTCCACCAGGCGCATTTTAAATCACTGGGATGCTCATGAACTTTGTTGATTTGAATCCTACAGCTGCTGGTAGGTCTATTGGGATTCCACCTCCTTTGGACGCTGTGTACTTCCTGAATTCGCATAGATGATTCTTTCTTGGCTTTCAGCAAGTTTCAGTCTGAGTTTCCTACAGGTAAAATTTCAGACATTTTTTTTTTCGCTTTATCTCTTGCTTTTCCATTTGGGACTCTTACGAATCCTAGTCTTTCATGTCTTTTCTTACCCCAGGATTCAACAGCACTGTTTTCATTGGTTTGCACTTGCTTTCCTATGTCTGCTCCTGACCGAGGGATTTCTGTTCCCTTGACTTCACAGTCATTCACCCGTCCCTCTGCATTATTTAGTCTGCTTAGGACTGAATTTTAGCCCTGATATTATCTCATCCACTGAGTTTTCTGACATTATTTGGCTCGTCTTTAGGCTTTCTCTTCCCCTTTTCTGGTATTCTGCGTTTTGGGATTCTGAGACACTGTTGTTATTCAGTGTTTCCCTCACCTCCGTTTTCAGTACTTGCTCTGGATAGCGTTCTGCAGTCTAGTTGTTTGTAAGCTTATCTTATGGGCCTTCAATCTCTTTGGAACTGAATATGGTACTTCCTGTTTCTTTTACTGTACTTCTTCATCTGTACTGGTCAGGTAATATCAGGTTATCTAATGTAGACTTCTAGGGCTTTGTGAAGTGAATACATTAGACTCTTGGCTCTACGCAATACCATGGGATTTCTGTGAGGACAATTTCTCCTAGACATTGATGCCATGTCCTGTTCCTGTGTGTGTTGTCTGGTATATCTCCGATTGCTGGTGTTGCCTTTGTTGTGATGAACACCCCATACTATTTCGATTAGCATAACCTCATTTTGATTACGCTTATCTCACAAATCTGAAAGTGCACAGGACACTTCCTCTTGTGGAAATGAAGCTTCTAAAGGTTCTCAGCTCTGCATTCTGCTCTATGTCATTTTGGAGTGTTTCCAAATCTGCCAACTGAGAGTGCGCTTGTGCTTTGTAGTGCCACGGGAATGTCCCAATGAACCAGTTCTTCCCAGAGCTTCTCTGTCTACAGAAACACCAGTGGAAGCATATCTACGGATGTCACACATCAGGGCCTGCTGGAATGATCCCGCAGACCGACCTTGGTGTCCTCGGTGCCGTACCGTGCCGGTGCCATCCAAAATGTAGCATCTGAATTTGGGAGATAATGCTGAAGGAAATGCTTCCTCTTCTCACGCTGTGGACTTGCACCACTCTTCCTTGTCCTCTCATCCTTGTGGCACGGGTGCACGAAGGCAACCACAGAGCTGTTGCGCATCCTGTGCCTCAAACCAAACCGTAATCCCAGCCCAGGTTATGAATGTAGCAGATCCTAAGGCTTTTCATTCTGATTTCAAACCCAAGGCCCCCTGGATCCCTCAGACCAGATGCACGATATCTCTGATGAAGCCCCACTCGTCCTCTATTGGCAAAATGCCAAATTGGTCCCTGGTCCTGCAGATGCGTTGGGTGTGGCCATGGGACATATCGATAATCTCAACCGCGCGCGCCAGTGTGGTTGCTTTCTCATTGGGGTCTCACGTCTGTTTGCTCTCTTGATTGGACTCACCACATCCCACAAGGCACTCCAGATCCCTGAGACTCAGCGTGTGCCATCATCCGTAGCCCTATCCCTCACTGACCGCTGCCTCTGCTCCCTCAAATTTGGCAGCTCGGATCTTGGTCTCAGAATCAACTGTGGGGATATTTTGTGCTGGTTTCTTTGAGTTCTGTCAGCCAAGCATCTGCTGTGCACTCTTCTAACACTCAGCACATCACCTTCAATCCCATGTCTCCTGTTCGCTTGAGAGTGTGTGTCCAAGTTAAACAGAGTTTCACTTTTGCTGCTCCATCACCAGGGGTCAGACCCTGCACTGGTTTCCATTCCCTGCTTTGCCTTCCCCTGCTTCCAGGCGTTGTGAGGCCTCATCCTGTCTTTGGAAGTAACAGACCTCTTTTCGGCAAGTGTCCTGTGCCAAGGGCTGGGTGAGTGTGTGATCCCATTGCTGTGTACATGGGAGCGAGTGAGCGCAGGTTGCACTGCTTCTCTGCCAACTGGGCATCGATGAATCAACACTTTCCAGATACATTTCACAGAAATGTGATTTTTGTATAGCTCTTTGTTTCTCTACAGCCGTGGTGGGAGGGGTTGTCCGAAGACTCCAGTTTTGACATTGTGTTGATATCTCATTTGCAGTCATTAAAAAGTTTAATAGAATTGATTTACATGTTTTGGGAGTTATACGAAAATGAAGTTAGTTTTTGAAACATACTAAATCGACCTAGAAGCCAGACTTGTCAATTTCGGTACCATTTTGTCAGCTCTAAGGAAAACATAGACAGATAGAATGCAAACTAGCAGTCCAAACTGTTAAAGGGGTCATGTCCACTCTTTACTGTTGAAGCCTCCGAAACCAACAGGAACCATGAAATACCTATTGGAAACATGAAATAACCCCCAACGTTGGATTCACTTGTGCACGTGGTGCCCTTTACTCCCAATGACACCTACTGGCCTATGTTGGCATTTCAAGGGGTAACATCCCTCTCTAGGAAAATACAAGAAGAAACAAACCAAATATACACATTTAGGTTTGAATCCAAAAGCACCTAGAGGCATTATAGCTATGAGAACCCTGCTGCAGCTATGCTAGTCTGTTGAGAACCAGGGGTTCTTCTATCAGTGATGAGAACGCTTAATCTTCCGATCATGTTGGGTAAAGCAATTGGACGCAACCAAGTCTGCACCCCCTTGATAGAGTGCCCCCGGGGGCTTAACTCAACTGAAAGACGGTCCACATAAGCAGTGTCTTTAATGTCATTGGCGACTTTTGTAGTTCAGTTCACTATCTGACTTCTAATATTTACCTACACTGTCTTGAAAAACTGAGGCCTAATACATATTCAAGTTCAGTCAAAGATTCCCCTCACTTACCACACTCCCTTCACCCCAGAGAAGACAGAAACCCAGCATTTGCTGAATCTAGCGGAAGGCCATCGTTTCTTTGTGTGAGCTAAGTTTTCAATTCCTATCTGTTTCAGTCGAGACTATTTGACCTTTAAGGAGTTCACTGTTGTTCACAGAGTGTGAAGCTGGAGGAACTCTGATTCGAGGAGGGGCTTGCTCTTCTCGTACTGGCTTCATTGCAGCTCAGGTACTGATCTTTCCAAATGGATGCCTGAGTGGAGTGGAGGGAAGAGCAAGTGCTTGCTAGCTAGGTCCAAACCTGGGAAAAGGCTTACCTGGGCTTGGTGCACTTTGGTGTGAATGGCTTGGAAATGCCCCTTGGGACGTGTGGATTCTCACGACCTCTTCCAAGGACATGAGCGTTTTGATCACCTCTGCCATCTCTTCTCTCTTAGACGTCAGGGATCGTGGACCCGTTCTTGGAGCAGAGAATCGAGGAACTTCCTCAAGTCCACGTTGGCACTCCGTATGTTTCTGCCAGTATCAGCGAGGTTCAATATGTCTCATGAGTGTCTTTCGAGCCTGGTATCCTCTACAGCTGTCTCCAGGCCAGTATTCTCCATTGTAGCAGGACATCTCTCATCAATGTGTTCGCATCTCTCCTCAATCCGTGCAGCCAGCTTTTCGGCCAGCTTCTCTTCGTGTCTCCCATAAAGCCGACTTCAACAGGACTGGGCAAGTCTGAAAGGACCTCGGAGCTTCACCAGTAAGCTGATGCCAGGCAGATCTTCCACTGTCTGCCCTTTCAGGTTCTGGAAACTGACCCGTGAACTCAGGTCTTTGGGCAGCAGCAGTATCTCGAACTTACACAGCTTCCCGGACCAAAGACCTAAGCCAAGCTCCACAGAGGGCGGCAGCCCCTCCATCACACTGATCCACCCACAGAACTCTGCCCGGTTACCTAGGATCCACCAGCCACAACAAGCCTCGCGGTACACACCAACATTCCACCTGGAATCCAACCGGTAACTGCCATCCCCAATGGCTGCTGCATCTTGTCAGTGTTGGGGGAGGGGCTGCATCCGACGAGAGGTTCCTAAGGTAAATGTGATTCTACCCACTAGCGTCCCATGGGCCTTTGTTCTTCCCTCTTTCCTTTTGTTCAGATCTCTATGCACAGTACCAACGGAGGGAAGTGTGTCCATTTTCAGTTGATGGTTTCACACGTCTTTAAACTTTCTAACGGTTCACAGAACACAGAGACCCACTTAAGGAAACTTATGTTTCTGTAATATCCGTACACTCGGAATACATACCCGTCGGTTGATTTCTGCTGAAACACCCGCACTCTCAGGATATGGATCCATTGGTTTCATGGGGGCTGAAATTCCTAGTAATGAAGCCAACCCCAGTGTGCACTTTACTGTCTGTCTCTTTTGCTCTTAGTACACTTTTGCAGAGCTACTTGTCTTTGTTATAGGCTTATGCCATTTCTTCTCTACGTAGGGTAGAATATGGCATTCATTCGTCCTGTTGGAAGACTTGCAAGTCTATATCACGGCCTAGGAATCCCTTTGACTCCAAATTGGCATTTGGGTTAGATCACGATATGCTCTTATGGATCAATATTGACGAATATAAATGCACGCCTCTGATTTCCGAATACAAGTGTGCTGAGTACATGCAAGCCGTCTTACTGGGTCGATGCGTGCTGAATGATCCTTGACATCCCCTTGAGTATTTTCTTTTGAATAATCGTGCTTCCCTTGGTATATGTCAGCCAACCGTACCCTTTTGGTGCTTGTGTGTTTGTTTGATTCTTTGTTGGTCTGCTTCTCGTTTGTTTGGCAAACACGTCAGGCCATGCATCTCTCCGTTCGCTTCAAACAGAGAGTCATATAAGCTGATTCACTTAAGATAGTGCTTCCAATCACCTAAGATTTCCTGCTTCCCTCTCCCATCTTTAGGGTTTGATGTCCTCCTTGCCTTCTTCCTCTTTCTTCTTTGCCACTCATGCTCTTCTTGCATTTCCAATAATGGTTTTCTTCTTTCCATTTCATCTTGCTGCTTTTCTATTCAGGGGAGAATTCTCAACCTTTCTTGTAGGATAAGTTTCGAACTGCTGAATTCTTTTAAGATTGGCCGGTCTGTGGAATTCTCTAGCTCTGCCGTTATTAGAAATGGCGGTCATGTGGCATAGGCTACCCTAGATGGCAGCATTTTGCCATTCAGGATATGGTCTATGTCGTGGCACTCCTCCCTGTCCTGCAATATTGCTGCCGAGATATCAGCTGAAACCCCTCTGGAGGTCCTCTTGTGACTATGTTGCTTTCCACCAGGCGCATTTTAAATCACTGGGATGCTCATGAACTTTGTTGATTTGAATCCTACAGCTGCTGGTAGGTCTATTGGGATTCCACCTCCTTTGGACGCTGTGTACTTCCTGAATTCGCATAGATGATTCTTTCTTGGCTTTCAGCAAGTTTCAGTCTGAGTTTCCTACAGGTAAAATTTCAGACATTTTTTTTTTCGCTTTATCTCTTGCTTTTCCATTTGGGACTCTTACGAATCCTAGTCTTTCATGTCTTTTCTTACCCCAGGATTCAACAGCACTGTTTTCATTGGTTTGCACTTGCTTTCCTATGTCTGCTCCTGACCGAGGGATTTCTGTTCCCTTGACTTCACAGTCATTCACCCGTCCCTCTGCATTATTTAGTCTGCTTAGGACTGAATTTTAGCCCTGATATTATCTCATCCACTGAGTTTTCTGACATTATTTGGCTCGTCTTTAGGCTTTCTCTTCCCCTTTTCTGGTATTCTGCGTTTTGGGATTCTGAGACACTGTTGTTATTCAGTGTTTCCCTCACCTCCGTTTTCAGTACTTGCTCTGGATAGCGTTCTGCAGTCTAGTTGTTTGTAAGCTTATCTTATGGGCCTTCAATCTCTTTGGAACTGAATATGGTACTTCCTGTTTCTTTTACTGTACTTCTTCATCTCTACTGGTCAGGTAATATCAGGTTATCTAATGTAGACTTCTAGGGCTTTGTGAAGTGAATACATTAGACTCTTGGCTCTACGCAATACCATGGGATTTCTGTGAGGACAATTTCTCCTAGACATTGATGCCATGTCCTGTTCCTGTGTGTGTTGTCTGGTATATCTCCGATTGCTGGTGTTGCCTTTGTTGTGATGAACACCCCATACTATTTCGATTAGCATAACCTCATTTTGATTACGCTTATCTCACAAATCTGAAAGTGCACAGGACACTTCCTCTTGTGGAAATGAAGCTTCTAAAGGTTCTCAGCTCTGCATTCTGCTCTATGTCATTTTGGAGTGTTTCCAAATCTGCCAACTGAGAGTGCGCTTGTGCTTTGTAGTGCCACGGGAATGTCCCAATGAACCAGTTCTTCCCAGAGCTTCTCTGTCTACAGAAACACCAGTGGAAGCATATCTACGGATGTCACACATCAGGGCCTGCTGGAATGATCCCGCAGACCGACCTTGGTGTCCTCGGTGCCGTACCGTGCCGGTGCCATCCAAAATGTAGCATCTGAATTTGGGAGATAATGCTGAAGGAAATGCTTCCTCTTCTCACGCTGTGGACTTGCACCACTCTTCCTTGTCCTCTCATCCTTGTGGCACGGGTGCACGAAGGCAACCACAGAGCTGTTGCGCATCCTGTGCCTCAAACCAAACCGTAATCCCAGCCCAGGTTATGAATGTAGCAGATCCTAAGGCTTTTCATTCTGATTTCAAACCCAAGGCCCCCTGGATCCCTCAGACCAGATGCACGATATCTCTGATGAAGCCCCACTCGTGCTCTATTGGCAAAATGCCAAATTGGTCCCTGGTCCTGCAGATGCGTTGGGTGTGGCCATGGGACATATCGATAATCTCAACCGCGCGCGCCAGTGTGGTTGCTTTCTCATTGGGGTCTCACGTCTGTTTGCTCTCTTGATTGGACTCACCACATCCCACAAGGCACTCCAGATCCCTGAGACTCAGCGTGTGCCATCATCCGTAGCCCTATCCCTCACTGACCGCTGCCTCTGCTCCCTCAAATTTGGCAGCTCGGATCTTGGTCTCAGAATCAACTGTGGGGATATTTTGTGCTGGTTTCTTTGAGTTCTGTCAGCCAAGCATCTGCTGTGCACTCTTCTAACACTCAGCACATCACCTTCAATCCCATGTCTCCTGTTCGCTTGAGAGTGTGTGTCCAAGTTAAACAGAGTTTCACTTTTGCTGCTCCATCACCAGGGGTCAGACCCTGCACTGGTTTCCATTCCCTGCTTTGC
Organism: Vicugna pacos; assembly: GCF_048564905.1. Lineage (NCBI taxonomy): Eukaryota > Metazoa > Chordata > Mammalia > Artiodactyla > Camelidae > Vicugna > Vicugna pacos. The sequence goes on along the minus strand of NC_133021.1, from coordinate 4,433,806 downwards.
CTTCCCCTGCTTCCAGGCGTTGTGAGGCCTCATCCTGTCTTTGGAAGTAACAGACCTCTTTTCGGCAAGTGTCCTGTGCCAAGGGCTGGGTGAGTGTGTGATCCCATTGCTGTGTACATGGGAGCGAGTGAGCGCAGGTTGCACTGCTTCTCTGCCAACTGGGCATCGATGAATCAACACTTTCCAGATACATTTCACAGAAATGTGATTTTTGTATAGCTCTTTGTTTCTCTACAGCCGTGGTGGGAGGGGTTGTCCGAAGACTCCAGTTTTGACATTGTGTTGATATCTCATTTGCAGTCATTAAAAAGTTTAATAGAATTGATTTACATGTTTTGGGAGTTATACGAAAATGAAGTTAGTTTTTGAAACATACTAAATCGACCTAGAAGCCAGACTTGTCAATTTCGGTACCATTTTGTCAGCTCTAAGGAAAACATAGACAGATAGAATGCAAACTAGCAGTCCAAACTGTTAAAGGGGTCATGTCCACTCTTTACTGTTGAAGCCTCCGAAACCAACAGGAACCATGAAATACCTATTGGAAACATGAAATAACCCCCAACGTTGGATTCACTTGTGCACGTGGTGCCCTTTCCTCCCAATGACACCTACTGGCCTATGTTGGCATTTCAAGGGGTAACATCCCTCTCTAGGAAAATACAAGAAGAAACAAACCAAATATACACATTTAGGTTTGAATCCAAAAGCACCTAGAGGCATTATAGCTATGAGAACCCTGCTGCAGCTATGCTAGGCTATTGAGAACCAGGGGTTCTTCTATCAGTGATGAGAACGCTTAATCATCCGATCATGTTGGGTAAAGCAATTGGACGCAACCAAGTCTGCACCCCCTTGATAGAGTGCCCCCGGGGGCTTAACTCAACTGAAAGACGGTCCACATAAGCAGTGTCTTTAATGTCATTGGCGACTTTTGTAGTTCAGTTCACTATCTGACTTCTAATATTTACCTACACTGTCTTGAAAAACTGAGGCCTAATACATATTCAAGTTCAGTCAAAGATTCCCCTCACTTACCACAATCCCTTCACCCCAGAGAAGACAGAAACCCAGCATTTGCTGAATCTAGCGGAAGGCCATCGTTTCTTTGTGTGAGCTAAGTTTTCAATTCCTATCTGTTTCAGTCGAGACTATTTGACCTTTAAGGAGTTCACTGTTGTTCACAGAGTGTGAAGCTGGGGAAACTCTGATTCGAGGAGGGGCTTGCTCTTCTCGTACTGGCTTCATTGCAGCTCAGGTACTGATCCTTCCAAATGGATGCCTGAGTGGAGGGGAGGGAAGAGCAAGTGCTTGCTAGCTAGGCCCAAACCTGGGAAAAGGCTTACCTGGGCTTGGTGCACTTTGGTGTGAATGGCTTGGAAATGCCCCTTGGGACGTGTAGATTCTCACGACCTCTTCCAAGGACATGAGCCTTTTGATCACCTCTGCCATCTCTTCTCTCTTAGACGCCAGGGATCTTGGACCCGTTCTTGGAGCAGAGAATCGAGGAACTTCCTCAAGTCCACGTTGGCACTCCGTATGTTTCTGCCAGTATCAGCGAGGTTCAATATGTCTCATGAGTGTCTTTCGAGCCTGGTATCCTCTACAGCTGTCTCCAGGCCAGTATTCTCCATTGTAGCAGGACATCTCTCATCAATGTGTTCGCATCTCTCCTCAATCCGTGCAGCCAGCTTTTCGGCCAGCTTCTCTTCGTGTCTCCCATAAAGCCGACTTCAACAGGACTGGGCAAGTCTGAAAGGACCTCGGAGCTTCACCAGTAAGCTGATGCCAGGCAGATCTTCCACTGTCTGCCCTTTCAGGTTCTGGAAACTGACCCGTGAACTCAGGTCTTTGGGCAGCAGCAGTATCTCGAACTTACACAGCTTCCCGGACCAAAGACCTAAGCCAAGCTCCACAGAGGGCGGCAGCCCCTCCATCACACTGATCCACCCACAGAACTCTGCCCGGTTACCTAGGATCCACCAGCCACAACAAGCCTCGCGGTACACACCAACATTCCACCTGGAATCCAACCGGTAACTGCCATCCCCAATGGCTGCTGCATCTTGTCAGTGTTGGGGGAGGGGCTGCATCCGACGAGAGGTTCCTAAGGTAAATGTGATTCTACCCACTAGCGTCCCATGGGCCTTTGTTCTTCCCTCTTTCCTTTTGTTCAGATCTCTATGCACAGTACCAACGGAGGGAAGTGTGTCCATTTTCAGTTGATGGTTTCACACGTCTTTAAACTTTCTAACGGTTCACAGAACACAGAGACCCACTTAAGGAAACTTATGTTTCTGTAATATCCGTACACTCGGAATACATACCCGTCGGTTGATTTCTGCTGAAACACCCGCACTCTCAGGATATGGATCCATTGGTTTCATGGGGGCTGAAATTCCTAGTAATGAAGCCAACCCCAGTGTGCACTTTACTGTCTGTCTCTTTTGCTCTTAGTACACTTTTGCAGAGCTACTTGTCTTTGTTATAGGCTTATGCCATTTCTTCTCTACGTAGGGTAGAATATGGCATTCATTCGTCCTGTTGGAAGACTTGCAAGTCTATATCACGGCCTAGGAATCCCTTTGACTCCAAATTGGCATTTGGGTTAGATCACGATATGCTCTTATGGATCAATATTGACGAATATAAATGCACGCCTCTGATTTCCGAATACAAGTGTGCTGAGTACATGCAAGCCGTCTTACTGGGTCGATGCGTGCTGAATGATCCTTGACATCCCCTTGAGTATTTTCTTTTGAATAATCGTGCTTCCCTTGGTATATGTCAGCCAACCGTACCCTTTTGGTGCTTGTGTGTTTGTTTGATTCTTTGTTGGTCTGCTTCTCGTTTGTTTGGCAAACACGTCAGGCCATGCATCTCTCCGTTCGCTTCAAACAGAGAGTCATATAAGCTGATTCACTTAAGATAGTGCTTCCAATCACCTAAGATTTCCTGCTTCCCTCTCCCATCTTTAGGGTTTGATGTCCTCCTTGCCTTCTTCCTCTTTCTTCTTTGCCACTCATGCTCTTCTTGCATTTCCAATAATGGTTTTCTTCTTTCCATTTCATCTTGCTGCTTTTCTATTCAGGGGAGAATTCTCAACCTTTCTTGTAGGATAAGTTTCGAACTGCTGAATTCTTTTAAGATTGGCCGGTCTGTGGAATTCTCTAGCTCTGCCGTTATTAGAAATGGCGGTCATGTGGCATAGGCTACCCTAGATGGCAGCATTTTGCCATTCAGGATATGGTCTATGTCGTGGCACTCCTCCCTGTCCTGCAATATTGCTGCCGAGATATCAGCTGAAACCCCTCTGGAGGTCCTCTTGTGACTATGTTGCTTTCCACCAGGCGCATTTTAAATCACTGGGATGCTCATGAACTTTGTTGATTTGAATCCTACAGCTGCTGGTAGGTCTATTGGGATTCCACCTCCTTTGGACGCTGTGTACTTCCTGAATTCGCATAGATGATTCTTTCTTGGCTTTCAGCAAGTTTCAGTCTGAGTTTCCTACAGGTAAAATTTCAGACATTTTTTTTTTCGCTTTATCTCTTGCTTTTCCATTTGGGACTCTTACGAATCCTAGTCTTTCATGTCTTTTCTTACCCCAGGATTCAACAGCACTGTTTTCATTGGTTTGCACTTGCTTTCCTATGTCTGCTCCTGACCGAGGGATTTCTGTTCCCTTGACTTCACAGTCATTCACCCGTCCCTCTGCATTATTTAGTCTGCTTAGGACTGAATTTTAGCCCTGATATTATCTCATCCACTGAGTTTTCTGACATTATTTGGCTCGTCTTTAGGCTTTCTCTTCCCCTTTTCTGGTATTCTGCGTTTTGGGATTCTGAGACACTGTTGTTATTCAGTGTTTCCCTCACCTCCGTTTTCAGTACTTGCTCTGGATAGCGTTCTGCAGTCTAGTTGTTTGTAAGCTTATCTTATGGGCCTTCAATCTCTTTGGAACTGAATATGGTACTTCCTGTTTCTTTTACTGTACTTCTTCATCTGTACTGGTCAGGTAATATCAGGTTATCTAATGTAGACTTCTAGGGCTTTGTGAAGTGAATACATTAGACTCTTGGCTCTACGCAATACCATGGGATTTCTGTGAGGACAATTTCTCCTAGACATTGATGCCATGTCCTGTTCCTGTGTGTGTTGTCTGGTATATCTCCGATTGCTGGTGTTGCCTTTGTTGTGATGAACACCCCATACTATTTCGATTAGCATAACCTCATTTTGATTACGCTTATCTCACAAATCTGAAAGTGCACAGGACACTTCCTCTTGTGGAAATGAAGCTTCTAAAGGTTCTCAGCTCTGCATTCTGCTCTATGTCATTTTGGAGTGTTTCCAAATCTGCCAACTGAGAGTGCGCTTGTGCTTTGTAGTGCCACGGGAATGTCCCAATGAACCAGTTCTTCCCAGAGCTTCTCTGTCTACAGAAACACCAGTGGAAGCATATCTACGGATGTCACACATCAGGGCCTGCTGGAATGATCCCGCAGACCGACCTTGGTGTCCTCGGTGCCGTACCGTGCCGGTGCCATCCAAAATGTAGCATCTGAATTTGGGAGATAATGCTGAAGGAAATGCTTCCTCTTCTCACGCTGTGGACTTGCACCACTCTTCCTTGTCCTCTCATCCTTGTGGCACGGGTGCACGAAGGCAACCACAGAGCTGTTGCGCATCCTGTGCCTCAAACCAAACCGTAATCCCAGCCCAGGTTATGAATGTAGCAGATCCTAAGGCTTTTCATTCTGATTTCAAACCCAAGGCCCCCTGGATCCCTCAGACCAGATGCACGATATCTCTGATGAAGCCCCACTCGTGCTCTATTGGCAAAATGCCAAATTGGTCCCTGGTCCTGCAGATGCGTTGGGTGTGGCCATGGGACATATCGATAATCTCAACCGCGCGCGCCAGTGTGGTTGCTTTCTCATTGGGGTCTCACGTCTGTTTGCTCTCTTGATTGGACTCACCACATCCCACAAGGCACTCCAGATCCCTGAGACTCAGCGTGTGCCATCATCCGTAGCCCTATCCCTCACTGACCGCTGCCTCTGCTCCCTCAAATTTGGCAGCTCGGATCTTGGTCTCAGAATCAACTGTGGGGATATTTTGTGCTGGTTTCTTTGAGTTCTGTCAGCCAAGCATCTGCTGTGCACTCTTCTAACACTCAGCACATCACCTTCAATCCCATGTCTCCTGTTCGCTTGAGAGTGTGTGTCCAAGTTAAACAGAGTTTCACTTTTGCTGCTCCATCACCAGGGGTCAGACCCTGCACTGGTTTCCATTCCCTGCTTTGCCTTCCCCTGCTTCCAGGCGTTGTGAGGCCTCATCCTGTCTTTGGAAGTAACAGACCTCTTTTCGGCAAGTGTCCTGTGCCAAGGGCTGGGTGAGTGTGTGATCCCATTGCTGTGTACATGGGAGCGAGTGAGCGCAGGTTGCACTGCTTCTCTGCCAACTGGGCATCGATGAATCAACACTTTCCAGATACATTTCACAGAAATGTGATTTTTGTATAGCTCTTTGTTTCTCTACAGCCGTGGTGGGAGGGGTTGTCCGAAGACTCCAGTTTTGACATTGTGTTGATATCTCATTTGCAGTCATTAAAAAGTTTAATAGAATTGATTTACATGTTTTGGGAGTTATACGAAAATGAAGTTAGTTTTTGAAACATACTAAATCGACCTAGAAGCCAGACTTGTCAATTTCGGTACCATTTTGTCAGCTCTAAGGAAAACATAGACAGATAGAATGCAAACTAGCAGTCCAAACTGTTAAAGGGGTCATGTCCACTCTTTACTGTTGAAGCCTCCGAAACCAACAGGAACCATGAAATACCTATTGGAAACATGAAATAACCCCCAACGTTGGATTCACTTGTGCACGTGGTGCCCTTTCCTCCCAATGACACCTACTGGCCTATGTTGGCATTTCAAGGGGTAACATCCCTCTCTAGGAAAATACAAGAAGAAACAAACCAAATATACACATTTAGGTTTGAATCCAAAAGCACCTAGAGGCATTATAGCTATGAGAACCCTGCTGCAGCTATGCTAGGCTATTGAGAACCAGGGGTTCTTCTATCAGTGATGAGAACGCTTAATCATCCGATCATGTTGGGTAAAGCAATTGGACGCAACCAAGTCTGCACCCCCTTGATAGAGTGCCCCCGGGGGCTTAACTCAACTGAAAGACGGTCCACATAAGCAGTGTCTTTAATGTCATTGGCGACTTTTGTAGTTCAGTTCACTATCTGACTTCTAATATTTACCTACACTGTCTTGAAAAACTGAGGCCTAATACATATTCAAGTTCAGTCAAAGATTCCCCTCACTTACCACAATCCCTTCACCCCAGAGAAGACAGAAACCCAGCATTTGCTGAATCTAGCGGAAGGCCATCGTTTCTTTGTGTGAGCTAAGTTTTCAATTCCTATCTGTTTCAGTCGAGACTATTTGACCTTTAAGGAGTTCACTGTTGTTCACAGAGTGTGAAGCTGGGGAAACTCTGATTCGAGGAGGGGCTTGCTCTTCTCGTACTGGCTTCATTGCAGCTCAGGTACTGATCCTTCCAAATGGATGCCTGAGTGGAGGGGAGGGAAGAGCAAGTGCTTGCTAGCTAGGCCCAAACCTGGGAAAAGGCTTACCTGGGCTTGGTGCACTTTGGTGTGAATGGCTTGGAAATGCCCCTTGGGACGTGTAGATTCTCACGACCTCTTCCAAGGACATGAGCCTTTTGATCACCTCTGCCATCTCTTCTCTCTTAGACGCCAGGGATCTTGGACCCGTTCTTGGAGCAGAGAATCGAGGAACTTCCTCAAGTCCACGTTGGCACTCCGTATGTTTCTGCCAGTATCAGCGAGGTTCAATATGTCTCATGAGTGTCTTTCGAGCCTGGTATCCTCTACAGCTGTCTCCAGGCCAGTATTCTCCATTGTAGCAGGACATCTCTCATCAATGTGTTCGCATCTCTCCTCAATCCGTGCAGCCAGCTTTTCGGCCAGCTTCTCTTCGTGTCTCCCATAAAGCCGACTTCAACAGGACTGGGCAAGTCTGAAAGGACCTCGGAGCTTCACCAGTAAGCTGATGCCAGGCAGATCTTCCACTGTCTGCCCTTTCAGGTTCTGGAAACTGACCCGTGAACTCAGGTCTTTGGGCAGCAGCAGTATCTCGAACTTACACAGCTTCCCGGACCAAAGACCTAAGCCAAGCTCCACAGAGGGCGGCAGCCCCTCCATCACACTGATCCACCCACAGAACTCTGCCCGGTTACCTAGGATCCACCAGCCACAACAAGCCTCGCGGTACACACCAACATTCCACCTGGAATCCAACCGGTAACTGCCATCCCCAATGGCTGCTGCATCTTGTCAGTGTTGGGGGAGGGGCTGCATCCGACGAGAGGTTCCTAAGGTAAATGTGATTCTACCCACTAGCGTCCCATGGGCCTTTGTTCTTCCCTCTTTCCTTTTGTTCAGATCTCTATGCACAGTACCAACGGAGGGAAGTGTGTCCATTTTCAGTTGATGGTTTCACACGTCTTTAAACTTTCTAACGGTTCACAGAACACAGAGACCCACTTAAGGAAACTTATGTTTCTGTAATATCCGTACACTCGGAATACATACCCGTCGGTTGATTTCTGCTGAAACACCCGCACTCTCAGGATATGGATCCATTGGTTTCATGGGGGCTGAAATTCCTAGTAATGAAGCCAACCCCAGTGTGCACTTTACTGTCTGTCTCTTTTGCTCTTAGTACACTTTTGCAGAGCTACTTGTCTTTGTTATAGGCTTATGCCATTTCTTCTCTACGTAGGGTAGAATATGGCATTCATTCGTCCTGTTGGAAGACTTGCAAGTCTATATCACGGCCTAGGAATCCCTTTGACTCCAAATTGGCATTTGGGTTAGATCACGATATGCTCTTATGGATCAATATTGACGAATATAAATGCACGCCTCTGATTTCCGAATACAAGTGTGCTGAGTACATGCAAGCCGTCTTACTGGGTCGATGCGTGCTGAATGATCCTTGACATCCCCTTGAGTATTTTCTTTTGAATAATCGTGCTTCCCTTGGTATATGTCAGCCAACCGTACCCTTTTGGTGCTTGTGTGTTTGTTTGATTCTTTGTTGGTCTGCTTCTCGTTTGTTTGGCAAACACGTCAGGCCATGCATCTCTCCGTTCGCTTCAAACAGAGAGTCATATAAGCTGATTCACTTAAGATAGTGCTTCCAATCACCTAAGATTTCCTGCTTCCCTCTCCCATCTTTAGGGTTTGATGTCCTCCTTGCCTTCTTCCTCTTTCTTCTTTGCCACTCATGCTCTTCTTGCATTTCCAATAATGGTTTTCTTCTTTCCATTTCATCTTGCTGCTTTTCTATTCAGGGGAGAATTCTCAACCTTTCTTGTAGGATAAGTTTCGAACTGCTGAATTCTTTTAAGATTGGCCGGTCTGTGGAATTCTCTAGCTCTGCCGTTATTAGAAATGGCGGTCATGTGGCATAGGCTACCCTAGATGGCAGCATTTTGCCATTCAGGATATGGTCTATGTCGTGGCACTCCTCCCTGTCCTGCAATATTGCTGCCGAGATATCAGCTGAAACCCCTCTGGAGGTCCTCTTGTGACTATGTTGCTTTCCACCAGGCGCATTTTAAATCACTGGGATGCTCATGAACTTTGTTGATTTGAATCCTACAGCTGCTGGTAGGTCTATTGGGATTCCACCTCCTTTGGACGCTGTGTACTTCCTGAATTCGCATAGATGATTCTTTCTTGGCTTTCAGCAAGTTTCAGTCTGAGTTTCCTACAGGTAAAATTTCAGACATTTTTTTTTCGCTTTATCTCTTGCTTTTCCATTTGGGACTCTTACGAATCCTAGTCTTTCATGTCTTTTCTTACCCCAGGATTCAACAGCACTGTTTTCATTGGTTTGCACTTGCTTTCCTATGTCTGCTCCTGACCGAGGGATTTCTGTTCCCTTGACTTCACAGTCATTCACCCGTCCCTCTGCATTATTTAGTCTGCTTAGGACTGAATTTTAGCCCTGATATTATCTCATCCACTGAGTTTTCTGACATTATTTGGCTCGTCTTTAGGCTTTCTCTTCCCCTTTTCTGGTATTCTGCGTTTTGGGATTCTGAGACACTGTTGTTATTCAGTGTTTCCCTCACCTCCGTTTTCAGTACTTGCTCTGGATAGCGTTCTGCAGTCTAGTTGTTTGTAAGCTTATCTTATGGGCCTTCAATCTCTTTGGAACTGAATATGGTACTTCCTGTTTCTTTTACTGTACTTCTTCATCTCTACTGGTCAGGTAATATCAGGTTATCTAATGTAGACTTCTAGGGCTTTGTGAAGTGAATACATTAGACTCTTGGCTCTACGCAATACCATGGGATTTCTGTGAGGACAATTTCTCCTAGACATTGATGCCATGTCCTGTTCCTGTGTGTGTTGTCTGGTATATCTCCGATTGCTGGTGTTGCCTTTGTTGTGATGAACACCCCATACTATTTCGATTAGCATAACCTCATTTTGATTACGCTTATCTCACAAATCTGAAAGTGCACAGGACACTTCCTCTTGTGGAAATGAAGCTTCTAAAGGTTCTCAGCTCTGCATTCTGCTCTATGTCATTTTGGAGTGTTTCCAAATCTGCCAACTGAGAGTGCGCTTGTGCTTTGTAGTGCCACGGGAATGTCCCAATGAACCAGTTCTTCCCAGAGCTTCTCTGTCTACAGAAACACCAGTGGAAGCATATCTACGGATGTCACACATCAGGGCCTGCTGGAATGATCCCGCAGACCGACCTTGGTGTCCTCGGTGCCGTACCGTGCCGGTGCCATCCAAAATGTAGCATCTGAATTTGGGAGATAATGCTGAAGGAAATGCTTCCTCTTCTCACGCTGTGGACTTGCACCACTCTTCCTTGTCCTCTCATCCTTGTGGCACGGGTGCACGAAGGCAACCACAGAGCTGTTGCGCATCCTGTGCCTCAAACCAAACCGTAATCCCAGCCCAGGTTATGAATGTAGCAGATCCTAAGGCTTTTCATTCTGATTTCAAACCCAAGGCCCCCTGGATCCCTCAGACCAGATGCACGATATCTCTGATGAAGCCCCACTCGTGCTCTATTGGCAAAATGCCAAATTGGTCCCTGGTCCTGCAGATGCGTTGGGTGTGGCCATGGGACATATCGATAATCTCAACCGCGCGCGCCAGTGTGGTTGCTTTCTCATTGGGGTCTCACGTCTGTTTGCTCTCTTGATTGGACTCACCACATCCCACAAGGCACTCCAGATCCCTGAGACTCAGCGTGTGCCATCATCCGTAGCCCTATCCCTCACTGACCGCTGCCTCTGCTCCCTCAAATTTGGCAGCTCGGATCTTGGTCTCAGAATCAACTGTGGGGATATTTTGTGCTGGTTTCTTTGAGTTCTGTCAGCCAAGCATCTGCTGTGCACTCTTCTAACACTCAGCACATCACCTTCAATCCCATGTCTCCTGTTCGCTTGAGAGTGTGTGTCCAAGTTAAACAGAGTTTCACTTTTGCTGCTCCATCACCAGGGGTCAGACCCTGCACTGGTTTCCATTCCCTGCTTTGCCTTCCCCTGCTTCCAGGCGTTGTGAGGCCTCATCCTGTCTTTGGAAGTAACAGACCTCTTTTCGGCAAGTGTCCTGTGCCAAGGGCTGGGTGAGTGTGTGATCCCATTGCTGTGTACATGGGAGCGAGTGAGCGCAGGTTGCACTGCTTCTCTGCCAACTGGGCATCGATGAATCAACACTTTCCAGATACATTTCACAGAAATGTGATTTTTGTATAGCTCTTTGTTTCTCTACAGCCGTGGTGGGAGGGGTTGTCCGAAGACTCCAGTTTTGACATTGTGTTGATATCTCATTTGCAGTCATTAAAAAGTTTAATAGAATTGATTTACATGTTTTGGGAGTTATACGAAAATGAAGTTAGTTTTTGAAACATACTAAATCGACCTAGAAGCCAGACTTGTCAATTTCGGTACCATTTTGTCAGCTCTAAGGAAAACATAGACAGATAGAATGCAAACTAGCAGTCCAAACTGTTAAAGGGGTCATGTCCACTCTTTACTGTTGAAGCCTCCGAAACCAACAGGAACCATGAAATACCTATTGGAAACATGAAATAACCCCCAACGTTGGATTCACTTGTGCACGTGGTGCCCTTTACTCCCAATGACACCTACTGGCCTATGTTGGCATTTCAAGGGGTAACATCCCTCTCTAGGAAAATACAAGAAGAAACAAACCAAATATACACATTTAGGTTTGAATCCAAAAGCACCTAGAGGCATTATAGCTATGAGAACCCTGCTGCAGCTATGCTAGGCTATTGAGAACCAGGGGTTCTTCTATCAGTGATGAGAACGCTTAATCTTCCGATCATGTTGGGTAAAGCAATTGGACGCAACCAAGTCTGCACCCCCTTGATAGAGTGCCCCCGGGGGCTTAACTCAACTGAAAGACGGTCCACATAAGCAGTGTCTTTAATGTCATTGGCGACTTTTGTAGTTCAGTTCACTATCTGACTTCTAATATTTACCTACACTGTCTTGAAAAACTGAGGCCTAATACATATTCAAGTTCAGTCAAAGATTCCCCTCACTTACCACAATCCCTTCACCCCAGAGAAGACAGAAACCCAGCATTTGCTGAATCTAGCGGAAGGCCATCGTTTCTTTGTGTGAGCTAAGTTTTCAATTCCTATCTGTTTCAGTCGAGACTATTTGACCTTTAAGGAGTTCACTGTTGTTCACAGAGTGTGAAGCTGGGGAAACTCTGATTCGAGGAGGGGCTTGCTCTTCTCGTACTGGCTTCATTGCAGCTCAGGTACTGATCCTTCCAAATGGATGCCTGAGTGGAGGGGAGGGAAGAGCAAGTGCTTGCTAGCTAGGCCCAAACCTGGGAAAAGGCTTACCTGGGCTTGGTGCACTTTGGTGTGAATGGCTTGGAAATGCCCCTTGGGACGTGTGGATTCTCACGACCTCTTCCAAGGACATGAGCGTTTTGATCACCTCTGCCATCTCTTCTCTCTTAGACGCCAGGGATCTTGGACCCGTTCTTGGAGCAGAGAATCGAGGAACTTCCTCAAGTCCACGTTGGCACTCCGTATGTTTCTGCCAGTATCAGCGAGGTTCAATATGTCTCATGAGTGTCTTTCGAGCCTGGTATCCTCTACAGCTGTCTCCAGGCCAGTATTCTCCATTGTAGCAGGACATCTCTCATCAATGTGTTCGCATCTCTCCTCAATCCGTGCAGCCAGCTTTTCGGCCAGCTTCTCTTCGTGTCTCCCATAAAGCCGACTTCAACAGGACTGGGCAAGTCTGAAAGGACCTCGGAGCTTCACCAGTAAGCTGATGCCAGGCAGATCTTCCACTGTCTGCCCTTTCAGGTTCTGGAAACTGACCCGTGAACTCAGGTCTTTGGGCAGCAGCAGTATCTCGAACTTACACAGCTTCCCGGACCAAAGACCTAAGCCAAGCTCCACAGAGGGCGGCAGCCCCTCCATCACACTGATCCACCCACAGAACTCTGCCCGGTTACCTAGGATCCACCAGCCACAACAAGCCTCGCGGTACACACCAACATTCCACCTGGAATCCAACCGGTAACTGCCATCCCCAATGGCTGCTGCATCTTGTCAGTGTTGGGGGAGGGGCTGCATCCGACGAGAGGTTCCTAAGGTAAATGTGATTCTACCCACTAGCGTCCCATGGGCCTTTGTTCTTCCCTCTTTCCTTTTGTTCAGATCTCTATGCACAGTACCAACGGAGGGAAGTGTGTCCATTTTCAGTTGATGGTTTCACACGTCTTTAAACTTTCTAACGGTTCACAGAACACAGAGACCCACTTAAGGAAACTTATGTTTCTGTAATATCCGTACACTCGGAATACATACCCGTCGGTTGATTTCTGCTGAAACACCCGCACTCTCAGGATATGGATCCATTGGTTTCATGGGGGCTGAAATTCCTAGTAATGAAGCCAACCCCAGTGTGCACTTTACTGTCTGTCTCTTTTGCTCTTAGTACACTTTTGCAGAGCTACTTGTCTTTGTTATAGGCTTATGCCATTTCTTCTCTACGTAGGGTAGAATATGGCATTCATTCGTCCTGTTGGAAGACTTGCAAGTCTATATCACGGCCTAGGAATCCCTTTGACTCCAAATTGGCATTTGGGTTAGATCACGATATGCTCTTATGGATCAATATTGACGAATATAAATGCACGCCTCTGATTTCCGAATACAAGTGTGCTGAGTACATGCAAGCCGTCTTACTGGGTCGATGCGTGCTGAATGATCCTTGACATCCCCTTGAGTATTTTCTTTTGAATAATCGTGCTTCCCTTGGTATATGTCAGCCAACCGTACCCTTTTGGTGCTTGTGTGTTTGTTTGATTCTTTGTTGGTCTGCTTCTCGTTTGTTTGGCAAACACGTCAGGCCATGCATCTCTCCGTTCGCTTCAAACAGAGAGTCATATAAGCTGATTCACTTAAGATAGTGCTTCCAATCACCTAAGATTTCCTGCTTCCCTCTCCCATCTTTAGGGTTTGATGTCCTCCTTGCCTTCTTCCTCTTTCTTCTTTGCCACTCATGCTCTTCTTGCATTTCCAATAATGGTTTTCTTCTTTCCATTTCATCTTGCTGCTTTTCTATTCAGGGGAGAATTCTCAACCTTTCTTGTAGGATAAGTTTCGAACTGCTGAATTCTTTTAAGATTGGCCGGTCTGTGGAATTCTCTAGCTCTGCCGTTATTAGAAATGGCGGTCATGTGGCATAGGCTACCCTAGATGGCAGCATTTTGCCATTCAGGATATGGTCTATGTCGTGGCACTCCTCCCTGTCCTGCAATATTGCTGCCGAGATATCAGCTGAAACCCCTCTGGAGGTCCTCTTGTGACTATGTTGCTTTCCACCAGGCGCATTTTAAATCACTGGGATGCTCATGAACTTTGTTGATTTGAATCCTACAGCTGCTGGTAGGTCTATTGGGATTCCACCTCCTTTGGACACTGTGTACTTCCTGAATTCGCATAGATGATTCTTTCTTGGCTTTCAGCAAGTTTCTGTCTGAGTTTCCTACAGGTAAAATTTCAGACATTTTTTTTTCGCTTTATCTCTTGCTTTTCCATTTGGGACTCTTACGAATCCTAGTCTTTCATGTCTTTTCTTACCCCAGGATTCAACAGCACTGTTTTCATTGGTTTGCACTTGCTTTCCTATGTCTGCTCCTGACCGAGGGATTTCTGTTCCCTTGACTTCACAGTCATTCACCCGTCCCTCTGCATTATTTAGTCTGCTTAGGACTGAATTTTAGCCCTGATATTATCTCATCCACTGAGTTTTCTGACATTATTTGGCTCGTCTTTAGGCTTTCTCTTCCCCTTTTCTGGTATTCTGCGTTTTGGGATTCTGAGACACTGTTGTTATTCAGTGTTTCCCTCACCTCCGTTTTCAGTACTTGCTCTGGATAGCGTTCTGCAGTCTAGTTGTTTGTAAGCTTATCTTATGGGCCTTCAATCTCTTTGGAACTGAATATGGTACTTCCTGTTTCTTTTACTGTACTTCTTCATCTCTACTGGTCAGGTAATATCAGGTTATCTAATGTAGACTTCTAGGGCTTTGTGAAGTGAATACATTAGACTCTTGGCTCTACGCAATACCATGGGATTTCTGTGAGGACAATTTCTCCTAGACATTGATGCCATGTCCTGTTCCTGTGTGTGTTGTCTGGTATATCTCCGATTGCTGGTGTTGCCTTTGTTGTGATGAACACCCCATACTATTTCGATTAGCATAACCTCATTTTGATTACGCTTATCTCACAAATCTGAAAGTGCACAGGACACTTCCTCTTGTGGAAATGAAGCTTCTAAAGGTTCTCAGCTCTGCATTCTGCTCTATGTCATTTTGGAGTGTTTCCAAATCTGCCAACTGAGAGTGCGCTTGTGCTTTGTAGTGCCACGGGAATGTCCCAATGAACCAGTTCTTCCCAGAGCTTCTCTGTCTACAGAAACACCAGTGGAAGCATATCTACGGATGTCACACATCAGGGCCTGCTGGAATGATCCCGCAGACCGACCTTGGTGTCCTCGGTGCCGTACCGTGCCGGTGCCATCCAAAATGTAGCATCTGAATTTGGGAGATAATGCTGAAGGAAATGCTTCCTCTTCTCACGCTGTGGACTTGCACCACTCTTCCTTGTCCTCTCATCCTTGTGGCACGGGTGCACGAAGGCAACCACAGAGCTGTTGCGCATCCTGTGCCTCAAACCAAACCGTAATCCCAGCCCAGGTTATGAATGTAGCAGATCCTAAGGCTTTTCATTCTGATTTCAAACCCAAGGCCCCCTGGATCCCTCAGACCAGATGCACGATATCTCTGATGAAGCCCCACTCGTCCTCTATTGGCAAAATGCCAAATTGGTCCCTGGTCCTGCAGATGCGTTGGGTGTGGCCATGGGACATATCGATAATCTCAACCGCGCGCGCCAGTGTGGTTGCTTTCTCATTGGGGTCTCACGTCTGTTTGCTCTCTTGATTGGACTCACCACATCCCACAAGGCACTCCAGATCCCTGAGACTCAGCGTGTGCCATCATCCGTAGCCCTATCCCTCACTGACCGCTGCCTCTGCTCCCTCAAATTTGGCAGCTCGGATCTTGGTCTCAGAATCAACTGTGGGGATATTTTGTGCTGGTTTCTTTGAGTTCTGTCAGCCAAGCATCTGCTGTGCACTCTTCTAACACTCAGCACATCACCTTCAATCCCATGTCTCCTGTTCGCTTGAGAGTGTGTGTCCAAGTTAAACAGAGTTTCACTTTTGCTGCTCCATCACCAGGGGTCAGACCCTGCACTGGTTTCCATTCCCTGCTTTGCCTTCCCCTGCTTCCAGGCGTTGTGAGGCCTCATCCTGTCTTTGGAAGTAACAGACCTCTTTTCGGCAAGTGTCCTGTGCCAAGGGCTGGGTGAGTGTGTGATCCCATTGCTGTGTACATGGGAGCGAGTGAGCGCAGGTTGCACTGCTTCTCTGCCAACTGGGCATCGATGAATCAACACTTTCCAGATACATTTCACAGAAATGTGATTTTTGTATAGCTCTTTGTTTCTCTACAGCCGTGGTGGGAGGGGTTGTCCGAAGACTCCAGTTTTGACATTGTGTTGATATCTCATTTGCAGTCATTAAAAAGTTTAATAGAATTGATTTACATGTTTTGGGAGTTATACGAAAATGAAGTTAGTTTTTGAAACATACTAAATCGACCTAGAAGCCAGACTTGTCAATTTCGGTACCATTTTGTCAGCTCTAAGGAAAACATAGACAGATAGAATGCAAACTAGCAGTCCAAACTGTTAAAGGGGTCATGTCCACTCTTTACTGTTGAAGCCTCCGAAACCAACAGGAACCATGAAATACCTATTGGAAACATGAAATAACCCCCAACGTTGGATTCACTTGTGCACGTGGTGCCCTTTACTCCCAATGACACCTACTGGCCTATGTTGGCATTTCAAGGGGTAACATCCCTCTCTAGGAAAATACAAGAAGAAACAAACCAAATATACACATTTAGGTTTGAATCCAAAAGCACCTAGAGGCATTATAGCTATGAGAACCCTGCTGCAGCTATGCTAGGCTATTGAGAACCAGGGGTTCTTCTATCAGTGATGAGAACGCTTAATCTTCCGATCATGTTGGGTAAAGCAATTGGACGCAACCAAGTCTGCACCCCCTTGATAGAGTGCCCCCGGGGGCTTAACTCAACTGAAAGACGGTCCACATAAGCAGTGTCTTTAATGTCATTGGCGACTTTTGTAGTTCAGTTCACTATCTGACTTCTAATATTTACCTACACTGTCTTGAAAAACTGAGGCCTAATACATATTCAAGTTCAGTCAAAGATTCCCCTCACTTACCACAATCCCTTCACCCCAGAGAAGACAGAAACCCAGCATTTGCTGAATCTAGCGGAAGGCCATCGTTTCTTTGTGTGAGCTAAGTTTTCAATTCCTATCTGTTTCAGTCGAGACTATTTGACCTTTAAGGAGTTCACTGTTGTTCACAGAGTGTGAAGCTGGGGAAACTCTGATTCGAGGAGGGGCTTGCTCTTCTCGTACTGGCTTCATTGCAGCTCAGGTACTGATCCTTCCAAATGGATGCCTGAGTGGAGGGGAGGGAAGAGCAAGTGCTTGCTAGCTAGGCCCAAACCTGGGAAAAGGCTTACCTGGGCTTGGTGCACTTTGGTGTGAATGGCTTGGAAATGCCCGTTGGGACGTGTGGATTCTCACGACCTCTTCCAAGGACATGAGCCTTTTGATCACCTCTGCCATCTCTTCTCTCTTAGACGCCAGGGATCTTGGACCCGTTCTTGGAGCAGAGAATCGAGGAACTTCCTCAAGTCCACGTTGGCACTCCGTATGTTTCTGCCAGTATCAGCGAGGTTCAATATGTCTCATGAGTGTCTTTCGAGCCTGGTATCCTCTACAGCTGTCTCCAGGCCAGTATTCTCCATTGTAGCAGGACATCTCTCATCAATGTGTTCGCATCTCTCCTCAATCCGTGCAGCCAGCTTTTCGGCCAGCTTCTCTTCGTGTCTCCCATAAAGCCGACTTCAACAGGACTGGGCAAGTCTGAAAGGACCTCGGAGCTTCACCAGTAAGCTGATGCCAGGCAGATCTTCCACTGTCTGCCCTTTCAGGTTCTGGAAACTGACCCGTGAACTCAGGTCTTTGGGCAGCAGCAGTATCTCGAACTTACACAGCTTCCCGGACCAAAGACCTAAGCCAAGCTCCACAGAGGGCGGCAGCCCCTCCATCACACTGATCCACCCACAGAACTCTGCCCGGTTACCTAGGATCCACCAGCCACAACAAGCCTCGCGGTACACACCAACATTCCACCTGGAATCCAACCGGTAACTGCCATCCCCAATGGCTGCTGCATCTTGTCAGTGTTGGGGGAGGGGCTGCATCCGACGAGAGGTTCCTAAGGTAAATGTGATTCTACCCACTAGCGTCCCATGGGCCTTTGTTCTTCCCTCTTTCCTTTTGTTCAGATCTCTATGCACAGTACCAACGGAGGGAAGTGTGTCCATTTTCAGTTGATGGTTTCACACGTCTTTAAACTTTCTAACGGTTCACAGAACACAGAGACCCACTTAAGGAAACTTATGTTTCTGTAATATCCGTACACTCGGAATACATACCCGTCGGTTGATTTCTGCTGAAACACCCGCACTCTCAGGATATGGATCCATTGGTTTCATGGGGGCTGAAATTCCTAGTAATGAAGCCAACCCCAGTGTGCACTTTACTGTCTGTCTCTTTTGCTCTTAGTACACTTTTGCAGAGCTACTTGTCTTTGTTATAGGCTTATGCCATTTCTTCTCTACGTAGGGTAGAATATGGCATTCATTCGTCCTGTTGGAAGACTTGCAAGTCTATATCACGGCCTAGGAATCCCTTTGACTCCAAATTGGCATTTGGGTTAGATCACGATATGCTCTTATGGATCAATATTGACGAATATAAATGCACGCCTCTGATTTCCGAATACAAGTGTGCTGAGTACATGCAAGCCGTCTTACTGGGTCGATGCGTGCTGAATGATCCTTGACATCCCCTTGAGTATTTTCTTTTGAATAATCGTGCTTCCCTTGGTATATGTCAGCCAACCGTACCCTTTTGGTGCTTGTGTGTTTGTTTGATTCTTTGTTGGTCTGCTTCTCGTTTGTTTGGCAAACACGTCAGGCCATGCATCTCTCCGTTCGCTTCAAACAGAGAGTCATATAAGCTGATTCACTTAAGATAGTGCTTCCAATCACCTAAGATTTCCTGCTTCCCTCTCCCATCTTTAGGGTTTGATGTCCTCCTTGCCTTCTTCCTCTTTCTTCTTTGCCACTCATGCTCTTCTTGCATTTCCAATAATGGTTTTCTTCTTTCCATTTCATCTTGCTGCTTTTCTATTCAGGGGAGAATTCTCAACCTTTCTTGTAGGATAAGTTTCGAACTGCTGAATTCTTTTAAGATTGGCCGGTCTGTGGAATTCTCTAGCTCTGCCGTTATTAGAAATGGCGGTCATGTGGCATAGGCTACCCTAGATGGCAGCATTTTGCCATTCAGGATATGGTCTATGTCGTGGCACTCCTCCCTGTCCTGCAATATTGCTGCCGAGATATCAGCTGAAACCCCTCTGGAGGTCCTCTTGTGACTATGTTGCTTTCCACCAGGCGCATTTTAAATCACTGGGATGCTCATGAACTTTGTTGATTTGAATCCTACAGCTGCTGGTAGGTCTATTGGGATTCCACCTCCTTTGGACGCTGTGTACTTCCTGAATTCGCATAGATGATTCTTTCTTGGCTTTCAGCAAGTTTCAGTCTGAGTTTCCTACAGGTAAAATTTCAGACATTTTTTTTTTCGCTTTATCTCTTGCTTTTCCATTTGGGACTCTTACGAATCCTAGTCTTTCATGTCTTTTCTTACCCCAGGATTCAACAGCACTGTTTTCATTGGTTTGCACTTGCTTTCCTATGTCTGCTCCTGACCGAGGGATTTCTGTTCCCTTGACTTCACAGTCATTCACCCGTCCCTCTGCATTATTTAGTCTGCTTAGGACTGAATTTTAGCCCTGATATTATCTCATCCACTGAGTTTTCTGACATTATTTGGCTCGTCTTTAGGCTTTCTCTTCCCCTTTTCTGGTATTCTGCGTTTTGGGATTCTGAGACACTGTTGTTATTCAGTGTTTCCCTCACCTCCGTTTTCAGTACTTGCTCTGGATAGCGTTCTGCAGTCTAGTTGTTTGTAAGCTTATCTTATGGGCCTTCAATCTCTTTGGAACTGAATATGGTACTTCCTGTTTCTTTTACTGTACTTCTTCATCTGTACTGGTCAGGTAATATCAGGTTATCTAATGTAGACTTCTAGGGCTTTGTGAAGTGAATACATTAGACTCTTGGCTCTACGCAATACCATGGGATTTCTGTGAGGACAATTTCTCCTAGACATTGATGCCATGTCCTGTTCCTGTGTGTGTTGTCTGGTATATCTCCGATTGCTGGTGTTGCCTTTGTTGTGATGAACACCCCATACTATTTCGATTAGCATAACCTCATTTTGATTACGCTTATCTCACAAATCTGAAAGTGCACAGGACACTTCCTCTTGTGGAAATGAAGCTTCTAAAGGTTCTCAGCTCTGCATTCTGCTCTATGTCATTTTGGAGTGTTTCCAAATCTGCCAACTGAGAGTGCGCTTGTGCTTTGTAGTGCCACGGGAATGTCCCAATGAACCAGTTCTTCCCAGAGCTTCTCTGTCTACAGAAACACCAGTGGAAGCATATCTACGGATGTCACACATCAGGGCCTGCTGGAATGATCCCGCAGACCGACCTTGGTGTCCTCGGTGCCGTACCGTGCCGGTGCCATCCAAAATGTAGCATCTGAATTTGGGAGATAATGCTGAAGGAAATGCTTCCTCTTCTCACGCTGTGGACTTGCACCACTCTTCCTTGTCCTCTCATCCTTGTGGCACGGGTGCACGAAGGCAACCACAGAGCTGTTGCGCATCCTGTGCCTCAAACCAAACCGTAATCCCAGCCCAGGTTATGAATGTAGCAGATCCTAAGGCTTTTCATTCTGATTTCAAACCCAAGGCCCCCTGGATCCCTCAGACCAGATGCACGATATCTCTGATGAAGCCCCACTCGTCCTCTATTGGCAAAATGCCAAATTGGTCCCTGGTCCTGCAGATGCGTTGGGTGTGGCCATGGGACATATCGATAATCTCAACCGCGCGCGCCAGTGTGGTTGCTTTCTCATTGGGGTCTCACGTCTGTTTGCTCTCTTGATTGGACTCACCACATCCCACAAGGCACTCCAGATCCCTGAGACTCAGCGTGTGCCATCATCCGTAGCCCTATCCCTCACTGACCGCTGCCTCTGCTCCCTCAAATTTGGCAGCTCGGATCTTGGTCTCAGAATCAACTGTGGGGATATTTTGTGCTGGTTTCTTTGAGTTCTGTCAGCCAAGCATCTGCTGTGCACTCTTCTAACACTCAGCACATCACCTTCAATCCCATGTCTCCTGTTCGCTTGAGAGTGTGTGTCCAAGTTAAACAGAGTTTCACTTTTGCTGCTCCATCACCAGGGGTCAGACCCTGCACTGGTTTCCATTCCCTGCTTTGCCTTCCCCTGCTTCCAGGCGTTGTGAGGCCTCATCCTGTCTTTGGAAGTAACAGACCTCTTTTCGGCAAGTGTCCTGTGCCAAGGGCTGGGTGAGTGTGTGATCCCATTGCTGTGTACATGGGAGCGAGTGAGCGCAGGTTGCACTGCTTCTCTGCCAACTGGGCATCGATGAATCAACACTTTCCAGATACATTTCACAGAAATGTGATTTTTGTATAGCTCTTTGTTTCTCTACAGCCGTGGTGGGAGGGGTTGTCCGAAGACTCCAGTTTTGACATTGTGTTGATATCTCATTTGCAGTCATTAAAAAGTTTAATAGAATTGATTTACATGTTTTGGGAGTTATACGAAAATGAAGTTAGTTTTTGAAACATACTAAATCGACCTAGAAGCCAGACTTGTCAATTTCGGTACCATTTTGTCAGCTCTAAGGAAAACATAGACAGATAGAATGCAAACTAGCAGTCCAAACTGTTAAAGGGGTCATGTCCACTCTTTACTGTTGAAGCCTCCGAAACCAACAGGAACCATGAAATACCTATTGGAAACATGAAATAACCCCCAACGTTGGATTCACTTGTGCACGTGGTGCCCTTTACTCCCAATGACACCTACTGGCCTATGTTGGCATTTCAAGGGGTAACATCCCTCTCTAGGAAAATACAAGAAGAAACAAACCAAATATACACATTTAGGTTTGAATCCAAAAGCACCTAGAGGCATTATAGCTATGAGAACCCTGCTGCAGCTATGCTAGGCTATTGAGAACCAGGGGTTCTTCTATCAGTGATGAGAACGCTTAATCTTCCGATCATGTTGGGTAAAGCAATTGGACGCAACCAAGTCTGCACCCCCTTGATAGAGTGCCCCCGGGGGCTTAACTCAACTGAAAGACGGTCCACATAAGCAGTGTCTTTAATGTCATTGGCGACTTTTGTAGTTCAGTTCACTATCTGACTTCTAATATTTACCTACACTGTCTTGAAAAACTGAGGCCTAATACATATTCAAGTTCAGTCAAAGATTCCCCTCACTTACCACAATCCCTTCACCCCAGAGAAGACAGAAACCCAGCATTTGCTGAATCTAGCGGAAGGCCATCGTTTCTTTGTGTGAGCTAAGTTTTCAATTCCTATCTGTTTCAGTCGAGACTATTTGACCTTTAAGGAGTTCACTGTTGTTCACAGAGTGTGAAGCTGGGGAAACTCTGATTCGAGGAGGGGCTTGCTCTTCTCGTACTGGCTTCATTGCAGCTCAGGTACTGATCCTTCCAAATGGATGCCTGAGTGGAGGGGAGGGAAGAGCAAGTGCTTGCTAGCTAGGCCCAAACCTGGGAAAAGGCTTACCTGGGCTTGGTGCACTTTGGTGTGAATGGCTTGGAAATGCCCCTTGGGACGTGTGGATTCTCACGACCTCTTCCAAGGACATGAGCCTTTTGATCACCTCTGCCATCTCTTCTCTCTTAGACGCCAGGGATCTTGGACCCGTTCTTGGAGCAGAGAATCGAGGAACTTCCTCAAGTCCACGTTGGCACTCCGTATGTTTCTGCCAGTATCAGCGAGGTTCAATATGTCTCATGAGTGTCTTTCGAGCCTGGTATCCTCTACAGCTGTCTCCAGGCCAGTATTCTCCATTGTAGCAGGACATCTCTCATCAATGTGTTCGCATCTCTCCTCAATCCGTGCAGCCAGCTTTTCGGCCAGCTTCTCTTCGTGTCTCCCATAAAGCCGACTTCAACAGGACTGGGCAAGTCTGAAAGGACCTCGGAGCTTCACCAGTAAGCTGATGCCAGGCAGATCTTCCACTGTCTGCCCTTTCAGGTTCTGGAAACTGACCCGTGAACTCAGGTCTTTGGGCAGCAGCAGTATCTCGAACTTACACAGCTTCCCGGACCAAAGACCTAAGCCAAGCTCCACAGAGGGCGGCAGCCCCTCCATCACACTGATCCACCCACAGAACTCTGCCCGGTTACCTAGGATCCACCAGCCACAACAAGCCTCGCGGTACACACCAACATTCCACCTGGAATCCAACCGGTAACTGCCATCCCCAATGGCTGCTGCATCTTGTCAGTGTTGGGGGAGGGGCTGCATCCGACGAGAGGTTCCTAAGGTAAATGTGATTCTACCCACTAGCGTCCCATGGGCCTTTGTTCTTCCCTCTTTCCTTTTGTTCAGATCTCTATGCACAGTACCAACGGAGGGAAGTGTGTCCATTTTCAGTTGATGGTTTCACACGTCTTTAAACTTTCTAACGGTTCACAGAACACAGAGACCCACTTAAGGAAACTTATGTTTCTGTAATATCCGTACACTCGGAATACATACCCGTCGGTTGATTTCTGCTGAAACACCCGCACTCTCAGGATATGGATCCATTGGTTTCATGGGGGCTGAAATTCCTAGTAATGAAGCCAACCCCAGTGTGCACTTTACTGTCTGTCTCTTTTGCTCTTAGTACACTTTTGCAGAGCTACTTGTCTTTGTTATAGGCTTATGCCATTTCTTCTCTACGTAGGGTAGAATATGGCATTCATTCGTCCTGTTGGAAGACTTGCAAGTCTATATCACGGCCTAGGAATCCCTTTGACTCCAAATTGGCATTTGGGTTAGATCACGATATGCTCTTATGGATCAATATTGACGAATATAAATGCACGCCTCTGATTTCCGAATACAAGTGTGCTGAGTACATGCAAGCCGTCTTACTGGGTCGATGCGTGCTGAATGATCCTTGACATCCCCTTGAGTATTTTCTTTTGAATAATCGTGCTTCCCTTGGTATATGTCAGCCAACCGTACCCTTTTGGTGCTTGTGTGTTTGTTTGATTCTTTGTTGGTCTGCTTCTCGTTTGTTTGGCAAACACGTCAGGCCATGCATCTCTCCGTTCGCTTCAAACAGAGAGTCATATAAGCTGATTCACTTAAGATAGTGCTTCCAATCACCTAAGATTTCCTGCTTCCCTCTCCCATCTTTAGGGTTTGATGTCCTCCTTGCCTTCTTCCTCTTTCTTCTTTGCCACTCATGCTCTTCTTGCATTTCCAATAATGGTTTTCTTCTTTCCATTTCATCTTGCTGCTTTTCTATTCAGGGGAGAATTCTCAACCTTTCTTGTAGGATAAGTTTCGAACTGCTGAATTCTTTTAAGATTGGCCGGTCTGTGGAATTCTCTAGCTCTGCCGTTATTAGAAATGGCGGTCATGTGGCATAGGCTACCCTAGATGGCAGCATTTTGCCATTCAGGATATGGTCTATGTTGTGGCACTCCTCCCTGTCCTGCAATATTGCTGCCGAGATATCAGCTGAAACCCCTCTGGAGGTCCTCTTGTGACTATGTTGCTTTCCACCAGGCGCATTTTAAATCACTGGGATGCTCATGAACTTTGTTGATTTGAATCCTACAGCTGCTGGTAGGTCTATTGGGATTCCACCTCCTTTGGACGCTGTGTACTTCCTGAATTCGCATAGATGATTCTTTCTTGGCTTTCAGCAAGTTTCAGTCTGAGTTTCCTACAGGTAAAATTTCAGACATTTTTTTTTTCGCTTTATCTCTTGCTTTTCCATTTGGGACTCTTACGAATCCTAGTCTTTCATGTCTTTTCTTACCCCAGGATTCAACAGCACTGTTTTCATTGGTTTGCACTTGCTTTCCTATGTCTGCTCCTGACCGAGGGATTTCTGTTCCCTTGACTTCACAGTCATTCACCCGTCCCTCTGCATTATTTAGTCTGCTTAGGACTGAATTTTAGCCCTGATATTATCTCATCCACTGAGTTTTCTGACATTATTTGGCTCGTCTTTAGGCTTTCTCTTCCCCTTTTCTGGTATTCTGCGTTTTGGGATTCTGAGACACTGTTGTTATTCAGTGTTTCCCTCACCTCCGTTTTCAGTACTTGCTCTGGATAGCGTTCTGCAGTCTAGTTGTTTGTAAGCTTATCTTATGGGCCTTCAATCTCTTTGGAACTGAATATGGTACTTCCTGTTTCTTTTACTGTACTTCTTCATCTGTACTGGTCAGGTAATATCAGGTTATCTAATGTAGACTTCTAGGGCTTTGTGAAGTGAATACATTAGACTCTTGGCTCTACGCAATACCATGGGATTTCTGTGAGGACAATTTCTCCTAGACATTGATGCCATGTCCTGTTCCTGTGTGTGTTGTCTGGTATATCTCCGATTGCTGGTGTTGCCTTTGTTGTGATGAACACCCCATACTATTTCGATTAGCATAACCTCATTTTGATTACGCTTATCTCACAAATCTGAAAGTGCACAGGACACTTCCTCTTGTGGAAATGAAGCTTCTAAAGGTTCTCAGCTCTGCATTCTGCTCTATGTCATTTTGGAGTGTTTCCAAATCTGCCAACTGAGAGTGCGCTTGTGCTTTGTAGTGCCACGGGAATGTCCCAATGAACCAGTTCTTCCCAGAGCTTCTCTGTCTACAGAAACACCAGTGGAAGCATATCTACGGATGTCACACATCAGGGCCTGCTGGAATGATCCCGCAGACCGACCTTGGTGTCCTCGGTGCCGTACCGTGCCGGTGCCATCCAAAATGTAGCATCTGAATTTGGGAGATAATGCTGAAGGAAATGCTTCCTCTTCTCACGCTGTGGACTTGCACCACTCTTCCTTGTCCTCTCATCCTTGTGGCACGGGTGCACGAAGGCAACCACAGAGCTGTTGCGCATCCTGTGCCTCAAACCAAACCGTAATCCCAGCCCAGGTTATGAATGTAGCAGATCCTAAGGCTTTTCATTCTGATTTCAAACCCAAGGCCCCCTGGATCCCTCAGACCAGATGCACGATATCTCTGATGAAGCCCCACTCGTCCTCTATTGGCAAAATGCCAAATTGGTCCCTGGTCCTGCAGATGCGTTGGGTGTGGCCATGGGACATATCGATAATCTCAACCGCGCGCGCCAGTGTGGTTGCTTTCTCATTGGGGTCTCACGTCTGTTTGCTCTCTTGATTGGACTCACCACATCCCACAAGGCACTCCAGATCCCTGAGACTCAGCGTGTGCCATCATCCGTAGCCCTATCCCTCACTGACCGCTGCCTCTGCTCCCTCAAATTTGGCAGCTCGGATCTTGGTCTCAGAATCAACTGTGGGGATATTTTGTGCTGGTTTCTTTGAGTTCTGTCAGCCAAGCATCTGCTGTGCACTCTTCTAACACTCAGCACATCACCTTCAATCCCATGTCTCCTGTTCGCTTGAGAGTGTGTGTCCAAGTTAAACAGAGTTTCACTTTTGCTGCTCCATCACCAGGGGTCAGACCCTGCACTGGTTTCCATTCCCTGCTTTGCCTTCCCCTGCTTCCAGGCGTTGTGAGGCCTCATCCTGTCTTTGGAAGTAACAGACCTCTTTTCGGCAAGTGTCCTGTGCCAAGGGCTGGGTGAGTGTGTGATCCCATTGCTGTGTACATGGGAGCGAGTGAGCGCAGGTTGCACTGCTTCTCTGCCAACTGGGCATCGATGAATCAACACTTTCCAGATACATTTCACAGAAATGTGATTTTTGTATAGCTCTTTGTTTCTCTACAGCCGTGGTGGGAGGGGTTGTCCGAAGACTCCAGTTTTGACATTGTGTTGATATCTCATTTGCAGTCATTAAAAAGTTTAATAGAATTGATTTACATGTTTTGGGAGTTATACGAAAATGAAGTTAGTTTTTGAAACATACTAAATCGACCTAGAAGCCAGACTTGTCAATTTCGGTACCATTTTGTCAGCTCTAAGGAAAACATAGACAGATAGAATGCAAACTAGCAGTCCAAACTGTTAAAGGGGTCATGTCCACTCTTTACTGTTGAAGCCTCCGAAACCAACAGGAACCATGAAATACCTATTGGAAACATGAAATAACCCCCAACGTTGGATTCACTTGTGCACGTGGTGCCCTTTCCTCCCAATGACACCTACTGGCCTATGTTGGCATTTCAAGGGGTAACATCCCTCTCTAGGAAAATACAAGAAGAAACAAACCAAATATACACATTTAGGTTTGAATCCAAAAGCACCTAGAGGCATTATAGCTATGAGAACCCTGCTGCAGCTATGCTAGGCTATTGAGAACCAGGGGTTCTTCTATCAGTGATGAGAACGCTTAATCATCCGATCATGTTGGGTAAAGCAATTGGACGCAACCAAGTCTGCACCCCCTTGATAGAGTGCCCCCGGGGGCTTAACTCAACTGAAAGACGGTCCACATAAGCAGTGTCTTTAATGTCATTGGCGACTTTTGTAGTTCAGTTCACTATCTGACTTCTAATATTTACCTACACTGTCTTGAAAAACTGAGGCCTAATACATATTCAAGTTCAGTCAAAGATTCCCCTCACTTACCACAATCCCTTCACCCCAGAGAAGACAGAAACCCAGCATTTGCTGAATCTAGCGGAAGGCCATCGTTTCTTTGTGTGAGCTAAGTTTTCAATTCCTATCTGTTTCAGTCGAGACTATTTGACCTTTAAGGAGTTCACTGTTGTTCACAGAGTGTGAAGCTGGGGAAACTCTGATTCGAGGAGGGGCTTGCTCTTCTCGTACTGGCTTCATTGCAGCTCAGGTACTGATCCTTCCAAATGGATGCCTGAGTGGAGGGGAGGGAAGAGCAAGTGCTTGCTAGCTAGGCCCAAACCTGGGAAAAGGCTTACCTGGGCTTGGTGCACTTTGGTGTGAATGGCTTGGAAATGCCCCTTGGGACGTGTAGATTCTCACGACCTCTTCCAAGGACATGAGCCTTTTGATCACCTCTGCCATCTCTTCTCTCTTAGACGCCAGGGATCTTGGACCCGTTCTTGGAGCAGAGAATCGAGGAACTTCCTCAAGTCCACGTTGGCACTCCGTATGTTTCTGCCAGTATCAGCGAGGTTCAATATGTCTCATGAGTGTCTTTCGAGCCTGGTATCCTCTACAGCTGTCTCCAGGCCAGTATTCTCCATTGTAGCAGGACATCTCTCATCAATGTGTTCGCATCTCTCCTCAATCCGTGCAGCCAGCTTTTCGGCCAGCTTCTCTTCGTGTCTCCCATAAAGCCGACTTCAACAGGACTGGGCAAGTCTGAAAGGACCTCGGAGCTTCACCAGTAAGCTGATGCCAGGCAGATCTTCCACTGTCTGCCCTTTCAGGTTCTGGAAACTGACCCGTGAACTCAGGTCTTTGGGCAGCAGCAGTATCTCGAACTTACACAGCTTCCCGGACCAAAGACCTAAGCCAAGCTCCACAGAGGGCGGCAGCCCCTCCATCACACTGATCCACCCACAGAACTCTGCCCGGTTACCTAGGATCCACCAGCCACAACAAGCCTCGCGGTACACACCAACATTCCACCTGGAATCCAACCGGTAACTGCCATCCCCAATGGCTACTGCATCTTGTCAGTGTTGGGGGAGGGGCTGCATCCGACGAGAGGTTCCTAAGGTAAATGTGATTCTACCCACTAGTGTCCCATGGGCCTTTGTTCTTCCCTCTTTCCTTTTGTTCAGATCTCTATGCACAGTACCAACGGAGGGAAGTGTGTCCATTTTCAGTTGATGGTTTCACACGTCTTTAAACTTTCTAACGGTTCACAGAACACAGAGACCCACTTAAGGAAACTTATGTTTCTGTAATATCCGTACACTCGGAATACATACCCGTCGGTTGATTTCTGCTGAAACACCCGCACTCTCAGGATATGGATCCATTGGTTTCATGGGGGCTGAAATTCCTAGTAATGAAGCCAACCCCAGTGTGCACTTTACTGTCTGTCTCTTTTGCTCTTAGTACACTTTTGCAGAGCTACTTGTCTTTGTTATAGGCTTATGCCATTTCTTCTCTACGTAGGGTAGAATATGGCATTCATTCGTCCTGTTGGAAGACTTGCAAGTCTATATCACGGCCTAGGAATCCCTTTGACTCCAAATTGGCATTTGGGTTAGATCACGATATGCTCTTATGGATCAATATTGACGAATATAAATGCACGCCTCTGATTTCCGAATACAAGTGTGCTGAGTACATGCAAGCCGTCTTACTGGGTCGATGCGTGCTGAATGATCCTTGACATCCCCTTGAGTATTTTCTTTTGAATAATCGTGCTTCCCTTGGTATATGTCAGCCAACCGTACCCTTTTGGTGCTTGTGTGTTTGTTTGATTCTTTGTTGGTCTGCTTCTCGTTTGTTTGGCAAACACGTCAGGCCATGCATCTCTCCGTTCGCTTCAAACAGAGAGTCATATAAGCTGATTCACTTAAGATAGTGCTTCCAATCACCTAAGATTTCCTGCTTCCCTCTCCCATCTTTAGGGTTTGATGTCCTCCTTGCCTTCTTCCTCTTTCTTCTTTGCCACTCATGCTCTTCTTGCATTTCCAATAATGGTTTTCTTCTTTCCATTTCATCTTGCTGCTTTTCTATTCAGGGGAGAATTCTCAACCTTTCTTGTAGGATAAGTTTCGAACTGCTGAATTCTTTTAAGATTGGCCGGTCTGTGGAATTCTCTAGCTCTGCCGTTATTAGAAATGGCGGTCAT
The DNA here is from genome assembly GCF_048564905.1 of Vicugna pacos. Taxonomy (NCBI): domain Eukaryota; kingdom Metazoa; phylum Chordata; class Mammalia; order Artiodactyla; family Camelidae; genus Vicugna; species Vicugna pacos. The sequence goes on along the minus strand of NC_133021.1, from coordinate 4,404,061 downwards.
GTGGCATAGGCTACCCTAGATGGCAGCATTTTGCCATTCAGGATATGGTCTATGTCGTGGCACTCCTCCCTGTCCTGCAATATTGCTGCCGAGATATCAGCTGAAACCCCTCTGGAGGTCCTCTTGTGACTATGTTGCTTTCCTCCAGGCGCATTTTAAATCACTGGGATGCTCATGAACTTTGTTGATTTGAATCCTACAGCTGCTGGTAGGTCTATTGGGATTCCACCTCCTTTGGACGCTGTGTACTTCCTGAATTCGCATAGATGATTCTTTCTTGGCTTTCAGCAAGTTTCTGTCTGAGTTTCCTACAGGTAAAATTTCAGACATTTTTTTTTCACTTTATCTCTTGCTTTTCCATTTGGGACTCTTACGAATCCTAGTCTTTCATGTCTTTTCTTACCCCAGGATTCAACAGCACTGTTTTCATTGGTTTGCACTTGCTTTCCTATGTCTGCTCCTGACCGAGGGATTTCTGTTCCCTTGACTTCACAGTCATTCACCCGTCCCTCTGCATTATTTAGTCTGCTTAGGACTGAATTTTAGCCCTGATATTATCTCATCCACTGAGTTTTCTGACATTATTTGGCTCGTCTTTAGGCTTTCTCTTCCCCTTTTCTGGTATTCTGCGTTTTGGGATTCTGAGACACTGTTGTTATTCAGTGTTTCCCTCACCTCCGTTTTCAGTACTTGCTCTGGATAGCGTTCTGCAGTCTAGTTGTTTGTAAGCTTATCTTATGGGCCTTCAATCTCTTTGGAACTGAATATGGTACTTCCTGTTTCTTTTACTGTACTTCTTCATCTCTACTGGTCAGGTAATATCAGGTTATCTAATGTAGACTTCTAGGGCTTTGTGAAGTGAATACATTAGACTCTTGGCTCTACGCAATACCATGGGATTTCTGTGAGGACAATTTCTCCTAGACATTGATGCCATGTCCTGTTCCTGTGTGTGTTGTCTGGTATATCTCCGATTGCTGGTGTTGCCTTTGTTGTGATGAACACCCCATACTATTTCGATTAGCATAACCTCATTTTGATTACGCTTATCTCACAAATCTGAAAGTGCACAGGACACTTCCTCTTGTGGAAATGAAGCTTCTAAAGGTTCTCAGCTCTGCATTCTGCTCTATGTCATTTTGGAGTGTTTCCAAATCTGCCAACTGAGAGTGCGCTTGTGCTTTGTAGTGCCACGGGAATGTCCCAATGAACCAGTTCTTCCCAGAGCTTCTCTGTCTACAGAAACACCAGTGGAAGCATATCTACGGATGTCACACATCAGGGCCTGCTGGAATGATCCCGCAGACCGACCTTGGTGTCCTCGGTGCCGTACCGTGCCGGTGCCATCCAAAATGTAGCATCTGAATTTGGGAGATAATGCTGAAGGAAATGCTTCCTCTTCTCACGCTGTGGACTTGCACCACTCTTCCTTGTCCTCTCATCCTTGTGGCACGGGTGCACGAAGGCAACCACAGAGCTGTTGCGCATCCTGTGCCTCAAACCAAACCGTAATCCCAGCCCAGGTTATGAATGTAGCAGATCCTAAGGCTTTTCATTCTGATTTCAAACCCAAGGCCCCCTGGATCCCTCAGACCAGATGCACGATATCTCTGATGAAGCCCCACTCGTCCTCTATTGGCAAAATGCCAAATTGGTCCCTGGTCCTGCAGATGCGTTGGGTGTGGCCATGGGACATATCGATAATCTCAACCGCGCGCGCCAGTGTGGTTGCTTTCTCATTGGGGTCTCACGTCTGTTTGCTCTCTTGATTGGACTCACCACATCCCACAAGGCACTCCAGATCCCTGAGACTCAGCGTGTGCCATCATCCGTAGCCCTATCCCTCACTGACCGCTGCCTCTGCTCCCTCAAATTTGGCAGCTCGGATCTTGGTCTCAGAATCAACTGTGGGGATATTTTGTGCTGGTTTCTTTGAGTTCTGTCAGCCAAGCATCTGCTGTGCACTCTTCTAACACTCAGCACATCACCTTCAATCCCATGTCTCCTGTTCGCTTGAGAGTGTGTGTCCAAGTTAAACAGAGTTTCACTTTTGCTGCTCCATCACCAGGGGTCAGACCCTGCACTGGTTTCCATTCCCTGCTTTGCCTTCCCCTGCTTCCAGGCGTTGTGAGGCCTCATCCTGTCTTTGGAAGTAACAGACCTCTTTTCGGCAAGTGTCCTGTGCCAAGGGCTGGGTGAGTGTGTGATCCCATTGCTGTGTACATGGGAGCGAGTGAGCGCAGGTTGCACTGCTTCTCTGCCAACTGGGCATCGATGAATCAACACTTTCCAGATACATTTCACAGAAATGTGATTTTTGTATAGCTCTTTGTTTCTCTACAGCCGTGGTGGGAGGGGTTGTCCGAAGACTCCAGTTTTGACATTGTGTTGATATCTCATTTGCAGTCATTAAAAAGTTTAATAGAATTGATTTACATGTTTTGGGAGTTATACGAAAATGAAGTTAGTTTTTGAAACATACTAAATCGACCTAGAAGCCAGACTTGTCAATTTCGGTACCATTTTGTCAGCTCTAAGGAAAACATAGACAGATAGAATGCAAACTAGCAGTCCAAACTGTTAAAGGGGTCATGTCCACTCTTTACTGTTGAAGCCTCCGAAACCAACAGGAACCATGAAATACCTATTGGAAACATGAAATAACCCCCAACGTTGGATTCACTTGTGCACGTGGTGCCCTTTACTCCCAATGACACCTACTGGCCTATGTTGGCATTTCAAGGGGTAACATCCCTCTCTAGGAAAATACAAGAAGAAACAAACCAAATATACACATTTAGGTTTGAATCCAAAAGCACCTAGAGGCATTATAGCTATGAGAACCCTGCTGCAGCTATGCTAGGCTATTGAGAACCAGGGGTTCTTCTATCAGTGATGAGAACGCTTAATCTTCCGATCATGTTGGGTAAAGCAATTGGACGCAACCAAGTCTGCACCCCCTTGATAGAGTGCCCCCGGGGGCTTAACTCAACTGAAAGACGGTCCACATAAGCAGTGTCTTTAATGTCATTGGCGACTTTTGTAGTTCAGTTCACTATCTGACTTCTAATATTTACCTACACTGTCTTGAAAAACTGAGGCCTAATACATATTCAAGTTCAGTCAAAGATTCCCCTCACTTACCACAATCCCTTCACCCCAGAGAAGACAGAAACCCAGCATTTGCTGAATCTAGCGGAAGGCCATCGTTTCTTTGTGTGAGCTAAGTTTTCAATTCCTATCTGTTTCAGTCGAGACTATTTGACCTTTAAGGAGTTCACTGTTGTTCACAGAGTGTGAAGCTGGGGAAACTCTGATTCGAGGAGGGGCTTGCTCTTCTCGTACTGGCTTCATTGCAGCTCAGGTACTGATCCTTCCAAATGGATGCCTGAGTGGAGGGGAGGGAAGAGCAAGTGCTTGCTAGCTAGGCCCAAACCTGGGAAAAGGCTTACCTGGGCTTGGTGCACTTTGGTGTGAATGGCTTGGAAATGCCCCTTGGGACGTGTGGATTCTCACGACCTCTTCCAAGGACATGAGCCTTTTGATCACCTCTGCCATCTCTTCTCTCTTAGACGCCAGGGATCTTGGACCCGTTCTTGGAGCAGAGAATCGAGGAACTTCCTCAAGTCCACGTTGGCACTCCGTATGTTTCTGCCAGTATCAGCGAGGTTCAATATGTCTCATGAGTGTCTTTCGAGCCTGGTATCCTCTACAGCTGTCTCCAGGCCAGTATTCTCCATTGTAGCAGGACATCTCTCATCAATGTGTTCGCATCTCTCCTCAATCCGTGCAGCCAGCTTTTCGGCCAGCTTCTCTTCGTGTCTCCCATAAAGCCGACTTCAACAGGACTGGGCAAGTCTGAAAGGACCTCGGAGCTTCACCAGTAAGCTGATGCCAGGCAGATCTTCCACTGTCTGCCCTTTCAGGTTCTGGAAACTGACCCGTGAACTCAGGTCTTTGGGCAGCAGCAGTATCTCGAACTTACACAGCTTCCCGGACCAAAGACCTAAGCCAAGCTCCACAGAGGGCGGCAGCCCCTCCATCACACTGATCCACCCACAGAACTCTGCCCGGTTACCTAGGATCCACCAGCCACAACAAGCCTCGCGGTACACACCAACATTCCACCTGGAATCCAACCGGTAACTGCCATCCCCAATGGCTGCTGCATCTTGTCAGTGTTGGGGGAGGGGCTGCATCCGACGAGAGGTTCCTAAGGTAAATGTGATTCTACCCACTAGCGTCCCATGGGCCTTTGTTCTTCCCTCTTTCCTTTTGTTCAGATCTCTATGCACAGTACCAACGGAGGGAAGTGTGTCCATTTTCAGTTGATGGTTTCACACGTCTTTAAACTTTCTAACGGTTCACAGAACACAGAGACCCACTTAAGGAAACTTATGTTTCTGTAATATCCGTACACTCGGAATACATACCCGTCGGTTGATTTCTGCTGAAACACCCGCACTCTCAGGATATGGATCCATTGGTTTCATGGGGGCTGAAATTCCTAGTAATGAAGCCAACCCCAGTGTGCACTTTACTGTCTGTCTCTTTTGCTCTTAGTACACTTTTGCAGAGATACTTGTCTTTGTTATAGGCTTATGCCATTTCTTCTCTACGTAGGGTAGAATATGGCATTCATTCGTCCTGTTGGAAGACTTGCAAGTCTATATCACGGCCTAGGAATCCCTTTGACTCCAAATTGGCATTTGGGTTAGATCACGATATGCTCTTATGGATCAATATTGACGAATATAAATGCACGCCTCTGATTTCCGAATACAAGTGTGCTGAGTACATGCAAGCCGTCTTACTGGGTCGATGCGTGCTGAATGATCCTTGACATCCCCTTGAGTATTTTCTTTTGAATAATCGTGCTTCCCTTGGTATATGTCAGCCAACCGTACCCTTTTGGTGCTTGTGTGTTTGTTTGATTCTTTGTTGGTCTGCTTCTCGTTTGTTTGGCAAACACGTCAGGCCATGCATCTCTCCGTTCGCTTCAAACAGAGAGTCATATAAGCTGATTCACTTAAGATAGTGCTTCCAATCACCTAAGATTTCCTGCTTCCCTCTCCCATCTTTAGGGTTTGATGTCCTCCTTGCCTTCTTCCTCTTTCTTCTTTGCCACTCATGCTCTTCTTGCATTTCCAATAATGGTTTTCTTCTTTCCATTTCATCTTGCTGCTTTTCTATTCAGGGGAGAATTCTCAACCTTTCTTGTAGGATAAGTTTCGAACTGCTGAATTCTTTTAAGATTGGCCGGTCTGTGGAATTCTCTAGCTCTGCCGTTATTAGAAATGGCGGTCATGTGGCATAGGCTACCCTAGATGGCAGCATTTTGCCATTCAGGATATGGTCTATGTCGTGGCACTCCTCCCTGTCCTGCAATATTGCTGCCGAGATATCAGCTGAAACCCCTCTGGAGGTCCTCTTGTGACTATGTTGCTTTCCTCCAGGCGCATTTTAAATCACTGGGATGCTCATGAACTTTGTTGATTTGAATCCTACAGCTGCTGGTAGGTCTATTGGGATTCCACCTCCTTTGGACGCTGTGTACTTCCTGAATTCGCATAGATGATTCTTTCTTGGCTTTCAGCAAGTTTCTGTCTGAGTTTCCTACAGGTAAAATTTCAGACATTTTTTTTTCACTTTATCTCTTGCTTTTCCATTTGGGACTCTTACGAATCCTAGTCTTTCATGTCTTTTCTTACCCCAGGATTCAACAGCACTGTTTTCATTGGTTTGCACTTGCTTTCCTATGTCTGCTCCTGACCGAGGGATTTCTGTTCCCTTGACTTCACAGTCATTCACCCGTCCCTCTGCATTATTTAGTCTGCTTAGGACTGAATTTTAGCCCTGATATTATCTCATCCACTGAGTTTTCTGACATTATTTGGCTCGTCTTTAGGCTTTCTCTTCCCCTTTTCTGGTATTCTGCGTTTTGGGATTCTGAGACACTGTTGTTATTCAGTGTTTCCCTCACCTCCGTTTTCAATACTTGCTCTGGATAGCGTTCTGCAGTCTAGTTGTTTGTAAGCTTATCTTATGGGCCTTCAATCTCTTTGGAACTGAATATGGTACTTCCTGTTTCTTTTACTGTACTTCTTCATCTCTACTGGTCAGGTAATATCAGGTTATCTAATGTAGACTTCTAGGGCTTTGTGAAGTGAATACATTAGACTCTTGTCTCTACGCAATACCATGGGATTTCTGTGAGGACAATTTCTCCTAGACATTGATGCCATGTCCTGTTCCTGTGTGTGTTGTCTGGTATATCTCCGATTGCTGGTGTTGCCTTTGTTGTGATGAACACCCCATACTATTTCGATTAGCATAACCTCATTTTGATTACGCTTATCTCACAAATCTGAAAGTGCACAGGACACTTCCTCTTGTGGAAATGAAGCTTCTAAAGGTTCTCAGCTCTGCATTCTGCTCTATGTCATTTTGGAGTGTTTCCAAATCTGCCAACTGAGAGTGCGCTTGTGCTTTGTAGTGCCACGGGAATGTCCCAATGAACCAGTTCTTCCCAGAGCTTCTCTGTCTACAGAAACACCAGTGGAAGCATATCTACGGATGTCACACATCAGGGCCTGCTGGAATGATCCCGCAGACCGACCTTGGTGTCCTCGGTGCCGTACCGTGCCGGTGCCATCCAAAATGTAGCATCTGAATTTGGGAGATAATGCTGAAGGAAATGCTTCCTCTTCTCACGCTGTGGACTTGCACCACTCTTCCTTGTCCTCTCATCCTTGTGGCACGGGTGCACGAAGGCAACCACAGAGCTGTTGCGCATCCTGTGCCTCAAACCAAACCGTAATCCCAGCCCAGGTTATGAATGTAGCAGATCCTAAGGCTTTTCATTCTGATTTCAAACCCAAGGCCCCCTGGATCCCTCAGACCAGATGCACGATATCTCTGATGAAGCCCCACTCGTGCTCTATTGGCAAAATGCCAAATTGGTCCCTGGTCCTGCAGATGCGTTGGGTGTGGCCATGGGACATATCGATAATCTCAACCGCGCGCGCCAGTGTGGTTGCTTTCTCATTGGGGTCTCACGTCTGTTTGCTCTCTTGATTGGACTCACCACATCCCACAAGGCACTCCAGATCCCTGAGACTCAGCGTGTGCCATCATCCGTAGCCCTATCCCTCACTGACCGCTGCCTCTGCTCCCTCAAATTTGGCAGCTCGGATCTTGGTCTCAGAATCAACTGTGGGGATATTTTGTGCTGGTTTCTTTGAGTTCTGTCAGCCAAGCATCTGCTGTGCACTCTTCTAACACTCAGCACATCACCTTCAATCCCATGTCTCCTGTTCGCTTGAGAGTGTGTGTCCAAGTTAAACAGAGTTTCACTTTTGCTGCTCCATCACCAGGGGTCAGACCCTGCACTGGTTTCCATTCCCTGCTTTGCCTTCCCCTGCTTCCAGGCGTTGTGAGGCCTCATCCTGTCTTTGGAAGTAACAGACCTCTTTTCGGCAAGTGTCCTGTGCCAAGGGCTGGGTGAGTGTGTGATCCCATTGCTGTGTACATGGGAGCGAGTGAGCGCAGGTTGCACTGCTTCTCTGCCAACTGGGCATCGATGAATCAACACTTTCCAGATACATTTCACAGAAATGTGATTTTTGTATAGCTCTTTGTTTCTCTACAGCCGTGGTGGGAGGGGTTGTCCGAAGACTCCAGTTTTGACATTGTGTTGATATCTCATTTGCAGTCATTAAAAAGTTTAATAGAATTGATTTACATGTTTTGGGAGTTATACGAAAATGAAGTTAGTTTTTGAAACATACTAAATCGACCTAGAAGCCAGACTTGTCAATTTCGGTACCATTTTGTCAGCTCTAAGGAAAACATAGACAGATAGAATGCAAACTAGCAGTCCAAACTGTTAAAGGGGTCATGTCCACTCTTTACTGTTGAAGCCTCCGAAACCAACAGGAACCATGAAATACCTATTGGAAACATGAAATAACCCCCAACGTTGGATTCACTTGTGCACGTGGTGCCCTTTACTCCCAATGACACCTACTGGCCTATGTTGGCATTTCAAGGGGTAACATCCCTCTCTAGGAAAATACAAGAAGAAACAAACCAAATATACACATTTAGGTTTGAATCCAAAAGCACCTAGAGGCATTATAGCTATGAGAACCCTGCTGCAGCTATGCTAGGCTATTGAGAACCAGGGGTTCTTCTATCAGTGATGAGAACGCTTAATCTTCCGATCATGTTGGGTAAAGCAATTGGACGCAACCAAGTCTGCACCCCCTTGATAGAGTGCCCCCGGGGGCTTAACTCAACTGAAAGACGGTCCACATAAGCAGTGTCTTTAATGTCATTGGCGACTTTTGTAGTTCAGTTCACTATCTGACTTCTAATATTTACCTACACTGTCTTGAAAAACTGAGGCCTAATACATATTCAAGTTCAGTCAAAGATTCCCCTCACTTACCACAATCCCTTCACCCCAGAGAAGACAGAAACCCAGCATTTGCTGAATCTAGCGGAAGGCCATCGTTTCTTTGTGTGAGCTAAGTTTTCAATTCCTATCTGTTTCAGTCGAGACTATTTGACCTTTAAGGAGTTCACTGTTGTTCACAGAGTGTGAAGCTGGGGAAACTCTGATTCGAGGAGGGGCTTGCTCTTCTCGTACTGGCTTCATTGCAGCTCAGGTACTGATCCTTCCAAATGGATGCCTGAGTGGAGGGGAGGGAAGAGCAAGTGCTTGCTAGCTAGGCCCAAACCTGGGAAAAGGCTTACCTGGGCTTGGTGCACTTTGGTGTGAATGGCTTGGAAATGCCCCTTGGGACGTGTGGATTCTCACGACCTCTTCCAAGGACATGAGCCTTTTGATCACCTCTGCCATCTCTTCTCTCTTAGACGCCAGGGATCTTGGACCCGTTCTTGGAGCAGAGAATCGAGGAACTTCCTCAAGTCCACGTTGGCACTCCGTATGTTTCTGCCAGTATCAGCGAGGTTCAATATGTCTCATGAGTGTCTTTCGAGCCTGGTATCCTCTACAGCTGTCTCCAGGCCAGTATTCTCCATTGTAGCAGGACATCTCTCATCAATGTGTTCGCATCTCTCCTCAATCCGTGCAGCCAGCTTTTCGGCCAGCTTCTCTTCGTGTCTCCCATAAAGCCGACTTCAACAGGACTGGGCAAGTCTGAAAGGACCTCGGAGCTTCACCAGTAAGCTGATGCCAGGCAGATCTTCCACTGTCTGCCCTTTCAGGTTCTGGAAACTGACCCGTGAACTCAGGTCTTTGGGCAGCAGCAGTATCTCGAACTTACACAGCTTCCCGGACCAAAGACCTAAGCCAAGCTCCACAGAGGGCGGCAGCCCCTCCATCACACTGATCCACCCACAGAACTCTGCCCGGTTACCTAGGATCCACCAGCCACAACAAGCCTCGCGGTACACACCAACATTCCACCTGGAATCCAACCGGTAACTGCCATCCCCAATGGCTGCTGCATCTTGTCAGTGTTGGGGGAGGGGCTGCATCCGACGAGAGGTTCCTAAGGTAAATGTGATTCTACCCACTAGCGTCCCATGGGCCTTTGTTCTTCCCTCTTTCCTTTTGTTCAGATCTCTATGCACAGTACCAACGGAGGGAAGTGTGTCCATTTTCAGTTGATGGTTTCACACGTCTTTAAACTTTCTAACGGTTCACAGAACACAGAGACCCACTTAAGGAAACTTATGTTTCTGTAATATCCGTACACTCGGAATACATACCCGTCGGTTGATTTCTGCTGAAACACCCGCACTCTCAGGATATGGATCCATTGGTTTCATGGGGGCTGAAATTCCTAGTAATGAAGCCAACCCCAGTGTGCACTTTACTGTCTGTCTCTTTTGCTCTTAGTACACTTTTGCAGAGCTACTTGTCTTTGTTATAGGCTTATGCCATTTCTTCTCTACGTAGGGTAGAATATGGCATTCATTCGTCCTGTTGGAAGACTTGCAAGTCTATATCACGGCCTAGGAATCCCTTTGACTCCAAATTGGCATTTGGGTTAGATCACGATATGCTCTTATGGATCAATATTGACGAATATAAATGCACGCCTCTGATTTCCGAATACAAGTGTGCTGAGTACATGCAAGCCGTCTTACTGGGTCGATGCGTGCTGAATGATCCTTGACATCCCCTTGAGTATTTTCTTTTGAATAATCGTGCTTCCCTTGGTATATGTCAGCCAACCGTACCCTTTTGGTGCTTGTGTGTTTGTTTGATTCTTTGTTGGTCTGCTTCTCGTTTGTTTGGCAAACACGTCAGGCCATGCATCTCTCCGTTCGCTTCAAACAGAGAGTCATATAAGCTGATTCACTTAAGATAGTGCTTCCAATCACCTAAGATTTCCTGCTTCCCTCTCCCATCTTTAGGGTTTGATGTCCTCCTTGCCTTCTTCCTCTTTCTTCTTTGCCACTCATGCTCTTCTTGCATTTCCAATAATGGTTTTCTTCTTTCCATTTCATCTTGCTGCTTTTCTATTCAGGGGAGAATTCTCAACCTTTCTTGTAGGATAAGTTTCGAACTGCTGAATTCTTTTAAGATTGGCCGGTCTGTGGAATTCTCTAGCTCTGCCGTTATTAGAAATGGCGGTCATGTGGCATAGGCTACCCTAGATGGCAGCATTTTGCCATTCAGGATATGGTCTATGTCGTGGCACTCCTCCCTGTCCTGCAATATTGCTGCCGAGATATCAGCTGAAACCCCTCTGGAGGTCCTCTTGTGACTATGTTGCTTTCCACCAGGCGCATTTTAAATCACTGGGATGCTCATGAACTTTGTTGATTTGAATCCTACAGCTGCTGGTAGGTCTATTGGGATTCCACCTCCTTTGGACGCTGTGTACTTCCTGAATTCGCATAGATGATTCTTTCTTGGCTTTCAGCAAGTTTCTGTCTGAGTTTCCTACAGGTAAAATTTCAGACATTTTTTTTTCGCTTTATCTCTTGCTTTTCCATTTGGGACTCTTACGAATCCTAGTCTTTCATGTCTTTTCTTACCCCAGGATTCAACAGCACTGTTTTCATTGGTTTGCACTTGCTTTCCTATGTCTGCTCCTGACCGAGGGATTTCTGTTCCCTTGACTTCACAGTCATTCACCCGTCCCTCTGCATTATTTAGTCTGCTTAGGACTGAATTTTAGCCCTGATATTATCTCATCCACTGAGTTTTCTGACATTATTTGGCTCGTCTTTAGGCTTTCTCTTCCCCTTTTCTGGTATTCTGCGTTTTGGGATTCTGAGACACTGTTGTTATTCAGTGTTTCCCTCACCTCCGTTTTCAGTACTTGCTCTGGATAGCGTTCTGCAGTCTAGTTGTTTGTAAGCTTATCTTATGGGCCTTCAATCTCTTTGGAACTGAATATGGTACTTCCTGTTTCTTTTACTGTACTTCTTCATCTCTACTGGTCAGGTAATATCAGGTTATCTAATGTAGACTTCTAGGGCTTTGTGAAGTGAATACATTAGACTCTTGGCTCTACGCAATACCATGGGATTTCTGTGAGGACAATTTCTCCTAGACATTGATGCCATGTCCTGTTCCTGTGTGTGTTGTCTGGTATATCTCCGATTGCTGGTGTTGCCTTTGTTGTGATGAACACCCCATACTATTTCGATTAGCATAACCTCATTTTGATTACGCTTATCTCACAAATCTGAAAGTGCACAGGACACTTCCTCTTGTGGAAATGAAGCTTCTAAAGGTTCTCAGCTCTGCATTCTGCTCTATGTCATTTTGGAGTGTTTCCAAATCTGCCAACTGAGAGTGCGCTTGTGCTTTGTAGTGCCACGGGAATGTCCCAATGAACCAGTTCTTCCCAGAGCTTCTCTGTCTACAGAAACACCAGTGGAAGCATATCTACGGATGTCACACATCAGGGCCTGCTGGAATGATCCCGCAGACCGACCTTGGTGTCCTCGGTGCCGTACCGTGCCGGTGCCATCCAAAATGTAGCATCTGAATTTGGGAGATAATGCTGAAGGAAATGCTTCCTCTTCTCACGCTGTGGACTTGCACCACTCTTCCTTGTCCTCTCATCCTTGTGGCACGGGTGCACGAAGGCAACCACAGAGCTGTTGCGCATCCTGTGCCTCAAACCAAACCGTAATCCCAGCCCAGGTTATGAATGTAGCAGATCCTAAGGCTTTTCATTCTGATTTCAAACCCAAGGCCCCCTGGATCCCTCAGACCAGATGCACGATATCTCTGATGAAGCCCCACTCGTCCTCTATTGGCAAAATGCCAAATTGGTCCCTGGTCCTGCAGATGCGTTGGGTGTGGCCATGGGACATATCGATAATCTCAACCGCGCGCGCCAGTGTGGTTGCTTTCTCATTGGGGTCTCACGTCTGTTTGCTCTCTTGATTGGACTCACCACATCCCACAAGGCACTCCAGATCCCTGAGACTCAGCGTGTGCCATCATCCGTAGCCCTATCCCTCACTGACCGCTGCCTCTGCTCCCTCAAATTTGGCAGCTCGGATCTTGGTCTCAGAATCAACTGTGGGGATATTTTGTGCTGGTTTCTTTGAGTTCTGTCAGCCAAGCATCTGCTGTGCACTCTTCTAACACTCAGCACATCACCTTCAATCCCATGTCTCCTGTTCGCTTGAGAGTGTGTGTCCAAGTTAAACAGAGTTTCACTTTTGCTGCTCCATCACCAGGGGTCAGACCCTGCACTGGTTTCCATTCCCTGCTTTGCCTTCCCCTGCTTCCAGGCGTTGTGAGGCCTCATCCTGTCTTTGGAAGTAACAGACCTCTTTTCGGCAAGTGTCCTGTGCCAAGGGCTGGGTGAGTGTGTGATCCCATTGCTGTGTACATGGGAGCGAGTGAGCGCAGGTTGCACTGCTTCTCTGCCAACTGGGCATCGATGAATCAACACTTTCCAGATACATTTCACAGAAATGTGATTTTTGTATAGCTCTTTGTTTCTCTACAGCCGTGGTGGGAGGGGTTGTCCGAAGACTCCAGTTTTGACATTGTGTTGATATCTCATTTGCAGTCATTAAAAAGTTTAATAGAATTGATTTACATGTTTTGGGAGTTATACGAAAATGAAGTTAGTTTTTGAAACATACTAAATCGACCTAGAAGCCAGACTTGTCAATTTCGGTACCATTTTGTCAGCTCTAAGGAAAACATAGACAGATAGAATGCAAACTAGCAGTCCAAACTGTTAAAGGGGTCATGTCCACTCTTTACTGTTGAAGCCTCCGAAACCAACAGGAACCATGAAATACCTATTGGAAACATGAAATAACCCCCAACGTTGGATTCACTTGTGCACGTGGTGCCCTTTACTCCCAATGACACCTACTGGCCTATGTTGGCATTTCAAGGGGTAACATCCCTCTCTAGGAAAATACAAGAAGAAACAAACCAAATATACACATTTAGGTTTGAATCCAAAAGCACCTAGAGGCATTATAGCTATGAGAACCCTGCTGCAGCTATGCTAGGCTATTGAGAACCAGGGGTTCTTCTATCAGTGATGAGAACGCTTAATCTTCCGATCATGTTGGGTAAAGCAATTGGACGCAACCAAGTCTGCACCCCCTTGATAGAGTGCCCCCGGGGGCTTAACTCAACTGAAAGACGGTCCACATAAGCAGTGTCTTTAATGTCATTGGCGACTTTTGTAGTTCAGTTCACTATCTGACTTCTAATATTTACCTACACTGTCTTGAAAAACTGAGGCCTAATACATATTCAAGTTCAGTCAAAGATTCCCCTCACTTACCACAATCCCTTCACCCCAGAGAAGACAGAAACCCAGCATTTGCTGAATCTAGCGGAAGGCCATCGTTTCTTTGTGTGAGCTAAGTTTTCAATTCCTATCTGTTTCAGTCGAGACTATTTGACCTTTAAGGAGTTCACTGTTGTTCACAGAGTGTGAAGCTGGGGAAACTCTGATTCGAGGAGGGGCTTGCTCTTCTCGTACTGGCTTCATTGCAGCTCAGGTACTGATCCTTCCAAATGGATGCCTGAGTGGAGGGGAGGGAAGAGCAAGTGCTTGCTAGCTAGGCCCAAACCTGGGAAAAGGCTTACCTGGGCTTGGTGCACTTTGGTGTGAATGGCTTGGAAATGCCCCTTGGGACGTGTGGATTCTCACGACCTCTTCCAAGGACATGAGCCTTTTGATCACCTCTGCCATCTCTTCTCTCTTAGACGCCAGGGATCTTGGACCCGTTCTTGGAGCAGAGAATCGAGGAACTTCCTCAAGTCCACGTTGGCACTCCGTATGTTTCTGCCAGTATCAGCGAGGTTCAATATGTCTCATGAGTGTCTTTCGAGCCTGGTATCCTCTACAGCTGTCTCCAGGCCAGTATTCTCCATTGTAGCAGGACATCTCTCATCAATGTGTTCGCATCTCTCCTCAATCCGTGCAGCCAGCTTTTCGGCCAGCTTCTCTTCGTGTCTCCCATAAAGCCGACTTCAACAGGACTGGGCAAGTCTGAAAGGACCTCGGAGCTTCACCAGTAAGCTGATGCCAGGCAGATCTTCCACTGTCTGCCCTTTCAGGTTCTGGAAACTGACCCGTGAACTCAGGTCTTTGGGCAGCAGCAGTATCTCGAACTTACACAGCTTCCCGGACCAAAGACCTAAGCCAAGCTCCACAGAGGGCGGCAGCCCCTCCATCACACTGATCCACCCACAGAACTCTGCCCGGTTACCTAGGATCCACCAGCCACAACAAGCCTCGCGGTACACACCAACATTCCACCTGGAATCCAACCGGTAACTGCCATCCCCAATGGCTGCTGCATCTTGTCAGTGTTGGGGGAGGGGCTGCATCCGACGAGAGGTTCCTAAGGTAAATGTGATTCTACCCACTAGCGTCCCATGGGCCTTTGTTCTTCCCTCTTTCCTTTTGTTCAGATCTCTATGCACAGTACCAACGGAGGGAAGTGTGTCCATTTTCAGTTGATGGTTTCACACGTCTTTAAACTTTCTAACGGTTCACAGAACACAGAGACCCACTTAAGGAAACTTATGTTTCTGTAATATCCGTACACTCGGAATACATACCCGTCGGTTGATTTCTGCTGAAACACCCGCACTCTCAGGATATGGATCCATTGGTTTCATGGGGGCTGAAATTCCTAGTAATGAAGCCAACCCCAGTGTGCACTTTACTGTCTGTCTCTTTTGCTCTTAGTACACTTTTGCAGAGCTACTTGTCTTTGTTATAGGCTTATGCCATTTCTTCTCTACGTAGGGTAGAATATGGCATTCATTCGTCCTGTTGGAAGACTTGCAAGTCTATATCACGGCCTAGGAATCCCTTTGACTCCAAATTGGCATTTGGGTTAGATCACGATATGCTCTTATGGATCAATATTGACGAATATAAATGCACGCCTCTGATTTCCGAATACAAGTGTGCTGAGTACATGCAAGCCGTCTTACTGGGTCGATGCGTGCTGAATGATCCTTGACATCCCCTTGAGTATTTTCTTTTGAATAATCGTGCTTCCCTTGGTATATGTCAGCCAACCGTACCCTTTTGGTGCTTGTGTGTTTGTTTGATTCTTTGTTGGTCTGCTTCTCGTTTGTTTGGCAAACACGTCAGGCCATGCATCTCTCCGTTCGCTTCAAACAGAGAGTCATATAAGCTGATTCACTTAAGATAGTGCTTCCAATCACCTAAGATTTCCTGCTTCCCTCTCCCATCTTTAGGGTTTGATGTCCTCCTTGCCTTCTTCCTCTTTCTTCTTTGCCACTCATGCTCTTCTTGCATTTCCAATAATGGTTTTCTTCTTTCCATTTCATCTTGCTGCTTTTCTATTCAGGGGAGAATTCTCAACCTTTCTTGTAGGATAAGTTTCGAACTGCTGAATTCTTTTAAGATTGGCCGGTCTGTGGAATTCTCTAGCTCTGCCGTTATTAGAAATGGCGGTCATGTGGCATAGGCTACCCTAGATGGCAGCATTTTGCCATTCAGGATATGGTCTATGTCGTGGCACTCCTCCCTGTCCTGCAATATTGCTGCCGAGATATCAGCTGAAACCCCTCTGGAGGTCCTCTTGTGACTATGTTGCTTTCCACCAGGCGCATTTTAAATCACTGGGATGCTCATGAACTTTGTTGATTTGAATCCTACAGCTGCTGGTAGGTCTATTGGGATTCCACCTCCTTTGGACGCTGTGTACTTCCTGAATTCGCATAGATGATTCTGTCTTGGCTTTCAGCAAGTTTCTGTCTGAGTTTCCTACAGGTAAAATTTCAGACATTTTTTTTTCGCTTTATCTCTTGCTTTTCCATTTGGGACTCTTACGAATCCTAGTCTTTCATGTCTTTTCTTACCCCAGGATTCAACAGCACTGTTTTCATTGGTTTGCACTTGCTTTCCTATGTCTGCTCCTGACCGAGGGATTTCTGTTCCCTTGACTTCACAGTCATTCACCCGTCCCTCTGCATTATTTAGTCTGCTTAGGACTGAATTTTAGCCCTGATATTATCTCATCCACTGAGTTTTCTGACATTATTTGGCTCGTCTTTAGGCTTTCTCTTCCCCTTTTCTGGTATTCTGCGTTTTGGGATTCTGAGACACTGTTGTTATTCAGTGTTTCCCTCACCTCCGTTTTCAATACTTGCTCTGGATAGCGTTCTGCAGTCTAGTTGTTTGTAAGCTTATCTTATGGGCCTTCAATCTCTTTGGAACTGAATATGGTACTTCCTGTTTCTTTTACTGTACTTCTTCATCTCTACTGGTCAGGTAATATCAGGTTATCTAATGTAGACTTCTAGGGCTTTGTGAAGTGAATACATTAGACTCTTGGCTCTACGCAATACCATGGGATTTCTGTGAGGACAATTTCTCCTAGACATTGATGCCATGTCCTGTTCCTGTGTGTGTTGTCTGGTATATCTCCGATTGCTGGTGTTGCCTTTGTTGTGATGAACACCCCATACTATTTCGATTAGCATAACCTCATTTTGATTACGCTTATCTCACAAATCTGAAAGTGCACAGGACACTTCCTCTTGTGGAAATGAAGCTTCTAAAGGTTCTCAGCTCTGCATTCTGCTCTATGTCATTTTGGAGTGTTTCCAAATCTGCCAACTGAGAGTGCGCTTGTGCTTTGTAGTGCCACGGGAATGTCCCAGTGAACCAGTTCTTCCCAGAGCTTCTCTGTCTACAGAAACACCAGTGGAAGCATATCTACGGATGTCACACATCAGGGCCTGCTGGAATGATCCCGCAGACCGACCTTGGTGTCCTCGGTGCCGTACCGTGCCGGTGCCATCCAAAATGTAGCATCTGAATTTGGGAGATAATGCTGAAGGAAATGCTTCCTCTTCTCACGCTGTGGACTTGCACCACTCTTCCTTGTCCTCTCATCCTTGTGGCACGGGTGCACGAAGGCAACCACAGAGCTGTTGCGCATCCTGTGCCTCAAACCAAACCGTAATCCCAGCCCAGGTTATGAATGTAGCAGATCCTAAGGCTTTTCATTCTGATTTCAAACCCAAGGCCCCCTGGATCCCTCAGACCAGATGCACGATATCTCTGATGAAGCCCCACTCGTCCTCTATTGGCAAAATGCCAAATTGGTCCCTGGTCCTGCAGATGCGTTGGGTGTGGCCATGGGACATATCGATAATCTCAACCGCGCGCGCCAGTGTGGTTGCTTTCTCATTGGGGTCTCACGTCTGTTTGCTCTCTTGATTGGACTCACCACATCCCACAAGGCACTCCAGATCCCTGAGACTCAGCGTGTGCCATCATCCGTAGCCCTATCCCTCACTGACCGCTGCCTCTGCTCCCTCAAATTTGGCAGCTCGGATCTTGGTCTCAGAATCAACTGTGGGGATATTTTGTGCTGGTTTCTTTGAGTTCTGTCAGCCAAGCATCTGCTGTGCACTCTTCTAACACTCAGCACATCACCTTCAATCCCATGTCTCCTGTTCGCTTGAGAGTGTGTGTCCAAGTTAAACAGAGTTTCACTTTTGCTGCTCCATCACCAGGGGTCAGACCCTGCACTGGTTTCCATTCCCTGCTTTGCCTTCCCCTGCTTCCAGGCGTTGTGAGGCCTCATCCTGTCTTTGGAAGTAACAGACCTCTTTTCGGCAAGTGTCCTGTGCCAAGGGCTGGGTGAGTGTGTGATCCCATTGCTGTGTACATGGGAGCGAGTGAGCGCAGGTTGCACTGCTTCTCTGCCAACTGGGCATCGATGAATCAACACTTTCCAGATACATTTCACAGAAATGTGATTTTTGTATAGCTCTTTGTTTCTCTACAGCCGTGGTGGGAGGGGTTGTCCGAAGACTCCAGTTTTGACATTGTGTTGATATCTCATTTGCAGTCATTAAAAAGTTTAATAGAATTGATTTACATGTTTTGGGAGTTATACGAAAATGAAGTTAGTTTTTGAAACATACTAAATCGACCTAGAAGCCAGACTTGTCAATTTCGGTACCATTTTGTCAGCTCTAAGGAAAACATAGACAGATAGAATGCAAACTAGCAGTCCAAACTGTTAAAGGGGTCATGTCCACTCTTTACTGTTGAAGCCTCCGAAACCAACAGGAACCATGAAATACCTATTGGAAACATGAAATAACCCCCAACGTTGGATTCACTTGTGCACGTGGTGCCCTTTACTCCCAATGACACCTACTGGCCTATGTTGGCATTTCAAGGGGTAACATCCCTCTCTAGGAAAATACAAGAAGAAACAAACCAAATATACACATTTAGGTTTGAATCCAAAAGCACCTAGAGGCATTATAGCTATGAGAACCCTGCTGCAGCTATGCTAGGCTATTGAGAACCAGGGGTTCTTCTATCAGTGATGAGAACGCTTAATCTTCCGATCATGTTGGGTAAAGCAATTGGACGCAACCAAGTCTGCACCCCCTTGATAGAGTGCCCCCGGGGGCTTAACTCAACTGAAAGACGGTCCACATAAGCAGTGTCTTTAATGTCATTGGCGACTTTTGTAGTTCAGTTCACTATCTGACTTCTAATATTTACCTACACTGTCTTGAAAAACTGAGGCCTAATACATATTCAAGTTCAGTCAAAGATTCCCCTCACTTACCACAATCCCTTCACCCCAGAGAAGACAGAAACCCAGCATTTGCTGAATCTAGCGGAAGGCCATCGTTTCTTTGTGTGAGCTAAGTTTTCAATTCCTATCTGTTTCAGTCGAGACTATTTGACCTTTAAGGAGTTCACTGTTGTTCACAGAGTGTGAAGCTGGGGAAACTCTGATTCGAGGAGGGGCTTGCTCTTCTCGTACTGGCTTCATTGCAGCTCAGGTACTGATCCTTCCAAATGGATGCCTGAGTGGAGGGGAGGGAAGAGCAAGTGCTTGCTAGCTAGGCCCAAACCTGGGAAAAGGCTTACCTGGGCTTGGTGCACTTTGGTGTGAATGGCTTGGAAATGCCCCTTGGGACGTGTGGATTCTCACGACCTCTTCCAAGGACATGAGCCTTTTGATCACCTCTGCCATCTCTTCTCTCTTAGACGCCAGGGATCTTGGACCCGTTCTTGGAGCAGAGAATCGAGGAACTTCCTCAAGTCCACGTTGGCACTCCGTATGTTTCTGCCAGTATCAGCGAGGTTCAATATGTCTCATGAGTGTCTTTCGAGCCTGGTATCCTCTACAGCTGTCTCCAGGCCAGTATTCTCCATTGTAGCAGGACATCTCTCATCAATGTGTTCGCATCTCTCCTCAATCCGTGCAGCCAGCTTTTCGGCCAGCTTCTCTTCGTGTCTCCCATAAAGCCGACTTCAACAGGACTGGGCAAGTCTGAAAGGACCTCGGAGCTTCACCAGTAAGCTGATGCCAGGCAGATCTTCCACTGTCTGCCCTTTCAGGTTCTGGAAACTGACCCGTGAACTCAGGTCTTTGGGCAGCAGCAGTATCTCGAACTTACACAGCTTCCCGGACCAAAGACCTAAGCCAAGCTCCACAGAGGGCGGCAGCCCCTCCATCACACTGATCCACCCACAGAACTCTGCCCGGTTACCTAGGATCCACCAGCCACAACAAGCCTCGCGGTACACACCAACATTCCACCTGGAATCCAACCGGTAACTGCCATCCCCAATGGCTGCTGCATCTTGTCAGTGTTGGGGGAGGGGCTGCATCCGACGAGAGGTTCCTAAGGTAAATGTGATTCTACCCACTAGCGTCCCATGGGCCTTTGTTCTTCCCTCTTTCCTTTTGTTCAGATCTCTATGCACAGTACCAACGGAGGGAAGTGTGTCCATTTTCAGTTGATGGTTTCACACGTCTTTAAACTTTCTAACGGTTCACAGAACACAGAGACCCACTTAAGGAAACTTATGTTTCTGTAATATCCGTACACTCGGAATACATACCCGTCGGTTGATTTCTGCTGAAACACCCGCACTCTCAGGATATGGATCCATTGGTTTCATGGGGGCTGAAATTCCTAGTAATGAAGCCAACCCCAGTGTGCACTTTACTGTCTGTCTCTTTTGCTCTTAGTACACTTTTGCAGAGCTACTTGTCTTTGTTATAGGCTTATGCCATTTCTTCTCTACGTAGGGTAGAATACGGCATTCATTCGTCCTGTTGGAAGACTTGCAAGTCTATATCACGGCCTAGGAATCCCTTTGACTCCAAATTGGCATTTGGGTTAGATCACGATATGCTCTTATGGATCAATATTGACGAATATAAATGCACGCCTCTGATTTCCGAATACAAGTGTGCTGAGTACATGCAAGCCGTCTTACTGGGTCGATGCGTGCTGAATGATCCTTGACATCCCCTTGAGTATTTTCTTTTGAATAATCGTGCTTCCCTTGGTATATGTCAGCCAACCGTACCCTTTTGGTGCTTGTGTGTTTGTTTGATTCTTTGTTGGTCTGCTTCTCGTTTGTTTGGCAAACACGTCAGGCCATGCATCTCTCCGTTCGCTTCAAACAGAGAGTCATATAAGCTGATTCACTTAAGATAGTGCTTCCAATCACCTAAGATTTCCTGCTTCCCTCTCCCATCTTTAGGGTTTGATGTCCTCCTTGCCTTCTTCCTCTTTCTTCTTTGCCACTCATGCTCTTCTTGCATTTCCAATAATGGTTTTCTTCTTTCCATTTCATCTTGCTGCTTTTCTATTCAGGGGAGAATTCTCAACCTTTCTTGTAGGATAAGTTTCGAACTGCTGAATTCTTTTAAGATTGGCCGGTCTGTGGAATTCTCTAGCTCTGCCGTTATTAGAAATGGCGGTCATGTGGCATAGGCTACCCTAGATGGCAGCATTTTGCCATTCAGGATATGGTCTATGTCGTGGCACTCCTCCCTGTCCTGCAATATTGCTGCCGAGATATCAGCTGAAACCCCTCTGGAGGTCCTCTTGTGACTATGTTGCTTTCCACCAGGCGCATTTTAAATCACTGGGATGCTCATGAACTTTGTTGATTTGAATCCTACAGCTGCTGGTAGGTCTATTGGGATTCCACCTCCTTTGGACGCTGTGTACTTCCTGAATTCGCATAGATGATTCTTTCTTGGCTTTCAGCAAGTTTCAGTCTGAGTTTCCTACAGGTAAAATTTCAGACATTTTTTTTTTCGCTTTATCTCTTGCTTTTCCATTTGGGACTCTTACGAATCCTAGTCTTTCATGTCTTTTCTTACCCCAGGATTCAACAGCACTGTTTTCATTGGTTTGCACTTGCTTTCCTATGTCTGCTCCTGACCGAGGGATTTCTGTTCCCTTGACTTCACAGTCATTCACCCGTCCCTCTGCATTATTTAGTCTGCTTAGGACTGAATTTTAGCCCTGATATTATCTCATCCACTGAGTTTTCTGACATTATTTGGCTCGTCTTTAGGCTTTCTCTTCCCCTTTTCTGGTATTCTGCGTTTTGGGATTCTGAGACACTGTTGTTATTCAGTGTTTCCCTCACCTCCGTTTTCAATACTTGCTCTGGATAGCGTTCTGCAGTCTAGTTGTTTGTAAGCTTATCTTATGGGCCTTCAATCTCTTTGGAACTGAATATGGTACTTCCTGTTTCTTTTACTGTACTTCTTCATCTCTACTGGTCAGGTAATATCAGGTTATCTAATGTAGACTTCTAGGGCTTTGTGAAGTGAATACATTAGACTCTTGGCTCTACGCAATACCATGGGATTTCTGTGAGGACAATTTCTCCTAGACATTGATGCCATGTCCTGTTCCTGTGTGTGTTGTCTGGTATATCTCCGATTGCTGGTGTTGCCTTTGTTGTGATGAACACCCCATACTATTTCGATTAGCATAACCTCATTTTGATTACGCTTATCTCACAAATCTGAAAGTGCACAGGACACTTCCTCTTGTGGAAATGAAGCTTCTAAAGGTTCTCAGCTCTGCATTCTGCTCTATGTCATTTTGGAGTGTTTCCAAATCTGCCAACTGAGAGTGCGCTTGTGCTTTGTAGTGCCACGGGAATGTCCCAATGAACCAGTTCTTCCCAGAGCTTCTCTGTCTACAGAAACACCAGTGGAAGCATATCTACGGATGTCACACATCAGGGCCTGCTGGAATGATCCCGCAGACCGACCTTGGTGTCCTCGGTGCCGTACCGTGCCGGTGCCATCCAAAATGTAGCATCTGAATTTGGGAGATAATGCTGAAGGAAATGCTTCCTCTTCTCACGCTGTGGACTTGCACCACTCTTCCTTGTCCTCTCATCCTTGTGGCACGGGTGCACGAAGGCAACCACAGAGCTGTTGCGCATCCTGTGCCTCAAACCAAACCGTAATCCCAGCCCAGGTTATGAATGTAGCAGATCCTAAGGCTTTTCATTCTGATTTCAAACCCAAGGCCCCCTGGATCCCTCAGACCAGATGCACGATATCTCTGATGAAGCCCCACTCGTGCTCTATTGGCAAAATGCCAAATTGGTCCCTGGTCCTGCAGATGCGTTGGGTGTGGCCATGGGACATATCGATAATCTCAACCGCGCGCGCCAGTGTGGTTGCTTTCTCATTGGGGTCTCACGTCTGTTTGCTCTCTTGATTGGACTCACCACATCCCACAAGGCACTCCAGATCCCTGAGACTCAGCGTGTGCCATCATCCGTAGCCCTATCCCTCACTGACCGCTGCCTCTGCTCCCTCAAATTTGGCAGCTCGGATCTTGGTCTCAGAATCAACTGTGGGGATATTTTGTGCTGGTTTCTTTGAGTTCTGTCAGCCAAGCATCTGCTGTGCACTCTTCTAACACTCAGCACATCACCTTCAATCCCATGTCTCCTGTTCGCTTGAGAGTGTGTGTCCAAGTTAAACAGAGTTTCACTTTTGCTGCTCCATCACCAGGGGTCAGACCCTGCACTGGTTTCCATTCCCTGCTTTGCCTTCCCCTGCTTCCAGGCGTTGTGAGGCCTCATCCTGTCTTTGGAAGTAACAGACCTCTTTTCGGCAAGTGTCCTGTGCCAAGGGCTGGGTGAGTGTGTGATCCCATTGCTGTGTACATGGGAGCGAGTGAGCGCAGGTTGCACTGCTTCTCTGCCAACTGGGCATCGATGAATCAACACTTTCCAGATACATTTCACAGAAATGTGATTTTTGTATAGCTCTTTGTTTCTCTACAGCCGTGGTGGGAGGGGTTGTCCGAAGACTCCAGTTTTGACATTGTGTTGATATCTCATTTGCAGTCATTAAAAAGTTTAATAGAATTGATTTACATGTTTTGGGAGTTATACGAAAATGAAGTTAGTTTTTGAAACATACTAAATCGACCTAGAAGCCAGACTTGTCAATTTCGGTACCATTTTGTCAGCTCTAAGGAAAACATAGACAGATAGAATGCAAACTAGCAGTCCAAACTGTTAAAGGGGTCATGTCCACTCTTTACTGTTGAAGCCTCCGAAACCAACAGGAACCATGAAATACCTATTGGAAACATGAAATAACCCCCAACGTTGGATTCACTTGTGCACGTGGTGCCCTTTACTCCCAATGACACCTACTGGCCTATGTTGGCATTTCAAGGGGTAACATCCCTCTCTAGGAAAATACAAGAAGAAACAAACCAAATATACACATTTAGGTTTGAATCCAAAAGCACCTAGAGGCATTATAGCTATGAGAACCCTGCTGCAGCTATGCTAGGCTATTGAGAACCAGGGGTTCTTCTATCAGTGATGAGAACGCTTAATCATCCGATCATGTTGGGTAAAGCAATTGGACGCAACCAAGTCTGCACCCCCTTGATAGAGTGCCCCCGGGGGCTTAACTCAACTGAAAGACGGTCCACATAAGCAGTGTCTTTAATGTCATTGGCGACTTTTGTAGTTCAGTTCACTATCTGACTTCTAATATTTACCTACACTGTCTTGAAAAACTGAGGCCTAATACATATTCAAGTTCAGTCAAAGATTCCCCTCACTTACCACAATCCCTTCACCCCAGAGAAGACAGAAACCCAGCATTTGCTGAATCTAGCGGAAGGCCATCGTTTCTTTGTGTGAGCTAAGTTTTCAATTCCTATCTGTTTCAGTCGAGACTATTTGACCTTTAAGGAGTTCACTGTTGTTCACAGAGTGTGAAGCTGGGGAAACTCTGATTCGAGGAGGGGCTTGCTCTTCTCGTACTGGCTTCATTGCAGCTCAGGTACTGATCCTTCCAAATGGATGCCTGAGTGGAGGGGAGGGAAGAGCAAGTGCTTGCTAGCTAGGCCCAAACCTGGGAAAAGGCTTACCTGGGCTTGGTGCACTTTGGTGTGAATGGCTTGGAAATGCCCCTTGGGACGTGTGGATTCTCACGACCTCTTCCAAGGACATGAGCCTTTTGATCACCTCTGCCATCTCTTCTCTCTTAGACGCCAGGGATCTTGGACCCGTTCTTGGAGCAGAGAATCGAGGAACTTCCTCAAGTCCACGTTGGCACTCCGTATGTTTCTGCCAGTATCAGCGAGGTTCAATATGTCTCATGAGTGTCTTTCGAGCCTGGTATCCTCTACAGCTGTCTCCAGGCCAGTATTCTCCATTGTAGCAGGACATCTCTCATCAATGTGTTCGCATCTCTCCTCAATCCGTGCAGCCAGCTTTTCGGCCAGCTTCTCTTCGTGTCTCCCATAAAGCCGACTTCAACAGGACTGGGCAAGTCTGAAAGGACCTCGGAGCTTCACCAGTAAGCTGATGCCAGGCAGATCTTCCACTGTCTGCCCTTTCAGGTTCTGGAAACTGACCCGTGAACTCAGGTCTTTGGGCAGCAGCAGTATCTCGAACTTACACAGCTTCCCGGACCAAAGACCTAAGCCAAGCTCCACAGAGGGCGGCAGCCCCTCCATCACACTGATCCACCCACAGAACTCTGCCCGGTTACCTAGGATCCACCAGCCACAACAAGCCTCGCGGTACACACCAACATTCCACCTGGAATCCAACCGGTAACTGCCATCCCCAATGGCTGCTGCATCTTGTCAGTGTTGGGGGAGGGGCTGCATCCGACGAGAGGTTCCTAAGGTAAATGTGATTCTACCCACTAGCGTCCCATGGGCCTTTGTTCTTCCCTCTTTCCTTTTGTTCAGATCTCTATGCACAGTACCAACGGAGGGAAGTGTGTCCATTTTCAGTTGATGGTTTCACACGTCTTTAAACTTTCTAACGGTTCACAGAACACAGAGACCCACTTAAGGAAACTTATGTTTCTGTAATATCCGTACACTCGGAATACATACCCGTCGGTTGATTTCTGCTGAAACACCCGCACTCTCAGGATATGGATCCATTGGTTTCATGGGGGCTGAAATTCCTAGTAATGAAGCCAACCCCAGTGTGCACTTTACTGTCTGTCTCTTTTGCTCTTAGTACACTTTTGCAGAGCTACTTGTCTTTGTTATAGGCTTATGCCATTTCTTCTCTACGTAGGGTAGAATACGGCATTCATTCGTCCTGTTGGAAGACTTGCAAGTCTATATCACGGCCTAGGAATCCCTTTGACTCCAAATTGGCATTTGGGTTAGATCACGATATGCTCTTATGGATCAATATTGACGAATATAAATGCACGCCTCTGATTTCCGAATACAAGTGTGCTGAGTACATGCAAGCCGTCTTACTGGGTCGATGCGTGCTGAATGATCCTTGACATCCCCTTGAGTATTTTCTTTTGAATAATCGTGCTTCCCTTGGTATATGTCAGCCAACCGTACCCTTTTGGTGCTTGTGTGTTTGTTTGATTCTTTGTTGGTCTGCTTCTCGTTTGTTTGGCAAACACGTCAGGCCATGCATCTCTCCGTTCGCTTCAAACAGAGAGTCATATAAGCTGATTCACTTAAGATAGTGCTTCCAATCACCTAAGATTTCCTGCTTCCCTCTCCCATCTTTAGGGTTTGATGTCCTCCTTGCCTTCTTCCTCTTTCTTCTTTGCCACTCATGCTCTTCTTGCATTTCCAATAATGGTTTTCTTCTTTCCATTTCATCTTGCTGCTTTTCTATTCAGGGGAGAATTCTCAACCTTTCTTGTAGGATAAGTTTCGAACTGCTGAATTCTTTTAAGATTGGCCGGTCTGTGGAATTCTCTAGCTCTGCCGTTATTAGAAATGGCGGTCATGTGGCATAGGCTACCCTAGATGGCAGCATTTTGCCATTCAGGATATGGTCTATGTCGTGGCACTCCTCCCTGTCCTGCAATATTGCTGCCGAGATATCAGCTGAAACCCCTCTGGAGGTCCTCTTGTGACTATGTTGCTTTCCACCAGGCGCATTTTAAATCACTGGGATGCTCATGAACTTTGTTGATTTGAATCCTACAGCTGCTGGTAGGTCTATTGGGATTCCACCTCCTTTGGACGCTGTGTACTTCCTGAATTCGCATAGATGATTCTTTCTTGGCTTTCAGCAAGTTTCAGTCTGAGTTTCCTACAGGTAAAATTTCAGACATTTTTTTTTTCGCTTTATCTCTTGCTTTTCCATTTGGGACTCTTACGAATCCTAGTCTTTCATGTCTTTTCTTACCCCAGGATTCAACAGCACTGTTTTCATTGGTTTGCACTTGCTTTCCTATGTCTGCTCCTGACCGAGGGATTTCTGTTCCCTTGACTTCACAGTCATTCACCCGTCCCTCTGCATTATTTAGTCTGCTTAGGACTGAATTTTAGCCCTGATATTATCTCATCCACTGAGTTTTCTGACATTATTTGGCTCGTCTTTAGGCTTTCTCTTCCCCTTTTCTGGTATTCTGCGTTTTGGGATTCTGAGACACTGTTGTTATTCAGTGTTTCCCTCACCTCCGTTTTCAATACTTGCTCTGGATAGCGTTCTGCAGTCTAGTTGTTTGTAAGCTTATCTTATGGGCCTTCAATCTCTTTGGAACTGAATATGGTACTTCCTGTTTCTTTTACTGTACTTCTTCATCTGTACTGGTCAGGTAATATCAGGTTATCTAATGTAGACTTCTAGGGCTTTGTGAAGTGAATACATTAGACTCTTGGCTCTACGCAATACCATGGGATTTCTGTGAGGACAATTTCTCCTAGACATTGATGCCATGTCCTGTTCCTGTGTGTGTTGTCTGGTATATCTCCGATTGCTGGTGTTGCCTTTGTTGTGATGAACACCCCATACTATTTCGATTAGCATAACCTCATTTTGATTACGCTTATCTCACAAATCTGAAAGTGCACAGGACACTTCCTCTTGTGGAAATGAAGCTTCTAAAGGTTCTCAGCTCTGCATTCTGCTCTATGTCATTTTGGAGTGTTTCCAAATCTGCCAACTGAGAGTGCGCTTGTGCTTTGTAGTGCCACGGGAATGTCCCAATGAACCAGTTCTTCCCAGAGCTTCTCTGTCTACAGAAACACCAGTGGAAGCATATCTACGGATGTCACACATCAGGGCCTGCTGGAATGATCCCGCAGACCGACCTTGGTGTCCTCGGTGCCGTACCGTGCCGGTGCCATCCAAAATGTAGCATCTGAATTTGGGAGATAATGCTGAAGGAAATGCTTCCTCTTCTCACGCTGTGGACTTGCACCACTCTTCCTTGTCCTCTCATCCTTGTGGCACGGGTGCACGAAGGCAACCACAGAGCTGTTGCGCATCCTGTGCCTCAAACCAAACCGTAATCCCAGCCCAGGTTATGAATGTAGCAGATCCTAAGGCTTTTCATTCTGATTTCAAACCCAAGGCCCCCTGGATCCCTCAGACCAGATGCACGATATCTCTGATGAAGCCCCACTCGTCCTCTATTGGCAAAATGCCAAATTGGTCCCTGGTCCTGCAGATGCGTTGGGTGTGGCCATGGGACATATCGATAATCTCAACCGCGCGCGCCAGTGTGGTTGCTTTCTCATTGGGGTCTCACGTCTGTTTGCTCTCTTGATTGGACTCACCACATCCCACAAGGCACTCCAGATCCCTGAGACTCAGCGTGTGCCATCATCCGTAGCCCTATCCCTCACTGACCGCTGCCTCTGCTCCCTCAAATTTGGCAGCTCGGATCTTGGTCTCAGAATCAACTGTGGGGATATTTTGTGCTGGTTTCTTTGAGTTCTGTCAGCCAAGCATCTGCTGTGCACTCTTCTAACACTCAGCACATCACCTTCAATCCCATGTCTCCTGTTCGCTTGAGAGTGTGTGTCCAAGTTAAACAGAGTTTCACTTTTGCTGCTCCATCACCAGGGGTCAGACCCTGCACTGGTTTCCATTCCCTGCTTTGCCTTCCCCTGCTTCCAGGCGTTGTGAGGCCTCATCCTGTCTTTGGAAGTAACAGACCTCTTTTCGGCAAGTGTCCTGTGCCAAGGGCTGGGTGAGTGTGTGATCCCATTGCTGTGTACATGGGAGCGAGTGAGCGCAGGTTGCACTGCTTCTCTGCCAACTGGGCATCGATGAATCAACACTTTCCAGATACATTTCACAGAAATGTGATTTTTGTATAGCTCTTTGTTTCTCTACAGCCGTGGTGGGAGGGGTTGTCCGAAGACTCCAGTTTTGACATTGTGTTGATATCTCATTTGCAGTCATTAAAAAGTTTAATAGAATTGATTTACATGTTTTGGGAGTTATACGAAAATGAAGTTAGTTTTTGAAACATACTAAATCGACCTAGAAGCCAGACTTGTCAATTTCGGTACCATTTTGTCAGCTCTAAGGAAAACATAGACAGATAGAATGCAAACTAGCAGTCCAAACTGTTAAAGGGGTCATGTCCACTCTTTACTGTTGAAGCCTCCGAAACCAACAGGAACCATGAAATACCTATTGGAAACATGAAATAACCCCCAACGTTGGATTCACTTGTGCACGTGGTGCCCTTTACTCCCAATGACACCTACTGGCCTATGTTGGCATTTCAAGGGGTAACATCCCTCTCTAGGAAAATACAAGAAGAAACAAACCAAATATACACATTTAGGTTTGAATCCAAAAGCACCTAGAGGCATTATAGCTATGAGAACCCTGCTGCAGCTATGCTAGGCTATTGAGAACCAGGGGTTCTTCTATCAGTGATGAGAACGCTTAATCTTCCGATCATGTTGGGTAAAGCAATTGGACGCAACCAAGTCTGCACCCCCTTGATAGAGTGCCCCCGGGGGCTTAACTCAACTGAAAGACGGTCCACATAAGCAGTGTCTTTAATGTCATTGGCGACTTTTGTAGTTCAGTTCACTATCTGACTTCTAATATTTACCTACACTGTCTTGAAAAACTGAGGCCTAATACATATTCAAGTTCAGTCAAAGATTCCCCTCACTTACCACAATCCCTTCACCCCAGAGAAGACAGAAACCCAGCATTTGCTGAATCTAGCGGAAGGCCATCGTTTCTTTGTGTGAGCTAAGTTTTCAATTCCTATCTGTTTCAGTCGAGACTATTTGACCTTTAAGGAGTTCACTGTTGTTCACAGAGTGTGAAGCTGGGGAAACTCTGATTCGAGGAGGGGCTTGCTCTTCTCGTACTGGCTTCATTGCAGCTCAGGTACTGATCCTTCCAAATGGATGCCTGAGTGGAGGGGAGGGAAGAGCAAGTGCTTGCTAGCTAGGCCCAAACCTGGGAAAAGGCTTACCTGGGCTTGGTGCACTTTGGTGTGAATGGCTTGGAAATGCCCGTTGGGACGTGTGGATTCTCACGACCTCTTCCAAGGACATGAGCCTTTTGATCACCTCTGCCATCTCTTCTCTCTTAGACGCCAGGGATCTTGGACCCGTTCTTGGAGCAGAGAATCGAGGAACTTCCTCAAGTCCACGTTGGCACTCCGTATGTTTCTGCCAGTATCAGCGAGGTTCAATATGTCTCATGAGTGTCTTTCGAGCCTGGTATCCTCTACAGCTGTCTCCAGGCCAGTATTCTCCATTGTAGCAGGACATCTCTCATCAATGTGTTCGCATCTCTCCTCAATCCGTGCAGCCAGCTTTTCGGCCAGCTTCTCTTCGTGTCTCCCATAAAGCCGACTTCAACAGGACTGGGCAAGTCTGAAAGGACCTCGGAGCTTCACCAGTAAGCTGATGCCAGGCAGATCTTCCACTGTCTGCCCTTTCAGGTTCTGGAAACTGACCCGTGAACTCAGGTCTTTGGGCAGCAGCAGTATCTCGAACTTACACAGCTTCCCGGACCAAAGACCTAAGCCAAGCTCCACAGAGGGCGGCAGCCCCTCCATCACACTGATCCACCCACAGAACTCTGCCCGGTTACCTAGGATCCACCAGCCACAACAAGCCTCGCGGTACACACCAACATTCCACCTGGAATCCAACCGGTAACTGCCATCCCCAATGGCTGCTGCATCTTGTCAGTGTTGGGGGAGGGGCTGCATCCGACGAGAGGTTCCTAAGGTAAATGTGATTCTACCCACTAGCGTCCCATGGGCCTTTGTTCTTCCCTCTTTCCTTTTGTTCAGATCTCTATGCACAGTACCAACGGAGGGAAGTGTGTCCATTTTCAGTTGATGGTTTCACACGTCTTTAAACTTTCTAACGGTTCACAGAACACAGAGACCCACTTAAGGAAACTTATGTTTCTGTAATATCCGTACACTCGGAATACATACCCGTCGGTTGATTTCTGCTGAAACACCCGCACTCTCAGGATATGGATCCATTGGTTTCATGGGGGCTGAAATTCCTAGTAATGAAGCCAACCCCAGTGTGCACTTTACTGTCTGTCTCTTTTGCTCTTAGTACACTTTTGCAGAGCTACTTGTCTTTCTTATAGGCTTATGCCATTTCTTCTCTACGTAGGGTAGAATATGGCATTCATTCGTCCTGTTGGAAGACTTGCAAGTCTATATCACGGCCTAGGAATCCCTTTGACTCCAAATTGGCATTTGGGTTAGATCACGATATGCTCTTATGGATCAATATGGACGAATATAAATGCACGCCTCTGATTTCCGAATACAAGTGTGCTGAGTACATGCAAGCCGTCATACTGGGTCGATGCGTGCTGAATGATCCTTGACATCCCCTTGAGTATTTTCTTTTGAATAATCGTGCTTCCCTTGGTATATGTCAGCCAACCGTACCCTTTTGGTGCTTGTGTGTTTGTTTGATTCTTTGTTGGTCTGCTTCTCGTCTGTTTGGCAAACACGTCAGGCCATGCATCTCTCCGTTCGCTTCAAACAGAGAGTCATATAAGCTGATTCACTTAAGATAGTGCTTCCAATCACCTAAGATTTCCTGCTTCCCTCTCCCATCTTTAGGGTTTGATGTCCTCCTTGCCTTCTTCCTCTTTCTTCTTTGCCACTCATGCTCTTCTTGCATTTCCAATAATGGTTTTCTTCTTTCCATTTCATCTTGCTGCTTTTCTATTCAGGGGAGAATTCTCAACCTTTCTTGTAGGATAAGTTTCGAACTGCTGAATTCTTTTAAGATTGGCCGGTCTGTGGAATTCTCTAGCTCTGCCGTTATTAGAAATGGCGGTCATGTGGCATAGGCTACCCTAGATGGCAGCATTTTGCCATTCAGGATATGGTCTATGTCGTGGCACTCCTCCCTGTCCTGCAATATTGCTGCCGAGATATCAGCTGAAACCCCTCTGGAGGTCCTCTTGTGACTATGTTGCTTTCCTCCAGGCGCATTTTAAATCACTGGGATGCTCATGAACTTTGTTGATTTGAATCCTACAGCTGCTGGTAGGTCTATTGGGATTCCACCTCCTTTGGACGCTGTGTACTTCCTGAATTCGCATAGATGATTCTTTTTTGGCTTTCAGCAAGTTTCTGTCTGAGTTTCCTACAGGTAAAATTTCAGACATTTTTTTTTCGCTTTATCTCTTGCTTTTCCATTTGGGACTCTTACGAATCCTAGTCTTTCATGTCTTTTCTTACCCCAGGATTCAACAGCACTGTTTTCATTGGTTTGCACTTGCTTTCCTATGTCTGCTCCTGACCGAGGGATTTCTGTTCCCTTGACTTCACAGTCATTCACCCGTCCCTCTGCATTATTTAGTCTGCTTAGGACTGAATTTTAGCCCTGATATTATCTCATCCACTGAGTTTTCTGACATTATTTGGCTCGTCTTTAGGCTTTCTCTTCCCCTTTTCTGGTATTCTGCGTTTTGGGATTCTGAGACACTGTTGTTATTCAGTGTTTCCCTCACCTCCGTTTTCAATACTTGCTCTGGATAGCGTTCTGCAGTCTAGTTGTTTGTAAGCTTATCTTATGGGCCTTCAATCTCTTTGGAACTGAATATGGTACTTCCTGTTTCTTTTACTGTACTTCTTCATCTCTACTGGTCAGGTAATATCAGGTTATCTAATGTAGACTTCTAGGGCTTTGTGAAGTGAATACATTAGACTCTTGGCTCTACGCAATACCATGGGATTTCTGTGAGGACAATTTCTCCTAGACATTGATGCCATGTCCTGTTCCTGTGTGTGTTGTCTGGTATATCTCCGATTGCTGGTGTTGCCTTTGTTGTGATGAACACCCCATACTATTTCGATTAGCATAACCTCATTTTGATTACGCTTATCTCACAAATCTGAAAGTGCACAGGACACTTCCTCTTGTGGAAATGAAGCTTCTAAAGGTTCTCAGCTCTGCATTCTGCTCTATGTCATTTTGGAGTGTTTCCAAATCTGCCAACTGAGAGTGCGCTTGTGCTTTGTAGTGCCACGGGAATGTCCCAGTGAACCAGTTCTTCCCAGAGCTTCTCTGTCTACAGAAACACCAGTGGAAGCATATCTACGGATGTCACACATCAGGGCCTGCTGGAATGATCCCGCAGACCGACCTTGGTGTCCTCGGTGCCGTACCGTGCCGGTGCCATCCAAAATGTAGCATCTGAATTTGGGAGATAATGCTGAAGGAAATGCTTCCTCTTCTCACGCTGTGGACTTGCACCACTCTTCCTTGTCCTCTCATCCTTGTGGCACGGGTGCACGAAGGCAACCACAGAGCTGTTGCGCATCCTGTGCCTCAAACCAAACCGTAATCCCAGCCCAGGTTATGAATGTAGCAGATCCTAAGGCTTTTCATTCTGATTTCAAACCCAAGGCCCCCTGGATCCCTCAGACCAGATGCACGATATCTCTGATGAAGCCCCACTCGTCCTCTATTGGCAAAATGCCAAATTGGTCCCTGGTCCTGCAGATGCGTTGGGTGTGGCCATGGGACATATCGATAATCTCAACCGCGCGCGCCAGTGTGGTTGCTTTCTCATTGGGGTCTCACGTCTGTTTGCTCTCTTGATTGGACTCACCACATCCCACAAGGCACTCCAGATCCCTGAGACTCAGCGTGTGCCATCATCCGTAGCCCTATCCCTCACTGACCGCTGCCTCTGCTCCCTCAAATTTGGCAGCTCGGATCTTGGTCTCAGAATCAACTGTGGGGATATTTTGTGCTGGTTTCTTTGAGTTCTGTCAGCCAAGCATCTGCTGTGCACTCTTCTAACACTCAGCACATCACCTTCAATCCCATGTCTCCTGTTCGCTTGAGAGTGTGTGTCCAAGTTAAACAGAGTTTCACTTTTGCTGCTCCATCACCAGGGGTCAGACCCTGCACTGGTTTCCATTCCCTGCTTTGCCTTCCCCTGCTTCCAGGCGTTGTGAGGCCTCATCCTGTCTTTGGAAGTAACAGACCTCTTTTCGGCAAGTGTCCTGTGCCAAGGGCTGGGTGAGTGTGTGATCCCATTGCTGTGTACATGGGAGCAAGTGAGCGCAGGTTGCACTGCTTCTCTGCCAACTGGGCATCGATGAATCAACACTTTCCAGATACATTTCACAGAAATGTGATTTTTGTATAGCTCTTTGTTTCTCTACAGCCGTGGTGGGAGGGGTTGTCCGAAGACTCCAGTTTTGACATTGTGTTGATATCTCATTTGCAGTCATTAAAAAGTTTAATAGAATTGATTTACATGTTTTGGGAGTTATACGAAAATGAAGTTAGTTTTTGAAACATACTAAATCGACCTAGAAGCCAGACTTGTCAATTTCGGTACCATTTTGTCAGCTCTAAGGAAAACATAGACAGATAGAATGCAAACTAGCAGTCCAAACTGTTAAAGGGGTCATGTCCACTCTTTACTGTTGAAGCCTCCGAAACCAACAGGAACCATGAAATACCTATTGGAAACATGAAATAACCCCCAACGTTGGATTCACTTGTGCACGTGGTGCCCTTTACTCCCAATGACACCTACTGGCCTATGTTGGCATTTCAAGGGGTAACATCCCTCTCTAGGAAAATACAAGAAGAAACAAACCAAATATACACATTTAGGTTTGAATCCAAAAGCACCTAGAGGCATTATAGCTATGAGAACCCTGCTGCAGCTATGCTAGGCTATTGAGAACCAGGGGTTCTTCTATCAGTGATGAGAACGCTTAATCTTCCGATCATGTTGGGTAAAGCAATTGGACGCAACCAAGTCTGCACCCCCTTGATAGAGTGCCCCCGGGGGCTTAACTCAACTGAAAGACGGTCCACATAAGCAGTGTCTTTAATGTCATTGGCGACTTTTGTAGTTCAGTTCACTATCTGACTTCTAATATTTACCTACACTGTCTTGAAAAACTGAGGCCTAATACATATTCAAGTTCAGTCAAAGATTCCCCTCACTTACCACAATCCCTTCACCCCAGAGAAGACAGAAACCCAGCATTTGCTGAATCTAGCGGAAGGCCATCGTTTCTTTGTGTGAGCTAAGTTTTCAATTCCTATCTGTTTCAGTCGAGACTATTTGACCTTTAAGGAGTTCACTGTTGTTCACAGAGTGTGAAGCTGGGGAAACTCTGATTCGAGGAGGGGCTTGCTCTTCTCGTACTGGCTTCATTGCAGCTCAGGTACTGATCCTTCCAAATGGATGCCTGAGTGGAGGGGAGGGAAGAGCAAGTGCTTGCTAGCTAGGCCCAAACCTGGGAAAAGGCTTACCTGGGCTTGGTGCACTTTGGTGTGAATGGCTTGGAAATGCCCCTTGGGACGTGTGGATTCTCACGACCTCTTCCAAGGACATGAGCCTTTTGATCACCTCTGCCATCTCTTCTCTCTTAGACGCCAGGGATCTTGGACCCGTTCTTGGAGCAGAGAATCGAGGAACTTCCTCAAGTCCACGTTGGCACTCCGTATGTTTCTGCCAGTATCAGCGAGGTTCAATATGTCTCATGAGTGTCTTTCGAGCCTGGTATCCTCTACAGCTGTCTCCAGGCCAGTATTCTCCATTGTAGCAGGACATCTCTCATCAATGTGTTCGCATCTCTCCTCAATCCGTGCAGCCAGCTTTTCGGCCAGCTTCTCTTCGTGTCTCCCATAAAGCCGACTTCAACAGGACTGGGCAAGTCTGAAAGGACCTCGGAGCTTCACCAGTAAGCTGATGCCAGGCAGATCTTCCACTGTCTGCCCTTTCAGGTTCTGGAAACTGACCCGTGAACTCAGGTCTTTGGGCAGCAGCAGTATCTCGAACTTACACAGCTTCCCGGACCAAAGACCTAAGCCAAGCTCCACAGAGGGCGGCAGCCCCTCCATCACACTGATCCACCCACAGAACTCTGCCCGGTTACCTAGGATCCACCAGCCACAACAAGCCTCGCGGTACACACCAACATTCCACCTGGAATCCAACCGGTAACTGCCATCCCCAATGGCTGCTGCATCTTGTCAGTGTTGGGGGAGGGGCTGCATCCGACGAGAGGTTCCTAAGGTAAATGTGATTCTACCCACTAGCGTCCCATGGGCCTTTGTTCTTCCCTCTTTCCTTTTGTTCAGATCTCTATGCACAGTACCAACGGAGGGAAGTGTGTCCATTTTCAGTTGATGGTTTCACACGTCTTTAAACTTTCTAACGGTTCACAGAACACAGAGACCCACTTAAGGAAACTTATGTTTCTGTAATATCCGTACACTCGGAATACATACCCGTCGGTTGATTTCTGCTGAAACACCCGCACTCTCAGGATATGGATCCATTGGTTTCATGGGGGCTGAAATTCCTAGTAATGAAGCCAACCCCAGTGTGCACTTTACTGTCTGTCTCTTTTGCTCTTAGTACACTTTTGCAGAGCTACTTGTCTTTCTTATAGGCTTATGCCATTTCTTCTCTACGTAGGGTAGAATACGGCATTCATTCGTCCTGTTGGAAGACTTGCAAGTCTATATCACGGCCTAGGAATCCCTTTGACTCCAAATTGGCATTTGGGTTAGATCACGATATGCTCTTATGGATCAATATGGACGAATATAAATGCACGCCTCTGATTTCCGAATACAAGTGTGCTGAGTACATGCAAGCCGTCTTACTGGGTCGATGCGTGCTGAATGATCCTTGACATCCCCTTGAGTATTTTCTTTTGAATAATCGTGCTTCCCTTGGTATATGTCAGCCAACCGTACCCTTTTGGTGCTTGTGTGTTTGTTTGATTCTTTGTTGGTCTGCTTCTCGTCTGTTTGGCAAACACGTCAGGCCATGCATCTCTCCGTTCGCTTCAAACAGAGAGTCATATAAGCTGATTCACTTAAGATAGTGCTTCCAATCACCTAAGATTTCCTGCTTCCCTCTCCCATCTTTAGGGTTTGATGTCCTCCTTGCCTTCTTCCTCTTTCTTCTTTGCCACTCATGCTCTTCTTGCATTTCCAATAATGGTTTTCTTCTTTCCATTTCATCTTGCTGCTTTTCTATTCAGGGGAGAATTCTCAACCTTTCTTGTAGGATAAGTTTCGAACTGCTGAATTCTTTTAAGATTGGCCGGTCTGTGGAATTCTCTAGCTCTGCCGTTATTAGAAATGGCGGTCATGTGGCATAGGCTACCCTAGATGGCAGCATTTTGCCATTCAGGATATGGTCTATGTCGTGGCACTCCTCCCTGTCCTGCAATATTGCTGCCGAGATATCAGCTGAAACCCCTCTGGAGGTCCTCTTGTGACTATGTTGCTTTCCTCCAGGCGCATTTTAAATCACTGGGATGCTCATGAACTTTGTTGATTTGAATCCTACAGCTGCTGGTAGGTCTATTGGGATTCCACCTCCTTTGGACGCTGTGTACTTCCTGAATTCGCATAGATGATTCTTTCTTGGCTTTCAGCAAGTTTCTGTCTGAGTTTCCTACAGGTAAAATTTCAGACATTTTTTTTTCGCTTTATCTCTTGCTTTTCCATTTGGGACTCTTACGAATCCTAGTCTTTCATGTCTTTTCTTACCCCAGGATTCAACAGCACTGTTTTCATTGGTTTGCACTTGCTTTCCTATGTCTGCTCCTGACCGAGGGATTTCTGTTCCCTTGACTTCACAGTCATTCACCCGTCCCTCTGCATTATTTAGTCTGCTTAGGACTGAATTTTAGCCCTGATATTATCTCATCCACTGAGTTTTCTGACATTATTTGGCTCGTCTTTAGGCTTTCTCTTCCCCTTTTCTGGTATTCTGCGTTTTGGGATTCTGAGACACTGTTGTTATTCAGTGTTTCCCTCACCTCCGTTTTCAATACTTGCTCTGGATAGCGTTCTGCAGTCTAGTTGTTTGTAAGCTTATCTTATGGGCCTTCAATCTCTTTGGAACTGAATATGGTACTTCCTGTTTCTTTTACTGTACTTCTTCATCTCTACTGGTCAGGTAATATCAGGTTATCTAATGTAGACTTCTAGGGCTTTGTGAAGTGAATACATTAGACTCTTGGCTCTACGCAATACCATGGGATTTCTGTGAGGACAATTTCTCCTAGACATTGATGCCATGTCCTGTTCCTGTGTGTGTTGTCTGGTATATCTCCGATTGCTGGTGTTGCCTTTGTTGTGATGAACACCCCATACTATTTCGATTAGCATAACCTCATTTTGATTACGCTTATCTCACAAATCTGAAAGTGCACAGGACACTTCCTCTTGTGGAAATGAAGCTTCTAAAGGTTCTCAGCTCTGCATTCTGCTCTATGTCATTTTGGAGTGTTTCCAAATCTGCCAACTGAGAGTGCGCTTGTGCTTTGTAGTGCCACGGGAATGTCCCAGTGAACCAGTTCTTCCCAGAGCTTCTCTGTCTACAGAAACACCAGTGGAAGCATATCTACGGATGTCACACATCAGGGCCTGCTGGAATGATCCCGCAGACCGACCTTGGTGTCCTCGGTGCCGTACCGTGCCGGTGCCATCCAAAATGTAGCATCTGAATTTGGGAGATAATGCTGAAGGAAATGCTTCCTCTTCTCACGCTGTGGACTTGCACCACTCTTCCTTGTCCTCTCATCCTTGTGGCACGGGTGCACGAAGGCAACCACAGAGCTGTTGCGCATCCTGTGCCTCAAACCAAACCGTAATCCCAGCCCAGGTTATGAATGTAGCAGATCCTAAGGCTTTTCATTCTGATTTCAAACCCAAGGCCCCCTGGATCCCTCAGACCAGATGCACGATATCTCTGATGAAGCCCCACTCGTCCTCTATTGGCAAAATGCCAAATTGGTCCCTGGTCCTGCAGATGCGTTGGGTGTGGCCATGGGACATATCGATAATCTCAACCGCGCGCGCCAGTGTGGTTGCTTTCTCATTGGGGTCTCACGTCTGTTTGCTCTCTTGATTGGACTCACCACATCCCACAAGGCACTCCAGATCCCTGAGACTCAGCGTGTGCCATCATCCGTAGCCCTATCCCTCACTGACCGCTGCCTCTGCTCCCTCAAATTTGGCAGCTCGGATCTTGGTCTCAGAATCAACTGTGGGGATATTTTGTGCTGGTTTCTTTGAGTTCTGTCAGCCAAGCATCTGCTGTGCACTCTTCTAACACTCAGCACATCACCTTCAATCCCATGTCTCCTGTTCGCTTGAGAGTGTGTGTCCAAGTTAAACAGAGTTTCACTTTTGCTGCTCCATCACCAGGGGTCAGACCCTGCACTGGTTTCCATTCCCTGCTTTGCCTTCCCCTGCTTCCAGGCGTTGTGAGGCCTCATCCTGTCTTTGGAAGTAACAGACCTCTTTTCGGCAAGTGTCCTGTGCCAAGGGCTGGGTGAGTGTGTGATCCCATTGCTGTGTACATGGGAGCAAGTGAGCGCAGGTTGCACTGCTTCTCTGCCAACTGGGCATCGATGAATCAACACTTTCCAGATACATTTCACAGAAATGTGATTTTTGTATAGCTCTTTGTTTCTCTACAGCCGTGGTGGGAGGGGTTGTCCGAAGACTCCAGTTTTGACATTGTGTTGATATCTCATTTGCAGTCATTAAAAAGTTTAATAGAATTGATTTACATGTTTTGGGAGTTATACGAAAATGAAGTTAGTTTTTGAAACATACTAAATCGACCTAGAAGCCAGACTTGTCAATTTCGGTACCATTTTGTCAGCTCTAAGGAAAACATAGACAGATAGAATGCAAACTAGCAGTCCAAACTGTTAAAGGGGTCATGTCCACTCTTTACTGTTGAAGCCTCCGAAACCAACAGGAACCATGAAATACCTATTGGAAACATGAAATAACCCCCAACGTTGGATTCACTTGTGCACGTGGTGCCCTTTACTCCCAATGACACCTACTGGCCTATGTTGGCATTTCAAGGGGTAACATCCCTCTCTAGGAAAATACAAGAAGAAACAAACCAAATATACACATTTAGGTTTGAATCCAAAAGCACCTAGAGGCATTATAGCTATGAGAACCCTGCTGCAGCTATGCTAGGCTATTGAGAACCAGGGGTTCTTCTATCAGTGATGAGAACGCTTAATCTTCCGATCATGTTGGGTAAAGCAATTGGACGCAACCAAGTCTGCACCCCCTTGATAGAGTGCCCCCGGGGGCTTAACTCAACTGAAAGACGGTCCACATAAGCAGTGTCTTTAATGTCATTGGCGACTTTTGTAGTTCAGTTCACTATCTGACTTCTAATATTTACCTACACTGTCTTGAAAAACTGAGGCCTAATACATATTCAAGTTCAGTCAAAGATTCCCCTCACTTACCACAATCCCTTCACCCCAGAGAAGACAGAAACCCAGCATTTGCTGAATCTAGCGGAAGGCCATCGTTTCTTTGTGTGAGCTAAGTTTTCAATTCCTATCTGTTTCAGTCGAGACTATTTGACCTTTAAGGAGTTCACTGTTGTTCACAGAGTGTGAAGCTGGGGAAACTCTGATTCGAGGAGGGGCTTGCTCTTCTCGTACTGGCTTCATTGCAGCTCAGGTACTGATCCTTCCAAATGGATGCCTGAGTGGAGGGGAGGGAAGAGCAAGTGCTTGCTAGCTAGGCCCAAACCTGGGAAAAGGCTTACCTGGGCTTGGTGCACTTTGGTGTGAATGGCTTGGAAATGCCCCTTGGGACGTGTGGATTCTCACGACCTCTTCCAAGGACATGAGCCTTTTGATCACCTCTGCCATCTCTTCTCTCTTAGACGCCAGGGATCTTGGACCCGTTCTTGGAGCAGAGAATCGAGGAACTTCCTCAAGTCCACGTTGGCACTCCGTATGTTTCTGCCAGTATCAGCGAGGTTCAATATGTCTCATGAGTGTCTTTCGAGCCTGGTATCCTCTACAGCTGTCTCCAGGCCAGTATTCTCCATTGTAGCAGGACATCTCTCATCAATGTGTTCGCATCTCTCCTCAATCCGTGCAGCCAGCTTTTCGGCCAGCTTCTCTTCGTGTCTCCCATAAAGCCGACTTCAACAGGACTGGGCAAGTCTGAAAGGACCTCGGAGCTTCACCAGTAAGCTGATGCCAGGCAGATCTTCCACTGTCTGCCCTTTCAGGTTCTGGAAACTGACCCGTGAACTCAGGTCTTTGGGCAGCAGCAGTATCTCGAACTTACACAGCTTCCCGGACCAAAGACCTAAGCCAAGCTCCACAGAGGGCGGCAGCCCCTCCATCACACTGATCCACCCACAGAACTCTGCCCGGTTACCTAGGATCCACCAGCCACAACAAGCCTCGCGGTACACACCAACATTCCACCTGGAATCCAACCGGTAACTGCCATCCCCAATGGCTGCTGCATCTTGTCAGTGTTGGGGGAGGGGCTGCATCCGACGAGAGGTTCCTAAGGTAAATGTGATTCTACCCACTAGCGTCCCATGGGCCTTTGTTCTTCCCTCTTTCCTTTTGTTCAGATCTCTATGCACAGTACCAACGGAGGGAAGTGTGTCCATTTTCAGTTGATGGTTTCACACGTCTTTAAACTTTCTAACGGTTCACAGAACACAGAGACCCACTTAAGGAAACTTATGTTTCTGTAATATCCGTACACTCGGAATACATACCCGTCGGTTGATTTCTGCTGAAACACCCGCACTCTCAGGATATGGATCCATTGGTTTCATGGGGGCTGAAATTCCTAGTAATGAAGCCAACCCCAGTGTGCACTTTACTGTCTGTCTCTTTTGCTCTTAGTACACTTTTGCAGAGCTACTTGTCTTTCTTATAGGCTTATGCCATTTCTTCTCTACGTAGGGTAGAATACGGCATTCATTCGTCCTGTTGGAAGACTTGCAAGTCTATATCACGGCCTAGGAATCCCTTTGACTCCAAATTGGCATTTGGGTTAGATCACGATATGCTCTTATGGATCAATATGGACGAATATAAATGCACGCCTCTGATTTCCGAATACAAGTGTGCTGAGTACATGCAAGCCGTCTTACTGGGTCGATGCGTGCTGAATGATCCTTGACATCCCCTTGAGTATTTTCTTTTGAATAATCGTGCTTCCCTTGGTATATGTCAGCCAACCGTACCCTTTTGGTGCTTGTGTGTTTGTTTGATTCTTTGTTGGTCTGCTTCTCGTCTGTTTGGCAAACACGTCAGGCCATGCATCTCTCCGTTCGCTTCAAACAGAGAGTCATATAAGCTGATTCACTTAAGATAGTGCTTCCAATCACCTAAGATTTCCTGCTTCCCTCTCCCATCTTTAGGGTTTGATGTCCTCCTTGCCTTCTTCCTCTTTCTTCTTTGCCACTCATGCTCTTCTTGCATTTCCAATAATGGTTTTCTTCTTTCCATTTCATCTTGCTGCTTTTCTATTCAGGGGAGAATTCTCAACCTTTCTTGTAGGATAAGTTTCGAACTGCTGAATTCTTTTAAGATTGGCCGGTCTGTGGAATTCTCTAGCTCTGCCGTTATTAGAAATGGCGGTCATGTGGCATAGGCTACCCTAGATGGCAGCATTTTGCCATTCAGGATATGGTCTATGTCGTGGCACTCCTCCCTGTCCTGCAATATTGCTGCCGAGATATCAGCTGAAACCCCTCTGGAGGTCCTCTTGTGACTATGTTGCTTTCCACCAGGCGCA
Source organism: Vicugna pacos (assembly GCF_048564905.1). Lineage (NCBI taxonomy): Eukaryota > Metazoa > Chordata > Mammalia > Artiodactyla > Camelidae > Vicugna > Vicugna pacos. The sequence continues at coordinate 4,361,442 of NC_133021.1, read as the reverse complement.
TTTTAAATCACTGGGATGCTCATGAACTTTGTTGATTTGAATCCTACAGCTGCTGGTAGGTCTATTGGGATTCCACCTCCTTTGGACGCTGTGTACTTCCTGAATTCGCATAGATGATTCTTTCTTGGCTTTCAGCAAGTTTCTGTCTGAGTTTCCTACAGGTAAAATTTCAGACATTTTTTTTTTCGCTTTATCTCTTGCTTTTCCATTTGGGACTCTTACGAATCCTAGTCTTTCATGTCTTTTCTTACCCCAGGATTCAACAGCACTGTTTTCATTGGTTTGCACTTGCTTTCCTATGTCTGCTCCTGACCGAGGGATTTCTGTTCCCTTGACTTCACAGTCATTCACCCGTCCCTCTGCATTATTTAGTCTGCTTAGGACTGAATTTTAGCCCTGATATTATCTCATCCACTGAGTTTTCTGACATTATTTGGCTCGTCTTTAGGCTTTCTCTTCCCCTTTTCTGGTATTCTGCGTTTTGGGATTCTGAGACACTGTTGTTATTCAGTGTTTCCCTCACCTCCGTTTTCAATACTTGCTCTGGATAGCGTTCTGCAGTCTAGTTGTTTGTAAGCTTATCTTATGGGCCTTCAATCTCTTTGGAACTGAATATGGTACTTCCTGTTTCTTTTACTGTACTTCTTCATCTCTACTGGTCAGGTAATATCAGGTTATCTAATGTAGACTTCTAGGGCTTTGTGAAGTGAATACATTAGACTCTTGGCTCTACGCAATACCATGGGATTTCTGTGAGGACAATTTCTCCTAGACATTGATGCCATGTCCTGTTCCTGTGTGTGTTGTCTGGTATATCTCCGATTGCTGGTGTTGCCTTTGTTGTGATGAACACCCCATACTATTTCGATTAGCATAACCTCATTTTGATTACGCTTATCTCACAAATCTGAAAGTGCACAGGACACTTCCTCTTGTGGAAATGAAGCTTCTAAAGGTTCTCAGCTCTGCATTCTGCTCTATGTCATTTTGGAGTGTTTCCAAATCTGCCAACTGAGAGTGCGCTTGTGCTTTGTAGTGCCACGGGAATGTCCCAGTGAACCAGTTCTTCCCAGAGCTTCTCTGTCTACAGAAACACCAGTGGAAGCATATCTACGGATGTCACACATCAGGGCCTGCTGGAATGATCCCGCAGACCGACCTTGGTGTCCTCGGTGCCGTACCGTGCCGGTGCCATCCAAAATGTAGCATCTGAATTTGGGAGATAATGCTGAAGGAAATGCTTCCTCTTCTCACGCTGTGGACTTGCACCACTCTTCCTTGTCCTCTCATCCTTGTGGCACGGGTGCACGAAGGCAACCACAGAGCTGTTGCGCATCCTGTGCCTCAAACCAAACCGTAATCCCAGCCCAGGTTATGAATGTAGCAGATCCTAAGGCTTTTCATTCTGATTTCAAACCCAAGGCCCCCTGGATCCCTCAGACCAGATGCACGATATCTCTGATGAAGCCCCACTCGTCCTCTATTGGCAAAATGCCAAATTGGTCCCTGGTCCTGCAGATGCGTTGGGTGTGGCCATGGGACATATCGATAATCTCAACCGCGCGCGCCAGTGTGGTTGCTTTCTCATTGGGGTCTCACGTCTGTTTGCTCTCTTGATTGGACTCACCACATCCCACAAGGCACTCCAGATCCCTGAGACTCAGCGTGTGCCATCATCCGTAGCCCTATCCCTCACTGACCGCTGCCTCTGCTCCCTCAAATTTGGCAGCTCGGATCTTGGTCTCAGAATCAACTGTGGGGATATTTTGTGCTGGTTTCTTTGAGTTCTGTCAGCCAAGCATCTGCTGTGCACTCTTCTAACACTCAGCACATCACCTTCAATCCCATGTCTCCTGTTCGCTTGAGAGTGTGTGTCCAAGTTAAACAGAGTTTCACTTTTGCTGCTCCATCACCAGGGGTCAGACCCTGCACTGGTTTCCATTCCCTGCTTTGCCTTCCCCTGCTTCCAGGCGTTGTGAGGCCTCATCCTGTCTTTGGAAGTAACAGACCTCTTTTCGGCAAGTGTCCTGTGCCAAGGGCTGGGTGAGTGTGTGATCCCATTGCTGTGTACATGGGAGCGAGTGAGCGCAGGTTGCACTGCTTCTCTGCCAACTGGGCATCGATGAATCAACACTTTCCAGATACATTTCACAGAAATGTGATTTTTGTATAGCTCTTTGTTTCTCTACAGCCGTGGTGGGAGGGGTTGTCCGAAGACTCCAGTTTTGACATTGTGTTGATATCTCATTTGCAGTCATTAAAAAGTTTAATAGAATTGATTTACATGTTTTGGGAGTTATACGAAAATGAAGTTAGTTTTTGAAACATACTAAATCGACCTAGAAGCCAGACTTGTCAATTTCGGTACCATTTTGTCAGCTCTAAGGAAAACATAGACAGATAGAATGCAAACTAGCAGTCCAAACTGTTAAAGGGGTCATGTCCACTCTTTACTGTTGAAGCCTCCGAAACCAACAGGAACCATGAAATACCTATTGGAAACATGAAATAACCCCCAACGTTGGATTCACTTGTGCACGTGGTGCCCTTTACTCCCAATGACACCTACTGGCCTATGTTGGCATTTCAAGGGGTAACATCCCTCTCTAGGAAAATACAAGAAGAAACAAACCAAATATACACATTTAGGTTTGAATCCAAAAGCACCTAGAGGCATTATAGCTATGAGAACCCTGCTGCAGCTATGCTAGGCTATTGAGAACCAGGGGTTCTTCTATCAGTGATGAGAACGCTTAATCTTCCGATCATGTTGGGTAAAGCAATTGGACGCAACCAAGTCTGCACCCCCTTGATAGAGTGCCCCCGGGGGCTTAACTCAACTGAAAGACGGTCCACATAAGCAGTGTCTTTAATGTCATTGGCGACTTTTGTAGTTCAGTTCACTATCTGACTTCTAATATTTACCTACACTGTCTTGAAAAACTGAGGCCTAATACATATTCAAGTTCAGTCAAAGATTCCCCTCACTTACCACAATCCCTTCACCCCAGAGAAGACAGAAACCCAGCATTTGCTGAATCTAGCGGAAGGCCATCGTTTCTTTGTGTGAGCTAAGTTTTCAATTCCTATCTGTTTCAGTCGAGACTATTTGACCTTTAAGGAGTTCACTGTTGTTCACAGAGTGTGAAGCTGGGGAAACTCTGATTCGAGGAGGGGCTTGCTCTTCTCGTACTGGCTTCATTGCAGCTCAGGTACTGATCCTTCCAAATGGATGCCTGAGTGGAGGGGAGGGAAGAGCAAGTGCTTGCTAGCTAGGCCCAAACCTGGGAAAAGGCTTACCTGGGCTTGGTGCACTTTGGTGTGAATGGCTTGGAAATGCCCCTTGGGACGTGTGGATTCTCACGACCTCTTCCAAGGACATGAGCCTTTTGATCACCTCTGCCATCTCTTCTCTCTTAGACGCCAGGGATCTTGGACCCGTTCTTGGAGCAGAGAATCGAGGAACTTCCTCAAGTCCACGTTGGCACTCCGTATGTTTCTGCCAGTATCAGCGAGGTTCAATATGTCTCATGAGTGTCTTTCGAGCCTGGTATCCTCTACAGCTGTCTCCAGGCCAGTATTCTCCATTGTAGCAGGACATCTCTCATCAATGTGTTCGCATCTCTCCTCAATCCGTGCAGCCAGCTTTTCGGCCAGCTTCTCTTCGTGTCTCCCATAAAGCCGACTTCAACAGGACTGGGCAAGTCTGAAAGGACCTCGGAGCTTCACCAGTAAGCTGATGCCAGGCAGATCTTCCACTGTCTGCCCTTTCAGGTTCTGGAAACTGACCCGTGAACTCAGGTCTTTGGGCAGCAGCAGTATCTCGAACTTACACAGCTTCCCGGACCAAAGACCTAAGCCAAGCTCCACAGAGGGCGGCAGCCCCTCCATCACACTGATCCACCCACAGAACTCTGCCCGGTTACCTAGGATCCACCAGCCACAACAAGCCTCGCGGTACACACCAACATTCCACCTGGAATCCAACCGGTAACTGCCATCCCCAATGGCTGCTGCATCTTGTCAGTGTTGGGGGAGGGGCTGCATCCGACGAGAGGTTCCTAAGGTAAATGTGATTCTACCCACTAGCGTCCCATGGGCCTTTGTTCTTCCCTCTTTCCTTTTGTTCAGATCTCTATGCACAGTACCAACGGAGGGAAGTGTGTCCATTTTCAGTTGATGGTTTCACACGTCTTTAAACTTTCTAACGGTTCACAGAACACAGAGACCCACTTAAGGAAACTTATGTTTCTGTAATATCCGTACACTCGGAATACATACCCGTCGGTTGATTTCTGCTGAAACACCCGCACTCTCAGGATATGGATCCATTGGTTTCATGGGGGCTGAAATTCCTAGTAATGAAGCCAACCCCAGTGTGCACTTTACTGTCTGTCTCTTTTGCTCTTAGTACACTTTTGCAGAGCTACTTGTCTTTGTTATAGGCTTATGCCATTTCTTCTCTACGTAGGGTAGAATACGGCATTCATTCGTCCTGTTGGAAGACTTGCAAGTCTATATCACGGCCTAGGAATCCCTTTGACTCCAAATTGGCATTTGGGTTAGATCACGATATGCTCTTATGGATCAATATGGACGAATATAAATGCACGCCTCTGATTTCCGAATACAAGTGTGCTGAGTACATGCAAGCCGTCTTACTGGGTCGATGCGTGCTGAATGATCCTTGACATCCCCTTGAGTATTTTCTTTTGAATAATCGTGCTTCCCTTGGTATATGTCAGCCAACCGTACCCTTTTGGTGCTTGTGTGTTTGTTTGATTCTTTGTTGGTCTGCTTCTCGTTTGTTTGGCAAACACGTCAGGCCATGCATCTCTCCGTTCGCTTCAAACAGAGAGTCATATAAGCTGATTCACTTAAGATAGTGCTTCCAATCACCTAAGATTTCCTGCTTCCCTCTCCCATCTTTAGGGTTTGATGTCCTCCTTGCCTTCTTCCTCTTTCTTCTTTGCCACTCATGCTCTTCTTGCATTTCCAATAATGGTTTTCTTCTTTCCATTTCATCTTGCTGCTTTTCTATTCAGGGGAGAATTCTCAACCTTTCTTGTAGGATAAGTTTCGAACTGCTGAATTCTTTTAAGATTGGCCGGTCTGTGGAATTCTCTAGCTCTGCCGTTATTAGAAATGGCGGTCATGTGGCATAGGCTACCCTAGATGGCAGCATTTTGCCATTCAGGATATGGTCTATGTCGTGGCACTCCTCCCTGTCCTGCAATATTGCTGCCGAGATATCAGCTGAAACCCCTCTGGAGGTCCTCTTGTGACTATGTTGCTTTCCACCAGGCGCATTTTAAATCACTGGGATGCTCATGAACTTTGTTGATTTGAATCCTACAGCTGCTGGTAGGTCTATTGGGATTCCACCTCCTTTGGACGCTGTGTACTTCCTGAATTCGCATAGATGATTCTTTCTTGGCTTTCAGCAAGTTTCTGTCTGAGTTTCCTACAGGTAAAATTTCAGACATTTTTTTTTTCGCTTTATCTCTTGCTTTTCCATTTGGGACTCTTACGAATCCTAGTCTTTCATGTCTTTTCTTACCCCAGGATTCAACAGCACTGTTTTCATTGGTTTGCACTTGCTTTCCTATGTCTGCTCCTGACCGAGGGATTTCTGTTCCCTTGACTTCACAGTCATTCACCCGTCCCTCTGCATTATTTAGTCTGCTTAGGACTGAATTTTAGCCCTGATATTATCTCATCCACTGAGTTTTCTGACATTATTTGGCTCGTCTTTAGGCTTTCTCTTCCCCTTTTCTGGTATTCTGCGTTTTGGGATTCTGAGACACTGTTGTTATTCAGTGTTTCCCTCACCTCCGTTTTCAATACTTGCTCTGGATAGCGTTCTGCAGTCTAGTTGTTTGTAAGCTTATCTTATGGGCCTTCAATCTCTTTGGAACTGAATATGGTACTTCCTGTTTCTTTTACTGTACTTCTTCATCTCTACTGGTCAGGTAATATCAGGTTATCTAATGTAGACTTCTAGGGCTTTGTGAAGTGAATACATTAGACTCTTGGCTCTACGCAATACCATGGGATTTCTGTGAGGACAATTTCTCCTAGACATTGATGCCATGTCCTGTTCCTGTGTGTGTTGTCTGGTATATCTCCGATTGCTGGTGTTGCCTTTGTTGTGATGAACACCCCATACTATTTCGATTAGCATAACCTCATTTTGATTACGCTTATCTCACAAATCTGAAAGTGCACAGGACACTTCCTCTTGTGGAAATGAAGCTTCTAAAGGTTCTCAGCTCTGCATTCTGCTCTATGTCATTTTGGAGTGTTTCCAAATCTGCCAACTGAGAGTGCGCTTGTGCTTTGTAGTGCCACGGGAATGTCCCAATGAACCAGTTCTTCCCAGAGCTTCTCTGTCTACAGAAACACCAGTGGAAGCATATCTACGGATGTCACACATCAGGGCCTGCTGGAATGATCCCGCAGACCGACCTTGGTGTCCTCGGTGCCGTACCGTGCCGGTGCCATCCAAAATGTAGCATCTGAATTTGGGAGATAATGCTGAAGGAAATGCTTCCTCTTCTCACGCTGTGGACTTGCACCACTCTTCCTTGTCCTCTCATCCTTGTGGCACGGGTGCACGAAGGCAACCACAGAGCTGTTGCGCATCCTGTGCCTCAAACCAAACCGTAATCCCAGCCCAGGTTATGAATGTAGCAGATCCTAAGGCTTTTCATTCTGATTTCAAACCCAAGGCCCCCTGGATCCCTCAGACCAGATGCACGATATCTCTGATGAAGCCCCACTCGTCCTCTATTGGCAAAATGCCAAATTGGTCCCTGGTCCTGCAGATGCGTTGGGTGTGGCCATGGGACATATCGATAATCTCAACCGCGCGCGCCAGTGTGGTTGCTTTCTCATTGGGGTCTCACGTCTGTTTGCTCTCTTGATTGGACTCACCACATCCCACAAGGCACTCCAGATCCCTGAGACTCAGCGTGTGCCATCATCCGTAGCCCTATCCCTCACTGACCGCTGCCTCTGCTCCCTCAAATTTGGCAGCTCGGATCTTGGTCTCAGAATCAACTGTGGGGATATTTTGTGCTGGTTTCTTTGAGTTCTGTCAGCCAAGCATCTGCTGTGCACTCTTCTAACACTCAGCACATCACCTTCAATCCCATGTCTCCTGTTCGCTTGAGAGTGTGTGTCCAAGTTAAACAGAGTTTCACTTTTGCTGCTCCATCACCAGGGGTCAGACCCTGCACTGGTTTCCATTCCCTGCTTTGCCTTCCCCTGCTTCCAGGCGTTGTGAGGCCTCATCCTGTCTTTGGAAGTAACAGACCTCTTTTCGGCAAGTGTCCTGTGCCAAGGGCTGGGTGAGTGTGTGATCCCATTGCTGTGTACATGGGAGCGAGTGAGCGCAGGTTGCACTGCTTCTCTGCCAACTGGGCATCGATGAATCAACACTTTCCAGATACATTTCACAGAAATGTGATTTTTGTATAGCTCTTTGTTTCTCTACAGCCGTGGTGGGAGGGGTTGTCCGAAGACTCCAGTTTTGACATTGTGTTGATATCTCATTTGCAGTCATTAAAAAGTTTAATAGAATTGATTTACATGTTTTGGGAGTTATACGAAAATGAAGTTAGTTTTTGAAACATACTAAATCGACCTAGAAGCCAGACTTGTCAATTTCGGTACCATTTTGTCAGCTCTAAGGAAAACATAGACAGATAGAATGCAAACTAGCAGTCCAAACTGTTAAAGGGGTCATGTCCACTCTTTACTGTTGAAGCCTCCGAAACCAACAGGAACCATGAAATACCTATTGGAAACATGAAATAACCCCCAACGTTGGATTCACTTGTGCACGTGGTGCCCTTTACTCCCAATGACACCTACTGGCCTATGTTGGCATTTCAAGGGGTAACATCCCTCTCTAGGAAAATACAAGAAGAAACAAACCAAATATACACATTTAGGTTTGAATCCAAAAGCACCTAGAGGCATTATAGCTATGAGAACCCTGCTGCAGCTATGCTAGGCTATTGAGAACCAGGGGTTCTTCTATCAGTGATGAGAACGCTTAATCATCCGATCATGTTGGGTAAAGCAATTGGACGCAACCAAGTCTGCACCCCCTTGATAGAGTGCCCCCGGGGGCTTAACTCAACTGAAAGACGGTCCACATAAGCAGTGTCTTTAATGTCATTGGCGACTTTTGTAGTTCAGTTCACTATCTGACTTCTAATATTTACCTACACTGTCTTGAAAAACTGAGGCCTAATACATATTCAAGTTCAGTCAAAGATTCCCCTCACTTACCACAATCCCTTCACCCCAGAGAAGACAGAAACCCAGCATTTGCTGAATCTAGCGGAAGGCCATCGTTTCTTTGTGTGAGCTAAGTTTTCAATTCCTATCTGTTTCAGTCGAGACTATTTGACCTTTAAGGAGTTCACTGTTGTTCACAGAGTGTGAAGCTGGGGAAACTCTGATTCGAGGAGGGGCTTGCTCTTCTCGTACTGGCTTCATTGCAGCTCAGGTACTGATCCTTCCAAATGGATGCCTGAGTGGAGGGGAGGGAAGAGCAAGTGCTTGCTAGCTAGGCCCAAACCTGGGAAAAGGCTTACCTGGGCTTGGTGCACTTTGGTGTGAATGGCTTGGAAATGCCCGTTGGGACGTGTGGATTCTCACGACCTCTTCCAAGGACATGAGCCTTTTGATCACCTCTGCCATCTCTTCTCTCTTAGACGCCAGGGATCTTGGACCCGTTCTTGGAGCAGAGAATCGAGGAACTTCCTCAAGTCCACGTTGGCACTCCGTATGTTTCTGCCAGTATCAGCGAGGTTCAATATGTCTCATGAGTGTCTTTCGAGCCTGGTATCCTCTACAGCTGTCTCCAGGCCAGTATTCTCCATTGTAGCAGGACATCTCTCATCAATGTGTTCGCATCTCTCCTCAATCCGTGCAGCCAGCTTTTCGGCCAGCTTCTCTTCGTGTCTCCCATAAAGCCGACTTCAACAGGACTGGGCAAGTCTGAAAGGACCTCGGAGCTTCACCAGTAAGCTGATGCCAGGCAGATCTTCCACTGTCTGCCCTTTCAGGTTCTGGAAACTGACCCGTGAACTCAGGTCTTTGGGCAGCAGCAGTATCTCGAACTTACACAGCTTCCCGGACCAAAGACCTAAGCCAAGCTCCACAGAGGGCGGCAGCCCCTCCATCACACTGATCCACCCACAGAACTCTGCCCGGTTACCTAGGATCCACCAGCCACAACAAGCCTCGCGGTACACACCAACATTCCACCTGGAATCCAACCGGTAACTGCCATCCCCAATGGCTGCTGCATCTTGTCAGTGTTGGGGGAGGGGCTGCATCCGACGAGAGGTTCCTAAGGTAAATGTGATTCTACCCACTAGCGTCCCATGGGCCTTTGTTCTTCCCTCTTTCCTTTTGTTCAGATCTCTATGCACAGTACCAACGGAGGGAAGTGTGTCCATTTTCAGTTGATGGTTTCACACGTCTTTAAACTTTCTAACGGTTCACAGAACACAGAGACCCACTTAAGGAAACTTATGTTTCTGTAATATCCGTACACTCGGAATACATACCCGTCGGTTGATTTCTGCTGAAACACCCGCACTCTCAGGATATGGATCCATTGGTTTCATGGGGGCTGAAATTCCTAGTAATGAAGCCAACCCCAGTGTGCACTTTACTGTCTGTCTCTTTTGCTCTTAGTACACTTTTGCAGAGCTACTTGTCTTTCTTATAGGCTTATGCCATTTCTTCTCTACGTAGGGTAGAATACGGCATTCATTCGTCCTGTTGGAAGACTTGCAAGTCTATATCACGGCCTAGGAATCCCTTTGACTCCAAATTGGCATTTGGGTTAGATCACGATATGCTCTTATGGATCAATATTGACGAATATAAATGCACGCCTCTGATTTCCGAATACAAGTGTGCTGAGTACATGCAAGCCGTCTTACTGGGTCGATGCGTGCTGAATGATCCTTGACATCCCCTTGAGTATTTTCTTTTGAATAATCGTGCTTCCCTTGGTATATGTCAGCCAACCGTACCCTTTTGGTGCTTGTGTGTTTGTTTGATTCTTTGTTGGTCTGCTTCTCGTTTGTTTGGCAAACACGTCAGGCCATGCATCTCTCCGTTCGCTTCAAACAGAGAGTCATATAAGCTGATTCACTTAAGATAGTGCTTCCAATCACCTAAGATTTCCTGCTTCCCTCTCCCATCTTTAGGGTTTGATGTCCTCCTTGCCTTCTTCCTCTTTCTTCTTTGCCACTCATGCTCTTCTTGCATTTCCAATAATGGTTTTCTTCTTTCCATTTCATCTTGCTGCTTTTCTATTCAGGGGAGAATTCTCAACCTTTCTTGTAGGATAAGTTTCGAACTGCTGAATTCTTTTAAGATTGGCCGGTCTGTGGAATTCTCTAGCTCTGCCGTTATTAGAAATGGCGGTCATGTGGCATAGGCTACCCTAGATGGCAGCATTTTGCCATTCAGGATATGGTCTATGTCGTGGCACTCCTCCCTGTCCTGCAATATTGCTGCCGAGATATCAGCTGAAACCCCTCTGGAGGTCCTCTTGTGACTATGTTGCTTTCCACCAGGCGCATTTTAAATCACTGGGATGCTCATGAACTTTGTTGATTTGAATCCTACAGCTGCTGGTAGGTCTATTGGGATTCCACCTCCTTTGGACGCTGTGTACTTCCTGAATTCGCATAGATGATTCTTTCTTGGCTTTCAGCAAGTTTCAGTCTGAGTTTCCTACAGGTAAAATTTCAGACATTTTTTTTTTCGCTTTATCTCTTGCTTTTCCATTTGGGACTCTTACGAATCCTAGTCTTTCATGTCTTTTCTTACCCCAGGATTCAACAGCACTGTTTTCATTGGTTTGCACTTGCTTTCCTATGTCTGCTCCTGACCGAGGGATTTCTGTTCCCTTGACTTCACAGTCATTCACCCGTCCCTCTGCATTATTTAGTCTGCTTAGGACTGAATTTTAGCCCTGATATTATCTCATCCACTGAGTTTTCTGACATTATTTGGCTCGTCTTTAGGCTTTCTCTTCCCCTTTTCTGGTATTCTGCGTTTTGGGATTCTGAGACACTGTTGTTATTCAGTGTTTCCCTCACCTCCGTTTTCAATACTTGCTCTGGATAGCGTTCTGCAGTCTAGTTGTTTGTAAGCTTATCTTATGGGCCTTCAATCTCTTTGGAACTGAATATGGTACTTCCTGTTTCTTTTACTGTACTTCTTCATCTCTACTGGTCAGGTAATATCAGGTTATCTAATGTAGACTTCTAGGGCTTTGTGAAGTGAATACATTAGACTCTTGGCTCTACGCAATACCATGGGATTTCTGTGAGGACAATTTCTCCTAGACATTGATGCCATGTCCTGTTCCTGTGTGTGTTGTCTGGTATATCTCCGATTGCTGGTGTTGCCTTTGTTGTGATGAACACCCCATACTATTTCGATTAGCATAACCTCATTTTGATTACGCTTATCTCACAAATCTGAAAGTGCACAGGACACTTCCTCTTGTGGAAATGAAGCTTCTAAAGGTTCTCAGCTCTGCATTCTGCTCTATGTCATTTTGGAGTGTTTCCAAATCTGCCAACTGAGAGTGCGCTTGTGCTTTGTAGTGCCACGGGAATGTCCCAATGAACCAGTTCTTCCCAGAGCTTCTCTGTCTACAGAAACACCAGTGGAAGCATATCTACGGATGTCACACATCAGGGCCTGCTGGAATGATCCCGCAGACCGACCTTGGTGTCCTCGGTGCCGTACCGTGCCGGTGCCATCCAAAATGTAGCATCTGAATTTGGGAGATAATGCTGAAGGAAATGCTTCCTCTTCTCACGCTGTGGACTTGCACCACTCTTCCTTGTCCTCTCATCCTTGTGGCACGGGTGCACGAAGGCAACCACAGAGCTGTTGCGCATCCTGTGCCTCAAACCAAACCGTAATCCCAGCCCAGGTTATGAATGTAGCAGATCCTAAGGCTTTTCATTCTGATTTCAAACCCAAGGCCCCCTGGATCCCTCAGACCAGATGCACGATATCTCTGATGAAGCCCCACTCGTCCTCTATTGGCAAAATGCCAAATTGGTCCCTGGTCCTGCAGATGCGTTGGGTGTGGCCATGGGACATATCGATAATCTCAACCGCGCGCGCCAGTGTGGTTGCTTTCTCATTGGGGTCTCACGTCTGTTTGCTCTCTTGATTGGACTCACCACATCCCACAAGGCACTCCAGATCCCTGAGACTCAGCGTGTGCCATCATCCGTAGCCCTATCCCTCACTGACCGCTGCCTCTGCTCCCTCAAATTTGGCAGCTCGGATCTTGGTCTCAGAATCAACTGTGGGGATATTTTGTGCTGGTTTCTTTGAGTTCTGTCAGCCAAGCATCTGCTGTGCACTCTTCTAACACTCAGCACATCACCTTCAATCCCATGTCTCCTGTTCGCTTGAGAGTGTGTGTCCAAGTTAAACAGAGTTTCACTTTTGCTGCTCCATCACCAGGGGTCAGACCCTGCACTGGTTTCCATTCCCTGCTTTGCCTTCCCCTGCTTCCAGGCGTTGTGAGGCCTCATCCTGTCTTTGGAAGTAACAGACCTCTTTTCGGCAAGTGTCCTGTGCCAAGGGCTGGGTGAGTGTGTGATCCCATTGCTGTGTACATGGGAGCGAGTGAGCGCAGGTTGCACTGCTTCTCTGCCAACTGGGCATCGATGAATCAACACTTTCCAGATACATTTCACAGAAATGTGATTTTTGTATAGCTCTTTGTTTCTCTACAGCCGTGGTGGGAGGGGTTGTCCGAAGACTCCAGTTTTGACATTGTGTTGATATCTCATTTGCAGTCATTAAAAAGTTTAATAGAATTGATTTACATGTTTTGGGAGTTATACGAAAATGAAGTTAGTTTTTGAAACATACTAAATCGACCTAGAAGCCAGACTTGTCAATTTCGGTACCATTTTGTCAGCTCTAAGGAAAACATAGACAGATAGAATGCAAACTAGCAGTCCAAACTGTTAAAGGGGTCATGTCCACTCTTTACTGTTGAAGCCTCCGAAACCAACAGGAACCATGAAATACCTATTGGAAACATGAAATAACCCCCAACGTTGGATTCACTTGTGCACGTGGTGCCCTTTACTCCCAATGACACCTACTGGCCTATGTTGGCATTTCAAGGGGTAACATCCCTCTCTAGGAAAATACAAGAAGAAACAAACCAAATATACACATTTAGGTTTGAATCCAAAAGCACCTAGAGGCATTATAGCTATGAGAACCCTGCTGCAGCTATGCTAGGCTATTGAGAACCAGGGGTTCTTCTATCAGTGATGAGAACGCTTAATCATCCGATCATGTTGGGTAAAGCAATTGGACGCAACCAAGTCTGCACCCCCTTGATAGAGTGCCCCCGGGGGCTTAACTCAACTGAAAGACGGTCCACATAAGCAGTGTCTTTAATGTCATTGGCGACTTTTGTAGTTCAGTTCACTATCTGACTTCTAATATTTACCTACACTGTCTTGAAAAACTGAGGCCTAATACATATTCAAGTTCAGTCAAAGATTCCCCTCACTTACCACAATCCCTTCACCCCAGAGAAGACAGAAACCCAGCATTTGCTGAATCTAGCGGAAGGCCATCGTTTCTTTGTGTGAGCTAAGTTTTCAATTCCTATCTGTTTCAGTCGAGACTATTTGACCTTTAAGGAGTTCACTGTTGTTCACAGAGTGTGAAGCTGGGGAAACTCTGATTCGAGGAGGGGCTTGCTCTTCTCGTACTGGCTTCATTGCAGCTCAGGTACTGATCCTTCCAAATGGATGCCTGAGTGGAGGGGAGGGAAGAGCAAGTGCTTGCTAGCTAGGCCCAAACCTGGGAAAAGGCTTACCTGGGCTTGGTGCACTTTGGTGTGAATGGCTTGGAAATGCCCCTTGGGACGTGTGGATTCTCACGACCTCTTCCAAGGACATGAGCCTTTTGATCACCTCTGCCATCTCTTCTCTCTTAGACGCCAGGGATCTTGGACCCGTTCTTGGAGCAGAGAATCGAGGAACTTCCTCAAGTCCACGTTGGCACTCCGTATGTTTCTGCCAGTATCAGCGAGGTTCAATATGTCTCATGAGTGTCTTTCGAGCCTGGTATCCTCTACAGCTGTCTCCAGGCCAGTATTCTCCATTGTAGCAGGACATCTCTCATCAATGTGTTCGCATCTCTCCTCAATCCGTGCAGCCAGCTTTTCGGCCAGCTTCTCTTCGTGTCTCCCATAAAGCCGACTTCAACAGGACTGGGCAAGTCTGAAAGGACCTCGGAGCTTCACCAGTAAGCTGATGCCAGGCAGATCTTCCACTGTCTGCCCTTTCAGGTTCTGGAAACTGACCCGTGAACTCAGGTCTTTGGGCAGCAGCAGTATCTCGAACTTACACAGCTTCCCGGACCAAAGACCTAAGCCAAGCTCCACAGAGGGCGGCAGCCCCTCCATCACACTGATCCACCCACAGAACTCTGCCCGGTTACCTAGGATCCACCAGCCACAACAAGCCTCGCGGTACACACCAACATTCCACCTGGAATCCAACCGGTAACTGCCATCCCCAATGGCTGCTGCATCTTGTCAGTGTTGGGGGAGGGGCTGCATCCGACGAGAGGTTCCTAAGGTAAATGTGATTCTACCCACTAGCGTCCCATGGGCCTTTGTTCTTCCCTCTTTCCTTTTGTTCAGATCTCTATGCACAGTACCAACGGAGGGAAGTGTGTCCATTTTCAGTTGATGGTTTCACACGTCTTTAAACTTTCTAACGGTTCACAGAACACAGAGACCCACTTAAGGAAACTTATGTTTCTGTAATATCCGTACACTCGGAATACATACCCGTCGGTTGATTTCTGCTGAAACACCCGCACTCTCAGGATATGGATCCATTGGTTTCATGGGGGCTGAAATTCCTAGTAATGAAGCCAACCCCAGTGTGCACTTTACTGTCTGTCTCTTTTGCTCTTAGTACACTTTTGCAGAGCTACTTGTCTTTCTTATAGGCTTATGCCATTTCTTCTCTACGTAGGGTAGAATATGGCATTCATTCGTCCTGTTGGAAGACTTGCAAGTCTATATCACGGCCTAGGAATCCCTTTGACTCCAAATTGGCATTTGGGTTAGATCACGATATGCTCTTATGGATCAATATGGACGAATATAAATGCACGCCTCTGATTTCCGAATACAAGTGTGCTGAGTACATGCAAGCCGTCATACTGGGTCGATGCGTGCTGAATGATCCTTGACATCCCCTTGAGTATTTTCTTTTGAATAATCGTGCTTCCCTTGGTATATGTCAGCCAACCGTACCCTTTTGGTGCTTGTGTGTTTGTTTGATTCTTTGTTGGTCTGCTTCTCGTCTGTTTGGCAAACACGTCAGGCCATGCATCTCTCCGTTCGCTTCAAACAGAGAGTCATATAAGCTGATTCACTTAAGATAGTGCTTCCAATCACCTAAGATTTCCTGCTTCCCTCTCCCATCTTTAGGGTTTGATGTCCTCCTTGCCTTCTTCCTCTTTCTTCTTTGCCACTCATGCTCTTCTTGCATTTCCAATAATGGTTTTCTTCTTTCCATTTCATCTTGCTGCTTTTCTATTCAGGGGAGAATTCTCAACCTTTCTTGTAGGATAAGTTTCGAACTGCTGAATTCTTTTAAGATTGGCCGGTCTGTGGAATTCTCTAGCTCTGCCGTTATTAGAAATGGCGGTCATGTGGCATAGGCTACCCTAGATGGCAGCATTTTGCCATTCAGGATATGGTCTATGTCGTGGCACTCCTCCCTGTCCTGCAATATTGCTGCCGAGATATCAGCTGAAACCCCTCTGGAGGTCCTCTTGTGACTATGTTGCTTTCCTCCAGGCGCATTTTAAATCACTGGGATGCTCATGAACTTTGTTGATTTGAATCCTACAGCTGCTGGTAGGTCTATTGGGATTCCACCTCCTTTGGACGCTGTGTACTTCCTGAATTCGCATAGATGATTCTTTCTTGGCTTTCAGCAAGTTTCTGTCTGAGTTTCCTACAGGTAAAATTTCAGACATTTTTTTTTCGCTTTATCTCTTGCTTTTCCATTTGGGACTCTTACGAATCCTAGTCTTTCATGTCTTTTCTTACCCCAGGATTCAACAGCACTGTTTTCATTGGTTTGCACTTGCTTTCCTATGTCTGCTCCTGACCGAGGGATTTCTGTTCCCTTGACTTCACAGTCATTCACCCGTCCCTCTGCATTATTTAGTCTGCTTAGGACTGAATTTTAGCCCTGATATTATCTCATCCACTGAGTTTTCTGACATTATTTGGCTCGTCTTTAGGCTTTCTCTTCCCCTTTTCTGGTATTCTGCGTTTTGGGATTCTGAGACACTGTTGTTATTCAGTGTTTCCCTCACCTCCGTTTTCAATACTTGCTCTGGATAGCGTTCTGCAGTCTAGTTGTTTGTAAGCTTATCTTATGGGCCTTCAATCTCTTTGGAACTGAATATGGTACTTCCTGTTTCTTTTACTGTACTTCTTCATCTCTACTGGTCAGGTAATATCAGGTTATCTAATGTAGACTTCTAGGGCTTTGTGAAGTGAATACATTAGACTCTTGGCTCTACGCAATACCATGGGATTTCTGTGAGGACAATTTCTCCTAGACATTGATGCCATGTCCTGTTCCTGTGTGTGTTGTCTGGTATATCTCCGATTGCTGGTGTTGCCTTTGTTGTGATGAACACCCCATACTATTTCGATTAGCATAACCTCATTTTGATTACGCTTATCTCACAAATCTGAAAGTGCACAGGACACTTCCTCTTGTGGAAATGAAGCTTCTAAAGGTTCTCAGCTCTGCATTCTGCTCTATGTCATTTTGGAGTGTTTCCAAATCTGCCAACTGAGAGTGCGCTTGTGCTTTGTAGTGCCACGGGAATGTCCCAATGAACCAGTTCTTCCCAGAGCTTCTCTGTCTACAGAAACACCAGTGGAAGCATATCTACGGATGTCACACATCAGGGCCTGCTGGAATGATCCCGCAGACCGACCTTGGTGTCCTCGGTGCCGTACCGTGCCGGTGCCATCCAAAATGTAGCATCTGAATTTGGGAGATAATGCTGAAGGAAATGCTTCCTCTTCTCACGCTGTGGACTTGCACCACTCTTCCTTGTCCTCTCATCCTTGTGGCACGGGTGCACGAAGGCAACCACAGAGCTGTTGCGCATCCTGTGCCTCAAACCAAACCGTAATCCCAGCCCAGGTTATGAATGTAGCAGATCCTAAGGCTTTTCATTCTGATTTCAAACCCAAGGCCCCCTGGATCCCTCAGACCAGATGCACGATATCTCTGATGAAGCCCCACTCGTCCTCTATTGGCAAAATGCCAAATTGGTCCCTGGTCCTGCAGATGCGTTGGGTGTGGCCATGGGACATATCGATAATCTCAACCGCGCGCGCCAGTGTGGTTGCTTTCTCATTGGGGTCTCACGTCTGTTTGCTCTCTTGATTGGACTCACCACATCCCACAAGGCACTCCAGATCCCTGAGACTCAGCGTGTGCCATCATCCGTAGCCCTATCCCTCACTGACCGCTGCCTCTGCTCCCTCAAATTTGGCAGCTCGGATCTTGGTCTCAGAATCAACTGTGGGGATATTTTGTGCTGGTTTCTTTGAGTTCTGTCAGCCAAGCATCTGCTGTGCACTCTTCTAACACTCAGCACATCACCTTCAATCCCATGTCTCCTGTTCGCTTGAGAGTGTGTGTCCAAGTTAAACAGAGTTTCACTTTTGCTGCTCCATCACCAGGGGTCAGACCCTGCACTGGTTTCCATTCCCTGCTTTGCCTTCCCCTGCTTCCAGGCGTTGTGAGGCCTCATCCTGTCTTTGGAAGTAACAGACCTCTTTTCGGCAAGTGTCCTGTGCCAAGGGCTGGGTGAGTGTGTGATCCCATTGCTGTGTACATGGGAGCGAGTGAGCGCAGGTTGCACTGCTTCTCTGCCAACTGGGCATCGATGAATCAACACTTTCCAGATACATTTCACAGAAATGTGATTTTTGTATAGCTCTTTGTTTCTCTACAGCCGTGGTGGGAGGGGTTGTCCGAAGACTCCAGTTTTGACATTGTGTTGATATCTCATTTGCAGTCATTAAAAAGTTTAATAGAATTGATTTACATGTTTTGGGAGTTATACGAAAATGAAGTTAGTTTTTGAAACATACTAAATCGACCTAGAAGCCAGACTTGTCAATTTCGGTACCATTTTGTCAGCTCTAAGGAAAACATAGACAGATAGAATGCAAACTAGCAGTCCAAACTGTTAAAGGGGTCATGTCCACTCTTTACTGTTGAAGCCTCCGAAACCAACAGGAACCATGAAATACCTATTGGAAACATGAAATAACCCCCAACGTTGGATTCACTTGTGCACGTGGTGCCCTTTCCTCCCAATGACACCTACTGGCCTATGTTGGCATTTCAAGGGGTAACATCCCTCTCTAGGAAAATACAAGAAGAAACAAACCAAATATACACATTTAGGTTTGAATCCAAAAGCACCTAGAGGCATTATAGCTATGAGAACCCTGCTGCAGCTATGCTAGGCTATTGAGAACCAGGGGTTCTTCTATCAGTGATGAGAACGCTTAATCATCCGATCATGTTGGGTAAAGCAATTGGACGCAACCAAGTCTGCACCCCCTTGATAGAGTGCCCCCGGGGGCTTAACTCAACTGAAAGACGGTCCACATAAGCAGTGTCTTTAATGTCATTGGCGACTTTTGTAGTTCAGTTCACTATCTGACTTCTAATATTTACCTACACTGTCTTGAAAAACTGAGGCCTAATACATATTCAAGTTCAGTCAAAGATTCCCCTCACTTACCACAATCCCTTCACCCCAGAGAAGACAGAAACCCAGCATTTGCTGAATCTAGCGGAAGGCCATCGTTTCTTTGTGTGAGCTAAGTTTTCAATTCCTATCTGTTTCAGTCGAGACTATTTGACCTTTAAGGAGTTCACTGTTGTTCACAGAGTGTGAAGCTGGAGGAACTCTGATTCGAGGAGGGGCTTGCTCTTCTCGTACTGGCTTCATTGCAGCTCAGGTACTGATCCTTCCAAATGGATGCCTGAGTGGAGGGGAGGGAAGAGCAAGTGCTTGCTAGCTAGGCCCAAACCTGGGAAAAGGCTTACCTGGGCTTGGTGCACTTTGGTGTGAATGGCTTGGAAATGCCCCTTGGGACGTGTGGATTCTCACGACCTCTTCCAAGGACATGAGCCTTTTGATCACCTCTGCCATCTCTTCTCTCTTAGACGCCAGGGATCTTGGACCCGTTCTTGGAGCAGAGAATCGAGGAGCTTCCTCAAGTCCACGTTGGCACTCCGTATGTTTCTGCCAGTATCAGCGAGGTTCAATATGTCTCATGAGTGTCTTTCGAGCCTGGTATCCTCTACAGCTGTCTCCAGGCCAGTATTCTCCATTGTAGCAGGACATCTCTCATCAATGTGTTCGCATCTCTCCTCAATCCGTGCAGCCAGCTTTTCGGCCAGCTTCTCTTCGTGTCTCCCATAAAGCCGACTTCAACAGGACTGGGCAAGTCTGAAAGGACCTCGGAGCTTCACCAGTAAGCTGATGCCAGGCAGATCTTCCACTGTCTGCCCTTTCAGGTTCTGGAAACTGACCCGTGAACTCAGGTCTTTGGGCAGCAGCAGTATCTCGAACTTACACAGCTTCCCGGACCAAAGACCTAAGCCAAGCTCCACAGAGGGCGGCAGCCCCTCCATCACACTGATCCACCCACAGAACTCTGCCCGGTTACCTAGGATCCACCAACCACAACAAGCCTCGCGGTACACACCAACATTCCACCTGGAATCCAACCGGTAACTGCCATCCCCAATGGCTGCTGCATCTTGTCAGTGTTGGGGGAGGGGCTGCATCCGACGAGAGGTTCCTAAGGTAAATGTGATTCTACCCACTAGCGTCCCATGGGCCTTTGTTCTTCCCTCTTTCCTTTTGTTCAGATCTCTATGCACAGTACCAACGGAGGGAAGTGTGTCCATTTTCAGTTGATGGTTTCACACGTCTTTAAACTTTCTAACGGTTCACAGAACACAGAGACCCACTTAAGGAAACTTATGTTTCTGTAATATCCGTACACTCGGAATACATACCCGTCGGTTGATTTCTGCTGAAACACCCGCACTCTCAGGATATGGATTCATTGGTTTCATGGGGGCTGAAATTCCTAGTAATGAAGCCAACCCCAGTGTGCACTTTACTGTCTGTCTCTTTTGCTCTTAGTACACTTTTGCAGAGCTACTTGTCTTTGTTATAGGCTTATGCCATTTCTTCTCTACGTAGGGTAGAATACGGCATTCATTCGTCCTGTTGGAAGACTTGCAAGTCTATATCACGGCCTAGGAATCCCTTTGACTCCAAATTGGCCTTTGGGTTAGGTCACGATATGCTCTTATGGATCAATATGGACGAATATAAATGCACGCCTCTGATTTCCGAATACAAGTGTGCTGAGTACATGCAAGCCGTCATACTGGGTCGATGCGTGCTGAATGATCCTTGACATCCCCTTGAGTATTTTCTTTTGAATAATCGTGCTTCCCTTGGTATATGTCAGCCAACCGTACCCTTTTGGTGCTTGTGTGTTTGTTTGATTCTTTGTTGGTCTGCTTCTCGTCTGTTTGGCAAACACGTCAGGCCATGCATCTCTCCGTTCGCTTCAAACAGAGAGTCATATAATCTGATTCACTTAAGATAGTGCTTCCAATCACCTAAGATTTCCTGCTTCCCTCTCCCATCTTTAGGGTTTTGATGTCCTCCTTGCCTTCTTCCTCTTTTTTCTTTGCCACTCATGCTCTTCTTGCATTTCCAATAATGGTTTTCTTCTTTCCATTTCATCTTGCTGCTTTTCTATTCAGGGGAGAATTCTCAACCTTTCTTGTAGGATAAGTTTCGAACTGCTGAATTCTTTTAAGATTGGCCGGTCTGTGGAATTCTCTAGCTCTGCCGTTATTAGAAATGGCGGTCATGTGGCATAGGCTACCCTAGATGGCAGCATTTTGCCATTCAGGATATGGTCTATGTCGTGGCACTCCTCCCTGTCCTGCAATATTGCTGCCGAGATATCAGCTGAAACCCCTCTGGAGGTCCTCTTGTGACTATGTTGCTTTCCACCAGGCGCATTTTAAATCACTGGGATGCTCATGAACTTTGTTGATTTGAATCCTACAGCTGCTGGTAGGTCTATTGGGATTCCACCTCCTTTGGACGCTGTGTACTTCCTGAATTCGCATAGATGATTCTTTCTTGGCTTTCAGCAAGTTTCTGTCTGAGTTTCCTACAGGTAAAATTTCAGACTTTTTTTTTCGCTTTATCTCTTGCTTTTCCATTTGGGACTCTTACGAATCCTAGTCTTTCATGTCTTTTCTTACCCCAGGATTCAACAGCACTGTTTTCATTGGTTTGCACTTGCTTTCCTATGTCTGCTCCTGACCGAGGGATTTCTGTTCCCTTGACTTCACAGTCATTCACCCGTCCCTCTGCATTATTTAGTCTGCTTAGGACTGAATTTTAGCCCTGATATTATCTCATCCACTGAGTTTTCTGACATTATTTGGCTCGTCTTTAGGCTTTCTCTTCCCCTTTTCTGGTATTCTGCGTTTTGGGATTCTGAGACACTGTTGTTATTCAGTGTTTCCCTCACCTCCGTTTTCAATACTTGCTCTGGATAGCGTTCTGCAGTCTAGTTGTTTGTAAGCTTATCTTATGGGCCTTCAATCTCTTTGGAACTGAATATGGTACTTCCTGTTTCTTTTACTGTACTTCTTCATCTCTACTGGTCAGGTAATATCAGGTTATCTAATGTAGACTTCTAGGGCTTTGTGAAGTGAATACATTAGACTCTTGGCTCTACGCAATACCATGGGATTTCTGTGAGGACAATTTCTCCTAGACATTGATGCCATGTCCTGTTCCTGTGTGTGTTGTCTGGTATATCTCCGATTGCTGGTGTTGCCTTTGTTGTGATGAACACCCCATACTATTTCGATTAGCATAACCTCATTTTGATTACGCTTATCTCACAAATCTGAAAGTGCACAGGACACTTCCTCTTGTGGAAATGAAGCTTCTAAAGGTTCTCAGCTCTGCATTCTGCTCTATGTCATTTTGGAGTGTTTCCAAATCTGCCAACTGAGAGTGCGCTTGTGCTTTGTAGTGCCACGGGAATGTCCCAATGAACCAGTTCTTCCCAGAGCTTCTCTGTCTACAGAAACACCAGTGGAAGCATATCTACGGATGTCACACATCAGGGCCTGCTGGAATGATCCCGCAGACCGACCTTGGTGTCCTCGGTGCCGTACCGTGCCGGTGCCATCCAAAATGTAGCATCTGAATTTGGGAGATAATGCTGAAGGAAATGCTTCCTCTTCTCACGCTGTGGACTTGCACCACTCTTCCTTGTCCTCTCATCCTTGTGGCACGGGTGCACGAAGGCAACCACAGAGCTGTTGCGCATCCTGTGCCTCAAACCAAACCGTAATCCCAGCCCAGGTTATGAATGTAGCAGATCCTAAGGCTTTTCATTCTGATTTCAAACCCAAGGCCCCCTGGATCCCTCAGACCAGATGCACGATATCTCTGATGAAGCCCCACTCGTGCTCTATTGGCAAAATGCCAAATTGGTCCCTGGTCCTGCAGATGCGTTGGGTGTGGCCATGGGACATATCGATAATCTCAACCGCGCGCGCCAGTGTGGTTGCTTTCTCATTGGGGTCTCACGTCTGTTTGCTCTCTTGATTGGACTCACCACATCCCACAAGGCACTCCAGATCCCTGAGACTCAGCGTGTGCCATCATCCGTAGCCCTATCCCTCACTGACCGCTGCCTCTGCTCCCTCAAATTTGGCAGCTCGGATCTTGGTCTCAGAATCAACTGTGGGGATATTTTGTGCTGGTTTCTTTGAGTTCTGTCAGCCAAGCATCTGCTGTGCACTCTTCTAACACTCAGCACATCACCTTCAATCCCATGTCTCCTGTTCGCTTGAGAGTGTGTGTCCAAGTTAAACAGAGTTTCACTTTTGCTGCTCCATCACCAGGGGTCAGACCCTGCACTGGTTTCCATTCCCTGCTTTGCCTTCCCCTGCTTCCAGGCGTTGTGAGGCCTCATCCTGTCTTTGGAAGTAACAGACCTCTTTTCGGCAAGTGTCCTGTGCCAAGGGCTGGGTGAGTGTGTGATCCCATTGCTGTGTACATGGGAGCGAGTGAGCGCAGGTTGCACTGCTTCTCTGCCAACTGGGCATCGATGAATCAACACTTTCCAGATACATTTCACAGAAATGTGATTTTTGTATAGCTCTTTGTTTCTCTACAGCCGTGGTGGGAGGGGTTGTCCGAAGACTCCAGTTTTGACATTGTGTTGATATCTCATTTGCAGTCATTAAAAAGTTTAATAGAATTGATTTACATGTTTTGGGAGTTATACGAAAATGAAGTTAGTTTTTGAAACATACTAAATCGACCTAGAAGCCAGACTTGTCAATTTCGGTACCATTTTGTCAGCTCTAAGGAAAACATAGACAGATAGAATGCAAACTAGCAGTCCAAACTGTTAAAGGGGTCATGTCCACTCTTTACTGTTGAAGCCTCCGAAACCAACAGGAACCATGAAATACCTATTGGAAACATGAAATAACCCCCAACGTTGGATTCACTTGTGCACGTGGTGCCCTTTCCTCCCAATGACACCTACTGGCCTATGTTGGCATTTCAAGGGGTAACATCCCTCTCTAGGAAAATACAAGAAGAAACAAACCAAATATACACATTTAGGTTTGAATCCAAAAGCACCTAGAGGCATTATAGCTATGAGAACCCTGCTGCAGCTATGCTAGGCTATTGAGAACCAGGGGTTCTTCTATCAGTGATGAGAACGCTTAATCATCCGATCATGTTGGGTAAAGCAATTGGACGCAACCAAGTCTGCACCCCCTTGATAGAGTGCCCCCGGGGGCTTAACTCAACTGAAAGACGGTCCACATAAGCAGTGTCTTTAATGTCATTGGCGACTTTTGTAGTTCAGTTCACTATCTGACTTCTAATATTTACCTACACTGTCTTGAAAAACTGAGGCCTAATACATATTCAAGTTCAGTCAAAGATTCCCCTCACTTACCACAATCCCTTCACCCCAGAGAAGACAGAAACCCAGCATTTGCTGAATCTAGCGGAAGGCCATCGTTTCTTTGTGTGAGCTAAGTTTTCAATTCCTATCTGTTTCAGTCGAGACTATTTGACCTTTAAGGAGTTCACTGTTGTTCACAGAGTGTGAAGCTGGAGGAACTCTGATTCGAGGAGGGGCTTGCTCTTCTCGTACTGGCTTCATTGCAGCTCAGGTACTGATCCTTCCAAATGGATGCCTGAGTGGAGGGGAGGGAAGAGCAAGTGCTTGCTAGCTAGGCCCAAACCTGGGAAAAGGCTTACCTGGGCTTGGTGCACTTTGGTGTGAATGGCTTGGAAATGCCCCTTGGGACGTGTGGATTCTCACGACCTCTTCCAAGGACATGAGCCTTTTGATCACCTCTGCCATCTCTTCTCTCTTAGACGCCAGGGATCTTGGACCCGTTCTTGGAGCAGAGAATCGAGGAGCTTCCTCAAGTCCACGTTGGCACTCCGTATGTTTCTGCCAGTATCAGCGAGGTTCAATATGTCTCATGAGTGTCTTTCGAGCCTGGTATCCTCTACAGCTGTCTCCAGGCCAGTATTCTCCATTGTAGCAGGACATCTCTCATCAATGTGTTCGCATCTCTCCTCAATCCGTGCAGCCAGCTTTTCGGCCAGCTTCTCTTCGTGTCTCCCATAAAGCCGACTTCAACAGGACTGGGCAAGTCTGAAAGGACCTCGGAGCTTCACCAGTAAGCTGATGCCAGGCAGATCTTCCACTGTCTGCCCTTTCAGGTTCTGGAAACTGACCCGTGAACTCAGGTCTTTGGGCAGCAGCAGTATCTCGAACTTACACAGCTTCCCGGACCAAAGACCTAAGCCAAGCTCCACAGAGGGCGGCAGCCCCTCCATCACACTGATCCACCCACAGAACTCTGCCCGGTTACCTAGGATCCACCAGCCACAACAAGCCTCGCGGTACACACCAACATTCCACCTGGAATCCAACCGGTAACTGCCATCCCCAATGGCTGCTGCATCTTGTCAGTGTTGGGGGAGGGGCTGCATCCGACGAGAGGTTCCTAAGGTAAATGTGATTCTACCCACTAGCGTCCCATGGGCCTTTGTTCTTCCCTCTTTCCTTTTGTTCAGATCTCTATGCACAGTACCAACGGAGGGAAGTGTGTCCATTTTCAGTTGATGGTTTCACACGTCTTTAAACTTTCTAACGGTTCACAGAACACAGAGACCCACTTAAGGAAACTTATGTTTCTGTAATATCCGTACACTCGGAATACATACCCGTCGGTTGATTTCTGCTGAAACACCCGCACTCTCAGGATATGGATCCATTGGTTTCATGGGGGCTGAAATTCCTAGTAATGAAGCCAACCCCAGTGTGCACTTTACTGTCTGTCTCTTTTGCTCTTAGTACACTTTTGCAGAGCTACTTGTCTTTGTTATAGGCTTATGCCATTTCTTCTCTACGTAGGGTAGAATACGGCATTCATTCGTCCTGTTGGAAGACTTGCAAGTCTATATCACGGCCTAGGAATCCCTTTGACTCCAAATTGGCCTTTGGGTTAGGTCACGATATGCTCTTATGGATCAATATGGACGAATATAAATGCACGCCTCTGATTTCCGAATACAAGTGTGCTGAGTACATGCAAGCCGTCATACTGGGTCGATGCGTGCTGAATGATCCTTGACATCCCCTTGAGTATTTTCTTTTGAATAATCGTGCTTCCCTTGGTATATGTCAGCCAACCGTACCCTTTTGGTGCTTGTGTGTTTGTTTGATTCTTTGTTGGTCTGCTTCTCGTCTGTTTGGCAAACACGTCAGGCCATGCATCTCTCCGTTCGCTTCAAACAGAGAGTCATATAATCTGATTCACTTAAGATAGTGCTTCCAATCACCTAAGATTTCCTGCTTCCCTCTCCCATCTTTAGGGTTTTGATGTCCTCCTTGCCTTCTTCCTCTTTCTTCTTTGCCACTCATGCTCTTCTTGCATTTCCAATAATGGTTTTCTTCTTTCCATTTCATCTTGCTGCTTTTCTATTCAGGGGAGAATTCTCAACCTTTCTTGTAGGATAAGTTTCGAACTGCTGAATTCTTTTAAGATTGGCCGGTCTGTGGAATTCTCTAGCTCTGCCGTTATTAGAAATGGCGGTCATGTGGCATAGGCTACCCTAGATGGCAGCATTTTGCCATTCAGGATATGGTCTATGTCGTGGCACTCCTCCCTGTCCTGCAATATTGCTGCCGAGATATCAGCTGAAACCCCTCTGGAGGTCCTCTTGTGACTATGTTGCTTTCCACCAGGCGCATTTTAAATCACTGGGTTGCTCATGAACTTTGTTGATTTGAATCCTACAGCTGCTGGTAGGTCTATTGGGATTCCACCTCCTTTGGACGCTGTGTACTTCCTGAATTCGCATAGATGATTCTTTCTTGGCTTTCAGCAAGTTTCTGTCTGAGTTTCCTACAGGTAAAATTTCAGACATTTTTTTTTCGCTTTATCTCTTGCTTTTCCATTTGGGACTCTTACGAATCCTAGTCTTTCATGTCTTTTCTTACCCCAGGATTCAACAGCACTGTTTTCATTGGTTTGCACTTGCTTTCCTATGTCTGCTCCTGACCGAGGGATTTCTGTTCCCTTGACTTCACAGTCATTCACCCGTCCCTCTGCATTATTTAGTCTGCTTAGGACTGAATTTTAGCCCTGATATTATCTCATCCACTGAGTTTTCTGACATTATTTGGCTCGTCTTTAGGCTTTCTCTTCCCCTTTTCTGGTATTCTGCGTTTTGGGATTCTGAGACACTGTTGTTATTCAGTGTTTCCCTCACCTCCGTTTTCAATACTTGCTCTGGATAGCGTTCTGCAGTCTAGTTGTTTGTAAGCTTATCTTATGGGCCTTCAATCTCTTTGGAACTGAATATGGTACTTCCTGTTTCTTTTACTGTACTTCTTCATCTCTACTGGTCAGGTAATATCAGGTTATCTAATGTAGACTTCTAGGGCTTTGTGAAGTGAATACATTAGACTCTTGGCTCTACGCAATACCATGGGATTTCTGTGAGGACAATTTCTCCTAGACATTGATGCCATGTCCTGTTCCTGTGTGTGTTGTCTGGTATATCTCCGATTGCTGGTGTTGCCTTTGTTGTGATGAACACCCCATACTATTTCGATTAGCATAACCTCATTTTGATTACGCTTATCTCACAAATCTGAAAGTGCACAGGACACTTCCTCTTGTGGAAATGAAGCTTCTAAAGGTTCTCAGCTCTGCATTCTGCTCTATGTCATTTTGGAGTGTTTCCAAATCTGCCAACTGAGAGTGCGCTTGTGCTTTGTAGTGCCACGGGAATGTCCCAATGAACCAGTTCTTCCCAGAGCTTCTCTGTCTACAGAAACACCAGTGGAAGCATATCTACGGATGTCACACATCAGGGCCTGCTGGAATGATCCCGCAGACCGACCTTGGTGTCCTCGGTGCCGTACCGTGCCGGTGCCATCCAAAATGTAGCATCTGAATTTGGGAGATAATGCTGAAGGAAATGCTTCCTCTTCTCACGCTGTGGACTTGCACCACTCTTCCTTGTCCTCTCATCCTTGTGGCACGGGTGCACGAAGGCAACCACAGAGCTGTTGCGCATCCTGTGCCTCAAACCAAACCGTAATCCCAGCCCAGGTTATGAATGTAGCAGATCCTAAGGCTTTTCATTCTGATTTCAAACCCAAGGCCCCCTGGATCCCTCAGACCAGATGCACGATATCTCTGATGAAGCCCCACTCGTGCTCTATTGGCAAAATGCCAAATTGGTCCCTGGTCCTGCAGATGCGTTGGGTGTGGCCATGGGACATATCGATAATCTCAACCGCGCGCGCCAGTGTGGTTGCTTTCTCATTGGGGTCTCACGTCTGTTTGCTCTCTTGATTGGACTCACCACATCCCACAAGGCACTCCAGATCCCTGAGACTCAGCGTGTGCCATCATCCGTAGCCCTATCCCTCACTGACCGCTGCCTCTGCTCCCTCAAATTTGGCAGCTCGGATCTTGGTCTCAGAATCAACTGTGGGGATATTTTGTGCTGGTTTCTTTGAGTTCTGTCAGCCAAGCATCTGCTGTGCACTCTTCTAACACTCAGCACATCACCTTCAATCCCATGTCTCCTGTTCGCTTGAGAGTGTGTGTCCAAGTTAAACAGAGTTTCACTTTTGCTGCTCCATCACCAGGGGTCAGACCCTGCACTGGTTTCCATTCCCTGCTTTGCCTTCCCCTGCTTCCAGGCGTTGTGAGGCCTCATCCTGTCTTTGGAAGTAACAGACCTCTTTTCGGCAAGTGTCCTGTGCCAAGGGCTGGGTGAGTGTGTGATCCCATTGCTGTGTACATGGGAGCGAGTGAGCGCAGGTTGCACTGCTTCTCTGCCAACTGGGCATCGATGAATCAACACTTTCCAGATACATTTCACAGAAATGTGATTTTTGTATAGCTCTTTGTTTCTCTACAGCCGTGGTGGGAGGGGTTGTCCGAAGACTCCAGTTTTGACATTGTGTTGATATCTCATTTGCAGTCATTAAAAAGTTTAATAGAATTGATTTACATGTTTTGGGAGTTATACGAAAATGAAGTTAGTTTTTGAAACATACTAAATCGACCTAGAAGCCAGACTTGTCAATTTCGGTACCATTTTGTCAGCTCTAAGGAAAACATAGACAGATAGAATGCAAACTAGCAGTCCAAACTGTTAAAGGGGTCATGTCCACTCTTTACTGTTGAAGCCTCCGAAACCAACAGGAACCATGAAATACCTATTGGAAACATGAAATAACCCCCAACGTTGGATTCACTTGTGCACGTGGTGCCCTTTCCTCCCAATGACACCTACTGGCCTATGTTGGCATTTCAAGGGGTAACATCCCTCTCTAGGAAAATACAAGAAGAAACAAACCAAATATACACATTTAGGTTTGAATCCAAAAGCACCTAGAGGCATTATAGCTATGAGAACCCTGCTGCAGCTATGCTAGGCTATTGAGAACCAGGGGTTCTTCTATCAGTGATGAGAATGCTTAATCATCCGATCATGTTGGGTAAAGCAATTGGACGCAACCAAGTCTGCACCCCCTTGATAGAGTGCCCCCGGGGGCTTAACTCAACTGAAAGACGGTCCACATAAGCAGTGTCTTTAATGTCATTGGCGACTTTTGTAGTTCAGTTCACTATCTGACTTCTAATATTTACCTACACTGTCTTGAAAAACTGAGGCCTAATACATATTCAAGTTCAGTCAAAGATTCCCCTCACTTACCACAATCCCTTCACCCCAGAGAAGACAGAAACCCAGCATTTGCTGAATCTAGCGGAAGGCCATCGTTTCTTTGTGTGAGCTAAGTTTTCAATTCCTATCTGTTTCAGTCGAGACTATTTGACCTTTAAGGAGTTCACTGTTGTTCACAGAGTGTGAAGCTGGAGGAACTCTGATTCGAGGAGGGGCTTGCTCTTCTCGTACTGGCTTCATTGCAGCTCAGGTACTGATCCTTCCAAATGGATGCCTGAGTGGAGGGGAGGGAAGAGCAAGTGCTTGCTAGCTAGGCCCAAACCTGGGAAAAGGCTTACCTGGGCTTGGTGCACTTTGGTGTGAATGGCTTGGAAATGCCCCTTGGGACGTGTGGATTCTCACGACCTCTTCCAAGGACATGAGCCTTTTGATCACCTCTGCCATCTCTTCTCTCTTAGACGCCAGGGATCTTGGACCCGTTCTTGGAGCAGAGAATCGAGGAGCTTCCTCAAGTCCACGTTGGCACTCCGTATGTTTCTGCCAGTATCAGCGAGGTTCAATATGTCTCATGAGTGTCTTTCGAGCCTGGTATCCTCTACAGCTGTCTCCAGGCCAGTATTCTCCATTGTAGCAGGACATCTCTCATCAATGTGTTCGCATCTCTCCTCAATCCGTGCAGCCAGCTTTTCGGCCAGCTTCTCTTCGTGTCTCCCATAAAGCCGACTTCAACAGGACTGGGCAAGTCTGAAAGGACCTCGGAGCTTCACCAGTAAGCTGATGCCAGGCAGATCTTCCACTGTCTGCCCTTTCAGGTTCTGGAAACTGACCCGTGAACTCAGGTCTTTGGGCAGCAGCAGTATCTCGAACTTACACAGCTTCCCGGACCAAAGACCTAAGCCAAGCTCCACAGAGGGCGGCAGCCCCTCCATCACACTGATCCACCCACAGAACTCTGCCCGGTTACCTAGGATCCACCAGCCACAACAAGCCTCGCGGTACACACCAACATTCCACCTGGAATCCAACCGGTAACTGCCATCCCCAATGGCTGCTGCATCTTGTCAGTGTTGGGGGAGGGGCTGCATCCGACGAGAGGTTCCTAAGGTAAATGTGATTCTACCCACTAGCGTCCCATGGGCCTTTGTTCTTCCCTCTTTCCTTTTGTTCAGATCTCTATGCACAGTACCAACGGAGGGAAGTGTGTCCATTTTCAGTTGATGGTTTCACACGTCTTTAAACTTTCTAACGGTTCACAGAACACAGAGACCCACTTAAGGAAACTTATGTTTCTGTAATATCCGTACACTCGGAATACATACCCGTCGGTTGATTTCTGCTGAAACACCCGCACTCTCAGGATATGGATCCATTGGTTTCATGGGGGCTGAAATTCCTAGTAATGAAGCCAACCCCAGTGTGCACTTTACTGTCTGTCTCTTTTGCTCTTAGTACACTTTTGCAGAGCTACTTGTCTTTGTTATAGGCTTATGCCATTTCTTCTCTACGTAGGGTAGAATACGGCATTCATTCGTCCTGTTGGAAGACTTGCAAGTCTATATCACGGCCTAGGAATCCCTTTGACTCCAAATTGGCATTTGGGTTAGGTCACGATATGCTCTTATGGATCAATATGGACGAATATAAATGCACGCCTCTGATTTCCGAATACAAGTGTGCTGAGTACATGCAAGCCGTCATACTGGGTCGATGCGTGCTGAATGATCCTTGACATCCCCTTGAGTATTTTCTTTTGAATAATCGTGCTTCCCTTGGTATATGTCAGCCAACCGTACCCTTTTGGTGCTTGTGTGTTTGTTTGATTCTTTGTTGGTCTGCTTCTCGTCTGTTTGGCAAACACGTCAGGCCATGCATCTCTCCGTTCGCTTCAAACAGAGAGTCATATAAGCTGATTCACTTAAGATAGTGCTTCCAATCACCTAAGATTTCCTGCTTCCCTCTCCCATCTTTAGGGTTTTGATGTCCTCCTTGCCTTCTTCCTCTTTCTTCTTTGCCACTCATGCTCTTCTTGCATTTCCAATAATGGTTTTCTTCTTTCCATTTCATCTTGCTGCTTTTCTATTCAGGGGAGAATTCTCAACCTTTCTTGTAGGATAAGTTTCGAACTGCTGAATTCTTTTAAGATTGGCCGGTCTGTGGAATTCTCTAGCTCTGCCGTTATTAGAAATGGCGGTCATGTGGCATAGGCTACCCTAGATGGCAGCATTTTGCCATTCAGGATATGGTCTATGTCGTGGCACTCCTCCCTGTCCTGCAATATTGCTGCCGAGATATCAGCTGAAACCCCTCTGGAGGTCCTCTTGTGACTATGTTGCTTTCCACCAGGCGCATTTTAAATCACTGGGATGCTCATGAACTTTGTTGATTTGAATCCTACAGCTGCTGGTAGGTCTATTGGGATTCCACCTCCTTTGGACGCTGTGTACTTCCTGAATTCGCATAGATGATTCTTTCTTGGCTTTCAGCAAGTTTCTGTCTGAGTTTCCTACAGGTAAAATTTCAGACATTTTTTTTTCGCTTTATCTCTTGCTTTTCCATTTGGGACTCTTACGAATCCTAGTCTTTCATGTCTTTTCTTACCCCAGGATTCAACAGCACTGTTTTCATTGGTTTGCACTTGCTTTCCTATGTCTGCTCCTGACCGAGGGATTTCTGTTCCCTTGACTTCACAGTCATTCACCCGTCCCTCTGCATTATTTAGTCTGCTTAGGACTGAATTTTAGCCCTGATATTATCTCATCCACTGAGTTTTCTGACATTATTTGGCTCGTCTTTAGGCTTTCTCTTCCCCTTTTCTGGTATTCTGCGTTTTGGGATTCTGAGACACTGTTGTTATTCAGTGTTTCCCTCACCTCCGTTTTCAATACTTGCTCTGGATAGCGTTCTGCAGTCTAGTTGTTTGTAAGCTTATCTTATGGGCCTTCAATCTCTTTGGAACTGAATATGGTACTTCCTGTTTCTTTTACTGTACTTCTTCATCTCTACTGGTCAGGTAATATCAGGTTATCTAATGTAGACTTCTAGGGCTTTGTGAAGTGAATACATTAGACTCTTGGCTCTACGCAATACCATGGGATTTCTGTGAGGACAATTTCTCCTAGACATTGATGCCATGTCCTGTTCCTGTGTGTGTTGTCTGGTATATCTCCGATTGCTGGTGTTGCCTTTGTTGTGATGAACACCCCATACTATTTCGATTAGCATAACCTCATTTTGATTACGCTTATCTCACAAATCTGAAAGTGCACAGGACACTTCCTCTTGTGGAAATGAAGCTTCTAAAGGTTCTCAGCTCTGCATTCTGCTCTATGTCATTTTGGAGTGTTTCCAAATCTGCCAACTGAGAGTGCGCTTGTGCTTTGTAGTGCCACGGGAATGTCCCAATGAACCAGTTCTTCCCAGAGCTTCTCTGTCTACAGAAACACCAGTGGAAGCATATCTACGGATGTCACACATCAGGGCCTGCTGGAATGATCCCGCAGACCGACCTTGGTGTCCTCGGTGCCGTACCGTGCCGGTGCCATCCAAAATGTAGCATCTGAATTTGGGAGATAATGCTGAAGGAAATGCTTCCTCTTCTCACGCTGTGGACTTGCACCACTCTTCCTTGTCCTCTCATCCTTGTGGCACGGGTGCACGAAGGCAACCACAGAGCTGTTGCGCATCCTGTGCCTCAAACCAAACCGTAATCCCAGCCCAGGTTATGAATGTAGCAGATCCTAAGGCTTTTCATTCTGATTTCAAACCCAAGGCCCCCTGGATCCCTCAGACCAGATGCACGATATCTCTGATGAAGCCCCACTCGTCCTCTATTGGCAAAATGCCAAATTGGTCCCTGGTCCTGCAGATGCGTTGGGTGTGGCCATGGGACATATCGAAAATCTCAACCGCGCGCGCCAGTGTGGTTGCTTTCTCATTGGGGTCTCACGTCTGTTTGCTCTCTTGATTGGACTCACCACATCCCACAAGGCACTCCAGATCCCTGAGACTCAGCGTGTGCCATCATCCGTAGCCCTATCCCTCACTGACCGCTGCCTCTGCTCCCTCAAATTTGGCAGCTCGGATCTTGGTCTCAGAATCAACTGTGGGGATATTTTGTGCTGGTTTCTTTGAGTTCTGTCAGCCAAGCATCTGCTGTGCACTCTTCTAACACTCAGCACATCACCTTCAATCCCATGTCTCCTGTTCGCTTGAGAGTGTGTGTCCAAGTTAAACAGAGTTTCACTTTTGCTGCTCCATCACCAGGGGTCAGACCCTGCACTGGTTTCCATTCCCTGCTTTGCCTTCCCCTGCTTCCAGGCGTTGTGAGGCCTCATCCTGTCTTTGGAAGTAACAGACCTCTTTTCGGCAAGTGTCCTGTGCCAAGGGCTGGGTGAGTGTGTGATCCCATTGCTGTGTACATGGGAGCGAGTGAGCGCAGGTTGCACTGCTTCTCTGCCAACTGGGCATCGATGAATCAACACTTTCCAGATACATTTCACAGAAATGTGATTTTTGTATAGCTCTTTGTTTCTCTACAGCCGTGGTGGGAGGGGTTGTCCGAAGACTCCAGTTTTGACATTGTGTTGATATCTCATTTGCAGTCATTAAAAAGTTTAATAGAATTGATTTACATGTTTTGGGAGTTATACGAAAATGAAGTTAGTTTTTGAAACATACTAAATCGACCTAGAAGCCAGACTTGTCAATTTCGGTACCATTTTGTCAGCTCTAAGGAAAACATAGACAGATAGAATGCAAACTAGCAGTCCAAACTGTTAAAGGGGTCATGTCCACTCTTTACTGTTGAAGCCTCCGAAACCAACAGGAACCATGAAATACCTATTGGAAACATGAAATAACCCCCAACGTTGGATTCACTTGTGCACGTGGTGCCCTTTCCTCCCAATGACACCTACTGGCCTATGTTGGCATTTCAAGGGGTAACATCCCTCTCTAGGAAAATACAAGAAGAAACAAACCAAATATACACATTTAGGTTTGAATCCAAAAGCACCTAGAGGCATTATAGCTATGAGAACCCTGCTGCAGCTATGCTAGGCTATTGAGAACCAGGGGTTCTTCTATCAGTGATGAGAACGCTTAATCATCCGATCATGTTGGGTAAAGCAATTGGACGCAACCAAGTCTGCACCCCCTTGATAGAGTGCCCCCGGGGGCTTAACTCAACTGAAAGACGGTCCACATAAGCAGTGTCTTTAATGTCATTGGCGACTTTTGTAGTTCAGTTCACTATCTGACTTCTAATATTTACCTACACTGTCTTGAAAAACTGAGGCCCAATACATATTCAAGTTCAGTCAAAGATTCCCCTCACTTACCACAATCCCTTCACCCCAGAGAAGACAGAAACCCAGCATTTGCTGAATCTAGCGGAAGGCCATCGTTTCTTTGTGTGAGCTAAGTTTTCAATTCCTATCTGTTTCAGTCGAGACTATTTGACCTTTAAGGAGTTCACTGTTGTTCACAGAGTGTGAAGCTGGAGGAACTCTGATTCGAGGAGGGGCTTGCTCTTCTCGTACTGGCTTCATTGCAGCTCAGGTACTGATCCTTCCAAATGGATGCCTGAGTGGAGGGGAGGGAAGAGCAAGTGCTTGCTAGCTAGGCCCAAACCTGGGAAAAGGCTTACCTGGGCTTGGTGCACTTTGGTGTGAATGGCTTGGAAATGCCCCTTGGGACGTGTGGATTCTCACGACCTCTTCCAAGGACATGAGCCTTTTGATCACCTCTGCCATCTCTTCTCTCTTAGACGCCAGGGATCTTGGACCCGTTCTTGGAGCAGAGAATCGAGGAGCTTCCTCAAGTCCACGTTGGCACTCCGTATGTTTCTGCCAGTATCAGCGAGGTTCAATATGTCTCATGAGTGTCTTTCGAGCCTGGTATCCTCTACAGCTGTCTCCAGGCCAGTATTCTCCATTGTAGCAGGACATCTCTCATCAATGTGTTCGCATCTCTCCTCAATCCGTGCAGCCAGCTTTTCGGCCAGCTTCTCTTCGTGTCTCCCATAAAGCCGACTTCAACAGGACTGGGCAAGTCTGAAAGGACCTCGGAGCTTCACCAGTAAGCTGATGCCAGGCAGATCTTCCACTGTCTGCCCTTTCAGGTTCTGGAAACTGACCCGTGAACTCAGGTCTTTGGGCAGCAGCAGTATCTCGAACTTACACAGCTTCCCGGACCAAAGACCTAAGCCAAGCTCCACAGAGGGCGGCAGCCCCTCCATCACACTGATCCACCCACAGAACTCTGCCCGGTTACCTAGGATCCACCAGCCACAACAAGCCTCGCGGTACACACCAACATTCCACCTGGAATCCAACCGGTAACTGCCATCCCCAATGGCTGCTGCATCTTGTCAGTGTTGGGGGAGGGGCTGCATCCGACGAGAGGTTCCTAAGGTAAATGTGATTCTACCCACTAGCGTCCCATGGGCCTTTGTTCTTCCCTCTTTCCTTTTGTTCAGATCTCTATGCACAGTACCAACGGAGGGAAGTGTGTCCATTTTCAGTTGATGGTTTCACACGTCTTTAAACTTTCTAACGGTTCACAGAACACAGAGACCCACTTAAGGAAACTTATGTTTCTGTAATATCCGTACACTCGGAATACATACCCGTCGGTTGATTTCTGCTGAAACACCCGCACTCTCAGGATATGGATCCATTGGTTTCATGGGGGCTGAAATTCCTAGTAATGAAGCCAACCCCAGTGTGCACTTTACTGTCTGTCTCTTTTGCTCTTAGTACACTTTTGCAGAGCTACTTGTCTTTGTTATAGGCTTATGCCATTTCTTCTCTACGTAGGGTAGAATACGGCATTCATTCGTCCTGTTGGAAGACTTGCAAGTCTATATCACGGCCTAGGAATCCCTTTGACTCCAAATTGGCATTTGGGTTAGGTCACGATATGCTCTTATGGATCAATATGGACGAATATAAATGCACGCCTCTGATTTCCGAATACAAGTGTGCTGAGTACATGCAAGCCGTCATACTGGGTCGATGCGTGCTGAATGATCCTTGACATCCCCTTGAGTATTTTCTTTTGAATAATCGTGCTTCCCTTGGTATATGTCAGCCAACCGTACCCTTTTGGTGCTTGTGTGTTTGTTTGATTCTTTGTTGGTCTGCTTCTCGTCTGTTTGGCAAACACGTCAGGCCATGCATCTCTCCGTTCGCTTCAAACAGAGAGTCATATAAGCTGATTCACTTAAGATAGTGCTTCCAATCACCTAAGATTTCCTGCTTCCCTCTCCCATCTTTAGGGTTTTGATGTCCTCCTTGCCTTCTTCCTCTTTCTTCTTTGCCACTCATGCTCTTCTTGCATTTCCAATAATGGTTTTCTTCTTTCCATTTCATCTTGCTGCTTTTCTATTCAGGGGAGAATTCTCAACCTTTCTTGTAGGATAAGTTTCGAACTGCTGAATTCTTTTAAGATTGGCCGGTCTGTGGAATTCTCTAGCTCTGCCGTTATTAGAAATGGCGGTCATGTGGCATAGGCTACCCTAGATGGCAGCATTTTGCCATTCAGGATATGGTCTATGTCGTGGCACTCCTCCCTGTCCTGCAATATTGCTGCCGAGATATCAGCTGAAACCCCTCTGGAGGTCCTCTTGTGACTATGTTGCTTTCCACCAGGCGCATTTTAAATCACTGGGATGCTCATGAACTTTGTTGATTTGAATCCTACAGCTGCTGGTAGGTCTATTGGGATTCCACCTCCTTTGGACGCTGTGTACTTCCTGAATTCGCATAGATGATTCTTTCTTGGCTTTCAGCAAGTTTCTGTCTGAGTTTCCTACAGGTAAAATTTCAGACATTTTTTTTTCGCTTTATCTCTTGCTTTTCCATTTGGGACTCTTACGAATCCTAGTCTTTCATGTCTTTTCTTACCCCAGGATTCAACAGCACTGTTTTCATTGGTTTGCACTTGCTTTCCTATGTCTGCTCCTGACCGAGGGATTTCTGTTCCCTTGACTTCACAGTCATTCACCCGTCCCTCTGCATTATTTAGTCTGCTTAGGACTGAATTTTAGCCCTGATATTATCTCATCCACTGAGTTTTCTGACATTATTTGGCTCGTCTTTAGGCTTTCTCTTCCCCTTTTCTGGTATTCTGCGTTTTGGGATTCTGAGACACTGTTGTTATTCAGTGTTTCCCTCACCTCCGTTTTCAATACTTGCTCTGGATAGCGTTCTGCAGTCTAGTTGTTTGTAAGCTTATCTTATGGGCCTTCAATCTCTTTGGAACTGAATATGGTACTTCCTGTTTCTTTTACTGTACTTCTTCATCTCTACTGGTCAGGTAATATCAGGTTATCTAATGTAGACTTCTAGGGCTTTGTGAAGTGAATACATTAGACTCTTGGCTCTACGCAATACCATGGGATTTCTGTGAGGACAATTTCTCCTAGACATTGATGCCATGTCCTGTTCCTGTGTGTGTTGTCTGGTATATCTCCGATTGCTGGTGTTGCCTTTGTTGTGATGAACACCCCATACTATTTCGATTAGCATAACCTCATTTTGATTACGCTTATCTCACAAATCTGAAAGTGCACAGGACACTTCCTCTTGTGGAAATGAAGCTTCTAAAGGTTCTCAGCTCTGCATTCTGCTCTATGTCATTTTGGAGTGTTTCCAAATCTGCCAACTGAGAGTGCGCTTGTGCTTTGTAGTGCCACGGGAATGTCCCAATGAACCAGTTCTTCCCAGAGCTTCTCTGTCTACAGAAACACCAGTGGAAGCATATCTACGGATGTCACACATCAGGGCCTGCTGGAATGATCCCGCAGACCGACCTTGGTGTCCTCGGTGCCGTACCGTGCCGGTGCCATCCAAAATGTAGCATCTGAATTTGGGAGATAATGCTGAAGGAAATGCTTCCTCTTCTCACGCTGTGGACTTGCACCACTCTTCCTTGTCCTCTCATCCTTGTGGCACGGGTGCACGAAGGCAACCACAGAGCTGTTGCGCATCCTGTGCCTCAAACCAAACCGTAATCCCAGCCCAGGTTATGAATGTAGCAGATCCTAAGGCTTTTCATTCTGATTTCAAACCCAAGGCCCCCTGGATCCCTCAGACCAGATGCACGATATCTCTGATGAAGCCCCACTCGTGCTCTATTGGCAAAATGCCAAATTGGTCCCTGGTCCTGCAGATGCGTTGGGTGTGGCCATGGGACATATCGATAATCTCAACCGCGCGCGCCAGTGTGGTTGCTTTCTCATTGGGGTCTCACGTCTGTTTGCTCTCTTGATTGGACTCACCACATCCCACAAGGCACTCCAGATCCCTGAGACTCAGCGTGTGCCATCATCCGTAGCCCTATCCCTCACTGACCGCTGCCTCTGCTCCCTCAAATTTGGCAGCTCGGATCTTGGTCTCAGAATCAACTGTGGGGATATTTTGTGCTGGTTTCTTTGAGTTCTGTCAGCCAAGCATCTGCTGTGCACTCTTCTAACACTCAGCACATCACCTTCAATCCCATGTCTCCTGTTCGCTTGAGAGTGTGTGTCCAAGTTAAACAGAGTTTCACTTTTGCTGCTCCATCACCAGGGGTCAGACCCTGCACTGGTTTCCATTCCCTGCTTTGCCTTCCCCTGCTTCCAGGCGTTGTGAGGCCTCATCCTGTCTTTGGAAGTAACAGACCTCTTTTCGGCAAGTGTCCTGTGCCAAGGGCTGGGTGAGTGTGTGATCCCATTGCTGTGTACATGGGAGCGAGTGAGCGCAGGTTGCACTGCTTCTCTGCCAACTGGGCATCGATGAATCAACACTTTCCAGATACATTTCACAGAAATGTGATTTTTGTATAGCTCTTTGTTTCTCTACAGCCGTGGTGGGAGGGGTTGTCCGAAGACTCCAGTTTTGACATTGTGTTGATATCTCATTTGCAGTCATTAAAAAGTTTAATAGAATTGATTTACATGTTTTGGGAGTTATACGAAAATGAAGTTAGTTTTTGAAACATACTAAATCGACCTAGAAGCCAGACTTGTCAATTTCGGTACCATTTTGTCAGCTCTAAGGAAAACATAGACAGATAGAATGCAAACTAGCAGTCCAAACTGTTAAAGGGGTCATGTCCACTCTTTACTGTTGAAGCCTCCGAAACCAACAGGAACCATGAAATACCTATTGGAAACATGAAATAACCCCCAACGTTGGATTCACTTGTGCACGTGGTGCCCTTTCCTCCCAATGACACCTACTGGCCTATGTTGGCATTTCAAGGGGTAACATCCCTCTCTAGGAAAATACAAGAAGAAACAAACCAAATATACACATTTAGGTTTGAATCCAAAAGCACCTAGAGGCATTATAGCTATGAGAACCCTGCTGCAGCTATGCTAGGCTATTGAGAACCAGGGGTTCTTCTATCAGTGATGAGAACGCTTAATCATCCGATCATGTTGGGTAAAGCAATTGGACGCAACCAAGTCTGCACCCCCTTGATAGAGTGCCCCCGGGGGCTTAACTCAACTGAAAGACGGTCCACATAAGCAGTGTCTTTAATGTCATTGGCGACTTTTGTAGTTCAGTTCACTATCTGACTTCTAATATTTACCTACACTGTCTTGAAAAACTGAGGCCCAATACATATTCAAGTTCAGTCAAAGATTCCCCTCACTTACCACAATCCCTTCACCCCAGAGAAGACAGAAACCCAGCATTTGCTGAATCTAGCGGAAGGCCATCGTTTCTTTGTGTGAGCTAAGTTTTCAATTCCTATCTGTTTCAGTCGAGACTATTTGACCTTTAAGGAGTTCACTGTTGTTCACAGAGTGTGAAGCTGGAGGAACTCTGATTCGAGGAGGGGCTTGCTCTTCTCGTACTGGCTTCATTGCAGCTCAGGTACTGATCCTTCCAAATGGATGCCTGAGTGGAGGGGAGGGAAGAGCAAGTGCTTGCTAGCTAGGCCCAAACCTGGGAAAAGGCTTACCTGGGCTTGGTGCACTTTGGTGTGAATGGCTTGGAAATGCCCCTTGGGACGTGTGGATTCTCACGACCTCTTCCAAGGACATGAGCCTTTTGATCACCTCTGCCATCTCTTCTCTCTTA
Organism: Vicugna pacos; assembly: GCF_048564905.1. Lineage (NCBI taxonomy): Eukaryota > Metazoa > Chordata > Mammalia > Artiodactyla > Camelidae > Vicugna > Vicugna pacos. The sequence goes on along the minus strand of NC_133021.1, from coordinate 4,320,862 downwards.
GACGCCAGGGATCTTGGACCCGTTCTTGGAGCAGAGAATCGAGGAGCTTCCTCAAGTCCACGTTGGCACTCCGTATGTTTCTGCCAGTATCAGCGAGGTTCAATATGTCTCATGAGTGTCTTTCGAGCCTGGTATCCTCTACAGCTGTCTCCAGGCCAGTATTCTCCATTGTAGCAGGACATCTCTCATCAATGTGTTCGCATCTCTCCTCAATCCGTGCAGCCAGCTTTTCGGCCAGCTTCTCTTCGTGTCTCCCATAAAGCCGACTTCAACAGGACTGGGCAAGTCTGAAAGGACCTCGGAGCTTCACCAGTAAGCTGATGCCAGGCAGATCTTCCACTGTCTGCCCTTTCAGGTTCTGGAAACTGACCCGTGAACTCAGGTCTTTGGGCAGCAGCAGTATCTCGAACTTACACAGCTTCCCGGACCAAAGACCTAAGCCAAGCTCCACAGAGGGCGGCAGCCCCTCCATCACACTGATCCACCCACAGAACTCTGCCCGGTTACCTAGGATCCACCAGCCACAACAAGCCTCGCGGTACACACCAACATTCCACCTGGAATCCAACCGGTAACTGCCATCCCCAATGGCTGCTGCATCTTGTCAGTGTTGGGGGAGGGGCTGCATCCGACGAGAGGTTCCTAAGGTAAATGTGATTCTACCCACTAGCGTCCCATGGGCCTTTGTTCTTCCCTCTTTCCTTTTGTTCAGATCTCTATGCACAGTACCAACGGAGGGAAGTGTGTCCATTTTCAGTTGATGGTTTCACACGTCTTTAAACTTTCTAACGGTTCACAGAACACAGAGACCCACTTAAGGAAACTTATGTTTCTGTAATATCCGTACACTCGGAATACATACCCGTCGGTTGATTTCTGCTGAAACACCCGCACTCTCAGGATATGGATCCATTGGTTTCATGGGGGCTGAAATTCCTAGTAATGAAGCCAACCCCAGTGTGCACTTTACTGTCTGTCTCTTTTGCTCTTAGTACACTTTTGCAGAGCTACTTGTCTTTGTTATAGGCTTATGCCATTTCTTCTCTACGTAGGGTAGAATACGGCATTCATTCGTCCTGTTGGAAGACTTGCAAGTCTATATCACGGCCTAGGAATCCCTTTGACTCCAAATTGGCCTTTGGGTTAGGTCACGATATGCTCTTATGGATCAATATGGACGAATATAAATGCACGCCTCTGATTTCCGAATACAAGTGTGCTGAGTACATGCAAGCCGTCATACTGGGTCGATGCGTGCTGAATGATCCTTGACATCCCCTTGAGTATTTTCTTTTGAATAATCGTGCTTCCCTTGGTATATGTCAGCCAACCGTACCCTTTTGGTGCTTGTGTGTTTGTTTGATTCTTTGTTGGTCTGCTTCTCGTCTGTTTGGCAAACACGTCAGGCCATGCATCTCTCCGTTCGCTTCAAACAGAGAGTCATATAATCTGATTCACTTAAGATAGTGCTTCCAATCACCTAAGATTTCCTGCTTCCCTCTCCCATCTTTAGGGTTTTGATGTCCTCCTTGCCTTCTTCCTCTTTCTTCTTTGCCACTCATGCTCTTCTTGCATTTCCAATAATGGTTTTCTTCTTTCCATTTCATCTTGCTGCTTTTCTATTCAGGGGAGAATTCTCAACCTTTCTTGTAGGATAAGTTTCGAACTGCTGAATTCTTTTAAGATTGGCCGGTCTGTGGAATTCTCTAGCTCTGCCGTTATTAGAAATGGCGGTCATGTGGCATAGGCTACCCTAGATGGCAGCATTTTGCCATTCAGGATATGGTCTATGTCGTGGCACTCCTCCCTGTCCTGCAATATTGCTGCCGAGATATCAGCTGAAACCCCTCTGGAGGTCCTCTTGTGACTATGTTGCTTTCCACCAGGCGCATTTTAAATCACTGGGTTGCTCATGAACTTTGTTGATTTGAATCCTACAGCTGCTGGTAGGTCTATTGGGATTCCACCTCCTTTGGACGCTGTGTACTTCCTGAATTCGCATAGATGATTCTTTCTTGGCTTTCAGCAAGTTTCTGTCTGAGTTTCCTACAGGTAAAATTTCAGACATTTTTTTTTCGCTTTATCTCTTGCTTTTCCATTTGGGACTCTTACGAATCCTAGTCTTTCATGTCTTTTCTTACCCCAGGATTCAACAGCACTGTTTTCATTGGTTTGCACTTGCTTTCCTATGTCTGCTCCTGACCGAGGGATTTCTGTTCCCTTGACTTCACAGTCATTCACCCGTCCCTCTGCATTATTTAGTCTGCTTAGGACTGAATTTTAGCCCTGATATTATCTCATCCACTGAGTTTTCTGACATTATTTGGCTCGTCTTTAGGCTTTCTCTTCCCCTTTTCTGGTATTCTGCGTTTTGGGATTCTGAGACACTGTTGTTATTCAGTGTTTCCCTCACCTCCGTTTTCAATACTTGCTCTGGATAGCGTTCTGCAGTCTAGTTGTTTGTAAGCTTATCTTATGGGCCTTCAATCTCTTTGGAACTGAATATGGTACTTCCTGTTTCTTTTACTGTACTTCTTCATCTCTACTGGTCAGGTAATATCAGGTTATCTAATGTAGACTTCTAGGGCTTTGTGAAGTGAATACATTAGACTCTTGGCTCTACGCAATACCATGGGATTTCTGTGAGGACAATTTCTCCTAGACATTGATGCCATGTCCTGTTCCTGTGTGTGTTGTCTGGTATATCTCCGATTGCTGGTGTTGCCTTTGTTGTGATGAACACCCCATACTATTTCGATTAGCATAACCTCATTTTGATTACGCTTATCTCACAAATCTGAAAGTGCACAGGACACTTCCTCTTGTGGAAATGAAGCTTCTAAAGGTTCTCAGCTCTGCATTCTGCTCTATGTCATTTTGGAGTGTTTCCAAATCTGCCAACTGAGAGTGCGCTTGTGCTTTGTAGTGCCACGGGAATGTCCCAATGAACCAGTTCTTCCCAGAGCTTCTCTGTCTACAGAAACACCAGTGGAAGCATATCTACGGATGTCACACATCAGGGCCTGCTGGAATGATCCCGCAGACCGACCTTGGTGTCCTCGGTGCCGTACCGTGCCGGTGCCATCCAAAATGTAGCATCTGAATTTGGGAGATAATGCTGAAGGAAATGCTTCCTCTTCTCACGCTGTGGACTTGCACCACTCTTCCTTGTCCTCTCATCCTTGTGGCACGGGTGCACGAAGGCAACCACAGAGCTGTTGCGCATCCTGTGCCTCAAACCAAACCGTAATCCCAGCCCAGGTTATGAATGTAGCAGATCCTAAGGCTTTTCATTCTGATTTCAAACCCAAGGCCCCCTGGATCCCTCAGACCAGATGCACGATATCTCTGATGAAGCCCCACTCGTGCTCTATTGGCAAAATGCCAAATTGGTCCCTGGTCCTGCAGATGCGTTGGGTGTGGCCATGGGACATATCGATAATCTCAACCGCGCGCGCCAGTGTGGTTGCTTTCTCATTGGGGTCTCACGTCTGTTTGCTCTCTTGATTGGACTCACCACATCCCACAAGGCACTCCAGATCCCTGAGACTCAGCGTGTGCCATCATCCGTAGCCCTATCCCTCACTGACCGCTGCCTCTGCTCCCTCAAATTTGGCAGCTCGGATCTTGGTCTCAGAATCAACTGTGGGGATATTTTGTGCTGGTTTCTTTGAGTTCTGTCAGCCAAGCATCTGCTGTGCACTCTTCTAACACTCAGCACATCACCTTCAATCCCATGTCTCCTGTTCGCTTGAGAGTGTGTGTCCAAGTTAAACAGAGTTTCACTTTTGCTGCTCCATCACCAGGGGTCAGACCCTGCACTGGTTTCCATTCCCTGCTTTGCCTTCCCCTGCTTCCAGGCGTTGTGAGGCCTCATCCTGTCTTTGGAAGTAACAGACCTCTTTTCGGCAAGTGTCCTGTGCCAAGGGCTGGGTGAGTGTGTGATCCCATTGCTGTGTACATGGGAGCGAGTGAGCGCAGGTTGCACTGCTTCTCTGCCAACTGGGCATCGATGAATCAACACTTTCCAGATACATTTCACAGAAATGTGATTTTTGTATAGCTCTTTGTTTCTCTACAGCCGTGGTGGGAGGGGTTGTCCGAAGACTCCAGTTTTGACATTGTGTTGATATCTCATTTGCAGTCATTAAAAAGTTTAATAGAATTGATTTACATGTTTTGGGAGTTATACGAAAATGAAGTTAGTTTTTGAAACATACTAAATCGACCTAGAAGCCAGACTTGTCAATTTCGGTACCATTTTGTCAGCTCTAAGGAAAACATAGACAGATAGAATGCAAACTAGCAGTCCAAACTGTTAAAGGGGTCATGTCCACTCTTTACTGTTGAAGCCTCCGAAACCAACAGGAACCATGAAATACCTATTGGAAACATGAAATAACCCCCAACGTTGGATTCACTTGTGCACGTGGTGCCCTTTCCTCCCAATGACACCTACTGGCCTATGTTGGCATTTCAAGGGGTAACATCCCTCTCTAGGAAAATACAAGAAGAAACAAACCAAATATACACATTTAGGTTTGAATCCAAAAGCACCTAGAGGCATTATAGCTATGAGAACCCTGCTGCAGCTATGCTAGGCTATTGAGAACCAGGGGTTCTTCTATCAGTGATGAGAATGCTTAATCATCCGATCATGTTGGGTAAAGCAATTGGACGCAACCAAGTCTGCACCCCCTTGATAGAGTGCCCCCGGGGGCTTAACTCAACTGAAAGACGGTCCACATAAGCAGTGTCTTTAATGTCATTGGCGACTTTTGTAGTTCAGTTCACTATCTGACTTCTAATATTTACCTACACTGTCTTGAAAAACTGAGGCCTAATACATATTCAAGTTCAGTCAAAGATTCCCCTCACTTACCACAATCCCTTCACCCCAGAGAAGACAGAAACCCAGCATTTGCTGAATCTAGCGGAAGGCCATCGTTTCTTTGTGTGAGCTAAGTTTTCAATTCCTATCTGTTTCAGTCGAGACTATTTGACCTTTAAGGAGTTCACTGTTGTTCACAGAGTGTGAAGCTGGAGGAACTCTGATTCGAGGAGGGGCTTGCTCTTCTCGTACTGGCTTCATTGCAGCTCAGGTACTGATCCTTCCAAATGGATGCCTGAGTGGAGGGGAGGGAAGAGCAAGTGCTTGCTAGCTAGGCCCAAACCTGGGAAAAGGCTTACCTGGGCTTGGTGCACTTTGGTGTGAATGGCTTGGAAATGCCCCTTGGGACGTGTGGATTCTCACGACCTCTTCCAAGGACATGAGCCTTTTGATCACCTCTGCCATCTCTTCTCTCTTAGACGCCAGGGATCTTGGACCCGTTCTTGGAGCAGAGAATCGAGGAGCTTCCTCAAGTCCACGTTGGCACTCCGTATGTTTCTGCCAGTATCAGCGAGGTTCAATATGTCTCATGAGTGTCTTTCGAGCCTGGTATCCTCTACAGCTGTCTCCAGGCCAGTATTCTCCATTGTAGCAGGACATCTCTCATCAATGTGTTCGCATCTCTCCTCAATCCGTGCAGCCAGCTTTTCGGCCAGCTTCTCTTCGTGTCTCCCATAAAGCCGACTTCAACAGGACTGGGCAAGTCTGAAAGGACCTCGGAGCTTCACCAGTAAGCTGATGCCAGGCAGATCTTCCACTGTCTGCCCTTTCAGGTTCTGGAAACTGACCCGTGAACTCAGGTCTTTGGGCAGCAGCAGTATCTCGAACTTACACAGCTTCCCGGACCAAAGACCTAAGCCAAGCTCCACAGAGGGCGGCAGCCCCTCCATCACACTGATCCACCCACAGAACTCTGCCCGGTTACCTAGGATCCACCAGCCACAACAAGCCTCGCGGTACACACCAACATTCCACCTGGAATCCAACCGGTAACTGCCATCCCCAATGGCTGCTGCATCTTGTCAGTGTTGGGGGAGGGGCTGCATCCGACGAGAGGTTCCTAAGGTAAATGTGATTCTACCCACTAGCGTCCCATGGGCCTTTGTTCTTCCCTCTTTCCTTTTGTTCAGATCTCTATGCACAGTACCAACGGAGGGAAGTGTGTCCATTTTCAGTTGATGGTTTCACACGTCTTTAAACTTTCTAACGGTTCACAGAACACAGAGACCCACTTAAGGAAACTTATGTTTCTGTAATATCCGTACACTCGGAATACATACCCGTCGGTTGATTTCTGCTGAAACACCCGCACTCTCAGGATATGGATCCATTGGTTTCATGGGGGCTGAAATTCCTAGTAATGAAGCCAACCCCAGTGTGCACTTTACTGTCTGTCTCTTTTGCTCTTAGTACACTTTTGCAGAGCTACTTGTCTTTGTTATAGGCTTATGCCATTTCTTCTCTACGTAGGGTAGAATACGGCATTCATTCGTCCTGTTGGAAGACTTGCAAGTCTATATCACGGCCTAGGAATCCCTTTGACTCCAAATTGGCATTTGGGTTAGGTCACGATATGCTCTTATGGATCAATATGGACGAATATAAATGCACGCCTCTGATTTCCGAATACAAGTGTGCTGAGTACATGCAAGCCGTCATACTGGGTCGATGCGTGCTGAATGATCCTTGACATCCCCTTGAGTATTTTCTTTTGAATAATCGTGCTTCCCTTGGTATATGTCAGCCAACCGTACCCTTTTGGTGCTTGTGTGTTTGTTTGATTCTTTGTTGGTCTGCTTCTCGTCTGTTTGGCAAACACGTCAGGCCATGCATCTCTCCGTTCGCTTCAAACAGAGAGTCATATAAGCTGATTCACTTAAGATAGTGCTTCCAATCACCTAAGATTTCCTGCTTCCCTCTCCCATCTTTAGGGTTTTGATGTCCTCCTTGCCTTCTTCCTCTTTCTTCTTTGCCACTCATGCTCTTCTTGCATTTCCAATAATGGTTTTCTTCTTTCCATTTCATCTTGCTGCTTTTCTATTCAGGGGAGAATTCTCAACCTTTCTTGTAGGATAAGTTTCGAACTGCTGAATTCTTTTAAGATTGGCCGGTCTGTGGAATTCTCTAGCTCTGCCGTTATTAGAAATGGCGGTCATGTGGCATAGGCTACCCTAGATGGCAGCATTTTGCCATTCAGGATATGGTCTATGTCGTGGCACTCCTCCCTGTCCTGCAATATTGCTGCCGAGATATCAGCTGAAACCCCTCTGGAGGTCCTCTTGTGACTATGTTGCTTTCCACCAGGCGCATTTTAAATCACTGGGATGCTCATGAACTTTGTTGATTTGAATCCTACAGCTGCTGGTAGGTCTATTGGGATTCCACCTCCTTTGGACGCTGTGTACTTCCTGAATTCGCATAGATGATTCTTTCTTGGCTTTCAGCAAGTTTCTGTCTGAGTTTCCTACAGGTAAAATTTCAGACATTTTTTTTTCGCTTTATCTCTTGCTTTTCCATTTGGGACTCTTACGAATCCTAGTCTTTCATGTCTTTTCTTACCCCAGGATTCAACAGCACTGTTTTCATTGGTTTGCACTTGCTTTCCTATGTCTGCTCCTGACCGAGGGATTTCTGTTCCCTTGACTTCACAGTCATTCACCCGTCCCTCTGCATTATTTAGTCTGCTTAGGACTGAATTTTAGCCCTGATATTATCTCATCCACTGAGTTTTCTGACATTATTTGGCTCGTCTTTAGGCTTTCTCTTCCCCTTTTCTGGTATTCTGCGTTTTGGGATTCTGAGACACTGTTGTTATTCAGTGTTTCCCTCACCTCCGTTTTCAATACTTGCTCTGGATAGCGTTCTGCAGTCTAGTTGTTTGTAAGCTTATCTTATGGGCCTTCAATCTCTTTGGAACTGAATATGGTACTTCCTGTTTCTTTTACTGTACTTCTTCATCTCTACTGGTCAGGTAATATCAGGTTATCTAATGTAGACTTCTAGGGCTTTGTGAAGTGAATACATTAGACTCTTGGCTCTACGCAATACCATGGGATTTCTGTGAGGACAATTTCTCCTAGACATTGATGCCATGTCCTGTTCCTGTGTGTGTTGTCTGGTATATCTCCGATTGCTGGTGTTGCCTTTGTTGTGATGAACACCCCATACTATTTCGATTAGCATAACCTCATTTTGATTACGCTTATCTCACAAATCTGAAAGTGCACAGGACACTTCCTCTTGTGGAAATGAAGCTTCTAAAGGTTCTCAGCTCTGCATTCTGCTCTATGTCATTTTGGAGTGTTTCCAAATCTGCCAACTGAGAGTGCGCTTGTGCTTTGTAGTGCCACGGGAATGTCCCAATGAACCAGTTCTTCCCAGAGCTTCTCTGTCTACAGAAACACCAGTGGAAGCATATCTACGGATGTCACACATCAGGGCCTGCTGGAATGATCCCGCAGACCGACCTTGGTGTCCTCGGTGCCGTACCGTGCCGGTGCCATCCAAAATGTAGCATCTGAATTTGGGAGATAATGCTGAAGGAAATGCTTCCTCTTCTCACGCTGTGGACTTGCACCACTCTTCCTTGTCCTCTCATCCTTGTGGCACGGGTGCACGAAGGCAACCACAGAGCTGTTGCGCATCCTGTGCCTCAAACCAAACCGTAATCCCAGCCCAGGTTATGAATGTAGCAGATCCTAAGGCTTTTCATTCTGATTTCAAACCCAAGGCCCCCTGGATCCCTCAGACCAGATGCACGATATCTCTGATGAAGCCCCACTCGTCCTCTATTGGCAAAATGCCAAATTGGTCCCTGGTCCTGCAGATGCGTTGGGTGTGGCCATGGGACATATCGAAAATCTCAACCGCGCGCGCCAGTGTGGTTGCTTTCTCATTGGGGTCTCACGTCTGTTTGCTCTCTTGATTGGACTCACCACATCCCACAAGGCACTCCAGATCCCTGAGACTCAGCGTGTGCCATCATCCGTAGCCCTATCCCTCACTGACCGCTGCCTCTGCTCCCTCAAATTTGGCAGCTCGGATCTTGGTCTCAGAATCAACTGTGGGGATATTTTGTGCTGGTTTCTTTGAGTTCTGTCAGCCAAGCATCTGCTGTGCACTCTTCTAACACTCAGCACATCACCTTCAATCCCATGTCTCCTGTTCGCTTGAGAGTGTGTGTCCAAGTTAAACAGAGTTTCACTTTTGCTGCTCCATCACCAGGGGTCAGACCCTGCACTGGTTTCCATTCCCTGCTTTGCCTTCCCCTGCTTCCAGGCGTTGTGAGGCCTCATCCTGTCTTTGGAAGTAACAGACCTCTTTTCGGCAAGTGTCCTGTGCCAAGGGCTGGGTGAGTGTGTGATCCCATTGCTGTGTACATGGGAGCGAGTGAGCGCAGGTTGCACTGCTTCTCTGCCAACTGGGCATCGATGAATCAACACTTTCCAGATACATTTCACAGAAATGTGATTTTTGTATAGCTCTTTGTTTCTCTACAGCCGTGGTGGGAGGGGTTGTCCGAAGACTCCAGTTTTGACATTGTGTTGATATCTCATTTGCAGTCATTAAAAAGTTTAATAGAATTGATTTACATGTTTTGGGAGTTATACGAAAATGAAGTTAGTTTTTGAAACATACTAAATCGACCTAGAAGCCAGACTTGTCAATTTCGGTACCATTTTGTCAGCTCTAAGGAAAACATAGACAGATAGAATGCAAACTAGCAGTCCAAACTGTTAAAGGGGTCATGTCCACTCTTTACTGTTGAAGCCTCCGAAACCAACAGGAACCATGAAATACCTATTGGAAACATGAAATAACCCCCAACGTTGGATTCACTTGTGCACGTGGTGCCCTTTCCTCCCAATGACACCTACTGGCCTATGTTGGCATTTCAAGGGGTAACATCCCTCTCTAGGAAAATACAAGAAGAAACAAACCAAATATACACATTTAGGTTTGAATCCAAAAGCACCTAGAGGCATTATAGCTATGAGAACCCTGCTGCAGCTATGCTAGGCTATTGAGAACCAGGGGTTCTTCTATCAGTGATGAGAACGCTTAATCATCCGATCATGTTGGGTAAAGCAATTGGACGCAACCAAGTCTGCACCCCCTTGATAGAGTGCCCCCGGGGGCTTAACTCAACTGAAAGACGGTCCACATAAGCAGTGTCTTTAATGTCATTGGCGACTTTTGTAGTTCAGTTCACTATCTGACTTCTAATATTTACCTACACTGTCTTGAAAAACTGAGGCCCAATACATATTCAAGTTCAGTCAAAGATTCCCCTCACTTACCACAATCCCTTCACCCCAGAGAAGACAGAAACCCAGCATTTGCTGAATCTAGCGGAAGGCCATCGTTTCTTTGTGTGAGCTAAGTTTTCAATTCCTATCTGTTTCAGTCGAGACTATTTGACCTTTAAGGAGTTCACTGTTGTTCACAGAGTGTGAAGCTGGAGGAACTCTGATTCGAGGAGGGGCTTGCTCTTCTCGTACTGGCTTCATTGCAGCTCAGGTACTGATCCTTCCAAATGGATGCCTGAGTGGAGGGGAGGGAAGAGCAAGTGCTTGCTAGCTAGGCCCAAACCTGGGAAAAGGCTTACCTGGGCTTGGTGCACTTTGGTGTGAATGGCTTGGAAATGCCCCTTGGGACGTGTGGATTCTCACGACCTCTTCCAAGGACATGAGCCTTTTGATCACCTCTGCCATCTCTTCTCTCTTAGACGCCAGGGATCTTGGACCCGTTCTTGGAGCAGAGAATCGAGGAGCTTCCTCAAGTCCACGTTGGCACTCCGTATGTTTCTGCCAGTATCAGCGAGGTTCAATATGTCTCATGAGTGTCTTTCGAGCCTGGTATCCTCTACAGCTGTCTCCAGGCCAGTATTCTCCATTGTAGCAGGACATCTCTCATCAATGTGTTCGCATCTCTCCTCAATCCGTGCAGCCAGCTTTTCGGCCAGCTTCTCTTCGTGTCTCCCATAAAGCCGACTTCAACAGGACTGGGCAAGTCTGAAAGGACCTCGGAGCTTCACCAGTAAGCTGATGCCAGGCAGATCTTCCACTGTCTGCCCTTTCAGGTTCTGGAAACTGACCCGTGAACTCAGGTCTTTGGGCAGCAGCAGTATCTCGAACTTACACAGCTTCCCGGACCAAAGACCTAAGCCAAGCTCCACAGAGGGCGGCAGCCCCTCCATCACACTGATCCACCCACAGAACTCTGCCCGGTTACCTAGGATCCACCAGCCACAACAAGCCTCGCGGTACACACCAACATTCCACCTGGAATCCAACCGGTAACTGCCATCCCCAATGGCTGCTGCATCTTGTCAGTGTTGGGGGAGGGGCTGCATCCGACGAGAGGTTCCTAAGGTAAATGTGATTCTACCCACTAGCGTCCCATGGGCCTTTGTTCTTCCCTCTTTCCTTTTGTTCAGATCTCTATGCACAGTACCAACGGAGGGAAGTGTGTCCATTTTCAGTTGATGGTTTCACACGTCTTTAAACTTTCTAACGGTTCACAGAACACAGAGACCCACTTAAGGAAACTTATGTTTCTGTAATATCCGTACACTCGGAATACATACCCGTCGGTTGATTTCTGCTGAAACACCCGCACTCTCAGGATATGGATCCATTGGTTTCATGGGGGCTGAAATTCCTAGTAATGAAGCCAACCCCAGTGTGCACTTTACTGTCTGTCTCTTTTGCTCTTAGTACACTTTTGCAGAGCTACTTGTCTTTGTTATAGGCTTATGCCATTTCTTCTCTACGTAGGGTAGAATACGGCATTCATTCGTCCTGTTGGAAGACTTGCAAGTCTATATCACGGCCTAGGAATCCCTTTGACTCCAAATTGGCATTTGGGTTAGGTCACGATATGCTCTTATGGATCAATATGGACGAATATAAATGCACGCCTCTGATTTCCGAATACAAGTGTGCTGAGTACATGCAAGCCGTCATACTGGGTCGATGCGTGCTGAATGATCCTTGACATCCCCTTGAGTATTTTCTTTTGAATAATCGTGCTTCCCTTGGTATATGTCAGCCAACCGTACCCTTTTGGTGCTTGTGTGTTTGTTTGATTCTTTGTTGGTCTGCTTCTCGTCTGTTTGGCAAACACGTCAGGCCATGCATCTCTCCGTTCGCTTCAAACAGAGAGTCATATAAGCTGATTCACTTAAGATAGTGCTTCCAATCACCTAAGATTTCCTGCTTCCCTCTCCCATCTTTAGGGTTTTGATGTCCTCCTTGCCTTCTTCCTCTTTCTTCTTTGCCACTCATGCTCTTCTTGCATTTCCAATAATGGTTTTCTTCTTTCCATTTCATCTTGCTGCTTTTCTATTCAGGGGAGAATTCTCAACCTTTCTTGTAGGATAAGTTTCGAACTGCTGAATTCTTTTAAGATTGGCCGGTCTGTGGAATTCTCTAGCTCTGCCGTTATTAGAAATGGCGGTCATGTGGCATAGGCTACCCTAGATGGCAGCATTTTGCCATTCAGGATATGGTCTATGTCGTGGCACTCCTCCCTGTCCTGCAATATTGCTGCCGAGATATCAGCTGAAACCCCTCTGGAGGTCCTCTTGTGACTATGTTGCTTTCCACCAGGCGCATTTTAAATCACTGGGATGCTCATGAACTTTGTTGATTTGAATCCTACAGCTGCTGGTAGGTCTATTGGGATTCCACCTCCTTTGGACGCTGTGTACTTCCTGAATTCGCATAGATGATTCTTTCTTGGCTTTCAGCAAGTTTCTGTCTGAGTTTCCTACAGGTAAAATTTCAGACATTTTTTTTTCGCTTTATCTCTTGCTTTTCCATTTGGGACTCTTACGAATCCTAGTCTTTCATGTCTTTTCTTACCCCAGGATTCAACAGCACTGTTTTCATTGGTTTGCACTTGCTTTCCTATGTCTGCTCCTGACCGAGGGATTTCTGTTCCCTTGACTTCACAGTCATTCACCCGTCCCTCTGCATTATTTAGTCTGCTTAGGACTGAATTTTAGCCCTGATATTATCTCATCCACTGAGTTTTCTGACATTATTTGGCTCGTCTTTAGGCTTTCTCTTCCCCTTTTCTGGTATTCTGCGTTTTGGGATTCTGAGACACTGTTGTTATTCAGTGTTTCCCTCACCTCCGTTTTCAATACTTGCTCTGGATAGCGTTCTGCAGTCTAGTTGTTTGTAAGCTTATCTTATGGGCCTTCAATCTCTTTGGAACTGAATATGGTACTTCCTGTTTCTTTTACTGTACTTCTTCATCTCTACTGGTCAGGTAATATCAGGTTATCTAATGTAGACTTCTAGGGCTTTGTGAAGTGAATACATTAGACTCTTGGCTCTACGCAATACCATGGGATTTCTGTGAGGACAATTTCTCCTAGACATTGATGCCATGTCCTGTTCCTGTGTGTGTTGTCTGGTATATCTCCGATTGCTGGTGTTGCCTTTGTTGTGATGAACACCCCATACTATTTCGATTAGCATAACCTCATTTTGATTACGCTTATCTCACAAATCTGAAAGTGCACAGGACACTTCCTCTTGTGGAAATGAAGCTTCTAAAGGTTCTCAGCTCTGCATTCTGCTCTATGTCATTTTGGAGTGTTTCCAAATCTGCCAACTGAGAGTGCGCTTGTGCTTTGTAGTGCCACGGGAATGTCCCAATGAACCAGTTCTTCCCAGAGCTTCTCTGTCTACAGAAACACCAGTGGAAGCATATCTACGGATGTCACACATCAGGGCCTGCTGGAATGATCCCGCAGACCGACCTTGGTGTCCTCGGTGCCGTACCGTGCCGGTGCCATCCAAAATGTAGCATCTGAATTTGGGAGATAATGCTGAAGGAAATGCTTCCTCTTCTCACGCTGTGGACTTGCACCACTCTTCCTTGTCCTCTCATCCTTGTGGCACGGGTGCACGAAGGCAACCACAGAGCTGTTGCGCATCCTGTGCCTCAAACCAAACCGTAATCCCAGCCCAGGTTATGAATGTAGCAGATCCTAAGGCTTTTCATTCTGATTTCAAACCCAAGGCCCCCTGGATCCCTCAGACCAGATGCACGATATCTCTGATGAAGCCCCACTCGTGCTCTATTGGCAAAATGCCAAATTGGTCCCTGGTCCTGCAGATGCGTTGGGTGTGGCCATGGGACATATCGATAATCTCAACCGCGCGCGCCAGTGTGGTTGCTTTCTCATTGGGGTCTCACGTCTGTTTGCTCTCTTGATTGGACTCACCACATCCCACAAGGCACTCCAGATCCCTGAGACTCAGCGTGTGCCATCATCCGTAGCCCTATCCCTCACTGACCGCTGCCTCTGCTCCCTCAAATTTGGCAGCTCGGATCTTGGTCTCAGAATCAACTGTGGGGATATTTTGTGCTGGTTTCTTTGAGTTCTGTCAGCCAAGCATCTGCTGTGCACTCTTCTAACACTCAGCACATCACCTTCAATCCCATGTCTCCTGTTCGCTTGAGAGTGTGTGTCCAAGTTAAACAGAGTTTCACTTTTGCTGCTCCATCACCAGGGGTCAGACCCTGCACTGGTTTCCATTCCCTGCTTTGCCTTCCCCTGCTTCCAGGCGTTGTGAGGCCTCATCCTGTCTTTGGAAGTAACAGACCTCTTTTCGGCAAGTGTCCTGTGCCAAGGGCTGGGTGAGTGTGTGATCCCATTGCTGTGTACATGGGAGCGAGTGAGCGCAGGTTGCACTGCTTCTCTGCCAACTGGGCATCGATGAATCAACACTTTCCAGATACATTTCACAGAAATGTGATTTTTGTATAGCTCTTTGTTTCTCTACAGCCGTGGTGGGAGGGGTTGTCCGAAGACTCCAGTTTTGACATTGTGTTGATATCTCATTTGCAGTCATTAAAAAGTTTAATAGAATTGATTTACATGTTTTGGGAGTTATACGAAAATGAAGTTAGTTTTTGAAACATACTAAATCGACCTAGAAGCCAGACTTGTCAATTTCGGTACCATTTTGTCAGCTCTAAGGAAAACATAGACAGATAGAATGCAAACTAGCAGTCCAAACTGTTAAAGGGGTCATGTCCACTCTTTACTGTTGAAGCCTCCGAAACCAACAGGAACCATGAAATACCTATTGGAAACATGAAATAACCCCCAACGTTGGATTCACTTGTGCACGTGGTGCCCTTTCCTCCCAATGACACCTACTGGCCTATGTTGGCATTTCAAGGGGTAACATCCCTCTCTAGGAAAATACAAGAAGAAACAAACCAAATATACACATTTAGGTTTGAATCCAAAAGCACCTAGAGGCATTATAGCTATGAGAACCCTGCTGCAGCTATGCTAGGCTATTGAGAACCAGGGGTTCTTCTATCAGTGATGAGAACGCTTAATCATCCGATCATGTTGGGTAAAGCAATTGGACGCAACCAAGTCTGCACCCCCTTGATAGAGTGCCCCCGGGGGCTTAACTCAACTGAAAGACGGTCCACATAAGCAGTGTCTTTAATGTCATTGGCGACTTTTGTAGTTCAGTTCACTATCTGACTTCTAATATTTACCTACACTGTCTTGAAAAACTGAGGCCCAATACATATTCAAGTTCAGTCAAAGATTCCCCTCACTTACCACAATCCCTTCACCCCAGAGAAGACAGAAACCCAGCATTTGCTGAATCTAGCGGAAGGCCATCGTTTCTTTGTGTGAGCTAAGTTTTCAATTCCTATCTGTTTCAGTCGAGACTATTTGACCTTTAAGGAGTTCACTGTTGTTCACAGAGTGTGAAGCTGGAGGAACTCTGATTCGAGGAGGGGCTTGCTCTTCTCGTACTGGCTTCATTGCAGCTCAGGTACTGATCCTTCCAAATGGATGCCTGAGTGGAGGGGAGGGAAGAGCAAGTGCTTGCTAGCTAGGCCCAAACCTGGGAAAAGGCTTACCTGGGCTTGGTGCACTTTGGTGTGAATGGCTTGGAAATGCCCCTTGGGACGTGTGGATTCTCACGACCTCTTCCAAGGACATGAGCCTTTTGATCACCTCTGCCATCTCTTCTCTCTTAGACGCCAGGGATCTTGGACCCGTTCTTGGAGCAGAGAATCGAGGAGCTTCCTCAAGTCCACGTTGGCACTCCGTATGTTTCTGCCAGTATCAGCGAGGTTCAATATGTCTTATGAGTGTCTTTCGAGCCTGGTATCCTCTACAGCTGTCTCCAGGCCAGTATTCTCCATTGTAGCAGGACATCTCTCATCAATGTGTTCGCATCTCTCCTCAATCCGTGCAGCCAGCTTTTCGGCCAGCTTCTCTTCGTGTCTCCCATAAAGCCGACTTCAACAGGACTGGGCAAGTCTGAAAGGACCTCGGAGCTTCACCAGTAAGCTGATGCCAGGCAGATCTTCCACTGTCTGCCCTTTCAGGTTCTGGAAACTGACCCGTGAACTCAGGTCTTTGGGCAGCAGCAGTATCTCGAACTTACACAGCTTCCCGGACCAAAGACCTAAGCCAAGCTCCACAGAGGGCGGCAGCCCCTCCATCACACTGATCCACCCACAGAACTCTGCCCGGTTACCTAGGATCCACCAGCCACAACAAGCCTCACGGTACACACCAACATTCCACCTGGAATCCAACCGGTAACTGCCATCCCCAATGGCTGCTGCATCTTGTCAGTGTTGGGGGAGGGGCTGCATCCGACGAGAGGTTCCTAAGGTAAATGTGATTCTACCCACTAGCGTCCCATGGGCCTTTGTTCTTCCCTCTTTCCTTTTGTTCAGATCTCTATGCACAGTACCAACGGAGGGAAGTGTGTCCATTTTCAGTTGATGGTTTCACACGTCTTTAAACTTTCTAACGGTTCACAGAACACAGAGACCCACTTAAGGAAACTTATGTTTCTGTAATATCCGTACACTCGGAATACATACCCGTCGGTTGATTTCTGCTGAAACACCCGCACTCTCAGGATATGGATCCATTGGTTTCATGGGGGCTGAAATTCCTAGTAATGAAGCCAACCCCAGTGTGCACTTTACTGTCTGTCTCTTTTGCTCTTAGTACACTTTTGCAGAGCTACTTGTCTTTGTTATAGGCTTATGCCATTTCTTCTCTACGTAGGGTAGAATACGGCATTCATTCGTCCTGTTGGAAGACTTGCAAGTCTATATCACGGCCTAGGAATCCCTTTGACTCCAAATTGGCATTTGGGTTAGGTCACGATATGCTCTTATGGATCAATATGGACGAATATAAATGCACGCCTCTGATTTCCGAATACAAGTGTGCTGAGTACATGCAAGCCGTCATACTGGGTCGATGCGTGCTGAATGATCCTTGACATCCCCTTGAGTATTTTCTTTTGAATAATCGTGCTTCCCTTGGTATATGTCAGCCAACCGTACCCTTTTGGTGCTTGTGTGTTTGTTTGATTCTTTGTTGGTCTGCTTCTCGTCTGTTTGGCAAACACGTCAGGCCATGCATCTCTCCGTTCGCTTCAAACAGAGAGTCATATAAGCTGATTCACTTAAGATAGTGCTTCCAATCACCTAAGATTTCCTGCTTCCCTCTCCCATCTTTAGGGTTTTGATGTCCTCCTTGCCTTCTTCCTCTTTCTTCTTTGCCACTCATGCTCTTCTTGCATTTCCAATAATGGTTTTCTTCTTTCCATTTCATCTTGCTGCTTTTCTATTCAGGGGAGAATTCTCAACCTTTCTTGTAGGATAAGTTTCGAACTGCTGAATTCTTTTAAGATTGGCCGGTCTGTGGAATTCTCTAGCTCTGCCGTTATTAGAAATGGCGGTCATGTGGCATAGGCTACCCTAGATGGCAGCATTTTGCCATTCAGGATATGGTCTATGTCGTGGCACTCCTCCCTGTCCTGCAATATTGCTGCCGAGATATCAGCTGAAACCCCTCTGGAGGTCCTCTTGTGACTATGTTGCTTTCCACCAGGCGCATTTTAAATCACTGGGATGCTCATGAACTTTGTTGATTTGAATCCTACAGCTGCTGGTAGGTCTATTGGGATTCCACCTCCTTTGGACGCTGTGTACTTCCTGAATTCGCATAGATGATTCTTTCTTGGCTTTCAGCAAGTTTCTGTCTGAGTTTCCTACAGGTAAAATTTCAGACATTTTTTTTTCGCTTTATCTCTTGCTTTTCCATTTGGGACTCTTACGAATCCTAGTCTTTCATGTCTTTTCTTACCCCAGGATTCAACAGCACTGTTTTCATTGGTTTGCACTTGCTTTCCTATGTCTGCTCCTGACCGAGGGATTTCTGTTCCCTTGACTTCACAGTCATTCACCCGTCCCTCTGCATTATTTAGTCTGCTTAGGACTGAATTTTAGCCCTGATATTATCTCATCCACTGAGTTTTCTGACATTATTTGGCTCGTCTTTAGGCTTTCTCTTCCCCTTTTCTGGTATTCTGCGTTTTGGGATTCTGAGACACTGTTGTTATTCAGTGTTTCCCTCACCTCCGTTTTCAATACTTGCTCTGGATAGCGTTCTGCAGTCTAGTTGTTTGTAAGCTTATCTTATGGGCCTTCAATCTCTTTGGAACTGAATATGGTACTTCCTGTTTCTTTTACTGTACTTCTTCATCTCTACTGGTCAGGTAATATCAGGTTATCTAATGTAGACTTCTAGGGCTTTGTGAAGTGAATACATTAGACTCTTGGCTCTACGCAATACCATGGGATTTCTGTGAGGACAATTTCTCCTAGACATTGATGCCATGTCCTGTTCCTGTGTGTGTTGTCTGGTATATCTCTGATTGCTGGTGTTGCCTTTGTTGTGATGAACACCCCATACTATTTCGATTAGCATAACCTCATTTTGATTACGCTTATCTCACAAATCTGAAAGTGCACAGGACACTTCCTCTTGTGGAAATGAAGCTTCTAAAGGTTCTCAGCTCTGCATTCTGCTCTATGTCATTTTGGAGTGTTTCCAAATCTGCCAACTGAGAGTGCGCTTGTGCTTTGTAGTGCCACGGGAATGTCCCAATGAACCAGTTCTTCCCAGAGCTTCTCTGTCTACAGAAACACCAGTGGAAGCATATCTACGGATGTCACACATCAGGGCCTGCTGGAATGATCCCGCAGACCGACCTTGGTGTCCTCGGTGCCGTACCGTGCCGGTGCCATCCAAAATGTAGCATCTGAATTTGGGAGATAATGCTGAAGGAAATGCTTCCTCTTCTCACGCTGTGGACTTGCACCACTCTTCCTTGTCCTCTCATCCTTGTGGCACGGGTGCACGAAGGCAACCACAGAGCTGTTGCGCATCCTGTGCCTCAAACCAAACCGTAATCCCAGCCCAGGTTATGAATGTAGCAGATCCTAAGGCTTTTCATTCTGATTTCAAACCCAAGGCCCCCTGGATCCCTCAGACCAGATGCACGATATCTCTGATGAAGCCCCACTCGTGCTCTATTGGCAAAATGCCAAATTGGTCCCTGGTCCTGCAGATGCGTTGGGTGTGGCCATGGGACATATCGATAATCTCAACCGCGCGCGCCAGTGTGGTTGCTTTCTCATTGGGGTCTCACGTCTGTTTGCTCTCTTGATTGGACTCACCACATCCCACAAGGCACTCCAGATCCCTGAGACTCAGCGTGTGCCATCATCCGTAGCCCTATCCCTCACTGACCGCTGCCTCTGCTCCCTCAAATTTGGCAGCTCGGATCTTGGTCTCAGAATCAACTGTGGGGATATTTTGTGCTGGTTTCTTTGAGTTCTGTCAGCCAAGCATCTGCTGTGCACTCTTCTAACACTCAGCACATCACCTTCAATCCCATGTCTCCTGTTCGCTTGAGAGTGTGTGTCCAAGTTAAACAGAGTTTCACTTTTGCTGCTCCATCACCAGGGGTCAGACCCTGCACTGGTTTCCATTCCCTGCTTTGCCTTCCCCTGCTTCCAGGCGTTGTGAGGCCTCATCCTGTCTTTGGAAGTAACAGACCTCTTTTCGGCAAGTGTCCTGTGCCAAGGGCTGGGTGAGTGTGTGATCCCATTGCTGTGTACATGGGAGCGAGTGAGCGCAGGTTGCACTGCTTCTCTGCCAACTGGGCATCGATGAATCAACACTTTCCAGATACATTTCACAGAAATGTGATTTTTGTATAGCTCTTTGTTTCTCTACAGCCGTGGTGGGAGGGGTTGTCCGAAGACTCCAGTTTTGACATTGTGTTGATATCTCATTTGCAGTCATTAAAAAGTTTAATAGAATTGATTTACATGTTTTGGGAGTTATACGAAAATGAAGTTAGTTTTTGAAACATACTAAATCGACCTAGAAGCCAGACTTGTCAATTTCGGTACCATTTTGTCAGCTCTAAGGAAAACATAGACAGATAGAATGCAAACTAGCAGTCCAAACTGTTAAAGGGGTCATGTCCACTCTTTACTGTTGAAGCCTCCGAAACCAACAGGAACCATGAAATACCTATTGGAAACATGAAATAACCCCCAACGTTGGATTCACTTGTGCACGTGGTGCCCTTTCCTCCCAATGACACCTACTGGCCTATGTTGGCATTTCAAGGGGTAACATCCCTCTCTAGGAAAATACAAGAAGAAACAAACCAAATATACACATTTAGGTTTGAATCCAAAAGCACCTAGAGGCATTATAGCTATGAGAACCCTGCTGCAGCTATGCTAGGCTATTGAGAACCAGGGGTTCTTCTATCAGTGATGAGAACGCTTAATCATCCGATCATGTTGGGTAAAGCAATTGGACGCAACCAAGTCTGCACCCCCTTGATAGAGTGCCCCCGGGGGCTTAACTCAACTGAAAGACGGTCCACATAAGCAGTGTCTTTAATGTCATTGGCGACTTTTGTAGTTCAGTTCACTATCTGACTTCTAATATTTACCTACACTGTCTTGAAAAACTGAGGCCCAATACATATTCAAGTTCAGTCAAAGATTCCCCTCACTTACCACAATCCCTTCACCCCAGAGAAGACAGAAACCCAGCATTTGCTGAATCTAGCGGAAGGCCATCGTTTCTTTGTGTGAGCTAAGTTTTCAATTCCTATCTGTTTCAGTCGAGACTATTTGACCTTTAAGGAGTTCACTGTTGTTCACAGAGTGTGAAGCTGGAGGAACTCTGATTCGAGGAGGGGCTTGCTCTTCTCGTACTGGCTTCATTGCAGCTCAGGTACTGATCCTTCCAAATGGATGCCTGAGTGGAGGGGAGGGAAGAGCAAGTGCTTGCTAGCTAGGCCCAAACCTGGGAAAAGGCTTACCTGGGCTTGGTGCACTTTGGTGTGAATGGCTTGGAAATGCCCCTTGGGACGTGTGGATTCTCACGACCTCTTCCAAGGACATGAGCCTTTTGATCACCTCTGCCATCTCTTCTCTCTTAGACGCCAGGGATCTTGGACCCGTTCTTGGAGCAGAGAATCGAGGAGCTTCCTCAAGTCCACGTTGGCACTCCGTATGTTTCTGCCAGTATCAGCGAGGTTCAATATGTCTCATGAGTGTCTTTCGAGCCTGGTATCCTCTACAGCTGTCTCCAGGCCAGTATTCTCCATTGTAGCAGGACATCTCTCATCAATGTGTTCGCATCTCTCCTCAATCCGTGCAGCCAGCTTTTCGGCCAGCTTCTCTTCGTGTCTCCCATAAAGCCGACTTCAACAGGACTGGGCAAGTCTGAAAGGACCTCGGAGCTTCACCAGTAAGCTGATGCCAGGCAGATCTTCCACTGTCTGCCCTTTCAGGTTCTGGAAACTGACCCGTGAACTCAGGTCTTTGGGCAGCAGCAGTATCTCGAACTTACACAGCTTCCCGGACCAAAGACCTAAGCCAAGCTCCACAGAGGGCGGCAGCCCCTCCATCACACTGATCCACCCACAGAACTCTGCCCGGTTACCTAGGATCCACCAGCCACAACAAGCCTCGCGGTACACACCAACATTCCACCTGGAATCCAACCGGTAACTGCCATCCCCAATGGCTGCTGCATCTTGTCAGTGTTGGGGGAGGGGCTGCATCCGACGAGAGGTTCCTAAGGTAAATGTGATTCTACCCACTAGCGTCCCATGGGCCTTTGTTCTTCCCTCTTTCCTTTTGTTCAGATCTCTATGCACAGTACCAACGGAGGGAAGTGTGTCCATTTTCAGTTGATGGTTTCACACGTCTTTAAACTTTCTAACGGTTCACAGAACACAGAGACCCACTTAAGGAAACTTATGTTTCTGTAATATCCGTACACTCGGAATACATACCCGTCGGTTGATTTCTGCTGAAACACCCGCACTCTCAGGATATGGATCCATTGGTTTCATGGGGGCTGAAATTCCTAGTAATGAAGCCAACCCCAGTGTGCACTTTACTGTCTGTCTCTTTTGCTCTTAGTACACTTTTGCAGAGCTACTTGTCTTTGTTATAGGCTTATGCCATTTCTTCTCTACGTAGGGTAGAATACGGCATTCATTCGTCCTGTTGGAAGACTTGCAAGTCTATATCACGGCCTAGGAATCCCTTTGACTCCAAATTGGCATTTGGGTTAGGTCACGATATGCTCTTATGGATCAATATGGACGAATATAAATGCACGCCTCTGATTTCCGAATACAAGTGTGCTGAGTACATGCAAGCCGTCATACTGGGTCGATGCGTGCTGAATGATCCTTGACATCCCCTTGAGTATTTTCTTTTGAATAATCGTGCTTCCCTTGGTATATGTCAGCCAACCGTACCCTTTTGGTGCTTGTGTGTTTGTTTGATTCTTTGTTGGTCTGCTTCTCGTCTGTTTGGCAAACACGTCAGGCCATGCATCTCTCCGTTCGCTTCAAACAGAGAGTCATATAATCTGATTCACTTAAGATAGTGCTTCCAATCACCTAAGATTTCCTGCTTCCCTCTCCCATCTTTAGGGTTTTGATGTCCTCCTTGCCTTCTTCCTCTTTCTTCTTTGCCACTCATGCTCTTCTTGCATTTCCAATAATGGTTTTCTTCTTTCCATTTCATCTTGCTGCTTTTCTATTCAGGGGAGAATTCTCAACCTTTCTTGTAGGATAAGTTTCGAACTGCTGAATTCTTTTAAGATTGGCCGGTCTGTGGAATTCTCTAGCTCTGCCGTTATTAGAAATGGCGGTCATGTGGCATAGGCTACCCTAGATGGCAGCATTTTGCCATTCAGGATATGGTCTATGTCGTGGCACTCCTCCCTGTCCTGCAATATTGCTGCCGAGATATCAGCTGAAACCCCTCTGGAGGTCCTCTTGTGACTATGTTGCTTTCCTCCAGGCGCATTTTAAATCACTGGGATGCTCATGAACTTTGTTGATTTGAATCCTACAGCTGCTGGTAGGTCTATTGGGATTCCACCTCCTTTGGACGCTGTGTACTTCCTGAATTCGCATAGATGATTCTTTCTTGGCTTTCAGCAAGTTTCTGTCTGAGTTTCCTACAGGTAAAATTTCAGACATTTTTTTTTCGCTTTATCTCTTGCTTTTCCATTTGGGACTCTTACGAATCCTAGTCTTTCATGTCTTTTCTTACCCCAGGATTCAACAGCACTGTTTTCATTGGTTTGCACTTGCTTTCCTATGTCTGCTCCTGACCGAGGGATTTCTGTTCCCTTGACTTCACAGTCATTCACCCGTCCCTCTGCATTATTTAGTCTGCTTAGGACTGAATTTTAGCCCTGATATTATCTCATCCA
Source organism: Vicugna pacos (assembly GCF_048564905.1). Taxonomy (NCBI): domain Eukaryota; kingdom Metazoa; phylum Chordata; class Mammalia; order Artiodactyla; family Camelidae; genus Vicugna; species Vicugna pacos. The sequence continues at coordinate 4,297,322 of NC_133021.1, read as the reverse complement.
CTGAGTTTTCTGACATTATTTGGCTCGTCTTTAGGCTTTCTCTTCCCCTTTTCTGGTATTCTGCGTTTTGGGATTCTGAGACACTGTTGTTATTCAGTGTTTCCCTCACCTCCGTTTTCAATACTTGCTCTGGATAGCGTTCTGCAGTCTAGTTGTTTGTAAGCTTATCTTATGGGCCTTCAATCTCTTTGGAACTGAATATGGTACTTCCTGTTTCTTTTACTGTACTTCTTCATCTCTACTGGTCAGGTAATATCAGGTTATCTAATGTAGACTTCTAGGGCTTTGTGAAGTGAATACATTAGACTCTTGGCTCTACGCAATACCATGGGATTTCTGTGAGGACAATTTCTCCTAGACATTGATGCCATGTCCTGTTCCTGTGTGTGTTGTCTGGTATATCTCCGATTGCTGGTGTTGCCTTTGTTGTGATGAACACCCCATACTATTTCGATTAGCATAACCTCATTTTGATTACGCTTATCTCACAAATCTGAAAGTGCACAGGACACTTCCTCTTGTGGAAATGAAGCTTCTAAAGGTTCTCAGCTCTGCATTCTGCTCTATGTCATTTTGGAGTGTTTCCAAATCTGCCAACTGAGAGTGCGCTTGTGCTTTGTAGTGCCACGGGAATGTCCCAATGAACCAGTTCTTCCCAGAGCTTCTCTGTCTACAGAAACACCAGTGGAAGCATATCTACGGATGTCACACATCAGGGCCTGCTGGAATGATCCCGCAGACCGACCTTGGTGTCCTCGGTGCCGTACCGTGCCGGTGCCATCCAAAATGTAGCATCTGAATTTGGGAGATAATGCTGAAGGAAATGCTTCCTCTTCTCACGCTGTGGACTTGCACCACTCTTCCTTGTCCTCTCATCCTTGTGGCACGGGTGCACGAAGGCAACCACAGAGCTGTTGCGCATCCTGTGCCTCAAACCAAACCGTAATCCCAGCCCAGGTTATGAATGTAGCAGATCCTAAGGCTTTTCATTCTGATTTCAAACCCAAGGCCCCCTGGATCCCTCAGACCAGATGCACGATATCTCTGATGAAGCCCCACTCGTGCTCTATTGGCAAAATGCCAAATTGGTCCCTGGTCCTGCAGATGCGTTGGGTGTGGCCATGGGACATATCGATAATCTCAACCGCGCGCGCCAGTGTGGTTGCTTTCTCATTGGGGTCTCACGTCTGTTTGCTCTCTTGATTGGACTCACCACATCCCACAAGGCACTCCAGATCCCTGAGACTCAGCGTGTGCCATCATCCGTAGCCCTATCCCTCACTGACCGCTGCCTCTGCTCCCTCAAATTTGGCAGCTCGGATCTTGGTCTCAGAATCAACTGTGGGGATATTTTGTGCTGGTTTCTTTGAGTTCTGTCAGCCAAGCATCTGCTGTGCACTCTTCTAACACTCAGCACATCACCTTCAATCCCATGTCTCCTGTTCGCTTGAGAGTGTGTGTCCAAGTTAAACAGAGTTTCACTTTTGCTGCTCCATCACCAGGGGTCAGACCCTGCACTGGTTTCCATTCCCTGCTTTGCCTTCCCCTGCTTCCAGGCGTTGTGAGGCCTCATCCTGTCTTTGGAAGTAACAGACCTCTTTTCGGCAAGTGTCCTGTGCCAAGGGCTGGGTGAGTGTGTGATCCCATTGCTGTGTACATGGGAGCGAGTGAGCGCAGGTTGCACTGCTTCTCTGCCAACTGGGCATCGATGAATCAACACTTTCCAGATACATTTCACAGAAATGTGATTTTTGTATAGCTCTTTGTTTCTCTACAGCCGTGGTGGGAGGGGTTGTCCGAAGACTCCAGTTTTGACATTGTGTTGATATCTCATTTGCAGTCATTAAAAAGTTTAATAGAATTGATTTACATGTTTTGGGAGTTATACGAAAATGAAGTTAGTTTTTGAAACATACTAAATCGACCTAGAAGCCAGACTTGTCAATTTCGGTACCATTTTGTCAGCTCTAAGGAAAACATAGACAGATAGAATGCAAACTAGCAGTCCAAACTGTTAAAGGGGTCATGTCCACTCTTTACTGTTGAAGCCTCCGAAACCAACAGGAACCATGAAATACCTATTGGAAACATGAAATAACCCCCAACGTTGGATTCACTTGTGCACGTGGTGCCCTTTCCTCCCAATGACACCTACTGGCCTATGTTGGCATTTCAAGGGGTAACATCCCTCTCTAGGAAAATACAAGAAGAAACAAACCAAATATACACATTTAGGTTTGAATCCAAAAGCACCTAGAGGCATTATAGCTATGAGAACCCTGCTGCAGCTATGCTAGGCTATTGAGAACCAGGGGTTCTTCTATCAGTGATGAGAACGCTTAATCATCCGATCATGTTGGGTAAAGCAATTGGACGCAACCAAGTCTGCACCCCCTTGATAGAGTGCCCCCGGGGGCTTAACTCAACTGAAAGACGGTCCACATAAGCAGTGTCTTTAATGTCATTGGCGACTTTTGTAGTTCAGTTCACTATCTGACTTCTAATATTTACCTACACTGTCTTGAAAAACTGAGGCCTAATACATATTCAAGTTCAGTCAAAGATTCCCCTCACTTACCACAATCCCTTCACCCCAGAGAAGACAGAAACCCAGCATTTGCTGAATCTAGCGGAAGGCCATCGTTTCTTTGTGTGAGCTAAGTTTTCAATTCCTATCTGTTTCAGTCGAGACTATTTGACCTTTAAGGAGTTCACTGTTGTTCACAGAGTGTGAAGCTGGAGGAACTCTGATTCGAGGAGGGGCTTGTTCTTCTCGTACTGGCTTCATTGCAGCTCAGGTACTGATCCTTCCAAATGGATGCCTGAGTGGAGGGGAGGGAAGAGCAAGTGCTTGCTAGCTAGGCCCAAACCTGGGAAAAGGCTTACCTGGGCTTGGTGCACTTTGGTGTGAATGGCTTGGAAATGCCCCTTGGGACGTGTGGATTCTCACGACCTCTTCCAAGGACATGAGCCTTTTGATCACCTCTGCCATCTCTTCTCTCTTAGACGCCAGGGATCTTGGACCCGTTCTTGGAGCAGAGAATCGAGGAGCTTCCTCAAGTCCACGTTGGCACTCTGTATGTTTCTGCCAGTATCAGCGAGGTTCAATATGTCTCATGAGTGTCTTTCGAGCCTGGTATCCTCTACAGCTGTCTCCAGGCCAGTATTCTCCATTGTAGCAGGACATCTCTCATCAATGTGTTCGCATCTCTCCTCAATCCGTGCAGCCAGCTTTTCGGCCAGCTTCTCTTCGTGTCTCCCATAAAGCCGACTTCAACAGGACTGGGCAAGTCTGAAAGGACCTCGGAGCTTCACCAGTAAGCTGATGCCAGGCAGATCTTCCACTGTCTGCCCTTTCAGGTTCTGGAAACTGACCCGTGAACTCAGGTCTTTGGGCAGCAGCAGTATCTCGAACTTACACAGCTTCCCGGACCAAAGACCTAAGCCAAGCTCCACAGAGGGCGGCAGCCCCTCCATCACACTGATCCACCCACAGAACTCTGCCCGGTTACCTAGGATCCACCAGCCACAACAAGCCTCGCGGTACACACCAACATTCCACCTGGAATCCAACCGGTAACTGCCATCCCCAATGGCTGCTGCATCTTGTCAGTGTTGGGGGAGGGGCTGCATCCGACGAGAGGTTCCTAAGGTAAATGTGATTCTACCCACTAGCGTCCCATGGGCCTTTGTTCTTCCCTCTTTCCTTTTGTTCAGATCTCTATGCACAGTACCAACGGAGGGAAGTGTGTCCATTTTCAGTTGATGGTTTCACACGTCTTTAAACTTTCTAACGGTTCACAGAACACAGAGACCCACTTAAGGAAACTTATGTTTCTGTAATATCCGTACACTCGGAATACATACCCGTCGGTTGATTTCTGCTGAAACACCCGCACTCTCAGGATATGGATCCATTGGTTTCATGGGGGCTGAAATTCCTAGTAATGAAGCCAACCCCAGTGTGCACTTTACTGTCTGTCTCTTTTGCTCTTAGTACACTTTTGCAGAGCTACTTGTCTTTGTTATAGGCTTATGCCATTTCTTCTCTACGTAGGGTAGAATATGGCATTCATTCGTCCTGTTGGAAGACTTGCAAGTCTATATCACGGCCTAGGAATCCCTTTGACTCCAAATTGGCATTTGGGTTAGGTCACGATATGCTCTTATGGATCAATATGGACGAATATAAATGCACGCCTCTGATTTCCGAATACAAGTGTGCTGAGTACATGCAAGCCGTCATACTGGGTCGATGCGTGCTGAATGATCCTTGACATCCCCTTGAGTATTTTCTTTTGAATAATCGTGCTTCCCTTGGTATATGTCAGCCAACCGTACCCTTTTGGTGCTTGTGTGTTTGTTTGATTCTTTGTTGGTCTGCTTCTCGTCTGTTTGGCAAACACGTCAGGCCATGCATCTCTCCGTTCGCTTCAAACAGAGAGTCATATAATCTGATTCACTTAAGATAGTGCTTCCAATCACCTAAGATTTCCTGCTTCCCTCTCCCATCTTTAGGGTTTTGATGTCCTCCTTGCCTTCTTCCTCTTTCTTCTTTGCCACTCATGCTCTTCTTGCATTTCCAATAATGGTTTTCTTCTTTCCATTTCATCTTGCTGCTTTTCTATTCAGGGGAGAATTCTCAACCTTTCTTGTAGGATAAGTTTCGAACTGCTGAATTCTTTTAAGATTGGCCGGTCTGTGGAATTCTCTAGCTCTGCCGTTATTAGAAATGGCGGTCATGTGGCATAGGCTACCCTAGATGGCAGCATTTTGCCATTCAGGATATGGTCTATGTCGTGGCACTCCTCCCTGTCCTGCAATATTGCTGCCGAGATATCAGCTGAAACCCCTCTGGAGGTCCTCTTGTGACTATGTTGCTTTCCACCAGGCGCATTTTAAATCACTGGGATGCTCATGAACTTTGTTGATTTGAATCCTACAGCTGCTGGTAGGTCTATTGGGATTCCACCTCCTTTGGACGCTGTGTACTTCCTGAATTCGCATAGATGATTCTTTCTTGGCTTTCAGCAAGTTTCTGTCTGAGTTTCCTACAGGTAAAATTTCAGACATTTTTTTTTCGCTTTATCTCTTGCTTTTCCATTTGGGACTCTTACGAATCCTAGTCTTTCATGTCTTTTCTTACCCCAGGATTCAACAGCACTGTTTTCATTGGTTTGCACTTGCTTTCCTATGTCTGCTCCTGACCGAGGGATTTCTGTTCCCTTGACTTCACAGTCATTCACCCGTCCCTCTGCATTATTTAGTCTGCTTAGGACTGAATTTTAGCCCTGATATTATCTCATCCACTGAGTTTTCTGACATTATTTGGCTCGTCTTTAGGCTTTCTCTTCCCCTTTTCTGGTATTCTGCGTTTTGGGATTCTGAGACACTGTTGTTATTCAGTGTTTCCCTCACCTCCGTTTTCAGTACTTGCTCTGGATAGCGTTCTGCAGTCTAGTTGTTTGTAAGCTTATCTTATGGGCCTTCAATCTCTTTGGAACTGAATATGGTACTTCCTGTTTCTTTTACTGTACTTCTTCATCTGTACTGGTCAGGTAATATCAGGTTATCTAATGTAGACTTCTAGGGCTTTGTGAAGTGAATACATTAGACTCTTGGCTCTACGCAATACCATGGGATTTCTGTGAGGACAATTTCTCCTAGACATTGATGCCATGTCCTGTTCCTGTGTGTGTTGTCTGGTATATCTCCGATTGCTGGTGTTGCCTTTGTTGTGATGAACACCCCATACTATTTCGATTAGCATAACCTCATTTTGATTACGCTTATCTCACAAATCTGAAAGTGCACAGGACACTTCCTCTTGTGGAAATGAAGCTTCTAAAGGTTCTCAGCTCTGCATTCTGCTCTATGTCATTTTGGAGTGTTTCCAAATCTGCCAACTGAGAGTGCGCTTGTGCTTTGTAGTGCCACGGGAATGTCCCAATGAACCAGTTCTTCCCAGAGCTTCTCTGTCTACAGAAACACCAGTGGAAGCATATCTACGGATGTCACACATCAGGGCCTGCTGGAATGATCCCGCAGACCGACCTTGGTGTCCTCGGTGCCGTACCGTGCCGGTGCCATCCAAAATGTAGCATCTGAATTTGGGAGATAATGCTGAAGGAAATGCTTCCTCTTCTCACGCTGTGGACTTGCACCACTCTTCCTTGTCCTCTCATCCTTGTGGCACGGGTGCACGAAGGCAACCACAGAGCTGTTGCGCATCCTGTGCCTCAAACCAAACCGTAATCCCAGCCCAGGTTATGAATGTAGCAGATCCTAAGGCTTTTCATTCTGATTTCAAACCCAAGGCCCCCTGGATCCCTCAGACCAGATGCACGATATCTCTGATGAAGCCCCACTCGTGCTCTATTGGCAAAATGCCAAATTGGTCCCTGGTCCTGCAGATGCGTTGGGTGTGGCCATGGGACATATCGATAATCTCAACCGCGCGCGCCAGTGTGGTTGCTTTCTCATTGGGGTCTCACGTCTGTTTGCTCTCTTGATTGGACTCACCACATCCCACAAGGCACTCCAGATCCCTGAGACTCAGCGTGTGCCATCATCCGTAGCCCTATCCCTCACTGACCGCTGCCTCTGCTCCCTCAAATTTGGCAGCTCGGATCTTGGTCTCAGAATCAACTGTGGGGATATTTTGTGCTGGTTTCTTTGAGTTCTGTCAGCCAAGCATCTGCTGTGCACTCTTCTAACACTCAGCACATCACCTTCAATCCCATGTCTCCTGTTCGCTTGAGAGTGTGTGTCCAAGTTAAACAGAGTTTCACTTTTGCTGCTCCATCACCAGGGGTCAGACCCTGCACTGGTTTCCATTCCCTGCTTTGCCTTCCCCTGCTTCCAGGCGTTGTGAGGCCTCATCCTGTCTTTGGAAGTAACAGACCTCTTTTCGGCAAGTGTCCTGTGCCAAGGGCTGGGTGAGTGTGTGATCCCATTGCTGTGTACATGGGAGCGAGTGAGCGCAGGTTGCACTGCTTCTCTGCCAACTGGGCATCGATGAATCAACACTTTCCAGATACATTTCACAGAAATGTGATTTTTGTATAGCTCTTTGTTTCTCTACAGCCGTGGTGGGAGGGGTTGTCCGAAGACTCCAGTTTTGACATTGTGTTGATATCTCATTTGCAGTCATTAAAAAGTTTAATAGAATTGATTTACATGTTTTGGGAGTTATACGAAAATGAAGTTAGTTTTTGAAACATACTAAATCGACCTAGAAGCCAGACTTGTCAATTTCGGTACCATTTTGTCAGCTCTAAGGAAAACATAGACAGATAGAATGCAAACTAGCAGTCCAAACTGTTAAAGGGGTCATGTCCACTCTTTACTGTTGAAGCCTCCGAAACCAACAGGAACCATGAAATACCTATTGGAAACATGAAATAACCCCCAACGTTGGATTCACTTGTGCACGTGGTGCCCTTTCCTCCCAATGACACCTACTGGCCTATGTTGGCATTTCAAGGGGTAACATCCCTCTCTAGGAAAATACAAGAAGAAACAAACCAAATATACACATTTAGGTTTGAATCCAAAAGCACCTAGAGGCATTATAGCTATGAGAACCCTGCTGCAGCTATGCTAGGCTATTGAGAACCAGGGGTTCTTCTATCAGTGATGAGAACGCTTAATCATCCGATCATGTTGGGTAAAGCAATTGGACGCAACCAAGTCTGCACCCCCTTGATAGAGTGCCCCCGGGGGCTTAACTCAACTGAAAGACGGTCCACATAAGCAGTGTCTTTAATGTCATTGGCGACTTTTGTAGTTCAGTTCACTATCTGACTTCTAATATTTACCTACACTGTCTTGAAAAACTGAGGCCTAATACATATTCAAGTTCAGTCAAAGATTCCCCTCACTTACCACAATCCCTTCACCCCAGAGAAGACAGAAACCCAGCATTTGCTGAATCTAGCGGAAGGCCATCGTTTCTTTGTGTGAGCTAAGTTTTCAATTCCTATCTGTTTCAGTCGAGACTATTTGACCTTTAAGGAGTTCACTGTTGTTCACAGAGTGTGAAGCTGGAGGAACTCTGATTCGAGGAGGGGCTTGCTCTTCTCGTACTGGCTTCATTGCAGCTCAGGTACTGATCCTTCCAAATGGATGCCTGAGTGGAGGGGAGGGAAGAGCAAGTGCTTGCTAGCTAGGCCCAAACCTGGGAAAAGGCTTACCTGGGCTTGGTGCACTTTGGTGTGAATGGCTTGGAAATGCCCCTTGGGACGTGTGGATTCTCACGACCTCTTCCAAGGACATGAGCCTTTTGATCACCTCTGCCATCTCTTCTCTCTTAGACGCCAGGGATCTTGGACCCGTTCTTGGAGCAGAGAATCGAGGAGCTTCCTCAAGTCCACGTTGGCACTCCGTATGTTTCTGCCAGTATCAGCGAGGTTCAATATGTCTCATGAGTGTCTTTCGAGCCTGGTATCCTCTACAGCTGTCTCCAGGCCAGTATTCTCCATTGTAGCAGGACATCTCTCATCAATGTGTTCGCATCTCTCCTCAATCCGTGCAGCCAGCTTTTCGGCCAGCTTCTCTTCGTGTCTCCCATAAAGCCGACTTCAACAGGACTGGGCAAGTCTGAAAGGACCTCGGAGCTTCACCAGTAAGCTGATGCCAGGCAGATCTTCCACTGTCTGCCCTTTCAGGTTCTGGAAACTGACCCGTGAACTCAGGTCTTTGGGCAGCAGCAGTATCTCGAACTTACACAGCTTCCCGGACCAAAGACCTAAGCCAAGCTCCACAGAGGGCGGCAGCCCCTCCATCACACTGATCCACCCACAGAACTCTGCCCGGTTACCTAGGATCCACCAGCCACAACAAGCCTCGCGGTACACACCAACATTCCACCTGGAATCCAACCGGTAACTGCCATCCCCAATGGCTGCTGCATCTTGTCAGTGTTGGGGGAGGGGCTGCATCCGACGAGAGGTTCCTAAGGTAAATGTGATTCTACCCACTAGCGTCCCATGGGCCTTTGTTCTTCCCTCTTTCCTTTTGTTCAGATCTCTATGCACAGTACCAACGGAGGGAAGTGTGTCCATTTTCAGTTGATGGTTTCACACGTCTTTAAACTTTCTAACGGTTCACAGAACACAGAGACCCACTTAAGGAAACTTATGTTTCTGTAATATCCGTACACTCGGAATACATACCCGTCGGTTGATTTCTGCTGAAACACCCGCACTCTCAGGATATGGATCCATTGGTTTCATGGGGGCTGAAATTCCTAGTAATGAAGCCAACCCCAGTGTGCACTTTACTGTCTGTCTCTTTTGCTCTTAGTACACTTTTGCAGAGCTACTTGTCTTTGTTATAGGCTTATGCCATTTCTTCTCTACGTAGGGTAGAATATGGCATTCATTCGTCCTGTTGGAAGACTTGCAAGTCTATATCACGGCCTAGGAATCCCTTTGACTCCAAATTGGCATTTGGGTTAGGTCACGATATGCTCTTATGGATCAATATGGACGAATATAAATGCACGCCTCTGATTTCCGAATACAAGTGTGCTGAGTACATGTAAGCCGTCATACTGGGTCGATGCGTGCTGAATGATCCTTGACATCCCCTTGAGTATTTTCTTTTGAATAATCGTGCTTCCCTTGGTATATGTCAGCCAACCGTACCCTTTTGGTGCTTGTGTGTTTGTTTGATTCTTTGTTGGTCTGCTTCTCGTCTGTTTGGCAAACACGTCAGGCCATGCATCTCTCCGTTCGCTTCAAACAGAGAGTCATATAAGCTGATTCACTTAAGATAGTGCTTCCAATCACCTAAGATTTCCTGCTTCCCTCTCCCATCTTTAGGGTTTTGATGTCCTCCTTGCCTTCTTCCTCTTTCTTCTTTGCCACTCATGCTCTTCTTGCATTTCCAATAATGGTTTTCTTCTTTCCATTTCATCTTGCTGCTTTTCTATTCAGGGGAGAATTCTCAACCTTTCTTGTAGGATAAGTTTCGAACTGCTGAATTCTTTTAAGATTGGCCGGTCTGTGGAATTCTCTAGCTCTGCCGTTATTAGAAATGGCGGTCATGTGGCATAGGCTACCCTAGATGGCAGCATTTTGCCATTCAGGATATGGTCTATGTCGTGGCACTCCTCCCTGTCCTGCAATATTGCTGCCGAGATATCAGCTGAAACCCCTCTGGAGGTCCTCTTGTGACTATGTTGCTTTCCTCCAGGCGCATTTTAAATCACTGGGATGCTCATGAACTTTGTTGATTTGAATCCTACAGCTGCTGGTAGGTCTATTGGGATTCCACCTCCTTTGGACGCTGTGTACTTCCTGAATTCGCATAGATGATTCTTTCTTGGCTTTCAGCAAGTTTCTGTCTGAGTTTCCTACAGGTAAAATTTCAGACATTTTTTTTTCGCTTTATCTCTTGCTTTTCCATTTGGGACTCTTACGAATCCTAGTCTTTCATGTCTTTTCTTACCCCAGGATTCAACAGCACTGTTTTCATTGGTTTGCACTTGCTTTCCTATGTCTGCTCCTGACCGAGGGATTTCTGTTCCCTTGACTTCACAGTCATTCACCCGTCCCTCTGCATTATTTAGTCTGCTTAGGACTGAATTTTAGCCCTGATATTACCTCACCCACTGAGTTTTCTGACATTATTTGGCTCGTCTTTAGGCTTTCTCTTCCCCTTTTCTGGTATTCTGCGTTTTGGGATTCTGAGACACTGTTGTTATTCAGTGTTTCCCTCACCTCCGTTTTCAATACTTGCTCTGGATAGCGTTCTGCAGTCTAGTTGTTTGTAAGCTTATCTTATGGGCCTTCAATCTCTTTGGAACTGAATATGGTACTTCCTGTTTCTTTTACTGTACTTCTTCATCTCTACTGGTCAGGTAATATCAGGTTATCTAATGTAGACTTCTAGGGCTTTGTGAAGTGAATACATTAGACTCTTGGCTCTACGCAATACCATGGGATTTCTGTGAGGACAATTTCTCCTAGACATTGATGCCATGTCCTGTTCCTGTGTGTGTTGTCTGGTATATCTCCGATTGCTGGTGTTGCCTTTGTTGTGATGAACACCCCATACTATTTCGATTAGCATAACCTCATTTTGATTACGCTTATCTCACAAATCTGAAAGTGCACAGGACACTTCCTCTTGTGGAAATGAAGCTTCTAAAGGTTCTCAGCTCTGCATTCTGCTCTATGTCATTTTGGAGTGTTTCCAAATCTGCCAACTGAGAGTGCGCTTGTGCTTTGTAGTGCCACGGGAATGTCCCAATGAACCAGTTCTTCCCAGAGCTTCTCTGTCTACAGAAACACCAGTGGAAGCATATCTACGGATGTCACACATCAGGGCCTGCTGGAATGATCCCGCAGACCGACCTTGGTGTCCTCGGTGCCGTACCGTGCCGGTGCCATCCAAAATGTAGCATCTGAATTTGGGAGATAATGCTGAAGGAAATGCTTCCTCTTCTCACGCTGTGGACTTGCACCACTCTTCCTTGTCCTCTCATCCTTGTGGCACGGGTGCACGAAGGCAACCACAGAGCTGTTGCGCATCCTGTGCCTCAAACCAAACCGTAATCCCAGCCCAGGTTATGAATGTAGCAGATCCTAAGGCTTTTCATTCTGATTTCAAACCCAAGGCCCCCTGGATCCCTCAGACCAGATGCACGATATCTCTGATGAAGCCCCACTCGTCCTCTATTGGCAAAATGCCAAATTGGTCCCTGGTCCTGCAGATGCGTTGGGTGTGGCCATGGGACATATCGATAATCTCAACCGCGCGCGCCAGTGTGGTTGCTTTCTCATTGGGGTCTCACGTCTGTTTGCTCTCTTGATTGGACTCACCACATCCCACAAGGCACTCCAGATCCCTGAGACTCAGCGTGTGCCATCATCCGTAGCCCTATCCCTCACTGACCGCTGCCTCTGCTCCCTCAAATTTGGCAGCTCGGATCTTGGTCTCAGAATCAACTGTGGGGATATTTTGTGCTGGTTTCTTTGAGTTCTGTCAGCCAAGCATCTGCTGTGCACTCTTCTAACACTCAGCACATCACCTTCAATCCCATGTCTCCTGTTCGCTTGAGAGTGTGTGTCCAAGTTAAACAGAGTTTCACTTTTGCTGCTCCATCACCAGGGGTCAGACCCTGCACTGGTTTCCATTCCCTGCTTTGCCTTCCCCTGCTTCCAGGCGTTGTGAGGCCTCATCCTGTCTTTGGAAGTAACAGACCTCTTTTCGGCAAGTGTCCTGTGCCAAGGGCTGGGTGAGTGTGTGATCCCATTGCTGTGTACATGGGAGCGAGTGAGCGCAGGTTGCACTGCTTCTCTGCCAACTGGGCATCGATGAATCAACACTTTCCAGATACATTTCACAGAAATGTGATTTTTGTATAGCTCTTTGTTTCTCTACAGCCGTGGTGGGAGGGGTTGTCCGAAGACTCCAGTTTTGACATTGTGTTGATATCTCATTTGCAGTCATTAAAAAGTTTAATAGAATTGATTTACATGTTTTGGGAGTTATACGAAAATGAAGTTAGTTTTTGAAACATACTAAATCGACCTAGAAGCCAGACTTGTCAATTTCGGTACCATTTTGTCAGCTCTAAGGAAAACATAGACAGATAGAATGCAAACTAGCAGTCCAAACTGTTAAAGGGGTCATGTCCACTCTTTACTGTTGAAGCCTCCGAAACCAACAGGAACCATGAAATACCTATTGGAAACATGAAATAACCCCCAACGTTGGATTCACTTGTGCACGTGGTGCCCTTTACTCCCAATGACACCTACTGGCCTATGTTGGCATTTCAAGGGGTAACATCCCTCTCTAGGAAAATACAAGAAGAAACAAACCAAATATACACATTTAGGTTTGAATCCAAAAGCACCTAGAGGCATTATAGCTATGAGAACCCTGCTGCAGCTATGCTAGGCTATTGAGAACCAGGGGTTCTTCTATCAGTGATGAGAACGCTTAATCATCCGATCATGTTGGGTAAAGCAATTGGACGCAACCAAGTCTGCACCCCCTTGATAGAGTGCCCCCGGGGGCTTAACTCAACTGAAAGACGGTCCACATAAGCAGTGTCTTTAATGTCATTGGCGACTTTTGTAGTTCAGTTCACTATCTGACTTCTAATATTTACCTACACTGTCTTGAAAAACTGAGGCCTAATACATATTCAAGTTCAGTCAAAGATTCCCCTCACTTACCACAATCCCTTCACCCCAGAGAAGACAGAAACCCAGCATTTGCTGAATCTAGCGGAAGGCCATCGTTTCTTTGTGTGAGCTAAGTTTTCAATTCCTATCTGTTTCAGTCGAGACTATTTGACCTTTAAGGAGTTCACTGTTGTTCACAGAGTGTGAAGCTGGAGGAACTCTGATTCGAGGAGGGGCTTGCTCTTCTCGTACTGGCTTCATTGCAGCTCAGGTACTGATCCTTCCAAATGGATGCCTGAGTGGAGGGGAGGGAAGAGCAAGTGCTTGCTAGCTAGGCCCAAACCTGGGAAAAGGCTTACCTGGGCTTGGTGCACTTTGGTGTGAATGGCTTGGAAATGCCCCTTGGGACGTGTGGATTCTCACGACCTCTTCCAAGGACATGAGCCTTTTGATCACCTCTGCCATCTCTTCTCTCTTAGACGCCAGGGATCTTGGACCCGTTCTTGGAGCAGAGAATCGAGGAGCTTCCTCAAGTCCACGTTGGCACTCCGTATGTTTCTGCCAGTATCAGCGAGGTTCAATATGTCTCATGAGTGTCTTTCGAGCCTGGTATCCTCTACAGCTGTCTCCAGGCCAGTATTCTCCATTGTAGCAGGACATCTCTCATCAATGTGTTCGCATCTCTCCTCAATCCGTGCAGCCAGCTTTTCGGCCAGCTTCTCTTCGTGTCTCCCATAAAGCCGACTTCAACAGGACTGGGCAAGTCTGAAAGGACCTCGGAGCTTCACCAGTAAGCTGATGCCAGGCAGATCTTCCACTGTCTGCCCTTTCAGGTTCTGGAAACTGACCCGTGAACTCAGGTCTTTGGGCAGCAGCAGTATCTCGAACTTACACAGCTTCCCGGACCAAAGACCTAAGCCAAGCTCCACAGAGGGCGGCAGCCCCTCCATCACACTGATCCACCCACAGAACTCTGCCCGGTTACCTAGGATCCACCAGCCACAACAAGCCTCGCGGTACACACCAACATTCCACCTGGAATCCAACCGGTAACTGCCATCCCCAATGGCTGCTGCATCTTGTCAGTGTTGGGGGAGGGGCTGCATCCGACGAGAGGTTCCTAAGGTAAATGTGATTCTACCCACTAGCGTCCCATGGGCCTTTGTTCTTCCCTCTTTCCTTTTGTTCAGATCTCTATGCACAGTACCAACGGAGGGAAGTGTGTCCATTTTCAGTTGATGGTTTCACACGTCTTTAAACTTTCTAACGGTTCACAGAACACAGAGACCCACTTAAGGAAACTTATGTTTCTGTAATATCCGTACACTCGGAATACATACCCGTCGGTTGATTTCTGCTGAAACACCCGCACTCTCAGGATATGGATCCATTGGTTTCATGGGGGCTGAAATTCCTAGTAATGAAGCCAACCCCAGTGTGCACTTTACTGTCTGTCTCTTTTGCTCTTAGTACACTTTTGCACAGCTACTTGTCTTTGTTATAGGCTTATGCCATTTCTTCTCTACGTAGGGTAGAATATGGCATTCATTCGTCCTGTTGGAAGACTTGCAAGTCTATATCACGGCCTAGGAATCCCTTTGACTCCAAATTGGCATTTGGGTTAGGTCATGATATGCTCTTATGGATCAATATGGACGAATATAAATGCACGCCTCTGATTTCCGAATACAAGTGTGCTGAGTACATGTAAGCCGTCATACTGGGTCGATGCGTGCTGAATGATCCTTGACATCCCCTTGAGTATTTTCTTTTGAATAATCGTGCTTCCCTTGGTATATGTCAGCCAACCGTACCCTTTTGGTGCTTGTGTGTTTGTTTGATTCTTTGTTGGTCTGCTTCTCGTCTGTTTGGCAAACACGTCAGGCCATGCATCTCTCCGTTCGCTTCAAACAGAGAGTCATATAATCTGATTCACTTAAGATAGTGCTTCCAATCACCTAAGATTTCCTGCTTCCCTCTCCCATCTTTAGGGTTTTGATGTCCTCCTTGCCTTCTTCCTCTTTCTTCTTTGCCACTCATGCTCTTCTTGCATTTCCAATAATGGTTTTCTTCTTTCCATTTCATCTTGCTGCTTTTCTATTCAGGGGAGAATTCTCAACCTTTCTTGTAGGATAAGTTTCGAACTGCTGAATTCTTTTAAGATTGGCCGGTCTGTGGAATTCTCTAGCTCTGCCGTTATTAGAAATGGCGGTCATGTGGCATAGGCTACCCTAGATGGCAGCATTTTGCCATTCAGGATATGGTCTATGTCGTGGCACTCCTCCCTGTCCTGCAATATTGCTGCCGAGATATCAGCTGAAACCCCTCTGGAGGTCCTCTTGTGACTATGTTGCTTTCCTCCAGGCGCATTTTAAATCACTGGGATGCTCATGAACTTTGTTGATTTGAATCCTACAGCTGCTGGTAGGTCTATTGGGATTCCACCTCCTTTGGACGCTGTGTACTTCCTGAATTCGCATAGATGATTCTTTCTTGGCTTTCAGCAAGTTTCTGTCTGAGTTTCCTACAGGTAAAATTTCAGACATTTTTTTTTCGCTTTATCTCTTGCTTTTCCATTTGGGACTCTTACGAATCCTAGTCTTTCATGTCTTTTCTTACCCCAGGATTCAACAGCACTGTTTTCATTGGTTTGCACTTGCTTTCCTATGTCTGCTCCTGACCGAGGGATTTCTGTTCCCTTGACTTCACAGTCATTCACCCGTCCCTCTGCATTATTTAGTCTGCTTAGGACTGAATTTTAGCCCTGATATTATCTCATCCACTGAGTTTTCTGACATTATTTGGCTCGTCTTTAGGCTTTCTCTTCCCCTTTTCTGGTATTCTGCGTTTTGGGATTCTGAGACACTGTTGTTATTCAGTGTTTCCCTCACCTCCGTTTTCAATACTTGCTCTGGATAGCGTTCTGCAGTCTAGTTGTTTGTAAGCTTATCTTATGGGCCTTCAATCTCTTTGGAACTGAATATGGTACTTCCTGTTTCTTTTACTGTACTTCTTCATCTCTACTGGTCAGGTAATATCAGGTTATCTAATGTAGACTTCTAGGGCTTTGTGAAGTGAATACATTAGACTCTTGGCTCTACGCAATACCATGGGATTTCTGTGAGGACAATTTCTCCTAGACATTGATGCCATGTCCTGTTCCTGTGTGTGTTGTCTGGTATATCTCCGATTGCTGGTGTTGCCTTTGTTGTGATGAACACCCCATACTATTTCGATTAGCATAACCTCATTTTGATTACGCTTATCTCACAAATCTGAAAGTGCACAGGACACTTCCTCTTGTGGAAATGAAGCTTCTAAAGGTTCTCAGCTCTGCATTCTGCTCTATGTCATTTTGGAGTGTTTCCAAATCTGCCAACTGAGAGTGCGCTTGTGCTTTGTAGTGCCACGGGAATGTCCCAATGAACCAGTTCTTCCCAGAGCTTCTCTGTCTACAGAAACACCAGTGGAAGCATATCTACGGATGTCACACATCAGGGCCTGCTGGAATGATCCCGCAGACCGACCTTGGTGTCCTCGGTGCCGTACCGTGCCGGTGCCATCCAAAATGTAGCATCTGAATTTGGGAGATAATGCTGAAGGAAATGCTTCCTCTTCTCACGCTGTGGACTTGCACCACTCTTCCTTGTCCTCTCATCCTTGTGGCACGGGTGCACGAAGGCAACCACAGAGCTGTTGCGCATCCTGTGCCTCAAACCAAACCGTAATCCCAGCCCAGGTTATGAATGTAGCAGATCCTAAGGCTTTTCATTCTGATTTCAAACCCAAGGCCCCCTGGATCCCTCAGACCAGATGCACGATATCTCTGATGAAGCCCCACTCGTGCTCTATTGGCAAAATGCCAAATTGGTCCCTGGTCCTGCAGATGCGTTGGGTGTGGCCATGGGACATATCGATAATCTCAACCGCGCGCGCCAGTGTGGTTGCTTTCTCATTGGGGTCTCACGTCTGTTTGCTCTCTTGATTGGACTCACCACATCCCACAAGGCACTCCAGATCCCTGAGACTCAGCGTGTGCCATCATCCGTAGCCCTATCCCTCACTGACCGCTGCCTCTGCTCCCTCAAATTTGGCAGCTCGGATCTTGGTCTCAGAATCAACTGTGGGGATATTTTGTGCTGGTTTCTTTGAGTTCTGTCAGCCAAGCATCTGCTGTGCACTCTTCTAACACTCAGCACATCACCTTCAATCCCATGTCTCCTGTTCGCTTGAGAGTGTGTGTCCAAGTTAAACAGAGTTTCACTTTTGCTGCTCCATCACCAGGGGTCAGACCCTGCACTGGTTTCCATTCCCTGCTTTGCCTTCCCCTGCTTCCAGGCGTTGTGAGGCCTCATCCTGTCTTTGGAAGTAACAGACCTCTTTTCGGCAAGTGTCCTGTGCCAAGGGCTGGGTGAGTGTGTGATCCCATTGCTGTGTACATGGGAGCGAGTGAGCGCAGGTTGCACTGCTTCTCTGCCAACTGGGCATCGATGAATCAACACTTTCCAGATACATTTCACAGAAATGTGATTTTTGTATAGCTCTTTGTTTCTCTACAGCCGTGGTGGGAGGGGTTGTCCGAAGACTCCAGTTTTGACATTGTGTTGATATCTCATTTGCAGTCATTAAAAAGTTTAATAGAATTGATTTACATGTTTTGGGAGTTATACGAAAATGAAGTTAGTTTTTGAAACATACTAAATCGACCTAGAAGCCAGACTTGTCAATTTCGGTACCATTTTGTCAGCTCTAAGGAAAACATAGACAGATAGAATGCAAACTAGCAGTCCAAACTGTTAAAGGGGTCATGTCCACTCTTTACTGTTGAAGCCTCCGAAACCAACAGGAACCATGAAATACCTATTGGAAACATGAAATAACCCCCAACGTTGGATTCACTTGTGCACGTGGTGCCCTTTCCTCCCAATGACACCTACTGGCCTATGTTGGCATTTCAAGGGGTAACATCCCTCTCTAGGAAAATACAAGAAGAAACAAACCAAATATACACATTTAGGTTTGAATCCAAAAGCACCTAGAGGCATTATAGCTATGAGAACCCTGCTGCAGCTATGCTAGGCTATTGAGAACCAGGGGTTCTTCTATCAGTGATGAGAACGCTTAATCATCCGATCATGTTGGGTAAAGCAATTGGACGCAACCAAGTCTGCACCCCCTTGATAGAGTGCCCCCGGGGGCTTAACTCAACTGAAAGACGGTCCACATAAGCAGTGTCTTTAATGTCATTGGCGACTTTTGTAGTTCAGTTCACTATCTGACTTCTAATATTTACCTACACTGTCTTGAAAAACTGAGGCCTAATACATATTCAAGTTCAGTCAAAGATTCCCCTCACTTACCACAATCCCTTCACCCCAGAGAAGACAGAAACCCAGCATTTGCTGAATCTAGCGGAAGGCCATCGTTTCTTTGTGTGAGCTAAGTTTTCAATTCCTATCTGTTTCAGTCGAGACTATTTGACCTTTAAGGAGTTCACTGTTGTTCACAGAGTGTGAAGCTGGAGGAACTCTGATTCGAGGAGGGGCTTGCTCTTCTCGTACTGGCTTCATTGCAGCTCAGGTACTGATCCTTCCAAATGGATGCCTGAGTGGAGGGGAGGGAAGAGCAAGTGCTTGCTAGCTAGGCCCAAACCTGGGAAAAGGCTTACCTGGGCTTGGTGCACTTTGGTGTGAATGGCTTGGAAATGCCCCTTGGGACGTGTGGATTCTCACGACCTCTTCCAAGGACATGAGCCTTTTGATCACCTCTGCCATCTCTTCTCTCTTAGACGCCAGGGATCTTGGACCCGTTCTTGGAGCAGAGAATCGAGGAGCTTCCTCAAGTCCACGTTGGCACTCCGTATGTTTCTGCCAGTATCAGCGAGGTTCAATATGTCTCATGAGTGTCTTTCGAGCCTGGTATCCTCTACAGCTGTCTCCAGGCCAGTATTCTCCATTGTAGCAGGACATCTCTCATCAATGTGTTCGCATCTCTCCTCAATCCGTGCAGCCAGCTTTTCGGCCAGCTTCTCTTCGTGTCTCCCATAAAGCCGACTTCAACAGGACTGGGCAAGTCTGAAAGGACCTCGGAGCTTCACCAGTAAGCTGATGCCAGGCAGATCTTCCACTGTCTGCCCTTTCAGGTTCTGGAAACTGACCCGTGAACTCAGGTCTTTGGGCAGCAGCAGTATCTCGAACTTACACAGCTTCCCGGACCAAAGACCTAAGCCAAGCTCCACAGAGGGCGGCAGCCCCTCCATCACACTGATCCACCCACAGAACTCTGCCCGGTTACCTAGGATCCACCAGCCACAACAAGCCTCGCGGTACACACCAACATTCCACCTGGAATCCAACCGGTAACTGCCATCCCCAATGGCTGCTGCATCTTGTCAGTGTTGGGGGAGGGGCTGCATCCGACGAGAGGTTCCTAAGGTAAATGTGATTCTACCCACTAGCGTCCCATGGGCCTTTGTTCTTCCCTCTTTCCTTTTGTTCAGATCTCTATGCACAGTACCAACGGAGGGAAGTGTGTCCATTTTCAGTTGATGGTTTCACACGTCTTTAAACTTTCTAACGGTTCACAGAACACAGAGACCCACTTAAGGAAACTTATGTTTCTGTAATATCCGTACACTCGGAATACATACCCGTCGGTTGATTTCTGCTGAAACACCCGCACTCTCAGGATATGGATCCATTGGTTTCATGGGGGCTGAAATTCCTAGTAATGAAGCCAACCCCAGTGTGCACTTTACTGTCTGTCTCTTTTGCTCTTAGTACACTTTTGCAGAGCTACTTGTCTTTGTTATAGGCTTATGCCATTTCTTCTCTACGTAGGGTAGAATATGGCATTCATTCGTCCTGTTGGAAGACTTGCAAGTCTATATCACGGCCTAGGAATCCCTTTGACTCCAAATTGGCATTTGGGTTAGGTCACGATATGCTCTTATGGATCAATATGGACGAATATAAATGCACGCCTCTGATTTCCGAATACAAGTGTGCTGAGTACATGCAAGCCGTCATACTGGGTCGATGCGTGCTGAATGATCCTTGACATCCCCTTGAGTATTTTCTTTTGAATAATCGTGCTTCCCTTGGTATATGTCAGCCAACCGTACCCTTTTGGTGCTTGTGTGTTTGTTTGATTCTTTGTTGGTCTGCTTCTCGTCTGTTTGGCAAACACGTCAGGCCATGCATCTCTCCGTTCGCTTCAAACAGAGAGTCATATAATCTGATTCACTTAAGATAGTGCTTCCAATCACCTAAGATTTCCTGCTTCCCTCTCCCATCTTTAGGGTTTTGATGTCCTCCTTGCCTTCTTCCTCTTTCTTCTTTGCCACTCATGCTCTTCTTGCATTTCCAATAATGGTTTTCTTCTTTCCATTTCATCTTGCTGCTTTTCTATTCAGGGGAGAATTCTCAACCTTTCTTGTAGGATAAGTTTCGAACTGCTGAATTCTTTTAAGATTGGCCGGTCTGTGGAATTCTCTAGCTCTGCCGTTATTAGAAATGGCGGTCATGTGGCATAGGCTACCCTAGATGGCAGCATTTTGCCATTCAGGATATGGTCTATGTCGTGGCACTCCTCCCTGTCCTGCAATATTGCTGCCGAGATATCAGCTGAAACCCCTCTGGAGGTCCTCTTGTGACTATGTTGCTTTCCTCCAGGCGCATTTTAAATCACTGGGATGCTCATGAACTTTGTTGATTTGAATCCTACAGCTGCTGGTAGGTCTATTGGGATTCCACCTCCTTTGGACGCTGTGTACTTCCTGAATTCGCATAGATGATTCTTTCTTGGCTTTCAGCAAGTTTCTGTCTGAGTTTCCTACAGGTAAAATTTCAGACATTTTTTTTTCGCTTTATCTCTTGCTTTTCCATTTGGGACTCTTACGAATCCTAGTCTTTCATGTCTTTTCTTACCCCAGGATTCAACAGCACTGTTTTCATTGGTTTGCACTTGCTTTCCTATGTCTGCTCCTGACCGAGGGATTTCTGTTCCCTTGACTTCACAGTCATTCACCCGTCCCTCTGCATTAT
Source organism: Vicugna pacos (assembly GCF_048564905.1). Lineage (NCBI taxonomy): Eukaryota > Metazoa > Chordata > Mammalia > Artiodactyla > Camelidae > Vicugna > Vicugna pacos. The sequence goes on along the minus strand of NC_133021.1, from coordinate 4,276,132 downwards.
TTAGTCTGCTTAGGACTGAATTTTAGCCCTGATATTATCTCATCCACTGAGTTTTCTGACATTATTTGGCTCGTCTTTAGGCTTTCTCTTCCCCTTTTCTGGTATTCTGCGTTTTGGGATTCTGAGACACTGTTGTTATTCAGTGTTTCCCTCACCTCCGTTTTCAATACTTGCTCTGGATAGCGTTCTGCAGTCTAGTTGTTTGTAAGCTTATCTTATGGGCCTTCAATCTCTTTGGAACTGAATATGGTACTTCCTGTTTCTTTTACTGTACTTCTTCATCTCTACTGGTCAGGTAATATCAGGTTATCTAATGTAGACTTCTAGGGCTTTGTGAAGTGAATACATTAGACTCTTGGCTCTACGCAATACCATGGGATTTCTGTGAGGACAATTTCTCCTAGACATTGATGCCATGTCCTGTTCCTGTGTGTGTTGTCTGGTATATCTCCGATTGCTGGTGTTGCCTTTGTTGTGATGAACACCCCATACTATTTCGATTAGCATAACCTCATTTTGATTACGCTTATCTCACAAATCTGAAAGTGCACAGGACACTTCCTCTTGTGGAAATGAAGCTTCTAAAGGTTCTCAGCTCTGCATTCTGCTCTATGTCATTTTGGAGTGTTTCCAAATCTGCCAACTGAGAGTGCGCTTGTGCTTTGTAGTGCCACGGGAATGTCCCAATGAACCAGTTCTTCCCAGAGCTTCTCTGTCTACAGAAACACCAGTGGAAGCATATCTACGGATGTCACACATCAGGGCCTGCTGGAATGATCCCGCAGACCGACCTTGGTGTCCTCGGTGCCGTACCGTGCCGGTGCCATCCAAAATGTAGCATCTGAATTTGGGAGATAATGCTGAAGGAAATGCTTCCTCTTCTCACGCTGTGGACTTGCACCACTCTTCCTTGTCCTCTCATCCTTGTGGCACGGGTGCACGAAGGCAACCACAGAGCTGTTGCGCATCCTGTGCCTCAAACCAAACCGTAATCCCAGCCCAGGTTATGAATGTAGCAGATCCTAAGGCTTTTCATTCTGATTTCAAACCCAAGGCCCCCTGGATCCCTCAGACCAGATGCACGATATCTCTGATGAAGCCCCACTCGTGCTCTATTGGCAAAATGCCAAATTGGTCCCTGGTCCTGCAGATGCGTTGGGTGTGGCCATGGGACATATCGATAATCTCAACCGCGCGCGCCAGTGTGGTTGCTTTCTCATTGGGGTCTCACGTCTGTTTGCTCTCTTGATTGGACTCACCACATCCCACAAGGCACTCCAGATCCCTGAGACTCAGCGTGTGCCATCATCCGTAGCCCTATCCCTCACTGACCGCTGCCTCTGCTCCCTCAAATTTGGCAGCTCGGATCTTGGTCTCAGAATCAACTGTGGGGATATTTTGTGCTGGTTTCTTTGAGTTCTGTCAGCCAAGCATCTGCTGTGCACTCTTCTAACACTCAGCACATCACCTTCAATCCCATGTCTCCTGTTCGCTTGAGAGTGTGTGTCCAAGTTAAACAGAGTTTCACTTTTGCTGCTCCATCACCAGGGGTCAGACCCTGCACTGGTTTCCATTCCCTGCTTTGCCTTCCCCTGCTTCCAGGCGTTGTGAGGCCTCATCCTGTCTTTGGAAGTAACAGACCTCTTTTCGGCAAGTGTCCTGTGCCAAGGGCTGGGTGAGTGTGTGATCCCATTGCTGTGTACATGGGAGCGAGTGAGCGCAGGTTGCACTGCTTCTCTGCCAACTGGGCATCGATGAATCAACACTTTCCAGATACATTTCACAGAAATGTGATTTTTGTATAGCTCTTTGTTTCTCTACAGCCGTGGTGGGAGGGGTTGTCCGAAGACTCCAGTTTTGACATTGTGTTGATATCTCATTTGCAGTCATTAAAAAGTTTAATAGAATTGATTTACATGTTTTGGGAGTTATACGAAAATGAAGTTAGTTTTTGAAACATACTAAATCGACCTAGAAGCCAGACTTGTCAATTTCGGTACCATTTTGTCAGCTCTAAGGAAAACATAGACAGATAGAATGCAAACTAGCAGTCCAAACTGTTAAAGGGGTCATGTCCACTCTTTACTGTTGAAGCCTCCGAAACCAACAGGAACCATGAAATACCTATTGGAAACATGAAATAACCCCCAACGTTGGATTCACTTGTGCACGTGGTGCCCTTTACTCCCAATGACACCTACTGGCCTATGTTGGCATTTCAAGGGGTAACATCCCTCTCTAGGAAAATACAAGAAGAAACAAACCAAATATACACATTTAGGTTTGAATCCAAAAGCACCTAGAGGCATTATAGCTATGAGAACCCTGCTGCAGCTATGCTAGGCTATTGAGAACCAGGGGTTCTTCTATCAGTGATGAGAACGCTTAATCATCCGATCATGTTGGGTAAAGCAATTGGACGCAACCAAGTCTGCACCCCCTTGATAGAGTGCCCCCGGGGGCTTAACTCAACTGAAAGACGGTCCACATAAGCAGTGTCTTTAATGTCATTGGCGACTTTTGTAGTTCAGTTCACTATCTGACTTCTAATATTTACCTACACTGTCTTGAAAAACTGAGGCCTAATACATATTCAAGTTCAGTCAAAGATTCCCCTCACTTACCACAATCCCTTCACCCCAGAGAAGACAGAAACCCAGCATTTGCTGAATCTAGCGGAAGGCCATCGTTTCTTTGTGTGAGCTAAGTTTTCAATTCCTATCTGTTTCAGTCGAGACTATTTGACCTTTAAGGAGTTCACTGTTGTTCACAGAGTGTGAAGCTGGAGGAACTCTGATTCGAGGAGGGGCTTGCTCTTCTCGTACTGGCTTCATTGCAGCTCAGGTACTGATCCTTCCAAATGGATGCCTGAGTGGAGGGGAGGGAAGAGCAAGTGCTTGCTAGCTAGGCCCAAACCTGGGAAAAGGCTTACCTGGGCTTGGTGCACTTTGGTGTGAATGGCTTGGAAATGCCCCTTGGGACGTGTGGATTCTCACGACCTCTTCCAAGGACATGAGCCTTTTGATCACCTCTGCCATCTCTTCTCTCTTAGACGCCAGGGATCTTGGACCCGTTCTTGGAGCAGAGAATCGAGGAGCTTCCTCAAGTCCACGTTGGCACTCCGTATGTTTCTGCCAGTATCAGCGAGGTTCAATATGTCTCATGAGTGTCTTTCGAGCCTGGTATCCTCTACAGCTGTCTCCAGGCCAGTATTCTCCATTGTAGCAGGACATCTCTCATCAATGTGTTCGCATCTCTCCTCAATCCGTGCAGCCAGCTTTTCGGCCAGCTTCTCTTCGTGTCTCCCATAAAGCCGACTTCAACAGGACTGGGCAAGTCTGAAAGGACCTCGGAGCTTCACCAGTAAGCTGATGCCAGGCAGATCTTCCACTGTCTGCCCTTTCAGGTTCTGGAAACTGACCCGTGAACTCAGGTCTTTGGGCAGCAGCAGTATCTCGAACTTACACAGCTTCCCGGACCAAAGACCTAAGCCAAGCTCCACAGAGGGCGGCAGCCCCTCCATCACACTGATCCACCCACAGAACTCTGCCCGGTTACCTAGGATCCACCAGCCACAACAAGCCTCGCGGTACACACCAACATTCCACCTGGAATCCAACCGGTAACTGCCATCCCCAATGGCTGCTGCATCTTGTCAGTGTTGGGGGAGGGGCTGCATCCGACGAGAGGTTCCTAAGGTAAATGTGATTCTACCCACTAGCGTCCCATGGGCCTTTGTTCTTCCCTCTTTCCTTTTGTTCAGATCTCTATGCACAGTACCAACGGAGGGAAGTGTGTCCATTTTCAGTTGATGGTTTCACACGTCTTTAAACTTTCTAACGGTTCACAGAACACAGAGACCCACTTAAGGAAACTTATGTTTCTGTAATATCCGTACACTCGGAATACATACCCGTCGGTTGATTTCTGCTGAAACACCCGCACTCTCAGGATATGGATCCATTGGTTTCATGGGGGCTGAAATTCCTAGTAATGAAGCCAACCCCAGTGTGCACTTTACTGTCTGTCTCTTTTGCTCTTAGTACACTTTTGCAGAGCTACTTGTCTTTGTTATAGGCTTATGCCATTTCTTCTCTACGTAGGGTAGAATACGGCATTCATTCGTCCTGTTGGAAGACTTGCAAGTCTATATCACGGCCTAGGAATCCCTTTGACTCCAAATTGGCATTTGGGTTAGGTCACGATATGCTCTTATGGATCAATATGGACGAATATAAATGCACGCCTCTGATTTCCGAATACAAGTGTGCTGAGTACATGCAAGCCGTCATACTGGGTCGATGCGTGCTGAATGATCCTTGACATCCCCTTGAGTATTTTCTTTTGAATAATCGTGCTTCCCTTGGTATATGTCAGCCAACCGTACCCTTTTGGTGCTTGTGTGTTTGTTTGATTCTTTGTTGGTCTGCTTCTCGTCTGTTTGGCAAACACGTCAGGCCATGCATCTCTCCGTTCGCTTCAAACAGAGAGTCATATAATCTGATTCACTTAAGATAGTGCTTCCAATCACCTAAGATTTCCTGCTTCCCTCTCCCATCTTTAGGGTTTTGATGTCCTCCTTGCCTTCTTCCTCTTTCTTCTTTGCCACTCATGCTCTTCTTGCATTTCCAATAATGGTTTTCTTCTTTCCATTTCATCTTGCTGCTTTTCTATTCAGGGGAGAATTCTCAACCTTTCTTGTAGGATAAGTTTCGAACTGCTGAATTCTTTTAAGATTGGCCGGTCTGTGGAATTCTCTAGCTCTGCCGTTATTAGAAATGGCGGTCATGTGGCATAGGCTACCCTAGATGGCAGCATTTTGCCATTCAGGATATGGTCTATGTCGTGGCACTCCTCCCTGTCCTGCAATATTGCTGCCGAGATATCAGCTGAAACCCCTCTGGAGGTCCTCTTGTGACTATGTTGCTTTCCTCCAGGCGCATTTTAAATCACTGGGATGCTCATGAACTTTGTTGATTTGAATCCTACAGCTGCTGGTAGGTCTATTGGGATTCCACCTCCTTTGGACGCTGTGTACTTCCTGAATTCGCATAGATGATTCTTTCTTGGCTTTCAGCAAGTTTCTGTCTGAGTTTCCTACAGGTAAAATTTCAGACATTTTTTTTTCGCTTTATCTCTTGCTTTTCCATTTGGGACTCTTACGAATCCTAGTCTTTCATGTCTTTTCTTACCCCAGGATTCAACAGCACTGTTTTCATTGGTTTGCACTTGCTTTCCTATGTCTGCTCCTGACCGAGGGATTTCTGTTCCCTTGACTTCACAGTCATTCACCCGTCCCTCTGCATTATTTAGTCTGCTTAGGACTGAATTTTAGCCCTGATATTATCTCATCCACTGAGTTTTCTGACATTATTTGGCTCGTCTTTAGGCTTTCTCTTCCCCTTTTCTGGTATTCTGCGTTTTGGGATTCTGAGACACTGTTGTTATTCAGTGTTTCCCTCACCTCCGTTTTCAATACTTGCTCTGGATAGCGTTCTGCAGTCTAGTTGTTTGTAAGCTTATCTTATGGGCCTTCAATCTCTTTGGAACTGAATATGGTACTTCCTGTTTCTTTTACTGTACTTCTTCATCTCTACTGGTCAGGTAATATCAGGTTATCTAATGTAGACTTCTAGGGCTTTGTGAAGTGAATACATTAGACTCTTGGCTCTACGCAATACCATGGGATTTCTGTGAGGACAATTTCTCCTAGACATTGATGCCATGTCCTGTTCCTGTGTGTGTTGTCTGGTATATCTCCGATTGCTGGTGTTGCCTTTGTTGTGATGAACACCCCATACTATTTCGATTAGCATAACCTCATTTTGATTACGCTTATCTCACAAATCTGAAAGTGCACAGGACACTTCCTCTTGTGGAAATGAAGCTTCTAAAGGTTCTCAGCTCTGCATTCTGCTCTATGTCATTTTGGAGTGTTTCCAAATCTGCCAACTGAGAGTGCGCTTGTGCTTTGTAGTGCCACGGGAATGTCCCAATGAACCAGTTCTTCCCAGAGCTTCTCTGTCTACAGAAACACCAGTGGAAGCATATCTACGGATGTCACACATCAGGGCCTGCTGGAATGATCCCGCAGACCGACCTTGGTGTCCTCGGTGCCGTACCGTGCCGGTGCCATCCAAAATGTAGCATCTGAATTTGGGAGATAATGCTGAAGGAAATGCTTCCTCTTCTCACGCTGTGGACTTGCACCACTCTTCCTTGTCCTCTCATCCTTGTGGCACGGGTGCACGAAGGCAACCACAGAGCTGTTGCGCATCCTGTGCCTCAAACCAAACCGTAATCCCAGCCCAGGTTATGAATGTAGCAGATCCTAAGGCTTTTCATTCTGATTTCAAACCCAAGGCCCCCTGGATCCCTCAGACCAGATGCACGATATCTCTGATGAAGCCCCACTCGTGCTCTATTGGCAAAATGCCAAATTGGTCCCTGGTCCTGCAGATGCGTTGGGTGTGGCCATGGGACATATCGATAATCTCAACCGCGCGCGCCAGTGTGGTTGCTTTCTCATTGGGGTCTCACGTCTGTTTGCTCTCTTGATTGGACTCACCACATCCCACAAGGCACTCCAGATCCCTGAGACTCAGCGTGTGCCATCATCCGTAGCCCTATCCCTCACTGACCGCTGCCTCTGCTCCCTCAAATTTGGCAGCTCGGATCTTGGTCTCAGAATCAACTGTGGGGATATTTTGTGCTGGTTTCTTTGAGTTCTGTCAGCCAAGCATCTGCTGTGCACTCTTCTAACACTCAGCACATCACCTTCAATCCCATGTCTCCTGTTCGCTTGAGAGTGTGTGTCCAAGTTAAACAGAGTTTCACTTTTGCTGCTCCATCACCAGGGGTCAGACCCTGCACTGGTTTCCATTCCCTGCTTTGCCTTCCCCTGCTTCCAGGCGTTGTGAGGCCTCATCCTGTCTTTGGAAGTAACAGACCTCTTTTCGGCAAGTGTCCTGTGCCAAGGGCTGGGTGAGTGTGTGATCCCATTGCTGTGTACATGGGAGCGAGTGAGCGCAGGTTGCACTGCTTCTCTGCCAACTGGGCATCGATGAATCAACACTTTCCAGATACATTTCACAGAAATGTGATTTTTGTATAGCTCTTTGTTTCTCTACAGCCGTGGTGGGAGGGGTTGTCCGAAGACTCCAGTTTTGACATTGTGTTGATATCTCATTTGCAGTCATTAAAAAGTTTAATAGAATTGATTTACATGTTTTGGGAGTTATACGAAAATGAAGTTAGTTTTTGAAACATACTAAATCGACCTAGAAGCCAGACTTGTCAATTTCGGTACCATTTTGTCAGCTCTAAGGAAAACATAGACAGATAGAATGCAAACTAGCAGTCCAAACTGTTAAAGGGGTCATGTCCACTCTTTACTGTTGAAGCCTCCGAAACCAACAGGAACCATGAAATACCTATTGGAAACATGAAATAACCCCCAACGTTGGATTCACTTGTGCACGTGGTGCCCTTTCCTCCCAATGACACCTACTGGCCTATGTTGGCATTTCAAGGGGTAACATCCCTCTCTAGGAAAATACAAGAAGAAACAAACCAAATATACACATTTAGGTTTGAATCCAAAAGCACCTAGAGGCATTATAGCTATGAGAACCCTGCTGCAGCTATGCTAGGCTATTGAGAACCAGGGGTTCTTCTATCAGTGATGAGAACGCTTAATCATCCGATCATGTTGGGTAAAGCAATTGGACGCAACCAAGTCTGCACCCCCTTGATAGAGTGCCCCCGGGGGCTTAACTCAACTGAAAGACGGTCCACATAAGCAGTGTCTTTAATGTCATTGGCGACTTTTGTAGTTCAGTTCACTATCTGACTTCTAATATTTACCTACACTGTCTTGAAAAACTGAGGCCTAATACATATTCAAGTTCAGTCAAAGATTCCCCTCACTTACCACAATCCCTTCACCCCAGAGAAGACAGAAACCCAGCATTTGCTGAATCTAGCGGAAGGCCATCGTTTCTTTGTGTGAGCTAAGTTTTCAATTCCTATCTGTTTCAGTCGAGACTATTTGACCTTTAAGGAGTTCACTGTTGTTCACAGAGTGTGAAGCTGGAGGAACTCTGATTCGAGGAGGGGCTTGCTCTTCTCGTACTGGCTTCATTGCAGCTCAGGTACTGATCCTTCCAAATGGATGCCTGAGTGGAGGGGAGGGAAGAGCAAGTGCTTGCTAGCTAGGCCCAAACCTGGGAAAAGGCTTACCTGGGCTTTGTGCACTTTGGTGTGAATGGCTTGGAAATGCCCCTTGGGACGTGTGGATTCTCACGACCTCTTCCAAGGACATGAGCCTTTTGATCACCTCTGCCATCTCTTCTCTCTTAGACGCCAGGGATCTTGGACCCGTTCTTGGAGCAGAGAATCGAGGAGCTTCCTCAAGTCCACGTTGGCACTCCGTATGTTTCTGCCAGTATCAGCGAGGTTCAATATGTCTCATGAGTGTCTTTCGAGCCTGGTATCCTCTACAGCGGTCTCCAGGCCAGTATTCTCCATTGTAGCAGGACATCTCTCATCAATGTGTTCGCATCTCTCCTCAATCCGTGCAGCCAGCTTTTCGGCCAGCTTCTCTTCGTGTCTCCCATAAAGCCGACTTCAACAGGACTGGGCAAGTCTGAAAGGACCTCGGAGCTTCACCAGTAAGCTGATGCCAGGCAGATCTTCCACTGTCTGCCCTTTCAGGTTCTGGAAACTGACCCGTGAACTCAGGTCTTTGGGCAGCAGCAGTATCTCGAACTTACACAGCTTCCCGGACCAAAGACCTAAGCCAAGCTCCACAGAGGGCGGCAGCCCCTCCATCACACTGATCCACCCACAGAACTCTGCCCGGTTACCTAGGATCCACCAGCCACAACAAGCCTCGCGGTACACACCAACATTCCACCTGGAATCCAACCGGTAACTGCCATCCCCAATGGCTGCTGCATCTTGTCAGTGTTGGGGGAGGGGCTGCATCCGACGAGAGGTTCCTAAGGTAAATGTGATTCTACCCACTAGCGTCCCATGGGCCTTTGTTCTTCCCTCTTTCCTTTTGTTCAGATCTCTATGCACAGTACCAACGGAGGGAAGTGTGTCCATTTTCAGTTGATGGTTTCACACGTCTTTAAACTTTCTAACGGTTCACAGAACACAGAGACCCACTTAAGGAAACTTATGTTTCTGTAATATCCGTACACTCGGAATACATACCCGTCGGTTGATTTCTGCTGAAACACCCGCACTCTCAGGATATGGATCCATTGGTTTCATGGGGGCTGAAATTCCTAGTAATGAAGCCAACCCCAGTGTGCACTTTACTGTCTGTCTCTTTTGCTCTTAGTACACTTTTGCAGAGCTACTTGTCTTTGTTATAGGCTTATGCCATTTCTTCTCTACGTAGGGTAGAATATGGCATTCATTCGTCCTGTTGGAAGACTTGCAAGTCTATATCACGGCCTAGGAATCCCTTTGACTCCAAATTGGCATTTGGGTTAGGTCACGATATGCTCTTATGGATCAATATGGACGAATATAAATGCACGCCTCTGATTTCCGAATACAAGTGTGCTGAGTACATGTAAGCCGTCATACTGGGTCGATGCGTGCTGAATGATCCTTGACATCCCCTTGAGTATTTTCTTTTGAATAATCGTGCTTCCCTTGGTATATGTCAGCCAACCGTACCCTTTTGGTGCTTGTGTGTTTGTTTGATTCTTTGTTGGTCTGCTTCTCGTCTGTTTGGCAAACACGTCAGGCCATGCATCTCTCCGTTCGCTTCAAACAGAGAGTCATATAATCTGATTCACTTAAGATAGTGCTTCCAATCACCTAAGATTTCCTGCTTCCCTCTCCCATCTTTAGGGTTTTGATGTCCTCCTTGCCTTCTTCCTCTTTCTTCTTTGCCACTCATGCTCTTCTTGCATTTCCAATAATGGTTTTCTTCTTTCCATTTCATCTTGCTGCTTTTCTATTCAGGGGAGAATTCTCAACCTTTCTTGTAGGATAAGTTTCGAACTGCTGAATTCTTTTAAGATTGGCCGGTCTGTGGAATTCTCTAGCTCTGCCGTTATTAGAAATGGCGGTCATGTGGCATAGGCTACCCTAGATGGCAGCATTTTGCCATTCAGGATATGGTCTATGTCGTGGCACTCCTCCCTGTCCTGCAATATTGCTGCCGAGATATCAGCTGAAACCCCTCTGGAGGTCCTCTTGTGACTATGTTGCTTTCCTCCAGGCGCATTTTAAATCACTGGGATGCTCATGAACTTTGTTGATTTGAATCCTACAGCTGCTGGTAGGTCTATTGGGATTCCACCTCCTTTGGACGCTGTGTACTTCCTGAATTCGCATAGATGATTCTGTCTTGGCTTTCAGCAAGTTTCTGTCTGAGTTTCCTACAGGTAAAATTTCAGACTTTTTTTTTCGCTTTATCTCTTGCTTTTCCATTTGGGACTCTTACGAATCCTAGTCTTTCATGTCTTTTCTTACCCCAGGATTCAACAGCACTGTTTTCATTGGTTTGCACTTGCTTTCCTATGTCTGCTCCTGACCGAGGGATTTCTGTTCCCTTGACTTCACAGTCATTCACCCGTCCCTCTGCATTATTTAGTCTGCTTAGGACTGAATTTTAGCCCTGATATTATCTCATCCACTGAGTTTTCTGACATTATTTGGCTCGTCTTTAGGCTTTCTCTTCCCCTTTTCTGGTATTCTGCGTTTTGGGATTCTGAGACACTGTTGTTATTCAGTGTTTCCCTCACCTCCGTTTTCAATACTTGCTCTGGATAGCGTTCTGCAGTCTAGTTGTTTGTAAGCTTATCTTATGGGCCTTCAATCTCTTTGGAACTGAATATGGTACTTCCTGTTTCTTTTACTGTACTTCTTCATCTCTACTGGTCAGGTAATATCAGGTTATCTAATGTAGACTTCTAGGGCTTTGTGAAGTGAATACATTAGACTCTTGGCTCTACGCAATACCATGGGATTTCTGTGAGGACAATTTCTCCTAGACATTGATGCCATGTCCTGTTCCTGTGTGTGTTGTCTGGTATATCTCCGATTGCTGGTGTTGCCTTTGTTGTGATGAACACCCCATACTATTTCGATTAGCATAACCTCATTTTGATTACGCTTATCTCACAAATCTGAAAGTGCACAGGACACTTCCTCTTGTGGAAATGAAGCTTCTAAAGGTTCTCAGCTCTGCATTCTGCTCTATGTCATTTTGGAGTGTTTCCAAATCTGCCAACTGAGAGTGCGCTTGTGCTTTGTAGTGCCACGGGAATGTCCCAATGAACCAGTTCTTCCCAGAGCTTCTCTGTCTACAGAAACACCAGTGGAAGCATATCTATGGATGTCACACATCAGGGCCTGCTGGAATGATCCCGCAGACCGACCTTGGTGTCCTCGGTGCCGTACCGTGCCGGTGCCATCCAAAATGTAGCATCTGAATTTGGGAGATAATGCTGAAGGAAATGCTTCCTCTTCTCACGCTGTGGACTTGCACCACTCTTCCTTGTCCTCTCATCCTTGTGGCACGGGTGCACGAAGGCAACCACAGAGCTGTTGCGCATCCTGTGCCTCAAACCAAACCGTAATCCCAGCCCAGGTTATGAATGTAGCAGATCCTAAGGCTTTTCATTCTGATTTCAAACCCAAGGCCCCCTGGATCCCTCAGACCAGATGCACGATATCTCTGATGAAGCCCCACTCGTGCTCTATTGGCAAAATGCCAAATTGGTCCCTGGTCCTGCAGATGCGTTGGGTGTGGCCATGGGACATATCGATAATCTCAACCGCGCGCGCCAGTGTGGTTGCTTTCTCATTGGGGTCTCACGTCTGTTTGCTCTCTTGATTGGACTCACCACATCCCACAAGGCACTCCAGATCCCTGAGACTCAGCGTGTGCCATCATCCGTAGCCCTATCCCTCACTGACCGCTGCCTCTGCTCCCTCAAATTTGGCAGCTCGGATCTTGGTCTCAGAATCAACTGTGGGGATATTTTGTGCTGGTTTCTTTGAGTTCTGTCAGCCAAGCATCTGCTGTGCACTCTTCTAACACTCAGCACATCACCTTCAATCCCATGTCTCCTGTTCGCTTGAGAGTGTGTGTCCAAGTTAAACAGAGTTTCACTTTTGCTGCTCCATCACCAGGGGTCAGACCCTGCACTGGTTTCCATTCCCTGCTTTGCCTTCCCCTGCTTCCAGGCGTTGTGAGGCCTCATCCTGTCTTTGGAAGTAACAGACCTCTTTTCGGCAAGTGTCCTGTGCCAAGGGCTGGGTGAGTGTGTGATCCCATTGCTGTGTACATGGGAGCGAGTGAGCGCAGGTTGCACTGCTTCTCTGCCAACTGGGCATCGATGAATCAACACTTTCCAGATACATTTCACAGAAATGTGATTTTTGTATAGCTCTTTGTTTCTCTACAGCCGTGGTGGGAGGGGTTGTCCGAAGACTCCAGTTTTGACATTGTGTTGATATCTCATTTGCAGTCATTAAAAAGTTTAATAGAATTGATTTACATGTTTTGGGAGTTATACGAAAATGAAGTTAGTTTTTGAAACATACTAAATCGACCTAGAAGCCAGACTTGTCAATTTCGGTACCATTTTGTCAGCTCTAAGGAAAACATAGACAGATAGAATGCAAACTAGCAGTCCAAACTGTTAAAGGGGTCATGTCCACTCTTTACTGTTGAAGCCTCCGAAACCAACAGGAACCATGAAATACCTATTGGAAACATGAAATAACCCCCAACGTTGGATTCACTTGTGCACGTGGTGCCCTTTCCTCCCAATGACACCTACTGGCCTATGTTGGCATTTCAAGGGGTAACATCCCTCTCTAGGAAAATACAAGAAGAAACAAACCAAATATACACATTTAGGTTTGAATCCAAAAGCACCTAGAGGCATTATAGCTATGAGAACCCTGCTGCAGCTATGCTAGGCTATTGAGAACCAGGGGTTCTTCTATCAGTGATGAGAACGCTTAATCATCCGATCATGTTGGGTAAAGCAATTGGACGCAACCAAGTCTGCACCCCCTTGATAGAGTGCCCCCGGGGGCTTAACTCAACTGAAAGACGGTCCACATAAGCAGTGTCTTTAATGTCATTGGCGACTTTTGTAGTTCAGTTCACTATCTGACTTCTAATATTTACCTACACTGTCTTGAAAAACTGAGGCCTAATACATATTCAAGTTCAGTCAAAGATTCCCCTCACTTACCACAATCCCTTCACCCCAGAGAAGACAGAAACCCAGCATTTGCTGAATCTAGCGGAAGGCCATCGTTTCTTTGTGTGAGCTAAGTTTTCAATTCCTATCTGTTTCAGTCGAGACTATTTGACCTTTAAGGAGTTCACTGTTGTTCACAGAGTGTGAAGCTGGAGGAACTCTGATTCGAGGAGGGGCTTGCTCTTCTCGTACTGGCTTCATTGCAGCTCAGGTACTGATCCTTCCAAATGGATGCCTGAGTGGAGGGGAGGGAAGAGCAAGTGCTTGCTAGCTAGGCCCAAACCTGGGAAAAGGCTTACCTGGGCTTTGTGCACTTTGGTGTGAATGGCTTGGAAATGCCCCTTGGGACGTGTGGATTCTCACGACCTCTTCCAAGGACATGAGCCTTTTGATCACCTCTGCCATCTCTTCTCTCTTAGACGCCAGGGATCTTGGACCCGTTCTTGGAGCAGAGAATCGAGGAGCTTCCTCAAGTCCACGTTGGCACTCCGTATGTTTCTGCCAGTATCAGCGAGGTTCAATATGTCTCATGAGTGTCTTTCGAGCCTGGTATCCTCTACAGCTGTCTCCAGGCCAGTATTCTCCATTGTAGCAGGACATCTCTCATCAATGTGTTCGCATCTCTCCTCAATCCGTGCAGCCAGCTTTTCGGCCAGCTTCTCTTCGTGTCTCCCATAAAGCCGACTTCAACAGGACTGGGCAAGTCTGAAAGGACCTCGGAGCTTCACCAGTAAGCTGATGCCAGGCAGATCTTCCACTGTCTGCCCTTTCAGGTTCTGGAAACTGACCCGTGAACTCAGGTCTTTGGGCAGCAGCAGTATCTCGAACTTACACAGCTTCCCGGACCAAAGACCTAAGCCAAGCTCCACAGAGGGCGGCAGCCCCTCCATCACACTGATCCACCCACAGAACTCTGCCCGGTTACCTAGGATCCACCAGCCACAACAAGCCTCGCGGTACACACCAACATTCCACCTGGAATCCAACCGGTAACTGCCATCCCCAATGGCTGCTGCATCTTGTCAGTGTTGGGGGAGGGGCTGCATCCGACGAGAGGTTCCTAAGGTAAATGTGATTCTACCCACTAGCGTCCCATGGGCCTTTGTTCTTCCCTCTTTCCTTTTGTTCAGATCTCTATGCACAGTACCAACGGAGGGAAGTGTGTCCATTTTCAGTTGATGGTTTCACACGTCTTTAAACTTTCTAACGGTTCACAGAACACAGAGACCCACTTAAGGAAACTTATGTTTCTGTAATATCCGTACACTCGGAATACATACCCGTCGGTTGATTTCTGCTGAAACACCCGCACTCTCAGGATATGGATCCATTGGTTTCATGGGGGCTGAAATTCCTAGTAATGAAGCCAACCCCAGTGTGCACTTTACTGTCTGTCTCTTTTGCTCTTAGTACACTTTTGCAGAGCTACTTGTCTTTGTTATAGGCTTATGCCATTTCTTCTCTACGTAGGGTAGAATACGGCATTCATTCGTCCTGTTGGAAGACTTGCAAGTCTATATCACGGCCTAGGAATCCCTTTGACTCCAAATTGGCATTTGGGTTAGGTCACGATATGCTCTTATGGATCAATATGGACGAATATAAATGCACGCCTCTGATTTCCGAATACAAGTGTGCTGAGTACATGCAAGCCGTCATACTGGGTCGATGCGTGCTGAATGATCCTTGACATCCCCTTGAGTATTTTCTTTTGAATAATCGTGCTTCCCTTGGTATATGTCAGCCAACCGTACCCTTTTGGTGCTTGTGTGTTTGTTTGATTCTTTGTTGGTCTGCTTCTCGTCTGTTTGGCAAACACGTCAGGCCATGCATCTCTCCGTTCGCTTCAAACAGAGAGTCATATAATCTGATTCACTTAAGATAGTGCTTCCAATCACCTAAGATTTCCTGCTTCCCTCTCCCATCTTTAGGGTTTTGATGTCCTCCTTGCCTTCTTCCTCTTTCTTCTTTGCCACTCATGCTCTTCTTGCATTTCCAATAATGGTTTTCTTCTTTCCATTTCATCTTGCTGCTTTTCTATTCAGGGGAGAATTCTCAACCTTTCTTGTAGGATAAGTTTCGAACTGCTGAATTCTTTTAAGATTGGCCGGTCTGTGGAATTCTCTAGCTCTGCCGTTATTAGAAATGGCGGTCATGTGGCATAGGCTACCCTAGATGGCAGCATTTTGCCATTCAGGATATGGTCTATGTCGTGGCACTCCTCCCTGTCCTGCAATATTGCTGCCGAGATATCAGCTGAAACCCCTCTGGAGGTCCTCTTGTGACTATGTTGCTTTCCTCCAGGCGCATTTTAAATCACTGGGATGCTCATGAACTTTGTTGATTTGAATCCTACAGCTGCTGGTAGGTCTATTGGGATTCCACCTCCTTTGGACGCTGTGTACTTCCTGAATTCGCATAGATGATTCTTTCTTGGCTTTCAGCAAGTTTCTGTCTGAGTTTCCTACAGGTAAAATTTCAGACATTTTTTTTTCGCTTTATCTCTTGCTTTTCCATTTGGGACTCTTACGAATCCTAGTCTTTCATGTCTTTTCTTACCCCAGGATTCAACAGCACTGTTTTCATTGGTTTGCACTTGCTTTCCTATGTCTGCTCCTGACCGAGGGATTTCTGTTCCCTTGACTTCACAGTCATTCACCCGTCCCTCTGCATTATTTAGTCTGCTTAGGACTGAATTTTAGCCCTGATATTATCTCATCCACTGAGTTTTCTGACATTATTTGGCTCGTCTTTAGGCTTTCTCTTCCCCTTTTCTGGTATTCTGCGTTTTGGGATTCTGAGACACTGTTGTTATTCAGTGTTTCCCTCACCTCCGTTTTCAATACTTGCTCTGGATAGCGTTCTGCAGTCTAGTTGTTTGTAAGCTTATCTTATGGGCCTTCAATCTCTTTGGAACTGAATATGGTACTTCCTGTTTCTTTTACTGTACTTCTTCATCTCTACTGGTCAGGTAATATCAGGTTATCTAATGTAGACTTCTAGGGCTTTGTGAAGTGAATACATTAGACTCTTGGCTCTACGCAATACCATGGGATTTCTGTGAGGACAATTTCTCCTAGACATTGATGCCATGTCCTGTTCCTGTGTGTGTTGTCTGGTATATCTCCGATTGCTGGTGTTGCCTTTGTTGTGATGAACACCCCATACTATTTCGATTAGCATAACCTCATTTTGATTACGCTTATCTCACAAATCTGAAAGTGCACAGGACACTTCCTCTTGTGGAAATGAAGCTTCTAAAGGTTCTCAGCTCTGCATTCTGCTCTATGTCATTTTGGAGTGTTTCCAAATCTGCCAACTGAGAGTGCGCTTGTGCTTTGTAGTGCCACGGGAATGTCCCAATGAACCAGTTCTTCCCAGAGCTTCTCTGTCTACAGAAACACCAGTGGAAGCATATCTACGGATGTCACACATCAGGGCCTGCTGGAATGATCCCGCAGACCGACCTTGGTGTCCTCGGTGCCGTACCGTGCCGGTGCCATCCAAAATGTAGCATCTGAATTTGGGAGATAATGCTGAAGGAAATGCTTCCTCTTCTCACGCTGTGGACTTGCACCACTCTTCCTTGTCCTCTCATCCTTGTGGCACGGGTGCACGAAGGCAACCACAGAGCTGTTGCGCATCCTGTGCCTCAAACCAAACCGTAATCCCAGCCCAGGTTATGAATGTAGCAGATCCTAAGGCTTTTCATTCTGATTTCAAACCCAAGGCCCCCTGGATCCCTCAGACCAGATGCACGATATCTCTGATGAAGCCCCACTCGTGCTCTATTGGCAAAATGCCAAATTGGTCCCTGGTCCTGCAGATGCGTTGGGTGTGGCCATGGGACATATCGATAATCTCAACCGCGCGCGCCAGTGTGGTTGCTTTCTCATTGGGGTCTCACGTCTGTTTGCTCTCTTGATTGGACTCACCACATCCCACAAGGCACTCCAGATCCCTGAGACTCAGCGTGTGCCATCATCCGTAGCCCTATCCCTCACTGACCGCTGCCTCTGCTCCCTCAAATTTGGCAGCTCGGATCTTGGTCTCAGAATCAACTGTGGGGATATTTTGTGCTGGTTTCTTTGAGTTCTGTCAGCCAAGCATCTGCTGTGCACTCTTCTAACACTCAGCACATCACCTTCAATCCCATGTCTCCTGTTCGCTTGAGAGTGTGTGTCCAAGTTAAACAGAGTTTCACTTTTGCTGCTCCATCACCAGGGGTCAGACCCTGCACTGGTTTCCATTCCCTGCTTTGCCTTCCCCTGCTTCCAGGCGTTGTGAGGCCTCATCCTGTCTTTGGAAGTAACAGACCTCTTTTCGGCAAGTGTCCTGTGCCAAGGGCTGGGTGAGTGTGTGATCCCATTGCTGTGTACATGGGAGCGAGTGAGCGCAGGTTGCACTGCTTCTCTGCCAACTGGGCATCGATGAATCAACACTTTCCAGATACATTTCACAGAAATGTGATTTTTGTATAGCTCTTTGTTTCTCTACAGCCGTGGTGGGAGGGGTTGTCCGAAGACTCCAGTTTTGACATTGTGTTGATATCTCATTTGCAGTCATTAAAAAGTTTAATAGAATTGATTTACATGTTTTGGGAGTTATACGAAAATGAAGTTAGTTTTTGAAACATACTAAATCGACCTAGAAGCCAGACTTGTCAATTTCGGTACCATTTTGTCAGCTCTAAGGAAAACATAGACAGATAGAATGCAAACTAGCAGTCCAAACTGTTAAAGGGGTCATGTCCACTCTTTACTGTTGAAGCCTCCGAAACCAACAGGAACCATGAAATACCTATTGGAAACATGAAATAACCCCCAACGTTGGATTCACTTGTGCACGTGGTGCCCTTTCCTCCCAATGACACCTACTGGCCTATGTTGGCATTTCAAGGGGTAACATCCCTCTCTAGGAAAATACAAGAACAAACAAACCAAATATACACATTTAGGTTTGAATCCAAAAGCACCTAGAGGCATTATAGCTATGAGAACCCTGCTGCAGCTATGCTAGGCTATTGAGAACCAGGGGTTCTTCTATCAGTGATGAGAACGCTTAATCATCCGATCATGTTGGGTAAAGCAATTGGACGCAACCAAGTCTGCACCCCCTTGATAGAGTGCCCCCGGGGGCTTAACTCAACTGAAAGACGGTCCACATAAGCAGTGTCTTTAATGTCATTGGCGACTTTTGTAGTTCAGTTCACTATCTGACTTCTAATATTTACCTACACTGTCTTGAAAAACTGAGGCCTAATACATATTCAAGTTCAGTCAAAGATTCCCCTCACTTACCACAATCCCTTCACCCCAGAGAAGACAGAAACCCAGCATTTGCTGAATCTAGCGGAAGGCCATCGTTTCTTTGTGTGAGCTAAGTTTTCAATTCCTATCTGTTTCAGTCGAGACTATTTGACCTTTAAGGAGTTCACTGTTGTTCACAGAGTGTGAAGCTGGAGGAACTCTGATTCGAGGAGGGGCTTGTTCTTCTCGTACTGGCTTCATTGCAGCTCAGGTACTGATCCTTCCAAATGGATGCCTGAGTGGAGGGGAGGGAAGAGCAAGTGCTTGCTAGCTAGGCCCAAACCTGGGAAAAGGCTTACCTGGGCTTGGTGCACTTTGGTGTGAATGGCTTGGAAATGCCCCTTGGGACGTGTGGATTCTCACGACCTCTTCCAAGGACATGAGCCTTTTGATCACCTCTGCCATCTCTTCTCTCTTAGACGCCAGGGATCTTGGACCCGTTCTTGGAGCAGAGAATCGAGGAGCTTCCTCAAGTCCACGTTGGCACTCTGTATGTTTCTGCCAGTATCAGCGAGGTTCAATATGTCTCATGAGTGTCTTTCGAGCCTGGTATCCTCTACAGCTGTCTCCAGGCCAGTATTCTCCATTGTAGCAGGACATCTCTCATCAATGTGTTCGCATCTCTCCTCAATCCGTGCAGCCAGCTTTTCGGCCAGCTTCTCTTCGTGTCTCCCATAAAGCCGACTTCAACAGGACTGGGCAAGTCTGAAAGGACCTCGGAGCTTCACCAGTAAGCTGATGCCAGGCAGATCTTCCACTGTCTGCCCTTTCAGGTTCTGGAAACTGACCCGTGAACTCAGGTCTTTGGGCAGCAGCAGTATCTCGAACTTACACAGCTTCCCGGACCAAAGACCTAAGCCAAGCTCCACAGAGGGCGGCAGCCCCTCCATCACACTGATCCACCCACAGAACTCTGCCCGGTTACCTAGGATCCACCAGCCACAACAAGCCTCGCGGTACACACCAACATTCCACCTGGAATCCAACCGGTAACTGCCATCCCCAATGGCTGCTGCATCTTGTCAGTGTTGGGGGAGGGGCTGCATCCGACGAGAGGTTCCTAAGGTAAATGTGATTCTACCCACTAGCGTCCCATGGGCCTTTGTTCTTCCCTCTTTCCTTTTGTTCAGATCTCTATGCACAGTACCAACGGAGGGAAGTGTGTCCATTTTCAGTTGATGGTTTCACACGTCTTTAAACTTTCTAACGGTTCACAGAACACAGAGACCCACTTAAGGAAACTTATGTTTCTGTAATATCCGTACACTCGGAATACATACCCGTCGGTTGATTTCTGCTGAAACACCCGCACTCTCAGGATATGGATCCATTGGTTTCATGGGGGCTGAAATTCCTAGTAATGAAGCCAACCCCAGTGTGCACTTTACTGTCTGTCTCTTTTGCTCTTAGTACACTTTTGCAGAGCTACTTGTCTTTGTTATAGGCTTATGCCATTTCTTCTCTACGTAGGGTAGAATACGGCATTCATTCGTCCTGTTGGAAGACTTGCAAGTCTATATCACGGCCTAGGAATCCCTTTGACTCCAAATTGGCATTTGGGTTAGGTCACGATATGCTCTTATGGATCAATATGGACGAATATAAATGCACGCCTCTGATTTCCGAATACAAGTGTGCTGAGTACATGCAAGCCGTCATACTGGGTCGATGCGTGCTGAATGATCCTTGACATCCCCTTGAGTATTTTCTTTTGAATAATCGTGCTTCCCTTGGTATATGTCAGCCAACCGTACCCTTTTGGTGCTTGTGTGTTTGTTTGATTCTTTGTTGGTCTGCTTCTCGTCTGTTTGGCAAACACGTCAGGCCATGCATCTCTCCGTTCGCTTCAAACAGAGAGTCATATAATCTGATTCACTTAAGATAGTGCTTCCAATCACCTAAGATTTCCTGCTTCCCTCTCCCATCTTTAGGGTTTTGATGTCCTCCTTGCCTTCTTCCTCTTTCTTCTTTGCCACTCATGCTCTTCTTGCATTTCCAATAATGGTTTTCTTCTTTCCATTTCATCTTGCTGCTTTTCTATTCAGGGGAGAATTCTCAACCTTTCTTGTAGGATAAGTTTCGAACTGCTGAATTCTTTTAAGATTGGCCGGTCTGTGGAATTCTCTAGCTCTGCCGTTATTAGAAATGGCGGTCATGTGGCATAGGCTACCCTAGATGGCAGCATTTTGCCATTCAGGATATGGTCTATGTCGTGGCACTCCTCCCTGTCCTGCAATATTGCTGCCGAGATATCAGCTGAAACCCCTCTGGAGGTCCTCTTGTGACTATGTTGCTTTCCTCCAGGCGCATTTTAAATCACTGGGATGCTCATGAACTTTGTTGATTTGAATCCTACAGCTGCTGGTAGGTCTATTGGGATTCCACCTCCTTTGGACGCTGTGTACTTCCTGAATTCGCATAGATGATTCTTTCTTGGCTTTCAGCAAGTTTCTGTCTGAGTTTCCTACAGGTAAAATTTCAGACATTTTTTTTTCGCTTTATCTCTTGCTTTTCCATTTGGGACTCTTACGAATCCTAGTCTTTCATGTCTTTTCTTACCCCAGGATTCAACAGCACTGTTTTCATTGGTTTGCACTTGCTTTCCTATGTCTGCTCCTGACCGAGGGATTTCTGTTCCCTTGACTTCACAGTCATTCACCCGTCCCTCTGCATTATTTAGTCTGCTTAGGACTGAATTTTAGCCCTGATATTATCTCATCCACTGAGTTTTCTGACATTATTTGGCTCGTCTTTAGGCTTTCTCTTCCCCTTTTCTGGTATTCTGCGTTTTGGGATTCTGAGACACTGTTGTTATTCAGTGTTTCCCTCACCTCCGTTTTCAATACTTGCTCTGGATAGCGTTCTGCAGTCTAGTTGTTTGTAAGCTTATCTTATGGGCCTTCAATCTCTTTGGAACTGAATATGGTACTTCCTGTTTCTTTTACTGTACTTCTTCATCTCTACTGGTCAGGTAATATCAGGTTATCTAATGTAGACTTCTAGGGCTTTGTGAAGTGAATACATTAGACTCTTGGCTCTACGCAATACCATGGGATTTCTGTGAGGACAATTTCTCCTAGACATTGATGCCATGTCCTGTTCCTGTGTGTGTTGTCTGGTATATCTCCGATTGCTGGTGTTGCCTTTGTTGTGATGAACACCCCATACTATTTCGATTAGCATAACCTCATTTTGATTACGCTTATCTCACAAATCTGAAAGTGCACAGGACACTTCCTCTTGTGGAAATGAAGCTTCTAAAGGTTCTCAGCTCTGCATTCTGCTCTATGTCATTTTGGAGTGTTTCCAAATCTGCCAACTGAGAGTGCGCTTGTGCTTTGTAGTGCCACGGGAATGTCCCAATGAACCAGTTCTTCCCAGAGCTTCTCTGTCTACAGAAACACCAGTGGAAGCATATCTACGGATGTCACACATCAGGGCCTGCTGGAATGATCCCGCAGACCGACCTTGGTGTCCTCGGTGCCGTACCGTGCCGGTGCCATCCAAAATGTAGCATCTGAATTTGGGAGATAATGCTGAAGGAAATGCTTCCTCTTCTCACGCTGTGGACTTGCACCACTCTTCCTTGTCCTCTCATCCTTGTGGCACGGGTGCACGAAGGCAACCACAGAGCTGTTGCGCATCCTGTGCCTCAAACCAAACCGTAATCCCAGCCCAGGTTATGAATGTAGCAGATCCTAAGGCTTTTCATTCTGATTTCAAACCCAAGGCCCCCTGGATCCCTCAGACCAGATGCACGATATCTCTGATGAAGCCCCACTCGTGCTCTATTGGCAAAATGCCAAATTGGTCCCTGGTCCTGCAGATGCGTTGGGTGTGGCCATGGGACATATCGATAATCTCAACCGCGCGCGCCAGTGTGGTTGCTTTCTCATTGGGGTCTCACGTCTGTTTGCTCTCTTGATTGGACTCACCACATCCCACAAGGCACTCCAGATCCCTG
This sequence comes from Vicugna pacos, assembly GCF_048564905.1. Lineage (NCBI taxonomy): Eukaryota > Metazoa > Chordata > Mammalia > Artiodactyla > Camelidae > Vicugna > Vicugna pacos. Next base: position 4,253,609 of record NC_133021.1, on the reverse strand, counting down.
AGACTCAGCGTGTGCCATCATCCGTAGCCCTATCCCTCACTGACCGCTGCCTCTGCTCCCTCAAATTTGGCAGCTCGGATCTTGGTCTCAGAATCAACTGTGGGGATATTTTGTGCTGGTTTCTTTGAGTTCTGTCAGCCAAGCATCTGCTGTGCACTCTTCTAACACTCAGCACATCACCTTCAATCCCATGTCTCCTGTTCGCTTGAGAGTGTGTGTCCAAGTTAAACAGAGTTTCACTTTTGCTGCTCCATCACCAGGGGTCAGACCCTGCACTGGTTTCCATTCCCTGCTTTGCCTTCCCCTGCTTCCAGGCGTTGTGAGGCCTCATCCTGTCTTTGGAAGTAACAGACCTCTTTTCGGCAAGTGTCCTGTGCCAAGGGCTGGGTGAGTGTGTGATCCCATTGCTGTGTACATGGGAGCGAGTGAGCGCAGGTTGCACTGCTTCTCTGCCAACTGGGCATCGATGAATCAACACTTTCCAGATACATTTCACAGAAATGTGATTTTTGTATAGCTCTTTGTTTCTCTACAGCCGTGGTGGGAGGGGTTGTCCGAAGACTCCAGTTTTGACATTGTGTTGATATCTCATTTGCAGTCATTAAAAAGTTTAATAGAATTGATTTACATGTTTTGGGAGTTATACGAAAATGAAGTTAGTTTTTGAAACATACTAAATCGACCTAGAAGCCAGACTTGTCAATTTCGGTACCATTTTGTCAGCTCTAAGGAAAACATAGACAGATAGAATGCAAACTAGCAGTCCAAACTGTTAAAGGGGTCATGTCCACTCTTTACTGTTGAAGCCTCCGAAACCAACAGGAACCATGAAATACCTATTGGAAACATGAAATAACCCCCAACGTTGGATTCACTTGTGCACGTGGTGCCCTTTCCTCCCAATGACACCTACTGGCCTATGTTGGCATTTCAAGGGGTAACATCCCTCTCTAGGAAAATACAAGAAGAAACAAACCAAATATACACATTTAGGTTTGAATCCAAAAGCACCTAGAGGCATTATAGCTATGAGAACCCTGCTGCAGCTATGCTAGGCTATTGAGAACCAGGGGTTCTTCTATCAGTGATGAGAACGCTTAATCATCCGATCATGTTGGGTAAAGCAATTGGACGCAACCAAGTCTGCACCCCCTTGATAGAGTGCCCCCGGGGGCTTAACTCAACTGAAAGACGGTCCACATAAGCAGTGTCTTTAATGTCATTGGCGACTTTTGTAGTTCAGTTCACTATCTGACTTCTAATATTTACCTACACTGTCTTGAAAAACTGAGGCCTAATACATATTCAAGTTCAGTCAAAGATTCCCCTCACTTACCACAATCCCTTCACCCCAGAGAAGACAGAAACCCAGCATTTGCTGAATCTAGCGGAAGGCCATCGTTTCTTTGTGTGAGCTAAGTTTTCAATTCCTATCTGTTTCAGTCGAGACTATTTGACCTTTAAGGAGTTCACTGTTGTTCACAGAGTGTGAAGCTGGAGGAACTCTGATTCGAGGAGGGGCTTGCTCTTCTCGTACTGGCTTCATTGCAGCTCAGGTACTGATCCTTCCAAATGGATGCCTGAGTGGAGGGGAGGGAAGAGCAAGTGCTTGCTAGCTAGGCCCAAACCTGGGAAAAGGCTTACCTGGGCTTGGTGCACTTTGGTGTGAATGGCTTGGAAATGCCCCTTGGGACGTGTGGATTCTCACGACCTCTTCCAAGGACATGAGCCTTTTGATCACCTCTGCCATCTCTTCTCTCTTAGACGCCAGGGATCTTGGACCCGTTCTTGGAGCAGAGAATCGAGGAGCTTCCTCAAGTCCACGTTGGCACTCCGTATGTTTCTGCCAGTATCAGCGAGGTTCAATATGTCTCATGAGTGTCTTTCGAGCCTGGTATCCTCTACAGCTGTCTCCAGGCCAGTATTCTCCATTGTAGCAGGACATCTCTCATCAATGTGTTCGCATCTCTCCTCAATCCGTGCAGCCAGCTTTTCGGCCAGCTTCTCTTCGTGTCTCCCATAAAGCCGACTTCAACAGGACTGGGCAAGTCTGAAAGGACCTCGGAGCTTCACCAGTAAGCTGATGCCAGGCAGATCTTCCACTGTCTGCCCTTTCAGGTTCTGGAAACTGACCCGTGAACTCAGGTCTTTGGGCAGCAGCAGTATCTCGAACTTACACAGCTTCCCGGACCAAAGACCTAAGCCAAGCTCCACAGAGGGCGGCAGCCCCTCCATCACACTGATCCACCCACAGAACTCTGCCCGGTTACCTAGGATCCACCAGCCACAACAAGCCTCGCGGTACACACCAACATTCCACCTGGAATCCAACCGGTAACTGCCATCCCCAATGGCTGCTGCATCTTGTCAGTGTTGGGGGAGGGGCTGCATCCGACGAGAGGTTCCTAAGGTAAATGTGATTCTACCCACTAGCGTCCCATGGGCCTTTGTTCTTCCCTCTTTCCTTTTGTTCAGATCTCTATGCACAGTACCAACGGAGGGAAGTGTGTCCATTTTCAGTTGATGGTTTCACACGTCTTTAAACTTTCTAACGGTTCACAGAACACAGAGACCCACTTAAGGAAACTTATGTTTCTGTAATATCCGTACACTCGGAATACATACCCGTCGGTTGATTTCTGCTGAAACACCCGCACTCTCAGGATATGGATCCATTGGTTTCATGGGGGCTGAAATTCCTAGTAATGAAGCCAACCCCAGTGTGCACTTTACTGTCTGTCTCTTTTGCTCTTAGTACACTTTTGCAGAGCTACTTGTCTTTGTTATAGGCTTATGCCATTTCTTCTCTACGTAGGGTAGAATATGGCATTCATTCGTCCTGTTGGAAGACTTGCAAGTCTATATCACGGCCTAGGAATCCCTTTGACTCCAAATTGGCATTTGGGTTAGGTCACGATATGCTCTTATGGATCAATATGGACGAATATAAATGCACGCCTCTGATTTCCGAATACAAGTGTGCTGAGTACATGTAAGCCGTCATACTGGGTCGATGCGTGCTGAATGATCCTTGACATCCCCTTGAGTATTTTCTTTTGAATAATCGTGCTTCCCTTGGTATATGTCAGCCAACCGTACCCTTTTGGTGCTTGTGTGTTTGTTTGATTCTTTGTTGGTCTGCTTCTCGTCTGTTTGGCAAACACGTCAGGCCATGCATCTCTCCGTTCGCTTCAAACAGAGAGTCATATAATCTGATTCACTTAAGATAGTGCTTCCAATCACCTAAGATTTCCTGCTTCCCTCTCCCATCTTTAGGGTTTTGATGTCCTCCTTGCCTTCTTCCTCTTTCTTCTTTGCCACTCATGCTCTTCTTGCATTTCCAATAATGGTTTTCTTCTTTCCATTTCATCTTGCTGCTTTTCTATTCAGGGGAGAATTCTCAACCTTTCTTGTGGGATAAGTTTCGAACTGCTGAATTCTTTTAAGATTGGCCGGTCTGTGGAATTCTCTAGCTCTGCCGTTATTAGAAATGGCGGTCATGTGGCATAGGCTACCCTAGATGGCAGCATTTTGCCATTCAGGATATGGTCTATGTCGTGGCACTCCTCCCTGTCCTGCAATATTGCTGCCGAGATATCAGCTGAAACCCCTCTGGAGGTCCTCTTGTGACTATGTTGCTTTCCTCCAGGCGCATTTTAAATCACTGGGATGCTCATGAACTTTGTTGATTTGAATCCTACAGCTGCTGGTAGGTCTATTGGGATTCCACCTCCTTTGGACGCTGTGTACTTCCTGAATTCGCATAGATGATTCTTTCTTGGCTTTCAGCAAGTTTCTGTCTGAGTTTCCTACAGGTAAAATTTCAGACATTTTTTTTTCGCTTTATCTCTTGCTTTTCCATTTGGGACTCTTACGAATCCTAGTCTTTCATGTCTTTTCTTACCCCAGGATTCAACAGCACTGTTTTCATTGGTTTGCACTTGCTTTCCTATGTCTGCTCCTGACCGAGGGATTTCTGTTCCCTTGACTTCACAGTCATTCACCCGTCCCTCTGCATTATTTAGTCTGCTTAGGACTGAATTTTAGCCCTGATATTATCTCATCCACTGAGTTTTCTGACATTATTTGGCTCGTCTTTAGGCTTTCTCTTCCCCTTTTCTGGTATTCTGCGTTTTGGGATTCTGAGACACTGTTGTTATTCAGTGTTTCCCTCACCTCCGTTTTCAATACTTGCTCTGGATAGCGTTCTGCAGTCTAGTTGTTTGTAAGCTTATCTTATGGGCCTTCAATCTCTTTGGAACTGAATATGGTACTTCCTGTTTCTTTTACTGTACTTCTTCATCTCTACTGGTCAGGTAATATCAGGTTATCTAATGTAGACTTCTAGGGCTTTGTGAAGTGAATACATTAGACTCTTGGCTCTACGCAATACCATGGGATTTCTGTGAGGACAATTTCTCCTAGACATTGATGCCATGTCCTGTTCCTGTGTGTGTTGTCTGGTATATCTCCGATTGCTGGTGTTGCCTTTGTTGTGATGAACACCCCATACTATTTCGATTAGCATAACCTCATTTTGATTACGCTTATCTCACAAATCTGAAAGTGCACAGGACACTTCCTCTTGTGGAAATGAAGCTTCTAAAGGTTCTCAGCTCTGCATTCTGCTCTATGTCATTTTGGAGTGTTTCCAAATCTGCCAACTGAGAGTGCGCTTGTGCTTTGTAGTGCCACGGGAATGTCCCAATGAACCAGTTCTTCCCAGAGCTTCTCTGTCTACAGAAACACCAGTGGAAGCATATCTACGGATGTCACACATCAGGGCCTGCTGGAATGATCCCGCAGACCGACCTTGGTGTCCTCGGTGCCGTACCGTGCCGGTGCCATCCAAAATGTAGCATCTGAATTTGGGAGATAATGCTGAAGGAAATGCTTCCTCTTCTCACGCTGTGGACTTGCACCACTCTTCCTTGTCCTCTCATCCTTGTGGCACGGGTGCACGAAGGCAACCACAGAGCTGTTGCGCATCCTGTGCCTCAAACCAAACCGTAATCCCAGCCCAGGTTATGAATGTAGCAGATCCTAAGGCTTTTCATTCTGATTTCAAACCCAAGGCCCCCTGGATCCCTCAGACCAGATGCACGATATCTCTGATGAAGCCCCACTCGTCCTCTATTGGCAAAATGCCAAATTGGTCCCTGGTCCTGCAGATGCGTTGGGTGTGGCCATGGGACATATCGATAATCTCAACCGCGCGCGCCAGTGTGGTTGCTTTCTCATTGGGGTCTCACGTCTGTTTGCTCTCTTGATTGGACTCACCACATCCCACAAGGCACTCCAGATCCCTGAGACTCAGCGTGTGCCATCATCCGTAGCCCTATCCCTCACTGACCGCTGCCTCTGCTCCCTCAAATTTGGCAGCTCGGATCTTGGTCTCAGAATCAACTGTGGGGATATTTTGTGCTGGTTTCTTTGAGTTCTGTCAGCCAAGCATCTGCTGTGCACTCTTCTAACACTCAGCACATCACCTTCAATCCCATGTCTCCTGTTCGCTTGAGAGTGTGTGTCCAAGTTAAACAGAGTTTCACTTTTGCTGCTCCATCACCAGGGGTCAGACCCTGCACTGGTTTCCATTCCCTGCTTTGCCTTCCCCTGCTTCCAGGCGTTGTGAGGCCTCATCCTGTCTTTGGAAGTAACAGACCTCTTTTCGGCAAGTGTCCTGTGCCAAGGGCTGGGTGAGTGTGTGATCCCATTGCTGTGTACATGGGAGCGAGTGAGCGCAGGTTGCACTGCTTCTCTGCCAACTGGGCATCGATGAATCAACACTTTCCAGATACATTTCACAGAAATGTGATTTTTGTATAGCTCTTTGTTTCTCTACAGCCGTGGTGGGAGGGGTTGTCCGAAGACTCCAGTTTTGACATTGTGTTGATATCTCATTTGCAGTCATTAAAAAGTTTAATAGAATTGATTTACATGTTTTGGGAGTTATACGAAAATGAAGTTAGTTTTTGAAACATACTAAATCGACCTAGAAGCCAGACTTGTCAATTTCGGTACCATTTTGTCAGCTCTAAGGAAAACATAGACAGATAGAATGCAAACTAGCAGTCCAAACTGTTAAAGGGGTCATGTCCACTCTTTACTGTTGAAGCCTCCGAAACCAACAGGAACCATGAAATACCTATTGGAAACATGAAATAACCCCCAACGTTGGATTCACTTGTGCACGTGGTGCCCTTTCCTCCCAATGACACCTACTGGCCTATGTTGGCATTTCAAGGGGTAACATCCCTCTCTAGGAAAATACAAGAACAAACAAACCAAATATACACATTTAGGTTTGAATCCAAAAGCACCTAGAGGCATTATAGCTATGAGAACCCTGCTGCAGCTATGCTAGGCTATTGAGAACCAGGGGTTCTTCTATCAGTGATGAGAACGCTTAATCATCCGATCATGTTGGGTAAAGCAATTGGACGCAACCAAGTCTGCACCCCCTTGATAGAGTGCCCCCGGGGGCTTAACTCAACTGAAAGACGGTCCACATAAGCAGTGTCTTTAATGTCATTGGCGACTTTTGTAGTTCAGTTCACTATCTGACTTCTAATATTTACCTACACTGTCTTGAAAAACTGAGGCCTAATACATATTCAAGTTCAGTCAAAGATTCCCCTCACTTACCACAATCCCTTCACCCCAGAGAAGACAGAAACCCAGCATTTGCTGAATCTAGCGGAAGGCCATCGTTTCTTTGTGTGAGCTAAGTTTTCAATTCCTATCTGTTTCAGTCGAGACTATTTGACCTTTAAGGAGTTCACTGTTGTTCACAGAGTGTGAAGCTGGAGGAACTCTGATTCGAGGAGGGGCTTGCTCTTCTCGTACTGGCTTCATTGCAGCTCAGGTACTGATCCTTCCAAATGGATGCCTGAGTGGAGGGGAGGGAAGAGCAAGTGCTTGCTAGCTAGGCCCAAACCTGGGAAAAGGCTTACCTGGGCTTGGTGCACTTTGGTGTGAATGGCTTGGAAATGCCCCTTGGGACGTGTGGATTCTCACGACCTCTTCCAAGGACATGAGCCTTTTGATCACCTCTGCCATCTCTTCTCTCTTAGACGCCAGGGATCTTGGACCCGTTCTTGGAGCAGAGAATCGAGGAGCTTCCTCAAGTCCACGTTGGCACTCCGTATGTTTCTGCCAGTATCAGCGAGGTTCAATATGTCTCATGAGTGTCTTTCGAGCCTGGTATCCTCTACAGCGGTCTCCAGGCCAGTATTCTCCATTGTAGCAGGACATCTCTCATCAATGTGTTCGCATCTCTCCTCAATCCGTGCAGCCAGCTTTTCGGCCAGCTTCTCTTCGTGTCTCCCATAAAGCCGACTTCAACAGGACTGGGCAAGTCTGAAAGGACCTCGGAGCTTCACCAGTAAGCTGATGCCAGGCAGATCTTCCACTGTCTGCCCTTTCAGGTTCTGGAAACTGACCCGTGAACTCAGGTCTTTGGGCAGCAGCAGTATCTCGAACTTACACAGCTTCCCGGACCAAAGACCTAAGCCAAGCTCCACAGAGGGCGGCAGCCCCTCCATCACACTGATCCACCCACAGAACTCTGCCCGGTTACCTAGGATCCACCAGCCACAACAAGCCTCGCGGTACACACCAACATTCCACCTGGAATCCAACCGGTAACTGCCATCCCCAATGGCTGCTGCATCTTGTCAGTGTTGGGGGAGGGGCTGCATCCGACGAGAGGTTCCTAAGGTAAATGTGATTCTACCCACTAGCGTCCCATGGGCCTTTGTTCTTCCCTCTTTCCTTTTGTTCAGATCTCTATGCACAGTACCAACGGAGGGAAGTGTGTCCATTTTCAGTTGATGGTTTCACACGTCTTTAAACTTTCTAACGGTTCACAGAACACAGAGACCCACTTAAGGAAACTTATGTTTCTGTAATATCCGTACACTCGGAATACATACCCGTCGGTTGATTTCTGCTGAAACACCCGCACTCTCAGGATATGGATCCATTGGTTTCATGGGGGCTGAAATTCCTAGTAATGAAGCCAACCCCAGTGTGCACTTTACTGTCTGTCTCTTTTGCTCTTAGTACACTTTTGCAGAGCTACTTGTCTTTGTTATAGGCTTATGCCATTTCTTCTCTACGTAGGGTAGAATATGGCATTCATTCGTCCTGTTGGAAGACTTGCAAGTCTATATCACGGCCTAGGAATCCCTTTGACTCCAAATTGGCATTTGGGTTAGATCACGATATGCTCTTATGGATCAATATGGACGAATATAAATGCACGCCTCTGATTTCCGAATACAAGTGTGCTGAGTACATGCAAGCCGTCATACTGGGTCGATGCGTGCTGAATGATCCTTGACATCCCCTTGAGTATTTTCTTTTGAATAATCGTGCTTCCCTTGGTATATGTCAGCCAACCGTACCCTTTTGGTGCTTGTGTGTTTGTTTGATTCTTTGTTGGTCTGCTTCTCGTCTGTTTGGCAAACACGTCAGGCCATGCATCTCTCCGTTCGCTTCAAACAGAGAGTCATATAATCTGATTCACTTAAGATAGTGCTTCCAATCACCTAAGATTTCCTGCTTCCCTCTCCCATCTTTAGGGTTTTGATGTCCTCCTTGCCTTCTTCCTCTTTCTTCTTTGCCACTCATGCTCTTCTTGCATTTCCAATAATGGTTTTCTTCTTTCCATTTCATCTTGCTGCTTTTCTATTCAGGGGAGAATTCTCAACCTTTCTTGTAGGATAAGTTTCGAACTGCTGAATTCTTTTAAGATTGGCCGGTCTGTGGAATTCTCTAGCTCTGCCGTTATTAGAAATGGCGGTCATGTGGCATAGGCTACCCTAGATGGCAGCATTTTGCCATTCAGGATATGGTCTATGTCGTGGCACTCCTCCCTGTCCTGCAATATTGCTGCCGAGATATCAGCTGAAACCCCTCTGGAGGTCCTCTTGTGACTATGTTGCTTTCCTCCAGGCGCATTTTAAATCACTGGGATGCTCATGAACTTTGTTGATTTGAATCCTACAGCTGCTGGTAGGTCTATTGGGATTCCACCTCCTTTGGACGCTGTGTACTTCCTGAATTCGCATAGATGATTCTGTCTTGGCTTTCAGCAAGTTTCTGTCTGAGTTTCCTACAGGTAAAATTTCAGACTTTTTTTTTCGCTTTATCTCTTGCTTTTCCATTTGGGACTCTTACGAATCCTAGTCTTTCATGTCTTTTCTTACCCCAGGATTCAACAGCACTGTTTTCATTGGTTTGCACTTGCTTTCCTATGTCTGCTCCTGACCGAGGGATTTCTGTTCCCTTGACTTCACAGTCATTCACCCGTCCCTCTGCATTATTTAGTCTGCTTAGGACTGAATTTTAGCCCTGATATTATCTCATCCACTGAGTTTTCTGACATTATTTGGCTCGTCTTTAGGCTTTCTCTTCCCCTTTTCTGGTATTCTGCGTTTTGGGATTCTGAGACACTGTTGTTATTCAGTGTTTCCCTCACCTCCGTTTTCAATACTTGCTCTGGATAGCGTTCTGCAGTCTAGTTGTTTGTAAGCTTATCTTATGGGCCTTCAATCTCTTTGGAACTGAATATGGTACTTCCTGTTTCTTTTACTGTACTTCTTCATCTCTACTGGTCAGGTAATATCAGGTTATCTAATGTAGACTTCTAGGGCTTTGTGAAGTGAATACATTAGACTCTTGGCTCTACGCAATACCATGGGATTTCTGTGAGGACAATTTCTCCTAGACATTGATGCCATGTCCTGTTCCTGTGTGTGTTGTCTGGTATATCTCCGATTGCTGGTGTTGCCTTTGTTGTGATGAACACCCCATACTATTTCGATTAGCATAACCTCATTTTGATTACGCTTATCTCACAAATCTGAAAGTGCACAGGACACTTCCTCTTGTGGAAATGAAGCTTCTAAAGGTTCTCAGCTCTGCATTCTGCTCTATGTCATTTTGGAGTGTTTCCAAATCTGCCAACTGAGAGTGCGCTTGTGCTTTGTAGTGCCACGGGAATGTCCCAATGAACCAGTTCTTCCCAGAGCTTCTCTGTCTACAGAAACACCAGTGGAAGCATATCTACGGATGTCACACATCAGGGCCTGCTGGAATGATCCCGCAGACCGACCTTGGTGTCCTCGGTGCCGTACCGTGCCGGTGCCATCCAAAATGTAGCATCTGAATTTGGGAGATAATGCTGAAGGAAATGCTTCCTCTTCTCACGCTGTGGACTTGCACCACTCTTCCTTGTCCTCTCATCCTTGTGGCACGGGTGCACGAAGGCAACCACAGAGCTGTTGCGCATCCTGTGCCTCAAACCAAACCGTAATCCCAGCCCAGGTTATGAATGTAGCAGATCCTAAGGCTTTTCATTCTGATTTCAAACCCAAGGCCCCCTGGATCCCTCAGACCAGATGCACGATATCTCTGATGAAGCCCCACTCGTGCTCTATTGGCAAAATGCCAAATTGGTCCCTGGTCCTGCAGATGCGTTGGGTGTGGCCATGGGACATATCGATAATCTCAACCGCGCGCGCCAGTGTGGTTGCTTTCTCATTGGGGTCTCACGTCTGTTTGCTCTCTTGATTGGACTCACCACATCCCACAAGGCACTCCAGATCCCTGAGACTCAGCGTGTGCCATCATCCGTAGCCCTATCCCTCACTGACCGCTGCCTCTGCTCCCTCAAATTTGGCAGCTCGGATCTTGGTCTCAGAATCAACTGTGGGGATATTTTGTGCTGGTTTCTTTGAGTTCTGTCAGCCAAGCATCTGCTGTGCACTCTTCTAACACTCAGCACATCACCTTCAATCCCATGTCTCCTGTTCGCTTGAGAGTGTGTGTCCAAGTTAAACAGAGTTTCACTTTTGCTGCTCCATCACCAGGGGTCAGACCCTGCACTGGTTTCCATTCCCTGCTTTGCCTTCCCCTGCTTCCAGGCGTTGTGAGGCCTCATCCTGTCTTTGGAAGTAACAGACCTCTTTTCGGCAAGTGTCCTGTGCCAAGGGCTGGGTGAGTGTGTGATCCCATTGCTGTGTACATGGGAGCGAGTGAGCGCAGGTTGCACTGCTTCTCTGCCAACTGGGCATCGATGAATCAACACTTTCCAGATACATTTCACAGAAATGTGATTTTTGTATAGCTCTTTGTTTCTCTACAGCCGTGGTGGGAGGGGTTGTCCGAAGACTCCAGTTTTGACATTGTGTTGATATCTCATTTGCAGTCAATAAAAAGTTTAATAGAATTGATTTACATGTTTTGGGAGTTATACGAAAATGAAGTTAGTTTTTGAAACATACTAAATCGACCTAGAAGCCAGACTTGTCAATTTCGGTACCATTTTGTCAGCTCTAAGGAAAACATAGACAGATAGAATGCAAACTAGCAGTCCAAACTGTTAAAGGGGTCATGTCCACTCTTTACTGTTGAAGCCTCCGAAACCAACAGGAACCATGAAATACCTATTGGAAACATGAAATAACCCCCAACGTTGGATTCACTTGTGCACGTGGTGCCCTTTCCTCCCAATGACACCTACTGGCCTATGTTGGCATTTCAAGGGGTAACATCCCTCTCTAGGAAAATACAAGAAGAAACAAACCAAATATACACATTTAGGTTTGAATCCAAAAGCACCTAGAGGCATTATAGCTATGAGAACCCTGCTGCAGCTATGCTAGGCTATTGAGAACCAGGGGTTCTTCTATCAGTGATGAGAACGCTTAATCATCCGATCATGTTGGGTAAAGCAATTGGACGCAACCAAGTCTGCACCCCCTTGATAGAGTGCCCCCGGGGGCTTAACTCAACTGAAAGACGGTCCACATAAGCAGTGTCTTTAATGTCATTGGCGACTTTTGTAGTTCAGTTCACTATCTGACTTCTAATATTTACCTACACTGTCTTGAAAAACTGAGGCCTAATACATATTCAAGTTCAGTCAAAGATTCCCCTCACTTACCACAATCCCTTCACCCCAGAGAAGACAGAAACCCAGCATTTGCTGAATCTAGCGGAAGGCCATCGTTTCTTTGTGTGAGCTAAGTTTTCAATTCCTATCTGTTTCAGTCGAGACTATTTGACCTTTAAGGAGTTCACTGTTGTTCACAGAGTGTGAAGCTGGAGGAACTCTGATTCGAGGAGGGGCTTGCTCTTCTCGTACTGGCTTCATTGCAGCTCAGGTACTGATCCTTCCAAATGGATGCCTGAGTGGAGGGGAGGGAAGAGCAAGTGCTTGCTAGCTAGGCCCAAACCTGGGAAAAGGCTTACCTGGGCTTGGTGCACTTTGGTGTGAATGGCTTGGAAATGCCCCTTGGGACGTGTGGATTCTCACGACCTCTTCCAAGGACATGAGCCTTTTGATCACCTCTGCCATCTCTTCTCTCTTAGACGCCAGGGATCTTGGACCCGTTCTTGGAGCAGAGAATCGAGGAGCTTCCTCAAGTCCACGTTGGCACTCCGTATGTTTCTGCCAGTATCAGCGAGGTTCAATATGTCTCATGAGTGTCTTTCGAGCCTGGTATCCTCTACAGCTGTCTCCAGGCCAGTATTCTCCATTGTAGCAGGACATCTCTCATCAATGTGTTCGCATCTCTCCTCAATCCGTGCAGCCAGCTTTTCGGCCAGCTTCTCTTCGTGTCTCCCATAAAGCCGACTTCAACAGGACTGGGCAAGTCTGAAAGGACCTCGGAGCTTCACCAGTAAGCTGATGCCAGGCAGATCTTCCACTGTCTGCCCTTTCAGGTTCTGGAAACTGACCCGTGAACTCAGGTCTTTGGGCAGCAGCAGTATCTCGAACTTACACAGCTTCCCGGACCAAAGACCTAAGCCAAGCTCCACAGAGGGCGGCAGCCCCTCCATCACACTGATCCACCCACAGAACTCTGCCCGGTTACCTAGGATCCACCAGCCACAACAAGCCTCGCGGTACACACCAACATTCCACCTGGAATCCAACCGGTAACTGCCATCCCCAATGGCTGCTGCATCTTGTCAGTGTTGGGGGAGGGGCTGCATCCGACGAGAGGTTCCTAAGGTAAATGTGATTCTACCCACTAGCGTCCCATGGGCCTTTGTTCTTCCCTCTTTCCTTTTGTTCAGATCTCTATGCACAGTACCAACGGAGGGAAGTGTGTCCATTTTCAGTTGATGGTTTCACACGTCTTTAAACTTTCTAACGGTTCACAGAACACAGAGACCCACTTAAGGAAACTTATGTTTCTGTAATATCCGTACACTCGGAATACATACCCGTCGGTTGATTTCTGCTGAAACACCCGCACTCTCAGGATATGGATCCATTGGTTTCATGGGGGCTGAAATTCCTAGTAATGAAGCCAACCCCAGTGTGCACTTTACTGTCTGTCTCTTTTGCTCTTAGTACACTTTTGCAGAGCTACTTGTCTTTGTTATAGGCTTATGCCATTTCTTCTCTACGTAGGGTAGAATATGGCATTCATTCGTCCTGTTGGAAGACTTGCAAGTCTATATCACGGCCTAGGAATCCCTTTGACTCCAAATTGGCATTTGGGTTAGATCACGATATGCTCTTATGGATCAATATGGACGAATATAAATGCACGCCTCTGATTTCCGAATACAAGTGTGCTGAGTACATGCAAGCCGTCATACTGGGTCGATGCGTGCTGAATGATCCTTGACATCCCCTTGAGTATTTTCTTTTGAATAATCGTGCTTCCCTTGGTATATGTCAGCCAACCGTACCCTTTTGGTGCTTGTGTGTTTGTTTGATTCTTTGTTGGTCTGCTTCTCGTCTGTTTGGCAAACACGTCAGGCCATGCATCTCTCCGTTCGCTTCAAACAGAGAGTCATATAATCTGATTCACTTAAGATAGTGCTTCCAATCACCTAAGATTTCCTGCTTCCCTCTCCCATCTTTAGGGTTTTGATGTCCTCCTTGCCTTCTTCCTCTTTCTTCTTTGCCACTCATGCTCTTCTTGCATTTCCAATAATGGTTTTCTTCTTTCCATTTCATCTTGCTGCTTTTCTATTCAGGGGAGAATTCTCAACCTTTCTTGTAGGATAAGTTTCGAACTGCTGAATTCTTTTAAGATTGGCCGGTCTGTGGAATTCTCTAGCTCTGCCGTTATTAGAAATGGCGGTCATGTGGCATAGGCTACCCTAGATGGCAGCATTTTGCCATTCAGGATATGGTCTATGTCGTGGCACTCCTCCCTGTCCTGCAATATTGCTGCCGAGATATCAGCTGAAACCCCTCTGGAGGTCCTCTTGTGACTATGTTGCTTTCCTCCAGGCGCATTTTAAATCACTGGGATGCTCATGAACTTTGTTGATTTGAATCCTACAGCTGCTGGTAGGTCTATTGGGATTCCACCTCCTTTGGACGCTGTGTACTTCCTGAATTCGCATAGATGATTCTTTCTTGGCTTTCAGCAAGTTTCTGTCTGAGTTTCCTACAGGTAAAATTTCAGACATTTTTTTTTCGCTTTATCTCTTGCTTTTCCATTTGGGACTCTTACGAATCCTAGTCTTTCATGTCTTTTCTTACCCCAGGATTCAACAGCACTGTTTTCATTGGTTTGCACTTGCTTTCCTATGTCTGCTCCTGACCGAGGGATTTCTGTTCCCTTGACTTCACAGTCATTCACCCGTCCCTCTGCATTATTTAGTCTGCTTAGGACTGAATTTTAGCCCTGATATTATCTCATCCACTGAGTTTTCTGACATTATTTGGCTCGTCTTTAGGCTTTCTCTTCCCCTTTTCTGGTATTCTGCGTTTTGGGATTCTGAGACACTGTTGTTATTCAGTGTTTCCCTCACCTCCGTTTTCAATACTTGCTCTGGATAGCGTTCTGCAGTCTAGTTGTTTGTAAGCTTATCTTATGGGCCTTCAATCTCTTTGGAACTGAATATGGTACTTCCTGTTTCTTTTACTGTACTTCTTCATCTCTACTGGTCAGGTAATATCAGGTTATCTAATGTAGACTTCTAGGGCTTTGTGAAGTGAATACATTAGACTCTTGGCTCTACGCAATACCATGGGATTTCTGTGAGGACAATTTCTCCTAGACATTGATGCCATGTCCTGTTCCTGTGTGTGTTGTCTGGTATATCTCCGATTGCTGGTGTTGCCTTTGTTGTGATGAACACCCCATACTATTTCGATTAGCATAACCTCATTTTGATTACGCTTATCTCACAAATCTGAAAGTGCACAGGACACTTCCTCTTGTGGAAATGAAGCTTCTAAAGGTTCTCAGCTCTGCATTCTGCTCTATGTCATTTTGGAGTGTTTCCAAATCTGCCAACTGAGAGTGCGCTTGTGCTTTGTAGTGCCACGGGAATGTCCCAATGAACCAGTTCTTCCCAGAGCTTCTCTGTCTACAGAAACACCAGTGGAAGCATATCTACGGATGTCACACATCAGGGCCTGCTGGAATGATCCCGCAGACCGACCTTGGTGTCCTCGGTGCCGTACCGTGCCGGTGCCATCCAAAATGTAGCATCTGAATTTGGGAGATAATGCTGAAGGAAATGCTTCCTCTTCTCACGCTGTGGACTTGCACCACTCTTCCTTGTCCTCTCATCCTTGTGGCACGGGTGCACGAAGGCAACCACAGAGCTGTTGCGCATCCTGTGCCTCAAACCAAACCGTAATCCCAGCCCAGGTTATGAATGTAGCAGATCCTAAGGCTTTTCATTCTGATTTCAAACCCAAGGCCCCCTGGATCCCTCAGACCAGATGCACGATATCTCTGATGAAGCCCCACTCGTGCTCTATTGGCAAAATGCCAAATTGGTCCCTGGTCCTGCAGATGCGTTGGGTGTGGCCATGGGACATATCGATAATCTCAACCGCGCGCGCCAGTGTGGTTGCTTTCTCATTGGGGTCTCACGTCTGTTTGCTCTCTTGATTGGACTCACCACATCCCACAAGGCACTCCAGATCCCTGAGACTCAGCGTGTGCCATCATCCGTAGCCCTATCCCTCACTGACCGCTGCCTCTGCTCCCTCAAATTTGGCAGCTCGGATCTTGGTCTCAGAATCAACTGTGGGGATATTTTGTGCTGGTTTCTTTGAGTTCTGTCAGCCAAGCATCTGCTGTGCACTCTTCTAACACTCAGCACATCACCTTCAATCCCATGTCTCCTGTTCGCTTGAGAGTGTGTGTCCAAGTTAAACAGAGTTTCACTTTTGCTGCTCCATCACCAGGGGTCAGACCCTGCACTGGTTTCCATTCCCTGCTTTGCCTTCCCCTGCTTCCAGGCGTTGTGAGGCCTCATCCTGTCTTTGGAAGTAACAGACCTCTTTTCGGCAAGTGTCCTGTGCCAAGGGCTGGGTGAGTGTGTGATCCCATTGCTGTGTACATGGGAGCGAGTGAGCGCAGGTTGCACTGCTTCTCTGCCAACTGGGCATCGATGAATCAACACTTTCCAGATACATTTCACAGAAATGTGATTTTTGTATAGCTCTTTGTTTCTCTACAGCCGTGGTGGGAGGGGTTGTCCGAAGACTCCAGTTTTGACATTGTGTTGATATCTCATTTGCAGTCATTAAAAAGTTTAATAGAATTGATTTACATGTTTTGGGAGTTATACGAAAATGAAGTTAGTTTTTGAAACATACTAAATCGACCTAGAAGCCAGACTTGTCAATTTCGGTACCATTTTGTCAGCTCTAAGGAAAACATAGACAGATAGAATGCAAACTAGCAGTCCAAACTGTTAAAGGGGTCATGTCCACTCTTTACTGTTGAAGCCTCCGAAACCAACAGGAACCATGAAATACCTATTGGAAACATGAAATAACCCCCAACGTTGGATTCACTTGTGCACGTGGTGCCCTTTCCTCCCAATGACACCTACTGGCCTATGTTGGCATTTCAAGGGGTAACATCCCTCTCTAGGAAAATACAAGAAGAAACAAACCAAATATACACATTTAGGTTTGAATCCAAAAGCACCTAGAGGCATTATAGCTATGAGAACCCTGCTGCAGCTATGCTAGGCTATTGAGAACCAGGGGTTCTTCTATCAGTGATGAGAACGCTTAATCATCCGATCATGTTGGGTAAAGCAATTGGACGCAACCAAGTCTGCACCCCCTTGATAGAGTGCCCCCGGGGGCTTAACTCAACTGAAAGACGGTCCACATAAGCAGTGTCTTTAATGTCATTGGCGACTTTTGTAGTTCAGTTCACTATCTGACTTCTAATATTTACCTACACTGTCTTGAAAAACTGAGGCCTAATACATATTCAAGTTCAGTCAAAGATTCCCCTCACTTACCACAATCCCTTCACCCCAGAGAAGACAGAAACCCAGCATTTGCTGAATCTAGCGGAAGGCCATCGTTTCTTTGTGTGAGCTAAGTTTTCAATTCCTATCTGTTTCAGTCGAGACTATTTGACCTTTAAGGAGTTCACTGTTGTTCACAGAGTGTGAAGCTGGAGGAACTCTGATTCGAGGAGGGGCTTGCTCTTCTCGTACTGGCTTCATTGCAGCTCAGGTACTGATCCTTCCAAATGGATGCCTGAGTGGAGGGGAGGGAAGAGCAAGTGCTTGCTAGCTAGGCCCAAACCTGGGAAAAGGCTTACCTGGGCTTGGTGCACTTTGGTGTGAATGGCTTGGAAATGCCCCTTGGGACGTGTGGATTCTCACGACCTCTTCCAAGGACATGAGCCTTTTGATCACCTCTGCCATCTCTTCTCTCTTAGACGCCAGGGATCTTGGACCCGTTCTTGGAGCAGAGAATCGAGGAGCTTCCTCAAGTCCACGTTGGCACTCCGTATGTTTCTGCCAGTATCAGCGAGGTTCAATATGTCTCATGAGTGTCTTTCAAGCCTGGTATCCTCTACAGCTGTCTCCAGGCCAGTATTCTCCATTGTAGCAGGACATCTCTCATCAATGTGTTCGCATCTCTCCTCAATCCGTGCAGCCAGCTTTTCGGCCAGCTTCTCTTCGTGTCTTCCATAAAGCCGACTTCAACAGGACTGGGCAAGTCTGAAAGGACCTCGGAGCTTCACCAGTAAGCTGATGCCAGGCAGATCTTCCACTGTCTGCCCTTTCAGGTTCTGGAAACTGACCCGTGAACTCAGGTCTTTGGGCAGCAGCAGTATCTCGAACTTACACAGCTTCCCGGACCAAAGACCTAAGCCAAGCTCCACAGAGGGCGGCAGCCCCTCCATCACACTGATCCACCCACAGAACTCTGCCCGGTTACCTAGGATCCACCAGCCACAACAAGCCTCGCGGTACACACCAACATTCCACCTGGAATCCAACCGGTAACTGCCATCCCCAATGGCTGCTGCATCTTGTCAGTGTTGGGGGAGGGGCTGCATCCGACGAGAGGTTCCTAAGGTAAATGTGATTCTACCCACTAGCGTCCCATGGGCCTTTGTTCTTCCCTCTTTCCTTTTGTTCAGATCTCTATGCACAGTACCAACGGAGGGAAGTGTGTCCATTTTCAGTTGATGGTTTCACACGTCTTTAAACTTTCTAACGGTTCACAGAACACAGAGACCCACTTAAGGAAACTTATGTTTCTGTAATATCCGTACACTCGGAATACATACCCGTCGGTTGATTTCTGCTGAAACACCCGCACTCTCAGGATATGGATCCATTGGTTTCATGGGGGCTGAAATTCCTAGTAATGAAGCCAACCCCAGTGTGCACTTTACTGTCTGTCTCTTTTGCTCTTAGTACACTTTTGCAGAGCTACTTGTCTTTGTTATAGGCTTATGCCATTTCTTCTCTACGTAGGGTAGAATATGGCATTCATTCGTCCTGTTGGAAGACTTGCAAGTCTATATCACGGCCTAGGAATCCCTTTGACTCCAAATTGGCATTTGGGTTAGGTCACGATATGCTCTTATGGATCAATATGGACGAATATAAATGCACGCCTCTGATTTCCGAATACAAGTGTGCTGAGTACATGTAAGCCGTCATACTGGGTCGATGCGTGCTGAATGATCCTTGACATCCCCTTGAGTATTTTCTTTTGAATAATCGTGCTTCCCTTGGTATATGTCAGCCAACCGTACCCTTTTGGTGCTTGTGTGTTTGTTTGATTCTTTGTTGGTCTGCTTCTCGTCTGTTTGGCAAACACGTCAGGCCATGCATCTCTCCGTTCGCTTCAAACAGAGAGTCATATAATCTGATTCACTTAAGATAGTGCTTCCAATCACCTAAGATTTCCTGCTTCCCTCTCCCATCTTTAGGGTTTTGATGTCCTCCTTGCCTTCTTCCTCTTTCTTCTTTGCCACTCATGCTCTTCTTGCATTTCCAATAATGGTTTTCTTCTTTCCATTTCATCTTGCTGCTTTTCTATTCAGGGGAGAATTCTCAACCTTTCTTGTAGGATAAGTTTCGAACTGCTGAATTCTTTTAAGATTGGCCGGTCTGTGGAATTCTCTAGCTCTGCCGTTATTAGAAATGGCGGTCATGTGGCATAGGCTACCCTAGATGGCAGCATTTTGCCATTCAGGATATGGTCTATGTCGTGGCACTCCTCCCTGTCCTGCAATATTGCTGCCGAGATATCAGCTGAAACCCCTCTGGAGGTCCTCTTGTGACTATGTTGCTTTCCTCCAGGCGCATTTTAAATCACTGGGATGCTCATGAACTTTGTTGATTTGAATCCTACAGCTGCTGGTAGGTCTATTGGGATTCCACCTCCTTTGGACGCTGTGTACTTCCTGAATTCGCATAGATGATTCTTTCTTGGCTTTCAGCAAGTTTCTGTCTGAGTTTCCTACAGGTAAAATTTCAGACATTTTTTTTTCGCTTTATCTCTTGCTTTTCCATTTGGGACTCTTACGAATCCTAGTCTTTCATGTCTTTTCTTACCCCAGGATTCAACAGCACTGTTTTCATTGGTTTGCACTTGCTTTCCTATGTCTGCTCCTGACCGAGGGATTTCTGTTCCCTTGACTTCACAGTCATTCACCCGTCCCTCTGCATTATTTAGTCTGCTTAGGACTGAATTTTAGCCCTGATATTACCTCATCCACTGAGTTTTCTGACATTATTTTGCTCGTCTTTAGGCTTTCTCTTCCCCTTTTCTGGTATTCTGCGTTTTGGGATTCTGAGACACTGTTGTTATTCAGTGTTTCCCTCACCTCCGTTTTCAATACTTGCTCTGGATAGCGTTCTGCAGTCTAGTTGTTTGTAAGCTTATCTTATGGGCCTTCAATCTCTTTGGAACTGAATATGGTACTTCCTGTTTCTTTTACTGTACTTCTTCATCTGTACTGGTCAGGTAATATCAGGTTATCTAATGTAGACTTCTAGGGCTTTGTGAAGTGAATACATTAGACTCTTGGCTCTACGCAATACCATGGGATTTCTGTGAGGACAATTTCTCCTAGACATTGATGCCATGTCCTGTTCCTGTGTGTGTTGTCTGGTATATCTCCGATTGCTGGTGTTGCCTTTGTTGTGATGAACACCCCATACTATTTCGATTAGCATAACCTCATTTTGATTACGCTTATCTCACAAATCTGAAAGTGCACAGGACACTTCCTCTTGTGGAAATGAAGCTTCTAAAGGTTCTCAGCTCTGCATTCTGCTCTATGTCATTTTGGAGTGTTTCCAAATCTGCCAACTGAGAGTGCGCTTGTGCTTTGTAGTGCCACGGGAATGTCCCAATGAACCAGTTCTTCCCAGAGCTTCTCTGTCTACAGAAACACCAGTGGAAGCATATCTACGGATGTCACACATCAGGGCCTGCTGGAATGATCCCGCAGACCGACCTTGGTGTCCTCGGTGCCGTACCGTGCCGGTGCCATCCAAAATGTAGCATCTGAATTTGGGAGATAATGCTGAAGGAAATGCTTCCTCTTCTCACGCTGTGGACTTGCACCACTCTTCCTTGTCCTCTCATCCTTGTGGCACGGGTGCACGAAGGCAACCACAGAGCTGTTGCGCATCCTGTGCCTCAAACCAAACCGTAATCCCAGCCCAGGTTATGAATGTAGCAGATCCTAAGGCTTTTCATTCTGATTTCAAACCCAAGGCCCCCTGGATCCCTCAGACCAGATGCACGATATCTCTGATGAAGCCCCACTCGTGCTCTATTGGCAAAATGCCAAATTGGTCCCTGGTCCTGCAGATGCGTTGGGTGTGGCCATGGGACATATCGATAATCTCAACCGCGCGCGCCAGTGTGGTTGCTTTCTCATTGGGGTCTCACGTCTGTTTGCTCTCTTGATTGGACTCACCACATCCCACAAGGCACTCCAGATCCCTGAGACTCAGCGTGTGCCATCATCCGTAGCCCTATCCCTCACTGACCGCTGCCTCTGCTCCCTCAAATTTGGCAGCTCGGATCTTGGTCTCAGAATCAACTGTGGGGATATTTTGTGCTGGTTTCTTTGAGTTCTGTCAGCCAAGCATCTGCTGTGCACTCTTCTAACACTCAGCACATCACCTTCAATCCCATGTCTCCTGTTCGCTTGAGAGTGTGTGTCCAAGTTAAACAGAGTTTCACTTTTGCTGCTCCATCACCAGGGGTCAGACCCTGCACTGGTTTCCATTCCCTGCTTTGCCTTCCCCTGCTTCCAGGCGTTGTGAGGCCTCATCCTGTCTTTGGAAGTAACAGACCTCTTTTCGGCAAGTGTCCTGTGCCAAGGGCTGGGTGAGTGTGTGATCCCATTGCTGTGTACATGGGAGCGAGTGAGCGCAGGTTGCACTGCTTCTCTGCCAACTGGGCATCGATGAATCAACACTTTCCAGATACATTTCACAGAAATGTGATTTTTGTATAGCTCTTTGTTTCTCTACAGCCGTGGTGGGAGGGGTTGTCCGAAGACTCCAGTTTTGACATTGTGTTGATATCTCATTTGCAGTCATTAAAAAGTTTAATAGAATTGATTTACATGTTTTGGGAGTTATACGAAAATGAAGTTAGTTTTTGAAACATACTAAATCGACCTAGAAGCCAGACTTGTCAATTTCGGTACCATTTTGTCAGCTCTAAGGAAAACATAGACAGATAGAATGCAAACTAGCAGTCCAAACTGTTAAAGGGGTCATGTCCACTCTTTACTGTTGAAGCCTCCGAAACCAACAGGAACCATGAAATACCTATTGGAAACATGAAATAACCCCCAACGTTGGATTCACTTGTGCACGTGGTGCCCTTTCCTCCCAATGACACCTACTGGCCTATGTTGGCATTTCAAGGGGTAACATCCCTCTCTAGGAAAATACAAGAAGAAACAAACCAAATATACACATTTAGGTTTGAATCCAAAAGCACCTAGAGGCATTATAGCTATGAGAACCCTGCTGCAGCTATGCTAG
Source organism: Vicugna pacos (assembly GCF_048564905.1). Lineage (NCBI taxonomy): Eukaryota > Metazoa > Chordata > Mammalia > Artiodactyla > Camelidae > Vicugna > Vicugna pacos. The sequence goes on along the minus strand of NC_133021.1, from coordinate 4,231,319 downwards.
GCTATTGAGAACCAGGGGTTCTTCTATCAGTGATGAGAACGCTTAATCATCCGATCATGTTGGGTAAAGCAATTGGACGCAACCAAGTCTGCACCCCCTTGATAGAGTGCCCCCGGGGGCTTAACTCAACTGAAAGACGGTCCACATAAGCAGTGTCTTTAATGTCATTGGCGACTTTTGTAGTTCAGTTCACTATCTGACTTCTAATATTTACCTACACTGTCTTGAAAAACTGAGGCCTAATACATATTCAAGTTCAGTCAAAGATTCCCCTCACTTACCACAATCCCTTCACCCCAGAGAAGACAGAAACCCAGCATTTGCTGAATCTAGCGGAAGGCCATCGTTTCTTTGTGTGAGCTAAGTTTTCAATTCCTATCTGTTTCAGTCGAGACTATTTGACCTTTAAGGAGTTCACTGTTGTTCACAGAGTGTGAAGCTGGAGGAACTCTGATTCGAGGAGGGGCTTGCTCTTCTCGTACTGGCTTCATTGCAGCTCAGGTACTGATCCTTCCAAATGGATGCCTGAGTGGAGGGGAGGGAAGAGCAAGTGCTTGCTAGCTAGGCCCAAACCTGGGAAAAGGCTTACCTGGGCTTGGTGCACTTTGGTGTGAATGGCTTGGAAATGCCCCTTGGGACGTGTGGATTCTCACGACCTCTTCCAAGGACATGAGCCTTTTGATCACCTCTGCCATCTCTTCTCTCTTAGACGCCAGGGATCTTGGACCCGTTCTTGGAGCAGAGAATCGAGGAGCTTCCTCAAGTCCACGTTGGCACTCCGTATGTTTCTGCCAGTATCAGCGAGGTTCAATATGTCTCATGAGTGTCTTTCGAGCCTGGTATCCTCTACAGCTGTCTCCAGGCCAGTATTCTCCATTGTAGCAGGACATCTCTCATCAATGTGTTCGCATCTCTCCTCAATCCGTGCAGCCAGCTTTTCGGCCAGCTTCTCTTCGTGTCTCCCATAAAGCCGACTTCAACAGGACTGGGCAAGTCTGAAAGGACCTCGGAGCTTCACCAGTAAGCTGATGCCAGGCAGATCTTCCACTGTCTGCCCTTTCAGGTTCTGGAAACTGACCCGTGAACTCAGGTCTTTGGGCAGCAGCAGTATCTCGAACTTACACAGCTTCCCGGACCAAAGACCTAAGCCAAGCTCCACAGAGGGCGGCAGCCCCTCCATCACACTGATCCACCCACAGAACTCTGCCCGGTTACCTAGGATCCACCAGCCACAACAAGCCTCGCGGTACACACCAACATTCCACCTGGAATCCAACCGGTAACTGCCATCCCCAATGGCTGCTGCATCTTGTCAGTGTTGGGGGAGGGGCTGCATCCGACGAGAGGTTCCTAAGGTAAATGTGATTCTACCCACTAGCGTCCCATGGGCCTTTGTTCTTCCCTCTTTCCTTTTGTTCAGATCTCTATGCACAGTACCAACGGAGGGAAGTGTGTCCATTTTCAGTTGATGGTTTCACACGTCTTTAAACTTTCTAACGGTTCACAGAACACAGAGACCCACTTAAGGAAACTTATGTTTCTGTAATATCCGTACACTCGGAATACATACCCGTCGGTTGATTTCTGCTGAAACACCCGCACTCTCAGGATATGGATCCATTGGTTTCATGGGGGCTGAAATTCCTAGTAATGAAGCCAACCCCAGTGTGCACTTTACTGTCTGTCTCTTTTGCTCTTAGTACACTTTTGCAGAGCTACTTGTCTTTGTTATAGGCTTATGCCATTTCTTCTCTACGTAGGGTAGAATATGGCATTCATTCGTCCTGTTGGAAGACTTGCAAGTCTATATCACGGCCTAGGAATCCCTTTGACTCCAAATTGGCATTTGGGTTAGGTCACGATATGCTCTTATGGATCAATATGGACGAATATAAATGCACGCCTCTGATTTCCGAATACAAGTGTGCTGAGTACATGTAAGCCGTCATACTGGGTCGATGCGTGCTGAATGATCCTTGACATCCCCTTGAGTATTTTCTTTTGAATAATCGTGCTTCCCTTGGTATATGTCAGCCAACCGTACCCTTTTGGTGCTTGTGTGTTTGTTTGATTCTTTGTTGGTCTGCTTCTCGTCTGTTTGGCAAACACGTCAGGCCATGCATCTCTCCGTTCGCTTCAAACAGAGAGTCATATAATCTGATTCACTTAAGATAGTGCTTCCAATCACCTAAGATTTCCTGCTTCCCTCTCCCATCTTTAGGGTTTTGATGTCCTCCTTGCCTTCTTCCTCTTTCTTCTTTGCCACTCATGCTCTTCTTGCATTTCCAATAATGGTTTTCTTCTTTCCATTTCATCTTGCTGCTTTTCTATTCAGGGGAGAATTCTCAACCTTTCTTGTAGGATAAGTTTCGAACTGCTGAATTCTTTTAAGATTGGCCGGTCTGTGGAATTCTCTAGCTCTGCCGTTATTAGAAATGGCGGTCATGTGGCATAGGCTACCCTAGATGGCAGCATTTTGCCATTCAGGATATGGTCTATGTCGTGGCACTCCTCCCTGTCCTGCAATATTGCTGCCGAGATATCAGCTGAAACCCCTCTGGAGGTCCTCTTGTGACTATGTTGCTTTCCTCCAGGCGCATTTTAAATCACTGGGATGCTCATGAACTTTGTTGATTTGAATCCTACAGCTGCTGGTAGGTCTATTGGGATTCCACCTCCTTTGGACGCTGTGTACTTCCTGAATTCGCATAGATGATTCTTTCTTGGCTTTCAGCAAGTTTCTGTCTGAGTTTCCTACAGGTAAAATTTCAGACATTTTTTTTTCGCTTTATCTCTTGCTTTTCCATTTGGGACTCTTACGAATCCTAGTCTTTCATGTCTTTTCTTACCCCAGGATTCAACAGCACTGTTTTCATTGGTTTGCACTTGCTTTCCTATGTCTGCTCCTGACCGAGGGATTTCTGTTCCCTTGACTTCACAGTCATTCACCCGTCCCTCTGCATTATTTAGTCTGCTTAGGACTGAATTTTAGCCCTGATATTATCTCATCCACTGAGTTTTCTGACATTATTTGGCTCGTCTTTAGGCTTTCTCTTCCCCTTTTCTGGTATTCTGCGTTTTGGGATTCTGAGACACTGTTGTTCTTCAGTGTTTCCCTCACCTCCGTTTTCAATACTTGCTCTGGATAGCGTTCTGCAGTCTAGTTGTTTGTAAGCTTATCTTATGGGCCTTCAATCTCTTTGGAACTGAATATGGTACTTCCTGTTTCTTTTACTGTACTTCTTCATCTCTACTGGTCAGGTAATATCAGGTTATCTAATGTAGACTTCTAGGGCTTTGTGAAGTGAATACATTAGACTCTTGGCTCTACGCAATACCATGGGATTTCTGTGAGGACAATTTCTCCTAGACATTGATGCCATGTCCTGTTCCTGTGTGTGTTGTCTGGTATATCTCCGATTGCTGGTGTTGCCTTTGTTGTGATGAACACCCCATACTATTTCGATTAGCATAACCTCATTTTGATTACGCTTATCTCACAAATCTGAAAGTGCACAGGACACTTCCTCTTGTGGAAATGAAGCTTCTAAAGGTTCTCAGCTCTGCATTCTGCTCTATGTCATTTTGGAGTGTTTCCAAATCTGCCAACTGAGAGTGCGCTTGTGCTTTGTAGTGCCACGGGAATGTCCCAATGAACCAGTTCTTCCCAGAGCTTCTCTGTCTACAGAAACACCAGTGGAAGCATATCTACGGATGTCACACATCAGGGCCTGCTGGAATGATCCCGCAGACCGACCTTGGTGTCCTCGGTGCCGTACCGTGCCGGTGCCATCCAAAATGTAGCATCTGAATTTGGGAGATAATGCTGAAGGAAATGCTTCCTCTTCTCACGCTGTGGACTTGCACCACTCTTCCTTGTCCTCTCATCCTTGTGGCACGGGTGCACGAAGGCAACCACAGAGCTGTTGCGCATCCTGTGCCTCAAACCAAACCGTAATCCCAGCCCAGGTTATGAATGTAGCAGATCCTAAGGCTTTTCATTCTGATTTCAAACCCAAGGCCCCCTGGATCCCTCAGACCAGATGCACGATATCTCTGATGAAGCCCCACTCGTGCTCTATTGGCAAAATGCCAAATTGGTCCCTGGTCCTGCAGATGCGTTGGGTGTGGCCATGGGACATATCGATAATCTCAACCGCGCGCACCAGTGTGGTTGCTTTCTCATTGGGGTCTCACGTCTGTTTGCTCTCTTGATTGGACTCACCACATCCCACAAGGCACTCCAGATCCCTGAGACTCAGCGTGTGCCATCATCCGTAGCCCTATCCCTCACTGACCGCTGCCTCTGCTCCCTCAAATTTGGCAGCTCGGATCTTGGTCTCAGAATCAACTGTGGGGATATTTTGTGCTGGTTTCTTTGAGTTCTGTCAGCCAAGCATCTGCTGTGCACTCTTCTAACACTCAGCACATCACCTTCAATCCCATGTCTCCTGTTCGCTTGAGAGTGTGTGTCCAAGTTAAACAGAGTTTCACTTTTGCTGCTCCATCACCAGGGGTCAGACCCTGCACTGGTTTCCATTCCCTGCTTTGCCTTCCCCTGCTTCCAGGCGTTGTGAGGCCTCATCCTGTCTTTGGAAGTAACAGACCTCTTTTCGGCAAGTGTCCTGTGCCAAGGGCTGGGTGAGTGTGTGATCCCATTGCTGTGTACATGGGAGCGAGTGAGCGCAGGTTGCACTGCTTCTCTGCCAACTGGGCATCGATGAATCAACACTTTCCAGATACATTTCACAGAAATGTGATTTTTGTATAGCTCTTTGTTTCTCTACAGCCGTGGTGGGAGGGGTTGTCCGAAGACTCCAGTTTTGACATTGTGTTGATATCTCATTTGCAGTCATTAAAAAGTTTAATAGAATTGATTTACATGTTTTGGGAGTTATACGAAAATGAAGTTAGTTTTTGAAACATACTAAATCGACCTAGAAGCCAGACTTGTCAATTTCGGTACCATTTTGTCAGCTCTAAGGAAAACATAGACAGATAGAATGCAAACTAGCAGTCCAAACTGTTAAAGGGGTCATGTCCACTCTTTACTGTTGAAGCCTCCGAAACCAACAGGAACCATGAAATACCTATTGGAAACATGAAATAACCCCCAACGTTGGATTCACTTGTGCACGTGGTGCCCTTTCCTCCCAATGACACCTACTGGCCTATGTTGGCATTTCAAGGGGTAACATCCCTCTCTAGGAAAATACAAGAAGAAACAAACCAAATATACACATTTAGGTTTGAATCCAAAAGCACCTAGAGGCATTATAGCTATGAGAACCCTGCTGCAGCTATGCTAGGCTATTGAGAACCAGGGGTTCTTCTATCAGTGATGAGAACGCTTAATCATCCGATCATGTTGGGTAAAGCAATTGGACGCAACCAAGTCTGCACCCCCTTGATAGAGTGCCCCCGGGGGCTTAACTCAACTGAAAGACGGTCCACATAAGCAGTGTCTTTAATGTCATTGGCGACTTTTGTAGTTCAGTTCACTATCTGACTTCTAATATTTACCTACACTGTCTTGAAAAACTGAGGCCTAATACATATTCAAGTTCAGTCAAAGATTCCCCTCACTTACCACAATCCCTTCACCCCAGAGAAGACAGAAACCCAGCATTTGCTGAATCTAGCGGAAGGCCATCGTTTCTTTGTGTGAGCTAAGTTTTCAATTCCTATCTGTTTCAGTCGAGACTATTTGACCTTTAAGGAGTTCACTGTTGTTCACAGAGTGTGAAGCTGGAGGAACTCTGATTCGAGGAGGGGCTTGCTCTTCTCGTACTGGCTTCATTGCAGCTCAGGTACTGATCCTTCCAAATGGATGCCTGAGTGGAGGGGAGGGAAGAGCAAGTGCTTGCTAGCTAGGCCCAAACCTGGGAAAAGGCTTACCTGGGCTTGGTGCACTTTGGTGTGAATGGCTTGGAAATGCCCCTTGGGACGTGTGGATTCTCACGACCTCTTCCAAGGACATGAGCCTTTTGATCACCTCTGCCATCTCTTCTCTCTTAGACGCCAGGGATCTTGGACCCGTTCTTGGAGCAGAGAATCGAGGAGCTTCCTCAAGTCCACGTTGGCACTCCGTATGTTTCTGCCAGTATCAGCGAGGTTCAATATGTCTCATGAGTGTCTTTCGAGCCTGGTATCCTCTACAGCTGTCTCCAGGCCAGTATTCTCCATTGTAGCAGGACATCTCTCATCAATGTGTTCGCATCTCTCCTCAATCCGTGCAGCCAGCTTTTCGGCCAGCTTCTCTTCGTGTCTCCCATAAAGCCGACTTCAACAGGACTGGGCAAGTCTGAAAGGACCTCGGAGCTTCACCAGTAAGCTGATGCCAGGCAGATCTTCCACTGTCTGCCCTTTCAGGTTCTGGAAACTGACCCGTGAACTCAGGTCTTTGGGCAGCAGCAGTATCTCGAACTTACACAGCTTCCCGGACCAAAGACCTAAGCCAAGCTCCACAGAGGGCGGCAGCCCCTCCATCACACTGATCCACCCACAGAACTCTGCCCGGTTACCTAGGATCCACCAGCCACAACAAGCCTCGCGGTACACACCAACATTCCACCTGGAATCCAACCGGTAACTGCCATCCCCAATGGCTGCTGCATCTTGTCAGTGTTGGGGGAGGGGCTGCATCCGACGAGAGGTTCCTAAGGTAAATGTGATTCTACCCACTAGCGTCCCATGGGCCTTTGTTCTTCCCTCTTTCCTTTTGTTCAGATCTCTATGCACAGTACCAACGGAGGGAAGTGTGTCCATTTTCAGTTGATGGTTTCACACGTCTTTAAACTTTCTAACGGTTCACAGAACACAGAGACCCACTTAAGGAAACTTATGTTTCTGTAATATCCGTACACTCGGAATACATACCCGTCGGTTGATTTCTGCTGAAACACCCGCACTCTCAGGATATGGATCCATTGGTTTCATGGGGGCTGAAATTCCTAGTAATGAAGCCAACCCCAGTGTGCACTTTACTGTCTGTCTCTTTTGCTCTTAGTACACTTTTGCAGAGCTACTTGTCTTTCTTATAGGCTTATGCCATTTCTTCTCTACGTAGGGTAGAATATGGCATTCATTCGTCCTGTTGGAAGACTTGCAAGTCTATATCACGGCCTAGGAATCCCTTTGACTCCAAATTGGCATTTGGGTTAGGTCACGATATGCTCTTATGGATCAATATGGACGAATATAAATGCACGCCTCTGATTTCCGAATACAAGTGTGCTGAGTACATGTAAGCCGTCATACTGGGTCGATGCGTGCTGAATGATCCTTGACATCCCCTTGAGTATTTTCTTTTGAATAATCGTGCTTCCCTTGGTATATGTCAGCCAACCGTACCCTTTTGGTGCTTGTGTGTTTGTTTGATTCTTTGTTGGTCTGCTTCTCGTCTGTTTGGCAAACACGTCAGGCCATGCATCTCTCCGTTCGCTTCAAACAGAGAGTCATATAATCTGATTCACTTAAGATAGTGCTTCCAATCACCTAAGATTTCCTGCTTCCCTCTCCCATCTTTAGGGTTTTGATGTCCTCCTTGCCTTCTTCCTCTTTCTTCTTTGCCACTCATGCTCTTCTTGCATTTCCAATAATGGTTTTCTTCTTTCCATTTCATCTTGCTGCTTTTCTATTCAGGGGAGAATTCTCAACCTTTCTTGTAGGATAAGTTTCGAACTGCTGAATTCTTTTAAGATTGGCCGGTCTGTGGAATTCTCTAGCTCTGCCGTTATTAGAAATGGCGGTCATGTGGCATAGGCTACCCTAGATGGCAGCATTTTGCCATTCAGGATATGGTCTATGTCGTGGCACTCCTCCCTGTCCTGCAATATTGCTGCCGAGATATCAGCTGAAACCCCTCTGGAGGTCCTCTTGTGACTATGTTGCTTTCCTCCAGGCGCATTTTAAATCACTGGGATGCTCATGAACTTTGTTGATTTGAATCCTACAGCTGCTGGTAGGTCTATTGGGATTCCACCTCCTTTGGACGCTGTGTACTTCCTGAATTCGCATAGATGATTCTTTCTTGGCTTTCAGCAAGTTTCTGTCTGAGTTTCCTACAGGTAAAATTTCAGACATTTTTTTTTTCACTTTATCTCTTGCTTTTCCATTTGGGACTCTTACGAATCCTAGTCTTTCATGTCTTTTCTTACCCCAGGATTCAACAGCACTGTTTTCATTGGTTTGCACTTGCTTTCCTATGTCTGCTCCTGACCGAGGGATTTCTGTTCCCTTGACTTCACAGTCATTCACCCGTCCCTCTGCATTATTTAGTCTGCTTAGGACTGAATTTTAGCCCTGATATTATCTCATCCACTGAGTTTTCTGACATTATTTGGCTCGTCTTTAGGCTTTCTCTTCCCCTTTTCTGGTATTCTGCGTTTTGGGATTCTGAGACACTGTTGTTATTCAGTGTTTCCCTCACCTCCGTTTTCAATACTTGCTCTGGATAGCGTTCTGCAGTCTAGTTGTTTGTAAGCTTATCTTATGGGCCTTCAATCTCTTTGGAACTGAATATGGTACTTCCTGTTTCTTTTACTGTACTTCTTCATCTCTACTGGTCAGGTAATATCAGGTTATCTAATGTAGACTTCTAGGGCTTTGTGAAGTGAATACATTAGACTCTTGGCTCTACGCAATACCATGGGATTTCTGTGAGGACAATTTCTCCTAGACATTGATGCCATGTCCTGTTCCTGTGTGTGTTGTCTGGTATATCTCCGATTGCTGGTGTTGCCTTTGTTGTGATGAACACCCCATACTATTTCGATTAGCATAACCTCATTTTGATTACGCTTATCTCACAAATCTGAAAGTGCACAGGACACTTCCTCTTGTGGAAATGAAGCTTCTAAATGTTCTCAGCTCTGCATTCTGCTCTATGTCATTTTGGAGTGTTTCCAAATCTGCCAACTGAGAGTGCGCTTGTGCTTTGTAGTGCCACGGGAATGTCCCAATGAACCAGTTCTTCCCAGAGCTTCTCTGTCTACAGAAACACCAGTGGAAGCATATCTACGGATGTCACACATCAGGGCCTGCTGGAATGATCCCGCAGACCGACCTTGGTGTCCTCGGTGCCGTACCGTGCCGGTGCCATCCAAAATGTAGCATCTGAATTTGGGAGATAATGCTGAAGGAAATGCTTCCTCTTCTCACGCTGTGGACTTGCACCACTCTTCCTTGTCCTCTCATCCTTGTGGCACGGGTGCACGAAGGCAACCACAGAGCTGTTGCGCATCCTGTGCCTCAAACCAAACCGTAATCCCAGCCCAGGTTATGAATGTAGCAGATCCTAAGGCTTTTCATTCTGATTTCAAACCCAAGGCCCCCTGGATCCCTCAGACCAGATGCACGATATCTCTGATGAAGCCCCACTCGTGCTCTATTGGCAAAATGCCAAATTGGTCCCTGGTCCTGCAGATGCGTTGGGTGTGGCCATGGGACATATCGATAATCTCAACCGCGCGCGCCAGTGTGGTTGCTTTCTCATTGGGGTCTCACGTCTGTTTGCTCTCTTGATTGGACTCACCACATCCCACAAGGCACTCCAGATCCCTGAGACTCAGCGTGTGCCATCATCCGTAGCCCTATCCCTCACTGACCGCTGCCTCTGCTCCCTCAAATTTGGCAGCTCGGATCTTGGTCTCAGAATCAACTGTGGGGATATTTTGTGCTGGTTTCTTTGAGTTCTGTCAGCCAAGCATCTGCTGTGCACTCTTCTAACACTCAGCACATCACCTTCAATCCCATGTCTCCTGTTCGCTTGAGAGTGTGTGTCCAAGTTAAACAGAGTTTCACTTTTGCTGCTCCATCACCAGGGGTCAGACCCTGCACTGGTTTCCATTCCCTGCTTTGCCTTCCCCTGCTTCCAGGCGTTGTGAGGCCTCATCCTGTCTTTGGAAGTAACAGACCTCTTTTCGGCAAGTGTCCTGTGCCAAGGGCTGGGTGAGTGTGTGATCCCATTGCTGTGTACATGGGAGCGAGTGAGCGCAGGTTGCACTGCTTCTCTGCCAACTGGGCATCGATGAATCAACACTTTCCAGATACATTTCACAGAAATGTGATTTTTGTATAGCTCTTTGTTTCTCTACAGCCGTGGTGGGAGGGGTTGTCCGAAGACTCCAGTTTTGACATTGTGTTGATATCTCATTTGCAGTCATTAAAAAGTTTAATAGAATTGATTTACATGTTTTGGGAGTTATACGAAAATGAAGTTAGTTTTTGAAACATACTAAATCGACCTAGAAGCCAGACTTGTCAATTTCGGTACCATTTTGTCAGCTCTAAGGAAAACATAGACAGATAGAATGCAAACTAGCAGTCCAAACTGTTAAAGGGGTCATGTCCACTCTTTACTGTTGAAGCCTCCGAAACCAACAGGAACCATGAAATACCTATTGGAAACATGAAATAACCCCCAACGTTGGATTCACTTGTGCACGTGGTGCCCTTTACTCCCAATGACACCTACTGGCCTATGTTGGCATTTCAAGGGGTAACATCCCTCTCTAGGAAAATACAAGAAGAAACAAACCAAATATACACATTTAGGTTTGAATCCAAAAGCACCTAGAGGCATTATAGCCATGAGAACCCTGCTGCAGCTATGCTAGGCTATTGAGAACCAGGGGTTCTTCTATCAGTGATGAGAACGCTTAATCATCCGATCATGTTGGGTAAAGCAATTGGACGCAACCAAGTCTGCACCCCCTTGATAGAGTGCCCCCGGGGGCTTAACTCAACTGAAAGACGGTCCACATAAGCAGTGTCTTTAATGTCATTGGCGACTTTTGTAGTTCAGTTCACTATCTGACTTCTAATATTTACCTACACTGTCTTGAAAAACTGAGGCCTAATACATATTCAAGTTCAGTCAAAGATTCCCCTCACTTACCACAATCCCTTCACCCCAGAGAAGACAGAAACCCAGCATTTGCTGAATCTAGCGGAAGGCCATCGTTTCTTTGTGTGAGCTAAGTTTTCAATTCCTATCTGTTTCAGTCGAGACTATTTGACCTTTAAGGAGTTCACTGTTGTTCACAGAGTGTGAAGCTGGAGGAACTCTGATTCGAGGAGGGGCTTGCTCTTCTCGTACTGGCTTCATTGCAGCTCAGGTACTGATCCTTCCAAATGGATGCCTGAGTGGAGGGGAGGGAAGAGCAAGTGCTTGCTAGCTAGGCCCAAACCTGGGAAAAGGCTTACCTGGGCTTGGTGCACTTTGGTGTGAATGGCTTGGAAATGCCCCTTGGGACGTGTGGATTCTCACGACCTCTTCCAAGGACATGAGCCTTTTGATCACCTCTGCCATCTCTTCTCTCTTAGACGTCAGGGATCTTGGACCCGTTCTTGGAGCAGAGAATCGAGGAGCTTCCTCAAGTCCACGTTGGCACTCCGTATGTTTCTGCCAGTATCAGCGAGGTTCAATATGTCTCATGAGTGTCTTTCGAGCCTGGTATCCTCTACAGCTGTCTCCAGGCCAGTATTCTCCATTGTAGCAGGACATCTCTCATCAATGTGTTCGCATCTCTCCTCAATCCGTGCAGCCAGCTTTTCGGCCAGCTTCTCTTCGTGTCTCCCATAAAGCCGACTTCAACAGGACTGGGCAAGTCTGAAAGGACCTCGGAGCTTCACCAGTAAGCTGATGCCAGGCAGATCTTCCACTGTCTGCCCTTTCAGGTTCTGGAAACTGACCCGTGAACTCAGGTCTTTGGGCAGCAGCAGTATCTCGAACTTACACAGCTTCCCGGACCAAAGACCTAAGCCAAGCTCCACAGAGGGCGGCAGCCCCTCCATCACACTGATCCACCCACAGAACTCTGCCCGGTTACCTAGGATCCACCAGCCACAACAAGCCTCGCGGTACACACCAACATTCCACCTGGAATCCAACCGGTAACTGCCATCCCCAATGGCTGCTGCATCTTGTCAGTGTTGGGGGAGGGGCTGCATCCGACGAGAGGTTCCTAAGGTAAATGTGATTCTACCCACTAGCGTCCCATGGGCCTTTGTTCTTCCCTCTTTCCTTTTGTTCAGATCTCTATGCACAGTACCAACGGAGGGAAGTGTGTCCATTTTCAGTTGATGGTTTCACACGTCTTTAAACTTTCTAACGGTTCACAGAACACAGAGACCCACTTAAGGAAACTTATGTTTCTGTAATATCCGTACACTCGGAATACATACCCGTCGGTTGATTTCTGCTGAAACACCCGCACTCTCAGGATATGGATCCATTGGTTTCATGGGGGCTGAAATTCCTAGTAATGAAGCCAACCCCAGTGTGCACTTTACTGTCTGTCTCTTTTGCTCTTAGTACACTTTTGCAGAGCTACTTGTCTTTGTTATAGGCTTATGCCATTTCTTCTCTACGTAGGGTAGAATATGGCATTCATTCGTCCTGTTGGAAGACTTGCAAGTCTATATCACGGCCTAGGAATCCCTTTGACTCCAAATTGGCATTTGGGTTAGGTCACGATATGCTCTTATGGATCAATATGGACGAATATAAATGCACGCCTCTGATTTCCGAATACAAGTGTGCTGAGTACATGCAAGCCGTCTTACTGGGTCGATGCGTGCTGAATGATCCTTGACATCCCCTTGAGTATTTTCTTTTGAATAATCGTGCTTCCCTTGGTATATGTCAGCCAACCGTACCCTTTTGGTGCTTGTGTGTTTGTTTGATTCTTTGTTGGTCTGCTTCTCGTCTGTTTGGCAAACACGTCAGGCCATGCATCTATCCGTTCGCTTCAAACAGAGAGTCATATAATCTGATTCACTTAAGATAGTGCTTCCAATCACCTAAGATTTCCTGCTTCCCTCTCCCATCTTTAGGGTTTTGATGTCCTCCTTGCCTTCTTCCTCTTTCTTCTTTGCCACTCATGCTCTTCTTGCATTTCCAATAATGGTTTTCTTCTTTCCATTTCATCTTGCTGCTTTTCTATTCAGGGGAGAATTCTCAACCTTTCTTGTAGGATAAGTTTCGAACTGCTGAATTCTTTTAAGATTGGCCGGTCTGTGGAATTCTCTAGCTCTGCCGTTATTAGAAATGGCGGTCATGTGGCATAGGCTACCCTAGATGGCAGCATTTTGCCATTCAGGATATGGTCTATGTCGTGGCACTCCTCCCTGTCCTGCAATATTGCTGCCGAGATATCAGCTGAAACCCCTCTGGAGGTCCTCTTGTGACTATGTTGCTTTCCTCCAGGCGCATTTTAAATCACTGGGATGCTCATGAACTTTGTTGATTTGAATCCTACAGCTGCTGGTAGGTCTATTGGGATTCCACCTCCTTTGGACGCTGTGTACTTCCTGAATTCGCATAGATGATTCTTTCTTGGCTTTCAGCAAGTTTCTGTCTGAGTTTCCTACAGGTAAAATTTCAGACATTTTTTTTTTCGCTTTATCTCTTGCTTTTCCATTTGGGACTCTTACGAATCCTAGTCTTTCATGTCTTTTCTTACCCCAGGATTCAACAGCACTGTTTTCATTGGTTTGCACTTGCTTTCCTATGTCTGCTCCTGACCGAGGGATTTCTGTTCCCTTGACTTCACAGTCATTCACCCGTCCCTCTGCATTATTTAGTCTGCTTAGGACTGAATTTTAGCCCTGATATTATCTCATCCACTGAGTTTTCTGACATTATTTGGCTCGTCTTTAGGCTTTCTCTTCCCCTTTTCTGGTATTCTGCGTTTTGGGATTCTGAGACACTGTTGTTCTTCAGTGTTTCCCTCACCTCCGTTTTCAATACTTGCTCTGGATAGCGTTCTGCAGTCTAGTTGTTTGTAAGCTTATCTTATGGGCCTTCAATCTCTTTGGAACTGAATATGGTACTTCCTGTTTCTTTTACTGTACTTCTTCATCTCTACTGGTCAGGTAATATCAGGTTATCTAATGTAGACTTCTAGGGCTTTGTGAAGTGAATACATTAGACTCTTGGCTCTACGCAATACCATGGGATTTCTGTGAGGACAATTTCTCCTAGACATTGATGCCATGTCCTGTTCCTGTGTGTGTTGTCTGGTATATCTCCGATTGCTGGTGTTGCCTTTGTTGTGATGAACACCCCATACTATTTCGATTAGCATAACCTCATTTTGATTACGCTTATCTCACAAATCTGAAAGTGCACAGGACACTTCCTCTTGTGGAAATGAAGCTTCTAAAGGTTCTCAGCTCTGCATTCTGCTCTATGTCATTTTGGAGTGTTTCCAAATCTGCCAACTGAGAGTGCGCTTGTGCTTTGTAGTGCCACGGGAATGTCCCAATGAACCAGTTCTTCCCAGAGCTTCTCTGTCTACAGAAACACCAGTGGAAGCATATCTACGGATGTCACACATCAGGGCCTGCTGGAATGATCCCGCAGACCGACCTTGGTGTCCTCGGTGCCGTACCGTGCCGGTGCCATCCAAAATGTAGCATCTGAATTTGGGAGATAATGCTGAAGGAAATGCTTCCTCTTCTCACGCTGTGGACTTGCACCACTCTTCCTTGTCCTCTCATCCTTGTGGCACGGGTGCACGAAGGCAACCACAGAGCTGTTGCGCATCCTGTGCCTCAAACCAAACCGTAATCCCAGCCCAGGTTATGAATGTAGCAGATCCTAAGGCTTTTCATTCTGATTTCAAACCCAAGGCCCCCTGGATCCCTCAGACCAGATGCACGATATCTCTGATGAAGCCCCACTCGTGCTCTATTGGCAAAATGCCAAATTGGTCCCTGGTCCTGCAGATGCGTTGGGTGTGGCCATGGGACATATCGATAATCTCAACCGCGTGCGCCAGTGTGGTTGCTTTCTCATTGGGGTCTCACGTCTGTTTGCTCTCTTGATTGGACTCACCACATCCCACAAGGCACTCCAGATCCCTGAGACTCAGCGTGTGCCATCATCCGTAGCCCTATCCCTCACTGACCGCTGCCTCTGCTCCCTCAAATTTGGCAGCTCGGATCTTGGTCTCAGAATCAACTGTGGGGATATTTTGTGCTGGTTTCTTTGAGTTCTGTCAGCCAAGCATCTGCTGTGCACTCTTCTAACACTCAGCACATCACCTTCAATCCCATGTCTCCTGTTCGCTTGAGAGTGTGTGTCCAAGTTAAACAGAGTTTCACTTTTGCTGCTCCATCACCAGGGGTCAGACCCTGCACTGGTTTCCATTCCCTGCTTTGCCTTCCCCTGCTTCCAGGCGTTGTGAGGCCTCATCCTGTCTTTGGAAGTAACAGACCTCTTTTCGGCAAGTGTCCTGTGCCAAGGGCTGGGTGAGTGTGTGATCCCATTGCTGTGTACATGGGAGCGAGTGAGCGCAGGTTGCACTGCTTCTCTGCCAACTGGGCATCGATGAATCAACACTTTCCAGATACATTTCACAGAAATGTGATTTTTGTATAGCTCTTTGTTTCTCTACAGCCGTGGTGGGAGGGGTTGTCCGAAGACTCCAGTTTTGACATTGTGTTGATATCTCATTTGCAGTCATTAAAAAGTTTAATAGAATTGATTTACATGTTTTGGGAGTTATACGAAAATGAAGTTAGTTTTTGAAACATACTAAATCGACCTAGAAGCCAGACTTGTCAATTTCGGTACCATTTTGTCAGCTCTAAGGAAAACATAGACAGATAGAATGCAAACTAGCAGTCCAAACTGTTAAAGGGGTCATGTCCACTCTTTACTGTTGAAGCCTCCGAAACCAACAGGAACCATGAAATACCTATTGGAAACATGAAATAACCCCCAACGTTGGATTCACTTGTGCACGTGGTGCCCTTTCCTCCCAATGACACCTACTGGCCTATGTTGGCATTTCAAGGGGTAACATCCCTCTCTAGGAAAATACAAGAAGAAACAAACCAAATATACACATTTAGGTTTGAATCCAAAAGCACCTAGAGGCATTATAGCTATGAGAACCCTGCTGCAGCTATGCTAGGCTATTGAGAACCAGGGGTTCTTCTATCAGTGATGAGAACGCTTAATCATCCGATCATGTTGGGTAAAGCAATTGGACGCAACCAAGTCTGCACCCCCTTGATAGAGTGCCCCCGGGGGCTTAACTCAACTGAAAGACGGTCCACATAAGCAGTGTCTTTAATGTCATTGGCGACTTTTGTAGTTCAGTTCACTATCTGACTTCTAATATTTACCTACACTGTCTTGAAAAACTGAGGCCTAATACATATTCAAGTTCAGTCAAAGATTCCCCTCACTTACCACAATCCCTTCACCCCAGAGAAGACAGAAACCCAGCATTTGCTGAATCTAGCGGAAGGCCATCGTTTCTTTGTGTGAGCTAAGTTTTCAATTCCTATCTGTTTCAGTCGAGACTATTTGACCTTTAAGGAGTTCACTGTTGTTCACAGAGTGTGAAGCTGGAGGAACTCTGATTCGAGGAGGGGCTTGCTCTTCTCGTACTGGCTTCATTGCAGCTCAGGTACTGATCCTTCCAAATGGATGCCTGAGTGGAGGGGAGGGAAGAGCAAGTGCTTGCTAGCTAGGCCCAAACCTGGGAAAAGGCTTACCTGGGCTTGGTGCACTTTGGTGTGAATGGCTTGGAAATGCCCCTTGGGACGTGTGGATTCTCACGACCTCTTCCAAGGACATGAGCCTTTTGATCACCTCTGCCATCTCTTCTCTCTTAGACGCCAGGGATCTTGGACCCGTTCTTGGAGCAGAGAATCGAGGAGCTTCCTCAAGTCCACGTTGGCACTCCGTATGTTTCTGCCAGTATCAGCGAGGTTCAATATGTCTCATGAGTGTCTTTCGAGCCTGGTATCCTCTACAGCTGTCTCCAGGCCAGTATTCTCCATTGTAGCAGGACATCTCTCATCAATGTGTTCGCATCTCTCCTCAATCCGTGCAGCCAGCTTTTCGGCCAGCTTCTCTTCGTGTCTCCCATAAAGCCGACTTCAACAGGACTGGGCAAGTCTGAAAGGACCTCGGAGCTTCACCAGTAAGCTGATGCCAGGCAGATCTTCCACTGTCTGCCCTTTCAGGTTCTGGAAACTGACCCGTGAACTCAGGTCTTTGGGCAGCAGCAGTATCTCGAACTTACACAGCTTCCCGGACCAAAGACCTAAGCCAAGCTCCACAGAGGGCGGCAGCCCCTCCATCACACTGATCCACCCACAGAACTCTGCCCGGTTACCTAGGATCCACCAGCCACAACAAGCCTCGCGGTACACACCAACATTCCACCTGGAATCCAACCGGTAACTGCCATCCCCAATGGCTGCTGCATCTTGTCAGTGTTGGGGGAGGGGCTGCATCCGACGAGAGGTTCCTAAGGTAAATGTGATTCTACCCACTAGCGTCCCATGGGCCTTTGTTCTTCCCTCTTTCCTTTTGTTCAGATCTCTATGCACAGTACCAACAGAGGGAAGTGTGTCCATTTTCAGTTGATGGTTTCACACGTCTTTAAACTTTCTAACGGTTCACAGAACACAGAGACCCACTTAAGGAAACTTATGTTTCTGTAATATCCGTACACTCGGAATACATACCCGTCGGTTGATTTCTGCTGAAACACCCGCACTCTCAGGATATGGATCCATTGGTTTCATGGGGGCTGAAATTCCTAGTAATGAAGCCAACCCCAGTGTGCACTTTACTGTCTGTCTCTTTTGGCTCTTAGTACACTTTTGCAGAGCTACTTGTCTTTGTTATAGGCTTATGCCATTTCTTCTCTACGTAGGGTAGAATATGGCATTCATTCGTCCTGTTGGAAGACTTGCAAGTCTATATCACGGCCTAGGAATCCCTTTGACTCCAAATTGGCATTTGGGTTAGGTCACGATATGCTCTTATGGATCAATATGGACGAATATAAATGCACGCCTCTGATTTCCGAATACAAGTGTGCTGAGTACATGCAAGCCGTCATACTGGGTCGATGCGTGCTGAATGATCCTTGACATCCCCTTGAGTATTTTCTTTTGAATAATCGTGCTTCCCTTGGTATATGTCAGCCAACCGTACCCTTTTGGTGCTTGTGTGTTTGTTTGATTCTTTGTTGGTCTGCTTCTCGTCTGTTTGGCAAACACGTCAGGCCATGCATCTCTCCGTTCGCTTCAAACAGAGAGTCATATAATCTGATTCACTTAAGATAGTGCTTCCAATCACCTAAGATTTCCTGCTTCCCTCTCCCATCTTTAGGGTTTTGATGTCCTCCTTGCCTTCTTCCTCTTTCTTCTTTGCCACTCATGCTCTTCTTGCATTTCCAATAATGGTTTTCTTCTTTCCATTTCATCTTGCTGCTTTTCTATTCAGGGGAGAATTCTCAACCTTTCTTGTAGGATAAGTTTCGAACTGCTGAATTCTTTTAAGATTGGCCGGTCTGTGGAATTCTCTAGCTCTGCCGTTATTAGAAATGGCGGTCATGTGGCATAGGCTACCCTAGATGGCAGCATTTTGCCATTCAGGATATGGTCTATGTCGTGGCACTCCTCCCTGTCCTGCAATATTGCTGCCGAGATATCAGCTGAAACCCCTCTGGAGGTCCTCTTGTGACTATGTTGCTTTCCTCCAGGCGCATTTTAAATCACTGGGATGCTCATGAACTTTGTTGATTTGAATCCTACAGCTGCTGGTAGGTCTATTGGGATTCCACCTCCTTTGGACGCTGTGTACTTCCTGAATTCGCATAGATGATTCTTTCTTGGCTTTCAGCAAGTTTCTGTCTGAGTTTCCTACAGGTAAAATTTCAGACATTTTTTTTTCGCTTTATCTCTTGCTTTTCCATTTGGGACTCTTACGAATCCTAGTCTTTCATGTCTTTTCTTACCCCAGGATTCAACAGCACTGTTTTCATTGGTTTGCACTTGCTTTCCTATGTCTGCTCCTGACCGAGGGATTTCTGTTCCCTTGACTTCACAGTCATTCACCCGTCCCTCTGCATTATTTAGTCTGCTTAGGACTGAATTTTAGCCCTGATATTATCTCATCCACTGAGTTTTCTGACATTATTTGGCTCGTCTTTAGGCTTTCTCTTCCCCTTTTCTGGTATTCTGCGTTTTGGGATTCTGAGACACTGTTGTTCTTCAGTGTTTCCCTCACCTCCGTTTTCAATACTTGCTCTGGATAGCGTTCTGCAGTCTAGTTGTTTGTAAGCTTATCTTATGGGCCTTCAATCTCTTTGGAACTGAATATGGTACTTCCTGTTTCTTTTACTGTACTTCTTCATCTCTACTGGTCAGGTAATATCAGGTTATCTAATGTAGACTTCTAGGGCTTTGTGAAGTGAATACATTAGACTCTTGGCTCTACGCAATACCATGGGATTTCTGTGAGGACAATTTCTCCTAGACATTGATGCCATGTCCTGTTCCTGTGTGTGTTGTCTGGTATATCTCCGATTGCTGGTGTTGCCTTTGTTGTGATGAACACCCCATACTATTTCGATTAGCATAACCTCATTTTGATTACGCTTATCTCACAAATCTGAAAGTGCACAGGACACTTCCTCTTGTGGAAATGAAGCTTCTAAAGGTTCTCAGCTCTGCATTCTGCTCTATGTCATTTTGGAGTGTTTCCAAATCTGCCAACTGAGAGTGCGCTTGTGCTTTGTAGTGCCACGGGAATGTCCCAATGAACCAGTTCTTCCCAGAGCTTCTCTGTCTACAGAAACACCAGTGGAAGCATATCTACGGATGTCACACATCAGGGCCTGCTGGAATGATCCCGCAGACCGACCTTGGTGTCCTCGGTGCCGTACCGTGCCGGTGCCATCCAAAATGTAGCATCTGAATTTGGGAGATAATGCTGAAGGAAATGCTTCCTCTTCTCACGCTGTGGACTTGCACCACTCTTCCTTGTCCTCTCATCCTTGTGGCACGGGTGCACGAAGGCAACCACAGAGCTGTTGCGCATCCTGTGCCTCAAACCAAACCGTAATCCCAGCCCAGGTTATGAATGTAGCAGATCCTAAGGCTTTTCATTCTGATTTCAAACCCAAGGCCCCCTGGATCCCTCAGACCAGATGCACGATATCTCTGATGAAGCCCCACTCGTGCTCTATTGGCAAAATGCCAAATTGGTCCCTGGTCCTGCAGATGCGTTGGGTGTGGCCATGGGACATATCGATAATCTCAACCGCGCGCGCCAGTGTGGTTGCTTTCTCATTGGGGTCTCACGTCTGTTTGCTCTCTTGATTGGACTCACCACATCCCACAAGGCACTCCAGATCCCTGAGACTCAGCGTGTGCCATCATCCGTAGCCCTATCCCTCACTGACCGCTGCCTCTGCTCCCTCAAATTTGGCAGCTCGGATCTTGGTCTCAGAATCAACTGTGGGGATATTTTGTGCTGGTTTCTTTGAGTTCTGTCAGCCAAGCATCTGCTGTGCACTCTTCTAACACTCAGCACATCACCTTCAATCCCATGTCTCCTGTTCGCTTGAGAGTGTGTGTCCAAGTTAAACAGAGTTTCACTTTTGCTGCTCCATCACCAGGGGTCAGACCCTGCACTGGTTTCCATTCCCTGCTTTGCCTTCCCCTGCTTCCAGGCGTTGTGAGGCCTCATCCTGTCTTTGGAAGTAACAGACCTCTTTTCGGCAAGTGTCCTGTGCCAAGGGCTGGGTGAGTGTGTGATCCCATTGCTGTGTACATGGGAGCGAGTGAGCGCAGGTTGCACTGCTTCTCTGCCAACTGGGCATCGATGAATCAACACTTTCCAGATACATTTCACAGAAATGTGATTTTTGTATAGCTCTTTGTTTCTCTACAGCCGTGGTGGGAGGGGTTGTCCGAAGACTCCAGTTTTGACATTGTGTTGATATCTCATTTGCAGTCAATAAAAAGTTTAATAGAATTGATTTACATGTTTTGGGAGTTATACGAAAATGAAGTTAGTTTTTGAAACATACTAAATCGACCTAGAAGCCAGACTTGTCAATTTCGGTACCATTTTGTCAGCTCTAAGGAAAACATAGACAGATAGAATGCAAACTAGCAGTCCAAACTGTTAAAGGGGTCATGTCCACTCTTTACTGTTGAAGCCTCCGAAACCAACAGGAACCATGAAATACCTATTGGAAACATGAAATAACCCCCAACGTTGGATTCACTTGTGCACGTGGTGCCCTTTCCTCCCAATGACACCTACTGGCCTATGTTGGCATTTCAAGGGGTAACATCCCTCTCTAGGAAAATACAAGAAGAAACAAACCAAATATACACATTTAGGTTTGAATCCAAAAGCACCTAGAGGCATTATAGCTATGAGAACCCTGCTGCAGCTATGCTAGGCTATTGAGAACCAGGGGTTCTTCTATCAGTGATGAGAACGCTTAATCATCCGATCATGTTGGGTAAAGCAATTGGACGCAACCAAGTCTGCACCCCCTTGATAGAGTGCCCCCGGGGGCTTAACTCAACTGAAAGACGGTCCACATAAGCAGTGTCTTTAATGTCATTGGCGACTTTTGTAGTTCAGTTCACTATCTGACTTCTAATATTTACCTACACTGTCTTGAAAAACTGAGGCCTAATACATATTCAAGTTCAGTCAAAGATTCCCCTCACTTACCACAATCCCTTCACCCCAGAGAAGACAGAAACCCAGCATTTGCTGAATCTAGCGGAAGGCCATCGTTTCTTTGTGTGAGCTAAGTTTTCAATTCCTATCTGTTTCAGTCGAGACTATTTGACCTTTAAGGAGTTCACTGTTGTTCACAGAGTGTGAAGCTGGAGGAACTCTGATTCGAGGAGGGGCTTGCTCTTCTCGTACTGGCTTCATTGCAGCTCAGGTACTGATCCTTCCAAATGGATGCCTGAGTGGAGGGGAGGGAAGAGCAAGTGCTTGCTAGCTAGGCCCAAACCTGGGAAAAGGCTTACCTGGGCTTGGTGCACTTTGGTGTGAATGGCTTGGAAATGCCCCTTGGGACGTGTGGATTCTCACGACCTCTTCCAAGGACATGAGCCTTTTGATCACCTCTGCCATCTCTTCTCTCTTAGACGCCAGGGATCTTGGACCCGTTCTTGGAGCAGAGAATCGAGGAGCTTCCTCAAGTCCACGTTGGCACTCCGTATGTTTCTGCCAGTATCAGCGAGGTTCAATATGTCTCATGAGTGTCTTTCGAGCCTGGTATCCTCTACAGCTGTCTCCAGGCCAGTATTCTCCATTGTAGCAGGACATCTCTCATCAATGTGTTCGCATCTCTCCTCAATCCGTGCAGCCAGCTTTTCGGCCAGCTTCTCTTCGTGTCTCCCATAAAGCCGACTTCAACAGGACTGGGCAAGTCTGAAAGGACCTCGGAGCTTCACCAGTAAGCTGATGCCAGGCAGATCTTCCACTGTCTGCCCTTTCAGGTTCTGGAAACTGACCCGTGAACTCAGGTCTTTGGGCAGCAGCAGTATCTCGAACTTACACAGCTTCCCGGACCAAAGACCTAAGCCAAGCTCCACAGAGGGCGGCAGCCCCTCCATCACACTGATCCACCCACAGAACTCTGCCCGGTTACCTAGGATCCACCAGCCACAACAAGCCTCGCGGTACACACCAACATTCCACCTGGAATCCAACCGGTAACTGCCATCCCCAATGGCTGCTGCATCTTGTCAGTGTTGGGGGAGGGGCTGCATCCGACGAGAGGTTCCTAAGGTAAATGTGATTCTACCCACTAGCGTCCCATGGGCCTTTGTTCTTCCCTCTTTCCTTTTGTTCAGATCTCTATGCACAGTACCAACGGAGGGAAGTGTGTCCATTTTCAGTTGATGGTTTCACACGTCTTTAAACTTTCTAACGGTTCACAGAACACAGAGACCCACTTAAGGAAACTTATGTTTCTGTAATATCCGTACACTCGGAATACATACCCGTCGGTTGATTTCTGCTGAAACACCCGCACTCTCAGGATATGGATCCATTGGTTTCATGGGGGCTGAAATTCCTAGTAATGAAGCCAACCCCAGTGTGCACTTTACTGTCTGTCTCTTTTGCTCTTAGTACACTTTTGCAGAGCTACTTGTCTTTGTTATAGGCTTATGCCATTTCTTCTCTACGTAGGGTAGAATATGGCATTCATTCGTCCTGTTGGAAGACTTGCAAGTCTATATCACGGCCTAGGAATCCCTTTGACTCCAAATTGGCATTTGGGTTAGGTCACGATATGCTCTTATGGATCAATATGGACGAATATAAATGCACGCCTCTGATTTCCGAATACAAGTGTGCTGAGTACATGCAAGCCGTCATACTGGGTCGATGCGTGCTGAATGATCCTTGACACCCCCTTGAGTATTTTCTTTTGAATAATCGTGCTTCCCTTGGTATATGTCAGCCAACCGTACCCTTTTGGTGCTTGTGTGTTTGTTTGATTCTTTGTTGGTCTGCTTCTCGTCTGTTTGGCAAACACGTCAGGCCATGCATCTCTCCGTTCGCTTCAAACAGAGAGTCATATAATCTGATTCACTTAAGATAGTGCTTCCAATCACCTAAGATTTCCTGCTTCCCTCTCCCATCTTTAGGGTTTGATGTCCTCCTTGCCTTCTTCCTCTTTCTTCTTTGCCACTCATGCTCTTCTTGCATTTCCAATAATGGTTTTCTTCTTTCCATTTCATCTTGCTGCTTTTCTATTCAGGGGAGAATTCTCAACCTTTCTTGTAGGATAAGTTTCGAACTGCTGAATTCTTTTAAGATTGGCCGGTCTGTGGAATTCTCTAGCTCTGCCGTTATTAGAAATGGCGGTCATGTGGCATAGGCTACCCTAGATGGCAGCATTTTGCCATTCAGGATATGGTCTATGTCGTGGCACTCCTCCCTGTCCTGCAATATTGCTGCCGAGATATCAGCTGAAACCCCTCTGGAGGTCCTCTTGTGACTATGTTGCTTTCCTCCAGGCGCATTTTAAATCACTGGGATGCTCATGAACTTTGTTGATTTGAATCCTACAGCTGCTGGTAGGTCTATTGGGATTCCACCTCCTTTGGACGCTGTGTACTTCCTGAATTCGCATAGATGATTCTTTCTTGGCTTTCAGCAAGTTTCTGTCTGAGTTTCCTACAGGTAAAATTTCAGACATTTTTTTTTCGCTTTATCTCTTGCTTTTCCATTTGGGACTCTTACGAATCCTAGTCTTTCATGTCTTTTCTTACCCCAGGATTCAACAGCACTGTTTTCATTGGTTTGCACTTGCTTTCCTATGTCTGCTCCTGACCGAGGGATTTCTGTTCCCTTGACTTCACAGTCATTCACCCGTCCCTCTGCATTATTTAGTCTGCTTAGGACTGAATTTTAGCCCTGATATTATCTCATCCACTGAGTTTTCTGACATTATTTGGCTCGTCTTTAGGCTTTCTCTTCCCCTTTTCTGGTATTCTGCGTTTTGGGATTCTGAGACACTGTTGTTCTTCAGTGTTTCCCTCACCTCCGTTTTCAATACTTGCTCTGGATAGCGTTCTGCAGTCTAGTTGTTTGTAAGCTTATCTTATGGGCCTTCAATCTCTTTGGAACTGAATATGGTACTTCCTGTTTCTTTTACTGTACTTCTTCATCTCTACTGGTCAGGTAATATCAGGTTATCTAATGTAGACTTCTAGGGCTTTGTGAAGTGAATACATTAGACTCTTGGCTCTACGCAATACCATGGGATTTCTGTGAGGACAATTTCTCCTAGACATTGATGCCATGTCCTGTTCCTGTGTGTGTTGTCTGGTATATCTCCGATTGCTGGTGTTGCCTTTGTTGTGATGAACACCCCATAGTGTTTCGATTAGCATAACCTCATTTTGATTACGCTTATCTCACAAATCTGAAAGTGCACAGGACACTTCCTCTTGTGGAAATGAAGCTTCTAAAGGTTCTCAGCTCTGCATTCTGCTCTATGTCATTTTGGAGTGTTTCCAAATCTGCCAACTGAGAGTGCGCTTGTGCTTTGTAGTGCCACGGGAATGTCCCAATGAACCAGTTCTTCCCAGAGCTTCTCTGTCTACAGAAACACCAGTGGAAGCATATCTACGGATGTCACACATCAGGGCCTGCTGGAATGATCCCGCAGACCGACCTTGGTGTCCTCGGTGCCGTACCGTGCCGGTGCCATCCAAAATGTAGCATCTGAATTTGGGAGATAATGCTGAAGGAAATGCTTCCTCTTCTCACGCTGTGGACTTGCACCACTCTTCCTTGTCCTCTCATCCTTGTGGCACGGGTGCACGAAGGCAACCACAGAGCTGTTGCGCATCCTGTGCCTCAAACCAAACCGTAATCCCAGCCCAGGTTATGAATGTAGCAGATCCTAAGGCTTTTCATTCTGATTTCAAACCCAAGGCCCCCTGGATCCCTCAGACCAGATGCACGATATCTCTGATGAAGCCCCACTCGTGCTCTATTGGCAAAATGCCAAATTGGTCCCTGGTCCTGCAGATGCGTTGGGTGTGGCCATGGGACATATCGAAAATCTCAACCGCGCGCGCCAGTGTGGTTGCTTTCTCATTGGGGTCTCACGTCTGTTTGCTCTCTTGATTGGACTCACCACATCCCACAAGGCACTCCAGATCCCTGAGACTCAGCGTGTGCCATCATCCGTAGCCCTATCCCTCACTGACCGCTGCCTCTGCTCCCTCAAATTTGGCAGCTCGGATCTTGGTCTCAGAATCAACTGTGGGGATATTTTGTGCTGGTTTCTTTGAGTTCTGTCAGCCAAGCATCTGCTGTGCACTCTTCTAACACTCAGCACATCACCTTCAATCCCATGTCTCCTGTTCGCTTGAGAGTGTGTGTCCAAGTTAAACAGAGTTTCACTTTTGCTGCTCCATCACCAGGGGTCAGACCCTGCACTGGTTTCCATTCCCTGCTTTGCCTTCCCCTGCTTCCAGGCGTTGTGAGGCCTCATCCTGTCTTTGGAAGTAACAGACCTCTTTTCGGCAAGTGTCCTGTGCCAAGGGCTGGGTGAGTGTGTGATCCCATTGCTGTGTACATGGGAGCGAGTGAGCGCAGGTTGCACTGCTTCTCTGCCAACTGGGCATCGATGAATCAACACTTTCCAGATACATTTCACAGAAATGTGATTTTTGTATAGCTCTTTGTTTCTCTACAGCCGTGGTGGGAGGGGTTGTCCGAAGACTCCAGTTTTGACATTGTGTTGATATCTCATTTGCAGTCAATAAAAAGTTTAATAGAATTGATTTACATGTTTTGGGAGTTATACGAAAATGAAGTTAGTTTTTGAAACATACTAAATCGACCTAGAAGCCAGACTTGTCAATTTCGGTACCATTTTGTCAGCTCTAAGGAAAACATAGACAGATAGAATGCAAACTAGCAGTCCAAACTGTTAAAGGGGTCATGTCCACTCTTTACTGTTGAAGCCTCCGAAACCAACAGGAACCATGAAATACCTATTGGAAACATGAAATAACCCCCAACGTTGGATTCACTTGTGCACGTGGTGCCCTTTCCTCCCAATGACACCTACTGGCCTATGTTGGCATTTCAAGGGGTAACATCCCTCTCTAGGAAAATACAAGAAGAAACAAACCAAATATACACATTTAGGTTTGAATCCAAAAGCACCTAGAGGCATTATAGCTATGAGAACCCTGCTGCAGCTATGCTAGGCTATTGAGAACCAGGGGTTCTTCTATCAGTGATGAGAACGCTTAATCATCCGATCATGTTGGGTAAAGCAATTGGACGCAACCAAGTCTGCACCCCCTTGATAGAGTGCCCCCGGGGGCTTAACTCAACTGAAAGACGGTCCACATAAGCAGTGTCTTTAATGTCATTGGCGACTTTTGTAGTTCAGTTCACTATCTGACTTCTAATATTTACCTACACTGTCTTGAAAAACTGAGGCCTAATACATATTCAAGTTCAGTCAAAGATTCCCCTCACTTACCACAATCCCTTCACCCCAGAGAAGACAGAAACCCAGCATTTGCTGAATCTAGCGGAAGGCCATCGTTTCTTTGTGTGAGCTAAGTTTTCAATTCCTATCTGTTTCAGTCGAGACTATTTGACCTTTAAGGAGTTCACTGTTGTTCACAGAGTGTGAAGCTGGAGGAACTCTGATTCGAGGAGGGGCTTGCTCTTCTCGTACTGGCTTCATTGCAGCTCAGGTACTGATCCTTCCAAATGGATGCCTGAGTGGAGGGGAGGGAAGAGCAAGTGCTTGCTAGCTAGGCCCAAACCTGGGAAAAGGCTTACCTGGGCTTGGTGCACTTTGGTGTGAATGGCTTGGAAATGCCCCTTGGGACGTGTGGATTCTCACGACCTCTTCCAAGGACATGAGCCTTTTGATCACCTCTGCCATCTCTTCTCTCTTAGACGCCAGGGATCTTGGACCCGTTCTTGGAGCAGAGAATCGAGGAGCTTCCTCAAGTCCACGTTGGCACTCCGTATGTTTCTGCCAGTATCAGCGAGGTTCAATATGTCTCATGAGTGTCTTTCGAGCCTGGTATCCTCTACAGCTGTCTCCAGGCCAGTATTCTCCATTGTAGCAGGACATCTCTCATCAATGTGTTCGCATCTCTCCTCAATCCGTGCAGCCAGCTTTTCGGCCAGCTTCTCTTCGTGTCTCCCATAAAGCCGACTTCAACAGGACTGGGCAAGTCTGAAAGGACCTCGGAGCTTCACCAGTAAGCTGATGCCAGGCAGATCTTCCACTGTCTGCCCTTTCAGGTTCTGGAAACTGACCCGTGAACTCAGGTCTTTGGGCAGCAGCAGTATCTCGAACTTACACAGCTTCCCGGACCAAAGACCTAAGCCAAGCTCCACAGAGGGCGGCAGCCCCTCCATCACACTGATCCACCCACAGAACTCTGCCCGGTTACCTAGGATCCACCAGCCACAACAAGCCTCGCGGTACACACCAACATTCCACCTGGAATCCAACCGGTAACTGCCATCCCCAATGGCTGCTGCATCTTGTCAGTGTTGGGGGAGGGGCTGCATCCGACGAGAGGTTCCTAAGGTAAATGTGATTCTACCCACTAGCGTCCCATGGGCCTTTGTTCTTCCCTCTTTCCTTTTGTTCAGATCTCTATGCACAGTACCAACGGAGGGAAGTGTGTCCATTTTCAGTTGATGGTTTCACACGTCTTTAAACTTTCTAACGGTTCACAGAACACAGAGACCCACTTAAGGAAACTTATGTTTCTGTAATATCCGTACACTCGGAATACATACCCGTCGGTTGATTTCTGCTGAAACACCCGCACTCTCAGGATATGGATCCATTGGTTTCATGGGGGCTGAAATTCCTAGTAATGAAGCCAACCCCAGTGTGCACTTTACTGTCTGTCTCTTTTGGCTCTTAGTACACTTTTGCAGAGCTACTTGTCTTTGTTATAGGCTTATGCCATTTCTTCTCTACGTAGGGTAGAATATGGCATTCATTCGTCCTGTTGGAAGACTTGCAAGTCTATATCACGGCCTAGGAATCCCTTTGACTCCAAATTGGCATTTGGGTTAGGTCACGATATGCTCTTATGGATCAATATGGACGAATATAAATGCACGCCTCTGATTTCCGAATACAAGTGTGCTGAGTACATGCAAGCCGTCATACTGGGTCGATGCGTGCTGAATGATCCTTGACACCCCCTTGAGTATTTTCTTTTGAATAATCGTGCTTCCCTTGGTATATGTCAGCCAACCGTACCCTTTTGGTGCTTGTGTGTTTGTTTGATTCTTTGTTGGTCTGCCTCTCGTCTGTTTGGCAAACACGTCAGGCCATGCATCTCTCCGTTCGCTTCAAACAGAGAGTCATATAATCTGATTCACTTAAGATAGTGCTTCCAATCACCTAAGATTTCCTGCTTCCCTCTCCCATCTTTAGGGTTTGATGTCCTCCTTGCCTTCTTCCTCTTTCTTCTTTGCCACTCATGCTCTTCTTGCATTTCCAATAATGGTTTTCTTCTTTCCATTTCATCTTGCTGCTTTTCTATTCAGGGGAGAATTCTCAACCTTTCTTGTAGGATAAGTTTCGAACTGCTGAATTCTTTTAAGATTGGCCGGTCTGTGGAATTCTCTAGCTCTGCCGTTATTAGAAATGGCGGTCATGTGGCATAGGCTACCCTAGATGGCAGCATTTTGCCATTCAGGATATGGTCTATGTCGTGGCACTCCTCCCTGTCCTGCAATATTGCTGCCGAGTTATCAGCTGAAACCCCTCTGGAGGTCCTCTTGTGACTATGTTGCTTTCCTCCAGGCGCATTTTAAATCACTGGGATGCTCATGAACTTTGTTGATTTGAATCCTACAGCTGCTGGTAGGTCTATTGGGATTCCACCTCCTTTGGACGCTGTGTACTTCCTGAATTCGCATAGATGATTCTTTCTTGGCTTTCAGCAAGTTTCTGTCTGAGTTTCCTACAGGTAAAATTTCAGACATTTTTTTTTCGCTTTATCTCTTGCTTTTCCATTTGGGACTCTTACGAATCCTAGTCTTTCATGTCTTTTCTTACCCCAGGATTCAACAGCACTGTTTTCATTGGTTTGCACTTGCTTTCCTATGTCTGCTCCTGACCGAGGGATTTCTGTTCCCTTGACTTCACAGTCATTCACCCGTCCCTCTGCATTATTTAGTCTGCTTAGGACTGAATTTTAGCCCTGATATTATCTCATCCACTGAGTTTTCTGACATTATTTGGCTCGTCTTTAGGCTTTCTCTTCCCCTTTTCTGGTATTCTGCGTTTTGGGATTCTGAGACACTGTTGTTCTTCAGTGTTTCCCTCACCTCCGTTTTCAATACTTGCTCTGGATAGCGTTCTGCAGTCTAGTTGTTTGTAAGCTTATCTTATGGGCCTTCAATCTCTTTGGAACTGAATATGGTACTTCCTGTTTCTTTTACTGTACTTCTTCATCTCTACTGGTCAGGTAATATCAGGTTATCTAATGTAGACTTCTAGGGCTTTGTGAAGTGAATACATTAGACTCTTGGCTCTACGCAATACCATGGGATTACTGTGAGGACAATTTCTCCTAGACATTGATGCCATGTCCTGTTCCTGTGTGTGTTGTCTGGTATATCTCCGATTGCTGGTGTTGCCTTTGTTGTGATGAACACCCCATAGTGTTTCGATTAGCATAACCTCATTTTGATTACGCTTATCTCACAAATCTGAAAGTGCACAGGACACTTCCTCTTGTGGAAATGAAGCTTCTAAAGGTTCTCAGCTCTGCATTCTGCTCTATGTCATTTTGGAGTGTTTCCAAATCTGCCAACTGAGAGTGCGCTTGTGCTTTGTAGTGCCACGGGAATGTCCCAATGAACCAGTTCTTCCCAGAGCTTCTCTGTCTACAGAAACACCAGTGGAAGCATATCTACGGATGTCACACATCAGGGCCTGCTGGAATGATCCCGCAGACCGACCTTGGTGTCCTCGGTGCCGTACCGTGCCGGTGCCATCCAAAATGTAGCATCTGAATTTGGGAGATAATGCTGAAGGAAATGCTTCCTCTTCTCACGCTGTGGACTTGCACCACTCTTCCTTGTCCTCTCATCCTTGTGGCACGGGTGCACGAAGGCAACCACAGAGCTGTTGCGCATCCTGTGCCTCAAACCAAACCGTAATCCCAGCCCAGGTTATGAATGTAGCAGATCCTAAGGCTTTTCATTCTGATTTCAAACCCAAGGCCCCCTGGATCCCTCAGACCAGATGCACGATATCTCTGATGAAGCCCCACTCGTGCTCTATTGGCAAAATGCCAAATTGGTCCCTGGTCCTGCAGATGCGTTGGGTGTGGCCATGGGACATATCGAAAATCTCAACCGCGCGCGCCAGTGTGGTTGCTTTCTCATTGGGGTCTCACGTCTGTTTGCTCTCTTGATTGGACTCACCACATCCCACAAGGCACTCCAGATCCCTGAGACTCAGCGTGTGCCATCATCCGTAGCCCTATCCCTCACTGACCGCTGCCTCTGCTCCCTCAAATTTGGCAGCTCGGATCTTGGTCTCAGAATCAACTGTGGGGATATTTTGTGCTGGTTTCTTTGAGTTCTGTCAGCCAAGCATCTGCTGTGCACTCTTCTAACACTCAGCACATCACCTTCAATCCCATGTCTCCTGTTCGCTTGAGAGTGTGTGTCCAAGTTAAACAGAGTTTCACTTTTGCTGCTCCATCACCAGGGGTCAGACCCTGCACTGGTTTCCATTCCCTGCTTTGCCTTCCCCTGCTTCCAGGCGTTGTGAGGCCTCATCCTGTCTTTGGAAGTAACAGACCTCTTTTCGGCAAGTGTCCTGTGCCAAGGGCTGGGTGAGTGTGTGATCCCATTGCTGTGTACATGGGAGCGAGTGAGCGCAGGTTGCACTGCTTCTCTGCCAACTGGGCATCGATGAATCAACACTTTCCAGATACATTTCACAGAAATGTGATTTTTGTATAGCTCTTTGTTTCTCTACAGCCGTGGTGGGAGGGGTTGTCCGAAGACTCCAGTTTTGACATTGTGTTGATATCTCATTTGCAGTCAATAAAAAGTTTAATAGAATTGATTTACATGTTTTGGGAGTTATACGAAAATGAAGTTAGTTTTTGAAACATACTAAATCGACCTAGAAGCCAGACTTGTCAATTTCGGTACCATTTTGTCAGCTCTAAGGAAAACATAGACAGATAGAATGCAAACTAGCAGTCCAAACTGTTAAAGGGGTCATGTCCACTCTTTACTGTTGAAGCCTCCGAAACCAACAGGAACCATGAAATACCTATTGGAAACATGAAATAACCCCCAACGTTGGATTCACTTGTGCACGTGGTGCCCTTTACTCCCAATGACACCTACTGGCCTATGTTGGCATTTCAAGGGGTAACATCCCTCTCTAGGAAAATACAAGAAGAAACAAACCAAATATACACATTTAGGTTTGAATCCAAAAGCACCTAGAGGCATTATAGCTATGAGAACCCTGCTGCAGCTATGCTAGGCTATTGAGAACCAGGGGTTCTTCTATCAGTGATGAGAACGCTTAATCATCCGATCATGTTGGGTAAAGCAATTGGACGCAACCAAGTCTGCACCCCCTTGATAGAGTGCCCCCGGGGGCTTAACTCAACTGAAAGACGGTCCACATAAGCAGTGTCTTTAATGTCATTGGCGACTTTTGTAGTTCAGTTCACTATCTGACTTCTAATATTTACCTACACTGTCTTGAAAAACTGAGGCCTAATACATATTCAAGTTCAGTCAAAGATTCCCCTCACTTACCACAATCCCTTCACCCCAGAGAAGACAGAAACCCAGCATTTGCTGAATCTAGCGGAAGGCCATCGTTTCTTTGTGTGAGCTAAGTTTTCAATTCCTATCTGTTTCAGTCGAGACTATTTGACCTTTAAGGAGTTCACTGTTGTTCACAGAGTGTGAAGCTGGAGGAACTCTGATTCGAGGAGGGGCTTGCTCTTCTCGTACTGGCTTCATTGCAGCTCAGGTACTGATCCTTCCAAATGGATGCCTGAGTGGAGGGGAGGGAAGAGCAAGTGCTTGCTAGCTAGGCCCAAACCTGGGAAAAGGCTTACCTGGGCTTGGTGCACTTTGGTGTGAATGGCTTGGAAATGCCCCTTGGGACGTGTGGATTCTCACGACCTCTTCCAAGGACATGAGCCTTTTGATCACCTCTGCCATCTCTTCTCTCTTAGACGCCAGGGATCTTGGACCCGTTCTTGGAGCAGAGAATCGAGGAGCTTCCTCAAGTCCACGTTGGCACTCCGTATGTTTCTGCCAGTATCAGCGAGGTTCAATATGTCTCATGAGTGTCTTTCGAGCCTGGTATCCTCTACAGCGGTCTCCAGGCCAGTATTCTCCATTGTAGCAGGACATCTCTCATCAATGTGTTCGCATCTCTCCTCAATCCGTGCAGCCAGCTTTTCGGCCAGCTTCTCTTCGTGTCTCCCATAAAGCCGACTTCAACAGGACTGGGCAAGTCTGAAAGGACCTCGGAGCTTCACCAGTAAGCTGATGCCAGGCAGATCTTCCACTGTCTGCCCTTTCAGGTTCTGGAAACTGACCCGTGAACTCAGGTCTTTGGGCAGCAGCAGTATCTCGAACTTACACAGCTTCCCGGACCAAAGACCTAAGCCAAGCTCCACAGAGGGCGGCAGCCCCTCCATCACACTGATCCACCCACAGAACTCTGCCCGGTTACCTAGGATCCACCAGCCACAACAAGCCTCGCGGTACACACCAACATTCCACCTGGAATCCAACCGGTAACTGCCATCCCCAATGGCTGCTGCATCTTGTCAGTGTTGGGGGAGGGGCTGCATCCGACGAGAGGTTCCTAAGGTAAATGTGATTCTACCCACTAGCGTCCCATGGGCCTTTGTTCTTCCCTCTTTCCTTTTGTTCAGATCTCTATGCACAGTACCAACGGAGGGAAGTGTGTCCATTTTCAGTTGATGGTTTCACACGTCTTTAAACTTTCTAACGGTTCACAGAACACAGAGACCCACTTAAGGAAACTTATGTTTCTGTAATATCCGTACACTCGGAATACATACCCGTCGGTTGATTTCTGCTGAAACACCCGCACTCTCAGGATATGGATCCATTGGTTTCATGGGGGCTGAAATTCCTAGTAATGAAGCCAACCCCAGTGTGCACTTTACTGTCTGTCTCTTTTGGCTCTTAGTACACTTTTGCAGAGCTACTTGTCTTTGTTATAGGCTTATGCCATTTCTTCTCTACGTAGGGTAGAATATGGCATTCATTCGTCCTGTTGGAAGACTTGCAAGTCTATATCACGGCCTAGGAATCCCTTTGACTCCAAATTGGCATTTGGGTTAGGTCACGATATGCTCTTATGGATCAATATGGACGAATATAAATGCACGCCTCTGATTTCCGAATACAAGTGTGCTGAGTACATGCAAGCCGTCATACTGGGTCGATGCGTGCTGAATGATCCTTGACACCCCCTTGAGTATTTTCTTTTGAATAATCGTGCTTCCCTTGGTATATGTCAGCCAACCGTACCCTTTTGGTGCTTGTGTGTTTGTTTGATTCTTTGTTGGTCTGCCTCTCGTCTGTTTGGCAAACACGTCAGGCCATGCATCTCTCCGTTCGCTTCAAACAGAGAGTCATATAATCTGATTCACTTAAGATAGTGCTTCCAATCACCTAAGATTTCCTGCTTCCCTCTCCCATCTTTAGGGTTTGATGTCCTCCTTGCCTTCTTCCTCTTTCTTCTTTGCCACTCATGCTCTTCTTGCATTTCCAATAATGGTTTTCTTCTTTCCATTTCATCTTGCTGCTTTTCTATTCAGGGGAGAATTCTCAACCTTTCTTGTAGGATAAGTTTCGAACTGCTGAATTCTTTTAAGATTGGCCGGTCTGTGGAATTCTCTAGCTCTGCCGTTATTAGAAATGGCGGTCATGTGGCATAGGCTACCCTAGATGGCAGCATTTTGCCATTCAGGATATGGTCTATGTCGTGGCACTCCTCCCTGTCCTGCAATATTGCTGCCGAGATATCAGCTGAAACCCCTCTGGAGGTCCTCTTGTGACTATGTTGCTTTCCTCCAGGCGCATTTTAAATCACTGGGATGCTCATGAACTTTGTTGATTTGAATCCTACAGCTGCTGGTAGGTCTATTGGGATTCCACCTTCTTTGGACGCTGTGTACTTCCTGAATTCGCATAGATGATTCTTTCTTGGCTTTCAGCAAGTTTCTGTCTGAGTTTCCTACAGGTAAAATTTCAGACATTTTTTTTTCGCTTTATCTCTTGCTTTTCCATTTGGGACTCTTACGAATCCTAGTCTTTCATGTCTTTTCTTACCCCAGGATTCAACAGCACTGTTTTCATTGGTTTGCACTTGCTTTCCTATGTCTGCTCCTGACCGAGGGATTTCTGTTCCCTTGACTTCACAGTCATTCACCCGTCCCTCTGCATTATTTAGTCTGCTTAGGACTGAATTTTAGCCCTGATATTATCTCATCCACTGAGTTTTCTGACATTATTTGGCTCGTCTTTAGGCTTTCTCTTCCCCTTTTCTGGTATTCTGCGTTTTGGGATTCTGAGACACTGTTGTTCTTCAGTGTTTCCCTCACCTCCGTTTTCAATACTTGCTCTGGATAGCGTTCTGCAGTCTAGTTGTTTGTAAGCTTATCTTATGGGCCTTCAATCTCTTTGGAACTGAATATGGTACTTCCTGTTTCTTTTACTGTACTTCTTCATCTCTACTGGTCAGGTAATATCAGGTTATCTAATGTAGACTTCTAGGGCTTTGTGAAGTGAATACATTAGACTCTTGGCTCTACGCAATACCATGGGATTTCTGTGAGGACAATTTCTCCTAGACATTGATGCCATGTCCTGTTCCTGTGTGTGTTGTCTGGTATATCTCCGATTGCTGGTGTTGCCTTTGTTGTGATGAACACCCCATAGTGTTTCGATTAGCATAACCTCATTTTGATTACGCTTATCTCACAAATCTGAAAGTGCACAGGACACTTCCTCTTGTGGAAATGAAGCTTCTAAAGGTTCTCAGCTCTGCATTCTGCTCTATGTCATTTTGGAGTGTTTCCAAATCTGCCAACTGAGAGTGCGCTTGTGCTTTGTAGTGCCACGGGAATGTCCCAATGAACCAGTTCTTCCCAGAGCTTCTCTGTCTACAGAAACACCAGTGGAAGCATATCTACGGATGTCACACATCAGGGCCTGCTGGAATGATCCCGCAGACCGACCTTGGTGTCCTCGGTGCCGTACCGTGCCGGTGCCATCCAAAATGTAGCATCTGAATTTGGGAGATAATGCTGAAGGAAATGCTTCCTCTTCTCACGCTGTGGACTTGCACCACTCTTCCTTGTCCTCTCATCCTTGTGGCACGGGTGCACGAAGGCAACCACAGAGCTGTTGCGCATCCTGTGCCTCAAACCAAACCGTAATCCCAGCCCAGGTTATGAATGTAGCAGATCCTAAGGCTTTTCATTCTGATTTCAAACCCAAGGCCCCCTGGATCCCTCAGACCAGATGCACGATATCTCTGATGAAGCCCCACTCGTGCTCTATTGGCAAAATGCCAAATTGGTCCCTGGTCCTGCAGATGCGTTGGGTGTGGCCATGGGACATATCGATAATCTCAACCGCGCGCGCCAGTGTGGTTGCTTTCTCATTGGGGTCTCACGTCTGTTTGCTCTCTTGATTGGACTCACCACATCCCACAAGGCACTCCAGATCCCTGAGACTCAGCGTGTGCCATCATCCGTAGCCCTATCCCTCACTGACCGCTGCCTCTGCTCCCTCAAATTTGGCAGCTCGGATCTTGGTCTCAGAATCAACTGTGGGGATATTTTGTGCTGGTTTCTTTGAGTTCTGTCAGCCAAGCATCTGCTGTGCACTCTTCTAACACTCAGCACATCACCTTCAATCCCATGTCTCCTGTTCGCTTGAGAGTGTGTGTCCAAGTTAAACAGAGTTTCACTTTTGCTGCTCCATCACCAGGGGTCAGACCCTGCACTGGTTTCCATTCCCTGCTTTGCCTTCCCCTGCTTCCAGGCGTTGTGAGGCCTCATCCTGTCTTTGGAAGTAACAGACCTCTTTTCGGCAAGTGTCCTGTGCCAAGGGCTGGGTGAGTGTGTGATCCCATTGCTGTGTACATGGGAGCGAGTGAGCGCAGGTTGCACTGCTTCTCTGCCAACTGGGCATCGATGAATCAACACTTTCCAGATACATTTCACAGAAATGTGATTTTTGTATAGCTCTTTGTTTCTCTACAGCCGTGGTGGGAGGGGTTGTCCGAAGACTCCAGTTTTGACATTGTGTTGATATCTCATTTGCAGTCAATAAAAAGTTTAATAGAATTGATTTACATGTTTTGGGAGTTATACGAAAATGAAGTTAGTTTTTGAAACATACTAAATCGACCTAGAAGCCAGACTTGTCAATTTCGGTACCATTTTGTCAGCTCTAAGGAAAACATAGACAGATAGAATGCAAACTAGCAGTCCAAACTGTTAAAGGGGTCATGTCCACTCTTTACTGTTGAAGCCTCCGAAACCAACAGGAACCATGAAATACCTATTGGAAACATGAAATAACCCCCAACGTTGGATTCACTTGTGCACGTGGTGCCCTTTACTCCCAATGACACCTACTGGCCTATGTTGGCATTTCAAGGGGTAACATCCCTCTCTAGGAAAATACAAGAAGAAACAAACCAAATATACACATTTAGGTTTGAATCCAAAAGCACCTAGAGGCATTATAGCTATGAGAACCCTGCTGCAGCTATGCTAGGCTATTGAGAACCAGGGGTTCTTCTATCAGTGATGAGAACGCTTAATCATCCGATCATGTTGGGTAAAGCAATTGGACGCAACCAAGTCTGCACCCCCTTGATAGAGTGCCCCCGGGGGCTTAACTCAACTGAAAGACGGTCCACATAAGCAGTGTCTTTAATGTCATTGGCGACTTTTGTAGTTCAGTTCACTATCTGACTTCTAATATTTACCTACACTGTCTTGAAAAACTGAGGCCTAATACATATTCAAGTTCAGTCAAAGATTCCCCTCACTTACCACAATCCCTTCACCCCAGAGAAGACAGAAACCCAGCATTTGCTGAATCTAGCGGAAGGCCATCGTTTCTTTGTGTGAGCTAAGTTTTCAATTCCTATCTGTTTCAGTCGAGACTATTTGACCTTTAAGGAGTTCACTGTTGTTCACAGAGTGTGAAGCTGGAGGAACTCTGATTCGAGGAGGGGCTTGCTCTTCTCGTACTGGCTTCATTGCAGCTCAGGTACTGATCCTTCCAAATGGATGCCTGAGTGGAGGGGAGGGAAGAGCAAGTGCTTGCTAGCTAGGCCCAAACCTGGGAAAAGGCTTACCTGGGCTTGGTGCACTTTGGTGTGAATGGCTTGGAAATGCCCCTTGGGACGTGTGGATTCTCACGACCTCTTCCAAGGACATGAGCCTTTTGATCACCTCTGCCATCTCTTCTCTCTTAGACGCCAGGGATCTTGGACCCGTTCTTGGAGCAGAGAATCGAGGAGCTTCCTCAAGTCCACGTTGGCACTCCGTATGTTTCTGCCAGTATCAGCGAGGTTCAATATGTCTCATGAGTGTCTTTCGAGCCTGGTATCCTCTACAGCTGTCTCCAGGCCAGTATTCTCCATTGTAGCAGGACATCTCTCATCAATGTGTTCGCATCTCTCCTCAATCCGTGCAGCCAGCTTTTCGGCCAGCTTCTCTTCGTGTCTCCCATAAAGCCGACTTCAACAGGACTGGGCAAGTCTGAAAGGACCTCGGAGCTTCACCAGTAAGCTGATGCCAGGCAGATCTTCCACTGTCTGCCCTTTCAGGTTCTGGAAACTGACCCGTGAACTCAGGTCTTTGGGCAGCAGCAGTATCTCGAACTTACACAGCTTCCCGGACCAAAGACCTAAGCCAAGCTCCACAGAGGGCGGCAGCCCCTCCATCACACTGATCCACCCACAGAACTCTGCCCGGTTACCTAGGATCCACCAGCCACAACAAGCCTCGCGGTACACACCAACATTCCACCTGGAATCCAACCGGTAACTGCCATCCCCAATGGCTGCTGCATCTTGTCAGTGTTGGGGGAGGGGCTGCATCCGACGAGAGGTTCCTAAGGTAAATGTGATTCTACCCACTAGCGTCCCATGGGCCTTTGTTCTTCCCTCTTTCCTTTTGTTCAGATCTCTATGCACAGTACCAACGGAGGGAAGTGTGTCCATTTTCAGTTGATGGTTTCACACGTCTTTAAACTTTCTAACGGTTCACAGAACACAGAGACCCACTTAAGGAAACTTATGTTTCTGTAATATCCGTACACTCGGAATACATACCCGTCGGTTGATTTCTGCTGAAACACCCGCACTCTCAGGATATGGATCCATTGGTTTCATGGGGGCTGAAATTCCTAGTAATGAAGCCAACCCCAGTGTGCACTTTACTGTCTGTCTCTTTTGCTCTTAGTACACTTTTGCAGAGCTACTTGTCTTTGTTATAGGCTTATGCCATTTCTTCTCTACGTAGGGTAGAATATGGCATTCATTCGTCCTGTTGGAAGACTTGCAAGTCTATATCACGGCCTAGGAATCCCTTTGACTCCAAATTGGCATTTGGGTTAGGTCACGATATGCTCTTATGGATCAATATGGACGAATATAAATGCACGCCTCTGATTTCCGAATACAAGTGTGCTGAGTACATGCAAGCCGTCATACTGGGTCGATGCGTGCTGAATGATCCTTGACACCCCCTTGAGTATTTTCTTTTGAATAATCGTGCTTCCCTTGGTATATGTCAGCCAACCGTACCCTTTTGGTGCTTGTGTGTTTGTTTGATTCTTTGTTGGTCTGCTTCTCGTCTGTTTGGCAAACACGTCAGGCCATGCATCTCTCCGTTCGCTTCAAACAGAGAGTCATATAAGCTGATTCACTTAAGATAGTGCTTCCAATCACCTAAGATTTCCTGCTTCCCTCTCCCATCTTTAGGGTTTGATGTCCTCCTTGCCTTCTTCCTCTTTCTTCTTTGCCACTCATGCTCTTCTTGCATTTCCAATAATGGTTTTCTTCTTTCCATTTCATCTTGCTGCTTTTCTATTCAGGGGAGAATTCTCAACCTTTCTTGTAGGATAAGTTTCGAACTGCTGAATTCTTTTAAGATTGGCCGGTCTGTGGAATTCTCTAGCTCTGCCGTTATTAGAAATGGCGGTCATGTGGCATAGGCTACCCTAGATGGCAGCATTTTGCCATTCAGGATATGGTCTATGTCGTGGCACTCCTCCCTGTCCTGCAATATTGCTGCCGAGATATCAGCTGAAACCCCTCTGGAGGTCCTCTTGTGACTATGTTGCTTTCCTCCAGGCGCATTTTAAATCACTGGGATGCTCATGAACTTTGTTGATTTGAATCCTACAGCTGCTGGTAGGTCTATTGGGATTCCACCTCCTTTGGACGCTGTGTACTTCCTGAATTCGCATAGATGATTCTTTCTTGGCTTTCAGCAAGTTTCTGTCTGAGTTTCCTACAGGTAAAATTTCAGACATTTTTTTTTCGCTTTATCTCTTGCTTTTCCATTTGGGACTCTTACGAATCCTAGTCTTTCATGTCTTTTCTTACCCCAGGATTCAACAGCACTGTTTTCATTGGTTTGCACTTGCTTTCCTATGTCTGCTCCTGACCGAGGGATTTCTGTTCCCTTGACTTCACAGTCATTCACCCGTCCCTCTGCATTATTTAGTCTGCTTAGGACTGAATTTTAGCCCTGATATTATCTCATCCACTGAGTTTTCTGACATTATTTGGCTCGTCTTTAGGCTTTCTCTTCCCCTTTTCTGGTATTCTGCGTTTTGGGATTCTGAGACACTGTTGTTATTCAGTGTTTCCCTCACCTCCGTTTTCAATACTTGCTCTGGATAGCGTTCTGCAGTCTAGTTGTTTGTAAGCTTATCTTATGGGCCTTCAATCTCTTTGGAACTGAATATGGTACTTCCTGTTTCTTTTACTGTACTTCTTCATCTCTACTGGTCAGGTAATATCAGGTTATCTAATGTAGACTTCTAGGGCTTTGTGAAGTGAATACATTAGACTCTTGGCTCTACGCAATACCATGGGATTTCTGTGAGGACAATTTCTCCTAGACATTGATGCCATGTCCTGTTCCTGTGTGTGTTGTCTGGTATATCTCCGATTGCTGGTGTTGCCTTTGTTGTGATGAACACCCCATAGTGTTTCGATTAGCATAACCTCATTTTGATTACGCTTATCTCACAAATCTGAAAGTGCACAGGACACTTCCTCTTGTGGAAATGAAGCTTCTAAAGGTTCTCAGCTCTGCATTCTGCTCTATGTCATTTTGGAGTGTTTCCAAATCTGCCAACTGAGAGTGCGCTTGTGCTTTGTAGTGCCACGGGAATGTCCCAATGAACCAGTTCTTCCCAGAGCTTCTCTGTCTACAGAAACACCAGTGGAAGCATATCTACGGATGTCACACATCAGGGCCTGCTGGAATGATCCCGCAGACCGACCTTGGTGTCCTCGGTGCCGTACCGTGCCGGTGCCATCCAAAATGTAGCATCTGAATTTGGGAGATAATGCTGAAGGAAATGCTTCCTCTTCTCACGCTGTGGACTTGCACCACTCTTCCTTGTCCTCTCATCCTTGTGGCACGGGTGCACGAAGGCAACCACAGAGCTGTTGCGCATCCTGTGCCTCAAACCAAACCGTAATCCCAGCCCAGGTTATGAATGTAGCAGATCCTAAGGCTTTTCATTCTGATTTCAAACCCAAGGCCCCCTGGATCCCTCAGACCAGATGCACGATATCTCTGATGAAGCCCCACTCGTGCTCTATTGGCAAAATGCCAAATTGGTCCCTGGTCCTGCAGATGCGTTGGGTGTGGCCATGGGACATATCGAAAATCTCAACCGCGCGCGCCAGTGTGGTTGCTTTCTCATTGGGGTCTCACGTCTGTTTGCTCTCTTGATTGGACTCACCACATCCCACAAGGCACTCCAGATCCCTGAGACTCAGCGTGTGCCATCATCCGTAGCCCTATCCCTCACTGACCGCTGCCTCTGCTCCCTCAAATTTGGCAGCTCGGATCTTGGTCTCAGAATCAACTGTGGGGATATTTTGTGCTGGTTTCTTTGAGTTCTGTCAGCCAAGCATCTGCTGTGCACTCTTCTAACACTCAGCACATCACCTTCAATCCCATGTCTCCTGTTCGCTTGAGAGTGTGTGTCCAAGTTAAACAGAGTTTCACTTTTGCTGCTCCATCACCAGGGGTCAGACCCTGCACTGGTTTCCATTCCCTGCTTTGCCTTCCCCTGCTTCCAGGCGTTGTGAGGCCTCATCCTGTCTTTGGAAGTAACAGACCTCTTTTCGGCAAGTGTCCTGTGCCAAGGGCTGGGTGAGTGTGTGATCCCATTGCTGTGTACATGGGAGCGAGTGAGCGCAGGTTGCACTGCTTCTCTGCCAACTGGGCATCGATGAATCAACACTTTCCAGATACATTTCACAGAAATGTGATTTTTGTATAGCTCTTTGTTTCTCTACAGCCGTGGTGGGAGGGGTTGTCCGAAGACTCCAGTTTTGACATTGTGTTGATATCTCATTTGCAGTCAATAAAAAGTTTAATAGAATTGATTTACATGTTTTGGGAGTTATACGAAAATGAAGTTAGTTTTTGAAACATACTAAATCGACCTAGAAGCCAGACTTGTCAATTTCGGTACCATTTTGTCAGCTCTAAGGAAAACATAGACAGATAGAATGCAAACTAGCAGTCCAAACTGTTAAAGGGGTCATGTCCACTCTTTACTGTTGAAGCCTCCGAAACCAACAGGAACCATGAAATACCTATTGGAAACATGAAATAACCCCCAACGTTGGATTCACTTGTGCACGTGGTGCCCTTTACTCCCAATGACACCTACTGGCCTATGTTGGCATTTCAAGGGGTAACATCCCTCTCTAGGAAAATACAAGAAGAAACAAACCAAATATACACATTTAGGTTTGAATCCAAAAGCACCTAGAGGCATTATAGCTATGAGAACCCTGCTGCAGCTATGCTAGGCTATTGAGAACCAGGGGTTCTTCTATCAGTGATGAGAACGCTTAATCATCCGATCATGTTGGGTAAAGCAATTGGACGCAACCAAGTCTGCACCCCCTTGATAGAGTGCCCCCGGGGGCTTAACTCAACTGAAAGACGGTCCACATAAGCAGTGTCTTTAATGTCATTGGCGACTTTTGTAGTTCAGTTCACTATCTGACTTCTAATATTTACCTACACTGTCTTGAAAAACTGAGGCCTAATACATATTCAAGTTCAGTCAAAGATTCCCCTCACTTACCACAATCCCTTCACCCCAGAGAAGACAGAAACCCAGCATTTGCTGAATCTAGCGGAAGGCCATCGTTTCTTTGTGTGAGCTAAGTTTTCAATTCCTATCTGTTTCAGTCGAGACTATTTGACCTTTAAGGAGTTCACTGTTGTTCACAGAGTGTGAAGCTGGAGGAACTCTGATTCGAGGAGGGGCTTGCTCTTCTCGTACTGGCTTCATTGCAGCTCAGGTACTGATCCTTCCAAATGGATGCCTGAGTGGAGGGGAGGGAAGAGCAAGTGCTTGCTAGCTAGGCCCAAACCTGGGAAAAGGCTTACCTGGGCTTGGTGCACTTTGGTGTGAATGGCTTGGAAATGCCCCTTGGGACGTGTGGATTCTCACGACCTCTTCCAAGGACATGAGCCTTTTGATCACCTCTGCCATCTCTTCTCTCTTAGACGCCAGGGATCTTGGACCCGTTCTTGGAGCAGAGAATCGAGGAGCTTCCTCAAGTCCACGTTGGCACTCCGTATGTTTCTGCCAGTATCAGCGAGGTTCAATATGTCTCATGAGTGTCTTTCGAGCCTGGTATCCTCTACAGCTGTCTCCAGGCCAGTATTCTCCATTGTAGCAGGACATCTCTCATCAATGTGTTCGCATCTCTCCTCAATCCGTGCAGCCAGCTTTTCGGCCAGCTTCTCTTCGTGTCTCCCATAAAGCCGACTTCAACAGGACTGGGCAAGTCTGAAAGGACCTCGGAGCTTCACCAGTAAGCTGATGCCAGGCAGATCTTCCACTGTCTGCCCTTTCAGGTTCTGGAAACTGACCCGTGAACTCAGGTCTTTGGGCAGCAGCAGTATCTCGAACTTACACAGCTTCCCGGACCAAAGACCTAAGCCAAGCTCCACAGAGGGCGGCAGCCCCTCCATCACACTGATCCACCCACAGAACTCTGCCCGGTTACCTAGGATCCACCAGCCACAACAAGCCTCGCGGTACACACCAACATTCCACCTGGAATCCAACCGGTAACTGCCATCCCCAATGGCTGCTGCATCTTGTCAGTGTTGGGGGAGGGGCTGCATCCGACGAGAGGTTCCTAAGGTAAATGTGATTCTACCCACTAGCGTCCCATGGGCCTTTGTTCTTCCCTCTTTCCTTTTGTTCAGATCTCTATGCACAGTACCAACGGAGGGAAGTGTGTCCATTTTCAGTTGATGGTTTCACACGTCTTTAAACTTTCTAACGGTTCACAGAACACAGAGACCCACTTAAGGAAACTTATGTTTCTGTAATATCCGTACACTCGGAATACATACCCGTCGGTTGATTTCTGCTGAAACACCCGCACTCTCAGGATACGGATCCATT
This sequence comes from Vicugna pacos, assembly GCF_048564905.1. NCBI lineage: Eukaryota > Metazoa > Chordata > Mammalia > Artiodactyla > Camelidae > Vicugna > Vicugna pacos. The sequence continues at coordinate 4,187,224 of NC_133021.1, read as the reverse complement.
GGTTTCATGGGGGCTGAAATTCCTAGTAATGAAGCCAACCCCAGTGTGCACTTTACTGTCTGTCTCTTTTGCTCTTAGTACACTTTTGCAGAGCTACTTGTCTTTGTTATAGGCTTATGCCATTTCTTCTCTACGTAGGGTAGAATATGGCATTCATTCGTCCTGTTGGAAGACTTGCAAGTCTATATCACGGCCTAGGAATCCCTTTGACTCCAAATTGGCATTTGGGTTAGATCACGATATGCTCTTATGGATCAATATTGACGAATATAAATGCACGCCTCTGATTTCCGAATACAAGTGTGCTGAGTACATGCAAGCCGTCATACTGGGTCGATGCGTGCTGAATGATCCTTGACATCCCCTTGAGTATTTTCTTTTGAATAATCGTGCTTCCCTTGGTATATGTCAGCCAACCGTACCCTTTTGGTGCTTGTGTGTTTGTTTGATTCTTTGTTGGTCTGCTTCTCGTTTGTTTGGCAAACACGTCAGGCCATGCATCTCTCCGTTCGCTTCAAACAGAGAGTCATATAAGCTGATTCACTTAAGATAGTGCTTCCAATCACCTAAGATTTCCTGCTTCCCTCTCCCATCTTTAGGGTTTGATGTCCTCCTTGCCTTCTTCCTCTTTCTTCTTTGCCACTCATGCTCTTCTTGCATTTCCAATAATGGTTTTCTTCTTTCCATTTCATCTTGCTGCTTTTCTATTCAGGGGAGAATTCTCAACCTTTCTTGTAGGATAAGTTTCGAACTGCTGAATTCTTTTAAGATTGGCCGGTCTGTGGAATTCTCTAGCTCTGCCGTTATTAGAAATGGCGGTCATGTGGCATAGGCTACCCTAGATGGCAGCATTTTGCCATTCAGGATATGGTCTATGTCGTGGCACTCCTCCCTGTCCTGCAATATTGCTGCCGAGATATCAGCTGAAACCCCTCTGGAGGTCCTCTTGTGACTATGTTGCTTTCCTCCAGGCGCATTTTAAATCACTGGGATGCTCATGAACTTTGTTGATTTGAATCCTACAGCTGCTGGTAGGTCTATTGGGATTCCACCTCCTTTGGACGCTGTGTACTTCCTGAATTCGCATAGATGATTCTTTCTTGGCTTTCAGCAAGTTTCTGTCTGAGTTTCCTACAGGTAAAATTTCAGACATTTTTTTTTCGCTTTATCTCTTGCTTTTCCATTTGGGACTCTTACGAATCCTAGTCTTTCATGTCTTTTCTTACCCCAGGATTCAACAGCACTGTTTTCATTGGTTTGCACTTGCTTTCCTATGTCTGCTCCTGACCGAGGGATTTCTGTTCCCTTGACTTCACAGTCATTCACCCGTCCCTCTGCATTATTTAGTCTGCTTAGGACTGAATTTTAGCCCTGATATTATCTCATCCACTGAGTTTTCTGACATTATTTGGCTCGTCTTTAGGCTTTCTCTTCCCCTTTTCTGGTATTCTGCGTTTTGGGATTCTGAGACACTGTTGTTATTCAGTGTTTCCCTCACCTCCGTTTTCAATACTTGCTCTGGATAGCGTTCTGCAGTCTAGTTGTTTGTAAGCTTATCTTATGGGCCTTCAATCTCTTTGGAACTGAATATGGTACTTCCTGTTTCTTTTACTGTACTTCTTCATCTCTACTGGTCAGGTAATATCAGGTTATCTAATGTAGACTTCTAGGGCTTTGTGAAGTGAATACATTAGACTCTTGGCTCTACGCAATACCATGGGATTTCTGTGAGGACAATTTCTCCTAGACATTGATGCCATGTCCTGTTCCTGTGTGTGTTGTCTGGTATATCTCCGATTGCTGGTGTTGCCTTTGTTGTGATGAACACCCCATAGTGTTTCGATTAGCATAACCTCATTTTGATTACGCTTATCTCACAAATCTGAAAGTGCACAGGACACTTCCTCTTGTGGAAATGAAGCTTCTAAAGGTTCTCAGCTCTGCATTCTGCTCTATGTCATTTTGGAGTGTTTCCAAATCTGCCAACTGAGAGTGCGCTTGTGCTTTGTAGTGCCACGGGAATGTCCCAATGAACCAGTTCTTCCCAGAGCTTCTCTGTCTACAGAAACACCAGTGGAAGCATATCTACGGATGTCACACATCAGGGCCTGCTGGAATGATCCCGCAGACCGACGTTGGTGTCCTCGGTGCCGTACCGTGCCGGTGCCATCCAAAATGTAGCATCTGAATTTGGGAGATAATGCTGAAGGAAATGCTTCCTCTTCTCACGCTGTGGACTTGCACCACTCTTCCTTGTCCTCTCATCCTTGTGGCACGGGTGCACGAAGGCAACCACAGAGCTGTTGCGCATCCTGTGCCTCAAACCAAACCGTAATCCCAGCCCAGGTTATGAATGTAGCAGATCCTAAGGCTTTTCATTCTGATTTCAAACCCAAGGCCCCCTGGATCCCTCAGACCAGATGCACGATATCTCTGATGAAGCCCCACTCGTGCTCTATTGGCAAAATGCCAAATTGGTCCCTGGTCCTGCAGATGCGTTGGGTGTGGCCATGGGACATATCGAAAATCTCAACCGCGCGCGCCAGTGTGGTTGCTTTCTCATTGGGGTCTCACGTCTGTTTGCTCTCTTGATTGGACTCACCACATCCCACAAGGCACTCCAGATCCCTGAGACTCAGCGTGTGCCATCATCCGTAGCCCTATCCCTCACTGACCGCTGCCTCTGCTCCCTCAAATTTGGCAGCTCGGATCTTGGTCTCAGAATCAACTGTGGGGATATTTTGTGCTGGTTTCTTTGAGTTCTGTCAGCCAAGCATCTGCTGTGCACTCTTCTAACACTCAGCACATCACCTTCAATCCCATGTCTCCTGTTCGCTTGAGAGTGTGTGTCCAAGTTAAACAGAGTTTCACTTTTGCTGCTCCATCACCAGGGGTCAGACCCTGCACTGGTTTCCATTCCCTGCTTTGCCTTCCCCTGCTTCCAGGCGTTGTGAGGCCTCATCCTGTCTTTGGAAGTAACAGACCTCTTTTCGGCAAGTGTCCTGTGCCAAGGGCTGGGTGAGTGTGTGATCCCATTGCTGTGTACATGGGAGCGAGTGAGCGCAGGTTGCACTGCTTCTCTGCCAACTGGGCATCGATGAATCAACACTTTCCAGATACATTTCACAGAAATGTGATTTTTGTATAGCTCTTTGTTTCTCTACAGCCGTGGTGGGAGGGGTTGTCCGAAGACTCCAGTTTTGACATTGTGTTGATATCTCATTTGCAGTCAATAAAAAGTTTAATAGAATTGATTTACATGTTTTGGGAGTTATACGAAAATGAAGTTAGTTTTTGAAACATACTAAATCGACCTAGAAGCCAGACTTGTCAATTTCGGTACCATTTTGTCAGCTCTAAGGAAAACATAGACAGATAGAATGCAAACTAGCAGTCCAAACTGTTAAAGGGGTCATGTCCACTCTTTACTGTTGAAGCCTCCGAAACCAACAGGAACCATGAAATACCTATTGGAAACATGAAATAACCCCCAACGTTGGATTCACTTGTGCACGTGGTGCCCTTTACTCCCAATGACACCTACTGGCCTATGTTGGCATTTCAAGGGGTAACATCCCTCTCTAGGAAAATACAAGAAGAAACAAACCAAATATACACATTTAGGTTTGAATCCAAAAGCACCTAGAGGCATTATAGCTATGAGAACCCTGCTGCAGCTATGCTAGGCTATTGAGAACCAGGGGTTCTTCTATCAGTGATGAGAACGCTTAATCATCCGATCATGTTGGGTAAAGCAATTGGACGCAACCAAGTCTGCACCCCCTTGATAGAGTGCCCCCGGGGGCTTAACTCAACTGAAAGACGGTCCACATAAGCAGTGTCTTTAATGTCATTGGCGACTTTTGTAGTTCAGTTCACTATCTGACTTCTAATATTTACCTACACTGTCTTGAAAAACTGAGGCCTAATACATATTCAAGTTCAGTCAAAGATTCCCCTCACTTACCACAATCCCTTCACCCCAGAGAAGACAGAAACCCAGCATTTGCTGAATCTAGCGGAAGGCCATCGTTTCTTTGTGTGAGCTAAGTTTTCAATTCCTATCTGTTTCAGTCGAGACTATTTGACCTTTAAGGAGTTCACTGTTGTTCACAGAGTGTGAAGCTGGAGGAACTCTGATTCGAGGAGGGGCTTGCTCTTCTCGTACTGGCTTCATTGCAGCTCAGGTACTGATCCTTCCAAATGGATGCCTGAGTGGAGGGGAGGGAAGAGCAAGTGCTTGCTAGCTAGGCCCAAACCTGGGAAAAGGCTTACCTGGGCTTGGTGCACTTTGGTGTGAATGGCTTGGAAATGCCCCTTGGGACGTGTGGATTCTCACGACCTCTTCCAAGGACATGAGCCTTTTGATCACCTCTGCCATCTCTTCTCTCTTAGACGCCAGGGATCTTGGACCCGTTCTTGGAGCAGAGAATCGAGGAGCTTCCTCAAGTCCACGTTGGCACTCCGTATGTTTCTGCCAGTATCAGCGAGGTTCAATATGTCTCATGAGTGTCTTTCGAGCCTGGTATCCTCTACAGCTGTCTCCAGGCCAGTATTCTCCATTGTAGCAGGACATCTCTCATCAATGTGTTCGCATCTCTCCTCAATCCGTGCAGCCAGCTTTTCGGCCAGCTTCTCTTCGTGTCTCCCATAAAGCCGACTTCAACAGGACTGGGCAAGTCTGAAAGGACCTCGGAGCTTCACCAGTAAGCTGATGCCAGGCAGATCTTCCACTGTCTGCCCTTTCAGGTTCTGGAAACTGACCCGTGAACTCAGGTCTTTGGGCAGCAGCAGTATCTCGAACTTACACAGCTTCCCGGACCAAAGACCTAAGCCAAGCTCCACAGAGGGCGGCAGCCCCTCCATCACACTGATCCACCCACAGAACTCTGCCCGGTTACCTAGGATCCACCAGCCACAACAAGCCTCGCGGTACACACCAACATTCCACCTGGAATCCAACCGGTAACTGCCATCCCCAATGGCTGCTGCATCTTGTCAGTGTTGGGGGAGGGGCTGCATCCGACGAGAGGTTCCTAAGGTAAATGTGATTCTACCCACTAGCGTCCCATGGGCCTTTGTTCTTCCCTCTTTCCTTTTGTTCAGATCTCTATGCACAGTACCAACGGAGGGAAGTGTGTCCATTTTCAGTTGATGGTTTCACACGTCTTTAAACTTTCTAACGGTTCACAGAACACAGAGACCCACTTAAGGAAACTTATGTTTCTGTAATATCCGTACACTCGGAATACATACCCGTCGGTTGATTTCTGCTGAAACACCCGCACTCTCAGGATATGGATCCATTGGTTTCATGGGGGCTGAAATTCCTAGTAATGAAGCCAACCCCAGTGTGCACTTTACTGTCTGTCTCTTTTGCTCTTAGTACACTTTTGCAGAGCTACTTGTCTTTGTTATAGGCTTATGCCATTTCTTCTCTACGTAGGGTAGAATATGGCATTCATTCGTCCTGTTGGAAGACTTGCAAGTCTATATCACGGCCTAGGAATCCCTTTGACTCCAAATTGGCATTTGGGTTAGGTCACGATATGCTCTTATGGATCAATATGGACGAATATAAATGCACGCCTCTGATTTCCGAATACAAGTGTGCTGAGTACATGCAAGCCGTCTTACTGGGTCGATGCGTGCTGAATGATCCTTGACATCCCCTTGAGTATTTTCTTTTGAATAATCGTGCTTCCCTTGGTATATGTCAGCCAACCGTACCCTTTTGGTGCTTGTGTGTTTGTTTGATTCTTTGTTGGTCTGCTTCTCGTTTGTTTGGCAAACACGTCAGGCCATGCATCTCTCCGTTCGCTTCAAACAGAGAGTCATATAAGCTGATTCACTTAAGATAGTGCTTCCAATCACCTAAGATTTCCTGCTTCCCTCTCCCATCTTTAGGGTTTGATGTCCTCCTTGCCTTCTTCCTCTTTCTTCTTTGCCACTCATGCTCTTCTTGCATTTCCAATAATGGTTTTCTTCTTTCCATTTCATCTTGCTGCTTTTCTATTCAGGGGAGAATTCTCAACCTTTCTTGTAGGATAAGTTTCGAACTGCTGAATTCTTTTAAGATTGGCCGGTCTGTGGAATTCTCTAGCTCTGCCGTTATTAGAAATGGCGGTCATGTGGCATAGGCTACCCTAGATGGCAGCATTTTGCCATTCAGGATATGGTCTATGTCGTGGCACTCCTCCCTGTCCTGCAATATTGCTGCCGAGATATCAGCTGAAACCCCTCTGGAGGTCCTCTTGTGACTATGTTGCTTTCCTCCAGGCGCATTTTAAATCACTGGGATGCTCATGAACTTTGTTGATTTGAATCCTACAGCTGCTGGTAGGTCTATTGGGATTCCACCTCCTTTGGACGCTGTGTACTTCCTGAATTCGCATAGATGATTCTGTCTTGGCTTTCAGCAAGTTTCAGTCTGAGTTTCCTACAGGTAACTTTTCAGACATTTTTTTTTTCTTTGTCTCTTGCTTTTCCATCTGGGACTCTTACGAATCCTAGTCTTTCATGTCTTTTCTTACCCCAGCATTCAACAGCAATGTTTTGATTGGTTTGCACTTGCTTTCTTATGTCTGCTCCTGACCGAGGCATTTCTGATCCCCTGACTTCACAGTCATTCACGCGTCCCTCTGCATTATCTAGTCTGCTTAGGACTGAATTTTAGCCCTGATATTATCTCATCCACTGAGTTTTCTGACATTATTTGGCTCGTCTTTTGGCTTTCTCTTCCCCTTTTCGGGTATTCTGCCTTTTGGGATTCTGTGACACTGTTGTTCTTCAGTGTTTCCCTCACCTCCGTTTTCAATACTTGCTCTGGATAGCGTTTTGCAGCCTGGTTGTTTGAAAGCTTATATTTTGGGCCTTCAATCTCTTTGGAACTGAATATGGTACTTCCTGTTTCTTTTACTGTACTTCTTCATCTCTACTGGTCATGTAATATCAGGTTATCTAATGTAGACTTCTAGGGCTTTGTGAAGTGAATACATTAGACTCTTGGCTCAACGCACTTCCATGGGATTTCTGTGAGGACAATTTCTCCGAGACATTGATGCCATGTCCTGTTCCTGTGTGTGTTGTCTGGTATATCTCCGATTGTTGGTGTTGCCTTTGTTGTGAGGAACACCCCATAGTGTTTCGATTAGCATATCCACATTTTGATTACGCTTATCTCACAAATCTGAAAGTGCACAGGGCACTTCCTCTTGTGGAAATGAAGCTTCTAAAGGTTCTCAGCTCTGCATTCTGCTCTATGTCATTTTGGAGTGTTTCCAAAACTGCCAACTGAGAGTGCGCTTGTGCTTTGTTGTGCCACGGGAATGTCCCAATGAACCAGTTCTTCCCAGAGCTTCTCTGTCTACAGAAACACCAGTGGAAGCATATCTACGGATGTCACACATCAGGGCCTGCTGGAATGATCCCGCAGACCGACCTTGGTGTCCTCGGTGCCGTACCGTGCCGGTGCCATCCAAAATGTAGCATCTGAATTTGGGAGATAATGCTGAAGGAAATGCTTCCTCTTCTCACGCTGTGGACTTGCACCACTCTTCCTTGTCCTCTCATCCTTGTGGCACGGGTGCACGAAGACAACCACAGAGCTGTTGCGCATCCTGTGCCTCAAACCAAACCGTAATCCCAGCCCAGGTTATGAATGTAGCAGATCCTAAGGCTTTTCATTCTGATTTCAAACCCAAGGCCCCCTGGATCCCTCAGACCAGATGCACGATATCTCTGATGAAGCCCCACTCGTGCTCTATTGGCAAAATGCCAAATTGGTCCCTGGTCCTGCAGATGCGTTGGGTGTGGCCATGGGACATATCGAAAATCTCAACCGCGCGCGCCAGTGTGGTTGCTTTCTCATTGGGGTCTCACGTCTGTTTGCTCTCTTGATTGGACTCACCACATCCCACAAGGCACTCCAGATCCCTGAGACTCAGCGTGTGCCATCATCCGTAGCCCTATCCCTCACTGACCGCTGCCTCTGCTCCCTCAAATTTGGCAGCTCGGATCTTGGTCTCAGAATCAACTGTGGGGATATTTTGTGCTGGTTTCTTTGAGTTCTGTCAGCCAAGCATCTGCTGTGCACTCTTCTAACACTCAGCACATCACCTTCAATCCCATGTCTCCTGTTCGCTTGAGAGTGTGTGTCCAAGTTAAACAGAGTTTCACTTTTGCTGCTCCATCACCAGGGGTCAGACCCTGCACTGGTTTCCATTCCCTGCTTTGCCTTCCCCTGCTTCCAGGCGTTGTGAGGCCTCATCCTGTCTTTGGAAGTAACAGACCTCTTTTCGGCAAGTGTCCTGTGCCAAGGGCTGGGTGAGTGTGTGATCCCATTGCTGTGTACATGGGAGCGAGTGAGCGCAGGTTGCACTGCTTCTCTGCCAACTGGGCATCGATGAATCAACACTTTCCAGATACATTTCACAGAAATGTGATTTTTGTATAGCTCTTTGTTTCTCTACAGCCGTGGTGGGAGGGGTTGTCCGAAGACTCCAGTTTTGACATTGTGTTGATATCTCATTTGCAGTCAATAAAAAGTTTAATAGAATTGATTTACATGTTTTGGGAGTTATACGAAAATGAAGTTAGTTTTTGAAACATACTAAATCGACCTAGAAGCCAGACTTGTCAATTTCGGTACCATTTTGTCAGCTCTAAGGAAAACATAGACAGATAGAATGCAAACTAGCAGTCCAAACTGTTAAAGGGGTCATGTCCACTCTTTACTGTTGAAGCCTCCGAAACCAACAGGAACCATGAAATACCTATTGGAAACATGAAATAACCCCCTACGTTGGATTCACTTGTGCACGTGGTGCCCTTTACTCCCAATGACACCTACTGGCCTATGTTGGCATTTCAAGGGGTAACATCCCTCTCTAGGAAAATACAAGAAGAAACAAACCAAATATACACATTTAGGTTTGAATCCAAAAGCACCTAGAGGCATTATAGCTATGAGAACCCTGCTGCAGCTATGCTAGGCTATTGAGAACCAGGGGTTCTTCTATCAGTGATGAGAACGCTTAATCATCCGATCATGTTGGGTAAAGCAATTGGACGCAACCAAGTCTGCACCCCCTTGATAGAGTGCCCCCGGGGGCTTAACTCAACTGAAAGACGGTCCACATAAGCAGTGTCTTTAATGTCATTGGCGACTCTTGTAGTTCAGTTCACTATCTGACTTCTAATATTTACCTACACTGTCTTGAAAAACTGAGGCCTAATACATATTCAAGTTCAGTCAAAGATTCCCCTCACTTACCACAATCCCTTCACCCCAGAGAAGACAGAAACCCAGCATTTGCTGAATCTAGCGGAAGGCCATCGTTTCTTTGTGTGAGCTAAGTTTTCAATTCCTATCTGTTTCAGTCGAGACTATTTGACCTTTAAGGAGTTCACTGTTGTTCACAGAGTGTGAAGCTGGAGGAACTCTGATTCGAGGAGGGGCTTGCTCTTCTCGTACTGGCTTCATTGCAGCTCAGGTACTGATCTTTCCAAATGGATGCCTGAGTGGAGTGGAGGGAAGAGCAAGTGCTTGCTAGCTAGGCCCAAACCTGGGAAAAGGCTTACCTGGGCTTGGTGCACTTTGGTGTGAATGGCTTGGAAATGCCCCTTGGGACGTGTGGATTCTCACGACCTCTTCCAAGGACATGAGCCTTTTGATCACCTCTGCCATCTCTTCTCTCTTAGACGCCAGGGATCTTGGACCCGTTCTTGGAGCAGAGAATCGAGGAGCTTCCTCAAGTCCACGTTGGCACTCCGTATGTTTCTGCCAGTATCAGCGAGGTTCAATATGTCTCATGAGTGTCTTTCGAGCCTGGTATCCTCTACAGCTGTCTCCAGGCCAGTATTCTCCATTGTAGCAGGACATCTCTCATCAATGTGTTGTTCGCATCTCTCCTCAATCCGTGCAGCCAGCTTTTCGGCCAGCTTCTCTTCGTGTCTCCCATAAAGCCGACTTCAACAGGACTGGGCAAGTCTGAAAGGACCTCGGAGCTTCACCAGTAAGCTGATGCCAGGCAGATCTTCCACTGTCTGCCCTTTCAGGTTCTGGAAACTGACCCGTGAACTCAGGTCTTTGGGCAGCAGCAGTATCTCGAACTTACACAGCTTCCCGGACCAAAGACCTAAGCCAAGCTCCACAGAGGGCGGCAGCCCCTCCATCACACTGATCCACCCACAGAACTCTGCCCGGTTACCTAGGATCCACCAGCCACAACAAGCCTCGCGGTACACACCAACATTCCACCTGGAATCCAACCGGTAACTGCCATCCCCAATGGCTGCTGCATCTTGTCAGTGTTGGGGGAGGGGCTGCATCCGACGAGAGGTTCCTAAGGTAAATGTGATTCTACCCACTAGCGTCCCATGGGCCTTTGTTCTTCCCTCTTTCCTTTTGTTCAGATCTCTATGCACAGTACCAACGGAGGGAAGTGTGTCCATTTTCAGTTGATGGTTTCACACGTCTTTAAACTTTCTAACGGTTCACAGAACACAGAGACCCACTTAAGGAAACTTATGTTTCTGTAATATCCGTACACTCGGAATACATACCCGTCGGTTGATTTCTGCTGAAACACCCGCACTCTCAGGATACGGATCCTTTGGTTTCATGGGGGCTGAAATTCCTAGTAATGAAGCCAACCCCAGTGTGCACTTTACTGTCTGTCTCTTTTGCTCTTAGTACACTTTTGCAGAGCTACTTGTCTTTGTTATAGGCTTATGCCATTTCTTCTCTACGTAGGGTAGAATATGGCATTCATTCGTCCTGTTGGAAGACTTGCAAGTCTATATCACGGCCTAGGAATCCCTTTGACTCCAAATTGGCATTTGGGTTAGGTCACGATATGCTCTTATGGATCAATATGGACGAATATAAATGCACGCCTCTGATTTCCGAATACAAGTGTGCTGAGTACATGCAAGCCGTCATACTGGGTCGATGCGTACTGAATGATCCTTGACATCCCCTTGAGTATTTTCTTTTGAATAATCGTGCTTCCCTTGGTATATGTCAGCCAACCGTACCCTTTTGGTGCTTGTGTGTTTGTTTGATTCTTTGTTGGTCTGCTTCTCGTCTGTTTGGCAAACACGTCAGGCCATGCATCTCTCCGTTCGCTTCAAACAGAGAGTCATATAATCTGATTCACTTAAGATAGTGCTTCCAATCACCTAAGATTTCCTGCTTCCCTCTCCCATCTTTAGGGTTTTGATGTCCTCCTTGCCTTCTTCCTCTTTCTTCTTTGCCACTCATGCTCTTCTTGCTTTTCCAATAATGGTTTTCTTCTTTCCATTTCATCTTGCTGCTTTTCTATTCAGGGGAGAATTCTCAACCTTTCTTGTAGGATAAGTTTCGAACTGCTGAATTCTTTTAAGATTGGCCGGTCTGTGGAATTCTCTAGCTCTGCCGTTATTAGAAATGGCGGTCATGTGGCATAGGCTACCCTAGATGGCAGCATTTTGCCATTCAGGATATGGTCTATGTCGTGGCACTCCTCCCTGTCCTGCAATATTGCTACCGAGATATCAGCTGAAACCCCTCTGGAGGTCCTCTTGTGACTATGTTGCTTTCCTCCAGGCGCATTTTAAATCACTGGGATGCTCATGAACTTTGTTGATTTGAATCCTACAGCTGCTGGTAGGTCTATTGGGATTCCACCTCCTTTGGACGCTGTGTACTTCCTGAATTCGCATAGATGATTCTGTCTTGGCTTTCAGCAAGTTTCTGTCTGAGTTTCCTACAGGTAAAATTTCAGACATTTTTTTTTCGCTTTATCTCTTGCTTTTCCATTTGGGACTCTTACGAATCCTAGTCTTTCATGTCATTTCTTACCCCAGGATTCAACAGCACTGTTTTCATTGGTTTGCACTTGCTTTCCTATGTCTGCTCCTGACCGAGGGATTTCTGTTCCCTTGACTTCACAGTCATTCACCCGTCCCTCTGCATTATTTAGTCTGCTTAGGACTGAATTTTAGCCCTGATATTATCTCATCCACTGAGTTTTCTGACATTATTTGGCTCGTCTTTAGGCTTTCTCTTCCCCTTTTCTGGTATTCTGCGTTTTGGGATTCTGAGACACTGTTGTTATTCAGTGTTTCCCTCACCTCCGTTTTCAATACTTGCTCTGGATAGCGTTCTGCAGTCTAGTTGTTTGTAAGCTTATCTTATGGGCCTTCAATCTCTTTGGAACTGAATATGGTACTTCCTGTTTCTTTTACTGTACTTCTTCATCTCTACTGGTCAGGTAATATCAGGTTATCTAATGTAGACTTCTAGGGCTTTGTGAAGTGAATACATTAGACTCTTGGCTCTACGCAATACCATGGGATTTCTGTGAGGACAATTTCTCCTAGACATTGATGCCATGTCCTGTTCCTGTGTGTGTTGTCTGGTATATCTCCGATTGCTGGTGTTGCCTTTGTTGTGATGAACACCCCATACTATTTCGATTAGCATAACCTCATTTTGATTACGCTTATCTCACAAATCTGAAAGTGCACAGGACACTTCCTCTTGTGGAAATGAAGCTTCTAAAGGTTCTCAGCTCTGCATTCTGCTCTATGTCATTTTGGAGTGTTTCCAAATCTGCCAACTGAGAGTGCGCTTGTGCTTTGTAGTGCCACGGGAATGTCCCAATGAACCAGTTCTTCCCAGAGCTTCTCTGTCTACAGAAACACCAGTGGAAGCATATCTACGGATGTCACACATCAGGGCCTGCTGGAATGATCCCGCAGACCGACCTTGGTGTCCTCGGTGCCGTACCGTGCCGGTGCCATCCAAAATGTAGCATCTGAATTTGGGAGATAATGCTGAAGGAAATGCTTCCTCTTCTCACGCTGTGGACTTGCACCACTCTTCCTTGTCCTCTCATCCTTGTGGCACGGGTGCACGAAGGCAACCACAGAGCTGTTGCGCATCCTGTGCCTCAAACCAAACCGTAATCCCAGCCCAGGTTATGAATGTAGCAGATCCTAAGGCTTTTCATTCTGATTTCAAACCCAAGGCCCCCTGGATCCCTCAGACCAGATGCACGATATCTCTGATGAAGCCCCACTCGTGCTCTATTGGCAAAATGCCAAATTGGTCCCTGGTCCTGCAGATGCGTTGGGTGTGGCCATGGGACATATCGATAATCTCAACCGCGCGCGCCAGTGTGGTTGCTTTCTCATTGGGGTCTCACGTCTGTTTGCTCTCTTGATTGGACTCACCACATCCCACAAGGCACTCCAGATCCCTGAGACTCAGCGTGTGCCATCATCCGTAGCCCTATCCCTCACTGACCGCTGCCTCTGCTCCCTCAAATTTGGCAGCTCGGATCTTGGTCTCAGAATCAACTGTGGGGATATTTTGTGCTGGTTTCTTTGAGTTCTGTCAGCCAAGCATCTGCTGTGCACTCTTCTAACACTCAGCACATCACCTTCAATCCCATGTCTCCTGTTCGCTTGAGAGTGTGTGTCCAAGTTAAACAGAGTTTCACTTTTGCTGCTCCATCACCAGGGGTCAGACCCTGCACTGGTTTCCATTCCCTGCTTTGCCTTCCCCTGCTTCCAGGCGTTGTGAGGCCTCATCCTGTCTTTGGAAGTAACAGACCTCTTTTCGGCAAGTGTCCTGTGCCAAGGGCTGGGTGAGTGTGTGATCCCATTGCTGTGTACATGGGAGCGAGTGAGCGCAGGTTGCACTGCTTCTCTGCCAACTGGGCATCGATGAATCAACACTTTCCAGATACATTTCACAGAAATGTGATTTTTGTATAGCTCTTTGTTTCTCTACAGCCGTGGTGGGAGGGGTTGTCCGAAGACTCCAGTTTTGACATTGTGTTGATATCTCATTTGCAGTCAATAAAAAGTTTAATAGAATTGATTTACATGTTTTGGGAGTTATACGAAAATGAAGTTAGTTTTTGAAACATACTAAATCGACCTAGAAGCCAGACTTGTCAATTTCGGTACCATTTTGTCAGCTCTAAGGAAAACATAGACAGATAGAATGCAAACTAGCAGTCCAAACTGTTAAAGGGGTCATGTCCACTCTTTACTGTTGAAGCCTCCGAAACCAACAGGAACCATGAAATACCTATTGGAAACATGAAATAACCCCCAACGTTGGATTCACTTGTGCACGTGGTGCCCTTTACTCCCAATGACACCTACTGGCCTATGTTGGCATTTCAAGGGGTAACATCCCTCTCTAGGAAAATACAAGAAGAAACAAACCAAATATACACATTTAGGTTTGAATCCAAAAGCACCTAGAGGCATTATAGCTATGAGAACCCTGCTGCAGCTATGCTAGGCTATTGAGAACCAGGGGTTCTTCTATCAGTGATGAGAACGCTTAATCATCCGATCATGTTGGGTAAAGCAATTGGACGCAACCAAGTCTGCACCCCCTTGATAGAGTGCCCCCGGGGGCTTAACTCAACTGAAAGACGGTCCACATAAGCAGTGTCTTTAATGTCATTGGCGACTTTTGTAGTTCAGTTCACTATCTGACTTCTAATATTTACCTACACTGTCTTGAAAAACTGAGGCCTAATACATATTCAAGTTCAGTCAAAGATTCCCCTCACTTACCACAATCCCTTCACCCCAGAGAAGACAGAAACCCAGCATTTGCTGAATCTAGCGGAAGGCCATCGTTTCTTTGTGTGAGCTAAGTTTTCAATTCCTATCTGTTTCAGTCGAGACTATTTGACCTTTAAGGAGTTCACTGTTGTTCACAGAGTGTGAAGCTGGAGGAACTCTGATTCGAGGAGGGGCTTGCTCTTCTCGTACTGGCTTCATTGCAGCTCAGGTACTGATCCTTCCAAATGGATGCCTGAGTGGAGGGGAGGGAAGAGCAAGTGCTTGCTAGCTAGGCCCAAACCTGGGAAAAGGCTTACCTGGGCTTGGTGCACTTTGGTGTGAATGGCTTGGAAATGCCCCTTGGGACGTGTGGATTCTCACGACCTCTTCCAAGGACATGAGCCTTTTGATCACCTCTGCCATCTCTTCTCTCTTAGACGCCAGGGATCTTGGACCCGTTCTTGGAGCAGAGAATCGAGGAGCTTCCTCAAGTCCACGTTGGCACTCCGTATGTTTCTGCCAGTATCAGCGAGGTTCAATATGTCTCATGAGTGTCTTTCGAGCCTGGTATCCTCTACAGCTGTCTCCAGGCCAGTATTCTCCATTGTAGCAGGACATCTCTCATCAATGTGTTGTTCGCATCTCTCCTCAATCCGTGCAGCCAGCTTTTCGGCCAGCTTCTCTTCGTGTCTCCCATAAAGCCGACTTCAACAGGACTGGGCAAGTCTGAAAGGACCTCGGAGCTTCACCAGTAAGCTGATGCCAGGCAGATCTTCCACTGTCTGCCCTTTCAGGTTCTGGAAACTGACCCGTGAACTCAGGTCTTTGGGCAGCAGCAGTATCTCGAACTTACACAGCTTCCCGGACCAAAGACCTAAGCCAAGCTCCACAGAGGGCGGCAGCCCCTCCATCACACTGATCCACCCACAGAACTCTGCCCGGTTACCTAGGATCCACCAGCCACAACAAGCCTCGCGGTACACACCAACATTCCACCTGGAATCCAACCGGTAACTGCCATCCCCAATGGCTGCTGCATCTTGTCAGTGTTGGGGGAGGGGCTGCATCCGACGAGAGGTTCCTAAGGTAAATGTGATTCTACCCACTAGCGTCCCATGGGCCTTTGTTCTTCCCTCTTTCCTTTTGTTCAGATCTCTATGCACAGTACCAACGGAGGGAAGTGTGTCCATTTTCAGTTGATGGTTTCACACGTCTTTAAACTTTCTAACGGTTCACAGAACACAGAGACCCACTTAAGGAAACTTATGTTTCTGTAATATCCGTACACTCGGAATACATACCCGTCGGTTGATTTCTGCTGAAACACCCGCACTCTCAGGATATGGATCCATTGGTTTCATGGGGGCTGAAATTCCTAGTAATGAAGCCAACCCCAGTGTGCACTTTACTGTCTGTCTCTTTTGCTCTTAGTACACTTTTGCAGAGCTACTTGTCTTTGTTATAGGCTTATGCCATTTCTTCTCTACGTAGGGTAGAATATGGCATTCATTCGTCCTGTTGGAAGACTTGCAAGTCTATATCACGGCCTAGGAATCCCTTTGACTCCAAATTGGCATTTGGGTTAGGTCACGATATGCTCTTATGGATCAATATGGACGAATATAAATGCACGCCTCTGATTTCCGAATACAAGTGTGCTGAGTACATGCAAGCCGTCTTACTGGGTCGATGCGTGCTGAATGATCCTTGACATCCCCTTGAGTATTTTCTTTTGAATAATCGTGCTTCCCTTGGTATATGTCAGCCAACCGTACCCTTTTGGTGCTTGTGTGTTTGTTTGATTCTTTGTTGGTCTGCTTCTCGTCTGTTTGGCAAACACGTCAGGCCATGCATCTCTCCGTTCGCTTCAAACAGAGAGTCATATAAGCTGATTCACTTAAGATAGTGCTTCCAATCACCTAAGATTTCCTGCTTCCCTCTCCCATCTTTAGGGTTTGATGTCCTCCTTGCCTTCTTCCTCTTTCTTCTTTGCCACTCATGCTCTTCTTGCATTTCCAATAATGGTTTTCTTCTTTCCATTTCATCTTGCTGCTTTTCTATTCAGGGGAGAATTCTCAACCTTTCTTGTAGGATAAGTTTCGAACTGCTGAATTCTTTTAAGATTGGCCGGTCTGTGGAATTCTCTAGCTCTGCCGTTATTAGAAATGGCGGTCATGTGGCATAGGCTACCCTAGATGGCAGCATTTTGCCATTCAGGATATGGTCTATGTCGTGGCACTCCTCCCTGTCCTGCAATATTGCTGCCGAGATATCAGCTGAAACCCCTCTGGAGGTCCTCTTGTGACTATGTTGCTTTCCACCAGGCGCATTTTAAATCACTGGGATGCTCATGAACTTTGTTGATTTGAATCCTACAGCTGCTGGTAGGTCTATTGGGATTCCACCTCCTTTGGACGCTGTGTACTTCGTGAATTCGCATAGATGATTCTTTCTTGGCTTTCAGCAAGTTTCTGTCTGAGTTTCCTACAGGTAAAATTTCAGACATTTTTTTTTCGCTTTATCTCTTGCTTTTCCATTTGGGACTCTTACGAATCCTAGTCTTTCATGTCTTTTCTTACCCCAGGATTCAACAGCACTGTTTTCATTGGTTTGCACTTGCTTTCCTATGTCTGCTCCTGACCGAGGGATTTCTGTTCCCTTGACTTCACAGTCATTCACCCGTCCCTCTGCATTATTTAGTCTGCTTAGGACTGAATTTTAGCCCTGATATTATCTCATCCACTGAGTTTTCTGACATTATTTGGCTCGTCTTTAGGCTTTCTCTTCCCCTTTTCTGGTATTCTGCGTTTTGGGATTCTGAGACACTGTTGTTCTTCAGTGTTTCCCTCACCTCCGTTTTCAATACTTGCTCTGGATAGCGTTCTGCAGTCTAGTTGTTTGTAAGCTTATCTTATGGGCCTTCAATCTCTTTGGAACTGAATATGGTACTTCCTGTTTCTTTTACTGTACTTCTTCATCTGTACTGGTCAGGTAATATCAGGTTATCTAATGTAGACTTCTAGGGCTTTGTGAAGTGAATACATTAGACTCTTGGCTCTACGCAATACCATGGGATTTCTGTGAGGACAATTTCTCCTAGACATTGATGCCATGTCCTGTTCCTGTGTGTGTTGTCTGGTATATCTCCGATTGCTGGTGTTGCCTTTGTTGTGATGAACACCCCATACTATTTCGATTAGCATAACCTCATTTTGATTACGCTTATCTCACAAATCTGGACGTGCACAGGACACTTCCTCTTGTGGAAATGAAGCTTCTAAAGGTTCTCAGCTCTGCATTCTTCTCTATGTCATTTTGGAGTGTTTCCAAATCTGCCAACTGAGAGTGCGCTTGTGCTTTGTAGTGCCACGGGAATGTCCCAATAAACCAGTTCTTCCCAGAGCTTCTCTGTCTACAGAAACACCAGTGGAAGCATATCTACGGATGTCACACATCAGGGCCTGCTGGAATGATCCCGCAGACCGACCTTGGTGTCCTCGGTGCCGTACCGTGCCGGTGCCATCCAAAATGTAGCATCTGAATTTGGGAGATAATGCTGAAGGAAATGCTTCCTCTTCTCACGCTGTGGACTTGCACCACTCTTCCTTGTCCTCTCATCCTTGTGGCACGGGTGCACGAAGGCAACCACAGAGCTGTTGCGCATCCTGTGCCTCAAACCAAACCGTAATCCCAGCCCAGGTTATGAATGTAGCAGATCCTAAGGCTTTTCATTCTGATTTCAAACCCAAGGCCCCCTGGATCCCTCAGACCAGATGCACGATATCTCTGATGAAGCCCCACTCGTGCTCTATTGGCAAAATGCCAAATTGGTCCCTGGTCCTGCAGATGCGTTGGGTGTGGCCATGGGACATATCGATAATCTCAACCGCGCGCGCCAGTGTGGTTGCTTTCTCATTGGGGTCTCACGTCTGTTTGCTCTCTTGATTGGACTCACCACATCCCACAAGGCACTCCAGATCCCTGAGACTCAGCGTGTGCCATCATCCGTAGCCCTATCCCTCACTGACCGCTGCCTCTGCTCCCTCAAATTTGGCAGCTCGGATCTTGGTCTCAGAATCAACTGTGGGGATATTTTGTGCTGGTTTCTTTGAGTTCTGTCAGCCAAGCATCTGCTGTGCACTCTTCTAACACTCAGCACATCACCTTCAATCCCATGTCTCCTGTTCGCTTGAGAGTGTGTGTCCAAGTTAAACAGAGTTTCACTTTTGCTGCTCCATCACCAGGGGTCAGACCCTGCACTGGTTTCCATTCCCTGCTTTGCCTTCCCCTGCTTCCAGGCATTGTGAGGCCTCATCCTGTCTTTGGAAGTAACAGACCTCTTTTCGGCAAGTGTCCTGTGCCAAGGGCTGGGTGAGTGTGTGATCCCATTGCTGTGTACATGGGAGCGAGTGAGCGCAGGTTGCACTGCTTCTCTGCCAACTGGGCATCGATGAATCAACACTTTCCAGATACATTTCACAGAAATGTGATTTTTGTATAGCTCTTTGTTTCTCTACAGCCGTGGTGGGAGGGGTTGTCCGAAGACTCCAGTTTTGACATTGTGTTGATATCTCATTTGCAGTCATTAAAAAGTTTAATAGAATTGATTTACATGTTTTGGGAGTTATACGAAAATGAAGTTAGTTTTTGAAACATACTAAATCGACCTAGAAGCCAGACTTGTCAATTTCGGTACCATTTTGTCAGCTCTAAGGAAAACATAGACAGATAGAATGCAAACTAGCAGTCCAAACTGTTAAAGGGGTCATGTCCACTCTTTACTGTTGAAGCCTCCGAAACCAACAGGAACCATGAAATACCTATTGGAAACATGAAATAACCCCCAACGTTGGATTCACTTGTGCACGTGGTGCCCTTTACTCCCAATGACACCTACTGGCCTATGTTGGCATTTCAAGGGGTAACATCCCTCTCTAGGAAAATACAAGAAGAAACAAACCAAATATACACATTTAGGTTTGAATCCAAAAGCACCTAGAGGCATTATAGCTATGAGAACCCTGCTGCAGCTATGCTAGGCTATTGAGAACCAGGGGTTCTTCTATCAGTGATGAGAACGCTTAATCATCCGATCATGTTGGGTAAAGCAATTGGACGCAACCAAGTCTGCACCCCCTTGATAGAGTGCCCCCGGGGGCTTAACTCAACTGAAAGACGGTCCACATAAGCAGTGTCTTTAATGTCATTGGCGACTTTTGTAGTTCAGTTCACTATCTGACTTCTAATATTTACCTACACTGTCTTGAAAAACTGAGGCCTAATACATATTCAAGTTCAGTCAAAGATTCCCCTCACTTACCACAATCCCTTCACCCCAGAGAAGACAGAAACCCAGCATTTGCTGAATCTAGCGGAAGGCCATCGTTTCTTTGTGTGAGCTAAGTTTTCAATTCCTATCTGTTTCAGTCGAGACTATTTGACCTTTAAGGAGTTCACTGTTGTTCACAGAGTGTGAAGCTGGAGGAACTCTGATTCGAGGAGGGGCTTGCTCTTCTCGTACTGGCTTCATTGCAGCTCAGGTACTGATCCTTCCAAATGGATGCCTGAGTGGAGGGGAGGGAAGAGCAAGTGCTTGCTAGCTAGGCCCAAACCTGGGAAAAGGCTTACCTGGGCTTGGTGCACTTTGGTGTGAATGGCTTGGAAATGCCCCTTGGGACGTGTGGATTCTCACGACCTCTTCCAAGGACATGAGCCTTTTGATCACCTCTGCCATCTCTTCTCTCTTAGACGCCAGGGATCTTGGACCCGTTCTTGGAGCAGAGAATCGAGGAACTTCCTCAAGTCCACGTTGGCACTCCGTATGTTTCTGCCAGTATCAGCGAGGTTCAATATGTCTCATGAGTGTCTTTCGAGCCTGGTATCCTCTACAGCTGTCTCCAGGCCAGTATTCTCCATTGTAGCAGGACATCTCTCATCAATGTGTTGTTCGCATCTCTCCTCAATCCGTGCAGCCAGCTTTTCGGCCAGCTTCTCTTCGTGTCTCCCATAAAGCCGACTTCAACAGGACTGGGCAAGTCTGAAAGGACCTCGGAGCTTCACCAGTAAGCTGATGCCAGGCAGATCTTCCACTGTCTGCCCTTTCAGGTTCTGGAAACTGACCCGTGAACTCAGGTCTTTGGGCAGCAGCAGTATCTCGAACTTACACAGCTTCCCGGACCAAAGACCTAAGCCAAGCTCCACAGAGGGCGGCAGCCCCTCCATCACACTGATCCACCCACAGAACTCTGCCCGGTTACCTAGGATCCACCAGCCACAACAAGCCTCGCGGTACACACCAACATTCCACCTGGAATCCAACCGGTAACTGCCATCCCCAATGGCTGCTGCATCTTGTCAGTGTTGGGGGAGGGGCTGCATCTGACGAGAGGTTCCTAAGGTAAATGTGATTCTACCCACTAGCGTCCCATGGGCCTTTGTTCTTCCCTCTTTCCTTTTGTTCAGATCTCTATGCACAGTACCAACGGAGGGAAGTGTGTCCATTTTCAGTTGATGGTTTCACACGTCTTTAAACTTTCTAACGGTTCACAGAACACAGAGACCCACTTAAGGAAACTTATGTTTCTGTAATATCCGTACACTCGGAATACATACCCGTCGGTTGATTTCTGCTGAAACACCCGCACTCTCAGGATATGGATCCATTGGTTTCATGGGGGCTGAAATTCCTAGTAATGAAGCCAACCCCAGTGTGCACTTTACTGTCTGTCTCTTTTGCTCTTAGTACACTTTTGCAGAGCTACTTGTCTTTGTTATAGGCTTATGCCATTTCTTCTCTACGTAGGGTAGAATATGGCATTCATTCGTCCTGTTGGAAGACTTGCAAGTCTATATCACGGCCTAGGAATCCCTTTGACTCCAAATTGGCATTTGGGTTAGGTCACGATATGCTCTTATGGATCAATATGGACGAATATAAATGCACGCCTCTGATTTCCGAATACAAGTGTGCTGAGTACATGCAAGCCGTCATACTGGGTCGATGCGTGCTGAATGATCCTTGACATCCCCTTGAGTATTTTCTTTTGAATAATCGTGCTTCCCTTGGTATATGTCAGCCAACCGTACCCTTTTGGTGCTTGTGTGTTTGTTTGATTCTTTGTTGGTCTGCTTCTCGTCTGTTTGGCAAACACGTCAGGCCATGCATCTCTCCGTTCGCTTCAAACAGAGAGTCATATAAGCTGATTCACTTAAGATAGTGCTTCCAATCACCTAAGATTTCCTGCTTCCCTCTCCCATCTTTAGGGTTTGATGTCCTCCTTGCCTTCTTCCTCTTTCTTCTTTGCCACTCATGCTCTTCTTGCATTTCCAATAATGGTTTTCTTCTTTCCATTTCATCTTGCTGCTTTTCTATTCAGGGGAGAATTCTCAACCTTTCTTGTAGGATAAGTTTCGAACTGCTGAATTCTTTTAAGATTGGCCGGTCTGTGGAATTCTCTAGCTCTGCCGTTATTAGAAATGGCGGTCATGTGGCATAGGCTACCCTAGATGGCAGCATTTTGCCATTCAGGATATGGTCTATGTCGTGGCACTCCTCCCTGTCCTGCAATATTGCTGCCGAGATATCAGCTGAAACCCCTCTGGAGGTCCTCTTGTGACTATGTTGCTTTCCACCAGGCGCATTTTAAATCACTGGGATGCTCATGAACTTTGTTGATTTGAATCCTACAGCTGCTGGTAGGTCTATTGGGATTCCACCTCCTTTGGACGCTGTGTACTTCCTGAATTCGCATAGATGATTCTTTCTTGGCTTTCAGCAAGTTTCTGTCTGAGTTTCCTACAGGTAAAATTTCAGACATTTTTTTTTCGCTTTATCTCTTGCTTTTCCATTTGGGACTCTTACGAATCCTAGTCTTTCATGTCTTTTCTTACCCCAGGATTCAACAGCACTGTTTTCATTGGTTTGCACTTGCTTTCCTATGTCTGCTCCTGACCGAGGGATTTCTGTTCCCTTGACTTCACAGTCATTCACCCGTCCCTCTGCATTATTTAGTCTGCTTAGGACTGAATTTTAGCCCTGATATTATCTCATCCACTGAGTTTTCTGACATTATTTGGCTCGTCTTTAGGCTTTCTCTTCCCCTTTTCTGGTATTCTGCGTTTTGGGATTCTGAGACACTGTTGTTATTCAGTGTTTCCCTCACCTCCGTTTTCAATACTTGCTCTGGATAGCGTTCTGCAGTCTAGTTGTTTGTAAGCTTATCTTATGGGCCTTCAATCTCTTTGGAACTGAATATGGTACTTCCTGTTTCTTTTACTGTACTTCTTCATCTCTACTGGTCAGGTAATATCAGGTTATCTAATGTAGACTTCTAGGGCTTTGTGAAGTGAAAACATTAGACTCTTGGCTCTACGCAATACCATGGGATTTCTGTGAGGACAATTTCTCCTAGACATTGATGCCATGTCCTGTTCCTGTGTGTGTTGTCTGGTATATCTCCGATTGCTGGTGTTGCCTTTGTTGTGATGAACACCCCATACTATTTCGATTAGCATAACCTCATTTTGATTACGCTTATCTCACAAATCTGAAAGTGCACAGGACACTTCCTCTTGTGGAAATGAAGCTTCTAAAGATTCTCAGCTCTGCATTCTGCTCTATGTCATTTTGGAGTGTTTCCAAATCTGCCAACTGAGAGTGCGCTTGTGCTTTGTAGTGCCACGGGAATGTCCCAATGCACCAGTTCTTCCCAGAGCTTCTCTGTCTACAGAAACACCAGTGGAAGCATATCTACGGATGTCACACATCAGGGCCTGCTGGAATGATCCCGCAGACCGACCTTGGTGTCCTCGGTGCCGTACCGTGCCGGTGCCATCCAAAATGTAGCATCTGAATTTGGGAGATAATGCTGAAGGAAATGCTTCCTCTTCTCACGCTGTGGACTTGCACCACTCTTCCTTGTCCTCTCATCCTTGTGGCACGGGTGCACGAAGGCAACCACAGAGCTGTTGCGCATCCTGTGCCTCAAACCAAACCGTAATCCCAGCCCAGGTTATGAATGTAGCAGATCCTAAGGCTTTTCATTCTGATTTCAAACCCAAGGCCCCCTGGATCCCTCAGACCAGATGCACGATATCTCTGATGAAGCCCCACTCGTGCTCTATTGGCAAAATGCCAAATTGGTCCCTGGTCCTGCAGATGCGTTGGGTGTGGCCATGGGACATATCGATAATCTCAACCGCGCGCGCCAGTGTGGTTGCTTTCTCATTGGGGTCTCACGTCTGTTTGCTCTCTTGATTGGACTCACCACATCCCACAAGGCACTCCAGATCCCTGAGACTCAGCGTGTGCCATCATCCGTAGCCCTATCCCTCACTGACCGCTGCCTCTGCTCCCTCAAATTTGGCAGCTCGGATCTTGGTCTCAGAATCAACTGTGGGGATATTTTGTGCTGGTTTCTTTGAGTTCTGTCAGCCAAGCATCTGCTGTGCACTCTTCTAACACTCAGCACATCACCTTCAATCCCATGTCTCCTGTTCGCTTGAGAGTGTGTGTCCAAGTTAAACAGAGTTTCACTTTTGCTGCTCCATCACCAGGGGTCAGACCCTGCACTGGTTTCCATTCCCTGCTTTGCCTTCCCCTGCTTCCAGGCGTTGTGAGGCCTCATCCTGTCTTTGGAAGTAACAGACCTCTTTTCGGCAAGTGTCCTGTGCCAAGGGCTGGGTGAGTGTGTGATCCCATTGCTGTGTACATGGGAGCGAGTGAGCGCAGGTTGCACTGCTTCTCTGCCAACTGGGCATCGATGAATCAACACTTTCCAGATACATTTCACAGAAATGTGATTTTTGTATAGCTCTTTGTTTCTCTACAGCCGTGGTGGGAGGGGTTGTCCGAAGACTCCAGTTTTGACATTGTGTTGATATCTCATTTGCAGTCATTAAAAAGTTTAATAGAATTGATTTACATGTTTTGGGAGTTATACGAAAATGAAGTTAGTTTTTGAAACATACTAAATCGACCTAGAAGCCAGACTTGTCAATTTCGGTACCATTTTGTCAGCTCTAAGGAAAACATAGACAGATAGAATGCAAACTAGCAGTCCAAACTGTTAAAGGGGTCATGTCCACTCTTTACTGTTGAAGCCTCCGAAACCAACAGGAACCATGAAATACCTATTGGAAACATGAAATAACCCCCAACGTTGGATTCACTTGTGCACGTGGTGCCCTTTACTCCCAATGACACCTACTGGCCTATGTTGGCATTTCAAGGGGTAACATCCCTCTCTAGGAAAATACAAGAAGAAACAAACCAAATATACACATTTAGGTTTGAATCCAAAAGCACCTAGAGGCATTATAGCTATGAGAACCCTGCTGCAGCTATGCTAGGCTATTGAGAACCAGGGGTTCTTCTATCAGTGATGAGAACGCTTAATCATCCGATCATGTTGGGTAAAGCAATTGGACGCAACCAAGTCTGCACCCCCTTGATAGAGTGCCCCCGGGGGCTTAACTCAACTGAAAGACGGTCCACATAAGCAGTGTCTTTAATGTCATTGGTGACTTTTGTAGTTCAGTTCACTATCTGACTTCTAATATTTACCTACACTGTCTTGAAAAACTGAGGCCTAATACATATTCAAGTTCAGTCAAAGATTCCCCTCACTTACCACAATCCCTTCACCCCAGAGAAGACAGAAACCCAGCATTTGCTGAATCTAGCGGAAGGCCATCGTTTCTTTGTGTGAGCTAAGTTTTCAATTCCTATCTGTTTCAGTCGAGACTATTTGACCTTTAAGGAGTTCACTGTTGTTCACAGAGTGTGAAGCTGGAGGAACTCTGATTCGAGGAGGGGCTTGCTCTTCTCGTACTGGCTTCATTGCAGCTCAGGTACTGATCCTTCCAAATGGATGCCTGAGTGGAGGGGAGGGAAGAGCAAGTGCTTGCTAGCTAGGCCCAAACCTGGGAAAAGGCTTACCTGGGCTTGGTGCACTTTGGTGTGAATGGCTTGGAAATGCCCCTTGGGACGTGTGGATTCTCACGACCTCTTCCAAGGACATGAGCCTTTTGATCACCTCTGCCATCTCTTCTCTCTTAGACGCCAGGGATCTTGGACCCGTTCTTGGAGCAGAGAATCGAGGAGCTTCCTCAAGTCCACGTTGGCACTCCGTATGTTTCTGCCAGTATCAGCGAGGTTCAATATGTCTCATGAGTGTCTTTCGAGCCTGGTATCCTCTACAGCTGTCTCCAGGCCAGTATTCTCCATTGTAGCAGGACATCTCTCATCAATGTGTTCGCATCTCTCCTCAATCCGTGCAGCCAGCTTTTCGGCCAGCTTCTCTTCGTGTCTCCCATAAAGCCGACTTCAACAGGACTGGGCAAGTCTGAAAGGACCTCGGAGCTTCACCAGTAAGCTGATGCCAGGCAGATCTTCCACTGTCTGCCCTTTCAGGTTCTGGAAACTGACCCGTGAACTCAGGTCTTTGGGCAGCAGCAGTATCTCGAACTTACACAGCTTCCCGGACCAAAGACCTAAGCCAAGCTCCACAGAGGGCGGCAGCCCCTCCATCACACTGATCCACCCACAGAACTCTGCCCGGTTACCTAGGATCCACCAGCCACAACAAGCCTCGCGGTACACACCAACATTCCACCTGGAATCCAACCGGTAACTGCCATCCCCAATGGCTGCTGCATCTTGTCAGTGTTGGGGGAGGGGCTGCATCCGACGAGAGGTTCCTAAGGTAAATGTGATTCTACCCACTAGCGTCCCATGGGCCTTTGTTCTTCCCTCTTTCCTTTTGTTCAGATCTCTATGCACAGTACCAACGGAGGGAAGTGTGTCCATTTTCAGTTGATGGTTTCACACGTCTTTAAACTTTCTAACGGTTCACAGAACACAGAGACCCACTTAAGGAAACTTATGTTTCTGTAATATCCGTACACTCGGAATACATACCCGTCGGTTGATTTCTGCTGAAACACCCGCACTCTCAGGATATGGATCCATTGGTTTCATGGGGGCTGAAATTCCTAGTAATGAAGCCAACCCCAGTGTGCACTTTACTGTCTGTCTCTTTTGCTCTTAGTACACTTTTGCAGAGCTACTTGTCTTTGTTATAGGCTTATGCCATTTCTTCTCTACGTAGGGTAGAATATGGCATTCATTCGTCCTGTTGGAAGACTTGCAAGTCTATATCACGGCCTAGGAATCCCTTTGACTCCAAATTGGCATTTGGGTTAGGTCACGATATGCTCTTATGGATCAATATGGACGAATATAAATGCACGCCTCTGATTTCCGAATACAAGTGTGCTGAGTACATGCAAGCCGTCATACTGGGTCGATGCGTGCTGAATGATCCTTGACATCCCCTTGAGTATTTTCTTTTGAATAATCGTGCTTCCCTTGGTATATGTCAGCCAACCGTACCCTTTTGGTGCTTGTGTGTTTGTTTGATTCTTTGTTGGTCTGCTTCTCGTCTGTTTGGCAAACACGTCAGGCCATGCATCTCTCCGTTCGCTTCAAACAGAGAGTCATATAATCTGATTCACTTAAGATAGTGCTTCCAATCACCTAAGATTTCCTGCTTCCCTCTCCCATCTTTAGGGTTTTGATGTCCTCCTTGCCTTCTTCCTCTTTCTTCTTTGCCACTCATGCTCTTCTTTCATTTCCAATAATGGTTTTCTTCTTTCCATTTCATCTTGCTGCTTTTCTATTCAGGGGAGAATTCTCAACCTTTCTTGTAGGATAAGTTTCGAACTGCTGAATTCTTTTAAGATTGGCCGGTCTGTGGAATTCTCTAGCTCTGCCGTTATTAGAAATGGCGGTCATGTGGCATAGGCTACCCTAGATGGCAGCATTTTGCCATTCAGGATATGGTCTATGTCGTGGCACTCCTCCCTGTCCTGCAATATTGCTGCCGAGATATCAGCTGAAACCCCTCTGGAGGTCCTCTTGTGACTATGTTGCTTTCCTCCAGGCGCATTTTAAATCACTGGGATGCTCATGAACTTTGTTGATTTGAATCCTACAGCTGCTGGTAGGTCTATTGGGATTCCACCTCCTTTGGACGCTGTGTACTTCCTGAATTCGCATAGATGATTCTTTCTTGGCTTTCAGCAAGTTTCTGTCTGAGTTTCCTACAGGTAAAATTTCAGACATTTTTTTTTCGCTTTATCTCTTGCTTTTCCATTTGGGACTCTTACGAATCCTAGTCTTTCATGTCTTTTCTTACCCCAGGATTCAACAGCACTGTTTTCATTGGTTTGCACTTGCTTTCCTATGTCTGCTCCTGACCGAGGGATTTCTGTTCCCTTGACTTCACAGTCATTCACCCGTCCCTCTGCATTATTTAGTCTGCTTAGGACTGAATTTTAGCCCTGATATTATCTCATCCACTGAGTTTTCTGACATTATTTGGCTCGTCTTTAGGCTTTCTCTTCCCCTTTTCTGGTATTCTGCGTTTTGGGATTCTGAGACACTGTTGTTATTCAGTGTTTCCCTCACCTCCGTTTTCAATACTTGCTCTGGATAGCGTTCTGCAGTCTAGTTGTTTGTAAGCTTATCTTATGGGCCTTCAATCTCTTTGGAACTGAATATGGTACTTCCTGTTTCTTTTACTGTACTTCTTCATCTCTACTGGTCAGGTAATATCAGGTTATCTAATGTAGACTTCTAGGGCTTTGTGAAGTGAAAACATTAGACTCTTGGCTCTACGCAATACCATGGGATTTCTGTGAGGACAATTTCTCCTAGACATTGATGCCATGTCCTGTTCCTGTGTGTGTTGTCTGGTATATCTCCGATTGCTGGTGTTGCCTTTGTTGTGATGAACACCCCATACTATTTCGATTAGCATAACCTCATTTTGATTACGCTTATCTCACAAATCTGAAAGTGCACAGGACACTTCCTCTTGTGGAAATGAAGCTTCTAAAGGTTCTCAGCTCTGCATTCTGCTCTATGTCATTTTGGAGTGTTTCCAAATCTGCCAACTGAGAGTGCGCTTGTGCTTTGTAGTGCCACGGGAATGTCCCAATGAACCAGTTCTTCCCAGAGCTTCTCTGTCTACAGAAACACCAGTGGAAGCATATCTACGGATGTCACACATCAGGGCCTGCTGGAATGATCCCGCAGACCGACCTTGGTGTCCTCGGTGCCGTACCGTGCCGGTGCCATCCAAAATGTAGCATCTGAATTTGGGAGATAATGCTGAAGGAAATGCTTCCTCTTCTCACGCTGTGGACTTGCACCACTCTTCCTTGTCCTCTCATCCTTGTGGCACGGGTGCACGAAGGCAACCACAGAGCTGTTGCGCATCCTGTGCCTCAAACCAAACCGTAATCCCAGCCCAGGTTATGAATGTAGCAGATCCTAAGGCTTTTCATTCTGATTTCAAACCCAAGGCCCCCTGGATCCCTCAGACCAGATGCACGATATCTCTGATGAAGCCCCACTCGTGCTCTATTGGCAAAATGCCAAATTGGTCCCTGGTCCTGCAGATGCGTTGGGTGTGGCCATGGGACATATCGATAATCTCAACCGCGCGCGCCAGTGTGGTTGCTTTCTCATTGGGGTCTCACGTCTGTTTGCTCTCTTGATTGGACTCACCACATCCCACAAGGCACTCCAGATCCCTGAGACTCAGCGTGTGCCATCATCCGTAGCCCTATCCCTCACTGACCGCTGCCTCTGCTCCCTCAAATTTGGCAGCTCGGATCTTGGTCTCAGAATCAACTGTGGGGATATTTTGTGCTGGTTTCTTTGAGTTCTGTCAGCCAAGCATCTGCTGTGCACTCTTCTAACACTCAGCACATCACCTTCAATCCCATGTCTCCTGTTCGCTTGAGAGTGTGTGTCCAAGTTAAACAGAGTTTCACTTTTGCTGCTCCATCACCAGGGGTCAGACCCTGCACTGGTTTCCATTCCCTGCTTTGCCTTCCCCTGCTTCCAGGCGTTGTGAGGCCTCATCCTGTCTTTGGAAGTAACAGACCTCTTTTCGGCAAGTGTCCTGTGCCAAGGGCTGGGTGAGTGTGTGATCCCATTGCTGTGTACATGGGAGCGAGTGAGCGCAGGTTGCACTGCTTCTCTGCCAACTGGGCATCGATGAATCAACACTTTCCAGATACATTTCACAGAAATGTGATTTTTGTATAGCTCTTTGTTTCTCTACAGCCGTGGTGGGAGGGGTTGTCCGAAGACTCCAGTTTTGACATTGTGTTGATATCTCATTTGCAGTCATTAAAAAGTTTAATAGAATTGATTTACATGTTTTGGGAGTTATACGAAAATGAAGTTAGTTTTTGAAACATACTAAATCGACCTAGAAGCCAGACTTGTCAATTTCGGTACCATTTTGTCAGCTCTAAGGAAAACATAGACAGATAGAATGCAAACTAGCAGTCCAAACTGTTAAAGGGGTCATGTCCACTCTTTACTGTTGAAGCCTCCGAAACCAACAGGAACCATGAAATACCTATTGGAAACATGAAATAACCCCCAACGTTGGATTCACTTGTGCACGTGGTGCCCTTTACTCCCAATGACACCTACTGGCCTATGTTGGCATTTCAAGGGGTAACATCCCTCTCTAGGAAAATACAAGAAGAAACAAACCAAATATACACATTTAGGTTTGAATCCAAAAGCACCTAGAGGCATTATAGCTATGAGAACCCTGCTGCAGCTATGCTAGGCTATTGAGAACCAGGGGTTCTTCTATCAGTGATGAGAACGCTTAATCATCCGATCATGTTGGGTAAAGCAATTGGACGCAACCAAGTCTGCACCCCCTTGATAGAGTGCCCCCGGGGGCTTAACTCAACTGAAAGACGGTCCACATAAGCAGTGTCTTTAATGTCATTGGCGACTTTTGTAGTTCAGTTCACTATCTGACTTCTAATATTTACCTACACTGTCTTGAAAAACTGAGGCCTAATACATATTCAAGTTCAGTCAAAGATTCCCCTCACTTACCACAATCCCTTCACCCCAGAGAAGACAGAAACCCAGCATTTGCTGAATCTAGCGGAAGGCCATCGTTTCTTTGTGTGAGCTAAGTTTTCAATTCCTATCTGTTTCAGTCGAGACTATTTGACCTTTAAGGAGTTCACTGTTGTTCACAGAGTGTGAAGCTGGAGGAACTCTGATTCGAGGAGGGGCTTGCTCTTCTCGTACTGGCTTCATTGCAGCTCAGGTACTGATCCTTCCAAATGGATGCCTGAGTGGAGGGGAGGGAAGAGCAAGTGCTTGCTAGCTAGGCCCAAACCTGGGAAAAGGCTTACCTGGGCTTGGTGCACTTTGGTGTGAATGGCTTGGAAATGCCCCTTGGGACGTGTGGATTCTCACGACCTCTTCCAAGGACATGAGCCTTTTGATCACCTCTGCCATCTCTTCTCTCTTAGACGCCAGGGATCTTGGACCCGTTCTTGGAGCAGAGAATCGAGGAGCTTCCTCAAGTCCACGTTGGCACTCCGTATGTTTCTGCCAGTATCAGCGAGGTTCAATATGTCTCATGAGTGTATTTCGAGCCTGGTATCCTCTACAGCTGTCTCCAGGCCAGTATTCTCCATTGTAGCAGGACATCTCTCATCAATGTGTTCGCATCTCTCCTCAATCCGTGCAGCCAGCTTTTCGGCCAGCTTCTCTTCGTGTCTCCCATAAAGCCGACTTCAACAGGACTGGGCAAGTCTGAAAGGACCTCGGAGCTTCACCAGTAAGCTGATGCCAGGCAGATCTTCCACTGTCTGCCTTTTCAGGTTCTGGAAACTGACCCGTGAACTCAGGTCTTTGGGCAGCAGCAGTATCTCGAACTTACACAGCTTCCCGGACCAAAGACCTAAGCCAAGCTCCACAGAGGGCGGCAGCCCCTCCATCACACTGATCCACCCACAGAACTCTGCCCGGTTACCTAGGATCCACCAGCCACAACAAGCCTCGCGGTACACACCAACATTCCACCTGGAATCCAACCGGTAACTGCCATCCCCAATGGCTGCTGCATCTTGTCAGTGTTGGGGGAGGGGCTGCATCCGACGAGAGGTTCCTAAGGTAAATGTGATTCTACCCACTAGCGTCCCATGGGCCTTTGTTCTTCCCTCTTTCCTTTTGTTCAGATCTCTATGCACAGTACCAACGGAGGGAAGTGTGTCCATTTTCAGTTGATGGTTTCACACGTCTTTAAACTTTCTAACGGTTCACAGAACACAGAGACCCACTTAAGGAAACTTATGTTTCTGTAATATCCGTACACTCGGAATACATACCCGTCGGTTGATTTCTGCTGAAACACCCGCACTCTCAGGATATGGATCCATTGGTTTCATGGGGGCTGAAATTCCTAGTAATGAAGCCAACCCCAGTGTGCACTTTACTGTCTGTCTCTTTTGCTCTTAGTACACTTTTGCAGAGCTACTTGTCTTTGTTATAGGCTTATGCCATTTCTTCTCTACGTAGGGTAGAATATGGCATTCATTCGTCCTGTTGGAAGACTTGCAAGTCTATATCACGGCCTAGGAATCCCTTTGACTCCAAATTGGCATTTGGGTTAGGTCACGATATGCTCTTATGGATCAATATGGACGAATATAAATGCACGCCTCTGATTTCCGAATACAAGTGTGCTGAGTACATGCAAGCCGTCATACTGGGTCGATGCGTGCTGAATGATCCTTGACATCCCCTTGAGTATTTTCTTTTGAATAATCGTGCTTCCCTTGGTATATGTCAGCCAACCGTACCCTTTTGGTGCTTGTGTGTTTGTTTGATTCTTTGTTGGTCTGCTTCTCGTTTGTTTGGCAAACACGTCAGGCCATGCATCTCTCCGTTCGCTTCAAACAGAGAGTCATATAAGCTGATTCACTTAAGATAGTGCTTCCAATCACCTAAGATTTCCTGCTTCCCTCTCCCATCTTTAGGGTTTGATGTCCTCCTTGCCTTCTTCCTCTTTCTTCTTTGCCACTCATGCTCTTCTTGCATTTCCAATAATGGTTTTCTTCTTTCCATTTCATCTTGCTGCTTTTCTATTCAGGGGAGAATTCTCAACCTTTCTTGTAGGATAAGTTTCGAACTGCTGAATTCTTTTAAGATTGGCCGGTCTGTGGAATTCTCTAGCTCTGCCGTTATTAGAAATGGCGGTCATGTGGCATAGGCTACCCTAGATGGCAGCATTTTGCCATTCAGGATATGGTCTATGTCGTGGCACTCCTCCCTGTCCTGCAATATTGCTGCCGAGATATCAGCTGAAACCCCTCTGGAGGTCCTCTTGTGACTATGTTGCTTTCCACAAGGCGCATTTTAAATCACTGGGATGCTCATGAACTTTGTTGATTTGAATCCTACAGCTGCTGGTAGGTCTATTGGGATTCCACCTCCTTTGGATGCTGTGTACTTCCTGAATTCGCATAGATGATTCTTTCTTGGCTTTCAGCAAGTTTCTG
The DNA here is from genome assembly GCF_048564905.1 of Vicugna pacos. Lineage (NCBI taxonomy): Eukaryota > Metazoa > Chordata > Mammalia > Artiodactyla > Camelidae > Vicugna > Vicugna pacos. The sequence goes on along the minus strand of NC_133021.1, from coordinate 4,154,245 downwards.
TCTGAGTTTCCTACAGGTAAAATTTCAGACATTTTTTTTTCGCTTTATCTCTTGCTTTTCCATTTGGGACTCTTACGAATCCTAGTCTTTCATGTCTTTTCTTACCCCAGGATTCAACAGCACTGTTTTCATTGGTTTGCACTTGCTTTCCTATGTCTGCTCCTGACCGAGGGATTTCTGTTCCCTTGACTTCACAGTCATTCACCCGTCCCTCTGCATTATTTAGTCTGCTTAGGACTGAATTTTAGCCCTGATATTATCTCATCCACTGAGTTTTCTGACATTATTTGGCTCGTCTTTAGGCTTTCTCTTCCCCTTTTCTGGTATTCTGCGTTTTGGGATTCTGAGACACTGTTGTTATTCAGTGTTTCCCTCACCTCCGTTTTCAATACTTGCTCTGGATAGCGTTCTGCAGTCTAGTTGTTTGTAAGCTTATCTTATGGGCCTTCAATCTCTTTGGAACTGAATATGGTACTTCCTGTTTCTTTTACTGTACTTCTTCATCTCTACTGGTCAGGTAATATCAGGTTATCTAATGTAGACTTCTAGGGCTTTGTGAAGTGAATACATTAGACTCTTGGCTCTACGCAATACCATGGGATTTCTGTGAGGACAATTTCTCCTAGACATTGATGCCATGTCCTGTTCCTGTGTGTGTTGTCTGGTATATCTCCGATTGCTGGTGTTGCCTTTGTTGTGATGAACACCCCATACTATTTCGATTAGCATAACCTCATTTTGATTACGCTTATCTCACAAATCTGAAAGTGCACAGGACACTTCCTCTTGTGGAAATGAAGCTTCTAAAGGTTCTCAGCTCTGCATTCTGCTCTATGTCATTTTGGAGTGTTTCCAAATCTGCCAACTGAGAGTGCGCTTGTGCTTTGTAGTGCCACGGGAATGTCCCAATGCACCAGTTCTTCCCAGAGCTTCTCTGTCTACAGAAACACCAGTGGAAGCATATCTACGGATGTCACACATCAGGGCCTGCTGGAATGATCCCGCAGACCGACCTTGGTGTCCTCGGTGCCGTACCGTGCCGGTGCCATCCAAAATGTAGCATCTGAATTTGGGAGATAATGCTGAAGGAAATGCTTCCTCTTCTCACGCTGTGGACTTGCACCACTCTTCCTTGTCCTCTCATCCTTGTGGCACGGGTGCACGAAGGCAACCACAGAGCTGTTGCGCATCCTGTGCCTCAAACCAAACCGTAATCCCAGCCCAGGTTATGAATGTAGCAGATCCTAAGGCTTTTCATTCTGATTTCAAACCCAAGGCCCCCTGGATCCCTCAGACCAGATGCACGATATCTCTGATGAAGCCCCACTCGTCCTCTATTGGCAAAATGCCAAATTGGTCCCTGGTCCTGCAGATGCGTTGGGTGTGGCCATGGGACATATCGATAATCTCAACCGCGCGCGCCAGTGTGGTTGCTTTCTCATTGGGGTCTCACGTCTGTTTGCTCTCTTGATTGGACTCACCACATCCCACAAGGCACTCCAGATCCCTGAGACTCAGCGTGTGCCATCATCCGTAGCCCTATCCCTCACTGACCGCTGCCTCTGCTCCCTCAAATTTGGCAGCTCGGATCTTGGTCTCAGAATCAACTGTGGGGATATTTTGTGCTGGTTTCTTTGAGTTCTGTCAGCCAAGCATCTGCTGTGCACTCTTCTAACACTCAGCACATCACCTTCAATCCCATGTCTCCTGTTCGCTTGAGAGTGTGTGTCCAAGTTAAACAGAGTTTCACTTTTGCTGCTCCATCACCAGGGGTCAGACCCTGCACTGGTTTCCATTCCCTGCTTTGCCTTCCCCTGCTTCCAGGCGTTGTGAGGCCTCATCCTGTCTTTGGAAGTAACAGACCTCTTTTCGGCAAGTGTCCTGTGCCAAGGGCTGGGTGAGTGTGTGATCCCATTGCTGTGTACATGGGAGCGAGTGAGCGCAGGTTGCACTGCTTCTCTGCCAACTGGGCATCGATGAATCAACACTTTCCAGATACATTTCACAGAAATGTGATTTTTGTATAGCTCTTTGTTTCTCTACAGCCGTGGTGGGAGGGGTTGTCCGAAGACTCCAGTTTTGACATTGTGTTGATATCTCATTTGCAGTCATTAAAAAGTTTAATAGAATTGATTTACATGTTTTGGGAGTTATACGAAAATGAAGTTAGTTTTTGAAACATACTAAATCGACCTAGAAGCCAGACTTGTCAATTTCGGTACCATTTTGTCAGCTCTAAGGAAAACATAGACAGATAGAATGCAAACTAGCAGTCCAAACTGTTAAAGGGGTCATGTCCACTCTTTACTGTTGAAGCCTCCGAAACCAACAGGAACCATGAAATACCTATTGGAAACATGAAATAACCCCCAACGTTGGATTCACTTGTGCACGTGGTGCCCTTTACTCCCAATGACACCTACTGGCCTATGTTGGCATTTCAAGGGGTAACATCCCTCTCTAGGAAAATACAAGAAGAAACAAACCAAATATACACATTTAGGTTTGAATCCAAAAGCACCTAGAGGCATTATAGCTATGAGAACCCTGCTGCAGCTATGCTAGGCTATTGAGAACCAGGGGTTCTTCTATCAGTGATGAGAACGCTTAATCATCCGATCATGTTGGGTAAAGCAATTGGACGCAACCAAGTCTGCACCCCCTTGATAGAGTGCCCCCGGGGGCTTAACTCAACTGAAAGACGGTCCACATAAGCAGTGTCTTTAATGTCATTGGCGACTTTTGTAGTTCAGTTCACTATCTGACTTCTAATATTTACCTACACTGTCTTGAAAAACTGAGGCCTAATACATATTCAAGTTCAGTCAAAGATTCCCCTCACTTACCACAATCCCTTCACCCCAGAGAAGACAGAAACCCAGCATTTGCTGAATCTAGCGGAAGGCCATCGTTTCTTTGTGTGAGCTAAGTTTTCAATTCCTATCTGTTTCAGTCGAGACTATTTGACCTTTAAGGAGTTCACTGTTGTTCACAGAGTGTGAAGCTGGAGGAACTCTGATTCGAGGAGGGGCTTGCTCTTCTCGTACTGGCTTCATTGCAGCTCAGGTACTGATCCTTCCAAATGGATGCCTGAGTGGAGGGGAGGGAAGAGCAAGTGCTTGCTAGCTAGGCCCAAACCTGGGAAAAGGCTTACCTGGGCTTGGTGCACTTTGGTGTGAATGGCTTGGAAATGCCCCTTGGGACGTGTGGATTCTCACGACCTCTTCCAAGGACATGAGCCTTTTGATCACCTCTGCCATCTCTTCTCTCTTAGACGCCAGGGATCTTGGACCCGTTCTTGGAGCAGAGAATCGAGGAGCTTCCTCAAGTCCACGTTGGCACTCCGTATGTTTCTGCCAGTATCAGCGAGGTTCAATATGTCTCATGAGTGTCTTTCGAGCCTGGTATCCTCTACAGCTGTCTCCAGGCCAGTATTCTCCATTGTAGCAGGACATCTCTCATCAATGTGTTCGCATCTCTCCTCAATCCGTGCAGCCAGCTTTTCGGCCAGCTTCTCTTCGTGTCTCCCATAAAGCCGACTTCAACAGGACTGGGCAAGTCTGAAAGGACCTCGGAGCTTCACCAGTAAGCTGATGCCAGGCAGATCTTCCACTGTCTGCCTTTTCAGGTTCTGGAAACTGACCCGTGAACTCAGGTCTTTGGGCAGCAGCAGTATCTCGAACTTACACAGCTTCCCGGACCAAAGACCTAAGCCAAGCTCCACAGAGGGCGGCAGCCCCTCCATCACACTGATCCACCCACAGAACTCTGCCCGGTTACCTAGGATCCACCAGCCACAACAAGCCTCGCGGTACACACCAACATTCCACCTGGAATCCAACCGGTAACTGCCATCCCCAATGGCTGCTGCATCTTGTCAGTGTTGGGGGAGGGGCTGCATCCGACGAGAGGTTCCTAAGGTAAATGTGATTCTACCCACTAGCGTCCCATGGGCCTTTGTTCTTCCCTCTTTCCTTTTGTTCAGATCTCTATGCACAGTACCAACGGAGGGAAGTGTGTCCATTTTCAGTTGATGGTTTCACACGTCTTTAAACTTTCTAACGGTTCACAGAACACAGAGACCCACTTAAGGAAACTTATGTTTCTGTAATATCCGTACACTCGGAATACATACCCGTCGGTTGATTTCTGCTGAAACACCCGCACTCTCAGGATATGGATCCATTGGTTTCATGGGGGCTGAAATTCCTAGTAATGAAGCCAACCCCAGTGTGCACTTTACTGTCTGTCTCTTTTGCTCTTAGTACACTTTTGCAGAGCTACTTGTCTTTGTTATAGGCTTATGCCATTTCTTCTCTACGTAGGGTAGAATATGGCATTCATTCGTCCTGTTGGAAGACTTGCAAGTCTATATCACGGCCTAGGAATCCCTTTGACTCCAAATTGGCATTTGGGTTAGGTCACGATATGCTCTTATGGATCAATATGGACGAATATAAATGCACGCCTCTGATTTCCGAATACAAGTGTGCTGAGTACATGCAAGCCGTCATACTGGGTCGATGCGTGCTGAATGATCCTTGACATCCCCTTGAGTATTTTCTTTTGAATAATCGTGCTTCCCTTGGTATATGTCAGCCAACCGTACCCTTTTGGTGCTTGTGTGTTTGTTTGATTCTTTGTTGGTCTGCTTCTCGTCTGTTTGGCAAACACGTCAGGCCATGCATCTCTCCGTTCGCTTCAAACAGAGAGTCATATAAGCTGATTCACTTAAGATAGTGCTTCCAATCACCTAAGATTTCCTGCTTCCCTCTCCCATCTTTAGGGTTTGATGTCCTCCTTGCCTTCTTCCTCTTTCTTCTTTGCCACTCATGCTCTTCTTGCATTTCCAATAATGGTTTTCTTCTTTCCATTTCATCTTGCTGCTTTTCTATTCAGGGGAGAATTCTCAACCTTTCTTGTAGGATAAGTTTCGAACTGCTGAATTCTTTTAAGATTGGCCGGTCTGTGGAATTCTCTAGCTCTGCCGTTATTAGAAATGGCGGTCATGTGGCATAGGCTACCCTAGATGGCAGCATTTTGCCATTCAGGATATGGTCTATGTCGTGGCACTCCTCCCTGTCCTGCAATATTGCTGCCGAGATATCAGCTGAAACCCCTCTGGAGGTCCTCTTGTGACTATGTTGCTTTCCACCAGGCGCATTTTAAATCACTGGGATGCTCATGAACTTTGTTGATTTGAATCCTACAGCTGCTGGTAGGTCTATTGGGATTCCACCTCCTTTGGACGCTGTGTACTTCCTGAATTCGCATAGATGATTCTTTCTTGGCTTTCAGCAAGTTTCTGTCTGAGTTTCCTACAGGTAAAATTTCAGACATTTTTTTTTCGCTTTATCTCTTGCTTTTCCATTTGGGACTCTTACGAATCCTAGTCTTTCATGTCTTTTCTTACCCCAGGATTCAACAGCACTGTTTTCATTGGTTTGCACTTGCTTTCCTATGTCTGCTCCTGACCGAGGGATTTCTGTTCCCTTGACTTCACAGTCATTCACCCGTCCCTCTGCATTATTTAGTCTGCTTAGGACTGAATTTTAGCCCTGATATTATCTCATCCACTGAGTTTTCTGACATTATTTGGCTCGTCTTTAGGCTTTCTCTTCCCCTTTTCTGGTATTCTGCGTTTTGGGATTCTGAGACACTGTTGTTATTCAGTGTTTCCCTCACCTCCGTTTTCAATACTTGCTCTGGATAGCGTTCTGCAGTCTAGTTGTTTGTAAGCTTATCTTATGGGCCTTCAATCTCTTTGGAACTGAATATGGTACTTCCTGTTTCTTTTACTGTACTTCTTCATCTCTACTGGTCAGGTAATATCAGGTTATCTAATGTAGACTTCTAGGGCTTTGTGAAGTGAATACATTAGACTCTTGGCTCTACGCAATACCATGGGATTTCTGTGAGGACAATTTCTCCTAGACATTGATGCCATGTCCTGTTCCTGTGTGTGTTGTCTGGTATATCTCCGATTGCTGGTGTTGCCTTTGTTGTGATGAACACCCCATACTATTTCGATTAGCATAACCTCATTTTGATTACGCTTATCTCACAAATCTGAAAGTGCACAGGACACTTCCTCTTGTGGAAATGAAGCTTCTAAAGGTTCTCAGCTCTGCATTCTGCTCTATGTCATTTTGGAGTGTTTCCAAATCTGCCAACTGAGAGTGCGCTTGTGCTTTGTAGTGCCACGGGAATGTCCCAATGCACCAGTTCTTCCCAGAGCTTCTCTGTCTACAGAAACACCAGTGGAAGCATATCTACGGATGTCACACATCAGGGCCTGCTGGAATGATCCCGCAGACCGACCTTGGTGTCCTCGGTGCCGTACCGTGCCGGTGCCATCCAAAATGTAGCATCTGAATTTGGGAGATAATGCTGAAGGAAATGCTTCCTCTTCTCACGCTGTGGACTTGCACCACTCTTCCTTGTCCTCTCATCCTTGTGGCACGGGTGCACGAAGGCAACCACAGAGCTGTTGCGCATCCTGTGCCTCAAACCAAACCGTAATCCCAGCCCAGGTTATGAATGTAGCAGATCCTAAGGCTTTTCATTCTGATTTCAAACCCAAGGCCCCCTGGATCCCTCAGACCAGATGCACGATATCTCTGATGAAGCCCCACTCGTGCTCTATTGGCAAAATGCCAAATTGGTCCCTGGTCCTGCAGATGCGTTGGGTGTGGCCATGGGACATATCGATAATCTCAACCGCGCGCGCCAGTGTGGTTGCTTTCTCATTGGGGTCTCACGTCTGTTTGCTCTCTTGATTGGACTCACCACATCCCACAAGGCACTCCAGATCCCTGAGACTCAGCGTGTGCCATCATCCGTAGCCCTATCCCTCACTGACCGCTGCCTCTGCTCCCTCAAATTTGGCAGCTCGGATCTTGGTCTCAGAATCAACTGTGGGGATATTTTGTGCTGGTTTCTTTGAGTTCTGTCAGCCAAGCATCTGCTGTGCACTCTTCTAACACTCAGCACATCACCTTCAATCCCATGTCTCCTGTTCGCTTGAGAGTGTGTGTCCAAGTTAAACAGAGTTTCACTTTTGCTGCTCCATCACCAGGGGTCAGACCCTGCACTGGTTTCCATTCCCTGCTTTGCCTTCCCCTGCTTCCAGGCGTTGTGAGGCCTCATCCTGTCTTTGGAAGTAACAGACCTCTTTTCGGCAAGTGTCCTGTGCCAAGGGCTGGGTGAGTGTGTGATCCCATTGCTGTGTACATGGGAGCGAGTGAGCGCAGGTTGCACTGCTTCTCTGCCAACTGGGCATCGATGAATCAACACTTTCCAGATACATTTCACAGAAATGTGATTTTTGTATAGCTCTTTGTTTCTCTACAGCCGTGGTGGGAGGGGTTGTCCGAAGACTCCAGTTTTGACATTGTGTTGATATCTCATTTGCAGTCATTAAAAAGTTTAATAGAATTGATTTACATGTTTTGGGAGTTATACGAAAATGAAGTTAGTTTTTGAAACATACTAAATCGACCTAGAAGCCAGACTTGTCAATTTCGGTACCATTTTGTCAGCTCTAAGGAAAACATAGACAGATAGAATGCAAACTAGCAGTCCAAACTGTTAAAGGGGTCATGTCCACTCTTTACTGTTGAAGCCTCCGAAACCAACAGGAACCATGAAATACCTATTGGAAACATGAAATAACCCCCAACGTTGGATTCACTTGTGCACGTGGTGCCCTTTACTCCCAATGACACCTACTGGCCTATGTTGGCATTTCAAGGGGTAACATCCCTCTCTAGGAAAATACAAGAAGAAACAAACCAAATATACACATTTAGGTTTGAATCCAAAAGCACCTAGAGGCATTATAGCTATGAGAACCCTGCTGCAGCTATGCTAGGCTATTGAGAACCAGGGGTTCTTCTATCAGTGATGAGAACGCTTAATCATCCGATCATGTTGGGTAAAGCAATTGGACGCAACCAAGTCTGCACCCCCTTGATAGAGTGCCCCCGGGGGCTTAACTCAACTGAAAGACGGTCCACATAAGCAGTGTCTTTAATGTCATTGGCGACTTTTGTAGTTCAGTTCACTATCTGACTTCTAATATTTACCTACACTGTCTTGAAAAACTGAGGCCTAATACATATTCAAGTTCAGTCAAAGATTCCCCTCACTTACCACAATCCCTTCACCCCAGAGAAGACAGAAACCCAGCATTTGCTGAATCTAGCGGAAGGCCATCGTTTCTTTGTGTGAGCTAAGTTTTCAATTCCTATCTGTTTCAGTCGAGACTATTTGACCTTTAAGGAGTTCACTGTTGTTCACAGAGTGTGAAGCTGGAGGAACTCTGATTCGAGGAGGGGCTTGCTCTTCTCGTACTGGCTTCATTGCAGCTCAGGTACTGATCCTTCCAAATGGATGCCTGAGTGGAGGGGAGGGAAGAGCAAGTGCTTGCTAGCTAGGCCCAAACCTGGGAAAAGGCTTACCTGGGCTTGGTGCACTTTGGTGTGAATGGCTTGGAAATGCCCCTTGGGACGTGTGGATTCTCACGACCTCTTCCAAGGACATGAGCCTTTTGATCACCTCTGCCATCTCTTCTCTCTTAGACGCCAGGGATCTTGGACCCGTTCTTGGAGCAGAGAATCGAGGAGCTTCCTCAAGTCCACGTTGGCACTCCGTATGTTTCTGCCAGTATCAGCGAGGTTCAATATGTCTCATGAGTGTCTTTCGAGCCTGGTATCCTCTACAGCTGTCTCCAGGCCAGTATTCTCCATTGTAGCAGGACATCTCTCATCAATGTGTTGTTCGCATCTCTCCTCAATCCGTGCAGCCAGCTTTTCGGCCAGCTTCTCTTCGTGTCTCCCATAAAGCTGACTTCAACAGGACTGGGCAAGTCTGAAAGGACCTCGGAGCTTCACCAGTAAGCTGATGCCAGGCAGATCTTCCACTGTCTGCCCTTTCAGGTTCTGGAAACTGACCCGTGAACTCAGGTCTTTGGGCAGCAGCAGTATCTCGAACTTACACAGCTTCCCGGACCAAAGACCTAAGCCAAGCTCCACAGAGGGCGGCAGCCCCTCCATCACACTGATCCACCCACAGAACTCTGCCCGGTTACCTAGGATCCACCAGCCACAACAAGCCTCGCGGTACACACCAACATTCCACCTGGAATCCAACCGGTAACTGCCATCCCCAATGGCTGCTGCATCTTGTCAGTGTTGGGGGAGGGGCTGCATCCGACGAGAGGTTCCTAAGGTAAATGTGATTCTACCCACTAGCGTCCCATGGGCCTTTGTTCTTCCCTCTTTCCTTTTGTTCAGATCTCTATGCACAGTACCAACGGAGGGAAGTGTGTCCATTTTCAGTTGATGGTTTCACACGTCTTTAAACTTTCTAACGGTTCACAGAACACAGAGACCCACTTAAGGAAACTTATGTTTCTGTAATATCCGTACACTCGGAATACATACCCGTCGGTTGATTTCTGCTGAAACACCCGCACTCTCAGGATATGGATCCATTGGTTTCATGGGGGCTGAAATTCCTAGTAATGAAGCCAACCCCAGTGTGCACTTTACTGTCTGTCTCTTTTGCTCTTAGTACACTTTTGCAGAGCTACTTGTCTTTGTTATAGGCTTATGCCATTTCTTCTCTACGTAGGGTAGAATATGGCATTCATTCGTCCTGTTGGAAGACTTGCAAGTCTATATCACGGCCTAGGAATCCCTTTGACTCCAAATTGGCATTTGGGTTAGGTCACGATATGCTCTTATGGATCAATATGGACGAATATAAATGCACGCCTCTGATTTCCGAATACAAGTGTGCTGAGTACATGCAAGCCGTCATACTGGGTCGATGCGTGCTGAATGATCCTTGACATCCCCTTGAGTATTTTCTTTTGAATAATCGTGCTTCCCTTGGTATATGTCAGCCAACCGTACCCTTTTGGTGCTTGTGTGTTTGTTTGATTCTTTGTTGGTCTGCTTCTCGTCTGTTTGGCAAACACGTCAGGCCATGCATCTCTCCGTTCGCTTCAAACAGAGAGTCATATAATCTGATTCACTTAAGATAGTGCTTCCAATCACCTAAGATTTCCTGCTTCCCTCTCCCATCTTTAGGGTTTGATGTCCTCCTTGCCTTCTTCCTCTTTCTTCTTTGCCACTCATGCTCTTCTTGCATTTCCAATAATGGTTTTCTTCTTTCCATTTCATCTTGCTGCTTTTCTATTCAGGGGAGAATTCTCAACCTTTCTTGTAGGATAAGTTTCGAACTGCTGAATTCTTTTAAGATTGGCCGGTCTGTGGAATTCTCTAGCTCTGCCGTTATTAGAAATGGCGGTCATATGGCATAGGCTACCCTAGATGGCAGCATTTTGCCATTCAGGATATGGTCTATGTCGTGGCACTCCTCCCTGTCCTGCAATATTGCTGCCGAGATATCAGCTGAAACCCCTCTGGAGGTCCTCTTGTGACTATGTTGCTTTCCTCCAGGCGCATTTTAAATCACTGGGATGCTCATGAACTTTGTTGATTTGAATCCTACAGCTGCTGGTAGGTCTATTGGGATTCCACCTCCTTTGGACGCTGTGTACTTCCTGAATTCGCATAGATGATTCTTTCTTGGCTTTCAGCAAGTTTCTGTCTGAGTTTCCTACAGGTAAAATTTCAGACATTTTTTTTTCGCTTTATCTCTTGCTTTTCCATTTGGGACTCTTACGAATCCTAGTCTTTCATGTCTTTTCTTACCCCAGGATTCAACAGCACTGTTTTCATTGGTTTGCACTTGCTTTCCTATGTCTGCTCCTGACCGAGGGATTTCTGTTCCCTTGACTTCACAGTCATTCACCCGTCCCTCTGCATTATTTAGTCTGCTTAGGACTGAATTTTAGCCCTGATATTATCTCATCCACTGAGTTTTCTGACATTATTTGGCTCGTCTTTAGGCTTTCTCTTCCCCTTTTCTGGTATTCTGCGTTTTGGGATTCTGAGACACTGTTGTTATTCAGTGTTTCCCTCACCTCCGTTTTCAATACTTGCTCTGGATAGCGTTCTGCAGTCTAGTTGTTTGTAAGCTTATCTTATGGGCCTTCAATCTCTTTGGAACTGAATATGGTACTTCCTGTTTCTTTTACTGTACTTCTTCATCTCTACTGGTCAGGTAATATCAGGTTATCTAATGTAGACTTCTAGGGCTTTGTGAAGTGAAAACATTAGACTCTTGGCTCTACGCAATACCATGGGATTTCTGTGAGGACAATTTCTCCTAGACATTGATGCCATGTCCTGTTCCTGTGTGTGTTGTCTGGTATATCTCCGATTGCTGGTGTTGCCTTTGTTGTGATGAACACCCCATACTATTTCGATTAGCATAACCTCATTTTGATTACGCTTATCTCACAAATCTGGACGTGCACAGGACACTTCCTCTTGTGGAAATGAAGCTTCTAAAGGTTCTCAGCTCTGCATTCTGCTCTATGTCATTTTGGAGTGTTTCCAAATCTGCCAACTGAGAGTGCGCTTGTGCTTTGTAGTGCCACGGGAATGTCCCAATGAACCAGTTCTTCCCAGAGCTTCTCTGTCTACAGAAACACCAGTGGAAGCATATCTACGGATGTCACACATCAGGGCCTGCTGGAATGATCCCGCAGACCGACCTTGGTGTCCTCGGTGCCGTACCGTGCCGGTGCCATCCAAAATGTAGCATCTGAATTTGGGAGATAATGCTGAAGGAAATGCTTCCTCTTCTCACGCTGTGGACTTGCACCACTCTTCCTTGTCCTCTCATCCTTGTGGCACGGGTGCACGAAGGCAACCACAGAGCTGTTGCGCATCCTGTGCCTCAAACCAAACCGTAATCCCAGCCCAGGTTATGAATGTAGCAGATCCTAAGGCTTTTCATTCTGATTTCAAACCCAAGGCCCCCTGGATCCCTCAGACCAGATGCACGATATCTCTGATGAAGCCCCACTCGTGCTCTATTGGCAAAATGCCAAATTGGTCCCTGGTCCTGCAGATGCGTTGGGTGTGGCCATGGGACATATCGATAATCTCAACCGCGCGCGCCAGTGTGGTTGCTTTCTCATTGGGGTCTCACGTCTGTTTGCTCTCTTGATTGGACTCACCACATCCCACAAGGCACTCCAGATCCCTGAGACTCAGCGTGTGCCATCATCCGTAGCCCTATCCCTCACTGACCGCTGCCTCTGCTCCCTCAAATTTGGCAGCTCGGATCTTGGTCTCAGAATCAACTGTGGGGATATTTTGTGCTGGTTTCTTTGAGTTCTGTCAGCCAAGCATCTGCTGTGCACTCTTCTAACACTCAGCACATCACCTTCAATCCCATGTCTCCTGTTCGCTTGAGAGTGTGTGTCCAAGTTAAACAGAGTTTCACTTTTGCTGCTCCATCACCAGGGGTCAGACCCTGCACTGGTTTCCATTCCCTGCTTTGCCTTCCCCTGCTTCCAGGCGTTGTGAGGCCTCATCCTGTCTTTGGAAGTAACAGACCTCTTTTCGGCAAGTGTCCTGTGCCAAGGGCTGGGTGAGTGTGTGATCCCATTGCTGTGTACATGGGAGCGAGTGAGCGCAGGTTGCACTGCTTCTCTGCCAACTGGGCATCGATGAATCAACACTTTCCAGATACATTTCACAGAAATGTGATTTTTGTATAGCTCTTTGTTTCTCTACAGCCGTGGTGGGAGGGGTTGTCCGAAGACTCCAGTTTTGACATTGTGTTGATATCTCATTTGCAGTCATTAAAAAGTTTAATAGAATTGATTTACATGTTTTGGGAGTTATACGAAAATGAAGTTAGTTTTTGAAACATACTAAATCGACCTAGAAGCCAGACTTGTCAATTTCGGTACCATTTTGTCAGCTCTAAGGAAAACATAGACAGATAGAATGCAAACTAGCAGTCCAAACTGTTAAAGGGGTCATGTCCACTCTTTACTGTTGAAGCCTCCGAAACCAACAGGAACCATGAAATACCTATTGGAAACATGAAATAACCCCCAACGTTGGATTCACTTGTGCACGTGGTGCCCTTTACTCCCAATGACACCTACTGGCCTATGTTGGCATTTCAAGGGGTAACATCCCTCTCTAGGAAAATACAAGAAGAAACAAACCAAATATACACATTTAGGTTTGAATCCAAAAGCACCTAGAGGCATTATAGCTATGAGAACCCTGCTGCAGCTATGCTAGGCTATTGAGAACCAGGGGTTCTTCTATCAGTGATGAGAACGCTTAATCATCCGATCATGTTGGGTAAAGCAATTGGACGCAACCAAGTCTGCACCCCCTTGATAGAGTGCCCCCGGGGGCTTAACTCAACTGAAAGACGGTCCACATAAGCAGTGTCTTTAATGTCATTGGCGACTTTTGTAGTTCAGTTCACTATCTGACTTCTAATATTTACCTACACTGTCTTGAAAAACTGAGGCCTAATACATATTCAAGTTCAGTCAAAGATTCCCCTCACTTACCACAATCCCTTCACCCCAGAGAAGACAGAAACCCAGCATTTGCTGAATCTAGCGGAAGGCCATCGTTTCTTTGTGTGAGCTAAGTTTTCAATTCCTATCTGTTTCAGTCGAGACTATTTGACCTTTAAGGAGTTCACTGTTGTTCACAGAGTGTGAAGCTGGAGGAACTCTGATTCGAGGAGGGGCTTGCTCTTCTCGTACTGGCTTCATTGCAGCTCAGGTACTGATCCTTCCAAATGGATGCCTGAGTGGAGGGGAGGGAAGAGCAAGTGCTTGCTAGCTAGGCCCAAACCTGGGAAAAGGCTTACCTGGGCTTGGTGCACTTTGGTGTGAATGGCTTGGAAATGCCCCTGGGGACGTGTGGATTCTCACGACCTCTTCCAAGGACATGAGCCTTTTGATCACCTCTGCCATCTCTTCTCTCTTAGACGCCAGGGATCTTGGACCCGTTCTTGGAGCAGAGAATCGAGGAGCTTCCTCAAGTCCACGTTGGCACTCCGTATGTTTCTGCCAGTATCAGCGAGGTTCAATATGTCTCATGAGTGTCTTTCGAGCCTGGTATCCTCTACAGCTGTCTCCAGGCCAGTATTCTCCATTGTAGCAGGACATCTCTCATCAATGTGTTCGCATCTCTCCTCAATCCGTGCAGCCAGCTTTTCGGCCAGCTTCTCTTCGTGTCTCCCATAAAGCCGACTTCAACAGGACTGGGCAAGTCTGAAAGGACCTCGGAGCTTCACCAGTAAGCTGATGCCAGGCAGATCTTCCACTGTCTGCCTTTTCAGGTTCTGGAAACTGACCCGTGAACTCAGGTCTTTGGGCAGCAGCAGTATCTCGAACTTACACAGCTTCCCGGACCAAAGACCTAAGCCAAGCTCCACAGAGGGCGGCAGCCCCTCCATCACACTGATCCACCCACAGAACTCTGCCCGGTTACCTAGGATCCACCAGCCACAACAAGCCTCGCGGTACACACCAACATTCCACCTGGAATCCAACCGGTAACTGCCATCCCCAATGGCTGCTGCATCTTGTCAGTGTTGGGGGAGGGGCTGCATCCGACGAGAGGTTCCTAAGGTAAATGTGATTCTACCCACTAGCGTCCCATGGGCCTTTGTTCTTCCCTCTTTCCTTTTGTTCAGATCTCTATGCACAGTACCAACGGAGGGAAGTGTGTCCATTTTCAGTTGATGGTTTCACACGTCTTTAAACTTTCTAACGGTTCACAGAACACAGAGACCCACTTAAGGAAACTTATGTTTCTGTAATATCCGTACACTCGGAATACATACCCGTCGGTTGATTTCTGCTGAAACACCCGCACTCTCAGGATATGGATCCATTGGTTTCATGGGGGCTGAAATTCCTAGTAATGAAGCCAACCCCAGTGTGCACTTTACTGTCTGTCTCTTTTGCTCTTAGTACACTTTTGCAGAGCTACTTGTCTTTGTTATAGGCTTATGCCATTTCTTCTCTACGTAGGGTAGAATATGGCATTCATTCGTCCTGTTGGAAGACTTGCAAGTCTATATCACGGCCTAGGAATCCCTTTGACTCCAAATTGGCATTTGGGTTAGGTCACGATATGCTCTTATGGATCAATATGGACGAATATAAATGCACGCCTCTGATTTCCGAATACAAGTGTGCTGAGTACATGCAAGCCGTCATACTGGGTCGATGCGTGCTGAATGATCCTTGACATCCCCTTGAGTATTTTCTTTTGAATAATCGTGCTTCCCTTGGTATATGTCAGCCAACCGTACCCTTTTGGTGCTTGTGTGTTTGTTTGATTCTTTGTTGGTCTGCTTCTCGTCTGTTTGGCAAACACGTCAGGCCATGCATCTCTCCGTTCGCTTCAAACAGAGAGTCATATAATCTGATTCACTTAAGATAGTGCTTCCAATCACCTAAGATTTCCTGCTTCCCTCTCCCATCTTTAGGGTTTTGATGTCCTCCTTGCCTTCTTCCTCTTTCTTCTTTGCCACTCATGCTCTTCTTGCATTTCCAATAATGGTTTTCTTCTTTCCATTTCATCTTGCTGCTTTTCTATTCAGGGGAGAATTCTCAACCTTTCTTGTAGGATAAGTTTCGAACTGCTGAATTCTTTTAAGATTGGCCGGTCTGTGGAATTCTCTAGCTCTGCCGTTATTAGAAATGGCGGTCATGTGGCATAGGCTACCCTAGATGGCAGCATTTTGCCATTCAGGATATGGTCTATGTCGTGGCACTCCTCCCTGTCCTGCAATATTGCTGCCGAGATATCAGCTGAAACCCCTCTGGAGGTCCTCTTGTGACTATGTTGCTTTCCACAAGGCGCATTTTAAATCACTGGGATGCTCATGAACTTTGTTGATTTGAATCCTACAGCTGCTGGTAGGTCTATTGGGATTCCACCTCCTTTGGATGCTGTGTACTTCCTGAATTCGCATAGATGATTCTTTCTTGGCTTTCAGCAAGTTTCTGTCTGAGTTTCCTACAGGTAAAATTTCAGACATTTTTTTTTCGCTTTATCTCTTGCTTTTCCATTTGGGACTCTTACGAATCCTAGTCTTTCATGTCTTTTCTTACCCCAGGATTCAACAGCACTGTTTTCATTGGTTTGCACTTGCTTTCCTATGTCTGCTCCTGACCGAGGGATTTCTGTTCCCTTGACTTCACAGTCATTCACCCGTCCCTCTGCATTATTTAGTCTGCTTAGGACTGAATTTTAGCCCTGATATTATCTCATCCACTGAGTTTTCTGACATTATTTGGCTCGTCTTTAGGCTTTCTCTTCCCCTTTTCTGGTATTCTGCGTTTTGGGATTCTGAGACACTGTTGTTATTCAGTGTTTCCCTCACCTCCGTTTTCAATACTTGCTCTGGATAGCGTTCTGCAGTCTAGTTGTTTGTAAGCTTATCTTATGGGCCTTCAATCTCTTTGGAACTGAATATGGTACTTCCTGTTTCTTTTACTGTACTTCTTCATCTCTACTGGTCAGGTAATATCAGGTTATCTAATGTAGACTTCTAGGGCTTTGTGAAGTGAATACATTAGACTCTTGGCTCTACGCAATACCATGGGATTTCTGTGAGGACAATTTCTCCTAGACATTGATGCCATGTCCTGTTCCTGTGTGTGTTGTCTGGTATATCTCCGATTGCTGGTGTTGCCTTTGTTGTGATGAACACCCCATACTATTTCGATTAGCATAACCTCATTTTGATTACGCTTATCTCACAAATCTGAAAGTGCACAGGACACTTCCTCTTGTGGAAATGAAGCTTCTAAAGGTTCTCAGCTCTGCATTCTGCTCTATGTCATTTTGGAGTGTTTCCAAATCTGCCAACTGAGAGTGCGCTTGTGCTTTGTAGTGCCACGGGAATGTCCCAATGCACCAGTTCTTCCCAGAGCTTCTCTGTCTACAGAAACACCAGTGGAAGCATATCTACGGATGTCACACATCAGGGCCTGCTGGAATGATCCCGCAGACCGACCTTGGTGTCCTCGGTGCCGTACCGTGCCGGTGCCATCCAAAATGTAGCATCTGAATTTGGGAGATAATGCTGAAGGAAATGCTTCCTCTTCTCACGCTGTGGACTTGCACCACTCTTCCTTGTCCTCTCATCCTTGTGGCACGGGTGCACGAAGGCAACCACAGAGCTGTTGCGCATCCTGTGCCTCAAACCAAACCGTAATCCCAGCCCAGGTTATGAATGTAGCAGATCCTAAGGCTTTTCATTCTGATTTCAAACCCAAGGCCCCCTGGATCCCTCAGACCAGATGCACGATATCTCTGATGAAGCCCCACTCGTGCTCTATTGGCAAAATGCCAAATTGGTCCCTGGTCCTGCAGATGCGTTGGGTGTGGCCATGGGACATATCGATAATCTCAACCGCGCGCGCCAGTGTGGTTGCTTTCTCATTGGGGTCTCACGTCTGTTTGCTCTCTTGATTGGACTCACCACATCCCACAAGGCACTCCAGATCCCTGAGACTCAGCGTGTGCCATCATCCGTAGCCCTATCCCTCACTGACCGCTGCCTCTGCTCCCTCAAATTTGGCAGCTCGGATCTTGGTCTCAGAATCAACTGTGGGGATATTTTGTGCTGGTTTCTTTGAGTTCTGTCAGCCAAGCATCTGCTGTGCACTCTTCTAACACTCAGCACATCACCTTCAATCCCATGTCTCCTGTTCGCTTGAGAGTGTGTGTCCAAGTTAAACAGAGTTTCACTTTTGCTGCTCCATCACCAGGGGTCAGACCCTGCACTGGTTTCCATTCCCTGCTTTGCCTTCCCCTGCTTCCAGGCGTTGTGAGGCCTCATCCTGTCTTTGGAAGTAACAGACCTCTTTTCGGCAAGTGTCCTGTGCCAAGGGCTGGGTGAGTGTGTGATCCCATTGCTGTGTACATGGGAGCGAGTGAGCGCAGGTTGCACTGCTTCTCTGCCAACTGGGCATCGATGAATCAACACTTTCCAGATACATTTCACAGAAATGTGATTTTTGTATAGCTCTTTGTTTCTCTACAGCCGTGGTGGGAGGGGTTGTCCGAAGACTCCAGTTTTGACATTGTGTTGATATCTCATTTGCAGTCATTAAAAAGTTTAATAGAATTGATTTACATGTTTTGGGAGTTATACGAAAATGAAGTTAGTTTTTGAAACATACTAAATCGACCTAGAAGCCAGACTTGTCAATTTCGGTACCATTTTGTCAGCTCTAAGGAAAACATAGACAGATAGAATGCAAACTAGCAGTCCAAACTGTTAAAGGGGTCATGTCCACTCTTTACTGTTGAAGCCTCCGAAACCAACAGGAACCATGAAATACCTATTGGAAACATGAAATAACCCCCAACGTTGGATTCACTTGTGCACGTGGTGCCCTTTACTCCCAATGACACCTACTGGCCTATGTTGGCATTTCAAGGGGTAACATCCCTCTCTAGGAAAATACAAGAAGAAACAAACCAAATATACACATTTAGGTTTGAATCCAAAAGCACCTAGAGGCATTATAGCTATGAGAACCCTGCTGCAGCTATGCTAGGCTATTGAGAACCAGGGGTTCTTCTATCAGTGATGAGAACGCTTAATCATCCGATCATGTTGGGTAAAGCAATTGGACGCAACCAAGTCTGCACCCCCTTGATAGAGTGCCCCCGGGGGCTTAACTCAACTGAAAGACGGTCCACATAAGCAGTGTCTTTAATGTCATTGGCGACTTTTGTAGTTCAGTTCACTATCTGACTTCTAATATTTACCTACACTGTCTTGAAAAACTGAGGCCTAATACATATTCAAGTTCAGTCAAAGATTCCCCTCACTTACCACAATCCCTTCACCCCAGAGAAGACAGAAACCCAGCATTTGCTGAATCTAGCGGAAGGCCATCGTTTCTTTGTGTGAGCTAAGTTTTCAATTCCTATCTGTTTCAGTCGAGACTATTTGACCTTTAAGGAGTTCACTGTTGTTCACAGAGTGTGAAGCTGGAGGAACTCTGATTCGAGGAGGGGCTTGCTCTTCTCGTACTGGCTTCATTGCAGCTCAGGTACTGATCCTTCCAAATGGATGCCTGAGTGGAGGGGAGGGAAGAGCAAGTGCTTGCTAGCTAGGCCCAAACCTGGGAAAAGGCTTACCTGGGCTTGGTGCACTTTGGTGTGAATGGCTTGGAAATGCCCCTTGGGACGTGTGGATTCTCACGACCTCTTCCAAGGACATGAGCCTTTTGATCACCTCTGCCATCTCTTCTCTCTTAGACGCCAGGGATCTTGGACCCGTTCTTGGAGCAGAGAATCGAGGAGCTTCCTCAAGTCCACGTTGGCACTCCGTATGTTTCTGCCAGTATCAGCGAGGTTCAATATGTCTCATGAGTGTCTTTCGAGCCTGGTATCCTCTACAGCTGTCTCCAGGCCAGTATTCTCCATTGTAGCAGGACATCTCTCATCAATGTGTTCGCATCTCTCCTCAATCCGTGCAGCCAGCTTTTCGGCCAGCTTCTCTTCGTGTCTCCCATAAAGCCGACTTCAACAGGACTGGGCAAGTCTGAAAGGACCTCGGAGCTTCACCAGTAAGCTGATGCCAGGCAGATCTTCCACTGTCTGCCCTTTCAGGTTCTGGAAACTGACCCGTGAACTCAGGTCTTTGGGCAGCAGCAGTATCTCGAACTTACACAGCTTCCCGGACCAAAGACCTAAGCCAAGCTCCACAGAGGGCGGCAGCCCCTCCATCACACTGATCCACCCACAGAACTCTGCCCGGTTACCTAGGATCCACCAGCCACAACAAGCCTCGCGGTACACACCAACATTCCACCTGGAATCCAACCGGTAACTGCCATCCCCAATGGCTGCTGCATCTTGTCAGTGTTGGGGGAGGGGCTGCATCCGACGAGAGGTTCCTAAGGTAAATGTGATTCTACCCACTAGCGTCCCATGGGCCTTTGTTCTTCCCTCTTTCCTTTTGTTCAGATCTCTATGCACAGTACCAACGGAGGGAAGTGTGTCCATTTTCAGTTGATGGTTTCACACGTCTTTAAACTTTCTAACGGTTCACAGAACACAGAGACCCACTTAAGGAAACTTATGTTTCTGTAATATCCGTACACTCGGAATACATACCCGTCGGTTGATTTCTGCTGAAACACTCGCACTCTCAGGATACGGATCCATTGGTTTCATGGGGGCTGAAATTCCTAGTAATGAAGCCAACCCCAGTGTGCACTTTACTGTCTGTCTCTTTTGCTCTTAGTACACTTTTGCAGAGCTACTTGTCTTTGTTATAGGCTTATGCCATTTCTTCTCTACGTAGGGTAGAATATGGCATTCATTCGTCCTGTTGGAAGACTTGCAAGTCTATATCACGGCCTAGGAATCCCTTTGACTCCAAATTGGCATTTGGGTTAGGTCACGATATGCTCTTATGGATCAATATGGACGAATATAAATGCACGCCTCTGATTTCCGAATACAAGTGTGCTGAGTACATGCAAGCCGTCATACTGGGTCGATGCGTGCTGAATGATCCTTGACATCCCCTTGAGTATTTTCTTTTGAATAATCGTGCTTCCCTTGGTATATGTCAGCCAACCGTACCCTTTTGGTGCTTGTGTGTTTGTTTGATTCTTTGTTGGTCTGCTTCTCGTTTGTTTGGCAAACACGTCAGGCCATGCATCTCTCCGTTCGCTTCAAACAGAGAGTCATATAAGCTGATTCACTTAAGATAGTGCTTCCAATCACCTAAGATTTCCTGCTTCCCTCTCCCATCTTTAGGGTTTGATGTCCTCCTTGCCTTCTTCCTCTTTCTTCTTTGCCACTCATGCTCTTCTTGCATTTCCAATAATGGTTTTCTTCTTTCCATTTCATCTTGCTGCTTTTCTATTCAGGGGAGAATTCTCAACCTTTCTTGTAGGATAAGTTTCGAACTGCTGAATTCTTTTAAGATTGGCCGGTCTGTGGAATTCTCTAGCTCTGCCGTTATTAGAAATGGCGGTCATGTGGCATAGGCTACCCTAGATGGCAGCATTTTGCCATTCAGGATATGGTCTATGTCGTGGCACTCCTCCCTGTCCTGCAATATTGCTGCCGAGATATCAGCTGAAACCCCTCTGGAGGTCCTCTTGTGACTATGTTGCTTTCCTCCAGGCGCATTTTAAATCACTGGGATGCTCATGAACTTTGTTGATTTGAATCCTACAGCTGCTGGTAGGTCTATTGGGATTCCACCTCCTTTGGACGCTGTGTACTTCCTGAATTCGCATAGATGATTCTTTCTTGGCTTTCAGCAAGTTTCTGTCTGAGTTTCCTACAGGTAAAATTTCAGACATTTTTTTTCGCTTTATCTCTTGCTTTTCCATTTGGGACTCTTACGAATCCTAGTCTTTCATGTCTTTTCTTACCCCAGGATTCAACAGCACTGTTTTCATTGGTTTGCACTTGCTTTCCTATGTCTGCTCCTGACCGAGGGATTTCTGTTCCCTTGACTTCACAGTCATTCACCCGTCCCTCTGCATTATTTAGTCTGCTTAGGACTGAATTTTAGCCCTGATATTATCTCATCCACTGAGTTTTCTGACATTATTTGGCTCGTCTTTAGGCTTTCTCTTCCCCTTTTCTGGTATTCTGCGTTTTGGGATTCTGAGACACTGTTGTTATTCAGTGTTTCCCTCACCTCCGTTTTCAATACTTGCTCTGGATAGCGTTCTGCAGTCTAGTTGTTTGTAAGCTTATCTTATGGGCCTTCAATCTCTTTGGAACTGAATATGGTACTTCCTGTTTCTTTTACTGTACTTCTTCATCTCTACTGGTCAGGTAATATCAGGTTATCTAATGTAGACTTCTAGGGCTTTGTGAAGTGAATACATTAGACTCTTGGCTCTACGCAATACCATGGGATTTCTGTGAGGACAATTTCTCCTAGACATTGATGCCATGTCCTGTTCCTGTGTGTGTTGTCTGGTATATCTCCGATTGCTGGTGTTGCCTTTGTTGTGATGAACACCCCATACTATTTCGATTAGCATAACCTCATTTTGATTACGCTTATCTCACAAATCTGAAAGTGCACAGGACACTTCCTCTTGTGGAAATGAAGCTTCTAAAGGTTCTCAGCTCTGCATTCTGCTCTATGTCATTTTGGAGTGTTTCCAAATCTGCCAACTGAGAGTGCGCTTGTGCTTTGTAGTGCCACGGGAATGTCCCAATGAACCAGTTCTTCCCAGAGCTTCTCTGTCTACAGAAACACCAGTGGAAGCATATCTACGGATGTCACACATCAGGGCCTGCTGGAATGATCCCGCAGACCGACCTTGGTGTCCTCGGTGCCGTACCGTGCCGGTGCCATCCAAAATGTAGCATCTGAATTTGGGAGATAATGCTGAAGGAAATGCTTCCTCTTCTCACGCTGTGGACTTGCACCACTCTTCCTTGTCCTCTCATCCTTGTGGCACGGGTGCACGAAGGCAACCACAGAGCTGTTGCGCATCCTGTGCCTCAAACCAAACCGTAATCCCAGCCCAGGTTATGAATGTAGCAGATCCTAAGGCTTTTCATTCTGATTTCAAACCCAAGGCCCCCTGGATCCCTCAGACCAGATGCACGATATCTCTGATGAAGCCCCACTCGTGCTCTATTGGCAAAATGCCAAATTGGTCCCTGGTCCTGCAGATGCGTTGGGTGTGGCCATGGGACATATCGATAATCTCAACCGCGCGCGCCAGTGTGGTTGCTTTCTCATTGGGGTCTCACGTCTGTTTGCTCTCTTGATTGGACTCACCACATCCCACAAGGCACTCCAGATCCCTGAGACTCAGCGTGTGCCATCATCCGTAGCCCTATCCCTCACTGACCGCTGCCTCTGCTCCCTCAAATTTGGCAGCTCGGATCTTGGTCTCAGAATCAACTGTGGGGATATTTTGTGCTGGTTTCTTTGAGTTCTGTCAGCCAAGCATCTGCTGTGCACTCTTCTAACACTCAGCACATCACCTTCAATTCCATGTCTCCTGTTCGCTTGAGAGTGTGTGTCCAAGTTAAACAGAGTTTCACTTTTGCTGCTCCATCACCAGGGGTCAGACCCTGCACTGGTTTCCATTCCCTGCTTTGCCTTCCCCTGCTTCCAGGCGTTGTGAGGCCTCATCCTGTCTTTGGAAGTAACAGACCTCTTTTCGGCAAGTGTCCTGTGCCAAGGGCTGGGTGAGTGTGTGATCCCATTGCTGTGTACATGGGAGCGAGTGAGCGCAGGTTGCACTGCTTCTCTGCCAACTGGGCATCGATGAATCAACACTTTCCAGATACATTTCACAGAAATGTGATTTTTGTATAGCTCTTTGTTTCTCTACAGCCGTGGTGGGAGGGGTTGTCCGAAGACTCCAGTTTTGACATTGTGTTGATATCTCATTTGCAGTCATTAAAAAGTTTAATAGAATTGATTTACATGTTTTGGGAGTTATACGAAAATGAAGTTAGTTTTTGAAACATACTAAATCGACCTAGAAGCCAGACTTGTCAATTTCGGTACCATTTTGTCAGCTCTAAGGAAAACATAGACAGATAGAATGCAAACTAGCAGTCCAAACTGTTAAAGGGGTCATGTCCACTCTTTACTGTTGAAGCCTCCGAAACCAACAGGAACCATGAAATACCTATTGGAAACATGAAATAACCCCCAACGTTGGATTCACTTGTGCACGTGGTGCCCTTTACTCCCAATGACACCTACTGGCCTATGTTGGCATTTCAAGGGGTAACATCCCTCTCTAGGAAAATACAAGAAGAAACAAACCAAATATACACATTTAGGTTTGAATCCAAAAGCACCTAGAGGCATTATAGCTATGAGAACCCTGCTGCAGCTATGCTAGGCTATTGAGAACCAGGGGTTCTTCTATCAGTGATGAGAACGCTTAATCATCCGATCATGTTGGGTAAAGCAATTGGACGCAACCAAGTCTGCACCCCCTTGATAGAGTGCCCCCGGGGGCTTAACTCAACTGAAAGACGGTCCACATAAGCAGTGTCTTTAATGTCATTGGCGACTTTTGTAGTTCAGTTCACTATCTGACTTCTAATATTTACCTACACTGTCTTGAAAAACTGAGGCCTAATACATATTCAAGTTCAGTCAAAGATTCCCCTCACTTACCACAATCCCTTCACCCCAGAGAAGACAGAAACCCAGCATTTGCTGAATCTAGCGGAAGGCCATCGTTTCTTTGTGTGAGCTAAGTTTTCAATTCCTATCTGTTTCAGTCGAGACTATTTGACCTTTAAGGAGTTCACTGTTGTTCACAGAGTGTGAAGCTGGAGGAACTCTGATTCGAGGAGGGGCTTGCTCTTCTCGTACTGGCTTCATTGCAGCTCAGGTACTGATCCTTCCAAATGGATGCCTGAGTGGAGGGGAGGGAAGAGCAAGTGCTTGCTAGCTAGGCCCAAACCTGGGAAAAGGCTTACCTGGGCTTGGTGCACTTTGGTGTGAATGGCTTGGAAATGCCCCTTGGGACGTGTGGATTCTCACGACCTCTTCCAAGGACATGAGCCTTTTGATCACCTCTGCCATCTCTTCTCTCTTAGACGCCAGGGATCTTGGACCCGTTCTTGGAGCAGAGAATCGAGGAGCTTCCTCAAGTCCACGTTGGCACTCCGTATGTTTCTGCCAGTATCAGCGAGGTTCAATATGTCTCATGAGTGTCTTTCGAGCCTGGTATCCTCTACAGCTGTCTCCAGGCCAGTATTCTCCATTGTAGCAGGACATCTCTCATCAATGTGTTCGCATCTCTCCTCAATCCGTGCAGCCAGCTTTTCGGCCAGCTTCTCTTCGTGTCTCCCATAAAGCCGACTTCAACAGGACTGGGCAAGTCTGAAAGGACCTCGGAGCTTCACCAGTAAGCTGATGCCAGGCAGATCTTCCACTGTCTGCCCTTTCAGGTTCTGGAAACTGACCCGTGAACTCAGGTCTTTGGGCAGCAGCAGTATCTCGAACTTACACAGCTTCCCGGACCAAAGACCTAAGCCAAGCTCCACAGAGGGCGGCAGCCCCTCCATCACACTGATCCACCCACAGAACTCTGCCCGGTTACCTAGGATCCACCAGCCACAACAAGCCTCGTGGTACACACCAACATTCCACCTGGAATCCAACCGGTAACTGCCATCCCCAATGGCTGCTGCATCTTGTCAGTGTTGGGGGAGGGGCTGCATCCGACGAGAGGTTCCTAAGGTAAATGTGATTCTACCCACTAGCGTCCCATGGGCCTTTGTTCTTCCCTCTTTCCTTTTGTTCAGATCTCTATGCACAGTACCAACGGAGGGAAGTGTGTCCATTTTCAGTTGATGGTTTCACACGTCTTTAAACTTTCTAACGGTTCACAGAACACAGAGACCCACTTAAGGAAACTTATGTTTCTGTAATATCCGTACACTCGGAATACATACCCGTCGGTTGATTTCTGCTGAAACACCCGCACTCTCAGGATATGGATCCATTGGTTTCATGGGGGCTGAAATTCCTAGTAATGAAGCCAACCCCAGTGTGCACTTTACTGTCTGTCTCTTTTGCTCTTAGTACACTTTTGCAGAGCTACTTGTCTTTGTTATAGGCTTATGCCATTTCTTCTCTACGTAGGGTAGAATATGGCATTCATTCGTCCTGTTGGAAGACTTGCAAGTCTATATCACGGCCTAGGAATCCCTTTGACTCCAAATTGGCATTTGGGTTAGGTCACGATATGCTCTTATGGATCAATATGGACGAATATAAATGCACGCCTCTGATTTCCGAATACAAGTGTGCTGAGTACATGCAAGCCGTCATACTGGGTCGATGCGTGCTGAATGATCCTTGACATCCCCTTGAGTATTTTCTTTTGAATAATCGTGCTTCCCTTGGTATATGTCAGCCAACCGTACCCTTTTGGTGCTTGTGTGTTTGTTTGATTCTTTGTTGGTCTGCTTCTCGTCTGTTTGGCAAACACGTCAGGCCATGCATCTCTCCGTTCGCTTCAAACAGAGAGTCATATAATCTGATTCACTTAAGATAGTGCTTCCAATCACCTAAGATTTCCTGCTTCCCTCTCCCATCTTTAGGGTTTTGATGTCCTCCTTGCCTTCTTCCTCTTTCTTCTTTGCCACTCATGCTCTTCTTGCATTTCCAATAATGGTTTTCTTCTTTCCATTTCATCTTGCTGCTTTTCTATTCAGGGGAGAATTCTCAACCTTTCTTGTAGGATAAGTTTCGAACTGCTGAATTCTTTTAAGATTGGCCGGTCTGTGGAATTCTCTAGCTCTGCCGTTATTAGAAATGGCGGTCATGTGGCATAGGCTACCCTAGATGGCAGCATTTTGCCATTCAGGATATGGTCTATGTCGTGGCACTCCTCCCTGTCCTGCAATATTGCTGCCGAGATATCAGCTGAAACCCCTCTGGAGGTCCTCTTGTGACTATGTTGCTTTCCTCCAGGCGCATTTTAAATCACTGGGATGCTCATGAACTTTGTTGATTTGAATCCTACAGCTGCTGGTAGGTCTATTGGGATTCCACCTCCTTTGGACGCTGTGTACTTCCTGAATTCGCATAGATGATTCTTTCTTGGCTTTCAGCAAGTTTCTGTCTGAGTTTCCTACAGGTAAAATTTCAGACTTTTTTTTTCGCTTTATCTCTTGCTTTTCCATTTGGGACTCTTACGAATCCTAGTCTTTCATGTCTTTTCTTACCCCAGGATTCAACAGCACTGTTTTCATTGGTTTGCACTTGCTTTCCTATGTCTGCTCCTGACCGAGGGATTTCTGTTCCCTTGACTTCACAGTCATTCACCCGTCCCTCTGCATTATTTAGTCTGCTTAGGACTGAATTTTAGCCCTGATATTATCTCATCCACTGAGTTTTCTGACATTATTTGGCTCGTCTTTAGGCTTTCTCTTCCCCTTTTCTGGTATTCTGCGTTTTGGGATTCTGAGACACTGTTGTTATTCAGTGTTTCCCTCACCTCCGTTTTCAATACTTGCTCTGGATAGCGTTCTGCAGTCTAGTTGTTTGTAAGCTTATCTTATGGGCCTTCAATCTCTTTGGAACTGAATATGGTACTTCCTGTTTCTTTTACTGTACTTCTTCATCTCTACTGGTCAGGTAATATCAGGTTATCTAATGTAGACTTCTAGGGCTTTGTGAAGTGAATACATTAGACTCTTGGCTCTACGCAATACCATGGGATTTCTGTGAGGACAATTTCTCCTAGACATTGATGCCATGTCCTGTTCCTGTGTGTGTTGTCTGGTATATCTCCGATTGCTGGTGTTGCCTTTGTTGTGATGAACACCCCATACTATTTCGATTAGCATAACCTCATTTTGATTACGCTTATCTCACAAATCTGAAAGTGCACAGGACACTTCCTCTTGTGGAAATGAAGCTTCTAAAGGTTCTCAGCTCTGCATTCTGCTCTATGTCATTTTGGAGTGTTTCCAAATCTGCCAACTGAGAGTGCGCTTGTGCTTTGTAGTGCCACGGGAATGTCCCAATGAACCAGTTCTTCCCAGAGCTTCTCTGTCTACAGAAACACCAGTGGAAGCATATCTACGGATGTCACACATCAGGGCCTGCTGGAATGATCCCGCAGACCGACCTTGGTGTCCTCGGTGCCGTACCGTGCCGGTGCCATCCAAAATGTAGCATCTGAATTTGGGAGATAATGCTGAAGGAAATGCTTCCTCTTCTCACGCTGTGGACTTGCACCACTCTTCCTTGTCCTCTCATCCTTGTGGCACGGGTGCACGAAGGCAACCACAGAGCTGTTGCGCATCCTGTGCCTCAAACCAAACCGTAATCCCAGCCCAGGTTATGAATGTAGCAGATCCTAAGGCTTTTCATTCTGATTTCAAACCCAAGGCCCCCTGGATCCCTCAGACCAGATGCACGATATCTCTGATGAAGCCCCACTCGTGCTCTATTGGCAAAATGCCAAATTGGTCCCTGGTCCTGCAGATGCGTTGGGTGTGGCCATGGGACATATCGATAATCTCAACCGCGCGCGCCAGTGTGGTTGCTTTCTCATTGGGGTCTCACGTCTGTTTGCTCTCTTGATTGGACTCACCACATCCCACAAGGCACTCCAGATCCCTGAGACTCAGCGTGTGCCATCATCCGTAGCCCTATCCCTCACTGACCGCTGCCTCTGCTCCCTCAAATTTGGCAGCTCGGATCTTGGTCTCAGAATCAACTGTGGGGATATTTTGTGCTGGTTTCTTTGAGTTCTGTCAGCCAAGCATCTGCTGTGCACTCTTCTAACACTCAGCACATCACCTTCAATCCCATGTCTCCTGTTCGCTTGAGAGTGTGTGTCCAAGTTAAACAGAGTTTCACTTTTGCTGCTCCATCACCAGGGGTCAGACCCTGCACTGGTTTCCATTCCCTGCTTTGCCTTCCCCTGCTTCCAGGCGTTGTGAGGCCTCATCCTGTCTTTGGAAGTAACAGACCTCTTTTCGGCAAGTGTCCTGTGCCAAGGGCTGGGTGAGTGTGTGATCCCATTGCTGTGTACATGGGAGCGAGTGAGCGCAGGTTGCACTGCTTCTCTGCCAACTGGGCATCGATGAATCAACACTTTCCAGATACATTTCACAGAAATGTGATTTTTGTATAGCTCTTTGTTTCTCTACAGCCGTGGTGGGAGGGGTTGTCCGAAGACTCCAGTTTTGACATTGTGTTGATATCTCATTTGCAGTCATTAAAAAGTTTAATAGAATTGATTTACATGTTTTGGGAGTTATACGAAAATGAAGTTAGTTTTTGAAACATACTAAATCGACCTAGAAGCCAGACTTGTCAATTTCGGTACCATTTTGTCAGCTCTAAGGAAAACATAGACAGATAGAATGCAAACTAGCAGTCCAAACTGTTAAAGGGGTCATGTCCACTCTTTACTGTTGAAGCCTCCGAAACCAACAGGAACCATGAAATACCTATTGGAAACATGAAATAACCCCCTACGTTGGATTCACTTGTGCACGTGGTGCCCTTTACTCCCAATGACACCTACTGGCCTATGTTGGCATTTCAAGGGGTAACATCCCTCTCTAGGAAAATACAAGAAGAAACAAACCAAATATACACATTTAGGTTTGAATCCAAAAGCACCTAGAGGCATTATAGCTATGAGAACCCTGCTGCAGCTATGCTAGGCTATTGAGAACCAGGGGTTCTTCTATCAGTGATGAGAACGCTTAATCATCCGATCATGTTGGGTAAAGCAATTGGACGCAACCAAGTCTGCACCCCCTTGATAGAGTGCCCCCGGGGGCTTAACTCAACTGAAAGACGGTCCACATAAGCAGTGTCTTTAATGTCATTGGCGACTTTTGTAGTTCAGTTCACTATCTGACTTCTAATATTTACCTACACTGTCTTGAAAAACTGAGGCCTAATACATATTCAAGTTCAGTCAAAGATTCCCCTCACTTACCACAATCCCTTCACCCCAGAGAAGACAGAAACCCAGCATTTGCTGAATCTAGCGGAAGGCCATCGTTTCTTTGTGTGAGCTAAGTTTTCAATTCCTATCTGTTTCAGTCGAGACTATTTGACCTTTAAGGAGTTCACTGTTGTTCACAGAGTGTGAAGCTGGAGGAACTCTGATTCGAGGAGGGGCTTGCTCTTCTCGTACTGGCTTCATTGCAGCTCAGGTACTGATCCTTCCAAATGGATGCCTGAGTGGAGGGGAGGGAAGAGCAAGTGCTTGCTAGCTAGGCCCAAACCTGGGAAAAGGCTTACCTGGGCTTGGTGCACTTTGGTGTGAATGGCTTGGAAATGCCCCTTGGGACGTGTGGATTCTCACGACCTCTTCCAAGGACATGAGCCTTTTGATCACCTCTGCCATCTCTTCTCTCTTAGACGCCAGGGATCTTGGACCCGTTCTTGGAGCAGAGAATCGAGGAGCTTCCTCAAGTCCACGTTGGCACTCCGTATGTTTCTGCCAGTATCAGCGAGGTTCAATATGTCTCATGAGTGTCTTTCGAGCCTGGTATCCTCTACAGCTGTCTCCAGGCCAGTATTCTCCATTGTAGCAGGACATCTCTCATCAATGTGTTGTTCGCATCTCTCCTCAATCCGTGCAGCCAGCTTTTCGGCCAGCTTCTCTTCGTGTCTCCCATAAAGCCGACTTCAACAGGACTGGGCAAGTCTGAAAGGACCTCGGAGCTTCACCAGTAAGCTGATGCCAGGCAGATCTTCCACTGTCTGCCCTTTCAGGTTCTGGAAACTGACCCGTGAACTCAGGTCTTTGGGCAGCAGCAGTATCTCGAACTTACACAGCTTCCCGGACCAAAGACCTAAGCCAAGCTCCACAGAGGGCGGCAGCCCCTCCATCACACTGATCCACCCACAGAACTCTGCCCGGTTACCTAGGATCCACCAGCCACAACAAGCCTCGCGGTACACACCAACATTCCACCTGGAATCCAACCGGTAACTGCCATCCCCAATGGCTGCTGCATCTTGTCAGTGTTGGGGGAGGGGCTGCATCCGACGAGAGGTTCCTAAGGTAAATGTGATTCTACCCACTAGCGTCCCATGGGCCTTTGTTCTTCCCTCTTTCCTTTTGTTCAGATCTCTATGCACAGTACCAACGGAGGGAAGTGTGTCCATTTTCAGTTGATGGTTTCACACGTCTTTAAACTTTCTAACGGTTCACAGAACACAGAGACCCACTTAAGGAAACTTATGTTTCTGTAATATCCGTACACTCGGAATACATACCCGTCGGTTGATTTCTGCTGAAACACCCGCACTCTCAGGATATGGATCCATTGGTTTCATGGGGGCTGAAATTCCTAGTAATGAAGCCAACCCCAGTGTGCACTTTACTGTCTGTCTCTTTTGCTCTTAGTACACTTTTGCAGAGCTACTTGTCTTTGTTATAGGCTTATGCCATTTCTTCTCTACGTAGGGTAGAATATGGCATTCATTTGTCCTGTTGGAAGACTTGCAAGTCTATATCACGGCCTAGGAATCCCTTTGACTCCAAATTGGCATTTGGGTTAGGTCACGATATGCTCTTATGGATCAATATGGACGAATATAAATGCACGCCTCTGATTTCCGAATACAAGTGTGCTGAGTACATGCAAGCCGTCATACTGGGTCGATGCGT
This sequence comes from Vicugna pacos, assembly GCF_048564905.1. NCBI lineage: Eukaryota > Metazoa > Chordata > Mammalia > Artiodactyla > Camelidae > Vicugna > Vicugna pacos. The sequence continues at coordinate 4,123,170 of NC_133021.1, read as the reverse complement.
GCTGAATGATCCTTGACATCCCCTTGAGTATTTTCTTTTGAATAATCGTGCTTCCCTTGGTATATGTCAGCCAACCGTACCCTTTTGGTGCTTGTGTGTTTGTTTGATTCTTTGTTGGTCTGCTTCTCGTCTGTTTGGCAAACACGTCAGGCCATGCATCTCTCCGTTCGCTTCAAACAGAGAGTCATATAATCTGATTCACTTAAGATAGTGCTTCCAATCACCTAAGATTTCCTGCTTCCCTCTCCCATCTTTAGGGTTTTGATGTCCTCCTTGCCTTCTTCCTCTTTCTTCTTTGCCACTCATGCTCTTCTTGCATTTCCAATAATGGTTTTCTTCTTTCCATTTCATCTTGCTGCTTTTCTATTCAGGGGAGAATTCTCAACCTTTCTTGTAGGATAAGTTTCGAACTGCTGAATTCTTTTAAGATTGGCCGGTCTGTGGAATTCTCTAGCTCTGCCGTTATTAGAAATGGCGGTCATGTGGCATAGGCTACCCTAGATGGCAGCATTTTGCCATTCAGGATATGGTCTATGTCGTGGCACTCCTCCCTGTCCTGCAATATTGCTGCCGAGATATCAGCTGAAACCCCTCTGGAGGTCCTCTTGTGACTATGTTGCTTTCCTCCAGGCGCATTTTAAATCACTGGGATGCTCATGAACTTTGTTGATTTGAATCCTACAGCTGCTGGTAGGTCTATTGGGATTCCACCTCCTTTGGACGCTGTGTACTTCCTGAATTCGCATAGATGATTCTTTCTTGGCTTTCAGCAAGTTTCTGTCTGAGTTTCCTACAGGTAAAATTTCAGACATTTTTTTTTCGCTTTATCTCTTGCTTTTCCATTTGGGACTCTTACGAATCCTAGTCTTTCATGTCTTTTCTTACCCCAGGATTCAACAGCACTGTTTTCATTGGTTTGCACTTGCTTTCCTATGTCTGCTCCTGACCGAGGGATTTCTGTTCCCTTGACTTCACAGTCATTCACCCGTCCCTCTGCATTATTTAGTCTGCTTAGGACTGAATTTTAGCCCTGATATTATCTCATCCACTGAGTTTTCTGACATTATTTGGCTCGTCTTTAGGCTTTCTCTTCCCCTTTTCTGGTATTCTGCGTTTTGGGATTCTGAGACACTGTTGTTATTCAGTGTTTCCCTCACCTCCGTTTTCAATACTTGCTCTGGATAGCGTTCTGCAGTCTAGTTGTTTGTAAGCTTATCTTATGGGCCTTCAATCTCTTTGGAACTGAATATGGTACTTCCTGTTTCTTTTACTGTACTTCTTCATCTCTACTGGTCAGGTAATATCAGGTTATCTAATGTAGACTTCTAGGGCTTTGTGAAGTGAATACATTAGACTCTTGGCTCTACGCAATACCATGGGATTTCTGTGAGGACAATTTCTCCTAGACATTGATGCCATGTCCTGTTCCTGTGTGTGTTGTCTGGTATATCTCCGATTGCTGGTGTTGCCTTTGTTGTGATGAACACCCCATACTATTTCGATTAGCATAACCTCATTTTGATTACGCTTATCTCACAAATCTGAAAGTGCACAGGACACTTCCTCTTGTGGAAATGAAGCTTCTAAAGGTTCTCAGCTCTGCATTCTGCTCTATGTCATTTTGGAGTGTTTCCAAATCTGCCAACTGAGAGTGCGCTTGTGCTTTGTAGTGCCACGGGAATGTCCCAATGAACCAGTTCTTCCCAGAGCTTCTCTGTCTACAGAAACACCAGTGGAAGCATATCTACGGATGTCACACATCAGGGCCTGCTGGAATGATCCCGCAGACCGACCTTGGTGTCCTCGGTGCCGTACCGTGCCGGTGCCATCCAAAATGTAGCATCTGAATTTGGGAGATAATGCTGAAGGAAATGCTTCCTCTTCTCACGCTGTGGACTTGCACCACTCTTCCTTGTCCTCTCATCCTTGTGGCACGGGTGCACGAAGGCAACCACAGAGCTGTTGCGCATCCTGTGCCTCAAACCAAACCGTAATCCCAGCCCAGGTTATGAATGTAGCAGATCCTAAGGCTTTTCATTCTGATTTCAAACCCAAGGCCCCCTGGATCCCTCAGACCAGATGCACGATATCTCTGATGAAGCCCCACTCGTGCTCTATTGGCAAAATGCCAAATTGGTCCCTGGTCCTGCAGATGCGTTGGGTGTGGCCATGGGACATATCGATAATCTCAACCGCGCGCGCCAGTGTGGTTGCTTTCTCATTGGGGTCTCACGTCTGTTTGCTCTCTTGATTGGACTCACCACATCCCACAAGGCACTCCAGATCCCTGAGACTCAGCGTGTGCCATCATCCGTAGCCCTATCCCTCACTGACCGCTGCCTCTGCTCCCTCAAATTTGGCAGCTCGGATCTTGGTCTCAGAATCAACTGTGGGGATATTTTGTGCTGGTTTCTTTGAGTTCTGTCAGCCAAGCATCTGCTGTGCACTCTTCTAACACTCAGCACATCACCTTCAATCCCATGTCTCCTGTTCGCTTGAGAGTGTGTGTCCAAGTTAAACAGAGTTTCACTTTTGCTGCTCCATCACCAGGGGTCAGACCCTGCACTGGTTTCCATTCCCTGCTTTGCCTTCCCCTGCTTCCAGGCGTTGTGAGGCCTCATCCTGTCTTTGGAAGTAACAGACCTCTTTTCGGCAAGTGTCCTGTGCCAAGGGCTGGGTGAGTGTGTGATCCCATTGCTGTGTACATGGGAGCGAGTGAGCGCAGGTTGCACTGCTTCTCTGCCAACTGGGCATCAATGAATCAACACTTTCCAGATACATTTCACAGAAATGTGATTTTTGTATAGCTCTTTGTTTCTCTACAGCCGTGGTGGGAGGGGTTGTCCGAAGACTCCAGTTTTGACATTGTGTTGATATCTCATTTGCAGTCATTAAAAAGTTTAATAGAATTGATTTACATGTTTTGGGAGTTATACGAAAATGAAGTTAGTTTTTGAAACATACTAAATCGACCTAGAAGCCAGACTTGTCAATTTCGGTACCATTTTGTCAGCTCTAAGGAAAACATAGACAGATAGAATGCAAACTAGCAGTCCAAACTGTTAAAGGGGTCATGTCCACTCTTTACTGTTGAAGCCTCCGAAACCAACAGGAACCATGAAATACCTATTGGAAACATGAAATAACCCCCAACGTTGGATTCACTTGTGCACGTGGTGCCCTTTACTCCCAATGACACCTACTGGCCTATGTTGGCATTTCAAGGGGTAACATCCCTCTCTAGGAAAATACAAGAAGAAACAAACCAAATATACACATTTAGGTTTGAATCCAAAAGCACCTAGAGGCATTATAGCTATGAGAACCCTGCTGCAGCTATGCTAGGCTATTGAGAACCAGGGGTTCTTCTATCAGTGATGAGAACGCTTAATCATCCGATCATGTTGGGTAAAGCAATTGGACGCAACCAAGTCTGCACCCCCTTGATAGAGTGCCCCCGGGGGCTTAACTCAACTGAAAGACGGTCCACATAAGCAGTGTCTTTAATGTCATTGGCGACTTTTGTAGTTCAGTTCACTATCTGACTTCTAATATTTACCTACACTGTCTTGAAAAACTGAGGCCTAATACATATTCAAGTTCAGTCAAAGATTCCCCTCACTTACCACAATCCCTTCACCCCAGAGAAGACAGAAACCCAGCATTTGCTGAATCTAGCGGAAGGCCATCGTTTCTTTGTGTGAGCTAAGTTTTCAATTCCTATCTGTTTCAGTCGAGACTATTTGACCTTTAAGGAGTTCACTGTTGTTCACAGAGTGTGAAGCTGGAGGAACTCTGATTCGAGGAGGGGCTTGCTCTTCTCGTACTGGCTTCATTGCAGCTCAGGTACTGATCCTTCCAAATGGATGCCTGAGTGGAGGGGAGGGAAGAGCAAGTGCTTGCTAGCTAGGCCCAAACCTGGGAAAAGGCTTACCTGGGCTTGGTGCACTTTGGTGTGAATGGCTTGGAAATGCCCCTTGGGACGTGTGGATTCTCACGACCTCTTCCAAGGACATGAGCCTTTTGATCACCTCTGCCATCTCTTCTCTCTTAGACGCCAGGGATCTTGGACCCGTTCTTGGAGCAGAGAATCGAGGAGCTTCCTCAAGTCCACGTTGGCACTCCGTATGTTTCTGCCAGTATCAGCGAGGTTCAATATGTCTCATGAGTGTCTTTCGAGCCTGGTATCCTCTACAGCTGTCTCCAGGCCAGTATTCTCCATTGTAGCAGGACATCTCTCATCAATGTGTTCGCATCTCTCCTCAATCCGTGCAGCCAGCTTTTCGGCCAGCTTCTCTTCGTGTCTCCCATAAAGCCGACTTCAACAGGACTGGGCAAGTCTGAAAGGACCTCGGAGCTTCACCAGTAAGCTGATGCCAGGCAGATCTTCCACTGTCTGCCCTTTCAGGTTCTGGAAACTGACCCGTGAACTCAGGTCTTTGGGCAGCAGCAGTATCTCGAACTTACACAGCTTCCCGGACCAAAGACCTAAGCCAAGCTCCACAGAGGGCGGCAGCCCCTCCATCACACTGATCCACCCACAGAACTCTGCCCGGTTACCTAGGATCCACCAGCCACAACAAGCCTCGCGGTACACACCAACATTCCACCTGGAATCCAACCGGTAACTGCCATCCCCAATGGCTGCTGCATCTTGTCAGTGTTGGGGGAGGGGCTGCATCCGACGAGAGGTTCCTAAGGTAAATGTGATTCTACCCACTAGCGTCCCATGGGCCTTTGTTCTTCCCTCTTTCCTTTTGTTCAGATCTCTATGCACAGTACCAACGGAGGGAAGTGTGTCCATTTTCAGTTGATGGTTTCACACGTCTTTAAACTTTCTAACGGTTCACAGAACACAGAGACCCACTTAAGGAAACTTATGTTTCTGTAATATCCGTACACTCGGAATACATACCCGTCGGTTGATTTCTGCTGAAACACCCGCACTCTCAGGATATGGATCCATTGGTTTCATGGGGGCTGAAATTCCTAGTAATGAAGCCAACCCCAGTGTGCACTTTACTGTCTGTCTCTTTTGCTCTTAGTACACTTTTGCAGAGCTACTTGTCTTTGTTATAGGCTTATGCCATTTCTTCTCTACGTAGGGTAGAATATGGCATTCATTCGTCCTGTTGGAAGACTTGCAAGTCTATATCACGGCCTAGGAATCCCTTTGACTCCAAATTGGCATTTGGGTTAGGTCACGATATGCTCTTATGGATCAATATGGACGAATATAAATGCACGCCTCTGATTTCCGAATACAAGTGTGCTGAGTACATGCAAGCCGTCATACTGGGTCGATGCGTGCTGAATGATCCTTGACATCCCCTTGAGTATTTTCTTTTGAATAATCGTGCTTCCCTTGGTATATGTCAGCCAACCGTACCCTTTTGGTGCTTGTGTGTTTGTTTGATTCTTTGTTGGTCTGCTTCTCGTCTGTTTGGCAAACACGTCAGGCCATGCATCTCTCCGTTCGCTTCAAACAGAGAGTCATATAATCTGATTCACTTAAGATAGTGCTTCCAATCACCTAAGATTTCCTGCTTCCCTCTCCCATCTTTAGGGTTTTGATGTCCTCCTTGCCTTCTTCCTCTTTCTTCTTTGCCACTCATGCTCTTCTTGCATTTCCAATAATGGTTTTCTTCTTTCCATTTCATCTTGCTGCTTTTCTATTCAGGGGAGAATTCTCAACCTTTCTTGTAGGATAAGTTTCGAACTGCTGAATTCTTTTAAGATTGGCCGGTCTGTGGAATTCTCTAGCTCTGCCGTTATTAGAAATGGCGGTCATGTGGCATAGGCTACCCTAGATGGCAGCATTTTGCCATTCAGGATATGGTCTATGTCGTGGCACTCCTCCCTGTCCTGCAATATTGCTGCCGAGATATCAGCTGAAACCCCTCTGGAGGTCCTCTTGTGACTATGTTGCTTTCCTCCAGGCGCATTTTAAATCACTGGGATGCTCATGAACTTTGTTGATTTGAATCCTACAGCTGCTGGTAGGTCTATTGGGATTCCACCTCCTTTGGACGCTGTGTACTTCCTGAATTCGCATAGATGATTCTTTCTTGGCTTTCAGCAAGTTTCTGTCTGAGTTTCCTACAGGTAAAATTTCAGACTTTTTTTTTCGCTTTATCTCTTGCTTTTCCATTTGGGACTCTTACGAATCCTAGTCTTTCATGTCTTTTCTTACCCCAGGATTCAACAGCACTGTTTTCATTGGTTTGCACTTGCTTTCCTATGTCTGCTCCTGACCGAGGGATTTCTGTTCCCTTGACTTCACAGTCATTCACCCGTCCCTCTGCATTATTTAGTCTGCTTAGGACTGAATTTTAGCCCTGATATTATCTCATCCACTGAGTTTTCTGACATTATTTGGCTCGTCTTTAGGCTTTCTCTTCCCCTTTTCTGGTATTCTGCGTTTTGGGATTCTGAGACACTGTTGTTATTCAGTGTTTCCCTCACCTCCGTTTTCAATACTTGCTCTGGATAGCATTCTGCAGTCTAGTTGTTTGTAAGCTTATCTTATGGGCCTTCAATCTCTTTGGAACTGAATATGGTACTTCCTGTTTCTTTTACTGTACTTCTTCATCTCTACTGGTCAGGTAATATCAGGTTATCTAATGTAGACTTCTAGGGCTTTGTGAAGTGAATACATTAGACTCTTGGCTCTACGCAATACCATGGGATTTCTGTGAGGACAATTTCTCCTAGACATTGATGCCATGTCCTGTTCCTGTGTGTGTTGTCTGGTATATCTCCGATTGCTGGTGTTGCCTTTGTTGTGATGAACACCCCATACTATTTCGATTAGCATAACCTCATTTTGATTACGCTTATCTCACAAATCTGAAAGTGCACAGGACACTTCCTCTTGTGGAAATGAAGCTTCTAAAGGTTCTCAGCTCTGCATTCTGCTCTATGTCATTTTGGAGTGTTTCCAAATCTGCCAACTGAGAGTGCGCTTGTGCTTTGTAGTGCCACGGGAATGTCCCAATGAACCAGTTCTTCCCAGAGCTTCTCTGTCTACAGAAACACCAGTGGAAGCATATCTACGGATGTCACACATCAGGGCCTGCTGGAATGATCCCGCAGACCGACCTTGGTGTCCTCGGTGCCGTACCGTGCCGGTGCCATCCAAAATGTAGCATCTGAATTTGGGAGATAATGCTGAAGGAAATGCTTCCTCTTCTCACGCTGTGGACTTGCACCACTCTTCCTTGTCCTCTCATCCTTGTGGCACGGGTGCACGAAGGCAACCACAGAGCTGTTGCGCATCCTGTGCCTCAAACCAAACCGTAATCCCAGCCCAGGTTATGAATGTAGCAGATCCTAAGGCTTTTCATTCTGATTTCAAACCCAAGGCCCCCTGGATCCCTCAGACCAGATGCACGATATCTCTGATGAAGCCCCACTCGTGCTCTATTGGCAAAATGCCAAATTGGTCCCTGGTCCTGCAGATGCGTTGGGTGTGGCCATGGGACATATCGATAATCTCAACCGCGCGCGCCAGTGTGGTTGCTTTCTCATTGGGGTCTCACGTCTGTTTGCTCTCTTGATTGGACTCACCACATCCCACAAGGCACTCCAGATCCCTGAGACTCAGCGTGTGCCATCATCCGTAGCCCTATCCCTCACTGACCGCTGCCTCTGCTCCCTCAAATTTGGCAGCTCGGATCTTGGTCTCAGAATCAACTGTGGGGATATTTTGTGCTGGTTTCTTTGAGTTCTGTCAGCCAAGCATCTGCTGTGCACTCTTCTAACACTCAGCACATCACCTTCAATCCCATGTCTCCTGTTCGCTTGAGAGTGTGTGTCCAAGTTAAACAGAGTTTCACTTTTGCTGCTCCATCACCAGGGGTCAGACCCTGCACTGGTTTCCATTCCCTGCTTTGCCTTCCCCTGCTTCCAGGCGTTGTGAGGCCTCATCCTGTCTTTGGAAGTAACAGACCTCTTTTCGGCAAGTGTCCTGTGCCAAGGGCTGGGTGAGTGTGTGATCCCATTGCTGTGTACATGGGAGCGAGTGAGCGCAGGTTGCACTGCTTCTCTGCCAACTGGGCATCGATGAATCAACACTTTCCAGATACATTTCACAGAAATGTGATTTTTGTATAGCTCTTTGTTTCTCTACAGCCGTGGTGGGAGGGGTTGTCCGAAGACTCCAGTTTTGACATTGTGTTGATATCTCATTTGCAGTCATTAAAAAGTTTAATAGAATTGATTTACATGTTTTGGGAGTTATACGAAAATGAAGTTAGTTTTTGAAACATACTAAATCGACCTAGAAGCCAGACTTGTCAATTTCGGTACCATTTTGTCAGCTCTAAGGAAAACATAGACAGATAGAATGCAAACTAGCAGTCCAAACTGTTAAAGGGGTCATGTCCACTCTTTACTGTTGAAGCCTCCGAAACCAACAGGAACCATGAAATACCTATTGGAAACATGAAATAACCCCCTACGTTGGATTCACTTGTGCACGTGGTGCCCTTTACTCCCAATGACACCTACTGGCCTATGTTGGCATTTCAAGGGGTAACATCCCTCTCTAGGAAAATACAAGAAGAAACAAACCAAATATACACATTTAGGTTTGAATCCAAAAGCACCTAGAGGCATTATAGCTATGAGAACCCTGCTGCAGCTATGCTAGGCTATTGAGAACCAGGGGTTCTTCTATCAGTGATGAGAACGCTTAATCATCCGATCATGTTGGGTAAAGCAATTGGACGCAACCAAGTCTGCACCCCCTTGATAGAGTGCCCCCGGGGGCTTAACTCAACTGAAAGACGGTCCACATAAGCAGTGTCTTTAATGTCATTGGCGACTTTTGTAGTTCAGTTCACTATCTGACTTCTAATATTTACCTACACTGTCTTGAAAAACTGAGGCCTAATACATATTCAAGTTCAGTCAAAGATTCCCCTCACTTACCACAATCCCTTCACCCCAGAGAAGACAGAAACCCAGCATTTGCTGAATCTAGCGGAAGGCCATCGTTTCTTTGTGTGAGCTAAGTTTTCAATTCCTATCTGTTTCAGTCGAGACTATTTGACCTTTAAGGAGTTCACTGTTGTTCACAGAGTGTGAAGCTGGAGGAACTCTGATTCGAGGAGGGGCTTGCTCTTCTCGTACTGGCTTCATTGCAGCTCAGGTACTGATCCTTCCAAATGGATGCCTGAGTGGAGGGGAGGGAAGAGCAAGTGCTTGCTAGCTAGGCCCAAACCTGGGAAAAGGCTTACCTGGGCTTGGTGCACTTTGGTGTGAATGGCTTGGAAATGCCCCTTGGGACGTGTGGATTCTCACGACCTCTTCCAAGGACATGAGCCTTTTGATCACCTCTGCCATCTCTTCTCTCTTAGACGCCAGGGATCTTGGACCCGTTCTTGGAGCAGAGAATCGAGGAGCTTCCTCAAGTCCACGTTGGCACTCCGTATGTTTCTGCCAGTATCAGCGAGGTTCAATATGTCTCATGAGTGTCTTTCGAGCCTGGTATCCTCTACAGCTGTCTCCAGGCCAGTATTCTCCATTGTAGCAGGACATCTCTCATCAATGTGTTGTTCGCATCTCTCCTCAATCCGTGCAGCCAGCTTTTCGGCCAGCTTCTCTTCGTGTCTCCCATAAAGCCGACTTCAACAGGACTGGGCAAGTCTGAAAGGACCTCGGAGCTTCACCAGTAAGCTGATGCCAGGCAGATCTTCCACTGTCTGCCCTTTCAGGTTCTGGAAACTGACCCGTGAACTCAGGTCTTTGGGCAGCAGCAGTATCTCGAACTTACACAGCTTCCCGGACCAAAGACCTAAGCCAAGCTCCACAGAGGGCGGCAGCCCCTCCATCACACTGATCCACCCACAGAACTCTGCCCGGTTACCTAGGATCCACCAGCCACAACAAGCCTCGCGGTACACACCAACATTCCACCTGGAATCCAACCGGTAACTGCCATCCCCAATGGCTGCTGCATCTTGTCAGTGTTGGGGGAGGGGCTGCATCCGACGAGAGGTTCCTAAGGTAAATGTGATTCTACCCACTAGCGTCCCATGGGCCTTTGTTCTTCCCTCTTTCCTTTTGTTCAGATCTCTATGCACAGTACCAACGGAGGGAAGTGTGTCCATTTTCAGTTGATGGTTTCACACGTCTTTAAACTTTCTAACGGTTCACAGAACACAGAGACCCACTTAAGGAAACTTATGTTTCTGTAATATCCGTACACTCGGAATACATACCCGTCGGTTGATTTCTGCTGAAACACCCGCACTCTCAGGATATGGATCCATTGGTTTCATGGGGGCTGAAATTCCTAGTAATGAAGCCAACCCCAGTGTGCACTTTACTGTCTGTCTCTTTTGCTCTTAGTACACTTTTGCAGAGCTACTTGTCTTTGTTATAGGCTTATGCCATTTCTTCTCTACGTAGGGTAGAATATGGCATTCATTCGTCCTGTTGGAAGACTTGCAAGTCTATATCACGGCCTAGGAATCCCTTTGACTCCAAATTGGCATTTGGGTTAGGTCACGATATGCTCTTATGGATCAATATGGACGAATATAAATGCACGCCTCTGATTTCCGAATACAAGTGTGCTGAGTACATGCAAGCCGTCATACTGGGTCGATGCGTGCTGAATGATCCTTGACATCCCCTTGAGTATTTTCTTTTGAATAATCGTGCTTCCCTTGGTATATGTCAGACAACCGTACCCTTTTGGTGCTTGTGTGTTTGTTTGATTCTTTGTTGGTCTGCTTCTCGTCTGTTTGGCAAACACGTCAGGCCATGCATCTCTCCGTTCGCTTCAAACAGAGAGTCATATAATCTGATTCACTTAAGATAGTGCTTCCAATCACCTAAGATTTCCTGCTTCCCTCTCCCATCTTTAGGGTTTTGATGTCCTCCTTGCCTTCTTCCTCTTTCTTCTTTGCCACTCATGCTCTTCTTGCATTTCCAATAATGGTTTTCTTCTTTCCATTTCATCTTGCTGCTTTTCTATTCAGGGGAGAATTCTCAACCTTTCTTGTAGGATAAGTTTCGAACTGCTGAATTCTTTTAAGATTGGCCGGTCTGTGGAATTCTCTAGCTCTGCCGTTATTAGAAATGGCGGTCATGTGGCATAGGCTACCCTAGATGGCAGCATTTTGCCATTCAGGATATGGTCTATGTCGTGGCACTCCTCCCTGTCCTGCAATATTGCTGCCGAGATATCAGCTGAAACCCCTCTGGAGGTCCTCTTGTGACTATGTTGCTTTCCTCCAGGCGCATTTTAAATCACTGGGATGCTCATGAACTTTGTTGATTTGAATCCTACAGCTGCTGGTAGGTCTATTGGGATTCCACCTCCTTTGGACGCTGTGTACTTCCTGAATTCGCATAGATGATTCTTTCTTGGCTTTCAGCAAGTTTCTGTCTGAGTTTCCTACAGGTAAAATTTCAGACATTTTTTTTTCGCTTTATCTCTTGCTTTTCCATTTGGGACTCTTACGAATCCTAGTCTTTCATGTCTTTTCTTACCCCAGGATTCAACAGCACTGTTTTCATTGGTTTGCACTTGCTTTCCTATGTCTGCTCCTGACCGAGGGATTTCTGTTCCCTTGACTTCACAGTCATTCACCCGTCCCTCTGCATTATTTAGTCTGCTTAGGACTGAATTTTAGCCCTGATATTATCTCATCCACTGAGTTTTCTGACATTATTTGGCTCGTCTTTAGGCTTTCTCTTCCCCTTTTCTGGTATTCTGCGTTTTGGGATTCTGAGACACTGTTGTTATTCAGTGTTTCCCTCACCTCCGTTTTCAATACTTGCTCTGGATAGCGTTCTGCAGTCTAGTTGTTTGTAAGCTTATCTTATGGGCCTTCAATCTCTTTGGAACTGAATATGGTACTTCCTGTTTCTTTTACTGTACTTCTTCATCTCTACTGGTCAGGTAATATCAGGTTATCTAATGTAGACTTCTAGGGCTTTGTGAAGTGAATACATTAGACTCTTGGCTCTACGCAATACCATGGGATTTCTGTGAGGACAATTTCTCCTAGACATTGATGCCATGTCCTGTTCCTGTGTGTGTTGTCTGGTATATCTCCGATTGCTGGTGTTGCCTTTGTTGTGATGAACACCCCATACTATTTCGATTAGCATAACCTCATTTTGATTACGCTTATCTCACAAATCTGAAAGTGCACAGGACACTTCCTCTTGTGGAAATGAAGCTTCTAAAGGTTCTCAGCTCTGCATTCTGCTCTATGTCATTTTGGAGTGTTTCCAAATCTGCCAACTGAGAGTGCGCTTGTGCTTTGTAGTGCCACGGGAATGTCCCAATGAACCAGTTCTTCCCAGAGCTTCTCTGTCTACAGAAACACCAGTGGAAGCATATCTACGGATGTCACACATCAGGGCCTGCTGGAATGATCCCGCAGACCGACCTTGGTGTCCTCGGTGCCGTACCGTGCCGGTGCCATCCAAAATGTAGCATCTGAATTTGGGAGATAATGCTGAAGGAAATGCTTCCTCTTCTCACGCTGTGGACTTGCACCACTCTTCCTTGTCCTCTCATCCTTGTGGCACGGGTGCACGAAGGCAACCACAGAGCTGTTGCGCATCCTGTGCCTCAAACCAAACCGTAATCCCAGCCCAGGTTATGAATGTAGCAGATCCTAAGGCTTTTCATTCTGATTTCAAACCCAAGGCCCCCTGGATCCCTCAGACCAGATGCACGATATCTCTGATGAAGCCCCACTCGTGCTCTATTGGCAAAATGCCAAATTGGTCCCTGGTCCTGCAGATGCGTTGGGTGTGGCCATGGGACATATCGATAATCTCAACCGCGCGCGCCAGTGTGGTTGCTTTCTCATTGGGGTCTCACGTCTGTTTGCTCTCTTGATTGGACTCACCACATCCCACAAGGCACTCCAGATCCCTGAGACTCAGCGTGTGCCATCATCCGTAGCCCTATCCCTCACTGACCGCTGCCTCTGCTCCCTCAAATTTGGCAGCTCGGATCTTGGTCTCAGAATCAACTGTGGGGATATTTTGTGCTGGTTTCTTTGAGTTCTGTCAGCCAAGCATCTGCTGTGCACTCTTCTAACACTCAGCACATCACCTTCAATCCCATGTCTCCTGTTCGCTTGAGAGTGTGTGTCCAAGTTAAACAGAGTTTCACTTTTGCTGCTCCATCACCAGGGGTCAGACCCTGCACTGGTTTCCATTCCCTGCTTTGCCTTCCCCTGCTTCCAGGCGTTGTGAGGCCTCATCCTGTCTTTGGAAGTAACAGACCTCTTTTCGGCAAGTGTCCTGTGCCAAGGGCTGGGTGAGTGTGTGATCCCATTGCTGTGTACATGGGAGCGAGTGAGCGCAGGTTGCACTGCTTCTCTGCCAACTGGGCATCGATGAATCAACACTTTCCAGATACATTTCACAGAAATGTGATTTTTGTATAGCTCTTTGTTTCTCTACAGCCGTGGTGGGAGGGGTTGTCCGAAGACTCCAGTTTTGACATTGTGTTGATATCTCATTTGCAGTCATTAAAAAGTTTAATAGAATTGATTTACATGTTTTGGGAGTTATACGAAAATGAAGTTAGTTTTTGAAACATACTAAATCGACCTAGAAGCCAGACTTGTCAATTTCGGTACCATTTTGTCAGCTCTAAGGAAAACATAGACAGATAGAATGCAAACTAGCAGTCCAAACTGTTAAAGGGGTCATGTCCACTCTTTACTGTTGAAGCCTCCGAAACCAACAGGAACCATGAAATACCTATTGGAAACATGAAATAACCCCCTACGTTGGATTCACTTGTGCACGTGGTGCCCTTTACTCCCAATGACACCTACTGGCCTATGTTGGCATTTCAAGGGGTAACATCCCTCTCTAGGAAAATACAAGAAGAAACAAACCAAATATACACATTTAGGTTTGAATCCAAAAGCACCTAGAGGCATTATAGCTATGAGAACCCTGCTGCAGCTATGCTAGGCTATTGAGAACCAGGGGTTCTTCTATCAGTGATGAGAACGCTTAATCATCCGATCATGTTGGGTAAAGCAATTGGACGCAACCAAGTCTGCACCCCCTTGATAGAGTGCCCCCGGGGGCTTAACTCAACTGAAAGACGGTCCACATAAGCAGTGTCTTTAATGTCATTGGCGACTTTTGTAGTTCAGTTCACTATCTGACTTCTAATATTTACCTACACTGTCTTGAAAAACTGAGGCCTAATACATATTCAAGTTCAGTCAAAGATTCCCCTCACTTACCACAATCCCTTCACCCCAGAGAAGACAGAAACCCAGCATTTGCTGAATCTAGCGGAAGGCCATCGTTTCTTTGTGTGAGCTAAGTTTTCAATTCCTATCTGTTTCAGTCGAGACTATTTGACCTTTAAGGAGTTCACTGTTGTTCACAGAGTGTGAAGCTGGAGGAACTCTGATTCGAGGAGGGGCTTGCTCTTCTCGTACTGGCTTCATTGCAGCTCAGGTACTGATCCTTCCAAATGGATGCCTGAGTGGAGGGGAGGGAAGAGCAAGTGCTTGCTAGCTAGGCCCAAACCTGGGAAAAGGCTTACCTGGGCTTGGTGCACTTTGGTGTGAATGGCTTGGAAATGCCCCTTGGGACGTGTGGATTCTCACGACCTCTTCCAAGGACATGAGCCTTTTGATCACCTCTGCCATCTCTTCTCTCTTAGACGCCAGGGATCTTGGACCCGTTCTTGGAGCAGAGAATCGAGGAGCTTCCTCAAGTCCACGTTGGCACTCCGTAGGTTTCTGCCAGTATCAGCGAGGTTCAATATGTCTCATGAGTGTCTTTCGAGCCTGGTATCCTCTACAGCGGTCTCCAGGCCAGTATTCTCCATTGTAGCAGGACATCTCTCATCAATGTGTTCGCATCTCTCCTCAATCCGTGCAGCCAGCTTTTCGGCCAGCTTCTCTTCGTGTCTCCCATAAAGCCGACTTCAACAGGACTGGGCAAGTCTGAAAGGACCTCGGAGCTTCACCAGTAAGCTGATGCCAGGCAGATCTTCCACTGTCTGCCCTTTCAGGTTCTGGAAACTGACCCGTGAACTCAGGTCTTTGGGCAGCAGCAGTATCTCGAACTTACACAGCTTCCCGGACCAAAGACCTAAGCCAAGCTCCACAGAGGGCGGCAGCCCCTCCATCACACTGATCCACCCACAGAACTCTGCCCGGTTACCTAGGATCCACCAGCCACAACAAGCCTCGCGGTACACACCAACATTCCACCTGGAATCCAACCGGTAACTGCCATCCCCAATGGCTGCTGCATCTTGTCAGTGTTGGGGGAGGGGCTGCATCCGACGAGAGGTTCCTAAGGTAAATGTGATTCTACCCACTAGCGTCCCATGGGCCTTTGTTCTTCCCTCTTTCCTTTTGTTCAGATCTCTATGCACAGTACCAACGGAGGGAAGTGTGTCCATTTTCAGTTGATGGTTTCACACGTCTTTAAACTTTCTAACGGTTCACAGAACACAGAGACCCACTTAAGGAAACTTATGTTTCTGTAATATCCGTACACTCGGAATACATACCCGTCGGTTGATTTCTGCTGAAACACCCGCACTCTCAGGATACGGATCCATTGGTTTCATGGGGGCTGAAATTCCTAGTAATGAAGCCAACCCCAGTGTGCACTTTACTGTCTGTCTCTTTTGCTCTTAGTACACTTTTGCAGAGCTACTTGTCTTTGTTATAGGCTTATGCCATTTCTTCTCTACGTAGGGTAGAATATGGCATTCATTCGTCCTGTTGGAAGACTTGCAAGTCTATATCACGGCCTAGGAATCCCTTTGACTCCAAATTGGCATTTGGGTTAGGTCACGATATGCTCTTATGGATCAATATGGACGAATATAAATGCACGCCTCTGATTTCCGAATACAAGTGTGCTGAGTACATGCAAGCCGTCATACTGGGTCGATGCGTGCTGAATGATCCTTGACATCCCCTTGAGTATTTTCTTTTGAATAATCGTGCTTCCCTTGGTATATGTCAGACAACCGTACCCTTTTGGTGCTTGTGTGTTTGTTTGATTCTTTGTTGGTCTGCTTCTCGTTTGTTTGGCAAACACGTCAGGCCATGCATCTCTCCGTTCGCTTCAAACAGAGAGTCATATAATCTGATTCACTTAAGATAGTGCTTCCAATCACCTAAGATTTCCTGCTTCCCTCTCCCATCTTTAGGGTTTGATGTCCTCCTTGCCTTCTTCCTCTTTCTTCTTTGCCACTCATGCTCTTCTTGCATTTCCAATAATGGTTTTCTTCTTTCCATTTCATCTTGCTGCTTTTCTATTCAGGGGAGAATTCTCAACCTTTCTTGTAGGATAAGTTTCGAACTGCTGAATTCTTTTAAGATTGGCCGGTCTGTGGAATTCTCTAGCTCTGCCGTTATTAGAAATGGCGGTCATGTGGCATAGGCTACCCTAGATGGCAGCATTTTGCCATTCAGGATATGGTCTATGTCGTGGCACTCCTCCCTGTCCTGCAATATTGCTGCCGAGATATCAGCTGAAACCCCTCTGGAGGTCCTCTTGTGACTATGTTGCTTTCCTCCAGGCGCATTTTAAATCACTGGGATGCTCATGAACTTTGTTGATTTGAATCCTACAGCTGCTGGTAGGTCTATTGGGATTCCACCTCCTTTGGACGCTGTGTACTTCCTGAATTCGCATAGATGATTCTTTCTTGGCTTTCAGCAAGTTTCTGTCTGAGTTTCCTACAGGTAAAATTTCAGACATTTTTTTTCGCTTTATCTCTTGCTTTTCCATTTGGGACTCTTACGAATCCTAGTCTTTCATGTCTTTTCTTACCCCAGGATTCAACAGCACTGTTTTCATTGGTTTGCACTTGCTTTCCTATGTCTGCTCCTGACCGAGGGATTTCTGTTCCCTTGACTTCACAGTCATTCACCCGTCCCTCTGCATTATTTAGTCTGCTTAGGACTGAATTTTAGCCCTGATATTATCTCATCCACTGAGTTTTCTGACATTATTTGGCTCGTCTTTAGGCTTTCTCTTCCCCTTTTCTGGTATTCTGCGTTTTGGGATTCTGAGACACTGTTGTTATTCAGTGTTTCCCTCACCTCCGTTTTCAATACTTGCTCTGGATAGCGTTCTGCAGTCTAGTTGTTTGTAAGCTTATCTTATGGGCCTTCAATCTCTTTGGAACTGAATATGGTACTTCCTGTTTCTTTTACTGTACTTCTTCATCTCTACTGGTCAGGTAATATCAGGTTATCTAATGTAGACTTCTAGGGCTTTGTGAAGTGAATACATTAGACTCTTGGCTCTACGCAATACCATGGGATTTCTGTGAGGACAATTTCTCCTAGACATTGATGCCATGTCCTGTTCCTGTGTGTGTTGTCTGGTATATCTCCGATTGCTGGTGTTGCCTTTGTTGTGATGAACACCCCATACTATTTCGATTAGCATAACCTCATTTTGATTACGCTTATCTCACAAATCTGGACGTGCACAGGACACTTCCTCTTGTGGAAATGAAGCTTCTAAAGGTTCTCAGCTCTGCATTCTGCTCTATGTCATTTTGGAGTGTTTCCAAATCTGCCAACTGAGAGTGCGCTTGTGCTTTGTAGTGCCACGGGAATGTCCCAATGAACCAGTTCTTCCCAGAGCTTCTCTGTCTACAGAAACACCAGTGGAAGCATATCTATGGATGTCACACATCAGGGCCTGCTGGAATGATCCCACAGACCGACCTTGGTGTCCTCGGTGCCGTACCGTGCCGGTGCCATCCAAAATGTAGCATCTGAATTTGGGAGATAATGCTGAAGGAAATGCTTCCTCTTCTCACGCTGTGGACTTGCACCACTCTTCCTTGTCCTCTCATCCTTGTGGCACGGGTGCACGAAGGCAACCACAGAGCTGTTGCGCATCCTGTGCCTCAAACCAAACCGTAATCCCAGCCCAGGTTATGAATGTAGCAGATCCTAAGGCTTTTCATTCTGATTTCAAACCCAAGGCCCCCTGGATCCCTCAGACCAGATGCACGATATCTCTGATGAAGCCCCACTCGTGCTCTATTGGCAAAATGCCAAATTGGTCCCTGGTCCTGCAGATGCGTTGGGTGTGGCCATGGGACATATCGATAATCTCAACCGCGCGCGCCAGTGTGGTTGCTTTCTCATTGGGGTCTCACGTCTGTTTGCTCTCTTGATTGGACTCACCACATCCCACAAGGCACTCCAGATCCCTGAGACTCAGCGTGTGCCATCATCCGTAGCCCTATCCCTCACTGACCGCTGCCTCTGCTCCCTCAAATTTGGCAGCTCGGATCTTGGTCTCAGAATCAACTGTGGGGATATTTTGTGCTGGTTTCTTTGAGTTCTGTCAGCCAAGCATCTGCTGTGCACTCTTCTAACACTCAGCACATCACCTTCAATCCCATGTCTCCTGTTCGCTTGAGAGTGTGTGTCCAAGTTAAACAGAGTTTCACTTTTGCTGCTCCATCACCAGGGGTCAGACCCTGCACTGGTTTCCATTCCCTGCTTTGCCTTCCCCTGCTTCCAGGCGTTGTGAGGCCTCATCCTGTCTTTGGAAGTAACAGACCTCTTTTCGGCAAGTGTCCTGTGCCAAGGGCTGGGTGAGTGTGTGATCCCATTGCTGTGTACATGGGAGCGAGTGAGCGCAGGTTGCACTGCTTCTCTGCCAACTGGGCATCGATGAATCAACACTTTCCAGATACATTTCACAGAAATGTGATTTTTGTATAGCTCTTTGTTTCTCTACAGCCGTGGTGGGAGGGGTTGTCCGAAGACTCCAGTTTTGACATTGTGTTGATATCTCATTTGCAGTCATTAAAAAGTTTAATAGAATTGATTTACATGTTTTGGGAGTTATACGAAAATGAAGTTAGTTTTTGAAACATACTAAATCGACCTAGAAGCCAGACTTGTCAATTTCGGTACCATTTTGTCAGCTCTAAGGAAAACATAGACAGATAGAATGCAAACTAGCAGTCCAAACTGTTAAAGGGGTCATGTCCACTCTTTACTGTTGAAGCCTCCGAAACCAACAGGAACCATGAAATACCTATTGGAAACATGAAATAACCCCCAACGTTGGATTCACTTGTGCACGTGGTGCCCTTTACTCCCAATGACACCTACTGGCCTATGTTGGCATTTCAAGGGGTAACATCCCTCTCTAGGAAAATACAAGAAGAAACAAACCAAATATACACATTTAGGTTTGAATCCAAAAGCACCTAGAGGCATTATAGCTATGAGAACCCTGCTGCAGCTATGCTAGGCTATTGAGAACCAGGGGTTCTTCTATCAGTGATGAGAACGCTTAATCATCCGATCATGTTGGGTAAAGCAATTGGACGCAACCAAGTCTGCACCCCCTTGATAGAGTGCCCCCGGGGGCTTAACTCAACTGAAAGACGGTCCACATAAGCAGTGTCTTTAATGTCATTGGCGACTTTTGTAGTTCAGTTCACTATCTGACTTCTAATATTTACCTACACTGTCTTGAAAAACTGAGGCCTAATACATATTCAAGTTCAGTCAAAGATTCCCCTCACTTACCACAATCCCTTCACCCCAGAGAAGACAGAAACCCAGCATTTGCTGAATCTAGCGGAAGGCCATCGTTTCTTTGTGTGAGCTAAGTTTTCAATTCCTATCTGTTTCAGTCGAGACTATTTGACCTTTAAGGAGTTCACTGTTGTTCACAGAGTGTGAAGCTGGAGGAACTCTGATTCGAGGAGGGGCTTGCTCTTCTCGTACTGGCTTCATTGCAGCTCAGGTACTGATCCTTCCAAATGGATGCCTGAGTGGAGGGGAGGGAAGAGCAAGTGCTTGCTAGCTAGGCCCAAACCTGGGAAAAGGCTTACCTGGGCTTGGTGCACTTTGGTGTGAATGGCTTGGAAATGCCCCTTGGGACGTGTGGATTCTCACGACCTCTTCCAAGGACATGAGCCTTTTGATCACCTCTGCCATCTCTTCTCTCTTAGACGCCAGGGATCTTGGACCCGTTCTTGGAGCAGAGAATCGAGGAGCTTCCTCAAGTCCACGTTGGCACTCCGTAGGTTTCTGCCAGTATCAGCGAGGTTCAATATGTCTCATGAGTGTCTTTCGAGCCTGGTATCCTCTACAGCGGTCTCCAGGCCAGTATTCTCCATTGTAGCAGGACATCTCTCATCAATGTGTTCGCATCTCTCCTCAATCCGTGCAGCCAGCTTTTCGGCCAGCTTCTCTTCGTGTCTCCCATAAAGCCGACTTCAACAGGACTGGGCAAGTCTGAAAGGACCTCGGAGCTTCACCAGTAAGCTGATGCCAGGCAGATCTTCCACTGTCTGCCCTTTCAGGTTCTGGAAACTGACCCGTGAACTCAGGTCTTTGGGCAGCAGCAGTATCTCGAACTTACACAGCTTCCCGGACCAAAGACCTAAGCCAAGCTCCACAGAGGGCGGCAGCCCCTCCATCACACTGATCCACCCACAGAACTCTGCCCGGTTACCTAGGATCCACCAGCCACAACAAGCCTCGCGGTACACACCAACATTCCACCTGGAATCCAACCGGTAACTGCCATCCCCAATGGCTGCTGCATCTTGTCAGTGTTGGGGGAGGGGCTGCATCCGACGAGAGGTTCCTAAGGTAAATGTGATTCTACCCACTAGCGTCCCATGGGCCTTTGTTCTTCCCTCTTTCCTTTTGTTCAGATCTCTATGCACAGTACCAACGGAGGGAAGTGTGTCCATTTTCAGTTGATGGTTTCACACGTCTTTAAACTTTCTAACGGTTCACAGAACACAGAGACCCACTTAAGGAAACTTATGTTTCTGTAATATCCGTACACTCGGAATACATACCCGTCGGTTGATTTCTGCTGAAACACCCGCACTCTCAGGATACGGATCCATTGGTTTCATGGGGGCTGAAATTCCTAGTAATGAAGCCAACCCCAGTGTGCACTTTACTGTCTGTCTCTTTTGCTCTTAGTACACTTTTGCAGAGCTACTTGTCTTTGTTATAGGCTTATGCCATTTCTTCTCTACGTAGGGTAGAATATGGCATTCATTCGTCCTGTTGGAAGACTTGCAAGTCTATATCACGGCCTAGGAATCCCTTTGACTCCAAATTGGCATTTGGGTTAGGTCACGATATGCTCTTATGGATCAATATGGACGAATATAAATGCACGCCTCTGATTTCCGAATACAAGTGTGCTGAGTACATGCAAGCCGTCATACTGGGTCGATGCGTGCTGAATGATCCTTGACATCCCCTTGAGTATTTTCTTTTGAATAATCGTGCTTCCCTTGGTATATGTCAGACAACCGTACCCTTTTGGTGCTTGTGTGTTTGTTTGATTCTTTGTTGGTCTGCTTCTCGTTTGTTTGGCAAACACGTCAGGCCATGCATCTCTCCGTTCGCTTCAAACAGAGAGTCATATAATCTGATTCACTTAAGATAGTGCTTCCAATCACCTAAGATTTCCTGCTTCCCTCTCCCATCTTTAGGGTTTGATGTCCTCCTTGCCTTCTTCCTCTTTCTTCTTTGCCACTCATGCTCTTCTTGCATTTCCAATAATGGTTTTCTTCTTTCCATTTCATCTTGCTGCTTTTCTATTCAGGGGAGAATTCTCAACCTTTCTTGTAGGATAAGTTTCGAACTGCTGAATTCTTTTAAGATTGGCCGGTCTGTGGAATTCTCTAGCTCTGCCGTTATTAGAAATGGCGGTCATGTGGCATAGGCTACCCTAGATGGCAGCATTTTGCCATTCAGGATATGGTCTATGTCGTGGCACTCCTCCCTGTCCTGCAATATTGCTGCCGAGATATCAGCTGAAACCCCTCTGGAGGTCCTCTTGTGACTATGTTGCTTTCCTCCAGGCGCATTTTAAATCACTGGGATGCTCATGAACTTTGTTGATTTGAATCCTACAGCTGCTGGTAGGTCTATTGGGATTCCACCTCCTTTGGACGCTGTGTACTTCCTGAATTCGCATAGATGATTCTTTCTTGGCTTTCAGCAAGTTTCTGTCTGAGTTTCCTACAGGTAAAATTTCAGACTTTTTTTTTCGCTTTATCTCTTGCTTTTCCATTTGGGACTCTTACGAATCCTAGTCTTTCATGTCTTTTCTTACCCCAGGATTCAACAGCACTGTTTTCATTGGTTTGCACTTGCTTTCCTATGTCTGCTCCTGACCGAGGGATTTCTGTTCCCTTGACTTCACAGTCATTCACCCGTCCCTCTGCATTATTTAGTCTGCTTAGGACTGAATTTTAGCCCTGATATTATCTCATCCACTGAGTTTTCTGACATTATTTGGCTCGTCTTTAGGCTTTCTCTTCCCCTTTTCTGGTATTCTGCGTTTTGGGATTCTGAGACACTGTTGTTATTCAGTGTTTCCCTCACCTCCGTTTTCAATACTTGCTCTGGATAGCGTTCTGCAGTCTAGTTGTTTGTAAGCTTATCTTATGGGCCTTCAATCTCTTTGGAACTGAATATGGTACTTCCTGTTTCTTTTACTGTACTTCTTCATCTCTACTGGTCAGGTAATATCAGGTTATCTAATGTAGACTTCTAGGGCTTTGTGAAGTGAATACATTAGACTCTTGGCTCTACGCAATACCATGGGATTTCTGTGAGGACAATTTCTCCTAGACATTGATGCCATGTCCTGTTCCTGTGTGTGTTGTCTGGTATATCTCCGATTGCTGGTGTTGCCTTTGTTGTGATGAACACCCCATACTATTTCGATTAGCATAACCTCATTTTGATTACGCTTATCTCACAAATCTGGACGTGCACAGGACACTTCCTCTTGTGGAAATGAAGCTTCTAAAGGTTCTCAGCTCTGCATTCTGCTCTATGTCATTTTGGAGTGTTTCCAAATCTGCCAACTGAGAGTGCGCTTGTGCTTTGTAGTGCCACGGGAATGTCCCAATGAACCAGTTCTTCCCAGAGCTTCTCTGTCTACAGAAACACCAGTGGAAGCATATCTATGGATGTCACACATCAGGGCCTGCTGGAATGATCCCACAGACCGACCTTGGTGTCCTCGGTGCCGTACCGTGCCGGTGCCATCCAAAATGTAGCATCTGAATTTGGGAGATAATGCTGAAGGAAATGCTTCCTCTTCTCACGCTGTGGACTTGCACCACTCTTCCTTGTCCTCTCATCCTTGTGGCACGGGTGCACGAAGGCAACCACAGAGCTGTTGCGCATCCTGTGCCTCAAACCAAACCGTAATCCCAGCCCAGGTTATGAATGTAGCAGATCCTAAGGCTTTTCATTCTGATTTCAAACCCAAGGCCCCCTGGATCCCTCAGACCAGATGCACGATATCTCTGATGAAGCCCCACTCGTGCTCTATTGGCAAAATGCCAAATTGGTCCCTGGTCCTGCAGATGCGTTGGGTGTGGCCATGGGACATATCGATAATCTCAACCGCGCGCGCCAGTGTGGTTGCTTTCTCATTGGGGTCTCACGTCTGTTTGCTCTCTTGATTGGACTCACCACATCCCACAAGGCACTCCAGATCCCTGAGACTCAGCGTGTGCCATCATCCGTAGCCCTATCCCTCACTGACCGCTGCCTCTGCTCCCTCAAATTTGGCAGCTCGGATCTTGGTCTCAGAATCAACTGTGGGGATATTTTGTGCTGGTTTCTTTGAGTTCTGTCAGCCAAGCATCTGCTGTGCACTCTTCTAACACTCAGCACATCACCTTCAATCCCATGTCTCCTGTTCGCTTGAGAGTGTGTGTCCAAGTTAAACAGAGTTTCACTTTTGCTGCTCCATCACCAGGGGTCAGACCCTGCACTGGTTTCCATTCCCTGCTTTGCCTTCCCCTGCTTCCAGGCGTTGTGAGGCCTCATCCTGTCTTTGGAAGTAACAGACCTCTTTTCGGCAAGTGTCCTGTGCCAAGGGCTGGGTGAGTGTGTGATCCCATTGCTGTGTACATGGGAGCGAGTGAGCGCAGGTTGCACTGCTTCTCTGCCAACTGGGCATCGATGAATCAACACTTTCCAGATACATTTCACAGAAATGTGATTTTTGTATAGCTCTTTGTTTCTCTACAGCCGTGGTGGGAGGGGTTGTCCGAAGACTCCAGTTTTGACATTGTGTTGATATCTCATTTGCAGTCATTAAAAAGTTTAATAGAATTGATTTACATGTTTTGGGAGTTATACGAAAATGAAGTTAGTTTTTGAAACATACTAAATCGACCTAGAAGCCAGACTTGTCAATTTCGGTACCATTTTGTCAGCTCTAAGGAAAACATAGACAGATAGAATGCAAACTAGCAGTCCAAACTGTTAAAGGGGTCATGTCCACTCTTTACTGTTGAAGCCTCCGAAACCAACAGGAACCATGAAATACCTATTGGAAACATGAAATAACCCCCAAC
The DNA here is from genome assembly GCF_048564905.1 of Vicugna pacos. NCBI lineage: Eukaryota > Metazoa > Chordata > Mammalia > Artiodactyla > Camelidae > Vicugna > Vicugna pacos. Next base: position 4,098,782 of record NC_133021.1, on the reverse strand, counting down.
GTTGGATTCACTTGTGCACGTGGTGCCCTTTACTCCCAATGACACCTACTGGCCTATGTTGGCATTTCAAGGGGTAACATCCCTCTCTAGGAAAATACAAGAAGAAACAAACCAAATATACACATTTAGGTTTGAATCCAAAAGCACCTAGAGGCATTATAGCTATGAGAACCCTGCTGCAGCTATGCTAGGCTATTGAGAACCAGGGGTTCTTCTATCAGTGATGAGAACGCTTAATCATCCGATCATGTTGGGTAAAGCAATTGGACGCAACCAAGTCTGCACCCCCTTGATAGAGTGCCCCCGGGGGCTTAACTCAACTGAAAGACGGTCCACATAAGCAGTGTCTTTAATGTCATTGGCGACTTTTGTAGTTCAGTTCACTATCTGACTTCTAATATTTACCTACACTGTCTTGAAAAACTGAGGCCTAATACATATTCAAGTTCAGTCAAAGATTCCCCTCACTTACCACAATCCCTTCACCCCAGAGAAGACAGAAACCCAGCATTTGCTGAATCTAGCGGAAGGCCATCGTTTCTTTGTGTGAGCTAAGTTTTCAATTCCTATCTGTTTCAGTCGAGACTATTTGACCTTTAAGGAGTTCACTGTTGTTCACAGAGTGTGAAGCTGGAGGAACTCTGATTCGAGGAGGGGCTTGCTCTTCTCGTACTGGCTTCATTGCAGCTCAGGTACTGATCCTTCCAAATGGATGCCTGAGTGGAGGGGAGGGAAGAGCAAGTGCTTGCTAGCTAGGCCCAAACCTGGGAAAAGGCTTACCTGGGCTTGGTGCACTTTGGTGTGAATGGCTTGGAAATGCCCCTTGGGACATGTGGATTCTCACGACCTCTTCCAAGGACATGAGCCTTTTGATCACCTCTGCCATCTCTTCTCTCTTAGACGCCAGGGATCTTGGACCCGTTCTTGGAGCAGAGAATCGAGGAGCTTCCTCAAGTCCACGTTGGCACTCCGTATGTTTCTGCCAGTATCAGCGAGGTTCAATATGTCTCATGAGTGTCTTTCGAGCCTGGTATCCTCTACAGCTGTCTCCAGGCCAGTATTCTCCATTGTAGCAGGACATCTCTCATCAATGTGTTCGCATCTCTCCTCAATCCGTGCAGCCAGCTTTTCGGCCAGCTTCTCTTCGTGTCTCCCATAAAGCCGACTTCAACAGGACTGGGCAAGTCTGAAAGGACCTCGGAGCTTCACCAGTAAGCTGATGCCAGGCAGATCTTCCACTGTCTGCCCTTTCAGGTTCTGGAAACTGACCCGTGAACTCAGGTCTTTGGGCAGCAGCAGTATCTCGAACTTACACAGCTTCCCGGACCAAAGACCTAAGCCAAGCTCCACAGAGGGCGGCAGCCCCTCCATCACACTGATCCACCCACAGAACTCTGCCCGGTTACCTAGGATCCACCAGCCACAACAAGCCTCGCGGTACACACCAACATTCCACCTGGAATCCAACCGGTAACTGCCATCCCCAATGGCTGCTGCATCTTGTCAGTGTTGGGGGAGGGGCTGCATCCGACGAGAGGTTCCTAAGGTAAATGTGATTCTACCCACTAGCGTCCCATGGGCCTTTGTTCTTCCCTCTTTCCTTTTGTTCAGATCTCTATGCACAGTACCAACGGAGGGAAGTGTGTCCATTTTCAGTTGATGGTTTCACACGTCTTTAAACTTTCTAACGGTTCACAGAACACAGAGACCCACTTAAGGAAACTTATGTTTCTGTAATATCCGTACACTCGGAATACATACCCGTCGGTTGATTTCTGCTGAAACACCCGCACTCTCAGGATATGGATCCATTGGTTTCATGGGGGCTGAAATTCCTAGTAATGAAGCCAACCCCAGTGTGCACTTTACTGTCTGTCTCTTTTGCTCTTAGTACACTTTTGCAGAGCTACTTGTCTTTGTTATAGGCTTATGCCATTTCTTCTCTACGTAGGGTAGAATATGGCATTCATTCGTCCTGTTGGAAGACTTGCAAGTCTATATCACGGCCTAGGAATCCCTTTGACTCCAAATTGGCATTTGGGTTAGGTCACGATATGCTCTTATGGATCAATATGGACGAATATAAATGCACGCCTCTGATTTCCGAATACAAGTGTGCTGAGTACATGCAAGCCGTCATACTGGGTCGATGCGTGCTGAATGATCCTTGACATCCCCTTGAGTATTTTCTTTTGAATAATCGTGCTTCCCTTGGTATATGTCAGCCAACCGTACCCTTTTGGTGCTTGTGTGTTTGTTTGATTCTTTGTTGGTCTGCTTCTCGTCTGTTTGGCAAACACGTCAGGCCATGCATCTCTCCGTTCGCTTCAAACAGAGAGTCATATAATCTGATTCACTTAAGATAGTGCTTCCAATCACCTAAGATTTCCTGCTTCCCTCTCCCATCTTTAGGGTTTTGATGTCCTCCTTGCCTTCTTCCTCTTTCTTCTTTGCCACTCATGCTCTTCTTGCATTTCCAATAATGGTTTTCTTCTTTCCATTTCATCTTGCTGCTTTTCTATTCAGGGGAGAATTCTCAACCTTTCTTGTAGGATAAGTTTCGAACTGCTGAATTCTTTTAAGATTGGCCGGTCTGTGGAATTCTCTAGCTCTGCCGTTATTAGAAATGGCGGTCATGTGGCATAGGCTACCCTAGATGGCAGCATTTTGCCATTCAGGATATGGTCTATGTCGTGGCACTCCTCCCTGTCCTGCAATATTGCTGCCGAGATATCAGCTGAAACCCCTCTGGAGGTCCTCTTGTGACTATGTTGCTTTCCTCCAGGCGCATTTTAAATCACTGGGATGCTCATGAACTTTGTTGATTTGAATCCTACAGCTGCTGGTAGGTCTATTGGGATTCCACCTCCTTTGGACGCTGTGTACTTCCTGAATTCGCATAGATGATTCTTTCTTGGCTTTCAGCAAGTTTCTGTCTGAGTTTCCTACAGGTAAAATTTCAGACTTTTTTTTTCGCTTTATCTCTTGCTTTTCCATTTGGGACTCTTACGAATCCTAGTCTTTCATGTCTTTTCTTACCCCAGGATTCAACAGCACTGTTTTCATTGGTTTGCACTTGCTTTCCTATGTCTGCTCCTGACCGAGGGATTTCTGTTCCCTTGACTTCACAGTCATTCACCCGTCCCTCTGCATTATTTAGTCTGCTTAGGACTGAATTTTAGCCCTGATATTATCTCATCCACTGAGTTTTCTGACATTATTTGGCTCGTCTTTAGGCTTTCTCTTCCCCTTTTCTGGTATTCTGCGTTTTGGGATTCTGAGACACTGTTGTTATTCAGTGTTTCCCTCACCTCCGTTTTCAATACTTGCTCTGGATAGCGTTCTGCAGTCTAGTTGTTTGTAAGCTTATCTTATGGGCCTTCAATCTCTTTGGAACTGAATATGGTACTTCCTGTTTCTTTTACTGTACTTCTTCATCTCTACTGGTCAGGTAATATCAGGTTATCTAATGTAGACTTCTAGGGCTTTGTGAAGTGAAAACATTAGACTCTTGGCTCTACGCAATACCATGGGATTTCTGTGAGGACAATTTCTCCTAGACATTGATGCCATGTCCTGTTCCTGTGTGTGTTGTCTGGTATATCTCCGATTGCTGGTGTTGCCTTTGTTGTGATGAACACCCCATACTATTTCGATTAGCATAACCTCATTTTGATTACGCTTATCTCACAAATCTGAAAGTGCACAGGACACTTCCTCTTGTGGAAATGAAGCTTCTAAAGGTTCTCAGCTCTGCATTCTGCTCTATGTCATTTTGGAGTGTTTCCAAATCTGCCAACTGAGAGTGCGCTTGTGCTTTGTAGTGCCACGGGAATGTCCCAATGAACCAGTTCTTCCCAGAGCTTCTCTGTCTACAGAAACACCAGTGGAAGCATATCTACGGATGTCACACATCAGGGCCTGCTGGAATGATCCCGCAGACCGACCTTGGTGTCCTCGGTGCCGTACCGTGCCGGTGCCATCCAAAATGTAGCATCTGAATTTGGGAGATAATGCTGAAGGAAATGCTTCCTCTTCTCACGCTGTGGACTTGCACCACTCTTCCTTGTCCTCTCATCCTTGTGGCACGGGTGCACGAAGGCAACCACAGAGCTGTTGCGCATCCTGTGCCTCAAACCAAACCGTAATCCCAGCCCAGGTTATGAATGTAGCAGATCCTAAGGCTTTTCATTCTGATTTCAAACCCAAGGCCCCCTGGATCCCTCAGACCAGATGCACGATATCTCTGATGAAGCCCCACTCGTGCTCTATTGGCAAAATGCCAAATTGGTCCCTGGTCCTGCAGATGCGTTGGGTGTGGCCATGGGACATATCGATAATCTCAACCGCGCGCGCCAGTGTGGTTGCTTTCTCATTGGGGTCTCACGTCTGTTTGCTCTCTTGATTGGACTCACCACATCCCACAAGGCACTCCAGATCCCTGAGACTCAGCGTGTGCCATCATCCGTAGCCCTATCCCTCACTGACCGCTGCCTCTGCTCCCTCAAATTTGGCAGCTCGGATCTTGGTCTCAGAATCAACTGTGGGGATATTTTGTGCTGGTTTCTTTGAGTTCTGTCAGCCAAGCATCTGCTGTGCACTCTTCTAACACTCAGCACATCACCTTCAATCCCATGTCTCCTGTTCGCTTGAGAGTGTGTGTCCAAGTTAAACAGAGTTTCACTTTTGCTGCTCCATCACCAGGGGTCAGACCCTGCACTGGTTTCCATTCCCTGCTTTGCCTTCCCCTGCTTCCAGGCGTTGTGAGGCCTCATCCTGTCTTTGGAAGTAACAGACCTCTTTTCGGCAAGTGTCCTGTGCCAAGGGCTGGGTGAGTGTGTGATCCCATTGCTGTGTACATGGGAGCGAGTGAGCGCAGGTTGCACTGCTTCTCTGCCAACTGGGCATCGATGAATCAACACTTTCCAGATACATTTCACAGAAATGTGATTTTTGTATAGCTCTTTGTTTCTCTACAGCCGTGGTGGGAGGGGTTGTCCGAAGACTCCAGTTTTGACATTGTGTTGATATCTCATTTGCAGTCATTAAAAAGTTTAATAGAATTGATTTACATGTTTTGGGAGTTATACGAAAATGAAGTTAGTTTTTGAAACATACTAAATCGACCTAGAAGCCAGACTTGTCAATTTCGGTACCATTTTGTCAGCTCTAAGGAAAACATAGACAGATAGAATGCAAACTAGCAGTCCAAACTGTTAAAGGGGTCATGTCCACTCTTTACTGTTGAAGCCTCCGAAACCAACAGGAACCATGAAATACCTATTGGAAACATGAAATAACCCCCAACGTTGGATTCACTTGTGCACGTGGTGCCCTTTACTCCCAATGACACCTACTGGCCTATGTTGGCATTTCAAGGGGTAACATCCCTCTCTAGGAAAATACAAGAAGAAACAAACCAAATATACACATTTAGGTTTGAATCCAAAAGCACCTAGAGGCATTATAGCTATGAGAACCCTGCTGCAGCTATGCTAGGCTATTGAGAACCAGGGGTTCTTCTATCAGTGATGAGAACGCTTAATCATCCGATCATGTTGGGTAAAGCAATTGGACGCAACCAAGTCTGCACCCCCTTGATAGAGTGCCCCCGGGGGCTTAACTCAACTGAAAGACGGTCCACATAAGCAGTGTCTTTAATGTCATTGGCGACTTTTGTAGTTCAGTTCACTATCTGACTTCTAATATTTACCTACACTGTCTTGAAAAACTGAGGCCTAATACATATTCAAGTTCAGTCAAAGATTCCCCTCACTTACCACAATCCCTTCACCCCAGAGAAGACAGAAACCCAGCATTTGCTGAATCTAGCGGAAGGCCATCGTTTCTTTGTGTGAGCTAAGTTTTCAATTCCTATCTGTTTCAGTCGAGACTATTTGACCTTTAAGGAGTTCACTGTTGTTCACAGAGTGTGAAGCTGGAGGAACTCTGATTCGAGGAGGGGCTTGCTCTTCTCGTACTGGCTTCATTGCAGCTCAGGTACTGATCCTTCCAAATGGATGCCTGAGTGGAGGGGAGGGAAGAGCAAGTGCTTGCTAGCTAGGCCCAAACCTGGGAAAAGGCTTACCTGGGCTTGGTGCACTTTGGTGTGAATGGCTTGGAAATGCCCCTTGGGACATGTGGATTCTCACGACCTCTTCCAAGGACATGAGCCTTTTGATCACCTCTGCCATCTCTTCTCTCTTAGACGCCAGGGATCTTGGACCCGTTCTTGGAGCAGAGAATCGAGGAGCTTCCTCAAGTCCACGTTGGCACTCCGTATGTTTCTGCCAGTATCAGCGAGGTTCAATATGTCTCATGAGTGTCTTTCGAGCCTGGTATCCTCTACAGCTGTCTCCAGGCCAGTATTCTCCATTGTAGCAGGACATCTCTCATCAATGTGTTCGCATCTCTCCTCAATCCGTGCAGCCAGCTTTTCGGCCAGCTTCTCTTCGTGTCTCCCATAAAGCCGACTTCAACAGGACTGGGCAAGTCTGAAAGGACCTCGGAGCTTCACCAGTAAGCTGATGCCAGGCAGATCTTCCACTGTCTGCCCTTTCAGGTTCTGGAAACTGACCCGTGAACTCAGGTCTTTGGGCAGCAGCAGTATCTCGAACTTACACAGCTTCCCGGACCAAAGACCTAAGCCAAGCTCCACAGAGGGCGGCAGCCCCTCCATCACACTGATCCACCCACAGAACTCTGCCCGGTTACCTAGGATCCACCAGCCACAACAAGCCTCGCGGTACACACCAACATTCCACCTGGAATCCAACCGGTAACTGCCATCCCCAATGGCTGCTGCATCTTGTCAGTGTTGGGGGAGGGGCTGCATCCGACGAGAGGTTCCTAAGGTAAATGTGATTCTACCCACTAGCGTCCCATGGGCCTTTGTTCTTCCCTCTTTCCTTTTGTTCAGATCTCTATGCACAGTACCAACGGAGGGAAGTGTGTCCATTTTCAGTTGATGGTTTCACACGTCTTTAAACTTTCTAACGGTTCACAGAACACAGAGACCCACTTAAGGAAACTTATGTTTCTGTAATATCCGTACACTCGGAATACATACCCGTCGGTTGATTTCTGCTGAAACACCCGCACTCTCAGGATATGGATCCATTGGTTTCATGGGGGCTGAAATTCCTAGTAATGAAGCCAACCCCAGTGTGCACTTTACTGTCTGTCTCTTTTGCTCTTAGTACACTTTTGCAGAGCTACTTGTCTTTGTTATAGGCTTATGCCATTTCTTCTCTACGTAGGGTAGAATATGGCATTCATTCGTCCTGTTGGAAGACTTGCAAGTCTATATCACGGCCTAGGAATCCCTTTGACTCCAAATTGGCATTTGGGTTAGGTCACGATATGCTCTTATGGATCAATATGGACGAATATAAATGCACGCCTCTGATTTCCGAATACAAGTGTGCTGAGTACATGCAAGCCGTCATACTGGGTCGATGCGTGCTGAATGATCCTTGACATCCCCTTGAGTATTTTCTTTTGAATAATCGTGCTTCCCTTGGTATATGTCAGCCAACCGTACCCTTTTGGTGCTTGTGTGTTTGTTTGATTCTTTGTTGGTCTGCTTCTCGTCTGTTTGGCAAACACGTCAGGCCATGCATCTCTCCGTTCGCTTCAAACAGAGAGTCATATAATCTGATTCACTTAAGATAGTGCTTCCAATCACCTAAGATTTCCTGCTTCCCTCTCCCATCTTTAGGGTTTTGATGTCCTCCTTGCCTTCTTCCTCTTTCTTCTTTGCCACTCATGCTCTTCTTGCATTTCCAATAATGGTTTTCTTCTTTCCATTTCATCTTGCTGCTTTTCTATTCAGGGGAGAATTCTCAACCTTTCTTGTAGGATAAGTTTCGAACTGCTGAATTCTTTTAAGATTGGCCGGTCTGTGGAATTCTCTAGCTCTGCCGTTATTAGAAATGGCGGTCATGTGGCATAGGCTACCCTAGATGGCAGCATTTTGCCATTCAGGATATGGTCTATGTCGTGGCACTCCTCCCTGTCCTGCAATATTGCTGCCGAGATATCAGCTGAAACCCCTCTGGAGGTCCTCTTGTGACTATGTTGCTTTCCTCCAGGCGCATTTTAAATCACTGGGATGCTCATGAACTTTGTTGATTTGAATCCTACAGCTGCTGGTAGGTCTATTGGGATTCCACCTCCTTTGGACGCTGTGTACTTCCTGAATTCGCATAGATGATTCTTTCTTGGCTTTCAGCAAGTTTCTGTCTGAGTTTCCTACAGGTAAAATTTCAGACTTTTTTTTTCGCTTTATCTCTTGCTTTTCCATTTGGGACTCTTACGAATCCTAGTCTTTCATGTCTTTTCTTACCCCAGGATTCAACAGCACTGTTTTCATTGGTTTGCACTTGCTTTCCTATGTCTGCTCCTGACCGAGGGATTTCTGTTCCCTTGACTTCACAGTCATTCACCCGTCCCTCTGCATTATTTAGTCTGCTTAGGACTGAATTTTAGCCCTGATATTATCTCATCCACTGAGTTTTCTGACATTATTTGGCTCGTCTTTAGGCTTTCTCTTCCCCTTTTCTGGTATTCTGCGTTTTGGGATTCTGAGACACTGTTGTTATTCAGTGTTTCCCTCACCTCCGTTTTCAATACTTGCTCTGGATAGCGTTCTGCAGTCTAGTTGTTTGTAAGCTTATCTTATGGGCCTTCAATCTCTTTGGAACTGAATATGGTACTTCCTGTTTCTTTTACTGTACTTCTTCATCTCTACTGGTCAGGTAATATCAGGTTATCTAATGTAGACTTCTAGGGCTTTGTGAAGTGAAAACATTAGACTCTTGGCTCTACGCAATACCATGGGATTTCTGTGAGGACAATTTCTCCTAGACATTGATGCCATGTCCTGTTCCTGTGTGTGTTGTCTGGTATATCTCCGATTGCTGGTGTTGCCTTTGTTGTGATGAACACCCCATACTATTTCGATTAGCATAACCTCATTTTGATTACGCTTATCTCACAAATCTGAAAGTGCACAGGACACTTCCTCTTGTGGAAATGAAGCTTCTAAAGGTTCTCAGCTCTGCATTCTGCTCTATGTCATTTTGGAGTGTTTCCAAATCTGCCAACTGAGAGTGCGCTTGTGCTTTGTAGTGCCACGGGAATGTCCCAATGAACCAGTTCTTCCCAGAGCTTCTCTGTCTACAGAAACACCAGTGGAAGCATATCTACGGATGTCACACATCAGGGCCTGCTGGAATGATCCCGCAGACCGACCTTGGTGTCCTCGGTGCCGTACCGTGCCGGTGCCATCCAAAATGTAGCATCTGAATTTGGGAGATAATGCTGAAGGAAATGCTTCCTCTTCTCACGCTGTGGACTTGCACCACTCTTCCTTGTCCTCTCATCCTTGTGGCACGGGTGCACGAAGGCAACCACAGAGCTGTTGCGCATCCTGTGCCTCAAACCAAACCGTAATCCCAGCCCAGGTTATGAATGTAGCAGATCCTAAGGCTTTTCATTCTGATTTCAAACCCAAGGCCCCCTGGATCCCTCAGACCAGATGCACGATATCTCTGATGAAGCCCCACTCGTGCTCTATTGGCAAAATGCCAAATTGGTCCCTGGTCCTGCAGATGCGTTGGGTGTGGCCATGGGACATATCGATAATCTCAACCGCGCGCGCCAGTGTGGTTGCTTTCTCATTGGGGTCTCACGTCTGTTTGCTCTCTTGATTGGACTCACCACATCCCACAAGGCACTCCAGATCCCTGAGACTCAGCGTGTGCCATCATCCGTAGCCCTATCCCTCACTGACCGCTGCCTCTGCTCCCTCAAATTTGGCAGCTCGGATCTTGGTCTCAGAATCAACTGTGGGGATATTTTGTGCTGGTTTCTTTGAGTTCTGTCAGCCAAGCATCTGCTGTGCACTCTTCTAACACTCAGCACATCACCTTCAATCCCATGTCTCCTGTTCGCTTGAGAGTGTGTGTCCAAGTTAAACAGAGTTTCACTTTTGCTGCTCCATCACCAGGGGTCAGACCCTGCACTGGTTTCCATTCCCTGCTTTGCCTTCCCCTGCTTCCAGGCGTTGTGAGGCCTCATCCTGTCTTTGGAAGTAACAGACCTCTTTTCGGCAAGTGTCCTGTGCCAAGGGCTGGGTGAGTGTGTGATCCCATTGCTGTGTACATGGGAGCGAGTGAGCGCAGGTTGCACTGCTTCTCTGCCAACTGGGCATCGATGAATCAACACTTTCCAGATACATTTCACAGAAATGTGATTTTTGTATAGCTCTTTGTTTCTCTACAGCCGTGGTGGGAGGGGTTGTCCGAAGACTCCAGTTTTGACATTGTGTTGATATCTCATTTGCAGTCATTAAAAAGTTTAATAGAATTGATTTACATGTTTTGGGAGTTATACGAAAATGAAGTTAGTTTTTGAAACATACTAAATCGACCTAGAAGCCAGACTTGTCAATTTCGGTACCATTTTGTCAGCTCTAAGGAAAACATAGACAGATAGAATGCAAACTAGCAGTCCAAACTGTTAAAGGGGTCATGTCCACTCTTTACTGTTGAAGCCTCCGAAACCAACAGGAACCATGAAATACCTATTGGAAACATGAAATAACCCCCTACGTTGGATTCACTTGTGCACGTGGTGCCCTTTACTCCCAATGACACCTACTGGCCTATGTTGGCATTTCAAGGGGTAACATCCCTCTCTAGGAAAATACAAGAAGAAACAAACCAAATATACACATTTAGGTTTGAATCCAAAAGCACCTAGAGGCATTATAGCTATGAGAACCCTGCTGCAGCTATGCTAGGCTATTGAGAACCAGGGGTTCTTCTATCAGTGATGAGAACGCTTAATCATCCGATCATGTTGGGTAAAGCAATTGGACGCAACCAAGTCTGCACCCCCTTGATAGAGTGCCCCCGGGGGCTTAACTCAACTGAAAGACGGTCCACATAAGCAGTGTCTTTAATGTCATTGGCGACTTTTGTAGTTCAGTTCACTATCTGACTTCTAATATTTACCTACACTGTCTTGAAAAACTGAGGCCTAATACATATTCAAGTTCAGTCAAAGATTCCCCTCACTTACCACAATCCCTTCACCCCAGAGAAGACAGAAACCCAGCATTTGCTGAATCTAGCGGAAGGCCATCGTTTCTTTGTGTGAGCTAAGTTTTCAATTCCTATCTGTTTCAGTCGAGACTATTTGACCTTTAAGGAGTTCACTGTTGTTCACAGAGTGTGAAGCTGGAGGAACTCTGATTCGAGGAGGGGCTTGCTCTTCTCGTACTGGCTTCATTGCAGCTCAGGTACTGATCCTTCCAAATGGATGCCTGAGTGGAGGGGAGGGAAGAGCAAGTGCTTGCTAGCTAGGCCCAAACCTGGGAAAAGGCTTACCTGGGCTTGGTGCACTTTGGTGAGAATGGCTTGGAAATGCCCCTTGGGACGTGTGGATTCTCACGACCTCTTCCAAGGACATGAGCCTTTTGATCACCTCTGCCATCTCTTCTCTCTTAGACGCCAGGGATCTTGGACCCGTTCTTGGAGCAGAGAATCGAGGAGCTTCCTCAAGTCCACGTTGGCACTCCGTATGTTTCTGCCAGTATCAGCGAGGTTCAATATGTCTCATGAGTGTCTTTCGAGCCTGGTATCCTCTACAGCTGTCTCCAGGCCAGTATTCTCCATTGTAGCAGGACATCTCTCATCAATGTGTTCGCATCTCTCCTCAATCCGTGCAGCCAGCTTTTCGGCCAGCTTCTCTTCGTGTCTCCCATAAAGCCGACTTCAACAGGACTGGGCAAGTCTGAAAGGACCTCGGAGCTTCACCAGTAAGCTGATGCCAGGCAGATCTTCCACTGTCTGCCCTTTCAGGTTCTGGAAACTGACCCGTGAACTCAGGTCTTTGGGCAGCAGCAGTATCTCGAACTTACACAGCTTCCCGGACCAAAGACCTAAGCCAAGCTCCACAGAGGGCGGCAGCCCCTCCATCACACTGATCCACCCACAGAACTCTGCCCGGTTACCTAGGATCCACCAGCCACAACAAGCCTCGCGGTACACACCAACATTCCACCTGGAATCCAACCGGTAACTGCCATCCCCAATGGCTGCTGCATCTTGTCAGTGTTGGGGGAGGGGCTGCATCCGACGAGAGGTTCCTAAGGTAAATGTGATTCTACCCACTAGCGTCCCATGGGCCTTTGTTCTTCCCTCTTTCCTTTTGTTCAGATCTCTATGCACAGTACCAACGGAGGGAAGTGTGTCCATTTTCAGTTGATGGTTTCACACGTCTTTAAACTTTCTAACGGTTCACAGAACACAGAGACCCACTTAAGGAAACTTATGTTTCTGTAATATCCGTACACTCGGAATACATACCCGTCGGTTGATTTCTGCTGAAACACCCGCACTCTCAGGATATGGATCCATTGGTTTCATGGGGGCTGAAATTCCTAGTAATGAAGCCAACCCCAGTGTGCACTTTACTGTCTGTCTCTTTTGCTCTTAGTACACTTTTGCAGAGCTACTTGTCTTTGTTATAGGCTTATGCCATTTCTTCTCTACGTAGGGTAGAATATGGCATTCATTCGTCCTGTTGGAAGACTTGCAAGTCTATATCACGGCCTAGGAATCCCTTTGACTCCAAATTGGCATTTGGGTTAGGTCACGATATGCTCTTATGGATCAATATGGACGAATATAAATGCACGCCTCTGATTTCCGAATACAAGTGTGCTGAGTACATGCAAGCCGTCATACTGGGTCGATGCGTGCTGAATGATCCTTGACATCCCCTTGAGTATTTTCTTTTGAATAATCGTGCTTCCCTTGGTATATGTCAGCCAACCGTACCCTTTTGGTGCTTGTGTGTTTGTTTGATTCTTTGTTGGTCTGCTTCTCGTCTGTTTGGCAAACACGTCAGGCCATGCATCTCTCCGTTCGCTTCAAACAGAGAGTCATATAATCTGATTCACTTAAGATAGTGCTTCCAATCACCTAAGATTTCCTGCTTCCCTCTCCCATCTTTAGGGTTTTGATGTCCTCCTTGCCTTCTTCCTCTTTCTTCTTTGCCACTCATGCTCTTCTTGCATTTCCAATAATGGTTTTCTTCTTTCCATTTCATCTTGCTGCTTTTCTATTCAGGGGAGAATTCTCAACCTTTCTTGTAGGATAAGTTTCGAACTGCTGAATTCTTTTAAGATTGGCCGGTCTGTGGAATTCTCTAGCTCTGCCGTTATTAGAAATGGCGGTCATGTGGCATAGGCTACCCTAGATGGCAGCATTTTGCCATTCAGGATATGGTCTATGTCGTGGCACTCCTCCCTGTCCTGCAATATTGCTGCCGAGATATCAGCTGAAACCCCTCTGGAGGTCCTCTTGTGACTATGTTGCTTTCCTCCAGGCGCATTTTAAATCACTGGGATGCTCATGAACTTTGTTGATTTGAATCCTACAGCTGCTGGTAGGTCTATTGGGATTCCACCTCCTTTGGACGCTGTGTACTTCCTGAATTCGCATAGATGATTCTTTCTTGGCTTTCAGCAAGTTTCTGTCTGAGTTTCCTACAGGTAAAATTTCAGACATTTTTTTTTCGCTTTATCTCTTGCTTTTCCATTTGGGACTCTTACGAATCCTAGTCTTTCATGTCTTTTCTTACCCCAGGATTCAACAGCACTGTTTTCATTGGTTTGCACTTGCTTTCCTATGTCTGCTCCTGACCGAGGGATTTCTGTTCCCTTGACTTCACAGTCATTCACCCGTCCCTCTGCATTATTTAGTCTGCTTAGGACTGAATTTTAGCCCTGATATTATCTCATCCACTGAGTTTTCTGACATTATTTGGCTCGTCTTTAGGCTTTCTCTTCCCCTTTTCTGGTATTCTGCGTTTTGGGATTCTGAGACACTGTTGTTATTCAGTGTTTCCCTCACCTCCGTTTTCAATACTTGCTCTGGATAGCGTTCTGCAGTCTAGTTGTTTGTAAGCTTATCTTATGGGCCTTCAATCTCTTTGGAACTGAATATGGTACTTCCTGTTTCTTTTACTGTACTTCTTCATCTCTACTGGTCAGGTAATATCAGGTTATCTAATGTAGACTTCTAGGGCTTTGTGAAGTGAATACATTAGACTCTTGGCTCTACGCAATACCATGGGATTTCTGTGAGGACAATTTCTCCTAGACATTGATGCCATGTCCTGTTCCTGTGTGTGTTGTCTGGTATATCTCCGATTGCTGGTGTTGCCTTTGTTGTGATGAACACCCCATACTATTTCGATTAGCATAACCTCATTTTGATTACGCTTATCTCACAAATCTGAAAGTGCACAGGACACTTCCTCTTGTGGAAATGAAGCTTCTAAAGGTTCTCAGCTCTGCATTCTGCTCTATGTCATTTTGGAGTGTTTCCAAATCTGCCAACTGAGAGTGCGCTTGTGCTTTGTAGTGCCACGGGAATGTCCCAATGAACCAGTTCTTCCCAGAGCTTCTCTGTCTACAGAAACACCAGTGGAAGCATATCTACGGATGTCACACATCAGGGCCTGCTGGAATGATCCCGCAGACCGACCTTGGTGTCCTCGGTGCCGTACCGTGCCGGTGCCATCCAAAATGTAGCATCTGAATTTGGGAGATAATGCTGAAGGAAATGCTTCCTCTTCTCACGCTGTGGACTTGCACCACTCTTCCTTGTCCTCTCATCCTTGTGGCACGGGTGCACGAAGGCAACCACAGAGCTGTTGCGCATCCTGTGCCTCAAACCAAACCGTAATCCCAGCCCAGGTTATGAATGTAGCAGATCCTAAGGCTTTTCATTCTGATTTCAAACCCAAGGCCCCCTGGATCCCTCAGACCAGATGCACGATATCTCTGATGAAGCCCCACTCGTGCTCTATTGGCAAAATGCCAAATTGGTCCCTGGTCCTGCAGATGCGTTGGGTGTGGCCATGGGACATATCGATAATCTCAACCGCGCGCGCCAGTGTGGTTGCTTTCTCATTGGGGTCTCACGTCTGTTTGCTCTCTTGATTGGACTCACCACATCCCACAAGGCACTCCAGATCCCTGAGACTCAGCGTGTGCCATCATCCGTAGCCCTATCCCTCACTGACCGCTGCCTCTGCTCCCTCAAATTTGGCAGCTCGGATCTTGGTCTCAGAATCAACTGTGGGGATATTTTGTGCTGGTTTCTTTGAGTTCTGTCAGCCAAGCATCTGCTGTGCACTCTTCTAACACTCAGCACATCACCTTCAATCCCATGTCTCCTGTTCGCTTGAGAGTGTGTGTCCAAGTTAAACAGAGTTTCACTTTTGCTGCTCCATCACCAGGGGTCAGACCCTGCACTGGTTTCCATTCCCTGCTTTGCCTTCCCCTGCTTCCAGGCGTTGTGAGGCCTCATCCTGTCTTTGGAAGTAACAGACCTCTTTTCGGCAAGTGTCCTGTGCCAAGGGCTGGGTGAGTGTGTGATCCCATTGCTGTGTACATGGGAGCGAGTGAGCGCAGGTTGCACTGCTTCTCTGCCAACTGGGCATCGATGAATCAACACTTTCCAGATACATTTCACAGAAATGTGATTTTTGTATAGCTCTTTGTTTCTCTACAGCCGTGGTGGGAGGGGTTGTCCGAAGACTCCAGTTTTGACATTGTGTTGATATCTCATTTGCAGTCATTAAAAAGTTTAATAGAATTGATTTACATGTTTTGGGAGTTATACGAAAATGAAGTTAGTTTTTGAAACATACTAAATCGACCTAGAAGCCAGACTTGTCAATTTCGGTACCATTTTGTCAGCTCTAAGGAAAACATAGACAGATAGAATGCAAACTAGCAGTCCAAACTGTTAAAGGGGTCATGTCCACTCTTTACTGTTGAAGCCTCCGAAACCAACAGGAACCATGAAATACCTATTGGAAACATGAAATAACCCCCAACGTTGGATTCACTTGTGCACGTGGTGCCCTTTACTCCCAATGACACCTACTGGCCTATGTTGGCATTTCAAGGGGTAACATCCCTCTCTAGGAAAATACAAGAAGAAACAAACCAAATATACACATTTAGGTTTGAATCCAAAAGCACCTAGAGGCATTATAGCTATGAGAACCCTGCTGCAGCTATGCTAGGCTATTGAGAACCAGGGGTTCTTCTATCAGTGATGAGAACGCTTAATCATCCGATCATGTTGGGTAAAGCAATTGGACGCAACCAAGTCTGCACCCCCTTGATAGAGTGCCCCCGGGGGCTTAACTCAACTGAAAGACGGTCCACATAAGCAGTGTCTTTAATGTCATTGGCGACTCTTGTAGTTCAGTTCACTATCTGACTTCTAATATTTACCTACACTGTCTTGAAAAACTGAGGCCTAATACATATTCAAGTTCAGTCAAAGATTCCCCTCACTTACCACAATCCCTTCACCCCAGAGAAGACAGAAACCCAGCATTTGCTGAATCTAGCGGAAGGCCATCGTTTCTTTGTGTGAGCTAAGTTTTCAATTCCTATCTGTTTCAGTCGAGACTATTTGACCTTTAAGGAGTTCACTGTTGTTCACAGAGTGTGAAGCTGGAGGAACTCTGATTCGAGGAGGGGCTTGCTCTTCTCGTACTGGCTTCATTGCAGCTCAGGTACTGATCCTTCCAAATGGATGCCTGAGTGGAGGGGAGGGAAGAGCAAGTGCTTGCTAGCTAGGCCCAAACCTGGGAAAAGGCTTACCTGGGCTTGGTGCACTTTGGTGTGAATGGCTTGGAAATGCCCCTTGGGACGTGTGGATTCTCACGACCTCTTCCAAGGACATGAGCCTTTTGATCACCTCTGCCATCTCTTCTCTCTTAGACGCCAGGGATCTTGGACCCGTTCTTGGAGCAGAGAATCGAGGAGCTTCCTCAAGTCCACGTTGGCACTCCGTATGTTTCTGCCAGTATCAGCGAGGTTCAATATGTCTCATGAGTGTCTTTCGAGCCTGGTATCCTCTACAGCTGTCTCCAGGCCAGTATTCTCCATTGTAGCAGGACATCTCTCATCAATGTGTTCGCATCTCTCCTCAATCCGTGCAGCCAGCTTTTCGGCCAGCTTCTCTTCGTGTCTCCCATAAAGCCGACTTCAACAGGACTGGGCAAGTCTGAAAGGACCTCGGAGCTTCACCAGTAAGCTGATGCCAGGCAGATCTTCCACTGTCTGCCCTTTCAGGTTCTGGAAACTGACCCGTGAACTCAGGTCTTTGGGCAGCAGCAGTATCTCGAACTTACACGGCTTCCCGGACCAAAGACCTAAGCCAAGCTCCACAGAGGGCGGCAGCCCCTCCATCACACTGATCCACCCACAGAACTCTGCCCGGTTACCTAGGATCCACCAGCCACAACAAGCCTCGCGGTACACACCAACATTCCACCTGGAATCCAACCGGTAACTGCCATCCCCAATGGCTGCTGCATCTTGTCAGTGTTGGGGGAGGGGCTGCATCCGACGAGAGGTTCCTAAGGTAAATGTGATTCTACCCACTAGCGTCCCATGGGCCTTTGTTCTTCCCTCTTTCCTTTTGTTCAGATCTCTATGCACAGTACCAACGGAGGGAAGTGTGTCCATTTTCAGTTGATGGTTTCACACGTCTTTAAACTTTCTAACGGTTCACAGAACACAGAGACCCACTTAAGGAAACTTATGTTTCTGTAATATCCGTACACTCGGAATACATACCCGTCGGTTGATTTCTGCTGAAACACCCGCACTCTCAGGATATGGATCCATTGGTTTCATGGGGGCTGAAATTCCTAGTAATGAAGCCAACCCCAGTGTGCACTTTACTGTCTGTCTCTTTTGCTCTTAGTACACTTTTGCAGAGCTACTTGTCTTTGTTATAGGCTTATGCCATTTCTTCTCTACGTAGGGTAGAATATGGCATTCATTCGTCCTGTTGGAAGACTTGCAAGTCTATATCACGGCCTAGGAATCCCTTTGACTCCAAATTGGCATTTGGGTTAGGTCACGATATGCTCTTATGGATCAATATGGACGAATATAAATGCACGCCTCTGATTTCCGAATACAAGTGTGCTGAGTACATGCAAGCCGTCATACTGGGTCGATGCGTGCTGAATGATCCTTGACATCCCCTTGAGTATTTTCTTTTGAATAATCGTGCTTCCCTTGGTATATGTCAGCCAACCGTACCCTTTTGGTGCTTGTGTGTTTGTTTGATTCTTTGTTGGTCTGCTTCTCGTCTGTTTGGCAAACACGTCAGGCCATGCATCTCTCCGTTCGCTTCAAACAGAGAGTCATATAATCTGATTCACTTAAGATAGTGCTTCCAATCACCTAAGATTTCCTGCTTCCCTCTCCCATCTTTAGGGTTTTGATGTCCTCCTTGCCTTCTTCCTCTTTCTTCTTTGCCACTCATGCTCTTCTTGCTTTTCCAATAATGGTTTTCTTCTTTCCATTTCATCTTGCTGCTTTTCTATTCAGGGGAGAATTCTCAACCTTTCTTGTAGGATAAGTTTCGAACTGCTGAATTCTTTTAAGATTGGCCGGTCTGTGGAATTCTCTAGCTCTGCCGTTATTAGAAATGGCGGTCATGTGGCATAGGCTACCCTAGATTGCAGCATTTTGCCATTCAGGATATGGTCTATGTCGTGGCACTCCTCCCTGTCCTGCAATATTGCTGCCGAGATATCAGCTGAAACCCCTCTGGAGGTCCTCTTGTGACTATGTTGCTTTCCTCCAGGCGCATTTTAAATCACTGGGATGCTCATGAACTTTGTTGATTTGAATCCTACAGCTGCTGGTAGGTCTATTGGGATTCCACCTCCTTTGGACGCTGTGTACTTCCTGAATTCGCATAGATGATTCTTTCTTGGCTTTCAGCAAGTTTCTGTCTGAGTTTCCTACAGGTAAAATTTCAGACATTTTTTTTCGCTTTATCTCTTGCTTTTCCATTTGGGACTCTTACGAATCCTAGTCTTTCATGTCTTTTCTTACCCCAGGATTCAACAGCACTGTTTTCATTGGTTTGCACTTGCTTTCCTATGTCTGCTCCTGACCGAGGGATTTCTGTTCCCTTGACTTCACAGTCATTCACCCGTCCCTCTGCATTATTTAGTCTGCTTAGGACTGAATTTTAGCCCTGATATTATCTCATCCACTGAGTTTTCTGACATTATTTGGCTCGTCTTTAGGCTTTCTCTTCCCCTTTTCTGGTATTCTGCGTTTTGGGATTCTGAGACACTGTTGTTATTCAGTGTTTCCCTCACCTCCGTTTTCAATACTTGCTCTGGATAGCGTTTTACAGCCTAGTTGTTTGTAAGCTTATCTTATGGGCCTTCAATCTCTTTGGAACTGAATATGGTACTTCCTGTTTCTTTTACTGTACTTCTTCATCTCTACTGGTCAGGTAATATCAGGTTATCTAATGTAGACTTCTAGGGCTTTGTGAAGTGAATACATTAGACTCTTGGCTCTACGCAATACCATGGGATTTCTGTGAGGACAATTTCTCCTAGACATTGATGCCATGTCCTGTTCCTGTGTGTGTTGTCTGGTATATCTCCGATTGCTGGTGTTGCCTTTGTTGTGATGAACACCCCATACTATTTCGATTAGCATAACCTCATTTTGATTACGCTTATCTCACAAATCTGAAAGTGCACAGGACACTTCCTCTTGTGGAAATGAAGCTTCTAAAGGTTCTCAGCTCTGCATTCTGCTCTATGTCATTTTGGAGTGTTTCCAAATCTGCCAACTGAGAGTGCGCTTGTGCTTTGTAGTGCCACGGGAATGTCCCAATGAACCAGTTCTTCCCAGAGCTTCTCTGTCTACAGAAACACCAGTGGAAGCATATCTACGGATGTCACACATCAGGGCCTGCTGGAATGATCCCGCAGACCGACCTTGGTGTCCTCGGTGCCGTACCGTGCCGGTGCCATCCAAAATGTAGCATCTGAATTTGGGAGATAATGCTGAAGGAAATGCTTCCTCTTCTCACGCTGTGGACTTGCACCACTCTTCCTTGTCCTCTCATCCTTGTGGCACGGGTGCACGAAGGCAACCACAGAGCTGTTGCGCATCCTGTGCCTCAAACCAAACCGTAATCCCAGCCCAGGTTATGAATGTAGCAGATCCTAAGGCTTTTCATTCTGATTTCAAACCCAAGGCCCCCTGGATCCCTCAGACCAGATGCACGATATCTCTGATGAAGCCCCACTCGTGCTCTATTGGCAAAATGCCAAATTGGTCCCTGGTCCTGCAGATGCGTTGGGTGTGGCCATGGGACATATCGATAATCTCAACCGCGCGCGCCAGTGTGGTTGCTTTCTCATTGGGGTCTCACGTCTGTTTGCTCTCTTGATTGGACTCACCACATCCCACAAGGCACTCCAGATCCCTGAGACTCAGCGTGTGCCATCGTCCGTAGCCCTATCCCTCACTGACCGCTGCCTCTGCTCCCTCAAATTTGGCAGCTCGGATCTTGGTCTCAGAATCAACTGTGGGGATATTTTGTGCTGGTTTCTTTGAGTTCTGTCAGCCAAGCATCTGCTGTGCACTCTTCTAACACTCAGCACATCACCTTCAATCCCATGTCTCCTGTTCGCTTGAGAGTGTGTGTCCAAGTTAAACAGAGTTTCACTTTTGCTGCTCCATCACCAGGGGTCAGACCCTGCACTGGTTTCCATTCCCTGCTTTGCCTTCCCCTGCTTCCAGGCGTTGTGAGGCCTCATCCTGTCTTTGGAAGTAACAGACCTCTTTTCGGCAAGTGTCCTGTGCCAAGGGCTGGGTGAGTGTGTGATCCCATTGCTGTGTACATGGGAGCGAGTGAGCGCAGGTTGCACTGCTTCTCTGCCAACTGGGCATCAATGAATCAACACTTTCCAGATACATTTCACAGAAATGTGATTTTTGTATAGCTCTTTGTTTCTCTACAGCCGTGGTGGGAGGGGTTGTCCGAAGACTCCAGTTTTGACATTGTGTTGATATCTCATTTGCAGTCATTAAAAAGTTTAATAGAATTGATTTACATGTTTTGGGAGTTATACGAAAATGAAGTTAGTTTTTGAAACATACTAAATCGACCTAGAAGCCAGACTTGTCAATTTCGGTACCATTTTGTCAGCTCTAAGGAAAACATAGACAGATAGAATGCAAACTAGCAGTCCAAACTGTTAAAGGGGTCATGTCCACTCTTTACTGTTGAAGCCTCCGAAACCAACAGGAACCATGAAATACCTATTGGAAACATGAAATAACCCCCAACGTTGGATTCACTTGTGCACGTGGTGCCCTTTACTCCCAATGACACCTACTGGCCTATGTTGGCATTTCAAGGGGTAACATCCCTCTCTAGGAAAATACAAGAAGAAACAAACCAAATATACACATTTAGGTTTGAATCCAAAAGCACCTAGAGGCATTATAGCTATGAGAACCCTGCTGCAGCTATGCTAGGCTATTGAGAACCAGGGGTTCTTCTATCAGTGATGAGAACGCTTAATCATCCGATCATGTTGGGTAAAGCAATTGGACGCAACCAAGTCTGCACCCCCTTGATAGAGTGCCCCCGGGGGCTTAACTCAACTGAAAGACGGTCCACATAAGCAGTGTCTTTAATGTCATTGGCGACTTTTGTAGTTCAGTTCACTATCTGACTTCTAATATTTACCTACACTGTCTTGAAAAACTGAGGCCTAATACATATTCAAGTTCAGTCAAAGATTCCCCTCACTTACCACAATCCCTTCACCCCAGAGAAGACAGAAACCCAGCATTTGCTGAATCTAGCGGAAGGCCATCGTTTCTTTGTGTGAGCTAAGTTTTCAATTCCTATCTGTTTCAGTCGAGACTATTTGACCTTTAAGGAGTTCACTGTTGTTCACAGAGTGTGAAGCTGGAGGAACTCTGATTCGAGGAGGGGCTTGCTCTTCTCGTACTGGCTTCATTGCAGCTCAGGTACTGATCCTTCCAAATGGATGCCTGAGTGGAGGGGAGGGAAGAGCAAGTGCTTGCTAGCTAGGCCCAAACCTGGGAAAAGGCTTACCTGGGCTTGGTGCACTTTGGTGTGAATGGCTTGGAAATGCCCCTTGGGACGTGTGGATTCTCACGACCTCTTCCAAGGACATGAGCCTTTTGATCACCTCTGCCATCTCTTCTCTCTTAGACGCCAGGGATCTTGGACCCGTTCTTGGAGCAGAGAATCGAGGAGCTTCCTCAAGTCCACGTTGGCACTCCGTATGTTTCTGCCAGTATCAGCGAGGTTCAATATGTCTCATGAGTGTCTTTCGAGCCTGGTATCCTCTACAGCTGTCTCCAGGCCAGTATTCTCCATTGTAGCAGGACATCTCTCATCAATGTGTTGTTCGCATCTCTCCTCAATCCGTGCAGCCAGCTTTTCGGCCAGCTTCTCTTCGTGTCTCCCATAAAGCCGACTTCAACAGGACTGGGCAAGTCTGAAAGGACCTCGGAGCTTCACCAGTAAGCTGATGCCAGGCAGATCTTCCACTGTCTGCCCTTTCAGGTTCTGGAAACTGACCCGTGAACTCAGGTCTTTGGGCAGCAGCAGTATCTCGAACTTACACAGCTTCCCGGACCAAAGACCTAAGCCAAGCTCCACAGAGGGCGGCAGCCCCTCCATCACACTGATCCACCCACAGAACTCTGCCCGGTTACCTAGGATCCACCAGCCACAACAAGCCTCGCGGTACACACCAACATTCCACCTGGAATCCAACCGGTAACTGCCATCCCCAATGGCTGCTGCATCTTGTCAGTGTTGGGGGAGGGGCTGCATCCGACGAGAGGTTCCTAAGGTAAATGTGATTCTACCCACTAGCGTCCCATGGGCCTTTGTTCTTCCCTCTTTCCTTTTGTTCAGATCTCTATGCACAGTACCAACGGAGGGAAGTGTGTCCATTTTCAGTTGATGGTTTCACACGTCTTTAAACTTTCTAACGGTTCACAGAACACAGAGACCCACTTAAGGAAACTTATGTTTCTGTAATATCCGTACACTCGGAATACATACCCGTCGGTTGATTTCTGCTGAAACACCCGCACTCTCAGGATATGGATCCATTGGTTTCATGGGGGCTGAAATTCCTAGTAATGAAGCCAACCCCAGTGTGCACTTTACTGTCTGTCTCTTTTGCTCTTAGTACACTTTTGCAGAGCTACTTGTCTTTGTTATAGGCTTATGCCATTTCTTCTCTACGTAGGGTAGAATATGGCATTCATTCGTCCTGTTGGAAGACTTGCAAGTCTATATCACGGCCTAGGAATCCCTTTGACTCCAAATTGGCATTTGGGTTAGGTCACGATATGCTCTTATGGATCAATATGGACGAATATAAATGCACGCCTCTGATTTCCGAATACAAGTGTGCTGAGTACATGCAAGCCGTCATACTGGGTCGATGCGTGCTGAATGATCCTTGACATCCCCTTGAGTATTTTCTTTTGAATAATCGTGCTTCCCTTGGTATATGTCAGCCAACCGTACCCTTTTGGTGCTTGTGTGTTTGTTTGATTCTTTGTTGGTCTGCTTCTCGTCTGTTTGGCAAACACGTCAGGCCATGCATCTCTCCGTTCGCTTCAAACAGAGAGTCATATAATCTGATTCACTTAAGATAGTGCTTCCAATCACCTAAGATTTCCTGCTTCCCTCTCCCATCTTTAGGGTTTTGATGTCCTCCTTGCCTTCTTCCTCTTTCTTCTTTGCCACTCATGCTCTTCTTGCTTTTCCAATAATGGTTTTCTTCTTTCCATTTCATCTTGCTGCTTTTCTATTCAGGGGAGAATTCTCAACCTTTCTTGTAGGATAAGTTTCGAACTGCTGAATTCTTTTAAGATTGGCCGGTCTGTGGAATTCTCTAGCTCTGCCGTTATTAGAAATGGCGGTCATGTGGCATAGGCTACCCTAGATGGCAGCATTTTGCCATTCAGGATATGGTCTATGTCGTGGCACTCCTCCCTGTCCTGCAATATTGCTGCCGAGATATCAGCTGAAACCCCTCTGGAGGTCCTCTTGTGACTATGTTGCTTTCCTCCAGGCGCATTTTAAATCACTGGGATGCTCATGAACTTTGTTGATTTGAATCCTACAGCTGCTGGTAGGTCTATTGGGATTCCACCTCCTTTGGACGCTGTGTACTTCCTGAATTCGCATAGATGATTCTTTCTTGGCTTTCAGCAAGTTTCTGTCTGAGTTTCCTACAGGTAAAATTTCAGACATTTTTTTTTCGCTTTATCTCTTGCTTTTCCATTTGGGACTCTTACGAATCCTAGTCTTTCATGTCTTTTCTTACCCCAGGATTCAACAGCACTGTTTTCATTGGTTTGCACTTGCTTTCCTATGTCTGCTCCTGACCGAGGGATTTCTGTTCCCTTGACTTCACAGTCATTCACCCGTCCCTCT
The DNA here is from genome assembly GCF_048564905.1 of Vicugna pacos. NCBI lineage: Eukaryota > Metazoa > Chordata > Mammalia > Artiodactyla > Camelidae > Vicugna > Vicugna pacos. The sequence continues at coordinate 4,074,396 of NC_133021.1, read as the reverse complement.
GCATTATTTAGTCTGCTTAGGACTGAATTTTAGCCCTGATATTATCTCATCCACTGAGTTTTCTGACATTATTTGGCTCGTCTTTAGGCTTTCTCTTCCCCTTTTCTGGTATTCTGCGTTTTGGGATTCTGAGACACTGTTGTTATTCAGTGTTTCCCTCACCTCCGTTTTCAATACTTGCTCTGGATAGCGTTCTGCAGTCTAGTTGTTTGTAAGCTTATCTTATGGGCCTTCAATCTCTTTGGAACTGAATATGGTACTTCCTGTTTCTTTTACTGTACTTCTTCATCTCTACTGGTCAGGTAATATCAGGTTATCTAATGTAGACTTCTAGGGCTTTGTGAAGTGAATACATTAGACTCTTGGCTCTACGCAATACCATGGGATTTCTGTGAGGACAATTTCTCCTAGACATTGATGCCATGTCCTGTTCCTGTGTGTGTTGTCTGGTATATCTCCGATTGCTGGTGTTGCCTTTGTTGTGATGAACACCCCATACTATTTCGATTAGCATAACCTCATTTTGATTACGCTTATCTCACAAATCTGGACGTGCACAGGACACTTCCTCTTGTGGAAATGAAGCTTCTAAAGGTTCTCAGCTCTGCATTCTGCTCTATGTCATTTTGGAGTGTTTCCAAATCTGCCAACTGAGAGTGCGCTTGTGCTTTGTAGTGCCACGGGAATGTCCCAATGAACCAGTTCTTCCCAGAGCTTCTCTGTCTACAGAAACACCAGTGGAAGCATATCTACGGATGTCACACATCAGGGCCTGCTGGAATGATCCCGCAGACCGACCTTGGTGTCCTCGGTGCCGTACCGTGCCGGTGCCATCCAAAATGTAGCATCTGAATTTGGGAGATAATGCTGAAGGAAATGCTTCCTCTTCTCACGCTGTGGACTTGCACCACTCTTCCTTGTCCTCTCATCCTTGTGGCACGGGTGCACGAAGGCAACCACAGAGCTGTTGCGCATCCTGTGCCTCAAACCAAACCGTAATCCCAGCCCAGGTTATGAATGTAGCAGATCCTAAGGCTTTTCATTCTGATTTCAAACCCAAGGCCCCCTGGATCCCTCAGACCAGATGCACGATATCTCTGATGAAGCCCCACTCGTGCTCTATTGGCAAAATGCCAAATTGGTCCCTGGTCCTGCAGATGCGTTGGGTGTGGCCATGGGACATATCGATAATCTCAACCGCGCGCGCCAGTGTGGTTGCTTTCTCATTGGGGTCTCACGTCTGTTTGCTCTCTTGATTGGACTCACCACATCCCACAAGGCACTCCAGATCCCTGAGACTCAGCGTGTGCCATCATCCGTAGCCCTATCCCTCACTGACCGCTGCCTCTGCTCCCTCAAATTTGGCAGCTCGGATCTTGGTCTCAGAATCAACTGTGGGGATATTTTGTGCTGGTTTCTTTGAGTTCTGTCAGCCAAGCATCTGCTGTGCACTCTTCTAACACTCAGCACATCACCTTCAATCCCATGTCTCCTGTTCGCTTGAGAGTGTGTGTCCAAGTTAAACAGAGTTTCACTTTTGCTGCTCCATCACCAGGGGTCAGACCCTGCACTGGTTTCCATTCCCTGCTTTGCCTTCCCCTGCTTCCAGGCGTTGTGAGGCCTCATCCTGTCTTTGGAAGTAACAGACCTCTTTTCGGCAAGTGTCCTGTGCCAAGGGCTGGGTGAGTGTGTGATCCCATTGCTGTGTACATGGGAGCGAGTGAGCGCAGGTTGCACTGCTTCTCTGCCAACTGGGCATCGATGAATCAACACTTTCCAGATACATTTCACAGAAATGTGATTTTTGTATAGCTCTTTGTTTCTCTACAGCCGTGGTGGGAGGGGTTGTCCGAAGACTCCAGTTTTGACATTGTGTTGATATCTCATTTGCAGTCATTAAAAAGTTTAATAGAATTGATTTACATGTTTTGGGAGTTATACGAAAATGAAGTTAGTTTTTGAAACATACTAAATCGACCTAGAAGCCAGACTTGTCAATTTCGGTACCATTTTGTCAGCTCTAAGGAAAACATAGACAGATAGAATGCAAACTAGCAGTCCAAACTGTTAAAGGGGTCATGTCCACTCTTTACTGTTGAAGCCTCCGAAACCAACAGGAACCATGAAATACCTATTGGAAACATGAAATAACCCCCAACGTTGGATTCACTTGTGCACGTGGTGCCCTTTACTCCCAATGACACCTACTGGCCTATGTTGGCATTTCAAGGGGTAACATCCCTCTCTAGGAAAATACAAGAAGAAACAAACCAAATATACACATTTAGGTTTGAATCCAAAAGCACCTAGAGGCATTATAGCTATGAGAACCCTGCTGCAGCTATGCTAGGCTATTGAGAACCAGGGGTTCTTCTATCAGTGATGAGAACGCTTAATCATCCGATCATGTTGGGTAAAGCAATTGGACGCAACCAAGTCTGCACCCCCTTGATAGAGTGCCCCCGGGGGCTTAACTCAACTGAAAGACGGTCCACATAAGCAGTGTCTTTAATGTCATTGGCGACTTTTGTAGTTCAGTTCACTATCTGACTTCTAATATTTACCTACACTGTCTTGAAAAACTGAGGCCTAATACATATTCAAGTTCAGTCAAAGATTCCCCTCACTTACCACAATCCCTTCACCCCAGAGAAGACAGAAACCCAGCATTTGCTGAATCTAGCGGAAGGCCATCGTTTCTTTGTGTGAGCTAAGTTTTCAATTCCTATCTGTTTCAGTCGAGACTATTTGACCTTTAAGGAGTTCACTGTTGTTCACAGAGTGTGAAGCTGGAGGAACTCTGATTCGAGGAGGGGCTTGCTCTTCTCGTACTGGCTTCATTGCAGCTCAGGTACTGATCCTTCCAAATGGATGCCTGAGTGGAGGGGAGGGAAGAGCAAGTGCTTGCTAGCTAGGCCCAAACCTGGGAAAAGGCTTACCTGGGCTTGGTGCACTTTGGTGTGAATGGCTTGGAAATGCCCCTTGGGACGTGTGGATTCTCACGACCTCTTCCAAGGACATGAGCCTTTTGATCACCTCTGCCATCTCTTCTCTCTTAGACGCCAGGGATCTTGGACCCGTTCTTGGAGCAGAGAATCGAGGAGCTTCCTCAAGTCCACGTTGGCACTCCGTATGTTTCTGCCAGTATCAGCGAGGTTCAATATGTCTCATGAGTGTCTTTCGAGCCTGGTATCCTCTACAGCTGTCTCCAGGCCAGTATTCTCCATTGTAGCAGGACATCTCTCATCAATGTGTTCGCATCTCTCCTCAATCCGTGCAGCCAGCTTTTCGGCCAGCTTCTCTTCGTGTCTCCCATAAAGCCGACTTCAACAGGACTGGGCAAGTCTGAAAGGACCTCGGAGCTTCACCAGTAAGCTGATGCCAGGCAGATCTTCCACTGTCTGCCCTTTCAGGTTCTGGAAACTGACCCGTGAACTCAGGTCTTTGGGCAGCAGCAGTATCTCGAACTTACACAGCTTCCCGGACCAAAGACCTAAGCCAAGCTCCACAGAGGGCGGCAGCCCCTCCATCACACTGATCCACCCACAGAACTCTGCCCGGTTACCTAGGATCCACCAGCCACAACAAGCCTCGCGGTACACACCAACATTCCACCTGGAATCCAACCGGTAACTGCCATCCCCAATGGCTGCTGCATCTTGTCAGTGTTGGGGGAGGGGCTGCATCCGACGAGAGGTTCCTAAGGTAAATGTGATTCTACCCACTAGCGTCCCATGGGCCTTTGTTCTTCCCTCTTTCCTTTTGTTCAGATCTCTATGCACAGTACCAACGGAGGGAAGTGTGTCCATTTTCAGTTGATGGTTTCACACGTCTTTAAACTTTCTAACGGTTCACAGAACACAGAGACCCACTTAAGGAAACTTATGTTTCTGTAATATCCGTACACTCGGAATACATACCCGTCGGTTGATTTCTGCTGAAACACCCGCACTCTCAGGATATGGATCCATTGGTTTCATGGGGGCTGAAATTCCTAGTAATGAAGCCAACCCCAGTGTGCACTTTACTGTCTGTCTCTTTTGCTCTTAGTACACTTTTGCAGAGCTACTTGTCTTTGTTATAGGCTTATGCCATTTCTTCTCTACGTAGGGTAGAATATGGCATTCATTCGTCCTGTTGGAAGACTTGCAAGTCTATATCACGGCCTAGGAATCCCTTTGACTCCAAATTGGCATTTGGGTTAGGTCACGATATGCTCTTATGGATCAATATGGACGAATATAAATGCACGCCTCTGATTTCCGAATACAAGTGTGCTGAGTACATGCAAGCCGTCATACTGGGTCGATGCGTGCTGAATGATCCTTGACATCCCCTTGAGTATTTTCTTTTGAATAATCGTGCTTCCCTTGGTATATGTCAGCCAACCGTACCCTTTTGGTGCTTGTGTGTTTGTTTGATTCTTTGTTGGTCTGCTTCTCGTCTGTTTGGCAAACACGTCAGGCCATGCATCTCTCCGTTCGCTTCAAACAGAGAGTCATATAATCTGATTCACTTAAGATAGTGCTTCCAATCACCTAAGATTTCCTGCTTCCCTCTCCCATCTTTAGGGTTTTGATGTCCTCCTTGCCTTCTTCCTCTTTCTTCTTTGCCACTCATGCTCTTCTTGCTTTTCCAATAATGGTTTTCTTCTTTCCATTTCATCTTGCTGCTTTTCTATTCAGGGGAGAATTCTCAACCTTTCTTGTAGGATAAGTTTCGAACTGCTGAATTCTTTTAAGATTGGCCGGTCTGTGGAATTCTCTAGCTCTGCCGTTATTAGAAATGGCGGTCATGTGGCATAGGCTACCCTAGATGGCAGCATTTTGCCATTCAGGATATGGTCTATGTCGTGGCACTCCTCCCTGTCCTGCAATATTGCTGCCGAGATATCAGCTGAAACCCCTCTGGAGGTCCTCTTGTGACTATGTTGCTTTCCTCCAGGCGCATTTTAAATCACTGGGATGCTCATGAACTTTGTTGATTTGAATCCTACAGCTGCTGGTAGGTCTATTGGGATTCCACCTCCTTTGGACGCTGTGTACTTCCTGAATTCGCATAGATGATTCTGTCTTGGCTTTCAGCAAGTTTCTGTCTGAGTTTCCTACAGGTAAAATTTCAGACATTTTTTTTTCGCTTTATCTCTTGCTTTTCCATTTGGGACTCTTACGAATCCTAGTCTTTCATGTCATTTCTTACCCCAGGATTCAACAGCACTGTTTACATTGGTTTGCACTTGCTTTCCTATGTCTGCTCCTGACCGAGGGATTTCTGTTCCCTTGACTTCACAGTCATTCACCCGTCCCTCTGCATTATTTAGTCTGCTTAGGACTGAATTTTAGCCCTGATATTATCTCATCCACTGAGTTTTCTGACATTATTTGGCTCGTCTTTAGGCTTTCTCTTCCCCTTTTCTGGTATTCTGCGTTTTGGGATTCTGAGACACTGTTGTTATTCAGTGTTTCCCTCACCTCCGTTTTCAATACTTGCTCTGGATAGCGTTCTGCAGTCTAGTTGTTTGTAAGCTTATCTTATGGGCCTTCAATCTCTTTGGAACTGAATATGGTACTTCCTGTTTCTTTTACTGTACTTCTTCATCTCTACTGGTCAGGTAATATCAGGTTATCTAATGTAGACTTCTAGGGCTTTGTGAAGTGAATACATTAGACTCTTGGCTCTACGCAATACCATGGGATTTCTGTGAGGACAATTTCTCCTAGACATTGATGCCATGTCCTGTTCCTGTGTGTGTTGTCTGGTATATCTCCGATTGCTGGTGTTGCCTTTGTTGTGATGAACACCCCATACTATTTCGATTAGCATAACCTCATTTTGATTACGCTTATCTCACAAATCTGAAAGTGCACAGGACACTTCCTCTTGTGGAAATGAAGCTTCTAAAGGTTCTCAGCTCTGCATTCTGCTCTATGTCATTTTGGAGTGTTTCCAAATCTGCCAACTGAGAGTGCGCTTGTGCTTTGTAGTGCCACGGGAATGTCCCAATGAACCAGTTCTTCCCAGAGCTTCTCTGTCTACAGAAACACCAGTGGAAGCATATCTACGGATGTCACACATCAGGGCCTGCTGGAATGATCCCGCAGACCGACCTTGGTGTCCTCGGTGCCGTACCGTGCCGGTGCCATCCAAAATGTAGCATCTGAATTTGGGAGATAATGCTGAAGGAAATGCTTCCTCTTCTCACGCTGTGGACTTGCACCACTCTTCCTTGTCCTCTCATCCTTGTGGCACGGGTGCACGAAGGCAACCACAGAGCTGTTGCGCATCCTGTGCCTCAAACCAAACCGTAATCCCAGCCCAGGTTATGAATGTAGCAGATCCTAAGGCTTTTCATTCTGATTTCAAACCCAAGGCCCCCTGGATCCCTCAGACCAGATGCACGATATCTCTGATGAAGCCCCACTCGTGCTCTATTGGCAAAATGCCAAATTGGTCCCTGGTCCTGCAGATGCGTTGGGTGTGGCCATGGGACATATCGATAATCTCAACCGCGCGCGCCAGTGTGGTTGCTTTCTCATTGGGGTCTCACGTCTGTTTGCTCTCTTGATTGGACTCACCACATCCCACAAGGCACTCCAGATCCCTGAGACTCAGCGTGTGCCATCATCCGTAGCCCTATCCCTCACTGACCGCTGCCTCTGCTCCCTCAAATTTGGCAGCTCGGATCTTGGTCTCAGAATCAACTGTGGGGATATTTTGTGCTGGTTTCTTTGAGTTCTGTCAGCCAAGCATCTGCTGTGCACTCTTCTAACACTCAGCACATCACCTTCAATCCCATGTCTCCTGTTCGCTTGAGAGTGTGTGTCCAAGTTAAACAGAGTTTCACTTTTGCTGCTCCATCACCAGGGGTCAGACCCTGCACTGGTTTCCATTCCCTGCTTTGCCTTCCCCTGCTTCCAGGCGTTGTGAGGCCTCATCCTGTCTTTGGAAGTAACAGACCTCTTTTCGGCAAGTGTCCTGTGCCAAGGGCTGGGTGAGTGTGTGATCCCATTGCTGTGTACATGGGAGCGAGTGAGCGCAGGTTGCACTGCTTCTCTGCCAACTGGGCATCGATGAATCAACACTTTCCAGATACATTTCACAGAAATGTGATTTTTGTATAGCTCTTTGTTTCTCTACAGCCGTGGTGGGAGGGGTTGTCCGAAGACTCCAGTTTTGACATTGTGTTGATATCTCATTTGCAGTCATTAAAAAGTTTAATAGAATTGATTTACATGTTTTGGGAGTTATACGAAAATGAAGTTAGTTTTTGAAACATACTAAATCGACCTAGAAGCCAGACTTGTCAATTTCGGTACCATTTTGTCAGCTCTAAGGAAAACATAGACAGATAGAATGCAAACTAGCAGTCCAAACTGTTAAAGGGGTCATGTCCACTCTTTACTGTTGAAGCCTCCGAAACCAACAGGAACCATGAAATACCTATTGGAAACATGAAATAACCCCCAACGTTGGATTCACTTGTGCACGTGGTGCCCTTTACTCCCAATGACACCTACTGGCCTATGTTGGCATTTCAAGGGGTAACATCCCTCTCTAGGAAAATACAAGAAGAAACAAACCAAATATACACATTTAGGTTTGAATCCAAAAGCACCTAGAGGCATTATAGCTATGAGAACCCTGCTGCAGCTATGCTAGGCTATTGAGAACCAGGGGTTCTTCTATCAGTGATGAGAACGCTTAATCATCCGATCATGTTGGGTAAAGCAATTGGACGCAACCAAGTCTGCACCCCCTTGATAGAGTGCCCCCGGGGGCTTAACTCAACTGAAAGACGGTCCACATAAGCAGTGTCTTTAATGTCATTGGCGACTTTTGTAGTTCAGTTCACTATCTGACTTCTAATATTTACCTACACTGTCTTGAAAAACTGAGGCCTAATACATATTCAAGTTCAGTCAAAGATTCCCCTCACTTACCACAATCCCTTCACCCCAGAGAAGACAGAAACCCAGCATTTGCTGAATCTAGCGGAAGGCCATCGTTTCTTTGTGTGAGCTAAGTTTTCAATTCCTATCTGTTTCAGTCGAGACTATTTGACCTTTAAGGAGTTCACTGTTGTTCACAGAGTGTGAAGCTGGAGGAACTCTGATTCGAGGAGGGGCTTGCTCTTCTCGTACTGGCTTCATTGCAGCTCAGGTACTGATCCTTCCAAATGGATGCCTGAGTGGAGGGGAGGGAAGAGCAAGTGCTTGCTAGCTAGGCCCAAACCTGGGAAAAGGCTTACCTGGGCTTGGTGCACTTTGGTGTGAATGGCTTGGAAATGCCCCTTGGGACGTGTGGATTCTCACGACCTCTTCCAAGGACATGAGCCTTTTGATCACCTCTGCCATCTCTTCTCTCTTAGACGCCAGGGATCTTGGACCCGTTCTTGGAGCAGAGAATCGAGGAGCTTCCTCAAGTCCACGTTGGCACTCCGTATGTTTCTGCCAGTATCAGCGAGGTTCAATATGTCTCATGAGTGTCTTTCGAGCCTGGTATCCTCTACAGCTGTCTCCAGGCCAGTATTCTCCATTGTAGCAGGACATCTCTCATCAATGTGTTGTTCGCATCTCTCCTCAATCCGTGCAGCCAGCTTTTCGGCCAGCTTCTCTTCGTGTCTCCCATAAAGCCGACTTCAACAGGACTGGGCAAGTCTGAAAGGACCTCGGAGCTTCACCAGTAAGCTGATGCCAGGCAGATCTTCCACTGTCTGCCCTTTCAGGTTCTGGAAACTGACCCGTGAACTCAGGTCTTTGGGCAGCAGCAGTATCTCGAACTTACACAGCTTCCCGGACCAAAGACCTAAGCCAAGCTCCACAGAGGGCGGCAGCCCCTCCATCACACTGATCCACCCACAGAACTCTGCCCGGTTACCTAGGATCCACCAGCCACAACAAGCCTCGCGGTACACACCAACATTCCACCTGGAATCGAACCGGTAACTGCCATCCCCAATGGCTGCTGCATCTTGTCAGTGTTGGGGGAGGGGCTGCATCCGACGAGAGGTTCCTAAGGTAAATGTGATTCTACCCACTAGCGTCCCATGGGCCTTTGTTCTTCCCTCTTTCCTTTTGTTCAGATCTCTATGCACAGTACCAACGGAGGGAAGTGTGTCCATTTTCAGTTGATGGTTTCACACGTCTTTAAACTTTCTAACGGTTCACAGAACACAGAGACCCACTTAAGGAAACTTATGTTTCTGTAATATCCGTACACTCGGAATACATACCCGTCGGTTGATTTCTGCTGAAACACCCGCACTCTCAGGATATGGATCCATTGGTTTCATGGGGGCTGAAATTCCTAGTAATGAAGCCAACCCCAGTGTGCACTTTACTGTCTGTCTCTTTTGCTCTTAGTACACTTTTGCAGAGCTACTTGTCTTTGTTATAGGCTTATGCCATTTCTTCTCTACGTAGGGTAGAATATGGCATTCATTCGTCCTGTTGGAAGACTTGCAAGTCTATATCACGGCCTAGGAATCCCTTTGACTCCAAATTGGCATTTGGGTTAGGTCACGATATGCTCTTATGGATCAATATGGACGAATATAAATGCACGCCTCTGATTTCCGAATACAAGTGTGCTGAGTACATGCAAGCCGTCATACTGGGTCGATGCGTGCTGAATGATCCTTGACATCCCCTTGAGTATTTTCTTTTGAATAATCGTGCTTCCCTTGGTATATGTCAGCCAACCGTACCCTTTTGGTGCTTGTGTGTTTGTTTGATTCTTTGTTGGTCTGCTTCTCGTCTGTTTGGCAAACACGTCAGGCCATGCATCTCTCCGTTCGCTTCAAACAGAGAGTCATATAATCTGATTCACTTAAGATAGTGCTTCCAATCACCTAAGATTTCCTGCTTCCCTCTCCCATCTTTAGGGTTTTGATGTCCTCCTTGCCTTCTTCCTCTTTCTTCTTTGCCACTCATGCTCTTCTTGCATTTCCAATAATGGTTTTCTTCTTTCCATTTCATCTTGCTGCTTTTCTATTCAGGGGAGAATTCTCAACCTTTCTTGTAGGATAAGTTTCGAACTGCTGAATTCTTTTAAGATTGGCCGGTCTGTGGAATTCTCTAGCTCTGCCGTTATTAGAAATGGCGGTCATGTGGCATAGGCTACCCTAGATGGCAGCATTTTGCCATTCAGGATATGGTCTATGTCGTGGCACTCCTCCCTGTCCTGCAATATTGCTGCCGAGATATCAGCTGAAACCCCTCTGGAGGTCCTCTTGTGACTATGTTGCTTTCCACCAGGCGCATTTTAAATCACTGGGATGCTCATGAACTTTGTTGATTTGAATCCTACAGCTGCTGGTAGGTCTATTGGGATTCCACCTCCTTTGGACGCTGTGTACTTCCTGAATTCGCATAGATGATTCTTTCTTGGCTTTCAGCAAGTTTCTGTCTGAGTTTCCTACAGGTAAAATTTCAGACATTTTTTTTTTCGCTTTATCTCTTGCTTTTCCATTTGGGACTCTTACGAATCCTAGTCTTTCATGTCTTTTCTTACCCCAGGATTCAACAGCACTGTTTTCATTGGTTTGCACTTGCTTTCCTATGTCTGCTCCTGACCGAGGGATTTCTGTTCCCTTGACTTCACAGTCATTCACCCGTCCCTCTGCATTATTTAGTCTGCTTAGGACTGAATTTTAGCCCTGATATTATCTCATCCACTGAGTTTTCTGACATTATTTGGCTCGTCTTTAGGCTTTCTCTTCCCCTTTTCTGGTATTCTGCGTTTTGGGATTCTGAGACACTGTTGTTATTCAGTGTTTCCCTCACCTCCGTTTTCAATACTTGCTCTGGATAGCGTTCTGCAGTCTAGTTGTTTGTAAGCTTATCTTATGGGCCTTCAATCTCTTTGGAACTGAATATGGTACTTCCTGTTTCTTTTACTGTACTTCTTCATCTCTACTGGTCAGGTAATATCAGGTTATCTAATGTAGACTTCTAGGGCTTTGTGAAGTGAATACATTAGACTCTTGGCTCTACGCAATACCATGGGATTTCTGTGAGGACAATTTCTCCTAGACATTGATGCCATGTCCTGTTCCTGTGTGTGTTGTCTGGTATATCTCCGATTGCTGGTGTTGCCTTTGTTGTGATGAACACCCCATACTATTTCGATTAGCATAACCTCATTTTGATTACGCTTATCTCACAAATCTGAAAGTGCACAGGACACTTCCTCTTGTGGAAATGAAGCTTCTAAAGGTTCTCAGCTCTGCATTCTGCTCTATGTCATTTTGGAGTGTTTCCAAATCTGCCAACTGAGAGTGCGCTTGTGCTTTGTAGTGCCACGGGAATGTCCCAATGAACCAGTTCTTCCCAGAGCTTCTCTGTCTACAGAAACACCAGTGGAAGCATATCTACGGATGTCACACATCAGGGCCTGCTGGAATGATCCCGCAGACCGACCTTGGTGTCCTCGGTGCCGTACCGTGCCGGTGCCATCCAAAATGTAGCATCTGAATTTGGGAGATAATGCTGAAGGAAATGCTTCCTCTTCTCACGCTGTGGACTTGCACCACTCTTCCTTGTCCTCTCATCCTTGTGGCACGGGTGCACGAAGGCAACCACAGAGCTGTTGCGCATCCTGTGCCTCAAACCAAACCGTAATCCCAGCCCAGGTTATGAATGTAGCAGATCCTAAGGCTTTTCATTCTGATTTCAAACCCAAGGCCCCCTGGATCCCTCAGACCAGATGCACGATATCTCTGATGAAGCCCCACTCGTGCTCTATTGGCAAAATGCCAAATTGGTCCCTGGTCCTGCAGATGCGTTGGGTGTGGCCATGGGACATATCGATAATCTCAACCGCGCGCGCCAGTGTGGTTGCTTTCTCATTGGGGTCTCACGTCTGTTTGCTCTCTTGATTGGACTCACCACATCCCACAAGGCACTCCAGATCCCTGAGACTCAGCGTGTGCCATCATCCGTAGCCCTATCCCTCACTGACCGCTGCCTCTGCTCCCTCAAATTTGGCAGCTCGGATCTTGGTCTCAGAATCAACTGTGGGGATATTTTGTGCTGGTTTCTTTGAGTTCTGTCAGCCAAGCATCTGCTGTGCACTCTTCTAACACTCAGCACATCACCTTCAATCCCATGTCTCCTGTTCGCTTGAGAGTGTGTGTCCAAGTTAAACAGAGTTTCACTTTTGCTGCTCCATCACCAGGGGTCAGACCCTGCACTGGTTTCCATTCCCTGCTTTGCCTTCCCCTGCTTCCAGGCGTTGTGAGGCCTCATCCTGTCTTTGGAAGTAACAGACCTCTTTTCGGCAAGTGTCCTGTGCCAAGGGCTGGGTGAGTGTGTGATCCCATTGCTGTGTACATGGGAGCGAGTGAGCGCAGGTTGCACTGCTTCTCTGCCAACTGGGCATCGATGAATCAACACTTTCCAGATACATTTCACAGAAATGTGATTTTTGTATAGCTCTTTGTTTCTCTACAGCCGTGGTGGGAGGGGTTGTCCGAAGACTCCAGTTTTGACATTGTGTTGATATCTCATTTGCAGTCATTAAAAAGTTTAATAGAATTGATTTACATGTTTTGGGAGTTATACGAAAATGAAGTTAGTTTTTGAAACATACTAAATCGACCTAGAAGCCAGACTTGTCAATTTCGGTACCATTTTGTCAGCTCTAAGGAAAACATAGACAGATAGAATGCAAACTAGCAGTCCAAACTGTTAAAGGGGTCATGTCCACTCTTTACTGTTGAAGCCTCCGAAACCAACAGGAACCATGAAATACCTATTGGAAACATGAAATAACCCCCAACGTTGGATTCACTTGTGCACGTGGTGCCCTTTACTCCCAATGACACCTACTGGCCTATGTTGGCATTTCAAGGGGTAACATCCCTCTCTAGGAAAATACAAGAAGAAACAAACCAAATATACACATTTAGGTTTGAATCCAAAAGCACCTAGAGGCATTATAGCTATGAGAACCCTGCTGCAGCTATGCTAGGCTATTGAGAACCAGGGGTTCTTCTATCAGTGATGAGAACGCTTAATCATCCGATCATGTTGGGTAAAGCAATTGGACGCAACCAAGTCTGCACCCCCTTGATAGAGTGCCCCCGGGGGCTTAACTCAACTGAAAGACGGTCCACATAAGCAGTGTCTTTAATGTCATTGGCGACTTTTGTAGTTCAGTTCACTATCTGACTTCTAATATTTACCTACACTGTCTTGAAAAACTGAGGCCTAATACATATTCAAGTTCAGTCAAAGATTCCCCTCACTTACCACAATCCCTTCACCCCAGAGAAGACAGAAACCCAGCATTTGCTGAATCTAGCGGAAGGCCATCGTTTCTTTGTGTGAGCTAAGTTTTCAATTCCTATCTGTTTCAGTCGAGACTATTTGACCTTTAAGGAGTTCACTGTTGTTCACAGAGTGTGAAGCTGGAGGAACTCTGATTCGAGGAGGGGCTTGCTCTTCTCGTACTGGCTTCATTGCAGCTCAGGTACTGATCCTTCCAAATGGATGCCTGAGTGGAGGGGAGGGAAGAGCAAGTGCTTGCTAGCTAGGCCCAAACCTGGGAAAAGGCTTACCTGGGCTTGGTGCACTTTGGTGTGAATGGCTTGGAAATGCCCCTTGGGACGTGTGGATTCTCACGACCTCTTCCAAGGACATGAGCCTTTTGATCACCTCTGCCATCTCTTCTCTCTTAGACGCCAGGGATCTTGGACCCGTTCTTGGAGCAGAGAATCGAGGAGCTTCCTCAAGTCCACGTTGGCACTCCGTATGTTTCTGCCAGTATCAGCGAGGTTCAATATGTCTCATGAGTGTCTTTCGAGCCTGGTATCCTCTACAGCTGTCTCCAGGCCAGTATTCTCCATTGTAGCAGGACATCTCTCATCAATGTGTTGTTCGCATCTCTCCTCAATCCGTGCAGCCAGCTTTTCGGCCAGCTTCTCTTCGTGTCTCCCATAAAGCCGACTTCAACAGGACTGGGCAAGTCTGAAAGGACCTCGGAGCTTCACCAGTAAGCTGATGCCAGGCAGATCTTCCACTGTCTGCCCTTTCAGGTTCTGGAAACTGACCCGTGAACTCAGGTCTTTGGGCAGCAGCAGTATCTCGAACTTACACAGCTTCCCGGACCAAAGACCTAAGCCAAGCTCCACAGAGGGCGGCAGCCCCTCCATCACACTGATCCACCCACAGAACTCTGCCCGGTTACCTAGGATCCACCAGCCACAACAAGCCTCGCGGTACACACCAACATTCCACCTGGAATCCAACCGGTAACTGCCATCCCCAATGGCTGCTGCATCTTGTCAGTGTTGGGGGAGGGGCTGCATCCGACGAGAGGTTCCTAAGGTAAATGTGATTCTACCCACTAGCGTCCCATGGGCCTTTGTTCTTCCCTCTTTCCTTTTGTTCAGATCTCTATGCACAGTACCAACGGAGGGAAGTGTGTCCATTTTCAGTTGATGGTTTCACACGTCTTTAAACTTTCTAACGGTTCACAGAACACAGAGACCCACTTAAGGAAACTTATGTTTCTGTAATATCCGTACACTCGGAATACATACCCGTCGGTTGATTTCTGCTGAAACACCCGCACTCTCAGGATATGGATCCATTGGTTTCATGGGGGCTGAAATTCCTAGTAATGAAGCCAACCCCAGTGTGCACTTTACTGTCTGTCTCTTTTGCTCTTAGTACACTTTTGCAGAGCTACTTGTCTTTGTTATAGGCTTATGCCATTTCTTCTCTACGTAGGGTAGAATATGGCATTCATTCGTCCTGTTGGAAGACTTGCAAGTCTATATCACGGCCTAGGAATCCCTTTGACTCCAAATTGGCATTTGGGTTAGGTCACGATATGCTCTTATGGATCAATATGGACGAATATAAATGCACGCCTCTGATTTCCGAATACAAGTGTGCTGAGTACATGCAAGCCGTCATACTGGGTCGATGCGTGCTGAATGATCCTTGACATCCCCTTGAGTATTTTCTTTTGAATAATCGTGCTTCCCTTGGTATATGTCAGCCAACCGTACCCTTTTGGTGCTTGTGTGTTTGTTTGATTCTTTGTTGGTCTGCTTCTCGTCTGTTTGGCAAACACGTCAGGCCATGCATCTCTCCGTTCGCTTCAAACAGAGAGTCATATAATCTGATTCACTTAAGATAGTGCTTCCAATCACCTAAGATTTCCTGCTTCCCTCTCCCATCTTTAGGGTTTTGATGTCCTCCTTGCCTTCTTCCTCTTTCTTCTTTGCCACTCATGCTCTTCTTGCTTTTCCAATAATGGTTTTCTTCTTTCCATTTCATCTTGCTGCTTTTCTATTCAGGGGAGAATTCTCAACCTTTCTTGTAGGATAAGTTTCGAACTGCTGAATTCTTTTAAGATTGGCCAGTCTGTGGAATTCTCTAGCTCTGCCGTTATTAGAAATGGCGGTCATGTGGCATAGGCTACCCTAGATGGCAGCATTTTGCCATTCAGGATATGGTCTATGTCGTGGCACTCCTCCCTGTCCTGCAATATTGCTGCCGAGATATCAGCTGAAACCCCTCTGGAGGTCCTCTTGTGACTATGTTGCTTTCCTCCAGGCGCATTTTAAATCACTGGGATGCTCATGAACTTTGTTGATTTGAATCCTACAGCTGCTGGTAGGTCTATTGGGATTCCACCTCCTTTGGACGCTGTGTACTTCCTGAATTCGCATAGATGATTCTGTCTTGGCTTTCAGCAAGTTTCTGTCTGAGTTTCCTACAGGTAAAATTTCAGACATTTTTTTTTCGCTTTATCTCTTGCTTTTCCATTTGGGACTCTTACGAATCCTAGTCTTTCATGTCATTTCTTACCCCAGGATTCAACAGCACTGTTTTCATTGGTTTGCACTTGCTTTCCTATGTCTGCTCCTGACCGAGGGATTTCTGTTCCCTTGACTTCACAGTCATTCACCCGTCCCTCTGCATTATTTAGTCTGCTTAGGACTGAATTTTAGCCCTGATATTATCTCATCCACTGAGTTTTCTGACATTATTTGGCTCGTCTTTAGGCTTTCTCTTCCCCTTTTCTGGTATTCTGCGTTTTGGGATTCTGAGACACTGTTGTTATTCAGTGTTTCCCTCACCTCCGTTTTCAATACTTGCTCTGGATAGCGTTCTGCAGTCTAGTTGTTTGTAAGCTTATCTTATGGGCCTTCAATCTCTTTGGAACTGAATATGGTACTTCCTGTTTCTTTTACTGTACTTCTTCATCTCTACTGGTCAGGTAATATCAGGTTATCTAATGTAGACTTCTAGGGCTTTGTGAAGTGAATACATTAGACTCTTGTCTCTACGCAATACCATGGGATTTCTGTGAGGACAATTTCTCCTAGACATTGATGCCATGTCCTGTTCCTGTGTGTGTTGTCTGGTATATCTCCGATTGCTGGTGTTGCCTTTGTTGTGATGAACACCCCATACTATTTCGATTAGCATAACCTCATTTTGATTACGCTTATCTCACAAATCTGAAAGTGCACAGGACACTTCCTCTTGTGGAAATGAAGCTTCTAAAGGTTCTCAGCTCTGCATTCTGCTCTATGTCATTTTGGAGTGTTTCCAAATCTGCCAACTGAGAGTGCGCTTGTGCTTTGTAGTGCCACGGGAATGTCCCAATGAACCAGTTCTTCCCAGAGCTTCTCTGTCTACAGAAACACCAGTGGAAGCATATCTACGGATGTCACACATCAGGGCCTGCTGGAATGATCCCGCAGACCGACCTTGGTGTCCTCGGTGCCGTACCGTGCCGGTGCCATCCAAAATGTAGCATCTGAATTTGGGAGATAATGCTGAAGGAAATGCTTCCTCTTCTCACGCTGTGGACTTGCACCACTCTTCCTTGTCCTCTCATCCTTGTGGCACGGGTGCACGAAGGCAACCACAGAGCTGTTGCGCATCCTGTGCCTCAAACCAAACCGTAATCCCAGCCCAGGTTATGAATGTAGCAGATCCTAAGGCTTTTCATTCTGATTTCAAACCCAAGGCCCCCTGGATCCCTCAGACCAGATGCACGATATCTCTGATGAAGCCCCACTCGTGCTCTATTGGCAAAATGCCAAATTGGTCCCTGGTCCTGCAGATGCGTTGGGTGTGGCCATGGGACATATCGATAATCTCAACCGCGCGCGCCAGTGTGGTTGCTTTCTCATTGGGGTCTCACGTCTGTTTGCTCTCTTGATTGGACTCACCACATCCCACAAGGCACTCCAGATCCCTGAGACTCAGCGTGTGCCATCATCCGTAGCCCTATCCCTCACTGACCGCTGCCTCTGCTCCCTCAAATTTGGCAGCTCGGATCTTGGTCTCAGAATCAACTGTGGGGATATTTTGTGCTGGTTTCTTTGAGTTCTGTCAGCCAAGCATCTGCTGTGCACTCTTCTAACACTCAGCACATCACCTTCAATCCCATGTCTCCTGTTCGCTTGAGAGTGTGTGTCCAAGTTAAACAGAGTTTCACTTTTGCTGCTCCATCACCAGGGGTCAGACCCTGCACTGGTTTCCATTCCCTGCTTTGCCTTCCCCTGCTTCCAGGCGTTGTGAGGCCTCATCCTGTCTTTGGAAGTAACAGACCTCTTTTCGGCAAGTGTCCTGTGCCAAGGGCTGGGTGAGTGTGTGATCCCATTGCTGTGTACATGGGAGCGAGTGAGCGCAGGTTGCACTGCTTCTCTGCCAACTGGGCATCGATGAATCAACACTTTCCAGATACATTTCACAGAAATGTGATTTTTGTATAGCTCTTTGTTTCTCTACAGCCGTGGTGGGAGGGGTTGTCCGAAGACTCCAGTTTTGACATTGTGTTGATATCTCATTTGCAGTCATTAAAAAGTTTAATAGAATTGATTTACATGTTTTGGGAGTTATACGAAAATGAAGTTAGTTTTTGAAACATACTAAATCGACCTAGAAGCCAGACTTGTCAATTTCGGTACCATTTTGTCAGCTCTAAGGAAAACATAGACAGATAGAATGCAAACTAGCAGTCCAAACTGTTAAAGGGGTCATGTCCACTCTTTACTGTTGAAGCCTCCGAAACCAACAGGAACCATGAAATACCTATTGGAAACATGAAATAACCCCCAACGTTGGATTCACTTGTGCACGTGGTGCCCTTTACTCCCAATGACACCTACTGGCCTATGTTGGCATTTCAAGGGGTAACATCCCTCTCTAGGAAAATACAAGAAGAAACAAACCAAATATACACATTTAGGTTTGAATCCAAAAGCACCTAGAGGCATTATAGCTATGAGAACCCTGCTGCAGCTATGCTAGGCTATTGAGAACCAGGGGTTCTTCTATCAGTGATGAGAACGCTTAATCATCCGATCATGTTGGGTAAAGCAATTGGACGCAACCAAGTCTGCACCCCCTTGATAGAGTGCCCCCGGGGGCTTAACTCAACTGAAAGACGGTCCACATAAGCAGTGTCTTTAATGTCATTGGCGACTTTTGTAGTTCAGTTCACTATCTGACTTCTAATATTTACCTACACTGTCTTGAAAAACTGAGGCCTAATACATATTCAAGTTCAGTCAAAGATTCCCCTCACTTACCACAATCCCTTCACCCCAGAGAAGACAGAAACCCAGCATTTGCTGAATCTAGCGGAAGGCCATCGTTTCTTTGTGTGAGCTAAGTTTTCAATTCCTATCTGTTTCAGTCGAGACTATTTGACCTTTAAGGAGTTCACTGTTGTTCACAGAGTGTGAAGCTGGAGGAACTCTGATTCGAGGAGGGGCTTGCTCTTCTCGTACTGGCTTCATTGCAGCTCAGGTACTGATCCTTCCAAATGGATGCCTGAGTGGAGGGGAGGGAAGAGCAAGTGCTTGCTAGCTAGGCCCAAACCTGGGAAAAGGCTTACCTGGGCTTGGTGCACTTTGGTGTGAATGGCTTGGAAATGCCCCTTGGGACGTGTGGATTCTCACGACCTCTTCCAAGGACATGAGCCTTTTGATCACCTCTGCCATCTCTTCTCTCTTAGACGCCAGGGATCTTGGACCCGTTCTTGGAGCAGAGAATCGAGGAGCTTCCTCAAGTCCACGTTGGCACTCCGTATGTTTCTGCCAGTATCAGCGAGGTTCAATATGTCTCATGAGTGTCTTTCGAGCCTGGTATCCTCTACAGCTGTCTCCAGGCCAGTATTCTCCATTGTAGCAGGACATCTCTCATCAATGTGTTGTTCGCATCTCTCCTCAATCCGTGCAGCCAGCTTTTCGGCCAGCTTCTCTTCGTGTCTCCCATAAAGCCGACTTCAACAGGACTGGGCAAGTCTGAAAGGACCTCGGAGCTTCACCAGTAAGCTGATGCCAGGCAGATCTTCCACTGTCTGCCCTTTCAGGTTCTGGAAACTGACCCGTGAACTCAGGTCTTTGGGCAGCAGCAGTATCTCGAACTTACACAGCTTCCCGGACCAAAGACCTAAGCCAAGCTCCACAGAGGGCGGCAGCCCCTCCATCACACTGATCCACCCACAGAACTCTGCCCGGTTACCTAGGATCCACCAGCCACAACAAGCCTCGCGGTACACACCAACATTCCACCTGGAATCCAACCGGTAACTGCCATCCCCAATGGCTGCTGCATCTTGTCAGTGTTGGGGGAGGGGCTGCATCCGACGAGAGGTTCCTAAGGTAAATGTGATTCTACCCACTAGCGTCCCATGGGCCTTTGTTCTTCCCTCTTTCCTTTTGTTCAGATCTCTATGCACAGTACCAACGGAGGGAAGTGTGTCCATTTTCAGTTGATGGTTTCACACGTCTTTAAACTTTCTAACGGTTCACAGAACACAGAGACCCACTTAAGGAAACTTATGTTTCTGTAATATCCGTACACTCGGAATACATACCCGTCGGTTGATTTCTGCTGAAACACCCGCACTCTCAGGATATGGATCCATTGGTTTCATGGGGGCTGAAATTCCTAGTAATGAAGCCAACCCCAGTGTGCACTTTACTGTCTGTCTCTTTTGCTCTTAGTACACTTTTGCAGAGCTACTTGTCTTTGTTATAGGCTTATGCCATTTCTTCTCTACGTAGGGTAGAATATGGCATTCATTCGTCCTGTTGGAAGACTTGCAAGTCTATATCACGGCCTAGGAATCCCTTTGACTCCAAATTGGCATTTGGGTTAGGTCACGATATGCTCTTATGGATCAATATGGACGAATATAAATGCACGCCTCTGATTTCCGAATACAAGTGTGCTGAGTACATGCAAGCCGTCATACTGGGTCGATGCGTGCTGAATGATCCTTGACATCCCCTTGAGTATTTTCTTTTGAATAATCGTGCTTCCCTTGGTATATGTCAGCCAACCGTACCCTTTTGGTGCTTGTGTGTTTGTTTGATTCTTTGTTGGTCTGCTTCTCGTCTGTTTGGCAAACACGTCAGGCCATGCATCTCTCCGTTCGCTTCAAACAGAGAGTCATATAATCTGATTCACTTAAGATAGTGCTTCCAATCACCTAAGATTTCCTGCTTCCCTCTCCCATCTTTAGGGTTTTGATGTCCTCCTTGCCTTCTTCCTCTTTCTTCTTTGCCACTCATGCTCTTCTTGCTTTTCCAATAATGGTTTTCTTCTTTCCATTTCATCTTGCTGCTTTTCTATTCAGGGGAGAATTCTCAACCTTTCTTGTAGGATAAGTTTCGAACTGCTGAATTCTTTTAAGATTGGCCGGTCTGTGGAATTCTCTAGCTCTGCCGTTATTAGAAATGGCGGTCATGTGGCATAGGCTACCCTAGATGGCAGCATTTTGCCATTCAGGATATGGTCTATGTCGTGGCACTCCTCCCTGTCCTGCAATATTGCTGCCGAGATATCAGCTGAAACCCCTCTGGAGGTCCTCTTGTGACTATGTTGCTTTCCTCCAGGCGCATTTTAAATCACTGGGATGCTCATGAACTTTGTTGATTTGAATCCTACAGCTGCTGGTAGGTCTATTGGGATTCCACCTCCTTTGGACGCTGTGTACTTCCTGAATTCGCATAGATGATTCTGTCTTGGCTTTCAGCAAGTTTCTGTCTGAGTTTCCTACAGGTAAAATTTCAGACATTTTTTTTTCGCTTTATCTCTTGCTTTTCCATTTGGGACTCTTATGAATCCTAGTCTTTCATGTCTTTTCTTACCCCAGGATTCAACAGCACTGTTTTCATTGGTTTGCACTTGCTTTCCTATGTCTGCTCCTGACCGAGGGATTTCTGTTCCCTTGACTTCACAGTCATTCACCCGTCCCTCTGCATTATTTAGTCTGCTTAGGACTGAATTTTAGCCCTGATATTATCTCATCCACTGAGTTTTCTGACATTATTTGGCTCGTCTTTAGGCTTTCTCTTCCCCTTTTCTGGTATTCTGCGTTTTGGGATTCTGAGACACTGTTGTTATTCAGTGTTTCCCTCACCTCCGTTTTCAATACTTGCTCTGGATAGCGTTCTGCAGTCTAGTTGTTTGTAAGCTTATCTTATGGGCCTTCAATCTCTTTGGAACTGAATATGGTACTTCCTGTTTCTTTTACTGTACTTCTTCATCTCTACTGGTCAGGTAATATCAGGTTATCTAATGTAGACTTCTAGGGCTTTGTGAAGTGAATACATTAGACTCTTGGCTCTACGCAATACCATGGGATTTCTGTGAGGACAATTTCTCCTAGACATTGATGCCATGTCCTGTTCCTGTGTGTGTTGTCTGGTATATCTCCGATTGCTGGTGTTGCCTTTGTTGTGATGAACACCCCATACTATTTCGATTAGCATAACCTCATTTTGATTACGCTTATCTCACAAATCTGAAAGTGCACAGGACACTTCCTCTTGTGGAAATGAAGCTTCTAAAGGTTCTCAGCTCTGCATTCTGCTCTATGTCATTTTGGAGTGTTTCCAAATCTGCCAACTGAGAGTGCGCTTGTGCTTTGTAGTGCCACGGGAATGTCCCAATGCACCAGTTCTTCCCAGAGCTTCTCTGTCTACAGAAACACCAGTGGAAGCATATCTACGGATGTCACACATCAGGGCCTGCTGGAATGATCCCGCAGACCGACCTTGGTGTCCTCGGTGCCGTACCGTGCCGGTGCCATCCAAAATGTAGCATCTGAATTTGGGAGATAATGCTGAAGGAAATGCTTCCTCTTCTCACGCTGTGGACTTGCACCACTCTTCCTTGTCCTCTCATCCTTGTGGCACGGGTGCACGAAGGCAACCACAGAGCTGTTGCGCATCCTGTGCCTCAAACCAAACCGTAATCCCAGCCCAGGTTATGAATGTAGCAGATCCTAAGGCTTTTCATTCTGATTTCAAACCCAAGGCCCCCTGGATCCCTCAGACCAGATGCACGATATCTCTGATGAAGCCCCACTCGTGCTCTATTGGCAAAATGCCAAATTGGTCCCTGGTCCTGCAGATGCGTTGGGTGTGGCCATGGGACATATCGATAATCTCAACCGCGCGCGCCAGTGTGGTTGCTTTCTCATTGGGGTCTCACGTCTGTTTGCTCTCTTGATTGGACTCACCACATCCCACAAGGCACTCCAGATCCCTGAGACTCAGCGTGTGCCATCATCCGTAGCCCTATCCCTCACTGACCGCTGCCTCTGCTCCCTCAAATTTGGCAGCTCGGATCTTGGTCTCAGAATCAACTGTGGGGATATTTTGTGCTGGTTTCTTTGAGTTCTGTCAGCCAAGCATCTGCTGTGCACTCTTCTAACACTCAGCACATCACCTTCAATCCCATGTCTCCTGTTCGCTTGAGAGTGTGTGTCCAAGTTAAACAGAGTTTCACTTTTGCTGCTCCATCACCAGGGGTCAGACCCTGCACTGGTTTCCATTCCCTGCTTTGCCTTCCCCTGCTTCCAGGCGTTGTGAGGCCTCATCCTGTCTTTGGAAGTAACAGACCTCTTTTCGGCAAGTGTCCTGTGCCAAGGGCTGGGTGAGTGTGTGATCCCATTGCTGTGTACATGGGAGCGAGTGAGCGCAGGTTGCACTGCTTCTCTGCCAACTGGGCATCGATGAATCAACACTTTCCAGATACATTTCACAGAAATGTGATTTTTGTATAGCTCTTTGTTTCTCTACAGCCGTGGTGGGAGGGGTTGTCCGAAGACTCCAGTTTTGACATTGTGTTGATATCTCATTTGCAGTCATTAAAAAGTTTAATAGAATTGATTTACATGTTTTGGGAGTTATACGAAAATGAAGTTAGTTTTTGAAACATACTAAATCGACCTAGAAGCCAGACTTGTCAATTTCGGTACCATTTTGTCAGCTCTAAGGAAAACATAGACAGATAGAATGCAAACTAGCAGTCCAAACTGTTAAAGGGGTCATGTCCACTCTTTACTGTTGAAGCCTCCGAAACCAACAGGAACCATGAAATACCTATTGGAAACATGAAATAACCCCCAACGTTGGATTCACTTGTGCACGTGGTGCCCTTTACTCCCAATGACACCTACTGGCCTATGTTGGCATTTCAAGGGGTAACATCCCTCTCTAGGAAAATACAAGAAGAAACAAACCAAATATACACATTTAGGTTTGAATCCAAAAGCACCTAGAGGCATTATAGCTATGAGAACCCTGCTGCAGCTATGCTAGGCTATTGAGAACCAGGGGTTCTTCTATCAGTGATGAGAACGCTTAATCATCCGATCATGTTGGGTAAAGCAATTGGACGCAACCAAGTCTGCACCCCCTTGATAGAGTGCCCCCGGGGGCTTAACTCAACTGAAAGACGGTCCACATAAGCAGTGTCTTTAATGTCATTGGCGACTTTTGTAGTTCAGTTCACTATCTGACTTCTAATATTTACCTACACTGTCTTGAAAAACTGAGGCCTAATACATATTCAAGTTCAGTCAAAGATTCCCCTCACTTACCACAATCCCTTCACCCCAGAGAAGACAGAAACCCAGCATTTGCTGAATCTAGCGGAAGGCCATCGTTTCTTTGTGTGAGCTAAGTTTTCAATTCCTATCTGTTTCAGTCGAGACTATTTGACCTTTAAGGAGTTCACTGTTGTTCACAGAGTGTGAAGCTGGAGGAACTCTGATTCGAGGAGGGGCTTGCTCTTCTCGTACTGGCTTCATTGCAGCTCAGGTACTGATCCTTCCAAATGGATGCCTGAGTGGAGGGGAGGGAAGAGCAAGTGCTTGCTAGCTAGGCCCAAACCTGGGAAAAGGCTTACCTGGGCTTGGTGCACTTTGGTGTGAATGGCTTGGAAATGCCCCTTGGGACGTGTGGATTCTCACGACCTCTTCCAAGGACATGAGCCTTTTGATCACCTCTGCCATCTCTTCTCTCTTAGATGCCAGGGATCTTGGACCCGTTCTTGGAGCAGAGAATCGAGGAGCTTCCTCAAGTCCACGTTGGCACTCCGTATGTTTCTGCCAGTATCAGCGAGGTTCAATATGTCTCATGAGTGTCTTTCGAGCCTGGTATCCTCTACAGCTGTCTCCAGGCCAGTATTCTCCATTGTAGCAGGACATCTCTCATCAATGTGTTGTTCGCATCTCTCCTCAATCCGTGCAGCCAGCTTTTCGGCCAGCTTCTCTTCGTGTCTCCCATAAAGCCGACTTCAACAGGACTGGGCAAGTCTGAAAGGACCTCGGAGCTTCACCAGTAAGCTGATGCCAGGCAGATCTTCCACTGTCTGCCCTTTCAGGTTCTGGAAACTGACCCGTGAACTCAGGTCTTTGGGCAGCAGCAGTATCTCGAACTTACACAGCTTCCCGGACCAAAGACCTAAGCCAAGCTCCACAGAGGGCGGCAGCCCCTCCATCACACTGATCCACCCACAGAACTCTGCCCGGTTACCTAGGATCCACCAGCCACAACAAGCCTCGCGGTACACACCAACATTCCACCTGGAATCCAACCGGTAACTGCCATCCCCAATGGCTGCTGCATCTTGTCAGTGTTGGGGGAGGGGCTGCATCCGACGAGAGGTTCCTAAGGTAAATGTGATTCTACCCACTAGCGTCCCATGGGCCTTTGTTCTTCCCTCTTTCCTTTTGTTCAGATCTCTATGCACAGTACCAACGGAGGGAAGTGTGTCCATTTTCAGTTGATGGTTTCACACGTCTTTAAACTTTCTAACGGTTCACAGAACACAGAGACCCACTTAAGGAAACTTATGTTTCTGTAATATCCGTACACTCGGAATACATACCCGTCGGTTGATTTCTGCTGAAACACCCGCACTCTCAGGATATGGATCCATTGGTTTCATGGGGGCTGAAATTCCTAGTAATGAAGCCAACCCCAGTGTGCACTTTACTGTCTGTCTCTTTTGCTCTTAGTACACTTTTGCAGAGCTACTTGTCTTTGTTATAGGCTTATGCCATTTCTTCTCTACGTAGGGTAGAATATGGCATTCATTCGTCCTGTTGGAAGACTTGCAAGTCTATATCACGGCCTAGGAATCCCTTTGACTCCAAATTGGCATTTGGGTTAGGTCACGATATGCTCTTATGGATCAATATGGACGAATATAAATGCACGCCTCTGATTTCCGAATACAAGTGTGCTGAGTACATGCAAGCCGTCTTACTGGGTCGATGCGTGCTGAATGATCCTTGACATCCCCTTGAGTATTTTCTTTTGAATAATCGTGCTTCCCTTGGTATATGTCAGCCAACCGTACCCTTTTGGTGCTTGTGTGTTTGTTTGATTCTTTGTTGGTCTGCTTCTCGTCTGTTTGGCAAACACGTCAGGCCATGCATCTCTCCGTTCGCTTCAAACAGAGAGTCATATAATCTGATTCACTTAAGATAGTGCTTCCAATCACCTAAGATTTCCTGCTTCCCTCTCCCATCTTTAGGGTTTTGATGTCCTCCTTGCCTTCTTCCTCTTTCTTCTTTGCCACTCATGCTCTTCTTGCATTTCCAATAATGGTTTTCTTCTTTCCATTTCATCTTGCTGCTTTTCTATTCAGGGGAGAATTCTCAACCTTTCTTGTAGGATAAGTTTCGAACTGCTGAATTCTTTTAAGATTGGCCGGTCTGTGGAATTCTCTAGCTCTGCCGTTATTAGAAATGGCGGTCATGTGGCATAGGCTACCCTAGATGGCAGCATTTTGCCATTCAGGATATGGTCTATGTCGTGGCACTCCTCCCTGTCCTGCAATATTGCTGCCGAGATATCAGCTGAAACCCCTCTGGAGGTCCTCTTGTGACTATGTTGCTTTCCTCCAGGCGCATTTTAAATCACTGGGATGCTCATGAACTTTGTTGATTTGAATCCTACAGCTGCTGGTAGGTCTATTGGGATTCCACCTCCTTTGGACGCTGTGTACTTCCTGAATTCGCATAGATGATTCTGTCTTGGCTTTCAGCAAGTTTCTGTCTGAGTTTCCTACAGGTAAAATTTCAGACATTTTTTTTTCGCTTTATCTCTTGCTTTTCCATTTGGGACTCTTACGAATCCTAGTCTTTCATGTCTTTTCTTACCCCAGGATTCAACAGCACTGTTTTCATTGGTTTGCACTTGCTTTCCTATGTCTGCTCCTGACCGAGGGATTTCTGTTCCCTTGACTTCACAGTCATTCACCCGTCCCTCTGCATTATTTAGTCTGCTTAGGACTGAATTTTAGCCCTGATATTATCTCATCCACTGAGTTTTCTGACATTATTTGGCTCGTCTTTAGGCTTTCTCTTCCCCTTTTCTGGTATTCTGCGTTTTGGGATTCTGAGACACTGTTGTTATTCAGTGTTTCCCTCACCTCCGTTTTCAATACTTGCTCTGGATAGCGTTCTGCAGTCTAGTTGTTTGTAAGCTTATCTTATGGGCCTTCAATCTCTTTGGAACTGAATATGGTACTTCCTGTTTCTTTTACTGTACTTCTTCATCTCTACTGGTCAGGTAATATCAGGTTATCTAATGTAGACTTCTAGGGCTTTGTGAAGTGAATACATTAGACTCTTGGCTCTACGCAATACCATGGGATTTCTGTGAGGACAATTTCTCCTAGACATTGATGCCATGTCCTGTTCCTGTGTGTGTTGTCTGGTATATCTCCGATTGCTGGTGTTGCCTTTGTTGTGATGAACACCCCATACTATTTCGATTAGCATAACCTCATTTTGATTACGCTTATCTCACAAATCTGAAAGTGCACAGGACACTTCCTCTTGTGGAAATGAAGCTTCTAAAGGTTCTCAGCTCTGCATTCTGCTCTATGTCATTTTGGAGTGTTTCCAAATCTGCCAACTGAGAGTGCGCTTGTGCTTTGTAGTGCCACGGGAATGTCCCAATGAACCAGTTCTTCCCAGAGCTTCTCTGTCTACAGAAACACCAGTGGAAGCATATCTTCGGATGTCACACATCAGGGCCTGCTGGAATGATCCCGCAGACCGACCTTGGTGTCCTCGGTGCCGTACCGTGCCGGTGCCATCCAAAATGTAGCATCTGAATTTGGGAGATAATGCTGAAGGAAATGCTTCCTCTTCTCACGCTGTGGACTTGCACCACTCTTCCTTGTCCTCTCATCCTTGTGGCACGGGTGCACGAAGGCAACCACAGAGCTGTTGCGCATCCTGTGCCTCAAACCAAACCGTAATCCCAGCCCAGGTTATGAATGTAGCAGATCCTAAGGCTTTTCATTCTGATTTCAAACCCAAGGCCCCCTGGATCCCTCAGACCAGATGCACGATATCTCTGATGAAGCCCCACTCGTGCTCTATTGGCAAAATGCCAAATTGGTCCCTGGTCCTGCAGATGCGTTGGGTGTGGCCATGGGACATATCGATAATCTCAACCGCGCGCGCCAGTGTGGTTGCTTTCTCATTGGGGTCTCACGTCTGTTTGCTCTCTTGATTGGACTCACCACATCCCACAAGGCACTCCAGATCCCTGAGACTCAGCGTGTGCCATCATCTGTAGCCCTATCCCTCACTGACCGCTGCCTCTGCTCCCTCAAATTTGGCAGCTCGGATCTTGGTCTCAGAATCAACTGTGGGGATATTTTGTGCTGGTTTCTTTGAGTTCTGTCAGCCAAGCATCTGCTGTGCACTCTTCTAACACTCAGCACATCACCTTCAATCCCATGTCTCCTGTTCGCTTGAGAGTGTGTGTCCAAGTTAAACAGAGTTTCACTTTTGCTGCTCCATCACCAGGGGTCAGACCCTGCACTGGTTTCCATTCCCTGCTTTGCCTTCCCCTGCTTCCAGGCGTTGTGAGGCCTCATCCTGTCTTTGGAAGTAACAGACCTCTTTTCGGCAAGTGTCCTGTGCCAAGGGCTGGGTGAGTGTGTGATCCCATTGCTGTGTACATGGGAGCGAGTGAGCGCAGGTTGCACTGCTTCTCTGCCAACTGGGCATCGATGAATCAACACTTTCCAGATACATTTCACAGAAATGTGATTTTTGTATAGCTCTTTGTTTCTCTACAGCCGTGGTGGGAGGGGTTGTCCGAAGACTCCAGTTTTGACATTGTGTTGATATCTCATTTGCAGTCATTAAAAAGTTTAATAGAATTGATTTACATGTTTTGGGAGTTATACGAAAATGAAGTTAGTTTTTGAAACATACTAAATCGACCTAGAAGCCAGACTTGTCAATTTCGGTACCATTTTGTCAGCTCTAAGGAAAACATAGACAGATAGAATGCAAACTAGCAGTCCAAACTGTTAAAGGGGTCATGTCCACTCTTTACTGTTGAAGCCTCCGAAACCAACAGGAACCATGAAATACCTATTGGAAACATGAAATAACCCCCTACGTTGGATTCACTTGTGCACGTGGTGCCCTTTACTCCCAATGACACCTACTGGCCTATGTTGGCATTTCAAGGGGTAACATCCCTCTCTAGGAAAATACAAGAAGAAACAAACCAAATATACACATTTAGGTTTGAATCCAAAAGCACCTAGAGGCATTATAGCTATGAGAACCCTGCTGCAGCTATGCTAGGCTATTGAGAACCAGGGGTTCTTCTATCAGTGATGAGAACGCTTAATCATCCGATCATGTTGGGTAAAGCAATTGGACGCAACCAAGTCTGCACCCCCTTGATAGAGTGCCCCCGGGGGCTTAACTCAACTGAAAGACGGTCCACATAAGCAGTGTCTTTAATGTCATTGGCGACTTTTGTAGTTCAGTTCACTATCTGACTTCTAATATTTACCTACACTGTCTTGAAAAACTGAGGCCTAATACATATTCAAGTTCAGTCAAAGATTCCCCTCACTTACCACAATCCCTTCACCCCAGAGAAGACAGAAACCCAGCATTTGCTGAATCTAGCGGAAGGCCATCGTTTCTTTGTGTGAGCTAAGTTTTCAATTCCTATCTGTTTCAGTCGAGACTATTTGACCTTTAAGGAGTTCACTGTTGTTCACAGAGTGTGAAGCTGGAGGAACTCTGATTCGAGGAGGGGCTTGCTCTTCTCGTACTGGCTTCATTGCAGCTCAGGTACTGATCCTTCCAAATGGATGCCTGAGTGGAGGGGAGGGAAGAGCAAGTGCTTGCTAGCTAGGCCCAAACCTGGGAAAAGGCTTACCTGGGCTTGGTGCACTTTGGTGTGAATGGCTTGGAAATGCCCCTTGGGACGTGTGGATTCTCACGACCTCTTCCAAGGACATGAGCCTTTTGATCACCTCTGCCATCTCTTCTCTCTTAGACGCCAGGGATCTTGGACCCGTTCTTGGAGCAGAGAATCGAGGAGCTTCCTCAAGTCCACGTTGGCACTCCGTATGTTTCTGCCAGTATCAGCGAGGTTCAATATGTCTCATGAGTGTCTTTCGAGCCTGGTATCCTCTACAGCTGTCTCCAGGCCAGTATTCTCCATTGTAGCAGGACATCTCTCATCAATGTGTTGTTCGCATCTCTCCTCAATCCGTGCAGCCAGCTTTTCGGCCAGCTTCTCTTCGTGTCTCCCATAAAGCCGACTTCAACAGGACTGGGCAAGTCTGAAAGGACCTCGGAGCTTCACCAGTAAGCTGATGCCAGGCAGATCTTCCACTGTCTGCCCTTTCAGGTTCTGGAAACTGACCCGTGAACTCAGGTCTTTGGGCAGCAGCAGTATCTCGAACTTACACAGCTTCCCGGACCAAAGACCTAAGCCAAGCTCCACAGAGGGCGGCAGCCCCTCCATCACACTGATCCACCCACAGAACTCTGCCCGGTTACCTAGGATCCACCAGCCACAACAAGCCTCGCGGTACACACCAACATTCCACCTGGAATCCAACCGGTAACTGCCATCCCCAATGGCTGCTGCATCTTGTCAGTGTTGGGGGAGGGGCTGCATCCGACGAGAGGTTCCTAAGGTAAATGTGATTCTACCCACTAGCGTCCCATGGGCCTTTGTTCTTCCCTCTTTCCTTTTGTTCAGATCTCTATGCACAGTACCAACGGAGGGAAGTGTGTCCATTTTCAGTTGATGGTTTCACACGTCTTTAAACTTTCTAACGGTTCACAGAACACAGAGACCCACTTAAGGAAACTTATGTTTCTGTAATATCCGTACACTCGGAATACATACCCGTCGGTTGATTTCTGCTGAAACACCCGCACTCTCAGGATATGGATCCATTGGTTTCATGGGGGCTGAAATTCCTAGTAATGAAGCCAACCCCAGTGTGCACTTTACTGTCTGTCTCTTTTGCTCTTAGTACACTTTTGCAGAGCTACTTGTCTTTGTTATAGGCTTATGCCATTTCTTCTCTACGTAGGGTAGAATATGGCATTCATTCGTCCTGTTGGAAGACTTGCAAGTCTATATCACGGCCTAGGAATCCCTTTGACTCCAAATTGGCATTTGGGTTAGGTCACGATATGCTCTTATGGATCAATATGGACGAATATAAATGCACGCCTCTGATTTCCGAATACAAGTGTGCTGAGTACATGCAAGCCGTCTTACTGGGTCGATGCGTGCTGAATGATCCTTGACATCCCCTTGAGTATTTTCTTTTGAATAATCGTGCTTCCCTTGGTATATGTCAGACAACCGTACCCTTTTGGTGCTTGTGTGTTTGTTTGATTCTTTGTTGGTCTGCTTCTCGTTTGTTTGGCAAACACGTCAGGCCATGCATCTCTCCGTTCGCTTCAAACAGAGAGTCATATAAGCTGATTCACTTAAGATAGTGCTTCCAATCACCTAAGATTTCCTGCTTCCCTCTCCCATCTTTAGGGTTTGATGTCCTCCTTGCCTTCTTCCTCTTTCTTCTTTGCCACTCATGCTCTTCTTGCATTTCCAATAATGGTTTTCTTCTTTCCATTTCATCTTGCTGCTTTTCTATTCAGGGGAGAATTCTCAACCTTTCTTGTAGGATAAGTTTCGAACTGCTGAATTCTTTTAAGATTGGCCGGTCTGTGGAATTCTCTAGCTCTGCCGTTATTAGAAATGGCGGTCATGTGGCATAGGCTACCCTAGATGGCAGCATTTTGCCATTCAGGATATGGTCTATGTCGTGGCACTCCTCCCTGTCCTGCAATATTGCTGCCGAGATATCAGCTGAAACCCCTCTGGAGGTCCTCTTGTGACTATGTTGCTTTCCACAAGGCGCATTTTAAATCACTGGGATGCTCATGAACTTTGTTGATTTGAATCCTACAGCTGCTGGTAGGTCTATTGGGATTCCACCTCCTTTGGACGCTGTGTACTTCCTGAATTCGCATAGATGATTCTTTCTTGGCTTTCAGCAAGTTTCTGTCTGAGTTTCCTACAGGTAAAATTTCAGACATTTTTTTTTCGCTTTATCTCTTGCTTTTCCATTTGGGACTCTTACGAATCCTAGTCTTTCATGTCTTTTCTTACCCCAGGATTCAACAGCACTGTTTTCATTGGTTTGCACTTGCTTTCCTATGTCTGCTCCTGACCGAGGGATTTCTGTTCCCTTGACTTCACAGTCATTCACCCGTCCCTCTGCATTATTTAGTCTGCTTAGGACTGAATTTTAGCCCTGATATTATCTCATCCACTGAGTTTTCTGACATTATTTGGCTCGTCTTTAGGCTTTCTCTTCCCCTTTTCTGGTATTCTGCGTTTTGGGATTCTGAGACACTGTTGTTATTCAGTGTTTCCCTCACCTCCGTTTTCAATACTTGCTCTGGATAGCGTTCTGCAGTCTAGTTGTTTGTAAGCTTATCTTATGGGCCTTCAATCTCTTTGGAACTGAATATGGTACTTCCTGTTTCTTTTACTGTACTTCTTCATCTGTACTGGTCAGGTAATATCAGGTTATCTAATGTAGACTTCTAGGGCTTTGTGAAGTGAATACATTAGACTCTTGGCTCTACGCAATACCATGGGATTTCTGTGAGGACAATTTCTCCTAGACATTGATGCCATGTCCTGTTCCTGTGTGTGTTGTCTGGTATATCTCCGATTGCTGGTGTTGCCTTTGTTGTGATGAACACCCCATACTATTTCGATTAGCATAACCTCATTTTGATTACGCTTATCTCACAAATCTGAAAGTGCACAGGACACTTCCTCTTGTGGAAATGAAGCTTCTAAAGGTTCTCAGCTCTGCATTCTGCTCTATGTCATTTTGGAGTGTTTCCAAATCTGCCAACTGAGAGTGCGCTTGTGCTTTGTAGTGCCACGGGAATATCCCAATGAACCAGTTCTTCCCAGAGCTTCTCTGTCTACAGAAACACCAGTGGAAGCATATCTACGGATGTCACACATCAGGGCCTGCTGGAATGATCCCGCAGACCGACCTTGGTGTCCTCGGTGCCGTACCGTGCCGGTGCCATCCAAAATGTAGCATCTGAATTTGGGAGATAATGCTGAAGGAAATGCTTCCTCTTCTCACGCTGTGGACTTGCACCACTCTTCCTTGTCCTCTCATCCTTGTGGCACGGGTGCACGAAGGCAACCACAGAGCTGTTGCGCATCCTGTGCCTCAAACCAAACCGTAATCCCAGCCCAGGTTATGAATGTAGCAGATCCTAAGGCTTTTCATTCTGATTTCAAACCCAAGGCCCCCTGGATCCCTCAGACCAGATGCACGATATCTCTGATGAAGCCCCACTCGTGCTCTATTGGCAAAATGCCAAATTGGTCCCTGGTCCTGCAGATGCGTTGGGTGTGGCCATGGGACATATCGATAATCTCAACCGCGCGCGCCAGTGTGGTTGCTTTCTCATTGGGGTCTCACGTCTGTTTGCTCTCTTGATTGGACTCACCACATCCCACAAGGCACTCCAGATCCCTGAGACTCAGCGTGTGCCATCATCTGTAGCCCTATCCCTCACTGACCGCTGCCTCTGCTCCCTCAAATTTGGCAGCTCGGATCTTGGTCTCAGAATCAACTGTGGGGATATTTTGTGCTGGTTTCTTTGAGTTCTGTCAGCCAAGCATCTGCTGTGCACTCTTCTAACACTCAGCACATCACCTTCAATCCCATGTCTCCTGTTCGCTTGAGAGTGTGTGTCCAAGTTAAACAGAGTTTCACTTTTGCTGCTCCATCACCAGGGGTCAGACCCTGCACTGGTTTCCATTCCCTGCTTTGCCTTCCCCTGCTTCCAGGCGTTGTGAGGCCTCATCCTGTCTTTGGAAGTAACAGACCTCTTTTCGGCAAGTGTCCTGTGCCAAGGGCTGGGTGAGTGTGTGATCCCATTGCTGTGTACATGGGAGCGAGTGAGCGCAGGTTGCACTGCTTCTCTGCCAACTGGGCATCGATGAATCAACACTTTCCAGATACATTTCACAGAAATGTGATTTTTGTATAGCTCTTTGTTTCTCTACAGCCGTGGTGGGAGGGGTTGTCCGAAGACTCCAGTTTTGACATTGTGTTGATATCTCATTTGCAGTCATTAAAAAGTTTAATAGAATTGATTTACATGTTTTGGGAGTTATACGAAAATGAAGTTAGTTTTTGAAACATACTAAATCGACCTAGAAGCCAGACTTGTCAATTTCGGTACCATTTTGTCAGCTCTAAGGAAAACATAGACAGATAGAATGCAAACTAGCAGTCCAAACTGTTAAAGGGGTCATGTCCACTCTTTACTGTTGAAGCCTCCGAAACCAACAGGAACCATGAAATACCTATTGGAAACATGAAATAACCCCCTACGTTGGATTCACTTGTGCACGTGGTGCCCTTTACTCCCAATGACACCTACTGGCCTATGTTGGCATTTCAAGGGGTAACATCCCTCTCTAGGAAAATACAAGAAGAAACAAACCAAATATACACATTTAGGTTTGAATCCAAAAGCACCTAGAGGCATTATAGCTATGAGAACCCTGCTGCAGCTATGCTAGGCTATTGAGAACCAGGGGTTCTTCTATCAGTGATGAGAACGCTTAATCATCCGATCATGTTGGGTAAAGCAATTGGACGCAACCAAGTCTGCACCCCCTTGATAGAGTGCCCCCGGGGGCTTAACTCAACTGAAAGACGGTCCACATAAGCAGTGTCTTTAATGTCATTGGCGACTTTTGTAGTTCAGTTCACTATCTGACTTCTAATATTTACCTACACTGTCTTGAAAAACTGAGGCCTAATACATATTCAAGTTCAGTCAAAGATTCCCCTCACTTACCACAATCCCTTCACCCCAGAGAAGACAGAAACCCAGCATTTGCTGAATCTAGCGGAAGGCCATCGTTTCTTTGTGTGAGCTAAGTTTTCAATTCCTATCTGTTTCAGTCGAGACTATTTGACCTTTAAGGAGTTCACTGTTGTTCACAGAGTGTGAAGCTGGAGGAACTCTGATTCGAGGAGGGGCTTGCTCTTCTCGTACTGGCTTCATTGCAGCTCAGGTACTGATCCTTCCAAATGGATGCCTGAGTGGAGGGGAGGGAAGAGCAAGTGCTTGCTAGCTAGGCCCAAACCTGGGAAAAGGCTTACCTGGGCTTGGTGCACTTTGGTGTGAATGGCTTGGAAATGCCCCTTGGGACGTGTGGATTCTCACGACCTCTTCCAAGGACATGAGCCTTTTGATCACCTCTGCCATCTCTTCTCTCTTAGACGCCAGGGATCTTGGACCCGTTCTTGGAGCAGAGAATCGAGGAGCTTCCTCAAGTCCACGTTGGCACTCCGTATGTTTCTGCCAGTATCAGCGAGGTTCAATATGTCTCATGAGTGTCTTTCGAGCCTGGTATCCTCTACAGCTGTCTCCAGGCCAGTATTCTCCATTGTAGCAGGACATCTCTCATCAATGTGTTGTTCGCATCTCTCCTCAATCCGTGCAGCCAGCTTTTCGGCCAGCTTCTCTTCGTGTCTCCCATAAAGCCGACTTCAACAGGACTGGGCAAGTCTGAAAGGACCTCGGAGCTTCACCAGTAAGCTGATGCCAGGCAGATCTTCCACTGTCTGCCCTTTCAGGTTCTGGAAACTGACCCGTGAACTCAGGTCTTTGGGCAGCAGCAGTATCTCGAACTTACACAGCTTCCCGGACCAAAGACCTAAGCCAAGCTCCACAGAGGGCGGCAGCCCCTCCATCACACTGATCCACCCACAGAACTCTGCCCGGTTACCTAGGATCCACCAGCCACAACAAGCCTCGCGGTACACACCAACATTCCACCTGGAATCCAACCGGTAACTGCCATCCCCAATGGCTGCTGCATCTTGTCAGTGTTGGGGGAGGGGCTGCATCCGACGAGAGGTTCCTAAGGTAAATGTGATTCTACCCACTAGCGTCCCATGGGCCTTTGTTCTTCCCTCTTTCCTTTTGTTCAGATCTCTATGCACAGTACCAACGGAGGGAAGTGTGTCCATTTTCAGTTGATGGTTTCACACGTCTTTAAACTTTCTAACGGTTCACAGAACACAGAGACCCACTTAAGGAAACTTATGTTTCTGTAATATCCGTACACTCGGAATACATACCCGTCGGTTGATTTCTGCTGAAACACCCGCACTCTCAGGATATGGATCCATTGGTTTCATGGGGGCTGAAATTCCTAGTAATGAAGCCAACCCCAGTGTGCACTTTACTGTCTGTCTCTTTTGCTCTTAGTACACTTTTGCAGAGCTACTTGTCTTTGTTATAGGCTTATGCCATTTCTTCTCTACGTAGGGTAGAATATGGCATTCATTCGTCCTGTTGGAAGACTTGCAAGTCTATATCACGGCCTAGGAATCCCTTTGACTCCAAATTGGCATTTGGGTTAGGTCACGATATGCTCTTATGGATCAATATGGACGAATATAAATGCACGCCTCTGATTTCCGAATACAAGTGTGCTGAGTACATGCAAGCCGTCTTACTGGGTCGATGCGTGCTGAATGATCCTTGACATCCCCTTGAGTATTTTCTTTTGAATAATCGTGCTTCCCTTGGTATATGTCAGACAACCGTACCCTTTTGGTGCTTGTGTGTTTGTTTGATTCTTTGTTGGTCTGCTTCTCGTTTGTTTGGCAAACACGTCAGGCCATGCATCTCTCCGTTCGCTTCAAACAGAGAGTCATATAAGCTGATTCACTTAAGATAGTGCTTCCAATCACCTAAGATTTCCTGCTTCCCTCTCCCATCTTTAGGGTTTGATGTCCTCCTTGCCTTCTTCCTCTTTCTTCTTTGCCACTCATGCTCTTCTTGCATTTCCAATAATGGTTTTCTTCTTTCCATTTCATCTTGCTGCTTTTCTATTCAGGGGAGAATTCTCAACCTTTCTTGTAGGATAAGTTTCGAACTGCTGAATTCTTTTAAGATTGGCCGGTCTGTGGAATTCTCTAGCTCTGCCGTTATTAGAAATGGCGGTCATGTGGCATAGGCTACCCTAGATGGCAGCATTTTGCCATTCAGGATATGGTCTATGTCGTGGCACTCCTCCCTGTCCTGCAATATTGCTGCCGAGATATCAGCTGAAACCCCTCTGGAGGTCCTCTTGTGACTATGTTGCTTTCCACAAGGCGCATTTTAAATCACTGGGATGCTCATGAACTTTGTTGATTTGAATCCTACAGCTGCTGGTAGGTCTATTGGGATTCCACCTCCTTTGGACGCTGTGTACTTCCTGAATTCGCATAGATGATTCTTTCTTGGCTTTCAGCAAGTTTCTGTCTGAGTTTCCTACAGGTAAAATTTCAGACATTTTTTTTTCGCTTTATCTCTTGCTTTTCCATTTGGGACTCTTACGAATCCTAGTCTTTCATGTCTTTTCTTACCCCAGGATTCAACAGCACTGTTTTCATTGGTTTGCACTTGCTTTCCTATGTCTGCTCCTGACCGAGGGATTTCTGTTCCCTTGACTTCACAGTCATTCACCCGTCCCTCTGCATTATTTAGTCTGCTTAGGACTGAATTTTAGCCCTGATATTATCTCATCCACTGAGTTTTCTGACATTATTTGGCTCGTCTTTAGGCTTTCTCTTCCCCTTTTCTGGTATTCTGCGTTTTGGGATTCTGAGACACTGTTGTTATTCAGTGTTTCCCTCACCTCCGTTTTCAATACTTGCTCTGGATAGCGTTCTGCAGTCTAGTTGTTTGTAAGCTTATCTTATGGGCCTTCAATCTCTTTGGAACTGAATATGGTACTTCCTGTTTCTTTTACTGTACTTCTTCATCTGTACTGGTCAGGTAATATCAGGTTATCTAATGTAGACTTCTAGGGCTTTGTGAAGTGAATACATTAGACTCTTGGCTCTACGCAATACCATGGGATTTCTGTGAGGACAATTTCTCCTAGACATTGATGCCATGTCCTGTTCCTGTGTGTGTTGTCTGGTATATCTCCGATTGCTGGTGTTGCCTTTGTTGTGATGAACACCCCATACTATTTCGATTAGCATAACCTCATTTTGATTACGCTTATCTCACAAATCTGAAAGTGCACAGGACACTTCCTCTTGTGGAAATGAAGCTTCTAAAGGTTCTCAGCTCTGCATTCTGCTCTATGTCATTTTGGAGTGTTTCCAAATCTGCCAACTGAGAGTGCGCTTGTGCTTTGTAGTGCCACGGGAATATCCCAATGAACCAGTTCTTCCCAGAGCTTCTCTGTCTACAGAAACACCAGTGGAAGCATATCTACGGATGTCACACATCAGGGCCTGCTGGAATGATCCCGCAGACCGACCTTGGTGTCCTCGGTGCCGTACCGTGCCGGTGCCATCCAAAATGTAGCATCTGAATTTGGGAGATAATGCTGAAGGAAATGCTTCCTCTTCTCACGCTGTGGACTTGCACCACTCTTCCTTGTCCTCTCATCCTTGTGGCACGGGTGCACGAAGGCAACCACAGAGCTGTTGCGCATCCTGTGCCTCAAACCAAACCGTAATCCCAGCCCAGGTTATGAATGTAGCAGATCCTAAGGCTTTTCATTCTGATTTCAAACCCAAGGCCCCCTGGATCCCTCAGACCAGATGCACGATATCTCTGATGAAGCCCCACTCGTGCTCTATTGGCAAAATGCCAAATTGGTCCCTGGTCCTGCAGATGCGTTGGGTGTGGCCATGGGACATATCGATAATCTCAACCGCGCGCGCCAGTGTGGTTGCTTTCTCATTGGGGTCTCACGTCTGTTTGCTCTCTTGATTGGACTCACCACATCCCACAAGGCACTCCAGATCCCTGAGACTCAGCGTGTGCCATCATCCGTAGCCCTATCCCTCACTGACCGCTGCCTCTGCTCCCTCAAATTTGGCAGCTCGGATCTTGGTCTCAGAATCAACTGTGGGGATATTTTGTGCTGGTTTCTTTGAGTTCTGTCAGCCAAGCATCTGCTGTGCACTCTTCTAACACTCAGCACATCACCTTCAATCCCATGTCTCCTGTTCGCTTGAGAGTGTGTGTCCAAGTTAAACAGAGTTTCACTTTTGCTGCTCCATCACCAGGGGTCAGACCCTGCACTGGTTTCCATTCCCTGCTTTGCCTTCCCCTGCTTCCAGGCGTTGTGAGGCCTCATCCTGTCTTTGGAAGTAACAGACCTCTTTTCGGCAAGTGTCCTGTGCCAAGGGCTGGGTGAGTGTGTGATCCCATTGCTGTGTACATGGGAGCGAGTGAGCGCAGGTTGCACTGCTTCTCTGCCAACTGGGCATCGATGAATCAACACTTTCCAGATACATTTCACAGAAATGTGATTTTTGTATAGCTCTTTGTTTCTCTACAGCCGTGGTGGGAGGGGTTGTCCGAAGACTCCAGTTTTGACATTGTGTTGATATCTCATTTGCAGTCATTAAAAAGTTTAATAGAATTGATTTACATGTTTTGGGAGTTATACGAAAATGAAGTTAGTTTTTGAAACATACTAAATCGACCTAGAAGCCAGACTTGTCAATTTCGGTACCATTTTGTCAGCTCTAAGGAAAACATAGACAGATAGAATGCAAACTAGCAGTCCAAACTGTTAAAGGGGTCATGTCCACTCTTTACTGTTGAAGCCTCCGAAACCAACAGGAACCATGAAATACCTATTGGAAACATGAAATAACCCCCAACGTTGGATTCACTTGTGCACGTGGTGCCCTTTACTCCCAATGACACCTACTGGCCTATGTTGGCATTTCAAGGGGTAACATCCCTCTCTAGGAAAATACAAGAAGAAACAAACCAAATATACACATTTAGGTTTGAATCCAAAAGCACCTAGAGGCATTATAGCTATGAGAACCCTGCTGCAGCTATGCTAGGCTATTGAGAACCAGGGGTTCTTCTATCAGTGATGAGAACGCTTAATCATCCGATCATGTTGGGTAAAGCAATTGGACGCAACCAAGTCTGCACCCCCTTGATAGAGTGCCCCCGGGGGCTTAACTCAACTGAAAGACGGTCCACATAAGCAGTGTCTTTAATGTCATTGGCGACTTTTGTAGTTCAGTTCACTATCTGACTTCTAATATTTACCTACACTGTCTTGAAAAACTGAGGCCTAATACATATTCAAGTTCAGTCAAAGATTCCCCTCACTTACCACAATCCCTTCACCCCAGAGAAGACAGAAACCCAGCATTTGCTGAATCTAGCGGAAGGCCATCGTTTCTTTGTGTGAGCTAAGTTTTCAATTCCTATCTGTTTCAGTCGAGACTATTTGACCTTTAAGGAGTTCACTGTTGTTCACAGAGTGTGAAGCTGGAGGAACTCTGATTCGAGGAGGGGCTTGCTCTTCTCGTACTGGCTTCATTGCAGCTCAGGTACTGATCCTTCCAAATGGATGCCTGAGTGGAGGGGAGGGAAGAGCAAGTGCTTGCTAGCTAGGCCCAAACCTGGGAAAAGGCTTACCTGGGCTTGGTGCACTTTGGTGTGAATGGCTTGGAAATGCCCCTTGGGACGTGTGGATTCTCACGACCTCTTCCAAGGACATGAGCCTTTTGATCACCTCTGCCATCTCTTCTCTCTTAGACGCCAGGGATCTTGGACCCGTTCTTGGAGCAGAGAATCGA
This sequence comes from Vicugna pacos, assembly GCF_048564905.1. NCBI lineage: Eukaryota > Metazoa > Chordata > Mammalia > Artiodactyla > Camelidae > Vicugna > Vicugna pacos. The sequence goes on along the minus strand of NC_133021.1, from coordinate 4,034,116 downwards.
GGAGCTTCCTCAAGTCCACGTTGGCACTCCGTATGTTTCTGCCAGTATCAGCGAGGTTCAATATGTCTCATGAGTGTCTTTCGAGCCTGGTATCCTCTACAGCTGTCTCCAGGCCAGTATTCTCCATTGTAGCAGGACATCTCTCATCAATGTGTTCGCATCTCTCCTCAATCCGTGCAGCCAGCTTTTCGGCCAGCTTCTCTTCGTGTCTCCCATAAAGCCGACTTCAACAGGACTGGGCAAGTCTGAAAGGACCTCGGAGCTTCACCAGTAAGCTGATGCCAGGCAGATCTTCCACTGTCTGCCCTTTCAGGTTCTGGAAACTGACCCGTGAACTCAGGTCTTTGGGCAGCAGCAGTATCTCGAACTTACACAGCTTCCCGGACCAAAGACCTAAGCCAAGCTCCACAGAGGGCGGCAGCCCCTCCATCACACTGATCCACCCACAGAACTCTGCCCGGTTACCTAGGATCCACCAGCCACAACAAGCCTCGCGGTACACACCAACATTCCACCTGGAATCCAAACGGTAACTGCCATCCCCAATGGCTGCTGCATCTTGTCAGTGTTGGGGGAGGGGCTGCATCCGACGAGAGGTTCCTAAGGTAAATGTGATTCTACCCACTAGCGTCCCATGGGCCTTTGTTCTTCCCTCTTTCCTTTTGTTCAGATCTCTATGCACAGTACCAACGGAGGGAAGTGTGTCCATTTTCAGTTGATGGTTTCACACGTCTTTAAACTTTCTAACGGTTCACAGAACACAGAGACCCACTTAAGGAAACTTATGTTTCTGTAATATCCGTACACTCGGAATACATACCCGTCGGTTGATTTCTGCTGAAACACCCGCACTCTCAGGATATGGATCCATTGGTTTCATGGGGGCTGAAATTCCTAGTAATGAAGCCATCCCCAGTGTGCACTTTACTGTCTGTCTCTTTTGCTCTTAGTACACTTTTGCAGAGCTACTTGTCTTTGTTATAGGCTTATGCCATTTCTTCTCTACGTAGGGTAGAATATGGCATTCATTCGTCCTGTTGGAAGACTTGCAAGTCTATATCACGGCCTAGGAATCCCTTTGACTCCAAATTGGCATTTGGGTTAGGTCACGATATGCTCTTATGGATCAATATGGACGAATATAAATGCACGCCTCTGATTTCCGAATACAAGTGTGCTGAGTACATGCAAGCCGTCATACTGGGTCGATGCGTGCTGAATGATCCTTGACATCCCCTTGAGTATTTTCTTTTGAATAATCGTGCTTCCCTTGGTATATGTCAGCCAACCGTACCCTTTTGGTGCTTGTGTGTTTGTTTGATTCTTTGTTGGTCTGCTTCTCGTCTGTTTGGCAAACACGTCAGGCCATGCATCTCTCCGTTCGCTTCAAACAGAGAGTCATATAATCTGATTCACTTAAGATAGTGCTTCCAATCACCTAAGATTTCCTGCTTCCCTCTCCCATCTTTAGGGTTTTGATGTCCTCCTTGCCTTCTTCCTCTTTCTTCTTTGCCACTCATGCTCTTCTTGCATTTCCAATAATGGTTTTCTTCTTTCCATTTCATCTTGCTGCTTTTCTATTCAGGGGAGAATTCTCAACCTTTCTTGTAGGATAAGTTTCGAACTGCTGAATTCTTTTAAGATTGGCCGGTCTGTGGAATTCTCTAGCTCTGCCGTTATTAGAAATGGCGGTCATGTGGCATAGGCTACCCTAGATGGCAGCATTTTGCCATTCAGGATATGGTCTATGTCGTGGCACTCCTCCCTGTCCTGCAATATTGCTGCCGAGATATCAGCTGAAACCCCTCTGGAGGTCCTCTTGTGACTATGTTGCTTTCCACAAGGCGCATTTTAAATCACTGGGATGCTCATGAACTTTGTTGATTTGAATCCTACAGCTGCTGGTAGGTCTATTGGGATTCCACCTCCTTTGGACGCTGTGTACTTCCTGAATTCGCATAGATGATTCTTTCTTGGCTTTCAGCAAGTTTCTGTCTGAGTTTCCTACAGGTAAAATTTCAGACATTTTTATTTCGCTTTATCTCTTGCTTTTCCATTTGGGACTCTTACGAATCCTAGTCTTTCATGTCTTTTCTTACCCCAGGATTCAACAGCACTGTTTTCATTGGTTTGCACTTGCTTTCCTATGTCTGCTCCTGACCGAGGGATTTCTGTTCCCTTGACTTCACAGTCATTCACCCGTCCCTCTGCATTATTTAGTCTGCTTAGGACTGAATTTTAGCCCTGATATTATCTCATCCACTGAGTTTTCTGACATTATTTGGCTCGTCTTTAGGCTTTCTCTTCCCCTTTTCTGGTATTCTGCGTTTTGGGATTCTGAGACACTGTTGTTATTCAGTGTTTCCCTCACCTCCGTTTTCAATACTTGCTCTGGATAGCGTTCTGCAGTCTAGTTGTTTGTAAGCTTATCTTATGGGCCTTCAATCTCTTTGGAACTGAATATGGTACTTCCTGTTTCTTTTACTGTACTTCTTCATCTCTACTGGTCAGGTAATATCAGGTTATCTAATGTAGACTTCTAGGGCTTTGTGAAGTGAATACATTAGACTCTTGTCTCTACGCAATACCATGGGATTTCTGTGAGGACAATTTCTCCTAGACATTGATGCCATGTCCTGTTCCTGTGTGTGTTGTCTGGTATATCTCCGATTGCTGGTGTTGCCTTTGTTGTGATGAACACCCCATACTATTTCGATTAGCATAACCTCATTTTGATTACGCTTATCTCACAAATCTGAAAGTGCACAGGACACTTCCTCTTGTGGAAATGAAGCTTCTAAAGGTTCTCAGCTCTGCATTCTGCTCTATGTCATTTTGGAGTGTTTCCAAATCTGCCAACTGAGAGTGCGCTTGTGCTTTGTAGTGCCACGGGAATGTCCCAATGAACCAGTTCTTCCCAGAGCTTCTCTGTCTACAGAAACACCAGTGGAAGCATATCTACGGATGTCACACATCAGGGCCTGCTGGAATGATCCCGCAGACCGACCTTGGTGTCCTCGGTGCCGTACCGTGCCGGTGCCATCCAAAATGTAGCATCTGAATTTGGGAGATAATGCTGAAGGAAATGCTTCCTCTTCTCACGCTGTGGACTTGCACCACTCTTCCTTGTCCTCTCATCCTTGTGGCACGGGTGCACGAAGGCAACCACAGAGCTGTTGCGCATCCTGTGCCTCAAACCAAACCGTAATCCCAGCCCAGGTTATGAATGTAGCAGATCCTAAGGCTTTTCATTCTGATTTCAAACCCAAGGCCCCCTGGATCCCTCAGACCAGATGCACGATATCTCTGATGAAGCCCCACTCGTGCTCTATTGGCAAAATGCCAAATTGGTCCCTGGTCCTGCAGATGCGTTGGGTGTGGCCATGGGACATATCGATAATCTCAACCGCGCGCGCCAGTGTGGTTGCTTTCTCATTGGGGTCTCACGTCTGTTTGCTCTCTTGATTGGACTCACCACATCCCACAAGGCACTCCAGATCCCTGAGACTCAGCGTGTGCCATCATCCGTAGCCCTATCCCTCACTGACCGCTGCCTCTGCTCCCTCAAATTTGGCAGCTCGGATCTTGGTCTCAGAATCAACTGTGGGGATATTTTGTGCTGGTTTCTTTGAGTTCTGTCAGCCAAGCATCTGCTGTGCACTCTTCTAACACTCAGCACATCACCTTCAATCCCATGTCTCCTGTTCGCTTGAGAGTGTGTGTCCAAGTTAAACAGAGTTTCACTTTTGCTGCTCCATCACCAGGGGTCAGACCCTGCACTGGTTTCCATTCCCTGCTTTGCCTTCCCCTGCTTCCAGGCGTTGTGAGGCCTCATCCTGTCTTTGGAAGTAACAGACCTCTTTTCGGCAAGTGTCCTGTGCCAAGGGCTGGGTGAGTGTGTGATCCCATTGCTGTGTACATGGGAGCGAGTGAGCGCAGGTTGCACTGCTTCTCTGCCAACTGGGCATCGATGAATCAACACTTTCCAGATACATTTCACAGAAATGTGATTTTTGTATAGCTCTTTGTTTCTCTACAGCCGTGGTGGGAGGGGTTGTCCGAAGACTCCAGTTTTGACATTGTGTTGATATCTCATTTGCAGTCATTAAAAAGTTTAATAGAATTGATTTACATGTTTTGGGAGTTATACGAAAATGAAGTTAGTTTTTGAAACATACTAAATCGACCTAGAAGCCAGACTTGTCAATTTCGGTACCATTTTGTCAGCTCTAAGGAAAACATAGACAGATAGAATGCAAACTAGCAGTCCAAACTGTTAAAGGGGTCATGTCCACTCTTTACTGTTGAAGCCTCCGAAACCAACAGGAACCATGAAATACCTATTGGAAACATGAAATAACCCCCAACGTTGGATTCACTTGTGCACGTGGTGCCCTTTACTCCCAATGACACCTACTGGCCTATGTTGGCATTTCAAGGGGTAACATCCCTCTCTAGGAAAATACAAGAAGAAACAAACCAAATATACACATTTAGGTTTGAATCCAAAAGCACCTAGAGGCATTATAGCTATGAGAACCCTGCTGCAGCTATGCTAGGCTATTGAGAACCAGGGGTTCTTCTATCAGTGATGAGAACGCTTAATCATCCGATCATGTTGGGTAAAGCAATTGGACGCAACCAAGTCTGCACCCCCTTGATAGAGTGCCCCCGGGGGCTTAACTCAACTGAAAGACGGTCCACATAAGCAGTGTCTTTAATGTCATTGGCGACTTTTGTAGTTCAGTTCACTATCTGACTTCTAATATTTACCTACACTGTCTTGAAAAACTGAGGCCTAATACATATTCAAGTTCAGTCAAAGATTCCCCTCACTTACCACAATCCCTTCACCCCAGAGAAGACAGAAACCCAGCATTTGCTGAATCTAGCGGAAGGCCATCGTTTCTTTGTGTGAGCTAAGTTTTCAATTCCTATCTGTTTCAGTCGAGACTATTTGACCTTTAAGGAGTTCACTGTTGTTCACAGAGTGTGAAGCTGGAGGAACTCTGATTCGAGGAGGGGCTTGCTCTTCTCGTACTGGCTTCATTGCAGCTCAGGTACTGATCCTTCCAAATGGATGCCTGAGTGGAGGGGAGGGAAGAGCAAGTGCTTGCTAGCTAGGCCCAAACCTGGGAAAAGGCTTACCTGGGCTTGGTGCACTTTGGTGTGAATGGCTTGGAAATGCCCCTTGGGACGTGTGGATTCTCACGACCTCTTCCAAGGACATGAGCCTTTTGATCACCTCTGCCATCTCTTCTCTCTTAGACGCCAGGGATCTTGGACCCGTTCTTGGAGCAGAGAATCGAGGAGCTTCCTCAAGTCCACGTTGGCACTCCGTATGTTTCTGCCAGTATCAGCGAGGTTCAATATGTCTCATGAGTGTCTTTCGAGCCTGGTATCCTCTACAGCTGTCTCCAGGCCAGTATTCTCCATTGTAGCAGGACATCTCTCATCAATGTGTTGTTCGCATCTCTCCTCAATCCGTGCAGCCAGCTTTTCGGCCAGCTTCTCTTCGTGTCTCCCATAAAGCCGACTTCAACAGGACTGGGCAAGTCTGAAAGGACCTCGGAGCTTCACCAGTAAGCTGATGCCAGGCAGATCTTCCACTGTCTGCCCTTTCAGGTTCTGGAAACTGACCCGTGAACTCAGGTCTTTGGGCAGCAGCAGTATCTCGAACTTACACAGCTTCCCGGACCAAAGACCTAAGCCAAGCTCCACAGAGGGCGGCAGCCCCTCCATCACACTGATCCACCCACAGAACTCTGCCCGGTTACCTAGGATCCACCAGCCACAACAAGCCTCGCGGTACACACCAACATTCCACCTGGAATCCAAACGGTAACTGCCATCCCCAATGGCTGCTGCATCTTGTCAGTGTTGGGGGAGGGGCTGCATCCGACGAGAGGTTCCTAAGGTAAATGTGATTCTACCCACTAGCGTCCCATGGGCCTTTGTTCTTCCCTCTTTCCTTTTGTTCAGATCTCTATGCACAGTACCAACGGAGGGAAGTGTGTCCATTTTCAGTTGATGGTTTCACACGTCTTTAAACTTTCTAACGGTTCACAGAACACAGAGACCCACTTAAGGAAACTTATGTTTCTGTAATATCCGTACACTCGGAATACATACCCGTCGGTTGATTTCTGCTGAAACACCCGCACTCTCAGGATATGGATCCATTGGTTTCATGGGGGCTGAAATTCCTAGTAATGAAGCCAACCCCAGTGTGCACTTTACTGTCTGTCTCTTTTGCTCTTAGTACACTTTTGCAGAGCTACTTGTCTTTGTTATAGGCTTATGCCATTTCTTCTCTACGTAGGGTAGAATATGGCATTCATTCGTCCTGTTGGAAGACTTGCAAGTCTATATCACGGCCTAGGAATCCCTTTGACTCCAAATTGGCATTTGGGTTAGGTCACGATATGCTCTTATGGATCAATATGGACGAATATAAATGCACGCCTCTGATTTCCGAATACAAGTGTGCTGAGTACATGCAAGCCGTCATACTGGGTCGATGCGTGCTGAATGATCCTTGACATCCCCTTGAGTATTTTCTTTTGAATAATCGTGCTTCCCTTGGTATATGTCAGCCAACCGTACCCTTTTGGTGCTTGTGTGTTTGTTTGATTCTTTGTTGGTCTGCTTCTCGTCTGTTTGGCAAACACGTCAGGCCATGCATCTCTCCGTTCGCTTCAAACAGAGAGTCATATAATCTGATTCACTTAAGATAGTGCTTCCAATCACCTAAGATTTCCTGCTTCCCTCTCCCATCTTTAGGGTTTTGATGTCCTCCTTGCCTTCTTCCTCTTTCTTCTTTGCCACTCATGCTCTTCTTGCATTTCCAATAATGGTTTTCTTCTTTCCATTTCATCTTGCTGCTTTTCTATTCAGGGGAGAATTCTCAACCTTTCTTGTAGGATAAGTTTCGAACTGCTGAATTCTTTTAAGATTGGCCGGTCTGTGGAATTCTCTAGCTCTGCCGTTATTAGAAATGGCGGTCATGTGGCATAGGCTACCCTAGATGGCAGCATTTTGCCATTCAGGATATGGTCTATGTCGTGGCACTCCTCCCTGTCCTGCAATATTGCTGCCGAGATATCAGCTGAAACCCCTCTGGAGGTCCTCTTGTGACTATGTTGCTTTCCACCAGGCGCATTTTAAATCACTGGGATGCTCATGAACTTTGTTGATTTGAATCCTACAGCTGCTGGTAGGTCTATTGGGATTCCACCTCCTTTGGACGCTGTGTACTTCCTGAATTCGCATAGATGATTCTTTCTTGGCTTTCAGCAAGTTTCTGTCTGAGTTTCCTACAGGTAAAATTTCAGACATTTTTATTTCGCTTTATCTCTTGCTTTTCCATTTGGGACTCTTACGAATCCTAGTCTTTCATGTCTTTTCTTACCCCAGGATTCAACAGCACTGTTTTCATTGGTTTGCACTTGCTTTCCTATGTCTGCTCCTGACCGAGGGATTTCTGTTCCCTTGACTTCACAGTCATTCACCCGTCCCTCTGCATTATTTAGTCTGCTTAGGACTGAATTTTAGCCCTGATATTATCTCATCCACTGAGTTTTCTGACATTATTTGGCTCGTCTTTAGGCTTTCTCTTCCCCTTTTCTGGTATTCTGCGTTTTGGGATTCTGAGACACTGTTGTTATTCAGTGTTTCCCTCACCTCCGTTTTCAATACTTGCTCTGGATAGCGTTCTGCAGTCTAGTTGTTTGTAAGCTTATCTTATGGGCCTTCAATCTCTTTGGAACTGAATATGGTACTTCCTGTTTCTTTTACTGTACTTCTTCATCTCTACTGGTCAGGTAATATCAGGTTATCTAATGTAGACTTCTAGGGCTTTGTGAAGTGAATACATTAGACTCTTGGCTCTACGCAATACCATGGGATTTCTGTGAGGACAATTTCTCCTAGACATTGATGCCATGTCCTGTTCCTGTGTGTGTTGTCTGGTATATCTCCGATTGCTGGTGTTGCCTTTGTTGTGATGAACACCCCATACTATTTCGATTAGCATAACCTCATTTTGATTACGCTTATCTCACAAATCTGAAAGTGCACAGGACACTTCCTCTTGTGGAAATGAAGCTTCTAAAGGTTCTCAGCTCTGCATTCTGCTCTATGTCATTTTGGAGTGTTTCCAAATCTGCCAACTGAGAGTGCGCTTGTGCTTTGTAGTGCCACGGGAATGTCCCAATGAACCAGTTCTTCCCAGAGCTTCTCTGTCTACAGAAACACCAGTGGAAGCATATCTACGGATGTCACACATCAGGGCCTGCTGGAATGATCCCGCAGACCGACCTTGGTGTCCTCGGTGCCGTACCGTGCCGGTGCCATCCAAAATGTAGCATCTGAATTTGGGAGATAATGCTGAAGGAAATGCTTCCTCTTCTCACGCTGTGGACTTGCACCACTCTTCCTTGTCCTCTCATCCTTGTGGCACGGGTGCACGAAGGCAACCACAGAGCTGTTGCGCATCCTGTGCCTCAAACCAAACCGTAATCCCAGCCCAGGTTATGAATGTAGCAGATCCTAAGGCTTTTCATTCTGATTTCAAACCCAAGGCCCCCTGGATCCCTCAGACCAGATGCACGATATCTCTGATGAAGCCCCACTCGTGCTCTATTGGCAAAATGCCAAATTGGTCCCTGGTCCTGCAGATGCGTTGGGTGTGGCCATGGGACATATCGATAATCTCAACCGCGCGCGCCAGTGTGGTTGCTTTCTCATTGGGGTCTCACGTCTGTTTGCTCTCTTGATTGGACTCACCACATCCCACAAGGCACTCCAGATCCCTGAGACTCAGCGTGTGCCATCATCCGTAGCCCTATCCCTCACTGACCGCTGCCTCTGCTCCCTCAAATTTGGCAGCTCGGATCTTGGTCTCAGAATCAACTGTGGGGATATTTTGTGCTGGTTTCTTTGAGTTCTGTCAGCCAAGCATCTGCTGTGCACTCTTCTAACACTCAGCACATCACCTTCAATCCCATGTCTCCTGTTCGCTTGAGAGTGTGTGTCCAAGTTAAACAGAGTTTCACTTTTGCTGCTCCATCACCAGGGGTCAGACCCTGCACTGGTTTCCATTCCCTGCTTTGCCTTCCCCTGCTTCCAGGCGTTGTGAGGCCTCATCCTGTCTTTGGAAGTAACAGACCTCTTTTCGGCAAGTGTCCTGTGCCAAGGGCTGGGTGAGTGTGTGATCCCATTGCTGTGTACATGGGAGCGAGTGAGCGCAGGTTGCACTGCTTCTCTGCCAACTGGGCATCGATGAATCAACACTTTCCAGATACATTTCACAGAAATGTGATTTTTGTATAGCTCTTTGTTTCTCTACAGCCGTGGTGGGAGGGGTTGTCCGAAGACTCCAGTTTTGACATTGTGTTGATATCTCATTTGCAGTCATTAAAAAGTTTAATAGAATTGATTTACATGTTTTGGGAGTTATACGAAAATGAAGTTAGTTTTTGAAACATACTAAATCGACCTAGAAGCCAGACTTGTCAATTTCGGTACCATTTTGTCAGCTCTAAGGAAAACATAGACAGATAGAATGCAAACTAGCAGTCCAAACTGTTAAAGGGGTCATGTCCACTCTTTACTGTTGAAGCCTCCGAAACCAACAGGAACCATGAAATACCTATTGGAAACATGAAATAACCCCCTACGTTGGATTCACTTGTGCACGTGGTGCCCTTTACTCCCAATGACACCTACTGGCCTATGTTGGCATTTCAAGGGGTAACATCCCTCTCTAGGAAAATACAAGAAGAAACAAACCAAATATACACATTTAGGTTTGAATCCAAAAGCACCTAGAGGCATTATAGCTATGAGAACCCTGCTGCAGCTATGCTAGGCTATTGAGAACCAGGGGTTCTTCTATCAGTGATGAGAACGCTTAATCATCCGATCATGTTGGGTAAAGCAATTGGACGCAACCAAGTCTGCACCCCCTTGATAGAGTGCCCCCGGGGGCTTAACTCAACTGAAAGACGGTCCACATAAGCAGTGTCTTTAATGTCATTGGCGACTTTTGTAGTTCAGTTCACTATCTGACTTCTAATATTTACCTACACTGTCTTGAAAAACTGAGGCCTAATACATATTCAAGTTCAGTCAAAGATTCCCCTCACTTACCACAATCCCTTCACCCCAGAGAAGACAGAAACCCAGCATTTGCTGAATCTAGCGGAAGGCCATCGTTTCTTTGTGTGAGCTAAGTTTTCAATTCCTATCTGTTTCAGTCGAGACTATTTGACCTTTAAGGAGTTCACTGTTGTTCACAGAGTGTGAAGCTGGAGGAACTCTGATTCGAGGAGGGGCTTGCTCTTCTCGTACTGGCTTCATTGCAGCTCAGGTACTGATCCTTCCAAATGGATGCCTGAGTGGAGGGGAGGGAAGAGCAAGTGCTTGCTAGCTAGGCCCAAACCTGGGAAAAGGCTTACCTGGGCTTGGTGCACTTTGGTGTGAATGGCTTGGAAATGCCCCTTGGGACGTGTGGATTCTCACGACCTCTTCCAAGGACATGAGCCTTTTGATCACCTCTGCCATCTCTTCTCTCTTAGACGCCAGGGATCTTGGACCCGTTCTTGGAGCAGAGAATCGAGGAGCTTCCTCAAGTCCACGTTGGCACTCCGTATGTTTCTGCCAGTATCAGCGAGGTTCAATATGTCTCATGAGTGTCTTTCGAGCCTGGTATCCTCTACAGCTGTCTCCAGGCCAGTATTCTCCATTGTAGCAGGACATCTCTCATCAATGTGTTCGCATCTCTCCTCAATCCGTGCAGCCAGCTTTTCGGCCAGCTTCTCTTCGTGTCTCCCATAAAGCCGACTTCAACAGGACTGGGCAAGTCTGAAAGGACCTCGGAGCTTCACCAGTAAGCTGATGCCAGGCAGATCTTCCACTGTCTGCCCTTTCAGGTTCTGGAAACTGACCCGTGAACTCAGGTCTTTGGGCAGCAGCAGTATCTCGAACTTACACAGCTTCCCGGACCAAAGACCTAAGCCAAGCTCCACAGAGGGCGGCAGCCCCTCCATCACACTGATCCACCCACAGAACTCTGCCCGGTTACCTAGGATCCACCAGCCACAACAAGCCTCGCGGTACACACCAACATTCCACCTGGAATCCAACCGGTAACTGCCATCCCCAATGGCTGCTGCATCTTGTCAGTGTTGGGGGAGGGGCTGCATCCGACGAGAGGTTCCTAAGGTAAATGTGATTCTACCCACTAGCGTCCCATGGGCCTTTGTTCTTCCCTCTTTCCTTTTGTTCAGATCTCTATGCACAGTACCAACGGAGGGAAGTGTGTCCATTTTCAGTTGATGGTTTCACACGTCTTTAAACTTTCTAACGGTTCACAGAACACAGAGACCCACTTAAGGAAACTTATGTTTCTGTAATATCCGTACACTCGGAATACATACCCGTCGGTTGATTTCTGCTGAAACACCCGCACTCTCAGGATATGGATCCATTGGTTTCATGGGGGCTGAAATTCCTAGTAATGAAGCCAACCCCAGTGTGCACTTTACTGTCTGTCTCTTTTGCTCTTAGTACATTTTTGCAGAGCTACTTGTCTTTGTTATAGGCTTATGCCATTTCTTCTCTACGTAGGGTAGAATATGGCATTCATTCGTCCTGTTGGAAGACTTGCAAGTCTATATCACGGCCTAGGAATCCCTTTGACTCCAAATTGGCATTTGGGTTAGGTCACGATATGCTCTTATGGATCAATATGGACGAATATAAATGCACGCCTCTGATTTCCGAATACAAGTGTGCTGAGTACATGCAAGCCGTCTTACTGGGTCGATGCGTGCTGAATGATCCTTGACATCCCCTTGAGTATTTTCTTTTGAATAATCGTGCTTCCCTTGGTATATGTCAGCCAACCGTACCCTTTTGGTGCTTGTGTGTTTGTTTGATTCTTTGTTGGTCTGCTTCTCGTCTGTTTGGCAAACACGTCAGGCCATGCATCTCTCCGTTCGCTTCAAACAGAGAGTCATATAATCTGATTCACTTAAGATAGTGCTTCCAATCACCTAAGATTTCCTGCTTCCCTCTCCCATCTTTAGGGTTTTGATGTCCTCCTTGCCTTCTTCCTCTTTCTTCTTTGCCACTCATGCTCTTCTTGCATTTCCAATAATGGTTTTCTTCTTTCCATTTCATCTTGCTGCTTTTCTATTCAGGGGAGAATTCTCAACCTTTCTTGTAGGATAAGTTTCGAACTGCTGAATTCTTTTAAGATTGGCCGGTCTGTGGAATTCTCTAGCTCTGCCGTTATTAGAAATGGCGGTCATGTGGCATAGGCTACCCTAGATGGCAGCATTTTGCCATTCAGGATATGGTCTATGTCGTGGCACTCCTCCCTGTCCTGCAATATTGCTGCCGAGATATCAGCTGAAACCCCTCTGGAGGTCCTCTTGTGACTATGTTGCTTTCCTCCAGGCGCATTTTAAATCACTGGGATGCTCATGAACTTTGTTGATTTGAATCCTACAGCTGCTGGTAGGTCTATTGGGATTCCACCTCCTTTGGACGCTGTGTACTTCCTGAATTCGCATAGATGATTCTTTCTTGGCTTTCAGCAAGTTTCTGTCTGAGTTTCCTACAGGTAAAATTTCAGACATTTTTTTTTCGCTTTATCTCTTGCTTTTCCATTTGGGACTCTTACGAATCCTAGTCTTTCATGTCTTTTCTTACCCCAGGATTCAACAGCACTGTTTTCATTGGTTTGCACTTGCTTTCCTATGTCTGCTCCTGACCGAGGGATTTCTGTTCCCTTGACTTCACAGTCATTCACCCGTCCCTCTGCATTATTTAGTCTGCTTAGGACTGAATTTTAGCCCTGATATTATCTCATCCACTGAGTTTTCTGACATTATTTGGCTCGTCTTTAGGCTTTCTCTTCCCCTTTTCTGGTATTCTGCGTTTTGGGATTCTGAGACACTGTTGTTATTCAGTGTTTCCCTCACCTCCGTTTTCAATACTTGCTCTGGATAGCGTTCTGCAGTCTAGTTGTTTGTAAGCTTATCTTATGGGCCTTCAATCTCTTTGGAACTGAATATGGTACTTCCTGTTTCTTTTACTGTACTTCTTCATCTCTACTGGTCAGGTAATATCAGGTTATCTAATGTAGACTTCTAGGGCTTTGTGAAGTGAATACATTAGACTCTTGGCTCTACGCAATACCATGGGATTTCTGTGAGGACAATTTCTCCTAGACATTGATGCCATGTCCTGTTCCTGTGTGTGTTGTCTGGTATATCTCCGATTGCTGGTGTTGCCTTTGTTGTGATGAACACCCCATACTATTTCGATTAGCATAACCTCATTTTGATTACGCTTATCTCACAAATCTGAAAGTGCACAGGACACTTCCTCTTGTGGAAATGAAGCTTCTAAAGGTTCTCAGCTCTGCATTCTGCTCTATGTCATTTTGGAGTGTTTCCAAATCTGCCAACTGAGAGTGCGCTTGTGCTTTGTAGTGCCACGGGAATGTCCCAATGAACCAGTTCTTCCCAGAGCTTCTCTGTCTACAGAAACACCAGTGGAAGCATATCTACGGATGTCACACATCAGGGCCTGCTGGAATGATCCCGCAGACCGACCTTGGTGTCCTCGGTGCCGTACCGTGCCGGTGCCATCCAAAATGTAGCATCTGAATTTGGGAGATAATGCTGAAGGAAATGCTTCCTCTTCTCACGCTGTGGACTTGCACCACTCTTCCTTGTCCTCTCATCCTTGTGGCACGGGTGCACGAAGGCAACCACAGAGCTGTTGCGCATCCTGTGCCTCAAACCAAACCGTAATCCCAGCCCAGGTTATGAATGTAGCAGATCCTAAGGCTTTTCATTCTGATTTCAAACCCAAGGCCCCCTGGATCCCTCAGACCAGATGCACGATATCTCTGATGAAGCCCCACTCGTGCTCTATTGGCAAAATGCCAAATTGGTCCCTGGTCCTGCAGATGCGTTGGGTGTGGCCATGGGACATATCGATAATCTCAACCGCGCGCGCCAGTGTGGTTGCTTTCTCATTGGGGTCTCACGTCTGTTTGCTCTCTTGATTGGACTCACCACATCCCACAAGGCACTCCAGATCCCTGAGACTCAGCGTGTGCCATCATCCGTAGCCCTATCCCTCACTGACCGCTGCCTCTGCTCCCTCAAATTTGGCAGCTCGGATCTTGGTCTCAGAATCAACTGTGGGGATATTTTGTGCTGGTTTCTTTGAGTTCTGTCAGCCAAGCATCTGCTGTGCACTCTTCTAACACTCAGCACATCACCTTCAATCCCATGTCTCCTGTTCGCTTGAGAGTGTGTGTCCAAGTTAAACAGAGTTTCACTTTTGCTGCTCCATCACCAGGGGTCAGACCCTGCACTGGTTTCCATTCCCTGCTTTGCCTTCCCCTGCTTCCAGGCGTTGTGAGGCCTCATCCTGTCTTTGGAAGTAACAGACCTCTTTTCGGCAAGTGTCCTGTGCCAAGGGCTGGGTGAGTGTGTGATCCCATTGCTGTGTACATGGGAGCGAGTGAGCGCAGGTTGCACTGCTTCTCTGCCAACTGGGCATCGATGAATCAACACTTTCCAGATACATTTCACAGAAATGTGATTTTTGTATAGCTCTTTGTTTCTCTACAGCCGTGGTGGGAGGGGTTGTCCGAAGACTCCAGTTTTGACATTGTGTTGATATCTCATTTGCAGTCATTAAAAAGTTTAATAGAATTGATTTACATGTTTTGGGAGTTATACGAAAATGAAGTTAGTTTTTGAAACATACTAAATCGACCTAGAAGCCAGACTTGTCAATTTCGGTACCATTTTGTCAGCTCTAAGGAAAACATAGACAGATAGAATGCAAACTAGCAGTCCAAACTGTTAAAGGGGTCATGTCCACTCTTTACTGTTGAAGCCTCCGAAACCAACAGGAACCATGAAATACCTATTGGAAACATGAAATAACCCCCAACGTTGGATTCACTTGTGCACGTGGTGCCCTTTACTCCCAATGACACCTACTGGCCTATGTTGGCATTTCAAGGGGTAACATCCCTCTCTAGGAAAATACAAGAAGAAACAAACCAAATATACACATTTAGGTTTGAATCCAAAAGCACCTAGAGGCATTATAGCTATGAGAACCCTGCTGCAGCTATGCTAGGCTATTGAGAACCAGGGGTTCTTCTATCAGTGATGAGAACGCTTAATCATCCGATCATGTTGGGTAAAGCAATTGGACGCAACCAAGTCTGCACCCCCTTGATAGAGTGCCCCCGGGGGCTTAACTCAACTGAAAGACGGTCCACATAAGCAGTGTCTTTAATGTCATTGGCGACTTTTGTAGTTCAGTTCACTATCTGACTTCTAATATTTACCTACACTGTCTTGAAAAACTGAGGCCTAATACATATTCAAGTTCAGTCAAAGATTCCCCTCACTTACCACAATCCCTTCACCCCAGAGAAGACAGAAACCCAGCATTTGCTGAATCTAGCGGAAGGCCATCGTTTCTTTGTGTGAGCTAAGTTTTCAATTCCTATCTGTTTCAGTCGAGACTATTTGACCTTTAAGGAGTTCACTGTTGTTCACAGAGTGTGAAGCTGGAGGAACTCTGATTCGAGGAGGGGCTTGCTCTTCTCGTACTGGCTTCATTGCAGCTCAGGTACTGATCCTTCCAAATGGATGCCTGAGTGGAGGGGAGGGAAGAGCAAGTGCTTGCTAGCTAGGCCCAAACCTGGGAAAAGGCTTACCTGGGCTTGGTGCACTTTGGTGTGAATGGCTTGGAAATGCCCCTTGGGACGTGTGGATTCTCACGACCTCTTCCAAGGACATGAGCCTTTTGATCACCTCTGCCATCTCTTCTCTCTTAGACGCCAGGGATCTTGGACCCGTTCTTGGAGCAGAGAATCGAGGAGCTTCCTCAAGTCCACGTTGGCACTCCGTATGTTTCTGCCAGTATCAGCGAGGTTCAATATGTCTCATGAGTGTCTTTCGAGCCTGGTATCCTCTACAGCTGTCTCCAGGCCAGTATTCTCCATTGTAGCAGGACATCTCTCATCAATGTGTTGTTCACATCTCTCCTCAATCCGTGCAGCCAGCTTTTCGGCCAGCTTCTCTTCGTGTCTCCCATAAAGCCGACTTCAACAGGACTGGGCAAGTCTGAAAGGACCTCGGAGCTTCACCAGTAAGCTGATGCCAGGCAGATCTTCCACTGTCTGCCCTTTCAGGTTCTGGAAACTGACCCGTGAACTCAGGTCTTTGGGCAGCAGCAGTATCTCGAACTTACACAGCTTCCCGGACCAAAGACCTAAGCCAAGCTCCACAGAGGGCGGCAGCCCCTCCATCACACTGATCCACCCACAGAACTCTGCCCGGTTACCTAGGATCCACCAGCCACAACAAGCCTCGCGGTACACACCAACATTCCACCTGGAATCCAACCGGTAACTGCCATCCCCAATGGCTGCTGCATCTTGTCAGTGTTGGGGGAGGGGCTGCATCCGACGAGAGGTTCCTAAGGTAAATGTGATTCTACCCACTAGCGTCCCATGGGCCTTTGTTCTTCCCTCTTTCCTTTTGTTCAGATCTCTATGCACAGTACCAACGGAGGGAAGTGTGTCCATTTTCAGTTGATGGTTTCACACGTCTTTAAACTTTCTAACGGTTCACAGAACACAGAGACCCACTTAAGGAAACTTATGTTTCTGTAATATCCGTACACTCGGAATACATACCCGTCGGTTGATTTCTGCTGAAACACCCGCACTCTCAGGATATGGATCCATTGGTTTCATGGGGGCTGAAATTCCTAGTAATGAAGCCAACCCCAGTGTGCACTTTACTGTCTGTCTCTTTTGCTCTTAGTACACTTTTGCAGAGCTACTTGTCTTTGTTATAGGCTTATGCCATTTCTTCTCTACGTAGGGTAGAATATGGCATTCATTCGTCCTGTTGGAAGACTTGCAAGTCTATATCACGGCCTAGGAATCCCTTTGACTCCAAATTGGCATTTGGGTTAGGTCACGATATGCTCTTATGGATCAATATGGACGAATATAAATGCACGCCTCTGATTTCCGAATACAAGTGTGCTGAGTACATGCAAGCCGTCTTACTGGGTCGATGCGTGCTGAATGATCCTTGACATCCCCTTGAGTATTTTCTTTTGAATAATCGTGCTTCCCTTGGTATATGTCAGCCAACCGTACCCTTTTGGTGCTTGTGTGTTTGTTTGATTCTTTGTTGGTCTGCTTCTCGTCTGTTTGGCAAACACGTCAGGCCATGCATCTCTCCGTTCGCTTCAAACAGAGAGTCATATAATCTGATTCACTTAAGATAGTGCTTCCAATCACCTAAGATTTCCTGCTTCCCTCTCCCATCTTTAGGGTTTTGATGTCCTCCTTGCCTTCTTCCTCTTTCTTCTTTGCCACTCATGCTCTTCTTGCATTTCCAATAATGGTTTTCTTCTTTCCATTTCATCTTGCTGCTTTTCTATTCAGGGGAGAATTCTCAACCTTTCTTGTAGGATAAGTTTCGAACTGCTGAATTCTTTTAAGATTGGCCGGTCTGTGGAATTCTCTAGCTCTGCCGTTATTAGAAATGGCGGTCATGTGGCATAGGCTACCCTAGATGGCAGCATTTTGCCATTCAGGATATGGTCTATGTCGTGGCACTCCTCCCTGTCCTGCAATATTGCTGCCGAGATATCAGCTGAAACCCCTCTGGAGGTCCTCTTGTGACTATGTTGCTTTCCTCCAGGCGCATTTTAAATCACTGGGATGCTCATGAACTTTGTTGATTTGAATCCTACAGCTGCTGGTAGGTCTATTGGGATTCCACCTCCTTTGGACGCTGTGTACTTCCTGAATTCGCATAGATGATTCTTTCTTGGCTTTCAGCAAGTTTCTGTCTGAGTTTCCTACAGGTAAAATTTCAGACATTTTTTTTTCGCTTTATCTCTTGCTTTTCCATTTGGGACTCTTACGAATCCTAGTCTTTCATGTCTTTTCTTACCCCAGGATTCAACAGCACTGTTTTCATTGGTTTGCACTTGCTTTCCTATGTCTGCTCCTGACCGAGGGATTTCTGTTCCCTTGACTTCACAGTCATTCACCCGTCCCTCTGCATTATTTAGTCTGCTTAGGACTGAATTTTAGCCCTGATATTATCTCATCCACTGAGTTTTCTGACATTATTTGGCTCGTCTTTAGGCTTTCTCTTCCCCTTTTCTGGTATTCTGCGTTTTGGGATTCTGAGACACTGTTGTTATTCAGTGTTTCCCTCACCTCCGTTTTCAATACTTGCTCTGGATAGCGTTCTGCAGTCTAGTTGTTTGTAAGCTTATCTTATGGGCCTTCAATCTCTTTGGAACTGAATATGGTACTTCCTGTTTCTTTTACTGTACTTCTTCATCTCTACTGGTCAGGTAATATCAGGTTATCTAATGTAGACTTCTAGGGCTTTGTGAAGTGAATACATTAGACTCTTGTCTCTACGCAATACCATGGGATTTCTGTGAGGACAATTTCTCCTAGACATTGATGCCATGTCCTGTTCCTGTGTGTGTTGTCTGGTATATCTCCGATTGCTGGTGTTGCCTTTGTTGTGATGAACACCCCATACTATTTCGATTAGCATAACCTCATTTTGATTACGCTTATCTCACAAATCTGAAAGTGCACAGGACACTTCCTCTTGTGGAAATGAAGCTTCTAAAGGTTCTCAGCTCTGCATTCTGCTCTATGTCATTTTGGAGTGTTTCCAAATCTGCCAACTGAGAGTGCGCTTGTGCTTTGTAGTGCCACGGGAATGTCCCAATGAACCAGTTCTTCCCAGAGCTTCTCTGTCTACAGAAACACCAGTGGAAGCATATCTACGGATGTCACACATCAGGGCCTGCTGGAATGATCCCGCAGACCGACCTTGGTGTCCTCGGTGCCGTACCGTGCCGGTGCCATCCAAAATGTAGCATCTGAATTTGGGAGATAATGCTGAAGGAAATGCTTCCTCTTCTCACGCTGTGGACTTGCACCACTCTTCCTTGTCCTCTCATCCTTGTGGCACGGGTGCACGAAGGCAACCACAGAGCTGTTGCGCATCCTGTGCCTCAAACCAAACCGTAATCCCAGCCCAGGTTATGAATGTAGCAGATCCTAAGGCTTTTCATTCTGATTTCAAACCCAAGGCCCCCTGGATCCCTCAGACCAGATGCACGATATCTCTGATGAAGCCCCACTCGTGCTCTATTGGCAAAATGCCAAATTGGTCCCTGGTCCTGCAGATGCGTTGGGTGTGGCCATGGGACATATCGATAATCTCAACCGCGCGCGCCAGTGTGGTTGCTTTCTCATTGGGGTCTCACGTCTGTTTGCTCTCTTGATTGGACTCACCACATCCCACAAGGCACTCCAGATCCCTGAGACTCAGCGTGTGCCATCATCCGTAGCCCTATCCCTCACTGACCGCTGCCTCTGCTCCCTCAAATTTGGCAGCTCGGATCTTGGTCTCAGAATCAACTGTGGGGATATTTTGTGCTGGTTTCTTTGAGTTCTGTCAGCCAAGCATCTGCTGTGCACTCTTCTAACACTCAGCACATCACCTTCAATCCCATGTCTCCTGTTCGCTTGAGAGTGTGTGTCCAAGTTAAACAGAGTTTCACTTTTGCTGCTCCATCACCAGGGGTCAGACCCTGCACTGGTTTCCATTCCCTGCTTTGCCTTCCCCTGCTTCCAGGCGTTGTGAGGCCTCATCCTGTCTTTGGAAGTAACAGACCTCTTTTCGGCAAGTGTCCTGTGCCAAGGGCTGGGTGAGTGTGTGATCCCATTGCTGTGTACATGGGAGCGAGTGAGCGCAGGTTGCACTGCTTCTCTGCCAACTGGGCATCGATGAATCAACACTTTCCAGATACATTTCACAGAAATGTGATTTTTGTATAGCTCTTTGTTTCTCTACAGCCGTGGTGGGAGGGGTTGTCCGAAGACTCCAGTTTTGACATTGTGTTGATATCTCATTTGCAGTCATTAAAAAGTTTAATAGAATTGATTTACATGTTTTGGGAGTTATACGAAAATGAAGTTAGTTTTTGAAACATACTAAATCGACCTAGAAGCCAGACTTGTCAATTTCGGTACCATTTTGTCAGCTCTAAGGAAAACATAGACAGATAGAATGCAAACTAGCAGTCCAAACTGTTAAAGGGGTCATGTCCACTCTTTACTGTTGAAGCCTCCGAAACCAACAGGAACCATGAAATACCTATTGGAAACATGAAATAACCCCCAACGTTGGATTCACTTGTGCACGTGGTGCCCTTTACTCCCAATGACACCTACTGGCCTATGTTGGCATTTCAAGGGGTAACATCCCTCTCTAGGAAAATACAAGAAGAAACAAACCAAATATACACATTTAGGTTTGAATCCAAAAGCACCTAGAGGCATTATAGCTATGAGAACCCTGCTGCAGCTATGCTAGGCTATTGAGAACCAGGGGTTCTTCTATCAGTGATGAGAACGCTTAATCATCCGATCATGTTGGGTAAAGCAATTGGACGCAACCAAGTCTGCACCCCCTTGATAGAGTGCCCCCGGGGGCTTAACTCAACTGAAAGACGGTCCACATAAGCAGTGTCTTTAATGTCATTGGCGACTTTTGTAGTTCAGTTCACTATCTGACTTCTAATATTTACCTACACTGTCTTGAAAAACTGAGGCCTAATACATATTCAAGTTCAGTCAAAGATTCCCCTCACTTACCACAATCCCTTCACCCCAGAGAAGACAGAAACCCAGCATTTGCTGAATCTAGCGGAAGGCCATCGTTTCTTTGTGTGAGCTAAGTTTTCAATTCCTATCTGTTTCAGTCGAGACTATTTGACCTTTAAGGAGTTCACTGTTGTTCACAGAGTGTGAAGCTGGAGGAACTCTGATTCGAGGAGGGGCTTGCTCTTCTCGTACTGGCTTCATTGCAGCTCAGGTACTGATCCTTCCAAATGGATGCCTGAGTGGAGGGGAGGGAAGAGCAAGTGCTTGCTAGCTAGGCCCAAACCTGGGAAAAGGCTTACCTGGGCTTGGTGCACTTTGGTGTGAATGGCTTGGAAATGCCCCTTGGGACGTGTGGATTCTCACGACCTCTTCCAAGGACATGAGCCTTTTGATCACCTCTGCCATCTCTTCTCTCTTAGACGCCAGGGATCTTGGACCCGTTCTTGGAGCAGAGAATCGAGGAGCTTCCTCAAGTCCACGTTGGCACTCCGTATGTTTCTGCCAGTATCAGCGAGGTTCAATATGTCTCATGAGTGTCTTTCGAGCCTGGTATCCTCTACAGCTGTCTCCAGGCCAGTATTCTCCATTGTAGCAGGACATCTCTCATCAATGTGTTCGCATCTCTCCTCAATCCGTGCAGCCAGCTTTTCGGCCAGCTTCTCTTCGTGTCTCCCATAAAGCCGACTTCAACAGGACTGGGCAAGTCTGAAAGGACCTCGGAGCTTCACCAGTAAGCTGATGCCAGGCAGATCTTCCACTGTCTGCCCTTTCAGGTTCTGGAAACTGACCCGTGAACTCAGGTCTTTGGGCAGCAGCAGTATCTCGAACTTACACAGCTTCCCGGACCAAAGACCTAAGCCAAGCTCCACAGAGGGCGGCAGCCCCTCCATCACACTGATCCACCCACAGAACTCTGCCCGGTTACCTAGGATCCACCAGCCACAACAAGCCTCGCGGTACACACCAACATTCCACCTGGAATCCAACCGGTAACTGCCATCCCCAATGGCTGCTGCATCTTGTCAGTGTTGGGGGAGGGGCTGCATCCGACGAGAGGTTCCTAAGGTAAATGTGATTCTACCCACTAGCGTCCCATGGGCCTTTGTTCTTCCCTCTTTCCTTTTGTTCAGATCTCTATGCACAGTACCAACGGAGGGAAGTGTGTCCATTTTCAGTTGATGGTTTCACACGTCTTTAAACTTTCTAACGGTTCACAGAACACAGAGACCCACTTAAGGAAACTTATGTTTCTGTAATATCCGTACACTCGGAATACATACCCGTCGGTTGATTTCTGCTGAAACACCCGCACTCTCAGGATATGGATCCATTGGTTTCATGGGGGCTGAAATTCCTAGTAATGAAGCCAACCCCAGTGTGCACTTTACTGTCTGTCTCTTTTGCTCTTAGTACACTTTTGCAGAGCTACTTGTCTTTGTTATAGGCTTATGCCATTTCTTCTCTACGTAGGGTAGAATATGGCATTCATTCGTCCTGTTGGAAGACTTGCAAGTCTATATCACGGCCTAGGAATCCCTTTGACTCCAAATTGGCATTTGGGTTAGGTCACGATATGCTCTTATGGATCAATATGGACGAATATAAATGCACGCCTCTGATTTCCGAATACAAGTGTGCTGAGTACATGCAAGCCGTCTTACTGGGTCGATGCGTGCTGAATGATCCTTGACATCCCCTTGAGTATTTTCTTTTGAATAATCGTGCTTCCCTTGGTATATGTCAGACAACCGTACCCTTTTGGTGCTTGTGTGTTTGTTTGATTCTTTGTTGGTCTGCTTCTCGTCTGTTTGGCAAACACGTCAGGCCATGCATCTCTCCGTTCGCTTCAAACAGAGAGTCATATAATCTGATTCACTTAAGATAGTGCTTCCAATCACCTAAGATTTCCTGCTTCCCTCTCCCATCTTTAGGGTTTTGATGTCCTCCTTGCCTTCTTCCTCTTTCTTCTTTGCCACTCATGCTCTTCTTGCATTTCCAATAATGGTTTTCTTCTTTCCATTTCATCTTGCTGCTTTTCTATTCAGGGGAGAATTCTCAACCTTTCTTGTAGGATAAGTTTCGAACTGCTGAATTCTTTTAAGATTGGCCGGTCTGTGGAATTCTCTAGCTCTGCCGTTATTAGAAATGGCGGTCATGTGGCATAGGCTACCCTAGATGGCAGCATTTTGCCATTCAGGATATGGTCTATGTCGTGGCACTCCTCCCTGTCCTGCAATATTGCTGCCGAGATATCAGCTGAAACCCCTCTGGAGGTCCTCTTGTGACTATGTTGCTTTCCTCCAGGCGCATTTTAAATCACTGGGATGCTCATGAACTTTGTTGATTTGAATCCTACAGCTGCTGGTAGGTCTATTGGGATTCCACCTCCTTTGGACGCTGTGTACTTCCTGAATTCGCATAGATGATTCTTTCTTGGCTTTCAGCAAGTTTCTGTCTGAGTTTCCTACAGGTAAAATTTCAGACATTTTTTTTTCGCTTTATCTCTTGCTTTTCCATTTGGGACTCTTACGAATCCTAGTCTTTCATGTCTTTTCTTACCCCAGGATTCAACAGCACTGTTTTCATTGGTTTGCACTTGCTTTCCTATGTCTGCTCCTGACCGAGGGATTTCTGTTCCCTTGACTTCACAGTCATTCACCCGTCCCTCTGCATTATTTAGTCTGCTTAGGACTGAATTTTAGCCCTGATATTATCTCATCCACTGAGTTTTCTGACATTATTTGGCTCGTCTTTAGGCTTTCTCTTCCCCTTTTCTGGTATTCTGCGTTTTGGGATTCTGAGACACTGTTGTTATTCAGTGTTTCCCTCACCTCCGTTTTCAATACTTGCTCTGGATAGCGTTCTGCAGTCTAGTTGTTTGTAAGCTTATCTTATGGGCCTTCAATCTCTTTGGAACTGAATATGGTACTTCCTGTTTCTTTTACTGTACTTCTTCATCTCTACTGGTCAGGTAATATCAGGTTATCTAATGTAGACTTCTAGGGCTTTGTGAAGTGAATACATTAGACTCTTGTCTCTACGCAATACCATGGGATTTCTGTGAGGACAATTTCTCCTAGACATTGATGCCATGTCCTGTTCCTGTGTGTGTTGTCTGGTATATCTCCGATTGCTGGTGTTGCCTTTGTTGTGATGAACACCCCATACTATTTCGATTAGCATAACCTCATTTTGATTACGCTTATCTCACAAATCTGAAAGTGCACAGGACACTTCCTCTTGTGGAAATGAAGCTTCTAAAGGTTCTCAGCTCTGCATTCTGCTCTATGTCATTTTGGAGTGTTTCCAAATCTGCCAACTGAGAGTGCGCTTGTGCTTTGTAGTGCCACGGGAATGTCCCAATGAACCAGTTCTTCCCAGAGCTTCTCTGTCTACAGAAACACCAGTGGAAGCATATCTACGGATGTCACACATCAGGGCCTGCTGGAATGATCCCGCAGACCGACCTTGGTGTCCTCGGTGCCGTACCGTGCCGGTGCCATCCAAAATGTAGCATCTGAATTTGGGAGATAATGCTGAAGGAAATGCTTCCTCTTCTCACGCTGTGGACTTGCACCACTCTTCCTTGTCCTCTCATCCTTGTGGCACGGGTGCACGAAGGCAACCACAGAGCTGTTGCGCATCCTGTGCCTCAAACCAAACCGTAATCCCAGCCCAGGTTATGAATGTAGCAGATCCTAAGGCTTTTCATTCTGATTTCAAACCCAAGGCCCCCTGGATCCCTCAGACCAGATGCACGATATCTCTGATGAAGCCCCACTCGTGCTCTATTGGCAAAATGCCAAATTGGTCCCTGGTCCTGCAGATGCGTTGGGTGTGGCCATGGGACATATCGATAATCTCAACCGCGCGCGCCAGTGTGGTTGCTTTCTCATTGGGGTCTCACGTCTGTTTGCTCTCTTGATTGGACTCACCACATCCCACAAGGCACTCCAGATCCCTGAGACTCAGCGTGTGCCATCATCCGTAGCCCTATCCCTCACTGACCGCTGCCTCTGCTCCCTCAAATTTGGCAGCTCGGATCTTGGTCTCAGAATCAACTGTGGGGATATTTTGTGCTGGTTTCTTTGAGTTCTGTCAGCCAAGCATCTGCTGTGCACTCTTCTAACACTCAGCACATCACCTTCAATCCCATGTCTCCTGTTCGCTTGAGAGTGTGTGTCCAAGTTAAACAGAGTTTCACTTTTGCTGCTCCATCACCAGGGGTCAGACCCTGCACTGGTTTCCATTCCCTGCTTTGCCTTCCCCTGCTTCCAGGCGTTGTGAGGCCTCATCCTGTCTTTGGAAGTAACAGACCTCTTTTCGGCAAGTGTCCTGTGCCAAGGGCTGGGTGAGTGTGTGATCCCATTGCTGTGTACATGGGAGCGAGTGAGCGCAGGTTGCACTGCTTCTCTGCCAACTGGGCATCGATGAATCAACACTTTCCAGATACATTTCACAGAAATGTGATTTTTGTATAGCTCTTTGTTTCTCTACAGCCGTGGTGGGAGGGGTTGTCCGAAGACTCCAGTTTTGACATTGTGTTGATATCTCATTTGCAGTCATTAAAAAGTTTAATAGAATTGATTTACATGTTTTGGGAGTTATACGAAAATGAAGTTAGTTTTTGAAACATACTAAATCGACCTAGAAGCCAGACTTGTCAATTTCGGTACCATTTTGTCAGCTCTAAGGAAAACATAGACAGATAGAATGCAAACTAGCAGTCCAAACTGTTAAAGGGGTCATGTCCACTCTTTACTGTTGAAGCCTCCGAAACCAACAGGAACCATGAAATACCTATTGGAAACATGAAATAACCCCCAACGTTGGATTCACTTGTGCACGTGGTGCCCTTTACTCCCAATGACACCTACTGGCCTATGTTGGCATTTCAAGGGGTAACATCCCTCTCTAGGAAAATACAAGAAGAAACAAACCAAATATACACATTTAGGTTTGAATCCAAAAGCACCTAGAGGCATTATAGCTATGAGAACCCTGCTGCAGCTATGCTAGGCTATTGAGAACCAGGGGTTCTTCTATCAGTGATGAGAACGCTTAATCATCCGATCATGTTGGGTAAAGCAATTGGACGCAACCAAGTCTGCACCCCCTTGATAGAGTGCCCCCGGGGGCTTAACTCAACTGAAAGACGGTCCACATAAGCAGTGTCTTTAATGTCATTGGTGACTTTTGTAGTTCAGTTCACTATCTGACTTCTAATATTTACCTACACTGTCTTGAAAAACTGAGGCCTAATACATATTCAAGTTCAGTCAAAGATTCCCCTCACTTACCACAATCCCTTCACCCCAGAGAAGACAGAAACCCAGCATTTGCTGAATCTAGCAGAAGGCCATCGTTTCTTTGTGTGAGCTAAGTTTTCAATTCCTATCTGTTTCAGTCGAGACTATTTGACCTTTAAGGAGTTCACTGTTGTTCACAGAGTGTGAAGCTGGAGGAACTCTGATTCGAGGAGGGGCTTGCTCTTCTCGTACTGGCTTCATTGCAGCTCAGGTACTGATCCTTCCAAATGGATGCCTGAGTGGAGGGGAGGGAAGAGCAAGTGCTTGCTAGCTAGGCCCAAACCTGGGAAAAGGCTTACCTGGGCTTGGTGCACTTTGGTGTGAATGGCTTGGAAATGCCCCTTGGGACGTGTGGATTCTCACGACCTCTTCCAAGGACATGAGCCTTTTGATCACCTCTGCCATCTCTTCTCTCTTAGACGCCAGGGATCTTGGACCCGTTCTTGGAGCAGAGAATCGAGGAGCTTCCTCAAGTCCACGTTGGCACTCCGTATGTTTCTGCCAGTATCAGCGAGGTTCAATATGTCTCATGAGTGTCTTTCGAGCCTGGTATCCTCTACAGCTGTCTCCAGGCCAGTATTCTCCATTGTAGCAGGACATCTCTCATCAATGTGTTCGCATCTCTCCTCAATCCGTGCAGCCAGCTTTTCGGCCAGCTTCTCTTCGTGTCTCCCATAAAGCCGACTTCAACAGGACTGGGCAAGTCTGAAAGGACCTCGGAGCTTCACCAGTAAGCTGATGCCAGGCAGATCTTCCACTGTCTGCCCTTTCAGGTTCTGGAAACTGACCCGTGAACTCAGGTCTTTGGGCAGCAGCAGTATCTCGAACTTACACAGCTTCCCGGACCAAAGACCTAAGCCAAGCTCCACAGAGGGCGGCAGCCCCTCCATCACACTGATCCACCCACAGAACTCTGCCCGGTTACCTAGGATCCACCAGCCACAACAAGCCTCGCGGTACACACCAACATTCCACCTGGAATCCAACCGGTAACTGCCATCCCCAATGGCTGCTGCATCTTGTCAGTGTTGGGGGAGGGGCTGCATCCGACGAGAGGTTCCTAAGGTAAATGTGATTCTACCCACTAGCGTCCCATGGGCCTTTGTTCTTCCCTCTTTCCTTTTGTTCAGATCTCTATGCACAGTACCAACGGAGGGAAGTGTGTCCATTTTCAGTTGATGGTTTCACACGTCTTTAAACTTTCTAACGGTTCACAGAACACAGAGACCCACTTAAGGAAACTTATGTTTCTGTAATATCCGTACACTCGGAATACATACCCGTCGGTTGATTTCTGCTGAAACACCCGCACTCTCAGGATATGGATCCATTGGTTTCATGGGGGCTGAAATTCCTAGTAATGAAGCCAACCCCAGTGTGCACTTTACTGTCTGTCTCTTTTGCTCTTAGTACACTTTTGCAGAGCTACTTGTCTTTGTTATAGGCTTATGCCATTTCTTCTCTACGTAGGGTAGAATATGGCATTCATTCGTCCTGTTGGAAGACTTGCAAGTCTATATCACGGCCTAGGAATCCCTTTGACTCCAAATTGGCATTTGGGTTAGGTCACGATATGCTCTTATGGATCAATATGGACGAATATAAATGCACGCCTCTGATTTCCGAATACAAGTGTGCTGAGTACATGCAAGCCGTCTTACTGGGTCGATGCATGCTGAATGATCCTTGACATCCCCTTGAGTATTTTCTTTTGAATAATCGTGCTTCCCTTGGTATATGTCAGACAACCGTACCCTTTTGGTGCTTGTGTGTTTGTTTGATTCTTTGTTGGTCTGCTTCTCGTCTGTTTGGCAAACACGTCAGGCCATGCATCTCTCCGTTCGCTTCAAACAGAGAGTCATATAATCTGATTCACTTAAGATAGTGCTTCCAATCACCTAAGATTTCCTGCTTCCCTCTCCCATCTTTAGGGTTTTGATGTCCTCCTTGCCTTCTTCCTCTTTCTTCTTTGCCACTCATGCTCTTCTTGCATTTCCAATAATGGTTTTCTTCTTTCCATTTCATCTTGCTGCTTTTCTATTCAGGGGAGAATTCTCAACCTTTCTTGTAGGATAAGTTTCGAACTGCTGAATTCTTTTAAGATTGGCCGGTCTGTGGAATTCTCTAGCTCTGCCGTTATTAGAAATGGCGGTCATGTGGCATAGGCTACCCTAGATGGCAGCATTTTGCCATTCAGGATATGGTCTATGTCGTGGCACTCCTCCCTGTCCTGCAATATTGCTGCCGAGATATCAGCTGAAACCCCTCTGGAGGTCCTCTTGTGACTATGTTGCTTTCCTCCAGGCGCATTTTAAATCACTGGGATGCTCATGAACTTTGTTGATTTGAATCCTACAGCTGCTGGTAGGTCTATTGGGATTCCACCTCCTTTGGACGCTGTGTACTTCCTGAATTCGCATAGATGATTCTTTCTTGGCTTTCAGCAAGTTTCTGTCTGAGTTTCCTACAGGTAAAATTTCAGACATTTTTTTTTCGCTTTATCTCTTGCTTTTCCATTTGGGACTCTTACGAATCCTAGTCTTTCATGTCTTTTCTTACCCCAGGATTCAACAGCACTGTTTTCATTGGTTTGCACTTGCTTTCCTATGTCTGCTCCTGACCGAGGGATTTCTGTTCCCTTGACTTCACAGTCATTCACCCGTCCCTCTGCATTATTTAGTCTGCTTAGGACTGAATTTTAGCCCTGATATTATCTCATCCACTGAGTTTTCTGACATTATTTGGCTCGTCTTTAGGCTTTCTCTTCCCCTTTTCTGGTATTCTGCGTTTTGGGATTCTGAGACACTGTTGTTATTCAGTGTTTCCCTCACCTCCGTTTTCAATACTTGCTCTGGATAGCGTTCTGCAGTCTAGTTGTTTGTAAGCTTATCTTATGGGCCTTCAATCTCTTTGGAACTGAATATGGTACTTCCTGTTTCTTTTACTGTACTTCTTCATCTGTACTGGTCAGGTAATATCAGGTTATCTAATGTAGACTTCTAGGGCTTTGTGAAGTGAATACATTAGACTCTTGTCTCTACGCAATACCATGGGATTTCTGTGAGGACAATTTCTCCTAGACATTGATGCCATGTCCTGTTCCTGTGTGTGTTGTCTGGTATATCTCCGATTGCTGGTGTTGCCTTTGTTGTGATGAACACCCCATACTATTTCGATTAGCATAACCTCATTTTGATTACGCTTATCTCACAAATCTGAAAGTGCACAGGACACTTCCTCTTGTGGAAATGAAGCTTCTAAAGGTTCTCAGCTCTGCATTCTGCTCTATGTCATTTTGGAGTGTTTCCAAATCTGCCAACTGAGAGTGCGCTTGTGCTTTGTAGTGCCACGGGAATGTCCCAATGAACCAGTTCTTCCCAGAGCTTCTCTGTCTACAGAAACACCAGTGGAAGCATATCTACGGATGTCACACATCAGGGCCTGCTGGAATGATCCCGCAGACCGACCTTGGTGTCCTCGGTGCCGTACCGTGCCGGTGCCATCCAAAATGTAGCATCTGAATTTGGGAGATAATGCTGAAGGAAATGCTTCCTCTTCTCACGCTGTGGACTTGCACCACTCTTCCTTGTCCTCTCATCCTTGTGGCACGGGTGCACGAAGGCAACCACAGAGCTGTTGCGCATCCTGTGCCTCAAACCAAACCGTAATCCCAGCCCAGGTTATGAATGTAGCAGATCCTAAGGCTTTTCATTCTGATTTCAAACCCAAGGCCCCCTGGATCCCTCAGACCAGATGCACGATATCTCTGATGAAGCCCCACTCGTGCTCTATTGGCAAAATGCCAAATTGGTCCCTGGTCCTGCAGATGCGTTGGGTGTGGCCATGGGACATATCGATAATCTCAACCGCGCGCGCCAGTGTGGTTGCTTTCTCATTGGGGTCTCACGTCTGTTTGCTCTCTTGATTGGACTCACCACATCCCACAAGGCACTCCAGATCCCTGAGACTCAGCGTGTGCCATCATCCGTAGCCCTATCCCTCACTGACCGCTGCCTCTGCTCCCTCAAATTTGGCAGCTCGGATCTTGGTCTCAGAATCAACTGTGGGGATATTTTGTGCTGGTTTCTTTGAGTTCTGTCAGCCAAGCATCTGCTGTGCACTCTTCTAACACTCAGCACATCACCTTCAATCCCATGTCTCCTGTTCGCTTGAGAGTGTGTGTCCAAGTTAAACAGAGTTTCACTTTTGCTGCTCCATCACCAGGGGTCAGACCCTGCACTGGTTTCCATTCCCTGCTTTGCCTTCCCCTGCTTCCAGGCGTTGTGAGGCCTCATCCTGTCTTTGGAAGTAACAGACCTCTTTTCGGCAAGTGTCCTGTGCCAAGGGCTGGGTGAGTGTGTGATCCCATTGCTGTGTACATGGGAGCGAGTGAGCGCAGGTTGCACTGCTTCTCTGCCAACTGGGCATCGATGAATCAACACTTTCCAGATACATTTCACAGAAATGTGATTTTTGTATAGCTCTTTGTTTCTCTACAGCCGTGGTGGGAGGGGTTGTCCGAAGACTCCAGTTTTGACATTGTGTTGATATCTCATTTGCAGTCATTAAAAAGTTTAATAGAATTGATTTACATGTTTTGGGAGTTATACGAAAATGAAGTTAGTTTTTGAAACATACTAAATCGACCTAGAAGCCAGACTTGTCAATTTCGGTACCATTTTGTCAGCTCTAAGGAAAACATAGACAGATAGAATGCAAACTAGCAGTCCAAACTGTTAAAGGGGTCATGTCCACTCTTTACTGTTGAAGCCTCCGAAACCAACAGGAACCATGAAATACCTATTGGAAACATGAAATAACCCCCAACGTTGGATTCACTTGTGCACGTGGTGCCCTTTACTCCCAATGACACCTACTGGCCTATGTTGGCATTTCAAGGGGTAACATCCCTCTCTAGGAAAATACAAGAAGAAACAAACCAAATATACACATTTAGGTTTGAATCCAAAAGCACCTAGAGGCATTATAGCTATGAGAACCCTGCTGCAGCTATGCTAGGCTATTGAGAACCAGGGGTTCTTCTATCAGTGATGAGAACGCTTAATCATCCGATCATGTTGGGTAAAGCAATTGGACGCAACCAAGTCTGCACCCCCTTGATAGAGTGCCCCCGGGGGCTTAACTCAACTGAAAGACGGTCCACATAAGCAGTGTCTTTAATGTCATTGGCGACTTTTGTAGTTCAGTTCACTATCTGACTTCTAATATTTACCTACACTGTCTTGAAAAACTGAGGCCTAATACATATTCAAGTTCAGTCAAAGATTCCCCTCACTTACCACAATCCCTTCACCCCAGAGAAGACAGAAACCCAGCATTTGCTGAATCTAGCGGAAGGCCATCGTTTCTTTGTGTGAGCTAAGTTTTCAATTCCTATCTGTTTCAGTCGAGACTATTTGACCTTTAAGGAGTTCACTGTTGTTCACAGAGTGTGAAGCTGGAGGAACTCTGATTCGAGGAGGGGCTTGCTCTTCTCGTACTGGCTTCATTGCAGCTCAGGTACTGATCCTTCCAAATGGATGCCTGAGTGGAGGGGAGGGAAGAGCAAGTGCTTGCTAGCTAGGCCCAAACCTGGGAAAAGGCTTACCTGGGCTTGGTGCACTTTGGTGTGAATGGCTTGGAAATGCCCCTTGGGACGTGTGGATTCTCACGACCTCTTCCAAGGACATGAGCCTTTTGATCACCTCTGCCATCTCTTCTCTCTTAGACGCCAGGGATCTTGGACCCGTTCTTGGAGCAGAGAATCGAGGAGCTTCCTCAAGTCCACGTTGGCACTCCGTATGTTTCTGCCAGTATCAGCGAGGTTCAATATGTCTCATGAGTGTCTTTCGAGCCTGGTATCCTCTACAGCTGTCTCCAGGCCAGTATTCTCCATTGTAGCAGGACATCTCTCATCAATGTGTTCGCATCTCTCCTCAATCCGTGCAGCCAGCTTTTCGGCCAGCTTCTCTTCGTGTCTCCCATAAAGCCGACTTCAACAGGACTGGGCAAGTCTGAAAGGACCTCGGAGCTTCACCAGTAAGCTGATGCCAGGCAGATCTTCCACTGTCTGCCCTTTCAGGTTCTGGAAACTGACCCGTGAACTCAGGTCTTTGGGCAGCAGCAGTATCTCGAACTTACACAGCTTCCCGGACCAAAGACCTAAGCCAAGCTCCACAGAGGGCGGCAGCCCCTCCATCACACTGATCCACCCACAGAACTCTGCCCGGTTACCTAGGATCCACCAGCCACAACAAGCCTCGCGGTACACACCAACATTCCACCTGGAATCCAACCGGTAACTGCCATCCCCAATGGCTGCTGCATCTTGTCAGTGTTGGGGGAGGGGCTGCATCCGACGAGAGGTTCCTAAGGTAAATGTGATTCTACCCACTAGCGTCCCATGGGCCTTTGTTCTTCCCTCTTTCCTTTTGTTCAGATCTCTATGCACAGTACCAACGGAGGGAAGTGTGTCCATTTTCAGTTGATGGTTTCACACGTCTTTAAACTTTCTAACGGTTCACAGAACACAGAGACCCACTTAAGGAAACTTATGTTTCTGTAATATCCGTACACTCGGAATACATACCCGTCGGTTGATTTCTGCTGAAACACCCGCACTCTCAGGATATGGATCCATTGGTTTCATGGGGGCTGAAATTCCTAGTAATGAAGCCAACCCCAGTGTGCACTTTACTGTCTGTCTCTTTTGCTCTTAGTACACTTTTGCAGAGCTACTTGTCTTTGTTATAGGCTTATGCCATTTCTTCTCTACGTAGGGTAGAATATGGCATTCATTCGTCCTGTTGGAAGACTTGCAAGTCTATATCACGGCCTAGGAATCCCTTTGACTCCAAATTGGCATTTGGGTTAGGTCACGATATGCTCTTATGGATCAATATGGACGAATATAAATGCACGCCTCTGATTTCCGAATACAAGTGTGCTGAGTACATGCAAGCCGTCTTACTGGGTCGATGCGTGCTGAATGATCCTTGACATCCCCTTGAGTATTTTCTTTTGAATAATCGTGCTTCCC
The DNA here is from genome assembly GCF_048564905.1 of Vicugna pacos. Classification (NCBI taxonomy): domain Eukaryota; kingdom Metazoa; phylum Chordata; class Mammalia; order Artiodactyla; family Camelidae; genus Vicugna; species Vicugna pacos. The sequence continues at coordinate 4,000,986 of NC_133021.1, read as the reverse complement.
TTGGTATATGTCAGCCAACCGTACCCTTTTGGTGCTTGTGTGTTTGTTTGATTCTTTGTTGGTCTGCTTCTCGTCTGTTTGGCAAACACGTCAGGCCATGCATCTCTCCGTTCGCTTCAAACAGAGAGTCATATAATCTGATTCACTTAAGATAGTGCTTCCAATCACCTAAGATTTCCTGCTTCCCTCTCCCATCTTTAGGGTTTTGATGTCCTCCTTGCCTTCTTCCTCTTTCTTCTTTGCCACTCATGCTCTTCTTGCATTTCCAATAATGGTTTTCTTCTTTCCATTTCATCTTGCTGCTTTTCTATTCAGGGGAGAATTCTCAACCTTTCTTGTAGGATAAGTTTCGAACTGCTGAATTCTTTTAAGATTGGCCGGTCTGTGGAATTCTCTAGCTCTGCCGTTATTAGAAATGGCGGTCATGTGGCATAGGCTACCCTAGATGGCAGCATTTTGCCATTCAGGATATGGTCTATGTCGTGGCACTCCTCCCTGTCCTGCAATATTGCTGCCGAGATATCAGCTGAAACCCCTCTGGAGGTCCTCTTGTGACTATGTTGCTTTCCTCCAGGTGCATTTTAAATCACTGGGATGCTCATGAACTTTGTTGATTTGAATCCTACAGCTGCTGGTAGGTCTATTGGGATTCCACCTCCTTTGGACGCTGTGTACTTCCTGAATTCGCATAGATGATTCTTTCTTGGCTTTCAGCAAGTTTCTGTCTGAGTTTCCTACAGGTAAAATTTCAGACATTTTTTTTTCGCTTTATCTCTTGCTTTTCCATTTGGGACTCTTACGAATCCTAGTCTTTCATGTCTTTTCTTACCCCAGGATTCAACAGCACTGTTTTCATTGGTTTGCACTTGCTTTCCTATGTCTGCTCCTGACCGAGGGATTTCTGTTCCCTTGACTTCACAGTCATTCACCCGTCCCTCTGCATTATTTAGTCTGCTTAGGACTGAATTTTAGCCCTGATATTATCTCATCCACTGAGTTTTCTGACATTATTTGGCTCGTCTTTAGGCTTTCTCTTCCCCTTTTCTGGTATTCTGCGTTTTGGGATTCTGAGACACTGTTGTTATTCAGTGTTTCCCTCACCTCCGTTTTCAATACTTGCTCTGGATAGCGTTCTGCAGTCTAGTTGTTTGTAAGCTTATCTTATGGGCCTTCAATCTCTTTGGAACTGAATATGGTACTTCCTGTTTCTTTTACTGTACTTCTTCATCTCTACTGGTCAGGTAATATCAGGTTATCTAATGTAGACTTCTAGGGCTTTGTGAAGTGAATACATTAGACTCTTGGCTCTACGCAATACCATGGGATTTCTGTGAGGACAATTTCTCCTAGACATTGATGCCATGTCCTGTTCCTGTGTGTGTTGTCTGGTATATCTCCGATTGCTGGTGTTGCCTTTGTTGTGATGAACACCCCATACTATTTCGATTAGCATAACCTCATTTTGATTACGCTTATCTCACAAATCTGAAAGTGCACAGGACACTTCCTCTTGTGGAAATGAAGCTTCTAAAGGTTCTCAGCTCTGCATTCTGCTCTATGTCATTTTGGAGTGTTTCCAAATCTGCCAACTGAGAGTGCGCTTGTGCTTTGTAGTGCCACGGGAATGTCCCAATGAACCAGTTCTTCCCAGAGCTTCTCTGTCTACAGAAACACCAGTGGAAGCATATCTACGGATGTCACACATCAGGGCCTGCTGGAATGATCCCGCAGACCGACCTTGGTGTCCTCGGTGCCGTACCGTGCCGGTGCCATCCAAAATGTAGCATCTGAATTTGGGAGATAATGCTGAAGGAAATGCTTCCTCTTCTCACGCTGTGGACTTGCACCACTCTTCCTTGTCCTCTCATCCTTGTGGCACGGGTGCACGAAGGCAACCACAGAGCTGTTGCGCATCCTGTGCCTCAAACCAAACCGTAATCCCAGCCCAGGTTATGAATGTAGCAGATCCTAAGGCTTTTCATTCTGATTTCAAACCCAAGGCCCCCTGGATCCCTCAGACCAGATGCACGATATCTCTGATGAAGCCCCACTCGTGCTCTATTGGCAAAATGCCAAATTGGTCCCTGGTCCTGCAGATGCGTTGGGTGTGGCCATGGGACATATCGATAATCTCAACCGCGCGCGCCAGTGTGGTTGCTTTCTCATTGGGGTCTCACGTCTGTTTGCTCTCTTGATTGGACTCACCACATCCCACAAGGCACTCCAGATCCCTGAGACTCAGCGTGTGCCATCATCCGTAGCCCTATCCCTCACTGACCGCTGCCTCTGCTCCCTCAAATTTGGCAGCTCGGATCTTGGTCTCAGAATCAACTGTGGGGATATTTTGTGCTGGTTTCTTTGAGTTCTGTCAGCCAAGCATCTGCTGTGCACTCTTCTAACACTCAGCACATCACCTTCAATCCCATGTCTCCTGTTCGCTTGAGAGTGTGTGTCCAAGTTAAACAGAGTTTCACTTTTGCTGCTCCATCACCAGGGGTCAGACCCTGCACTGGTTTCCATTCCCTGCTTTGCCTTCCCCTGCTTCCAGGCGTTGTGAGGCCTCATCCTGTCTTTGGAAGTAACAGACCTCTTTTCGGCAAGTGTCCTGTGCCAAGGGCTGGGTGAGTGTGTGATCCCATTGCTGTGTACATGGGAGCGAGTGAGCGCAGGTTGCACTGCTTCTCTGCCAACTGGGCATCGATGAATCAACACTTTCCAGATACATTTCACAGAAATGTGATTTTTGTATAGCTCTTTGTTTCTCTACAGCCGTGGTGGGAGGGGTTGTCCGAAGACTCCAGTTTTGACATTGTGTTGATATCTCATTTGCAGTCATTAAAAAGTTTAATAGAATTGATTTACATGTTTTGGGAGTTATACGAAAATGAAGTTAGTTTTTGAAACATACTAAATCGACCTAGAAGCCAGACTTGTCAATTTCGGTACCATTTTGTCAGCTCTAAGGAAAACATAGACAGATAGAATGCAAACTAGCAGTCCAAACTGTTAAAGGGGTCATGTCCACTCTTTACTGTTGAAGCCTCCGAAACCAACAGGAACCATGAAATACCTATTGGAAACATGAAATAACCCCCAACGTTGGATTCACTTGTGCACGTGGTGCCCTTTACTCCCAATGACACCTACTGGCCTATGTTGGCATTTCAAGGGGTAACATCCCTCTCTAGGAAAATACAAGAAGAAACAAACCAAATATACACATTTAGGTTTGAATCCAAAAGCACCTAGAGGCATTATAGCTATGAGAACCCTGCTGCAGCTATGCTAGGCTATTGAGAACCAGGGGTTCTTCTATCAGTGATGAGAACGCTTAATCATCCGATCATGTTGGGTAAAGCAATTGGACGCAACCAAGTCTGCACCCCCTTGATAGAGTGCCCCCGGGGGCTTAACTCAACTGAAAGACGGTCCACATAAGCAGTGTCTTTAATGTCATTGGCGACTTTTGTAGTTCAGTTCACTATCTGACTTCTAATATTTACCTACACTGTCTTGAAAAACTGAGGCCTAATACATATTCAAGTTCAGTCAAAGATTCCCCTCACTTACCACAATCCCTTCACCCCAGAGAAGACAGAAACCCAGCATTTGCTGAATCTAGCGGAAGGCCATCGTTTCTTTGTGTGAGCTAAGTTTTCAATTCCTATCTGTTTCAGTCGAGACTATTTGACCTTTAAGGAGTTCACTGTTGTTCACAGAGTGTGAAGCTGGAGGAACTCTGATTCGAGGAGGGGCTTGCTCTTCTCGTACTGGCTTCATTGCAGCTCAGGTACTGATCCTTCCAAATGGATGCCTGAGTGGAGGGGAGGGAAGAGCAAGTGCTTGCTAGCTAGGCCCAAACCTGGGAAAAGGCTTACCTGGGCTTGGTGCACTTTGGTGTGAATGGCTTGGAAATGCCCCTTGGGACGTGTGGATTCTCACGACCTCTTCCAAGGACATGAGCCTTTTGATCACCTCTGCCATCTCTTCTCTCTTAGACGCCAGGGATCTTGGACCCGTTCTTGGAGCAGAGAATCGAGGAGCTTCCTCAAGTCCACGTTGGCACTCCGTATGTTTCTGCCAGTATCAGCGAGGTTCAATATGTCTCATGAGTGTCTTTCGAGCCTGGTATCCTCTACAGCTGTCTCCAGGCCAGTATTCTCCATTGTAGCAGGACATCTCTCATCAATGTGTTGTTCACATCTCTCCTCAATCCGTGCAGCCAGCTTTTCGGCCAGCTTCTCTTCGTGTCTCCCATAAAGCCGACTTCAACAGGACTGGGCAAGTCTGAAAGGACCTCGGAGCTTCACCAGTAAGCTGATGCCAGGCAGATCTTCCACTGTCTGCCCTTTCAGGTTCTGGAAACTGACCCGTGAACTCAGGTCTTTGGGCAGCAGCAGTATCTCGAACTTACACAGCTTCCCGGACCAAAGACCTAAGCCAAGCTCCACAGAGGGCGGCAGCCCCTCCATCACACTGATCCACCCACAGAACTCTGCCCGGTTACCTAGGATCCACCAGCCACAACAAGCCTCGCGGTACACACCAACATTCCACCTGGAATCCAACCGGTAACTGCCATCCCCAATGGCTGCTGCATCTTGTCAGTGTTGGGGGAGGGGCTGCATCCGACGAGAGGTTCCTAAGGTAAATGTGATTCTACCCACTAGCGTCCCATGGGCCTTTGTTCTTCCCTCTTTCCTTTTGTTCAGATCTCTATGCACAGTACCAACGGAGGGAAGTGTGTCCATTTTCAGTTGATGGTTTCACACGTCTTTAAACTTTCTAACGGTTCACAGAACACAGAGACCCACTTAAGGAAACTTATGTTTCTGTAATATCCGTACACTCGGAATACATACCCGTCGGTTGATTTCTGCTGAAACACCCGCACTCTCAGGATATGGATCCATTGGTTTCATGGGGGCTGAAATTCCTAGTAATGAAGCCAACCCCAGTGTGCACTTTACTGTCTGTCTCTTTTGCTCTTAGTACACTTTTGCAGAGCTACTTGTCTTTGTTATAGGCTTATGCCATTTCTTCTCTACGTAGGGTAGAATATGGCATTCATTCGTCCTGTTGGAAGACTTGCAAGTCTATATCACGGCCTAGGAATCCCTTTGACTCCAAATTGGCATTTGGGTTAGGTCACGATATGCTCTTATGGATCAATATGGACGAATATAAATGCACGCCTCTGATTTCCGAATACAAGTGTGCTGAGTACATGCAAGCCGTCTTACTGGGTCGATGCGTGCTGAATGATCCTTGACATCCCCTTGAGTATTTTCTTTTGAATAATCGTGCTTCCCTTGGTATATGTCAGCCAACCGTACCCTTTTGGTGCTTGTGTGTTTGTTTGATTCTTTGTTGGTCTGCTTCTCGTCTGTTTGGCAAACACGTCAGGCCATGCATCTCTCCGTTCGCTTCAAACAGAGAGTCATATAATCTGATTCACTTAAGATAGTGCTTCCAATCACCTAAGATTTCCTGCTTCCCTCTCCCATCTTTAGGGTTTTGATGTCCTCCTTGCCTTCTTCCTCTTTCTTCTTTGCCACTCATGCTCTTCTTGCATTTCCAATAATGGTTTTCTTCTTTCCATTTCATCTTGCTGCTTTTCTATTCAGGGGAGAATTCTCAACCTTTCTTGTAGGATAAGTTTCGAACTGCTGAATTCTTTTAAGATTGGCCGGTCTGTGGAATTCTCTAGCTCTGCCGTTATTAGAAATGGCGGTCATGTGGCATAGGCTACCCTAGATGGCAGCATTTTGCCATTCAGGATATGGTCTATGTCGTGGCACTCCTCCCTGTCCTGCAATATTGCTGCCGAGATATCAGCTGAAACCCCTCTGGAGGTCCTCTTGTGACTATGTTGCTTTCCTCCAGGCGCATTTTAAATCACTGGGATGCTCATGAACTTTGTTGATTTGAATCCTACAGCTGCTGGTAGGTCTATTGGGATTCCACCTCCTTTGGACGCTGTGTACTTCCTGAATTCGCATAGATGATTCTTTCTTGGCTTTCAGCAAGTTTCTGTCTGAGTTTCCTACAGGTAAAATTTCAGACATTTTTTTTTCGCTTTATCTCTTGCTTTTCCATTTGGGACTCTTACGAATCCTAGTCTTTCATGTCTTTTCTTACCCCAGGATTCAACAGCACTGTTTTCATTGGTTTGCACTTGCTTTCCTATGTCTGCTCCTGACCGAGGGATTTCTGTTCCCTTGACTTCACAGTCATTCACCCGTCCCTCTGCATTATTTAGTCTGCTTAGGACTGAATTTTAGCCCTGATATTATCTCATCCACTGAGTTTTCTGACATTATTTGGCTCGTCTTTAGGCTTTCTCTTCCCCTTTTCTGGTATTCTGCGTTTTGGGATTCTGAGACACTGTTGTTATTCAGTGTTTCCCTCACCTCCGTTTTCAATACTTGCTCTGGATAGCGTTCTGCAGTCTAGTTGTTTGTAAGCTTATCTTATGGGCCTTCAATCTCTTTGGAACTGAATATGGTACTTCCTGTTTCTTTTACTGTACTTCTTCATCTCTACTGGTCAGGTAATATCAGGTTATCTAATGTAGACTTCTAGGGCTTTGTGAAGTGAATACATTAGACTCTTGGCTCTACGCAATACCATGGGATTTCTGTGAGGACAATTTCTCCTAGACATTGATGCCATGTCCTGTTCCTGTGTGTGTTGTCTGGTATATCTCCGATTGCTGGTGTTGCCTTTGTTGTGATGAACACCCCATACTATTTCGATTAGCATAACCTCATTTTGATTACGCTTATCTCACAAATCTGAAAGTGCACAGGACACTTCCTCTTGTGGAAATGAAGCTTCTAAAGGTTCTCAGCTCTGCATTCTGCTCTATGTCATTTTGGAGTGTTTCCAAATCTGCCAACTGAGAGTGCGCTTGTGCTTTGTAGTGCCACGGGAATGTCCCAATGAACCAGTTCTTCCCAGAGCTTCTCTGTCTACAGAAACACCAGTGGAAGCATATCTACGGATGTCACACATCAGGGCCTGCTGGAATGATCCCGCAGACCGACCTTGGTGTCCTCGGTGCCGTACCGTGCCGGTGCCATCCAAAATGTAGCATCTGAATTTGGGAGATAATGCTGAAGGAAATGCTTCCTCTTCTCACGCTGTGGACTTGCACCACTCTTCCTTGTCCTCTCATCCTTGTGGCACGGGTGCACGAAGGCAACCACAGAGCTGTTGCGCATCCTGTGCCTCAAACCAAACCGTAATCCCAGCCCAGGTTATGAATGTAGCAGATCCTAAGGCTTTTCATTCTGATTTCAAACCCAAGGCCCCCTGGATCCCTCAGACCAGATGCACGATATCTCTGATGAAGCCCCACTCGTGCTCTATTGGCAAAATGCCAAATTGGTCCCTGGTCCTGCAGATGCGTTGGGTGTGGCCATGGGACATATCGATAATCTCAACCGCGCGCGCCAGTGTGGTTGCTTTCTCATTGGGGTCTCACGTCTGTTTGCTCTCTTGATTGGACTCACCACATCCCACAAGGCACTCCAGATCCCTGAGACTCAGCGTGTGCCATCATCCGTAGCCCTATCCCTCACTGACCGCTGCCTCTGCTCCCTCAAATTTGGCAGCTCGGATCTTGGTCTCAGAATCAACTGTGGGGATATTTTGTGCTGGTTTCTTTGAGTTCTGTCAGCCAAGCATCTGCTGTGCACTCTTCTAACACTCAGCACATCACCTTCAATCCCATGTCTCCTGTTCGCTTGAGAGTGTGTGTCCAAGTTAAACAGAGTTTCACTTTTGCTGCTCCATCACCAGGGGTCAGACCCTGCACTGGTTTCCATTCCCTGCTTTGCCTTCCCCTGCTTCCAGGCGTTGTGAGGCCTCATCCTGTCTTTGGAAGTAACAGACCTCTTTTCGGCAAGTGTCCTGTGCCAAGGGCTGGGTGAGTGTGTGATCCCATTGCTGTGTACATGGGAGCGAGTGAGCGCAGGTTGCACTGCTTCTCTGCCAACTGGGCATCGATGAATCAACACTTTCCAGATACATTTCACAGAAATGTGATTTTTGTATAGCTCTTTGTTTCTCTACAGCCGTGGTGGGAGGGGTTGTCCGAAGACTCCAGTTTTGACATTGTGTTGATATCTCATTTGCAGTCATTAAAAAGTTTAATAGAATTGATTTACATGTTTTGGGAGTTATACGAAAATGAAGTTAGTTTTTGAAACATACTAAATCGACCTAGAAGCCAGACTTGTCAATTTCGGTACCATTTTGTCAGCTCTAAGGAAAACATAGACAGATAGAATGCAAACTAGCAGTCCAAACTGTTAAAGGGGTCATGTCCACTCTTTACTGTTGAAGCCTCCGAAACCAACAGGAACCATGAAATACCTATTGGAAACATGAAATAACCCCCAACGTTGGATTCACTTGTGCACGTGGTGCCCTTTACTCCCAATGACACCTACTGGCCTATGTTGGCATTTCAAGGGGTAACATCCCTCTCTAGGAAAATACAAGAAGAAACAAACCAAATATACACATTTAGGTTTGAATCCAAAAGCACCTAGAGGCATTATAGCTATGAGAACCCTGCTGCAGCTATGCTAGGCTATTGAGAACCAGGGGTTCTTCTATCAGTGATGAGAACGCTTAATCATCCGATCATGTTGGGTAAAGCAATTGGACGCAACCAAGTCTGCACCCCCTTGATAGAGTGCCCCCGGGGGCTTAACTCAACTGAAAGACGGTCCACATAAGCAGTGTCTTTAATGTCATTGGCGACTTTTGTAGTTCAGTTCACTATCTGACTTCTAATATTTACCTACACTGTCTTGAAAAACTGAGGCCTAATACATATTCAAGTTCAGTCAAAGATTCCCCTCACTTACCACAATCCCTTCACCCCAGAGAAGACAGAAACCCAGCATTTGCTGAATCTAGCGGAAGGCCATCGTTTCTTTGTGTGAGCTAAGTTTTCAATTCCTATCTGTTTCAGTCGAGACTATTTGACCTTTAAGGAGTTCACTGTTGTTCACAGAGTGTGAAGCTGGAGGAACTCTGATTCGAGGAGGGGCTTGCTCTTCTCGTACTGGCTTCATTGCAGCTCAGGTACTGATCCTTCCAAATGGATGCCTGAGTGGAGGGGAGGGAAGAGCAAGTGCTTGCTAGCTAGGCCCAAACCTGGGAAAAGGCTTACCTGGGCTTGGTGCACTTTGGTGTGAATGGCTTGGAAATGCCCCTTGGGACGTGTGGATTCTCACGACCTCTTCCAAGGACATGAGCCTTTTGATCACCTCTGCCATCTCTTCTCTCTTAGACGCCAGGGATCTTGGACCCGTTCTTGGAGCAGAGAATCGAGGAGCTTCCTCAAGTCCACGTTGGCACTCCGTATGTTTCTGCCAGTATCAGCGAGGTTCAATATGTCTCATGAGTGTCTTTCGAGCCTGGTATCCTCTACAGCTGTCTCCAGGCCAGTATTCTCCATTGTAGCAGGACATCTCTCATCAATGTGTTCGCATCTCTCCTCAATCCGTGCAGCCAGCTTTTCGGCCAGCTTCTCTTCGTGTCTCCCATAAAGCCGACTTCAACAGGACTGGGCAAGTCTGAAAGGACCTCGGAGCTTCACCAGTAAGCTGATGCCAGGCAGATCTTCCACTGTCTGCCCTTTCAGGTTCTGGAAACTGACCCGTGAACTCAGGTCTTTGGGCAGCAGCAGTATCTCGAACTTACACAGCTTCCCGGACCAAAGACCTAAGCCAAGCTCCACAGAGGGCGGCAGCCCCTCCATCACACTGATCCACCCACAGAACTCTGCCCGGTTACCTAGGATCCACCAGCCACAACAAGCCTCGCGGTACACACCAACATTCCACCTGGAATCCAACCGGTAACTGCCATCCCCAATGGCTGCTGCATCTTGTCAGTGTTGGGGGAGGGGCTGCATCCGACGAGAGGTTCCTAAGGTAAATGTGATTCTACCCACTAGCGTCCCATGGGCCTTTGTTCTTCCCTCTTTCCTTTTGTTCAGATCTCTATGCACAGTACCAACGGAGGGAAGTGTGTCCATTTTCAGTTGATGGTTTCACACGTCTTTAAACTTTCTAACGGTTCACAGAACACAGAGACCCACTTAAGGAAACTTATGTTTCTGTAATATCCGTACACTCGGAATACATACCCGTCGGTTGATTTCTGCTGAAACACCCGCACTCTCAGGATATGGATCCATTGGTTTCATGGGGGCTGAAATTCCTAGTAATGAAGCCAACCCCAGTGTGCACTTTACTGTCTGTCTCTTTTGCTCTTAGTACACTTTTGCAGAGCTACTTGTCTTTGTTATAGGCTTATGCCATTTCTTCTCTACGTAGGGTAGAATATGGCATTCATTCGTCCTGTTGGAAGACTTGCAAGTCTATATCACGGCCTAGGAATCCCTTTGACTCCAAATTGGCATTTGGGTTAGGTCACGATATGCTCTTATGGATCAATATGGACGAATATAAATGCACGCCTCTGATTTCCGAATACAAGTGTGCTGAGTACATGCAAGCCGTCTTACTGGGTCGATGCGTGCTGAATGATCCTTGACATCCCCTTGAGTATTTTCTTTTGAATAATCGTGCTTCCCTTGGTATATGTCAGACAACCGTACCCTTTTGGTGCTTGTGTGTTTGTTTGATTCTTTGTTGGTCTGCTTCTCGTCTGTTTGGCAAACACGTCAGGCCATGCATCTCTCCGTTCGCTTCAAACAGAGAGTCATATAATCTGATTCACTTAAGATAGTGCTTCCAATCACCTAAGATTTCCTGCTTCCCTCTCCCATCTTTAGGGTTTTGATGTCCTCCTTGCCTTCTTCCTCTTTCTTCTTTGCCACTCATGCTCTTCTTGCATTTCCAATAATGGTTTTCTTCTTTCCATTTCATCTTGCTGCTTTTCTATTCAGGGGAGAATTCTCAACCTTTCTTGTAGGATAAGTTTCGAACTGCTGAATTCTTTTAAGATTGGCCGGTCTGTGGAATTCTCTAGCTCTGCCGTTATTAGAAATGGCGGTCATGTGGCATAGGCTACCCTAGATGGCAGCATTTTGCCATTCAGGATATGGTCTATGTCGTGGCACTCCTCCCTGTCCTGCAATATTGCTGCCGAGATATCAGCTGAAACCCCTCTGGAGGTCCTCTTGTGACTATGTTGCTTTCCTCCAGGCGCATTTTAAATCACTGGGATGCTCATGAACTTTGTTGATTTGAATCCTACAGCTGCTGGTAGGTCTATTGGGATTCCACCTCCTTTGGACGCTGTGTACTTCCTGAATTCGCATAGATGATTCTTTCTTGGCTTTCAGCAAGTTTCTGTCTGAGTTTCCTACAGGTAAAATTTCAGACATTTTTTTTTCGCTTTATCTCTTGCTTTTCCATTTGGGACTCTTACGAATCCTAGTCTTTCATGTCTTTTCTTACCCCAGGATTCAACAGCACTGTTTTCATTGGTTTGCACTTGCTTTCCTATGTCTGCTCCTGACCGAGGGATTTCTGTTCCCTTGACTTCACAGTCATTCACCCGTCCCTCTGCATTATTTAGTCTGCTTAGGACTGAATTTTAGCCCTGATATTATCTCATCCACTGAGTTTTCTGACATTATTTGGCTCGTCTTTAGGCTTTCTCTTCCCCTTTTCTGGTATTCTGCGTTTTGGGATTCTGAGACACTGTTGTTATTCAGTGTTTCCCTCACCTCCGTTTTCAATACTTGCTCTGGATAGCGTTCTGCAGTCTAGTTGTTTGTAAGCTTATCTTATGGGCCTTCAATCTCTTTGGAACTGAATATGGTACTTCCTGTTTCTTTTACTGTACTTCTTCATCTCTACTGGTCAGGTAATATCAGGTTATCTAATGTAGACTTCTAGGGCTTTGTGAAGTGAATACATTAGACTCTTGTCTCTACGCAATACCATGGGATTTCTGTGAGGACAATTTCTCCTAGACATTGATGCCATGTCCTGTTCCTGTGTGTGTTGTCTGGTATATCTCCGATTGCTGGTGTTGCCTTTGTTGTGATGAACACCCCATACTATTTCGATTAGCATAACCTCATTTTGATTACGCTTATCTCACAAATCTGAAAGTGCACAGGACACTTCCTCTTGTGGAAATGAAGCTTCTAAAGGTTCTCAGCTCTGCATTCTGCTCTATGTCATTTTGGAGTGTTTCCAAATCTGCCAACTGAGAGTGCGCTTGTGCTTTGTAGTGCCACGGGAATGTCCCAATGAACCAGTTCTTCCCAGAGCTTCTCTGTCTACAGAAACACCAGTGGAAGCATATCTACGGATGTCACACATCAGGGCCTGCTGGAATGATCCCGCAGACCGACCTTGGTGTCCTCGGTGCCGTACCGTGCCGGTGCCATCCAAAATGTAGCATCTGAATTTGGGAGATAATGCTGAAGGAAATGCTTCCTCTTCTCACGCTGTGGACTTGCACCACTCTTCCTTGTCCTCTCATCCTTGTGGCACGGGTGCACGAAGGCAACCACAGAGCTGTTGCGCATCCTGTGCCTCAAACCAAACCGTAATCCCAGCCCAGGTTATGAATGTAGCAGATCCTAAGGCTTTTCATTCTGATTTCAAACCCAAGGCCCCCTGGATCCCTCAGACCAGATGCACGATATCTCTGATGAAGCCCCACTCGTGCTCTATTGGCAAAATGCCAAATTGGTCCCTGGTCCTGCAGATGCGTTGGGTGTGGCCATGGGACATATCGATAATCTCAACCGCGCGCGCCAGTGTGGTTGCTTTCTCATTGGGGTCTCACGTCTGTTTGCTCTCTTGATTGGACTCACCACATCCCACAAGGCACTCCAGATCCCTGAGACTCAGCGTGTGCCATCATCCGTAGCCCTATCCCTCACTGACCGCTGCCTCTGCTCCCTCAAATTTGGCAGCTCGGATCTTGGTCTCAGAATCAACTGTGGGGATATTTTGTGCTGGTTTCTTTGAGTTCTGTCAGCCAAGCATCTGCTGTGCACTCTTCTAACACTCAGCACATCACCTTCAATCCCATGTCTCCTGTTCGCTTGAGAGTGTGTGTCCAAGTTAAACAGAGTTTCACTTTTGCTGCTCCATCACCAGGGGTCAGACCCTGCACTGGTTTCCATTCCCTGCTTTGCCTTCCCCTGCTTCCAGGCGTTGTGAGGCCTCATCCTGTCTTTGGAAGTAACAGACCTCTTTTCGGCAAGTGTCCTGTGCCAAGGGCTGGGTGAGTGTGTGATCCCATTGCTGTGTACATGGGAGCGAGTGAGCGCAGGTTGCACTGCTTCTCTGCCAACTGGGCATCGATGAATCAACACTTTCCAGATACATTTCACAGAAATGTGATTTTTGTATAGCTCTTTGTTTCTCTACAGCCGTGGTGGGAGGGGTTGTCCGAAGACTCCAGTTTTGACATTGTGTTGATATCTCATTTGCAGTCATTAAAAAGTTTAATAGAATTGATTTACATGTTTTGGGAGTTATACGAAAATGAAGTTAGTTTTTGAAACATACTAAATCGACCTAGAAGCCAGACTTGTCAATTTCGGTACCATTTTGTCAGCTCTAAGGAAAACATAGACAGATAGAATGCAAACTAGCAGTCCAAACTGTTAAAGGGGTCATGTCCACTCTTTACTGTTGAAGCCTCCGAAACCAACAGGAACCATGAAATACCTATTGGAAACATGAAATAACCCCCAACGTTGGATTCACTTGTGCACGTGGTGCCCTTTACTCCCAATGACACCTACTGGCCTATGTTGGCATTTCAAGGGGTAACATCCCTCTCTAGGAAAATACAAGAAGAAACAAACCAAATATACACATTTAGGTTTGAATCCAAAAGCACCTAGAGGCATTATAGCTATGAGAACCCTGCTGCAGCTATGCTAGGCTATTGAGAACCAGGGGTTCTTCTATCAGTGATGAGAACGCTTAATCATCCGATCATGTTGGGTAAAGCAATTGGACGCAACCAAGTCTGCACCCCCTTGATAGAGTGCCCCCGGGGGCTTAACTCAACTGAAAGACGGTCCACATAAGCAGTGTCTTTAATGTCATTGGCGACTTTTGTAGTTCAGTTCACTATCTGACTTCTAATATTTACCTACACTGTCTTGAAAAACTGAGGCCTAATACATATTCAAGTTCAGTCAAAGATTCCCCTCACTTACCACAATCCCTTCACCCCAGAGAAGACAGAAACCCAGCATTTGCTGAATCTAGCGGAAGGCCATCGTTTCTTTGTGTGAGCTAAGTTTTCAATTCCTATCTGTTTCAGTCGAGACTATTTGACCTTTAAGGAGTTCACTGTTGTTCACAGAGTGTGAAGCTGGAGGAACTCTGATTCGAGGAGGGGCTTGCTCTTCTCGTACTGGCTTCATTGCAGCTCAGGTACTGATCCTTCCAAATGGATGCCTGAGTGGAGGGGAGGGAAGAGCAAGTGCTTGCTAGCTAGGCCCAAACCTGGGAAAAGGCTTACCTGGGCTTGGTGCACTTTGGTGTGAATGGCTTGGAAATGCCCCTTGGGACGTGTGGATTCTCACGACCTCTTCCAAGGACATGAGCCTTTTGATCACCTCTGCCATCTCTTCTCTCTTAGACGCCAGGGATCTTGGACCCGTTCTTGGAGCAGAGAATCGAGGAGCTTCCTCAAGTCCACGTTGGCACTCCGTATGTTTCTGCCAGTATCAGCGAGGTTCAATATGTCTCATGAGTGTCTTTCGAGCCTGGTATCCTCTACAGCTGTCTCCAGGCCAGTATTCTCCATTGTAGCAGGACATCTCTCATCAATGTGTTCGCATCTCTCCTCAATCCGTGCAGCCAGCTTTTCGGCCAGCTTCTCTTCGTGTCTCCCATAAAGCCGACTTCAACAGGACTGGGCAAGTCTGAAAGGACCTCGGAGCTTCACCAGTAAGCTGATGCCAGGCAGATCTTCCACTGTCTGCCCTTTCAGGTTCTGGAAACTGACCCGTGAACTCAGGTCTTTGGGCAGCAGCAGTATCTCGAACTTACACAGCTTCCCGGACCAAAGACCTAAGCCAAGCTCCACAGAGGGCGGCAGCCCCTCCATCACACTGATCCACCCACAGAACTCTGCCCGGTTACCTAGGATCCACCAGCCACAACAAGCCTCGCGGTACACACCAACATTCCACCTGGAATCCAACCGGTAACTGCCATCCCCAATGGCTGCTGCATCTTGTCAGTGTTGGGGGAGGGGCTGCATCCGACGAGAGGTTCCTAAGGTAAATGTGATTCTACCCACTAGCGTCCCATGGGCCTTTGTTCTTCCCTCTTTCCTTTTGTTCAGATCTCTATGCACAGTACCAACGGAGGGAAGTGTGTCCATTTTCAGTTGATGGTTTCACACGTCTTTAAACTTTCTAACGGTTCACAGAACACAGAGACCCACTTAAGGAAACTTATGTTTCTGTAATATCCGTACACTCGGAATACATACCCGTCGGTTGATTTCTGCTGAAACACCCGCACTCTCAGGATATGGATCCATTGGTTTCATGGGGGCTGAAATTCCTAGTAATGAAGCCAACCCCAGTGTGCACTTTACTGTCTGTCTCTTTTGCTCTTAGTACACTTTTGCAGAGCTACTTGTCTTTGTTATAGGCTTATGCCATTTCTTCTCTACGTAGGGTAGAATATGGCATTCATTCGTCCTGTTGGAAGACTTGCAAGTCTATATCACGGCCTAGGAATCCCTTTGACTCCAAATTGGCATTTGGGTTAGGTCACGATATGCTCTTATGGATCAATATGGACGAATATAAATGCACGCCTCTGATTTCCGAATACAAGTGTGCTGAGTACATGCAAGCCGTCTTACTGGGTCGATGCGTGCTGAATGATCCTTGACATCCCCTTGAGTATTTTCTTTTGAATAATCGTGCTTCCCTTGGTATATGTCAGACAACCGTACCCTTTTGGTGCTTGTGTGTTTGTTTGATTCTTTGTTGGTCTGCTTCTCGTCTGTTTGGCAAACACGTCAGGCCATGCATCTCTCCGTTCGCTTCAAACAGAGAGTCATATAATCTGATTCACTTAAGATAGTGCTTCCAATCACCTAAGATTTCCTGCTTCCCTCTCCCATCTTTAGGGTTTTGATGTCCTCCTTGCCTTCTTCCTCTTTCTTCTTTGCCACTCATGCTCTTCTTGCATTTCCAATAATGGTTTTCTTCTTTCCATTTCATCTTGCTGCTTTTCTATTCAGGGGAGAATTCTCAACCTTTCTTGTAGGATAAGTTTCGAACTGCTGAATTCTTTTAAGATTGGCCGGTCTGTGGAATTCTCTAGCTCTGCCGTTATTAGAAATGGCGGTCATGTGGCATAGGCTACCCTAGATGGCAGCATTTTGCCATTCAGGATATGGTCTATGTCGTGGCACTCCTCCCTGTCCTGCAATATTGCTGCCGAGATATCAGCTGAAACCCCTCTGGAGGTCCTCTTGTGACTATGTTGCTTTCCTCCAGGCGCATTTTAAATCACTGGGATGCTCATGAACTTTGTTGATTTGAATCCTACAGCTGCTGGTAGGTCTATTGGGATTCCACCTCCTTTGGACGCTGTGTACTTCCTGAATTCGCATAGATGATTCTTTCTTGGCTTTCAGCAAGTTTCTGTCTGAGTTTCCTACAGGTAAAATTTCAGACATTTTTTTTTCGCTTTATCTCTTGCTTTTCCATTTGGGACTCTTACGAATCCTAGTCTTTCATGTCTTTTCTTACCCCAGGATTCAACAGCACTGTTTTCATTGGTTTGCACTTGCTTTCCTATGTCTGCTCCTGACCGAGGGATTTCTGTTCCCTTGACTTCACAGTCATTCACCCGTCCCTCTGCATTATTTAGTCTGCTTAGGACTGAATTTTAGCCCTGATATTATCTCATCCACTGAGTTTTCTGACATTATTTGGCTCGTCTTTAGGCTTTCTCTTCCCCTTTTCTGGTATTCTGCGTTTTGGGATTCTGAGACACTGTTGTTATTCAGTGTTTCCCTCACCTCCGTTTTCAATACTTGCTCTGGATAGCGTTCTGCAGTCTAGTTGTTTGTAAGCTTATCTTATGGGCCTTCAATCTCTTTGGAACTGAATATGGTACTTCCTGTTTCTTTTACTGTACTTCTTCATCTGTACTGGTCAGGTAATATCAGGTTATCTAATGTAGACTTCTAGGGCTTTGTGAAGTGAATACATTAGACTCTTGGCTCTACGCAATACCATGGGATTTCTGTGAGGACAATTTCTCCTAGACATTGATGCCATGTCCTGTTCCTGTGTGTGTTGTCTGGTATATCTCCGATTGCTGGTGTTGCCTTTGTTGTGATGAACACCCCATACTATTTCGATTAGCATAACCTCATTTTGATTACGCTTATCTCACAAATCTGAAAGTGCACAGGACACTTCCTCTTGTGGAAATGAAGCTTCTAAAGGTTCTCAGCTCTGCATTCTGCTCTATGTCATTTTGGAGTGTTTCCAAATCTGCCAACTGAGAGTGCGCTTGTGCTTTGTAGTGCCACGGGAATGTCCCAATGAACCAGTTCTTCCCAGAGCTTCTCTGTCTACAGAAACACCAGTGGAAGCATATCTACGGATGTCACACATCAGGGCCTGCTGGAATGATCCCGCAGACCGACCTTGGTGTCCTCGGTGCCGTACCGTGCCGGTGCCATCCAAAATGTAGCATCTGAATTTGGGAGATAATGCTGAAGGAAATGCTTCCTCTTCTCACGCTGTGGACTTGCACCACTCTTCCTTGTCCTCTCATCCTTGTGGCACGGGTGCACGAAGGCAACCACAGAGCTGTTGCGCATCCTGTGCCTCAAACCAAACCGTAATCCCAGCCCAGGTTATGAATGTAGCAGATCCTAAGGCTTTTCATTCTGATTTCAAACCCAAGGCCCCCTGGATCCCTCAGACCAGATGCACGATATCTCTGATGAAGCCCCACTCGTGCTCTATTGGCAAAATGCCAAATTGGTCCCTGGTCCTGCAGATGCGTTGGGTGTGGCCATGGGACATATCGATAATCTCAACCGCGCGCGCCAGTGTGGTTGCTTTCTCATTGGGGTCTCACGTCTGTTTGCTCTCTTGATTGGACTCACCACATCCCACAAGGCACTCCAGATCCCTGAGACTCAGCGTGTGCCATCATCCGTAGCCCTATCCCTCACTGACCGCTGCCTCTGCTCCCTCAAATTTGGCAGCTCGGATCTTGGTCTCAGAATCAACTGTGGGGATATTTTGTGCTGGTTTCTTTGAGTTCTGTCAGCCAAGCATCTGCTGTGCACTCTTCTAACACTCAGCACATCACCTTCAATCCCATGTCTCCTGTTCGCTTGAGAGTGTGTGTCCAAGTTAAACAGAGTTTCACTTTTGCTGCTCCATCACCAGGGGTCAGACCCTGCACTGGTTTCCATTCCCTGCTTTGCCTTCCCCTGCTTCCAGGCGTTGTGAGGCCTCATCCTGTCTTTGGAAGTAACAGACCTCTTTTCGGCAAGTGTCCTGTGCCAAGGGCTGGGTGAGTGTGTGATCCCATTGCTGTGTACATGGGAGCGAGTGAGCGCAGGTTGCACTGCTTCTCTGCCAACTGGGCATCGATGAATCAACACTTTCCAGATACATTTCACAGAAATGTGATTTTTGTATAGCTCTTTGTTTCTCTACAGCCGTGGTGGGAGGGGTTGTCCGAAGACTCCAGTTTTGACATTGTGTTGATATCTCATTTGCAGTCATTAAAAAGTTTAATAGAATTGATTTACATGTTTTGGGAGTTATACGAAAATGAAGTTAGTTTTTGAAACATACTAAATCGACCTAGAAGCCAGACTTGTCAATTTCGGTACCATTTTGTCAGCTCTAAGGAAAACATAGACAGATAGAATGCAAACTAGCAGTCCAAACTGTTAAAGGGGTCATGTCCACTCTTTACTGTTGAAGCCTCCGAAACCAACAGGAACCATGAAATACCTATTGGAAACATGAAATAACCCCCAACGTTGGATTCACTTGTGCACGTGGTGCCCTTTACTCCCAATGACACCTACTGGCCTATGTTGGCATTTCAAGGGGTAACATCCCTCTCTAGGAAAATACAAGAAGAAACAAACCAAATATACACATTTAGGTTTGAATCCAAAAGCACCTAGAGGCATTATAGCTATGAGAACCCTGCTGCAGCTATGCTAGGCTATTGAGAACCAGGGGTTCTTCTATCAGTGATGAGAACGCTTAATCATCCGATCATGTTGGGTAAAGCAATTGGACGCAACCAAGTCTGCACCCCCTTGATAGAGTGCCCCCGGGGGCTTAACTCAACTGAAAGACGGTCCACATAAGCAGTGTCTTTAATGTCATTGGCGACTCTTGTAGTTCAGTTCACTATCTGACTTCTAATATTTACCTACACTGTCTTGAAAAACTGAGGCCTAATACATATTCAAGTTCAGTCAAAGATTCCCCTCACTTACCACAATCCCTTCACCCCAGAGAAGACAGAAACCCAGCATTTGCTGAATCTAGCGGAAGGCCATCATTTCTTTGTGTGAGCTAAGTTTTCAATTCCTATCTGTTTCAGTCGAGACTATTTGACCTTTAAGGAGTTCACTGTTGTTCACAGAGTGTGAAGCTGGAGGAACTCTGATTCGAGGAGGGGCTTGCTCTTCTCGTACTGGCTTCATTGCAGCTCAGGTACTGATCCTTCCAAATGGATGCCTGAGTGGAGGGGAGGGAAGAGCAAGTGCTTGCTAGCTAGGCCCAAACCTGGGAAAAGGCTTACCTGGGCTTGGTGCACTTTGGTGTGAATGGCTTGGAAATGCCCCTTGGGACGTGTGGATTCTCACGACCTCTTCCAAGGACATGAGCCTTTTGATCACCTCTGCCATCTCTTCTCTCTTAGACGCCAGGGATCTTGGACCCGTTCTTGGAGCAGAGAATCGAGGAGCTTCCTCAAGTCCACGTTGGCACTCCGTATGTTTCTGCCAGTATCAGCGAGGTTCAATATGTCTCATGAGTGTCTTTCGAGCCTGGTATCCTCTACAGCTGTCTCCAGGCCAGTATTCTCCATTGTAGCAGGACATCTCTCATCAATGTGTTCGCATCTCTCCTCAATCCGTGCAGCCAGCTTTTCGGCCAGCTTCTCTTCGTGTCTCCCATAAAGCCGACTTCAACAGGACTGGGCAAGTCTGAAAGGACCTCGGAGCTTCACCAGTAAGCTGATGCCAGGCAGATCTTCCACTGTCTGCCCTTTCAGGTTCTGGAAACTGACCCGTGAACTCAGGTCTTTGGGCAGCAGCAGTATCTCGAACTTACACAGCTTCCCGGACCAAAGACCTAAGCCAAGCTCCACAGAGGGCGGCAGCCCCTCCATCACACTGATCCACCCACAGAACTCTGCCCGGTTACCTAGGATCCACCAGCCACAACAAGCCTCGCGGTACACACCAACATTCCACCTGGAATCCAACCGGTAACTGCCATCCCCAATGGCTGCTGCATCTTGTCAGTGTTGGGGGAGGGGCTGCATCCGACGAGAGGTTCCTAAGGTAAATGTGATTCTACCCACTAGCGTCCCATGGGCCTTTGTTCTTCCCTCTTTCCTTTTGTTCAGATCTCTATGCACAGTACCAACGGAGGGAAGTGTGTCCATTTTCAGTTGATGGTTTCACACGTCTTTAAACTTTCTAACGGTTCACAGAACACAGAGACCCACTTAAGGAAACTTATGTTTCTGTAATATCCGTACACTCGGAATACATACCCGTCGGTTGATTTCTGCTGAAACACCCGCACTCTCAGGATATGGATCCATTGGTTTCATGGGGGCTGAAATTCCTAGTAATGAAGCCAACCCCAGTGTGCACTTTACTGTCTGTCTCTTTTGCTCTTAGTACACTTTTGCAGAGCTACTTGTCTTTGTTATAGGCTTATGCCATTTCTTCTCTACGTAGGGTAGAATATGGCATTCATTCGTCCTGTTGGAAGACTTGCAAGTCTATATCACGGCCTAGGAATCCCTTTGACTCCAAATTGGCATTTGGGTTAGGTCACGATATGCTCTTATGGATCAATATGGACGAATATAAATGCACGCCTCTGATTTCCGAATACAAGTGTGCTGAGTACATGCAAGCCGTCTTACTGGGTCGATGCGTGCTGAATGATCCTTGACATCCCCTTGAGTATTTTCTTTTGAATAATCGTGCTTCCCTTGGTATATGTCAGACAACCGTACCCTTTTGGTGCTTGTGTGTTTGTTTGATTCTTTGTTGGTCTGCTTCTCGTCTGTTTGGCAAACACGTCAGGCCATGCATCTCTCCGTTCGCTTCAAACAGAGAGTCATATAATCTGATTCACTTAAGATAGTGCTTCCAATCACCTAAGATTTCCTGCTTCCCTCTCCCATCTTTAGGGTTTTGATGTCCTCCTTGCCTTCTTCCTCTTTCTTCTTTGCCACTCATGCTCTTCTTGCATTTCCAATAATGGTTTTCTTCTTTCCATTTCATCTTGCTGCTTTTCTATTCAGGGGAGAATTCTCAACCTTTCTTGTAGGATAAGTTTCGAACTGCTGAATTCTTTTAAGATTGGCCGGTCTGTGGAATTCTCTAGCTCTGCCGTTATTAGAAATGGCGGTCATGTGGCATAGGCTACCCTAGATGGCAGCATTTTGCCATTCAGGATATGGTCTATGTCGTGGCACTCCTCCCTGTCCTGCAATATTGCTGCCGAGATATCAGCTGAAACCCCTCTGGAGGTCCTCTTGTGACTATGTTGCTTTCCTCCAGGCGCATTTTAAATCACTGGGATGCTCATGAACTTTGTTGATTTGAATCCTACAGCTGCTGGTAGGTCTATTGGGATTCCACCTCCTTTGGACGCTGTGTACTTCCTGAATTCGCATAGATGATTCTTTCTTGGCTTTCAGCAAGTTTCTGTCTGAGTTTCCTACAGGTAAAATTTCAGACATTTTTTTTTCGCTTTATCTCTTGCTTTTCCATTTGGGACTCTTACGAATCCTAGTCTTTCATGTCTTTTCTTACCCCAGGATTCAACAGCACTGTTTTCATTGGTTTGCACTTGCTTTCCTATGTCTGCTCCTGACCGAGGGATTTCTGTTCCCTTGACTTCACAGTCATTCACCCGTCCCTCTGCATTATTTAGTCTGCTTAGGACTGAATTTTAGCCCTGATATTATCTCATCCACTGAGTTTTCTGACATTATTTGGCTCGTCTTTAGGCTTTCTCTTCCCCTTTTCTGGTATTCTGCGTTTTGGGATTCTGAGACACTGTTGTTATTCAGTGTTTCCCTCACCTCCGTTTTCAATACTTGCTCTGGATAGCGTTCTGCAGTCTAGTTGTTTGTAAGCTTATCTTATGGGCCTTCAATCTCTTTGGAACTGAATATGGTACTTCCTGTTTCTTTTACTGTACTTCTTCATCTGTACTGGTCAGGTAATATCAGGTTATCTAATGTAGACTTCTAGGGCTTTGTGAAGTGAATACATTAGACTCTTGGCTCTACGCAATACCATGGGATTTCTGTGAGGACAATTTCTCCTAGACATTGATGCCATGTCCTGTTCCTGTGTGTGTTGTCTGGTATATCTCCGATTGCTGGTGTTGCCTTTGTTGTGATGAACACCCCATACTATTTCGATTAGCATAACCTCATTTTGATTACGCTTATCTCACAAATCTGAAAGTGCACAGGACACTTCCTCTTGTGGAAATGAAGCTTCTAAAGGTTCTCAGCTCTGCATTCTGCTCTATGTCATTTTGGAGTGTTTCCAAATCTGCCAACTGAGAGTGCGCTTGTGCTTTGTAGTGCCACGGGAATGTCCCAATGAACCAGTTCTTCCCAGAGCTTCTCTGTCTACAGAAACACCAGTGGAAGCATATCTACGGATGTCACACATCAGGGCCTGCTGGAATGATCCCGCAGACCGACCTTGGTGTCCTCGGTGCCGTACCGTGCCGGTGCCATCCAAAATGTAGCATCTGAATTTGGGAGATAATGCTGAAGGAAATGCTTCCTCTTCTCACGCTGTGGACTTGCACCACTCTTCCTTGTCCTCTCATCCTTGTGGCACGGGTGCACGAAGGCAACCACAGAGCTGTTGCGCATCCTGTGCCTCAAACCAAACCGTAATCCCAGCCCAGGTTATGAATGTAGCAGATCCTAAGGCTTTTCATTCTGATTTCAAACCCAAGGCCCCCTGGATCCCTCAGACCAGATGCACGATATCTCTGATGAAGCCCCACTCGTGCTCTATTGGCAAAATGCCAAATTGGTCCCTGGTCCTGCAGATGCGTTGGGTGTGGCCATGGGACATATCGATAATCTCAACCGCGCGCGCCAGTGTGGTTGCTTTCTCATTGGGGTCTCACGTCTGTTTGCTCTCTTGATTGGACTCACCACATCCCACAAGGCACTCCAGATCCCTGAGACTCAGCGTGTGCCATCATCCGTAGCCCTATCCCTCACTGACCGCTGCCTCTGCTCCCTCAAATTTGGCAGCTCGGATCTTGGTCTCAGAATCAACTGTGGGGATATTTTGTGCTGGTTTCTTTGAGTTCTGTCAGCCAAGCATCTGCTGTGCACTCTTCTAACACTCAGCACATCACCTTCAATCCCATGTCTCCTGTTCGCTTGAGAGTGTGTGTCCAAGTTAAACAGAGTTTCACTTTTGCTGCTCCATCACCAGGGGTCAGACCCTGCACTGGTTTCCATTCCCTGCTTTGCCTTCCCCTGCTTCCAGGCGTTGTGAGGCCTCATCCTGTCTTTGGAAGTAACAGACCTCTTTTCGGCAAGTGTCCTGTGCCAAGGGCTGGGTGAGTGTGTGATCCCATTGCTGTGTACATGGGAGCGAGTGAGCGCAGGTTGCACTGCTTCTCTGCCAACTGGGCATCGATGAATCAACACTTTCCAGATACATTTCACAGAAATGTGATTTTTGTATAGCTCTTTGTTTCTCTACAGCCGTGGTGGGAGGGGTTGTCCGAAGACTCCAGTTTTGACATTGTGTTGATATCTCATTTGCAGTCATTAAAAAGTTTAATAGAATTGATTTACATGTTTTGGGAGTTATACGAAAATGAAGTTAGTTTTTGAAACATACTAAATCGACCTAGAAGCCAGACTTGTCAATTTCGGTACCATTTTGTCAGCTCTAAGGAAAACATAGACAGATAGAATGCAAACTAGCAGTCCAAACTGTTAAAGGGGTCATGTCCACTCTTTACTGTTGAAGCCTCCGAAACCAACAGGAACCATGAAATACCTATTGGAAACATGAAATAACCCCCAACGTTGGATTCACTTGTGCACGTGGTGCCCTTTACTCCCAATGACACCTACTGGCCTATGTTGGCATTTCAAGGGGTAACATCCCTCTCTAGGAAAATACAAGAAGAAACAAACCAAATATACACATTTAGGTTTGAATCCAAAAGCACCTAGAGGCATTATAGCTATGAGAACCCTGCTGCAGCTATGCTAGGCTATTGAGAACCAGGGGTTCTTCTATCAGTGATGAGAACGCTTAATCATCCGATCATGTTGGGTAAAGCAATTGGACGCAACCAAGTCTGCACCCCCTTGATAGAGTGCCCCCGGGGGCTTAACTCAACTGAAAGACGGTCCACATAAGCAGTGTCTTTAATGTCATTGGCGACTTTTGTAGTTCAGTTCACTATCTGACTTCTAATATTTACCTACACTGTCTTGAAAAACTGAGGCCTAATACATATTCAAGTTCAGTCAAAGATTCCCCTCACTTACCACAATCCCTTCACCCCAGAGAAGACAGAAACCCAGCATTTGCTGAATCTAGCGGAAGGCCATCGTTTCTTTGTGTGAGCTAAGTTTTCAATTCCTATCTGTTTCAGTCGAGACTATTTGACCTTTAAGGAGTTCACTGTTGTTCACAGAGTGTGAAGCTGGAGGAACTCTGATTCGAGGAGGGGCTTGCTCTTCTCGTACTGGCTTCATTGCAGCTCAGGTACTGATCCTTCCAAATGGATGCCTGAGTGGAGGGGAGGGAAGAGCAAGTGCTTGCTAGCTAGGCCCAAACCTGGGAAAAGGCTTACCTGGGCTTGGTGCACTTTGGTGTGAATGGCTTGGAAATGCCCCTTGGGACGTGTGGATTCTCACGACCTCTTCCAAGGACATGAGCCTTTTGATCACCTCTGCCATCTCTTCTCTCTTAGACGCCAGGGATCTTGGACCCGTTCTTGGAGCAGAGAATCGAGGAGCTTCCTCAAGTCCACGTTGGCACTCCGTATGTTTCTGCCAGTATCAGCGAGGTTCAATATGTCTCATGAGTGTCTTTCGAGCCTGGTATCCTCTACAGCTGTCTCCAGGCCAGTATTCTCCATTGTAGCAGGACATCTCTCATCAATGTGTTCGCATCTCTCCTCAATCCGTGCAGCCAGCTTTTCGGCCAGCTTCTCTTCGTGTCTCCCATAAAGCCGACTTCAACAGGACTGGGCAAGTCTGAAAGGACCTCGGAGCTTCACCAGTAAGCTGATGCCAGGCAGATCTTCCACTGTCTGCCCTTTCAGGTTCTGGAAACTGACCCGTGAACTCAGGTCTTTGGGCAGCAGCAGTATCTCGAACTTACACAGCTTCCCGGACCAAAGACCTAAGCCAAGCTCCACAGAGGGCGGCAGCCCCTCCATCACACTGATCCACCCACAGAACTCTGCCCGGTTACCTAGGATCCACCAGCCACAACAAGCCTCGCGGTACACACCAACATTCCACCTGGAATCCAAACGGTAACTGCCATCCCCAATGGCTGCTGCATCTTGTCAGTGTTGGGGGAGGGGCTGCATCCGACGAGAGGTTCCTAAGGTAAATGTGATTCTACCCACTAGCGTCCCATGGGCCTTTGTTCTTCCCTCTTTCCTTTTGTTCAGATCTCTATGCACAGTACCAACGGAGGGAAGTGTGTCCATTTTCAGTTGATGGTTTCACACGTCTTTAAACTTTCTAACGGTTCACAGAACACAGAGACCCACTTAAGGAAACTTATGTTTCTGTAATATCCGTACACTCGGAATACATACCCGTCGGTTGATTTCTGCTGAAACACCCGCACTCTCAGGATATGGATCCATTGGTTTCATGGGGGCTGAAATTCCTAGTAATGAAGCCAACCCCAGTGTGCACTTTACTGTCTGTCTCTTTTGCTCTTAGTACACTTTTGCAGAGCTACTTGTCTTTGTTATAGGCTTATGCCATTTCTTCTCTACGTAGGGTAGAATATGGCATTCATTCGTCCTGTTGGAAGACTTGCAAGTCTATATCACGGCCTAGGAATCCCTTTGACTCCAAATTGGCATTTGGGTTAGGTCACGATATGCTCTTATGGATCAATATGGACGAATATAAATGCACGCCTCTGATTTCCGAATACAAGTGTGCTGAGTACATGCAAGCCGTCTTACTGGGTCGATGCGTGCTGAATGATCCTTGACATCCCCTTGAGTATTTTCTTTTGAATAATCGTGCTTCCCTTGGTATATGTCAGACAACCGTACCCTTTTGGTGCTTGTGTGTTTGTTTGATTCTTTGTTGGTCTGCTTCTCGTCTGTTTGGCAAACACGTCAGGCCATGCATCTCTCCGTTCGCTTCAAACAGAGAGTCATATAATCTGATTCACTTAAGATAGTGCTTCCAATCACCTAAGATTTCCTGCTTCCCTCTCCCATCTTTAGGGTTTTGATGTCCTCCTTGCCTTCTTCCTCTTTCTTCTTTGCCACTCATGCTCTTCTTGCATTTCCAATAATGGTTTTCTTCTTTCCATTTCATCTTGCTGCTTTTCTATTCAGGGGAGAATTCTCAACCTTTCTTGTAGGATAAGTTTCGAACTGCTGAATTCTTTTAAGATTGGCCGGTCTGTGGAATTCTCTAGCTCTGCCGTTATTAGAAATGGCGGTCATGTGGCATAGGCTACCCTAGATGGCAGCATTTTGCCATTCAGGATATGGTCTATGTCGTGGCACTCCTCCCTGTCCTGCAATATTGCTGCCGAGATATCAGCTGAAACCCCTCTGGAGGTCCTCTTGTGACTATGTTGCTTTCCTCCAGGCGCATTTTAAATCACTGGGATGCTCATGAACTTTGTTGATTTGAATCCTACAGCTGCTGGTAGGTCTATTGGGATTCCACCTCCTTTGGACGCTGTGTACTTCCTGAATTCGCATAGATGATTCTTTCTTGGCTTTCAGCAAGTTTCTGTCTGAGTTTCCTACAGGTAAAATTTCAGACATTTTTTTTTCACTTTATCTCTTGCTTTTCCATTTGGGACTCTTACGAATCCTAGTCTTTCATGTCTTTTCTTACCCCAGGATTCAACAGCACTGTTTTCATTGGTTTGCACTTGCTTTCCTATGTCTGCTCCTGACCGAGGGATTTCTGTTCCCTTGACTTCACAGTCATTCACCCGTCCCTCTGCATTATTTAGTCTGCTTAGGACTGAATTTTAGCCCTGATATTATCTCATCCACTGAGTTTTCTGACATTATTTGGCTCGTCTTTAGGCTTTCTCTTCCCCTTTTCTGGTATTCTGCGTTTTGGGATTCTGAGACACTGTTGTTATTCAGTGTTTCCCTCACCTCCGTTTTCAATACTTGCTCTGGATAGCGTTCTGCAGTCTAGTTGTTTGTAAGCTTATCTTATGGGCCTTCAATCTCTTTGGAACTGAATATGGTACTTCCTGTTTCTTTTACTGTACTTCTTCATCTCTACTGGTCAGGTAATATCAGGTTATCTAATGTAGACTTCTAGGGCTTTGTGAAGTGAATACATTAGACTCTTGTCTCTACGCAATACCATGGGATTTCTGTGAGGACAATTTCTCCTAGACATTGATGCCATGTCCTGTTCCTGTGTGTGTTGTCTGGTATATCTCCGATTGCTGGTGTTGCCTTTGTTGTGATGAACACCCCATACTATTTCGATTAGCATAACCTCATTTTGATTACGCTTATCTCACAAATCTGAAAGTGCACAGGACACTTCCTCTTGTGGAAATGAAGCTTCTAAAGGTTCTCAGCTCTGCATTCTGCTCTATGTCATTTTGGAGTGTTTCCAAATCTGCCAACTGAGAGTGCGCTTGTGCTTTGTAGTGCCACGGGAATGTCCCAATGAACCAGTTCTTCCCAGAGCTTCTCTGTCTACAGAAACACCAGTGGAAGCATATCTACGGATGTCACACATCAGGGCCTGCTGGAATGATCCCGCAGACCGACCTTGGTGTCCTCGGTGCCGTACCGTGCCGGTGCCATCCAAAATGTAGCATCTGAATTTGGGAGATAATGCTGAAGGAAATGCTTCCTCTTCTCACGCTGTGGACTTGCACCACTCTTCCTTGTCCTCTCATCCTTGTGGCACGGGTGCACGAAGGCAACCACAGAGCTGTTGCGCATCCTGTGCCTCAAACCAAACCGTAATCCCAGCCCAGGTTATGAATGTAGCAGATCCTAAGGCTTTTCATTCTGATTTCAAACCCAAGGCCCCCTGGATCCCTCAGACCAGATGCACGATATCTCTGATGAAGCCCCACTCGTGCTCTATTGGCAAAATGCCAAATTGGTCCCTGGTCCTGCAGATGCGTTGGGTGTGGCCATGGGACATATCGATAATCTCAACCGCGCGCGCCAGTGTGGTTGCTTTCTCATTGGGGTCTCACGTCTGTTTGCTCTCTTGATTGGACTCACCACATCCCACAAGGCACTCCAGATCCCTGAGACTCAGCGTGTGCCATCATCCGTAGCCCTATCCCTCACTGACCGCTGCCTCTGCTCCCTCAAATTTGGCAGCTCGGATCTTGGTCTCAGAATCAACTGTGGGGATATTTTGTGCTGGTTTCTTTGAGTTCTGTCAGCCAAGCATCTGCTGTGCACTCTTCTAACACTCAGCACATCACCTTCAATCCCATGTCTCCTGTTCGCTTGAGAGTGTGTGTCCAAGTTAAACAGAGTTTCACTTTTGCTGCTCCATCACCAGGGGTCAGACCCTGCACTGGTTTCCATTCCCTGCTTTGCCTTCCCCTGCTTCCAGGCGTTGTGAGGCCTCATCCTGTCTTTGGAAGTAACAGACCTCTTTTCGGCAAGTGTCCTGTGCCAAGGGCTGGGTGAGTGTGTGATCCCATTGCTGTGTACATGGGAGCGAGTGAGCGCAGGTTGCACTGCTTCTCTGCCAACTGGGCATCGATGAATCAACACTTTCCAGATACATTTCACAGAAATGTGATTTTTGTATAGCTCTTTGTTTCTCTACAGCCGTGGTGGGAGGGGTTGTCCGAAGACTCCAGTTTTGACATTGTGTTGATATCTCATTTGCAGTCATTAAAAAGTTTAATAGAATTGATTTACATGTTTTGGGAGTTATACGAAAATGAAGTTAGTTTTTGAAACATACTAAATCGACCTAGAAGCCAGACTTGTCAATTTCGGTACCATTTTGTCAGCTCTAAGGAAAACATAGACAGATAGAATGCAAACTAGCAGTCCAAACTGTTAAAGGGGTCATGTCCACTCTTTACTGTTGAAGCCTCCGAAACCAACAGGAACCATGAAATACCTATTGGAAACATGAAATAACCCCCAACGTTGGATTCACTTGTGCACGTGGTGCCCTTTACTCCCAATGACACCTACTGGCCTATGTTGGCATTTCAAGGGGTAACATCCCTCTCTAGGAAAATACAAGAAGAAACAAACCAAATATACACATTTAGGTTTGAATCCAAAAGCACCTAGAGGCATTATAGCTATGAGAACCCTGCTGCAGCTATGCTAGGCTATTGAGAACCAGGGGTTCTTCTATCAGTGATGAGAACGCTTAATCATCCGATCATGTTGGGTAAAGCAATTGGACGCAACCAAGTCTGCACCCCCTTGATAGAGTGCCCCCGGGGGCTTAACTCAACTGAAAGACGGTCCACATAAGCAGTGTCTTTAATGTCATTGGCGACTCTTGTAGTTCAGTTCACTATCTGACTTCTAATATTTACCTACACTGTCTTGAAAAACTGAGGCCTAATACATATTCAAGTTCAGTCAAAGATTCCCCTCACTTACCACAATCCCTTCACCCCAGAGAAGACAGAAACCCAGCATTTGCTGAATCTAGCGGAAGGCCATCGTTTCTTTGTGTGAGCTAAGTTTTCAATTCCTATCTGTTTCAGTCGAGACTATTTGACCTTTAAGGAGTTCACTGTTGTTCACAGAGTGTGAAGCTGGAGGAACTCTGATTCGAGGAGGGGCTTGCTCTTCTCGTACTGGCTTCATTGCAGCTCAGGTACTGATCCTTCCAAATGGATGCCTGAGTGGAGGGGAGGGAAGAGCAAGTGCTTGCTAGCTAGGCCCAAACCTGGGAAAAGGCTTACCTGGGCTTGGTGCACTTTGGTGTGAATGGCTTGGAAATGCCCCTTGGGACGTGTGGATTCTCACGACCTCTTCCAAGGACATGAGCCTTTTGATCACCTCTGCCATCTCTTCTCTCTTAGACGCCAGGGATCTTGGACCCGTTCTTGGAGCAGAGAATCGAGGAGCTTCCTCAAGTCCACGTTGGCACTCCGTATGTTTCTGCCAGTATCAGCGAGGTTCAATATGTCTCATGAGTGTCTTTCGAGCCTGGTATCCTCTACAGCTGTCTCCAGGCCAGTATTCTCCATTGTAGCAGGACATCTCTCATCAATGTGTTCGCATCTCTCCTCAATCCGTGCAGCCAGCTTTTCGGCCAGCTTCTCTTCGTGTCTCCCATAAAGCCGACTTCAACAGGACTGGGCAAGTCTGAAAGGACCTCGGAGCTTCACCAGTAAGCTGATGCCAGGCAGATCTTCCACTGTCTGCCCTTTCAGGTTCTGGAAACTGACCCGTGAACTCAGGTCTTTGGGCAGCAGCAGTATCTCGAACTTACACAGCTTCCCGGACCAAAGACCTAAGCCAAGCTCCACAGAGGGCGGCAGCCCCTCCATCACACTGATCCACCCACAGAACTCTGCCCGGTTACCTAGGATCCACCAGCCACAACAAGCCTCGCGGTACACACCAACATTCCACCTGGAATCCAACCGGTAACTGCCATCCCCAATGGCTGCTGCATCTTGTCAGTGTTGGGGGAGGGGCTGCATCCGACGAGAGGTTCCTAAGGTAAATGTGATTCTACCCACTAGCGTCCCATGGGCCTTTGTTCTTCCCTCTTTCCTTTTGTTCAGATCTCTATGCACAGTACCAACGGAGGGAAGTGTGTCCATTTTCAGTTGATGGTTTCACACGTCTTTAAACTTTCTAACGGTTCACAGAACACAGAGACCCACTTAAGGAAACTTATGTTTCTGTAATATCCGTACACTCGGAATACATACCCGTCGGTTGATTTCTGCTGAAACACCCGCACTCTCAGGATATGGATCCATTGGTTTCATGGGGGCTGAAATTCCTAGTAATGAAGCCAACCCCAGTGTGCACTTTACTGTCTGTCTCTTTTGCTCTTAGTACACTTTTGCAGAGCTACTTGTCTTTGTTATAGGCTTATGCCATTTCTTCTCTACGTAGGGTAGAATATGGCATTCATTCGTCCTGTTGGAAGACTTGCAAGTCTATATCACGGCCTAGGAATCCCTTTGACTCCAAATTGGCATTTGGGTTAGGTCACGATATGCTCTTATGGATCAATATGGACGAATATAAATGCACGCCTCTGATTTCCGAATACAAGTGTGCTGAGTACATGCAAGCCGTCTTACTGGGTCGATGCGTGCTGAATGATCCTTGACATCCCCTTGAGTATTTTCTTTTGAATAATCGTGCTTCCCTTGGTATATGTCAGACAACCGTACCCTTTTGGTGCTTGTGTGTTTGTTTGATTCTTTGTTGGTCTGCTTCTCGTCTGTTTGGCAAACACGTCAGGCCATGCATCTCTCCGTTCGCTTCAAACAGAGAGTCATATAATCTGATTCACTTAAGATAGTGCTTCCAATCACCTAAGATTTCCTGCTTCCCTCTCCCATCTTTAGGGTTTTGATGTCCTCCTTGCCTTCTTCCTCTTTCTTCTTTGCCACTCATGCTCTTCTTGCATTTCCAATAATGGTTTTCTTCTTTCCATTTCATCTTGCTGCTTTTCTATTCAGGGGAGAATTCTCAACCTTTCTTGTAGGATAAGTTTCGAACTGCTGAATTCTTTTAAGATTGGCCGGTCTGTGGAATTCTCTAGCTCTGCCGTTATTAGAAATGGCGGTCATGTGGCATAGGCTACCCTAGATGGCAGCATTTTGCCATTCAGGATATGGTCTATGTCGTGGCACTCCTCCCTGTCCTGCAATATTGCTGCCGAGATATCAGCTGAAACCCCTCTGGAGGTCCTCTTGTGACTATGTTGCTTTCCTCCAGGCGCATTTTAAATCACTGGGATGCTCATGAACTTTGTTGATTTGAATCCTACAGCTGCTGGTAGGTCTATTGGGATTCCACCTCCTTTGGACGCTGTGTACTTCCTGAATTCGCATAGATGATTCTTTCTTGGCTTTCAGCAAGTTTCTGTCTGAGTTTCCTACAGGTAAAATTTCAGACATTTTTTTTTCGCTTTATCTCTTGCTTTTCCATTTGGGACTCTTACGAATCCTAGTCTTTCATGTCTTTTCTTACCCCAGGATTCAACAGCACTGTTTTCATTGGTTTGCACTTGCTTTCCTATGTCTGCTCCTGACCGAGGGATTTCTGTTCCCTTGACTTCACAGTCATTCACCCGTCCCTCTGCATTATTTAGTCTGCTTAGGACTGAATTTTAGCCCTGATATTATCTCATCCACTGAGTTTTCTGACATTATTTGGCTCGTCTTTAGGCTTTCTCTTCCCCTTTTCTGGTATTCTGCGTTTTGGGATTCTGAGACACTGTTGTTATTCAGTGTTTCCCTCACCTCCGTTTTCAATACTTGCTCTGGATAGCGTTCTGCAGTCTAGTTGTTTGTAAGCTTATCTTATGGGCCTTCAATCTCTTTGGAACTGAATATGGTACTTCCTGTTTCTTTTACTGTACTTCTTCATCTGTACTGGTCAGGTAATATCAGGTTATCTAATGTAGACTTCTAGGGCTTTGTGAAGTGAATACATTAGACTCTTGGCTCTACGCAATACCATGGGATTTCTGTGAGGACAATTTCTCCTAGACATTGATGCCATGTCCTGTTCCTGTGTGTGTTGTCTGGTATATCTCCGATTGCTGGTGTTGCCTTTGTTGTGATGAACACCCCATACTATTTCGATTAGCATAACCTCATTTTGATTACGCTTATCTCACAAATCTGAAAGTGCACAGGACACTTCCTCTTGTGGAAATGAAGCTTCTAAAGGTTCTCAGCTCTGCATTCTGCTCTATGTCATTTTGGAGTGTTTCCAAATCTGCCAACTGAGAGTGCGCTTGTGCTTTGTAGTGCCACGGGAATGTCCCAATGAACCAGTTCTTCCCAGAGCTTCTCTGTCTACAGAAACACCAGTGGAAGCATATCTACGGATGTCACACATCAGGGCCTGCTGGAATGATCCCGCAGACCGACCTTGGTGTCCTCGGTGCCGTACCGTGCCGGTGCCATCCAAAATGTAGCATCTGAATTTGGGAGATAATGCTGAAGGAAATGCTTCCTCTTCTCACGCTGTGGACTTGCACCACTCTTCCTTGTCCTCTCATCATTGTGGCACGGGTGCACGAAGGCAACCACAGAGCTGTTGCGCATCCTGTGCCTCAAACCAAACCGTAATCCCAGCCCAGGTTATGAATGTAGCAGATCCTAAGGCTTTTCATTCTGATTTCAAACCCAAGGCCCCCTGGATCCCTCAGACCAGATGCACGATATCTCTGATGAAGCCCCACTCGTGCTCTATTGGCAAAATGCCAAATTGGTCCCTGGTCCTGCAGATGCGTTGGGTGTGGCCATGGGACATATCGATAATCTCAACCGCGCGCGCCAGTGTGGTTGCTTTCTCATTGGGGTCTCACGTCTGTTTGCTCTCTTGATTGGACTCACCACATCCCACAAGGCACTCCAGATCCCTGAGACTCAGCGTGTGCCATCATCCGTAGCCCTATCCCTCACTGACCGCTGCCTCTGCTCCCTCAAATTTGGCAGCTCGGATCTTGGTCTCAGAATCAACTGTGGGGATATTTTGTGCTGGTTTCTTTGAGTTCTGTCAGCCAAGCATCTGCTGTGCACTCTTCTAACACTCAGCACATCACCTTCAATCCCATGTCTCCTGTTCGCTTGAGAGTGTGTGTCCAAGTTAAACAGAGTTTCACTTTTGCTGCTCCATCACCAGGGGTCAGACCCTGCACTGGTTTCCATTCCCTGCTTTGCCTTCCCCTGCTTCCAGGCGTTGTGAGGCCTCATCCTGTCTTTGGAAGTAACAGACCTCTTTTCGGCAAGTGTCCTGTGCCAAGGGCTGGGTGAGTGTGTGATCCCATTGCTGTGTACATGGGAGCGAGTGAGCGCAGGTTGCACTGCTTCTCTGCCAACTGGGCATCGATGAATCAACACTTTCCAGATACATTTCACAGAAATGTGATTTTTGTATAGCTCTTTGTTTCTCTACAGCCGTGGTGGGAGGGGTTGTCCGAAGACTCCAGTTTTGACATTGTGTTGATATCTCATTTGCAGTCATTAAAAAGTTTAATAGAATTGATTTACATGTTTTGGGAGTTATACGAAAATGAAGTTAGTTTTTGAAACATACTAAATCGACCTAGAAGCCAGACTTGTCAATTTCGGTACCATTTTGTCAGCTCTAAGGAAAACATAGACAGATAGAATGCAAACTAGCAGTCCAAACTGTTAAAGGGGTCATGTCCACTCTTTACTGTTGAAGCCTCCGAAACCAACAGGAACCATGAAATACCTATTGGAAACATGAAATAACCCCCAACGTTGGATTCACTTGTGCACGTGGTGCCCTTTACTCCCAATGACACCTACTGGCCTATGTTGGCATTTCAAGGGGTAACATCCCTCTCTAGGAAAATACAAGAAGAAACAAACCAAATATACACATTTAGGTTTGAATCCAAAAGCACCTAGAGGCATTATAGCTATGAGAACCCTGCTGCAGCTATGCTAGGCTATTGAGAACCAGGGGTTCTTCTATCAGTGATGAGAACGCTTAATCATCCGATCATGTTGGGTAAAGCAATTGGACGCAACCAAGTCTGCACCCCCTTGATAGAGTGCCCCCGGGGGCTTAACTCAACTGAAAGACGGTCCACATAAGCAGTGTCTTTAATGTCATTGGCGACTCTTGTAGTTCAGTTCACTATCTGACTTCTAATATTTACCTACACTGTCTTGAAAAACTGAGGCCTAATACATATTCAAGTTCAGTCAAAGATTCCCCTCACTTACCACAATCCCTTCACCCCAGAGAAGACAGAAACCCAGCATTTGCTGAATCTAGCGGAAGGCCATCGTTTCTTTGTGTGAGCTAAGTTTTCAATTCCTATCTGTTTCAGTCGAGACTATTTGACCTTTAAGGAGTTCACTGTTGTTCACAGAGTGTGAAGCTGGAGGAACTCTGATTCGAGGAGGGGCTTGCTCTTCTCGTACTGGCTTCATTGCAGCTCAGGTACTGATCCTTCCAAATGGATGCCTGAGTGGAGGGGAGGGAAGAGCAAGTGCTTGCTAGCTAGGCCCAAACCTGGGAAAAGGCTTACCTGGGCTTGGTGCACTTTGGTGTGAATGGCTTGGAAATGCCCCTTGGGACGTGTGGATTCTCACGACCTCTTCCAAGGACATGAGCCTTTTGATCACCTCTGCCATCTCTTCTCTCTTAGACGCCAGGGATCTTGGACCCGTTCTTGGAGCAGAGAATCGAGGAGCTTCCTCAAGTCCACGTTGGCACTCCGTATGTTTCTGCCAGTATCAGCGAGGTTCAATATGTCTCATGAGTGTCTTTCGAGCCTGGTATCCTCTACAGCTGTCTCCAGGCCAGTATTCTCCATTGTAGCAGGACATCTCTCATCAATGTGTTGTTCGCATCTCTCCTCAATCCGTGCAGCCAGCTTTTCGGCCAGCTTCTCTTCGTGTCTCCCATAAAGCCGACTTCAACAGGACTGGGCAAGTCTGAAAGGACCTCGGAGCTTCACCAGTAAGCTGATGCCAGGCAGATCTTCCACTGTCTGCCCTTTCAGGTTCTGGAAACTGACCCGTGAACTCAGGTCTTTGGGCAGCAGCAGTATCTCGAACTTACACAGCTTCCCGGACCAAAGACCTAAGCCAAGCTCCACAGAGGGCGGCAGCCCCTCCATCACACTGATCCACCCACAGAACTCTGCCCGGTTACCTAGGATCCACCAGCCACAACAAGCCTCGCGGTACACACCAACATTCCACCTGGAATCCAACCGGTAACTGCCATCCCCAATGGCTGCTGCATCTTGTCAGTGTTGGGGGAGGGGCTGCATCCGACGAGAGGTTCCTAAGGTAAATGTGATTCTACCCACTAGCGTCCCATGGGCCTTTGTTCTTCCCTCTTTCCTTTTGTTCAGATCTCTATGCACAGTACCAACGGAGGGAAGTGTGTCCATTTTCAGTTGATGGTTTCACACGTCTTTAAACTTTCTAACGGTTCACAGAACACAGAGACCCACTTAAGGAAACTTATGTTTCTGTAATATCCGTACACTCGGAATACATACCCGTCGGTTGATTTCTGCTGAAACACCCGCACTCTCAGGATATGGATCCATTGGTTTCATGGGGGCTGAAATTCCTAGTAATGAAGCCAACCCCAGTGTGCACTTTACTGTCTGTCTCTTTTGCTCTTAGTACACTTTTGCAGAGCTACTTGTCTTTGTTATAGGCTTATGCCATTTCTTCTCTACGTAGGGTAGAATATGGCATTCATTCGTCCTGTTGGAAGACTTGCAAGTCTATATCACGGCCTAGGAATCCCTTTGACTCCAAATTGGCATTTGGGTTAGGTCACGATATGCTCTTATGGATCAATATGGACGAATATAAATGCACGCCTCTGATTTCCGAATACAAGTGTGCTGAGTACATGCAAGCCGTCTTACTGGGTCGATGCGTGCTGAATGATCCTTGACATCCCCTTGAGTATTTTCTTTTGAATAATCGTGCTTCCCTTGGTATATGTCAGACAACCGTACCCTTTTGGTGCTTGTGTGTTTGTTTGATTCTTTGTTGGTCTGCTTCTCGTCTGTTTGGCAAACACGTCAGGCCATGCATCTCTCCGTTCGCTTCAAACAGAGAGTCATATAATCTGATTCACTTAAGATAGTGCTTCCAATCACCTAAGATTTCCTGCTTCCCTCTCCCATCTTTGGGGTTTTGATGTCCTCCTTGCCTTCTTCCTCTTTCTTCTTTGCCACTCATGCTCTTCTTGCTTTTCCAATAATGGTTTTCTTCTTTCCATTTCATCTTGCTGCTTTTCTATTCAGGGGAGAATTCTCAACCTTTCTTGTAGGATAAGTTTCGAACTGCTGAATTCTTTTAAGATTGGCCGGTCTGTGGAATTCTCTAGCTCTGCCGTTATTAGAAATGGCGGTCATGTGGCATAGGCTACCCTAGATGGCAGCATTTTGCCATTCAGGATATGGTCTATGTCGTGGCACTCCTCCCTGTCCTGCAATATTGCTGCCGAGATATCAGCTGAAACCCCTCTGGAGGTCCTCTTGTGACTATGTTGCTTTCCACAAGGCGCATTTTAAATCACTGGGATGCTCATGAACTTTGTTGATTTGAATCCTACAGCTGCTGGTAGGTCTATTGGGATTCCACCTCCTTTGGACGCTGTGTACTTCCTGAATTCGCATAGATGATTCTTTCTTGGCTTTCAGCAAGTTTCTGTCTGAGTTTCCTACAGGTAAAATTTCAGACATTTTTTTTTCGCTTTATCTCTTGCTTTTCCATTTGGGACTCTTACGAATCCTAGTCTTTCATGTCTTTTCTTACCCCAGGATTCAACAGCACTGTTTTCATTGGTTTGCACTTGCTTTCCTATGTCTGCTCCTGACCGAGGGATTTCTGTTCCCTTGACTTCACAGTCATTCACCCGTCCCTCTGCATTATTTAGTCTGCTTAGGACTGAATTTTAGCCCTGATATTATCTCATCCACTGAGTTTTCTGACATTATTTGGCTCGTCTTTAGGCTTTCTCTTCCCCTTTTCTGGTATTCTGCGTTTTGGGATTCTGAGACACTGTTGTTATTCAGTGTTTCCCTCACCTCCGTTTTCAATACTTGCTCTGGATAGCGTTCTGCAGTCTAGTTGTTTGTAAGCTTATCTTATGGGCCTTCAATCTCTTTGGAACTGAATATGGTACTTCCTGTTTCTTTTACTGTACTTCTTCATCTGTACTGGTCAGGTAATATCAGGTTATCTAATGTAGACTTCTAGGGCTTTGTGAAGTGAATACATTAGACTCTTGGCTCTACGCAATACCATGGGATTTCTGTGAGGACAATTTCTCCTAGACATTGATGCCATGTCCTGTTCCTGTGTGTGTTGTCTGGTATATCTCCGATTGCTGGTGTTGCCTTTGTTGTGATGAACACCCCATACTATTTCGATTAGCATAACCTCATTTTGATTACGCTTATCTCACAAATCTGAAAGTGCACAGGACACTTCCTCTTGTGGAAATGAAGCTTCTAAAGGTTCTCAGCTCTGCATTCTGCTCTATGTCATTTTGGAGTGTTTCCAAATCTGCCAACTGAGAGTGCGCTTGTGCTTTGTAGTGCCACGGGAATGTCCCAATGAACCAGTTCTTCCCAGAGCTTCTCTGTCTACAGAAACACCAGTGGAAGCATATCTACGGATGTCACACATCAGGGCCTGCTGGAATGATCCCGCAGACCGACCTTGGTGTCCTCGGTGCCGTACCGTGCCGGTGCCATCCAAAATGTAGCATCTGAATTTGGGAGATAATGCTGAAGGAAATGCTTCCTCTTCTCACGCTGTGGACTTGCACCACTCTTCCTTGTCCTCTCATCCTTGTGGCACGGGTGCACGAAGGCAACCACAGAGCTGTTGCGCATCCTGTGCCTCAAACCAAACCGTAATCCCAGCCCAGGTTATGAATGTAGCAGATCCTAAGGCTTTTCATTCTGATTTCAAACCCAAGGCCCCCTGGATCCCTCAGACCAGATGCACGATATCTCTGATGAAGCCCCACTCGTGCTCTATTGGCAAAATGCCAAATTGGTCCCTGGTCCTGCAGATGCGTTGGGTGTGGCCATGGGACATATCGATAATCTCAACCGCGCGCGCCAGTGTGGTTGCTTTCTCATTGGGGTCTCACGTCTGTTTGCTCTCTTGATTGGACTCACCACATCCCACAAGGCACTCCAGATCCCTGAGACTCAGCGTGTGCCATCATCCGTAGCCCTATCCCTCACTGACCGCTGCCTCTGCTCCC
This sequence comes from Vicugna pacos, assembly GCF_048564905.1. Lineage (NCBI taxonomy): Eukaryota > Metazoa > Chordata > Mammalia > Artiodactyla > Camelidae > Vicugna > Vicugna pacos. The sequence goes on along the minus strand of NC_133021.1, from coordinate 3,961,523 downwards.
TCAAATTTGGCAGCTCGGATCTTGGTCTCAGAATCAACTGTGGGGATATTTTGTGCTGGTTTCTTTGAGTTCTGTCAGCCAAGCATCTGCTGTGCACTCTTCTAACACTCAGCACATCACCTTCAATCCCATGTCTCCTGTTCGCTTGAGAGTGTGTGTCCAAGTTAAACAGAGTTTCACTTTTGCTGCTCCATCACCAGGGGTCAGACCCTGCACTGGTTTCCATTCCCTGCTTTGCCTTCCCCTGCTTCCAGGCGTTGTGAGGCCTCATCCTGTCTTTGGAAGTAACAGACCTCTTTTCGGCAAGTGTCCTGTGCCAAGGGCTGGGTGAGTGTGTGATCCCATTGCTGTGTACATGGGAGCGAGTGAGCGCAGGTTGCACTGCTTCTCTGCCAACTGGGCATCGATGAATCAACACTTTCCAGATACATTTCACAGAAATGTGATTTTTGTATAGCTCTTTGTTTCTCTACAGCCGTGGTGGGAGGGGTTGTCCGAAGACTCCAGTTTTGACATTGTGTTGATATCTCATTTGCAGTCATTAAAAAGTTTAATAGAATTGATTTACATGTTTTGGGAGTTATACGAAAATGAAGTTAGTTTTTGAAACATACTAAATCGACCTAGAAGCCAGACTTGTCAATTTCGGTACCATTTTGTCAGCTCTAAGGAAAACATAGACAGATAGAATGCAAACTAGCAGTCCAAACTGTTAAAGGGGTCATGTCCACTCTTTACTGTTGAAGCCTCCGAAACCAACAGGAACCATGAAATACCTATTGGAAACATGAAATAACCCCCAACGTTGGATTCACTTGTGCACGTGGTGCCCTTTACTCCCAATGACACCTACTGGCCTATGTTGGCATTTCAAGGGGTAACATCCCTCTCTAGGAAAATACAAGAAGAAACAAACCAAATATACACATTTAGGTTTGAATCCAAAAGCACCTAGAGGCATTATAGCTATGAGAACCCTGCTGCAGCTATGCTAGGCTATTGAGAACCAGGGGTTCTTCTATCAGTGATGAGAACGCTTAATCATCCGATCATGTTGGGTAAAGCAATTGGACGCAACCAAGTCTGCACCCCCTTGATAGAGTGCCCCCGGGGGCTTAACTCAACTGAAAGACGGTCCACATAAGCAGTGTCTTTAATGTCATTGGCGACTCTTGTAGTTCAGTTCACTATCTGACTTCTAATATTTACCTACACTGTCTTGAAAAACTGAGGCCTAATACATATTCAAGTTCAGTCAAAGATTCCCCTCACTTACCACAATCCCTTCACCCCAGAGAAGACAGAAACCCAGCATTTGCTGAATCTAGCGGAAGGCCATCGTTTCTTTGTGTGAGCTAAGTTTTCAATTCCTATCTGTTTCAGTCGAGACTATTTGACCTTTAAGGAGTTCACTGTTGTTCACAGAGTGTGAAGCTGGAGGAACTCTGATTCGAGGAGGGGCTTGCTCTTCTCGTACTGGCTTCATTGCAGCTCAGGTACTGATCCTTCCAAATGGATGCCTGAGTGGAGGGGAGGGAAGAGCAAGTGCTTGCTAGCTAGGCCCAAACCTGGGAAAAGGCTTACCTGGGCTTGGTGCACTTTGGTGTGAATGGCTTGGAAATGCCCCTTGGGACGTGTGGATTCTCACGACCTCTTCCAAGGACATGAGCCTTTTGATCACCTCTGCCATCTCTTCTCTCTTAGACGCCAGGGATCTTGGACCCGTTCTTGGAGCAGAGAATCGAGGAGCTTCCTCAAGTCCACGTTGGCACTCCGTATGTTTCTGCCAGTATCAGCGAGGTTCAATATGTCTCATGAGTGTCTTTCGAGCCTGGTATCCTCTACAGCTGTCTCCAGGCCAGTATTCTCCATTGTAGCAGGACATCTCTCATCAATGTGTTCGCATCTCTCCTCAATCCGTGCAGCCAGCTTTTCGGCCAGCTTCTCTTCGTGTCTCCCATAAAGCCGACTTCAACAGGACTGGGCAAGTCTGAAAGGACCTCGGAGCTTCACCAGTAAGCTGATGCCAGGCAGATCTTCCACTGTCTGCCCTTTCAGGTTCTGGAAACTGACCCGTGAACTCAGGTCTTTGGGCAGCAGCAGTATCTCGAACTTACACAGCTTCCCGGACCAAAGACCTAAGCCAAGCTCCACAGAGGGCGGCAGCCCCTCCATCACACTGATCCACCCACAGAACTCTGCCCGGTTACCTAGGATCCACCAGCCACAACAAGCCTCGCGGTACACACCAACATTCCACCTGGAATCCAACCGGTAACTGCCATCCCCAATGGCTGCTGCATCTTGTCAGTGTTGGGGGAGGGGCTGCATCCGACGAGAGGTTCCTAAGGTAAATGTGATTCTACCCACTAGCGTCCCATGGGCCTTTGTTCTTCCCTCTTTCCTTTTGTTCAGATCTCTATGCACAGTACCAACGGAGGGAAGTGTGTCCATTTTCAGTTGATGGTTTCACACGTCTTTAAACTTTCTAACGGTTCACAGAACACAGAGACCCACTTAAGGAAACTTATGTTTCTGTAATATCCGTACACTCGGAATACATACCCGTCGGTTGATTTCTGCTGAAACACCCGCACTCTCAGGATATGGATCCATTGGTTTCATGGGGGCTGAAATTCCTAGTAATGAAGCCAACCCCAGTGTGCACTTTACTGTCTGTCTCTTTTGCTCTTAGTACACTTTTGCAGAGCTACTTGTCTTTGTTATAGGCTTATGCCATTTCTTCTCTACGTAGGGTAGAATATGGCATTCATTCGTCCTGTTGGAAGACTTGCAAGTCTATATCACGGCCTAGGAATCCCTTTGACTCCAAATTGGCATTTGGGTTAGGTCACGATATGCTCTTATGGATCAATATGGACGAATATAAATGCACGCCTCTGATTTCCGAATACAAGTGTGCTGAGTACATGCAAGCCGTCTTACTGGGTCGATGCGTGCTGAATGATCCTTGACATCCCCTTGAGTATTTTCTTTTGAATAATCGTGCTTCCCTTGGTATATGTCAGCCAACCGTACCCTTTTGGTGCTTGTGTGTTTGTTTGATTCTTTGTTGGTCTGCTTCTCGTCTGTTTGGCAAACACGTCAGGCCATGCATCTCTCCGTTCGCTTCAAACAGAGAGTCATATAATCTGATTCACTTAAGATAGTGCTTCCAATCACCTAAGATTTCCTGCTTCCCTCTCCCATCTTTAGGGTTTGATGTCCTCCTTGCCTTCTTCCTCTTTCTTCTTTGCCACTCATGCTCTTCTTGCATTTCCAATAATGGTTTTCTTCTTTCCATTTCATCTTGCTGCTTTTCTATTCAGGGGAGAATTCTCAACCTTTCTTGTAGGATAAGTTTCGAACTGCTGAATTCTTTTAAGATTGGCCGGTCTGTGGAATTCTCTAGCTCTGCCGTTATTAGAAATGGCGGTCATGTGGCATAGGCTACCCTAGATGGCAGCATTTTGCCATTCAGGATATGGTCTATGTCGTGGCACTCCTCCCTGTCCTGCAATATTGCTGCCGAGATATCAGCTGAAACCCCTCTGGAGGTCCTCTTGTGACTATGTTGCTTTCCTCCAGGCGCATTTTAAATCACTGGGATGCTCATGAACTTTGTTGATTTGAATCCTACAGCTGCTGGTAGGTCTATTGGGATTCCACCTCCTTTGGACGCTGTGTACTTCCTGAATTCGCATAGATGATTCTGTCTTGGCTTTCAGCAAGTTTCAGTCTGAGTTTCCTACAGGTAACTTTTCAGACATTTTTTTTTTTTCTTTATCTCTTGCTTTTCCATCTGGGACTCTTACGAATCCTAGTCTTTCATGTCTTTTCTTACCCCAGCATTCAACAGCAATGTTTTGATTGGTTTGCACTTGCTTTCTTATGTCTGCTCCTGACCGAGGCATTTCTGATCCCCTGACTTCACAGTCATTCACGCGTCCCTCTGCATTATCTAGTCTGCTTAGGACTGAATTTTAGCCCTGATATTATCTCATCCACTGAGTTTTCTGACATTATTTGGCTCGTCTTTTGGCTTTCTCTTCCCCTTTTCGGGTATTCTGCGTTTTGGGATTCTGAGACACTGTTGTTATTCAGTGTTTCCCTCACCTCCGTTTTCAATACTTGCTCTGGATAGCGTTTTGCAGCCTAGTTGTTTGAAAGCTTATCTTTTGGGCCTTCAATCTCTTTGGAACTGAATATGGTACTTCCTGTTTCTTTTACTGTACTTCTTCATCTCTACTGGTCATGTAATATCAGGTTATCTAATGTAGACTTCTAGGGCTTTGCTAAGTGAAAACTTTAGACTCTTGGCTCAACGCACTTCCATGGGATTTCTGTGAGGACAATTTCTCCTAGACATTGATGCCATGTCCTGTTCCTGTGTGTGTTGTCTGGTATATCTCCGATTGCTGGTGTTGCCTTTGTTGTGAGGAACACCCCATACTATTTCGATTAGCATAACCTCATTTTGATTACGCTTATCTCACAAATCTGAAAGTGCACAGGACACTTCCTCTTGTGGAAATGAAGCTTCTAAAGGTTCTCAGCTCTGCATTCTGCTCTATGTCATTTTGGAGTGTTTCCAAATCTGCCAACTGAGAGTGCGCTTGTGCTTTGTAGTGCCACGGGAATGTCCCAATGAACCAGTTCTTCCCAGAGCTTCTCTGTCTACAGAAACACCAGTGGAAGCATATCTACGGATGTCACACATCAGGGCCTGCTGGAATGATCCCGCAGACCGACCTTGGTGTCCTCGGTGCCGTACCGTGCCGGTGCCATCCAAAATGTAGCATCTGAATTTGGGAGATAATGCTGAAGGAAATGCTTCCTCTTCTCACGCTGTGGACTTGCACCACTCTTCCTTGTCCTCTCATCCTTGTGGCACGGGTGCACGAAGGCAACCACAGAGCTGTTGCGCATCCTGTGCCTCAAACCAAACCGTAATCCCAGCCCAGGTTATGAATGTAGCAGATCCTAAGGCTTTTCATTCTGATTTCAAACCCAAGGCCCCCTGGATCCCTCAGACCAGATGCACGATATCTCTGATGAAGCCCCACTCGTGCTCTATTGGCAAAATGCCAAATTGGTCCCTGGTCCTGCAGATGCGTTGGGTGTGGCCATGGGACATATCGATAATCTCAACCGCGCGCGCCAGTGTGGTTGCTTTCTCATTGGGGTCTCACGTCTGTTTGCTCTCTTGATTGGACTCACCACATCCCACAAGGCACTCCAGATCCCTGAGACTCAGCGTGTGCCATCATCCGTAGCCCTATCCCTCACTGACCGCTGCCTCTGCTCCCTCAAATTTGGCAGCTCGGATCTTGGTCTCAGAATCAACTGTGGGGATATTTTGTGCTGGTTTCTTTGAGTTCTGTCAGCCAAGCATCTGCTGTGCACTCTTCTAACACTCAGCACATCACCTTCAATCCCATGTCTCCTGTTCGCTTGAGAGTGTGTGTCCAAGTTAAACAGAGTTTCACTTTTGCTGCTCCATCACCAGGGGTCAGACCCTGCACTGGTTTCCATTCCCTGCTTTGCCTTCCCCTGCTTCCAGGCGTTGTGAGGCCTCATCCTGTCTTTGGAAGTAACAGACCTCTTTTCGGCAAGTGTCCTGTGCCAAGGGCTGGGTGAGTGTGTGATCCCATTGCTGTGTACATGGGAGCGAGTGAGCGCAGGTTGCACTGCTTCTCTGCCAACTGGGCATCGATGAATCAACACTTTCCAGATACATTTCACAGAAATGTGATTTTTGTATAGCTCTTTGTTTCTCTACAGCCGTGGTGGGAGGGGTTGTCCGAAGACTCCAGTTTTGACATTGTGTTGATATCTCATTTGCAGTCATTAAAAAGTTTAATAGAATTGATTCACATGTTTTGGGAGTTATACGAAAATGAAGTTAGTTTTTGAAACATACTAAATCGACCTAGAAGCCAGACTTGTCAATTTCGGTACCATTTTGTCAGCTCTAAGGAAAACATAGACAGATAGAATGCAAACTAGCAGTCCAAACTGTTAAAGGGGTCATGTCCACTCTTTACTGTTGAAGCCTCCGAAACCAACAGGAACCATGAAATACCTATTGGAAACATGAAATAACCCCCAACGTTGGATTCACTTGTGCACGTGGTGCCCTTTACTCCCAATGACACCTACTGGCCTATGTTGGCATTTCAAGGGGTAACATCCCTCTCTAGGAAAATACAAGAAGAAACAAACCAAATATACACATTTAGGTTTGAATCCAAAAGCACCTAGAGGCATTATAGCTATGAGAACCCTGCTGCAGCTATGCTAGGCTATTGAGAACCAGGGGTTCTTCTATCAGTGATGAGAACGCTTAATCATCCGATCATGTTGGGTAAAGCAATTGGACGCAACCAAGTCTGCACCCCCTTGATAGAGTGCCCCCGTGGGCTTAACGCAACTGAAAGACGGTCCACATAAGCAGTGTCTTTAATGTCATTGGCGACTTTTGTAGTTCAGTTCACTATCTGACTTCTAATATTTACCTACACTGTCTTGAAAAACTGAGGCCTAATACATATTCAAGTTCAGTCAAAGATTCCCCTCACTTACCACACTCCCTTCACCCCAGACAAGACATAAACCCAGCATTTGCTGAATCTAGCGGAAGGCCATCGTTTCTTTGTGTGAGCTAAGTTTTCAATTCCTATCTGTTTCAGTCGAGACTATTTGCCCTTTAAGTAGTTCACTGTTGTTCACAGAGTGTGAAGCTGGAGGAACTCTGATTCGAGGAGGGGCTTGCTCTTCTCGTACTGGCTTCATTGCAGCTCAGGTACTGATTCTTCCAAATGGATGCCTGAGTGGAGGGGAGGGAAGAGCAAGTGCTTGCTAGCTAGGCCCAAACCTGGGAAAATGTTTACCTGGGCTTGGTGCACTTTGGTGAGAATGGCTTGGAAATGCCCCTTGGGATGTGTGGATTCTCACGACCTCTTCCAAGGTCATGAGCATTTTGATCACTTCTGCCATCTCTTCTCTCTTAGACGTCAGGGATCTTGGACCCGTTCTTGGAGCAGTGTATCGAGGAACTTCCTCAAGTCCACGTTGGCACTCCGTATGTTTCTGCCAGTATCAGCGAGGTTCAATATGTCTCATGAGTTCCTTTCGAGCCTGGTATCCTCTACAGCTGTCTCCAGGCCAGTATTCTCCATTGTGGCAGGACATCTCTCATCAATGTGTTCGCATCTCTCCTCAATCCGTGCAGCCAGCTTTTCGGCCAGCTTCTCTTCGTGTCTCCCATAAAGCCGACTTCAACAGGACTGGGCAAGTCTGAAAGGACCTCGGAGCCTCACCAGTAAGCTGAAGACAGGCAGATCTTCCACTGTCTGCCCTTTCAGGTTCTGGAAACTGACCCGTGAACTCAGGTCTTTGGGCAGCAGCAGTATCTCGAACTTACACAGCTTCCCGGACAAAAGACTTAAGCCAAGCTCCACAGAGGGCGGCAGCCCCTCCATCACACAGATCCACCCACAGAACTCTGCCCGGTTACCTAGGATCCACCAGCCACCACAAGCCTCGCGGTACACACCAACATTCCACCTGGAATCCAACCGGTAACTGCCATTCCCACTGGCTGCTGCATCTTGTCAGTGTTGGGGGAGGGGCTGCATCCGACGAGAGGTTCCTAAGGTAAATGTGATTCTACCCACTAGCGTCCCATGGGCCTTTGTTCTTCCCTCTTTCCTTTTGTTCAGATCCCTATGCACAGTTCCAACGGAGGGAAGTGTGTCCATTTTCAGTTGATGGTTCCACACGTCTTTAAACTTTCTAACGGTTCACAGAACACAGAGACCCACTTAAGGAAACTTATGTTCCTGTAATATCCGTACACCCGGAATACATACCCGTCGGTTGATTTCTGCTGAAACACCCGCACTCTCAGGATATGGATCCATTGGTTTCATGGGGGCTGAAATTCCTAGTAATTAAACCAACTCCAGTGTGCCCTTTACTGTCTGTCTCTTTTGCTCTTAGTACACTTTTGCAGAGCTACTTGTCTTTGTTATAGGCTTATGCCATTTCTTCTCTACGTAGGGTAGAATATGGCATTCATTCGTCCTGTTGGAAGACTTGCAAGGCTATATCACGTCCTAGGAATCCCTTTGACCAATCGGCATTTGGGTTAGGTCACGATATGCTCTTATGGATCAATATTGACGAATATAAATGCACGCCTCTGATTTCCGAATACAAGTGTGCTGAGTACATGCAAGCCGCGATACTGGTTCGATGCGTGCTGAATGATCCTTGACATCACCTTGAGTATTTTCTTTTGAATAATCGTGGTTCCCTTGGTATATGTCAGCCAACCGTACCCTTTTGGTGCTTGTGTGTTTGTTTGATTCTTTGTTGGTCTGCTTCTCGTTTGTTTGGCAAACACGTCAGGCCATGCATCTCTCCGTTCGCTTCAAACAGAGAGTCATATAAGCTGATTCACTTAAGATAGTGCTTCCAATCACCTATGATTTCCTGCTTCCCTCTCCCATCTTTAGGGTTTTGATGTCCTCCTTGCCTTCTTCCTCTTTCTTCTTTGCCACTCATGCTCTTCTTGCATTTCCAATAATGGTTTTCTTCTTTCCATTTCATCTTGCTGCTTTTCTATTCAGGGGAGAATTCTCAACCTTTCTTGTAGGATAAGTTTCGAACTGCTGAATTCTTTTAAGATTTTCCGGTCTTTGGAATTCTCTAGCTCTGCCTTTATTAGAAATGACGGTCATGTGGCATCTAATTTTTTTCTTTTGACTTTCTTTAAAACATTTGATGAATCTAATTTTTAAGCTGATTCCCCTCTTATGAACCTATGAACAAAATTAATCTCTTATTAGACAAATTTTTAGAAAATGTTAATTCTGAACCCTAATGGATAAGTCTTGAATTGTAATGAAATCACTTCATGTCTCTAGAATTTTTGTGAAACCCATTGGTCCAATAACTTCAAGCCCTAAGGAAAGCATTGAAACTGTCATAACTAAATAGTATGCAGAAGGCTGAAAAGTCTCTTTTTTAATTAGACTTCTTTTATAGTATTTTCAGTAGAACTATTGGTCACTGCATATATTCTATAGGTAATTTAATTTAATCTTAATTATTTTTATAGTTTTTATCCTTGATTTAATGGCATATTGTAATATACTAAATACAATTGAACCATTCTCAGTCCCTCAGCGATGAAATTTCTATACAAATAAATATTCTACTGACTATGTTGTATCTCTTTTAATAGCAGGTTTTTGGGGGATCCACACTCTAACTTGAAAACATACAGGTGTTTTTGATGTAATTATGCCACCATGGAAAGTATTAACCAAAATACCCACAACAGGTCAGTTCAGTAATGATAAACTAAACAATAATATTTAATTGATACCAAGGTTAGCCCAAAGTCATAGCAACTCTGATGGTGAACAGGTAACAAAATTTCCTACAGAAAAATTTGAAATCCCAATTAGCAATAGGAGATTTGAAAGTTATGGCATTTGTAGAAGCAAAATTTCTTAACAGAATAGCAAATTGGGATTTTCATGAATCTTTACTAATATTCCACATATAACTTATGAGTAGCAAGTTGTATTAGGTGTTAATAGCTCAGTAGCTTATTTATAAATAGTTTTAATTGTTTTGAGGCCCAAAACTAAGCCAAAACCAGGCTCCAAAGGCAATGCATAACACACATTCATATAAGACCAGGCTAGCGTTTGGTATAGTTGAGTGCGAGTCCCAGGTATCTAGAAGTAACAATCAAAAGATGCTAAAAGAATTTCTTACTTTAGAATCTTTCATCTTATGTGGTCTAAATCAGCTTCCATAATTACATATCACTTATTTCTTCAGTGTATTACCAAAAACTGTTTCAAATGGAAACTTTACTATTGATATCTACCTCGATATTTAGTAACTATTAAGCCATAATGGGTCATTATTTCAGAACCTCAATGACTTTATTATATCCTCCAGAAAAGATAAAGAGGAAAGAATGTGAAGTGAAGCAAAATTTATTATGACGTAGTTTTGGGTTTGAATATTGCTTTTGTGAAAAGTAAAATGAGCAATTTGGGTCTTCCAATCTGTTTCCTTACATAAAAATTGAGTATACCCCCACCTCAATTGTGGTTTATAAAACTTTCTTTCATGATTAGGCAAGCTATGTGACTGGTTCAGAAAATACTGACTTCTCTTTCTAGCCTTCATATTTCACTTAAGTGTGAGAGAGTAGAACACAGCAAGGATGTTTTGATGAGAAGTTAGTATAATGTATGAATAATAGAATTCTACCACTATTAAACTGAGAAAACTTCATAAATCAGGAACAGTTGTGTGGACATGAAGTGACTTTGGAGAGTTAAATAAATGAATTATTATATTAAGGGACTGGCACCAAGAATGCTCAGAATTGTTTTGGTCTACTGAAGAATACCACGTAGGAACATTTTTAAAAGCAGGTCACATACAGATGGAAATCCCTGTGAATTACTTTCTTATCCTGAATTAAAATATACATACAGAAAGTTCAGGTTAACCATGTAACTAGCCTTCAGATTAGGAAATATTACGTGCGTAAAGCACTCCTCAAACCATCTCCCCACCCTTTATATTATGTGGGTTTCAAGACTTCAGGGCAACCGTGTATACAACGTGGGTCAAGTGTGTTAATTGTGCTGTTCAGATATTTTGTATCCTGACTGATATTTTTCCTGTTTATTCTGTCAGTCATGGAGAAAAGCTTGTTGAATATTTCCCTTTATGGTAGCAGATTGCTATATTTTCTCTTTTTGTTAAGCTAATAGTTGATTTTTTAATTTTGAACCTGTATTTTTGGTTGCAAATTTTAGGATTATTGTATATTCATGTAAGATTTATGACTTTATCATTAGAATATTCTTCTTTATATCTAATAGAGCTTTTCCCTGAAAGTGGTCTTTGTCTGACAGTAATTTGGTGATAACACCTATAATTCAGGGAGCATTTTCATAGCCTTTTTTTCCTCATTATTTAAATTTCAATTTCTGAGTTCTCTCTGCTGGTCTTGGCTACTTTTTCTCAAGTCCAAATTGTGTCTTCAGATTTCCTTTCCAAAATGTTTATCTCAGTGTTCCCCTTACCTCATCCCATACTCCTGCCTTTGCAATTTCAAGCTCTCTACTCTGTGCCCCATGGTTTCTGGCCACAATGTATGTGTAATCATTTGATCTTGGTACTTAAAAAATTATTCCCACTACCTCCTTATCTATGTCCCCTTTAGTCATAAGTCTTTATTCTACTCAGTTTTAAATACCCCACGTGAATTTTTTTCTATGTAGTCTTCCTGACTCACCTTCTCTAAATTCCCATGGCTTTAAATTACTATAGTAATATACCCATACTTTTCTGAAAGGACTTCTTCTGGGTACTCAGTATTAATTTTCTATCTTATTTTCTATACTAGACTTTAAACCTATAATGCTAAAATAACAAAATCATGAAAATATGAAGTAAATCTAATTTTAAAAATTTCACTGATTGCAAAAATAACACAAGGAAATGTGGAAGCTTCTGAAAAGCCATTGTATTAGTTTGCTCGGGCTGTCTTGACAAAATGCCACAGACTAGGTGGCTTAAACAATAGAAGTTTATTTTCTCACAGCTTTGAAAGTGGAAGTCGAAATCAAGGTCCTGGCAGGCTTGGTTTCTCTGAGACCTCTGGGCTTCATTTGCAGATGATCATCTTCCTGCTGTGTCCTCACACGGCCTTTTCTTTGTGCATCCACTCTTGGTTTCTCTTCCTTGTCTTATAAAGGCACCAATTCTATTGGATTGAAACCCCACTCTTCTGAACTCATTTAGAATGAGCTACCTCTTTAAAGGACCAAATCTAATCACTTTCTGCGGTAATAGTTGGGATTAGGACTTCAAATATGAATGTTGAGGAAACATAATTCAGCGCATAACAGCCCTGGAGAAGAAAACAAAAACACAAACAATGTGCAGTCTCATCACAAAGAGATAAGTCTATCCATTACAAACAGCCTCTTTAAGCAGTCTAATATTTGAACTTTGTGCACAAATTGTGTTATTTTCTTTGGCCAGTTTTATATGGAGGAGACCACAGAACTGGAAGAGAACTGTTTCATGAGCTCATGAAACATTTTGGAAACAGATCTGCAGAAAATACTTTAATTGCTTTATTTCCATGCAAGCAAAGAGAAACCAATATTGACCTTTACAATTCTGTAACTCCTCTTGGCTAACTGATGACAAAAAGTGGATATCTTGTATTAACTTTAATGCATCTACTTAATTTAAATGCTAACAGTGTTACTGATTTATTCAACAAATATTTGCACATGTCTATTATGTTCCTGGTACTCTTCAGGGATTCAAGTTGCCATGAGGGACAAAACAGACAATAGTTCCTCTCTTCAGAAATGTAACTCTGGGATAGGGAAAAAAAAAACTTAAAATGGCACAACAAATGGTTTTATAAATACAAATGATAATATATGCTGCACAGTGTTAGGAGAGCATATAGGCTAGTGACTTAACCTAACCAGGGGGTGAGTGCAATTTCCCCGAAGTGATGTTTATTCTTGTTAATTGATTAATTTTATTCTTTTGTGAACTAGCTTTCTATTTTCTTTGCCTATTTTTCAATTGGGGTGTTTGTCTTTTTCTAATTAACCACATTAACGAAGATTTCAAAGCAAAATAAATCCTCCTGATGCCATAATCCAAAAGTAGGGACTAAAGTGTTTATTATGAATTGCTTTCAGTTCAATGCATATATATATATGTATTTTATAAGTATTTATTCAATATGGTTATACAATTTTGGACTCTCTTCTTTCTCTGATAATAATCTGTAATTACTTTGACTGATTATTTCTACATTGTTTCTACTTCCTTTGTAAGCATTTACTATTTTTAATTTATTTATTTTCTCAGGGGAGGTGATTAGGTCTACAAATTTATTAATTTTTTTGATCGAGGCCCTGGGCTATGCCTCTCCCCACCCCATTGTTTCCATTTTCTGTCTTTCTAACCAGAATCTAAGTACAAGAGTGCATGACTCTTGTCTGTCTCGTCCTGTAAATCACTAAGGCTTGGCACAAGTTGACTAGTGATCAAATATACTTTGGATAATAAAACATAAGTATTTTTCATGAATACAATTCTAATACTTGATATTTTAAACATTATGCTCATTCATTTTATCTTCTATCTCTTTGCTTTCCCTCTTGCTCATTAGAATGTACACTGCATAAGAGCAGAGATTCTGATCTGTTTTCTTCACGTGGTATCCCCTAGTGCCAAGAACAAAACCTGGCCACATGGGTACCCAGTAAATGTCTGTAGGCCTAGTGGAAAGTGGCAGAACTGTGATTTCTGGTGCTGCTCAGTCCTTTACCCATGAAGGGCTCAGCCTATGTCAGGAACACTCATTTTTCTTGGGGCAGGGTCACCAGGTTCTTGGTAACACTTTTCAAGGTGGTACAGACCTCCAGCTCCTCCTGGGCCTCGGGCAGAGTGATCATCCCCTTACAGAGCATGTGCCGCATCCCTGGGGCTGGGAAGGTCACAGGACTGGGTGAGGCTCCAACCATCGAGGCTGCTGCTCCCTGGGCCAGCGCTCAGGGCAGGGAGAGCTGCAAGGAACACAAGTTGTAGACTTTTCAAGGAAAAGGAAATCTCCAGAGGGACCTGCCGAGCTCAGACCTTGAACCAACCACCACCAAAACATGAAGCTCATTCATGCTTTGAGAAGATGCATCCACCCAGCCTGTTATCCCCAAATCCCAACCCAGGGGAGAGAAGGGAAATGAGCAAGAGGTGTCCCACACCAGCACTGTGCTGACAGCTTACTTTATTGAGTTGTCTAATCTCTGCACCTGTGGCATGAGACAGATGATATTATAAATCTGCACATTTCACAGATGGAGAAACCAAAGCACAGGGTGGCCAAAAGACTTGCCCAAGGACACCCAGCAAGTAAGTAGTAAAGTGCAGTTTGGGACTCAGGGCCACAGTCTTAACCACTGCTCCAGAAGCCAGCTCCACAAACACTGCATGTGTACATGTGAGCTGGCACACATGTACCCTCTTCTCTAGAACAGAATTTACACACGAATCCTGGTATGCAAGTGTACTGTATCAGGACCTTTGATGTGGGGTGAAGGGATCAGCTCTGTGACCACCCCAGGGACACAGAGGCAGAAGGCCCTCCAACAGCATGGAGAAACATTGCTCTAAAGGGTGCATTGAGACCCGGGACCTGGAAACCAGCTCCCAGGGAGACCTTGGACATAGCACGTCTCCATCTGAGCTTCCGATTCTGCATCAGTAAATGGAAGGATTGATCTTACTGAGTCCTGGAGTTCCTTCCAGCCTCGATGTTCCAAAACAGGGTTCTCACCCTTTTAGCATCCCACTTACCCCAGAGTAACGTGCACCCACATGCAAACACACACACACACACATACAATTTTGTCCACAATTAAGGGTCCAGGAAGCCCCTGGAACACACTCACTGGTGGACTCCAAGCCTAGAGCCCCAAGGTCTAAGCTTCTCTCTGTTTCAGCCTTGAGAAGACCCCTGAGAAGTTCTCCTGCAAAGAGAACCATGGCTGAAGGGCATGGCCTGTTTTGGTCCATTTAGACTCAATCTTCCCTCTGGTCACACTTGATAGACCAAAGGTCAAGCTGCCCTTGAACTCAGGGTTCATGGAGGACTGAGATCTGGAACACAGAGGGACAAGAATGAGCTCTTCCCTCTGCCCAGAACCACACCTCACCCACCATCACCTGCCGTGTAGCCAGCACCCACTCCTTCCTTGAGACCCCTCTCAAATGGCACTTCCTCTTGGAAGCTTCTTTTATCCCTTCTCTGGTACAGACTGTTAGCCCCATGAGTGTCGGACTCCACCCCAGGACCAAGCCAGGGTGGAAAGACTGTGATACGTAACATTTCTGAAGAAAGTACAGTATTACCTAGACTGGATATAACATTAATTACTCTAACTTTGCCATTTATCTGACAATGCTTTCAAATATTACATGATTAATTAATATGTTAAACAACACTGTGATGCATGGAATTTTCTTCATTTTTTTCCTAAATTGTCTCTATAATGTGAGAAAATTTATTCAAGGAGGATTTACCAAATTTGCAAGCAGTTCAGCATAGAAGAAAGCTTACAGACTTCAGAGATGGACTGCTTCTAATTCCAGGCTCCATCACTTACTAGCCTTGTGAACCTGGGCCTCTACTTCCTCATCTATGAAATGGTGGGGCTATAATAATACATACCTTACAAGGTCATTGGGAGAATTGAGTTATTGTATGTTGTATTTAAAACAGTGCCTGATATACAAACAACAATATATAATGGCTCACTTTTTTTGTTTTGATGCTGTATTATCATAAATAGTGTAATATTTCATAATTGTGGCTTTTCAAACAAAATTGTTATAATTTTATATGTTATTATATTTATAAAATGATCATAACATATTTTAATTTTTATAAATTATTGAAATTTTTGTATAACAAAATTATTCTAGCAATCGTTAGGTATCCCCAAAAAAGGGTAGAGCTCTAAGAGGCTGGGGCCAAGTATCTTGTATTAAATACAGATGCAAGTTGCAAATTAACAAACTGAAAACCAGAAAGTACCTAGGGTAAAAAGCCAATTCTTAACTAATTATGTGAGACAAATACCATGTCGTTGGTAGCCACATTTTGGGGTGATTAGAGCCATAGAATGAGTTAATATTACAAAAATGTATTGCCAGTAGGGGCTACTGTGGGGCCTTCAGTGAGGTAGCAGGACTACAAGCAACCTCAAGCAGACAGATTTTAGACGGTGAATTCTCTCACAATTTCTTCCTGTTATCCTTCTGAGTATGTTATGCATTGACACATGATTATGCCATGTTGCTTTTCAAAACAAATGTCCTGATTTAACTGTGAGATTCAGGAATCAATCTGTGTCTGATGAAGTTTTAATATCCCCACTGCTTTTCACCTTGGTATTCATTTAGAATGTAGTTCTGCTGGGAGACCTAATGCATTAGCTATGTGACGTGGGTAAGATAATTTATCCCTTCAAACCTTAAACATGAAATTTTCATTTAAAAAAATGAGGATGCTAAAATTACTGTCCTCATTGGCTCGAGATGGAGCTCAGTGAGAAAATTCACGCAAAATGTTGAACAGAGTGCTTGACAAATAAGATGCCAACTATTATTGAAGGAGAGAAAATGAAGATGCTAGAAAGCATTGGCTCTAGAGTTAAACTGCCTCCATTTAAGTCAAGTTCACTCATGGACATGATGCGAAATTAGATAAAGATGCTTATGGAAGATGGTATTACCGTGCACTCATCTCCACTTCTCTCCTCGGGTGAGCAAAGAGGGTGATACTTCCCTTCCCAACTGAGACTAGGTTTGGCCAACTAGGTTTGGCCTCTCATATCATATAATGTTGGATTTCTCTGCTCACATTTATTGATTTGTTAAATATTAACAGAAGCTTATTATGTGTACATCAATAGACTAAGTTCTAGAAACATCTGGGACAGAAATAGCTCAGACCCAAAGCTTATCAACTCTGCTTGGGTATGTCAAGGATAGTTCTAGAGAGCAGGAAATCTCTGGGCTGAGTCTTACAGAGTGTGGCATTTGCAAATAAGTGAAGGAGGTAGCTTTTCAGGGAGAGGGAAATGTGTGTTAAAACAAATAAGACATGGGGAGGGGATGAGGCCATATCTCAGTGGTAGAGTGCATGCTTAACATTCGTGAGGTCCTGGGAAAGCATGAGGTCATGAGTTCAATCCCCAATATCATTGAAAATTTTATTTTTATTTAAATAAAAAGTAAAACAGATAAGATATGAGTATGATACATTTGGGGAACTGTGAATAGATCAGAAAAATAAGAGTGAGAATTGTATATTTGTAGAGTAATAGCTAGGACTTAAGATTGATAGCAGACAAGAAGCAGATTAAAGATTGCCTTATATAAAATGATAAGAAATTTAGATTTCATGGCTCATGCAATATGCAACTATTCAAGACTTTAAAGAAAGGAATGGCATGAAGTTTCATATTTTAAAAAGGACTACTCTGTAACAGTATGAAAGATGCAGTGAAGGGAGGAAGAAGAAGAGATAAAACTAGTTCAATAATCCAGATTAATCATGATGGCTGTACCATGCTCAGAGTACAGAAGAAGATAGAGAAGGGAAACGTGCAGAATTAGGGAAGTACAATGTAGGTTTGGCATTATAGGGATGATGGAGAGGCAGGAGGAATTGACTCCCATACTGAATGACTTAATGGGTAGAGGAGATATTAAGTAGGTTACATTACAGAGGAAGCAGAATTTTTGCAAGGTTTTTGTTTTGTATTGTTTTGTTTGTCTTTATTTTATTTCTCTTTTTTTTCCTACAGTAGATGATTTGCAAAGAGGCACTAATGGTGACTTGCATCCCTGAACATAATGGTGAATTCCTGGAATTCACTTTAGATTGAATAGCAGGAAAGTATCTCAGAGATGTCATTTTGGCCAAGTTCTGAGTGATAAAATACTAGCCATGAAAAGACAGGGGAAGAACATTCCAACTATTACCAAGTTTCTAAGGACCTGTTGAAGTAATAAAAAAGAACACTGTGGAAACCAGAGCATCATTAAAGAGAGGCAGACAGGCACTAGAGGAAGATACATGAAGCAGAAACAAGATCATATAGTTTAAAATGATGGAAAAGAACATTGCCTTTATTTAAAATGTGACAAGAATGAAGTGACATTAGTCAATGACTTCACTTTTAGTGATAATCACTTCTATGTCAATTCTCTTTTTTTCCCCCTAAATAACAATAACAGACAATTGCTTTTAGGCAAATATTTAATACCTCTAAGTGTTATCCTTCCACTGAGGAATAATTTCAGTCCTGATGTCTGACATCTGTAGTGTATTATTAACATTTTTTCAAGCTTCATAAATTGAAAGAGGGGAGGGATGTTTAATTATATACTCTTACAGATTTGAATCAAAACATAAATGGAATTGAAAAATTTTAATGATTACACTTTCAATTTTAAGACAATTAGCATGCAGCTACTTTTACATATATACACACTAAAAAAATGATTTTTTTCTTTTCAGAAAAACCACAGAGTTAATTACCCTCCTTAGTCCTCTTAAAGTGTTGCTTTATCCTACCTCCATGTGGAAAAAAGGTGCAATCCTGTACTGATCCACAGACACAAAGGACTATGTAGTATTTCCTTCTTAATTCCCTTTGAATTAGTATAACTACCTCTGTAATAACTGGAAATATTTGTCATTTTATTTTATGCTAACTAAATATCAATTTGTTCTTAATTCTTATCCCCCTTTAAAAACATAAAACAGGTTTACACAGAAGATACATCCAGAGCATGAGAGAAACTATTCTTAGAAAGCCTCTGAAATACTTACCTACTCTGTGTTTTTACTTTACCGCTATAGAGGATGGTTCCAAAAATTTGGTTTGGAAATTACTATGGCTTTATATCGTTTGACCAAAAGTTTTGTCTTTTCATTGCCTGTATCTTTTTCTTCCCTAAGTAGAGTAGAACATACACAAAGGATTTATCAATAGGCTGACTATATTCAAGAAAAATAACAAAATGTGATTATGTTTGCTCTAAATTAAATAATATTATCATCAGATTCTACCGTTGCACCTACTCTGGTTAACCAAAACTGTTTTCAGGTGATAAGCATCTATGTGGGAACTTTGTCAACAATTTTAACAATAATTCCTTTTTAGCAAACATCATTTATTATTACTTTGCTCTCATGTATTTAGCAAAAAAGCTAAGGGATACTTACCAAAATGTTCTCTAAGTGAAATTTCCCCGATATAGGGGACAAAGAGAAAAATATAATAGAGATGAGCTTAACATAAAAACTACAAATCATATAAGGAAATGAATCACCATGAAAGACAGTCAGCAGAAACAGCAAACAAGATATTTGGCAACATGAGAACTAAAAATTATAAGGCAATCTGAATTAATGATAAAATAAGTTTATCAGAAATAATTAGAGAAAATAAATAAAAACATAAAAAAGTAAATAAACTGAATCTATTAGCTGAAAGTTAGAGTTTAAAGTTGGACAACGGAATCAAAATCTAGCTGAATGTTATTTAAAAGGTACAGTAAACTATAATGACAACAAAAACAAATAGGGAGAAAAATTAGATTTAGCAAATAGCAAAGTTAAACTTTAATATTGATGTATTAATAGCAGGAAATAATGTGATTTTCAAATAAAAACAAATGAGAAGAATGAAGAAAATTGCTTTACAATAATGAAAAGTGCTATTTACTCAAAAGACATAAATATCCTGAACTTGAAATCAGTAAGACTGTGAAATGATTGCCTGAAAGAAAAATTACAACTTAAGATCAGTGAGTTTCAGTTTTACTTAGGGGCATTATTGTGAATTATAGCTTAGAAACTGTCTCTCAGATAGCTCTGAGGAACTGCTGTGGAAAGGTAGGGGAGGAACTAGTAAAAATATATGAACATTGTGGCTCAAAATATACATAGTCAAGCACACATGTTAGTAAAAGAGTACTAGCAATCACAAAGAACAGCTATCTCAAGTTAATAATTTTAGTACTTTTCTATGTATGGGGAGAAGCAAGAATCCTGGTTGTTGAAATTCTTCTTGAGATATGCATCTTAATGATCTAGGGGTCCTTATATCCAAAGTACAGACTGCCTTATACTGTTTACTCCATCCCGAATTCCCCTCAGGGTGCACTGTCAGCAGGAGACTGCAGTGGGTTGGGACTTAACTCTTTGTATAAGGGGATAATGAGTGATGCACTATGTTCTTTTTGTTCACAATACAAAATAAAGTTGAATATATAATGCTTTTAGTAAATGACACAGGAAGCATATTAATGAAAAGGATTATTTGCATATTTATTTGAATTAATTGACCTTAGCCTAATTAGCACAAGTAAGACCTTCCACACGACATTTAGAGACTCACATTCTAATCAAACACACGTGAAACATTTACAAATATTAACCATGTCCTAAGCCACAAAACAAATCTCAACAAATAAATAATAATTAGTATTACTCAGGTTGGGTTCTCTGACTACCATGTCAAAAATTAGAAATCCCTGCACATCTCATGGGCACTGAGCCAATCTATGGGTCAAGTACTAATACCTTGACTATATTAGAATTTAATACCTCTGTGAGATAATCATAAGTGTATTTAAAAGATATTACTCAGGTGGTGGTGGTGATCATTATTTTACTGTTATCAATTTAAATGACATAAGATTTGCATCCAAATGTAGGTAGTCCGGATAATCTGTAAGAAAAATAAACCAAATATGTAACTGAGCAAAGTATACGGGTAAGTAAAGAAAGTGGAAATAAGAATGACCACTTAACATATGGAAAAGGAGAAAAGGCTTAATCTGGCCAGTACTCAGGAAAATATATATTTGGTGTGCATTTAAATAACCATGAGTTCGAATTTTACATCCATCATGTTGGGGAAAAATATCAAAATCTGATGATTACCAAGTACAAGAGGTGATGGACGGAACTGGTAACTTTTACCTACTGCTAATGGGGATGCAAATTGTATTTTAGAGAGCATTTTGACAATGCCTACTAAAGTTAAAATTGGACATACTCTAAGATTTTGTAAAGCATGTGTTCTAGAGAAATTTTAGCATAGGTATATATAACAAAGGGATATATACAAAATTGTTTATTGTAGCACTGATCATAGAAGCAAAAGCTTGGAAAAAAATTAAATAACCACTGAATAAAAAATGGATGTGTTAGATAGTTAGATAAGTGGAGGCACTCAGCAGATAAGCTGGAGGAGAGGGGGGATGTGTTGCCAGGAAAAGGGAACTAAGAATTATCTCAGTTCTTAGTCACCTGGAAATCAAGAATTTTTAACAGGAGACAAAGTGTGATATAAACAAGATTTTATCAGTCAAGTAAAAAGGTAGTAAAATATAGTACACTCCCAAGAATCGGGAACCAGCCAACCCAAGAGAGGAAAAATGGCACCACTCCTTTGTTTTTCCTGTTTTTATATCCTGGCTTAGGGGTGTTTTCATGATTGGTTGATTGATTCATGGCTCAGGTGGTTTTAGTGCTCAGGCTGACTGACAGCTCATGGTTCTTCTGCTCAGGTACGCCCATTCCCTTTTGGGTAGGTTCTTACCCATGAAGCACACAGAGAAACCCATGGGAGTGGGCTCAAAATGTAATGTTAATTACATTATAATGAGCATTGGGTCAGGTTAAGCCAGGTCCTTCTCTCTAATGCGCGGTGGCTGCAGTGTTGGAGCCTGTTTGGCTGCTTTGCTGGCCCTCATTTAGAGAAAGTTTTTGAAGCCCCTTATCCTGAGTGCAGGTGCATTGTTATTTTCTGGGTTGCTCCCTTCCCCTTCCTCTCCCTCTGCCCAGTGCTCATTTCTATCTAACTGCCTAACAGATGGTCTTGTAGATGGAGGTATGCCTGCCTTCAGCATAAAGAGTGCCAGCAAAACAAACAAACAAACAAACAAACAAAAACACAAGTTGGTTAGAACCCAAAAGCTGCAACTGCATAGTAGCGACAAGGGCCTACCCAGTCATGACCCAGTGCTCACTGTGATATAATTAGCATTATAGCTTAAGTCCCCTATATGGGTTTTTCTGTGAGCATCATGGGTAAGGACATCTATAAAAGGGGGCAAGCATGACTAAGCACTCCAGGGGCAGGAACTGTTAATTAATCAAGAGGGTACCTCTAAGGAAGGGTATAAGAGACAAATAAAGGGTATAAGGACAAATAAAGACCATTGCTATCTTTCCTTGAATCAGCCCACCTCCTGAACTGCTAATAAAATCTTCAAATTCTTTTGCTACACAGTGATTTTGTCTTCTGTCTGAATTCTCCTCTTTTGGATAAGACAAGAACTGAGGTTTTCCCCTTCCTCCTTTGGGGTAACGAATAGATAGTGGGAAATCCATGTAATTGAAAAGCACAATAGAGTGACACATAAATTAATTAAAGCTATATAGAACTCTGAAAACCACAAAGTGGCCCCAAAAGAAATGTTGCAAATAATGTTTATCCATTTAAATTGTTAAATGCTTAACTTAAAAAGGAAAAAAAAAACTATTTATATAGACTAAATGGACACACAACTACAAGTTATTAGTGACCACTGAGGAAGAAATGAGGTAACTTTCAGAAAGGCAGCATGAGGAGCTCCAGGGACCCCTGCCCAGGGAACAACTCTAACTGGTATAAACAAAATTTAAGTAAAGTTTCTGGAAATTATCCTGAGCACATAAGTCAAATGAAGAAAATATGTATTCAAGAAAATCTACTACATCTCAGTTAGAAGAGTGCAAGTCTGTGGCATCTGCTCCTTTCCTAATCTCTCTGACTGACTGTGATGACAGAAGCTCTAATGTAGGCAGGTATAGACAAGAAAAAGAGACCCTCTTTCCCTCAGCACCCAGGCAAGGGATAGGCAATTTCACTTTGGAAGTGTAGGCTGAAAGCATTTCTCATCTCCCATCCCCATTTCCAAGTTGCAGAGATTAAATTCCTCGCAAACATGGCCAAGGTATTGAGGGCTCTCTTTCTCCACCAATCTCCTATTTATAGGACAGACGTCAATCCTAGGAGAAACAAGCCAAAAAAACTAGAGGACACTGCCCCATCCAAGTGTTCTGCTAAGAAATCAGGGCTATCACTCCAAGAGAAGCAGGCCACTGTCCCCATACTCAGCTCCAAAGCAGGAGTTCACAGATTTTGACCAAGAGAAAACATGCTATTAAAAATAAAAAGTGTCTAAAGCTCTTCCCAGAAGACCCAGCATTATTTGGAATAGTGTGAAAGATTTCAAGCATAAGGGTGCTCTCAGAAACAATAGACATTTTTGTGGCATGCAATTAAGAACAAGCTAAACCAAAGATCAGCTTGTTTCACCAGAGAGAACAAAGGAAAGAGACAGCTAAGAATAACCCTGTTGGGGTCAGAAAAAGTTGCAAAGACTTACCTAAAAATATGCCTCTGCAAGTGGACCCCAGTTTAATAGAGCAATTTTTTTACTTCATCAAAAAGAAAAAAAAGAAATAGAGCATTCACAAGGCAATTAGTTCAGCCTGCAAACTAAGGTGATACCAGCAAAGACAGTTGGTTTAAGAGAGAGAAAAAGGAAAAAGAGAGTGAAAGAGTCTTGCTAAAACTGCTGCCATCACAGAGAGACTGCATGCATGCCCAAATGTGCTGTTGACTTAAAGAAAGAAACAAACAAAAACCCACAACTAAAAGTTGAGAATTATGTTTTATTTGGTGAACAGAA
Organism: Vicugna pacos; assembly: GCF_048564905.1. Lineage (NCBI taxonomy): Eukaryota > Metazoa > Chordata > Mammalia > Artiodactyla > Camelidae > Vicugna > Vicugna pacos. The sequence continues at coordinate 3,938,117 of NC_133021.1, read as the reverse complement.
TTGAGGACTTAAGCCTGAAAGACAGATTCTCATATAGTTCTAAGGGACTGCTCAGAAGAGGTCAGGGAGGAGTCAGAATACATATAAGTTTTGGTAACAAAAATCAGATAGCCAGAACATCAAAACATTACAGTTAATTAAAGAAAACCAGATGCATCAAGTTAATATATTTGCTGCTTTTCTGTGTATGGGAAGATGCAAGAGTCTGGGTTCACTGAAATCTTTCCTTTGATATATACCTAAACTATCTAGGGCCAGTATCCTGCTTTTCTCTATCCTGAATCCCCCCAGGGTACACATTTGGAGGTGGCTACAGTGGCCACTGGCTTCATGGATTCAACATCCTTTGTTTACTGATTTAGCAGGCAACATTTTTCATCCACAGCACAAGGAGACAGCAACCCTATCCCCTTTTGGTCTTTTTTATATCCACACCCTCAAGATTTTGCACAATGCTTGGTATATATAATGCATCAATATCAATGTATTTAATAAAAATAAATGCTCCTAGAGCCTCAAAGAGAGATTCAGATGTAAAACATTTTGTATTTACATATTGGCCCCAATATATTCCAGATAAAAGGAAGTAACCTTTAATAAGCACCTCTCATATGTCAGACATTGCACTAGGAAATTATGAATAAGCTTTATTTTTCAACTCCATAACTTTATGAAGGCAATAGTATTATCCATTTTGTAAGGTAAGCAAAAAGAGGCTAAAAGAGATGAACTTACCAAAGGTCATAAACTACTAAATGCTAACACCTGGAGTTAAATCTCTGTTTTATGCTACAGGCTTTTGATTTTTACTCAGTGCTATTTAGTAGTAGAAAAAAATTAAAACTCATTCAGCAATAGAAGAAATAGCAGGAATAACAACAATAAAGATATATTTGCCTTTTTAGTTTGAGGTTAGTACAACTTCTTAATTGCTTGCTTAGTGACAAATCAGACTTAACTCTATGGACTGAATGTTTGGGTCCCCCTAAAATTCATATGTAAAATCCTTAATTCCCAATATGGTAGTATTTGGAGGTGGAGGTCTTTTAAAGCTAATTAGATCATCATGTCATAAATGGGATCAGTGCCCTTAAAAGAAGAGACACAAGAGATATGATATCTTCCTTTCCCATGTGAGAATATGGAAAGAATGCAGCCATCTGTGAATTGGGAAGAGGGTTTTCACCAGAACCCAATCATGATGGCACACTGATCTCAGACTTCCAGCCTATCAAATGATGAAAAACAAATTTTTTGTTGTTTAAGACATCCAGTCTACAGTCTTCTGTTATAGCAGCTCATACTAAGCCACAGAGGCTTCCAGGAGTTTATTGTCATCACAGATTAATATAAATTCCTTAATCCAGCTCCTTTTAGGAAAGAAAGTGAGATAAAGACCAGGTTGATGCAGACATTGGGGATGTTCTGTGACCATAAGAATGGGATTAGTTGAGGATGAGGGGTCAGGAAATGGAAAAGGGAAGTAGAAATTAAGAAAAAAAATTCACTGTAGGGTGTGTATGTGTTTGTGTGTGAGTGGGGAGAGATGAAGTTTTTATTTAAAGGAGAAACTTTCAGGTCACCATCAGCAAGTAATTAGTACCATTCTGAAGAGTAACCAGAAGAGAAACTTGTTTGACAAAAATGATATTAAGTGAATCAAATGAAAGAAATTTGCATTACTCTCCAGGAAATACATGATAAATAGATTTTCTTAAATGTTGCCAAGTCTTTCACTGATATTTCCTGTGTAAACTCTTACTCAAATAATGGTTTACTCTATGAACATTTCCTGGAAAACTTGCATGATATATCTTTCCTCAGGGGCATATTTTTGAGGATATGGAGAAGTGGTTTATTACTGTCATTGTGATATGTATGTTAAGGGTACATTTCCCACCATAGATGGTCATTAATAGTGATTTTGGATACATAATTTTATATTTCTGGGCTCCAGTTTCCTCTTGAATAAAATTAATTTTTAACATTTTTTATCGAGTTATAATCATTTTATAATGTTTTGTCAAATTCCAGTGTAGAGCACAATTATTTCAGTTATACATGAACATACCCATATTCATTGTCACATTTTTTTTCACTGTGAACTACCACAGGATCTTGTATATAATTCCCTGTGATATACAGTATAATCTTGTTTACCTTTTCTGCATATGCCTGTCAGTATCTACAAATTTTGGACTCCTAGTCTGTCCCTTCCCACCATCCTCCCCCATAACAACCACAAGTTTGTATTCGATGTCTATGATTGTTTCTGTTTTGTATTTACATTCTTTTTTTTTTTTTTCAGATTCCACATGTAAGCAATCTCATATGGTATTTTTCTTTCTCTTTCTGGCTTACTTCATTTAGAATAACATTTTCCAGGGACATCCATGTTGCTGCAAATGGCATTATGCTGTCATTTTTATGGCTGAATAGTATATATATGTATAGATATGCCACATCTTCTTTATCCAATCATCTGTTGATGAATGTTTAGGCTGTTCCCATGTCTTGGCTGTTGTATATAGTGCTGCTGTGAACACTGAGGTGCAGGTGTCTTTTTGAAATAGGGTTCCTCTGGATGCATGCCCAGGAGCAGGATTACTGGGTCATATGGTGAGTCTATTCCTAGTGTTTTCAGGAATCTCCATACTGTTTTCCACAGTGGCTGCACCAAACTGTATTCCCACCAGTAGTGTAGGAGGGTTCCCTTTCCTCCACAGCCTCTCCAGCATTTGTCATTTGTGGATTTTTGAATGATGGCCATTCTGACTGGTGTGAGGTGATACCTCATTGCAGTTTTGATTTGCCTTTCTCTGATAATTAGTGATATTGAGCATTTTTTCATGTGCCTATTGATCATTTGTAATTCTTCCTTGGAGAATTGCTTGTTTAGGTCTTCTGCCCACTTTTGGATTGGATTGTTTGTTTTTTTCTTATTAAGTCACATGAGCTGCTTATACATTCTGTAGATCAAGCCTTTGTCAGTTTCATCATTTGCAAAAGTTTTCTCCCATTCCATAGGCTGTCATTTGTTTTATTTATGGTTTCCTTTGTTGTGCAGAAGCTTGTAAGTTTCATTAGGTCTCATTTGTTTATTCTTGCTTTTATTTCTATTGTTTGGGTAGACTGCCCTAGGAGAGCATTTTAAGTTTAAATGTATTGGAAAGTTTGCTTCCAGAAAATCATTCTATTTTCATTTAACATAATCACAACCCATATTCACTGGAGAAAATTAAAATGGTCCCCCAAATTATTGGGGTAGAAGTAAAAATAAAAATCCAAGAGAAATTTGGAGCCTGAATCAAGGGGAGCAGAAGTTTGAATGAAGCAAGGCATTCAATATTCAGAGCTTTGTTAGAATTAACTTAGAGTTTAAAACAAAAAAAAAATTCTACATACTGCTCTATTCCACTCTGTTCTACAGTCATCCTATAGAACTTCCTGTCAGAATCATCTAAAGAGCTTTTTTTGTGGAAAACATACAGTAAGACTTCACTACTGAAGGTTTTAATTTATTAGGGTATTTTCTTTCTTTATTATTTATTTGAAAGCTCAAAAAAAAATCCTGTCACACACCATTACCTAAGATACTCTCCAAGAGGAGTTGGGTCAGGAGTTGGTGTTTTCCTTTTGAAATGGATGTCACTGGCCAAAGGGTATATTTAAGATACATAGCCTTGCATTTGAGGAGGGTGATATTCTACAGGATAGAGTTGTTTAGCATTCTGTATGGATATAACTTTTCTGTATGGGCTACTGCATAAAAAGAAATGTTAGTGTTCCACCAAACAATGGCACTCATTAGGCAGGAATTATCTGGTTTAAAGCAATAATTTTAATTAGCATAAGCTTATGCAAATATCAGTTTATATAAATGACTTCTTGAATTCCAATCAGGAAGTAATAATGTCCTCAGTTATTCATATCTGAAATGGCATCATTAAGTAGTAATTTAAAATAGAGAGCAAATAAAAGGATTCAGTGTACCATTAGCTCCAGTATATTTCTTAAATATTAACATATTTTGGCATAGAAACTCCTGGTTCCCTCCACTCTGCTATCTGTCCTAGAGTATCTTAGATTTAGCAAAAGTTGTTGATGAAATAAACTATGTTTCTAAGAGGCACTGCAAATTAAAAGAGAAAATCCTGATCAATTCCTTAAAATATAAAATGGTTCTAAGATAACAGACACAAAATTCAAACAGTCTAGGGGAATTATTTCAAGACAGAGCAAAAGTTTAACATTACTATTATATAAAAGAGACATAAAAATTTTACAGAACAATATTAAGGAACTAATGGTTAAATAAGCAAGAAAAATGATGAGAATATATAATAAATTTTTAAAAGATTTATGTAAACTATTAATCTCCTTTTAATGAAATAAATTTACATTTAAATGACATAAAATTTACTCTTATTAAATATGCATGTTGCTGAATCCTGGCCTTTGGTGCACACCAAATCGAAATCTGGAGACAAGAGTTTTGGACAAATCAGAAAAGAACAGTTTTATTTCTTTGTCAGGCAAAGAGGGTCACAACAAGCTAATGTCTCAAGACTACAAGCTTGATGTGCAGAGGGGCAAGAGGGAGTTTTATAGGGACAGTCCAAAGAACAGAGCTCCTGATAAACACCTGTGAACATGCAGGGACTGCATTCTTTCCTCCCTGACACAGCTGTGTTGGTGTCAAGAAAACCTTGTGATGGGGCTTCCTGTTTCTGTGGTTATCAGACCATGTCCTCCTCCTCCAGTGGGCCTTGGTCTGGTGTTTGTCTTCTGCACCTAGAGTTAATGAGTCATATCTCCAGACATTTCTGTGCCTGGAACAAAGGGTGCTTAAGGGAGAGAGGGAGTGCTCTCAGGAAGATAGAAACATGTGTTAGAGTCAGGCTAGAATGGCTTTAGCATGAGGAAAGCTATTTTTAGTTACTATTATCTGGGCATTTTAGAGAGGAGCTACAGCAGAGGATATGGGGGAGGAGTCTGTCCCAGATAGTCCCCATAGGGTCCTGCTCTGTCACATGCAAAATCTAATTCTTAGTGCTGGTGAGACTACATGAACTTGCTATTGTCATACAGAGCTCAGCACATGGCAATACAAATTCTTGTGATTTTTTTGGAAAGAAATTTGCCATGAATTTCAAAATCCATGAAACAGGTCACATGTTTTGCCTAGCAGTTCATTAGAATTGCATCAAAGTAATAACAATAGACGTTAAAAGTTGTAAAAGATAATTAAATATGGATATAATACAGTTTAAAACATGCATACAATGTAATGTCCAGCAAAGATGCCAAAAGTAAACATATGAGCATTCTTTTTGCAACTGTGCCAAAACAGTTATTCATTATACACAAAATTTAGACAAGAACTTGATACAAAAATACAAATGATTGTGTTAGGATTGGGGTATCATTTAGGATCCTCTTATATGTTGATAAGTTTGATGAGGTTGATGTAGACAACCATGGGAAGGGAGTAGAGGTTCCAGGTGGTATATTCACTATATCCACTCACCATATGAGATAAAAGGCAATGGTAAAGGGTGTGAGAAGAAGAGAATGAACACATTCCTTAAAATTTTACAGAGCTGTCAAACTGTTCTGAAATAAGGTGCTCAAATGTAGCAAGAACCTTTTCTTAGTTTCTTTTTTATTGTTCCTATCACCTGTGGATTTGACATAACCAAATTTTGATGAGACACTGCTATGCTGCAGAGAGGTTTATAATGTATATGAAAAAAATCTTCATAATGTTTGGAGCTTGGGGGTCTGTGAGAAACCCTGGGAAATTGCTTTTGAGACCACACTGACATGTGAATCTCATTTAGAAAGACTGAGTTGGGGGATATCATGGATAAAAACAGCTGAATACAGTAAAGTGACAGGTCATCATAGAAGTTAAAAAAATCCATTTACCTTCTCCAGGTGTTGCTATGTTTACTCAATTTTAAGGGACCGTTAGTAAGCAAAACACATACTGTATTATGCTTTTTGGTGTTTTCATTATTTGCCTAAGGGACCAAGTGGAAATACTCTCCCAAAAAAGAAAGTGTGTTAAACACATAAAAATAAACTAAGTTTCATCTCTGCCAGGTGAAAGTCAGTATTAATATCTAATAGGAGACGAAGCTCAGATAAACAGTTAGATCCTTCATTGGATGGATAGAAAACCAACTCCACATCCTGTCAAAGCACATTGTATCAATGCAGAATGAGCTCCTTAATTCTGGATAGAAAAGGTTTTAGACTGAATTCCTAAGAAGACTGGTCTCTTTTGGGCAAGTTTATACAATAACCATTAAGCTATACAAATACAATAGGAGAAATAATTTAGTTCAATTTCTTTTTAGTTACTTCTCAATTGTACATCTCTTTTGGTCTAGAGTGAAAAATATATCCAGTCTTTCAGGCCAGACTTTTTGACCCAGAAAGTTGAGGATTTTTATCAAATAGTTGATGATTCTATAATTTGAAATCAAAAGTAGTATTGTGCTCTCAAAACCAGATAATTTTGCCTTTTCACTTGATGGGAAGGTCAGCAGTGAAAGTCTTTCAGGGGTTAATTTTACAAATACAGACACAGGAACAGAGTGGTTAAATCGCTTGTTCACGTTTACATGTCTAACCATGGTGGAGGAAGAATTAGGAACGTACAGCTTTTTCTCTAAATTAATTAAACTTTGAAAACACTTTTATACATTAAAAACAGTACATTGATGTGGGATTTATAGATTCAGTAAAAATCAGCTGCATTTTCCTTGAGGGATTTATTAGGGATGGGGGTATGGCTGTCATTGAGTGGTTAACTGGCTTTAAGATAAAAAATGAAAATCTTTTCTCTGGATTGGCAACAGTGGACCTTCAAACTACAAACAGACATATTCATTATGTTAATAAAGAGCAAACTCCCATAATGTATAGGTGACTCTTAGAGAATAAAATAAAGTCCAGTGGAGTAAAAGTCAGGAGAATTTCATGATCCTTTGTGAAGAGATAAATGTGACAATGAATATGTATATGTTCATGTATAACTGAAAAATTGTACTCTACACTGGAATTTGACACAACATTGTAAAATGATTATAAATCAATAAAAAATGTGAAAAAGATAGTTGGAGAAAATCTGTGATACTGGCAAATGAAATACAGAATTGAAGGTAAACAAATTATATATTATATATTCATGATGATACACTCAGAGCCATTATTTATGACATGGGACATAAACAAAGAAGTTATCACAGACCCCTTCCTAAAGACATTGTTTTGTGAATTATTGTGACCCAGTACAACTGGTAAAGTTCTAGAAATCACTTCAGTGATTGTCAGAGACTAAGGAGAAATCATGGTGCTCCCATATATAGATCTTCCTTACCAATTATATTTCATTCAATGACTTTTTCTTTGCAATGGACACATATTCAATAAATATTTATTAAGCATTTTCTGTGTTGAATTAGGGAGTATAAATACTAAATAAGTGAAAAACAGTTTTTGACTTTAAACTTACATTTTTTGTGGATATTTGTAAATAATATGTGAAAGGGAGGAAAAAATGGGTAATTGAGGAATAATATATTTACTTGTGAGAAGCATTGAGTTATTAAAAAAAAATGTGGTAACATGATGAAAACAAGTGAAATTGACTGAGAGGAGCAAAGAGATAAAATCAGGTGAACCCAATCTGTCAATTCTAAAGCCCACTGCAGCTACAAGGTATTCTAAGAGAAGCAGTGCTGCCCACAGCTTAAGGCACAACTCTACAATGATTACTCAGATCATTTCAGTTGAATACTGTTTATTGAATCAGAGTTTGCCATCTGAGCCAAGTGTAGTTACTCAGTAAGATAGCCAACTGAATATGATGTGTACTAGTGAAAAAGAATGAACTGAGACAACCAGTTCTCCCTGGAATTATATTAAGAAAATCAGAAAAATTTAAGAAATTAACAATATGAGCTAAAAATTCCAGACAGACAACAGTGAATAGAATTGGAGCTATTAATAATTGTGATAAACAAAAGTAATGAAGAAACAGACACTGTGGAGAAGTACTTGATATGCAGAGTAGAAGACAGAAAAGTCAGTAGACAATGAGAAAAAAATAGAGATGAGAAGCAGAAACCAACTTCCTTCCTTCCTTTCTTCTTTTCTATATTTCTTTCCTTCTTCCTTCCTCCTTTTTTTTCTTTCCTCTCTCACTCCTTCTTTCCTTTATTCCTTCTCTGAGGGAAAATAAAATACAACATTAAATTGATCATCTTAGCCATTTTTAAATGTACAGTAGTGTTAAGAATTGTTTGCAACATCTCTGTAGAACTTTTTCATCTTGCAAAACTGAAACTCTACAGGCATAAAACACTACTTCCCCCTCCCTCTACTCAGTCTTGGCAAAATACATTTCTATTTTCTATTTCCATGTTTTGACTACTTTGGCTACTTCATAGGAGTAGAATCATATAATATTTGTGTTTTATGTCCCTATAGAGTTCTTGAATTGTGTACTTTTCCAGTGACTGATTCAATTTGGGTATGTGGGCATCCTTGTAACAGGTATAAAAATAAATATGCACCCTTGAGGGACAAAATAATACCAAATAAACCCAGGTGGTACTAAGCAAGATTTTCCTATTCAGTCAAGGACATAATTGAAACATACAATTTGAAATGTTGATTTATTCAACAAAATAATATTTGGAGAGAGAACATGGGCTCAAGAGATATATTAGGTATTGGTGTTTAAGGGAGATTAAAATAAATATATCCCACTTTTGCTTTGTGCCAGGGTGGAAAAAAAACTTTAAAAATACTTTATTGATTTTAAAGTAAGTTTAATGTAATTTAACTGAGCTTAGAGACCTGAGGGAGAATGCAACTAATGATGGATTTTTTTAAATAATGTTTTCATAAAACATTAAAATAAGTCTTAGTTCCACTCATCTTTCATGATGACAATGCTCCTTGCTAGATTAATCTTAAAATAAACTTGATGCATTTAATCTTGTGTGAAGGTTTTAAATATGCATTGTGATATATTTTAGTAAAATATATGAATGATGACATCTCTGTAAACAGTTCTATGTAGAGAGAGATGCTGCTGAGCCAACTGGCTGTTATAATACTGAACTTATCAACTGTCATGCACGCTTTTAAAAAGGCCTCATTTCCATGATGCTAAACATTTCAAAATCTCCTCTGCTTTGGCAAAATTAGACTATCTCACACACTGTGAGAATTTGTAACTAGAATTTACTTAGAAAACATTATTAAGTGCTATTAGAAAGCTTTGGTATTTGACCATTAACAGACAGATCAAATACAAGGAGTTAATATTCTAAAATGAGCAACTTTCAATAATGCAGATGTGCTCAAAATTATGGTCTTGCCATTATAAGAAGTAGACTTAATTCATGTCATTTATGTTAAATTTATTTTTTTTAAACTTCTCACTAGTGACATAGTTGTTATGATAGCCGTTAAAGCAGACTTCTAACGGATGATCTTTGGGAAAATTGTATGAATTATAATGACAAAAAAAGTTTGTAAAGAAAAAGTATTGTCTAATTATATGAAAGACTTTCCACACAGCATGACTGCTAAATATTTGGAAAGTCTAGCTCTGGTCCTGTTAGGATCACTGTAAGCCTATTCCAGTAAGTAACCTCTAGATCTGGGACTGTTGGGCCAGATGGTAAAGGAAGGGGGTAGCTAAATTTTGGGTATGCAGGAGATCAGTTGTGCATAAAGGTGGATGGTATGAGCCAGCGGGGTACGGGTCAGAGAGAAAGAACTGCTGAGATTAGCAGAAATGTTTTAGGATGCCCTCTGGGACATCATATCCTCTCCTGGGGAATCATGGTCAAAAGGGTAAGAGTCTGGGTAAGCAGAAGAATAAGTAGTACACAGATTTCTCTGACCTATTGGAATAGGGGAAGCTTCATGCAAAAATAATCCATACTATTGATAATATTTGGGAAAAAGTACAGATCTCTAAGTGAAACATTTATCCTCCAACTTTTGCAGATCTCTCTAACTGTTAAGAAGTGTTGTTTGTTAATGCTATGCTTACAGTCCAAGAGTCATTTTCTCATACCAGAATAGAACATCTAACCTGGGGTCTAAAAGAGAATCATGGCCCCTAGACCTGCAAAATACTGATTATGAAGGACCTCATTTTCCCTCTATTTTGGATAATTCATTCATATGGAAGTGGTTTATTCTTCCCATGCTGATCTAGGATTAGGGCCTGTATACTCATGACAGCATCAGTTTCATTTTGCCATCATAGAACTTTCATGTTAACAGGGATCATAGAAGCTGGCTGGTCTCTACTTCTCACTAGAGAGTAACACTCAGGTGTGATAATACTCCCACCTGGTCACCAAGCTCATCTCAGTTAACTGACCTGTCCTCATTACTCTATCTTTCTCCAAGCAATGGGAGCAAGAACAGATCTTGAAAAACTCAGAAGTGAGAAATCAGACTCAATCCTCTAAATGTTGCAGCTCATTAAAAGACCTTGATGAGAGAAAGGAGAGAGACATTTGGGCAATGGTTCAGATGTTTTAAGCACAATAGAATATGCAGGTCAATGAAAAGCTCCTCTAAAGTACAAACAATAAAAATACAGAGACCTATTTTTAAATATAGTTATGCTAGGTTTAAATAAAACCATTACAAAATGCTTATTTAAATTAATTCCATACTGCAAAGAAATTGCTCAGATATATTCAAAAATGTGAGTTTAACATATGTGTTCATATTTTGCACACTATAAAAAATGTAAAAAGATTGTGCCTAGAGGTTTTGTTAGGAGAAAACTTTGGGGAGGACCAGAGCTCTGCTATTACCAATCACTGGCTTGACTTGTGTTTTTTAATTAAAAAAAAAGCCAAGTCATTCATGTATGCCTCTTCTAATTGCTTTAAACTATGGCTGGGTGGCTGCTTTTTTTAAAGAGAGAGAACAAAAGTGGATATGTTATTGCCCTGGGAGACTTAAGATCTCTGTTGGAATAGGACAGCAGCCCAGCCGTCATATTCAATCAGGACCAATCAGTTAAAAGAAATGCTTCCCCCAGGAAGCCCACAATGGTTGGGGGAAGGAGATGGGAGGAGGGGAGAGGTAGTGCCTAGATGACCAGATTTTTGCTCAAGTGCATCTAAAGATTCTGTGAATTTTCTAGTCTTTTTGTAAAACTAACACTAGCAATAGGTTGCAGAGTTTTTTAGACAGATGTTAGTTTATTTTACGGGGGTAGACATTAGCAAATGGTGTCAGAGAATTTCTGTCTCAACTTTTTGTTAACTCTTAGTATATCAATAAATTCTACTCTCAACTTTCAGAAAAAAATGTAAAAGGAAATGGAAATCATAGGGCAAAACTGTTTGAAGATCCTTAAGGAAAATTGTCAAAACTAATATAATGCTGTCCCTTTATGCATAAAGAGTTTAAATCTCTTAGTTGTGAAGCAAGTTGTCCTAGGTCACAGCAAGCCAAAGTGTAACCTTAAGTCTCTCTGTGTTATGCTAAGACAAAATTGATAAAGCTATTTTTCTTTTAAAAACAGAAATGTGGACAAGGATTATAAAAGAAGGAAACACAAAGGCACAGTGTAATGCAGGAGCAAGGTGGGCAGCATCAAAACTAGGAATTGGATAAACTAGAAGAATCTGAAAAACACTAAAGATCAAGAACATCATGTTAAAGAAGTTAAGGCAAAAACATCATATGAGTTCTTAAATAAAGATGTTGGGACATTTCCCAGATTTTCTGAATTAGCATAAGCAGTAATAGAGTGCAAGACTGCAAATTCTTATTCTGGGCTTTTTTTTTTCTCTCCAAAACACAGATATTATAATAGAAGACAAGTTCAGAGCTTCTGAATTTGAATACCAGTTCTACTTGAGTAGGAATAGAAATGCATAGAATTGAGTCTATAGTCAGAGGACTCAGGAAATCAGAATTCCCAAATTCTACCCACTATTAATTAGTAAGTTAAAAACAAAATACATTAAAGAAAAAAAGCTCATCTTATATTTTCTTTTACCCCCAAAATAAAAGAATATGAAATAGCTACACATGCTAGTAGATGTTTGCTGTAGTGTTTATGTGGAAATAAATCCTATGTGCTAGTGAGAAACTAAAAACTTTTTAGATATGAAGAATAGCCATATAAGTAAAATTATTTTCTTGCATAACATATTGACTTTCATTCAGGCCAAAACCTTTTATTTTTAACACTATATTTAAAAGATATATTTTTCAATAAAAATCCTGAAGTTTAGTTTTTAGCTATACATTCTGTGATGAATTTGCAGGTTTTTGATTTTAAAAGGGCAATAAACATGCATCATTCAATACAACTTTTATGTCAACTTTGGTGTAATAAATACCACTGCAATGGATTTAAAAGCACCTCTTGTCAATCTGTAGCCTCTGGGGTGAATTATTATTAAAAGACATCAACAGAAATATGGCACAGAACATATTGATTCAAATGCCATTGTTTCATCATCTATAACTGTTTGACCAGGACTGAACTAAAATTTACACAAACACACATGCTTTTACACACACACACACATACTCTTACTTCATCTTAGAAATAAGTATTCTAAGCAAATTAATAGGATTAACTAATTTACCCAGGAAATGACCACTTTCATGTATACTACCTTATAGATTTTTAACATAAAAATTATTTGTATGCAAAAAAAATTCCACATGAAAATCTATTTTATCTAAGGAAAAACTTCAAATTAGTAACTTGTAAGTGCTTTAAGCAACTATGCATCTGAAAAAAATAAAAGACTGTCTTGAATAATCTCTTAAAATTCATTCCCTCAATTATCACAGATTTGTTAGGGTTTCTCATGATTCCAAATGACTTCTTACTTTTCTTAAGATGAACAATATTTTAGCAGTATATTAGAGATTTCTGATTAAATATAGTTTAAGTGTTAAATACTTAAGGCAATTAGTTTTTGTTTTTTCTTTTTTCTTCTTTTTCATGATATCTTGGATATGGAAAAGTGAAATAGTGTTTACAAAGTCACATTAGAAATAGTTTAGGGACATGCTTACTTCATGAAATAATGAATCAGTATGGCTTCTATGTGATTGAGACAGTCTTACTTGATATTTTTATCTACAGGAAAATTCTAAAAGCAACTACATTTTATGCCATGATTTAAAATTTTAGTATCAATGAAAGGCAAATGAAAGTTATCCTGATATCAAATTATTCTCTTAAACAGTTTTAAATTGTATTCACTGATGAGATTAACAACTGGAAAGTATTCAAAGAGAAAGAGAAAGCACTGATTTTGAGAGTTAAATGAGCCTAAAATGTCTAAAAAGCTGTTTACTTTATTCAATTCATGTTTTTTAGCATGTTTTTATTTTCAGTGCACAAATATTTAGTCATAGGTACAGTCTTTTTCTATAAGGTCTGCTGCATACTTTACAGAGCCAGAAAAGCAAATTTAGCTATGATCAAATATTTCAGCACCCTAGATAATTTATTTTCCTCAAAAGTAGAATTTGATAAAAGAATGATGGAATACCAATGTATCAGGTTATTATCAGATGCTGTAATTTATATGGCCTACATTGATTTTCTTCTCTGTAAGAGCTAATACACATGCTTTCAGTTTTATCAAGAGAATTTTAAAAAGGAAATATAAAATCTACAAAATATATATCTCCATGAAATTTTATATCAGTAAATCCATGAACACTGAACTGAAGAATATAGAGTCTATATTTTATATGATATTTAATTTAACTCCTCCATTGCCCTTTAACACATAACACCCAACCATAAAGTCTAATTTTCTTCTGTTTCAATAACTTTAACATGGTAAAAACAAAAAGTTACAACTATTTATATTGCCTTAAGAATAAAAGTCAATTTGCCCTAGTCAAAGACAGTATAAAACTAATTAATTGAAATACAATTATTAAAAAACTTTCAGCATCAGTAGATGAGGTTTTAAAAGAGAACCCTTCTGCTCTCATAGCTAAAACACCTTTGAAACAAATTCTATGCCTAAAACCTAAGACATCTTCTAACTTATTTAAGATTTAGAGAAGATGAGTGTTGTCTAAATAGTCATATTAATTAGATATATTAATAGAAAAGAGAATGGTTTCTTTAAAAAGTGAATAATTTAAAAAATTTGCACTTCTGATTATGTGGTAGATTAAACATTCAAAGTTTCTCTCACTTCAAATTTGTAATTAGCCTCCATATGAAGCAGGGTTTCATTGCATATTATGGCTTGCAGGAATTTAAGAAAAGTTCAACCTTCCTTCCCAAAAGCATTAAGGAAAGATATCTGAGCAATGAGCAGTAAAAACATGTGAAGTTAGGTGATCCTGAGGGAAAGTATTTATATAATACCCATTGTTATCCAAAGACTGAGCTGTAGTCAGTGGCAAAATACAACACCTGTACATTTTCTTACCTTCCTCCACTAAACTGGGGACACTAAAAGGGTACAAAAATGGCCCCCACATGAATAGCAGCACCATGAATCCTGGAAGAAGCAGGGATGAGAGCATCATTTAGGCTGCAGGGATTCCTATGAGCTTAATGAAACAAACTTGCACTAACAATAAAAAAAAATTAGGAAAAAAACAAGGAAATGAGTGAGATTCAGCAAGAAAATAAACTGACTCAGGATACAAACTGATTTAAAATACAACAGATTCCAGATTAAAATGTAAAATAAATGGATTCAGAGTTATTACCATATGAAAAGAGAAATACCAAAAATTGATGAAGCAGCAAGAATTTATGATAAATGGCCAAAGATATTTGAAAAATTATCAAATACAACTCTTGGAACAAAATATAATTATTAGTATGAAAAAACTAGGTGGTTTAACAATGGATGAGTTAAGCTAAAAATGAAAATTAGTGAACTAGACCAGAGAGAAGAACACCCAGAATTCATTAGAGTCAAGAAGATGTAATAAATAAATAAATAAACATAAAAGAGCAGAATAAAATTTCTAATCATCACTATGATGTCTCAGAAGGACATAATAAAGAAGAAATATATGAAGAGATGTTGAGTCTTTTTTAAATTGTTTAAAACTAGTGAAATACCTTCATCAAAAGATAAATTAATATGCATAATAAGACCATAATATAAATAAGTAAAATTTACATGGAAAAAAATCATTCCAAAAATATTATACAAAATTGCAAAGCATTGGGGAAAATCTAAACTTGAAGCCAGAGAGGAAGAGAGATAAATAACAAAAAATCAAATCACCTATAAAGCAATGGCAATTAGACTGACAACTGACTTCTTGATAGCAAAAAAGATACAAATAGGCCATTGTAACCAATCTTCAAAGTTATCAGCCAAAGTCATTATCAACGGGTAATTCTGTACCTAGCAAAACTGTATTGCAGAATAATCATTATCACTTTCAGATAAATGAAATTATTATGATATGCAATAAAGTGTAACTCAGAGGAAAATTCAGAGCATGACATGTTTATATTTAAAAAGAACACAGACAAAATTAATAAGCTAAATGTCTAGACTCAGATTTTAGGAAAAACACAGAATAAGCCCATTGAAATCAAAAGTAAAGACATATTAAATATATTAGCAAAACTGAAGAAAACAATATAGTAGAGACAATGAGCAGTGTTTAGAAGTGGTTATTTGAAAAGCTAAAAAAAAAGTGAAACAAGTGGTAAAATTTATTGAGAATAAAAGCAAAAAAGCATAAATAAATAAGTAATAATGAAAAAGGACACATAAGTGTTAGGTAGTTAGATAAGTGGGAGCACTGGGCAGATAGGTGGAGGAGGAGGAGGACGGTCTAGAAGACGGCGTTATACCTGCCTCCAGCGTCAAGGGACTTGACTTTTTCTAAACAAGTTCCAGCAAGAAACCAGTTAGAAATTGACAGCCACACAACTGCACAGTAATGAAAAAAAAGACAAAAACAAAAACAAAAAAACAGACATGACCCAATGCTCATTGTAATATAATTAACATTGTGATTTAGGTGCCCCCATGGGTCTGTGTGTACCATAGGTAAAGTCGTGTGCAAAGAGGACAAACATGACTAGGCATTCCAGGGGCAAGAGCCATCAATTAATCAAAAGATCACATTTAAGCAAATGTGTAAGAGAAAAGGCAAAGACCACTGCTTAGTTTCCTCCCTTGGATCAGCTCGCCTCTCCTTCTTGGAGGTGCACTTTCCTTTTCCTAAATAAATCCTTTGAAGTATTTCACTACACAGCACACTCTGTCTCTTGTCTGTAACATCTTTCAGGTAAGACAAAGACTAGAGTCTTTTCCTTTTTTGGCGGTGGATAACATAACTAGAAATAAGCCAATGATTAAAAAGATGCTTCACAATGAACAACTTTTACACCTAAGTTCTAAAAATTAGATAAAATGTAGGAATTCCTAGAAAATTTTTACTTACTGTAACTAACTTAAGAATAAATATAGAGCTAGAATAAATACAAAGCCTGCGGTAAGAGAAAGTCAAAAATATTTTCACCTAAGTAACATCTCACCTAGAAAATATTACAACCAGGTTGTATTTTCAAGAAATTTCAAAGAAACAGGTCATTTTAATATATGCATCATCTATGTAATAGAAAATGAGGGAAGACTATCTAACTTATTACATGAGGCCACTGTAAACTTGATACCGAAATCAGGCAAGAACAGTAAGAATAAAGACAATCACAAATAATTCATTAATATAGATATGACCATCCTGCTTAAGATTATGGCAAATTAAATCAACTAGCTTGGAATATGAAATAATGGCCCCTTTAAATGTCTGTATCCCTTTTTGTCCTCAAAATTGGAATATATGTTACCTTACATAAGAAAGGCATTTTACAGATGTGATTTTAAGAATCTTGAGAGCAACCTTTGCCATCAAGCCCAGCAGTCCTTGTCCACAGGCTTGGCCACTGAGGTTGCCTGTGATTGTCACCAATACTGACCTCAGCTGATGGAGCTGCACAGAGACTAGGCTGCTGCACATGCCTAAAGCCAGGACCATGGCACCCTACACAGCCAAAACTGACACTCATCTCCAGGGGAAGGTCTTTCTTTCATAGGCATCAGAAGAGAGAATGCTTTCAGGTTATCTAGTTTATAATGTGGCCAAAAATAAAATTGCTCATTCATTTTTCAATCACGCCAATACAGTGTCTGCTATGCTGAAACGGTGTGTGTTGGATCATTAATTACAAGCTCAGTGATGTTAAATATAATCCAGACTTCTCTGTTCTTCACAGTAACAAGTGGCAGTGTTTAGAGGCTTTGAAACGCTCCTTTTCTTGCTTTAATGAAAATACTCTCTTCCAATTTTTATTATTTTTTTTCTCTAGCCCTTTATTCTCAGGGTCGTTTGCCAATTTCACGTCTTCTTTTCTCTACATTCTTACCCAAGTTAATATCATTGATTTTTTTTCTCATTTTCATGCCATCCAAATGCAGATAACCATCAAATTTAAATCTTGAACCTACTTCTCTGGGCCCTAAACTCATATTTTCTACTATATGCCTCTCACCTAATTTGATATCTAAATTTCCATCCTGTCACCTGCTTTCACCACTTAATTCAGACTTCCCTCTCCTGGTAATTGAGAATACCATAAACATACAGTTAAATCAGAAACCTGAGGTTTATACTTGGTTCTTTTACTTTCTTTATCCTCCAAGTTATTAGTAAGTCTTGTGTTTCTACCCCTACAATAAACCCACATCTGTCCAATTGTTTCCATCTCCACTAATGCTGAGATCCTATTCCATCACTTGACTTTTTGTGATTTTGAGACAAAGCTTTTAGAACAATGCTATTGAACATTCTCTATAAAAGCAGGAGTGCACATCCAGGAGTGCACGTTGAGATACACAGGTAAAAACCATTGCATGGAAAATTTGGGAATAGGAATATAGAAGATTTTTCTTTTTTTAATAAACAATATAATAATTATAGTCAAGAAAACAGATGATTACAACAAATTCAAAACTTTTCTTGAAAGCAGATATCCAGGGGCTCATTCCTTTTGATAACTTTACTAATCTTACGTCTATCCCCCAGCTCAATTGGTTTAGTGACTAGACACATACGGCAATACGAGAAAAAATTATTTACAATCTCATGTGTGAATTGAATGTTAATAAAGGTCTAATCCTAATTTTAAGATTTGGGTTTAATAGTATAGATAGAAAAAGAGTACCTTTGAAAATCAGGATTGTGACGTGTGATTGGCTACATGCATGTGGTTAAAACATTAAAAGAAAATCATGAAATTAAATGATTTACGAGCTCATATGTGGTTTGGACATTTCTCTGCTCTTCAGTTATATTCACTAAGATTGTATTCTCCATCTGATAGTGATCTAATGATGTTTATTTTATATTTATGCATGTTAGCTTTAAAAGGCCAACATTGATTGTTTTCATTGTCTGTAATAGTTTTTTAATGGAAGGCATTAGTTTGAATTATGAACAATCAAGTGTATATTTTGGAATGCATTGCTTTAAATGACTTCTAATAATTCTCTGAAAGTTCATTTCAGATGCTGAACTATATGACAGAATTGAATGATATTGCAGGCACTTGATAAGTTTATTAAGTATCAAGAAGCTTGAATACTAAATCTTATTGATGGAATAATTTTCTTAAGTGGTGTGCCAATATGGAGAAATGGAGCACACATAGATGTTGGTAAAGGGCAGATATGAATTTGAATATTACCACATTGTCTGTGTGATCCTAAGCAGATTACTTAGCTTCTCTGAGCAGATCTATAAAATTTGGAAAATAGTTCTTACATTTTAGTGTCATTGTAAGAATTAGAGAAAATTTATGTAAAATGCCTGGCTTATAGTAATTTATACCTTCCTGACTACTGCTAATTTAGTAATTTAAATGCCTCTCTCCCAAAAAGGGGTGGAGGGTATAGCTCAGTGATAGAGCATATGCTTAGCATGCACAAGGTCATGGTTTCAATCCCCAGTACCTCCATTAATGTAACTAACTAAATCAATACACCTAAATACCTACCCCTCAAAAAAAAATTAATGCCATACATACAACTCTGATACAAAAATCACATTGCATATTGTTAGATGAGCATACTTGTTGGTTAGACAGTTCTCATTGGCTGTTTTGGCATTTGCCTCTCCAGGTGGCTTCATGACACAATTGTGTTGGATATTTGAGAACAGGAAAGGAGGGAATTGCACATATAAACATATGTGTTATCATGAGGAAGCTCATGTACACTCAAGAGACTTTTTCTGCAAATCTTTCACTAGTACAGTGTTATGTAACCTTGTCTCTGCTCATAAAGGCAGTACCGTCATGCCTTCTAGAAAATCTCATTTGGCATTGTCATTTTCATTCTCTTTATAACCACAACCTCACCCTAAAATAAAATAATCTGCCTCTTCCTATTTCCCAGTCTTTTTTTTTCTTCACAATCCTTCATGTTCTCATTTTTTAAAATATTTAAGTGCCAACATAATCATCCCTCTAAGGAATTTAAAGTCCAAAAAGCAATTTGTCAAGCCAAAATGATATTGGCTTTTTCTTTTAACCCTCTCTAATATTCCAAACATCTTTGTGATTTTAGGTAAATAAATATCCTCCACCTCCCAACCTTGAACCCTCCAGTGACCTCACCCAAACTGCAAGCTTATCTAACCCCTTGTTGTCAAGATGACAATTCATAAAGTGGATTATCTAGAGTGATTCATCACACAGTAGGTGATTATAATGTGCAAGATGGAAGGAAATTATATGAAACTTTGTTAGTAAAGTGTGTAAATATTTCAAGAAAGTATGCTACTCAGTTAACAAAGAATAATGGGGTAACAAGAAAAAGTGAATACAATTTTGGCTAACATGCCCAGTTGATGTAAATTGCACATAGCAGACAGTTCAGAGAACATTATCAATTCTTCTCATAACAGATTCAACCACTGACTGAATCATCAAAGTATATAAGCATATTCATACATAAGCTCTGCATTGGAGACACATGAAGCAGAATTTGAAATCATTGGTCAGGGAAGTGTTCATCATAGTTATTTCCTGGTAATTTACAGCATCTGAGAATGTAAAATGTTCTACTTCATTACAAAAAAAATTAAATCCAGTGAATAACATATACAGATTTCTCATTTGCTGCTAAGACTTTAAACATAATGGGAAATTTTTAAAATTGGAACTGGAAGAGGCATTTAAATGTCATTTTGGTTATTCTTCTGCTACAGAATTAACTTACTTCAGTTTATACAGATCACTATTGATTCTAGTTCTACAAAATAGTAATGAAAAAAATCTTATCTGGCATATTTTAAGGTCCATAATGCCAATATTTTTTCTCCTCAATATAACCTCAGTTTGTTGAAATGCAAGAATGTTTTCTTTCGGTCCACAGTAGACATTTCAAATTAAAATCAATACTTACAAATAAAATTCCAATGTAAAAATATGTTTTCCAAGTCTCAACTTACAACTGGCTAATAATAACATTATAGATTATATTAATATTATACCCCATGCAAAGAATGGATGATTTCTTAGAGTTCTTTGGGAATTCCTCAAAGCATAGCCAGAGATAATTACTGCCAATGTTTTTAATATGTTCTTTCAGAGTTGTTTCTATTCTGTATGTGGTTTTCTTAGATTTTATAGAATATGTATTGCTATCTTCACTACTTAAATTGGTTTATGGCAGTGGTTCTAAAATTCAGTACACATGCATTGAAATCATGTAGCAAACCTATTAAGGACATAGCTTCTTTAGCTTCATACATGCCCACCTATACATCCGTACTCATCTCAAAGATTCCAATTCTGCAGAAGTGACTTAGAGGCCAGAAGTATGAATTTTAAACATAAACCTTCAAATAGTTTCTGAGGTAAGTAGATTGTACAACTGAAAAGCACATCTATGTAATTTCCTTATCGGTGTTACTCTTGCATGGACAGTGCATAAAAGTACCCTGAACTTGTGCTAATTTCTTAAGAAGTTCATCTTTTTCAGTATTCAAAGGATTTTTGATAACAGAAATGATCTATTTGATACTATTTTCTAAAGAAATCATCTTTATTTGATGATTTCTGAAGGGGATAAATCATTTACTAAACTTTCAAGTTCTTCTAGTTGTATTCTATCCAAGTTTTCAGTCAATTTCATAGATAACTTTCAGTCAATTTTCATAGGCAACATTTTATTAAAATACTGGTGATTGTATTGTAAAATTTATGTTTATGATGTGGAAGGGGTTATATCTTTTTGGAATATCAGCTTTTATCTTTAAGTCTCTTCTTTCTCCTTCATTTTTATTTATTCCTTTCTGTGTCCAGTTTCTTGAGTTTAATACTTAATTATTTCTTTTGTACTTCCTTTATAGTTTGATATCTTCTTACCATGGACATGGTACAACTCTGTTTTGATTTAGGTCTATTTTCACGCATCTTGATTTATTTTTACTCTTTTGATATCACTTTGTTAAATTTTATTTTTAATTTTGATATAGATTTTATTGCTGATAGGAACATCATTTTTAAAATTTTCTAAATGTTTATTTTTACTATATGTTAAGGACTTTTACTTTTAAGTAACTATGTTTATGTAAGGATTTTTGTTTTCTACCTAGTAACTTTGCTGAATTTCTATTAATTTTACCTGGCTGATGGTCTGAATATTGATGGTCTTGGATTTTCTATGTAGACAACAATACTATAGTTAGATAGATAGATAGATACACAGACAGACAGATAGACAGACAAATTTTCATTTTTGTCTTTTCATCTTTTATTTTTCTCATTTCACATTTCTTTCCTTCCTTCCTTCCTTCCATCTTTCCTTCCTTCCTTCTTTCCTTCTTTCCTCCCTCCCTTTCTCTCTTCCTCTCTTCTGTTCTCCTCTCTCTCTCTCTCTTTCTCCCTGGCTACCATAACTTCTAGGGTAATGCTAAACAGCAGTGATGGAAGACTTTAATCATGAAGTGACTAAAGCAAACTTCAAAGTCTTATGATTAATATGGTATTTGTTCCATTTATAAAAAAAAGGAGGATTTATCAGAAATACTTTCATAAATGAACATTGTCATTTCTATGAAGTTTGAATTCATTTGATTTAAACTGCCTGGGAAATTTGCTGATCTGTGTTCTCTCAGTCATATAACATTTGATTATCAATTCAATGTATTTTATCTCTTACATCCAACTTCTCTGAATGGTTTTGCATTTAACATACTTCTTTTAAAGATCATATATCTAGACTTTTATTTTTCCTCTAGTAAGGTAACAAATTAATGTATACATATCTGATTTATTGGTTCTAATTTTAGTCTTCTCTTACTTCTGTTGAACTGATAAAATTTTTTAAAAAGTCTTTTTTCTTTAGGTGATAAATTATATTCAGCAATATATTCAGGAAGCTATCCTTTACACACATGTGTATATGGAACCAAGCAGATCACTGCAGGACTACTCCCCCAAGAGCCCCACCCCCACCCAGGTACAAAGGCTCCTCCATGTCCCATATCTCTTGTTTGTAGAAAAGCTGATGTCTCCCAGGTCTTCTTGAGTCACAAAAGAGCAGGCTCAAGCAGTTAGTGAGTAAGACAATAGACTCAGAGTCTCACTGTCAGATGCATATTCCTGAATTTCTTTGCAGGTATTATAATTTCCACCAGAGGGAAAAAGCTAACTGCATGGTGACCAGACTGTAGCCATGATGTAAGCTATTCCATCCTGAGCAGCACTGAGTCCCTGTCCAGCACAATTCCAAGAACTAGCCTCATGAGAATGGGATTATCATTATTGCTCATAATAATCTATAATTCTGTGGTCATCAAAATAGTTATAGCTTGCTCTGCCTGTATATGTAAGCAGGCAATTAAAGTTGTCAGCAAAGAAATGCTACAGACACATGTGGACATCTTCCACTCTAAAAATATGGTGCCCTGTGTCAGCGTGAAGAAGTTACAGAAGATGGAACTTCACCCAGTCCTACAGAACTGAAAAGATATCTGGCAAGTAGGGATTTGTAAAGCTCTTGTGCCCCTTTTCTATTTATCCATTTATGTTCCCTTTCAACCTTAATTATAAAAGTGAAATCACTAGGTAACATAACCGACCTCTGACTTCTGCTCTACTGAATGTACACAGTGCCTTGTCTAATCTGTCAATTAAAAGAATAAGAATGAAGAATTAAGTGGTTAAAGAATGACTGATTCTCTACTCCCAGCTAACTCCTTAGCAAATTTGCAGGGAGATCACATAGGAAGATAGCAACAAAAGAAGATCAAAAGAAGTCACTGGGACTGCACACAGTCTTGTTGTGATGGAAAAATGATGAAGAATCTGACCTCCTACCTTTATGATTCACTGAGATTGATTCCCCTTTTGCCCATTCAAAATTGTCACGGCCGAGCAAAATCTTCAGAAGTCTTGGGACATGAGTCCACCTGCTCCCCAGATTGACAGATTTCTAATTAAAGCAGCTTTCTTTTCTACCAACATTTGCCTGTTTCAACTATTAGCTTTTCAGTAATATAATATGTATGTTAACTGAATTTGGTAACATATATATTATTTCTTAGAAATGTTTAAAGGATTCAACACTTCTATGTCTCATTTAAATGCATGAAGAGCTTTAACATACTTTGACCACTCATTCACTATTTTCCAATCAAGTTTCAGCTAAAGATTTTAAAAAATATTTTATCTTTTTGTTGTTTTTCTGTTTGTTTGTTTTGCTTTTGTCCTGGGGAGAGGTAATTATGTTTAATTAGGTTTATTGATTCACTTATTTATTTTAATGGAGATACGAGGGATTGAACCCAGGTCAATCAGAGCTGAGCATGTACTCTACCACTGAGCTATACCCTCCCCCAGCTAAAGATTTTTCTCTTTTTTAAAATGTAAAAATAAACTAAACATATTTTGATATTCACTGACCAATCTGATTTCCTAACATAGTTTGTTCATTTTTAGGGCCTTCCATTCTTCCCTGGAACTTATGCCATTTTTTAATTTATAATTTTCCTCTCTGACTATAATTTTTTATAGTCTTTTGGTGATGTTTGTTGAATGACACTTTTCTGCTGTTTTTAATGAAGATATCAGAAAAGCTTTTGTATTAACTTAGGAATTACAGTTGCCTGACAAGCACGTGGCAAAGTGTCTGTTATGCCAAAACAGCATGACCAGCTTTAGCTCACCGCACGATTCAGTAATCTGGGCCCAAGACGATCAGGTGTCTTTCCAATTTTGCATTCCACTGTGACATCTGGAGGGTTTGATAGTGAAAACAAACAGGCAATTTGTTGACTAAGATTGGTGAATTCTGTCAGAAGGTATCAGAACACCAGTATCCACCAAGGTGGGGTTCAACAAGACTGACAAAAGCCAGGAAGAGCTCCATTCCTCCAAGGGGCCTGAGAAACCAGGAAACCTACCCAATCAGTTCTCAGAAACAGAGCTTTGTGCCAAAGCCCATTTGTCAAAATAAGAGCATGGATCAAGGTTGCTGATCTACAGTGGTAGTATATTTCTGACCTGCAATTATGGAAGATCTAAGGAAACCTCAAAAGATGACCATGTAGGGGCCCAACTATGAACAGCTAAAAACAAACTAAGGCTTTATAACTTTCTCAAAAGTCATTTCTAATTTAAATGTTCACTTTGTGGTACACTAAGTTACCTATTTGTGATCCAACAACTTTGCAACTACAGGAGGGCCTGTTGGATTAAATCTGAACTTTCTTGGCTGTTTATGCTTGTTGAATGTACTGTGTTTGAATTCCTAGCTTCCTCCTAAATATCTAGTTAAAATATAAACAATTTGTTTCTGAAGAAAATGTCACAACTTCAGGAAATTTTATTCCAAACTGAATGCCTCTGTATTCAGAAAAGGAAGAAACCTGAAGATGCTTGAGCATGTTATAAGGTGCTTTACACGTGGAGTTTTATTTCATTTTCAACCCCTAACCTATGAGAAGGTATAGTCACCACTAATATGCAAATGAAAAAAACAAGACTGAAAATAATTGCATAACTTCCCCAAGGGTACATACTTATGTCTGACCAACTCTGAAACTCTTCTTTCTATTCCAGCAGGATGCCTTCCATAATCAAAGCATGTTGTCATGTCCTCCATTTCAAGAGTTTAATGTTTCTTAAACATGAAAACAATTATATGAGCTAGAATTAGCTTTAATTGCAGCCTAACTTTAATAAGGTGGTGTACACAGTATAGAGAAGTCACTACCCATTCCATATCAAAAGTCATATGCCATCATGTATTTTTCTTAAGAAAACTGGGTGAAGGTAATATCCTTTAATCTAAAACAAATCATTCATGTCAACATGTTTTTAATGTAAATTCAGATTAAATCTGACATGTTGATGGTTAGATGTCAAGATGCTAATATTGATTTTTATTTTTTATTTTCAATCACCTTTCTAGGCAGTTTGGGCAAACTAAACATCTCCATGGATTTCCATGCAGAATATTGACTGAAACCATATGTGACTTCACAGCTGAGGATATTTATGGCTTCCTCCCCTCCCCCCAATTAAGTAAGGGGAAGACAATATATTATAAGACATTTGACTATAATGCTTCCAGATTTTAAAGCATAGTAAAAAAAATATGATTTAATATAAGACATTACTTTGCATTAGTATTCTTTTAAACTTCAAAGTCACAAGTTCTCTTTAAAACAGCAGAAGATTTAGGTTTTAAAAATTCTTTTTAATCTTCCCTATAGTTCTGCTGATCAATAGCTGTAAACTTAGCATAGTGCAGGAAAAAGTCAGCAGTGAAAAAAGAACATGAGAATTAATAAAATTGATGGTCTCTGGAAGGATTTGGGTCCATATCTCCAGCTAAATACAAAATCAGTGAAATTTGGAGTTGAACAAATGAATACAGCCTTTATCAATTCACTGATATTTTTTAAAGTCACTGCTTACAGCCTTCACTTCAGGAAAATTCCCTATTCTGTTTTCATTTTCCTTTTTTTAAAAAAAATTTAGTATCTTTTTTTAACATTAAAATCACCATTCTCTTATTTGTGATTGTGGAAAAATATATTTGGATGCTGAAGTATTTCTTATTTCTTGAAGCATAAAAATATGATGGAATAAATGTTCACTCACAGATTATTTCAGTCATTTAGCAGTAACGTTACACATGGAGTATTATAAATTTACTGACATTCATGTGTATGGAGGAAGGATTACAAAGATCAGTGAGATCTGATCAATTATTTCAAGTAAACAAATTCTATTATTTTCAATTTGTCATAAATAAATAACTATATTTAAATCATTAAATGATCCCATCAACTGTAAAATGGATGTCTCTTCCAGGATATTAATATGTGAAAATCCATGTACCTTGGAACTTAAGAAAATATGGTATACAGCAGAGTCTGAAACCAAAATCACCTAGTTTTTTTATCTCTTCATTTCATTTAACATCAAGCTATAACATTTTTCATAAGCTACTAAATAGTCTTTGAAAAATATAATTTTAATGACTTCACATTAATCTATTATATGAATCTGCCATAGTTTAATAAGGTTTCTAGTCATTGTTCTTATTTTTTTCCTATATACTAAATTTTGCTTTCTTGAACATTTGTGTTCACTATTAAATATTTCCTTAGGATAAAGATGTTTGTGCTTATTAATCTACATAACAATTATACTACTATCAAAACACATAATGCTCTGAGCTGACACATTTATTTTTATTCTGAAACATTTTTGCTTGCATGAAATATTTCTATGATTTTTTTTCTTTAGGAATGGTATTTAGATAAGGCATTTTCTGAACCTGCCACCTTTGAGAAAGATTTTGTCTATAGAGTGATTGGGTCACATTTATTTTTCCTCTGTAAATGTTTCTCAGTTTTCTTCTGACATTTTAGTGTCACTGAGATTTCTGAGGCCAGCCTCATTTCTGTTCTTTTCCTTCCCTCAATGAATATTTATTGAGCAGTCGCAGGGTGCTAGGTACTGACAAACAGTAACCAAGATGGCAGGGTTATTACCCTAATAGACACTTTTGTCACATAGAGTCTATGTTTCACAGGCAGCTGCATTTTTTCAGCCTGCACATTTGGAGAAATAGTATTTTATTGTCTTTTAATCCTTAAAGTTTATGTTAAATTTGGGGTTGGCAAGAAGATTTCATCCAGTCTTCCAAATCTGATGAACTACTAGTGGCTGCCTCTTGGGTCATGCTGAAGTATTATGCGATTGACTTTGAACTTGCTGGGAAGAGTTTCATGATCTGTCTCTATGGTAAGTCTCATGGCTACAGAGTATCTTCCAGTGAAAGTTAAGGAAAGATCTCAATATTTTTCCTAGATCTTGGTGTCCATTTAGATTTGCAACCTCTTTTTTCTTTAAGTCAGCTTTCCTAATATTTATATCATGATTTTTTTTTACCATCTCTGTTCTTTCTTTTAAAAATACAGATTTCATACATAACAGAGTTCTATGATCTGCATACTTTATATTTTAACTATTCTTATTTTATCTCTATCTCCTCCTTTGAGTTTTGGGAAGTATTTCAGAATTATCTTCTATATTCAGTGATCTGTCTTCTGTCTCTTTGTAGCCACCTATTATGATGATTTTTGTTTTGTGTGTTTGCTTATTAATGAATTACCTACTTTGTGTATCAGTCAGGTTTGGCAGGAAATGTATGGCATTCTCAAGTCTGGTATGTTTAGGAAAAGTTTTAAAATGGGACTATGTTCGATCTAGGTATAAGGAAAACACAAGGAAAGGTGAATTCTCTGTCACCAATGTTCTGTTACTCTACTCCACCTGAAAAGAAGTTGCTGGGGATATCCATGTGGAGTGGGCCACCTGGCATTAGCTAATAGTTAAGAGCAATAGAAATACCATGGCAACCTCATAGAGATTGTGCCAAAAAATAATTAGTATAAGGGACTTTAAAAATAAAAAATACAATCCTCTCTATTTAACAAGAGAATACAAAAAAAAAAAAAAAAAAAGGAAAAAGGCCAAACAAAAACTGAAGTAACTTTATATTAACACATAATGGTAACATAATATGGCACGTGACCAAACATATTAACCATACTAATAAATCTAAATTGGTTTAACTCAGTAAGAAAAGATTTGTCTGATTAGAATACACAAATCAAAATACAATTCTTATTGTCTACATGAAACATATCTAAAAATATAGTGTTCCAGAATGGTTAAAAGATAAATGAATGGGAAAATATACCAGGAAAATGCAATAAAAAGAAAGCAAGGGTAGTGTTTCTGATATCAAAGAAGATTTTCTGTCCCAAAAGCATCAAGTAGTACAAAGAATGTAAAATTGACAGATTTAGCCAATGAAAATACTGAAATCTCAGTTAATTTTGAATTTCAGATAAAGTGAATACTTTAATATACTGATAGTCCATGCAACATTTTTAGCACTACCTAAAAATTATTCATTGTTGATAAGAAATCCAGATTTAACAGAGATTCATGTATTTTTCTAACAATTCTACTCTTTCCCAGCAAATAATGTTTACCTGAACAAGCGCGACCTATGAAATGTAATCATAAACAACTTTATGTTTGTCTCTTACTGTCCCTTTAGACTTGCTGTTCTCCCAACTGGTCTTACTCCACATCAACTGTTTCTGATTTCGCCAGGGTTGTACCTTAGGGAAGAGACACAGGTAAGACGGCCTTGATTGACAGTGTGTCAGTTATTAGCAACATTCCTCTTAAAATTCATTCAAAACTGACCAATCATTTGAGTCCTGGTTTCTTTATCCATCCTCTTGCCATTTTGGGGGATATCTCCATTACAGTTTCCTTGATATGGATGAATGCATCTCACTTCTGGATGGAAGTTACTCCTTCCTTGGCTTGTGGGAATACAGAACTTCCTTCAGTTTCTCTCTGCTACTTTTGTTTTGCCCCTCCAGGGGGTCTTTCTGGGTAGGACTCAAGACAAGTTGTAAGTGGCTGAAGGAAGCACTCATACATTCTTTGCTCTCATTAATTCTGGGAGA
Source organism: Vicugna pacos (assembly GCF_048564905.1). NCBI lineage: Eukaryota > Metazoa > Chordata > Mammalia > Artiodactyla > Camelidae > Vicugna > Vicugna pacos. Next base: position 3,909,005 of record NC_133021.1, on the reverse strand, counting down.
GGTTTCCTTCTGAGACCTTCCCTTCCCTCAGCCATCAAAACAACTGGACAGCTCCTTTCTAGCCCTTTGGATTTTCTAGTGGGAAACAGACATCATTTCACTGTTCTTTTTCATGCAAAAGACACATGATTACTTTCTGAATGGATGCCACAAAGCCTCTCTCTAATTATTTCTAATTCTTTTCTTGTATCTTGCCTATTGAAAATATATTTGACACATATATAACATCTTTTAAAATGCACAAAAATTATACAACCATATTGTAAGCAATTAATTATATTCCTTCAAAGTTTGTAGTTTGAGATTACAGGATTTTGTAACTCCTTCCTTACTAAAGTATATTTTTCTTTTAAATAATTGGACTTTATATTTCCAATGTATCAAATGAAAGCCCTCAAAAAGATCAAAGCAACCTCTATAAAGTCTCAGCTTTTCTCAAGTCCATTTCTTTCTCATTAGAGGTAAAAATGAGAGAAAATATCACCATGTGCTATTTTGTAAATACCATTTTTATTATGAGAAGAATATGTGTTTATTACAGCAACATGGAAAATATGAGAAAACAAAATAGAAAAACAAAAATACATATAATTACCCTAACTAGAAATAACCATAATTACCCTTACCAGAAATAACTATAATTATCATTTTAACTTCTATCTTTCTATCATTTTGCTAGGTATAATCATGCATATTTTTATACAATGGCACACATACTGTATATGTATTTAAACCTATATTTTTTACTTAATTATATAGCATAAATATTTCTCACTCCATGAAACATTCTTCTTTTTATCAAATTTGCATTCTAAGATATAGTATCCTACAATTTATGTGCTCATTCTTCTATTTTAGGCATATTACAAGTGACTGTGTAATGAATATCTTTGTGTGCAATTTCCTTAGGGTGAATTCATAAAAGCTAATACCTGGATCCAATGGCCTAAACGTTTTAAAATTTCATATATTATGAATCACTAAATATCAGATTTCAGGTTCTCAGTTTGCTTCTTTATGGTGAAAATGTTTTCTACAATAGGAATTTTAATTTTTGTAATATTAAGTCTCCAAATTCAAGTTGAAAATAGTATTTTTGGAGATAAAAGTTGCCTGTCATGGTATTAGTCATTATTCAAATTATTTTTCCTTTAATATTGTTCTCTTTTTTTTTTTTTAACACAATTGTCTGAATGCTTACAGTAGCTGGAGATAATTCTGGGGAGAAAAATAGAAGGAAACTAAGTTTTGCTAATTTTATGTGAATTATTTGTAGAGAATAACTTTTTTTCATATTTTTCTCTGGTAGTATAATCATCTTTTTTTTTTTTTTGCTTCAGTAGGAGACCAAATCACCTTTAAAGTATTTCTTGAGAATATGCCTAGAAATTTTACTGTTTAGTAATTGTAACTTAAATTGTAAAGTTTATTTTCTGAGAATACTTCTACCATCTTTTTAACCTGAAGTTTTTCCTCACTGTTGCAACTAAAGGAACAGAGTATTACTCAGTAATATATAAAAGATTCCTGGAGAAAATTGACCAATCATTCAGGCAATCTCAGAGTTTTCAAACTTGTTATAAAATAGATATACTTTTAATGGTATTAGTGTTTGGAATTCTGTTCTAAGTTGCACATTATGGAGTGTGTGTAAAATGAAACAGTGCATTTTTTTTTATAAAATGCGTATAATGAGTTTGCTGGTATACGACCAGACTATACATGAAATCCAAACACAACTTCTCAAGATAATTAGTGATATTTCTTCTATTAAGAGGACAAGTGAGATGGAAACATTCAGTTTGTAGACAAAAAGCCCTGAGGGTCCTTTTTTAAATGCTAAAAACATAGAAAATATTTTATTGATACTGACAAAACATGAATAGCAACAGTGAGGGGAGGTTTTTTTATTCCTTTTTTGAAGATAAGAAAATAAATTGGTAAAAGCCTGTTAATAATTAACAGGCTTATTAATGGAAAGAAGCTACTTTTTTTTTTAATAAGAAGGCCATGCAAATTCCTCCTTTCTCTGAAACTTAATAAAAACAAAATGGATGTTTAAGAAATAATTTACAGTTAGTTAGGGTCAGTGTCCATTCTGCCTGCATTTTGCTATTTATTTTCCATATATCTTATGTATTTTGTATTCCTTTATTCCCCCATTACTGCTTCCTTTTGTGTTTTATATATATATATATATATATATATATATATATAAAATATATTTATATTTCTATATTTCTATATATATATATAGTACCATTTTAATTCCTTTGTTTTTTCTTTTATTATATTTCTGAGTTATGTCCTTAGTGGTTGTCCTGGGAGTTACAATTAACACACTAATTTATAATTTAGTTCAGATAAAAATCATCTTAATTTCAATAGTACACAAAATCTTTGCTCCTCTATAATCCCACCCCTTCCCTCCTCCCTTGTGCTATAGCTATCATACAAATTACATCTTTATATACTATAAGCCTATCTCCACAGCTTTATAGTTATTATTACTGTCTTTTAAATTAGATAGTGCTAACTAAAAATTGGCACTTGCCATCTATTTCTACAAGGATTGGATCACGTTGGCACTTGCCATCTATCTCTCCTTGGATTAAATCATAAGCTGCTGCAACCACTGACCTCCAACACACCCTGAAAAGAGTTCAAGATGGAGGTCAGGAATGAGGCACTCTGTGCTCTGGGAAAACTGACTGAACAGGCCTTCAGATAATTGATATTTTCAGCAGATTTTATGAGCCCAAATTCCTTGTGTTTCCTCCTATCTAGAAAAACTTTAAATTCATTAATGGTGACAACTGCTCTTCATGACTAGCAGCAAGCCTTTGCCTAAGTGTGTGCTTGGTTGCACATACAGCCCCTCTTCACTGAAATCACATATAATACTGAGGTCTCCCTGCCTCCTCAGAACTGTTTCTCAGAGCTGTCTGGGATACTGTCCTGGGCTATAGTCCTCATTTTGTCCCAAATAAAACCTAACCCACAACTCTCACATTGTGTGATTTTGTTTCAGTCGACAATAGAAAAAAAAGTGTTACAAATAAAAGATGTATCTGTACTGTATTTTATATTTACTTATGTAGCTACTTTTACCAGTGCCCCTGTTTAATTTCAGGCAAAAGGATTCCCTTTAATGTTTTTATAAGGAAATTTGTTAGAAACAAATAGTCTTGGATCATGTTTGTCAGGGAATATATTAATTTCTCCATCATTTCTGAAGGATAGTTTTGTTTGATATCAGATTTTTGGTGTGAAGCCTTTTTCTTCCAGCATTTTGTATTATGTCATCCCACTGTGTTCTAGCATTCATGGTTTATGATAACGGAGCATATGTTTGTAAGCTGTTGAAGCCCCCCTGTATGTGCTGAGTCTTTTTGGCTTCAGATTTTGGCGATACGACCATAATGAGTCTGTTGTGTGGATCTCTTTGAAATTATTCTACTCAGAACTTTTTGAGTTTCTTAGATGTGAGATTAATGTTTTAATAATTTTTTTGGTCGCTATTTCTTGAAGTAATTTTTTCTATCTTTTCCCTTCTCTTTTCTTTCTGGAACTCCTGCTATGTGTATGTTGGTTGGCTAGATGAAGTCCCACAGACCTCTAAGGCTGTATCCATTTTTCTTTACTACTTTTTCATTCTACTTCTCAGACTGAAGAAACTCAGTTGCCCCCTTGTCAAGGGCACTGATTCTTCTTCCAGTTCAAATGTGTTGTTGAGCCGTCTAGTTAAATTTTTGACTCCAGAATTCCTATTTGTTTCCTTGTCCTGGTTCCTCTCTCTTTATTGGCATGATCTATTTGGTGAGACATCATTCTCATGTTTTGTTTTGTTGCACATGGTTTCCTTAAATTCTTTCAACAGACTTAAAATTGTTGATTTAAAGCCTGTCTAGTAAGCTGAATGGCTGGGCTTCTCCAGGGACAAATTTTTCTTTCTTCCTTTTCTTTTTCTTTTTTTTCCTGGGTATGGGTCATACTCTTGTTTCTTTACATGCCTTACTTTTTGTTAGTGTTGTGGGAGTCAGGACACCTTGAATATTATAATGTGGCAACTCTGGAAGTCATATTTTTCCTTCTCAGTTTTCTTTTTTTTTTCCTCTTTGTTGTAGTTCTTTTGCTGTTGTTTTTGTTATAAATTATTGCTATTTTTGAGTGTCTATTCTGGACCAGTTTGGTAAATTGTTTCTTGTTTTGTGTGGTCACTAAAGTTTCTCCTTGGTTAACTCAGTAGTAACTAAGGGTGGCACAGAGGTTTCCTTAAATGTCTTGAATCAGTAAGTTTCCCAGGCCTTGCAGAGGGGCCTGTGTGTGTGTTGGGGGGTCTCACCCTAACCTGCAGAGATGCTGTCTTAATCTTCACTTCCTACTTGCACCCAGCCTCAAGATCAGACAGAGGTGGGTTGTCAGTGCCATATTTATGGTCTTCTAGATTACCAGGAATATTCTGAAGCTTTCAAGAGCCTCCTCCTATGGGATCTCATTTTCTCTCTTATTTCCTAGTTTTTTTCTTTTAAATGTTTTGATCAGTCCCTTTTTATCCCCAACTGATAGTGTCGCCTCAGGTATAAATAATTCTTATGATTGTTTTGTACAAATGCCCTAAGGATAGAGCTGTGTACATAGAGGAGGCTCTGAGTCAGTTTAAAGAAGGCAAACCCAGAGAATGAAGCTTTTCGCGGAGGTTCCAGCCTGGTCAATAAGTGACAGTTATCTGAGGATGGGGCTTTTGTTCTATCCTACATGGTTCTCTCCATTGGCTGATGACCTGATTTTCACAGCATTCAACCCCTGTTGTGTGGGTTTTGTTTTTCAAAACAACCTACAGATCTTGGAAGAGGATGATGAGAATAGAGCTAATTAAGACTCCACAAAGCTTGCTGTTTTTACTGAGAGTCAGCTAGTTTTCTTGAATAAACACTCCTCACATTGTTGCAAATCTTTAGTTAATTTCCCAGTTTATGAAAAAAATGATTTTGACAGTTTTTGCTTGTGTTCTTCTTGCTTTAATGGCTTTGGGGAGGTCTTTATTTCAAAAGCACTTTCTGAAGATCTTCCATGTTCATGACAGTTCTTGTGTGAAGCTCATCTATGTATTTAGATGGATATATAACATTCAGCTCAACATTTTCTCTTCTTGAAGATCAAAAACTATTCATTATGTTCTGGCATTGTGTCATTGTCAATATAAATCTGATCACCATCTTTTTTCTTTCTCCTTTAAATGACCTAATTATTTTGTTATTTTGACCACATTTTTTGTTTCTTTTTCTTTCAAGGCTTCACTTCAAATGAAACATTGTCACCATATTCCCTAAGAGATACTGCCTGTTCAATATGTAAGTTGACTTTTTTTGTTTTTAAAATTTTAGTAACATATTTTCTAAATATATATTACAGTGTTTGTTCTATGTATAATATTGCTTTCTTCATTGGTGACACTTGTTACACTCACTTTAGTTATCTTCATTTATGTTATTTTAATATTTTTATTTATTTTCCTTTTTGTGCTTAAATCATCTTTCTTTTTAACCTTTTTATCTTAAGACATCCACTTTTGTGTTTTCTTGTGTTTCTTTTAGTTTAGTGTTTATTTCTGAAATAATCTTTTATTTCTTATCTTTCTTGGATTCTGTCATTTTATGAGTTTTCCTAATTCTAATGTATGTTAATATTTCATATTTTGGATTGCATTTAGCTTGTTTTAAATATTAGTTTAGAAATTTATGTGTTTTACATGCATACATTTGTTGCATGATCTCATTGATTGTAGGGACAATATTCTACAACTTACCCTTTCTTTTGGTGCAGTAGCTCTGTGTGAGATTTAATCACGATCCTTTAGGTCACTTATTTATACATGGGGTTTAAATTAACTTTCTAAGACTGAGAGGTAAGAATAGGAGTTCTAACTCTTCTGCTGTAGTTGTCCGTCTTCTGTTATTTTCTGTGATGAGCTCAGAAATATTACCTTATAATTTCTGTCATCTCCTGGCTTTGTCCCCATTCTCTTTTCTGTATATTCTGTATTTTCTGCATTTTTCTTTTCTTTTCTCTTTTCTCTATTCCTCTTAATTTATACAACCCCCAACAACTTCTCTCCAATGGATGAGATCATTCTGGTTAGTTTTGAGAGCTTATGGGGTGCAAGATGCTCCAGCCTTTATAGATTTGGACCCTTTGCATTAACCCACATGTTAAAGTGTATAAAATTACTACCAAGTTTTGGATACTCTTCTCAAATTTGCCCTCTGTGCTTCTCATGACATCTGATCTCATCTTCTCAGAGCCCTCAGATGCCACATGGATTCCCTGAAACTATATAGGGCTGTGGCTGTTATTGCTTTGTCCCCCTCACTCATACTTTGGGATTGAGAGGGAAAACTTGTCACTTTTTTTTTTTAAGGTTTGATCTGTGTATCTGGGTAGTCTGGCATTTTTAATGGAGATTTGGAAATAGTCCAAAAATATTTTTTCATCACTGCCACTTTTACAAAATACACTGCATATAGATTTTTTTTCATTCATAGGTTTTCCTTCTCAGTACTCCAGAAATTAAAACTGAATAATCTAGTTTTCAGAGTTATAGATGAAGAACATGATACCAACATTTTTTTCTCTTTTCTTTAAGCCTTTTGTTTGTTTGTTTCTACATGTAAGATTTAGAATTTGTATTTTTACTTTAAAATTTAAAAAAAATTCACCTGGGTATATCTATGTTTACTTAGTCTCTTTTAATTCATAGTACCTGTTATTCATTGAATCTTTTTTTCTTCCTATTCTTTTCAGGAAAAATTAAATTATATTGTGTCTGAGAAAAATACATTAGAACAGAACAGAGCAGGGCAATACCTTACAGAATTTATATTTAGTGCTCAAAGCTGCACAGGCATAAACCATGATCTGCAGAATGACAAAGAAAAATGTAAATCAATAGGATATTTTATCATACCTTTCTTTTGTCTTTGCAGGTAAAGCAAAGCTTGTGTGCATTATTTTTTTTTTTTTATAATGTTGCCTTTAGTCTGCTCTCTCCCCTAATTCTGCATCCTAGGACTGTGCCATCCAGCCTCATCTCTTCCTTAGTTCTCCCTTCCATTTGAATATGAGGACATTTTCGAGATTTGCTTTTTTAATGTTTTTTTCAGCAATCAATGTGTTATTTAGCCTTATCATTGTATTTTTTAATCAAAAATATTTCTTATTTGATATTGTTCACAAATTGGGCTTTCTGAATCTTGTTACATGTTTGACTTTTTTTGTATGTTTAATTTTCCCTTTGTTACTGTTACTGAACTCAGGTTTGGCTGCTTGTCACTCAAAAGCTCATACTTGAGGGATGATTGTTGGTTGGAAAGAAAAGGTTGTTTTATTCAGGAGACCAGTAACCTATGGAGAAGGTGGAGTCCTTTCTAAGAACCAACTCTGAAGATTCCGCTTGGCCATGAAAGTTTTTAAAGGGAAAAGGGGAATATTAATCACATTTAATCATTTGAGGAGGGGACAGAGTCTTCTGTATCTTTCACTGTGTGCAGACTTTCTTCTCATTGGTTGGTGGTGATGTAACAAGGTGGTGTTCCAGGAATCTTGTGCTCAGTCTGAAGTTACCATCTTACACCTTAGATCCTGCAGAAGAATTTGAAGATATATTGTTATTGAGAAGAAACCAAGACCTTGTCCTACCCCATTTGCTCTGAGTATTCTTTTACTTATCTTAAATTATCAAAGTTAATAAATATCTCTTGTTCCTAGTCTTATAATATATTTGCAAAATGTGATGTTTATGGCAGTAAGATGGGTCAACTATTTTTATAATTATCTGTTTAAATTATTAAAGTCTATACAAAGAAATTGGCATTTTCTTCATTTTGCCAGTTTACAAAGTTTACTTCCTTGAAAGAAGCACAAAGTAAGCTACAACCTGATGAGGTTACAGAGTAAAAATTTCCACTGTCAAGGGAACTAATTTTTCTTGTCTATTTTTATGCTCATTCTGCTTGTGTGGCTATGATTAATTGGGATATAATGACACCTTTCCTGAATGTACTAATTATTCTAATTTGGAGTCTCTGAAGCTCTCTTTACTTAAAATAGTCTCTGAGGCAGGGATAGGCTAGACGTGACCACAGCGTCTGAGGTGCTTTCTCGAATCTCATAGAGGATCGTGCTTAGCTTCAACAATTGCCTCATAATCTCACAATCAAAAGTCTGTGTTATAGTTGAAAGTGTGTGGTAGCCTGAGCTGGACAAGCCAGGCTGTGTAACTGAGAATTCTAATTACACATATAGAAGAAATAACAATACAGAGTGAGTTTGTGTTAGGCAGATGGCTGTATTCCTAAGTTTGAGTGGCAGTCGAATTCAACAAGAGCCTGATTTCCCCCTCCAGCTGGCATATTGTGCAGTAAGGCAATACATCCCTCTTTACTTAGTCTACTGGTAATAGACTAGGCAATTCTTGAATGAAAGTGAGCACTGAGGCCAGAGTTCTGTGTGCTGCATCCAGTAAACTTCCTGGGATCTGTACATTTTAAGACTTATTAGGTACTGGTACAACATGATTTTAAGAAACTCAGATTCTAAATCTTGGCTATGCATTAGATTTCAGAAGTTTTTGTTTTTGAATACTTATATACAGGCCCCACCCCAGACTAACTAAAATAGAATGTCCGTGGGATTGCTATTTTAAGGATTTTCCCCCATAATTCTAATGTACAGCCAAGGTAAAGAATCACTCTTTTAGAGCCTATATTTGTATCATTTATTTTCACTTGATGAGCTGTATGACCAAGTCACATAATCTGGGTTTATCTGTAGAAAGAGGGTGGTAAGAGTGCCTTTGTGATAAACGTGATAAGCTGGTTGCTCTTCATAAAGGCATGTCTGTGTGTAGGGAGTTGGAGCCAAAGGGTGCGCAAGGCCAGTCATATTCTCCTTGATAGAGACATATTTGCCTGAGATAAGCTAATGATTATTTGATTCAATGGATATAATGTATTGTTATTAATCTTAAAGCTATCCTTACCTTCCTAGAGGAGACATGCTCTTAGATTATTAAAATGTTAATTTTCTAGTGGCTCACTTAAAATGCAGCATTATGGAACTTAACAAAGTGGGGAGGGAGTAAACAAAATAATAATAATAATATAGTTTCAATTCTTATGAAATTTAGGGCCTAATTCTGAAACTAGGGGGTAAAAATAAAGTATTGTGATTGTTATGATAAAGGGAAGTCTGGAATCATATACACTGCTTAGATCTTATGTTTGTATGTAAGAGTTTGGGGAGTGGGGAAGGTTTGTGTGAGGCATCAATAAAGTCTTAGTTAAAAAGGGCTTAATATGGAGAGCACTAAATAAAATACAGGAGCCATGGAATCCAGGTATAATTTAGAAACCTCCTAGTTATATAATCTCTCGAATCTTCCTGAGCTTCCTTTCCTACACTTAAAATTGGTATGATAATATTTGGTGCATGTAACTTTTCAAGGATAGTTTGAAAAACATAATCATGTAATAATGCATGTGAAAGTAATCCAGTAATTATCAAGAGCTATGTAGATATCATATAGCATGAATGTTACTTATAACTTTATGCTTTTTTTTTAATGTCATGGCACAAATTTTTTTCACAAAGCAAAATATAGAAGACATGATGGAGAACTTGCCCATCAAATATAATAGAGATGGCATGTTGTATTTCAATAAACACTAATCATCTAAGTAAGGGTTGTATATGCCTTGACTTTGCTTTTCACAATGTAGTCAAATTTACTTTTTGGTAGTTGATCGATTGACACTTATTACCCTACCCTATGTATTTCCTTAGAGGGAACAACACTGCTGTTCCAGTCTCCAGGACGAAAGAGGACCAGATGGGGGACATTACAGAATCTTCCCTTTATTCCACATCTCCGATCCTCCTATGGAAGAGCTCTGAACAACTGACACAAAGAGACTGACAAACTGAGAGGATGAGACAAAAATGCTTTCTGAGTTTTCTTATAGTTTATCTTTTTTATTTTTTTTAATCTCCTCCCCATCACATGCCCTCAAGCCTCTGCAATGACCTTAGTTTGCTAAAAGTATATGGGCTTTCATTGTACTGTGCCCTGGGTTTCAAAATTATAATTTTGCCTAATTCTAATTATCTTTAAACCTGTAATTATGTAACACAAATAACACATCAGTTTAGAGTTGTTGCTTCAGGCACGATTACTGTGGTAGCAATAACACAGGTCACCCATGGTCGATCGCAGTAAAATTTTCTCTCTCCTGTTATGGGAGCTGTGATCCTGCTTGTCTCTGCTTGGTTCTGCAAGAAGTTTATTTTCTTTCTGAGACCAGGCTGATTACCTCCTAACTGACATGCCACTGGTCAAGAATGGAAAAGAGCTTAACGTAAGGGTACAGTCACCCCTAAATTTCCACATGGTCATGGAAAGCATCCTGTTTCCTCTCATTCCATTGAGCCCAGCATGTCTTATGGCAGAACTCAAAGTCAGTGAAGCTGGGGTGTATACTCTGCATACAGAAGACATGTGCAAGTCACACGATTATGAGCAGAGAGGCATAATCTAGTACAAGGAAGAGAAAAATAACCCATATAATACTGACCAGGTAGCAATTGCTTCAGAAGAAACTGAAAATCTAATCAGCCATCTGGTTGGAGGCCAGCTGAACATGCAGAAAAATCACTGGGAATAGAAGAATTTTAAATTTAGATTTTATGGACTCAAATTTAAGAAAAATAATGGAAATTTATTTTTTTATTTTCATTTTTCCCTGGAAATTTAATAGAAGAAATCCCATGTTATTCAAAGCTAAATGATCTATTATAATGCATGCTGGTGCCTTAGGTGTGACACCACTCCCTGGTCAAGGGAGATGAACCACCTTTCACATCTGCTACTTGAAGGTGGGAGTAAGTTGCATGAGCTCAGTAAGACCTCTTGTTATATACACTTAAGTGGAAAAAAGGCAAGGAGGCTTTAACCAGGAAGCAATGGGAGCCTATAGTTTACTTGCTGCTTTTCTCCTTGCTCAGTTAAACCTTCCTTCCCAGGAGAAGCACGTTATCTGACCCTCTATTTCTCATTATACCTTCTCTGACTTCCTCTTGTATTGACAAACTGTGGAAACAAACTATGACCCCCTAAGCAGCAGGTTACGCAAAATGCTCAGAATTTGGTTTATAGACCTAGAAACCCCTGGCACTACTCCTCTAAGATCTAGAGCAGAGTTATCCAATAAAGCACAATAGAATAGGAGACAATAGAAGCCACATGTGTAACTTAAAATTTCCTAAGGAAGTGGCCAAGATGGTGTAGTAGAAGTATGCTCTTAGTTCCCCCTCTCCCATGTATATGCTAACAGAAATATACATGGATCCACCCATTCACTCAGAACATCTGCTGAACTTTGACAGAAAATCGCCTTCTTCAAAAAACAAAATTCCTCACAAACTGGTAGAAGAAAAAAAAAAGAAAAAGAAAAAGGAAATTAGTACAGAATGTGTCCCATGGGGAGATAGCAGCAAAGGAGGAATAGCATTCTTACACTGGGACTCCCCTTCTCCAATGGAGAAGTCAGTGGGGATGGATAGGGAACTTCCGAGGCTCAGATCTGTGCACAACAGCCTTTGGCCAACAAAACAAAGAGAAATAGACACAAAGGGTCCCTGCAATCCCCAGCCCTAGATGTGACCTGGCAGGGATGGGCTGGGACTGGCTGCCTGAGCCAGGAAGAGGGCTGGGGCTGACTACACAAAGGCAGCCCCAGAGGACTGGAGTGCACTGTGTGCCATGGCTAGGAGTAAATACAGAATAGATAGAGAAAAGAAAAGAAAAGAAAAGAAAAGAAAAGAAAAGAAAAGAAAAGAAAAGAAAAGAAAAGAAAGAAAAGAAAAGAAAAGGGAAAAAGAGAGAGAGGAAGTAAGGAAGGAAGAAAGAAAGAAAGAGAGAAAGAAAGAAAAGAGAGAGAAAGAAAGAAAAGAAAGAAAAAGAGAGAGAAAGAAAGAGGAAAGAAAGAAAGAAAGGAAAGGAAAGGAAGGAAGGAAAAGGAAGAAGGAAGGAAGGAAGGAAGAAAGAAGGAAGAAAACAAGCAAGCAACACTGCTAGGGTCCCAACAAAGCTAGGCTGGAGCCTCTGTCTCCACAGGCCTGTGGTACCATTCCTGGCATGATGTTGGGAGAAGAGAGGTGGGGCTCTGCCATAGCTACCGTATTTACTGGTGCATCTCCCAGGCAGAGGTGGGATTGAAACCTGAATTCATACCCAGGGGCTCTGCAACATCAAAAGTGGAACTGAAATTTGTTTACAGCCCCAGGAAGAGGGGACCATTTTGATCTGTGGGTGCCTTTGTGGACCCACATCTCTAAGACAAATGAGCAAGGAATGGAGTTCAGCCACACAATTGCCAAACAATACTGAGGAGAATGAATGAAGTGGGAGGAATAGCCCTCCCAGACTTCAGACAACACCACAGAGATACAGTCATCAAAACAACATGGCATTGGCATGAAAGCAGACATGTGGACCAATGGAACAGAATAGCCCAGAAATTAAGCTCTAGACCTATGGTCAGTTGATCTTAAACAAAGGAGGTAAGAATATAAAATGGAGAAAAGACAGTCCCTTCAGCAAGTAGCATTGGGAAAACTGGACAGCAGCATGTAAATCAATGAAGTTAGAACACTCCCTCAGTCCATACACAAAACTAAACTCAAAATAACTTAAAGACTTAAATACAAAATTAATCATGGTAAATCTCCTAGAGTAAACATAAGCAAAACATTCTCTGACATAATTCTTAGTAATGTTGTCCTAGGGCACTTTACCCAGGCAATGGAAATAAGAGCAAAAATTAACAAATGGGACCTAATTAAACTCATAAGCTTTTGTGCAGCAAAGGAAACCATAAGCAAAGCAAAACAACAACCTATGGAATGGGAGAAAATATTCACAAATGATGTGCCTGACAAAGGCTTAATTTCCAGAATATATAAACAGCTCATACAACTTAATAACAAAAACAAACAAACAATCCAAAAATGGGCAGAAGACCTAAACAAGCAATTTTCCAAGGAAGAAATACAGATGATCAATAAGCACATGAAAAAATGCTAAATATCACTAATTATCAGAGAAATGCAAATCAAAATTACAATAAGATATCACATCACACCGGTCAGAATGGCCATCATTCAAAAGTCCACAAATGATAAATGCTGGAGAGGGTGTGGAGAAAAGGGAACCCTTCCTTCACTGCTGGTGGGAATGTAGTTTGGTGCAGCCACTATAGAAAATGGTATGGAGATTCCTCAAAAAACTGAAAATAGAATTACCATATGATCCAGTAATCCCACTCCTGGGTATATATCCAGAGGGAAACTTAATTCAAAAAGACACCTGCACCCCATTGTTCATAGTAATACTATATACAGTAGACAAGATATGGAAACAATCTGAATGTCCATGGACAGATGACTGGATAAAGTAATGTGGCATATTTATATGATGGAATACTACTCAGCCATAAAACAGAAGAAAATAATGCCATTGCAGCAACATGATGGATCTAGAGATCATCATACTAAGGGAAGTGAGCCAGAAAGAGAAAGAAAAATATCATATGATATCACTCATATGTGAAATCTAAAAACAAAACAAAATTTAAAAAAGGACACTATGAGCTCATCCATAAAAAAGAAACAGACTCACAGACATAGTAAACAATCTTATGGTTACTGGGGGAAGGGAGTGGGAAGGGATAAATTTGGGAGTCTGATATTTGCAAATATTGGCTACTATATGTAAAAATAAATGAAAGGAAAAAATGTTTCTTCTGTACAGCACAGGGAACTATATTCAATACCTTATAATAACCTTTAATATAAAAGAATATGAAAATGAATTTATGTATGTATATACATGACTTGGGACATTGTGCTGTACATCAGAAACTGATACATGGTAACTGACTGTACTTTAATAAAAATATTTTTTAAAAATAAGTAAAATAAAATTTTCTAATAGTCACATTAAAAAATAAAAAGATCAGTTGCAATTTAATTAAATAATATATTTTATTCAGTCTAATATAGTCAAACAATCATTTCTACATGTAATCAATAAAAAAATTATGAACAGTCTTTGAAATCCAACATGCATTTTATACCCAGAGCACATCCCAGTTCTGAGGAGCCACAGTTCCAGTGTTGATGAGACGTGTCCTTCAGGGGGTACATATTGAACAATGAGGAGCTGGAGTTCTGCTTTTGTTTTCATTGGAGGTTGGAAGAGGTTGTAATTTCTTGGATAGCTTTCTTAATTAAAGTAGTCTTGAGCTGCATATTACTAAATAGCATGCCAGTAGGTCTCTATTTTATTATTCATAAAAGGACAACTATACTGTACCTTACCTTGAGACTTATCTGCTTCTTTGTATCTGTTTTGACTTAGTTCAGCACTCCAGTTATTAAAATCAAAGATCCTGACTTATATTTTACTTGGATGGGAGATATTCTAGCTTTACCAGGTCAGTGGATCCATGGTCTCCTGGAAGATGAAGCCAATATCTATTTTGAGCTCAAGATTTGTAAATTATAAAAGTTGATAGACAAGTGAACTACTCATGGGTAAAGCTTGCTGCATTTTTGAAAGCGTAGAATATTTCATAACAATTTAACAGAGAATAATCAATGTATATTACAACTGAGGTAGGAATGTAACATCTTTATAATTATATTTCTTATAGTCTTAATAGCATATTTTTATTTATTAATTTATATTCTAGCTAAAGTGCAACACTCAGCTAAAGGTGCTGTATACACATAGTGCAATAAAAAGGGACATTATAAATTGCAGTAATAAAGTTTACATGCCACTGACCTTTAACTTGATATATTTGATATTGTCCAATAAAGGTAATTACTTTTCAGTTGTAATATAATAGTATAGTGTGTTACCATTCATAGCAATAAAGAACTTTATCTGACTGCTAATAAATTAGCAAAAAAAAAAATCCAATTATGCAAGTTCCAAGGTGCCATAATAATAATTACCACAGCAAAGGGATATCTCACTTGATTAAGTCATTACATAGAGACTTAAGCACGATTTTCACTATTCTGTCAGCTATCAAAAACAGATAAAGAGAAGCCCTTTGAACATGCATACATGATTTCACCCATTTTATGTATTCATCTAAGTCTTTAGAACAAAAGAAACTGTATGGTTCAATTTTAAAAGGGTCTGGATCCTAGCATATATACTCAGTCACTTAAAATTCAGATCTCTATTATTGTGCACATATTGCCCTGTTTTGTGTTTCCATACCATTAATTAATTCTAGAAGTATTTGAATAAGATGCATTCAAGGTAGTATGGAATAATCATTTCAATTATAGGCTCTGTAGCCAGGAATGCCTGAATTCAAATCTCAGCTGCACCACTTCCTAGCTCTGTCATCTTGAACAGTCTATTAAAACCTTCTATGCCTTAAATTTTATCTATAAAAAGGAGGCAATATTAATTAACCCATAGAGTTGGGTGAAGATTAAAGTAACTAATAGATGTAAAGTGATTTAAAACAGAGGAAGTAAATAGTAAACTTCTGGTGTTGATGTTTTATTATTATTAATAGTAGGAGTAGTCATTATCTGTAAATCTGCATATATACTATTTGGATCACCCTTTAATTAAGAAATCATATTATCCGCATTCCAGGATTTTTTTTTCAATTTCAACTTTATTACTCAAATTCCTTTTCTTCCATGTCAATAAATATTTTTACTGTAGAAAAAAGCTGTTATTTTTAAAAGATGAATTAAGAGATATGTTTTCTATTCCTTCCATGGTCTATAAAAGTTGCTCAATAAATATGACCTATTATTCTTGCTATTTTATTATTAATTATCCACCCATCTAGATACTCTGAGCTTTAACCTTTGAACAATTTAGACAGCCATAAAGTTATAAACCAGTGATCATTTTATGTATCCCCACTGAAATACTTTGTCCTTCATCATGATCAATGTAAATAAAGATTATTCATTAATTCACTCACTCTACAAACAGTAGTTATTTAAGGCTGACAATAAAGCTGAACACTAGGCAGAGCATTGAGGTTAAAAACAAAATCTGTTCTCCAGGACTTTATAGTCATAGACACCAATGGCTTCCAGAACAGTGTTTGACACTGAAGTTTTCAAGAAACAAAATATTAAAATTTCTGTTTATATTTTTATCTCATCCTTTTAAATGGCTATTTGGTGCACATTTTATATAGTACAAATATATTTATAGAGTTGTACATAAAAATATTTCAGAAATACAAAAGTTCAGATATTAGAAAAAAATTAAAATTATACTGATGCAGGCGTATGATGTAACAGTTTAGAGATCATGGTATGAACAAGTCTAAGTATGAAAAGTATAATTACAGAAATATATGAAGTAAATAGAGACAAGGAAGGGGACAATTTTCCTGAATGTGGAAGTTTAGGGAACAGATATTTAAGGCTGAGTCTGCCACATCAAAATAGCATGGGATTAGGGACTGTGAATGACAATGGTCGTATGGTTGATATGAAAAGAAAGCAGGGACCAAGTGCTACGAGCACTAAGAAGGAGCTTGCTCGTGGAGAACTCTGCATGCCATGCTTAGGAGTTGGTATTTCATTCTGTTGTCAACTGAGAATTATTGGCATTTTAATAAGGAGAGGTATATTCAGATTTGTATTTTAGAAAAATTAAAATATTGAGATTTAGCATTTTTCTAGTGATTATGGTGAGTTGGGCATTGTTCTGTATCTTTCATATGCACTGTGTTTGTTAAACTTAATGTTCACTCTCTATGAGGTTGAGACTATTTTGAGGCTTGTTTATATGAATAAAGAATAAAGAAGGTAACTTATTTGCCCAAGGTGGAGAACTAATGAATGGTGGTGCTAGGACTCAAAGCTGGGTTTGATGGACTCAAAAGTGTGCTCTCTCCATTGTAACAGTAGGGTGGAGTATGGTGTAAGGCTGAAGGCTATTAATAATCAGTTGTAAACACACCAAGAGAGATAGTGCAAGTCTCTCCAAGCTTCTGTGCTGAACCAGGACCAAGCATTGAGATTAGGAACTGAAACCAGTTCAGCAAATATTTACGGTATGCCTCCTGTGGGGATGGGTGGAATTCAGTATGGCCATTGTTTATATTGGCACCATAAAAACAGGCTATATTGTCCATTATGACATTCACTATGCCCCTCTTAAACAAAGATTAAGGGATTTATTTTCATGAAAATGTCTCTCTTTCTTGATAAACAATAAGATTCCTTTTACGAAACCATTAGAAATATATAATTTAACAAGTTTACCTGTATGTTTCAAGGTTCAGAAAGCTGAGTGTCAAAGTTAATTGCTGATTATATCACTTACAGTAATCTAACATTTCTTTCTTATTTCTACTTCTTTTGTGTATTTTAAAAAATGTATTCTTTGTAGAAATTCAACTTTTATTCAAAGTTACACCAATTTTTGGGAAGAATATGTCATATGACATAAATGACTATGTAAGAAAATAATTAAAAAAATAGTGTCCTACAATTTATGAAAAAAAAATGCAGCTTTCTTTCCTTGAACTGAGGACTTTTATCATATAAAAAAGCAAGAAGAAAAACAATTGAGAAAGTTAAAATATTTCTAATCATATGAGGTGTTCCAAATTCCAAACATCCATAACCAGGACTCCTTAGTAAACATACTTCTTCACACCCTGACCCTTAATTTTTTTATTAGAAGATTAATACTGTGTATCTTAGCAACCACACCTGGACCCAAGGCACATGGGAAAGTCTTGGCAGTATTCAAGGTCAAAATGCTCTAAGCTTAGATTGAATGCCAGGAAACTATATGCCACTTTGCTTCTCAAATGCATTAATACATTTGTATAGATGCAAAGAGAGAAAGAAAAAAGAGAGAGAAAAAAAGAAGGAAGAAAGGAATGGAAAAAGGAGTGAAAAATTCCCAGTGGATAGGTAAATAACTGTCCACTACAAGCCAACTTAATCAAATATGAATTTAGGTATCCATCTAATGCCAGCAAATAATTGGCTGACTTTTAGGTTTGGATCATAACTATGGGAATAAATTAGGAATAATTAGTGATTGCTGAGGGTAAAATGAAGATTGTGTTCCATAAACAAATAAACTTATTAGTGCCTGTATACATATTGGAGACAATACCTACATAGCATTTCATGGACAGAAGTACAGGAGCCCAGTACATCTTCCTAGTGCAGGTAGGTATTAATAGTTAAATGCTTCATTAGCAAAGTCATAACACTTTGAAGTTAGAGCAAAATGATAAGATAATGTCTTGTGCTTACTCTTGTTTCTTCACATGTAGAAATTAGAGAACTACTCTAAGGGAAGACTCAATTTCCAATGGCTATAACAAAGCCAGAGTCTCTAACTGTCCTAAGGGTGAAACAAGAGAGTGACTGCATATAGTGGAGGTTCCCTAAGATTTGGGATTGGCCCATGAAGTCCAGAAATGATTAAAGGAGTAAAATAGCCTAGTGTACATTGCTGAAACAGAGTGAATGGGTATTAATTTGTCTCATGAATCCTAAATCAGGTTAAAATTAGCAATCTATATTGAATCATTTTGCTTAGAGAAAAAAATTAAATTACAGTAGCTTGGAACACATTAAAAGAATTACATAATCTATTCATTTTGACTTATAATTTTGATCATTATATTCACACTCTGTGAGTCAGAGAAAATGAAATGCCTTAAATTTTTTACAATCAATATGAAGAATTGTGAGAGTGGATCTTAGTAAAATATTAGCTATTTAAGGTTGAGTTACTGGCTCACATAAGGCATGGAGAAATGGCTTCAGTCTTTATGGTGGACTTACAGAATTTATCCTTAAGCAGGAACACTTTGCCAATAGAGATTTTATTTTTACTTTCTAATATGATTGCAGGAGTTAAAAAACAGGGTGTGAAATTGAAAATATATATGTCTCCAAGAGCATTTCAGGGGAAAACACACACACACACACACACGCACGCACACACACACAGAGGCTTTTTCCGCAGGAGGCAATGTCAGGTAGTTAGATAAGTGGGGCCACTGGACAGAAATGTGGAGGAGAGGGAGGATGGTCTGGAAGATGGTGTTGTGCCCATCTCCAGCATCAAGGGACTTTACTTCTAAATGAATGCCAGCAAGAAATCAGTATGAACCTGACAGCTGCAACTGCTCAGTTGTGAAAAGGACTTAACCAGACATGACCCAATGCTCATTGTAATATAATTAGCATTGCAGTTAGGGCCACACCTGCCACGGGTTTTTCTGTGTGCAAAGGGAACAAACATGATTAAGCTTTCCAGGGGCAAGAGCCATCCATCAATCAAAAGACCACCCCTAAGCAAGGATATAAGAGAAAGGGGCAAAGATCACTGTTTTTCCTCCCTTGGATCAGCCTGCCTCCTGTCCTTGGGGATGTACTTTTTCTTTCCTAAATAAATCCTTTACAATCTTTTGCTACACAGTGCACCATCTCCCATCTGAAATCTCATCTTTCAGGTATGACAAGAACTGGGGTATTTTCCCTTCCCCTTATGGGGTGACAGAAACACTAAGCAGTAGAGTAATAATGTGTGCATTTTTTTCCCTAGCAGAAAGGTATCTTGGTAGTTATCTTGTTTATGCTTCTTATTTTGTAACAACAACAATGACAAAAACATAAAGAAAAAAAGATGAACTGGGACAAAAAGCCCTTCTCTCCTGATTCAAGTCAAGTAGTATTGCATTTTCCCCTTGTGCCATTCAGTTACAATTGGTAAAAATAAATTAATAGTATAAGGTAACAACTTAACATAAAGATTTAAGAAATTAATAAGGTGACAGAGTTTAGATGAGCAGAGAAATATTATAGAGGAGGAATGAGTTGTGCTGAATCTTGAATAATGTAGATTTTAGATGACAATAGCTATACAGGAGGGAGCCCAGCTTGGAGAGTAGAATATTTCTGCTCTATTTCATAGGGATAGTAGAGGCAAAATCTCTATTCATTTCTCCCCTAACTATACTGCAGCAAATATTTTAGTATCTCTCTCAGTCAGGTTTTCCCATTAATATCTTATATTTTTAAGAAGACTGAGTATTTTCAAGACACTTTCATATATATTAGGCCTTTTGACTAAGAAAATTACACTGTGAGATACTGTTAATATTTTGTCTATGATAAAATTGAGGCCTACACATTTTACCTGATTTATTCACAGTCATATAGCTATTTAGCCACAAAGATAGGTTTGATTGCAGGTCTTGTAACCCCAAGCTTTGTACTTTTCCATCACATCACAGCTAGGACTTTTCCAGCCTGACGCTGAAACAGTTCTTTTCCAATGGAAAATACTGGAAGAAGGTGCACGGGCATTTTCAAAAGATTGAAAGATCACTCTTTTTCTCAAGGAGATGATTGTAACTTTAATCTGGATTTAACTTTAAGGAGTTCTAGTTCAAGTGTCTCATAAATCTGTTTCCCTCATGGCTACTTAGGTGTCCTCCATTTTTTTTGTTGTTGGCAGAAAGCTCAGAGATTAATGTTGCTGGAATATCTCCAGTGTCCCACATGCATTATGTGGCTCTTATCTGCACCATCTGACTCTATCGAGTGAAGGGTAAGGAAAGGATATGATAGAATTTCAGTAAGTTAAAAATAAGCACAGCTTACTTGTTCAGGCTACCAAAGGCCACAATAGAATGTGTTTATTTTTCCATGGAAACCAAGTCATCTGTGTAAGGTAGGAAAACTTCTCCTTCTTCTCTTCTAGATTTTTTGGATGGTCTAATAATTAAATTGACATAAAATGGGTTAATAAGAGAAAAACAAATTTAATTTGTACCTAAGGGAGCTCATAGAAATGTGGAACTTGAAGAGGTGATCAAAGCAGGAACTTTTACATATTTTTGACAAAATAACAACAACAACAACAACAAATGTGAAGAGTTGACCAGAGAAAGAAGTTTGGGCTTGGGCAGTAAATTAGTGCAGAAGTAACAAGGCTTGTTTATATGGCCTTTTCAGCTCTCCCTGGTGATAAGGGTATTCCTCTACCTCCCAGGGCAGGGAGGGTACCTTTCACATGGAAGGTTTATTTCCTGCATTTAGGGGCACAAAGGAGGGTCAGCATGTCCTTCTGGCATTGGCTATTTCTTCAATAAATTTAATTCAAAATAATCAATGTGCTAAAATGGCATATTTGGGTGGCCTGTCTCAAATCCATCACCTGCATGTCCATACTTTACCTTTTCATCTGGACCCAAGCTGAGTTCATCAATGACTTTACAAGTTCAAGATAAAATCAGCTATGCCAGTAAAACAACAACAATAAAAGCTAACCAAACAGTTAAAATCATCAAGTAGATGATGGTTTATGGCCTACTATTGCAGAGGAGGAAAAATAATTTTCCCTTTACCCTTCTAGATTTTTGGCTGAGACACCCCCATAATAAAATATAGATTAACAGGAGAAAAAGCAAACAGAAAAAGCAAACATCCTTCATACATGGAAGATACCAAGGAAAACAGAGTTGCTCCTTGAAATGGCTTAAGCCACCACCTTTTAAATACTATCTCCAGCCGAAAGCAAAAGATGTTGGTGGGGCAGGGGGAACCTGTTGTGGAAGGCTAGCAGAGGAATCACAGTAAGTAAGGGTAAGCCTGGTGTGTAGATTTAGGTCATTGCCTTCTCCACTAATAAGAGTTGCTAGAGATTTAGTCACCTTCTTCTTTCTGGTATAGTTGGAAGACAGCCTCACAAATGGAGACTTTTCCTTAAAAATATTATTTTATCCTACTAAGGGTTATCTTCTACTGGTTATCTCCTCTGCCTACTGTTTCTTAAAAATAACCAACTCAAGGTAATCCTAAAGCCAAAGAGACATATTTTTGGGTGACAAATTCTGCTCCTTTTCACGATATAAAGTAATTATTAATATATTAACCAAATTCACTGCAGTAATTGGTGGATTTCACATTATATTTATTTAACCTCTCCTTTAAGTGCTGTGACAGACATGCAGTCATGATGCTCAGAGTCCCCTTCAAGAAAGCTCCCACTTCCCAGATCTGGGGAGAAGAATTTAGTTGACAGCCTCCAGCTGGTAGCTTTTCTGGGTCAGCCTTTGTTTTCAAGATAAGGTCACATTATCCTTGGGCTGGACTCTGGTCAGTGACTAAGAGAGGTTTTGGCAACATATGGCATGCTGTTCTGGAGGCATCCTCTTGGCTAACAACTGAGCAAGGTGGTGGTGTTACCCCAAAAGGGGAAGGAAAAAGACCCCCAGTTCTTGTCATATCCAAAAGATAAGAATTTATGAGAGACAAAGCAGTGGGTAGCAAAAGATTTGAAACAATTTATTAGCAGAGCAAAAGTACACCTCTAAGAAGAGGAGGTGGGCTGATCCAAGGACAGATGGCTGTGGTCTTTGTTTAGTCCTCTGTCTTATGCCCTCAATTAGAGGTGTTCTCTTGATTAATTGACAGCTCTTGCCCCTGGAGTGCTTAGTCATATTTGCCCCCTTTCCCC
The DNA here is from genome assembly GCF_048564905.1 of Vicugna pacos. Lineage (NCBI taxonomy): Eukaryota > Metazoa > Chordata > Mammalia > Artiodactyla > Camelidae > Vicugna > Vicugna pacos. The sequence continues at coordinate 3,886,390 of NC_133021.1, read as the reverse complement.
ATGGCCTTACTTACGGTGCACAAAGAAAAACCCACGACAGGGACCTAAACCACAATGCTAATTATACTACAATGAGCATTGAGTCATGTCTACTTAGGTCCTGTTGCTGCCATGCAGTTGTGGATGTTGGGCTCTGACTGGTTTCTTTCTGGCATTCATTTAAAAGAAGTAATGCCCCCTTATGCTGAAGGTGGGCATACTGTCATCTTATCTGCCCAGTGCCCCACTTATCTAACCACCTAAGAGTGGTACAAGGTCCTTGACATTTTCTCCTAGTGCAATACTCTTCTATCAGACAGTGTGCATTCCAGAGCTCCCGATGTGAAACAGCACAACCCTATGGGGAGCTCCCTGATACAAATCCTTTCCATGTTCCCCATTTTTTGTTAGTAGGGCATAGGCTTCTTTCAGCCTCCTTGACCTTTCCTGAGTTTCAAAAGGAAGATTCAAATTGTTGCTAGTCAGAAAAGGGAGGGAATGCAGAACAAGGGAGGAACAGTCAAGAAACAATAGCACAGCCTTGGGGCAGGGTCCTGGTTCCTCCTCAAGGAATATACACAACAATCAATACCTTTGAGCTCTTTTGCAGGAACTTAAGGCCCCCACCCTGGTGGAGGATGGTAACGAGGCTGAGCACAAGATTCCTGGAGCACTGCCCTGTTACCTCCCCACTAGCCAATCCGAAGAAAATCCCACCCTGATGCCTTCAACCCAAATTTTGCCTATAAAACTTTTCCCCCAAAATTTTCAGGGAATTTGAGTTTTGGGGGTGTGGGGCACGTATCTTCCTTCTTTATCCCTGCAATAAACCTTTCTCTCCTCTAAACTCCGATGTATCTGTTTGTTTAGCCTCATTGTGCATCAGGCACACAAAATTTTGTTCAGTAACACGTGGACAGGAAAAGATTTGGTGGATCTGCTTTGCTCTCTGATATTTTCCTGCCCCATCCTGATATCTCTCATTTCCTTTCAATCATGTTACTCTCCAGTGACAGTAAAATGCAATAATTTAAAAAATTCATACTAGAAATGATTGCAAATTCTTATCAGAATAAAGGCTGAGATTTTTTTTTAAGTTAAAATGTCACATTCTCTGAAATCTCTGACCTCTTCAGGCATACTTACTGAGCTCCACACACTGTTCATTCTAAATTACAATGTGTGTCACAGTGTAATTGTAGTTATTTGATGTGATTAACCTCTCTAAATACACCAAATAAAATAGTGTTTATTTTTCTCACTTATATCTCTGTTGGATTTACTAGTTGTCTCTGTATACAATATACATTTAGAAAGGAGCATTATACCTCAGGGTGAAGGAGGATTGATAAAATTGCCACATTTAGGCCAACAAATGGCTTATTCTTATGCTTGCCTTTAAAATGGTCAACTAATCTGGCTGACCGGTTGCTAATCACAGTTTCAGGCCCATAGTTAAAACGAAAGCTATTAATTTTACTATTTTTGCTTTATTCCAGTAATCAAAAGCAATAATCATACTTGGTTTCTGATTTGTTCTCCAATGAAGTCACAGAACTGTAACCTTACAAAGTAGGCTAAATATAAAGAAGACCACACCTTGGGCACTTATGAGATAAAGAGATCAAAAAACTGACAACCACTAGCTTCTATAGAATTGGATGCCATTCTAAGTCTTATAAATCTGTTGATTATTTATTGTTTGAGCTATGGCTATATAATCCCCCTACCCAACCACCAAGGGGGGTTCACACTTTTGAAGGAACTAACCTGCTGTGAGTCCTCTTTGCCCGGCAAAGTAATTCAGATGTTTCTTTTCTTCTAATTTCCAAGACCCTGTCTCTGAGTGTCAGTTTGGCTCCTCAGGGATGGGGTCCAATCTTTCAGCAACAAGGGGAACTTTGCCATTTTAGAATAGTAGATTGTAAGAAGTTGGGTGTTAAAAATAGAGAAAATGCCTGAGATTTGTAATCAGACTCTCTCTGCTGGATGATCCATCCTTTGCTTTATTCCCAGAAAGAGATGCTAATAACTGAAATGTATACAGATTTTATGCTCAAATCCTAGCATAGAAATTTACATAAATATATTATATTCAGAGATACTTACTACCTCTGTAGAGTGTTTAAATTAGAAATATTTCTTGAACTCTACATTTCAACACTCTTTGCCTAAAAAATAGGATAAACATGCAAAGGGGGAACATCTTAGAATAAAATAGAATTCTGAGAAATTATGCAAAGGAACAGCACCCACATTTTTATAGAAAATACCTAGTAGACATACAAATAATGTAAGAAAAGGTAATCAATAAATCAGTCTCTTTTGGTTATGATTTGGTTTCTGAAAGTCTGTAATAAGATTGATAGCTTCCTTTGGTAATTATTTTGGCTATTGTAATATGTAACATATATGGAAATAAGTTTTATAAATAAATGAGGTAAATTTATTACATAACCCTAAATCTAAGATTTAAATAATAAAAAAAAAATGTGTACCCATTTTTTGGGAGGGTATTTTGATTTTTAAATCATCCTTAAATTACAATAGCTAACGAGATAACTAGCTTAAGTCCATGTTGTAAAAATTAAAAGTTTTGAAATTCAAATATATTCATGAAGGATAAAAATGTGTCATTTATTGGGAGGCAATAAGAATGAAATAAAACAAAAACTCTAAATTCAAACCTGTATATGTTTAGTGTGGGGGTGGGGAAATTTCCCCTCTTTTCAATCTTAGTTCTTTTGGCTGGCAGCTAAAATGACAGAAGGCAGATTGCCAGGAGAAAAATCAAAGTTTAATTGTATATATACATTGGAAGAGTCCCAGGAAAACAGAGTAACTCACTCAAAAGCCTGAAGACCTTCATCTTAAATGCCATCTTCAGCTAAAGACTAAAGAGGATGTTGAGGGTAGTGATTTGGGATTTCAAAGGGGAGGAAAGCAATCCATATGAAGAAGGAAAAGTAAATGGTAAATAAATGTTTGGTGGGCCTGGCAGAGACAATGGGTCTCTGAATGGTCTCTGATCTCTAAGAATTTCCCACATCACAACTAACACATTCTTTGGAGCTATCTCTGGTAATAGATCTATTCCTGTAACAAGCCCTCTATCTACATAGTTCAGGCATGGGATAGCTTTCCATTTCTTTAAATCATCTTTAATTTCCTTAATCAATGTTTCATAGTTCTCTGCATACAAGTATTTCACCTCCTTGGTCAGGTTTATTCCTAAGTACTTTATTTTATTTTTTGATGTAATTTTAAAAGGGATTTTTTTTTAAACTTTCCTTTTCTGATATTTAATTGTTAGGGTAAAGAAATGCAACATATTTCTGTATGTTAATCTTGTACCCTGCTACCTTGCTAAATTCTCTTATCAGTCCTAGTAGTTTCTGCATGGAAATATATCCCATGCTTTTGGATTAGAAGAATTAATACTGTTAAAACAGCCATACTACCCAAAGCAATCTACAGATTTAATGCAATCCCTATCAAATTATACAGGGCAATTTTCACAGAATGAGACCAAAGAATTCTAAAATATATATGGGCTACCCCCCTCCCCCCAAAAAAAACACATCAAAAACAGAATTGACAAAACAATACTGCAGAAAGAAAAATGAAGCTGGAAGAATAATGCTCCCAGACTTCAGACAACACCACAGAGCTACAGTCATCAAAATAGTGTGATGTTGGCACAAAAACAGACATATGGATCAATGTACTAAAATAGAGAGCCCAGAAATAAACCCACATAAGTACAGTCAATTAATCTTTGATAAAGGAGGAAAGAATATACAACAGAGAAAAGACAATCTTTTCAGCGAGTGGTGTTAAGAAAACTGGACAACTGCATGTAAATCAGTAAAATTAGAACACTTCTTCACACCATAAACAAAAATAAAATCAGAATGGCTTAAAGACTTAAACATAAGACACTATAGGCCTCCTAGAAGAAAACATGAATAAAACATTCTCTGCCATATATCTTAGCAGTGTTCTCTTAGGACTATCTACCCAGGCAATGGAAATAAATGCAAAACTAAACAAATGGCCTAGTTAAACTTTTAAGCTTTTGCACAACAAAGGAAACAATAGACCAAACAAAAAGACAACCTACTGAATGGGAGAAAATATTTTCAAATGATATAACATACAAAGGCTTAATTTCCAGAATATATAAATAGCTCATACAACTCAACAATGAAAAAAAAAAAAACAACCCAATCCAAAAATGAGCAGAAGATCTAAACAAACATTTCTCCAGTGAAGACGTACAAATGGCCAATAGGATCATGAACAAATGCTTAATACTGTTAATCATTAGAGAAATGCAAATAAAACTACAATAAGGTATCACCACACACCAGTCAGAATGGTCATTAATAAAAAGCCCACAAATGATAAATGCTGGAGAGGGTGTGGAGAAAAGGGAACCCTCCTACCCTGCTGGTGGGAATGCAGTTTGGTGCAGCCATTATTGGAAACAGTACAGAGATTCCTTAAAAAAGTGAAAATAAACGTACTCTATGATCCATCAATCCCACTCCTAGGCATATATTCAAAGGGAACTCTAATATGAAAAGATATATGCACCCCAGTGTTTATAGCAGCACCATTTATAACAACCAAGACAAGGAAGCAACCTAATGTCCATCGACAGATGACTGGATAAATTAAAGGTGGAATATACATACAATGGAATGCTACTCAGCCATATAAAAGAATAAAATGATGCTATTTGCAACAACATGGATGAAGCTGGAGATTGTCATACTAAATGAAGTAAGCCAGAAAGAGAAAGAAAAATATCATATGATATTACTTAAATGTGGAATCTAAAAATTGACATGAATGAACTTTTTTACAAAACAAAAACAGAATCACAGACACAGAAAACAAACTTATGGTTACTATAGGGGGAAGGTGAAGGGATAAATTAGGAGTCTGAGGTTTGCAGATACAAAGTACTACAGCTAAAATAGATAAACAACAAGGTCCTACTGTATAGCATAGGGAACTATATTCAGTATCCTATAATAGTGTATAATAAAAAATAATATTAAAAGAAATGTATATATAAATTTATATGTATATATGTATATATTTATATATAACTGAATCACTATACTGTACATCAGAAATTAACACAACATTGTAATCTGACTATAATTCAATTAAAAAAAAGAAAGAGAAAACAATTAAATTCTTCAGGCAATTAGGAGGAAATTCAGTTTCTTCCTTAATCTTTTCAGCCTTGATTGTTTTCAGCTTTAAATAATCTGCATGTCAAAGAGACATTTTGTGGTGGTAAATTTTGCTCCCCTATATTTGGAAGAACAAGAGAATTATAAATAGGATGCTATATGATGCAAACAAAATCATTAATATTTTTTCCTATCTGAGCTATTATCTTATCATTTTGTCATGATAGTTCATTAATACAGCACACTACAAGTGTAAGAAGGGTGGCAAGAATAATGAGTTGAACTTTGCCATCAGGGAGTCTAGCCAAGAAACCACCTATTCATGACATGTTTCCAGGTTCAGAATTGAATGGACAAAAGTGGGCTGAATCAAGATCAAATGAGCATAAATACTGGCTGAATGTGTAGACTGAAATCATATAGCATAGCTGAGTGGAGTCAGAGCCTAAGGTCAGGAGTGAGGCTAATAAGGAAAGGAGATGCACCTATCCAGAGTAGTGAAATTGAAACAGATGAATGAGAACTCTGAGTAGAAATCTAAGTTTGAGGAACAGATCATTTGAAATGGGCTGAAGTTGAAGAGAGCATCTATACGTGGAGCTAATGGAATCCTGTAGTATAAGGAGTATATTTCTATGATTCTTTTGATCCCACATTTCCATCCTTAGTTTTAACATTTACAGAACATAATAACTTCAAAGAAATGCCTAATACGTAAAGAGAATTATGCATATTATTAATTACATTTATCAAATATCCATGTTTCATTTAGAATAAGTGTAATCAGTAAATGTTAACTTTTTTTTTGCATTTATTTGAAGGTAAAAAAGTGAGATACATAGGAAAACCCTTATTGACTTGACTCAGTTATGTTTGAGTTAAGCGCCATCTGGAATATTTGATTCAAAACTAGGGTCTCAGTTACTCTAGAACAATGTCGTCTTTGTCTTGTCAGAAAGTGACTTCATGTGTATATATATATATATAAATAACATATATATAAATATATATAAATAAAATATATATAATATATACAAATAAAATATATAAAAATAAACAAGGACCTACTGTATAACACAGGGAACTATGTTCAAATTCTTATCCTAATATATAATGAAAAATTATCTGAAAAAAATATATTTATATGTATAACTGAATTGCTTTGCTGTACTAAGATTGTAAATCAATTATACTTCAATAAATTATTTTTTTAAAAAGACGGTGACTTCATCAAAATTCCCTGGGAGTAAAATACTTTAATTTTGATGAGACATATACCTGGAAGTTGACTGATTAAAGGCTTCCTTTTAAGGGTATTTTCTTAAACCTACTCAGATGTAGCTTATAATGAAACAAAAACAAACAAAATGAAACAAAACAAAACCTAGACATATGTGTGCTTAAAAAAATAACACTACTAAATTTATATCAGCCTTCTGTTCAGAAATAGTATTTTTAAACTTCAATATAGGGTTATCTGTGCTCTTTCTCTCTCTCTGAAGCATTCTGATTGATTAATTAAACTGCTGAGCAGGAGAGTTTGAGCCAGGGGAGCTTGAGGAAAATTCTAACTCTGTCATTCTTTTCTTTATGACTTTGGACAAATTGCTTTTTTTTCTTTTGTATATATTTTTTGTTTTCTTTCTTTATGTTTTTACTTGTAAACCAAGATGATATATTCCATCTCCTTCATTGGAAATGTGTGATTATTAAGGCATTAATTAATTAGGCTATCTATGAACTAATTTTTATTTTTTACCCAATACAGGTACCTTATAAAAACTATCAATTGAGAAAAAATGAACAATGTGAGAGTTGTGAGTCAAGTTTTATTGGGGACAAAATGAAGACTATAGCCCAGAAGACAGCATCTTGGAGAGCTCTGAGGATCTGCTCCAAAGAAGAAGGTGGGGACTTCAGTACACATGTAATTTTGGTGAAGGGGGGTACATGCAATCAAGCACATATTTTGGCAGAAGTTTGCTGCTAGTCACAAGGAGCAGATTCTCTGTTAATGATTTTAGTGATTTTCTAGATGCGAGAAGGTGCAAGAAATTGGTCTCATGTAATGTTCTCCTAAAAATATTTATCTGAAGGGCTGTTTTCCCAGCTTTTCCCAGAGCTCAGAGTATTTCATTCCTAATTTCAGTCCTGAACTTCTTTCAGGATGGGTTGATGGTTAGCAACTACAGTGGCTAGTGACTTCATCCTTGTAGAATCAGATGGTGGGCAATAATTTTTCATCCACGAGACGACACACCAGATGTTAGAGTTGGGGTAAATGATATTATATTGTATTATATATGTATGTATTCACAGTCACCAAAAGTGAGTTATATAGAGCTTCTAAAACTTAATTTCATATAAAAATATATAAGTATATTTTCTTTATCTTTCTATTATTTTTAAATTATGAATTAACAGAACTTTCTTCAAACTACTATTATTAACAATTAAAAAAATTCAGTCAAGGTTATAAAATAATATCTTAGGTATTAATTCATTTAAAAAACCCAAGAATAATCAAATACAAATCTTCTAAGGTTAATAATGTTTAAAGATGAATATGATTCAAGTTTCTATTGGCTCATTTTCTAAAATGTTTCTGTTTCCCTCTGATAATTCATGTTGTGTGTTTTTTATTAAAAATGGAATTTTGATACTTTGTTCACCTTAAACTTACACAATGTTATACATCAATCATATCTCAATAAAACTAGAAAAAAAGAAACTAAAATTACAAGATGTAAACATTCATTCAGCAATTAAATAGTCAAAGATACTACCTGTGAACTTGAATATGTAAAATGGAACTTAGAATAATTATGGTAATCAGTAAGCGATTTAGTGGTTGGTTCACTAATTAGAGTTACAATTAAGCTTCTATCTTTAGCCTTATATTTTTCAGGTCTTTGGAATTTGGGTCTCTGTTGTTAGTCACTTTCGTTGCTAATTGTCAGGAAGATATAGCATACTTACATATGACAAAGTTCCTTACATTCCCTTCAATGTCAAGTTGCTTACCTCTTCCCCACATAGTCCAAAGGCCCTTTAAATACAGCTATGGTGCAACTCCTATCCCACTGTTTTATAATTAACTTCTCTCCCTCTATGTCTCCAAATGAACTCTGAGCTCTGGAAGGACAGTCTAAGTGACAACTGTCTTTACCCAGGACTTTAAACATGTACCTGGCATATATTTGTCCCTCAATCTTCGTTAAATAAAAGAATAAATATTTTAAAGGACAACAGTTTGCATTTATGAAGAAGATATTACTTATGTTCTCACAACTCATGATCCTTTGCAGAAGCATGACAGACAAGTTACTGATTGAATAATCATCCTCTTAGACATGTTTTTGTTTTTTTGGTTTCTTTTGTCTAAACTATATGTTTGGGTTTCATATGCTTACATATAGGTGGCTTCATTTTCACACGTTTAGGAGATGATATGTTCAGAACATGTCATCTAATAAAATAAAAAAGAAAATGATATATTTAGGTGTGTCTCAAGATATTTAAAACAGTTGCAGAGTTTAAGGGGCAAGTAAGCATGGTTAAGTGTGAAATTTTATTCCAGATGAGGAGAAGGTTCTTTTTTTCTCTCACACCAAACAATTTTCCAATTTTTTAACACCAGTGGGGTAGCTTACAATTCAATTCAATGTCAACATTAACCACCTGGATTTACCATGAGACCCCCACAGGTTTAAGGGTTCAGTACCATAAAATTGTCCTCACTCAGACACCAGTTTCAAGTATCAGATCCCCAGGTAATGCACATGTCTGTCCTTCCTGGCTACAAAGATGGGGGCACCACCCCTAAGTTTAACAATTTGCTAGAGTGACTCATAGAACTTAGGAAAATGCTATACTTACTGTTATAAATTATGACAGTTGATAAAAATGAACAGCCAGGTTAAGAGGTATATGGGAAGAGATCCAGAGGGTCCTGAGCAAATTAGATTCTGTCCCCTGAAGTTGGGCTGCACCACCCTCCAGGAATGTGGATGTGTTTGTGAATTTGGAACTTCCTTAAACCCCATCATTTGAGGGTTTTTAATGGAGATTTCATTACATAGGCATGATTGTGGCCATTGGTGTTTAACTCAACCTCTAGTTTCTCTCCCCTCCCAGAGGACAGGGCCTGGGGCTGGAAGTTTAAGCTTTTAATCAGGCCTGGGGCTGAAATTTCAAGCTTTTAATCAAGTCTTGATTGTTGTGGTGGCCAGCCCTCATGCTGAAGTTAAGAACTCACAGAGTCACCTCATTAAAACAAAGGATATTTCTAACACCTTGTTGCTCATGAAATTCCAAGGTTTTAGGAGCTCCAAAGTGCCTGGAACTAAGTATAAAGACTAAATATATTTATTATTATACCCCAGATGGCAAGGAATTTATTACTGTGGACATATAATTTCATAGAAAACAAGTGAGTGGCTGGAACCACAAGGATTCAAGTTCCAGTCCCACGCTCTACTAGCTATATGATCTTGGTAAAAAATTTTATACTGTTTGGTGCTCAGTACACTCATTTTTTAGAAAGGGGAAGCAGAGATAAATAATGTATGGTATGTAAACCATAGAGCACAGAGCCAGTGCACGGCAAACACTCAATAAGAGAGCGTTATTATTCGAATCAGGAGTCTTTAAACCTCTTTAAACCTCTTTATAGGGCAGCTATTTTAGACTTTACAGTTCATCAAATTTCTGCTGCAACTACTTGGCTCTGCTGTTGCAGTGTGAAAGCAGCCACAGACAAAATGTAAACAAATGAGCATGCCTGTGTTACAATAAAACCTTATTTACAAACACAGGTTGCAGTCCATATTTGTCCTGCAGGCCACAGTTGGCCCAGACCCCTGATGCACATGTTGCAAACTCAGAATTAAGATTGTGTATACTATATATCAATTCTAAATTTGCATATTGACCACATAAAATGCACTTTGCTAAAAGAACTGTGCATTACTTCCTCAGACTCTAGTGACTTGATGTTTAGGGTTGAATTGTGTCCCTCCACAAAAGATATGTCTAAGTCTTAACCCTCAGTACCTCAAAATGTGACCTTATTTGTAAATAGAGTCTTTACAGAGACAATCATGTTAAATGAAGTTATTAGGGTGAGCCCTAATCTAATATAGCTGGTATTCTTGTAGCCAGGAGACTAGGAGAAAGACCTGGAGAAGATCTTTCCCCAGTGGCTTCAGAGGGATAACAGCCTTGCCAGAACTTTGATTTTGGACATCTGGGTTCCTGAGCTGTGAGGTAATAAATTTCTGTTGTTGTAAGCCACCAGTTTGTGGTTTTGTTACAGCAGCCCTAGGGAATCCATATGTATTTGGGTGCTGGGAAGTGGGGTGCTCCCATGACAAATAGCTAAAAATGTGCAAGTGTCTTGAAATTAGATAATGGGTAAAAACTGGAAGAGTTTTGAGGTACATGACAGGAAAAAATCTTAGACTGCCTGGAAGGATCCATCAGTAGAAATAGGAACATTAAAGGAGATTATAGTGAGAAATCCCCACCAATCTATAGTCTAGTGGAGGGATAGTGGTAATTGAGAGAAAGTTCACTGATGTTAAGAATACAACCTTTGCTGTTTGTGTGTTTGTTTATGAGGAAGAGCATCTGCTGAAGCAACTCCTCCAGAAAAGCAACTTAATCTGAAGGGTCATGTTGAGATCCTTGGACTTTGTGTAGAGTGTATTTCCCACTTCCTGGGGAAAAGTACCTTCTCACCAGAAGTGTCCCTTCTGACTCAGGATATGAATTTTTATTCAATTTGTCAAAGGAGCTGATGGAGACAAATGTCAGAAATCCAGAGCTCCTTAAAGATTGAATGTTATAATATCAAAAGAAGCAATATTATCATAATTAATCAAGTATGTCCACTGTACTTATTCGTTCACCAGTTACTGACCATCTGCTCTGAACTAAGACTGTGCTCCATGATGTGAGCACTTCTGACACAATCTCTATATGGAATGAAAATTCCAGTGGACTACAGTAGTACATTTTCAGGGCAACTAGTGGAGTCAAAGAATTCTCAGAGGAAGTGACAGTGAAATTGAGGTTTAAAAGATGCAAGAAAAATGTCTTAACCTGAGTATAGTTAGCCAGTGTATCTCCCAAGTTGTATAAGACAAGGGGTTTTTAATAATTAATCTTGAAACAGGTGGGGAATCCACTAGAGGAAGACAGTAGGGTGGTTTTAGGGATATGTGGTGGAAGAAGGACCCTAAAATGTGCTGTTAATTACACGGACTCTCACAGGCTAGCAATCTGTGACACATCATAAAACAAAAATGAATCAAGAGCAAAATTATAAGAAAAAACAATAAAGAAAGCATAGATGGTTAAGCAGATCAAACATATAAAAAAACAGAAAAACATTAAAAGCTAAGAGTTGGGTGGAAAGGGACAAACTGGGAGTTTGAGATTTGTAGATACTGGCAGGTATATATAGAATATATAAACAAGTTTATACTGTAGAGCACAGGGAAATATATTCAAGATCTTGTAGTAGCTCATGGTGAAAAAGAATATGAAAATGAATATATGCATATTCATGTATGACTGAAAAATTGTGCTATACACCAGAAATGTACACACTATTGTAAACTGACTATAACTCAATTAGAAAAAAAAGGAAAAGAAAAGCTACTTAAATGTTAAAAAATATTAAGAGCTAAGAAAGTATAAAAAAATTCCAAGAAATGATTTAATAATTAAACAATTAACTTACAAAGGAGCTAAATTATGTTATAATATAAGAATTTGAAGATGATAACAACAAATAAGGTAAATAGGAAAAATAGTAAGAGGATTGAAGGCAGATCAAGAATTAGCAAATTTTTTAAAGAGGTTATGAACAAAGTAATTCCAAAGGGATAAAGTAGAGATAAATATCTAGAAGCAAAATAACGACAGTATTGTATAAAATGAAGTCTGATGATAAAAGGAATATGTAGTAGGACTTAGAGTAAGAATGTCAACATTCCAGGGGAGAAAGAAAAGCCAACGGTTTTGGCAAGCCAATTAAATGCTTTGCTTATGAATGTCTGGATACAAGGTTGTATCCCCTACATTTGTTTTCTTTCCTAGCTGGCAAGAGCCTGAGAGCAAAGAGCTACTCAAAGTCTTTCTTCCCTCACCTTAGATTATGCAGCAGCAGGACAGCCTGAATACCTGTCAGTGAGGTTAGGGCCTTTAACAGAGGACAGCAAGGTGCATCTGCAGAACCTAGTAAATTTGCAGACCTCCAACCTGGAACATGTTTGCTGCCCACTTTATTTTGTAAGGAAGAAATACATTTCAGTTCAAAGTATTGTTTCATTTGTTCAAATAAGCAGCATACCTCCTTCTGAAGGAACCATCTCTCTTTTCTAATGGTATTTATTAATATATCATTATGATTATGCTTACAGTCTTATTTCAGTCTCTTGTTGGGATATAAAAATCTCATATTCTTACAAGAACTACTGCTTTGACTGGACAGGATAACAAATATTGGTTTCAAATTCTCTATATCTAAGAAGATGCTTCTTCAAAATCCATCACTATTTGGTGGTCTCTGCTGATGCAGAATGATCAAGTTAATATCCAGCTTGATCCTGTTTGAATTACAACTGGGAGTGTAATGTGGCTACTAAGCATTACACATTCTTTGCAACTGGAAATGAATAGCCAGCAGAGGAGTGTTACAAGTGCTGTATATGTGCAATACAGCAGAGTGAAGCTATGATTAAGAGAGGCAGAATTAGCCCAGTCTCTCAAATTCATAAGCTTGAGGTAGAAGGAGTCCTCCTGGCAGTCTTTCAAATTACATCCTGTGGAATGCGTGAGACAAATCTATGCTCAAGTAAGGAAAAAAAAAAGCTTAATTAAAAAAAGATTTTAACAATATAATTTTCCTGATTTCCTACTTTAGCAAAAATTTCTACATTGGGCATTGAAAAAATAATTAGAGTCAAGATGTTCAGGAAATTAACTTTGGTAGCATTAGATAGGAAGACATAATGCTTTAGAGTGTGTCATGTTTGGTACATCATGCTTAACATGATTTTGAGGAAAGAATTGAAAAATGAGGTGTAAAAGGTAGAGCTTACTGTTTTGTATCACCTTGGCATTTTTTTAATGCTCTTACCTGCAATTATAAAGCATCTCTACCTGTATATTAATAGTGCATTATTCATCTTCAGGCATACTCCAGACTGGACCTTTATCTTGACTGAGTCATCAAGGACATAAGAATTTATAATGAAATACAGCCTTCTTCCTAAAGGAAAGATCTGAATTAATTTCTTTCTTTTTTCAATTGTAGTAAAGAACAAGTAACATAAAATTTGTCATATTAACCACTTTTAAGTGCTCATTTCAATAGTGTTAACTATATTCACATTGTTGAATAACAGATCTCTAAGAACTGCTTCATTTTGCAAATTTGAAACTCTATACCCATTAAACAACAACTCTCCTTTCCCCTTCTCCTTCCAGCCCCTGGCAACCACATTCTACTTTAGATACCTCAAATAAGTAGAATCATACAGTATATATCTTTTTGTGACTGGCTTATTTCACTTAGTATAATATCGACAAGGTTCGTCCATGTGTAGCATGTGACAAGATTTCCTTCCTTTTTGTTAAGACTGAATAACATTATGTTGTACGTACATGACATTTTGTCTATTCATTCAATCATCAATGGACATTTGTGTTGTATTCACTTCTTGGTTATTGGGATTGGGGCAGCTATGAACATGCATGTACAAATACCTCTTCAATACCATGCTTTCAGTTTATCTGTATATATACCCAGAAGTGGGACTGATGGATAATATGGTAGTTCTATTGTTAATTTCTTTCAGGAACATTCATATTATTTTCCAAGCCATTTTACAATCCTGTCAATGATAGATAAGTGTTTCAATCTCTCTACATCCCTACCAAAACTTGTTATTTTGTGTTTTTTTTGTTTGATAATAGCCATCCCAATGGATGTGAAGGGATACCTTATTATTGTTTTGATTTGCAATTCCCTGATGATTAGTGATGTAGAGCATCTTTTCATGTTTGTTAGCCAAACGTCTATTCAAATCCTTTGCCCATATTTTAATTGGATTACTTGATTTTTGTTGTTGAGTTGTAGGAGGTCTTTATATATTCTGGATGTCAACTCCTTATCAGATATATGATTTGCAAATATCTTCTCCCATTGCACAGATTGCTTTTTACTCTCTTGATTGTGTCCTTTGGTGAACAAAAGTATTTTAAGTTTAATGCAGTTCCATTTGTCTATTTTTGCTTTTGTTGCCTCTGATTTTGGTATGATATTCAAAAAATCATTGCCAAATCCAGAATCATGATTTTTTTCCCTTATGTTTTCTTCTGAGAATTTATGGTTTTAGATTTACATCAATTGTGATGATTGTGTATGTGTGTGTGTGTATGCTTTTTCTCCCTTCCTCTGTTATAGTGGTGTGTTCCATTGATTGATTTTTGTGTTGAACCATCCTTGCTTTCCAGGAGTAATCCCAGTTGATCACAGTGTATAATTCTTTTAATGTATTGCTAAATTTGTTTTGACAGTATTTGGTTGAGATTTTTTGTGTCAATATTTATCAGGGATATTGGTCTATATTTTCTGATAATGTCTGGTTTTGATATCAGGGTAATGATATCACAGAATAAGTGCAGAATGAGCTTCATAGAATGAGCTTGGAAGAGTGTGGTTTTAGGGAGTGCAGAGCAGAACACAATTCAAACTTCACAGGCCTGGGAGTAACTGTGTTTTTTAGCAAAGAAAATGTTTGGAGACTTAGGTCAGGAGCAGGCATAGAGAGAGAAACAAAATTGCTTAACACTCCAGTGTTTAAGAAACCTGGAGTGATTCCCAAAGACTGGTCAATGGACCAGTATAGGTACTCAGATTCTTCCAGGCCTTTCATGAAATTGTAAATGGCCCATGAGAAAAAAAAGAGTGCAAATTCATATATACTCTTCAAAGAGGTAAAGGTATTCAAAGAGCTAAAGTTTAAAATAAACATTCTATCCTGAGATGAAAACCTTCCAAATTTTTTACGGCAAATCATATAAATGTGTATGATATAATGGTGATAATATTTACCATTGAGCCATAAGCAGGATGGTCAAATAAATTCTGGAAGTGCTTAAGCACAAGGGACTCAAATGTGGCCCACCATTGTACTAAACATTATCAGGTGTGACCACAAGTTGCTCACTTCCCCCTTTCCTAAGAGCAGCCCAATCTCTGTTTAGTAAACATGTCTTCTTTTTTATGTATTGACTTCCTTTGGCAGGATGATAAATCCAGACACCTGCTTCCAACTCCAAGAACATTTTGCACCAGATCTATTATTTTCCCATCCAAGTACAACTATGGGGCAGATGTATGGCAACTGGAAACTTCTTTTTTTTTTAGAACAACACTTACAGGATGCTTGCTGCTGTGGTTTCTGCTTCTTGACTCCCTAGAAGCACTCCTGTCCTAAGCCCAATTATCTTTTATTTGTATACATATATATATATAATTTATGAAGACTTGTCTTATTTTTCATTACTAATAAATCAGAAACTAGCTGATGTATTTACTAAACACTTGTGTAGCCTTGAGGAAATTGTATTCTTTCGGGGTGATGATAACAGTACCTGCCTTAGAGGGTAGTTGAGAAAATTAAACAGGATATTATAGGTTAAGCGCTTGGCATATAGTTAGCTATTTTATTATTGTTATTGCTGTTACTGCCATACAGAGTGCACAATCACAAGCCACAATACATTACAAAAACATGGGCGTCTGCCCTGTGGACATTAGGCATTCTTATAAAAGCTGACAGAGTAAAAGCTTAGAGGCTTCCTCTTACAAATCCAACAACCACCTTTAAAATCAATTTCAAAGCATAAAACATGACTTTGGTTTAGAAATAAATGGAATAATTTGCAGTGCCTGTTTCTAAGCCTTGCTTCCTAATGCTGACTCTCATTCACCAATTACCATAAGTGGTTTTGCTTATTTCAAAATCCCCATAGTATTTATTCAAATAAAATTCTCCAGGCCATCAGCATTGTTCAACTGTAGTGGGCTTCCCCAACAGTGAACAATCAGCCACAAATTACTTTCTCAATTTGCAGAGAAATTAAAAGAAGAACATCTTCTTTATTCTCCTCAATTTAGCAACCATCCTAGGCAGAAACCAGAGAAAGCCAAGTATGTGATGTGTTGCTGAGTATACGGCAGAATTTATTATAACCTGATTAATCAGCCAATCAATCCTTTCTGCTAATCCTTTGTCCCTTGGTAGTAAATTATAAAGTGAAAGCAAAAAAATATGAACTCAATCTAAAACGGCAACAACATATTATTTCACTCACTTTACACATTTTTGCCTTTTAATCTTATGGT
The DNA here is from genome assembly GCF_048564905.1 of Vicugna pacos. Classification (NCBI taxonomy): domain Eukaryota; kingdom Metazoa; phylum Chordata; class Mammalia; order Artiodactyla; family Camelidae; genus Vicugna; species Vicugna pacos. The sequence continues at coordinate 3,869,776 of NC_133021.1, read as the reverse complement.
CTCTTTCATGTGCTCTTTGATTCCAGTGGAAAACTTAAATATGTGGATGGATTTTTTTTCCCCATGGAATTAATTGGGGTATTTGAGAAAGGGATCCAAGCTGACAAGTACACGCTGATGAAAGGCTTCTGCTTTCAGTTATAGAAAGCGAAACTTAAATCTTCTCTCCTCCTTTGGTGCAAACTCACATAAATGGGAACGTTCTTACAGGAACCACAGAAGGCATTTTTTATGCAGGATTTTTGACTACTCAGAGCTCATTGTCCCAAGACTGCCTGGGATGTTTAAGGCTCATGTACAAGGAATGGAGATCTCCTGGGTTCTCACGATGCTCCACCATTATACTAGGAACTGGGTAAGACTGCACAAGACAGTGATATGTGTGCACAGCAGGTTTAATCTTCTGCCTGTAAATGTAGAGGCACAAGGTTTTGGGTTATTATTTTATCTTGTAAAATGTCCTCAGAATTTTTCTGACAAGAGATCTTTTTATTACACACAGAGATCAATAACTTATATTCACAATGTTTCATTGTTATGGCTCAGAATCAAGCTGTTTGCTGCACATTTCCTTGAAAATTGGCAAGTTGGGGTAAGGGAGGAAGATAACCATATTTAAAAAAAAAAGAAAGACAGAAAGAAAGGAAGGAAGGAAGGAAGAAAGAAAGAAAGAAAGAAAGAAAGAAAGAAAGAAAGAAAGAAAGAAAGAAAGAAAGAAAGAAAGAAAGAAAGAAAGAAAGACTCCATTAATTATTGACCTGTCGTGTTTTCATGACTGCTTTTGGCTTCATGTCTATATGGATTTCAGTTAAGAGCACAGGGTAAAATGAGCCTGGCTGTTTTCCCAGCTATCAACTCGAGCAGGCATAGCCTTTTCATCAGGTCCTCCAAAGTGGAAGCAACAGCATTGGCTTGAGTTGGAAGGTTTATGAATAGTCTTCATCTTTCTACATTCAAACAGTGCTAGTTTTTTCAATACATCAAAAATATAGTTGTTACTTTATTGTTAACAGTGTTTATTTGAGTTGCTTCCAATGAAGCAAATAAAATAAGTAATGCCCAGTTTCTTTTGTCATGGTAAGAATATTAACAGGGGCCAGTGAAATAGAGACAAGGCAAATAGATTAAATGAGCAAATGCACTTAGCATAATGGCTGACACAGAGCTGCATAAATGTGAGTTAAAATGGTAAGAGATATTGTTAATACTCTCTTAAACTAGATCTGAGTGAGAACCTCTTATAGTTCCAGTAACTTCTTCTGTGGTGAGAAATCTCAAACCTGCATCTCTAACCCAGCTCTCTAAAAAGAGTTCCAGATATAAACAGCTGATTGAATCCAATATTCTCTTCAGACACCTCCAACCAATAATACCCAAAAGGGAGATCAGTGTCTCTGCCCTTCCCTGTGACACTTTTTGTCCTGACACCAAAATTGGAAACCTGGGAGCCCTCTCAGACTCCTTACTCTCTCCTCATTGCTAGTGGGTCACAATGCCACTTTATTTTAGTTCTAGCCTCTCTCCAATTCCTCACTCCTCTTGTTCCTTACACTTACTGTTTTCTTTTCTTGCTCACATGCACATGCACATTTTTCTCAAAAAATTATTGCAAGATCTTTGGCACTTTTAGATGTCTTATCCTTAAAATTATAGCACACAATCACATGTATGTACTAACATATATATTACCATATATATTGTATATATTTGAAGTAGGGTCAGCTACATAATTTGTGGGGACCTGCAGAATTTAAATGAGGAACTCTTACTCAAACCCTGGCAAAAAGTGTTGTGAAAGAACTAAATATATAAGCATTTCTTTTTTTCCTGCAGTCTCTCTGTTTCTTTCTTCTCTCTTCATCCTTCATGGTGATTTTTATCTGCTCTTCAGTGTCACATTGCCTCCAGCAAGGGGATATTCGTAGGGTAAGCAAAGAAACAGCAAGGGAGGGTATACCTCAGTGTAGAGTGTGTGGTAAGCATGCATGAGGTCCTGGGGTCAATCCTCAGAACCTCTGTTAAATAATAAATAAATAAATAAACAAACAAGCAAACAAACCCACCAACCAACCAACCAACCAAATTAATTTCTCCCCCACCCCTCACCAGGAAAAAAAAAAAGAAGAAACTTAGAGGCATCCAGGGCCAGCTCCATGATTCTATACACAGGAATTTCATGGCCCACCAGCCTCTGGTTCCCTGCTACCACCTGCAAGACTTAGTGGGGTCCAGGAAGGCAATATCCCCTTCGCTTGCACCTGGTCCCCAACACATTGCAGACTACTGCTCCTAAGGGATAAAATTTCCATGATAGGATGTTATTGGTATCTGGATCAAGGATAGGTGGCAGTCTCTTCCCTGCCTAGTCACCTCCAGAATGAATAATAAGTCATGATAATGTACTCTTAAGGATTCCAAATTTTCCCTCTTAGTAAAATATAATGCGATGATTAACTATATAAACTTTGGAGTCCCAGAGCTTTGGCTCTACCATTCACTAGCTTTGTGATCTTGAATACATTTCTTAGACTCTCTGAGCCTCTGATCTTCACAGAGGAATCTGCCAAATGAGGTAATAATGGTACCAATTTTGCAGGCTAGTTCTTAAGGGCTAAATGGAACTATCATTAAATTGCTTAGCTAGTACTGGCTGTAATTGATATAAAATAGTCTACTTTATCTTATTTATTGCTTTCTTCTATGATTCTAAATGATCTCTTATTAATATTTCCTCCATGATTTATTCTGTTGTCATTTTCCTATTATGATTTTTCTTATCTCTTCAATTTAAAAATTTTTGTATCATTTTATGGATAGTGGGTCTTGAGAAAAATAGTGTGTAGCTAAATTTCTTCAAAACCACGGGGGAGTTTCATGGGGAATGTAAATAAATTCATTTTTACTATTTACTATTTATTTTTACTGTTACTTTTATTTTTCCAGTTTCAGAGTTTTGCTGGATTAAAAAAAACTTTTGATTAGTTCCTTTTTACTATTTAGTAGTTTGGAAATTTTACATTCTTTAAAATTCTTCTCTTGATTCCCCATACATTTTTAATAAACATCTATTAACAGAGATGTTTTTCTATCTACTCACAACCCTGAAACAAAACAAAAGTCAGACCTTTTTCACCTACTATCATTGCCTTTTTTTTTCACATTTCTTAAATTTGAGTCCCACTATTCCCTGTATGTCATTTCCTTCTCTTTTTGAAGTTTACTTTTTGTTCTTTTGGAGTACATTCTTCAGTTTTTACCACAGATAAACAGTATGAATTGCTACAAGTCTGAAAAATGCATTCATTTCCTCCCCCTTATTGAATGCTGTAACAGCAAGGTATCAATCTCATTTCTTTTCCTTCTTTGCAGACACTGCACTGCTCTTTCCCCTAATTCTATGTTGCAGGTGAGAAATCTAATGCTGCCTGTGTCTTGTTCCATTACAGATAAACACTTTTTGTTTTGGGTTTTATCTTTCTTTTTTGGAAACTTTAAAGATTTTATTTATATCATAGTTGAGATTGAAAAATTTCATCACAGTGAGTTTAGATGTGGGTCTGTGTAACTTTTGCTCAGCTCTGGCAGACCCTTTTAATCTGAGGACTTTAGTCTTTATATGAAACCAGAACATCAAGCATTAATAGAGTCTACTGAGGAATTAAGAGTCTTCTCTAAAGATGTTAGTGGGAGTCTAGTCAACTGTAATTCAGACTTCCACAGCTTTGTCCCCACCTTTATGCCTTAACAAATCCTTCTTAGTTATTCCTTGTGCTTCAAGCACATTCCAGCACATTTTGCTATGAAGCAAATGAGAGCATTATTATTTATAGTTGTTACTTTCCATCAAACATTTTCCCTAGTGGGTAAGTTAAGGCTTCTCTCACTCAACATTGCCTTTCTGTGCTGGATCTCTCTGAGGTTAGGTAGCCAGTGAACAACCAGTGACATATCACTCCCCTCTCTGAATCTGACACAATTTTATCGAACACTCATTTTGCATAAACTTTTAGTTGGGCAAGAATTTCATGGAAGTGTACATGTTGAATCCAAATGGTATGAGGAAGTAAAGGCTACTTTAAGAATTTGTGACCAAAATCTTACAAAACATTTTGTTTTTCTTTTTTCCTTCAAACACTAAGAAGTCATGACTTGGGCTGATTGTTTTTCTGTATTTTTATGGTTCAAGTTGGTTATAACTTTATTAATCTGATTCTTATTATATGAACATCTCTACTTCTATCTATTTCTTGTGCGTGTGTGCGTGTGTGTGTGTGTGTGTGTGTGTGTGTATGCTTGTGTGTGTGTGTTTACTGCTTCTTGTGAGATTTCTGACTGCTGGAGTCATTGACTCTGGCTGCATAAATTGGTGAGCTAAAACTGCAGACATGAAGCTGTCCCAGCCTCACTCTCAGGGTTACAAATGATGCTGTCTGGCTAGAGGACACTGCATTAATGGGCATTATGAATAGGCAGCTCTATTTCAGAATTGTGCTTTTCAAGCCAATTCCTGTGTCTGAGACCAGGGAGACACATAAGGCTGTGGTAGAAGGACTGAAGTTATCCCTGTTTCAGGTGAAAAATAAATTTGAAATCACCTATAAAGTGATTAGATATGTTGCCAATTTAAGAAATTTCAGGCATGCTGGTGAAAAAAAACACAAACTAATTTTTGCCCAGAGAATCTCTTAAACCCTAGTCTTGTTTTATCTGATGTAATAAACAATAAACAAACAAAACCCTCTTCTGTTATTTTCCAATCTATGTAAAATTATTTCTCTATTGAGGGACTACAGTGAAAATGTGCTGTTTATAAAGTCAAGTGCATCTTAAAGTTAAAGGGAAGTAGAGGAAAGCTGTCTTGAGGCAGGGAGGGAGGGAGAAGAGAGAGACACAAGACAAATGTCTAACTTTGGTTCACCATGAGTCAAGAATGCTGGTATGAGAGGGAGCTCTAAGGTGTCATTAAGAGCCATATGACAGTGGCCTTCTGGGTCAACAACTTTAGTTTCCCTGCATTATTATTTTATTTTACTATCTTTTCTTCACAGTAAAATTATGGAGATAAAAATATATCTCAAAAGAAGGTATATTACTCATCCATAAAAAAGAATGAAGTAATGTCATTTGCAGCAACATGGATGGACCTAGAGATGATCAGACTAAAAAAAGTTAAGTCAGAGAAAGACAAATATCCTATAATATTTCTTATATATGGAATCTAGAAAATAAGATACAAATGAATTTATTTACAAAACAGAAATAGATGCACAGACATAGAAAATAAACTTACAGTTACCAAAGGGGAAAGGAGGGGAGGGATAAATTCAGGTTTTGAGATGAACAGAAACTGATATATATAAAATAGATAAAAAACAGGGACTTACTATATAGAGCAAGGAACTGCATTTGATATCTTGTAATAACCTATAATGGAAAAGAATCTGAAAAAAACATGCATACACACAAAATCTGTTATATATTATGTATATATAATTAAATCACTTTGCTGTAACCTAAAACTAACCTGATGTTATAAATTAATTATAATTTTAAAAAAAGAAAAAAGAAAATGTATAATTATTGATAACTGAGGGAGAATGATAAAGTGAAATAGCTTGGGATTTGGAGCTTAGGACATCAGACTCTGTTTCCTGCCCTTACACTGAATAGCTGTGTGATCTTAAGCAAGTTGTTTCACCTTTCTGGGCCTAATATTCATCATCTGAAGGGGAATGTGACAGTAGTGATCGTACAATGATGTAGGGAAGATTAATGCAGTGATGTGTTTTAGTACCAAGCACGCTGCCTGGTATTTTTTAAGTGATGAATAAATCCTGCTTTTCCTTTCATTCCATCACTTCCTTTAGACCATTTCCCATCAGTCTTGCCTGTCATTGGCTCCCTCTTTAAAATATATGTTTCATGTATGTTTTGATATTTCAGTCAAGTGATTATCGTCAGCCCTTGAGATTCATATCACATGTCTTTGAAATCCTCTCAGTTTCCCCGTAAATGTTGAGATAGTTGAATAAATCACAATGCAACATAGGCTTTTTAAACCAGCATAACATCGATTAACCCTCTCCCTACATATAAACAGAAAGAAAAATACTGAACCATTTTTACCCTGACAACTTCTGGGGCACCACAGCTAAGACTAAAATAATTTGACAAAGCAGATTGTGTGAAGTTAATATCATTCAGTCATGTTTTCAATTTAGAAACTTTCTACAGAGTATCAATTGCAATTCACACTTCAGAGAGGATAACAAATCAATCCATTTTCAGATCACTCTATAGAAGTGAAAAATTACTGAGAAGTTTTATGTAATTTTCACTCCCATTGCTTAAGCCAAAGAAGGAAAATGATAAAAGATCAGAGAACAAAATCTAACCTAATCAGTGAAGTTCCTCCTGACTAAAGAACTAGAAACTATAAAATTCTTAATTGAGGAGCAATGAATACTCATAGTTAAGTTTTTCAGGCAACAGAGACTTAAACATTAAGAAGAGCAGGGCATGATCAATCTTCCTGAAGGGCTTACACAAATTCCCTAAATTGGTCTCACTTCTAATTTTCTCCTGGTGCTCTGGGAGTGGAGTGTGGTTATCTAAGGAGTGATGAAGCCCCTCATACAGAGGATGCGTCCCCAGGCCCGATGCAGGTCTTCACCAGGGAACTGTGGTCAGTAAGTCAGATAGGCATGTTGGTGAGACAATGCGATGTCAAACAAATGGGTGTCCAGGACTATTTGATTTAAATGTTCTTTTCTCTTACCTGTCAAAGGCACATCTGTAAAGAAAACCTCTGAGCTAGGACTTGGTCTAAGTCTTTTATTCTGGTCTGAAGTGAGGGCAGAAGTGTTTAATCGTGGATGAATTTTCTGGGGCAATCTTCTCCACTGGTGGCTCTATGGAAGAAACAGCTACAGATTGCTCTTGCATTGTTGGGTGGTTACAGCGCGGGTTGACATTTGTCACAGATCACTAAAATCAGACCACGGCACTACCAGCACATCACTTAGGTGTGTGAATCTCCTTGTGACTCCTCATGGGTATTTTGGCTACAGTCACGATGCCACTGTCCAACCCACTCCCATGGGAAGGACCCACAGGGTTACGCCACTGTGACATATACCAAAAGCACAGTGATACCAAGTAGATGTTCCCTAAATGGTATTTATGAAAGCCATGTACCTCTACAATGATCAGGCAATGCACTGTGTAGCATAGCCACAATTAAGAAGTGTTATGACAGGTGCACACTTTTATAAAGGGTGATTTGGGTCCTGAGCAGGAAAATCTTAATCCCATAGTGTTTAAATGTTCACTTTTTAAAACATGGGATTTATTCACCAAGACAAGGTCACTTCAACAAGTATTTAATCTTTGCTAGTTATTTTGTTTTGCTTTATTCAGTTTTTCTTCCTTTTGTCCCTTCCTCCCTCCTTTTCTTTCTCCTTCCTTCTTTCCTTTTTTCCGTTTATTTTCTTTTTCACTTTATTGACCTAAAATTTGTAAGTACTTTAAATTGAGTAGATGGTGATAGTAAAAATATGAATTTGTATAAGACATTATGCTTTTAAAAAATTCCTTATTCCTTGTTCTTAAGGAACTCACCCAAGATCACAATTCACACATGCAGACAAATATATACAGCAAAATAATGATGGCAAAACATATCAAGGAACACCCATGGGTGCTTAGATAGAAAAAGGTTTACTCCCTTCTTACATAGATTTACACAGGAAAAATGACGTTTGAATTGAGCCTTGAAAAATGGTTTCACACAGAGAAATAAGCTAGAGTAAGAATTCAAGACAGATGAGATAGTGTAGATAAATAAGTAGTGAAAATGGGGTCAGGGGATGAACCACTGAGTTTTAAAGGAATAATGACTAGAATTTGGTAATATGATTAGCAACAAAACCAGAGCAAACAACACAGGAAAATTAGCAGATGATAAAGTTGGGGGGGATAGAATGATGGAATGATGAATGTTCTATAAGTGTGTATATTGATTTTTAGAGCAGAAATGGAAATTAATAACAACATTAGAGGATAAAGATTGGAACCATAGACTCAAAGTGTTCAAATCTGGAGACAAGAACTAACATTTTGAGAGAGTAGGAAACTGGGCTTTGTAACCTCCTAGAGTGATAATATTTTAGGAAAGAATAGATATAGGTTCTGTAGAGAGTTGTGAGAAGAGAAATAAGTCAGGACCTTGGAAACAGACAGCTTTTGGAAGCAGGAGGAAGAAAACAGGAGAACCAGGTTAGTGAAGATTAAGAAAGTCAGAGGAGAAGAGGCCATTACATCAGATGCTGCAAGGGTCAGGGAGGATGAGGACTTAGAAAGGACTGGAATGTATGATTAGACAGAGAATAGAGCATTGGGCTTACGGGTACACATTTGGGGTTTGTATCCTTGCTCCACCACTGTGTGATCTCAGGCAAGTTACTTAGCCTCTCTCGTCCTCTATTATCTTATTCATAAAATAAAATTGGTCATTGGAAGTGAACATGGAACATAATTTGAACAAGACCTGGGTAATACTGAGCAATATAAACATGGTTGTCATCTCCTTTCTCTTTTGGCAGACTCTCTCCCATTTTCACAAGGTGTATTAAGACTGATCTAACTGGTGGTCTCAAGCCCTAAATCCGCGTGACCTTTCAGCTCAAGTACAGCCTACACTGATCAACGCTTCTTTTGTATGTTTTTTTCCCTCCCAATTTCACAAAAAAAGTGGAGAATTGGCTCCCTTTGTTAGAGTCTCTCCCCCCGGGTAATCAGCCTTGGCCAGGGATCAGGGTCAGGGGGGACAAACACTGCCCTTTTGGAGCTCAGGAGATGCACACTGATGTGGAGGATGCGGGTGGGGTGGGAATGATTGCCACTTCTGGTGCAGAGAATAGAGGAAGCCTAGAAAGGGTCAAATGTAAACTGTGAGCTCAGACTGCCACCTTCTGTTTTGCACATAGGATGGGATCTAAAGCACCCTGATAGGTCGTAATCAGGTTATAGCTCACAGCTCTCATCAAGCACATGGCTCCATTCACCAAAACTTAGCAGAGGCAGAGGAGGTGGTAAGTTACATAAGTCCTGCTACATTCCCTCCTCTGGAGTTTCTGCCATCAACTATTACTGTGAGAAAGCTGGACTGTCCAGCCAGAGAACAGAGTGTAAATTCTCACAGATCCATGTTCCAGGAAGGGCTCTGCCACTTTTCTACATGTGACTTAGGCTGACTTTCTTAATATCTATGCTTCAGTTTCCTTTCATGTTAAATGGGGGCATATTAACTAGCTCATAGATTTGTGATGCCTAGCACAGTGTCTAAGGTGTAGTAGGTGTTCAATAAATGCTGTAGCCCCTTGAATAGTGAACAGAGAGTGGAAACATTTACTATTTAGACAGAATGAAACAGAAGGAATGATATATGAGCAGAAGTCCTAAGACTTCATTTCTCATTCTCTCTGTACTTCCCTAGCTGTGTGATGTTTGAAGCACAACTTGCCTTTGAACTTCAAATCTCTTATGTACAAACAGGGATATTCTTTTACTGCTCTGAATATTTTATTAGATGTTCAAAGGTCCAAGTGAGCTAAAGTGTAGGAAGACACTGTAAAAATTAGAAATCACTAAATTCAAAGTGTCACTAAAATTTTACTTTAATCATTGTTCTTGGATAACTGGAAATTTAAAAGGTAGTCTATATAGATTTCATTTTGAAAGCATCATTAAAGCAGATCCTGGGATAAAACATGCTCATTTTAATCTCCTAAATAGAAATTTCTCATGCTATGGGCCAAATATGATGAACAGACAGACTTTGTTTAATGCATATACTGTTTTAAAAATATGTTTAAAATGTTTTAAAAACATATATAAAATGGGTGATTTCATAAAATGATATATATTTGCATCTTCTCCTGGAAAATAAAAGAAATATCTTGTAATACAGAGACAGCAGGTGACATGGCCAATGATTTGCCAGGGCTGATGGGCAGTGTCAACTTCCATGGGCATTCTGGTTTGCCACAGACTCCACTACCCCTTATTACCACCTCACACTGTAGCTGACTATCACTTACTCTTTATCATCGCACTGCTCTAGTCTACATATGCCACATTCTTTGTATGTCAAATAGTGTGCTTTATTACTTACCTTGTCTGTCTGATCCTTATAGAGATGGTCTGTGATCCCTGTCCTAAAACATGCATAGCTAACTCAATATTAACACAAAATGAATCTACTTCCCAGTTATAATACCAAGGAGAGAATCTGAACCTCCAATAAAATGTTATGATCAAAGGCAGAAAAGTGAATTATTATTATTTAGAAATAAATACAAATATAAGTGTCAAGCCAGTGTTGCTATCTTCCTGTTATATAGAAAATTCATAAATTTGAACATGACACTCTAAGCAAATGCCAATTAAACTAGCTTTTCCTACTTTTGACATGTAGTTTTTCTTCTTACAAAACCAATCACATTAAGCTGAAAGCACCTATGAATGTGATATTTGGAGTCTGTAAACTCTGACACTTGGATGTAACATTACTTGTATGTTTGCCTTTGTCTAAAAAGAGGCTCCTTAGCTTTACCTAATCTCACAAATAGGCCAGTGACACCAAAAGTTAATATGAAATGTTGCTCAATAACATTAATCATCAAAGAAATGCAATTTAAAACCACAATGAGATATTATCTCATGCCTTTTAGGATGCCTATAATTAAAAAAGGTAACAATGTTGATGGGGATGTAGAGAAAAATGAATCCTTGTATACTACTGGTGGGAATGTAAACTGGTGTAGCTATAATGGAAAACAGTATGGAGGATCCTCAAAAATATTCAAATAAAACTACCATAAGATCCAGGAATCTCACTGCTGGGTATTTATCTGAAGGAATGTTAAACAGGATCTCATAGCGATACCTGCAAGCCCATGTTTATGGCAGCATTATTCACAGTAGCCATGATATGAAAAAAAAATCTTAAAGTCTATTGACAGAAAATATTGTATATGCATACAATGGAATATTATTCAGCTTTAAAAAATAAGGAAATCCTGACATTTGTGACAACAATGGATAAATCTGAAGGGCAGTATGTTAAGCTAAATAAATCAGGCACAGAAAGACAAATATTATATGATCTTATTTATGTGTGGAACCTAAAATAGTCAACTTCATAGAAGCAGAGACTAGAATGGCAGTTGCCAGGGGCTATGGGGAGGGTGGGATGGGGAGATGATGGTCAAAATTACAAAGTTATAGTTATGCAAGATAAATACATTCTAGAGATCTACTACACAGCATGGTCTCTACACAGCTAACAATGATACATTGTATATTTAAAATTTATTAGGGAGTAGATCTTAAGTGTTCTTACCACACACAAAAATAATGATAATAAAAATTAAAAGGGGGAAAAGAAACTTTAGGAGATGACAGGTATGTTTATCTATAGATGGTGGTAATGGTTTTACAGATGTATACTTATCTCCAAACTCATCAAGTTGTATACATTAAATATGTACAGCTTTTTGCCTGTGCCTAATAATTTTTTAAACAGTTATCAGAGGGAACTGAATAAGATAATTTAACTAGCCTGAGCCAGTGATAAAGTTTAACAATTACAGAAAGAGGGAATACATTTTCTTAGTCATGATTCTGAACTATAATGAGTTGAATGCAGCGATACCACAGAGAGAGAAATTTGTGCATGTGTGTATCATTGTGCATGTAACCTTAAGATATTATCATTAACACAGAATGAAAAATCTACCATATGTAGATGTAGGAAGTATATCTACTTTTCTGAAAATGTAATAGAAATATGGGAGAAATCCTGAAATAAGCTTGTGTCCAGTGAGGCTCTTTCAGATGCTGCACACACTTCCTTGGGAGACGATTCTCCACTGGTCTCTCATGTTCCATCAAATCTTGGGAGCAAAGGAATTAACTTCTCTTTTTTTCTGAACTATGTTTCCAAAGATGCTTGTATAGCAAAGAATCTTAGAAAATGGAAATTGTGAGTCCCTCTGGAGCAGAGGGCAATTTTGTATACTGTTCCATGTAATCATGATAATGTCTTGTTTCAAAGTTTACCTCTTCTTCATTTGCAAGTCAGGTAAAATCTCAGACCCTTCACACTTTTTGACAATACTCAGTCCCACCCATTCTTCTTTCTTAGAGCTCCTTATCTCATTCCTCAGCCTACCCCTGACTTCTCTGCTTCTCTGGGGTCAATATTTCTACCTGTACTGGCATAACCCAATATCTTGGGCCACTTCTCCCACTTAAAACTTGGAGTTAAGTTACAATCTAGTTTCCAATCGATCCAAGTCTTCAGCCCATCAAGGCCTTACTGTCATCTCAGAAATTTAATATTACAATTGAGAATGGGGCCAAAAAGAAAAGAGAACCACATCTTTATTTAATTATTGATTCTTGATGTAAGCGTAGAAAAGAAACTCATAGAATTAGTGGGTCTTGTGTGTTCACCTTCTCCCTTACACCAAAAAAAAAAAAAAAGTATATGTGGAAATAAGATGACAAATTTATTCAGTCCTGGCATAGGTGGGGTGACAGGGTCACTTCTCAAACTCTATGTAGTTTTACTTGATATGGATCTTTCATACAAAGAGAGTCTTAAGTGATTTTTCTCTGCTGTAGTCCATTTTATGCTTCTGAAACCCTTTAGCGACTTGAACTTAAGGCTAATATGTGATTGGTTACCAATGGCACAGTCTGACATAGCTATTGTTACTTATATTAAGGCATTTGGAAGGTGGAAGTGGGCAAAAACAAAAATGGAAATGAGATGAAATTTGCACTAGGAGATTGTATTAAGTTGCCTTCTGTTTACTTTGCTTACATTATGCCACAGAGATTTGATAAGACAATGGAGATTATAAAGCTTTTTAAAACTGAATTTAAAATTAAACATGTTTTAGGTGTAAGCTGAAGCTAAGAAGACAGATTTCCATTGATGTTTTACACATACATTCCCCCCCACACACATGTTTACATATATATCTGTGTAAAGACAATTTTATAGGTAATGGAATGTTCTCAATAAAATTCCTATTTTTAATTTTGCCCTGTTTCTCTTCTTATTTAAAACTTCATGTAAAGGTTTTATGTTCTGAATGTCCACAAATGGTGGCCCAGGAATTTCAAGATGTTTAATCAGGAGCCCTCTTGCCAAATACAGGGATAGTGTGATCAACTGGAGAAATACCATCAAGACTTAGGATCCTCCCCCAGTGCCATTGAGTGGTATGATAGTCTATTGTTCAGTTTTGCAACACTGCTGATGTTTTGTTTATTTTTGCCAAGTTAAAATGAATTAAAATTTAATTTTATATTGAAAATTGTTTTGGAAATTCAGAACATCTTGAGATAACTGGATATGCTCTAGGGGCCAGAGTCAGGAGGTAGAAAACAGTCAAGGAAAAGGTAAATTCAAAACCAGGAGTGGAATGCACAGCGTGAGATTCAGGACTGCTTTGTCAAGCTGACTGATTCCTTCCTGGGGTGAACAAAACCAGGGCTTCTGCACATCAAATAGATACTTTTTTTTCAAACCCCTTGGGAACAATAAAAGTAGAGCCTGCAAAGTTAATATAGGTAACATCAGAGATGCTTACCACTGTATATACCATCCTTTACTCAGAGAAAAATCACATAAGGACAAAATATCAGATCATAGCTCCTTTTATTACTATTTGTGCTCCTTTTACTTACATTGGAGTACCAAGTGAATGCTTCAGCAGAATTTGGAGGTGTTTAATAATGTAACAGATGAGTCTATGTTATTATTTTATTAGACAATATCATATGAAGAAGGCATATTTCTTTGTTAATTAGAGCAAATTTTATTGGAAGAACTCAAGCTTCAGACAGGGTTCTAGGTGCTGGAAACACAATGATGAACAGAACAGACAAGATCTTTGCTTTGTAAGTCTTGCAGCCTAGTGGCCAATGCATACACAGGTCTTGGGAGCAGGAAAGAGAGGAAGCAAAGTGAAAGTTCAGTTGCCCCCCTAGATCTGAGTCAGAACAGGCAATTATAAGATGCTAGTAGCAGGAAGAGAAGAGGAGATGGGGAAGGTGCAGTAGGAAATTCTTGTGCTTAGCCCTATTTAGTTTTCCTTTTCTTGGACACAGGGCAAGGTCACCATTTCCAATCCCCTTGTGGCTAGGTGGAGAAATGTGCTTGGTTAGGGTCAATGGGCTATAGGGAGAAAGAGTATGCGTCACTTCCAAGTCAAATCACAGAATAGCCAGAGCACGTCTCTGTGGTGGTCTCTTTCCTGCCTCAGCAAACTAAGAGAACAATTGATAAGATTATAGAACCAGAGAGTTGAAGTGACCTGGATTGTTAACTTGCTACATGGATGAAGGTTCTCCTGGACACTCACCCTGATATGTGGTGGACTTTGTATGAAAAAGAAACACATCTTGTTAAACTTTGAGATGGTAGGTGTACTTTCTGCAGTGTAATCCTCCATGCCCTAGCCACTATAAGGATGTTAAAGGACACATAACACATGGATATTTGGACTCATGTATTTCTTGAAAGTAGATATGAGGTGCTAGAGAATAAAGGCTGTGAAGGAAGGGAGGTAATAGGGTAGAATTTTGCATTCTTGAAGCCACTACATGGAATCATAGAAATCCCTTGTTGCTTTACAGAAGAGCATACCTAACCCCATTTCAATTTGTTTGCCAAATAAAAAACAGATTGGAAAATTACTTGTAGTAGAACTATTCTTAAAGTTTTAAGGAAAAAATTATTCTCTAAGATCAAAAGGGTATACAAAGACTAAGTGTTTTTATTTGATCTAATTGGTTACCATTTTATCATATTAGCAATATGAGCTCATATGAAATGTGCAAGTACAAAATTTTGTGTTTTTTTCTGTGTGTGTGTTTGTGTGTGATATAAAGCACAGTTAATTTTATTTAGCTGCACCAGAAAAATTCCAACGTAATTTATCAAGTCTATAATTAAATGGACTTTTGGTAGGTAGGCTCAGATCTCTGACTTACAGAGGAAAATATAATCATTTTTTGTTGTGTTTTTCCAAAACTTGGAAATAAATTTACAAGACATAAGATCAGTAACATACTTTAAAAATTGGGTTTTGCCTCAGCAGTAGAAAAAATAATTTTCCTGTGTAATGGTAATGTAGCAACTGACAGTTAGTGTCTAGTTCTTTTGACACTGAGAAGTCACTCATTTATTAATTTATTCAATTATTCACTCAATCAATATGCATTGAGTGATTACAATATGTCAGACAGCCTTGGAAGTTCTGAGAATTTATCTGAGTAACCAAAACAGACATGGTTCATGACCTCTCAGAGTAAACAGTCTAACAGGATAGAAACATTAATTAAAACTAATCAATTAAAAAAAACATATCAAGTAATGATAAGTGCTATAAGGAAAATAGCATAGAGCGGTGGGATATTGAATGTCCAGAGTTTAGGGGTGGTCATAAAGGTCTTTCCAAAGAGACCCTTTTTAAACATAGACCTTAATGGCTCCCTTACAAAGATCTTGGGGAAGCTTGTTTTCAGGCAGAGAAAATTATAATCACAAAGGTCCTGAGCAGGAAAGAGCACAGCATAAATAAGAAGGGAAAGAAGACGAGCATAGCTCCAGCTTGATGAGCAGGGAGAGAGTGACAGGGTACAGGGTAGAATTTATGGTTAATTGTATGTGTCAACTTGACTGGGCTAAGGAATGCCCAGATAGCTGGCCAAACATTATTTCTGGGTGTGTCTGTGGTGGTACTTCCAGGAAAGATCAACATTTGTATTGGCAGACTGAGTAAAGCAGATCTGCTCCCACCAAAGTGTGCAGGCATTATCCAGTACCTTGAGGACACAAATAGAACAGAAAAGTAGAGAAAGGGCAAATTCTCACTCCCTTCTTGAGCTGGGACTTCCATCTCTCCTGCCCTTGCTCATCAGAGGTCTTGATTCTGAAACATTCAAAGTTGGATTGAATTATACGACCAGCTTTCCTGGTTCTCCAGCTTACAGATGGAAGATTATGAGATTTCTCAGCCTCCATGACTGAATGAACCGATTCTCATAATAGATCACCTTCTATATATCTATATGTATCTTATTGGTTCTTTTTCTCCAGAGAATTTTGACTGATCCACACTTCATAATAATCCATACCTCATAACTCAGCACTTCACAGTACAATGTAAAGTTGCAATTTCATTCTCCTGCAGTGAGAGGTCATTGAGAGACTTTTGTTGGTGTTGTCACTTGATCTGAATTAATTTTATTTTTAACTTACTGTTAACTATGCACAGAATGAAAAAAAAGGAGGTGGGAGTTAATAAAGGAAGCCTAGAGACAAATTAAAGAGTTCATTCCAATAGTCCAAGAGGCAGTTGGAGAGTAATTACTCATTTTGGAAATATGGAGATGGAGAGAAATTACTCATTTTGGAAATAAATTCCATGGGATTAGATAATGAACTGGAACTAGTGGTTGGGGGAGGACTCAAGGATGATTCATGGATTGTTGGCTTAAGCAACAAAGTGAGTACTATTTACTCATTTACTAATATGAAGATACCTGAAGTAGAGGAAAGCTTTGGTTGAGAGAGCAGTAGAGGTGAGGGTGAAGATAGAGTTTTGTTGTAAGTATGTTAAATTTGAAATACCATGTCCAGCATTTGAGAAAAGATAACATGTTGGCAATTTGCTAACAATAGTCTAGAATGAAGGGAAGAAATTATGATTGGAGAAAAAGTGAAAATATTTTTCTATGAAAATATGTGTAAAATCATGGGGCTAAACGATACTATCTAAGGAATGAATGTGTCTTGAGTGAGAGTGTATGCACAGAAGAAACAATCTTGTATTGATCTCTGTGATCCACTGATGCTTTAAATTCTGAAAAGGGGCAACAATAAGGATGGAGGAAAACCAGGTGAACATGTATGTTGAAAGCCAAGGGAAAAAAGTATTCTAGATTAATTGTATCAATTGCTACTGAGACATTATATAGGAAGAAAGAAATGACTATGGGATTTGGCATCATGGAGTTCATTATTGACTCTAAAAAGGGCAACTATCAAAAAATTATATGAAACTCAAATTGAGCACATTGAAGAATGAGTGGGGGGTTGGCATGACAAGGTAGAGACAATGGCTATGAACAATTTTTCTAGCAAAAGTTGCTGTGAAGCCAAGTGGAAAAGTCATACTGTAGTTACAGGGACAATATGACGTCAATGAAAGTTTTATTATTTCCTATATGAAAATTTCTAAGAAATGTTTTAGTGTTTATAAGAGTAATCCAAGGAAAAGGGAAGAAATCAATAACTTAAGAGAAAAAAATGATTATAGATGAGAACTCCTTGAGAAAGGGAAGGGGATTAAAACTCAGAGCCTAAATTAACCTATGACAGGAGCAGTTATACTTAATTCACTGAAACAGGAGGAATTATTGACTCTTGGTTGGATTCAGAAAGGAAACTGTTCATGAGGAGAATGATGGATAATGAAAAGGAGTAGTCAGTGGGTTTGAAGATCTCACTGAAATAAAAACAATGCTAGAGAAGGACTACTAGAGTAAATGATTGGAAAAAGTGGTAGAAAATGCTAGTCTTCAACATCTGCTCATGTATCCAGAGTTAGTTAAACATTAAAAAACAAACTTATCAGGGCACAAGGCCACATAGAATGAAGACATCCCATAGCTCCTTTTGCAACCAGGTTTATAAATTTTGGCTAACGTGGTATAAGTGAAAGTATCATGTGCAACTTTTGGAATACTTCCTTAAAGATGTGGTGTCTGGAGCATATGCAACTATCCCGGAGCATGAAGTGGAAGCTTTGTGTTGATGATAACAGAGGAGCAAGATAAAAGGAATTTAGGAGCCTGATGCTTCTGGGATGCTACCTTACCAGCTCTGTCTTTTGAATTTATTTTATGTGAGCACTTCTATCAGGATTATAGCAGTGTTAATTCAGTTTTTTTTTTGTCATTGTTGTTATATGCAGCCACACTCATTCCTAAACAATACAGAAAATTGTAAAGTTGCTAGAAATATAATATTTGAATTTGACATTTTGGAAGTGTCACAATTATTTTTAAAAAATATTTTTGCAGTTAAAGATAAAAATTTATTATTTTATTTTTGACAGTTAACTTTAACTGTACTTCAAAAACCTACTGAGTTCCTATTTTCAGAGTTGCAACATAAAATATAAACAATGAAATGATAATAGATATTGGTAGATAAAAAAATCAAAGGTTATAACCAGGAAAAGGGAGAAAAAGACAACATTCTAGATGAAAAGGCCATGCAAATGAGAGGATAAATAGATGAAAAGTTAATTCTAGGAGATTCTGAAATGACAGATGTGTAATAGACTTTAAGCAGAGAGGCAAAAATAACAAGGTTAAGTGCTAAAACTGCCAATGAGTGAGGGAGAGTGACCCAGTTTTTATAGCACAAAAGGAAAGGTAGTAGATGACTGTTTGAGAGAAAAGTGGTTTATTTTGAAGTAAATTTGGCCCCCAAAGAGGAAAGATCGCCCAGGGTGCTTCCGACTGTAAGGAAGAAGTTTGCTACCTCAGTCACTGGAGTTAGAATGCTGAGCTAGGATCCTGGTTACCACCCACTAATTACGGACCTTGGTCAAGTTACTTAACCTGTCTGTGCTTCAGTTTCTTCATTGGTAAAATAGATAATGAAAGTACAGACTCATAGGGTTGTCTAAGGGTTAAGTGAGATGATTCATGTAAAGTTGTTAGCAAATTGTCTCATAAATTGTTAGCACATATGTGAGCTACAATTTTGATTGTTCTGTTCAAAATATACCAATTTCATACCCATTTTGGAATTGAGCACAAAGTATGAATATTTATCTCCTTTTCTTTACATTTCTAAATGGGGATGGGGAGTTAATACTCCTCTCCTCAGAAATGAGCAGTGCTGTAGAAGAAATGTGTTTCTTTGAACCCCTTCTTTGCTCTTTTCATGGAGTAACTTGGTGAAACTAGAGGAATGCCTCTGAGTGTGTGTAATACATCCCAGCTTAAACTCCTTATGTGTGTTAGAGACATAAGGATGTGAGTTCTCTTTTTGATTCCACCCCATAAAATGCACAAATATGTATCTAGGCAGAAGTCAAGCCTGGAGACTTAGGTACACTCCTTGAGTCTGAGATCTTCTGCATTTGATAGGCATATGCCAGGCTGTAATTCTCTGGGAAAATGTCTGGTGTAAGTGTCTACTTTAGAAACCCACCAGGCCTCCAAAGGAAATTCCATAGTGAAGGTAGGGTGTATTAGGAAACCAAGCAGCTCCTCTAACTCAGCCTAATCAACAATGAAGCTCTTACTGAATTCCATTTAGATGTTTGTTGTGCCAGGAATGTCAATATAGATTATAAATTAACAGATGAAACTTGACAAATGTGTGATATAATTCTAGACAACTCACTGTCGCTGGGAGGAACATCTGGTCCCTAGGATTGGCATGATTGGGTTGCAACAAACTTAGACCTTGGCAGATGTTGGATTAAGACCCCAGGTGCCTCTGCCAGAAGCCCACATCATGCCTTCAGCCTCCTGGAAGGTAATAGCCTTGTGACTGGCACATGTGCATTTCCCTTCCTTGGTCTGGTCTCAGGTGGTCCCGTCCTTGCATCAACCCACCCATCACCTGGTTGAGACCTTGGGAGAGGCACAGCTGCACTGTGACTCTGACTGGGGCATCAGGGGAAGCATTAACAAGGATTGGGGTTTGCTTGATAAGTGGTGTGAGCCAGACTCTTTAGGGATGAGTCTGGGACCAGAGGCCTCCAGAACCCAAGGCACCCAGGTGTTTCTCATCCCAGGATTCCCTTGCCCCTTCCTGTAGAACTCCCAAGACCCTGAGAGATTGGGTTTCCTTTGGGAATAAAGGTCTTGGTAACAGCACCTTGAATCTAATTCTGATGTCTTTTGAGCTGCCCCTGATGCCCAGTACATCCCAGTATACCCTCTCTCTGCCCCTCCACCTGGACGCACACTTTCTCACCACTACATATTCAAGCCACAACGTAAACCCTGTGGCCTCCAATTTTGTCACATTTGCCTTCCTGAAAAACTCCATACTCCACCCACCTGGACCAGACCCTGATCCATGTCAGCAGCAATCACCCTGCCCACCCCCCCGCCCAGGCTGTTCAACATAGGAGGGAGAAAAGAGGTAGGGGAAAAAAGAATACAAGGAGCGTTTTTGGCTGAGGGAGGTAGGGAGAAAAGCTGATCTAAATAACTTCGGAAAATAGTGTTTGGCTATTCTAAGACTAAATATAAAAATATACAAACATTATACTCTGGTAACTTTGTTTCTTACAGGGTTAGCAATTGTGAGACTGTTTTAAATGTATATAAGGTTAAATGAATAAGTAAATAAGCTATAGTTAATGAGCACTAGCTTTCTCACTATAAGACAAAGAAGTTAGAAAGTGAACAAGGGATAAAACTAGAATGAAACTTGTGAGGGCTATAAGAGAGTTGGAGATTATAGTATGGACAGATAGATAATGAAATGCATATAGATACGTGCCTATACACAGTTCAGTAAATAAACATATACTTCCTAGCTCTATTCACTGAAAGGGCCGAGAAATGATGACCCCTCAGAAGTAGTGCTTATACCCAGCACCTTAATCTTGGCTTCACGATACTATTTTCCACAAAAAAAGGGCCTAGGACTCCTTAGAGAAATGGTTGATGTAAGTGTTGAAGCAGAGAAAATACAAGATGGACCTGGAGTATTGTACAGTGCCAAACAGTAAGCCAGTTGGGGGTAAAAATATGGGGGCATGCCAAAAAGATACAGAATCTGACCTGAAGGAGCCCCCAATGGCTGAAACTCGAGCAACTTGAATGATAAAATAAATAATGGTACTACTGGATTATAAGCCAAAGAATAAAACAAATTTTGGGAGTCCATATATATTTAAATAAATAATTAAAGAAATGTGGAGAGGGGGGACAAATCTCTGATAAAGAATGCTAAAGAAGAATTCCAAATAATATAGAAAAGATGGAGCAAATAGAAAATCACCATTAGAACACTACACTAGTAACTGTGACAAACACAACCCACTGATTAATGTTGAAATCAGTGGGCAACACTGGAAGGAAAATAGGACAGTTACACAGCCTCTAAACATCTCCCACAGAATAGTTGTTGATGACTATGGTGGTTTTAACATAAGCCCACATTCTCATCATATTTCTTCCTCCAGAGTTTGGAGTGAAATTGCCAATCTTGTAAGTGTGGGCTAGACTTAATGACTCACTTCTAACAGGGTATGGGAAGAGGGTAAGAGTAAATTTACAGTGGAAAATCCTGGCAGAGACTGCCAAGTGATCAAGGTTAGTGTCACCAGTGGTTATTTACATTGGTGTCATATACCCCCTGATAGAATGAGATGGAAGGACATTGTGCCTCTATGGTATTTCCCCTTAAAATCCATAATTTTAATCTAATCATGGGAAAACATTAGATAAAACCAAATCAAGGGTCATTATGCAAAATACATGATCAATACTTTTCAAATATGTCATGAAAAACCAAGGGAAAAAAACTGAAAAAATCATCACAAATTGGAGGAAATAATGGGACATGACTAAATGCAGCACGATGCTCTGGACTGGATGCTGGAACAGAAGAGGGCATTTGGGGGAACACTGGTAAAATCCAAATAAGGTCTGTAGTTTCACTAATATCAATATATCAATGTTAATTTCTTACCTTAGATAAATGTATCAATATAATGTAGGTTTTAATATTGGAAAAGCTAGGGGAAGAATATATGGAAATTCTCTGTGCCCTTGTTACAACTCTATCTTAAATCTAAAATTTTTTAAAATATTATCTTTTATAAAAAGCAAGCTATATCTTCTGTCCAGGCACAATAGAATGTAAACCTGTTGGAGATTTGAATCTTTAGCCCTTTCCCATGTTGGTTATTTTTATTATGCCTGTAGACCTTTTCCTAGTTTGGTGTAGTGATTAAGAAAATGGAGTTAGACTAATAACCAGCTGTGTAATCATGCACATGTGACTTATTCCTCTAAGACTCAGATCTCTAATTTGTCAAAGGGAAGTAATAATAGCACTTAACTCAGAAAGCTGTTGTAAAATTCAGTGATACCTGTGAAGCAACCAGCACTGTACCTGACATAAAAACACTAAATAATGGAGATTCCTCAAAAGGCTGGGAACAGACTTACCATATGATCCAGAAATCCCGCTCCTGGGCATATATCCAGAAGGAACACTACTTCAAAAAGACACCTGCACCCCAATGTTCATAGTAGCATTATTTACAACAGCCAAGACATGGAAACAACCTTAGTGTCCATTAACAGATAACTAGATAAAGAAGAAGTGGTATATTTATACAATGGAATACTATTCAGCCATATAAATGACAACATAACTCCATTTGCAGCAAAATGGATGTCCCTGGAGAATGTCATGCTAAGTGAAGTAAGCCAGAAAGAGAAAGAAAAATACCATATGAGATTGCTCATATGTGGAATCTAAAAAAATAAAAAACAAAAAAAGTAAATACAAAACAGAAACAGACTCACAGACATAGAATACAAACTTGTGGTTGCCAAAGGGGCAGGGGTGGGGAGGGGTAGACTGTAAATTTGTAGATACTGACAGGCCTATACAGAATATATAAACAAAATTATACTGTATAACACTGGGAAATATATACAAGATCTTGTGGTAGCTCACAGTGAAAAAAAAATGTGACAATGAATATTTGTATGCTCATGTATAACTGAAAAATTGTGCTCTACACTGGAATTGACACAACATTGTTAAATGACTATAACTCAACAAAAAATGTTTTAAAAAACCCACTAAATATATTTTAGCTACTGTCAATATTGTTGTGACTATTTTAATGCTTACTGTTATTAAGATTCAATAATAAACCCCTTATACACAAAGAACCTTTGGTCATATTGTTGTTTGGGTGTCAATGAAGGGCACAGATTTTAGTAGGAAATAAAGAAATCAGGAAATAAGAGAATGATGGTGACTTTAAATCATAAGTGGTAAAGCAGGTTAATCTTCAGAGTCTATGTAAAGGAAAACAGAGGTGGATAGGCACGGAGATTACAGTGGAGGAAGATTCTGTGGTGGCTGGTGCATCTTCCATCATTTCCTGAGTGAGCATTTGCCATTTATCTTTCTGCAGGTGCCTTTTGTTAATAAAGTAAAAGAAAATGTTAAGTATTCAGATCCTCATTAGGCACATAATAGATCCTCAATAAGTGGTAGTGTTAGGTAGTTCAATAGAAATGAGCACTGGGCAATGGGAGAGGATAGGGGAGAGAGCAACCCAGAAAATAGCAGTATACCTGTGCTCAGGATAAAGGGCTCCAAAAACTTTTACTTTGTCTAAATGAGGGCCAGCAAAGAAGCTGGCTAGAATTGAATGCTTCTTCTGCACCATAGAGAAGGACCTGGCTTAACATGACCCAACGCTCATTATAATGTAATTGATTGCAGTTTGAGCCTCCGCCTCTAGGTTTTTCTCTGTGTGCATCATGGGTAAGAACATGCACAAAAGATGTGGGCGTGTCTGGGCACAAGGAACGTGAGCCCTCAATCAATCAGCGCAAACACACAAAGAACATAAGCCATCAATCAATCAATCAATCATGAAAACGCTCCCAAGCCAGGATATAAGAACAGGAAAAACAAAGGAGCGACACCACTCTTCCTCTCTTGGGTGTGTACTACATTTTACTACCTTTTTACTTTACTAATAAAAAGTCTGTTTATATCATGCTGTCTGTTTCTCATTAAAAGTTCATTTTTGGGTGGGGGGGTGACAAAGAACCAAGGTAACATTTTTCCCCTCCCCTTGGTAACAGCAGTATCTCCCCTTCTTTCTACTTTCTCAATTTTATATGGAAATACTTGTGAAACACTTACTACATAGTAGGCTGGATGTTGGTGCTAAGGAAACCAAGAGGAAGCAGACATCGCACTCCTCATGCAGAAACTCATGGGCTTCCACATGGAATCACACTAGCACTACTGTCCCATTGCTCTGCTCCTCTTTATATAGCAGAACTTCTAGAAAGATTACCCTGTACTCCTTGTCTTGAGGTACTTTCCTCCCACTGTCTCTTAACCTTTCTGTAGTAAGGCCCCCTCTACCCCTCATCTGAACCCATCCTGTCAAAGTCATCTATGGCATACTTACTGGAAACTCAGTAGTTAAGTCCAGATCTTCAGTCTTTGACAACACTGATCAGTGCTTCTTCCTCAAAACATCTTACTTGGCTCCCAGGACCTCATATTCTCCTTTGTCTCCTACACACAGACTATTCCTTCTCAGTCTGTGTTGCTGATTTCTCCTCATCTCCCTGACCTCCTAGTGATGGGACCCCGAGCTCAACCCTTGGACCTCTTGCCTACTTTGTCTACATACATTTTTGTGATGATTGTTCTACCATCTTATGACTTGAATATTATCTCTATGCTGATGATTCCTAAAATTTAATCTCCAACCCAAAGCTATCCCCCAAATCTATCCTGTTCTATTTAAGTCCCTTCTTGCTGTCTCTGCCTGGATGCCTACCAAGATATTTTATATCTGCTACATCCAAGACAAATCTTGTTCTAATACCAAATGTGTATTTCCAGTTGTTCACAAGAAAATACTGGGTTCATCCTTGACTCTAGTAAACTAGAGACAAATCCAAACGGTCCTAGAGGCTCGTTTCCTTCCAACTTTTGGTGGTGGTTCAGCAGACAGCTAGCTCCCTGGGATTGGAAGTGTCTGTGAAGAGGCAGACGTCCAGCTGATGTTACTATTCCCAGCATGCAAAGCTGTCCCCAGGACCTGAGTGTGCAGACCTTGGCACTCTGCATACAAAATCTCTGGTATTGTTCTTGACCAGGAGTTTTCCTGATGCAATTCCTTGTTATTTAGAGAAACTATGCATTCCCTAACCTCTCTTAGGCTAATCTATAAGTATGTGCTAATGCATAAATAAAGCTGTGGGGTTGAGGCCCCTTCTCTCTTCTAGAACTCCCAGATTCACATCTAGCCTGTTTGCTGAGTCAGGCCCTTCCTGCCAGCACCTTGGTACATGCTATGTCTGCGTGGTGTGGTGCAAATTCATCATAGAGAAGGGCCTGTAGGTAAGGTCTGACTCGATCCGCATCCCCTTGGGCTCTTGGACCGTATTTCCTACTACATTCCCTCTGTCCACTGTAGTTGTTTACCAGGGTTGCCATAACAAAGCACCGCACACTGGGTGATGTACACAACAGAAATTTGTTTTCTCCTAGTTCTAGAAAGTAAAAGTCCAAGGCCAAGAGATAAACAGAGGTCAACCAGGTTGGTGTCTTCTGAGGCCTTTCTCCTTGACTTGGAGATGGCTGTCTTCTTCTAGTGTCTTCACATAGCCTTCTCTCTGTTTTTGTCTGTGCCTAAACTACTCTTAATATAAGGATACCAGTCACATTGGATCAGGGTCCACCCTAATAATTTAATTTTAATTTAATTACCTATTTAAAGACCATAACTCTAAACACTTTATGAGGTAGTAGAGATTAGGACTTCAAAACATGACTCTTTTTTAGGCAACACAATTCGGCTCATAATGCTCACTCTGCACAGGCCCACCAGCCTTCATGCAAGTCCCAGAGCTTATGTCTGGGGTGTTCCTGCTTCAGGCCCAGAACTGGATGTTTCTATCTTTCTGAAAAGTGTTTCCTCCAGATAACTCTGTGACTATTCCACACCTCATTAAGACTTTATAAATATACTTTCCCCAGAAGGATTTGTCCACCCAGCATTTTAAAAGTCACTTGAACCCACACGCTTCCCCTCATTCATTTCCCTCTGTACCACTTAATATTTTGTTTATCATCTGTCTCTTCTAATTAGAATGTAAGATCCATGAAGACTTTTATTAACTGCTGAATCTCCAGAGTCTAGAGGAATGCCTGGCATGTGGCTGCATTCAGTAAATATTTGCATAAAAGTGAATTCATCAGTGTCTCAGTTAGTTGGTTTCTGAATTTGGCCTAGATGTGCAAAAATCTGCTCATCCAAATCCAGTTAAAAATAAGTTATCAATAAAAAGTTTGAATTCATGTAGAAATACAGTGTTGTGAATACAGAGAAAATTTATTTAATGGTAAAAATACCATTAAAAGTATAGAATATGAAAAAGATAATGATAAATGGGAACTTCCTTTGCTTTTTCTCTTTTCAAGCCATCCTATTTGTGAATGCAAAATACTGCAAGCCATATCAGAAAACAAAGAATGCTGAAGCCATCACGTCATCAGACACTGTCACCCCCCAGTGAAGACAAGCCTGCAGCCCAGCCTCTGCAGCCACTCACCATGGTGCACCCTGCAGGGACTCACAATAAGAAAGGACAGGATACTGGCCCTAGATAGCTAGGTGCTTGTCAAAGGAATGAATTCAATGAGCCCCAATATTAGCTCCCTCCCATACATAGAAAAACACTAAATTCTTTAACTTGAGAAGCCTGGTTTTCTTTAGTTAACAAGTAACATTTTAATGTTCTGACTACCTGGTCTTTGTTGTAAAGCTCCTATTTATCCTGGCTCCTCCCCTACCTCTTTGGAGCAGTCCCTCAGAACAATCTGGGAGGCTATGATCCCAGACTCAAGTCCTCAGAAAATGTCCACCAAATAAAACATAATTCTCAGCTTTTAGGTTGTGCATTTATTTCAGTTGACATATTCTATGGAATTCTATAAGAGTAAGCATATATCCACTTTATTATTTTCTAACCTTAAAAAAAAAAAATCCTTTTCTTTCCAGATGGACAATTACTACTGATAAGGAAAAAAAAAGGACCTCTTTGCAAATGGGAAAGTGCTGTTCACAGGTACCCAAACAGGTGGGGGAATCCTGAGTGGAGTCTCTGACCATTTTGCTACTTGTCAGGGAGAGAAGGGGCTGATGGAAGAGTCGAAGCCCAGAGTTGGGCCAAGGGCAAGCAGAGGTACTTTCCTTGTTGAGTTTTGCTTCTACCTTGTGCTTCTTGGAAGGAGGGTATGATTGTTAATACATCCAAAAGACAGGGGTATGCTTGGGGGGGCTACAAAGAGGAGGAGGGAGAGGGGAGCTCTACTCAGTAAACACTTAAAAGTGTCCCAGGGATTGAGAGAAGTGCCTGGAGTGAGACTATTTACCAAACAAAGCTTATATCAACATAATTCATATTTTGCCTGGCTCCGAATGTGCGAGCTACATAAAAATTCATTCGACTGTGGAATTCTCTTGCTCCACTGGCTTTAATTAAACTTGCTTTGTGCTTAGGAAATTAGCAAAATCTTTGCAGTCAAGGGGAGAAAAACATGGGTTATTCACATGGGTAGATTTTTCCCTTTAACTCACACAGCTCAGATGCTCGTCATAGTTGGTGATTCTGGGGGCTACAGCACAGTGCCAAAATCCATTAGCAGAGTCTGCTCACCATGCCTGTGGAAGGGAATTGCCACCAAAGTCTAGTGCACTTGATTGATGGCATCAGAGAAGATGGTCGCTAGATTCTGGCCCTTATCAGAGATTTGTCACTCTGTAAATTGGCCCCACAACAATGAATAAAAAATGAGGGATCCCTTTGTTGGACCAACAGAAGCAGTGGCTTGGGGATTTCCTGGTTTTTCCAGCTTTAACAATACTCCATTTCATATGCAAGTGAGCCCCAAGCAAACTACATTTCACTTGTTACAAAGAAGTAACATTATCTGCTGAATTGTCAGGCATGAAAAATTAATTCTTCGGTGGCAGCAGTGTACAGTATTTCAGTTAAGAGGTAAGGAGAAACCAGGATTGAAAAGAAAACAAAACTCTTCTTTGCAGAGATTAGGGCTTGATTTCACTTGACTTAAGGGGCAAAAACAAGGCTAGTAAAAAGTGATTAAGACACATAAAAATTGGATCTAGAGCAGAAATCTGAAACTTTGGAAGCCTCACTCTGAAGCCAAAAATGATTTGATGACATATGCTCTTAAGTTAAAGTCACAGAAACTGCAAATTGCCTTCCTGAAGCAAATCCGAGTTGCCCTCTGGTCACAGAAGACCACAGCCTAGGTAATGAAATGTCAAAGCTTTCAGAAAAGATGACTAGCCATTAATTACTTCCCTTACCCACTTACTACTTCTTGGATTCCTTGAATGACTACTTAATTCACTCCTTACACACTTTCTTTGCTTCAGTCTCCTATTCCTGGAATGTTCCAGTGCCTTCTTGACTTTCCATGTGCTTCTTCTGATAGAAAGTTTTCCCAAGCAGGGCATCGGTCTTCTTTGGCAGATTTGGGGTCTTCAGATGAACCCTGTTCTATAATCATGTGACATTTCAATTGCTAGTACTTGGCATTAAGTCAAGCAGCCTTAGGGTGAGCCATAGACCTGATTGATGAATAAATCATAATGGTCATCCTGGAGTTTCATGAAATAATACCTAGAAGCTGTCAGGCTCCAGGTTTGTGTTCAGACACTCTAATATGTTATTTAAGTTCCTTGCCTATGCATTGGTTCTCCTACCATTTGGTTTTTTTTTTTTTTTTTATGTCAGGATTCTTGTTCCTGAGCAGGTGATGTATTTCTACTTTTTGGCACAGATTGTATCAAAAAATGTCACACTTTACTTCCCCTAAAAGCTCTGGAAAGATGAACATACACCTCTGAGGTGAGTAAAAAGTGCTCTCTCCAAGGAAAAGATAGATTGACTAAGACAAACACACGAGAAGTGAGTGCAAACTAGTATATAGACATATTTCAAGGGGCTCTCATCCCAACATCTCCATGCCTGAATGGGACTTCTCTCTGTCCTTCATATCCTCCTTTGTCTAATAAACATTTACGTCTATTTTAAGTCACAACCTAAATATAACTTCCTCAAAATGGTATTGTCTGACCACTGAGTCAAGAATGGAATCCCACATTATACCCTTGTATATCATCCTATTTTTTTTCCCCATCTTTGTCATCTTCTCCTCAGGTGCCAGTGTGGATTTTCAACATTTCCATTGAGGAAACCCTCATTTTGTTTTATTGCTGTATTCCTGGATCTATCATGATGGCTTTCTTGTAAAGAACAAGTATTCTTTGTTGAGAGAATAAACAGATTAAAATGCATCTCTC
Organism: Vicugna pacos; assembly: GCF_048564905.1. Lineage (NCBI taxonomy): Eukaryota > Metazoa > Chordata > Mammalia > Artiodactyla > Camelidae > Vicugna > Vicugna pacos. The sequence goes on along the minus strand of NC_133021.1, from coordinate 3,840,533 downwards.
AGAGTGGAAACACAGAGATGCTCAAAGCAATAATATCGCCTTCCCTAAGAGTAGAGTTGATATGGAGAAAGCACTGCCTCCAAGAGTAGAGGACAAGGACCATTCAGGCTGTGCCTACAGTGCCTTACTCAGAGCAAACTGCAGGCAAATCACTTTACTCCCCAGTCGATTTACTTATCAGTCAGTCAGGGTTATAAAAATGGCATAGCAGATGCATGTGGAAATACTGTAATTATATTGTATCATTTATTATGATGATGCTTCCTTATTCTGACCATTGGCTCTTAATCCCTGAGAGTGTTGGCATCTAAATGATTAGCCCCAAAGATGAGTCATGGCTATCAAAGACTTAATGCAGGGAAAATGGATGTAGGACATGAAGAAGGCCATGACCCAGGCCTCAGCCGAGCCCCTGGAATGTGGCCTGCCAAGTGTGGGTCCTTGGCTTCACACAAGAAAGAATTCAAGAGCAAGCCACAGTTGAGTAAAGGTATATTTATTTAGAAAGATACATATTATAGAGTGTAGGCTGTTTTAAAAGACAAGAGAAAGGCTAAGAGGTGTGGGGGTTGGGTGCTGAGGTTAGAGTAAAAGTAGGTACACACTCCATAGACAGAGTGCAGGCCATCTCTGAAGAGGAAGGAGTGAGAGAGGCAGACACAAGTCTCTGTGTTTCCAGTTTTTATGGGCTTGGTAGCTTCATATGCTAATAAGTGGAAGGACCAGTCTAACTACCCTGGAGGAGGGGCTGGGATTCCCAGGAAGTTGGCCATTTCCCACTCTCTGACCTTCTGTGGCTAGCCTTGGGACTGTCATGGTGCCTACGGGCATGCTATTCAACATGCTAATATATACAATGAGTGTATAAGGAAGCTCAAGATCTACTAGAAGTCAAACCTCCCACCATCTTGAGCCTCAAGGCCTCCTGTGGGCTGAATCTTTCACCACCCTGGTGTTAACTGCAGTGTTATTCCTTGAATGGCTGTGCCCTTCCTGTCTCAGACTGACAGAGGGCTGCAAAGTGAGATTTAGGTGTCCTTCTCTCTAATTGTCTGAAGTTAAGAGGTAAGAGCCCCTTGTTGAGAATGAGGAGTTAAGTGTGCCATGGCTGATAAGGGAATACATCACTGAAGATGGTTAAAACTTATGCTGCAAAGGAAAGAATTTTAAAGCCTGAAGACACTGAAAGTTTGACCAAAAAACCTTGAAAAGATTTTTCAAAAAGGAAAGCTTGAATCCAAAGTTAGGTGTATGATATAGAAGCAGAGAGCAACGACCTATCAGAGAGGCAGTCAGAAAGCAATCAGCTTTTAAAGCATTTCTGTTGTGCTGCAAGGAGCTTTCCTGAGGTCTAGGCCTTGGAGTGTCATTGTTAAAGTGGTGGGTACCCTGACCTGGGCTACATGGGGCTGGACTGGTCTTTATTCACAATGGCTCAAAACCCACACATTAGCTCCTTGGATTTGGGCCATCCCAAGACCAAATATTAGCTTGAACAACTAACAAGGATGAAAAATGCCTTCTAATAGTTTTTCTTACATCTCATCAAATTAAACATGCACTTCTCACTTACTCAGTGATGGTTTTCAGGTTATGCCCACTTTATTATCCATTTTTTTGTGTTCTTAAAGCAGGATTTGAAATTGTATAAAACAGGACCAGATCTAACTGATAAGAAAGGTGTAATATAATTGCTGACTGTAAGTGTAAGGTTAAATTCGAATTTTGGACTACAACTTGATTAAGTAATTGGTATAATTTAAGTGCTCAGGCAAGAGGTGCTCACAATTCTAAACAAGGGTGGTTCAGTGGAAACCTCCCAGAAGTGACCTTGTTCAGGAATGCAGGGATTCCGTGAACCAGGAAAGCACAATGTGCAAAACTCAGGTGTGAAAATTCCCAATTATTGCACCAGTTCAGTATGGATTAGCAGAGTGTTCTGGAGTGGGGGAGGTGAGGGATGAAAAATGATGAGTAACCAAGTTCACAAAGAATCATAAAATAGAGGTTATATTTTGTAAGTAACTACCCAAAAGGAATAATAAAAAATCAAGTAAATAATGGATGAAAGCACTTTGAAAAGCAATAGAATGTAAGACAGTGTTATTACTCATTGCATGAATTAGGACCAGTTAATCCATTCTCTCTAATCTTCAGTTTTATTCATTTGTCACATACAAAAACAATAACTTTTAGTCAGCCCTGAAACCAGCATGGAAACAATGATTTAAGAACTAGAAAATGCTTTGACAAACTCTTTTGCATATGTAAGGTATTATTATTTGTCTTAGAAAAGGATAAATACATATGGAATAAGCAAATTTTTATCTACATATTTCAGAGGACTTTTAACTCTCAGAGAGTTCTCGGGGTGGGAGGAAGGGATTGATTTTCTATTACAAACAAGAAAAGAACTGCCTTTCATGGGACTATATATTTAAAAGAGACAACAAATAACCACAAAACAAAAACAAAAACAAAACAAAACAACAACAAAAAAAATAGAAAAGAGCTTCTAGGCTGAGGCTTTAAATTAAGCACAGATTTGAAAAAGTCCTGATCTGGAAGAATGGTCTGGATATCAAATAGATTCCTAACATTGAGGTGTGCCTCAAAGTTTCTTTTTCAGCATCACACAAGTATTAAACCTGACACAGATCTAGGTGGGTGGTGAGGATACGCCAGCCTTTCATGATCAGCTGCCAATCAACTGCCAGCAGGCACTCCCTTTTTCCCAGATTGCTCTTTTGGAGTGTGTACTAATCCTAAAGAGATTCCTATCCACCTGGTACAATCTTGTGAAGTGACCCTGGGCAGTTTCTCAACTTTTCCAACTCAGTGGGAAAATTCAATACTAATGTTCAGACTTATTATTCAAATGGTGGGTATATCTGAAAGATATATTCTTTCTCTGATTCCTGTCCTTTTGTTTTTGTTTTTTCCTAAACTATCAAACAAAACAATTGTTTAGCCCAGAAGAAAATAATTCAAAGAAACATAAGCTTTTTGGTATGTGGAAGAGATTTATTAAACACATACTATGCTAGCACCAAGACCCTAAAGATGATCCCACTATCTGAGGTGCTTTGTTGGAGAAACAAAAAGGACGCTCTTGTATGTAGAAGGCTTTATGGACACTCAAAATTATATAATCTCATTTATTCCTCACATCAAAACTATGAGATAAATAGCATTATCCTCATTCTGAAAATTAAAAAAAATTAGGCTTACAGAAATTAAGTAAATTTCAAGATCTTATAGAAAGTTTATGACAAAGATGAGATTCTGTCTCAGATCTGACCTCCTCAAATCTCATACTCTTAGTCATTAGGCTAAACAACATTTATTCAAAGAAAAAAAACTAAGTAAATAAGGTGTCCTACTTCTGATGAATCTGGTGCTTCACTTTAATGTAGGAAGCTAAGCTGTCCACCTCTGACATCATGTGACCTGCAGGAGAAACTCTGAGGTGGTAGTTGAGCCATTTACCAGGTTATCTAGAGTTCAGTCTTGCCTAGGTAATATTTATATTTGGTTGAACTGCTACTAATTCTTAAAACACACACACACACACACACACACACGACAGACCCATCCGTATCTGTGAACAAAAAGATATCAAGTTCAAACAAATTTCAAGAAGTGTCATTCACCTTTTCCATATCCATGGCACTTTTCCTTCTTTCTTAACATAAAGAACTCTAAATTCAACTTACCAGTAAGTTTTAGAGCCAGATTAAAAATCTTTCTCTTAAAATTCATCAAGTTCTTCACAGATAATTAAGTTATTAAACTATCTATTGATCAAAATGAAAATGCATATCCCCTTAGATACAGTGAGTTCTCTTCTAGGAATTCATTTTACCAAAAAAAAAAAAGTATATACTTAAAGATATATAGAGGGATGTTCATTAAGCATTGTTTAAATGACAACAGTCAAAAAAATCAATGTAGAGATTCACCATTAGGGAGTGGTTGAAATGATTTTTTAATTTAACGAATATTTCTCATGCATCACTATGTACCAAGCACTGTTTGGGCACCAGAGATGTAATAATGAAAAGAGCTGACATTCTGTAAATGATGGTACATCCCTAAGATGGCACACAATGTATCCATCAAAGAGCTTCAGTCTTTCTGTGCTGGTGATCTGAACACTTATTTACTGAAAAGAAGATCCAAGTTAAAGAAAACATTTTATAGTTGTCTATCTGTGGTATACAGTGATTGTGAGAGGGTGTGAATGTGCTTCTGTAGACATGTGTGGGTGTGGGTTTTTTGTTTGTTTTAGGTTGGCCAAAGTTAAGGGCGGGGGAGCTCCTCTTTCTGGGATAAACTTTACTTTGATGCTTAAATCACAATAAGATGGAAATTGCAGGACAACCTAAGATAGAATGTATTCAAAGGAATTCATAAAACCTTTATTTTTCTCTCAAATGTGCAGAACAAAAAATAGATACTACCAATTTTACTTGTTGGCTTCTTCCTATTGTGGGAGGAATGGTTGATCATTTCATTGTTCTTGGGCCTTTAATTTGGTATTCACCCCTTGATGACACGACAGATCACTGGCACCAGAACTTATGACTAAATCAAATTACCAGAGGGCTTGACTGGATCTGGTCCCAGCATGATGAGGGGAGGTGATGCAGGTCATTGTCCTGACAGTATTTTGGATTTACCAGGTGGCCTTAGGCAACTTTCAATCACACTCCTGCCTATGCTGAACTCTGTTACAGCTTTCCCTTTTTTAATTTTATATTCAAAAGGATGAGTTTGGTCCTATTTAGTGAAACATAAATATCAAAAAAAAAGCAAGGAAGCAGAATTCTTAAAATAAAAAAACAAAAAACAGACAAGACACAAACCTTAGACTCTGAGTCTGAAAATGCACTTCAGTCATCTTCATGTTGCTATGCAGCTGACTTAGAGGAATGTGTCCAGCAAACTTGTTTGGCATATCTGGCTTTAGAGAAGTGATCATACTCTATCCCCCCTCATCATTGCCCACAAGAAGGAAACATTATTAATGGCTCTTTGGCAGAAAGAAAGGGATGGTTTCTCAGCTCTGAGAATTTTCCCAAAATTCTGTGTGTGGGGGAAGGTTGGGGTGGTTTATGGAAATATTTCCAGTAGTTGCTTCTGAGGGCAGGCCTGAGGATTATGGGTCTTGGTTGGGAAAGAGACTCCTTTTTTACAATCAGCTTTTTATTTTGCAATAGTGTCAGATTTACAGGAAAGTTGCAAAGATAATATAAAGTTTCCATATAGCCCAAATTTTCCCCTTATTTTTTATTGTGGCAAAATGTACATAACATAAGATTTACCATTTTCATTATTTCTAGGTAAAATGAAATGCCCTCCTAGTGTTGTGCAGCCATCATCACCATTCAACTCCATAACTTTTCATCTTGTAAAACTGGACTTTCTACCAATTAAACAATAATTCCCCATTCCCTCATCTCCTTGGTCCCTGGCAACCACCATCCTACTCTCTGTCTCTGTGATTTTGACTACTCTAGGCATCTCATGTAAGTGGAATCATATAGTATTGCCTTTTTGTGACTGGCTTATTTCACTTAGTATAACATCCTCAAGGTTCATTCATACTGTAACATATGTCAGAACGTCCTTCCTTGTTAAGACTGAATAATATTCCATTATATACATGCCACATTTTGTTTATCTATTCATCCTTTGATGAGTACTTGGGTTACTTCCATGTTTTAGCTCTTGTGAATAATGCTGCTATGAATATAGGTGAACAAAGATCCCTTAGGGTTCTTTCTTTCTATTCTTTGGGGTGTTTATCAAAAAGTAGAATTACTAGGTCATATGGTAATTCTATATAAATTTTTTTGAGGAACTTCCACAACTGATTTCCACAGCAGCTGCACAATTTTATACTCCCAACGAAAATTCATAAAAATTCTAATTTCTCCACATCCTTGCAAACTCGTTTTATTTCCTGTTTTTGTTTGTTTGTTTGTTTTGATAGGCTCTTATTTTTAACTTCTTTCATCACCATGGTACATTTGTGACAACTAAGAAATCATCAGTGTATTACTATTAACTAAACCCCACATTTTACTCAGATTTCACTAGTTTTCTTCACTAATACCCTTTTACTAGGAAACTTTATTTTTACTTTATACTTTTTTGCAATGATTCAAATCATCATCTTGTGTATCATTTTTTCCAATGCATAAAAAAATGTTAAAATATAAAAAAAAATCCCACATACCTGTTCAATTTATGATTGCTTTTCATGGCTCAAAATCTCTCCAATACTTATTTATTAGGCACCTAAAATATGATTAAGATGCTCTGAAGAACTGAGCAGAGATGGTTGCAAAGGAAAATGCCATTCTTTCCCTTAATTGTGTGCAATGTAGATTTTGTAAATCATGTAGATTTTTGCAAACAAATATTTTACCTGGAATTATAATTGAATTATAAAGATTGTGGAGAAATATGCTATAATGTTAAATAACATTCATATTTTATATTCCTGACACTGTGAGAGGCATTTCACAGAATTTACATGCATTATCTCACACCTCACATAAACTGCTAACAAATAAGTTGGTATTATTTCTACATATCTATGAAAATCTGAAGAACCAAAGAGTTAGATGACTTGTATAAGGAAAAAGTATAAACATGTTGCAGCAGAAAAAAAAAACCCACAAAGCTAGAATTTGAAAACCTTTCTTAATGATGCCAAAGTCTCTTTGGATTTTCACTCTGCCATGTGGCTTCTGTTAATGAGTTATGCTCAACCATCATAAGGGCAAATAAGGTGACTTTGCTGTTTCTGAACTCGAGTGAACTGACAGGGCAGGGACATTAAGGCATGAAGGCAGAGAACAGTAAAATAAAAAAAGGTGATCCACCAAAAGGAAAATCAATGCACATTAATTTTGCACATTTTGCATAATCTTTAATGGCCACTTTAAATCACAGTCTACTCAGGACATTAGGAATATAAAGTACACTCAACTTCAACGTTCCTTAATGAGCTTGTAGCTCATACCCGGTACTGCATTCCACTGTGATTTGTTCCCATTTTCATTAAATCTTGGGCCTTAAAATTCTTTTTATTTCTTCCTTCTTTAGATTCCCCCATAAAATATGTTGAGGAATCACATCTTCCCTTGAGGCCATTTTTTTCCAGGTACTGTGTATTTCAAAGTGATGGCTCAGAGGTGGAATACAGATGAAGTGGAGGAAGATGCACCGAGAGAGAGGCTGCAACTGTGGTTAAAGTATAAAGCAGAGAGAGGTTTGAAGAGGAAACAGGCTCTTGGCTTAAAGTATCTTCTCTTCATATGAGTGAGGGTTGGTACTTTTCTGCAGAGTTGTATTTTCATGAAACTCTGTAGTATTTATTCACAGGTCTTGAAAGCTTGGAAAGTAAGGACTCAGCTTGAAAGTTTGAAAACTGATTGAAATCCAGACTTCTCTAGAAACATGGCTTTTTCTAAATGGAGGATACATTTAAGATTTGGTTACTTATTTAGTTTAGGATTACCCACTATTCTGGCTTTAGAGGGAATGGTACATCAATCACTTGGGTGATTAAGGCCATATAAAAACTTTGAATAGAACTGTGCCTGGTTCACAATGGAAGCAAGAGAAAACCCAGAATAATCAAATGCCAATGCTCAAAAGTTGTATTAAGACAGGACTATGTCTTATAAATCTTACTACTGCAGATTTTCATTTCTTGCAAAAAAAGCTATCCAAAGAAAGATTTGTGATTCCTTGAGGTGTAAGTGAACATTTAAATAAATACAACTAAAATGAATAAAATTCCTGTCTTCATTATGGCTTAAGCTGCTAAAAGGCAAGGATCAAGTCCCCTTTTTCAGTATCATCCAGCTTACCTTGAGCCCTTCAACAATGCCCTTCCTGGATGAACCCATTATTTGTGATATAACGCCTACAACAGGAAAGAAAAAGTTTATTAATTTATATGATGACTTAGAGACATGATTCAAGAGCTTAAATTCAAAGTACTCAGGTTTTGCTGGCTATCAGTTACTCAGTAATCTGTGATTTCTGAAAAGTAATTTACAATACAGAGTTGTGACTACACGAGAGAGTACTTTAAACAGTATAGGCTGAGAGTTAATGTTTTGTTATGAATAGCCTAACATGTACTTAAATCACTTAGCTGGCCCTTTGCTGCTTCATTATTTATATTTTCTCTACCCAGAGTATGGATAACATTGCAATTATTGTATAACAGTTTGAACCAGACCAATAGGGTGTGCCATTTATCAAGCATTATTCTGGTCCCAAAAGAAATACATGTTTCTGCACAAATGCATGGCACAGAATTTACTTGTTAGTAAGAGACTGGTTTATAGTTAATACATCAGATTTAATCTGATTTTCAGATCAAAAGGGGTAATGGAGCTTTAATTACTCTTCTTCCAAGGTAAGCTTTAGAATGAGGTCATTCATCCCCAAAAACGTATCAAATGGTGCATAATGCTGGCTGACAGTTCATTCACTTTACTGAGTATAATTATCCACTCTGTCCCTATCCTTTGCAAGGCAGGCCACTGTTTTAGGATGAATTATCCTAGATGCAGACCCTGAGCCAGGGGTTTGAGTGCTAGTGATTTATAAAATGAATGCTTCCAGAAGAAGGGTAAGGATGGTAAGGGGGGAGGAGCAGCAGGATATAAGAGGGGAAAAGGCCAAGTAAGGTGCAATTTCAGAGGAAGTTTCGGCCTCAGCTTGATCCTGTAAGGAGCTGTGTCTCAGAATTTGTGCGCCCCGAGGCAAGGGAACACCACTAGGTGGTCTTTGGCTCCCGGCTGCAGTGTTGGGATGTGGGTGGGAGACTGAGTCTGTGGGGGTGGCAACTTGACTTGGCAGAGGAAGCCTCTTTCATAGTTTACTGTCTGCCTGCTTGAGTCAAGGATCATTTGGACACAAGTAATAGATAACATCTCAAGCATGTTTGAGTAAAAATTTTACAAAATGAATACCTGACTATGTCATGGAACACTAGACAGGCATTAAATATCCTGGTCATACTAGGTGCTGAACGTGGAAATTAGAAAGCCAAAAGAAGCCAAAGCAAACTTTCATCTTTTGTCTTTCCCCAGCATTTCTGTCACTTTCTAAAGAAACCCTCTTCTTGCTGCTCATCAGCTATTTGGACCTTTGAACGAGTTCCCTTCCAATGTCTTCATGAACTGTCATTTCCCAGAAAATGTTCACTGGCTGGAAACTTCTGGGTATCTTAGTTCAAGGTCTTGAGGGAATCTGATGGGGTCAGGCAGCAATCTCTGTTTCCATGAACTTTATACATGAGCTAGTACAACAGAACATGACTCGAAGATCTCACCCGTCCCCCCGAGGCTTGTGTGTGGCAGCTCTCAGAGAATCAATGAGGGCTGGGCAGGTACCCCCACAAAGCGTGTCGACCGTACTAGCTAACATATAATTCTCCCACATTTGGAAGAGTGTGTAGCAGGTGTCGATTAAATGATTTGCTTTTAAATGTATTTATTTTATAAGCTTGGAAGGAAAATAAAGCAGATTACGAGGTCTATTTAGAGATATTTTCACCAACCCCTATCACACATAATATGAATAAAATGTAGAAATACAGAAATGCATAAGCTAGCATTATTAATAGTAGCCTTAATAGTAAAATTATCCTTAAATAACTGAGATTTATACATAGTAACACTGTAAATTGGTATAATCTCTTAGAAACTAATGTGATAATAAGCATAAGAGCTATAAAAATGTTCATGTCCACTGACCCAGTAATTTCACTGAAGAGAATCTATCCACAAGAGTTCAAAATATGAGGAAAAAGCTCTATGCACCATATGTTTATTGCAGAAGTGTTTACAGAGAAAAAGAGAAAATAATCTGAATGTGTTTCAAAAAAGGAAATAAATAAATTACTGAAATTTTTTGGTTCATTAATATTCTGGCTATGAAGAGCATGAAACATCATAGAAAAACGTTTATGTACTCATAAGTGAAGTAGCAGAATGCAATACCAGAAGGGCAGTCGGACAAGAAGGACGGTAAAATGCACAGGGGAAAAAAAAAATCACCCCAAGGCATTAATCATGGTTGACTCAAAGTAACAAAATAATATGTTTTTCCTCTATTTCCTGAATTGCTTCCAATGTGTTTATATTATTTCTGTAAGATGAAAAATAGCTTAAAAATTGCTAAAGCACTATCACCACCGTCTACATCAGATATAGTTTGTATTCTCTGGAAACTTATTTCTTAGCACACTTCAGTGGGTGACCAGTTCTCTTGAAACCTCTTACTTTTTGAAAGGATTTTATGAGTTAAAAACTATATCTCTAAGTCCTTGGAAACTACTGAGAGGAAAACAGAAAAGCCAACTTAAGTAATTACTGTGGAGAACCCTTAGAAGGGCTTGGAGAAGTGGCTGTTTAAAAAAAAAAATGTTTACTGGAAGTGGAGGGAACCTATAAATCCTCAGGTATATCTGAAACTGTCAAGTATAAAGCTTAAACATGATGGAGGGGACTACGCCATTCAGTGTATGTCTTATAAACCATCCAGCAAAGCTACACAAGGGAGATTCATTAGCAAATGTTCAAGTGATCATGAGCACTGTAGATTTTCTTCTTCAAGTGACTGTTAGCCTGATTTTCTTGCCAGTTTATGGGAGGCTGGAGCATTATAAAACCATACAAAAGTAAAACAAAAAAAATTACATCTCTTACGCTCAGAATTAGTAAATGGTGGTTTCCTTATTGAAACTGTTTTGGGAACACAGTGCTATGCCTCTCTAGCATGAAAGGAGAATTAAATTATTATGACATCATCATGGGTTGCAGGTTGTAATGCAATGATATTTCCAAATTAAGTTCTGCAGAGATTCTCACTTGATGACAACAATTGGGGTTGTATATATATCTGTCTTAAGTTGCATGCATGTCCTCTTTAACAGCCAGTATATTCCTAGAAACATCTCACGGAAAAGATGGCTATTTTTATCAGCATTTCCAAACTTAACTGCTCATGATGTCTCCCTCACTGCCATGTAACAACTGTTGTCATTGAGTGAAAGTAGTGTCGGGTTAAATATAATTTGGCAAATGCTGTGTGATAATGGCAGATTTTGTAGACTACTAGACCTAGGGTCAAATCTGATTTCTACCACACACTGGCTGCAGGAATCTAAGGGAACTATTTGAGCTGTCTTATTGGATCCAAGATCTTTAAATGGCTTGGGCCCAAGTAACATGTAGTCAGAAACATGCAAGAATCTATGAGGGACCAAAAAAATCTCTTATGTCTGACAATTTCTGAGATTTTTTTCACTCACTCACTCCTGTAGAAGATACTAGTTTTTATCTTAGTTCTTGCTCCTCTTAGTCCAGACCTCAATATTTATCTCAGCCTCCTTTGTCTTTGTTACCGACTTTGATACACATTTCCAGGTCTGTTTAGTGACCACAAATTCTGGGCAAAGGGCTGCATCAGATTACCACAGGATGTTCACATAGCTGCACCACTGAACGACAGTGCAGAAGCTAGAACCAGCAAAACCACCTCCCTCCCTCTGGCGGTTACCTCTAGAGCCCCCTACTGAGAAAACTTAATATCCTGCTCACCATGGAACAGGAAAACTACAGGAATCCAATCTAACATCACAAAGCTGGTAGTGAACAGCAAATTTTGACCTGGGAAGTGATAATTTAACAAATGGCACAGTAATGGTATCTTATTTTGGTTTTAATTTGTTTTTCTCTAGTGACTAATGATGTCAAACAACCTTTCTTTTGTCATCTGTATATCTTTTTCAGTGAAGTGTCTGTTCAAATTTTCTGTGCCCTCCATTTTTAATTGATTTGTTCTCTTATTTAGTAGTAAGAATTCCTTATACTTTCTTTATGTATTCTTTTATTGAATATATATTTTGCAAATACTTTGCCCCTGTCTGTGGTCTGCCGTTTCATTTTCTTAACTGTAACTTTTGAAAAACATTTAAAAAAAATTGGTAAATTTTATCTATTTTTTTCTTTGTAACAGTTTATGAATAAGAAACTCTTTGCCAAAACCAAAGTCACTGTTACTTTTTTATGTTGTCTTCCAGAATCTTTACAGTTTTAACACTGATATGAAAGTCTATGATCCATTTCAAGTTAATTTTTGTATATGGTGTGAGGTAAGGTCAAGGTTTATAGTTTGCATAAAAGGCAGTGAGGACAATCCCATGATGAACATGGAAGCAGATACCCTGATTATAGCTGCACAGAAACTAATCTATCCAGTTTGGAGCAAAGGTGTACAAGACTCCAGGAGTGCTATGTCCAAGAGGAAAATAAAGTAATAGAACATCTAATGTATCTGATTATGTTGAGGTAAGTGTTACATTTTTGTTAAAGAATTTAAGAGAATTATTACTGATAGGTCCATAGAAAACTAAGCAACAACACAAGTAATTATTAACTCCAGGAAAAACAAAAAGATTTACAGGAAGAACTATACAATCTTAGTACAATCTGTGGCACCACTGTGTATAATATCTTCCTGGGGAAATACTGATTAAGCCACAAACTGGCATAGAACTATACTGGGGAAATGGAGGAACAGAAATGCCTGTATGCCAAGAGTGGATATGTTTGTATGTGAATGCAGAATTCTTTCTTCTGTGGAAGCCTGGCAAAAGATACTGCCTGTAATTGAGAAAAACAACCAAGGAATGACAATATGAATATACTGTCTGGAAAATACAGACAGAAAAAGCCAAAACAACAGTTAAAAGAAGAAAGTGACTGTTAGGGAACGAATAGAAATGGGGCTTAGAAGGGGTGGAGCAGCAAAGTGTAATTTTTAATGTATATCTGAACTTTTAAGCCCATCTATGGATATATTTAACACAGGAAAAAAATTCAAAGAAAACTTACAAGGAAATACAAATAATGTGTAAAAAGCAACTTCTCATCTATCAGAAACTTTCAAAAAATTTCCTAAGCAATACTTGGTAATAAAGGAGATTCTTTACATGTTTTTCTATAAATGGAAGAAAAATATATAAATAAAATGTAAATAAAATACAAACAAAATAATAACCTACTAATAACAAAATTGATTGGCAAATAAAAGATTTAGTTTGTTAAACCCAGGTTTAACATCCTGACTTAATGTGGACTCTGTATGAGACCATGGTAAGATTCTAAGGTTTAGTCTTTGGGCTCATTCACAATAAACCTCAATAATTTGTAGCACTCAGAAGACCACTGGAATATCAATTATTATTTCACCATAACTTAGTGAAAATATTGGTAAATCAAGAAATCTAACATAGAAAATATATATATTTTTAAATTTTTACTAGTGACAAGAAACATTTTACTACTATAATTTTCAGATGTACCCTTATCTAGAAATATATAATGGTAAGTTCTGGTAAAATTAGAATCATTTAGCCCTAATTTCAAAGAAAACATTGTACTTCATAGAAGACTACATATATGTGAACAAAGATTTAGTTTTTAAAAAATGTTGATCTCTTTAAAATAGTTAGAATATTTGAATTTACACTTGAAAAGCTAGATATTCTCACTGAAATGTATAACATCAAAGTACCAAACAGATTAAAGGGTACAGATTCCTTCTGTCATCATTCAAGCTGTTGAACCTCAGTAACCAAGGGATTCTTAGGAAAAAAACAAATATCAGCTTTTTCACATGTGCAAATCATTTCTGAAACTTTACGATAATGCTGATGCTAAAATCTGTTTATATAGTTTTGAATTTTAAATTATAAAAATGTCTCTATTAAAAAGCATGAAATTAATATTTTTGTAATTTTTAAAGCTTCTAGTATCTCGCTTCTAATATCTTTCTGGAAAAGAGGTAATATTATTAAAATGGTTGAAAAGCTGGGTATTGAGAATTGAATTAGTCACTCTGCTCCAAGGAATCAATAAATGCTTAGAGCAGAAAATCAAGCAAGAACGGGACACATTCTGAAGCACTACAAAGCCAGTCCTGATGGAGAAGTGAAATATCATGGAGAACCCAGACTTGTTCTCACATCTGGGCCATCTAGTCAGTCACTAATGATAGGCATCCAGTACTCCTTGCCCTAAAAATCCACTGAGAAAATGACTGGGATATTTTCCAATCTACCTCTATGTTCTAGTCGCTAGTGACTAATTGACTGAGCTATTCTGATTGGTTACATCAGTTTTAATGCAGAACTGGAGGGGGGATTGGTACCAACCAATTTATATGCTGTCGGCCAGATACTACAGGAAAGCCATTTATCGGTAGTCTTTGCACCAGGCTCTTGGGTGTAGTCCGTTTTGGTGAAGGTAGGAAGTTTACAGTTTACTAAGCGTGGTGACCTATGGGCAAAGAAGGAAGAAAGCAATATGGCGGCCATGATGGCTTTTCCAAAGAGGAGCAGTTAGTGGGTAGGCATCTTGCTTGCCCTGCCCAGTAACAAAATTCTACATCCTTCAAAATCTAGTTCAAATGCAAATAATGCTTAAGATCTTTTCTTGATCTTCATTAATAGTCAATGATGCAGCTGTGTATGTGCCTATTCCATTTTTCATAGCTCCGTTTATCACTAACTTCAGAGTTGTTTATTATAGTTTATTATGTACATTGTGAATAATGTAGTAAGATGATCCAAAGCAAAGAGCTGTAGAGACTTTGGGAGTTTCTCCCAGGCTTTCACCAAATTGTCTTGATTTGCTTCCTGGTTACCTTTCTCTCTCCTCTTTTCTACATATCCACTGTGAATATGTTGATCCAAGCTACCATCATATCTTGTTTCAATGTCTCCTAACATGTTATTTAACTCTAAAATCCATTATGTCACCTATAAAGGAAAAAGCTATCTTCTTCCTTCCTATGTAAGGAAAAACCAAATTCTTCCCTGTAGTGTTTGTCCCTTCTTACTCATGTGAAAAAAAACTCTTCACTTCTGGTCACCATGTGTGTGGGTTTTCTTTCCCTGCACTAAGCAGTTCTCTGTGACACCAGCTAAGAGTTCTAAAATTTAACTTAATCTAACACTGTTCACTTGGAGATAGTGTCAGATATCACAGGTTAAGGGCTTAGTCTCACAAAACTGTCCCCATGCTACCCCAGATGCCAATCACAAGGAGTAGGTCCCCAGGTTACTGACTGCTGTTCGATTTGTCTACAAATCATAGGTTCCCATGATTCTCTCCTCAGGTTTGATTAATTTGCTAGAGGACCTCACAGAACTCAGGGGAACACTTACTTATGTTTACCGGTTTATTCAAGGATGTGACAAAGGAGACTGGTGAGCACAAAGACAACTTGCTACCACACCCATAATTCTACTACTGTGAGCACTTCCCTTCTAAGGCCATGATCCAGAAGTGGTACAAATCACTTTCATTAACATTCCCCTCCCTAGAATTTAGACCTAGTTACACAGCCATAGCTATATGGCTAAGAACAGGGGGAAATGTAGTCTTTCCCTGGGCAGCCATATGCCAAGATAAAAGTTATATTACTATAGAAAAAAGAAAAAGAAGAATTAATATTGAGGGGACAAACAGCAGTCTTCTACACATCTGAATTCTAAGGATTTAAATAAATAATTTCCCATGGGAATGTGAAAGAAAAAAAAAGATTGAAGTGAGGAGTTTAAGAAGCAAGATAATACAAAAATGTTATTTAAAAAATTTCAAATACTAATATGCCATTTTTTTGCCAATAAAAAAGCAAGACAATGAAACAAATGATTCCCATTATGCTGGTGAATGAAGGGACTCTAAGGCATCTAGTCTCCAATCTTAGTCACTGCTGTGACACCCAAAATCCAGAAGTGGTGATGAATGTGCATGGCACATAGTTACCTAATGGTATGAATGAAGCTAAAGGTCAGGCTGCCTGCCTATTTGTGCTTGCCACTTTGCCTTTACAAAATATTCAGGAACATTATCTTCTCCCTCTCACCCCCAAAATAAGAAGTACAATTATGAATGTGGTAAATACTGTGGCTGTGTATTTGTCTTCATCTTTATCATCATCACCACCATCATCCAATGAACAAGTACCAAGTATGGGCCAGACTGTGTTCTAGGAACTATGAAGATCACAAGAACCAAAAAGAAACCCAAATCTTTGACTATGTGGAGCTTACTTTCTCAAGAGGAGAGACAAACAGTGGCTGCAATAAGAAATGTGTTACAAATGTGCAATAAACAGCATAAAAATCAAATAAAGCAGAGCAAAGGGATAGAGACTTCTCAGGAAGGAGGCTGCAGTCTTAGAAGTGGTCTTGGAAGGCCTCACTGAGAAGAGGACATGGGAGATAAGAGAACCTGGCTGGTGAATGTTCAGGGGAAGAGTGGTCCAAGAGAGAATCAGCAAATGCAGCTGTCCTCGCCCTGTTGAGGGACAGTGAGGAGGCTGGTGGGGCCACAGAAGTGGGTGAAGGAAGACTGGGAGGGATGAGTTCAGAGGGAAGGGAGCAGAGCAGGGAGCAGGTGGCCAGATTGTAACTGGTCTCAGAGGCGCTGTCAGGACTCTGGGTTTTCCTCTACTTGAGATGAGGCACCATCACCCTTAGACATTTTTGAGAAAAGGAGTCACATGATCTGATTTTCATTTCCACAGATTAATAATACAAAAATCAACTCAATGTACTGAGTACTCTGTTCTTGGCACTGTAATAAGTTCTTGATGGACACTGCTTCATTTAATACCTGCAACACTGCAAAATAGATTTTACCATCCCCATTTTTACAGAGGAAGAAACTGAGTTTCACAAAAGGCCGAACAAATTTCCCTACCAAGAAATGGCAGTCCCATCAGCTGACCTCAGGTATATCTGGCTGCAAAATCTTCACTATTATTCACATTGCTTTATTTCTATCACTACAATGACAGCTCACTCGAAAGGTTTATGTGTTCTTGTCTTGCCATAAAATTGTCTCCTGTTGTACTCCATCCACTGATATCATAAATAGATGTAATAAAGAGGTATTCTGCTATGTCATTTTGAATAGTGTTACTCATGATGGCAGTTATTGCTCATTAGCATTTGATGAAGCAAGCCCTGTGGCACCGCACTCCTAATCTAAACAGCACATCATAAACGACAAGCCCCTGCAGTTGGAGTAGAACTTCTGAAGGTGTTTCCCTTTTGATCCCAGTAGTGAGGCATTTAAATGTATAACTCATTTGCATAGTTATATGAGTGTCTCTCACGTCTCTTCCCTCGGTTTCTTCCAGATCTCCTCTCTTTCTTTAAGACTTTCCTCCACAGAAGTTGCCTTTCCTGATCTGCATTCCTCCCTCCTCCCAGGGCCACTACATGAGTGTCAGGTACCACATGCAGGTCCCAATTACAAGAAGGAAACACATCGGTGGAGATTCGCCACTCTTCTTGCCATCACCTCTCTCCCAGCTGCAGGTCAACCACTGACTTGTGTGGGCCCAGAACAAGAGTACAAATGGAAACTTCCTACCTGATGTCTATTTAATAATTACAAATCAAGCTAACAAACTATTAAATAAAATATGTCCTACAGGCTTACATTGATAACAGTAAGAATTTATCTATCTTTAGTTCTTTATAAATTATTTTCTAGGAGGTGGATATAGTTCAATGATAGAGCAAATGCTTAGCATGCACAAGGTCCTGTGTTCAATCCCCAGTGCCTCCATTAGAAAAAAAAAGAAGAAAAGAAAAAAGATCAGAAGATGCCTCCTTAAAAAAAAAAAGGAGGGGTTATAACTCAGTGGTAGAATACATGCTTAGCATGCAAGAGGTCCTGGATTCAATCCCCAGGACCTCCATTAAACAAAAAATCTTTCCTAAGGCCCTTTTTGTGTTTTTATTTTAAGTACGATTTTAACTTATTCACAGTGTTAGATAAGAAATGGAAAAGTAAAATGGAATTGTATTATAAGTGTACAAAATTTAATGTGTTATTAAAATGTAATAAATGTTAAAAAGATTAAAAATTAAAATTGTTTCTCATATACATCTAAAAATTGATTTTATCTAAGTAGTTGATGTATTAAAATCACAAAAGCAAAATATAAATATAATTAGAGATGTATTTTATATATCAATTATAAAACAAAGTAATAAATATCAACATATTAAATTATGTTAAAAAGTTCAATCTGTAGTTTACTTTTAAAAACTAATCAACTCATAAATATATATAAAAAACCCCCTAAAACTCTTCACAATTCTAGCCTTCAGTGTTTTTTAGTTGCAAATATAAATACTACAAACTTTCATTATTTGCAGATTCTGTATTTGCAGATGGGCCTACATGGGAAGATTTATCTGTAACTTCAAAATCAATACTCACAATTTTTTGCAGCCATTCCTGGACATGCACATTCCACAGAATGGTGAAAATTCAAGTGGCCTGAGGTGCAGGTTCCCAGCTGACATCAACAAAGCAAAGCTCCACCTTCTTGTTTCAACCCTCACACTGTAAAACAAGCATCCTTTTTGCCATCCATTTAATGTAAACTTTTTCTCATTTTTTTTGGTTCTTTTAGTTGGTAATTTCACTGTTTTAAATGTTTCCTAAGCATAAAAAGGCTGTGATTTGTTTTCTTAGTTCCTGTTGGGAAAAAATACATGCACAAGTTGAGTTTTGTTCAGGCATGGGTAACACTGCTTTGGACCATGAGTTCAATGTTGATGAATCAAGACTATATACTAAATAGGGTGCCTTTAAGCAAAAACATACATAAAACAAGGTTGTCTATTGGCCAATTGACAAAAATTTTCCCAGAGGCTCATGGAAACCTAACCCTATATTTCACCCAGGAGCAATGCTTCAGTGTTCAAGGCAATTTTACATAAAATTTAACTACTGCCAAAGAATTTTCTGTTCTGTTTTATATGTCAAAGAGCATGTAGGCATTCCATGTGCTAAAGCAGATGTTGGATGAACATCTATCAGAGCTTTTGAGGAAACAATTTTCGGATTACACAAAAAAGTACACTAGAAGAACTCTTAGTTTCCTTCTGTTTAACTACAGATAGAACAAAGATTCTAGATGAAGACAGAAGAGAGACAGTTAATCTTCTCACAATAAGATGAAACAATTATAAAACTAAACAAAATGATTTATTAGGAGCTGTGAAACAGGGAACTTAGTCTCTGCCATAAACTCAAAAGTGGCGGTCAAGGAAAGAAACAGAAGATTCTGACAAGTTTCTTAATCCTAATGCCAAAAAGGACACATAGGAAAATAAACCCCACGGCAAAATATCATGAGAATTCCAACTACTGAATCTTGATTTCAAGGGAAATAGGTCCCAACTGTAGAATCCTCTTAGTTTTATGAAAATAAGTGCCCACTATTTTTCAGGACACTGCTTTGAACTGGGAAATTATCACAAACCCAAGTATCCCTGCCTCCAGAGAGTAAGACAAACCCACAGCTGGGGAGGAAGGTGGGATATTTCACAAAACATCAGGATCAAGCTCTGATTCTTTCTTCCCATTCACCATACCACTGTCCATAGTGCACTTAAGTTATGGGAAAGTGGACAAAAAGCAATACTCAACCTTACAACTGTAGGTCAGAGGGGAATATAAATAATTTAGATGGAGTGGCAAAAAATTCAAGGGAGATCTACTAACAAAATATCAAAGCCAAGAGTCATTGTGAATGAAACTGATCACACTGAAGAGAAATGGTGTGGCCCCTGCTTGCTGCCAGACTTTCAAGTGTAGCAGGGATGTGCAAAGAAAATACTGCTCCTTGACTTTTTTCCTGTAACTAAGCTGGTCGTTCTCGCAACTACTCATTCAATGATTAGCTCAGGGGAAGGGGATGCAATAAATATCCTATATAATTTAAAATTCCATCTAAGAGAGTAGATCCTAAAAGTTCTCTTCACAAGAAAAAAAATGTAACTAAGTATGGTGAGGGAATAAGGGACTAAGAGACTAAGGGACTAAGTTAATTAGACTTATTGTGGTAATCATTTTACAATATATATAAATATTGCATCATTATTCTGTACTCTCAAAACTAAAATAATGCAGTATGCCAATGATACTTTAATTACAAAAACAAAATGAAACAAAACAAAAAACAACTCCATTAGATCCAAAATTGTGGTAAGCCCTTTCAAGGTAGTATTTAGTCTCTGGGATAGAAGTCTTTCAGTTGGCTCCCCCTTTAGCAGGAAGAGGAAAGAAGGGTGTGGCTTTTCAAATAATGTCTGGCAGCAAAGAGGAGTCAGAATCCTGAGGTTTGATGTCCTTTGTGTCTTCTGGTCTGGAGACCATCTCTCTTATCTATCTTGGTGCTGCTCGCCCTGCTGATGCTGGCAGCTTCTCTGTCTACATCTGGTGTCATCTTTGATTTGGTCTCTCCGCTCTTCACGAAGGCCAAGTATAATTAGATGCCTGATCTGGCAGCTTTTTAATGCTCTTGTCTTCTAATCCTATCATCTATGTCAATTCTGGATGTGTTTCTGTTGATTGTTCTTTTTTTTCTGGCTATGAATCATATTTTCTGCTTCTATTGGTAAATTTTGATTGAATATACACATCATGGATTTTACATGTTTACAGGGTGTTGGATGTTTTCTAATATTACTGGCCTTTTTTTTTCCTGGGATTTTTCAAACCATTAGGATTATGTTGTTTTTCTGGTCTGTTAAAACAGGTCCAGGGCAGATTTTAGTCTATGGCGAATTTGGCCCATTGCTAAGCAACACTATTCTGAGGAATCCATCTAAAGCTGCATGTATCAGGAGATATTTTTACTTTGGATGATGAGATTAGGAACTCTTCCCAGCACCGTGTGAGCTCTGGGGGTCGTGACACTTACATGTGCACCTTGGTTCTCAGACTCAAGGGCATCTCTCTGCAGACCAGCACTCTCTACTTCTCTCTCCAGGAAGCTCTCCAGAGCATTCTTCTTTGGTGATTTTGTCTAAAGTTCCATCTGCCATGCCCTGCTCAAATTCCAAATTCTGTTGTCTTAACTCAGCCAGACCACCTGGGTTTGTTCACCTTTTCTCTCCCTGTGCTGGGCTTTGGGAAACTCCAGGCAGTAGGTTTTGGAAAATCACAGGATTCACCTTTGCTGTGTCCCTTCTCCTAAGAATCTGCTTCCCGCAATGCCTGTGGCTCAATGTCTGAAAACAATTGCATTTATTTTGCCTAGTTTTCTAATTGTCTGAGAGGAAAATGTAAATTTATTTTCTTTACTCTAACATAGCTGGAAGAGAAGTTAACTGATATTTTCTAATTGTGGAATGAAACTTAATGTTCCCGAGAAAATGAATTTCAGGCCTCAGTGGGCAGATGAACGGAGTAATGTTTGTTGTGTGGTTGTTTTCTTTTCCCCTAGTTGGGTTTCTTTTTAGTTCTGCAGAAATGGCAGCCTACTCTGTTTTCCCACAAGGCCAACCTCCTCTTTATCTGTTTCCACTCCCAACAGTTACTGAAACATTCTATATGAACCATTGAGCATACTAGTTTTTGGTATTCTTATGAATATCAAGACTCCCCATTTTGTCATTGGATAAGAGAGACCTAACGTTACCTCTTTTGGCAATATTTGTTAATTGATATGTTCAGACGTGCACAAGATGAACATTTAAAAAAGTGAATATGCCCTCCATCCTGAACATTCCGATTCAGAAGGACTAGACAGATGAAGTTTCTTTAGATGCAATCTACAGCTTGGAATCATTTATTTCATTGGTTATCCTTTTAATGTTCTGTTGATCAGAATTCTATTCTTCAGAATTATCTGAATAACAGTTTCCATAACATAATCATAATAGGAGCTGGTGTTAGTGACTGCGTAATCACAAAATGTCCTCTTGGAGATCAAAATGTAATGATTTTGTATATTTTTATGTTAAATGTTCTTATTTTGAAAATTAGCGAGTCTATTGTAAATTATATACTAATTCCTCTTTACCTAAATATGGAGGAATTTATCTTTCCAATATCAGACTGGATAGTAGATTTTCTTTATGAAGATCTAGATTTATAAATAGATAAACAGCATTTCTTCAAAGAAAATAAAGTAGGAGGTTTCCTTTACTTGATGACATCTCAAACATGTAATGACTATGTTACAGTTTCATTTACTCATATAAAAAAATGCCATTGCAGGCTCTGGGTTCAGTGCTGCAGATACAGATTTGACTGAGATACAATCCTTGCTAGCAGACAGCTAACAAATCAAACAAGATCATAGGATTGTTAGTGAAAGCTAATGGAGTTAAAAATGGCCCTAGCAAAAAATAAAATATCATTTATTATTTTTAAAAATGCAATTTTGGAAGTCTACTTTGAGTCAGCTAACTTTTGAGATAACTTTGGTGTCATTTAACACATTTTAGAGTGAAAATAAAATTGATTCAGAATCTCTAAATACAGCACTGACATCAGCACCAACACGGACATTTATTTCAAATCTTTCACAACACTTTTCAGTGATGCATTCCCCCACCCCCCTACCGGCAGACACAAAGATGCTGTAATTGGAAGAAAAATACTTTGCAATTATAGGTTTGAGTTGTTCACCTCTGTGACAGATATCTGTTGTAGATGTGGTACTTGGAAGGTGCAGGGAGATGCCCTCTTAAGGACTTAAAACTCAGTTTACACTTTGCTAAGCAATAAGCAGTGAGCACAAATAAAGATATACAAAAACCAGCTTAAACAGACAAAAGGACTCAGAGGCCAGACACTCCTCAATAATCTGATAGAATTCAAACGTGTCAGTCAGAAGAGGAGGCTAGCTTGCTTCAAAGGAAGCAACAGAGAAATAAAGATCTCTCTCTCCACCCTGAATCCACCAGGAGAAGATAAAAACTTACGAGGAAGGTTTACAAGTAAGGCTATCTTTTTTAGTGAGATGAGTGTATACTAAACAATTTATCCTTTTACTCTGATTCTCTTTAAGAAACATTCTGGTCATAATTGTGTTTTACATATAGGTGTGTCCACAGCGACCAAATGTGTGAATCATTTTTTCCCCATTATTAATGAATACATTTCCATTATGTCTCAATGGATAAGTTTTATGAGTCTAGTTGATATGAGACTTTGCCTAAGAAATGAGTCCAATTTTTTTTATGAGAAAACTAAATTAAGTTTCTGAGCCAGAAAGATTGAGACAGACTTGGTAAATTCACTTATATAGACAATACACACCTTTCAGTATGTTTAACAGTATCCATCTTTGTACTCTCTTCCACTGTCAGGTAGAATGGTCAGTGATCTTCTTTTTATTCGCTCACACTTACAATGTCCTATTTTGTTTTGTCTCTTGTGGGCCAAATTAAATACAGCTTTGCTTGTCAGCTACTTCTTTAAAACAGAGGATGCAGCTAGGTTCAGAGAGGTGCCTTTAAAATGTGTCACTTGAAGAGCTATAACATGGGTGAACCTTGAAAAAACTATGCTAAGAGAAAGAAGCCAGACTCAAAGGCTACATATTTTATGATTTCACTTCTATGGAGTCTCCAAAATAGGACACCTAGAGAGACACAAAGTAGCTTAGCATTTGCTAGAGTCTGGGGGAAGGGAGATGGGGGAGTGAAGACTGATGGGTACAGAGTTTTGTAGGTGGGTGAAGATGTTCTGGAATTATGTAATGGTGACTGTTTGCACATCCCTATAAATATACTAAAACCCAGTGAATTGCACACTTTAAAAGGGTGAATTCTAAGGTATGAGTATTATATCTCAACTTTTTAAATGTTCATAGAGGTCATGACATCAGAGTCACTGAATTTCAAGTGATTTTTATTTTTACTTTTTACATTTCTGTATAGATTATTTATGCTTACAATGAAGAAAATCAGAAATGAATGATGAAGCAGGTTTCATTAGAAGGTGGGAAAAACTAGCTAAAACCAGGCCACTTAGAAATTCAGATAGACATATCTGACCAAAACCATAAGTGGCCTCAAAAAAGTGAAAACTTGAAAACTCTATTTCAATTCTCTCTAGTTGGTATTGGTTCTGATCAACAACACACTAAGTATAAAGTTTAAGTCCTTGATTTCCCCCATATAGAATATGTACTGATACAGATATTTATATAGGATTTACTGAAATGTAAGGGCTTATTTTGTCATTCATTTCTTCAATAAATAATTCTTGAGCAGCTACTATGTGACAAGAACTGTGTGAGATAAAAAGTTGTGTGAGCAACCACTAGGTTCTTCCCCAAAGTGTTCCTTGTGACAAGGGTCAAGGATGAAGAGCTGGATTGGGGAACATATGGGATTGACCTGTCATAGCTTTTGATACATCTTTCCATTCTTAATGCAAATGCTTAGGAAAATGAAGGATTTCTTTTGCTTTTCTTCTAAACAGCCCCACTTTATGTATAGACATTTAAGACGATGTGGGAAATAAATTCTTAAGTGAGTTCTAGCCTACTTACAATGAGAGAAAGACCTTCAGAGATGAGTTAGCATATTCTGTGGTTTTACTCATAGAAACCTGGCAACTGACAACATTTAGGAGTGAATGAACCATTTCTGAGCTTCATGCACCTTATTCTACACAGTTGGAAGTGGCATCGAAACAATAATTTGTATCAGTAATTCTTATTCACTTTGAGATTTGTAGAACATCTTTGGAAATTTGATTCTTTTGCCTCCTTCTTTTCCAGAAAAAAAAAATTTGTATAGGTACATATAATTGAAAAGTTATATACATTTCAAGGAGCTGGTATTTTTCTTGAAAACATCATAAAGACCTTTACTTAAGAACAGCTCAGATAGAAAAATACCATGTTAATATAGATCAATACATTTTCAGTTAATTCAATAAATCAAATGAATTATATATAAAATGCTTAGAATAGTGTCTGGCT
The DNA here is from genome assembly GCF_048564905.1 of Vicugna pacos. Taxonomy (NCBI): domain Eukaryota; kingdom Metazoa; phylum Chordata; class Mammalia; order Artiodactyla; family Camelidae; genus Vicugna; species Vicugna pacos. The sequence continues at coordinate 3,815,666 of NC_133021.1, read as the reverse complement.
CACAGTAAGTATCCAGTGAATGTTACATAAGTTAAATAATTTCCCCTGTATTGTAGTTACATTAGGTTTCTCATGTACTACGTACTTTCTTAAATGCTGGACTAATAATAGCTAACATTTTCTGTGCTTGTTTGTAGGCCAGACATTAATTTAATGTTTCTAATTATCCTAAGAAGTAGATATTTTAATGCACACTGTTTTATAGATGAAGAAACTGAGTCTATGGCAGTGATCTTGCCCATTGCCAGCAGGGTTTGTGCTAAAATCTCACGTTTCTGATTTCAGAGCCCAGCTCTTTCTCCCTTGTGATATGCCACTGTTGGTTGATTTCATCCATCCTATTCAGAACTTCTCTGGGGTGATTCACTTACATCACCAAGTTGAACATATCTAGCTTAAAAGAGGAATTTTGGTCAGTATCAACTCATAGCAAAGCTAAAATGAGAGAGAGACCAAACTCCCTACTTAAACACAAAAATTTGCATCAACAGTGTGCTCCATCCAAATGGTAACTTTTCATAAAAGTCAAAGAATATATAAATTATCAAAAATTTCTTTTGTCAAGTGAACTCTACCCCCTACTCACCACATTAGAAGAGGCTGAATATTTCAATTCCTATGCTTTTAATATTAAGAATTCTAGGACACATTTGGAAGGTTATATAGTTTGCAAATGGAGTGAGGCCTTGCACCTTGCTTTTGCCTTATTACAGTGTCAGTCAAAGATGTTATAGCTTAAAATATCCTTAGCTAAAACTCAGACTTGGGAATTTTTAATCTCAAGAGATGATTAACACTCTTGTTTTCCTTAAGAGTCAAAACAGGTTTTTTTTTTTATACTTGTCTAAGATGTTCTGGTTTTAAATATTTCTTTAGATAAAAAACTACCTGAATCTTAAATGTTCAGATATAAGAAAAAAAAAAGAGAGAGAGAGAGAGCTCTTTATATTTGAATCCTTAAGAAGGCAGAAAAATTCAGAAAGATATGGTTTGTAATCAGGCTGCCTTTCTGATCCAGTGATGAAACTAAAGGCCCAATAGAAAGATAACCCAGTTTATCTGTCACAATTCAATTGAATTTCTAGGAATCCAAAAAGTTAGGACTTCAGGATTTAAAAGAGCTAGTAAGTAAGTAAGTAAGCTAGTAAGAAAGGGATGGGAGCCCCTGTGTTAAATAGAATCTTGCCTTTTGAAATTTTCATGATTTTTTTTCCTATTAATTTCATCTTTTTTCCTATTACCTCTTCCTCCCCAGAAAACACACTGCCCAACCAACTAAACTGTTATTATCTTCCCATATTCCACCAGACGTTACATTTTTTTAAAGTCAGTGGAAAAAATAGTTATGTGAATAGTTAAACGAGGTCCAAAAAGAGAAAAGATGTTAAAATGTAGTGAGAATCCTAGGGAAATAGCTAAGTATTTAGAAGTGGCGGGGACGTGGCAAGAAGAGGTCATGAGAAGAAAAACTATAAAATGTCCCACTGCAGCCCTTCTCAGCAAACACATTTAATGAGTTACAGAAAGATGCTTGCCACCAGGGAGGCGGGTGAGCAGACAATATGCCTCCAAATTCCCTGGCATCCTTTCCCCAGGTTCTACTCTGAGTTATGTCTTCGGCAGAATCTGAGTTGACTGGAGAGTGGAGGGGCAGGGCAGCTGTAGCTACTTCTCTGGACTGTTTCCATGGTTTAATGGGTGTGCAGGCAGGTGAATTCTACTAAAATGTTATACTAGTCTGGGGCAGGGGGTCTGGAAATAAGGAACTAGATGCTTGTGAGTGTCACAGAGGCAAGTAAAGATTTACCATATATTATTCCTGTATACTTCCTCCCTACCAGTGTGCCATGGCACTCTGGTATGACCCAGGTAGGTCACAAGCATGCTCAGATACAGATGCCATCAGCCCATGAGGCAGCTGGATGATTCTTATGCCAGCAGGCCACAGAAAGATGGTCATTTTGTATGAGACCAATGATGGGAAATACATTGGGAAGTACTTCCCATACAGTGTATGGTCAACACCTCTATCATAGCTCTAGGTAATTTCTATTAATCAAGCACATTAATATTACATTCCAGGAACTTAACATGCATTAACTCATTTAACCCTCATAGCAACTTAACAAGATATTGACTAAGCTCATTTTATGTATGAAGAAATAGAAGCCCATAAATGTAAAGAAACAGCTGAAGCCCAGACAAGCAAAACAGAGGAACTCAGATCCATCTTATTCCAGCTTCTATGATCCTCTCAGTCTCTTCAAAGGCCTAATTCTGAAAAATAGCTTTGAAAAACCCTTTCTTTCTCCCTAGATTAAGCTTCTTCAGAAGAAAGAAAGTGTCATGTTCATATTTGGCATCTTAGAGCCAGGCACATATATCCATGCTCCTGAAATACTAAAGACTTGCTATGTGAAACTTCCAAGCATTCAAAGAAAAAAATGTTTCCACTAAATGGAACCAACGAGACATTTCCCCACTACCCAGGTTGCAGGAATAGGAGGACAATTTTCCAATTTTTTCCTTTATTCATCCTCTCATCTAAGCTAGTAAGAGCACACGTGGAAACTGCCATAGAGTATTGTTATATCCTGAAATCTGATGAACAGGCACCCCTTTATCTGGACACACATACACACACACTCAACAGAAAGACCTATTCCTCTACACATTCTGATATTTACTGGGGGACCCTACCCTGAGAGGCAAAACCTGCAGACCCTAAACAAAGGGATAATTCAAAAATACACAGCTCCTGAGAGGAATCCCCAACCCAGCAAAGCAAAATGAACTCAGGTAAGAAATACTCCAAAGGCAGTGTCTCATTTCAGCCAAGTGATAAATGCATGGTGAGACTTTAAGTCTTATCTACCTACCTCTTTTCTAGGTAGAATTGAGTGGTGAGGTAGTTGTCAAAAGGATATGCATAGAGATAAATTTATCTGCTTTGAAAAATTAACTCAGATATGGTCAGTCAGAAAATAACTCTGATTTGGCTGACTGGTTGGCCAAGGAGGTTTGGCTTTTTTTTTTTCCCTCCCTTTGGATTAATACAGTAAATATTTTCCATAAATGGAATGAGGGAATTCTACAGCTCAAAGTTTTAAGAAAGTTGTAATTAACCAATATAAACAGCATGCTGGGAATTAAACACCACAATTTATAATACAGAGAGCTAGGAAGCTATGCCATGGTTTTGTTGCCTCCGCAACCACTTGCTTGGCCAAGTGGCCTTTGAGGGCCTTGAACTGACATTAGCCCCTCATGCAAGCACATGCCTTAGATGACAGCCTGCAGTAAATGCAAGTTCTCAATATGACTTCCCCAGTGACTCTTGTGATAAACAGTGCCTCCAATTCCCAGGGTCTTCCCTTTGTGTACTCCTTAGGTAAGACCCCCAAGGAGCTTACAAAAACCCCACTCCTTTTGGTGTGAATTGGCCAATCCAGTGTTAGCCTGGAAACTCTAATGTACTGTATCCATAGACATTAATAAAGTCATGTGCCCCAGCTTTTGCCCCTCTCTCTGCCTATACGCTGCTTTGATCTCCCTGTGAGGTCCCTAGAGGCATGTCATGTGCTTCCTCTAGGACCTGTGAGTAATACACTTCTCTATTTCAATTCTCTGTGGGCCTTGGTTGAACTCTGACTCACCATCAGACACCCTGGGATGCTACTTAAGAATGTTAATTTAGTAGTCACAATGACCAAGATAAAATTAGGTGTCAACTTAAATGTGTGAAGGGACAAACAGTTATTGTAAATAACATTTTATGAGGCATATAAACAAAAAGATGTGTGGACAACTTGCCTGGACCAACTCTGACACTGCATTTAGATCTGAGAGCCGCAATTTTAAAATGATGCTCATAGATGCATTTTTTTATTGAGTTATATTCAGTTTATAATGTGTCAATTTCTGGTGTACAGCAGAATTTTTCAGTCGTACATGAATATACCTATATTCATTTTCATATTCTTTTTTACTGTGAGCTACTAAAAGATCTTGTATATATTTCCCTGTGCTATAAAGTATAAACTTGTTTATCTATTCCATAATACCTGCCAGTATCTACAAATCTCTAACTCCTAGTCTGTCCCTTCCAATCCCCCTCTCCCCTGGCAACCACACATTTGTATTCTGTCTGTGAGTCTGTTTCTGTTTTATATTTAAGCTCATTTGTCTTCTTCCCTTTTCTTTAGATTCCACATATGAGTGATATCATATGATATTTTTCTTTCTCTTTCTGGCTTACTTCATGTAGAATGACATTCTCCAGGGACATCCATGTTGCTGCAAATGGCGTTATGTTGTCATTTTTACAGCTGAATAGTATTCCATTGTGTAAATATGCTACAACTTCTTCCAGTCATCTGTTGATGGACATTTAGGCTGTTTCCATGTCTTCGCTATTGTAAATAGTGCTGCTATGAATATTGGGGTGCAGGGATATTTTTGGAGTAGGTTTCCTTCTGAATATATGCCCAGGAGTGGGATTGCTGGGTCATATGGTAAATCTATTTTTAGTCTTTTAAAGAATCTCCATACTGTTTCCCATAATGGCTGCACCAAACTGCATTCCCACCAGCAGTGTAGGAGGCTTCCCTTTTCTCCACAGCCTCTCCAGCATTTAATAGATGCCTTTTCTTCAGAATAGAGCAGTTCTTACTATTCTTGGAATGGTTGAAGCAACTGAAGAATATTAAGCTATTTAGCCTAAAAAAGAACTGACCCTGATTACTTTAAAGACTATTTTTGGAAATGGAATAAATTTTCTAGAAGACAGAATTAGAATTAGGAAGTTAACTGCTTTCAACAAAGCAGATTTCTACCTATTATTAGGTAACCCCTCCTCAACCCACTGAGCTGTCCAAAGCTGCAGTTAATTTCCAACTTTGAGCAGGTCTGAGCACTGGCTAGAGAAATGCTTGGAGGGAGTGGTGTGGTAAGCTATCTCCAGCTCCCAGGCATGAGAAGACTTAGTAGGTACAATGACTAGCTAGTTATTGAACTTGTTCTAAACCCTAAAGAAGAAAAGTTAATCAAACTCTTTCTTAGTAATGGTCCATTTTCTGTTCTTTCTGATGATCTGGTAGTGAGAATCAGTGGCATCAGTTTTGTTAACTGTATGGCAATGGCTGCAGGCAAATTAATCCGGCATTTATGAGGTCTTTGTAGATGCACCAAAGTGGAGGACCTTGGGATTCAATTACTTTCCCACTGCAAAGAAACCTCACGACAGCAAAGTGCCAGGCAGCATAATTTCACAGCTCCTTCTTTTCTTTCATCAAAGAGATTTTCTAAGTTCTGTTCTCTCCTGTTTAGGGTATGTATTATTTATTTCATCTGCTTAAAACAAAAATTCACAGCCAGCATCTTCACATGGGGCCTTTTCCTCACACTGCTTTAACTGTAAATTCTTTGCTGGCTGCTACCCGTTGGCTACCACCCCTGGAAATGTTACCACAACCGGTCCTCACTCTCCCCTTCAGTTTCAGAGTCTCTGTCTCTGATTCCTTTGCTGTTTTATTCTCTCAGAAGTTATTTCCACTGCATTTTTCATAAATGTGATAAAGGGAGTAAGAGAAAAGATGAGAGAGCAGAGAAAGACAGAAAGAAACTGAGAGTTTACCTCCTATTTTTAAAAGTGTTCCTTACATAGGAAAAAACCTAAGTCATAAGTGTGTGACCTTGGATGATGCTACAACTCCACAATTTTCTGAAAATGGAGAAACTCCTGAGTTATTTTCTATGTTTGTACAAATAAATACCATATTTCACATCTATTGCTAACTGATTGGCTTAATCAACTGCATATGAGTTAATATTTCAGCTCCACAGAACTGTGAACACTGATAAGTGCACTTATTCAATCAGCAAATATTTTTTTGAGCTGCCTGGATTCAGACTTCAGGTGCTGGGGATTGGGAAGTGACTGACGTCCCTGTCATCATGGGGTCTATTTGGTAGTGGGTGGATGTACTACATATGTTTTATAACACACAAAATCAGGGGGAAAAGACATGATGTAAGTTAACTCCTGGTTCTTTAAAGTTAATTTATGCACATCTGGTTGCAGGTAAGGGAAGATGCTCACGTGTTCTACTCCTACATTTAGGCTCTTTTTCTCCCATCTTATGGAGAGAATGTGTGTTATGGCTGGAAGAATAATGAACTGAAATTAGATGAACATACAAGTGTTTTATTTGTAATACCTATGAACTGTCAATCCATAGTATGGTTGTCCTTTTCCTTCAAGTAGTGATAACAATAAATCCTTCACAACATAGGAGACACATGATACCTAGAGTGCCTTAGACATAGTAGGTGGGCAACAAACACTGTTTCTCATTTTCTTCCCTGTACCATCTTTTTCTTCCATTCTTCTTTGCCACCGTGAAAAGCAGATGTGGAGGTATATTCAGCATGGAAAGTAGGGCAATTTGATTAGATTTCTTTCTTTTTCCTCCATCATAAGCCCAAAGAGTACACTGTGAAGTCCCCAAGGAAACAGAAGAGCATGGCATTCATTACAAAACAGTTGTTTAATTTTATCTATTTCTTTCAATAGTTTTTTTCTTAGCTTAATTTAAAGTTTTTATTTGTTTGTTTGTTACATAAGTCAGAAGAGCTCTAATATTTCCTAAATCTTCTATCTTCATATTTATTTGCATTACCAAAGTCCTGACACTAGGGAGGACATGAAGGGCTCTTGGTTAGAACTATTTCTTTGACAAGGACTATAGAGGGCACCGTGCTGCAGTGGCCGCTTGGCCCAAGGCCTAGGCCATGAGCATCTAAGTTCTAGTAGATGTGGGGCCACAAAGGCCTCTTGAGAGCAATCAAGGCCACTCTACAGGGCCATCCTAGGTGGGGCTGGCTGAGGTCTCTTGCTGCTTCCTTCCTCTCTCACATGGGTGTTGCTTGAGAGAACACACTCCAGCAAGCTTCCTAAACACTAATCACCTCTGAGGCCATTTTCCTGGAAAGCTGACCTGCAGCGAAGTGTGGTATATTTTCGGTCCCATTTACTTTCATCAGTGTCCTGCTCAGATTCATAATCTAGTGTCAATTTCATTATTTGAAATCATGTGATAGTATATTTATACAATGAAATACTATATTGTGATCAGAATAAACAAATGATGTCTACATGAAATGACTAGTGTGAGTCTCATGAATCTATTATTGAGAGACAGAGGCCAGACACAAAAGAGTATACCTAAATGGTGCAAAGTAAAAAGTGCATCCTTATATGAAGTTAAAAAACAGGAAAAATGAATTTAAAAGTGTGAAGAACACAGAAGGAGGGAGGAGCAATCACAATGTTCTGTTTCTTGATCTGGGTGCTTGGCTACACAAGAGTGTTCACTTTGCAAATATTGATCAGACTCATGGTTATGAAATTTTTATCAAGCAAATTTTATCATGTAAAATGTATTGAAAACAGAATAAAACTTGATAACATAGACTTTAGGAAAATAAAGTGTCTCCAGAATGTAAGGCTGTAGAAAAATTTAAGATGTACAGAAATAGAATACCCTTGCTGAATAGAACAGGATTTTGTAAGCCAAGTGGTCATCACACCAAATGTGAACAAAAGGCAAGTATTGTGTGGTGGGTGGTACACTTCTGTGGATCTGCACAAGGCAGGGTCATTTAAATCATTTAAAAATATGTCTTCCTTCTTCATGATGACAAACTGCCATGGCCTGACAGCTGATCACCACTGGAATGCTTAGAAAGCTCTAAAGATGGGGGAAAATCCAACCAACAACATTTGGAATCCATTCAAAGAAATTTTCTCTCTGAAGAGCTCAAAAGCAAAGAGGGCAATTGATGGCAATTTATGACAGCACAAAATCAATTCGCTTATTATTGGATTAGCTTGCTTTTAGAACAAATGGGTTGAAGACAATAATACACTCAGTTAACTCCTTGTTGTCTTCCCAGTGTGACAAGTAGCAGTCACGTGAGGCTGTTGCTCTGCAAGAATGAAAGCTGTAGCTGAGAGCTGTCTTCATAAAGATGCTTACTTGGGTTGGGAAAATAACCCACTATAAGCTAGCTTAAGCAAAACTGTAAAGTTACTAAATTAGACTGGTATTCCCAAAATGTAAAAAATATATATATGGATGAACAACCAGAAACATAACATGGAAACGTGGGAACCAGGAGCTGGAACCAAGTTCCCCCCCGCCTCATCTATAGAAGTCATTTCTATTTTGTACAACACTATAAATTAGCACAGTGAATATTCATTAGTGAGTAAATAAATAAATACATACATACATAAATGAGATCCGTGACATTCTAAAGTACAGTTAAAATGTAGAACCTTAATCTCGCATATTCCCAAGAAATTAATAAATAAGTATATAAAACCCATTATGGCTTCTATACATACCCCAAATTATTTAGATCAAGACTTCTAATAATATTTTTGTTTCTTTGAATTTATTCCTGTTAGGTAGTTAGATAGGGGCACTGGGGAAAGGGAGTAGGAAAAGGAGGGAATAATTCAGAAGATAATGATATACCGGCACTCAGAATAAGGGGCTTCAAAGAGCTTTACTCTCTCTAAATATGTGGCAACAAATAAGATGCTTAGAATCCAGAAGGCTGGGACTGTGCGGTAAAGAGAAAGACCCAACCTGACATGACCCAACATTAAGTAGAATGTAATTAGCATTGTGGTTTAGGCCCCCGGGGGTTTTTCTGTACACCTTGTGGGGAAGGGCACGTGCAACAAGGAAAGGTAATATAACCTACACATGCCACTTAGATGATGTCAACCATCAAATTAGCTTAAGACAGTCCCTGGGCAACCACACACAAGACAGGGACTGGGGGAGGCAGGTCACTGCTAGCCTCTCTTGGACCAGTTGTCACCTTCAACTCTCAAAAGTGTACTTTCACTTTGCTGATAAACGCTGGTTACACAACACCTTCACCTCCCATCTGAATTCTTCTCTTCCCGGTAAGGCAAGAACCAAGGCTCTTTCCCTCCGTGGGGGAACGTTCCCATGCACAGAACCGCAGTCAGTGAAATTGTCTTTAACATTGTGAGATGGATTCAGGACTTAGGTGAGGCAAACCAGATGTCTTTGCACTTAGTAGGGAGTATTAAACTACATGACAAGAGATTTGGGAAATGTTTCTACCCCAGCAAACATCCACTTTGAACTTAAACGTACATCAGAGAAGATCACTCCTCTCTCCATATAACTCACAGTAAAATTCAAGACCTCATCGTGGCCTAGAAACCCAACATTTCTCAACTAGAATTCCCTGAACAAACTGAGCTATTGTAAGGCATCCACTGTATATAGTAAATTTTACTAATTTTTTTAATGTATCTGGAGATATATTAACTCTGTGCCATCCTAGAAGTAACTGATCAAAAAGGTCACTCAAATCACTTTTACGTGGTATAAGTCTTGTACAGAAAAGAAAGGCTGCCAGACTTTCTACCCTCCAACCATGCTCTTCTTTACCTCTCCTAATTCTTCATGCTCAAATTTCTCCTCTTTGCTGATCCTAGCCCAGCCTTAAGAGCTGTCTCATGATTCCAAAAACAAGCTGGATGTGCTCTGCCTTACGGTCTTTGCATGTGTTGTTCCCCCGACCTGCAATGCTCTCCCCTTGGATATCTGCACAGTTTGCTTCCCTCCCTCGTGCACATTCTCAGCAAGGCACCGTCTGCTGACCCCACTGTTACTCTCCCACACACATACACTGTAACTTTTTTCCTCCTTTATTTCTCTTAATATCACACACACTACATATATTTAGTTTTTGTATCATCTATCTCCTTTGTTACATTAGAATAAAAATCTGATGAAAATAGGACTTTGGTGAACTGTTTGCACTGCTGTGTCTCCTAAAATAGTGCCTAAGTTCTACATGGATGTTTGTTGAATGAGTAAATGAATTTTGAGAAAACACATTCTTAATGGTTCCATTTTTCAGCATATTGAAGTAGCAAAAAATTATGTTGTCTGAAATTTGTGATTAACCTTATAGATCAAGTTAAAGAACAAGTTAAATTTGAGAGCAATTGTGTGTCTAGAGAGAGACAGAACACATGGTTTTCATGGGCATTCATAATCTATGAGTTTTCTACAAAGATGTAAGGAACCCTTTATAAATCTTTATTTTTCAGATGCAGCATCCAGCATCCCTTCACCAGGGTTGTAAGCCTCTTCTAGTTCACTGACTCCCTTGAGGTTCCTCATTTCCCTCCCTTTTAGGGCCATCTGTCCAGTAAGCCCATAATTCTATGTCATACATTCCCATTCTGTGAAATTGCTGGGAGGAATGTGGGGACTGCCACATCCAAGGGCAGTCAGGAAAAAGCATGCAGCATCATTTTGATTCTCAGAGTCATACATTTAAAGGTGGATTCCATTCTCATGATAGTTGCTCTTCAAAGCTGACTGTCAGTGCATTGCACTGCATTCACACCCTTGTAAAAATCACCTTCAATGTTGAATCCGCATATGGACACAGAAGTGTCACTGTGAAAGTTCTGGGCCTCGGCTTTAAGAAGGACTAGAAATTTCTAGTTTTCACCTCTTGGCAGCCTTCTACCATTGTAGAAGCCCAGCTAAGTTGCTGGGAAAAAAACAGGCATCAAGAAAGCATGAAGAGGAAGAGGCCCTGGGAAACTACCTGGAGAGAGAGAAAGGGAGAGATAGAGATAGATAGATGGACAGACAGACAGACAGACAGATAGACAGACAGATAGGTAGACAGACCGACCTAGCCATCCTACTGTCCTAGTCCCGCTCAGCTTTGTCTTTTGGCTGTCCATCAGCACACCAGTGATGTGAATAAATCACCTTGGGTATTTCAGCCAAGTTGAAACCCCAGATAATGTCAGCCCCAATCAATACCATGTGGAACATAAAAACTATCCAGTTGAACCCACTCATTGTGCAGAATAATGAGACATTGTAATAGATGATAAATTGATCATTGTGGTAGACCGCTCATTTTGGGGGTGGTCTGCTATGCAGCAATAGGGAATTAAAACTATTACAACTACTAAAACCTCATACACTTAGCTGGGTGAAGAAGGTGAGGTGGAGGGCTCTCTTTAAGGAACGCATAGGATTTTAGGACTTCTGTCCCTATCTCATGTCCTGCCTCTCAACATAGAAGTGGTGAAGGTCGCAGAGGAAAGATTGGGATGCTATCTCAATTATTTTTTCCAAGTAGTTCTGTCTTTCATGAGGATGAAGGTTTCGGAAAATTTTAACACATTATTTCTTCTCCAAATATGTGGTTGCCACTTTGGCTGGCCATGGAGAAGTGCAGGCTTCTTATATCATATCTCAGATGGGGGTGGAAGGCAGTACGAGCTCTTAAGTCTGGTGTGGCAGGACAGCATCACTGACACTGCACCTGCTACCCTGCCACATCTCTTCAGACCAGACACATGGCAAAGCAAATCCTCATGGGCTGACATCTATCCTGGCACATAAAGCCACCCTCAACTCCAACTTACACAGTGGAGTTGACCCAGTACTTAGATTATTATGTCATATAGCCATCAGATGTTATTACCAGCACAGACAGTGTGTATCCTGAAGGCATAAAATAAAACATAAAGAATAACCTAAAAACTAGCATCTGTCTTGATTTTCAATCAAAGAACTGAAAGACTTCAGGATTAGAGGCTTCACTCAGTAAGATCCTTAAGCCAGCTTCATTAAAGTTGAGCCCAAGTAAGCAATCAGGGAGTCAGAAGTGGAATTCTTACTCTTCTCCTCAAATGTGTATTTATTTTCCTTTATATCATATTTATTCTATAGGTTCTGAAATAGCTCTTCCATTTGACTTTGTCTTCAAGTAAATAAATGTAACAATCTAATCTGCTCACATTCAGACTGGAATGCAAAAAGGTGTGTTAAATAATTCAATGAGCAGATTGTTATTACAGAGAATTAAATAAATGGACGTGGTATATCTCTAACATCCTTGTGTAAAGCTCATTTTCATTCTATAATCCCAACTGGATGTAACATACTTGAATGAGCACGATTAACTTGCATTTTTTCTATTCTGTTTAGAAACATAATAACAGTTGAGAGATATTTATTAAGAAAACATCAACTCTATTTGCACATTCTTAAAGAGAATATTAGAAAAACAGAATTTCAATTTTCATGTGTATAATTTGTTAATATAACTAGAACGGAATACAATTAAGTACTTTCAGATCTTTCAGTGTTAATTAAAAAGCTAATAACTTGAATGGCTATAAATACTGAATTAGTGGGACTAATGCTCCAGGCAGTTAATCCTTTATTTGTCATTTACTGAAGATCACTTAACTGAGATGCCATCTTTATGTCAGGGATCCTCCACCAATAGAACTTCATGAATTGTAGTAAGATTCCCAAATTTTAGGCAATGTGTCTCTGAACTATTTGCCAATACCTTGCACCCCACCCTGGCAGTTTCTTAACCATCAGCATCCGCTGCCTTTGACTCAGTCCTTTAAGGAATTTTACTGTCAGCAATTTTCCTGCTTCCCTCAACCCTAGGAATGACTTCTAGGTTTTTGAGAAGGGAAAGTAAGTCCACCAGAAAAATAAAAGGGAAAGGTTCCAGTTCTATGGTTTAAGAAATTTACCAACATTAGATTTAAATAGAAATGATATTTTGAGAGTAGACAATATGAACAACAAGGAGATTTGTATCAGCAATTGGTGGAAACCCATCAAAGAGTTTAATGATTTCATTAGGGCTGAAATTCATGAGTACATAATACTTAAAACAAAATAAAACCTCATTAGTCACCTTTGGAAGATACTAGGGAACCAGTCCATTATTCTTTAAACTAGCAAATAAAGTGAAGAATTAAAAAAAATTATTCTAACTTTCCTTTATAAGCTATCTCAGAGTACCTCCCAGGAACTCTTCTGGGAGTAATACATGAATAACACATGATAGACTTAGAACATTGCCTCTTTGCAAACTGCACTACAATAAAAGATCTAAGCAATAACCATCAATGGTTGCCAAAGCTGTTAAATTAAAAGATGATGTAACAATCTGGCAACAGCTCAATCCACAGTTCAATATTATGTCTGTGTCTTTAAGCTTTGCTGCAATAATGTTTTAAACATCATCACAAAACTCAGTAGCATACAACAACAATTTCTTTCTTGGTTATGAAACAATTGGGTCTGTAAATCAGCTGATGTTAGGCTGAGGTTCATACTCCAAAATGTGAGTAGGTTTCAGGTCTACTACTTCTGTCTTCACCATCTGTAACCCAAGATTACAGAAGCAGCCACAATTTGGAACACACGATGCACTGGGCAGAAGGCGGGGACTCTGGAAGGCTAAGCCAGAAGTTGCAAATACATCTGAAGCCTTGGCACAGATGTGGTGAATGTCATATCCACTCACATTTCTGTATGCTAAAGCAAGTCAAGTGGAGTGGAGAGGCATGCTCTTCTTATGGAAGTTGGGGAGAAGGAAGCCTGAGGAGAGAGACTGTCTGTTGAACAATAATAGGATCCACTACAACAGCACAAAAAAAGAGACAACCAGATATGTGACTACTGATGGGATTGAATAAAAAGTACATAATACATCCTCTGAAATAGTCTAACCAAGCCTCTATATCAAGCTATCATTCTACAGTAAAGGGGCAAAGGAAAATATTAAATGATATCACAAGGAAGCAATCAGCAAAATCTAGAATGTGGAAAGCAAGCACTTCAGAGCAATGAAATGTTTGGTGCTACAAACAAATTGAAAAAATAAAAGATTAGAGGAGCAACATCTAAACAAGAAAATACTAACTAAAATCTCAGAGAAATGCTGAGTATTTGAACAAAGCAAATGGAAAGAAGCCATTGGGGAGTCTGAACAATAATGATCTGGTGATATCAAGGAGAGTTAATTTTGTTAGATGTGAAAATGTTATGGTTATGGTTTTCAACATATCATTATTAGTTTGTTTAAATATACACTGAAATATCTGAGGCAAATGAGACACACTTCAAAATAATCTAAGGATGGTCAAGGGGAGTTAGGAAGAATAAAGAAAGGAAGAAAGGGAGGAGGGAATAAAGAGAAGGAAGGAGGGAGAGAGGGAAAGAAGGAAGGAGAAAGGAAAGAAGGAGAAAGAGGTATGGGGAGGGAGGGGAAATTCTTCTCACTAAACAGAAGTTAATGTGGTTAAGAGTCGTGTAGTTTTGAGATGATGTCCTATTGTAGTCCTTTGCTTGAATCTCCCTAATTACGCCCTGTACACAGGTCTTTTTTGCTTTTTAATCTCACTGTGATAAGAGTGGCAAAAATTAAGTTCTCTCAGCGCATTTCACAGATAAAAATGTGTCAATCATAAAGCCTTTTCTTCTAAGAAATAAACAATAGATCCTAAGAACTTCTTCCCCTCTAAACCAAGGAGAGAAGACTTTAAAAGCAGTTGTGTGTCTCTTTTTTTTAAATTGAAATATAGTCAGTTAGAGTGTGCCAATTACAATGTTACAGTGTGTCACTTTCTGGTGTACAGCATGTTTCAGTCATACATATATCTACACATATTGGTTTTCATATTCTTTTTTATTATAGGGGTGGGAAGGGATAAATGGGTTCTTTGAGATTTGCAAATATTAACTACTGTATATAAAACAGATAAACAACAAGTTGAGGACCTCTTAATGAGCTTAAAACAAGTCTGTGTGAGCAGGGTACTTAGGTGAGATGTTCCTTGGTAAAGGAAACCTCAAATCCTTTGGCAGCTACACACTGTTCTGTTTGATACCCAAGGAAACAGAGCCATGAGCAGTTACAGTTCATGTTTTCATAAGTGAATGAGAATGTGCTTATTTTTTATAGAAATTACCAATTTTACTTGAAATTATAATCAAATGGCAGCATAGTTTTAGGAGTCAAAAAGAAAATGGAATTTCAAGAGAACTAGCATTAAAAAAAAAAAAGCTTGTGTAGAAGAAACCCACAGTATATCTTCCCCAAGAAAATGTGCGATGCTTACTCCTGTGTGTCATTTCAGTCCTCTGTGATTTACCTGAAGGAAATCATTAAATCTTCCCAGTATTTTAGAATAATAGCATGATGATGAGACACCTAAAAAGCACTCAGAGGAAACATTGGTTGCAAGTGCCTGCCCAAATTGTTTAATGTTTGTCAAACTTGAATTGCATTTGAAAGATGCGTTTCTGGTAATGGATTTCCAGTTCTACTTCCACATGGGCAAGGCTTTGTAGCCATTACAAGCTGTAGTTTATTATGCTGCATTATGCATGAGATGATTTTTGTGAGCAGCTACACAAACACAAAGGGGAAAAGTACAGGAAAGAAATTTATTTTATTGCTCAAAACACAGCAGTTAGAAATAATTTGGAAATTTTTCAAATAGCTCATTTGGGGAAATTCTTAGTTCTGCTTAGGAGTGATTATATTTTGCAGTGTTACTAAATAATTTAGCTCTAGCTAAGCTAATCTTAGCTTGGCATAAATTCATAAGAGAGCCATGTCTAGTTGTAGAATAGAGGTAAAATGTCACCAAACAGTATCAAATCTTGAATAAAGGTATCTTCAAGCCTTGTTTGCAACAAAGATTAGCTGTATGTGACTTTGGTTGTGGAAATGAGCTTCTCTGGACTCCATTTCCTCTTCACAGAACAAGAAATAATACATCCTGTGTCACATAACTGTAGTGATTACATGAGCCCATTTCAGTAATTACTAAAAAGTAGATGCTCAAAATAGTTGACCTAATCCAAATTGTTAAACTACAGCTGATAAAGGTAACTGGATTTTGTAAGTTGAAAGAACTATACAAGTGAAACACACACACACAGAAAACAACAGGGCTATTTTGTTTGTTTTGTAAAATTTGTTTGCAGATGTCTTGATAGTGGTTTGCTATCTCGGGGTTGTTCTTTAATAGTGAAAAGATCATGCATCCAAACTGAAATCATTCTGTCTTTTTTACCTTGATGTGTGATCAACCAGTTCATGGAATCTTATTAAATAAGAGCTTGAACTTCTGATGTAAGAAACCAAGAACTATTATTAGTGGTGATATGCAATGGCTTCAAAATGATGGTGTACTTTGATGTGTAAAATGCTGCAGATCAGTTGCAAGACGTGAAGAGAAATTCTTATGTATAGAATCCAGCCACTGTAAAGCGAGCAACTATCCTCTCACACAAAGTGCCAGAGAAGCTGTGCCTTGTTTCTGTTTATACAACAGATCCACAGCCACACAATCTGTAATTTCTGTACAAATGAATATACGCATGGGAGACGTGTTTGTTCTTTATGATTCTTGCATGCAGCTGCCACTTTTAATCCAAAATACTCTCAAACCTGGCCAATTTTTTCCACACTTTGGAAGAATTTTTTTTTTTTTGGCCCTAAACTCACTGTAAGAATTTTTCAGGCATAGAGACAAGGTTTTGTTTACAAATTCAGAAAGATCAAAATGTGGGCAAGAACAGAGGAGGTCTTGCAAACTTCGCTCCATATGGAGTCACACTTCAAATTTCAGGATGAGAGCTGGCTGCCCTGAGCAAAAAGATGAATTTTTCTTTCACGTGAGTGAAACAGTTCCCCAGTTACAGAACATACTTCCAGCACCAGTGTAACTCATTTTGCTCAGAGACGCCAGTACACTCTGTGTTCCTCAGCTACAAGCAAGGGAGGGACAGCCAAAATCCATGGGGTCCACAGGGGTACGTGAAGAGGATGGTCAAGCAGGGATGGCCACCCTGCCAGATCCCACCTCGGAACCACAAGACCCAAAGCAAAGCATCACAAGTCCCACCTATTTATTATTTTTAATTTCTATGAATTAAAAATACCAGTTGCTGACAGTTTTGGACAATATTGAGACCGTAGTAAATATCATTCTGTGGTCTTCTCTTAAACTTGTCAGGGTACACTATATTTTCTTCCATTCCTTTCCATAACAGAGGTGACTTTGACTACAACACTTAGGCCATAAACTGGAGACAGTGTGGGGTGGCAAAAGCACATTGATTTCAGAGCTTTATGTAAGCTGAAACCCAGCCACTACTAGCAGTGAAGAATTATTGTCTTTGAGCCTTAAATTTCTCATCAGTTAAATTAAGATAACAATGCCTCAGGGAGTTATAAAGTCATTTTAAGAATTAAATATACATAATATATGGTATATATGCAATTTTCTACAAAATACATATATATTTTACACAATATATTTGTGTATATATGTAAATAATAATTTACATAGATATGTAAATATATATATGCTAATAGATGTGTATATGTATGTGTGTGACTGTATACATACATTATATGTGTATGTGTGTGTATATATATAGAGAGAGAGAGAGTGAGAGAAAGAGAGAGTCCTAGAGAGACGAAGAAAATGAGAAAGATACTGAAGAACTTAGCCCAGGATCTGGCACACAATAAAATCTCAATTAATAGTATTTATCACTATTAGTTCTAGCATGCATTTATTTACTCATTGTCCATTCACAAATATTTTTGAGTGGCACCTATATGATACACTGCAGATAATATTATAAACAATGTCACTGTACACGAGAAGCTTATTGTGTATTTTAGAAAACAGGCACATGGCAAATTTAGAATAGTGCTTCAAAGAGAAGAACAATGGTGCATATATGAGAATTATCTAATGCAATCTTAAAAGCTAGGGGAAACCTTATATGAGATGACATGCAAGTTATGAAACACCCCCTGAAGCACACAAAGGGGGTAAATGGGAGGAATAGGGAAAATGAAGAGACAAGGTACAGAATTCTGTGTGGGAGGGACATTGAGGCAAAGAAAATGACAATCAGCTTTTTTATAGAGCTTTTAGTGGGTCACACACCATGCTAAGCAATTGACATATCTCATTTAAACCTGAGCCAATCATTGAATTGATACTCTGTCTACTTGACTCTAGCACGTAGGCTGCCCACCATGATGCCATCGTGTATTTGGTGCAGCACATCATGGGGTGGTAGCATAGAGTTGGACAAGGGGTAAGAATGCTGTGACGGGAAGGATGGAGGCAACAGTGTCTTGAATGGCACTGCCAATGGGACTTCATGGAAGGGGGAAAAGTGCCTTAGATGTGTGGTTTGGAAAAGACATAAGGTGGCCTTGATGCATGGAATTAGCTAGACTGAAGACAAACCTGGAAGAAGAGAGAACAATTAGATGGCTGTTGCTGTAAATTATGTGAGACAATGCTGGCCGAAACTAAGACAGTGACAGAAATAAGAGTAATCTGTGAATCAAGAGGTTTCAACAGAAGCAGAATTGACAGAACATAAATAATGATTAAATGAGTGGAACAAGAAGTAAAAGAGGTTGGTGCAGAGCCCGAGCAACTGGGTAGAGTTACTGAGACAGGGAAAACAGGAGAAGCATCTTCAAAAGGCAAAACTGTGTAACATGTAAAGTGCTTAGTTCATTAGAGTCATCCAATACATAATAGATTAATTTTTTCTCTCACTCTATGTTTCTGATTCTTTTTGCCTATCATGTATATCCTGGCTCCAGTTTCACCATTCAACATTTTATCAAATACAGATGTGAATTACCTTCTCCCAGCCAAGAAAAATCTTGTAGGAATCTTTTAAACAAAATCACTAAAGTAACAGATCTCTAATCATTTTTATATGCAGTAATTTTTATAAGCACTTTTTATATGCACTAATGGTCCTTACACAAAAGAAAATGTCCCTCATGTTTAAAATATAGCTATATTAGTTTTAATGTTTCATATAAACACTTTTTCCAGCCACATGCAAGATTATAACATTAATGGTATATATACTTTGTGTGTTCCTGGTACATAATCTGTGCTCAATGAATGCACGTTGAATAAATGATAGCTCTCAGTTCTGTTGACCAGGCAAGCTCCCCAAATCTATCTGTTTCCAACCAGAAAAGTTTACTTTTGGCTACTTGTCTGCAGAGTATTGAAAAACAAGACAAAGCGAAAGACAATATGAATTATTAAGTGCTCTCACATCTAAAATTCTGTGATTCTACTATGAGAAACATCAAGAATCATGTTTTCCTCTGGACATACAACACCACAGAATCATTTTTTTACACAAGTGAGCCTAGGAAAAAGAAACTAAAAGACAGTCTGTAAATAAAGCCTTCAGATGGCTATAGATAAATCACAAGTCTTGGGTCATAAAAGGCAGAAAGATTCAATATCCTCTTCAGCTATTTCAAATTTTCTCAGTCCTGAGCATCTTCAATGACTGTTTTTTCTTGAAAATATGGCTTATTGAATTCTTGCTATTAGAGAGGTCGTATATATGAGTGTGACATACATTATCACACACTGTCCACACGGCACCCTACTGACATCAGTTACCCACATTTTACATACCGAAAAAGCAAAACAAAACATCCGAAAGTTAGGGATCATAATTTTGCCAGTATTCACATTTGAGAACTATGATTCTTGTAGGTTTATTTTTTTTGATGGGCTCTGTGATATGCTGCAAAAACCCCTAAACTTACTGTAAAATATCTGTGTCCTTGTTCCCATTCAAGTCTTTTTTTTTAATAAAAGTCAATTTGTAGAGGTTTTATGTGAGTTCCAACTTTCTTACCAGTAGGACGTGACAAATAACATCTACTCTGTTTACTTTAAAAGCTTACTAGGGAATCAAAAGTGATATGGTATTTGTAAGTACTTTGTTAATAGTAAAGAAATACACATGCATTGAACAGTGACAGTGTTATTAGCTCACAGATTGAAGTTAACACTAAACTGTAATCTGAATTAATGGGATCTCTGCATGATTAAGAATTAGAAATGTTAAGTACAAGTTTTCTCCTAGTAATATTTTAAAACTTTCCTTACATATAAAATTAATAAAAATTGATTGTGCCTCATTAAAGCATCAAGCAGATAATATAGTCCTTTCAGTCTATGGTAAATCATTGTAATGGCAAATTTTTATTGGTTTGATAACAGTTATCTATTTAATTAATGAGACTAGTAATTATAATGCAAAATAAAACCTGATAAAATTGAGAATGTTTTCTCCTATCTTATTTGAGACAGCTCTTTCATATAATATTATGTTCCAATGAAGTAGGAAAAAAAGCATAGCTCAAAGATTCTATTTACAATTTAGAAATATTCTAGGACAACTTCTTGCCATTCAATGTACTTTTTTTTACTTTCAAATATTCTCTTTCTCAGAGGTAAATTTTCAGGGAAATGAAATCAGAATTTGCTGGAAATATTTAATGAACCGTTTATTATGTTTCTCTAACAGTTGGGACCATATATCATGCTACTTACAGTTAAAAACAGAAAGCTATGAGAATAATTCTATTACCCACAGTCACATACATTTATACTCAATATATAAGCCTCTTATTCTGATTGAAAACATAATCCCTTTTAGAAAAGTCCAACACATTCACCTTGGTGAAATAAAAATGGACAAATGGGCCCAAATCCAGATTGAGACCAAACCCTTTAATCTGTTTTTGTTTGTTTGTTTGTTTGTTTGTTTGTTTTCTTTTAACAAGGTTTTTCTTACCACACCATAAATTCTTTCTCGGGTACCCTTTAAAAGCATGGGTGGGCATCTGTACGTATCCATTAAACCCACACACTTTCTCAAGTAAACTTTAGTCATTGTTTCTGTATCATAATTAAGCAAAGACTTTTCATTATTTACCAGATAAAGCAAAATGCATTTTCAAGAATATTTTACAGAGTAGAAATTATTTTATCACCTTTGGAATGAGGCTTAACT
The DNA here is from genome assembly GCF_048564905.1 of Vicugna pacos. Classification (NCBI taxonomy): domain Eukaryota; kingdom Metazoa; phylum Chordata; class Mammalia; order Artiodactyla; family Camelidae; genus Vicugna; species Vicugna pacos. Next base: position 3,794,871 of record NC_133021.1, on the reverse strand, counting down.
GTAAATTAGAAACATTTTTACTTAAGTACCAGAGAAGGATTAAGAGACTGGGTCTGACCTCTTTCTTTCTTTCTTTTTTTGCAGATGAGGAGTTGGAACTTCAGAGAAGTGATGTTTCTTGCACAAGATCGAATAAGTGTCAATACCTGAGCTGACAAATGAAGGTCTTTACTCCAGGTCTGGGGCTCTTCCTGTTAAAGCTCTGTAGCTTGTTGGTCGTCTCCTCCCACACAGTGACTGTCTAATAGGAGAAACAGAAAATAAACAATAAAGTAAGCAAATGAATAGAGTAATCACAAAATACGGTAATAAAAAGCACCATTTACCAAGTTCTTAGTGTGTGCCAGCCATTGCTCTAAGCACTTTTTTCATTAATTTGTATGTATTCCTCATATACTCCTATGAGGTGGAGACTACTGGTAACTTTTATAGATGGAAAAACCTGAGGCAGAGAGAAGTGGAGTAACTTGTTCAAGGTCACAGACTAGGAAGCAAAGGAGTCAGGATTCAAACCCAAGAAGAGACAAAGGCACACAGCTACTACGTGGAAGACCAGATTAAGAAGGAGCCAGACCCCAGTAAAGCAGGGTATGCAAAGTTCTTGAGTTACAAAAAAGCTGGATGCCTCAGAAAACTGAGAGAAGGCAGATGTGCCTGGAATATCATTTCTAAAAGGAAGGAAAGGTGACAGTAGATAACAAGGGCAAAGGGCAATTTATGCAGGACCTTGAATGTCATGCATAGAATGTTGAGTTTTTAAGCTGTGAAATGGAAAGCCATTGAATAATTTTTAAAAGCATATTTATCTCATGATCTGAACTTTGCTTGTAAATTTCACTCTGGCTAAAAAATCCATATCAAGATTTGACAATCATTTCTTTCTTCATTTATCCATAAATTCATTTACTTAACAAAAAATTACTAAATGCTGATTTTAGCTCAGGATCTCACCCAAAATTTGCTATACCAGCACTATTCCTTCTTTACCAAACTAAATATATATTCACAAAAAACAGATGGTTATATTTGGAGATTTCCCAATAATTCCTGAATCTTAGCAGCTTGCACAACACTAGATACACATACTTGAAATACAAACTTATCAACTGGTTATCTCTGTTAAGTCAACCAATTGTTTAAAAAAAATATTTTTTTTTCCGCAGAATCAGCTGGTTATTTTGACATCATGTCCTCTTCCCTTAGAATTTTAGTCTTACAACTTTGTAGTTCCAGGTAAGTATATATATAAATCTGCAAAAAGGTAAATATACATTACTCTGACAAGCAGATACTAGGCTCCAGCATAAGTAGTGCTTATAATGTCATCTACAGAGATCACACTGAGACTTAGCATAAAATCATTTTCACCTTGTATACTTAGCAAATAGGCAAAAGCAATCAAAAAGCATGAGTACTCTGAAATATCATATATTTACCTTGTGATATCCAACAGTTCAATTTAACAAACATTTATTAAATATCTACTCCATGTAAGGTGCTATTTTAAAGCTCTGTGGGAGTTACAAAAGTAAATGGTGTGCCGTCATGCTTATAAATTTCCTTTAATGATGGAGGTCTTGATATCATGCAATTTGACTTCACGTTGTTAGACAGTAGTATCAAAGATTCGATTTTGCAGCAAACCTTTTGCAGAAAGCTAACAGCAGCTTTCAGGGTAAAACTGCATTGTGTTCCATTTGTGGAAGCAGGAGCATCTTCAAACATTCAAAAGACTGAAAAAGAAATTTCAATGGCTGCAGAGGTATCAAAGGATCATTCATCTTTTTTAGTCACAGAACCATAGGTTCATAAAATCTCTGAAGAGAAAGGGACCTGCAGGGCATTCAGTCTGATGCTTTCTGAATTTACAGTAACATAAGAATTACCTGGGGTGCTTTTTCGTACTATAGATTCCCTGGCTCTGGCCACTAGAGATTGATTCAGTAGGTCTGGGTGGGGCTAGGCAATCTTACTTTGTGTAAGATTCCCAGATGATTCTGATACACAGCCAGGCTTGAGAACACAAATCTAGCCCAATGCCTGAATCTGTTACATAAATATGGTCTGTGCTATCTTTCCTCATAAGCTGTCATTTACCATTTAGTCTCTGCTTTAATATGTGTTAGAATAGGACCGTGACTCTTACATGGCTGTAGTTATTACAATGTCATCCATAGACTTGGTAATAATATATCTATTATTATATTATATATATATTGTACACATGCATAGCTGTTCATTAATATATCTCTAAAAACCATGCCACAAGCTGTATGAGGGCAGAGCCTAGGGCTGTTTTCCTTGTTATTTCTTATCTAGCATTTAGCTCAGACCATGATGTTTAGGAGACAGCCATTAAGGTTTTTTGAATGCATATCTGATTGAATGAGGTCCTTCATTAGTTTGACCTGAAGTCTCTCTGTGAAAAATCCTTCTACGGTGCTACTTTTCACAGTTCCAGGAAACTTGATAAATTCATACTCCAGAACCATGTATATAAATGTGAATAAAGTGCACTCTTCCCTTCTCTCAAGGCCCTTAATTATTTACCTAGAAAAACAAATGCAGATGCTTTTAATCAAAAGTGGTAAGTGCAGTGTCAAAAATAAGTGTGAAATAAAGGTGGGAATTAAGAGGAAGACAGTCAATTTAGTTGTGATCGAGGTAGTGGAAAGGCAGCATAGATGTGAAGGAATGTTTTTCAAGAGAAGAGATGCTGAGTTGAGTTCTGATTGCCCAGCACTGGAGTTACTACACATTCACATATCTTAAATCGAGTAGAATAAATTATGCTCCTCTTCTATAGGGTAGCCCTCTATAGAAAGATCTGTCTTGCAAATCTTTTCTAGGACAAATATCCAAGTTCCTACAATTATTTCTTATAAAACTATAACATTTTGTTGTCTTTTATTCCATAGCAAATGAATTTAAATATACCCTGAATCGGAGAATCTAAGGAAGACTCTGAGGGCAAGGAACATGGCTTTCAAGTTAGAGGACTACAGCTGAACTCCAAAGGCACCTGCTTTATTCACGAGTTAACATGATTTCTGTAGTTTCAGTGTGAGTTACAACCAGCATTGATATGTAGATCATCAGCAGAGCCCAATCCTCCTCCTCCGGTATCCTAAATAAAACTGAAAGCTGCAAGATGATCAACACAAATAGGTTTAAAGTTAGACAATGACAATTATTAGTCTTACCATCTTGGCTAACTTCATAGATTAACTTCCAAAATCAACAGATATATAGGAATCATATAAATATCTCCAGGTATGCAGTACTGCTTAATAAGCTGGGGAAAGATAGCCCAGAGGTGATGTTGTTGTCATAGAAACAATTCTTGCCTATTAAATCAGTGAGAGGGCTAGAGAAATGTGGACTTATCAGTTCTGGTTAAGCGCAGTGCATGGGGAAAATGTTGAAATGTCAGAAGGCAGAGATAATAGGTGCCATAGTAAAATGCTATCCTCATCTTAAGTTAATTTTCCCTTGCTTTCTAAAGGCATACACTTGGTAAGGTATCGCTCTGCTCTTCAAAGGAAAAACAAAACAAAACAAAAACTTTTAAATTGAAAATGATGAATTCCATTTCTTCAGAGATATTTGGGAAAATCTACCGAGCTCCTCTGAAGAACTAAATCAACCTCAGATTGCATCCATGTAGTGAAAAAGTGCAGACCCCCAAGGTGATCAAACGAACAGAACAGCTGCTAGATGTCCATTAAAACCATGCAAGGAAGGTACTTATTTGATGCATTTCTCCCAGGAGATTTGCATCCAAAATGAGGCTAGAAATCACATTCTCTCCTATAAAGTAACTCTGGCAGGCCACAACCTGGGGATATACTTGTAATTAATAAATGAAAATACTAAACTAATTTCCTGTGCTTACTTCCTCCCACACTACCTGATACTTATGACTTTAGATTAAATGAGATTTGAAATGAAGCCATGATACGTCAGTTGTTTGCTAAGGCAGAGGCTTCATAGTAGGTACATAGAACAAAATGTGAAAACGCTAAGTTCCTTGAGGATAGGCTCCCTTTGGCACAGGACATAGCACACGGCAAGCATTTCCTATATATATACTGCTTGGTTATAGTCAGTCAAAAAACATCATAGTGGCTTCTGACTCCAGTGTGGAGGGACTGCTCATCCACCAGATAAAGGATCATCCAGGCCATGGCCAAGAATGATACCATCACTTGTACCTAGGTTTTCACACTGTGATAAATGCTGGATTTGTCTTATTACTAAAGATTCACCATGTTTTCTTAGGTGGACTGTTCTGTTAGAATAAACCCCATAAAATGAGTGGGTTACATACATGGTATCTGAATTCTGAATTTTTACTTGTAGATAAACAAAAGATATTGCTGCAAGTGAAGTTCCAGACTATCAAAACTGTAAAAGTACTGGATGACTCTCTACAGATTATTGTTATGTTAACCTATGAGGACTTTTTTTTTATATATAGTTGCTGCTGAAAATGAATCTTCTCAGTTCCCTTGATCAAACAAACCCAACAAGTAATAGATACTGTCTCTTGGGATGATGTCTCAGTTTAATGCTATTTTGCCTGATTATTATCATCAGGGTCTGAAAAACTTTTCCAGATACTCAGATTCAAGATGGGTACTGAAGCATTTTTTCAAGGGGATGAGGAAGTAGAGAGAAGCCATTCTATTCAGAGGGCTGAAAAAGTAATTCTCCAAGTGTGATCCCAGAACGGTTAACATCAACTTCACTTGGGAATTTGTCAGACATGCACATTCTCAGCCCCACACCTCACACTCACTGAACCAGAATCTCTGGGGTAGGGCCCAGCAATCTGTGTTCTAACAAGCTCTGTAGGTGAATTTCACATACTGTAACATTGAAAACCACTGGGCTAGGCAGTAATAATTTGAAAGAAAATGCTTTGTTTCCAGAACCTCAAAAACTTATTTCCACATGTTACTTCATCCTAGAAGAGTCGTGAGGACACCATGATACTTCATGCTACTATGGCTCTGAGCAGTTACCCCTAGACTCATAGCCCAAAAGATAATGTGGTCCTTGGGGGAAAAGAAAGTTCAACACAAAGTGTCACCTTAATCCTCATGCAGCCAATGTAATTGTTGATTTTTGCAGATAATCCTACAGAAAAAAAAAGTGCAATCTTACCAGAATATATTGCCTCTGACCATCTTAGTTGCCTTCCCATCTCCCATCCCCTATGCCCACAACAACTTCTGAAGGACATGTACACACATTTTAGGGTATAAGATGAATTATCTCTCTGCATCAAACGTCTTTCCTCTCCAAATTATGGATAATGAGGCCAGAAGTGTAATTACTGAAGGAGTTTGGAACCGTAATTACTGAAATAATCTCAAAAATAGTGAGGACTGCAGTGAGTACAACAACTCACTTTATAGCTGTCAGAGCCACTTGGAATGTGATAAACATCTTACGTTTGCAAACCCAGATGCCGCACCAAAGGAATTCCATATTAGCAAATTACCACAAGAACCTGTTAGAGTTAACTCATTTTGATTTTATAATGAGAAATCCCATTAAACAGGAAAAACTTTAAGTTGTGACTTAAAGTTTAAGGGAACATTCACTGGTTCTCAAACTAAAGCACTTAGCTTTGAGATTGCAGGTCAAAACTGCAAGGGAGAACAGATGATTCTAAAACGTAAGCACAAATGTCATGGAACATACACCCCACTGCCAACTCTGCTCCCTAAACTCTCAGTGGCTGAGAGCAATCGCTCTATTCCAGCTTCCTTTGCACCTAAGACCACAAACAAAGTGATTTTTCCCCGCCGCCTCTCACCTAGGCCCCGCCCTAGGCTCTGCGCCCCTCCTCCCCATCCCTTTGTGACGCGAGCGGCCCCAGGCCAACCCCTACTGCTTACAAAGGTAGATGCAAACCGGGAGCGCACTCAGTGCTCTGAGCGCTTCAGGCTGGCTTGGGCTCAGGTCCTTCTGCTCCAACCCCAAGGGACCCCGGAGGCGAGCCCTGACACCTCCATCAATCACCATGGCCGGCCAGTTAAGCTTCCCAGTCTCCCCGCGCCTCTCGTCCACGAAGCCATTGAAATCACACTTCGGAAACGTCCGAGTAGGTATCTGTGTGGCGATCCAGCGCCGCGACAGGCGGATATACCTCACCGTGGTCACCGAGATCAAAAGAGAACACAAGTGGGTCACGGTAGAGTGGGTCGGAAAAGGAGTCAAAAAAGGCAAGAAGATTGATCTAGAGACCATATTCCTGCTGAATCCAGCCCTGGCCTCTGCCGAGCACCCTACTACGGGAAGGTCATTGTCACCCTTGTCTCTAGCGCGCTCTTCGGCCATCGGGGACCAGAGCAGGGCTACACGGTGGATTGCCATGACTCCCCAGAAAAATGAAACACCCTCAGGGGACAGCCTGGCCTTGAGGGTTCCCAGCAATCCTTGCCTGATGAAGCTGAAAAAGTCTCCCTGCCTGTGGGAAATAGAGAAACTGCAAAAGCAGCGGGAGAAGCGCAGATGGCTGCAGCTGGAAATCAGAGCCCAGCGCGCCCTGAACGTCAACGCGGGGAACCCCAACCACGAGATCCGGCGCATGATCGAGGAGTACCGCAGGCGCCTGTACAGCAGCCGGATGTCGGGCCCGGAGCCGCGGGAGGACCACCGGATCTGTGTCTGCGTGAGGAAGCGCCCTCTCAACCAGCGGGAGACCACCATGAAGGACCTGGACATCATCACCATCCCCTCGGACAACGTGGTCATGGTGCACGAGTCCAAGCAAAAGGTGGACCTCACTCACTACTTGGACAACCAGACCTTCTGCTTTGACCACGCCTTCGATGACACAGCCTCCAGCGAGCTGGTGTACCAGTTCACCGCCCAGCCGCTGGTCGAGTCCATCTTTCGTAAGGGTATGGCCACCTGCTTTGCCTATGGGCAGACAGGCAGCGGGAAGATGCACACCATGGGCGGGGCCTTTTCCAGAGAGGGCCAAGACTGTTCTAAAGGCATTTATGCAATGGTGGCCCTGGATGTCTTCCTCCTGCTCAAAACCTCCGCTTACGAGAAGCTGGACCTCAAAGTCTATGGGACATTTTTTGAGATTTACGGAGGCAAGGTGTACGATCTGTTGAACTGGAAGAGGAAGCTGCAAGTGCTTGAGGATAGCAATCAGCAAATCCAGGTGGTCGGGCTTCAGGAGCAGGAAGTGTGCTGTGTGGAGGACATGCTGACCCTCGTGGAACAAGGCAACAGCTGCCGGACTTAAGGACAGACATCAGTCAACACCCACTCTTCCAGGAGCCACGCGGTGTTCCAGATCATCCTAAGGTCTAGAGGAAAGCTGAATGGCAAGTTTTCCCTGGTTGACTTAGCTGGGAACAAAAGGGGAGCGGATACTGCCAAGGCCAACCGGAGACGGCAGCTGCAAGGAGCAGAGATTAATAAGAGCCTCCTGGCACTCAAAGAATGCATCCGCGCTTTGGGTCAGAACAAGTCTCACACCCCGTTCAGAGGCAGCAAACTCACACAGGTGCTCCGCGACTCCTTTATAGGCCGGAACTCGTCCACTTGCATGATTGCCACTATCTCTCCAGGGATGGCCTCTTGTGAAAACACCCTCAACACTTTAAGATATGCAAATAGAGTAAAAGAATTAACTCTAAATTTAAAGCCCCACCATCGTTGTCTTTATCCTGCAGAACGTGAGATGCCAAGGATGCTGGAAAATCACATTAGAAATTCAGAAATGTCCCTTCAGAGGGATGCATTTATTTAGATACCTTGTACACAGAGTGAGGAGGAGGAGGAGCCTAAAAAAATGGAAGCATTTTCCTCTCCATTAATGGAGGATGTAATAATTTCCTGGAAGGAATCAAGCCAAATGCCGGGCAGTAGCATCCAGGAGACAGTTGACAGGGTAAACTGCAATGTCGAGTTTTGCATTGCCCAGTTATTGTCCATTTTGGAGCAGAAAATAGGTATTCTGACTGGGATTCAAAAGCAACTAAAATTATTACAAGCTAATCTTCAAAAGAAGAGTAAGTATAGTGAAGCCAATGGCAGATCAGATCTGAAATGATGGATGCAGTGCTGCAATTCCCACCTCTCTTATAAAGGAAAATTGTCTGAATTGTCTAGATGGAAAGGTCCTCCTGGAAAGCTTAAAACCTGTTAAAATATACTTGTCAAAAATGTCCTCTTTCTTCCTCCATGTTTCTGTGGTTTGTTTTTATTCTGAAGGACAGTAGTTTTCAACTTGTAACCATTTTGCTTCCGGGGCATTTGGTAATGACTGGAAACATTTTCGTTTCTCAAAGCTGGGTGCAAGGGGAGTGGTGATTCTGGTTTATAGTGGGTAGAGGGCTGGAGAATGCTGCTGCTAAGCGTCCTACAGTACACAAGACAGCTTCCCACAACAAATAATCATCTGATTGAAAATGTCAATAGCATAGTTGAGAAACCCTGTTGTAGAAGAACCTAGCTGTGATGAAACCCTTTCCCTAAATGTGTGGCTAGAAAGGAAAAGCTCTGCAGATTAAAATGACCAGATTTGGTACACATCAAGGGGTGCACAGCTGAGTAAATCTAATGGTAGCCACTCATTAGTCTTTTTCTGCTGCATTGATGTGTAGATTCAAATGGTTTCTAAGCCCTTAGACCTACTGGGGGTTGGGGGTGGGGGTGCTGGGAGAAGTTTTCTGTGTGAGAGCTTAGAGTTGAGAAGGATTTTATTTTTAATTTTTGGGTTGAAATTGTCAAATACTGTGAGTCCTGAGAGTGATAAAATAAAGTGTGTATGTGTTGCATAAGCATTGGCTTTGTTAACTATGGTGTGTTTAAGCTTTTTTCTTCTCACTCTCTTTCCCAAATTTTGTGCTAACATGATGCACATAAAAAGCCTTCCTGCAGACAAATTAGGAAATTAGAGTGAGGAATAAGTCAGCAAAGTAGTAGAAAAGTTCTGTCCTGAGGAGAGGGCATATCCCATAAAGACCTCATAGGTAATGTGGTGAATATCATTGCCTGAGATAAATTGTGTAAGAAGAAAATTTCCCTGACTCAGGGGTCACCAAGCCTATTCCTCCATAAGAAGCAGCAGATAATCTAAATATAATCTAATACACGTCTACTTTCAGCAAAACTATTTATGAAATGCTGTAACAAAATCATTAAGGATTTTTTGGTTCCAAGTCTAGCAGCTCGAAACTCTTTACTGAAGAATAAAGCAGACTGATTTGCAAAGAAAGTAAATGGAAGATTGACAACCTTTGAGGACACAAAAAAATTGTGCCCAAACTCTGTTATTACTTATTTTTTCAATTTTTTTTTCCTCTTAAATTGCAAAGGTCTCACTGGCAGAAAGAAAAACTAACAGATAACTAACCAGAGAGCAGAACAGTAAAGTCCTAGCAAAAACTTTCAGATTTCCTTCTGGTTTCATCAGGATCATCAGAAACATATTGTCTTTAGTAATTAGCCAATATTGTGGCCTTTAAACATACTTTTCCTCTACTGCTTTATCTATGCAGGTGAAGCTATATATTATTATTAAACAAAGCAGAACTTTGGAATTCTGCCCTCCTTTAGTGTCTGATGATCTTCCCTTCAAATTGAGGTGTTTTTAATCATTAATGTGTAAGCAACAAAAAAGTATGGAGTTAAGACTCTTATCCCAGTTAAGAATAAGAGTTTAAGACTTGTCTGAAGAATCCAGTCCCAGTTTTATTATATAGATTTCTTTAATTTCAGGCCAGTAATTTAGCCCCACTGTGCTACTTCCTTCTATGGGAATCAGGGTAATTACAGCTCCTTCAAAAGATTGGAGGATGGTTTTGTTTTCTTCCTTTTCTCTCATCTTTTATGTCAAGGACTAGTGCTTAGCTATTATTCTTAGACTGTCCTTGTCCTGGTTCTCCTGCCACCCTCACACTCTGTCTGCCCTTCTGTCACATACAAAAGTTTAAGGAACCTACTAGGAGTTTCAACATTCTGAGTATCAATAATATCATTTTGTTTTACATTTTATTTTTAAAGAGGTACAACATTCATTGAAGTGCCCAAATCTTAATTCTACAGTTCCATGAGTGTTTACAAAGTGAATATTTCTATATAACCACCACACATATGCACACATAGAACTTGGCCAGGGTCCCAGAAGCCTCACCCCTTCCCTGCATCAAAGGTAAGAACTATGCTGACTAAAATTTTCATAGGTGTTTGGCTCTTTAGGTAGAAGGTGTTCCTTTTTCATATGAATGGGATCATATACTAGATACTCTTGCATCTTTATTCTGTTTCTTTTAATCAGAATCATCTGTGACCAGTCAAAGGGCAGGTGCATTGTTCTACAGTGTTTCACTGCACAAATACTTCATAATTTATAAAATTTACCCAGGATGGAAAATTGAGTTATTTCTGTTTTAAACAATTACTAATGATGCTATGAACATTTTTACACATGTCCTTTGATTCACATTTATATGTTAAGCATACTTAGGAATGGAATTCTTGGATCCATAATATGTGTATATTCAGCATAATAGGTCATGCGAAGGAGTTTTCCAAAGGATTTATACCCATTTTACACAACCACCAGCTTTTTACAAGAAATACAGGTCCTCCATAGGTTTGCCTATACTTAGCATTGTTATTTTTAGAACACTAATTGTAAACCTTCTGAAGTGTATGCAAAGGTATCTCATCATTCTTTTAATTTTTTTTTTCTCCTGGTGACTAATGCTGAACATCTTTACATACACTTACTAGTCATTTAGCCATTGTCTTCTATGCAGTATATGTATTCTGCATGTGAATTCTTCTTTAGATATATGTGTTGCAAATATTTTCTGCCAATCTGTGGAATGCACTCTCTCAATGGTGTCTTTTGATGATCAGAAGCTTATAGATTTAGTAAGTTCAACTTACCAATTTTTTTATTTAATAGTTAAACCCTAGTTAATACATTTCTATTAACAACAAATCACAAAGTTATTCTCTGTTGATATCCTCTAAAAAGCATTGTTTGGGATCTGATTGGATCCAGGGGCTCCTCACCTGCAGTTCTCCAGGGTCAGAGGCAGAAGGGGCTAATTGTAAGACCAGGGGGCGTGGGGCTAAGGCCATAGGGATATGGGACTTCTATCAGTCTGCAACTGGGGCCATGTTTGGCAAACCTGCCTCTAGCTCATTGTCCTGACTTCTCAAAGTGGCTCTCTTTAGTTTTGGGCTTCACTGGAGTTTTACAGTCTCCTATCTGAATCTCAAAGCTCCTATAAAAAAAGACATTTTTGTCTGTAGATGGCTGTCGTATCATTTTTTATTGGGAGGGACATCTTTCTTACCCCATGAGTCCTTCTTACCCAGAGTTGTTCTTATGGGGAAATTTTACAGATTCAGTGTATTTAATGGACACAGGATTATTCAGATTTAGATTTAGTATATTTTGTTATACCAGCTTTAATAAGTGGTATTAATTCATTGTTATAAATTAAGTGTACTTATATTTAATGCCCATATTATTGGTTTCAAATTTTTCATTCCTGATACTAAGTTGCACCTTTCCTTTTTTTCCTTAATCAGATTTGTAGTATGTTTATAAATTATAATGGTCTCTCTTGGCCACTTTATTTTCTCTATTGTATATTTACTTTTTATTTTATTAATTTCATTTTTCCTTCTTTATTTTAATTTCTACTTTCTCCAGCTTTTTGAACTCAATACTTAGATCATCAATTTTTCAGCTTTTCCCAATGCTTTTAAAATTATAAATTCTCTTCTAAACACTGATTCATCTACATTCTAATGTCACATTTTATTGATCAAAAAATTGAATACTCAAATATTCAAAACGTTCTTTTTTCTTATTTTTATTTATTTTACCAGTGGGTTTTTAACTTTTTTTATTTTATATTTTTTTTAACCAATGTGTTATTTTAAAGATTGCTATATGCCTGTGATTTTTAGGTCAAGTTTGTAAATCTTGTAGTTCAAATCTTCTTTAACACTTAGTGAGTTTTATTACTAAGAAAGATATGAAATTTTTCAACTTTGATTGTAGTCTTATTTATTTTTCCTTGTAGTTCTGATGACAGTCTTCAGTTTATATATTTTGAGACTATGTTATTAGTTGCATTTAAATTTAAGATTGCTGTATACTCTTGTTGAATTCAGAGTTTTAAAATTATGAACTTTCCATCTCTTTACAAATTTTCTTCACCTCAAATTCTTCATTATCTAATATTAGCATAAGTATAATAGTTTTTTTTAAGTTTATATTTCCATGGTATGTATTTTACCATTTTTTTTCTTTTGAATCTTTTTGTTCTTAATAATTAATGTTTATTTTTCATAAGTAATATAAAGTTGGTTCTAATTCATTTTGTTTTCCTTTATCCTGATTATAATATGTGTCTTCTAATTAGAGCATCTCCACCATTCACAATTAACGTGATGCCTGATATCTTCAGGTTTATGGCTATGAGAGTATTATTTGTTTCCTGTTTATCCACTCTATATTTAATTATTTTTCCCATTTATTTCCTTTCCTTTGTATTAATCAAGTTATTTTTATATTACTATTTATTATTTTCCCTCTAATTGCTTGCCATTTATCTATTCTGAGGCTCTTTATTTATGATCACTTTGGAAATTGTAGTATACATTCTTCCTATTAAGTTGTATTTTTATTTCCTTCTAGAAATGAAACTTTTAAAATGTGTTAACTCATTATTTTTTCTCAGTTTTAATTTCTGTCATTTGATTGTACATATATTTCTATGTTTTTAATACATCATTATAGACAGTGAATATTCATTTCAATTACTCATTTGTTTGTTTTTCTGGTGTTTTTAATTCTTTCTTACTTTATCATCCATCCATTTGAGATCATTTTTCTTCTAAAATAATTCAAATATATGAACATAAGAGCAGATTTATTGGTGAAACATGCTCTTAGCATAAACATTTAGTCACTATTTCATCTTCATTTCTGAAATGTATTTTTGTTGTTTGTAGAATTTTTAATTGGCTATTATTCTATTTTTTTAATTGAAAAGACTTCATTATTTTGTTTTATTCATTCTACCATTTTTATTAAAAATTAACTGTCCTTTGAAGGAACCCGTAAGTTTTTCTACTTGCCTTGATTATCAGCACTGTTTTTTCTATGAAGTGATAAGATGTGGCTTCCTTTTTTATTTATCTTTCTTGTGTTTAGTGGAAATTTTTAATCTTGTCACTTAGGTTTTTCATTTTTGTCCAGTCTTGGAAAATCATCAGCCTTTATCCCTCCAAATACTATTTCTGGTTCTTTCTATTTCTTTCCTCTTAGGGCTCTAATTACAAATATGTTAGTAGTTTTCATTGTGCTCTACATATCTCATATGTTTTTATTTAGTTTTGATTCATTTGTCTCCAAATCCTTCAATCTGAATATTATTTAATTGACCTATCTTTCATTTTACTAAACCTCTATTTTCAATTATTAAACATATGCATTAAATTTTAAAATTTCAGCTTTATTCACAGTTCTAGGATTTCCATTTGACTCTTTAAAAATTAGATCTCTGTTCTTTGGTGACATCTGGCTTACTTGTGGCCTTTTAATTGTCTTTTTTACTTGTTAACTTCAGTTATTTGGTCCTTTTTCGTAGCACCTCTAGGAAGTTTTGATTAAATGCTAAACATTATTTATGTGATAATGTAGACTCTCTGGATGATATTATGTTCCTTCAAAGAGGAATTATTTTTCTTTCTGAAGACTCATAAAGTAAAGGCATATCAGATTGATCCATAGTTCTGGTTTACCCTTAATTTTAGAGTGTAGCATGTCTGACATCTTAACTGAAATTCTCTACCTTTCTGAAAACTGTCTTCTCATAACAGTGACTTTACAAAATTATCTGCTAAGTTTTTGTCTCTTTTTAATTCCTTTATTTTTTTTCTCTTTTGAATATTGTTCTGTACACACACAACTTTAGCATTAGCAAATATCTGAAGGAAAATTTGCACACAGAATGCATATCACTTCTCTATGGTCCCATTTTCTCCAGAATCAGTCCTGGCATATTAAGTAGGCCTGAACTTCAATCCTGGACTATGATCCCATGTCCTTGTGAGGCTGTACCAATGTTTATGTGGCTATTGCTTTCTTTGAGCTTACTTATCACATTCAGAATTAAATGCCCCAAGGGGGAAAAACAGCAATGAATGTAATTACCATCTAGATGTAGTTCCCTTTTCCCTGTGATCTTATTTTTTTTTAATAGCTTAGGTTTTTAATATATTCAAAGTTCTGCATCCATCACCACAATTAATTTTAAGACATTTCACTACCCCTCAAAAAACTCTGTACCCCTTAGTCATCATCTCCTAATCTCCCTAACCCTCAGCCCTAGGTAATCACTAATTTACCACTATCTCTACAGCTCTCTGCAGTTTTGACCCTTTATGCCCTGACTTCTTTTTTGTTCTTTGACCCTCTTCCTAAACTGTTGTATTTTGGTATTTTATTCAAATTTTTGTCCCCTTAGTAAGACAGTTTGTTACTCTAATTTGATGATTTGTTGATATAAATAACATAACTAAGATTGATGTATTTTATATATGACTTTGTAGATAAACTGCATATCAATAGCATTTCTTATAATAAGTTCTAATCAAGCTCAACCAAATGAATGAGATTTTTGTTCTTTGTTGAAACTTAGGAAGTAAAGGAGAACAGCACATCAGCATCGGTACCTAAGGGTACTTGTTGGAAAGTGGATAAGAACTACAGGATAATGTTCACTGTATCATTTGCCATATATATAGTCACTAGTGGGGTTTTATCTAGTTTTTGCTTATCTTTTGCAGGGCACAAATGATGCAAAGTCCTGAGAGCAATTCACCTATGGATTTTCTTAACTCTTCTGCTAGAAAGGCTGTGTAAGCAAACTTATTTATGTTTGTGTGTATGTGTACACTTATACACACACAGTTTTACATGTATAGTTACATATTTTTCCTATGGATTCTGAAGAACACAACTTAATACGTCTCTTTCAGTCAAAAAGTCACTTGCTTGCTAACTAGTCTTAGTATGATTTTTTGGTTGAGTCACCATTCTTCCTTAACAAGTATATATTTATATTTCCACTGATGATACCTTTTTTTTTTGAGATTATGCGTGGTACTTGAATTGAATTCAAAACACACAGCATAAAATTTAATATGAGCACTAGAAAATAAGATATGATGTAAATGAAAAAACTCAGAAAATAAATCAATTTGCTCCATGAAAAGAGAATATCTGACAGTTCACACAGATGCCCTGAAGTTAAAAGGGAGGATTGTAAAGTAAATTAATGCTTTAACAAGATTGTTCAGAAAATGTCAGCACTCTTAAAGTGAGAAAAATAATTTCAGTACTCGGAAACATTCATTTGCACACAAAAAGTTGACATAATAATTACAAGCTATGCTTATCTATTAATTAAAGTAGCTTTTCTCCATTTTTGTAGTGGAAAAAATTGCTGCATGAACTTGCAATTGATAAAACTGCTTTTAAAATATTGAACTTAAGGTTTCATAATTTCAAATTCTCCTTCCCACATTTAATCTGTGATAGTAAGCTTTTACACTATTATTCTGTTGTTTTATCAGTAGTTATTTTTAACAATCTACATAAGAAAACAGTATGAGAGCCATAGAAAAATATTTATGTACTGGTTAACTGAATGAATGAATGAATTTTTTTCTTTACAATTTGATTATTGATTTAAAATGTCATTTTAATAGCAGAAACACATTTTCTAGCATGTGTTCTAGCTTAACAAACAAGTCAAAATTGTTATTCCAAGTGTAAAATATTATCTTCAAAGCAAACATATCATTTATGAAGTTTTTGTGCAATCCTTTCTGTTCTCCAAAAGAGCAACGGCTGATAGAAAATCTTAACATGACTTTTTTTTTAAATGTGATTTTCCCCCTATTTAAGACATATCCTTTCTAGTCTTAAATAAGAATAACCTCAGAAATTAAAAGGAAAAGAAAAACACAAAGGATTTTAGTGGCTTACAGAAGATATTGAACCAAACCAATAACTGAAGGTAAAAATTGGACAGACTCAGGCGACCTTCCTTGCCTGTGTGTTTGAGGTGGTCCTGAACATGAATGCAGCAGCCACCCAATCAGAGCTAGAATACAAGGGCTTAGATGGTAACAGAGGAAATTAATGGAATGATTAGGAGGGGAAAAATGGGAGAAATCATCGAAGCAGCAAGTACAGAGGGTTTTACCCTGAAATAACTGAAAATAAAAGTCACAACACGGTACCATTTAATACACCACGTTGAGGCTTAAGTTTGTTGTGAGGTCTCTGAGGACAGGAAATGGAAGGCTGCTCTGGGCCACAAAAGCAAATCTAAGTTGTTTATCTTACGCTGACTATCTGGACACGGTTCTAAGTGCTGACACTGGAACTAACTGGGCTCAGTGATCAACAGTGCAGATTCAGAGTCAGCTCTTTCGTGTTCGTTTAAAGCTTTGTCACCTCGTAGCTTTGTGCCTTTAAACAGGTAATTTGACCATCTGCATTTTTCACTCTTTCCAAATCTGTTAAAAAAAAAAGCCTAAAAAATACAATACTAATCATACAAAGTGGTTTTGTAAAATCAGCATAAAACATTGTAATAAAATACAATTTTACTGATAATCTTCTATGTACTAGACGCTGAAGACAGAAACATGGCTGTATAATTGTCCCTGCCTTTAAAGGGTTTATCATTTAAGCAGGAAGACAAAGCCTTGTATAACTGAGAAATATATTTTAAAATGTGCTATCCTATATTAAAAAAATGCAATGGGAACATAAAAGTTGATGGTTAATTTAGCCAAAAGGGCAGGGGAAAACTTCACAAAATGATTCATCCCTAAGTGTGGAATAAGGAGGGAGAAATGTGGTAGACCTAAAATAAAAGGATGGATATTCAAAGCAGTAAATACACCGAACACTTTGGTGTTAAGTAAATAAAAATCAGCCAGAACATGGTTCAACACTGTCTTTCTTCCTTTCTTCCTTTCTTTCTTCCTTCCCTTCTTTCTTTCTTTCCTTCGTTCTTTCTTTCTTTCTTTCTCTTTTATTTAAATTGAAGTATAGTTGATGTCTAATATTATATAAGTTACAGGTATACAGTATAGTGATTCATAATTTTTGAAGGTTATACTCCATCTATAGTTATATTTACTGTTCTCTCCATGCTGTAAAATATATCCTTTTAGCTTATTTTATGCCTAATGATTTATACATCTTATCTCCTACCCCTATATTGCCCTTTCCCCTTGCCTTTCATAATAAAATTGGGCTCCTTGAGGGCAAGGACCGTTTCTTATTCAGTTTGTATCATTAGCATCTCCCAGGATCCCCGACACTTTATATGCACTTTATATGTATTCAACACTCATGTGGGGGAAATATTTCTATTTTTCCATCAATTTAACCTAACTAGAATAGGATAGAAAGTATAGCTGTCTTTGTTTTTTTTTTTTTAAATCTAATCTGATAATTCATTCTGCCCAATGGCAAAAGGTAAAAATTTTGTGTGTACGGTTGTCACAAGTGAATGCCTAGGCTTCAGCATTTGCTTCTGCTAGCAAACAGGTGATCTAGGGAAAGGGACATCTCTTCACTCTGGCACCTACCTGGCCTCAGCTTTCCAACCTGACATCTCACAAGAAACTCCATGGCGCACCTGCTAGTACCATTCATTTGTCTTAGCCTCAGGGCTCCTCCACGTCCTTTGGCATCTGCGGTCACATCTCTGCCACAGTCAGCCCTAAAGGAAAACACTTGGCTGTTAGCTGCCACCTACCAGAGACCTGCCCTGAGGCTCTGTAGGTTTGAATTTGGCCACTACTCAGCCACAAGCAGTTCTCTCCACACTTGTAGAGGAGTTGTCAGAAACTAGGAACACAGCCAGGATTCTGAACATAGGTTACCTTGCTCCTTGGGTCCTTAAATCATTGTAGGATTTTACCACCACCCTTTAGGATATGGCTCAAAGGGAAGAGGACAAGGATCACACCTGCCCCTCTCTTGTTTCCTCCCATTCAATAGCCCTTGGGATCTTATTCCAGCAGGCAGGCAGGAAAAACTCTGTTATTAGAGAATTTACTTTATGCCATGAATCCCAAAGGTATATATTTTAAAAAACCAAAAACTTGCCTTCTTTCACTTGTAAAAGTCTTTTCTTGCAAGATCATAGTCATTATTGCCAGTTCCAAAAGTCTACATAATACTCAAAAATGAATATTGCCCCATTTCTTTTTCCTTGATTTTCTGTGTTAATAAACCTCTCCTAAAAAAGTATAATTCCATAATTTCCTAGCTGCTAAGATAGGGACTGGGGGCACCAGAAAATGTGTTTGAAAGGTGAGGACAATGAAGGAGAAGGTGTCGATACAGCAGCCAGTAACTCAGTATATTCCTGCATGTTCCCTTGTTCTCATAAGAACTCAAGGACTGAGGGAAGAGATGCTATGACTCCCAATGATTCCTGTGTTCTGAGTACCCGAAACAGAACGTAGTACACAGGGGGAAATTAGTATTTGTCAGTTAATGAATTGTACATAAGGAGGCTCCAGTGTTTCCATACATTTGCATACAACATTACCATTCAGAAAAGCATTCAGAGGCAGAAAAGGGTCAGAGGCAGAAATCTGAGCACATAAATATTTATGGACAGGATAGTGGAAAATTCTCAGTGAAGGAAAATAAGAAGAAGAGGTCAGAAAAATAAAAGGAAAACCAGAATAGGAGGGGGAACAAGTAGTACAGAAAACATGGGAAGAGAGAAATTAAAGAGGAAAGAGTAATTTACTATTTTTTTAATCAGTGATTGAATAGAATAAGGACTTAAGAGCAGGTTGGTGGTTTTTGACAATTTGAAGGTCATAAATAACATTTGAGAGATCAGCTTGAGTAAAATGGTTGGTCCAGAGTCATTTTGCAACAGGTTAAGGAGTCACAGAGCAGCCTAGATAATTAGTGTGAAAGCACTTCATAAATCCTGAACCACTTTACAAACACAATCAGGATATACAGCTGGTTAGATTCAGGGCCTGGGCTGTTGCTCATTCACCAAACTTTCTAAATTCTCTGTTGTTTCTGTTGTTTTTTCATCAGGCACGCACTTCCTAGTATTTTTGCAGGGTATGTTATAAACAGCGGAGAACTCAGGGAAACAGATGTTAAGTTTTAATAGCCTTTTTGTACCTTTACCTAATTTTCTTCCATGATATGCCCCAGATATTATAAAAAAATAACACTATCGTTAAACAATCTCCAAACACTCTCTACTCTTTCTCCCATAGCTTCTTTCTGTCGCTGACAGTTTAGCAACTTCACCTGAACTTCTTGAAAACTTCTGACTTGTTTAGGCAAAACTGAAAAATTTGAATATGACCATATTCCATCCATGAAACTTGGAACACAGGCCATCACTTCACTTTCCTCAGAACTGGATCCAATTGCATTACTTCCAATACCTCTTTTTTCTTGGCTTCTCTATCCCTAATTTCCATTTGTATAGGTCCCGTGTCAATCAAACCAGCTTACTAGCCATTATATGGATTTAAAGTATAATTAATCCTACTCTGAGAGGTTTCTTTCTCTGACCTGAGCCCACAATCCTCAAAAACCTTATTGTGACTCTCCTTGTAATGACACCTAATTGTCAAAACATTAATATAAAGGCATAAAATAAGCAGCTTTAAATGAGTTATATTTAAAATGATTCAGAAAGAAGTGGATAGAGTATATTAATGTTTTTTAGAGAAAAACATTACTAGATATTAATATTTTAAAAATGCTGCTACCGTTTGAGATTTTTCTACCAGAACCTTGCAACTTATCTGTCCAGCAGAGATTATTTATGAAAAAAAAAAATCAAACGAAATGTTATAGTTATTTTTCCTGGAGAAACAGTGACATCTATTGTTCAATATATAAAATGAAGTTTAAAATTCGAAAGTACTGCCAGCCTTTTTTTATGGTGAGTTTTAGAACAGTGATAACTTTCCTAAATTTACTGTTTTAAAAAAACTAAGAAGTGATATCTAGAAATTCATTTTTCGTATAAAATCAAGTCCAGCAGATTATTTAGGATTGTGAGCACTTGGTAACTATTCAAAAGGCCTAGGATCTGTCTAGTTGCTAAAAATAGGGAGAGAGAAAAATAAGCCAATAGAAATATGGAATACAGTTCTTAAATTTGGCTGCACATTACAATACATGCATTTTTCTCTTCACAAATCATTCAGATACTATTGAAATCTGTAAAAGCTCAAACTGAATTCTGAATTTAAGGCAAGTTTCTGTTCTCATTTTGCCTCTGTTGTTAACTAAATCTACGTATTTGTAAAGTTGTTTACCATCTTAGCTACAGTTTATTCTTTATAAAGGTGTGAGGCTTGAACTGAAGATGATCAATTTCCTTCTGGCTCTTACTTTCCATTAAGATGTTATTCACAACCATTCGATGAAGCAAAAATTTTAACAGTGAGTCTCTATCTAAAGAGTCTCTTTCTAAAGAGAGTAAAAAAAAAAGAAAAATACTTGAGATGGTTTAGGGGAAAGGGAGTTTAACTTTGTAAGATAACATTTATTAGATATAATTTTAAAAAAATGATTGGCCAATTCAATGAAAATGATAATACTTCTGGTCATGTGTGAATACATTAATATTAATATCAACTATCATCAATCAGCAATAAAAGAAAAATCCAAAATATGACCCTTTAAAGGAAACCAAACATGACACTATAAGCATTTTCCAGTATATGACATGGTCAATAATGTTCCAAAGGACTAGAAACCAAAATCCTATTGTGACCTCAAAATGCTTCTGAGCAGTGGTTTAATCTGGATTGTGAGATGCTCAATTTTCTGGAAGCTCTAGGGATTGCTAAATCCTGGTCCCTGAAGCAGTATTTTCTTCTACCATCAAAATATTGTACTTTTAATAAACTTCTAAAATAATGAAAAATGATCAAACTGATAAACATTTTGGGGAAAAAAATTAGCCTTTGAAAATATAAGGCTTAAAAAGTGTAATACTGGAGAATAACCAAAAACAAAAAATCAAAAAAAGAAAAAAAGAAAGAAAATTAACAACTTTTGTTTAGTTTCCTTGCCCTCTTAAAGTTCTCTTCTTTAAGTTAAAATACATGCACCCTACACATTCATTTTTTTTCAGTAAACATTTTTGAGCTTGTATTACATGATAGCTCTCAGTTGAGTGTTTACTGGCCTCTCAAAGCCTTTTTCAAAAAACATCATAGAAGTCTTTGATGTTTATTTATGTGCAGGGAGGTGGAAGGTGTCAAGAGAGAGCATGCAATCTGAGACAGGCCCAGATAGAACAAGGGTGCAGACCCAGATAGGACAAGGGGTGCAGACCCAGAGTTCTACTCCCAGCTCACCTTTCCCCTCATGTCAACTCCTTGACTGTCGTGTCCCTCTCTCTGGCCCTGTACTCAGGTTGAAAGGCTCGCTGTTGCTTTCTACTCACAGACAAATGTGAAAGCACCCACCAAGGCTACCATTTCCTGGTCTGGGAGCGTGTGGAGACATCTAATGATCTCATGACATCTCCTCAACCTCTGCTGAGGCAGAAAGTCAGTAAGATAAATACCTGCAAAACAGGAGTGGGTGGCTCAGCGGTCACCTGGTCAAGTCCTCAAGGACATGCACATGCGGGCAAAGAGCATCTGAGGTCAGAAGCTGGGCAACTCAGCTCTATCTGAAGCACAGGGTGTATGGAGTCTGGTTTCTTATCCTGCTGTCTCCAAATATCTCCTTGTCCCTTATTTAACTAATTTACTATTCACTTCTATTTATATGAAACTTGTTAATTGTATCAATATTAGCCAAAATAATATAGACAAAATTTCTATTGCTGTCATACAGAGTTACTATAAACTTAGTGGCTTAAAAAATGCACACATTTATTATCTCCAGATTCTGTAGTTTGCAAGTCCACTGTCACTGGACTAAAATCAAAGTGTTGGCAGTTTTACGTTTCTTTCTGAAGGCTCTAAGGGAAAAAATCTATTCCACTGTCTTTTTCAACTTCTAGAGTCCATCTGCATTCCTTGGCTTATGGCCCCCTTCCTCCATCTTCAAACATCGCATCTCATCTCTCTGAAGTTTCTTTATCATCACATCTTTCTCTCTCTCTCTGTCTCTCTCTGGAAAGGTCTCTTGATTTAAAGAATTTATGTGGTTACATTAGATCCACCCAGATAATCCAGGGTAATTTTCCCATTTCAGAGTCCCTAGCCTTAATCACATCTGCAAAGTCCCTTGCACTATATAATGTAGGGCAACCACAGGTCTGAGGGATCAAGTTGTGGAAATCTTTGGGGAGTATTTAAAACGGTAAAAACATCAACATAGAGTAGGAGTAATCCTTACTTGCTTACTTCTCTGGGACTCTACATACATTATCTTACTGAATTTTCAAAAAACTCAGCAAGTTAGATGATATTATTCAAAGCAAACTTTTTTTTTAAAAAATGGGATCTCAGGGAAGTTAAGTAATTTACCCCAAGTCATATAGTTTATATATGTTCATTCCATGATTTGAACACAGTCTACATTCTCTTACAAAGGCAATAAACCAATCTAAATTAAGAGCTATATTTTACAGGAAGACATGTCACTAACAGGAAAAAGTTAAAAATCACAACTTTTCAGATTTAATAATTTGCTTAAAGTCTGAATATTAATCTATACCTGGCATGTTCATGTCTGCTTCTCCTAGAATCACTCTCTCAGTAAAAGGCACTGTGGTGTCATATTCTGATCGCCCAACCAGGAAACTCACTGCATTTGTGGTGCTCCCTCCCTTTTTCATGACTGTCATTTATAGTCACGATGTCACCAGATCCTCCTGTCTCTTCATCTTACCTGTCTTTCAAACTCATCCATTTCCACTGCCATTGCTTTGGTACATGTGGAATCATCTCTCTCATGGCTGTCTTCTAACTGGCTCTTCTTTCTCCAATCTTGCCTGCCTCACACTCATGATCCATTCTCCCTCTGTGTTTTAAGGAGCTCCCTCACTAAAGAGTGGGCTCTTTAATATGTACAGCTTAGCCTGAAAGTCACTTGCTTAAAGATTTTAAAGGGCTCTCCATTTCCCTCACCTCTTTTAAGACAAAGGACAAACTTTTGACCTAAGAGGCCTGCCTCAATAGATGTTCCCACTTCCCTCTTCAGTCTGATTTCTCAGAATTGCCCCATATTTCCTTCCCTTTTTTACACAATTTTTATGTTCTACTATTTTTTTCCATTCCTAAAGCATTCCCTTTTTCTTTCATTGTCTCTCTACCTCCCTCTCTCCCCATCCCCACTTCTCTCCAGCATGCAACCACACACACCTCACTTGGACTTGCCCACATTCTGTCCTCGGAAAACTCTCACATCAGATCTTCTTGTAGATGACTTTTGCATGTCCTCTGAAAAGCCTTCTCTGAGTTTCCTACTCTTGAGTTACTTACCCTTATGTGTTCTTACAACTGAACACACATCAAAATGCTTATTATTCTCTAATTTTCTTCTCTGCTTCTGATTGTACCTCACTTCAGAACTAGATCTTACAACAGGAGAAAGGAACCATATCTTTAAATATCTGCACCTTATTATATATTTGTCTTTTTTTCAATGGTATGAATACTTATATATGTAACTTATATAATTAGAATTTCTCTATATAGTCTAATTTAAAGCTACTAAGATATAAATATCATTTAAAGTTGCCATGGCTGTTGGCAATAACAGAAATTATTCTGTTTTTGTAAGAAAGTTATGTTTCAGGTTATGGTAAATTTTAGATTGAACATAAATGTTATAGATTATGCCACAAATTTTCAAGTTTTATCCATGTCCATTTCATCACCTAGATGACTCCCAAATCATTGTATACACTATCATTTCCATAAATAATTGTGAAGATATGTATATTTGTCTTCCAAAATGGTAGATAATTAGCAGTGCTTTTTATACATAAGTACATTATGTTTGAGGCTAAAATCATTAAAAAAATAAGCATTTAAGTTTAAGTCATTCACTTTCTGGAACTAATGTAAAAAAGATGCTCAACTTGATGACCATATTTTTTTCTTTCCAGGCTGTTTATTATTGTGTATAAGACAGACGAAGGGAAACTTAATCAAATCATTCTTCTATGCTAAAATTATGTTTCTAAAACAAGTAGTTATTTAATAGATTTTTAAAAATCATTTAGTGTGAAAACAAATGATTTTCAACTGAGTGCTTTGTATTTTGTTTTTTTTGAGTCATTAAATACATGCTGATTGACCATCATAACAAATTAGCAGAACAGTTGCGACATTAGTTTAGGCTTAATGTGTCTTTTTTTAGTCCACTTAAATTCACACCTACCGGAGAACTGAAAGTTTGGTTCTCAGATTTTGTCAATGAAACTAGATTCTAACTTTGAGGACAGTTAAATATTGCAATGAAACACAATGATTGCCATAGGATAGTAGCAAGGTTATCATAAGAAGACAATATTGGGTATGTAGAATACATGATCCAAATTATAGAATTCATCTATTTGGCAGACCTAATTCAGTTATGCGTGCTGCCTAGTTTTCCACTATAGATCTAAAGACAAAATGTCCTCACATTTTCTGTCTGTCTGATTGTGGCAGCCAAGATTGGATGGGAGAAAACAGAGAAAAATGTGGTAATACAGGGGAAAATATGGAGAGATAATTTTTGCACCTCAGAAATAAACTTGTAAACAGTGAAGAGCATGTTTTACTCCAAAAAAGAATCTAAAATTTGAGTTAAAAATTAGGGCAGGGAGAACATTATAATGCCATGTTACTCCTCATTGTCAACAGAACTGGTTACAGAAGCAATGTAGCTGTCATCAAAACACTACTTCTTGACTTAGCTACCGTGTTTCTGACTTCCTCATTGTGTAAAATGTATGGTTAGATTGTTCTCATATTTTCTATTAAGTGAATTATTTCACCAAGTTTTGGACATGGGAAGCAATTGTGATTTTTAAGAAAAGTACTTTATAACATTGTTTTTTAAATTTCATTTTGGTAGAGGTGATTAGACAGGCTTTCCTACCCTGGTTGATTGCTAACAATCAAAAGAAAGTGCCAAACTGTTGAACAACAGGATGTTTCTCCCGCAGCTGGCTCTTTGATTCCAAGGACGTAGCCATGACTGTTGACACCTTGATTCCAAGGATGCAACCCAACATCTCTTCTGTTATTCTCTTTCCTGTTGAAGTTTCTCTTCTAGGGCTGGGTTCCACGGGAGGAAAGAGATCATAATAAGAAGCAAGTAATTGGCTTTTGCACCACTGGAAGGAAGCTAATGATGACAGAGCCCTCCAGTAAAAGACCCTGCAGCCTGGTCAGGAGGTGGAGCTCCCTCTTCAGGACATCTGGGCTGACAGCTCCCCACTTCAGTGCTCCCCTCTCCTTTCTTCCTCCTGCTGGAGTGCTTTCTTTCCCTTCTCTCTTTTGAGAAATAATGCCTTGTCTTCCTGCCTCTGCTGAGAATTCCTTCTCAAGCAGCAGGTAAGACCCCACATTTCTGGTGGGCTTTTTGATTTGGGAACCTCTCTACCCACTAACAATTTCATGCATCACTTTATAACTCACACAAGTACTATGAAGCTGTTTAGGAGGTGTTTTAGCTGGGATTCCCCAGAATCAGAGCCTGAGATGAGATTTTTTATACAAAAGGTAAGGTAAGGAAAAGATCCCAAGAAAGTCAAAGAAACTGAGCAAGCAAGGGTGCAATATCAGGAAAAACGGATAGAATGTAGCTTTAACCTCATCTGCACAGACCTTTTAGAGTATAAATTATGCCTCAGAATTCTACTGAATTGAGATAAGGGATCCTAAATTCCATTTGCCCACTAACTCCAGACAATGGCTTGGCATCTTCAAGGGGAGTGTAGTTTTCCAGGTAACTGTCTCCTCACCATCCATAGGCAAATTAGGTTTCAGTAGCCAAGGACAGTCCTTTACTTGCCACTGCAAGCAAAAGCACACAGACCTGGGAGTAGGGAGGGGACCATTCAAACAGTATTGAAAAAAGTGATCCATGCACTTGGTACACTACAGCCAGGTTTTACTAGCTCATACTCAAAGATGTGAAAACTGACGTTCAGAAAGAAAATATGATTTATACACAAATATCCACAGGTAAAAGTGTAAAACATTATACAAGACACTTGATATAAATCCTATGTTTTTCTTGCTGTTTTTCCCCCATTCCATCATACTAGATAATAGTGTTACTTATTTTCATTATTAACATATAACCTCATAATAAAGTATGACCTGAAATTTTATAGCATTCTACACATTTCTGATTACTTTGAATATTTTATTTTTTTTGTTCATGTAGTTTTACATCCAATTAAACTAGAGGGCACAAAATATAGGGTTCTGGAACAGATAATATGAATCAGAGCAGATGAGAGAGACAATAAAGAACTGAACCCCCCTGGAGAGTTGCTGCCTGTCTGAAGGAGGAAGCCACTTTTAAGACCCAGGTGCTTCCGTGAGCTGTAAATGTTATTCAGCTCAATCACAAGAAAGTTTCTTTTCAAAGCTAATTTTGTAATTTTGTTTGGTTTGGTTTGGTTTTGGTTTTGTTTTCTTCTTGCTTTTGAGTCTTGGCATGAACTACAAATGAAAGTGAGAGGAGATCTCGAAATCCTCTAACATTGTTCTAAATTCTGTCAAAGTGAGTCCATTCAGACAAAAGCAGTGCTACTCAGCCTCATGATGTGCAATGTCCCCTTTAACAACAGGTGTCTCTAACATGGCCTCTGCTATCCTAGAATGAAATTTATAGGAAACTATTGCATGTAAATTCTAATATAATCAATGTAAATCCTTAACCCCAATGTAAAGGAGAGAGAAGGAGGGAAAACTAACTTACAACTAAATAATATTTATTTCTTTTTTATTGGACTATAGTTTGATTTAGAATATTATGTTAGTTTCTGGTCTACAGCATAGTGATTCAGTGTTTTTGCAGATTATACTTCGTTATAAGTTATTACAAGATAATGGGTATAATTCCCTGTGCTATATAGTATATACTTGTTGCTTATCTATTTTACATATGGTAGTCTGTATCTGTTATTCCCACACTGCTAATTTGTCCTTTATCCTTCCTTCTTCCCTTCAGTAACCATAAGTTTGTTTTCTCTACCCATGAGTCTGTTTCTGTTTTGCATATACATTTATTTGTATTATTTTTTAGATTTCACATATAAGTAATATTATACAATATTTGTCTTTGACTTATTTCACCAAGCATGATATTCTCTAAGTCCATCCACGTTGCTGCAAATGGTAGCATTTTGTTTTTTTTTATAGCTGAGTAAAATTCCATTTATACATATCGCTCATCTTTTTAAGTCAATCATGTCTTGATGGGCACTTGGGTTGTTGCCATGGCTTGGCTATAATAAATAGTGCTGCTGTGAATGTTGCCGTTCATCTATCTTTTCAAATCAGTGCTTTTGTTTTCTTCAGATATATGTCCTGGAGTGGAATTGCTGCATTACATGGTAGTTTTATTTTTAGTGTTTTGAGGAACCTCCCTACTGTTCTCTGTAGCGACTACAGCAACTAACATTCCCATCAATGGTGTACCAGTGTTCCCTTTTCTCCACATACTCTCCAACATTTGTTATTTGTAGACTTTTTGATGATAGCCATTCTGACAGGTGTGAGGTAATATTTCATTTAACTTTCTCTAATAATGAGCAATGTTGAGCATCTTTTCATGAGCCTGTTAGCCATCTGTATGTCTTCTTTGGAGAAAGGCCTGTTCAGGTCTTCTGCCCACCCAATTTTGATTGGGTTGTTTTCTTTTTGTTATTGAATTGTATGAATCGTTTATATATTTTGGATATTAAACCCTTGTGAGTAGCATCATTTGAATTATTTTCTCCCATTCTATAGGTTATCTTTTCATTTTATCAATGATTTCCTATGCTGTGCCAAAGTTTTACATTTAATCAGTTTCAATTTTTTTTCTTTCTTTTGCCTTAGGAGACTGATCCAATGCTAAGATTTATGTCAAAGAGCATTCCACCTATGTCCTCTTTTAGGGATTTTTATGGTTTCAGGTCCTACATTTGGGTCTTTAAACCATTTTCAGTTTATTGTTGTATACAGTATAAGGGAACGTTCTGATTCCATTGTCCTACGTGTGGCAGTCCAGTCTTCCTGAAGCCACTTGCTGGAGAAATTGTCTCTTCTCCATCATATATTCTTACCTCCTTTGTCACAGACTAATGGACCATAAGTGTGTGGGTTTACTTCTGGGCTCTCTATTTTGTTCCAGTGATCTGTGTGTCTGTTTTTGTGCCAAAGCCATGCTGTTTTGATGCAGTACCTTGTAGATTTGCAGTATAATCTGAAGTCTGGAAGGGTTATACTTTCTTTTTTCACAAGATTACTTTCACAGTTTGGGATCTTTTGTGATTCCACATGAATTTTAGGATTATTGGATTAGTTCTGTGAAAATTGTCATGGGTATTTTGATAGAAATTGCATTGAATCCATAGATTACTTTAGGTAGTACAGCCATTTAAAAATTATTAATTCTTCCAAGCAAAAAGCACAGCTTATCTTTCCGATTCTTCATATTATCTTCAGTTTCCTTCATCAATGCCTTATAGTTTTCAGAGTATAGTTTTCACCTCCTTGCTTAAGTTTATTTCTAAGCATTTTTATACCATTTAAAATAAGATTAAAAGAGTTTTCTCTTTCTGATATTTCATTATTAGTGTATAGAAATGTAACAGATTTTTGTATGTTAATTTTGTATCCTGCAACCTTGATGAATTCATTTATTAGTTCTAATAGTTTTGGGGTGGAGACTTTAGAGTTTCCTATAATAATACCTTATAATCTGCAAAGAGGTTACCGCTTCCCTTCCAGTTTAGATAACTTTCATTTCTTTTACTTATCTGATTGCTATGGCTAAGATTTTCACTACTATATTAAATAGATGCATCGAGAGTGATCATCCTTTTATTGTTGCTGAATTTAGCAGGAAGTTATTTTAAAGTCTTCACCATTGAATATTATGTTGGTTGTGGGTTTGTCATAAATTGTCTTTATTAGTCAAGATATGTTTCCTCTATACCCACCCTGGTGATAGTTTTCATGATGAATAAGTGTTAAAATGTATGAAATGCTTTTTCTGTGTCTATTCATATGATCATATGACTTTTGTTTCTTTTTGTTAATGTGTTGTATCACATTGATTGATTTGCATGTATTGAAACATCCTTGTGACTCTGAAATAAATCCAACTTGATTATGGTGTATGATTCTTTTTATGTGTTGTTACAGTCAGTTTGCTAATATTTTACAGAGAATCTTCGCATTTGTATTTATCAAAGATTTTAGTCTGTAATTTTCTTTTTTGTAGTGTCTTTGTTTTTGGTATCAAAGTGATAGTGACCTCATAAAATGAATTTGGGAGTGTTCCCTTCTTTTCAAGTTTTTGGAATAGTTTAAGAAGGATAGGTATTAATTCCTCTTTATATGTTTGCTAGAATTACCCTATGAAGTCATTGGCCCTGGACTTCTGTTTGCTGGGATTTTTTTTTAATTATTATTAAAAATTCAATTTCATTTCTAGAGGTTGGTGTGTTCAAATTTTCTCTTTCTCCTTAACTCGGTCTTAGCAGGCTGTATGTTTTTAATTCTTTTTTAGATTGTTTGAGATTTTTCTCACTTTTGAGAAAAGCCTGTATTGCTATGATCTCCCTCTTAGAATTTCTTTTGCTGCCTCCCATATATTTTGGAAACATATTTCCATTTTTATTTGTCTCAAGTTATTTGCTGATTTCCTTTTTGATTTTATCACTGATTTTTTTTGATAGGATATTGTCTAGTCTCCATATGTCTTTTTTTCTTTTCACATTCTTCTTTTTTAAAATTTTTATTGAAGTATAGTTATTTTACAATGTTATGTCAGGTTCTGGTGTACAGCAAAATACTACAGTCATATGGGAACATACATATATTTGTTTTCATATTCTTTTGTTTTTGAACTTTTTTTATTGAGTAATAGTCATTTTACAATGTTGTGTCAAATTCCAGTGTAGAGCACAATTTTTCAGTTATATATGAACATACATATATTCATTGTCACATTTTTTTTTGTCTGTGAGCTACCACAAGATCTTGTATATATTTCCCTGTGCTACACAGTATAATCTTCTTTATCTAGTCTACATTTTAGAATCTCAGTCTATCCCTTCCCATGCCCCCACCTCCTTGGCAACCCCAAGTCTGTATTCTATGTATATGAGTCTATTTCTGTTCTGTATTTATGCTTTGTTTTTTTTTTGGTTTTTTTGGGTTTTTTTTAGGTTCCACACAGGTGATATCATATGATATTTTTCTTTCTCTTTCTGGCTTACTTCACTTAGAATGACATTCTCCATGAGCATCCATGTTGCTGCAAATGGCATTATTGTATTAGTTTTTATGTCTGAGTAGTATTTCATTGTATAACTATATACCACAATGTCTTTATCCAGTCATCTGTCAATGGATATTTAGGTTATTTCCATGTCTTCGTTATTGTAAATAGTGCTGCTATGAACATTGAGGTGCATGTGTCTTTTTGAATTAAGGTTCTTTCTGGATATATGCCCAGGAGTTGGACTGCTGGATCATATGGTAAGTCTATTTCTAATTTTTTGAGAAATCTCCATACTGTTTTCCATAATGGCTGCACAAAACTACATTCCCACCCACAGTGTAGGAGGATTCCCTTTTCACCACAACCTCTCCAGCATTTGTTTGTGGACTTTTGAATGATGTCCATTTTGAATGGTGTGAAGTGATATCTCATTGTAGTTTTGATTTGCATTTCTCTGATGATTAACGATATTGAGCATTTTTGGATGTGCCTACTTGTCATTCGTATGTCTTCATTGGAGAATTGCTTCTTTAGGTCTTCTGCCCATTTTTGGATTGGGTTGATTACTTTTTTCTTATTAAGTCTTATTATCACATTCTTCTTTCTGTAGTTGATTTCTTGTTTCATACTGTTGTGGTCAGAAAAAAAATGCTTGATATAATGTCTTTCCTCTTAAATTTGTAGAGGCTTATTCTGTGATCTTGTATGATAAATCCTAGAAGACATTCCATGTGACTTGGAAAGAATATATATTCTTTTTTTTTTAGATGTAATTTCCTGTAGATACTCATTCAGTCTAACCAGTCTATTGTGTCATTTAAGATCACTTTTGCCTTAGCAGCATGGACAGACTGATTTGGAATCCAATGTTAGTGTGGCCAGAAAAAATGTATAAGAGCACCTTGTATCTATTTCAAGTGTGATTTAAACTGTTAAGTGACTTTCTGTGTGCTATTGTGGGAAGTGAGTAGCTATTCATGGATCTTGGATAATACTAACAGAATTTTACTTGTATTTATTTTAACATTTTTAACTCGTATGTATATGTCACATTTTTATTGTTCAAGCTTGCCACCAAATTTGTGCTTATCTATTTCTTATCAAGATAAAAATATTACCATGTACACAGTAGATAAAAAAACATGTTAAATGGATTAAGAAGACAGTAGATGCAAGTGTCCAGTTGGTGGTAAGATATTAAGTTGTAAAAAATTAAAGTCTTTTAACACCACAAAAATTTTTTAAAAAGACCACTGTTGCCTTACTGATTTTTTCTCTGGATGACCTGTTCATTGATGTCAATGGGGTGTTAAATTGTCCTAATATCATGTGTTACTGTCAATATCTCCCTTTATGTCTGTTAGTATTTGCCTACATATTTATTTGCTCCCATATCTGTTAATGAGTGTAATATCTTCCTCTTGTGTTGATCCCTTTATCATTATATAACACCCTTCCTTATTCTTTGTTATAGCCTTTGTTTTAAAGTCTATTTTGTCTAACATGAGTATTGCCACTCCTGCTTTCTTGTCCTTTCCATTTGCATGAAATGTCTTTTTCATCCCCTCACTTCCAGTCCCTGTGTGCCTTTAATCCTGAAGTGGGTCTCTAGTAGGCAGCATATGAAAGGGTCTTGGTTTTTGGCCAATTAGCCACCATATGTCTTTTGATTGAAGGATTTAGCTCAATGACATTTAAAGTAACTATTGACAGGTATGTACTTATTGTCATTCAATTGCTTGTTTTTCAGCTATTTTTGTAGTTCTTCTCTGTTTATTTTTCTTCTTTTCATTTCTCCCATTGTGGTTTGATGATTTTCATTTATGTATGCTTGAGTTCCTCTCTTTGTTTTTGGTATATCTGTTGCAGGTTTTTGATTTGTGGTCACAATAGAGTTCATATATGTTGACAATTTTATCTGCTTGATTTAAACTATTAGTCATGTAAGTTCAAACATATTCTAAAAGATCTACATTTTTACTCCCCTCCTCCACATCTTATGTTTTTTTTTATGTCATATTTATTCATGCCTATCCCTTCACTGTTTATTGCAGTTATAGTTGCTTTTACAATTTATTTCTTGGTCTTTTAATCTATGTACTGGTGTGTTTTAAGTGATCTTCAATTCTTACTTTATATTTGTCTTTCCTATTTGAATTTTCCCTTCCCTATAGATTCCTGATTCCTTTCCATCTAGACAAGACCCTTTAATATTTCTTTTAGGATAGGTTTAGTGTTGCTGAATTCTTTTAGTTTTTGCTTGTCTGAGAGATTCTGTATCTCTCCCTCAATTCTAAGTGATAGTCTTTCTGAACAGAGAATCCTAGTTTGCAAATTTTTCCCCTTCAGCACTTTAAATAATTATACCACTCCCTTCTTGCCTGTAAAATTTTTGCAGAGAAATCAGCTAGTAGCCATATGGGGATTCCCTTGTATATGACTCTTTGTTTTTCTCTTGCTGCCTTTAGAGTTCTCTATCTTTAATTTTGAAATTTTAATTATGCTATGTCTTGGTGGGGTTCTGTTTGTGTTCATATTTGGGATCTTCTGTGCTTCCTGTATTGTAGTATCTGTTTCTTTCTTTAGGTTTAGGAAGTTTTGAGCCATAATTTCTTCAAATGCATTTTTGATACCCTTCTTGCTTTCTTCTTCTAGGACCTCTATAATGCAAATGTTGGCACATTTAATGCTGTCCCAGAGATCCTGTATGTTGTACTGGTCTTTCTTCTTTTTTTTTTTCAATTTGTCTTTCTGTCTGCTATTCTGACTGAGTGATTTCCATTACTCAATCTTCCAGATCAGTTATGCATTCTAACAGGACAGAGTACAATTTTGAAATCAGCCAAAGCTGGCCAGTCTTAAGCAAAGGGCAAAATAGTAATTTATTATTGAGGAAGTGCTCTGTCAATCACCTCAGGCTGACAAAGCAGTAAGCTAAAACAATCTTTGTGGCCATGGCTACTACACATATTGTATGTAAGAAAAGGCCCATATGAATTAGGTCAAAGTTTTTCTCCTATTCAAACATTTTAATTCATAGCTTTGATATGTGCCCCTTTCTTCAATCCAGAGGTCACCAAATATCCTTGTTAGTTGAGAATGGAATGATTTATGGTATAAATAAATTTTAAAGACAAGAATCTTTGCTTTTAAAAAAGTTTTGAAGATATTAGACAATGATAAGGACATTATCAATTTTTGTGTGAACATAGGACTAGAAATCAAAACAGAGCTCAGATTTTTCAATTTCAAAATCACAGGCTCTGATACATTGTCTTTTAGGTTAAATGTTAACTAAATATTTATTTTTAGTCATTTTTCTATCAAAGAATTTTGGACAAACAGCAAAAATTATCTTTCTAAAATACAATAACTCCATGGTAGGTTCTGGAAAATCTGAAGCAGAAACAGGAATCTGGTTTTAAAATATTGATAGAATTATTTCCATTAAAAGTCAATAGAAGTACAAGAAAATATTGAAAAACAAAATAAAAAACTATCTTCTTACAGTTTACTAAATGTCATAGGGAAAGACTTGAATGTATTTTTATATTGCTAACAAAAACAAACATTGTTGAACCAAAAAAA
Source organism: Vicugna pacos (assembly GCF_048564905.1). Lineage (NCBI taxonomy): Eukaryota > Metazoa > Chordata > Mammalia > Artiodactyla > Camelidae > Vicugna > Vicugna pacos. The sequence continues at coordinate 3,760,772 of NC_133021.1, read as the reverse complement.
ACATAAGAAAATTATTAATAGCTAAGGGAGGGGGAAAGATCTGACCTTATTGTTGAACTAATAAAGCTCAATACTCATAGAATATAAAAAAGATGAATTTACTGAAAGAGTTGTGTAGCCATTTGAAATGAAGTTGGAATGTTCACATTATGAGTTTACTGAAATACAATGAGTGAAGTGTTTGTTGTCAAAATGTAAATTTTAGTTCATGAACAAATGTTTTCCCATATATCCAACATATAGATACTCTATTTTATTTCTCATCTCTCAGATTAGCAATCAAAATATATTTCTTTGATGAGATAGTTGGCTGACAGTTGATACAAATTAAATGAGAAGCTAACAGGTCATGGTTCTAATCCTTGCTCTGATCCTGATACAGTCTTGGGCAAGTTATTTAAAAATTCTAGTCAGCAAAATGGATTTAATTATTTTAACCAAACATAACATTTTACATTATTTCACTAGAAATTCAATAAGCAATAACCTTATTTCCTTTTATTCATCAGCAGAGTATTATTTTTATTTATATGTATTATTTAAAGAAGATTTCTTGAATAAAATTTATGTAAAATGTTAAAGAACTAACTCTTAGATATATAAAATTCTTACTGCTTTTCTCGAAAGCTTCCTTCTAACATAGGTAGAGATGCCCTTAATCATTGAACTAAACACATCTAATGTGACATAATTTGCTAACCACTGAGGAAACATCCTCCAGCCCTTAAAAAAGCTTTTAAGAAAATACTTTTTAGATAAATACTGTATAGGTTGTATATGCATAAAAGTTTATAAATCAGTGTAATGTAAGTTACATACCATGAGAAATCTATGTATGGGGTAAAAGGGAACACCTCTGACTGAAGGGATTATATAAACATTTCTTGAAGACCTAGACCCTGAAGAATGGATACTATTTTACCAGACAGGGAGATGTTTATGGAGGGAGGAAAATAGAGAAAAATTATTATGTGATAGAAGTAATTTCTGTCAGAGGGAATAGCCTTAGGAAAGGGAATAAGTTTGTGAATAGCAGGAATTCACATATTTTCTTAAAGACAGAATATGTAAAGGGAGATAGTATGGAATAAGACTGGAAAAGTGAGGTATGATAAAATCATTCATTGGCAATAGAAGACCTCTGAGTACTTGAATGCATGAGAGTGATATATACAGAGCTTTATGTTTTCAACCCTACTCTGAGAATTGGATATTGTTAAGAGATCATGCAGTCATAATGGTGAAGAAGATAGGCATTTCTGTAGTGTCGTGAAAAATGGCAAAGGATTTAGTGACATGTACCTTTTATAGTCCCTTGATGGAGGGTAACATCTTGGAAATATGAAATAATGTGATTTAAATTTCAACACCAACTCTGAACTTTAAAGTTTACAAATCCTAAAGGCTAGGTGCTCTCCTGCACATACAAAACAGGAAAGTACTTCCCATAACACTGTCTGTCTCCAATCTCTAGAAATCTGCTTGGCTTCCTTCAGCAGCAGAAAGTCTCAATATTTGTGCTTCATGCAGAAGATAGATGGTTTTTTTCATTTGTTTATCCAATTATCCATGAGCTTAATATGAATAACTATCTAATTTATTCTCTGAGGATAGAGTAAAACAGCTTGTCTCTTTTCAGAAATATGTGGACTGAATTATTTATTTCTAGCTTCTTAAGAAACTTAGAAAATGCAGGATGAAAGGTCAGGATTAATTAAGAAAAATGGTATGAATTCCAACAGGAGAAATGCATATTAATTGGCAAAAAAACTGCTATAGCCATTACCCTATTGATATTCAGCAAAACTTGACTGGACTGAAAAAAGAATGTCTTAGTTTTAACAAGTTGTGTGTTGTCATAATGTTGATTTCAGTGTGGAAGTGCATACCCTCTGCGAATAATAATATTTCTCAGGAATGACTCTACTGACAGTTGTGTTTCCCTTCATTAGCAAAGGCAATGGAAAGCTACTTTAGATGTTGACAATAAACCACTAAGGCCAGTAGACTGGGTTTTAAGGACAGAAGCAGCATTAGGGGTGGTGTAGCCACTACCTTGTAATTCCCATGTTCTCTGAATAATGCAACAGTAATGATTCTACCTTTCAGGCTAATGAGAATTTAGGTCAGCTTCCCATATCTAAGACTCTCCCATCCTTTAACCCTGTGATAATTAATAACGGGAAACCTCACCAAAGTGGAGTCAGGAAGCCAGAAAAGGGGAGCTCTCAGGCAGTATCAGGGGAGGTCAATGACAGGGAACATTGTCAATTACAAACTCCAACAGATGAATCATCAGTCACAAGCCCTAACGGGAAAAGATGTACATTGCATCTCTCACAAGAGACTGGCTACCCCAGCAACTCAGCCACTGAGAAACCATCACCACCCTGAACTCTCCCTTTTCTCCAATGGGTTTTCACCCAAAACAACTGCTTCCAATTTCCTCCTTTTTCTCTATAAAATAACACTCCTCTCCTTTGTTTGTTGGACTTGCCTGTGATTTTTTTAACTTGGGTTGCTTGTCCAGAATTGCAATTCTTGGCCATGACCAAATAAACCCATTTTTTGCTAGTAAAATGACTGACTTTTTAAAATTAACAGCCCCTACACCCCAATCAGTCACCAAATTTAGGTAATTTTCCCTTCAAGTATCAGTTCTCCTTCACTTAATGAACATAACCTCTAAGAGAGCAGATGTACTATTTGAACAACTAAGTCAATAAACATTATTGGATAAACTTGTTGAATGCTGAGAATAGTAATATAAGGATTGTAGCTACTGAATAAATCTGTCAAATAAATAAAAATACATTCCTTTTTATTTAGCTCCAATGGAAGTAAGTTATTATTACCTTTCACTTGGACTATTGTACACAATTCTTAGTTTCAGTTTTTACCTTTCCTAGCATCCACAAATTAAACTACCAAATGTATTGCTCCTAAGCAATTATCATCTAATACAAGGGTGGACAAACTTTTTCTATAGTGAGCCACATAGTAAACATTTTCAGCTTTGTGCTCCACAGCACCTCTTTTGCTGCTAATCAACTCTGCGACTGTAAAGCAAAAGCAGCCATCAACAATACGTAAATGGACAAGCAAGTTAGTCTGAGTTCTCATAAAACTGTTTGCAAAAGCAGGCACTGGGTCTGATTCGGCTTTAGCCTGTAGGTATCTGATGTTCACAAAGCATTTCTACCAACGTTTTTTAGTAGATTTCTATGACAATGTTATAGTGGTTTTTCCCACTTTCTCACCAAATAGTCATTGATTTCCCATGTGTAAGGCATTGAGTTATGGACTAGAAATAGGAGAGGAATGAGGAGAAATTTCTGTCCTACTAGAAGAACTCATAGTCAAAACTAAAGAGAGAAGCCTGTAATAGGTAGAAACTACACACTGAGATGAGTGTTGTATTAACAGCACACATAGAATGCTAAGAGAACAGAGTATGTCTTTATTACATTCTCCTTGTTTTGTGCTACAGTACTACTTAGGTATTCAACAAACAGTTTGCAGAACTTATTAGAACTGTTTCAGAGAAAATACATCCAACCTCCAATTTCACTTCTCCCAAGATGCGAGGTGCTGATTTATAATCTCAATTACAGTTTTCAACTTTATTTATTTATGTATTTATTTTATAATATCATATTTTTAAATTGAAGTAGAGGAGTTGATGTACAATGTTATGTTACAGGCATACAGTATAGTGATTCACAACTTTAAGGTTATACTCTATTTGTAGTTATTATAAAATATTGGCTATATTCCCCATGTTGTACAATACATCCTCGTGGCTTATTTTATACTTGATAGTTTGTACTCTTAATCCTCCACCTTCATTTTACCCCTCCCCCTTCCCTCTCCCCACTGGTAGCCACTAGTTCCTTCTTTACATCTGTGAATCTATTTCTTTTCTGTCATATTCACTAGTTTGTTGTGACCAGATGTAAGTGATATCTTACAGTATTTGTCTCTCTCTGCCTGACTTATTTCACTCAGCATGCCCTCCAAGTCCATCCATAATTTATGCCAGAAATTAATACATTTTAAATCAATTGCACTTCAATTAAAAAGCAAACAAACAAACAACCCATTTAAAATATGGCCAGAAGAACTAAACAGACATTTTTCCAAAAGAGGAAATGCAGATGGCCAACAGAGACATGAAAAGCTGCTCAACATCACCAATATCAAGGAAATGCACATCAAAATCACAATGGACACCATCTCACCGCTGTCAGAATGGCCATTAATGAAAAGAACAGAAATAACAAATGTTGGCAAGCATGTAGAGAAAAGGGGACCTACCATGGGTGGGAATGCAAATTGGTGCAGCCACCATGGAAAACAATATGGAGGATTCTCAAAAACCCCAAAACAGAACCATCACATGGCCTAGTAATGCCAATCCCAGGCACACACCCAAGAAAAACAAAAACATTAATTCAAAAAGACACATATATCCTGCTGTTAACAGCAGCACCATTTGAAGTCACCAATACATGGAAGCCTCCCAAGCACACATCAGTGGCTGAATGGATAAAGAAGACGAAGCACATTTATGCAATGGAACACAACTCACCCATAAAAGAGGCTATTTTGCCATTTGTGGCCCTTCATTCACATTTTTTTTTTTTGCACTTCGAGAACCAGAATTTTATAATGGACATAAACATTTTCATTGCATCAACAACAACAAAATATCTAGAAATAAACCTAACCAAGGAGATTACCTATACTCTGAAAACTGTAAAATGTTGATGAAGGAAATTGAAGATAATACAAAGAAATGGAAAGATACTCTTTGACTGAAAGAATCAACATTATCATAATGACTGTACTATTGAAATCAATCTACAGATTCAATACAACCCCTGTCAAAATACCCACAATATTTTTCACAGAACTAGAAAAAACAATTCCAAAATTTATATGGAATCATAAAAGACCCCTAATTGCCAAAGCAATTCTTCATAGGTATTTTAAAAAATTTTTAATATATATTTTTATTGAATTATATTCAATTTACAAGGTTGTGTCAATTTCTAGTGTACAGCACAATACTTCAGTCATAGAGGAACATACATATATTCATTTTCATATTCATTTTCACCATAAGTTACTACAAGATATTGAATAGGGTTCCCTATTCTATACAGTATATACTTATTATTTATCTATTTTTTATATGTTAGCTAGTATCTGCAATTCTCAAACTACCAATTTATCCTTTCCCATGCCCTTTCCCCTCTGGTAACCATAAGTTTGTTTTCTATGTCTGTGAGTCTGTTTCTGTTTTGTAAAAAAGTTCATTTGTCTTTTTTCTTTCTTTTTAGATTTAACATAGAAGTGATATCATATGGTATTTTTCTTTCTCTTTCTGGCTTATTTCATTTAGAGTGACATTCTACAGGTCCATCCATGTTCCTACAAATGGCATTATTTTATTATTTTTTGTGGTTAAGTAATATTCCATTATATAAATATATCACAAATTCTTTATCTAGTCATTTGTTGATGGATATTTAGTTTGTTTCCATGTCTTGGCTATTGTAAATAGTGCTGCTGTTAACATTGGAGTGCATGTGTCTTTTTGAATTAAGATTCCCTCTGGATATATACCTAGGAGTGGGATTGCTGGATTATATAGTAAAGCTATTTGTTATCTTTTGAGGAATCTCCATACTGTTTTCCACAATGGTTGCACCAACCTACATTTCCACTAGCAGTGTAGGAAGGTTTCTTTTTCTCAACAGCCTCTCCAGCATTTATTGTTTGTGCACTTCTGAGTTACAGCCATTCTGACTTGTGTGAGGTGATAACTTAACGTAGTTTTGATTTGCAATTTTCTGGTAATTAGTGATATTGAACATTTTTTCATATGCCTATTGGCCGTTTGTATGTCTTCACTGGAGAATTGCTTGTTTAGGTCTTCTGCCCATTTTTGGATTATTTTTTCTCATTAAGTGGTATGAGCTGTTTATACATTCTAGAGATTAAGCTGTTGTCAGTTTCATCTTCTGCAAATATTTTCTCCCATTCTTAGGTTGCCCTTTTGTTTTGTTTATGATTTCCTTCACTGTGCAAAAGCTTGTAAGTTTAATTAGGTCCTATTTGTTTATTTTTGCTTTTCTTGCTATTGCTTGGGTGGACTGCCCTAGGAGAGTATTGTGAAGATTTATGTCAGATAATGTTTTGCTTATGTTTTCTTCTAAGAGGTTTATAGTGTTTTGTCATATGTTTAAGTCTTTAAGCCATTTTGAGATTATTTTTGTATATGGTGTAACGGAGTGTTCTAACTTCATTGATGTACATGCAGCTGTCCAGTTTTCCCAACACCATTTGCTGAAGAGACTGTCTTTACTCCATTGTATGTTCTTGCCTCCTTTGTCAAAACTGATTGACTGAAAGTTTGTGGATTTATTTCTGAGCTCTCTATTCTGTTCCATTGATCCATATGTCAATCTTTACTTTAGCTGTGTCTTTTTTTATCTGTTACTCAATGTAAATTGCTTACTTTCTTCATCTCAGTTTTTCCTATGATCTTTTCAAGACTTCATACCATTTAACTTCTCTCTGCTTCAGACACATCCCTGTATATTTAGCATTGATACTGAGTCTAGGACTCTGTGCACTGTCTTTCTCCTTTGGCAGCTGATTCCGTACTTGGCTCTTTCAAAAAGAGACACTAGAAGGAGACTCTAAAATTGGACAAACTGAAGGGACCACTCCATCCTCTTTTTCTCCCTTTCTTGGCAGCAGTAACTCATCTCCTCTTCTTCACTCCCCAGTGACAGTTCTCTGCAGAAGCAATAATTGAAACAATGTTACAATGTTTCTAAATCTCACAGAACCAGACCTCATGGTGCCCCCTTCACATGCACCAGCTGCATTCTAGGTCCCTCTCTCCCAAAGATATGTATCCCAAGTCCACAGGACCCTTCTTCAGCTCAAAGATTTCAACACCAGCTCTGCCAGACCCTGTTCTCAAAGATCTGAGTCTGAATTGTGGGACCCCCTCTCCTCCATGCTTTTAAGTTTTAACAATTTCAGCCTCTTTCTTTTGCTTCTGCAGCCTTAGGAATGGTAGCTGCTTCCTGGCAATGCTGTCACTGTGATACATTCCTATTCTCTTTTTATCTTTTCCAATACCTGGTTAACAATTTTATACATGTTCAAATAATCAGTGTGGTTTCTGTCTCCCAACAGGACTCTGATTAATACAATGTGCAATCTAGAAAACATTTGTGATCCAATTTTCTCTTTGGATTCTTCCCCCAAAACATATATTTTTTCCAAAAAGAAAATATTTATGCTATTCATGTTGACAGCTTATTTATTCTACACCCATTTGGTACCTATAATGTGTCAGGAATTATGTTAAAGCTGGAGATGACAAAGAAGAGTAAGACCCAGTTTCTCTCCCAAGGAACTCACAATGCCATGGAGAGATAGAAATGTAAGCATAAAATTGTCATTACAGGGTTGCAAATGTTATGATAAAAGATACAGAAATAACACCATGTAGGCAGTGGTAAATATTCAAGGGGCTGAAGAGAAGTTGTCCTGTCTGAGTATAAAGAATACACAGATGGTTAGCAGACAACTGGAAGGGATAAGGGTTACTCGAGGAAACACAAAACTGCCGGGAACTGTCTGGCATCAACCAATGACACTGGTCAACTGAAGAGTAAGGCGTGAGAATGACACTGAAAAAGGAACTTTGAATAGTTCTACCAGATCATAGAGGTCCTCCTTAACATGCTGGAGAGCTTTAATTTCATCTTTTAGGCCAGACACACTTAAAAAATTAAATCACTCTAATCATTTAAAATTTGGGATACTTCATACAGATTTCTGGTTTTTCTTGGTATATCAGACCATCTGGCTATACTGAGTCCACAATTGCTAGATATGAGTAATTATTCCCCTCTTTAGGTGGAACCCTCCTTTCCAGGTGGCCAAAGTCTACTTGCTGCTTTTTTTCATTAAATTATTAACCTGGTTGACCTATGTAGGTACTTGCCATCCTGTTTTACTAAATGAGAAATGCTTAAGCAAGGAGATCTCATGACTAAATGTATGGTTTGAAAAAAATCAATAGAGGTAATATAATAGATGATGAATAATAGGATAGAGTAGGTCAGAAGGCTTCATGGTAATGCAATCAAAGAAATGATGCCTAAAACCTTTCAGGAGACAATGGTAATTGGGAGGTGAAAATAGATGGGCAAGGTACTTTTTTCTTTAGATGAAAAAGTAGGATTGATACAATTTAGAAAAGGGCCAGATAAGAGGTGTAGGGGGAGTAAAGATAAGTGTATCCATTATTTCTAGAGTTTCTGGCTTAAGATACTCCACACAAATCTTTCTTGCTTGTAAACTGTAACTTTGTGGGTTATATATCAGCCAAATTACACAAACTACCCATTTTTGAGAAGGGAAATAATACTAAGTTACTTGAGAAATTTAATCAGGTTACATTTTTGAAGATACTAGTAAACTCAGCATGTTTAAACATTGGATTTACAGTACAAGGCCAGAAAAATGCCAAAATGAATTGGAACACATAAATACCATGTTTTTGTGCATTAAATGAAGAGATTTCAAGTTTTAAATCCTCAATAAAAGTCTGGCCAAGTCTCAATTATGAATTTAACTGATGAAATCTGACACGTCTAGATAAGTATTGTTACTAGATATTATAAAATTTGTTTCAGAATATGAGATTAGTCAAAACCAGAGTTATCCTAAACTAAGATAGGTGGTTTTGAAGAATTTAAAAAATAATCCATTTACTGAACCATCCTGCCCCTTTCAGGGCTTGGGAAGGAATTTGTGGATGTCCTCACCAAGTGGGACTGGCTAGAATTTGGGACCCAGGTGTGAAAGCTAAGTCAGTAGCTAATCCTATTTTGGGTGGCTGGAGCAGAAACAGCAAAGGAGTTTTAGAGATAATCTCAGAAATCAAGATAAGTAGATAAATCAATTGACTCAATAATTCTGCATAACAACCAACATCAAAACTTGGTGAATTAAATTGATTAGCATTTATTTAGCACCAAAGGTTGTGGGTTGGCTGTGTGATTCTGCTGATTTGGGCGTGAATGATCTCTGCTGAACTCTCTTATGACTTTGCAGTCAGCAGGCAGTCAGCTCAAGGCAGTATGGTCTCAGATGCCCTCTGCTTGGATGGCATGTTCCTGCTGCCTGTGGGCTCTCGCATTCCTTCGGCATGGAAGTCCAGATGTGTTCACATGGCAGGCTCAAGGGTTCAAGTGAAAGCAGGACAGGTAGAGAAGAAGTAATGCAAGGAGGCATCTTGAGGCCTAGACTCAGAATCAACACACTATTCATTCTGCCACGTTCCATAGGCAAAACAAGTCAACAATCTTATGTTTAAGTCTTTGATCTACTTTGAGTTGATTTTTGTGTATGGTATAGGGGAGTGTTCTAGCTTCATTGCTTTACATGCTGCTGTCCCATTTTCCCAACACCATTTGCTGAAGAGACTGTCTTTATTCCATTGTATATTCTTGCCTCCCTTGTGAAAGATTAGTTGACCAAAAGTTTGTGGGTTCTTTTCTGGGCTCTTTATTCTGTTTCATTGTTCTATATGTCTGTTTTTGTACCAATACCATGCTGTCTTGATGACTGTAGCTCTATAGTATTGTCTGAAGTCTGGGAGGGTTACTCCTCCAGCCTCTTTCTTTCTCTTCAATAATGCTTTGGCAATTCTCGGTCTTTTATGGTTCCATATAAATTTTATTATGATTTGTTCTAGTTCTGTGAAAAATGTCCTGGGTAATTGGATAGGGATTGCATTAAATCTGTAGATTGCCTTGGGCAGTTGTGACCATTTTAACAATATTGATTCTTCCAATCCAGGAGCATAGGATATCTTTCAATTTTTTTAAGTCTTCTTTAATTTTCTTCATCAATGTTGTATAGTTCTCCATGTATAATTCTTTCACCTCCTTGGTTAGATTTATTCCTAGGTATTTTATTACTTTGGGTGCTATTTTAAAGGGGATTGTTTCTTTACTTTCTTTTCCTGTTGATTCATCATTAGTGTAAAGAAATGCAACAGATTTTTGTACATTAATCTTGCAACCTGCTACCTTTCTGAAAGCTTCGATCGGCTCTAGCAGTTTTTATGTGGACCTTTTATGGTTTTCTATACATAGTATCATGTCATCTGCATATAGTGGCACTTTTACCAATCCAGATTCAAGTGAAGAGAATATAGCCACTGTGTCTTGTTAAGGGAAGCTGTAAACTCAGATTGCAAACAGCATGGATTTTAAGGAGGTCATCAATTGATGCCATCAATAGAATAAATCAATACATACTCTTAGAGAATCTTGGCAAACATTTGGTTAGAAGGATTGAAAATAGTAAACAAAGCCAAATGCCAAGAGCTGGGTTGAAATGTAATGAACACAGCAACTTTAATGATAAGGAGAGTTCTGGATAATTAATAACAGTTTACATGACTATGACTCGCATGTATTGATGTTTGATTCACAAAAGTGAACGTAGCTCACTTTTAAAGGTACAAGGCTCAGGCAATCAACTAATCATAAAATGTTTGTTTGTTCCAGGATTTTCAGTGGTTCTCAACTGAGGGTGATTTTCCTGCCAAGGCATATTCAGCCGTATTGAAGACAGTTTTATTTGCCACAGTTAGGGAGCGATTGCTACTGGGATCTAGCGAGTAGAAGTGAAGGGTGCTGTGGTTCCACAATGCTCAGGATCGCACCTTACCACAGTGGGAAAAGCCTCCAAGTGTCGACCACACCAAGGTTGGAAGACCTGGTATGGACTGATCCTCTGGCACCATGGGGGAGCATGGGTAGCGCAGAGTGATCCAGATTTCTTGTGAAGATTTAGAGATAAAGTGTATTAAAGGTGTATTCATATTCACATTGAGAGTTTATGTGTAAGTCTGAACTTAACCAACACAAACATTTAATAACATGGCTGTAAACTTAGGTGAACAGGAACGGTTACTGAGGAGCAAATGGTCGTCCAATCCATGAATTTTGCTGTGCAGAACTTCTATGGAAACATACCCAGTTCTTCACTTAAGCAAATGAGAAAATCATAATAGAATGGATGAATTTGGATCATCCAATGGCTGCAAAGGAATTGATGGTTGAGGAAATGCCCTAAAAGTACAAAACCCTTGGATATTTTGGTTGAAAGACAAATACAATACTTAATCTTTCAATAGGCCCTGCAGACATTATTATATTACAGGACAGTGGAAGTAACATCACATAAACCACATGAGGTTTTCAAATAGATGATTTCTCTCTCTTTGAGGGCTATTTTAAAAATGTAACCATTTTGCTTGAGGCCATTCTGAAAGTTTTTAAGCTCTTCTGTGTTTTCCTAAATGAAATGTAGAGAATTTAATTTAACTTACTTCTTTTTATACAAAAACTATAACACACACATATACTGACACACATACATATGACACATACATAAATGACAGGGTTGTTTCTTTTATAATTGTGTTAACTCTCAGTAGAGTCTTATATACTTACTGGCTAAAATTTTACAAGACATGCATTTACTATTCTAACAGTTTAATCCATTTACTAATTTACCATGAATGTGCTACTACTTAATCAACTAGTTGTAATGCCTTCTGACAGCCCAGGAAAGGAGTATGAGGAGTTTTCCAAGATTGAATTACACAGCCATTTCCGCTGGTCCCTGACAGGTGATAATTCTTGACTTTAGCCCTTAAATATTGGCATTTGCTTTTCTCTGGTAACTTCTAGGTACCATATAAAAGAAAAACATTCATCATAAATTTACACAATGCCAATTAATCTTTGGGGGTAGACAATAGTACAGTTCAATCTTCTTTGCTTATTAATTTATTAACACAATTACTAGTTTTTCTCAAATTACTAAAGTTTGTTCCTAGAGATTTCTTCCAATTGTCTTGAAGAAAACTTTATAAATGATAGTTTGGTTATTCCCTCCTATAACCTGTACCCTTTTTCTAAAGTGATTTAAAAAAGAGGTTTAGTGAGGAGGGGGTAAATGAATATGAATTATTTAGCAAATACAGATGACCGTTATATTCTTGAAAGACTCATAAAATATTACAACATATTATTTTGAAAGTTATTTATAAAATATGCAGAAGAATGAAAAAAGAATGAAACGCCCTGAAGTTCTCATGCGAGCCCTTAAACTCATCCTCAGGTAGGTAGGCAGACACGTGTGTGCACACACGCAGTTCCCACCAAGCAGGACTTCGGGAGGTTTCCTACAATCAGGAGACTCCTCGTTCTGCTGCCTGCCAAGAACTCAAGCTAAGCCCATCAGGCTGTAATGACGAAGCTGTTCATTAGCCAGCAGGTGGCTGTGCTAATTGATTTGGGAGGCAGTGTGGTGTAGTCAGAGGAGATCAAGTTTTGGAGCCAGACAGCCCTTCATCTGTAAGCAGCCTAAATATGAAACTCACTGTGGCTTATATCTTGGAACCTCAGTTTCACCTTCAGACACGCGTTTAAAAGCACCCCTTCTCAATGTTATCATCAGTTTCTTCAAGAGTCATTTTTAAGTTTCCATTTTCCATCCTTGTGGATAGTGTTAGAAGGTTTGCTTGAGGTGCTGCAGCTTCCCTCAGCATCCCTGAAAGTCTCCCTTGGCCATGGCTTATCAGCAATGGAGAGGGGCTGAGAAGAGTGCCCAGACGTGCTGGCCCTGTGGGCTCTGGTGACACGCATGAGTGTCCATGCAGGATTACTGGAGGACCTGTCTCAGGGGACCACAGGCATCTTCTTCCTGGGAGTCCTCTTCTCGGCCATCTCCATCGCCACCTTCTGCACCTTCCTTGTGCTGGCCACCACTGGACACCACAGCCTCACACACCTCAACAGCCACAGCTGCCCCTCCTGTGCCTGGAGCTTCATTTCCTTCAAATGGGCCTTCCTGTGGGGCCTCTATGCCCAGCCGCTACTGGGATGACTTTGCTGACATCAGTATCCTCTGCTGTTTCTGACCAAGGGATGAGGTCTTTGCACCCTGCTGGTCCTCAGGACCTGGACTCAGCCTCTGAGATATTGTCCAGGCCTGCCCCACCCCCTGGGAGCCCCAGAACTGCAGAAAAGATACAGTGGGAGGATGGCAGCCTTCTAGGGATTTGTCCCTTCCCCTTTGCGGGTGCCCTGTGTGCTGTGGAAAGGGGTCCTGCCATGTTGCTTACCAGCCTGGCTAGAGGGCAGCTTTAGACCTTTACGAATGGATCTATCTTCTTAGCACTCTGGGCAATCTTTGTAAGCAGGACCAGGGCAGCAGGCAAGAACCGTGAGTCCTTGACCTGCTCCTGGGGGGAGGGGGCAGGGAGCAGGTGGTTTGGTACCTGCTGCCCCAGGCATTCTCCCTCAGGCCCGGGTGAGATCCCAGGGAGGTCAAGTCAAGTTAGGATCTCAAGCAGAAACTTCTCAACCCCTACGCCAGCCCCACTAACCTGTTGTCCCCCACAGGTCAGGCAGCTGAACTTCTTGGTGCCAGGGACGGTGATATTGGCTCTCTTTTCCCAAGGCCTGGGGACTTGAGGGGGGAGTTCAGTGACCCTCTTCCCACACTGTTCCACTCAGAACCAGTCTCCGTGTCACCACACAACCCAGAGCAGGATGCCCCAAATGAGGCCAAATTAAGGGTCTTGGGGAAGGTGCTTCTGCCCCCAGAAGGGCTTTGGGAAGAGGCAGCAAGAGGTGGGCTGGAAGGAACCCTCAAACCTGCACCTGGTGTCTCCAACCCTACTTTTCCACTCAGCCTTCTCATGTCCATCCCTCCTCATACCCAGATCACCTCTGACCAGGAGAAACCCCCTCCTCCTGCCTCCGTCCTTCAGCTAGAGCATTTACCTTTTTAAATCTCTTTTCCCAAGGACAAAACCTGCTTTACTCCCTATGCACTGGCCCAAGGGCTTACTTAACTCGAGAGAGAAGGGGCTACATATGTCTTTTTTTTGTAGGTTACCATTATGCTTGGTGTACCTCCTTCCCACCAGATGTGTCCTGCCCCTCAGCTCTTTGCCTAATCTGTGTCACTGTCACTGTAGCAGAAATACAGTGGCCATTTGTATCAAACACACACAAACACACACATAGCTCTCTCCTTGTAACTGTTTAGTAAAGTCACTCACCAGAAAAGAAACAAGAAGCTTCTTATTAGCCTAAGCAAGTCTGGTAAGAAAGACTGAATAACCATTGGCCTCAACCCAGAAAGAATTGCATTTGAGTGAAGACCCAGGGTGGGTCTCCTGACAGGAAGAAGTGTTTCTCAGGCTTTCACAACACAGCTGGAAAAATCTTGGATGATAACATTGGGCATCTTCAGGATCTGGGAAGCTGCCATTGAGATCAACATTGTTTTTTCAAGGACGGTGCTCTGGAGTTAGTAGTTAGCTCTGCCCTAAAAAAAAAAAAAAGCTGATAGGTGTACCGGAAAACAGATACTGACAAACTCAGTACAACACAGATGAAACTGCAGCACCAAGAAGGGCAAAGACTAGCCTGTGGTGTCAGGGAAAGCTTCCTGTAGGACAACATAGTTGGAAGATGATAAAAAAGATCAGACAGACAGCACAGGAAAGCATCTCAGCCAAGCATATAACAAAAGCAAAGTTCTTTCCAATGTATATATTCAAACTGTAAAATATTCAGAAGAAAATCACATAATAAATTTGGTTCTGTTAACAGATTTCTCAGCACTGACTAGGAAGGAAAGTTTTGTATTTCTCACTCTCTCCCTGGAAATCTCACCCATCACTCTTATCTTTCCCTAGTTTTTCCCTTTCTCATCTTTAGATCTCAGGTTAAAAGGCCAAATAGTCAAACAACCTTCATCTGAAAAGATTTCCTGACCACTCGGATCTGAAGTCTGAGCCATGCATTTCCATGGCAACCTCTCTTGTCTTCATCAGTGTTTATTATAGTATACATTTGCCTCTTTCCTTTTCCTGCCATTCTCCAGAAGTTTAAATTACATGTGGGCAGGGCCTGTCTCTGTCTTGTTTATTTTCACATTTTTTACTTTTATGATACATATCATGTAGTCCATAAATATATCAAATGAACTAGTGAATAGATGTATGGGTATAAAATTGCATGAATATGAGTGTACACTTCTGTCCCTCATTACACACACACACATATCTACAGTGAATTTATTATTCTTTTTATTTTTAGCATCCCTTGTGTTTCTGGCATTTTCCTAATGTTCCAAGTAGGAAATTAAGTTACACAAAGTGGGAGCAGCAAACCAAAGTCAATTATTGGAACGTCTTATTAGACAGGTTCTTCATTATAGGGAACAATTATTGAAATGGTCTAAGAGCACTGTACTAGTTTAAGGATTAAACTGGTGCAAAATTGGGGCTTTAAAAATGTGCTAATTGAGCTCTACATTGACTGTGTAGCTGAAATCATGGGTTTTAAATGGCCCTGACTGCATCAATTAGAGTGATGAATTCAGACTTAGGGACTTGAGTACAGGAGATGTCTTCTTTCCCTCTCTCCCAGCGTCATAGCATCAATGAACTAAAGCTCTGTTCACTGGAAAGTTCATTATATTCTTATATTCTATTTTCCATTTCACTGCTTTGGTCTTGTCTGAAGATATGGGTCTAGTTTCAAGAAGCCCCACTACCTGAAACATCTAAGAAAGAAGTAG
The DNA here is from genome assembly GCF_048564905.1 of Vicugna pacos. Lineage (NCBI taxonomy): Eukaryota > Metazoa > Chordata > Mammalia > Artiodactyla > Camelidae > Vicugna > Vicugna pacos. The sequence goes on along the minus strand of NC_133021.1, from coordinate 3,745,055 downwards.
CCACTTTGATGTAACACTTTAAAAAAAAAAAAAGAGTGCCTTGCTTAATAAGCTTTTCTTTCCCAGGAAGCAGACAGACACCCTGGTTACCAGACAACAGACCATTTCTCATAACCAATGATTACCATGTCACACATCGTAAACTGCAGAAGTATCAATATACTGCTCTTCCTGAGGATGAATGAAGACTTAGAAGTGACAGTGATAAAAGCTTGTCAGCAAGAGTGGGTGAGGGCACTCAGATGAAGGATAATAAATAGACCATCTGGCATATGAGTGGAAGGAACGGTTGGGAATCTTTCCTCACTCTAGCTGAGGATCTGTAAACAGCATTTTGTCAGCACGCCCTGGAGCTTGGCTCTTCACTTGTTGGCAAGGACCGTTGCCAGCGAGCAAACCACCAGACATCTGAACAGCTGTGAGGAGTTGTCCTGTTAGTCTTGAATATGTGATGGGCATTGGATGACAAGATTGCGAAGTATTAAGACCCACTTTGCATCTCCCCTGGGTACTATGGTCTGACAATTAAGCAAAGTGGGGTGCAGGTCTTGTAACCTGGCTAATTTGTCTAGGTGCTATGCTCTGTGCACTGTGTTAATAGATAGTGGAAAGGAAGCACATTCCCCTCCCCCAATACTCAACACCCCTTCAGCTCAGAAATAATTTGTTTTCTCACCCTGATGCTTTGCAGAGAGTGTGTGAAACTGTGTTCTGTGTACTTTTGAGCAGGACTTGGTGAGCGTCTGGAAATAGGTCTCTGGAAGTGATGGGGGAGGTCCATCCAAGCAGTATTTATGTGGAATACATTTTTCCCTGCTATTTACAAAGGATGGAAATTTACTAGAAAAGAGGCAGCACGACCATAGCAATAGTTCTGAAACTTGAAGTCAGAGTAACTAGTTTGGGGTCTTTTCCCTGCTGTGTTCTGACATAAGCTGATGTTTGTGGGCAACAAACATAAATTCTCTCAGTCCCAGTTGCCCTGTTTGTCAAGTTCTGATAATGATGCCAAATTTTAATAGTGTTTTCAGCCAGATTAGGAGAAATATAAAGGTCCCCCCACATAAGATGTAGGGATCTAGTGAAAATGTAGGATAATAAAATGGCATTATTAATAATAAAAATAGTGGATTTATTGCATTCATTATTATCAGCACTATGGTATGCTTTAAATACATGATTTTATTTAGTCTTATAACAGCTGTGAAGGGAAAAGTCCTGTTTTTTCTCTCCCTACACACAACACACACACACACACACACACACTTCATTTCTGGCCACTAAATGGGTGGGTATTTTCCACCCATATCAAGCAATTCTCTGATACCAGCTGAATGTCCTCCAATTTTACTCATTTCTGAAACTATTTACATGGAGTTAGTGTTAGATCCCATGATTAAGGTCTCAGTTCACAACACTTTCCCCACTTTAGACACCAATCACAAGTCCAGAATGTTATTTGCAATTCTCACTGACCATCTGTAAATAGGAGGTCCGCACGATTCCCTCCTTGTGTTTAATCACTTGCTAGAAAAGTTTACAGAACTCAAGAAAGTGGTTCATTGGCTAGATTAACAGTTTGTCACAAAGAATATAATTCAGGAATATCCAGAGGGGGAAGAAAGGCACAGAGCAAGGGAAGAGGGAAGATTTCTCTAGCCATACCACCCTCCCAGTCCTGCCAAGAGTTTAGCAACTGGATGATCTCCAGAACTTGTGGTTTTTGGATTATTATGGAGACTTCATTCTGCAAGCATCTGATTGATTAAGTCTTAGTGATATTTGCAGATATCAACTACTATATATAGAATAGATAGACAAGAAGTTTCTCCTGTCAGCACAGAGAATTATATTCAATATCTTGTAGTCACCTACACTGAAAAATAATATGAAAAGGAATATATGTATGTGTAGGTATGACTGAAACATTGTGCTGTGCACCAGAAATTGACAAAGCTTTGTAAACTAATTATACTTCAATTAGAAAATAAAAAAGTTTTAGCAATTAACTCAGCATCTATATCTGGCTCCTCTACTCACGTCTGCAGAGGTTGGGGGTTGAGGTGAAGAGTCCAACACTCTAATGATGTGGTTAGTTTTCCTGGCAACCAGCTTCAATCAGGAGGCTACCCAGGAACCCCAAGTCACCAGTCATCTCATTAGCATAAAAAAGAAATACCACTTCATAGATTCCAGTGGTTTTAGGAGCTGTGTGTCAGAAAATGGGGACAAAGACCAAATATATTTATATATTTCTAATTACAAATCGCACAATACTTAAGAAGTATGTACTAATAGTATTGCCAGTTTATAGATGAGGAACAGAGGCATAGTAACTTTCCCATAAAGCCCCATTAAGTAACGTTCCCAAGGTCTACATATCAGTGGATAGCAGATATTTGAACCCAAGCAGTCTGACTCCAGGACCTACACATTCTACCACCTTTTTTGGGAGGGGCATTATTTTTGCTTTCCTAATATTTTATAATACTTTTTGAAGCTACATTTCTTTATAAGCAGGCAGAAGAATTAGTTACATTTTTTTTTTGCCAGAGTGTTTCACATACAATATCTGTAGACACACCTCACTTTATTGCACTTTGCTTTGTGTCCTTTCAGATAATGCATATTCTATATGTTGAAGTTTCTGGCAACCCAGCATCAAGCAAGTCTATTCGCACCATGCTTCCAAAGGCATTTGCTCACTTCAAGACTTTGTGTCCCATTTTGGTAATTCCCACAAGATTGCAAAACTTTACACTGTTATTGCATTTCTCACAGAGATCTGTGACCAGTGATCTTTAATGTTGTGATTGTAATTGTCTGGGGTCACCATAAGCTACATCCAAATAAGGCAGTAAACTTAATAGACAGAGATTGCGTGTTCTGACTACTCCACGGACCACTGTTCCCCACCTCTCCCCTTCTCCTCTGGCCCCCCTAATCCCCAAGACACAATAATATTGAAATTAGGCCAATTCATAACTCTGCAATGTCTTCTAAGTGTTCAAGTAAAAGGCAGACTAACACATTTCTCACTTTAAATCAATCACTAGAAGTGATTGAACTTGGTGAAGAAGGCATTTTGAAAGCTGAGACAGACCAAAAACTAGGACTCTTGTGCCAGACAGCCAAGTCATGAATACAAAGGAAACACTGTTGAAGGAAATTAAAAGTTCTGCTCCAGTGGACACACAAATGATAAGAAAATGAAACAGCCTTATTGCTGGTATGGAGAATGTTTGAATGGTCTGGATAAAAGATCAAACCAGCCACAACATTCTTTCAAGTCAAAGCCTAATGCAGAGCAAAGCCCTAACTCTCTTCAATTTTAAAAGGTTGAGAGAGGTGAGGAAGCCGCAGAAGGAAAGTTTGAAGCTAGCAGGGGTTGGTTCATGAGGTTGAAGGAAAGAAGACATCTCCATAACATAAAAGTGCAAGGTAAAGCAGTAGGTGCTAATATAGAAGCTGCAGCAAGTTATCCAGAAGATCTAGCTAAGATAATACATGAAGGTGGCTACACTAAACAACAGAATTTTCAATGCAGACAAAACAACCTTCTATTGGAAGAAGATGCCATCTAGGACTCTCATAGCTACAGAGGAGAAGTCAATGCCCAGCTTTAAAGCTTCAAAGAACAGGCTCACTCTCTTGTTAGGGGCTAAAGCAGCTGTTGACTAGACATTGAAGCCAATGTTCATCTATTATTTTGAAAATCCAAATCCTAGGGCCTTTAAATATGCTAAATCTACTCTACTTGTGTTCTATAAATGAACAACAGAGCCTGGATGGCAGCACATCTGTTTACAACATGACTTACTGAATATTTTAAGCCTACTGTTGTGACCTGCTGCTCAGAAAAAAGATTTATCTCAAAATATTCCTGCTCATTGTCAGTGTACCCGGTCACTCAAGAGGTCTTAGGGAGACATACAATGAGATTTATGTTATTTTTTATGCCTGGTAGTACAACATCCATTCTGCAGCCACAGACCAAGGAGGAATTTCAACTTTCAAGTCTTATTATTTAAGAAATACATTTTGTAAGGTTACAGCTGCCATAGACAGAGATTCCTCTGATGAATCTGGGCAAAGTAAGTTGAAAACCTTCAGGCAAGGATTCATCATTCTGGATACCATTAAGACCATCATGATTCATTGGAAGAGGCCAAAATTTCAACAGAAACAAGAATTTGAAAGACATTGATTCCAAAGCTCATGGATGTCTTTGAGGAGTTCAAGACTTCAGGGGAGAATGGAGACTTGCCTTATTGTGACATTCTCTTTAATGAATTGGTCTGGAACCGAGTCTTCAATATCTTCGAGGTGTGCTTGTATAGAATTTTTAAAATTTTACCTTGAAATAATTTTAACTTTACAGAAAAGTACAAAGATACTACAATGTTTCCATATTTTATTCACCAATAGTTTCCTTAATAATGTATTATATAACCATGCACATTTGTCAAAACCAATAAATTAACAGTTGTACAACAATGTTAACTATGTATACACACACACACACACATCACACACACACACATACTTTTTATGATTTTTCATCTATTGACAGAGAAGAACTCAAGCAACTCCACTGGTGCAAAAATATGAACTTAGACAAATCTATCTGGAAATTTCTCTCTGAGAAACAAATGGAGTGCACTTGAGGAGCTTGGCTTCTCCCATCTCATCTAATACAATCACTGCTGATTGTCTTTAAATGTGGGCTATTAATTATGGTGAGAGAAAGTTGGGTGTAGCCCTGTGGCTCCTGTAAGACTTATTCTAGTTGTACTCCCTTGGTCTGGGAATGTGTTCCTTCAAGCTTTGCTCTCAGGGCAGAGTGAGCAGCTCTTCCATTAAACAAGTTGGAGAACCAGGGCAAGGCCTGGGTGCTGTGTGTTATCTGTATGGCCCCATCACCATAAAGGAATGTAGCCCCTAGAAAGGAGACCTTGCACCTGTGGCAAGACCCCCCCCCCTATTTTATAGGATTGTTACATGGATCACATGTGATGATTTATGCAAATGCACATTTTACTGCACCTGATTTTTGGTAATTGCTCAGAAAATTACTGAAATCTATGTTTAAAATGACTAGGAGGAAAGTATGTTGATAATATTATGTTTTTACTTCTTAAAATGTAGTCCATGGACTAGCAACCTGGGAAATTATTCAACTTGCTGAATCTCAGGCCTGCTGCAGATTTACTGAATCAGAATCTGCACATGAACAAAATTCTCAGATGATTTCTATGTACATTAAGGTTTAAACAGCATTGATATAAGTGTACTTTCTTACTTTTCTACATGTGCTGTTATTTTTATTAGTACTCACCCCTACCCCCTGACATACACCACCACTACCCACTCTTTTTTGATTCTTCTTTGCCCCAATCCAGGATGAAGGCTGCTCAGAGAGAATATCAATTACACTCCAGTATTTGGATGGATTCCACCAGTATAAGAGACCATCAAGAAATAGGAGGGCAAGAGAAAGACATCAAGATATACTCCCATATCTTCTTTCCAATCCCATCTGTTGAGCTGCAGTTTTAACGTAAGCAGCATCCTTAGACATCAGTTTCTCTCTAGCAGCCACCACTCTGAGTTGGGTTCACATAATATAACTTCTTTCCCATGAATCTTCCCGTCCTGAGTTACAATGTGTCCCATTCTTGCTAGCACTTGAGAGCCTTCTGAGCCCTTGTTGGTTCTCTTACCTCTGCGCAAGCACTGGAAATAGTTACTTCACTGAACTTTACTTTGATAATTTCTTCCAAATGTGTCATATGTTTATTGTCATAATCAAGATTAATGCACTATGTATTCAGAATTGATAACTTTGAACTCTCTTAACTTTGCTGTAAAAATTTTATGCACTTTTTGCTTATTTGTACATCCAGACAATAAACATAAATTTTCTATTGCCTTGAAGTGTCAATTAGAAACATATACCTGTTTAGGAAGCAGGGCTTCTGGACTGCAGCACGTTCAAGATTACAGTTATCTTAAAAGGAAGGGAAGCATGTAAAAATCCTCTCTTCCATTCTTACAGGACCAAATGTTGCTCCCAATGTTGATAAGGTCCTTCCTGCCTGACCCTACTTGTCTTAACCAAACTAAATTGTTGCCTTTTCCCATGATGCCACCTGCTTCTATCCTTTCTTTGTACTATATGATAATTTGTATAGAAAACAAAAGGCTGTTGTATCAAGAGCCTTAAAAGAGTTCATCTCAAAATACACACTTCCAGGAAATTTAGGTTAGGGAGCTAAAACTCTGTTTCCATGTAAAAGGATATTTTTCCAACACTTTAAAAATAATTAACACAGGAAAGAATGCCTGACAGAAGGAAATGATTGATTAAAGTTTGGTAGATCTACATAATAAAATATTAAGCAGCCACTAAAAATTAACTTTTCAGACCATACTAAGTAGGTTACATATATATCTCAACATATATACGTCAATATAGATCACAGTCCCTCTATTTACATGCATGTATGTATATATAGATATCTCATATACACATTAAGAAGACTAGAAAAACAGATCCAGAAATAAACATACAAACACAAATGTTGATGATAATCATCCCCATACTCTTGGCAGTGTTTTCTCTTTACCTCCAAGTGTATTTTTTATATTTCATAGTTTGATATTTAATGTATTTAAACCTAAGCTGTGATGCACTAAGTAAAAATACGTATACCTGCTTTAAATCCATAACTCTTAACAGCCCACGTGCTACCAGCACTTCTGAAGATGAGTTCACTTAGTTGGACCATGTGAAATTGGATTGTGAAAAATTTCTTATTGTAGAAATTGCAAAAATGAAAAACTTGCAAGTGGGAACATTAATAATCTGTTCCCAATTTACATTTCTCCTTTTCATGTGCTGGCTGGACCATTTGTGAAGCAGTTGTCTGCTTTGTGATACAGCTGTTTCGTTCCAGGTTGGTGCAGTATTCAGGTCAGATATGCATCAAACACTCTATTTGTAGATTTCATGTTTTATTTATGGTTATTGTTTTAGACATCATTTCTCCTATCTTTCGGCAGAATCCCTGTCAGAATGGCTCTTTAAAATAACAAAATAGTGTGAACGATAACAACTGTAGTTGGAATATTTTCCTCTGGGTAGCTGACACTGCTGACAGGCAGTGAGAATTTTAGTTTGGCCTGAAGGCTAAATGTAAATAAAAATCTAAATGACTCGGTTTATTATTATTATTATTATTATTATTATTATTATTATTATTATTATTATGCTCTGCCTGTGATAGAATTCTTTGTCACTTTAGCTTCTATAGGAAGAAGCTGACATAGGTGCCAGCCTGTGCTAGAATATTCAATTAACTAAGTATAAAGGTGACCCCTTTTTTGTCCAGTGGGTGCTAAAGCTGAAAAAAAAAGAATCCATTATTCTTTTTCAGGTGAATGTATTAGATAACCTTGTCTGCCAACAAGTCCTTCCTGATTTATAACTGTTGATTTGTGATTTTGCAAGCCCCTCAGCCCATGGAATAAAGCTGTGAAATGCAGTAACACTGCATTTGTCGAGGGCTTTAGAGTTTACAGAAGTAATTTTATGTATCTTGTTTCTCCTGACACTTTAGGAGAATAAGCAAAATTATTGTCTCCATTCTACAGATTAAAGAAACTGAGATTTAATTTAGTTGAAGGGCTTGCCTAAGCTTACCAGGCAATTGATGGAGCTGGTATTCAAACTAGTCAGTCAGCTCTTTAGTTATAGATTTTTTACAACTGTGTGTTGCTACATAGCTTCCCATTTGTAAAGTCCTGCAGCTCAGATCATTTTATAGTTGCTAATTACTGAAAATCAATAAATCACAGTTTTCTCCCATAGCTGGAAATTTGAGAGCCCTATCCATTCAGAGAGGAATAGAGAAAAATAAGCTAAGTGAAGGGTCATAGTCACTAAACCACTCAAATTTTATAATCCTAAACTGTTTTGGAACTCTAAAAAATTCAGATTGTGCCATATTTTTATGCTCATCTCTGCAGAAGTGTTTCTGTTACAATAATTTTTTTTTAAACCTTAAAGATACTCATTCACATGACATTCTATCAGGAAGCTTAAGTTTGCTAAGAAAATACTGTGTGGTTGTTTGTTATTGTTGTTGGTATTTTTTTGTGTGTGAGATATGGATATGGGTAACAGTATCCTGATTTATATGTTTTGTAAGTTTTAATGTTCTTACAGCAAGTGTTCTTCAAATCTGGATGTTTCCTTTTTCTAAAGCTGAGAAGAGAACTTTGGATCGTGAGTGGCTGACACTGAAAGACACATTTTTGCTTACTGGCATCCTGCTTCATCTGAGCCAGACTGAAAGATCATCAAAGAGACAGTGATTAGTTTGTGCCAAAGCTGAGGGCTGTGCTGGCTTAATGTCAGTTTGAAGAGCTATGATGCCTTATATGGGAGAGAATGTTTTCTTTCTTTTCTGTGTGTGCTTTTCTCATTCTCAGACTTAATGTAAAACTTTTGGTTTTTATATTCCCCCAGTACCATAGTCCATTTTCTGTCCAGTTTAGATCATAAGACAAGATGATGCAGGATGTGAGGCATGAGAAGGGCCGTGTCCCAGGTCTCAGTTGAGCCGCTGGGATGTGCCCCACCAAGTGTGGATCCTTGGCTTTCTGCAGGAAAGAATTCAAGTGCAAGCCACAGTTGAGTAAAGGTATATTTATTTAGAGAGATACATAACACATATAAGGCAAGAGAAAGGCAAGGAAAGAGGTGTGGGAGTTGAGTGCTCAGATTAAAGTAAAAGTAGGTACACACCCCACAGACAGAGTGTGGACCATCTTCTAGGCGGAGGGAGCCATAAAGGGCTCTAGGCGTGGTGTTGTCAGTTTTTACAGGCTCAGTAGCTTCACACACCTACAAGTGGAACCATTTCATCTACTCTGGGGAAGGGGCTGGGATTCCCAAGAATTGGGCAACGGCCCATTCTTGGCCTTTTGCAGTTAGACTTGGGGCTGTCATAGCGCCTGCAGGCATGTTATTTGATCACACTGTTACAATGAGCATATAGTGAAGCTCAAGGTCTATTAGAAGTCAAACCTCTTAATCCTCAAGGCCAGCTAGGAGTTGAATCTTCCACCATTTTGGTGAATCTTCCACCATTATGATATTAAATTGCTGTCATTCCTTGAGTGGCTGTGCCCTGCCCCCTTACATCCTGTCTCAATATGCCCTTCAAAATTTTAAATCATCACTACTCTTTTCCAGTTGCTTGTCTATTATCACCACCATCCCTACCATACCCCGTCCTTTCTCTTCACTGCCTGCATAACTGAGAAAAGTGACAAACTTCCTCAGTTTACTTTACTTCATCTCCCACCCCTGCTCCCTTAACTCAACAGCACTTCCATATCTCCTTCCTTTCTAGCTCCACAAAATAGTATTGACTGGAAAGAAATATGCAACCTAAAAGTTTACAGGTATGTTTTATTTGCAAATGATATATCTGATAAGGGGTTAAAATCCAAAATATGCAAAGAACACGTACAACTCAACATCAAAAAAACAAACAACCCAATTAAAAATGGGCAGATGACCTGAATAGACATTTTTTTCAAAGAAGACATAGAGGTGGCCAAAAGGCACATGAAAAGATGTTCTCCGTCACTAATCATAAGAGAAATGCCAATCAAAACTGCAATGAGGTAGCACCTCACATCTGTCAGAAACGTTATCAACAAAAAGACAATAAAAATTATTGGCATAGTTGTAGAAAAAAGGGGATCCTCATTCATCTTTGGTGGGATAGTAAATTGATACAGCTACTTTGGAAAACAGTATTGAGGTTTCTCAAAAAATTAAAAATAGAACTGCCATAGGATCCAGCAATTTTACTTCTAGGTATTTATCTGAAGCAAAAACACTAATTCCAAAAGATTCATTCTCTCATACGTTCATTGCAGTGTCATTCACAACAGTAAGACAGGGAAGCATCCAAAGTGCTCATTGATAAATGATCAGGTAGAGAAGGTGCGGTAAATATATACAATGGAACAAAGAAAAATGGAATGAAAAATGGAATCTTGTCATTCATGAAAATGTGGATGGCTCTAGAAGATATTATACTAAGTGAAATAAGTCAGACAGAGAAATACAAATACTGCATGATCACCTATATGTGGAATCTGAAAAACAAAAGAAACAAACAAAACAAAATGAAAACAAACTCACAGATACAGAGAACAAATGGGGTAGCTGCCAGAAGGTGGTGGAGGAGGTGGTTAAAATAGATGTAGAGGATTAAGAGATAGAAACTTCCAGTCATAGAATAAATAAGTCATGGAGATATAAATATATGGCATAAGGTATATGATAAATAATATGAAAACTTTGCACGAGGAGAGACGGTTGCTGAACTATTGTGGTGATCATTTTTTAATGCATCTAAATATCAAATAATCATGTAGTAACACCTGAAATGAACATATTGTATATGTCAGGAATGAGGAAAAGTAGTTAATAAAAAGGTATATATTTCTTTTTTAGGAGACAATATTTAATACCTAACTTTTGTTTCATCTTTACTCATTATATTATTCAAATACTTTAACGGTCTTTTAAAATTTTTATTCACGTGTCATGGAACAGTAGTGGTATGTTCAATACTCCTGAAACAATTGTGTTCCTGTCAAAATTTTGAGAAGGGCTCAATACGTATATTGATGGCACACCATTAGAAGCCTAACTATACTTCGATTACTTGAATTGCAGTTGACTTTATCTGATGTCAGTTTCACTCACCTGTTGCTTCTTTTAATCATTTAAACATTATATTATTTTTAGTTCTCTGAATCTTATTTTATTGATGTCCATACTCCTTAGCCTATGGTTGTGGCCTTTGGGGATTCAGTGATAACTTTGACAAGGTTCTGTGTTGTTCTGACCAACCGTTGGACATGTTATTGATTTTTTTTATTATTCATCTGATCTATATATTACTTGGTCAGTGGCTATTTCCATCCTAATTGCAAGTAATATCTGAATCACTCTAATACACAGGCAAATTGAATTATTTCCCAACATAACTGTGGACAGCTTTATAATAAAAATACAGATTTTTGGCTTTGTTTGAAAAAACAAAAGGCCTGAGAAATCGGACCTGTTTGGCAGTTACATAGGAATGGGCACCAGGCAAGGTGAGTGGAAAAGGGAGGGAATAATCCAGAAGATAACGGTATACTTGTGCTCAGGATAAGGGGCTTCAAAGAGTTCCACTTTCTCTAAATGAGTGCCAGCAAGAAACCAGATAGAACCAGACAGCTGTAACTGCCCGGTAGAGAGGACTCAACCTGACATGACCCAGGGCTCATTATAATGTAATTAGCATCGCAGTTTAGGCCCCCTGTGGGTTTTCAGTGTGCATCATGCGGAAGGGCATTCACAATAAGGAAAAGGTTATAAAACCGACACATGCCACTCAAATGATGTCAACTATCAAATTCACTTAAGACAGCCCCTAGGCAACCGTAAAAAAGAAACAGGAACTAGGTGAGTGTCTGCTTTTCACTCTCTTAGATCAGCCTGCCTTTAGTTCTCAAATGCCTACTTTTGCTTTGCAAAGAAATCCTTAATTACACAGTTCTCTCATCTCCCATTTGAAGTCATCTTTCGGCTAAGACAAGAATTGAAGCTGTTCCCTTCCCCTTTCTGTGGTAACAGACTCACCTTCCTTTCAGCATTAAGATGAGGAAATGTGTTCAGAGGTACTCCCTTTAAGATGATCTCTTTGCTTTCTTGAACTTGTATCATCACCTTTTCTTAATTCACACTGACAACCTGGGTTTTGGTCTCTATTCAGAAATCTATCTCTTCTCCCTCCACCTATCAACAAAAACTTTATAAACTTTAAACTTGACTTATGACTGACCTGGACCCACTGCTTTTCATTAAGGTTTATTTTGCCTGAAGTCTCTTTTAAAACTTGGCTCTCTTCTGGTTCTGCTTCTGACCTGGTGAGACACCGACTCATAAAGGGGGAATATTTATTTCATCTTGTGCATGAAGAAGAAAGCATTACTGTCATTCAGTAAATGTGTTCTACTTTCTACTGAAGTCCCCAAATGGAAAGCAAGCCACCCAAAAGAAAGCCTATAACAAAACAATTACCTGGAAAGTGAGTACCTTCTTTCTCATGCATTTAGAGGGAGTTCTCAATAAAGAATCATTTGTAAAACCAAGACTCCTGAAAATTTCAGGCCCAGGGTGCTTAAATGATGTAAAGGGAATTCAAGGAGAGCTGCTGGATGCAGTGTTAGTCCTTGTAACACTGTCATAGATGCTCATGTTTTTGTGGCTTGTTTTTATAAGGCTGTCATGTCTGAATTTATTTTGCCAAGCAGACATTCTCTTTTCCACTCTACTGCTGTTCTAAATGCCCAACTACATATCCGTATCTTCATCTCTCTTCTTTCCTTGTCATCCTTGAACTATTTCTTTATCTTTCCCAAGTGACATACATTTTTCTTGCTCTCTTTATATTTCTATTGTTAGTTTGAGTTAGACTTGGGTCTGACACATTCTTTTCAAAGCCTTGAGGTGTCATTAGAAAGAGCACCAGTTACATCTCCTGATCATCACCTCCTTCTTCTTATTCAAGCTCTTTTCATTTTGACATTGTAAATTATAATGAAGTTAAAAAGCACATTTCTCTCTAACGACAGCAAACTATAGGCTTCAGAGGGATTTACAAAAAGATGGATGTGCTTGAAAATAAACGGGTAGATAATAAATTGGCAATTATTTTTACCTATACATGTTATAAATATAGTGGCACATGCATTGTGTATGAATAGGCATTTTTGTATCTGTTGTTAATTAAACAATTTAGAGGTTTTTTTTTTTTCAGTAGTGCACTGTGCATTTTGAATAATTCATTGGATCCTTTTCTTGGCCTTCATTCACCCTGTCCCTGTCTGTCTCTCAGAAGCTGCTTCTGCTGCTACTGCCTGTGAACCATGTGGAGGCTGTCACTTCTTATCAGATCAATCATTGCTAAACAGTGTTAAGCTGAAATAGTAATAGGATATTAGCCCCTATTGGTATTTTATCCAGAAAACTAAAAGATTATAGAAAAAAGCAGAGCATTGTTGAGAAATGTGAAAGCCTCTGAGACCAAATACTTGCTGATGTAGACTACAGATTTCTTTGCTTCTTTGCCTGTTAAACCTCATGGCATGTTTGTTACTCGGTGAACTACATTTTGCTTAGTCAGCTAATATTTCAAAAGAGTAATTTGATTTGAATTTAAGAGCATGAACTGTCTTGGTAGATAGGAAATGTTTATGTTAGGCATTTTACAGCTGATGCAGAGCTTATAGGCAGTAGAAGACCAGGGTACAATATTTGATGGTTTTTAACCACCTAGCATCCATGTTCCTTTTCTAATAATACTCTGGTTTACTTTTGAAAAATTACCTCACCAAGTGTGTATATATATGGCCTATACAGGGCCTTAGTGGGTGAAAACTGAGGTACTTGACTCTGTCAATGGAAGATCCTTCTTCTCTCTGCCTTTCAAGAGCAGGCATCTGATCCAAACTTGGCCAAATGCTGCTTTTTGCTAGGACACTGCATCCTGAGCAAATGAAGAGGAAAGGAAGAGATTAGGAATTACCACTGGAATAAATGGACACTTTTATACTAGTAGGTAACCCCTAAACTGGAGAGTCTATTTAAAGGACTATTGTTGTTGCTTCTGCATTCAAACTCTTTGAACTGAATTTCTAGTCTGCAGTCTTTCTGCTGTAAAACACAGCCTCTTAGAAATCAGCTCAGTGTGGAGCTGAACATCCTAACACAGAGCTTAAGGGTGTCAGCACTAAAATCAGGCTGTCTCAGTTCAGCCCTGGCTTTACAGCTCATCAGATGACTTTGGTCCCTTTAGTCCTTCACCTCTTCCCCTGTGAAGCAAGTTTAAGATTAATGGTACAAGATAGGATGTTCTTACTCTGTCTATCCCATGCAGCCCTATGTTTGTAAAGCACTTAGAATAGAGCCGGAGATAGTGCACATTCTCAAGATTTAATTATGATATCTATTGTCCCAAAACTATCTCCAAATTTTTAGTTTAGTCTCTTGTCATCACACACACACGTACACACAAACACACATACACACCATTATCTCAGCTAATCCCTTCACAAAGTCCTTCATCATCCAGCATGCAAACATTTAACAAAAGAAAACAGAACAACAACAACAAATAACCTAAGTCAGTTGCCATTAAACTAAAAGAAACTCAAAATTACCAAGTTCCAGTTTCAGTGCGCAAGATAGCTCCATTAGCCTCCAAAGCACATGGAATATCATTCTGCCAAAAAAATTGTGTTGTGGCGAATTTGAATGTAAGTTATGTTCGTTCCAGGCAGCATTTCAAAGAAGTTTCTGTTGGCAAAACTGCAGTGTCACTTTATCAGGAATGTATTCCTTTTAGAGTCTCATAGAACTCACCATGATGAATTGAGAAACATTGGGCTAAGAGTTAGGCCATAGACACAGAGAACAATGGAAATATTCTGAGGCTTTTGACATATTGGATCTCCCAATGTTCAATTAAGATTGACTTTTATTGCTCAAAAGCAGGGTAAAGGGAGAAAAATTGCAAAGATCTGGGAACCTGTATCAACTTTTTACCAGTCACAATACTTAAAAGGGGTATCTGGTCATCCCCACTGTTTTTATCTTATTTCTCACCTGACTTTCAGTAAAAATAAGTTGTGTATTCTGAAACACTCTGGGAGAGCAAAGAGAAATGCCTGAGAATGATAACTAGCTGGAAGCAATTTAGGTAGCTGGCCAGCTCTGATAACTGTCAGCAAATAACACTAATAGCATGCTATTCACTCAGAGCCTATTTGTAAGATTAACGGTGCAAGATAGGATATTTCATATCCTTACTCTGTTTACCAGCATGAGATAAAATGTAAATGGCTTTTAAAATATGGAAATTCCATTGTGTGTTTTACTGAGAACATACATTTCTCAAGGTATTTTTGCAACATTAGCACAGATCTGACACATTTTACTATTTTAAAAAGATTTCAATGCTGCAAAATATGTAAGTGGTCCCAAGGATAAAATGCACGGTTTAGAGAGGGAGGGGGTTTGAAGTGTTTAGCTGTAAGTTCTTTTGATCCAGAGGGAAGATGGAAATGCCCTTTTTTTGTGTGAAATGTAGACCATGGATTTCATAGGCATTTTTTTCTTTTTACTTAGAACACATTTTCATTTAGCATAGGCAATTTAGGGGAATAAAAATATTCAAAAATAAAAATACGATGTTTTTAATGACTAAAACCAAAATAAATCAGATTTAAAATAGTTTTCATGATTCCTTTTAAAAATACACTTTAAGTTATTGTATTTTGATGCCAGAAATAGATTCTTTTCATTCAATATTCTCATTTTCCATTTCTTGGGAAAAAAATGAAGAACCAAATTTTCTAAATTATTAGGTGATTTAGAGCTAGGCCCACTTTAGCATTAATATAACAGCAAAGACATTTTTTCTAAAAATTAATATCTAATACAAATGGCATTTCTAATAGGTCCTTTAATTACATTGTTTTAGTAAAAAATAAATTTAAAAAATCCTGAATTAATACCAGAGTTTGACAAATACTTTTTTGAGAAAGTTATTATAAATACAGGACTAGGAAATACAGGGCAAGGGGCATGCTATTAAATTGACATCTTAGCAAATCTTCAATTACTTTCAGAGAGATCTTGAACTAAAGTGGACATACTGGGAAGCTGTTCTGTAATACAGAGAAATTTCTTAATGAAGATTTTGCAAGAATGTAAAGATGTTCTAGGTGAAAGCTCAAAATATGTGCATTTATTACCTTTTTAATTAAGTCAGTGCATACTTAATACTACTGTATTCTGCAAGTTCTCCTTTTGTGGACCTTTTTACATTTAATTACTTTCCTCTTCAATTCATCTGCAGGTCTGTTACCAAAATCTTATCTTCTGAATTTTCTTAAGTTCATTCCACTCCATCCTCACTTCAAACCCTGTTACATTGGTCTTTATCACATCACTATTGTGGACAGGGAATGTGTGTTAGGGGTTGGAATCTCTTAGAATACCCACATATTTGGTTGGTAAAGTGTTTGAAAAGCTATTACTCCATCAGCAGCTGACCAAGGAGAAGCAAGGGGCAAGAAGAAGAAAAGCATTGTCCAGGCCAGTGTGACAAGTCCCAGCTGTACAGGGCGTGTGGCATGTATATGTGTATGTGTATACATGTTGCAGAAAATGAGAGTTCAAATAGGTAAGTAGGCAATGAGTAATTTTGAAAGTTTTTTTTTCTACTTTGTATACTCTATAGATATTTATTGGATATTTATGATGTACTAGGCTATGAGGAAATATAAGGTGTATAGTATGGTGTCCACAGAAGACAATAGAAGAATGCAATCTCATAGTTTGGAAGTATAATTGTTGCTGGTGGTGCTAGGTTCTTTTCCCATCACAGAAAGAATTCAGAGGTGGGATTCAGAGGTTAAGGAAGTAAAGTGAGGATTCATTAAGGGATGGACAGCACACTCCCAAGGGGAGAGAGGGCAGGCTCAGGTGAACAGCTGCCCTTTCTTTGGCAAGTTGGTTACATAGTGTGTAAAAGTGAATGGGCAGAATATTGATTGGGGAGGGAAGGGTTTATGGCTGTAATCCTGACTTTCATCCCAACTCCACCTTCCTGAAGGTAAGGAAAATTTTTTGTCCTTATTTAGTCTGGATCAGAAGTGTCATGGCGTCAGTGCAAGGCTTCTCATCTGCAAGGCTAATTTTATTGAAATGAGAGCATAATGAGCAAAAGGTTACATTAGGACACTGGGGATTCCTTTCTTTTCCCATCTTTCTTTGTCGGCCTTCAGGCCACTTGCCACACCAAAATGTGTGAACACTTATCCACCCAGAGGTTCCTGCTTTTCTTTCTCTGCCCAGGGATCCCTATTGTTTACACAATGCAGGGTTTCCCGCATCTGGCCCATGCCCCTCCTTTTTGCCCAATTCCTGACGTCTGGCCTGCATCCCCCCTTTCTCTTCTCATTGCTAGCTATCTGCCTGTTCTAACATAATAACTGGGGTAATGACAAGGGACTATATGAACACATAGAAGGACACCTAACATACTTTCTGCTACAGACCAAAAAATCTTCCTGGAGGAGGTAATGCCTGATCTGAGACTCAAGTCATAATAGAAAAGTGAAAGGAGAGAAGTGGGTGAGAGATGACTCATGGGAAGGTCTTTTCAAACAGAAGATGCAAAATGTGCTGGTGCCTAGAAGGCTGAGATCATCTGGCATGTTCTGAAAGTTGTGTTTAGCTCTTTTGGGTTGGAGAGTTGGGTATCAGAGGGCTGAGGATGCAAAACTCTTCTTGTCTCCACTGGAATGAGTTTGAGTTTTTACAGACAGCAGCAGGTGGAGATATTCCAGAAAAGGGCTGGAAAATCAAGTGAAAGCAGGGTCTGAGGGACCAGAAAGAATACGGAGAAGGGCCAAAGTCCTCCAAGCAGCTCTTAAAGATCTCTCAGTTTCCTGCTAGGAACTGTAACACCTAAGTTGCTTCTTTGGTTACAAGCAATAAAAACCATTTCTAACTAATTTAAAAAAAATAATTTATTGGAAGGATGTTGATGGCCTATAAAAGTAAAATAGAAAATGAATCCTGGAAGTAAGCAGAAAAGAAGTCAGTTTTATGTTCAGTCTGAGCTCTCTTTCAATTCACAGAAAAATACTGCAGCTAATCACTGGCTGTGTGTCAAACACCCTATAAGGCTGGTCACTGTGGAACCAGAGTTGAAGGAAATAGTTATGTGCCTGCCTTTATTGCTCTCAGAGTCTCGCAGGGTTGGAGGTACAGGGGACATACATGAAGTAATCCCCAAAGACACTTTCATAGTTATGAAATGTGATAAGCAGGGTGCGATGAGAGAGAAATAACAGAATTTTAAATCAGCACATCAGCGAAAGAGGTGACATTTAAACTTTACTCTTAGATGTGAAGCATGCGTAGTTATCCAGGTGAAAAGCATGTGTGAATTCCCTGAATTGTGAAAGGAGTTAGTGTACTAGAACATCATAAAGGCACATGGGTTACAGCAGAGCCAGTAAGGAGGAGTGTGGGATAAAATAAAACTGAAGGCAGGCTGGAGCAAAGCCCTGCTGAGTTCAATAAATCAGGCAAAGATTTGCTATGATATTTTAACTGTGCTGAGAAGCTGGTGAGTGGTTCCCAGCTGAAACATAGGAGCAGCATTTGAAAGACTGATCTGGATGCTACAGAGTGAGGAGGGTGTAGGAGGCAGGAATAGAAGTGATGATGTCCGGACAGAGGTTTTATGGAAATCTGGATGCATTAAACAGTTGGGTTTCAGGTTGCCTGCCTACGGTGCCTCTGCACTTCTCTTCTCCCAGTTCTTTTGGGGACTTTCTTTGCCTCGTCCACACATCCTGGATGAGATGCTTAGTTTTGGTGCTCAAAGGTGGTTACTCAAAGTATCCCCATCTCTCTAGCCAAAATGCTTGTCTCAGGAACAATCAATGACTCAGTCAGCATATTCTGTGGGATTCAGGGATAGATGTCAGAGAATAGAAGTTCCTTTTCACTGTAGTGGCTAAGTTGGTGAGATGTAAGCAGAGTACTTCTGGCAGCCATTAAAAAAATATATGTATAGTGATTTAGGGTAGTTCAGACTGGAATGAGAGGCCAAAAGGGCTTAAGGTGGGATCAGCATTACCAACTTTCCTTTTCCTTCCAGGTCCAATGGGGCTCCTACAGCACAGATATTAATCCTTTATTTAAAATTTTGACATTTAGTTCATTATGTTTTTTTGCATTCTTTTTTTTTTCAAAATGTGAGATTAAAATATGATTGATCTTGATACACTGAGTTGTCTGTTACTCCCTACAATCTTGCACCAAAGAAGATGCCTCACTCACCTGTCCTGGGTCAAAACTGATCGGTTTGGATCTGTCCTGCATTTGAATCTTGCTCTTATGTTCAGGAAACACTGTACCTCTCATGGCTTGATGGGAAGCAGAGCCCACCTTTCAAGACCAACTTCAAAATGCCAGCTATGGCGCAGGTGGATACGGTGGGTTAGTTCCGTCCACATCCATTCCAATGGGCTTACATATTGTTGCCCTCTGTTTTAGAACCTAGGGGAAAAAAAGAAAGAAAGAAAGAAAAGAAAAATCACATTACCCTATACTTCCTTGCAACTACTGAGTGAGTTCATAACCTAGGTTCTGCTAGTCATGTGGCTTCATGGAAGACTTGGATCCACCTGAAGTAATGGCCAGGTGTGTAGTGATGAGATATCTGCATACATCTGGTGGCAGGAGCAGATATCTGTAGACTTCCAGGGGCAGCTGGGCCTCTGGTTTCCAGTCCTTATGGAGAGAAGGGCTAAGTAGCAGTCTGTCACAGTGCATTTCACTAGCTAATGCATAGATTTTATTTTCTGACCATGTAGAACTCACACCTGGTTCTTTTGGCCCTCCTAAAGATTCTGAGAGTAACGTAATATTATTTAATTCATTTTTCATTTAAACAAGCTCTTGGTGGGGAGGGTATAGCTCAAATGGCAGAGTACATGCTTATTAGCATGCCTGAGGTCCTGGGTTCAATCCTCAGTACCTCCATTAAAAAGAAATTAAATAAATAAACCTAATTTCCTCCCCCCAAACAATAACAACAACAACAAAACAAAAAAATAAACAAGCTGAAGGGGCTCTGTTGTGTGTAACAAAGAGCTCAGTCCATGTGCTAACTTTTCCAGTCTTCCTTGCAGCAAAGGCAGAGACACACAAATGAGAGTCAGCAATCAGATGCATCTATTTTGTACCTTGAATTAGGAGTGAATGACACAAAGCAGAAAAGGGACATGGAAGTGTGGGAGGAAATGGCAGCAGAAACAATCTCTAGTTTTGTGAAAGTGGCCATGGCAGGTACCAGAGGCAGTACCTGGATGCCTGGCTGGCTTTCAGCCTGGTGAGACTTTGAGCAGGTGATTTTGCTAACCTGTGTCTAGACTTCTGACCCATGGATTCAGTGAGATAATAATTTCCTGCTGTTTTATGCCTCGACATCTGTGAATTTATTACACAGTGAGGGAAAATTAAAACAATGTGCAGTGTTTAATCAAACTTTTTTAGCAGCACACAAAACAATGGAGTGTCTTCGCACATGGCTTCAAGAAAATATCTACAGTGACTTAAAATTTCCCTCTTTCATTCAGAAGTTCATCTTTTTAAATTCAGGATTAAATAAATCAAGATATTGGGTTATCCAGTTGGAGTGGCACTGAAGGGAAAATAAAAAAGTTGGGAGCACTTGCAAGATACCATTTATGATAATAGGCCAGGTTATTTAAGCAAAGATCAAAAATACTGAGAAAAGAGGGATAATAGATAGCAAGCAGTTGTACTGCCACTTAACATCTTTAAAATTTTAGAAAAGTTAATGTATCTTCAATCTTTTCTCATTTATAAAATGGAGCTAACTATGCTATTTCACAGGGCAGTAGTGATGGATGTATAAAATGACATATGTATACTATGTATTCTGATGTCCTGTATATGGTAAGCAACTATATGCTGCCATCAAAAGCTATTTAAGAGAATATTGCTCTAATTTATTTATCTAGAAGTGATTTCAGTGAGAACATTTTCTTTGGTCCCTATTCCCATGAACTACTCTGTCATGTCTTGAAACATTTCTAGGATCATGGCCCAGAAATGAAAATTATTTTTTAAGTTAACTTCTACAGACCAGAATAAAATAAAACTTTAACTAAATACATAACATTAGGAAAACTGCAACTCGTTATTCAGGATCAAGGAAAACTTACAAATCACACCAAAAAGAAAAGTTTAGCTTATTCCAACAAGCTTGTAACCATTTGTGAAATCTAAAATATTTTAAATATCTTTAAGCTATTGAAATATATCACTAGGGCAATTGAACAAATCTTTATTAAGGTAAGTTTTTACATTCTCCACACACTCAAGCTATGTCTGTACTGACATTTCAAACCAGAAGCTTGAAGCCTTTCTTTCCTTGAAGTGATGAAGGTTATTCTCTCTTAGTATTTCATTTATCTTGCATTTCAATCACATGCCCTGTAAACATTGTAGAGAAATCTCAATGAAATCTTAGCTCTGGTATGTTTTGTATTGACAGGGTTAAACAACTGTAACAGCTACTTAAAGATATATATATTTTTTAATATAACTGGCTGAAAATAGAATTACTGCTACTTAAATATGACTCCAAAATAAAGATATAGCTATTGTTATATAAGTTAATATCAACTTTATTTTCATACAGAAATTTGCATTCACCAAACACACACACACAATTGTTGGTACAGATCTTTGCAAATTATAAGTGGTCCCATATACCTCATTTATTTTTGTGGTTAACTCTAAATCCGGTGGAATTCTGACCACTACCAAAATAGTTTTTTAGAATCTCTGAATGCAGCTAATTTAATTTATAGTACTCTAAACTGTAAGAATTTTGAAACATTTATATTGAAGAAGAGCAACATTCAAACACCTCGAAGTGAATGTTTGTAAATACAGCCAGAAAAAGAACCCTAGAAGAAGACTGATATTAAAAGCATTTAACCGGTCTGTATGGTTGGCACACTCACCAGTTAGAATGGGCTGGAGAAAACAGTAATGCATGGTGTCCAACAGCATTGATCTATAATCATTTTAAAAATTTTCTAATGCTTTCTGATTATTCTACTGAATGATATGATAGTAAATAATACTTTTGTAGGACATCACCTTTTAAATAGTGTTTTTACATGCATAACTTTTGTAACAGTTCCATCATTATCAACCATTTTACAGACAAGAGAACGGAGAATCAGTAGAGAAACAATATACGCATAAGAAACTACAAAACCAGTTGACAGAGGGTTTTGGATTCAAACTTGAGACTTCTGATTTTAAGTGTGGGCTCATTTCCTGGTAACATATTTGATATCTACAATTAAGGCTATAGATATAGATGTAGACACATTTTATATATATCTTACATAAACATATACACATACATATACATTTTCCTTATTGTCAGAAAAACTACTAAATTTCTCTAACTCTTTTCAATATTTGAGATGTATCTGTGAAAAGATTTTCAGATTTGATTATTGCTTAGTTTTTGAACAAACAAGACTTCTACTGTGAGAAGTGAACATCTCTCTATTACATAATCGAAAACCCTCATGCTATCATTTGTGTCAATGAGAGTCCAACACTGACTCTGATTCCAGGAAAATACATTACAGATATAAGGCAGAAAACTCTCATGAATCTACCGAATCACGCTTTGAGAACCTAGAAGTTGGCTGAGACCACTGCAAATTGGAATCCATTTCTATTTAACCTGAAAGTTTTTCCTGTTTTTGTGTGTGTGTGTGTTTTAATTAAAAATAATAAATTCCTTCTTACAAAGGAAAAAAAGAATTATATTTTGTAAAGGAAGTTTATTCAGTGATGCATCTAAATGATTCAGGAATACAGTTCCTAGGCAATTGCAACACTATGATATGAGAAAGAGCACAAACTAAACAGAGGGATACAGAGAATGAAAGGATGTGAGAGATGTTTAAGAGGATTGGGTGATTAATTAGATATGGAGGTGATTAGACATGGAGGTGAGAAGGAAATGGAGAGTAGTGATGACTCTCATGTTTCTTACTTGGGTAGTGGTAAATATGTTAGAACCTTTAACAAATGTTGGAAATGTAGATTATAGTTCAGAAATGTTCAGGTTTGCATGATGTTTTAAACCAAATCAACAAACATTCAGTTTAATATTGTGATTCTGAATCAGGTATTTGGCATCAGAAAAATGTATTTTATGTTAGAAATTGACAAGCCAGCAATTTCTGCAGTGCCTACAATTATACTATGTAATTTACAGACCATGGAGCATTTGGTTTGGCTACAGAGTCAGAATAATAGTTTCAGTTGATGTAGCTTTATAATACGGAATATTACATGAATTAAAGTTAGGCAATTCATTCTATTGCTCCTGGCATAGAGCCAGAAGCACATGCCTCAAACTGGGTAATCAACACTGCTACATGTTATCAGTTGAATTTAGACTGTAGATAAACATAGGGCTAAAGTAAGTAAACTCAATTACAAATATTCAGATGTGATTAAATAACCCTCTATAGGGATGTGTAAAAATATTTGAATAAAAATATTCATTGCTTCCAGGATAAACTAATCTTACCTGAAGACACTATTTACTTATTCAACCTGTGATTCCTGAGCAGCTATTTTAATCCAGACACTGTGCTAGTAAGCCATGGGGATAAAATTGTAAAAATTGTGGCTTCTGTAATTTGTAGTGTGGAGGAGGAGAAAAAATGTTCTATATCACAAAAACCTATAATTTAAAAAGCTGATAAACCCTATGCAGAAAGATGCGGTAGGCAGAAAAATAAATGCCCCCTGCCTCAAAAGGTGTCCACATACTAACTTCTAGAACCAATGAACTTTGTTACCTTATATGGCTTGGTAGATGTGATGAGGTTAAGAATCATGAGATGGTATTATCCATATAAGCCCAGGGTGATCACAAGGGTCCTTAAAAGAGGGAAGCAGAATGGTTAAAGTTGGAGAAGGAGATGTGGCAATAAAAGCAGACAGAATCAAAGAGAGATTTGAAGATGCTATGTTGCTGGCGGTTAAAGATGGAGAAAGGGGCCATGAGCTAAGGAACTTCAAAAGCTTGAAAAGACAAGAAAACAGACTCCCCCAAGAACCTTCAGAGAATGTGCAGCCCTGTTGATACTTTAACTTCAGTGCAGTAAAATCTGTTTTGGATCTTCAATTTCCAGAAATGTACAATAATAAATATGTGTTGTTTTAAGCCACAAAATGTGTGATACGTTGTTATAGTAGTAATAGGAGGCTAATTCAACAGGTTCAAGGAACTCTACAGAGAATATACAGTCAAGGGATCTGGTTTAGAAGCTCTCATTTTAAACATGAATTTGAAAATCCTGTATGGTCACACCAAACTCCTTAAAATAAATAGTTCCTTTTTTTTTTTTTTTTTTGCTTTAGATCAAACAGCAAAATCCATAACACGATCAACATGGCCCTGATGCTCCAGTCTGTGTATGTTTCTCCAGTTCTGTGGAATGCAGCTTCCCCGTGGATCTCACCATTGCTCCCACACAACTCTGCTCTTGGTTCTTTGAAATGAGCAACATTTCTTCCCTCTGTGAGACTTTTTACACAAGGTCTGAGATGATTCCCTACTGCAGCTTTTGCCTTTCCTCCAGTTCATTCCGTCTTATCTTCAGATCTGTGTTCAGTTGCAACTTCTCCAGTTCTCTGCATGGTATTTAACTAAAGGTTGGGGAAAATTTAACCTTATTTATATACTGAGAAAAAAACACTAACTTAGAGCCAAAGAGGTGGTTAACACAAGAAAGCATAACCGATACTGTGATTTTCTTGAAAAGGTAGAAAACCATGAGACTGAGGGCAAAAAAATGAAAGGATTAGTCTTAAGAGAAGATAATGCTTCTTTAGTTATTACCCCCCCCACCTTATTCATTCTCATCTTGCTCATCTTCCTCACTTTAAATTTGGGATGCCACAAATTTTAGTCTGAAGTCCTTTTATATTGTCATTTTATATACATTTTTCTATTGAGTTCCTCTTATTCATAGTTAAATCGGTGGGAGGGAAACTATAGAGGAACCTGGGAGGAACTAGTTATCAAACTGGGTAAGCTATGGGCTTTGCCTTCAGTGGCCACAGGAAAGAGGAAAATGAAGGGATTCCTGAGGTAGGATATTGAAGTTGAAGTGAGAGTCCTAACTAAGCCAGTAGAAATACAAATTTGTCTAAGTAAAACTGAATGCCAAATACATTCCTGAGAAATAAAGAATTCTGTCCATTGGAAATGAGAAATCAGCAAGCATGAAAAATATCAAAAATATAATAAAATAGAAACATAGGACAGAGAATCAGAGTTCCATTTAAGTGGAGAATAGAATTCAGAAAGAGACTACTATACTTAATATATATACATTGATTAAAGAATAATGAAACAGAGAATAGAAATAAAATGAGCTGAATTGAAGGCAAAAACAAATGCAAATTCTAGAAATTATGTCTTTTTTTAATAAATTGACTCATTTTCCTTATAAAATATTACACTTTATTTTTGACAACATGCCTTGTAGTGAACTATGCTTAGTATGCCATCTTCCATTTGCTGAACATTTGCATGGAATATCTTTTTCCAATCATTTGCTTTTAAATTTCTGTATCTATATACTCAATATGTGCATTTAGAAACATCATAATAACTAAGTCCTGTGTTTTTTTAACAAGACTACCAGTATCTGCATTTAATTAGAGCTTAATTTACATTTAGTACAAATATTGATGTGTTTAAGTCTCCCATCTAGTGACTTGTTCTCTATATGTTCCATCAGTTTTTGGTTCTCTTATTCCTCCTTTCCACCTAAGTCTCCTCTTAGATGATTTGTACTTTTTAAAATTTGCTGTAGAGATTGATAAACACTTTTCATTTATTCATTTATGACAAGGCTCCCAGAGTTGTATCAATTATTTCATAATGAAAGGAATCTCATATGCATGAATTGGGATGGAAATGGCAGAGTTAGAAAAACACTGAGGGACACTGAAGGGGCCCCAAACTGCATAGAAAACCAGAGGGGCTTAGAAAAGCTTTAGATGTTGAGCAAGGGTTTTGATGACTATCTCCAGAATCTTTCTGATGAAAAGAGATTGACTTTAATCAAATCCTGCAAGCTAGGAAAGGATAAATCCACTGGAGACATTAAGGATAAGCTCTTTAACAACTTCAGATAATGCTCAGGAGTATATCCTGAAGCTAATGTGAATACATCTTTCTCCTCACTTTTTTTTTAATGAAAAGCCTTAACCAGAAATAGAAGATTTAGGATGAAAACAAAACTCAAATGGAAAAAGAGTCTCTTTGTCAAATTTTCTGCTCACTGAATATTTTTATGGGGTCATAGAACACAAATAGAATAATACCTAGAATAAATAGATGGACTTACCAATAAAACAACTGAATGTTCCCATCCCAGGCATTAAAGATCATAAAAACAAATCTCTTCTTAGGATACCAATACATATAACATAAAAAAAAGACATTGGGGAAAAATAAATTTGGCCATGTTAACTAAGAAAGTAGAAGAAAAGAAAAGAAAGTAGGCAATCAATAAAGGTGATCTAAGGGAGAGCCAGATGCTCAGTTTTCCTTTTTATTTTTAAATTAACAAGAAGAAATGTCTCTAAATATTAAAGGACAAACTTGCAAAGTTTTGACTGACACAGATACTAAAATAGCTAAGCATAAAGTTTTGCATTATAATTGAACCTCTGCTTCAAAGCCAACAAACTCCTCAGGTGGTAAGTTTCTCTAAGGGCCCTCAGACACTCACTCACCTGCGTTTCATGGATAATGTCGTCTCCTCCTTTGTGACAGCACAGCTGCTCATCTGATAGAGATATACTTCTAATTGCCAGACTCAGCGTTTTACTAATAGCCTCTTACTTCAACATCTTCAAGACCTTCCTACCCACAATACAATCATAGATAATCTGGAGATTAACTTACCAGTATTCTTGGGTCTAAATCCAACCCAAATTGAAGATCTTCACAAGGAACTGGAATCTCTGTGCATTAAAATATCCACAGATAGCAGAATTATTGAGGCTGAACCCAAGAAGGTTCAGACAGATCCATTCAAATCCCCACCAAAGTTTTTACCACAGTCTTGGAAACAAGAACTATAGAAAGACTAACTCAGTAGATGAAAACCTAATAAACAAGTGGCACTTACAGCTGTACCACTTACTGTGATATTCTTATCCTCCAGGTCAAGAAGCTCAATGGGCAAGGATATAGACTTATTTATTTCAGGATCATAAGGCTATAAATAAAAGTTACTCTCAATTTCCTTGGGGTACCAAAAATAAAGAGTTTTATATTTGATGTCACATGAAGACAGTTTACAGCCATAGATTGATACTTTGCTTACTTTATTGTCCCTTTAGATCAAGATAATCCATGCCTCTTGGCCTCCCCCTGGCAAGGTCAACAACATATCTAGGTGTGTATGCTTCAAGATTTACTAAAGCACCTTCTTATTTTTCACAAGGTCTCTACCAGGGCCTCCATGAACTCACATATTGTTTTGATTGTCTTGCTGTTCAACATGTGGACTATCTTTGGCCACAAAGTAAACATGGCTTGAACTCAAAGATGAATACCTTCTTCTTACATGCCATTTTAGTTCAAAAAAAGACATAAATATTCCCTAAAATAAAATACAGTTTAATCAATAAGTGTTCACTATGTAGAACATGAATAGAAATGAAGTGATTACTCTTGGCAGTTTAAAAGTCATGTAAAACTTTCAGAAGCCAGTCATAGGAAAGATTGAACTGAATTCCTCAGTCCCATTAGCTACTGTAGACAGTGAGTTCCCCACTTTTCTGACACTGGCATGCCTTTTTACAGTTTAAGCAAGTCTTAAGTAACCAAACTTCTTTGGGAATATAAACATGAGTACACAGTTATGATTTAAAAATTAGTTTTTATATAGTTCTCAATCAGGGGTTCAGGGAGCTGGAAAGAATATTGTTCCCAAACATACAAAAACAATAACAAGAAAGTGGACCAACAACAAGTTCACGCGTTTTTGAACTCATCAGAGAGTGAGGTAGTAGGGCAAGGAGCTGGACTAAAACCGAAGAAGAAACAAGCACCTGAAAGAGAGAGGACCCACAAGTTCTGGCTAAATTGGGAAAGACACAAACAGCTGTAAGGATAGTTTATTAAGAGATTGGTTCATCAATGAGTCTGGGGTGTCACATCTAGAAGTGGCAAACATAGGAGGAATCCACGTGCTCCTAAAGGCTTTTCTCCATGAATCCAACTCTTTAAATAATTAGAAGATCCCCAAGAAAATATTTTAATGTTGCATACATTAGGGAGGGAAATAAAAACAGCCACTGCAGGGAGGCATAAAATTCTTCCACTTGGATCTTTTTTCTCAAAATCCCCTATGAAGCATAGTCTTAAATTGTGAAGGGAGAGGAAAGGCAACAAACATGGCAATGATTAGGGTACCGGTGAAAACCTGTTGTGACCAAGAGAAAGGAATGAAGTGGGGAAAGTGCTCTGTACACTTGCAGAGGGCCAAGTACAAATACTGGTGTCAGAGATATATCAGGAAAGGGGTAGGAGTACTGAGAAGGCCACATCCCTCAAATTTAGGACAGGGTGACTGTCTAAAGCAGAAGCTTAGTCAGATACATAGAAATGTCTCCCATTCCCAACCACAAGACTAACAGGCATCGAATAACAAGTCAATGTCAAGAGCTATACCTATCTGAATGTGTGTTAAAGGGGAGATCTAAATCTGAGAATGAAGCAGCCATTGAAACAAAACCCTCTAGTAGACTAACCTCCACCAGAAACACAAAATACCTCAAGGGGTTTGAGCCATTTGGTAAACTGAAAGCAACCATAGAAACCAGTCAGACCCAACCCAACTCCTAATTACATTAACTGAAAGGCCTAACACAAAGAAAGGTGTGTGTATTTACAGGGGTAAACATATTTACCCCAGTCTCTACTTTCTTACACAATATAACTGGTTTCCAATGATAGGCAAGAAAAAACACACAACCAAGAGATAAAAGAATTATTAAAACCATATCCACGTATGACAAATGTCGGTACTACTCATTTAAGATTATTATGATTAAAATATTAAAAGTTCTAGTAAGAAAATTGGGAAACCCGCTAGATGAGAAGGAAATTTCAGTGGAGATTGAAGTTATAAAAAAAATGGGAAAACACTATAATTAAATAACATAGTATAGAACAATTCTGATAGGCTTGCCAGCAGACTCAGTACAGCCCAGAAAAGAATTACTTGAAGATAAGTAAATAAGAATTATCCAAACTTTGACACAAAGAGGAAGACAGAGTAGAAGAAGAAGAAGGAATAAAAGTACAAAGAGTCCAAGAAGGTAGGACAATATCAAAATCTCTAACATACCCATAATTATAATCCCTGAAGAAGAGGACTGGGATAATGGGACAGGAGGGAAGTGGGTAGGAAACCACAATTAAAAGAATAACAGCCTCTGAGGATACAACATAAACTGATAAAATGGTTAGAACCAACTAGGCCCAAGATGGCTGAAGATTTGACTTCCAGTAGAACTTGAGCCTCATTATAGGCTCACTGTAATACACTGGCATGCTAAATGGCACACCACTACCAAGGTGGGTGGAAGCCCAATTCCTAGAAACCCCTACTCTTTCTCCAAAACAGTTAGAGTAATCCTCCCATTTGTTAGCATATGAAATTGCCCTGCCCATAAAAACTAACCACCCTGCACCCCAGGGCCACTCTCCCTTCTGAGACAGATCACATTCTGTCTATGGAGTGTGTATCTCTCTAAATTAACTTGCTTTCCCCTTACCATGGCTCCCTCTTGAAATCTTTCTTGCACAAGACTACTCTCCAGTAACATCTTTTCTTTCCTGTGTGAGACAGGAAACAATAACACAGAATAAGTTTGAAGAAATCAGTTTGTTTCCAAAATTAATGACAGACAATAAACTTGCCCAATATAAATGAATTCCATTCTTTGACAAACTCACTGTTTTTCAGATGCTAAGTCCAGATCTCAGGTGTTCCATACTGTGCTCTTTGTTTTTAGCATTTTCATTTGATTCTTTCACAGAGGTGACACTTCACTTCTGGAAACATCCTCCCTAGAGTACCTCTTTCAGAGACACCTTTAGACTCTGTTGAAATGGCTTTTCCCCTTATTACAATAGGAATAATAAAGTTAGCTTTACTTGACTAAGAAGTCTAATGATGGACTTATTTGATTTGAAAGTAAATTCAACGAGCAAACACTAAAAAGTGTTAGCATAAAAAAGGGGAATATGTTTATGACCTTCGGTAAGGCAGAGCTTCCTTAACAAGGCAGTGAGCACAGATCACCAGAAAATGACTAATGCGTTGAACTGCTTATATTATAGCTTTTTGCATGAATAAAAAGACATCATAAGCATTGTGTACAAGTGAGTCTTAGTCTGTTAAAATTAGTTGAAGTGCATGCAACCAAAAAAGAATTAACATACAGAAGAAATAAAAATCCTCCCACCAATTAGTGGCAAAAATTACTTAAGCCAATAAAATAAGTGAGTTGTAGGACAACAGCATATTCAAAGAGGAGAAAACTGAAATGGAAAAGAAATTTATAAAAATATACTCCACTTCACTAGTAATTGGGGAAATGCAAATTCATACAAAAGTGAGATCTAATTCAGAGCTATTTGGTTTGCAAAATAAATAAGCCTCTTGTTTTTGAGGATGTGAAGTTATGAATACAATTTTAATAAGAATATATATTGGTTCAACCACTGTGGCAAATGATTTGGTCTTTCCTAGTGCAGGGAAAGACGTGCATACCATTCAACCTAAGAATTCTACTTTTAGGTTGTACTTTATATGAGCTAATTCATGATAAAGAAGCATATGCAGTTGCGTCCTTTACTACACTGTTTTTAATGGTGGAAATGTGTGTGTTTTAATGGTGAAAATGTGGAAGCAACAAAGTGAACAGAGGAAGCCTAAATAAATTGCTCTAGGATGACAGAATAGAATCCTGCCAAGCAGTGAACATTAATAATGCAGATCTGATAATAATCTTCAAAATAATTATGGGTTTGTATATACATGTACAAATGAAACCATCATATAGTAGTTTGAATAATACAAACTTATTTTTTGTAGATCAAATAAGATCAACTATCATCAGTTTCATGGAGCTCAACTTTATCTAACTTAAAACAATTTAAAGAATGTTGTATACATTTTGTGGACATTGTAGTATTACTTTTGTTGTTAGCTAACAACCTACTAACTAACTAAATTTCTTGACAATATAGTATGTATCAGGTATTTTTATAAGCATTTTTCATGTATTAACTTATTTAATCCTCATAATAGTCCTATGAGGTAGACACATTGTTACACTCATTTTTACAGAAGAGGACACTGAGTTCAGGAAAATTGTCTAACTATTTAACAAAAGAAAAAAAATAACAGGTCTCTTGGAAGGAAGAACACCAACCCTATGATACAGTTTACACTTGGGGAAGAATGTAGGGGAGAATGAATATTATGGGGAAGTGGAGAAGGACTTATGTATTATTAAAAATAAAGAAGAAAACAAAGAAGATGAGAGATCTGAAGTTAAGATGGTAAAATGTTATAATCTGTTTTATTTCTTGGCAGTTCATAATTGTCCATTATTTTACTTTTTATAATCTTCTTAGTGTTTGAAATTTCTCTTTTTTATTTCAAAAGAAAGACAACCCAAACTGTGAATTCCCTCCCCCTCCCCCTTAATTTCCTAGCCCCTCTCTCCTCTAGCAGATATTGGTCTTTAAGTTATCTTCAAGGTTCTTCAGAACAGCCATTGATAATAACAGCTGACATTAATTTGCCAGAAAATTATCTGTAAGAAGTAAAAAGAAAAAGAAGACTTAACAAATGAAAAAGGAACTTTTCTCCCATATATATATATTTTATATTTATATTTCATCTCTGCAAATACTTGGAAGTTGCTCAGTAAATATTTAAAAGTTGCAAAAATCATATAAGTATTTAGCTTCCTTCACATAAAAGGTAACTGCTCTTTGAAATTATTCAACTGGAAAGCAGTAAAAGCAACAGAAAGCTCAGAGAAACTAAACTAACCACGGAGAAGGAATCAACTTGCCAAACCTGAACAAGGACAATATTATGGCACAGAAAACTTCCAAATTAGGGTAAGATCATAGGTGGTGCTATTCTCCTAATTAAATGTTTAAGTGTGAATATGCTTAAGGGTCAAAAAATAATAAAAAAATAAAAACAGGGAAAATAAGGCTGATTCTCCTAGTTTTTTGTTTTCTTTTGTTCTGTTTTTTTAAGTGTGGATTAGCACAAGCATCATCGACAAAGGTATTTTTCAGCCACTGTGATTGTGGTTGGAATTTTAACTGTGTGAGGTCAGAGTGAAATGTCCGGGTCCCTCTGAGGTGCACTGCCCCTCAGGATATTTCTTCTTCAATGAGACTGCAATGAGGAGAACCCAGAGGAGAGGCCCCCTGCCTGCGAGCAACCCCAACTCTGAAACTGAAAATGTGTGGTGTCCACGGATTTTACACTTAGTCCTCACTCTTCACTTTCTTCCTTACTAACCTTTCCCCTGATAAGGTGCGTTAGGGCCTGGGGCTGCTTCTCTGACTTGGAAAGGTCTGGGGAAGATGCTTTCAACCTCTGGAAAATGGTTGTGCTCTTGTTCCTCATCTTTATCATTATGGGACCTTTTTGCTTTTATGTCTCCCTTTGCTCTTCTCTCTGGCCACCTTTTCCTTAGCATTAGACATAGAAATATTTGGATTGTTTTAATCCTGTTATCACCTGATTTTCCCTGGTGGGCATGGTTAAGGGAGCATTGCCTAGGACTAAAACCCATCTGTGTTTGTGGTAAAACCAAACAAACTCATCCATGTTGGGTCAGGATGTGAATTTGGTGTAATTAGTGCTGTACGTTGACTAGAGAAACAATCCTTTATTAGAAACTCTGAATCTGATTCTTAATTTATCATTATGAGTACAGATACATTTCCTACAAATCAATGACTCTGAGGGAAAGAATCAACACCAAAAGCATTTTAGAACTTAATCTCAGAATAAGATTCAGCACCACTTATAATCTCCTTTCTTTTCTTCCTGTTATTTCAGTAGAACAGATGTTTTGGGTCTTTAATCAGTTTATACATCCTTGTATTATGTAACTCAAATCTTCCAAAATTTCACCTGTCACTCACAATAAGAAATACATTTTAATTATATTCATATACATATTATGTTTGTTTATGCAAATGTATACGTGCTTCTGTATGAAACAAAGATGTTAAGAAGTAATATTTACCTTTCTGTGTGTGCTGCACACTTAAATTTCTACTTCATTGTTTTTCAATTAAAAAAATGTTGATGCCAATGAAACCAAGTAAGACCCTGTGCTCTGTCCACTGCAACTTCCTGCCTCTTGTTTATAGAAATGCAGGCCTCCCTAAATCACAAAGAGCAGGCTCAAGCATTTAATGATTAAGACAACAGAGTTCCAAACTTATTGTCTGATGCATATTTCTGAGTTGTTTTTATAGGTACTATGACTGCCACCAAAGGGAAAAAGCTAAGTGCATGGTGACCAGACTGCAACCATGACATAAGCTGCTCTGTCTTGAGCAGTACTGAGTCTCTGGCCAGCACAGTTCCAAGAACTGGCCTTAAGAAAATGGTATTAACACTTCTGCTCATAATAATCTATCTCTTTGTGGGCATCAAAAAAAGTGTAGCTTGTATACTAGAAATTGACACAATATTGTAAACTGACTATAACTCATTTTAAATTAACTCAATTTAAAAATGTCAAAAAAAAAAATAGTAAGTGTAGCTTGTTCTGCCCACATATGTAAGTGGGCAACTAAGACCATCAGCAAAGAGATGCTTCAACCCCATGTTGCTATCTCTTACCCTAAGATCTCAGCACCCTTTCTCAGTGTGAAGCAGTTACAGAACACAGGCCCTCACCACAATCCCATGGATATCAGATGGTATTTACCAGAGGAGGGGAGGGAGGTCTTTGTAGGCACCTCTTTGCAGGTAACTCCCTTCAACAGGAAACCCCTTTAGCCTCATCACTTTAGCAAAGCTACACTGTAACTAACTTCTAATGCTTTTCAAATCTTTTGATCACACAGTACCTTTGCCTAACTTGCTGATTTTCTCCATAGATCAAAGAAGTAGAAATGGAAAATACATAATTAACAAATGACCAGATCTCTTCCTTAGCTTCCCCTTCAGTGATTTCACAAACAAACTGTGTGAACAAGATAGCATCTATGGGAAATTCATGAGGAGTTGACAAGCCTGCAAGCAGTGGGGCATAGTGAGGACCCTGACCTACTATCTCAACCATCAACTGAGGTTACATCCTGCTTCCCCTTTAAAACTTTCATGACTGAGCAGAATGCCTGAAGCTGGTTTCAGGGACCGTGAGTCAACTATCTCCTCAGATTGCTGGCATTCTGATTAAAGACAACTTTCCTTTTTATCAACATTTGCCTCTCTCAAGTATGGATTTTTTTATAGCCTGAGTTTGGTGACACTATCTCATTAATTTCATGACCTACCACCAGATTACAGACTATAGTTTGCAAAACACTGATTGGTTGATATTAATATAGATGTATCTTATTAAAGCAAATTGTATATCTATGTATACAGTTACCCCTTGAATAATATGGGGGTTAGGGGAGCCAACCCTCTGGTGCAGTTGAAATCTGCATGTAACCTTACAGTGGGACCTCTGCATTCACAGTTCCACATCTGCAGATTTAACCAACTGCAGATTAATTAAAAGAAAAAAAAAGCCTGCATATTAGTGGATCCTTGCAGTTCAAACCTATGTCCTTCAAGAGTCCACTGTGTATGTATGTGTATATATAAGCATATATATACATACACATATAAATATATACAATTACTATGTAGCATTTACTTATTGGACTGGTCTACACGCATCTCTAAAATTTTAAGTATAGTGGTAAGATAAATACATCCAATTTAGATAACCATTCAAAACAGTGTTACCCCATAAGGAGAAAGGAAAAGACCCCAATTCTTGTGATATCTGAGAGATGAAATTAGAGACGGGAGATGCTGCATTGTAGAGCAAAAGATTTTAAAGGATTTATTTAGAAAAAGAAAAGTACATCTCCAAGAGTGGGAGGTGGGCTGATTCAAGGGGGAAAAAGCCAGTGACCTTGTCTGCCATTTCTCTAATACCCTCTCATAGAGGCGGTGTTTTGACTGATGGCTCGTGCCCCTGGACAGCTTGGTCATGTTTGTCCCCTCTGTGCATGTCCTTGCTCATGGTGTACACAGAAAAACCCATGGTGGGGGGATGCCTAAACTGCAAGGCTAATTATAGTACAGTGAGCACTGGGTCCTGTCTAGTCAAGTCCTTCTCGCTACCATGCAGTTGTGCTTGTCAGGTTCTAACTGTTTTTTTGCTGGCACTCACTTAGAAGAAGTAACGTCCTTTTATGCTGGAGGTGGGCATAATGCCATTTTCCAGATCATCCTCCGTCTCTTCCACCTGTTTGTCTAGTGTCCCCACTTATCTAACTACCTAACAACAATATTTCTGTTTGTTTTGTTTTAAATAGAATTTCATGCAAACAATGAAACAATTAGATAAGAGTGGATGAGCTCACAGTTAAGATGAAAATTAAGGTACAGTTGACACCAAAATGGGCATTCCTATAAGTATACGAAGCAACCTATATGTAAGGTACCTTCTCTATTCTTCCTCAGTGATAAACTGATTAAACAAACAAAAAACCCTTCGTCTGTTAATGATTAAAAAATAGTCTTTCCAAGTAGCAGATTTTCAATAAATGCTCCTTTCTATTCACTATCTTAAGTCTCATTTTTGTGGACACCTGAAGAAAATGACATCAGCTGAGATAAGGCACTGCATTTTTGTTTTCATGGAATCACTCTGGTTATGCCTAAAGAATAATGGAAACTTTTGCTAATTTTTTTTGTTGAGTTATATAAATTTTTAAGTTATCTTGGATTTTTAATGTTTGTGTGTGTGTGTGTGATAAATTCAGACAATAAGCTCAGATATTTGTCTTACCCCTGCCTTTTTTACATTTCTTTACCACCATTGTGTTTGCAGCTAAAGCAGAAAAGTACTATTTTTGGTTTATGGTTTTACCTATTATCAGAAAATGCTGCTTATCATTGATGACAGATGTGCAGCAAGAACTGAAGGGGGTTTCCTGTTCTGGAAGAAGAATGTTAGACAGTTTACCCAGCTGCCACTGAATCTATGCATCGTATTCTTGCAATAAATAACTTTTTACTTAAATGTAATAAAATGCTTTGTTCTAAAATTAGATGTCTCAATTCTCACTTTTGTGTATGTCACATCTACAAAGAAGAAAATTAAACTCACATAGTTTGAAGATAAAGGAATAGGTCAAATCCTAAAACCAGAACCTAATCCCCTAGCAGCCTATAAAGAGTTCTGAGAAGACACTCAGGGTTTGAATAGAACTCTTTATTGGTCTTTGGAGAAATACTCAAATGACATTAGTGGAATTGCATTTTAGAAAGATTACTCCAATTGCAGTCATGAGAGCCAAGGTCAAAACCAAGGGGAGAAACCAACTCCATCACTTTTTAGATCCATACTTAACTTCTAAAGCAGAGTGAGGGTAAGAGGACTGGATGCCATGCAGAGCAAACATAGGGACCAAGTATTTATCTGTGAACAGAGCTGGTTAAGGAGTACTCAGTTTCATTGAGCACTTACCATTTGGTGCATGGTTGAGGTATCCATAGTTAAAGGTTTTGGGTTAGAGGAAGGATGGGGGCTGAATCTTGGAATCTCAGATAAAAGCATGAGCAAACTTTTTCACTTTATTCTGCTTTTGCTAATACCCCTCTCTGAAAGTATGTATATTAAGTATTAGCATATATTAAAAAAATTTTTAGTGAAGTACAGTCAGTTACAATATATCAGTTTCTGGTATACAGCACAATGTCCCAGTCATGCAGATACATACATGTATTCATTTTCATATTCTTTCTCTTTAAAGGTTATTACAAAATATTGAATTTAGTTCCTTTTGCATACATGTTTAAATTAAGCAAAATAACTTAGTAGGAGAATTGGAAAAATAATTATCTAGGTATAACTAGACTCTATACTCATACATAAAAGCTGTAATAAGCATTTGAATGCTAGGCTATTTGTTTAAAGGTTTTATACTCATCATCTTTCTCTGCTACACTTAAAGATTTTTTAAAAATCAGATTCTTTGAAAGATACTGCAGGGGCCACATATATATTTAACTGAAAACCTCTAGATGAAACAACTGACCTGGAGTCTTTTCAAAGGGAATGTTTTCAAAGTTGAAGAAAAATCCAATTAAACCTGGTTGATTTGTTCACTGGGGAGCCACAGGTCTAAGCAACTTACCACAGAATCACAAGAACCTCCAAACATCCTTTACTGTTCAGGGCAGGATATAACACCCACAGGACATCACTGGAACGTCTGCTCAAGTGGAGATATTTGCAAGAAATCCACTAACCTTTGAAGCTGTTCCCTTTCTACCATTTCTTTGGCAGTCTTTTTCAATAGGTAAGTTTTTATACACTCTGAATATGTGAGCTGATATTCTAGCTTTTATCTGAAAAAAAAAAAAACCTCACTTGGAAAAGTTAACCTTTCTTTTCTCACCAAAGATATTTTCTATTTATTCATTCAACATACATTCATTGTGCTTTATTCATATGATTCACTAATTCAATAAGCATTTTTCTGCTCATCTTCCTGCCTGTCACCCCTAAGCTAACCCCTGAGAATTCAGAAAGAAAAAGTGGAATCCCACCCTGGTTGTTCCTATTATATGGATTAAACAGAACAGTAATCTGATGGAGTGCCTTTACTTCTGTGATGCTGGCATCAAGGGTTTGGGCTGAAGCCTGAGGCCTGATTACAGTCCCCATATGAGAGAGCCCCTGACACCAGATGACCTGATTTGAAGTTCAGTCAAGCAGACTGCTGAAAGGCTAAGACAATGGCAGACCCTGGCTCAGGAGTTTTATGTTGGATCCTAAAAGGGTTTAGCAGTTCACCATTGCTGTGGATGCATTTTCATTGAAAGTTTTAGACCATCTGCCCACTTATTTCTCAACAAACAGTTCACTTCATGGAAACAACCTTTTTATTTATTTTTTTAAAATTATACTTTACCTATTAAATGGCACACATATCAAATTCGATAATGGAAATAAATTCAGAAATGTACAAAATAGGGCATCACAGAGATATTTTGACAGCTAACTCAAAGATGATTTTCTTATAAGAATAATAAGAAATTTTTATGTATTTCAAAAAATAGGCAGTGTAAAATCCTCTTAGAGATTGAAATAAAGCTGACAAGCTGGAAGTCAAATAACACATTTGAGTCATAGGCACTTGTCTTTGGAGTAGTGGCCACTGATGAGTGACTGACAAGCAGAGAGGAAGAAATAAATATGTATGTGAAGGATTTCAATTATGCATGTTTCTTGGGAGGAAGCTTGGTTTTGGTTTAACCTAATGGCATCTCATTTACTGTCTGTTACTCTTGGACCAGGTAGTCTACAAGGCCTAGAGGAGCGAGAGTCTTTTTCAAGAAAACCCCATTGCGATACAGAATCCTGGGAAAGGACAGCCTCACAACTCTTCCTAGGAGGGAAGGAAAGGCTGAAAATTCCATGTTGCATTGAATATAACATTTTCAAGTGCATTAAAATCACTTATCTAAATTTATTATGATACAATCATGAATTATGTTTGCTCCACATTTGCAACTAGATGGTACAACAGATGGTGACGATTTACAGAAACATTAAATTTCTGGATAAGATACATTTAATAAATTTGTCAGTGGGAATCTCTAGGGTTATGGGAAGTATTTATATGCCAAATAAAATGGTAGTTAGGTTTGCAAGAAGGCACCGACCCAGAGAAGGGGGTATTCACATCTCAGTGATCAAATTATGAATGCTGAAGGTTTTTTTACAAAGGTTTTTTTTGTTGTGAGAACTCTAGATGGTTTCACTGAAGCCTATGTTTTATGCCAAGAGAAGATCTACCAGGAGAAAGAAAAAAAGTCTATGAACAAAACTGCAAAACATCTGTCTTTGAACAGTTCCTAAACTCAGAAGCATCAGGTTATCTGAGATTTAGCTTCTCTCTGAAACAGAAGTAATAGACAGTTAATCAAATTATAACCAGGCCCAGTTCCAACTGTCACAGATTTTTCAGGCCACACAAACCATAAACCTTAGCAAGTCATCTGTTTGTTCACTTATTCAAACAAACAAACATTTATTCAATCACTCCTATCCCAATAGTATAACAGTAAATTTTATGTTCTTTATATTGGGAAAAAAGTCCATTCTCTTAACATTGGATTAACACAGTAAGAATCCAGAATCTTCTTTAAAATGGATTTGGCTTCATCAGCAAAATTCTTTCTTGAATTACCTTTGATGATTTTTTTTCCTCATTTACAGTGAAAAGCATAGTCATCAGATCACTATAAATGTATTTTTAACAGTCACTAAAATTTCATTAAGCTCAGCAAACAAATAAAAACATTACAGTTTTAAGAAAAATGTTCAGTGAGTCTTAGTTGCAACAGTAGTGTCAGTGATGTACATCCAATCCAAAAATTCTACAGGAAACATTTTATAAAAATATACATCAAACCAGGGGTTCATGATGCCTTTGTAAAGGGAATTTTGTGGATCAAAATTCTAACCTTCTAACTTTCTAATTTAAATGGTTTGGTAATGCTCAGGGTCACCCAGCTAGCAAAGGATGGGGGTTAGACTGACAACCAGCTCTGTCTGACTCAGATGTTTCTCTCTAAACACGTCTGCTGTACTTTGCTCACAGTACTGGCTCTTTTTCCTTGGATTCTAATGGGTGAGCAACACATCATACTAGGTTATTTCATTTCAACAATAGCACCATCAAAGCTGCAGCTCCTGTTAAGTCACTGGAATATGTTCTGTTGTGCCCCACACCCCACTTTTGAATATTATTATACTACTTCTCTTAACCCCAGCGCTATGGCTGAGACACAAATTTGAAATTCTATTTCCCTCAGCATTGATCTGACAGCAAGATTGGCACCACCACACGACTGACACTAGTATTTGGTCTCTGATGCTCTCACTAATAGATTTTCCATCTGTTATTCTGCCATTTTATGGTGTATAATTACATTACTTTATGTGGCAGTGGACTGCATCGCCAGCTACACACTGACAGGGTAATTTAGTTACAAACCTGTCTCATTCAGTATCTTGGATGTTGTGTGTTTACCTCAGAAATAGGCAAAAATGATAAGGTTCCTAATATTAAGACTGCATAAAGCACAAACTTCAAAACAATTTTTAATGTGGAAAGTATTCCAAATATTACACTGTACCACTGTTCTTTGAGTTTTATAAACTGTTCTTAATAAGGAAGACAAAAAATGGAATGGAAGATTCATCTTGGTAACTAACCCAAAGATATATGCTTTTTAAAAAAAGAAGAGAGAAAAGTAAAAATGTGTATAGCAAAAATTGATTAAATCCAAACTTGGTGATATTTTCAGAAAAATAATTAGCTGAGAGGGAGTTCTATTTTGAGAGCACAAGATAAGAAAAATTAGGTCATCCTGTTGGTGTGGTAACAAGTTAACAACCAATCCATAACTTACTTTTAAAAGACAAATAAATGTATTTGTATATATCATAGCTAAATATAAAACACATTTGAAATAAATAATAAATAGAAGAAGAGATGTATACATTGGCTACATAAAAATCTGTTCTGAATAGAGAAAAAAAATCCCAAGAACTAGGAAATTTTAAAAAATATTATCATTTAATCAAATGGAAAAAATACCTTTAATAAAGGCACAAGGAGGAAGCTATTGTATACACACTTTCTTTCACATTTTTGAGGGACATAAAATTCCTATGCTGCTTAAACTGTTCCAGAACACTGAAAAACAAAAATCTAATTAATTTTGCTGAGATCATATAGCCCTAATATAAAAAAGAGAATTACAAAGTTACTATGAAATAAAGAAAACTATGTAACTATCTACTTTACAAATATAGATGCAAAAATGTTTGCATCCAAATTTCAGAAAATCAAAACCCAGCAAAATAAACCTGGAAATAAAACAGTATGGCCAAGTGAGGTTAATTCCAAGAATATAGCTATAACTTAAAATCTGAAAACATCACATTGTATCAATATGGATGGTAGAAAGTTATTTTGCAAAGACTGTAGGAGTATTATGTAAAAGTAATGCAACTTTTTCTGATAATAACTCTTAGAATGAGGAAAGCAAAGATATCTTTATAACCAAGGAAACATCTATCTTAAGATATCCAATATTTAAATGCGAAAAGGGGGAAACAAAACCAGTCTTCTTGTTAGTTATTTTCTCATTTAGAAAATATAGTTTGTTTGCATAAAAATGGTGTTATTTGTGTTTACATGCAATGGGTTTCTCATTCTTTTTAAATTAACTAGTACGTATTTTAAAAATCTCAGCTTTAATTACTATTATGATAAATATTGGTGGATATAGCTTACTACTGTATCTTGGATATATGCCTAGAGGTTGAACTTTTGAATTATAGGAGAGGCATCTATTTCACTGTGTAAGAAACTCCTAAACAATTCTCCAAAGTGGTTTACCATTTTATAGCAACAGTGCATAAAAATTCCTTTTGCTTCACATTCTTAGCAGCATTCTGGTGATTTTATAGTATCATACTTGGTTGTCATTTGCATGTCCCAAATACATTAAATAACATTAGGCACTTTTTCATATACTTACTGACAATTTGGATATATTCTCTGGTGAAGTCTAGCCAAGATTTTTGAACTTCAGAAAAAAATTATTTTGGTGGATGGATGGAGCTTGTCTTTTTCTTACTGACTTGCAGATGTTGTTTTGTTCTGGATTCAAAACCAGAGATAAATCCTTATGATCAACAAGAAAACATCAATCATAATATTAGAAACATGGTATGGTACATGGGCTGCAAAAATAGCCCCAATTTTTCCTTTTCCCTCATATGCATGTCCTGTGTTATGTAATTTTGTTGTGCTCTCCCATTCTGAGTAGGCCTCTGCACCCACACTCCTGGCCTCCTGCCCTTATTTTTAGGCACAGTCATATAATTTGCTGTGGTCAATGGTATGTTAGCAAACATGACATAACTGACTAGAGGCTTGAAAACGTGCTTATAAACTTCCACTCTTTCTCTTGTCTTTCTGCTTTCTCCATGAACACATGCCCAGAGAAGCCTTCTGGGGGATGAGACATAAGGAGAAGAGCTGAGTCAATCTTGTTATTACAGCCCATGACCCATCCTTGAGCGTGACAGTCAACCAACCTTCCAACACGTGAGGCAGCCCTGGCAAGAACTGCAAAGCCTCTTCACAGGTGCGGCTGACTGTAGATGCATGAGCAAACTTAGACTGAAAAGACTGCCAGCCAACCAAGTGCTGTGAGCTAAAGGAATGATTATTCTTTTCAGCCACTGGTTTTCGTGGTTGTTTTCTATGCAGCACAATTGTTACAACAGATAACTGATACACATGTGCAAATGATTACACAAAAAGAATTAACACAAATAATACAAAAGGCATTTAAATTCATTAGAAATCAGAATAATTCAAATTCAGTAAACAAGGAGATATTTCTCACTCATCAGGTTGGAAATCATTTTGTTTGACAATATGCAAAGTAGTTAGGAGAAGTGACTATAACAGTGGAACCAAAACATGCTATTTCCTTCCTGAAGGAGGCATGTAGTTTATATCAAAATTTAAAGTGTGGCCACTTGATAAAGCAATTCCAATTGTTTAATAGTCTGAATTAAATACTTGCAGATGTTTTGCAAATACATGTGCAAAAATGTTTTCAAAACAGTGTTCATTACAAAAAAATTTTTAAGAAAACCAAATGCAAGTGATAAAAATGTCCTTCAATGTGGGAATAGTTGAATAATTTATATTACATCTTAGAATGCTATGCAGCTGTTAAAAATAATGGAAGTTATTTCTTGATAAAGAAATACATCTCAGACTGCTATCAAATCAAAAAGAAAGGCAAGAAAGAATGCATATAATATAACTCACATAAATGTGTATTTGTGTATATATGTGTGGACATGTGTATTTACAGATACTTAAAAAGACACTTATGATATACATCACATATTAACTTTGTTTGAAATTTTGGGAAAGGAAATAAAATGGATGGGGAAGAAAGGTGAAACTCGTATTTTCTTGAGATTGTTGTTTCTTAAAACTTTTTAAATAAGAGTGTATTCACTTAAAACTTGTGTAATGAATACATTGATAAGAAGTATTAACTGTTGAAATAATTAAAACCCAAAAAAGATCTAGAAGAGCAAATTGTGAAGATTTAGTAGATTTTATACTATAATAAGCTGTCCAAAGGGGGTTAAAAAAATAGAAGTCATGAAAGAAAAACAGTAAATCTAAATATGTAAACATTAAACACTTCTCCCTGTAATAAAACACTAAAAGTGAATTAAAAGTTAATCAACAAAAAATGTTTGAAAAGCATTGCCACAGGCATAGAGTTAATACACTTCATACACTAACAGATGTTACAAAACAGGAGAAAAAGCTTAAAAAGTGCCAGAGAAGGCACGTTTTATTCTTCTCCAAAAATTCTCCAAAGGATATTCTCCAAAGGAGAAATGCAGACAATAAGCATCAGAAAAAAAGAAAGACTTCAACTTGAATAACCATCAATACAATGAACATTAAAACATTAACAAGATGCCATTTTACCTTTCAAACTGAGGAAGAATAAATAATGTTCATGAAGATAATACAGCTGGTCAACTGTTGTTGTGCACTGCTCTGGATGTAGCTGAAATCCATCAGGGTATAACTTTTCAGTTTGGCTCTCCATGTCTGGGGTTGCCCATCCTTGGATTCAACCAAACACAGATCATGCCATACTGTCATTTCTTTAAAAAAAAGCTGCACAGAAGTGGAGTTGTGCAGTTTAAGCTTATTGTCCAAGGGTCCACTCTACTCCTAATGCTGCTGTAGCAAAAACACACCCTCT
Source organism: Vicugna pacos (assembly GCF_048564905.1). Lineage (NCBI taxonomy): Eukaryota > Metazoa > Chordata > Mammalia > Artiodactyla > Camelidae > Vicugna > Vicugna pacos. The sequence goes on along the minus strand of NC_133021.1, from coordinate 3,701,096 downwards.
ATCCTATCGACAGTAATCTAAGTTGGTAGACATTTCTAGAGAAAAATTTAGCTATGATTTAGAAAGATGATCAAAAGAAAATATTTAGGCACATTAACAGTGATTATATTTGGATATTAGTATAAGGAGTAATTTATTTTTTATTACTTCTATTTGTTAAAAAATATTAAAAATTATTAATGGCCCGACTGCCTCACAAGAGAGGTTCTTAATAAGCAGATGGCTGTGCAAACACTGTGAAACTTCAGTTTCCTGTTTGCCAGGTGTTTGTGATTACTGGGAGGGTTATTGGTACTGAAAGTGAATGCAGAATATCAAATTGAGGATGGGACACAATCTTAACAACTCAAAATTTGAGAAAGGACTGGGGGAAGAATATAGACTGTTAGCAGTTCTGTCCTTAGGTGTGGAAATGTTCAGAAAGTTTATATTCTTTCTAACTTTTTGAAAATACTGGAGTTACCAAAAATGAGTATATGTTACATTTATAATGAAACAAAAAAATGTTTACGAAACAATGATTGGGTATTTCTTTAGGGGAAAGGATTGTTCTCAAACTATAGAATATCTTATATGATTCTGTTTCAGTCTAGTTTCAATGTCTCAAATGAGAACTGTCATTGTTTAATCTCCAAGGGTTTCTAGTGTTTTGCTTTATTTTGTTTACATTGTAGTATCAAGAAACAATTCCAACTCTTCATCCTATATTTTTGCCTTTATATAATAATGTCTTCTCCTGATGTTTGAAAGGTAATTTCAAAAGCTCAAAGAAATCAACTTCTCTATATGTAATAAAGGTTTGTGCCTCTTAAATAATTTTAATCCTAATACCTCTTGCTGTTTTTTTAAGTTACTCCCTTTCATATCAGATAACTTGTTCCTCTTCTCCTGCCAGCTGCCTACAGAAATCCTACTTTATATCACTGTTGAAACTTCAAAAGAAATCCTCAGCACAATGGATTTATTCTTTTTGAGCTTAAGTCTCTTTGTTAAAATTTTTTTCATTACCTACAGTAAAGAAACCAAAATAGAATTGAATTTTATTGAACTTTGTCCTATAGTGAAGTTTCAGCTCAGGTTTTTTGAGTCAGATTTGATATGATGAAGGTCAGTCACCACATTATTTTAGATAATAATGCACACATGGACTCATTCTCCTGATTTTTACTCTCATTCTTTTATTGAACGTATTTCTGTGAAGGGAAATATGCTCCCTTTTCCCATGTAGTATACAATATTTTTCTAACATCCCTTAAATTAAACTGAATGAAACAAATATAGTAGCTTTATAAAAATCGGCCTGGACAGAGAATCTAATTAATCATGGACCGACAGTTAAAATTCAGAAAATAAAGGGAAATATACACAATCTTAAAAGTCTTATTAAGGACAAGAAAAAAATCTGAGCTCTATACCACTGAATATTTTTATATATATTTTCTGCTGTAACTTTTGATTTAATTCACTAATCACCCTGCTAACATTCATTGGCTTCCTACTGCACATTGAATAAAATCCAAACTTCTGGCCATAACCTACAGAGCCATGACCTGTCTCATGCTTATCTTTCTGGCTTCATCTCTTGCCACATTATACTCCCGCCATTCTGGCTGTTTTCTAGTTCTGAGAACACATGTCATTCCCACTTCAAAGCCTTTAAATTTGAAATTCCCTATATCAGGGTTGTTTTTGTCCCCACTTCATATTGCCAATTCCTTATCATCTTTCAAGGATGGAAATACTCCACTTTCATAGGTTGTCCTTTATTATTTACTTTTAAATTTCTGTACCCAGTCTGTTTCTTTCAAAATATGCATCACAGTTTGGAATTGCATATTTATTTATTGGGCTTCTTAATGTCTATCTTCCTCTGTGGATGCTGAGAACCAAGAAGGAGGGATAACGTGAACATGCCACTTAGCATCTAGCAGAAAGTGACCATATAATGCCTGGTCAATAACATCTGGTAAATGAATGATCAAATATAAATAAATAAGTAACGCTACACATACATACAATGTACACTAATAAGACCACACTTCAAAGACCAGGTAAAAAGCCATGGTGTGAATATTATAGAAAATATATTTTTTAACCTCTCTTGCTGCTGTGTATCCAAAGTTCAAAGCAGTATGTAATAATGAATAGACAAAAAAAAAAAAAACTTCAGAAAGACACAGAATATTAATGTCAAAAGGGACTTGAAATGCTTTGCTTTAACCTTTCAGTTTTTTCTAGAACTTAGTAAAATGTAGATCCAGGCAACCTTCAGAAGACAAACACAGGGACCTCTAAACAGCAGTCCTAAAAAGTAAATCCAGAGGAGAAAGACCAGAAGTTGTCTCCCAGGAGAACCATCCAAAGCTAAAAGTGATGTTAAAAGTAAAACAATCTGCACACACACACTCCCCACCCTGCCACACTGCTTTCCCTCTCAAGTCAGCAAATTCCAACCACATTGGCATTTCTCAGTCATTTTGGAAGGACAAACTCTGCCTCAAGCAGATTGCCCATGTTGCCTTCACTTCTTGGAAGGATCTTCCTTTCATGTAACTTACTGGCTCACCTTAAAATATTACCTCCATGTTCCTGAAAAATAAACCAAGTAGCTCTGTTTTGTTCTGTTGCAGCACTTGTAAATTTTACAGAATCCGTGTTAATTTTTGCCTATGCAGTGTCTTTGTCTCTGCTCCTCCTTACTTGATTCATTTATAGGGCACATATTTGTGTTTATTTTCTGTGCATTTTGTATTAGTTTCCCAGGGCTACCATAACACTGTATCAGAGACTGAGTGGCTGAAACAACAGAACTTTATTTTTGTGCAATTGTGGAACCTAGAAGTCTGAGATCAAGATGTCCACAGGATTGGTTTCTTCTTTTTTCTTTTTTTTTTAATTGAAATATTGTCAATATACAATGTGTCAATTTCTGGTGTACAGCATAATGTTTCAGTCATACATATATATATACACACATATTTGTTTTCACATTTTTTTCATTATAGGTCACTGTAGGATATTGAATACAGTTCCCTGTGCTATGCAGAAGAAACTTGTTTATCTGCTTTATATATAGCAGTTAGTAGTTGCAAATCTCGAACTCCCCGTCTTCTAAGGGCTCTCTGCTTGGCTTGTAGAGGGCTGCTTTCTCCCTGTAACTGCACATGGTCTCCTCCATGTGTGTGTTTTTGTCCTAATCTCCTCTTTTTATAAGGACATCAGTCACATTGGATTAGGACCCATCTTAAAGATTACCTTTTAACTTCATTACTACTTTAAAGACCATATCTCCAAAATACAGTCACATTCTAAGGTACTGGGGATTCGGATTTCTTGAAAGGAGGGACATAATTTGGACCTTAACACCATTATATTACCAGTGTATTTCTCAGAACCTGGCACATATAGGTGCTTTTATTAAAAAAAATATATTTAAACTGACTATACTTCTGTTAAAGAAATTATATTTATAAAAGGCATGAATAATTGAGTGCAATATTTCTTCAATTGAAATAAATGAGGCAGAAACTACTCTGAATGAAATCCTGTAAAACAACTCCTCAAAACCGTACTTTGAAGAAAAATACAGTGATTTTTGGCTTTTAAATATCAAGCAACCAAGTGTTCTTGGAGACATTCAGATAGGTTTCTTTTAAATGAACACCTCAAAAAGGGACAATCCAATCAAATTTTCAGCCAGAGAAGCAAAAGAGATGAATCTTGAAGCTAAAATCTATGCATGATCTTAAAGAATCAAATGTTTTTAAGTACAGCCTTTACTCTTATTTGTATCAGGCATATGAAGAGTTTGTAAATTGTACATTTCTTGTAAATGAAGTCACTGCTCTTAAATTTGTGAAGTAAATACACTTGGAGTTGGTTCTTGTTACATCAATAATTAGATAATATCTTCATAGAGTCCTCATGTTTTAGAAAAATTATGGGAATGAACATAAATATTCATTCCTGTTCAATATGTATGCTCTCTGGAATCCCGAGATGTGAATAGCAATATCTTATTATGCGAATCAGACTGTTCATTAAATGCTTCTGGATAATCTTTAGAGAGTACATTAAAATTCAAGTATTATTATGCATATGGGTATCCTGTAAAACTCAAAGAAAGATTTTAAAAGTAACTGGTGAATAACTTCCTAGAATAAAAACTTTTTAATCAAAGAATCAGCCTAGAGGAAAAGAAGGTCAAGTGGTTACATGGAGCAAAGCTCCTTAACAGTAAACCCAAGAGAAGGCTATTTTGATAAAAGATCGATATTATGTGTCATAATCACAGAATCCCAACAATACATTGTTTGTTTCAGTGCAATTCACTTGTAAATGCTTTGTTGTTGCTGTTTTGCTGCTCTTTGCTATTCTGTTCTATTTTGTTTTGTTTTGTTTTGTTTTTATACTGGTAGGATGTTTGCATATATTTGTGAAACACCAGAAAAGAGACATTTTAGAAATATTACTATGAATTTTAATGAGTTCAATATTTTAAATTTTTATTTTTTAAATATCACAAACAATTCTCTTTTGATGTACAATTCTATGAATTTTAACCCACATATAGATACATGTAATCATGTCCATAATAGGACAGAAAGCAGTTCCACCATCCCCAAAACTCTCTTGTGCTATCTCCTTATAGTAAAACTCTTCCCTTAAACCCAACCCCTGGGACCCAGTGATGGTCTCCCTCTCCAGAATTTTGTGTATGAGAATGTCATATAAATGGAAGCACCTCTTGGCTTTTTGAGACTAGTTTCATTCATTCAGCATAATACCTTTAAGTCTTGTTCAACTTGCATGTATCAATAATTCATTCCTTTTCATTGCTGAATGCTATTCCATTTTATGGATTCATCACACACATTTATTCATTCATTGAAGGACATTGGGTTTTTCTTTTATTTTTTCATTTTATTATAATTTTTTTCTTAATTCCTATGTTTTAGGATTTGTCAGAATTAGGAACTATCTCCCCAACTGGTTGAGTTCTAATTTAGGTTTTTTGTTTTTGAGTGTGTTTTTTTTTTTAAACCAATACCATTAAGATATAATTAGCACCCAATTAAATTTGCTGTTAGATGGATTTGGAAAAGTGTATACATCTGTGTAACCACCACCATAATGAAGATACAGAACATTTTTATCACCCCCCAAAATTCTCTCCTATCCCTTTGCAGTTAATCCCCTCCATCCCCTGCAGTCTCATCAACCACTTATCTGTCACTATACATTATTTTATATTTTCTAACATTTTATATAAATAGATTCATGCAGTACGTATTCTTGTAAGGCACTTATCCCATTCCTGAGGGCTCCACCCTTATGCTTAAGCACTTTGACCTTGGGTTTTTCTTGTTTGGGCAATATAAATAGAGCTGCTATAAACATTAATATGCAGTTTTTTATGTGAATGTAAATTTTCATTTCTCTAAGGTAAATGCCTAGGAGTCAGACTGCTGGGCTATGTAAATGGTGTATGTTTAAATGAATAAGAAACCATCTAATTATTTTTCAGAGTGGCTGTGAAATGCTGAGTTCTCACTAGCAGTGTCTCTCAATCCAGTTTTTTCACATCTCACTAGAATTTATTGTCAGCATTTTTTCCATCATAGCCATTCTAACAGGAAGTACAGTGGTTTCCCATCCTGGCTGTAATTTGTGATTTCCTAAAGGTGAATAATGCTGAACATCTTTTCATGTGTGTATTTGCTGTTCTTATATTCTCTGTGGTGAAATTTTTGTTCAAATCCCTTGCCTAGTTTTTCAGATAGTTAATTATTTTCTTACTGTAGCATTTTACTTATTTTTACATTATTTCCATAGAAGTATTTTAGTGAATAAGTGACTTGCCAATACTTTCTGTAACTTGGTGGCTTGTCTTCACTCTTTAAAAGTGTTTTCTGCAAAGAAAAAAAATTAATTTTGGTGAAATCCAATTTGTCATTTTTAATGGGTTATACTTTTGGTTATCTAAGAACTTTATGCCTTAGCCTAGGTCACTAAAATTTTTCTCCTAAATCTTTTTCTGGGAGATTTATATTCTTATGTTTTGTATTTATAAACCATTTCAAGTTATTTTTTTTTTGTATAAGTGCAAGGTGTAGTTTGAGGTTTAAATTTTTACATATGCATAATCAATAGTTTCAGTGTCATCTGTTAAAAAGTCCAACCTTTCTTCATTGATTTGCTTTTGCACCTTTGTCAAAAGCCAGTTGTCCATGTTTGTTTGGGTCTATTTCTAAACTATTCTTCTTCCATTAAGCTATGCCTTCATACTTTTGGCAAATCCACAGCCCTTTATAATTAGCCTTGAAATTGGTAGCGTAATTCTTCCCACTTAATTCTTCTCTTTCTAAATTATTAAAGCTGTTTCAGTTCTTTCACCCTTTCATATAAATTTTACAGTCACCTGGGGAATAACCACAAAACCATCTCTTGGAATTTTGATTAGTATTGTGTTAAATTTATGGATCAGCCTGAAGAGAATTGACACATTTATTATATTGAATATTCAAATCTATGAACATTGTATATGTCTCTATTTAAGTCTCTGATTTCTTTCACCAGTATTTTTTTAATCCAGTTTTTAGCATGCAAATTCTGTGTATGTTTTGTGAGATAGATAAGTATTTCATTTTTTAAAGTTGTAATTGGTTTCATTCTTTCTTTTAAATTTTGGTTTCTAGTACTGCATTAGTATATAGAAATACAATTGACTTTTGTGTGTTGATTTGGTATCTGATGACCTTGCTAAACTCACTTATTTGTTCTAAATGTGTGTGTGTGGTTGTGCATATATATATACATATATATATATATATATTCCCTGGGATTTCTTACACACATAATTATGGTGACTTTAAGTGGAAATAGTTTTATTTCTTCCTTTGTAATTTGCATGTCTTTAACTTCTTTTCTTTGCCTCATTGCACTGGCTAAAAACACTAGTACAATGTTGAAGAGGAATAGCAAACACAAATATCCTTTCCTTCTTCTCAACCTTCAAGGGAAAACATTCAGACACTTTGGATAAGCCTGCCATTTTTGATGCCCTAGGGTGTGTGAGAAGCCAGTAACCAAGTCTTCAACTTTATCTTGCCAACTTAGGCTGTTTCTATCTTGTTCAGGTGACACCTTGAGACCCAACCCTATCTCTCTCCAGCACTCTCTGGGGAAAGAAAGAAGAGAATCTTCTCAAGTGATCAAAAATCCAAAAGTGACTGTTGACTGCTGCAAACCACATCCATCTTGATGACAAGCTTGTCCACATTCAAAAGAGCCTTCTAACCTGGGGTCAGTATTTCTTTTAACCTATGATTTAAGTTTGTATTCTCTTTCTTAAACTAAAATAAACTAAAATTATCCATGTTTTCTCTTTTCAAATGTGCTTGCATTAAGCATTCCTTAATTCCTTTGAATCTCCTGATGATCTTGAAGTGATGTAATATAATGTCCAAGGAAACTACAGAAAATAATTCTTCAACAAATATTAACACACATGCATAGAATACATGGGATGCATGTTTACAAGTACATGCTATTATACTTGTGTTCCTATTAAATATAAGATATGTGTGAATGTAATATATGATTGTGTACAATTAAATAAACTCCTCTGAAAACCTAGAAACAATTAATAGTGTTTAGCACTAATAAGTCTTTCAGTTGGGCCTCAAAAATAATGTCCTTTGAATGAGCAAATAAAGCATATATTACTGACTCTTCCCCGTATATCAGGATTGTGTTAAAGACTCAGTGAAAAATAGGCATAAAGGCTTTTTAAATCCTTAGAGAAAGTTTTGTGTAAACTCTTTTTGTATTTGCATACCTCATATGTATGCTAATAACAAAGTTTCTTTGGAGATGATTTTCTGCTCAGGGCACTATATATTGAAGGTGATATCAGTTTTGTTTATCTTGTGAGAAAATAAGGCAACATTCGTATATCAAGAAGAATAACACACAAGCTCAAAAACAGTCACAAAAAAATGATGTATTATTTTAATAACATTTTGCATTCTTATTGCACATTTTATCATAAAGATCAATAAAATGTCCCAACTGATAATAAATGCAGGAATTATTCAACCTCCTGTCTTAACAAATTGTCTCAGGAATGGAAGACAATAACTGTATTTTTACCCACCCAGCCACACAGCTCAATAATTTATGCTAGAAAATCCAAATCTCAAGAAGAATTGTAGACTTTTCAGGAGCGATGTCAGTCAGAGCTTGAGTCAGGGAGAGGCTGACCCAAGAAAGTAATCAAAATCCACATAGTAGGGTGTTGCACCTTGAAATATGAATCTAGCTTTTAACAAATAGAAATACAATCTATGACAATTGCTCATTGTTGTTTTCTTAAACTTTCAAAATAGGAATTTATCACATATGTTTCAAAGTTACTGACACAAAGTAAAAGGGAGCGAATTAAGGACTTTCCCACAGTTAGCCTAACTTCTAGGGGGTGGGGGTGATGAGATGTCTCCCTGAGAGTTCCTAGCACACTGAAAATGTGCTATGTGATTCTTACACAGTCTATCCATTGCAAAGGTCTCCATCTTCAGTGAAATAACAACCTCCTTCCGGCGTGTTGTTGCTAGGTTACTAGTAAATAGAACTCCCATAGTGCAATATATACAGGAAGAGTCAGGATATAAGTAAGAAAATAACTACAATAACTCTGTCATGCTTATGCACCTGGATGCATTAATATACATCCAGAGGCATTTTTCTAGGCGGAAGGAAGAAATTTATTTTCCATTTTGAATCTTCTTTGTAATTCATTGAGTGTCTCTCCTATGTCCCAAACACCTTGAAAGCATTTCAATTAAAGAGGCTGCTTAATCCAAAAGTCTAGATTCCTGGATTTCTCAATCAATATTGCAGCTGATTGGCTTGAGTGCTGGCATTTGACAGAGAAAAATTACAAATGTCATTTTTGGAGGGGACCTTGAGTTTACATATTCTAGCCCACAAACTTAAAAAGAAGTTCAAACTAACTCAGTTTGAAGGATTATGTGGTTTATTATGGAAGGGGTCCACCCGACAATACTGCTTCTACTAAGGGCCCAGTGTAGTTACTACATTTACTTGACTTTGTTATACAAACTCATGGTCATTTATGTACTATAATCACTGGACAAAACTTTAAACATGAGATGCCCATGCCAGGAACTTGTAGATGGGGCCTGGCATCAATGTTTTAAAAGCTCCATTGGATAGTGGGCTGGGGCTGCTTGAGCCACTGGTCCTGCACAGAGATACTTCAAGGCCTTGTTAAGAATGTTTGGATCCCATGAAGCCCTACTATGCCCAAGTTTACCAAGAGATTTGGGTAGGTATGGGGTTGATGGGCTTCGTCATTTATAAAATCAGGAGTGCTGATAAAAGAAGTAAAGCCTTGAAAGATCCCAGTCCTGTGCCTGCTCATGGCCACCATTAGCCAGCTGTAAATGGAAAGAACATTGGTCTGGCTGTATTGGTTGGGGTTGAGGGGCATCGTGTTTCCTGGAAGACATTCTGCTGCCCTCATGCATGAATAAACATACTTCTGAGATCCTCCCCCCCAAAGAAATTCCATCGGTCAATATGATGAGCAATTTGATTTGCAAAGTAGAGACTTGTCAGCCTGCAGATCATCAAATAGCACATTCTTCCTTCAGAAGGTTTTAAGATGAAAGGGCAGAGGAACATATACATTTAGAATTGTGCATGATTCTGTTAATATTAGTAGAATATCAAAATCACAATATGTCAAGAGGGAAAATCTTAAATGAATTTATTTCTTTCACCAGGCCTCTCCTATCTTTTTCATTCACACTCAAGAAATTATATTGCTTTAGAGAAAATAAAAGGACAGAATGAGCAACTAACTCCATCTGTAAATTTTTTTAAATAAAGCTAGATTCCAAAATTGCACCTCTAAAGTGTGAATTCAGGATTTGAACATTTTTGCAAATGAAGGGTAAAAAATAAAACCTACCAGAAAATGGAAAATAAAATCTTTTCCACTTACCACTTTATAAAAGTGACTGTAAAAATGTGCAAAATCACCAGTGATATTCATGCAATCCCTGAAAAATAGGTTTGAGTAGGCTAGAGGATTAAATACGAGTGGAACTGTGTGAATTATGCATAACCAAAAAAAAATCCAAAAGGGTATAGAATGTACTGAATTTTTTAAATTCCATTTTTCTATATTGATGGTTCAGAAAGCAGGGACATATTTTTTCCTTTTTTTTTTTCTCCACTTTACAAAAAGAGATCTTATTCCCTAGTCCCTCATCATAGACACTCAGGCTAAGTAGTAAAAACTATTGATAATTTTCCCTTCAGGAAAACTCAGAAAAGTGTGGATCTAGTAGGAATCTCAACATTTGAAAGAGAAATCTTTTTGAATTTATATTTTTCCCTTTCAGTTTTCTTTTTTTTAACCTCTGGGTGGGAAACCCTGCAAGATAAAGACCAAGTTTTTCCTCTAATTCTTAGATGGGAATCACCAGCTTGTTGACTCTCAGTTTTTGTTTGTTTGTTTATTTGCTTTAACCTCTGGGCTGGAAACCCTGCAAGACAAAGACCAAGGTTTTCCTCTGATTCTTAGATGGGAACAACCAGCTTGTTGACTCTCATTGCCTTTCCTCTGCAGTGTCAGCCTCAGGCTGACCAGTCAGCTGTCTCTGGGAAGAGGGCTGAATTGCCTTCAGGGCTGTCAGAGTGGCCTTTGATTCCTCCAACTCTCAGGCAAAGGCTTCAAAGTCTATCCTCGAGCTCTGGCCTTGCCCCCACCTTGTTCTTGAATGTTTCCCAAAATCCAAGATAGAATTTTAGCACAAATCAAACAGTGAGGAGCTTGTGGAAAATGAATATTCTTGACTGGCAACAGTTCCTAACAAGGAGCCATCTATGTTTCAGAGCTTGTCACTAGCACTGAATGTCCACATCTGTGTACGTGCATAGAAAACTCTGGAAAAGTAATGTACTTCACTGATAACAGTGGTTATCTCTGGGACAGGGAGTGGGATTGAGGTTGGTGGTTGAAGTAATTTTCATTTGTTTTATACTATTTTAATTTTGTATAATTAATTTATAATTTAAAATGTGTAATGTTTAATTTTATATCAATAGTTAATGTGAATTTAAAATATACTTAACATTAAATAGAACAAAAAGTTCTATGGAATATTCTGTAAAATAGGGCTTTATCTTTATCTTGCAGGGTTTACCGCCCAGAAGTTAAAAAAAAAAAAGAAAACTGAAAAATGTCATAAGCAGAAATTCAAAAAGATTTCTCTTTCGAATGTTGAGAATCCTACTAGATCCTCAGTTTTCTGAGTTTTCCTGAAAGGAAAGTTATCAATAGTTTTTACTACTTAACCTGAGTGTCTATGATGAGGGACTAAGGAATAAAACCTCTTTTTGTAAAGTGGAGGAAAAAACTAAAAACATTTGTCCCTGCTTTCTGAACCATCAATACAGAAAAATAGAATTTAAAAAAAATCAGTACATTCTATACCCTTTTGGATTATTTTTTTGGTCATGCATAATTCACACAGTTCCACTCATATTTAATCCTCAAACCTATTTTTCCGGGATTGCAATGTCAATGGTGATTTTGCACATTTTTTACAGTCACTTTCATAAAGTGGTAAGTGTTGCCTACTGACCCAAATGAGTAGGTTGATTACAGATTTTATAATATTGTTAATCAGCATAAGGTAGGCGGGAGGGAGGATATGTGTGTGATCCCCAGTTCTCCATTTCCATTCCATGACATCAATGAGATGGCACATAACTTCAAAATCCTCTCAAAACAGTGCTCCAAAAGGCCACTACTAATCTGTAAGTGTTGGCCCATACTACCATATAAAGTCTTCTCTGGTGGCCTGTTTCTTAATGAAGCAGACACTAAACCTCTGTACCGGGTCTTCTTTCCGTGAGGGTGTATCTGAATAGCTCAGGGAGCTTTCCCAAGTTCCAAAACTAGAAAGTCTGATTTTGTGCAAGTATGATTAGACCTTGGGTGAACCTGTTGCAGACAAAACCCCCAACTGATTCTGATAAACTGGCTATGAATTGTCATTATGAATGCAGCTCTTTTGCCCCTTTCCCTGTCTGCCCATTCCTGTCTCCCTCTAATCCTAGAGAAAACTAATTATAGGAATGAGATCACAGTGCAGTTTAACCGAACTCTTGACTTATGCTCTACTGAATGCACACAATACCTCGTCTAACCTGTTAATTATTTTCCAAGATTAAAAAAATAAATAAGAACAAAGAATTAAGTAAAGAATGACTAGCTTTCTATCCCCAATTCTGCAGACAGATTGCTAGGGCAAGATAACATCTTTCTCCAGATGAGGAGCCAGCCAGTCTACACGCTGTGGAGAATGATGCAGACAGAATCTATCCCCCTGCCTTGATGTTCCACTTTCCCCCTTTTCCACTTGGAAATTGTTGTGGCCAAGTAGACTCTTCAGGACACAAGTCTACCTTCTATAAATTTATAAATATTGATGATAGTGTAGGTCTAGTACATATAAATTCAGATGACTTGGTTGCAGGTCTGAGTCTAGAATTAATTAGCCTTCTGACCTCAGGCAGGCATATAGCTGCCCCAAGGTTTAGGATTTTCACTGACAAATGGGATTAATAAAATGTTCCCTCTATTTCTTATGATTAAACTCAAAATGATCCCTGGCTTGGCCGTACACTATCTGTGGGATTCTGGATGGATCACTTTACCTCTGGGACCTCAATATCTTCATCTCCAAAATTGGGATTGTGTTACTAGATCAGTGGTTCTCAATCTCTATTCTGAATCAGAACCCTTGAGGGCAAAGTAGGCTCGGGATGGTGGGGTGGGATGGAGGGAAGTGTAGTTAACATGCAGCAAGGTCCTGAACCCTCTTCCTTGCTTCACCCACATCTTATGTTTGTGTATTGGATCTTTGTTTGAGATTCTTTCACAGCCAAATATATTTTTAAAGCACAACTCTGAATTCAGAGCTAGCTCATAATTCTCTAAATCTAATTCACAGGATTGTCAGTCTCAAATTAGATAATGGTTGTTAGTATGTTTTGTAAAATGAAAAACTAACAAGCTGAGTGGCCTTGGAAGGATTATAATAGGGGCTTAAATTTTCTCAGCTGGCAGAACTTCATTGGTCTTGCCTTGCTTTCTCTTGCCCTTGCACCCTTATGCTGCTCACAAAAGAACCCACAGTTTCCTGATCATATCATTTCACCAGACTCTTTGGTCCCAACCAAATGCTGGCCTCAGCCAATTTCAACAAAAGTAGAACATACATTCATAGTATCCCTGCTTCTTACCCTTTTCCATCTGGCAGGTCTTAGAAAATAACCACCTGCCTCCACTGGGAATATGAGTATTCAGGGAAGATCGCTGGGTCCCCATAGTAATTATCCTAACCTCTGCATGAAATTGAGTCTGTGGCAGTTAGTCCTTCCTTGAACAATACATCAAAGTGAGCAGCTTTGTCAGTGTCCTGTTCAACTCACCCTTCTCACACCCACAATGCCTCTCCCCTGAAGATCCTCAATATGAAAAAGCCCAGCTTTGAATCTAGCCATCCTATACTGGCAGTAGAGAAGAACTTGTTCCACATGTGTGAATTGGAATGACATGTGAAGGCTGAGTTCAACAAGCATACAGTTTATAATGGGCCTACTAGGCATCAGGTTTACAGGTTACATAGATGAATAGGTAGTGACTGGTCTTGATGAGCAGGGAAACTCAAGAAAGAGCCATACTTGTAGTTACTGTACATACACTGCAGTAAATAGAGGTGAGAGTCTACGCAGTGTGTCATGGAGTGTGTTATATCCTTAGCTTTTGGATGCTTTCAGTAAGTTTTGTGGAAACACACAAGTTGGGTCATGAAAACTAAGTAAAAGCTAGCTGAATAAGGAAAGTTGGAATGAATTTTTTCAATTGAGGCAATAGCATTGACTATAAATTGGGCAAAAACTACAATCAGGCTGTTATTCATGAAGTCTATGCAGAATGACTGGGAACTTAGCTCATTGCATCTTGGAGGGAGTTTATGCTAATGTTAAAGCATTTGAACTTTATTCTCCAAGTTATAAGAGGGCCCTTGAAGCATTTTAAGCTGAGAAGTAATCTACCTTCACAAATTCTGCGTATTTTTACATATGTCTTGAAATTGTTGTTTGGGTAAACCTCTGCTTCGAATTTGCTATTTACATTTGCACATCAAGAAATTTTCTATTGAAAAGCACATGCAAATTATACAATACCACTGCTATAAACGCAACTGCTCTGGAAACATTTTGCAAAAACTGCTGTGGAATATTTTAAAGCATATACGTTTATTTTGAAATCCAGATTCCTGAATGCTAACCTCTTTCTGAATGTTTGCAGTGACCCTGTTCTTGGCAAACACATAGCTCACTTACTAAGGCTTGCATTTTACTGACACTAGCTTAACAAAGCACTTGAGGCTTTCGTTTACATTTCTCACTACAACGCCATTAGAATTATGCAGATCTGTTCTGTCACTGACATTGCTCTACCTAATTATTTTTATTTTATTTTGCATATTCATTTGAGCATTTGATTCATTTTCTTCAGCCTATTCTCTGACTTTGAAGTGTTTGGCAGTCCCTTCACACATTTTTGATATTTCTTCCCTGACTAGATTCTAAAATATAGCAGTTGGCTATCTTTAATAGAGTGGTTTGGAAGATTTTTATCCTCTGCCTTTGTAGGTTGAAGTGATGGCATCTCAATATCTTCTCAGGTGTGTTAACAGGAAGAGGATTATAAAAGTCTAGTTCTTCCTCCCCAGTTCATTTCACTGTTTTTTTTTAAATCCCTGCCAGCCCCTTTCCCATGTCCTTTTGAATAGTGTAAAAAGAAGACTGAGCTAAATTCTTTCCTCCATTCCATCTCCACACACATTCTGCAGCTTGTCCCCACGCCACTTAGGGTAATCCCATCCGAGGAAAGAGCTATTTTGACTGACCTCCAACACTGAAAGAATGGCAAGCCACAAATATTTCACTCTTGTAAGCCACAGCTTCAGAACAAGATCTGAATAATATAATAATAATGATGATGATAATGAAAATAACAGTAACACCTACCAGAGATTGAGCAGATGGTTATGACTTGCATAAACGATCTCTTAATTTTTGCAACAATCTTACAAAGATGTCATTAAGGTTATATCAAATATGCAGAAGGGTAAACTATGTTTATTCACATTAAATAATGTTTCCCACATCAGAAAACTAGTAAGTAGAAGTGCTAGTATTCACCCCAGTCTCTCTGACTTCAAAGCCTGTTTGGTTAGCCCCAACCTAGGTCTGCTCTGCAATCCGTACCTTCAGACGTTCATTGATTCTTTCAGCAGGTAGCAGATAGCCTACCGCTCAGGGGAGTTAGAAACTGCAAAGGATGCAAAGAAAGTAACACCTGCGTTCTGCTCTCAGGAGTCATACAGTTCAGCAAATAAGCACCATACAAGACAGAAAAAGAAGCACTAAGTCAGCAAATGTAGAATATCTGTTGCCAGAGGTCCAAGGAAGAGATTCCCCAGCTGGGTGCCTAGAAGGGCTTTTAGCTATGCTGCTTCATTAATACTCAGAGAAATCTGGACTGAAACTACAAGTAAATGTCCCTACACATCGATCAGATTGGCAAAGATTTTAAAGTCTACTACTATGAAGTGCCAAAGATGTGGTGTAAAATGAGTTTTGTAGAATCAATTTTCCATAATCTAGAAAAATTGAAGAGGCATATACCTTAGGATGCAACAATTCTTCTCCTAGGATATCCCAGAGATACTCTTGCAAAACTCTATTAAGAGAAACATACAAGTATGTTCACAGAAGTGTTAGGTGGTTAGATAAGTGGGCTCACCAGGCAGACAAGTGGAGGAAAGGGAGGATGGTCTGGAAGATGGCAGTATGCACACCTTCAGCATGAGGGGCTTTACTTCCTCTAACTGAGTGCTAGCAAAATACTGGTTAGAACCCATTAGTCATGACAGCACAGTAGCAACAGGGACCTAACTGGACATGGCCCAATGCTCATTGTAATATAATTAGCATTGCAGTTTAGCCCCGTCCTCGCCAACCATGGCATTTTCTGTGTGTATCATAGGTAAGGCCATGCACAAATGGGGGTTGGCATGACTAAGTGCTCAAGGGGCAAGAGCCATCAATCAATCAGGAGACCACCTCAAAGCAAGGGTATAAGAGAAAGGGACAAACAAAGACCATTGCTACCCTCCCTAGGATCAGCCCTCCTTCCACCCCTGGAGCTGTACTTTCACTTTGCTAATAAAATCTTTAAAATCTTTCACTAGACAATACTTTCATCTCCTGTCTGACTTCTTCTCTTTTGGGGAAGACAAGAACTGAGGCTTTTGCCTTTCCCCTTTTGGGATAACAGAAGTATTATTTGCAATAAGCCAAAAATTGGACAACATAAATATTCACCAGGAACAGACTTGATAAAGACAAAAAAGTGTGATACATTTCTGCAATGGATTTAACTTTAGTAATTAAAATAAATGCACCTTAACTAGTGCCTTGTCATCAGTGCATTTCACAAACAATAGTAAATGAAAGAAGCAGATCACAAAGTAACCCAGGCAAAATCAAGCTATTTTTTTAAGGATGCATGCGTATGTGGTAAAACTGGTTCTCATAAAGGTCAAGCCGTTGAAGATCTCTATTACAAAGGCAGAATGAAGTGCACAGAAACTTTGTGTACAATGGATGGTATACAATCTCTTAAGATAGATGGTAGATGCACAAGTGATTTCCAATTAGTCTTTATGCTTCATAATTGTCTTTTAAATTATCTTCATGTGACAAATGTCATTCTATGTGCAAAGGATTTTTCAAATATACCCGATTTTTTTTTTAAAGACAGCTAAGAGTTTGTAGTGGGACTACTATTTATGTAAGCACCAGAAAACAAGACTTTGGCATTACAGAGAAGGGTAAAAAGGTGCCCTAGGCAAAAGTTCTGTGCAACTACTGCTACTACTAATTTAGGTTGTGGTTGTTATAAAATATGGGATGAATAATCAGAATCATTGTGGAAATGAAGCCCCTGAATAATTAATATGGGTGTGAATGGGACTTAGTGGAGAGGTAACATAGGCCAGAACATAACCCGATGTGAATAATAGTTCCAGGAGATGATTGTGGGCAGGCTGAGGAAGAAACTAAAATCAACAACATCAAATGTTTTTGCAATAATATCTGCCCAGTGGAAGAAGTTCTAAGAATGTGCCTGTGATAAAGTAACATCCATTTTACAAAGAGAGCAGTGGGCGATGTGGTAGACGTGAGTCCATTTGAGGATTGTAGCCTTGAAAATGTGTCAACAATCTCAAAGCATATGTCATGTCAATATTTAGTAAATGAAAGCAGAGGTGGTTACGTAGCATCATGAGAACAAATGAGGTCAATATTATGATACAGAGAGTATAGGCCTTCTGAGAAAAAAATCCCCAATAAAGCCAAAAAAGGAGAACAAAGGGTGTTTTCAGACATTTAAAGTTTAAATATAGAAATGATGGGAAGTAGATGTTGTTCTAGCAGGGACCAAAATTCATGAAGTTCCCATGGCAGCAAAGAAACAGCACAGGCAGCAGCCTGGAGCTCACGAATCTTAAATGTTTCCAAGGGTCAGAGAAAAAGCAGTGGTAGGAAGTGTAATTAAAAAGGATATAGGTACTCAGAATCACATTTTGTGAATGAGTAGCTCAGATATGCCTCCTGAAGTCAGCCTTCAGGATGTGACTCAGACCACCAGACTGGGACTCCTGATGGCCAACTGCTTTGGGTGAGGCAAAGGGAACTGCTGGCTGTCCTCTGGCCAAGAGATGGCCTCGCATGACGTTAAAAGCCTTGGTCTTCATCCTTACTGCTCAGCATCCTTTCAGTTTTGGTATCACATTAGCCCTTTCTCAGTGTGATGCCATGAACCGGGAGTGGTAGGGCATGGAGCACACGGTGATTTCTCCTGTCTGTCCCTGAATGTAGTGGAATTTAGGCTTTCATTTTGAAAGTAGTATCATTTCATTTCAAAGGCACACAAACCTGAATTAACACACAGGTGTGGATTTTAAAATCTGATGAAATAAGTGAAGTCATTGTATTCAGTGAGTTCTCAATGTTTTCATGAAGCATATTAACAAAAATTATGTTTCAAAATCATCACACTGAGCTATTACTCTATGTTACACTGCAGTATCACTGGATCTGAAGGAAAAGCTCCTAATAAAATTATGTTATGTTAATATTATCAATAATGACATAATTACTGTGACAGTCATGACAATATGAGGGAATTCATTCTAAAATGTCACTACTCAGTCGAACAAGTTGAGTGTAAATAAAAAGCCATAATTTGTAGCCTATGAGCAGTTCTCTGCTTAATTTTTCATACTGCAATTTGCAGTAAAAATGACAATACTGAGACTCATATTTTACTTGACAAGAGGAAAGCTGAACTTTCTCTATTATCTGTCACTGAATCTACCCATTCGCTTAGCATCTGCTATTTAAGTGGAGAGTTGCACTATGTGGTGATCAAAACTTACCACGGATTTGTTCATCTTTTTGCCTCCAAATGGCATCCAGAAGCCTAGTAAGATGTTGTGTCCTCTATTTATGCAGGCTCAAGCAGAACACCATCTCTCCTTTGATGGACATCTGGCTACACAAAGACTGAACCAAAGCTTTGTGACGACTGCTATTCTATACTTAGTCAACCTCAGTGCTGAGAGTGTCCCAGTCATATCCTTAAATAAATCATTATTGCCTCCTTTTTAAATATATGAGCCACTTAAAAAATAAGCAAATTTGGGAGAATGGTAATAATGAATCCTATTCATTCAGTGTGTACCTATCGCTGAGCATAAACAATTAGCAGCATGTATCTGACCTCCCTCCTCTATAATCCTCTCCACCCTGTTCTCTCACTTAATAGCTGCAACAAACCTGTGGGCTAGAGTCCATCATTACCTCAGTTTTACAAAGTAATTGATGCTTTCAAAGGTTAAATAATTTGGTTGAGGTCACACCTAGTGAGTGTTAGACTGGGGATCAAAGACAGTTTTGTCTGTTCCAGAGTCTTTCCTCTGGCCTGCTTTTTATTGAGTTCCATGAAAATTAGTGATATCTGGAGCCTTATGAATTGCCATATCAGTCACAGCACTGTCATAATATAGATGGTGCACTTAAATTGGGTGATTTGAGGAAAGGTTAATAAAGTGACTATTTTCAAAGGACTAATGAAGTTCCAGGAGTTAGTAAAATCAGGAGGCAGTGCCACTAACTCTAGGCCCAGGCAGGAAGGAGAGTGAGTGGTTACAAGAACCCAGGTTCACAAATGGCTGTGTTTTAAGTCACTTGATAGGAGCCCCTTCATTCAGTTAAGGGACATGGTCACCGTGGATGAGTCCAGAGAGAGTGGCCTGGGCTATCTCACACTCCCTTCCTTTACTTCCTTACTTATGAAGTGGAAACCCAATCAATCACCAGAGGTCAAGGAAGCCCACTGATAGAGCCCACATACATCAGCCTCACAGGGCACAGGGCACAGAGTTCGAAGGGCAAAAGAGGATGCCCAGCCCAATTGTTTACCTATAGTCAGGGAAGATGTGGTGGGTTAATGTGACCATCTCCTTACCAGAAATTTAGGAATCTTGGTAAAGAAAAAAATGATGGTTATCCTTCATTTAAAAAAAACTGTATTATTTATTACATTGATAAAGCAGACAAATTTTTCAATAATTTCTACTAATCATTAAATCAAAATCCAAGTCAGCTAGTGACACATGACACTTGACACTTCAAGCAGCAGTAAGTACCTACAGAGTATACAACACATTATACATCCTTAGTAAATGTTTGTTGAATACATGTTGATATAGAATAGTCCAGCTGGATTTGAAAGACCATGCTCACGACATCAGGAAAGAATGGAAACAGAATGCAACAGCCCCGTTCATTTTGGATTCCATCAGTGAGCCCTTGGCAGACGTTTATTACAGGGGCTTCATCCCAGCTGCCTTTCAGAATTCCTGGGGCGGATGTAAACACATGAAGATGTTTAAATCCACCCAGCCACACCCACTCAGTCAGAATCTACAGACAGAGGGCGTGGTATCTATACTTATTAAAGCCCGAGAGGGGATTATCAAGCTTAACTAGAGTGAAGAAGCCCTGATTTTGCCTTGAACCTCTTGATAATGAACACATGATTATCTAAGGGTCTGAATATAGTGAGAAAGAGGAACTCCCAGATGACTTTTCCGGAGTGTCGTCTCTCTGAAGGTAGAGCCCTGTGCCTCTTTCGTTCACTTATATATTCCAAATACCTAGAACAGCGCCCACAATGGATATCCGATAATACTCCTTAGAGTGAATGCAATGGTTTAATTCCAACATGAGCTAACACAAACAAGTAACTTAGCACAATCACCACCAATTTATGGCTTAACAGCAATTTAATCTCTTTTATTATTCTAATTAATTGATTACACATCAATCTGTCATTACTAATAAATCATCCACACTCTCCCTTTTGGCATTTCTTAGTCCAGTGACATATCCAAACACGAGGCATGGAGAGAGGAATGAAGAATCGTGTAACTACCACTGATTCTCACAGCTGTCTGTCATTTGTATAGTCCTTTACAGTCAGTGGAATGGATACTGCTTGTCCATCCCCAGGTAACGTGCTTGCTGGTCCAAGTTTGTGCACTATGCACAAAAATTCCTCTTTATCTGTTTCCTATATTGCATATTCTTAAGCCTGTCAAAGCTTTACTTATACCTGCACAGCCAGGTCATAAGGAGCATCAATGCTTCACTTAAAAGAGCCCTTCCTCATGAAAGGCTGGCACCCTGTGTGGCTCCTATGGCACCAGCTCAGATGCTTCTTTCCCATCTTTTTACCACTTGCTTAGTAATTTCTTCAGAAAAGTTCATTTAGATCCCTGTTTCCTCTCATCTTTCCCCTCCTACAAAGAGCTGTCTTTCATATGATCCAGAGGCAAAAATAATTTGAAATATCTGCTGCTGGCTATTACCTAACAATTTAAGTCTCTAATATACGCTGGAAAGTATTATTTAGTGAATGCTGACTACACATCATATGTTAGGCACCCTAAGGTAGTGTTTATAAAAATGTATTTTGTCTGTCACTATTTTGAAAGGCTTTAGCTTGTGCTCAGATTCCCTGATCCACACACTGTATGATTCTATTTGTATGATCGGTCCAGAAGAAGCAAATCGATAAAGACAGAAGGTAGATTAGTGGTTGCCAGAGGAGATGAGGACACTGGCTGGGGAGGGAGGGGGTTGGCGGGTAGGGGGATGGTAGGTGATGGCTAATTGTTGTGGGGTTTCTTTTTGGGATAATGAAAATTCTCTAGCATCTAATTGTGGTGATGGGTGCACATCTTGTAAATATGCTAAAAGCTGGTGAATTTAAATCAGCTAATTGTATGGTATGTGAATTATATCTCAAAAATGATGCTATAAAAAAAAAAGAATTCCCTAATAAGCTTGGAGGCACTCATGACTAAAACACGTTGCCATAATAAAAGTTCTGAGAAACCCAACAGTGAAATATAAACAACCATGGTTAAACTTACCTGCACATGGCCCGACTTCTTGTTTATTTTGCTTTACTATAGCCACTAAAATCCTTGACAGTTCCCAACTAGCATTTTCCTAAACACCAGTTTGGGAAGTACTACACGTATTTGACAAGAACTCATTTAATCTTTACAACAGTTCTTCATGAAAGAAGTTATTCCTATCTTAACAGGCATAGTAACAGAAACTCAGAGAGGCTAATCAATTTGCCCAAGACATCAGAGAGTATCAAATGAAGATAAGATGTGACCCCAGGTTCCCACACACATCTATGTGATTGAATGTGAAGCAGACATTAAAAATATGATGCAATGCTATGTATTAGTGTGGAAAGAGATCTACAATAAATCTTAGGGAGGCAGTAGGCAATCATATTGCTTATATATTATATACTTTTCAAAAAGTATATATTTGAATGTGTAAATGTCTATGGGTATTTGTGTGTGTGTATGAATATGTACTAAAGAGGTGGTGGTGTTACAGACTATTTTCAATTTAGGAGTATATTCTAGTTTTTCAACAAAATGCATGCATTAGTTGTAAACAAAGAATGAGACTAAACAACCCTCCCCTCCTACCTCCCACCCCCGTCTTCTATTTCCTATAAGGACAAAAAGCATCTTGAAAATGTTTTACATGTTAGAGATGCAGCTAGGAATCCAGAATGTTCTTTTTCAGGAATATGAGAATTTTAAGTTCTCCATCTGATATCTCAGATTGACCCTGATTTTGATATTTTTGTTTTTAACTAAAATTCTGCTTCCTCCTCCACAGAGATAATGAAATGTACAATCTTTATTTTCTTCTTATAGTTGATAAGTTGCAGCAATATAAAAAGCACAAAGAAAATCAGAGTCAGAGAGACCGTAAGTGAGAAGCAAGTCAAGCCTTTTCATTTTAGAGATGAGGACGATAGAAGTCCAGAGAGGTTAAATAATTTGTCCAATCTCACACAGCTTGCTCAGATAATGAAAGCTAATCTTCACGTCTCTCAGTTCCCAGCCCAGCCCTTTCTCCTAAGTAACATTACGGCCCAAGAAAACTTGATTTGCTGCAGAGTCCCACACTAATTAAAGGCATTCACACTTCCTCTTTACGTGGGCAAAACCTTGTCAGATGGTACCCAGCAGGGACCTCAAGACTAAGGCTTCCAGAGTGGCAGGAATGGATGCTTTTAGTTGTCCCTCTATCCCAGTAAACAACAGAACAAGTGTTTTCAATATTGGTTTTGTGGTGGAACATTCCATGCTAATGTAGCGTCGCATTGTGTCTGCCAAGGAGAGATTTCTGGACCCCTGTTCCAATCCTGGACAGTGGGTGATGTGCTTTAGAGCCGGGTTGCAAAACCTCCCTCCTATAAGTTGTTGCCTCCTTAAGACTTTCCTTCATATAATTCTGTGATTGGTTTTGTTCTTCATCAGAGAAATGCAGGGAGCTCAGGAAATCTGAAAACTATAATGCCTGTGAGTTAAGGGATTTTACTTTTTGCATTATAGCCATCAAGTTTTGATTCAAGATCCAGAACCACTGGACAGCTAGATAGATAGATGACAGATACATAGAATGCAGCTTGATTTTTTGGAACTGATCTGACAGTCACAGATGGCTAAGCCTCAGTCTTATTACAAACTGACCTGATGTTTATAAAAAAATTCATATCAGTTCCCTATTAGGCATAATCTCACAGAACACCTACTTCAAAC
Source organism: Vicugna pacos (assembly GCF_048564905.1). NCBI lineage: Eukaryota > Metazoa > Chordata > Mammalia > Artiodactyla > Camelidae > Vicugna > Vicugna pacos. The sequence goes on along the minus strand of NC_133021.1, from coordinate 3,677,706 downwards.
AAGGTCATTGTGCAACACAAAATATCAAACATTTCCCTCATTAAATGAGTTACTACTGCTTAAGTTTAATTTCTGCTTTTTTATTCCATCCTTATAGATAAGATTTATTAAAAATTTCCAATCATAGAATTGCCTTTCCTTTCCAATAACTCAATTTATATCTAACCTCTACTTCCTGAGGCTCTCCCCAAAATTATTCAACCAAAGCCCAAATCCTTTCACAGATCTTTCTAATATCCTCTCACTGAGATACCCCACATTTCTCCATGGTATACTCTCTCAGTGCCGTGAATAAAAACACAACTTCTTCAACTTCAGGTGTTCCTGTGGGCTTGGCTGAAGAGCACAGATTTTGCGTATACTGTCTCTCTACGTAGATGTATAATTGACTCTTGAACAATGCAGGTTTGAGCTGCACAAGTCTACTCACAGGTGGGTTGTTTTCAATAAATACATGCTACAGTACTGCGTGATCCAAGGTCGATTGGATCTGCAGATGCAGAACCATGGATACAGGGAGAGGATTTTCAGCTGCACTGAGGGTCGATGCCCCGAGCTCCTGCATTGTTCAAGGGTCAACTGTGTATGTTTCCATATATGAAGATTATAGATAGATAGATATAAAGATAGACAGATAGATTTATTTTTGTTACAGAGATTTGACCTTGCACAATCATGAAAAGCTGGTTTAATAGTCTCTGTAACGTGGTTCTCTACCCACCTGATGCTGGATCTTGAAGGGCATAGGACAGGCAGTTGGGAAAGAAAGGGGGATACAAAGTGGGTGACAGCAAGAACAAGCTGGATCTTTGGGGACAGCGATACAAACTCATGCTTAGCTTAATATAGATACAGATGGTCTCCTACAGAAATATGCATATATGTACCTCTATCCACTGGTTAGTATACACACAAATATCTTCTGGCCCATCAGCTGTGAGAGCCAAGAAGCAAAAATACCTCAGTAGCAAAGAGGACACTTAGTGTCCAGGTCTTGGTTTGTAATGCCACTCTCTAGCACAAGGAACCAGAAGTCCTTGGAGAAGCGGTTTGTTCTAGGACTGGGGCAGAAATATACAGTATGAGCCTGGGGCTTCTTTTCACTCTAAAAAAACAAGAAAGTGCTCCAGAAATCACTCTGATGGGGATATGTCAGTGACACAGTAGCCACTGAAAGAACTCCTAACAGCCAACGCTGGCAACAAAATCAAGTAGTATTGAATTATAACACAAAGAATGAAGTAAATATGTATGAGTCCATACTAATACAAGTTAAATGAACAAAAAACATGGGGAAGAACAGATAAATCTCTCATGCAGAAGGATTCTGAATAAAGGATGTTACTATTTTGACTTTTAGGAGGTAGAGCTTAGCTCTCACTCCCAAGTGTGAGCTGAGCATGGTGGCTTCCTTTCAAAGCATCCAGTATAGATGGCAGAGGAAAAAAAAGTACTTTCACAGTGATTAAGCCTGCCAAATATGACCTCAACCCAGGTAATAAAAGCTAACAGCTGTGATAAGTCATATTGATAGTGTATACACTTGAAATTATGTGATGAGAATGCTAATTTACCTCGATGTTCTTCCTCCCACAAACCCATGGCTCTAGAATAATTATGGAAAAGAAAAATTAGAAAACCCCAAGAGAAGAAACAGTCTACAAAATGCTTGACCAGTACTCCCCAAAACTGTCACAGTTACCAAAAACAAGAAAAAATGAGGAACTGTTCTAACCCAGAGGAGCCTGTGGAGTTATTATTACCAAGTGTATTGATTATGGTATTCTGGATGGGGCCAGGAAGCAAAAAGAGAACGTTAGGGAAAAAAGTGAGGAAATCTGAATAAAGTATGAAATTCAATTAATATAATGTATCCACATTAGTTTATTAACTCTAATTAATGTACCGTACTAATGTAAGATGTTAACACGAGGGAAAATTGGGTGTGTGGTATATAGAAATCCTATCTTCACAATGATTTTGTAAATCTGAAACTGTCCTAAAATTAGAAATGTATGAAAGAAAGAAAGAAAGGGAAAGAAAAGAAAGAAAGAAAGAAAGAAAGAAAGAAAGAAAGAAAGAAAGAAAGAAAGAGAGAGAGAAGAAAGAAAGAAAGAAAGAAAGAAAGAAAGAAAGAAAGAAAGAAAGAAAGAAAGAAAGAAAGAAAGAAAGAAAGAAAGAAAGAAAGAAAGAAAGAAAGAAATGAAGGAAGGAAGGAAGGAAGGAAGGAAGGAAGGAAGGAAGGAAGAAAGAAAGGAAGGAAGAAAGGAAGGAAGAAAGGAAGGAAGAAAGAAAGGCATGAGGTGGAACCCACAGCCTGAGCTGTGGCCCACAGAGACGGACTGGGATTTGTGTCAGTTCTTCTTACCATTGACCTTGATGGTATGTGTGTCCAGGCCATGTGTGTTCAGGTCTTCACCGTGGAGCTACACACACACTCAAGGGTTGGAGAGGCTGGGGGCAGATCTGAGGAAGGTGGGGCAGTGGCAGGACCTTCTGCCACTGTGTTATTGAGGTGAGCCTGTAGGAAAGTGACAACAGAGGTGAGCTACCATATGGTCGCTGCTCCACTCCTGCCCCGCAGACCTCGGACAAGAATCTCCCCTGCCTGTGGTCTGCCCTAAACAAGAGCATACATGGAAGGAAATTCTGGAAAGCATAGCCAGGTTAACACACTTCAGAGCTACAATACTCAAGATTATTACATCCTGACACTAGTTCAGTGGGGGCAGAGATGCCACAGTGCAAACTAAATATAACCCCAAGGAAGGCAGAGCTGACTTAATGCACGTGAAGGTATTTATTATAAATGTTCATCAGTTCTTTGGAAAAGATTTTGATAGAAAGAAGGCAGCCAGAGACAGTGTGAATTTAAGGGCCCCTGAGAGTGTGGGGGAAGAAGGAACAGAACGAGAAAGCGGACCTGAGAGAAGACAGTCTTCCGCCAGCAGCCAGGGCCCTGCACTAATCCACAGACAAAGAGAATTCTCCTCTCATGGATGAAACTGTTTACTTTAATCTAATAAATATTGATATTCTTATTTGTTAAGGCTCTCACTCAAGTGTGACCATTATGTTTTAAGAGTTAACATAAAATTTAATGATAATTTGGCTCTTTTCCAAAAGCAACTCACAAGTAGGAATTCATCTATTTGATTCAATCAAAGCAAGTATTAAATTTTAATTCTGCATCTTGACCTAAAAAACATAAAAGGTGTCCTGAAGTTGCCTCCTTGCAGTCTTCTTCATCATTGAGACCTTAGGAGCTTACTGACTCTTTTAAGTGGTGAATTTCTCAGATTGTCTGGGACTGGTCTCTGTACAATTTTTGAGAAGAGGAATCATACACAGCTTTTTGGTGCTTTGTGTGTGTGTGTGTGTGGAGAGAAAGGTAATTAGGTTTAATTACTTATTTATTTAAAAATTTTTGTTTATAAGTAGAAGTGCTGGGGATTGAACCCAAGATCTCTTGCATGCTAAGCACACACTCTACTGCTGAGCTGTACCCTCCCACGACACACACTTTGTTTTAATCACTTCATCCTCAGCAACTTGCAGACTGCCCAGCATGCAGGAGGCCCTAGTAAATGCTTGAATGAATGATATAACAGAGTGAGTGAATTTGCAAATAAAAATATTAAGACTACTGTAGTAATAGTGTGATTTCATGGAAAGACCATGAGATTCAGGGTCAGACAACTTCATTACTTGGGGCCAGAACAAGTCATTTAACTTCTAAACTGAAAGCACAAATGCATTGGTGACTCTACTTTTATACATTTAACCCAAACTGCTTCTCTGAACTACAACACTTTGCAAATCACTCTTTGGCTGGGTGAACACTCAGTTCATCTTGTTAAGTTCCAATATTTATTTTTTAAAAATCAGCTATTCCTTCAATCATGCTTTATACAACAGATGGCAAAATATATTTGATTCATATCTGAATAATATCATGACCAGCTAGCAATAAAGAAGATAGATTTAAGTAATGCCTTTGTTTTCTTCCTGAGAAGTTTTTCAAAGATGCAAGTGAGTGGAAGTTTTTGTTGCTACCATTGCTTTTGAAGCTTATCTGTTTGTTTGTTTTTAAATTCCCCTTTGTGTTCAGGCTTCAGAGCTGGAAAATAAATCTGACACCAGCTTTATTCTGTTGTATAAATAGTGAGCTTGAGAAATGAAATCTCTTTATACTTTTACCATAGATTTACTTAAAACAAGGGTAAGAAGGATAAGAATTTATGTCCCTATGTCTTAGGGTTCTATTTTGGGAGATGTTGGGATATTTCAATTAATATGATTTGAAGAAAGCTCCCTGATCATTTGACTCACCAGTGGTGGACCACCATCCTGTCTCACCAAACAGAAGTCCTTTAGATCACTTTCCTGGCCTGATGGCTTCCTGGGCAGGCCAGTGTTCCCTCTCATGCAGTGATACAAACTTCTCAGGCTTTTTTCAGTGGCCTCCAAAGACCCAGAGGCTTGAATTGGAAGGGATTTTTCCCATATCCTCTTTCTCCTCTTGTATTATTTCACCAAGCTTCCCACATTCAGAAACCTTAAGTCAAAACTAGCTGTGAGTGTGCCGGTAAGCCCCTTAGTGCAGAGTCCGCACATCAAAACATTTCATGTTTATGAACCATGTCTCTCTCTCTCTCCATAGACTATAAGTTTCAGGAGTGCACAAATTTTTCTTTTTAAAACCTTTTTCCTTGATGTAGCCATCCTATCTTGAACAGTGAATGCAGATTGAATGAGTGAATCATTTCCCATATTTAACATGTGGGATCCATGCAATGTTAATACCTATCATTTTGCTCATGCTGAACATGCGACAAGTCCAAGAAATGCTCTTGACTTGAAGATCTGAAAAACCTTGCCATGGTCATGTGTGTGGGTACTGGATGATACACAATGCCAAAGCCTTGCAAGAGAAAAAATAAAGAAAACTAGAAAGGATAATGATCACCATGGGCTTACATGAAATATCTTGTAGTTACAGTATCCTAGTTTAAAACCGATAGCAGTTTAATTCCACTTGCATACAAAACTCTGCACTTTTCCTTCTCCCCTGTCAGTATACCACAGTTTATATCTAGTTATTTTGCATATTCATGAAAACTAACTATAATTTTTAGTTATAGCTATTTTTAAAACTTTTATCTTTTAACTTTGATACTAGAATTAAAAGTTATATACCTAGTACCATTATAGTAGCATCCTATTCTGTATTTGTCCATATATTTACCTTGATCAGTGAGCTTTATGTTTTCTTATGCTGTCACAGCAGGAGATCATGGCTCTGGGCTGCTGAAGTTTGACCATAACACTAGTGAGCAAACACAACACTGCTACCTTTTTCTCACAATAGGAAATAGGAAAGTAGCCAGAAAGGTGTATTTGATAATGAAAAGCACAAAAATACAGTTCCAGGAACATGAATGGAGAGAGATGTGGTACTTAGACATGCACTGATGACATAATTACAACAATGTAACAACCTCTCTTCTCCCCATTAGTCTAAATTCTCACCAATGAATCACTATACATCACATGGCCAGATGAATTTTATAGTACATTTCCTCTTCTTTTTTTTTAATTGAGGTATACTTGATGTACAATATTATATGTTTCGGGTGTCCCACACTGTGATTCACAATTTTAAAGGTTACCATTTACAGTTATTACATTGAAAAACAAAATTATTTATATAGACAAGAACCCACAGAAATATTTGTTCAAGGTCAGCACATCCTGGATGGTCCCTGCCTGTATTAGTCACAAATTATAATCATAGTGCACAAATAATTGTGTCTCCTGCTATACCATAAATGTTAATTTTGTCATGCAGAGACTTCATAACATTTTTTTAATGATGGCTTCATACTAGTACAGGAAGTGGATATATCACAATTTGTGTACTAATCCTCATAATATTCAGCATTTTATTTGGTCGTGCACTCATTTTTTGTTTGACCTTTTCATTTTTCCCTCATTAGTTTGGCTGTGCCTTGAAAGTTATTTTCCTCCCCTCATTTATCTTTTGATATTTTTCTACTCTTTTTTTAATTCCTTGTGTAAGTTTTGCTCCTTCATAAATGACTGGTTATTCATAGTTAGTATTTTGTTTCAGTCTTTGTCTATACATATGTAAATTTATCTTCACATCATAAACTGACAGACCGATCCTGCTCTGGCTTCCAGAAGGAAAGCAATCCTTCTCCCCTATAAGATATCCATTGGCTTTTTCTTTCTTTTTCTATTTTTTTTCCTGGTTTTAATACCAGTTTGCACTAGCTCTACCTCTGCCACATTTTGAACTTTTGAGAAATGAATTTTGGTTATCACTATAGTGCAATCTGTATTTTATTCTATGCTGAAATTGTAATTTCTTGCCCTCAACTCACTCAGAGTTAGAAAGCCCTTCTAAGACTTGACTATAGGAAATTCTAACTCATTTTTAAAACTTATGCTTAGATATCACTTCTATGAGGCCTTTCTTGCCCTTAATCTCCTGACTCTCAGGCAAAATTATTTCCTCCAATGCCTATGGTTTATAAAGATCTATTTTACTGTGTGTGTCTCCCTCAAGCTCTAGTTGGAGCTTTGAGTGTAGCAGGCTGGTTCTGCTGGCTGTTGTATCTCTCACACTCAGCACAACACATGGTGCTTCATAGCTGATCAATGGATGACTCGCTGTATAACTGTTTATCATAAGAAACACAAAAATTCAAATCTGTTTTCCATCTCAATTACTTTCTGTTTCATTTTGTTTAATATTTTTATTTTAACTCTAAATTATTTTAATTAGGCATAAAGGTACAGAAAACAATGCCACAATCATTCATGCATCTACCTCTGAGATTAAAGAGATTTTTTTTAGTGTGGAAGGAAGTAATTAGGTTTACTTATTTATTTTTATAAGAGGTACTGGGGATTGAACCCAGGACCTTGTGTATGCTAAGCCAGCACTCTACCACTGGAGCTATACCTCCCCCTGAAATTAAAGAGATTTTAATAGTTTCCACTGTTTGCTTTTCACATCTTCCTATTTTAAAATAAACAAAACATTACAAATATCACTAAAGCCTCAATATCCCTCAGGTCTCCTCTCCTCCTTCCCCCCCTTTCCAGGGCTAGTGCCCTGAAGTTGGTGTATATCATTCTCATGCAGTCTTTTTAACATTTAAATATAGATATTGCTATGTTATGTGTTTAAAAAGAAATCTCAAAATTATATTGAGAAGAAAAAATGTGATAATTTTTTACCACTACCTTCCATTATTAGACCTGCATTTTAGGATGCATGAACAAGAAAAATAAACAAATGAATAAATAAGCTTCCACATCTATAATCTTAATGGCTATATTCAACTCCTGATATCATACTTTTTTAATTTATGTATTTTGTGCATTAAGCCAGAGTTATCCAGAAAAACAGAAGCAGTAGGGAGGGTGTGTGCGTGTGTATACATATATATATATATATGTGTGTGTGTGTATATATATATATATATATATATATATATATATATAGTAAGGAATTGGCTCACTGTTTATGGAAGCTGGCAAGTCCAAAATCCACAGAATGGGCCAGCAGGCTGAAGACCCAGGAAAGCTGATGTTCCAGCCTGTTTCTGAAGGTTGTCTGCTGTAGAACCAAGAAGAACAGATGTTGCAAACCAAATCTGAAGGCAGTCTGCAGGAGAATTCTCTTTTCCTTGGGGAAAGTCAATCTTTTTGTTCTATTGGAGCCTTCAACTGATTGGATGAGGCCCACCCACATTCTGGGGTGGGGCATAGACTTTACTAAACCTACACAAATGTAAATGTTAATCTCACCTAAAATCACTCACAGTAATGTTTGAGCCATATCTAGGTACCCCATGGCCCAGCCAAGTTGACCCACAAATGAACCATCAGATTTCTCGGAATCTATTTTCCCGGTTTCAGGTAAGTCTTTGAACACCACCTGTCTTGTGTTCAGGAGAGACATGCTATGACTGAAACATATTTCTTATCACATGTCTTTTGTAAGATAATCATAGCGTCATATCTCGTCATGACTCTCCCTGAATTGTAGTCATGATCCCTCCCCCTCCTCAGTCTCATGTCTTTCCATGTACGTTATGAGTTATGAACAAGTCCATACCAATATGTCTTTCTTCATTTAACTAATAGGAATGATTAAAATCCAATCTTTTTACATGAAATAATTACCTTTCCTCAAATTGGTCTTTGTTTCTCATGTGAATGTTCCTCCTGGTTCTTTTTGGCCAATGCTCCTTAAGCTAAAGCCCTTGCCTGCTACAGCCTTGTACCCTCTGCCATTCATTCCTAATTGCAGTTATGTTTAACCCAGTTTGTGAGATTTTAATTAATCCTTCAAGCCTTCCTTCAAGCAAACATTCCTACTTGAAGTATTAATTTACTTGTGTTTGTAAGATTTTAATTAGATCTCCAAGGTTGCTTCTTTTGAACTTTCTCTTTGACTTCTTATTCTGCTGCCATTTTTCTTAGATTCTAAGATGCCCTCAACTGTAAGATGCACTGTAAAAAGAAAAAAAAACTTTTTTATGTGGGAGATTGACAGGATTGAATTAAATGTCTATATTTCCTTTTATAAAATAAATGCACTGCCAAAATAATGTATTTATCCTTATAATTGCATAGCACTTTCTTTTTTAATATGACAATTAAAATTTTGATAAGAAAATCTTTTCTTTAGACAGAATCCAAAAAGTCTTTTCAGTTTCTTTTAGTCACTGACAGTTAGGAATAGCCTCAGAGTAGCAAGATAATATTCATAACCTGTGCTTATGTCAGTTTGGAAACTTCTTTGCTCTGATCTTTTGTATGTATTCTGTTCATGTTTGAGTTTGGTATGCATGTGATAAAATGTGCAATAAATAAATTTTGGAAATGTTACTTCTTTTCCTATGCTCTGAAATAATTTCATCACAAAAACAATTTCTTGCAGATTTCATGGAAAAACACCAATAACAGTTTGTAGGGTGATGTCTAGTCGTAGAACTTTTCAGTTTTGTTTTCTGGTTATTTATTAATCATATGTCTAGTATTTTTGTTCCATTGTTTTCCTTAAAATGGGTCATTTAATCTAGGTGTCTAGATTTGTTGATGCAAATTCATATAAGTAGTATCTTATAGTCTTGTTGCCAGGCCAGCATTTCATTTTATTTTTCAAGTGTATTTTCACTTTTTTGCCTACAATATTATGTTTTTTCCCCTTTATCAATTCTTTCCTTCTACTCCTTTTCATATTCTCTCTTTACCTTATTTCATTGTATACTTAGCTTATTTATTTTAAGCTAATTTTTTTGTTTGCTAATGTGGTGGGAAAAATTTGCATTATTTTTTACATGTGCATGCACTTACGTGTTTTTGCACACACACATACACACTTCATTCATCAGAATGGGACTGCTCAGTTTAAAAGCTAAATCAAGGCTGACACACATCCATGGAAATAACAAGAACAAATATTACAAAGCTAATGAAGTTTGTTATTATTTAAACTTGATCTAATTTAAGCAGATAAGAAATCAGAGACACCACAACATAGCAATGAGGTTCCACAGACCCTTAAGTTCTTAGTAGGTTTCACCTAATAAACAAAATACTATTTTCTTGGTATGGATGCTACCTAAAAAATCTTGCACATTAATTGGAGCCCATCCTCATCTTCATCCGCCTCCAAAATGTGTTCAACTTGGGGTAAAAAGCATTACTGTTTGCCCCACAAAAGCTGGACACCCTTCTAGGCTACAAGACTTCACCACATGGAGCAAAGAATGGCACACATACAACCACTTCATCTTAAAGGAATAAAGTTTTCCTACAGGAGACACATGGACTTTGGCAATGAAATAAATTAGAGAAAGATAAAAGTTCTGTGATCTCACTTATATGTGAAATCTAAAATTAAAACTACAATTACACAAAACTGAATTTTACCAACACCCCAAATGAGTTTGGAAGCAAATTCTTTCCAGAGTCTTTAGATATGAATCCAGGAAGCCAACCCTTTAATTTCGGCTTTGTGAAACTCAGAGCAGAGAAACCAGTGAAGCCTACTGGACTTCTCACTTACAGAACTATGAGAAAGTAAATGTATGTTGCTCAGAGCAGCTAAGTTTATGCTAATTTGTTACAGCAGAAATAGAGAATTAACATAGGCACTAACATTTTTTTGAAAATTTACTTATGCAGCAAGTACTTTCTGTGTATTATCTCATTTAATACAAACAACCTTCTGAAGTAACAGCTAGCTTTATTTCAATTCTGCAAAAGAAGTTAATTAGCTTAACTACTGTTGCACAGCTAGTAAGTGGCAAAGCCAGGATTCAAACCCAGGAAGCACAACTCTAAGATGCCTCTTTTGGAATAAAGACAGTCTCTTCAGCAAATAGTGCTGGGAAAACTGGACAGTAGCATGTAAAGCAATTAAGCTAGAACACTCCCTTACACCATACACAAAAATAAACTCAAAATGGATCAAAGACTTAAACATAAGACAAGATGCAATAAACGTCCTAGAAGAACATATAGGCAAAACATTATCTGACATACATCTAAAAATGTTCTCCTAGAACAGTCTACTCAAGCAGTAGAAATAAAAGCAAGAATAAACAAATGGGACCTAATGAAACTTACAAGCTTCTGCACAGCAAAGGAAACCATAAGTAAAACAAAAAGACAACCTACAGATTGGGAGAAAATTTTTGCAAATGAAACCAACAAATATATAGGCAGCTCATATGACTTAATAAGAAACAACCAAACAACCCAGTCCAAAAATGGGCAGAAGATCTAAACAAGCAATTCTCCAAGGAAGAAATGCAAATGATCAATAGGCACATGAAAAAATGCTCAGTATCATTAATTATCAGAAAAATGCAAATCAAAACTACAATGAGGTATCACCTCACACCAGTCAGAATGGCCATCATTCAAAAGTCCACAAGTGACAAATGCTGGAGAGGCTGTGGAGAAAAGGGAACCCTCCTACACTACTGGTGGGAATGCAGTTTGGTGCATCCACTGTGGAAAACAGTATGGAGATTCCTCAAAATACTAGGAATAGACTTACCGTATGACCCAGGAATCCCACTCCTGGGCATATATCCAGAAGGAACCCTTCTTCAAAATGACACCTGCACCCCAATGTTCATAGCGCCACTATTTACAATAGCCAAGACATGGAGACAGCCTAAATGTCCATCAGCAGATGACTGGATAAAGAAGAAGTGGTATATTTATACAATGAACTACTATTCAGCCATAAAAACTGACAACATATTGCCATTTGCAGCAACATGGACGTTGCTGGAGAATGTCATTCTAAGTGAAGTAAGCCAGAAAGAGAAAGAAAAATACCATATGAGATCACTTCTATGTGGAGTCTAAAAAAACCCAAAACATAAATACCAAACAGAAACAGACTCATAGACATAGAAAACAAACTTGTGGTTGCAAAGGGAGTGGGGAGTGGGAAGGGACAGACTGGGATTTCAAAATTAGAATAGATAAACAAGATTATATTGTATAGCACAGGGGAAACATATACAAGATCTTGTGGTAGCTCACAGTGAAAAAAATGTGACAATGAATATATATATGTTCATGTATAACTGAAAAATTGTGCTCTTCACTGGAATTTGACACAACATTGTAAAATGACTGTAACTCAATAAAAACAATGTTTAAAAAATAAATTAAATTAAGTTAAATTAAAACAACCAACCAAAAAATGACAACAACAACAAAATAAAACATAACTCATAGAAATACAGTGTAGAATGGTAGTTTCCTGGGACTGGGGTGGGAAAAATAAGGAGATATTAGTCAAAGAGTACAAACTTTCAGTTACAAGATAAATACCTTCTGAGCATCTAAGTTAAAGCATGTTGACTATAGTTAATAATACCATTCTTGAAAGATACTAAAGGAGAAGTTTTAAGAGCTTACTACACACTCACAAAAACTATGTAAGGTGGCGTTAATTGACCTTATTGTGGGAATCATTTAGTAATGGATACGTGTATCAAATCATCATGTTGTACATCTTAAATTTACACAATGTTTATGTTAATTACATCTCAGAAAAGCTAAGGGAAACAATATCAACTAAAAAAAGCTAGATGTAAAAAAGAAAGTACCTTGGGTTTCACCTTCAGGTGTTAGGTTAGGGGTGAAATGTACTGAAAGGATACATACTCCCAGTCTCTAAGTGCTTTTCTGTTGAGTTTCAAGGAAAATAACCCTAGTTACATATTTTTTTCATCATCAGACAGTACCTCCAGAAATACATGTGTTTGTTAATATTGGTAACTTGGGGCTTAATAAAAGTATCTTAAAGACAATGACATGGAGGCTGAATCTTGAAAAAGTAGTGAGTTTTACCGATGTGGATGAGGAAGAAAAGGCCTAGGAAGAGGAAAGGTACAAACAAAGGTGCTTTCATCCACTTTGAATACAAATTCGACTTGGAGAAAGCAGATGGAGCCAGAAATAACAGCTTTATTCTGATGGGAGTGATGTAGGTGAGGTGTGTGACCATGAAACACCTTCTGGTGCTCTCATGGGGCAGACAGCTTCTAACGTGGCTCCCAGTGGTGCTGGCGTACATCCCGTGTGCTCCTGGTATTCTTGCCCTTGTGTACTTCCCTGCTTTGAGGGTAGCCTGGACAAGTGGCCTGCCTCTAGTAAATGGAGTCCAGCAACAATCAGATGTCACTTCAACTGAGTTGTAGGGAAGCTCTGACTCGCATATGCTTTTATTCTCCCCTTTTTTTCCTGGCTCTTCTCTGCTTGCTCGCTCTGTTGGAAGAAGCTGCCTTGTTGAGCGCTGTCCTATGGAGAGACACACATGGGAAGGACTTGACAGCAACTTCTGGCCAACAGCTGGCAATGGTATGACTAAGCTAGGGAAGGAATCCTTCCCCAATCAGCTTGGAGATGACTATAGCCCTGGCTAATACGTTAACTTCAACCCCTGAGAGAGTGAAGCAGAGGATAAGCCAGACCTGGATTACTGAGCTCCACAAGACTGTGAGATGTTAAATGTTGTTTCATCGCTAAGCTATAGGCTAGTTTATTAGGCAGGAATCCACAGCTAATGAAATTCTAGAGAGCACAGTCTCACCCTGAAAATAAAGTTTATGTACAAGGCGAGAATCCCTATTACCAAGGTGAGACCGGGTCTGTTGGGGAAACAAAACAAAATGACTTAGAAAAACAAACAAAAAACAGAACACGTCAAGCCAGGTTCCTACTTCCCAAATTCACCAATTAGGTAAATATTGCCTTATCCTCCAGGAAATCTTATTCAAGGAGTAGAATTGCCCAAACATGACCCTACGTTGCTTGGACAAGAGGCCAGCTAGAATTTGGGAGCTCACCTTTCTCCCAGCTAAAAGGGAAACCTCCAAGTTTAAATTTCTAAGAGATCAGGACCATTCTCTTCATGGTCTAAGAGACAGCAACACCCCACCGACCTCAAGTTCTAGGTGCAGGGTAGCTGGCTTGTCTACACAATATTGTAAACATCAAGCACTACAAATCTAGCATGCATACTGCTAAGTAATGTGTGCATTTTTCCACTGACAATGCAATTATTGCTTTCTTGTCCTATAAGAAGAGGCATTCCTGGGGTTGGGGGCATGGTTCCCCTGAAGCAGGACTCATTCAGGGTTTAGTAGATGCCCAGGCTGACAGGCTTCTTACTGGGATAATGAGAACTTCACACAAAACTCTGTCTTTTTGTCCCTGGCTTATGAGCTGTCCTTTTTCCTAATAGAGTCTATTCCACAATTTGTGCTGTGTTAAGTTACAGAATTCTTCCAACCAGTTGGATAACTCCCTCCTCACTCTCAGCAAGACAGAGAGGAGTAAGAGATGAAGATATGTCAGAAGTGCTTCTTCTGTATTTTTCCACCTATTAGAGTGGAAGTGTGAGGAGAGACAATGAAGTACCCCTTCCCCATCTCCCACACACATGCATGTGCGCATGAACACTGTATTTCCACCTACACACGTCAATGGAAAGTAGGGAAATATGAAAAATAGGACAGATTTGGGAGATGCAGGTGGGTCTGCAGGATAAGATGAAAGGTTAAGTTCAAGGACGTGGTGTGGTAGAGTGCCAGAATGCCACATTAATAGGGCCAACCTGTTGCAAAATTCCATGTTGCCCACTCCAGTAGGAGTGGTGCCCCTCGAGCTGTACAACGCGGTGGCCTTACTGAACCCTTCAATGATATCAGTCACTCATACCTCCTTCTCTTTTGACCTGTCTTATTTTAGGGGTGGCAGTTTATAGGCACAACTGAAACACAAACAAACAAAACAAATCAAACACAAAAAGTCTAAATGAGTCCAAGACCTGCCACCACGGCACTGAGTTGCCTCTCACCTTCCTGTTGTATTTGTGGGCTGCCCAAAATAAGCATCAGGATGATTCATCACCGCCTCTGGGAGCTGTCTGACAGCGCTCTATTCTGGTGTCTGACTGAAGCCACTTATGTCGTGTGTCACTTTCTGAAGTGACTCAGTTTCAAGCAAAGATGAATGAAGTTGGAGCATTTTGCAGAAATAGTAAATCACCCCTGCAGCTGATTGCCACCTCGGAGCGGCCTAGCCTGTGAGTCATTCAGGGGGCTCTCCAGCATTGCCGTCATAAACAGATATTGTTTCACTGATTGCTAATTATCCCTTTGGAAGTTAGAACAGGCCCAATGCCAGGCAAATAACAAGGTTTTATCCAAAGGAGCTAAAACTTTGCAAGATGCACAAAATGTCAAGCTGTTCCCAGTGCCAGACTTTTTCATACAATGACGAACACCGAATGTATAATTAGGAAGTTTGTATTTAAAGCCACTATCTATCTAACTCATCTAAGCAGTCATTTTTGGTAATCAATTGACTAAATTATTTAATTTTTCAGAAGTCTCTCTTTTACCATGTTGGCTGAATTTAGCAGTGATATCTTCCTGTGTCCAAATAAATGATAGCCACACAAGGAAACATCATAAGGAGATTTACCAGGAAGACTAATCTCTCTTCACTTCTCTTATTACCTATTCCCAGAAGATGATGCTTCTATAAAAAAAATAAATTTTAATTTATAATAACCCAATCAAAGCTTTGCCTGTTTGTTTTTTTAACCATTAAAGATCTTTTAACCAAAAGCCCTTTTAGAAAAGTGTGCAGTACATGGGGAAGACTCAAAAGGTCTATTGAATAGTTGGCTTCAACAGTCCAGTAGGACCACATGACTTTGAACTTTTCAAGGATGCTCATTTAGAGGTGAGAAACTTTACCTAATGGTAATAGATAAAGAAGTCATTTCACCTGAAGCCCTCATCGCTCTCACTCCTGGACCAAGACTATTTCGAGTTCCAGCTTCTTTATTAGATTCAGTGCTCCCAAGAAAATTTGTATTTCAAGTGCTCAATCAATCTCTGAAACAAAGTAGAGAGGAATCATCCTTGCAAATATCAACCTAAAAAACTGACCACATCAGACACCCTTTCTTGCTTGGTTTAGCACAGCCAAGATGTTAATGAATCAGTCCCAGTCAGGCGAAATGTCTTGAGCATCTCCTTCTCTTGCTTGCTGTCTCAAGAGGCTCAGTGGCTAACTGTCTAGTTGAAAAGGGGCATGACTAGACAGGTGAAGGGAGAAGAGCTGCCCTGGTAAACCACAGGCAAAAGACTTCAGAGAAATATTCATGTCCATCAGCTACCATAGGTTACATCCATAATGTCTAAGTTTGCTTCCGTTGTTGTCATTCCGTCTTCTCCAACATCAAGTCTTCTGTCTTTTCTTCTCCATAGTTGCAGAGTTTGAATTATGTGCCCCATTCCTCTTCCCTGTAAACTGGGGGCAGACAGAAGGGTGGACAAGGCTGGGGCACATTACATAATGGGTCCAGCGGGCTTAAGGGGGTCCGCCTCTTCTTCTTGATTATCAAATTCAATTTAAGACACGTACCCTTAAAACTGTCAAGTTCAACTGGCAAAACACAAATTCCCTTGCCAGTGCAAAGGACCTGCACAGATCGGAGGAACTGATGCGCGGGACCGAGATATTTGAAGAGCTTAGGGGCAGGGTGGCTAAGTGAGCAAATGGAGAGTGACTTGAAATGATTCCAGATGTATGCCAGACACTCCCTGAAGGTTTCAGTGCGGTAACCTGTTTGCTATAGACTGAATGTCTGCGTCCCTCCAAAATTCATATGTTGAAACACTAATTCCCAGTGTGATAGCATTTAGAAATGGGACTTTGGCAGGTAATTAGATCATGAGGGTGAAGTTCTCATTATGATTTTACTGCCCTTATAGGAAGGGACACAACAGAGCTTGCTTTCACCCTCTGCTGTCCACCCTCTGCTGTCCACCACGTGACGGTACAAGGAGAAAACAGGCATCTGCGAACCAGGATGCCAGCCCTCACCAGTGGATCTGCTGGCATTGGTGCCTTGATCTTAGACTTCTCAAGGTCCAGAACTCTGAGAAACAAATAAATGTTGTTTCAGTCACCCCGTCTAATGTGATTCATTATAGCAGCCTGAATTGACTAAGATACCATTGGAGTCCATTGCTTGGTTGGTCTCATTTAAAGGACATGCTAAAAAAGCATTTATCATTACAGATAAATCAGTCTATGGTGTCATATAACTTACATTTTAATCATTCTTATTTTATGTATCTAATACAGAAAGAGGAAAGCAGTTTTTATATCACATTAGTCTTTGTTTCTTATTTGTTTGAGTTTTTTAACTTGGAGCAGTAAAGATGGAACAGACTTGCCCTTGAAAACTAAGGCAGAATAATTTGTAAGTAGCACCTCTACTTTTGTACTGTCTGAGAATGAACCATGGCTTCAATATTGTACCTGAACGATCACCAGGAAGCTAATGTACTTACTGCATAAAACCTAAACAACCTGACAACCTGTAGCAGCACTGTTCAATATAACTTTCTGCAATGTGGGGAACAGTCTATAACTGCAGTGCCCAATGTACGACTATCAAGCATTTGAAATATGGCTAGTGTAGCTGAGGAAATGAGCTTTAAAGTGTACTTAATTTCAGTGAATTTAAATTTCAACATCCACTTGCCTAGGATATATTGGACAGTGGCAGGTTTATGGTTTCAGTATTGTCTTTTGAATTATTCAAGCCAGGCAAAGTATGTCTTAGGCCAGTTCTTCACCATTGTGCTGGCTGATGAACCCAATTAAGATACCAGATTTATTCTACCTTTGACTCTCATTTGAAACATATTTACCTTATACACACGTATATGCATGAGCACGCACACACACACACACACACCCTTCCATCTTACTTCCCAACATGTTTATATAAAAAACACACAGTCTTACTGTTTAATGTTGAAAGAAAAATATCCATAAACTTCAAAGGAGATCTTACAGTATCTAGGCAGCTAGAGCTTTCACTCCTGTTTATTTTGGAAAAAAGCTATTATTGTCAAGACCAACATTTATTCAGTAAATTTCTATTCTAAACTAGCTATAAATACTAGCAAATCATATGGGAAATTGAGTTTGTTAAGAAAGCTACAGCAGAAAAAGTGAGAAACGAGGCTTTGTAAAAAGTATATATGTATTGTGGTTCCTTGTGGAAGTACCTGTGGAGAGCCATCGTGGCTCAGAGAATCAGTGCACCCCTTCCTCAGGAGCATGATAGCCTGCATTCCAGCCCAATTCTACCACCTATGATGTGTGTGATGACATTGGCCAAGTTAACGAACTTCTCTGAGTCTGAGATTTCTTATCCGTACAAAACGATATTAGTTCTGAATCTTAAAATCATTAGAAAGATTAAATGAGATAATATATGCAAATATCTTCATATCGAGTAGACTTTAAGTATAGTCATTCTTTGCATTTCTATTTAAGGCAAATATTTTGAAACATCTGAAGATTAATTGAAGTGATGTTCATTCCAGAAATATCCAATCAGTCAGAAATTTCTGTGAAATAAAAGTTCAGTGTGACTTTGCAAGTAGGCTCTATAAAATCAGAATATCTCCAGGCCCCAGGCAGATGGTCACATTCTGAGGGGGAGAAAAAAGCTGCTTTTTCAGAAAATCCTTTTTGGTTGATTCCTGCATTATGATTTGGCAAAATGCCACCTACAACAGATGGACATGAATGCAGGCAACCAAAGAGGCTGTGCTTGCTCTGCAAGTCTTGGCATATGACACGGATGCTCTCTTCAGGCTGTCAAAACAGCTGTTGTCCATTCTCCCCACAAGCAGTTACAAAGCTCTGCCAAGAGCATCCCAGCTTGGAGAAGAACCTGCCGTTAGGAGGGTCTCCTGGATTAGAAGCCATACCTATTGCCTCTTGAGCCCTTTTCAAATTTTTCTTTACACTCTTTGGGAATGAAGGGATATTTAACCATGCAGGTACATTTATCCTTTCATTAATACTAACTACTATGAATAAACAACAAGTATAGCACAAGGAACTCTATACAATATCTTCCAGCAACCTATAATGAAAAAGAATATGAAAACAAATATATGTGTATGTATGACTAAACTATATGCGATACACCAGAAATTGACACATCATTATAAACTGACTATACTTCAATTTAAAAAAAAGGAAAAAAATAACATTGAGGAGGCAAGTCTTGGTAGAAAAAAAGTGGACAGAGAGGCATTCAAATCACAACCAACAATTTACTTGCAGTTCAGTAAAGTTGTTTAACATCTTTGATCTGCAGTTGTCTCCTTTTCAAGTGGAAATAAACAATACTTGATGGAAGGGTAGTGATGATTTGGAATACTGATGCAGAGGAAAGTCATGGTGGTCACAGAGCATCAGTGGTGGTTACAGGTGCAATAGCTAACATTTGCTGACTGTTTATTATACGTGAGATATGGTTCTAAATGTCTTAGAAATGTTCATCATCCTTTTGGCCCCCTTACAAACAGATGAACTGATAAAGAAATAGATGAAGAAACTGAGACAGAAGGAGTTTAAATAACATGTTCAAGACTATAAAGCTAGAAAAGAATAGAACGGGGATTGAAACCCAGGCAGGCTGGCTCCACAGGCTGCACACTTACACACTTACACACTGCAGGTGTAAAGGGAATGGTAACTATTCTTACGGGAAGGGAAAAGAGTCACAGGAAATTGAATATGTTAATGAAATCTCCATTGGTGAAAAGCAAATGACAGCTATAGAGTCTGTGAATGATTTCTAACTGGCACTTTTTGCTTAGGCAGGAAAATCCGCTAAGAGAAGCATAATTCAAAGTCACTCCTTTTTATGAGAAGCCAGAATTAGCGCTACAAAAGTCAGAAACTTAACAGGCATATTACAAAGAAGTAGTGTAATTTAAGCAATTGAGCAAATCCCCAAAGAGTTGTTTTTATATTTTAATTGCTCACGGGATAAATTTAGTTAATGGGTTTTATATTTTTAAATGTACATTTGATATTAATGCTACTCTGTATTTATATGTAATTTTACATACAGCACATTAAACACAGCCTGATCAGATGAAACTGATTTTATTAAATCTGGTAAAAATTAACCACTTGTTGAAACCAGATTGATCTCACACATATATGTGAAATGTTTTTTAACCAGGTAGATTTCTTTCTTTCTTTCTTTTTTTTTCTCTTATCAGGGACCATAGACCTAAGGGCAGAAATATCAATTGAGAGCTAAAACAAAGTTAAGAGTAGATATATTTAGACATTTTTTAAACCTACAGAAATAAAATCTTCACTGTGCTACTTTGAATATTTAGATAATGCAATGCATCCTTTATGTTATAAATGCAACAAGTCTTAAAATACATACTTTGGTGCATATAAACCCTGTTATGAGAATGTTAGGTAACTGGAGATAGATTGAGATAGAAACCCATACAAGTAGGCAAAGGGACCTTAAGAGATAAAGGGAACAGATGAAAGAAAGAAGATAAAGATGCAACACAGAAGAAAAAGACCTCAACCTCTCCAATTTCTGTTCTCTCTTTGTTCAGTTCAGATCTGCTTGAGTTCTCCCTCCCTCTGCCTCTGTCCAGAAAGTACATCTAAGCAGAGACCTAAGGCAATTGTAGGGTCACCTTCTATGAAACAAGACCTCACTCAGAGGTCTCATTTCTGCCTTGCCTCTCTCATAGTGTCTGCATGTTGCTGGATCATACACTTTACATAGGTTCGTAGCTATTTATGCTGAAAGGTGTGATAAGCCAAAGATGTCTGTGTCCTAACTCTGAGGACTTTGACTGTATTACCTCAAGTGACAAAAGGAAAATTGCACATGTGAATAAATGAATGATCTGGAGATAGGGAGATTATCCTGCATTATCTGTGGGCCCAGTTCAGGGTCTTCATGAGAAAACAAAGGAAGGTCAGAGTCAGAGAGACAGAAATGTGACAAAGGATGCAGAGGCCATGAGCCAAGGAGTATGGGCTACCACTAGGAGCTCAAAGAAGGCAAGGGGACAGATTCCTGTACAGAGCCTTCAGAATACATGTGGACTTACTGATCCATTTTGGACTTCTCACCCTCAGAATGATAAAATAATACACGTGTTATTTTAAGTCACCTAAGTTTGTGGTAATTTATTATAGAAGCAATAGGAAATTCCTTAAGAAGGGCTAATCCATGATCAATTCTCCATCACTACAAAATGTGGAAATCTCTGCTGATAGAATTGTATTTGTATTGAAGTACAGTCAGCTACAATGTGTCCATTTCTGGTGTACAGTGCAATGTTGCAGTCATGCATATACACACATATATTCATTTTCATATTATGTTTCATTAAAGATCATTACAAGTTATTGAATATAGCTCCTTGTGCTATACAGAATAAATTTTTTAAACCTATTTTTATATATAAGTGGCTAAAATTTGCAAATCTCAGACTCCCAAATTCGCCCCTTCCCACTCCTTTTCCTCCCGTATCCATAGGATTGTTTACTATGTCTGCAAGTCTATTTCTATTTTGTAGATGAGTTCATTAGTGTCCTCTTTTTATATGAAACAATAGATGTCAATTGTTCACTAAATCAGTAACAGTCTTTCTTCATCTCAATCACAAAAAGAATCCTAACACATAAGAAAAAAAATGGATACATGCCGAAGGAGATATTGCAAGTGATACATCCATCCTGGGGAATCTCTGATAACACAATAGTAAAATCATTACTGAGACCATCATCTATTATTTCAAGGACTCAAATATTGGGCTCATTATAGCTAAAGTTTCAGAGGATTCGGTAGAAAAATGTCAGGTGTTGGAGTCTGTTGGCTCTTTCCTGTGTCCTTTGGTATGGGGAAGACAGGTTAGCACTACTGACTGCAGACAGAAAAGAGCAGGAGAACCAATCTGTTGACTTTTCAGGCTACAGTCAATGATCCCTGACCACCTAGAATCACAGAATTGTGTGCCTGTTAAATTGCACATGCCGTGTTCTCTTCTACATTCTAAATGGGTGTGCTACCCAGAAACGTAGTTACCAAAAGAGCCAGAGGAATTGGCAAAGCCTGATCTCAGCAGACATCTACCAAGCAACCCCTGCCAGGCAGAGGCAATAATGCCTGGCTGCGCATTGCACTGAGAGAGCTGGGTGCCGCCTAGGGGCAGAGTGCAGGTTAGCTCTGTGCCAGTATCCCAGTCAAGGCACAAACAGAGGCTGAGGCACAGAGAAACACTGTTAGGACAAGGCTGCAAGGACACAGGCATGTTCCTGGGGCTGTTACTATTTCAAAGAGTTAGTGAGGTAAATTGAATCGGGATGAAAGATTATGGTTAAGTAATAATTGGTAATTTGTCATCTGCCAATTGAAACTCATACAATGAAGTCATCTCACGTTTAAGTTGGGTTTGAGACGGTTGGATTGCCAGCAAACCTCAGACTTGCCAAGGCACGTGTATGATTACTCTCCTGGCCCAAGGCAATCCCCAGACTTTTCTCTGCTCATTGAAGGAGTGAGGCTGATGAATCCAAAAGTAAGGCTCTGGGATTGCACTACTGATATGGCAGCTAAGAGCCACTTGTGGGTATTAAATTTATTATTTTTTTAGTTTTAAATATTAAAGAATCCATTCTTCAGTTACACTAGTCACACTTCAAGTACACGTGACTAGCGGCTAACACATCGGTCAGTGTGAGAGGACAGTTCTAACATTTTCCTCTGCTGGATAGTACTGCTCTAGGAAGTAAATGGCCAAACCTCCTGGTGGCTGAAGACAATGAGAGCCAGCACACAAAGTGTCCAGCCCAGAAGGTGGGATCTGGGATAGCCACACTGGCTCAACATGTACTCAGCCCAGAGGCAGGACAGGTTCTCAGCAGGGTCTCTGCACCTAAGGCCTCCTAGCCTGATTGTTCGCAACACTCTCCCAGGCCAGGGGAATATGATGATATATGTTCTGTAGTAACTACCATTACAAGCTCCTTTCTCTTTCCCTCTTTTGTAACAGGGAAATCTTACTTGGATTTTTTTTTTTTAATTTTCTCCACTCAAATATTTGGGAGGCAATGCAAAGTCAGGAAATACGGGAAATGAGTAAGAATTGACAAGAAGAATCTAATCAACCAGAAGAATGTAGGGGGACAAGTGGGTCAAAGAATCATATCCTGGCTACTGACAATTACTACATCACCAAAAGAAGGGAATAGAGAATTCTACCTTCTCCATTAATTGCAAGAGTACTGTCACAGTTTTCTGATAAGTAGATGCCAGTGAGCAGCAGTTATGAATGAGCCCAGCTGTTAGAGAAAGGAAATTCAAATGCAATCAATATGTAGAAAGATAAAGCTCCTGGAGAAAACAGAGAAACTGGAACAAAGAAACACAAAAGGAAAGACAAGACGAGATCACTTACAGAGACTCAATCAGAGCATAAAATAGTTTTCTGGAAATATATAGTTATATGTTTATCATTTAAAATATAGTTGATAATACAAAGGAGAGAATATCCACCAAGACCTGAGTTAGTGTCCTGCAAGATAAAGCAGAAGAAATATTTCAGAGAAGATAGCATGAATTCAAAGTAATGGTAATAATAAGGGGAAAGAATCAGATACCTGAATGCATTTGATCAAAACCTAACTGATCAAAAAAATAAAAAGGATTGCAGAAGAATAAAAAGGAACTGATGGGCAACAGAATATTATTAAACAAGTATAAGAAGGAAACGTCTCTAAGTTGAGGAAAGATATGCATCTACAGTTTTAAAGGATACAATAAATTCTGCGCAGATTTGAAGAGGGGAAAAACACTACACAGCTGGGTAAAATTCCTGAATTCCAACATAAAGGAAAATTCTAATAGTTTTGAGAGGAAAAGCACAAAGTATTTATGAAAAAAAGTAATTCTGGTACCAAATTTTATAAATCAAAAATATATACTTTTATTTATTTATTCTTATTTTTTACAAAACCTTATTCAGTCACCTTTTTCAAAAATGTTCCATACAGGTCAAATTTCTGGCTTCTAATGTCTAAGGTTTTGTGTGTTTTTTGCTTTTTTTTTTTTTTTTTTTTTTTTTTTGGCTATTCCACTTGAGATCCAGTTTGGGTGCTTATACAATTTGAGCTAAAAATGATTTTTCTTATTCCCTTAAAAGTTATATCTCCACTATCTCCTAGCTTTCCTTTTACTTAGAATGCAGCTTACAGGAGTGATGTCACCAAGATGATGGAGTAGGACATCCCAGTCTCTGTCCCCTGACAAAGAAAATCACATAGACAGCTATCCACGAACAGCAACAGCTCCAGAAGCACACAGGAGTCCCCTTAATAAGATTCTGCAACACAGTGGAGCAAAAGCAAACAAACAAACAAACAAAATAAAAATGAGAACAAAACTCTTGCGAATAATTACATAAAGCCTGTAGGAAGGATAGTTCTTTTTGCATCCTGCCATCCCCAGGCAGGCAGTACTGTGTGACAGGATGGAAATTTTTCTCACTAGGAGAAGGAAAACAGGGTGAGCAACCAGCTTCCTCAGCTTTCTGGGGCACTGCACCAAGGACCTGCCTCAGCTTCCCACCACCCAGAGACCAGCTAAGATGCCTAGTGACTCACAGGGACAAGGAAGAAAGACAGGGACTGTGAGTATCAGGCATGCGGTGGAGTGGCTGTGGTTCCCAGTGGCCTGCTCAGCAGAAGACCACAGCATCCTTTGCTGCTGAGGATCTTGGTAGCCTGTGTGGGTGGCGTGGACTCCCACAGCTTACACAGTGGGGACCCTGTTGTGGAACTCAGTGTACTGTTCTGCAGAGGACCCCAGTAGCTTTTGCCACTGAGGAAACCAACGGCCAGCATAGCTGCTCCAGATACCCTGAAGATTTCAGCACTGAGGGCCCCACGGGTTTCTGTGTTCACAGACTCCACCTGTTTGAGTCCATCCCCACCCTGCCAGCCAAAGCTACTCCAGACAGCAGTGCCATGAATGCCCTGGGACCTGGAGTTCATGTCTGAAGACATTCCTGGCTTCTGTGGCTACACAAGTGCACAATGCTGGCTCAGGCCTCTGTGGGGAACCCCCACTGCCATGCATGCATGCACCTGAAGCTAGCCCTGCAGTCACAGGTGTGCACACCAATAGCCCAGGCCCCTGAAGCTGCTCAAGCACCCAGAGCCAGCCCCAGCTTCTGTCATTGGTTTTCACCGTATGGCACACCTGCATGTCACCAGCCCAGACTCTCATCACCAGCCTCCCACATGCTTGTGACTAGCCCCTGCAGGCACATGAGTGCATGCTGACAGCCAACTCACCAACAGCCGCTCGTTTACCAGGAGCTGGTCCCAGTCACTTTCTAGACCTACACCAGCATGCATGCCTCCAGCTAGCATCTGCTGCTGCACAAGTGCACACCAATGGCTTGGGTCTCCACAGCTGCTCATGCACCTACAGTTAGCCTGACCTCCATAACTGGTCCTGACACTCACTACTACACATGCTCATGCAACTGGTCCTTGCTGCCATGTGGGAACCCACAGCCAGACTCCACAGTCAAGTGTATGCACACCACCAGTTCCAGCCACCACTGCCACCTGCCGTGTTCCCTGGCCACTGAGACTGGAGGTGACACCAAGGGCTTCAAAAGCCCTCACCATGGACCTGCTGCATCTCTCACCACTAAGGACCATGCAGTTACTGATGTCATGGGCCCCAGCTGTCTTAGCCAACAAGGCACTATGAGGTGACTGCTTCTTCAAATATACAGACAACTGCACAAGGCAATGGAGGCCACAAAGAATCAGGCAAACATGATAACACCAAAGGAACACAGTAAACTTCCAGGAACTGACCCCAAAGAAATGGAGATCTATGCATTGCCTGACAAATAATTCAAAATAACTGGCTAAAAGAAGCTCAAAGAGCTCCAAGAGAACACAGATAAATAATGTAACAAAATCAGGAAAACCGTACAAGAACAAAAAAGTTCAACAAAGAAATAGAAAACATAAAAAAGAACGAAACAAATTTTGGAGCTGAAAATCAGGAGTAAATTAAAAAAGGCAATAAAATACTTCAGCAGAAGACTTAATCAAGCAGAAGAAAGAATCACTGAACTCAATGATAAGTCATTTGAAATTATCCAGTCATAGGAAAAAAAAACATGAAAAGAAATAAGAAAGCCTATGGGTCTTAAAGGACTTCAGCAAATGAAATCATATTTGCATTATGGGAGTCCCAGAAAGAGAAGAGAGAAAGGCAGAAAGTTGATTTCAAGCCATACTGGCTGAAAACTTTCCTAATTCAGGGAAAGATATGAACACCCAGGTACATGAAGCTCAAAAGTTCCCAGTCAGCTTCAACCCAAAGAAGATTTTACTGAGACATATTTCGATAACTTTGATTCAAAAATCAAAGACAATGAGAGAATCTTGAAAGCAGCAAGAGAAAAAAAAGGCTCATCACATACAAAGGAATCCCTCCTCCTACCCAAGGATATCTGTAGATTTCTCAGCAGAAACCTTGCAGATCAGGGGAGAGTGGGATGATATATTCAAAGCACTGAAAGGAAAAAAAAATGTCAACCAAGAATACCTTCAACAACAAAGCTATCCTTTTAAATTGAAGGAGAGAGAAACACATTTTCAGACAAGCCAAAGCTGAAGGAGTTCATCATCACTACACCTGCCTTACAAGAAATGCTATAGGGAGTTCTTTAAGCTAAAAAAAAAAAAAAAAAAGGATGCTAACTAGTAACTGAAATCATATGAAAACATAAAACTCATTGCTAAGGTAAATATATAGTCACATTCAGAAGACCCTAAGATTGTAACAATGGTGTGTAAGTCACTTACAATTGTAGTACATAGATTAAACAATAAAAGAATTTAAAATAACTATAGCAAGAGTAATTTGTTAATGGATACACAATGTAAAAATATATAAATTGTGATATCAAAAACATAAATATTGGGTGGGTAAAGGTATAGATAGAGCTTTGGTATGCAAACAAAGTTAAATTGTTATCAGCTTAAACTATACTATTAGAAGTATGACATATTTTATGCAAGCCTCATGTAAACACAATGCAAAACCCTATAGCAGATACACTATATACTATGGTGTATTTCCTCTGAGAAAGGAATCAAAGCATACCATTATAGAAGACCAACAAATTATAAAACAAGACAGCAAGAGAGGAGACATGATCAAAAGAGCTACAAAACACTTGGAAAACAATGAACAAAATGTCAATGAGTCCTTACCTTCTGCAAAGCCTGAAATCAGTTTCCTTCCCCATATTCTTTGTCCACAGTTGTCACGAAGTTTCTTAAAACTTGCTTTAATCTCTGTTTCCAGCCCAAAGTCATACTAAGTCAGGATACTGGGGGAGAGTGGCCCATATGACCAAGATGTTCAGCATGCTTTCCTTTAATTACGGAAATGTTTAAAGAATGAACTCAGTGATTTATGTTTTCAAATGTCCCCTCTGTGACCAACGGTAACACTTAGTAGTTCTTTCATTAACATTCTATGGATTATAGCTCTGTGGTGTTCACCAAGTTCTATGGCAATTGCCCAGAAACTGTCTCCTACTTTGAGTATTTGTAGATCCTTTGTGAAAAGTTAGTCCTTCTTTCCTATATATGTGTGAGTTTGGATTTTCTCTACCCTTATTTATCCATCAATCCATCCTTATTTACTTTTTTTTTTTAAATTGAACATGGTCATTTTACAATGTTGTGTAAATTTATGGTGTACAGCATAGTGATTCAGTTACACACACACAAACACACACACACACACACACACACATATATATATATATAAATTCCTTTTCATATTCTTTTTCATTATGAGGTATTGAATGTAGTTTCCTATGCTATACAGAAGGATCTTGTTGTTTATTTATTTTATATATAGTAATTTGTATCTGCAAACCCCAAACTCCTAATTTATTCCTTCAACCCTATCTTTTCCCCCATTAATCATAAATTTGTTTTCTATGTCTGTGAACCTGCTTTGATTTGTAAATAAATTCATTTGTGTCATTGTTTTAGATTCCTCATTCTCCATTACTTTTTATCTTTCAGGAATTTTCAAAATATATGGACCATTGATCATGTCTTTTCTCATTTTCTACTGCTATTACTTCTTATCCTTTTAAATTTCTTTTTTGTATCATATAATTTTGCAGGGAAGAAACATAGTTGTAGATGTTTAATTTGATATCATTTAATATTTAGTGCTTCTTTTGGAATGAAAATATGCCTCAAAGGTATTTTCATTTTGAAAAGGGAAATGGGGAAAATTTGTGCGCTTGGTGGTGTTCCCAGATTTGCAACATAGTGGCTTCTCTCTCAAATGCTCTTCTTGGCAAAGATGATATGGCACCTATCAGTAAATCAATTTGCGTGGTGGCTAGATAAAGCAACAGATAATAAAAAGTGCCCTCCGGCATGGAGCTCTCCTCATGCACAAAGCATCCAAAGGACTCTGTGCTGAGGAGAATCCTCTTGGTCCAAGGCTCCTCCTCTGTGGCTCAGCTTTCTGTCTTCTTGGTTACTCACTGATTCTGGCATCTAATCCTTCATCTGAACTGGGAGAATAAGAGTGTCAGAAGCAGAGCGAATACACCCATTCTCTTTTTAATCAAAAATTATTAAGAAGTAAGAGAAACAAAGAAAAATAGGGAACAGTCACTGATAGACAATTTATATTAAAAACATAAGAATGGCCCCAGACATGAAAATACATTCAAACTCACTCATATTCAGAGAAATTCAAATTTTTAAAAAAACATAATTTCTCACATATCAGACTAGGAAAACGTTTTTAAAATATATAACAATATGTTCTGTGGGTGAAAATGTTGGAAAACATGCACCCTTAAGTGGGAAATGTTTCGCCCTTTTGGTAGGAAACTCATCAGTACCTAATAAAATTACATAAGCCCCAACGTTTGATTCAGGAGCCTCACTTTTAGGAATCTACCTTCAAACTAAACCTCCAACACTATAAAAACACACATGCTCTAGGTTATGTATCAAAGCATTGCTTGTAAATGTAAAACACTGGAAATAATCTAAATGTGTGTGTATGAATAAGATACACCCACACAGTGTGAGCTATACAGCTGTGAAAAAATAATAAGAAAGATCTCTATGAATTGATATGGGGTAATTTATAGGACATTCTGTTAAATGAAAAAACAAAGCATAAAAAATTATTATAGCATGTTATTTTTGTGTAAGAAAAGAAGGTGCATAAAATGATACCCCCAAGTACCTGTTTACTTTGAAAAAACAAATACAGGAAGGATATAGCCAGAAACTATAGAGACTATTTATCAGTAGGGGTAGGTAGGAAAGGAGAACTGGGGAGTGGATATAAATATATATACATATATTTTTCCACATTAAAAAAAAAAGGTTATTTCTGAAAGTCTTAGCAGCAAGAAGAGTAACAAAAGGAGAGATGGACCAACAAAACAGAAGGAGGTTGTGTCCTGTAGGACTTGACTTCATTCTTCAATCAAGTTCTTTATAAGAGTGAGCAAACATGACTTTTCACACAGTGGCTCAGTGAGCCTCTGTCTCATGGGGTTCCTCCTGGTCCAGCCTGCAGCCTCCACTGAAGCCAATCCAGGATGGCCACAAGGCATGCCTCTTTTCTCCATCCAGTCATGTGCATTTTGTATAGCTGTGACTTGGAACAACAGTCATGTTTCATAGACCCTTCATATATCTTAAAATATAAATAATCTAAACCAACTGGGATGTGGAGATTATAAACTCTCTCCCCAAACTAAGAAGGAATTGGGCCAAGCAAATCTTTTGTCAATAAAGAATGAAAAGTTAAGTAAACATTAAGCAAATAATTGGTCCTATTTAAAAAGTCAATAGCTTTTAAGAATAAAATTAATTCATGGGTTTTTGAAGAAGTATTAAAAGTCTGTTTCTAAATCCTGCATGCCACAAGAGACTGGAATAAAACTTACACAACATCTTTTTTTCCCTTTTGAAGGAATATTTAATTCAACAAAGGAAAAACAACATGGATTCTCTAAAATAAGTAGGAAACATGGAATGGTCATACAATAGAGAGATATGGAAGGTTTACAGATTATTTTAAAAAAGCAAAAAAAAAAGTGCCATATTAGAACTCCAAATGACATTCTAAAGCACTACATGTAAACCACATCAATATTTGAAATATAAAATAGAAAAAACTGCAACCTGATGAGAGAGTTAAATTTACAGATTGAAAGACCCAGTATAAAAGGCAATGTTACCAGAACTAAAACAAGAAGATAACCTATGGAATGGGAGAAAATTTTTGCAAATGAAACCAACAAAGGCTTGATCTCCAGAATATATAAGCAGCTCATATGACTCAATAATAAAAAAAATAACCCAATGCAAAAATGGGCAGAAGACCTAAACAAGCAATTCTCCAAGGAAGACATACAAATGATCAAAAAGCACAAGAAAAAATGCTCAATATCACTAATTATCAGAGAAATGCAAATCAAAACTACAATGAGGTATCACCTCACACCAGTCAGAATGGCCATCATTCAAAAATCCACAAATGACAAATGCTGGAGAGGCTGTAGAGAAAAGGGAACCCTCCTACACTGCTGGTGGGAATGCAGTTTGGTGCAGCCACTGTGGAAAGCAATGTGGAGATTCCTCAAAAGACTAGGAATAGACTTACCATATGACACAGGAATTCCACTCCTGGGCTTGTATCCAGAAGGAACCCTACTTCAGGATGACACCTGCACCCCAATGTTCATAGCAGCACTATTTACAATAGCCAAAACATGGAAACAGCCTAAATGTCCGTCAACCAGTGACTGGATAAAGAGGAAGTGGTATATTTATACAATGGAATACTATTCAGCCATAAAACCCAACAACATAATGCCATTTGCAGCAACATGGATGCTCCTGGAGAATGCTATTCTAAGTGAAGTAAGCCAGAAAGAGAAAGAAAAATACCATATGAGATTGCTCATATGTGGAATCTAAAAAACAAAAACAAAAACAAACAAACAAACAAACAAAAACAAAATGTAAATATAGGACAGAAATAGACTCATAGACAGAGAATACAGACTTGTGGTTGCCAGGGGGGTGGAGGGTGGGAAGGGATAGACTGGGATTTCAAAATTGTAGAATAGATAAACAAGATTACACTGTATAGCACAGGGAAATATACACAAAATGTTATGATAACTCACAGAGAAAAAAATGTGACAATGAATGTGTATATGTCCATGAATGACTGAAAAATTGTACTGAACATTGGAATTTGACACAACATTGTAAAGTGGCTATAAATCAATAAAAAATGTTAAAAGAAATCCATGTTTACAAAAAAAGCAACATTAATTAATACATAGCTTCTGAAACAGGACAAATTAACTGGGGTCATATGTCAAGCTTAGAAGCTTAAAGGAATTGCCATAAAGCATCTTTTGATTCAACACTGATGCTGAATCACAGTCAGTTTCTCCAACAAGATAGATGCTTAAAAAGAAAAAGCTGGTGTTTCTCAACGAAATCAGTGTGATGAAATGCTACTTTGTTAATTACAGAAGTTAACACTTCACACTACCAACCGTTAGGCAAACATGATTATTTTTTTCAAGAATATCTTATTTTGAATTATTCCACTCTTATGTTAAAGCAATTTTCTTACCAAATTTTGGACTCATTTATTTAGCTGCTTTTAATTTAGACATACACCAAAGGTAATATGTTTATATGTCTTTTCTGACATTTTGATTACTTACCTCTAAAAAAAAAAACTGTATGTTGTATTTCACAGGAACTCTTTAATTCAAACATAACATCCTTTATTGTAAGTTATTTTTAATTCTAACATTGCTCAAAAATTAAAAGCAATAATCACAGACATGGTAATTTATCCAAGCTTTATTAAATTAAAAGCCACTTACGCCAGGCTGTGAGGTTTTGAATACTGGATAGAAAACTGAACTGGGTTTGGGCTTATCATTTAAGCCAATTTCCAGAGGGTGTTTTATTTTATTTTTACACTTCTTTTAATTTACAAAAGCAGGACACTCAGATTCAATGTCTAGTCCCATCAGACAGGCATGCCTTGGATATGACATTAATGTGAGCCAGTAAAAGAAAAACAAAAGGTTGAAAGATCTTAATTGATCACATCAAGGTCCAAGTATCTTTGTGATAAAGTCAATTGAAGCTAAACTAGAAATTCGAAATTACGCTTCACTTCAAAGTTAATGGCATTAACGTGGTGATGAGCTTAATGAGTTACTAAGTGAAAATGTCAACAAATCAGTTATGGCAAATTTAACTCTTGTAAACCCATACCATGCAACAAAGATAATAATTTCAGACCAAAAAATGTCTCAAAAGGAATTTTCATGGTGATAATCAGATCTTGTGCATTTGTCCTGTGCTTTCATAGCAATTGCTTTTCAATGGCTCTCCCTAACTCCAGCCTCCTTCTCCTTACTGTCTGCATCTTGTGATGAGTAATGAATGTATAGGAAATATTTGGTGAGCTAGTGCTTCCTCTCAAATTTTTAAGAAATATTTGGCAAATACTGGTGTTATCCTATAGCAGAGAGGTTATTTTTCATCAAAAGGCCAAATGCTTTAGAGTTTACTTTTTTCCTTTCTTACATATACCAGAAATTAAGCTTCAGATTATTTACTTTTATTACTCAGATAAATAATTGAGAATTTCAAATGTGGGTGTTTCTATTTTGATTAGGCCAGGTCTGATCTGACATGTCCAAGATTTCAGTCTTCAAGCCAGCCAGTATTATGGGACACTCCCACAGCATAATGACACTGTATTTGCTCCTCAAGAGTTAATATAACAAGATCTGTACATGCTAAAAAAAATCATTTTAAAGGAAAAAAAGCTGAAGAGCTCTAGCTCACAGCCTCTTTGTTTGGAGTTTATACTACCTTGTTATCCAAGTTTGCATTCTGAGAATAGGAAAAAAATTACTCTCTAAAGTTCTAAACTAAATTAAAAAAAAAACTTGTCCTGTATGTGATTATTGAACTTACTTCAATTTAATTAGGAGAGTTATAGCTTGATGCCACATTTATCCCATAGCTTCTGCTCCGAGTAATAAGTGGGTCATATCATTTAATTCTCACCCTAGACCCCAATTCAAACCAGTAGCTTGTCTACCCATACAGAACCAGGCACCACTCTGAGAACAGAAATCTCTGTGTTCATACTGCATCACAAAATGATACTTACAAACTTGAGGTTTGGAACCATTCAGATATTTCAAACAACTCCAACCTTAGCTTACGTGGAGAGCTAGAACAATGGAAATAACATCTTAATACCTCTTAATCTTTTATTACATATGAAATAAATTGAAAATGTTAAAAGATAAATAAACAAAAATTTTGGCTGGTCCTGCTCTCTTGATATCCTGCAATTCTGGAAACTTCTGTCTCAATCAGATGAAAGCTAGCCTAGGTCTGAGGGACAACTCTGATTTCAGGGGGATTCCAACAGGGTCCTGTGCATGTGGGCGTTATCCACAAACAAACTGTAGTGCATCATCTAAGCCTGTATAGCTTCTCTAAGTCAGCAATTTTACAAATGCCCTTTTTTGGGTGAGAGGATCATGATAATGAAGATGAACTTGATCCATGGACATTGCTGCGTGCATTCCCCTAATACAGAGAATATACTAAGTTCCCCAATGGTGGTGACAGTGGAGACAACAGAGGTCCTTGCAGTCTGAATAAGACTCAGAAACACAGAGAGACACTGAGTAATAGAGAGACTCAACCCTAAAGCACTATTCTTTTTAGCTTAAAGTTAAGATTAACAGTTATTTGGATTACTGGTCTAGGGGCACAGATGCCCAGTGTCCAATCTAAGTGTGTAACAATATTTATTACAGTGCCTTTGGTACCTAAGCCATGTCAGCCTATAGCCTACTTAGCCTTATATGGCCTAAATCTTAGCCTCTTTTATCCACAACAGAAAGTTGACTGAGGCAATAGCCTAAGTACACATACATTGTTCACTCACATTTGCAGTGAGGCATTTAATAGGTCAGCAGCAGTCCTGGAGCCCAAGACCAGCATCTCAAGACTATGGGCATATTTTACTAAAGGATTTTTTTTTTTAGTAATCTTACTTATTTCATATGCTCTCCCCATATTTGCTCAATCTAAGTTACCAATGGTCATTCTTAGTTACCTGGTGCAACAGTGATACAGAGTTCTGCAGGAAAGAGGAAATAATGGATAATCTAAATATATTAATATTTGCCAATAGAGTAAGTTTTTTTATAGAAATATCAAATCATTTTATAGAAAAAGCAAGTATTCTTCCTTATTTTTATTAATTCATAATTGAATTAGCTTTGAAGTTTTGGACTAATAAAAGTTCTAAATAACATGCCTGAATACTTCTAGAACATAAAAGTTTAATAAATACAGGGATAAGGTGACTATAAATCATTCATAAAATGACAAATTCTTAATTTAGTACTCTTTAAAATGCTTAATAAAATGTTAATGTCAGAGGTAACCATTTTAGAGCCCTGTGCAGTGTGAAATTCTCAGCTTATTCTCAGGATCACCTAATTTTAGAAATGCAGGCAACATGGATGGTCTAGTCCAGGCTTTCTCAAAGTATGTTCCACAGTCCCTTGTAATATCTCTGTGAAAAATGTCCACTGGTTAATAGCTTTGAGAAACCTTGCATAGGATTATTTTCTCGTCAGAGATTTATACAGTAGTAGGTATATTAAAGGAATGGGAAATCTTGTAATGAGGAAATCTTTAACCTTGAAAGGAAATACAGCATAATAGTTTAAAACACCATGGATTCTGGAACTAAATTACATGGGGGAAGCCCAGCTTTGGCTTCTTAGTGGTTTTGCGAACTTGAGGTAGCTGCTTGACCTTTCTGTGTCTGCTTCCTGAAATAAAGATTATAGTAACATCTTCTTCAAATACTGTTCATGTGAGAATTTAAAGGAGTTAATATATATGGAAACAGGCTTAGTATCTGACACATCGTAAAGATCATAGAACATTTTAGTTGTCATTTCTCAGATTTAACTGACCCTGTGTGTGTGTGTCTTAATGGCCCAAAGAACATGAACTTGTCCAAGATAATTTTTAAAAAGGGAAAACCACATTCACACACACACACACACAAATCTTATTACAGGGATTCCCAAGGAGTAGCTGACAGACGGTACTAGGGCTCAGACCTCCTTCATCTCTATCCAGTCCTAGTGCATGGTGTCATTTCCAATTTTCAGCTCGCTGTCTTCTAGACTAAAGCACCTTCTGCCTTATATGTTCCCATTCCTTACAGGGAGTTAATTGATCTGTATGAACTTCATCTTTCCCTAAATTTCAAAACCCCAACATTTTTGAAATTTATGGGCAATATCTTGAAGTTTCAGAAAGGGTTCAAAATCTTCCCTAAAATTTTCATGATAAATTGATATTGTTCAGTATTGGAGAAAAAAATGTATGTCTAAGCTTTGCAGAATTTTCTAGTGTTTATATTATAAATATATTTGGAGAAAAATGAAACCTATGTTTTTTTTTTCTGTGAAGATTTTTTTTTAATAGAAGGGCCATTAAAGAAATGGTTTTGGTTTCATTTTGATTTTCACAAGGTTCCTCAAAGTCTAGTTGCTTTCTTTTCTTTCTGATATTGTTCCTGCTCCTCCTGTACCAGAGACCCAGGCTTCAAATAGCACTGCAGCTTTAAATGAAAACAATGGGAGTCATTGCCCTGGCAACAGAACCTCATAAAGTCCCCACACAGCACTTCTAATTACACAAGGCTTGAAACTCAATAGCATGGAGGTTGGAGATCTGGCCTTGGACACTTTCAGTAAAAGAATTCATTGCAATTGCTATTACAATTAGGCTGTTTCACGTGAGAGCAGAGTGTGGGAACCTCAGTTGTCTACTGTGAATGTGACAAATGTAGATTTGTGCAAATGAATCACATTTTGTCACATGACCAACTCTAGGTAAACATCTGCTCTTTACATGTTTTAATGGAAACTGAGTTTGAGGAAGCCTCACACTTTAGGCTGTAAGGAATAAAATCTGTGATACTGGAAAACTCACCATATGTCTTCCACTCCTAGGCATCTTTCTTTTTTTTTTTTTTTACTTTAGTTCTCAAACTTCCTCTCTTAGGGCATATGACAGAAAATACACAAATTGTAAAAACTTCTTTAGTAGAAGGAACATGAAAGTGTTAGTTCAAACCCCCATTCCTTTTATTATTCAGTATTGTGCATTATCACATAAATTGGAAGTTGAAATTTGGAATTGTAGCCATGTAGTAGCTACTTCCTCACTCCACAGTCAATCCTACTCCAGTGGCTGGAGTTCATTCATTCACTGAGTCATTTGTGCATGAAAGTAAAGTGAAGCAGGTGAGCCTGTTGTGTTTGCTGCTTTAGAGGTTCAACATGATGGAACTGATACAGTAAAATGGGATGCCAGAGGAGAGCTGTGTCCCAGACCTCAGGCGAGTCCCTTGAACATGCCCCATCAGGTGAGGGTCCTTGGCTTTGCACAGGAAAGAATTCAAGAGTGAGTCATGGTAGAGTGAAGGTAGATTTGTTCGGAGGGACACATACTCCATAGACAGAGTGTGAGCTGTCTCAGAAGCCCAGAGAGGCCAAGAGCCATGGGGATGTGTGTTTAGTTTAAAGTAAAAGTGGATACACACTCTAGATAGAACCCAGGTCATCTCAGAAGGTAAGAGAGCAACCACAAGGTTTGGGTTGTCAGTTTTCATGGGCTCCATGACTTCATGAGCTGACAAGTGGGAGGATTATTCTAGCTGCCTTGGGGAAGGGGCTGGGGATTCCCAATTCAAATTAGGGCATCACCCACTTTTTGACCTTTTATGATCAGCCTCAGAACCTTCCTGGTGCCTGTGGGAGTGCCATTTAGTGTCCTAATATGTTACAATGAGTGTACAATGAGGCTCAAGGTCTACTAGGAGTTGAATCTTCTACCCTCTTGGGCCTCAAGTTCTACTGAAGTTGAATTTTTAATGGTTGTGCCCTGACCCCTTCCCTCCTGTCACAGAGTTGTTAATGCTTGGTAATGGTTATATTATAACATTCTTTTGAGGATTTTAGCAAAAAATAAGCAAATGAATATAAATAAAACCCCCATTCTCCCTCCTCCCTTCCTAACCTACTTGAGATCCCTTTGCTACAAATTAAGCTTGGCCTATGAGTGAGGGAGGGAAAAAAATTCTTTGAAGGCAATCAGGGAGTTTTTTTTTTTTCTTCAGATGAAAGCTGTGTTATGAAATTGTTAGCATGAATGAAATTCAAAGGTAAATGAATTAATTAATGTTGATATTCACATAGCACAGGTAATATTTTCGCTTTAATTGATCTAGCTTTAATGGAAATTATATGGTTTTGCTGCACTGCAGTCCAAGTCTTGGTTGGAATAGAAATACAAAATTTATAAGCATTCTGGTAAGAGAAGGGAAAAAATTTCCAGCATGAATTATATGTCACTTCCTCAGTTCCAACTGTGAGAGATGATGATATGACTAGAAAATATGGATAGAAGCAAGCAGAAAACATGAATTAGGGTAGACATCCAATGTGTAGGAACCAGCAGACTTTAAAGGTATAAAGATCTAACCCTAACTCCCACCCTGCCCCATCCAAAGATCATTTAAGTAGAATGTTGTCTATTCTGAAAAAAAAATTAGTTCAAACATATGTAAGTACTGTTATGGAAGCACTGGTAAAAACTGACCCCCAAAGTCTAAAATCCCTCCTCTCTACTCCACCTGCCACAAACCTTCAGACATGCTGAAGTAGGAGTGTCTCACATTTCTCCTGCAATTAGGGAATCAGATCAGACTTAGCCAACAGAAGGATCTCACCTTTCTTTTCTCTTTGGTAACTCTTCCTCCTGTTAATGTTTGGTCTGCCTTTGCTTGGTGTATTAGTGTCCTGTGGCTGCTGTAATTAATTGCAAACCAGGTGGGCTAAACAACAAAGAATGTATTCTCCCTCCTACGGTTCTGGAAATTAAATCTCCAAATCACAGTATCAGCAGGTAATACTCCTATAGGTCTAGAGAAAACTCTGTTCCTTGTCTCTCCTTAGCTGTTGGTCCTTTCAGGTGTCTCTGAGTTTATGACGACATCACCTCAGTCTCTGCCTCGATGTTCATGTCACGTCCTTCTCTCCTCTCTTCTGCCTCTGTCTTACAAAGATGCATGGGATTGCATTCAGGATCATTAGAGCTGCTTTTCTCAAAATCCTTACCTTAATTACACCTTTTGCCATTGTAAGGTAATATTTATTCTTTGGCCATATAAGTGTCACAGGTTCTGGGGATTAAGGCATGGATATATCCTTTTTGGAAGCCACCATTCAACCCACTATTCTTGGATACGTTGCTAGAGTGGAAAAATTAAGATTGCTTCCAACGGAGCACATTGTGGCTTCATACCCCACATGGTGAAGAGGACATCATGGTTTCTGGGCTGCAGTGCTGGACAGTAGCCACAATAGCTTTCTTTGACCACTGGCCCCTTGGAAGCCTGAATGGACAGTGTATCAGGTGCTAAAGTAATTAAAACTGCCTAGAATAATCATTCATGTCGAGGACCCCTCTCTTGTTCTTACATCCCCCTAAAACTGAGTACTAATTCTGTATTTGCTGGGTTTTATGTATTGTATCCCCCACATTAAACTTCTGCAGGGCAAGAATTATGCCTTCTTCATATTGATGTAACTTGTGCCCCAACACATTAGTTGATATTTAGTAAATGTGTGTTGAACTGAACTGAAATCAAAATTAGCAAGACATCTAGTCTTTTGAAAGAAGTACGGCCACTGTGAAGATGACACAGAAGAACCTTTTGTCCTTTTAGTCCACAATATAAGAGTGTCTTTCTTCTCTTCCTAGGATACACATGGCATTA
The DNA here is from genome assembly GCF_048564905.1 of Vicugna pacos. Taxonomy (NCBI): domain Eukaryota; kingdom Metazoa; phylum Chordata; class Mammalia; order Artiodactyla; family Camelidae; genus Vicugna; species Vicugna pacos. Next base: position 3,639,212 of record NC_133021.1, on the reverse strand, counting down.
GAGATCTCCTTGTCTTTCTGTGTTGTTCCATTTGTTGAGACTTATTGATTGCCAGTCATTCCTAAATTATATATTTCTCTTTCTTATCAAACACAATCAGTACACACACTCATGAAAATTACCAAGGAGTTTATTGATTTTGTGTTTTCAACATTCTGGGCTGTTCCCTTTAAGTCACTTGGAGGAGTGCCCTTTTTGAATGCTTGATAGTAAAGTGATGTAAACAGGCAGCCAAAGCTATTAGACAGCCCTCCCACCTCCTGCAATCAGCCACTTTATAAATGCCTATAGTTTCTTTAAAAGATGGTAAGGTTTGGGCAGACAAAAGGAATGGACACCAGCTTCCACACAGGGGAAAGAAATCTTGGGGCATTTTCATTCTTTTTTTTTTCCAAATTTTAGATTTATTTTTTACTGAGATAAAATTGATTTATAACATTATATTTCATGTGTACAGCACTTTATTTCTACTTTTGTATACCCGACAGTGTGTTCACCACCACAATTTTAGTTTCCATTTGTCACCATTGAGCTAATCCCCTTTACCCCCAACCCCATCCTCTGTGGTAAACTCTATTCTGCCCTCTGTATTTATATGTTTGTTTGGTTTGGTTTTGTATAACCATTTTCATATATAAAGGATAACATACTTTGGCTAAAAAGGCCTGTCCCTTTTTATTTTTTCCCTCTGCTACTTATTTTAGTGTGCTATTAGGCTCAGCCATCTAATTGGGTAGATTTAATTCAAAAGGAACTGAACAAACAGCATAGCAAGAATTTGAAGTTATTCTTGCTAAAAATCAGTATTTAGAGGCCCTGGATACCTCAAAACATACAATTAGCACTCAGAATAATTATACAATATGCCTGATTTGTGTTTTGCAAGGAATGAAGCACTGTAGTTAGATTTGAGCTTCAAAAAAAAAAGTACACTGACATATTTATTTTTTATTCAATACATTATGCAAACTGCTTTATTGTCCTAAGTGTTTGCTTAGAATGACCCTGCCCCCAACAGAAATGCCATCACCAGAGAAGAGTAATGGATTAAGAAAGCCTGCAGCCCTCACCTCCTCAGCACATCTCGTTTTTATGTCCACACAAAGCTGCAGGCATTTTAACAAGTGGGGAGCTCAAGAAATTCTGTTAGGTGATGCCAATCATTTCTAGGAAGCTTTCCTCATTCATCCATCTCCTCAATTTAAGTTTTTATCATGTGGCATTAAAGACACCTCCTTCATGCTTTATCTACCTGGAAGACCAGGCTTAGGTGGAATGGTCAGGATGGAGATGAGAGAAGAAAAACAAAGATGGAAAGTGTACAGGCAATATTTTGGATGCTATGAGATTGCAGACAGGAATCCAAAACTTAATTCACATAACAAAAGTAGAACTGTGGATTTACATGGGACAATGGTTGTTCCAGAGAGGACAACAGGGTGTAACTGAAATATGCAGGCCACCTTGGATAAAGCCAACAGCAGCTCACAAGAGACTGACATGGTAGCTAGGACTGGGAAGCAATGGATGTATCTAGTAGACCTAGGTTTACCCTGAGCAAACAAATATTGAAGGAAGCACACATTCGTTTGGGAAACTTTTTCTGTGCTTGTGTGTTTTGCTGCTCATGACCCCCAAATCAAACCAGCCATCACCAGTTCACAGAATTTCATAACAGGTGTTACAGCTTAAACGGAGTAGTAAGATTCAAAAGCTCCAAAACTCCTGTTTCATTCCCCATTTCCACCACCCTGAGACCAGACATTTCACCATTGCAAATCCTTGTTTTCAGACAAACTCAAATTACCCTTTTGAGGAAGCTTTACTAATTCAACCATTTTTTTTCTGAGCCTGACCTTTCCCTGTCTCAGCCAATAAAAGACTTTTTGGCTTTGCAATTCAAATAAATCACCCAGAACATAATTGATAAAGAACTGTTAACTGTGGTTCATTAAGGGGTACACTTTTACTCCTTCTTTAGGGTGATTTTCAACTATAGCTTTATTACGCTGATTTTTGTTAAAGAAATTGTTGACCAGTTAGCTAAATATTTTAATGGTAGTGAATCTAGAACATAGTATTTCTTCTGGAGAGCTGTTTTTCAAGACCTGAGGCTATTCCAAATACCTCTTTCTCAAAAGCTCAAGGCCCACAGAAGCAGACTGAAACTGTAGTCAAGATCTACAAGATAACTTGGTTTCTTTTCATTTAAAAATAGGATTCTAGCAGATAAGTGATTTTCAATGACATCAGAGTGAAATTTACCTATGAATAACCCAGCAATGTCTAATACATGGTGACATTTTCACCAATTATTTGACACTTTCTCCTCTAGCTAAATAGTTGGACTTTGGTAACAAGAAATATGCTTTGCTAAAACATACTGTAAGAGCCAAGGCAATGACAGATCATTTGAAGGTCTTGAGATAAGCAAGAAAAAGAATGCTTTGTCAAAGAAAAAAAAAGAAAAAGAAAGAAAGAAAGGAAGGAAGGAAGGAAGAATGGAAGGAAGGAAAAAAAGCCCTTGGAATAGATTAACTACATTGCAAAGAATTGGAATTGGCTATAAGTTTTACCCAGTTTTTAATCAGTTTTATAGAAGCTTTAAATGTTCAAGTTTCTTCTCCTCCACCTTTGTGTGTGTGTGTGTGTGTGTGTGTGCAATCTGATTTGGATGAGAATGCGAAGATGAATCTTAAGAGGAAATGTATTACTTTTTCATATTGTACCTGGACCAATGAATCTGAAAACTCCTGGAAACCTATGAAATTGTTGGGTTGACCTTGCAAGAAAATTAAAAAATATCTATCAGCGAACAAATGTACTTCCATAATATTACCAGTTTCAAAACCAAATTGAGCATGATGCAGGGAATCCTTTTAGCCAAAAAATATTGAAAGTCATTATCGAGGCTTAGATTCAACCTTCTCTTTTTCTGTCATCTGTCAAACGTGTGAATATTTCCTTCATGATTTTTTGTCAACCATCCTTATGATTCACCAGACTCTTTACCCTTGAGGGAAAAAAAAAGAAAGAAAAGACAAACAGCTATAGATTCTTATGTGGACACTAAGATTCTTAAATGCCAACAACCACCATTTGGGTCATTATAGTACAAACTGCTACAGTAATTGCTGTTCAGTACAACAAATGCCATGTTTGCCTTATACATTATGTTAAGCTCAAGGATGAGCATCATCACGTACCGTTTTTCTTGGCCATAACGCATTACTCATTTCATTTCTTAGTGCAATGAGATGACTCCTTTTCATTTAAAAGAAAATTTAAGTGGTTCTGTAGCAGATATTTTAACAACTTATGATTTAAGGTTCATTAGCAGTTAAAACTAAATGAAAATAAAATACTTTTCTGTGAAAAGCAAATCAGCCTTAAGTCTGAAATAGCATTATATGTTAACATGGGAAACATTTTCCCTTCATAGATTAAACATTTTCACTCCCAATCATCTGACCGATTAATTATCATAACTCTCTTAGTCACAAGAACTCACAGTAGGACTTTTGATCATAAGGATATCTCAAAAACTTTGTAAATACATAAAACATAATTCCCCCATTAGCATAAGCCACGTATACCTGTATTCACATATACATATCCCTGGTCAATCTCAAAATTTTGGATGCATCAGTAAAAATTAATATGTAGGTCTTGGGCTAGTGAAAATAAGAGAAAAAGCCCAAAAAGGCAGCAGTGACATTTTACATTCTTTTCAAATTACAGACTCTTAAAATAATTCAAGAATTTAAGAATCAGGGCTTAATCTTTACTTCCTAACCAAAATATGTAATGATCACATTACGAAAATTAAATAAAAATGGGACAGATGGCCTGGTAATGCAATGCAGGCAAAAGATCAAGGATATGTGCAAGGACTTGTTATTTTGATCCAATTACTAGGCTTTGCAGTTAAAAACAAAACACACACACACACACCCCTTCCTTACTCCTTGCCTCTTATATTTCAATACATTCTTTCTTTTCTGACTTCAATATTCAGTTTTTTATTATTTATGGTCCACTTTACACTCAGGTCTACCCATCCAAAGCAGAGCTCCTTATACCAGTTGTTTTCAGATTTGGGTTTATCTGCATCATCTTGTTAAAACACAAATTGCTGGGCCTATCCTAGACACTCTAGATCAGAAATTTGCATCTCTAACAGGTCCCCAGTGATGCCAGTTCTGCTGGTCCATAGACCACACTTGAAGAACCATTCTCTGACATACATCTCAAAAATGTTCTCCTAGGACAGTCTACCCAAGCAATAGAAATAAAAGCAAGAATAAACAAATGGGACCTAATGAAACTTACAAGCTTCTGCACAGCAAAGGAAACCATAAGTAAAACAAAAAGACAACCTACAGATTGGGAGAAAATTTTTGCAAATGAAACCAACAAATATATAGGCAGCTCATATGACTTAATAAGAAACAACCAAACAACCCAGTCCAAAAATGGACAAAAGATCTAAACAAGCAATTCTCCAAGGAAGAAATACAAATGATCAATAGGCACATGAAAAAATGCTCAATATCATTAATTATCAGAAAAATGCAAATCAAAACTACAATGGCCATCATTCAAAAATCCACAAATGACAAATGCTGGAGAGGCTGTGGAGAAAAGGGAACCCTCCTACACTGCTGGTGGAAATGCAATTTGATACAGCCATTGTGGAAAACAGTATGAAGATTCCTCAAAAGACTAGGAATAGACTTACCATATGACCCACTAACCCCACTCCTGGGCATATATCCAGAAAGAACCCTACTTCAAAAGGACACCTGCACCCCAAAGTTCATAGCAGCACTATTTACAATAACCAAGACATTGAAACAGCCTAAATGTTCATCAACAGATGACTGGATAAAAAATAAGTGGTATATTTATACAATGGACTACTATTCAGCTATAAAAACTGACAACATAATGCCATTTGCAGCAACATGGTTGTTGCTGGAGAATGTCATTCTAAGTGAAGTAAGCCAGAAAGAGAAAGAATAATACCATATGAGATGCTCATATGTGGAATCCAAAAAAAAAAAAAAAGAAGGAAACAAAGAAAGAACAAATAAATACAAATCAGAAACAGACTCACAGATATAGAATACAAACTTGTGGTTGTCAGGGGGTGGGAAGGGACAGGTTGTGATTTCAAAATGTAGAATAGATAAACAAGATTATACTGTATAGCACAGGGAAATATATACAAGATCTTATGGTAGCTCACAGAAAAAAAATGTGACATTGAATACATGTATGTTCATGTATAACTGAAAAGTTGTGCTCTTCACTGGGATTTGACACAACATTGTAAAATGATTATAACTCAATAAAAAATGTTTTAAAAAAATAAATAAAGTGGGGGTCATAATTAAAAAAGAAAAAAGAAAGAACCATTCTCCTATACTTACATTGACTATCCTGGGTTTGGGGAGACAGACCTGATTCCAAACATTCTCTCCACATTACCTTCCAAGATTATTGTTTCTTATCAGATTTAAAAATGTTGGGGTAAAGTGGGGGATTCATAAAATAAAGATAGGACATAAATACTTGAACAAATCTGCTTTCCTTCTCATTCTCCCTGTCTTCCCCTCCTCTCCTCACAGAGGATGGCTAATCTCATCAAGCTGATGAAGAAAATGTGGTCTAAATTATACAATTCACACTACCATGTAAATGGCTGGCTTGGAATTGTATTAAGTCAGCTAATCATATTCCCTTGTTAAAAGCAGCTTGTTAAATTAAATGAACGGATACTTTAATCAAAAGCATTTCAGCCAAGTAGATTATCAGAACTGGGAGGCCTGACACAAGTCCAGACTTGTTCTGCTCACCATATAACAGGTCAATAAATCAAGAAACAAGCTGTTGAAGCAAGGAGTCACAGAAAGCCAGAAGACCAAGAAAATGTTGGACTCATGTCCTAGAGAACCATCTTACCCAAGTCAGAATTCAGGTTCCTTTTATATTAAGAGAGGAGGGGGTGTAGTTGGTTGTTACAAATTTCTTGGTGTCAGAATCGTTTGATCTTGCAGCTGTCCAGATAGGTAAGGTCATAATGTTTCTGTAAACCTCCAATAAGACAGATCTTATTCTGTGTTCTGCAACTTTTTGTCTCTATATGAATGGGAAAATGTTATATCCTTGAAGGTCAGAGCCTTGAGAATGGGCTATCTTGTATATTTTCTTATATGTTTCCAAGTTGGCTCCATTAAGCATGACTAAGTACAAGTAACAGAGCAAAAGGTACATCTCTAATATGGAGTCAGATTCATTCTTCCCTATTTCAAGTCCCCACTGTCAATGTCCATTCCACAATCTTGTGGAAAAAGGGGTGATGACTATTCTGGCTACTTCCTTCTGAACAGGAGTAAGGAGGGGGTGATCATGGGATGGAGTTGATCAGCCTTGGAAAGAAAATATTCCTTAGAATCTTTAGTCACTAGTGCAATCTTCTTTGCTTCTTCATCTACAACTACTTGAACCTGATAAAGCCACTTAGTACTATGTTTAACTTCGGGTTTTGGTTCCAGTTCCCAATACAAATCTATTAATTTTACCTTTCTGACTGTGCCATAATTACAATAGATTCCTCTGTTATTTATTTGGAAAAGGTTAAATGAATAGTTTGACCCTTTTCCAGCTATAAAAAAAATTATTTAAGGAGGACATTACCACTCTGGAGGGTTTTTTTTTGCTGGGGTGAGATATGGGTCTGCCCATCCTGAAAAAGAGTCCACAAAACTAGCAGGTACATGAAACTTCCTGCAGCTTGAGGCATTTGAGCCCTCTGTGGGGCAGGTTCCTCTGTGTTGAGTCCCCATTGCGGGAGGTCTGACAGCAATCTTTAGGTTATTTTTAGCACAAATCATGCAATTCTGGGTCACTTGCTGAATGATTTTTTGTAGGTTAGGCCCCTCTTCCATAATTTTGATACCACTGCAAGGTGGCATCTCTCCCATAATGAGTATTATGAATGTGCCATAGTATAGTGTCCAGAAATGCCTCAGGGATCAAGACAATTCCTTGTGCACTACATGGCCAGCCAGGCAAGGCGTGATCAAGAGTGAAACCCCACTCTTAGGCCTTCTCTGTCCTTTTTCTGAATATGCTGCCTGGCATTTTGACAGGTCATTCTGTGGAAGAAGGGATTCTAACATAGCTTGATAGTTGCCTTAGCAAATCACCCACATGTTGGAGTAAAAATCCATCGTATGATATTAATTTTCTTAGCTTCCCTAGCCAACATTTCCCTAAACAGGATAGGAAACTTCTTAAATTCTTGAGGTAGGACTGTCCAGCAATCCTGTTGGACTACTTGTGTTTTGGGGTCCTGCCACTCAGAAGCAAATAAGAATGCAGGAAAAAAGATCTTTCTAGTCCCAAACTGAGAACCAGCCATGTTCTACTGGAATAGTTGTGAGCAGGGTGGAAGGATGAGTCACTACAGGGTGTAAGTCTTGGACCACTTCATCAACAGCCCTCAAGTCTTGGACAAAGTGATACTCTGCAGAGTTTGGTTTTCTGACTGGGAGAATAGGGATGTTGTAGGGGGACCTGCAGGTTGAATCAGTCTTGTTTTTGAAAACTTTTCTAGAATTGGCTGAATTCCCTTTTGGACCTCTTGCCTTTGAGGATATTGATTTATATTGGGTGTCCAATCTTCCCTTTTTAATGGGATCTGCATTGGCCATGTGGTTTTGGCTTTCCTCAGGGTGCTGTCAGCCTACACTTCTGGACTTACCCTGTCATACACCCCAAGGGGAAAGAGCTCTGTCTCCTCCTCTGGGGCTTTCATGAGTGCCATCTGTGGACTTAAAGCACGTTCTGGTGGAACTGTGATGTTAAGCTGTTCTGGTGAAAATGTTACTTAAGCATTGAATTTACAAAGGAGCTCTCGGCCCAGAGAGGGACTGGATATTCTAGCACATATTAGAAACTATGATTCAGGGTGAGGTCTCCTAGATGGCATTCTGGAGGTTGTTAAGAATGAACAATTTTGTAATTCTCAATAGAATAATATATGTACTTACAACTTTATACTGTGAACTTAATTGTTTAATATCTACCTTCATGCATGGAAGAGTTTTTATGTTATTATAAAGTATACTTTAATAAGTGTGATAAAGGAGAATTACATGGTGTTAAGGAATTATGTTAATGTAATGGGCTTTGTGAATTCACAAATTAGCTGAGCAATGAGAGTGATTGGAATTAGATAGGCAAATCCCTTGAGGGGAGTAGGGGATTGATCTGTAAAAGATTATTTCTAAGAGTGAGAATAGCATGTGCATGCCCCTGTAGCATGAGGGAACATAGTTAAGTACGAGGATTGTCAGAAGTATATCTATGGTAATGATCCTGAAGGTGAACAAGGAGTGATTTGAGGCTACTAAGAAGGGTAAGGCCAAATATGTAACAGTCAACATATTATAGCAGGCTGTCTGGCGAGCCGGCCCTCCGCCCGCGCCGCGGGGTGGGCAAGCGCCCCGCGGGGGTCTCGGGCTCCCAGCCCACTGCCCGGCCTCCCTGCCACATGCTATGCGTCATCCGGGGACGCCTCTCGCCGAGAGAGACCCTCAGTCACAAGTCACCCGCCCTCCCCACCCTCCTCGCCGTGCCTTGCAACCCCGCCCCCGAACCGCCCTCCCGATCCCCGTGCAGTACCCCCCGCCCCTCGCCGGGAAGAACGGCAGTGACTCCAGCAGCCGTGGCGGCTCTTTGAGCCCAAGGGGCGAGCGAGGCAGCCATTGGCGGAGTCCGCTGCCTCCGGCTGTCAATCCCGCGGCCCGGCCCCGCCCCACCGGCGGAGCGTGGCAGGACGCAGGGCCGCGGGGACAGTCGGGACGGCGCCAAGATGGCCGCGCGCTTGGGATCCGCACCGGCTGGCGGCCCCGAGCTCCGTTCACTGCCACCGCTGCTGACCGGAGCCCCCGGTCGGCCCGGCGACTCCGGGGGCTGTCTCCGCGTGGCAGGAGGCAGCCATGGCGACCCTGGAAAAGCTGGCGAAGGCCTTCGAGGCCCTCAAGTCCTTCCAGCAGCCGCCCCCGCCGCCGCCTCAGCCCCCTCAGCCGGTAAAGCCGCCGCCGTCTCGACCCCCTCAGCCGGCACCGCAGCCGCCGCCGCTTCAGCCCCCTCAGCCGGCACCGCCGCCTCAACCGCCACCGCCGCCCGCCCAGCCCCCTCAGCCGGCACCGCAGCCGCCGCCGCCTCAGCCCCCTCAGCCGCCACCGCCGCCTCAACCGCCACCGCCGCCCGCCCAGCCCCCTCAGCCGGCACCGCAGCCGCCGCCGCCTCAGCCCCCTCAGCCGCCACCGCCGCCTCAACCGCCACCGCCGCCCGCCCAGCCCCCTCAGCCGGCACCGCAGCCGCCGCCGCCTCGGCCCCTTCAGCCGGCACCGCAGCTGCCGCCGCCTCGGACCCCTCAGCCGGCACCGCAGCCGCCGCCGCTTCGGCCCCCTCAGCCGGCACCGCCGCCTCAACCGCCACCGCCGCCCGCCCAGCCCCCTCAGCCGGCACCGCAGCCGCCGCCGCCTCGGCCCCTTCAGCCGGCACCGCAGCTGCCGCCGCCTCGGACCCCTCAGCCGGCACCGCAGCCGCCGCCGCCTCGGCCCCTTCAGCCGGCACCGCAGCCGCCGCCGCCTCGGCCCCCTCAGCCGGCACCGCAGCCGCCGCCGCCTCGGCCCCCTCAGCCGCCACCGCCGCCTCAACCGCCACCGCCGCCCGCCCAGCCCCCCCAGCCGGCACCGCAGCCGCCGACCCCCCAACCCCTCAGCCGGCACCACATCCGCCGCCGCTTCGGCCCCCTCAACCGGAACAGCCGCCTCAGCCGGTACCGCCGCCCGCCCAGCTGTGGGTCAGGAGCCGCTGCACAGACGGTGAGTCCCTGCGGGCCCCTCCCCAACCCTGCGCGGGTCTCCGTCCCTCCCTCGGCCTCCCACGAAGGCCCCGAAGCGGTCCGGGCCCCACGCCTCTGCTTTCCCGGCTGCGAAACTCGGGAAGGAACGGGGCTGTGTTGTGATCCGAGGCCGCGCGTCCCGTCCGGCTTCCTCTGAGCCACTCCCCACCCCGCTCCTCCTCCAGGCCAAGTGTAACATTTTGTCTTCCCTTTTCAACTGACGGTTTAAAACAGTGTTTCAGATAACTGTCAAAACACTGTACATGCAAAATACTAGGTTAACTTAAGGGAAGGAGTAGGAGAGAAGGGGGAAAGGAGCGAAGTTCACCGGTCACTTCTGTGGGGGTGGGTTAGGTGGTCACAGTGGTGAACGCGTAACTGCTACATGGCCCCGTGAGCTTACCATCATAGTCGTTACTGTTACTAACCCCGGACAGCCCTGGTATTAAGGAGGCATGACCACAGAACATGTGCTCGTTGAGCTTAATTTTACACAAACAGTAAGATTTCCACGGAATCAAGACAGGCAGTAAACGCCAGCTGCAGAGGACAGCTTGTGCAGGGCTGGGAAACAGCATGGCATGATCAGAACTTTAGTTTGACTGGCTTGAAATGTAGAGGGAAAGGGAAACTTCACACTGATGAATCAGAGAGGAGATAGCTGTTTTTTATTAAACTAAAATGGTTGAATGAGCCTTGTTGATTAATGATTTGCCTTAGCAATTTGAATTTGGATTCTGCAAGTATTTTATAAGTTCTGTAAGAAGCTTGTTTTAAAATTTCAGAACTCTTAAGGTATTAGAAGTTCAGTTTTATTTTATAAGAATTTTTAAAAAGTGTTTATTTAACTCAATTAGAACAGAGTTCCTTTAACATAGGAGACTTTATTATCTCTTCTATTAATACCCTCTAGAGGTACACAATGAAAAATGTGATTTATAAACAGATACATACAGACACAAGGAAAACAGAGCATGTAGCTTCAGTAACAGTTTAAGAGAAAAGTCAGAAACAGAAATTTTCCCTGGTCAAAATATCAAAAAAAGCACCTGGGGCATATATCCCTTAATTGATTTGAGCTCTAAATGGACAAATACACATTTTTTAAAAAAAAAATTGCTAAGAACAAGATTCTTTTTCATGTTGAGTAATAATTTTGGAGTTTAAATAAATACCAACAATAGAGCTATGAGGGAGGAAAAATATAAAATACTGATTTTTTTTATTTGATTTCACTGTAAGGTGCATTCTTAAATACATAGGAGACAACTGTCATGATTTGCGCAACTCGCTTGCAAATAGTTCAACAGTATTAACAATGATTGAATTTAGGTGGTGGGCATATGGGAATTTATCATCCTATTAAACAGTTTTCTGTACTTCTGAGACTTATAATAAAACATTGGAAGGAACCTGTTAGACATAATGCTCTATGTGAAGTAATTTGTTCCCTTTGTGAAATTCTAGGAAGGTTAAAATGCATGTTCATAACATCAAGAAAGTCACAAGCATTTACGATGTAATCAGAACTACCTCAGGATCTGTGAAACTTGGTGAGTTGGTGAATTTTTAAAAATGTCTTAAAACATTTTGTTTTTACAAAGATTACAGGAGTAAGAGAAGGTAAATCTTAATCAACTCTTAATATTTTTTTCCTGGTGGATGTGATATAATTAAATGTGGGGAAAAAAAGGTAAATTCTAAAAGGAGACACTACCTTGATGGTTTTCCATGGAGGAAACTCAAGCAGGAGGAAGTTTAATTTAAAAACATAAATTACTGCTCTTTATAATACATTCTAAGTTGTCATTCTTTTGAATGCCTTCCGTTCCAGACAGATGTGTTATTCTGGGAGATCATCAGGACTTCTGGGTATTTGGAGGTATTGACCTAACCAGTGGAACTGCTGATTTATAAGAACTTGTCCAGAATTTTGGAAAACTGATTAGTAGAGGTAAATAATGTTTCCATGGCAAGTGATGACAGAAAGTGACTTCAGTGAATTTTCCTTTGTTTTTAGGCAGATGTACCTAACCATGTATGTTAACAATGATTACAAGCTGGAGACTGAGAAGAACTGCCATTTTTGCCAGCTGGGATGCAGAAAAATTTGGACTTCTGGGTTCCACAAATGGGCTGAGGTAACTAAGACAGTAAACATATCTTCTTGGTCAACATGTATCTCAGGGTAATCACGGATGTGTTCCATTACCTGATACTGTTTTAATTTGGATAAAAACAAGAAAATTTAAGAAATAGAGTTTGGTTTTGCTTTTACATCAGTTTGGCAAAACAGAACAACCTCTTAATTCCTAAGCACAAACCAATTTTTTCATTATTTTTAAAATATTTTAGTTTCTATTTATATTTGTTTTGTGATAAGTAAGTAAAATCTGTAAGCTCAGAAAATAGTCAAACCTAGGAAGCTGCTTCTGACAAGTGAATTAGCCTATTGAAAATCTGATTTAGATCCTTGGCATTAATTTTCAAGTTTTTACAGTTTCCTTGGATTTCTTCTATCCAGGAAAACAACATGCTCTTTTTAGATGACTATACTCTGATTATAGTCTCTCCTTTATGGATTTCACACTAAATTGTAACCATAGGTATATTTTACCATTTACAAAAGTGCCTGGTTGGGAAGTGTAATACAATGATTTTGTAAATTGAATTACTCTAAAATTTCAAGGATTTATTTTTAATTCAATTATGATTAATTTTCATTTGTCACTGGCTCTTAATGCTTTATTTTAAAGTGTCTCTCATAGACCCCCTTCTTTCATCTTCTTCCCTTAGGCTCTCTGTCCAGTAACTCTAAGTTCTTACATGTTCAAGGTAGGCTTGTGTATTTTTTAAAGGCAGGTGCACCAAAAAGCACTTTCCTGTGACTATCCTCTGTTTTGTTCACCATTTATGAGTCCAAATTTTATAGAATTGATTTAAAGAATGTCATATCTTCCTTATTATTGTGAATGGTTTTTAAAATGCTTTCCTTCTGACTCATTTCTGCATACTTTAAAATAATAATATGAATCAAATAAGTATGGAAATAAAATCACAGTTACTTGTATCACATTTGATTCCATTTATATGGCAAAGTCTTATTATTATTTTGGTGTTATGAACATGCATTTCATAATACACTTATTTAGATGAATCAGATCTTATTCATTAAGATCATTTACTTTTAGAAATATGTAATTTCTTGTGAATACATGTATATAGAAATACATGTGTCTTTTTATAATTTAAGCAGCTTAAAATACAGATAAATCCAAGATACAAGATAATATGCCTTGCATTAATTTAAATTCATGTGAGTTAAAAGACAATTTGAATATTGTTTCCCATTTTCTACTAGCTTCTTGATCATATTCGGCAGCACATTTACCTTTACATATAGTTAAGGAATCTTTTTTATTTCTACTGTAGCTCTGTCATAATGGAAACTCTGCAGCAGAATCAGCTGTTATCTATCCCATGTGGTCAAGTGCAGAGGTGAGAATTCTCATTTGTGGGATGACCACTCACAGCTTTAAGTGTTTTTACTGTAACTGCTTTTATAAGGTAGCAAGCTAGAGAGAGAGAGAGAAACAGAGAGAAGAAAAGAGTTCTCTCTGCATATTCCCATGTGTGTGATGGCATTAGTCTTCTTCTGCTATATTTTTCTAGAATGTGTGTGCGTGTGTGCATGTATGTGTGAGAAATGTCTTGTCTTTGTCCTAATAGCCACTCTTCTCTCCCTCTAGTTTTTTCTCTGTCCTCCCCTCCTATATTTTTCTTTTTCATCAATATCTTCTCTTTCAAAAAATTCTTGATAAATCAAATTTCCAACTTCCTCACTTTTAATATGGTAAAGTTACTTGAATCCCCAACATCAAGGGATCTCATACTTTAATGTCTGTAAGGATTGCCAGGGACACCTTTTAAAAATACAGATTTCCAGGCCTTACTTTGAGCAGTCCTCTTCCAGTAGATCCAGGGTGAGGCTGAGCATCTCCGAGCCTTCCCCCTTCATATTATGGTGCAGGGGATCAGGGGCAGTTTTCCTCTGGGTCTCCCTGCTGTTGCTATGAACAGTGGCTACAGCATCACTAATATTTTTCTTTCTTGTTTTAATTGCATTAATATTATCAACCAGTTAATAGCATTTTCTTAAAATTATGGTCAAAAGCATAGGTGTTTGATTTATAATGGTATCTGCAAACCACTCTTTTACTGAATTAATTTGTTTTGCTTGTATTTCCAAAATTGTAAACGCTGTGAATTAAGTGACTGCTTTGCTTCAACTACAGGAGAATGTGAAAACACTCCAGGAGAGAGAGGTTGCATATATCAATGCAGACTCATACACAGAAGGTAAATTTTATTTCAGATTGTCATTAAATAGTATACCAGTATTTAAATCTGTCAACTCCAACTCATAAACTAGGATTATCCTCTTTCTATGAGATGCCTCAATAATACCTCCATTTCTCCATTTTACCAGAGAGAACATTATTATGATTCAAATGAATCAATATGATTCATAACTAAGCTATTGATCCTAATTTCTTTAGTATATTTACCATTTGCCTATCTTGGATTACTACTTAAAACTTTAGTACTTTTGACATTCTTCCTGTGGAGCTATTTTTAAAAGTTGGGCTAAAATATTTCATACAGGAATAGTTCCTATATGTATTGGAACAACTCTGAAATAAGCACCCACTACAGACTTCCTTTTGACCCTGACATGTGGCATGTGCATCTGTAGGCTTTCATTGTATTATGGTTATTTCTAGGTAAGTGTCACAGGACACATGTTAGTTACTGACATGCTCTAGTCTAAAGTCTTGATATTGAATTGAATGAATGAGTAAAAACATGAACATTATGGCCATACCACTTCCTTTGCCAAAGACCCCTAGGTACTGCTGCCGTAATGAGCAATGACCCTTACTGTTACTGCAGGAGCTGCAGCCTTAGCAGCAGAGTCCGCCTCTGCAGTCTCCTATCCTGAGTGTGTGCTGCAGCCTCTCTGGCTCCTGAAGAGTTATTTCCACCTTGTGTTTTAGTTTTAGCCAGACTGTCTGCCTGTCTGTCTATTTATCTTCCTACCTATCTATCTATTCTAAAATTTTATTCATTTCTTTTTACTGAAGTACATTTGATTTGTAATATTAGTTTCAGGTGTACAGCAAAGTTACTCAGTTATATACATATACATATACATATACATGTACATATACATATACATATACATTGTTTTTAGATTCTTTTCCATTATAGGTTATTATAAGATACTGAATATAATTCCCTGTACTATACAGTAGGTCCTTGTTGGTTATCTGTTTCATATATAATAGTGTATATCTGTTAATCCTGAACTCCTAACATATCTCTTCCCTTCCCCCTTTCCCCTTGGGTAACCATAGTTTCTTTTCTATGTCATGAGTCTATTTCTGGTTTGTAAATAAGTTCATTTGTATCATTTTTTTGTTTGTTTACATTCCACATATAAGTGATAGAATGTGATATTTGCCTTTCTCTGTCTGACATACTTCACTGAATATGATAATCTGTAAGGTCCACCCTATTTTTAATTCTCCAGGAATGATGCCTTCAATTTGAAATCTGTTATATATTGTTTATAATTAGAAAATAAAGTTAGAATTAAATACAGGTTTGTAGTCCATTTGGAGGTATTAAAATTCTCTCTTATTTATTTTGCAGGCAATTATACTCTCAGAGTTGACTGTACACCCCTTCTTTTCCAGTTGGTATATAAACTGACAATAGAGGTATGTAAATAGATCTGTCGTAATGATTTCTGATGAGTAGATAAATCAATAACTTTTGTTTTCTAAATTACTAATATTTAAACTGGTGACAGACATAGCTGATTTGTATAAACAAGCAATCAGAACGAGCTTTAATACACTACTTATGTGACATAACTATGAGAACAGTAGTGCTAGTCTCTGTTCTAATAATAGTTCCTAATAATTGTATACATTTGTTAAAATGTGCAGGGTCTATTGTTTCATGGGGCAGTGTCTCTTTGATATAACAGAAAGAATACTGAGCTGGGTTGGGGAAGCCTTGGCTGTGAAGATTGCCTTGGCTATTCATTCATTCATTCATTCATTCATTCATTCATTCTTCAGGAAGTATTTATTGTGTGGTTACTATGTATCAGGTCCTATGAAAGGAACTCTAGCAGCAACAGTGATAAAAGGACAAGGTTACTGAATCCAAATACTTTGTAATCTAGAGAGGCCACAGACCTGTAAAGGAGGACTCATACTTCACTTGAATATTGGATACTATATACCGTGGAGGACAGTTGCAGAAGAGAGAAGTTAAAATCCTGGGGTAGCTGGTGAGGTTGGAAAGCATTAGAAGGTGTTTAGAGAAGGATTAGTGGTTAGGCTGTAAAATGGAAGGATGTGAAAGTGGGGAGAATGTTTCTCCTCAGAGGACACAGGACCTAATAAAGATGTGGATGTGTGAAAGAACATTTCCTGACCTCTGGGTAATGCAATATAACCTCAATGTAAGGTGTTGGTGAAGAAGCTGGTAAGAAATGGGCCTGACACATAGGCCTAAATGTTCATAAATCTGGTGATGGTGAAATTAAATTATCATTTTTATTCGTTAGAAAAATTATTCTGTATCAGTGCAGTGAATACGTTAAGCTGTAGTAAGTCTAAAAGCAAAATGGAAATAATTCCACATACTTATTTAGCACACAGGAATTTATAAATACTAGTTATTGATGTAAAAAGTACTCTGAAAATGCTACTGCACTCTGAATCTCTAAAAATTATGTGATCTACTCATTGAGTATATGTGTGCTTCATTTAAATAACCCCCCATTATAGAATTTAACTGTAGAAATGTTTCTTTCAAGTAGGTATCACTTAGATGACAGTGGGAAGTAGATGTCACATCTCTGTGGTCCTGTTTCCAAATCGCCCTTCATCTTGCCCTGTCCTTTTCACTGTTAGTGTCTTTAACATCTCATCCTCCCAAGTGAGCATCCTCCCATGCGCATCACAACTCCCACCATACTGGGAAGCTTAGGTCCTTGATCCTTTTATTGAAATGTCCCATAAAAACATCTAAAAGCACGCTGAAAAGACAGCCCTTGTTGGGGAATCCTTCTTAGGAGATACATTTACTCTCTGTCCTACAGAGGAGGCTCCTGCCTTTATAGGAGGGGTAATAAGAATTTTAGGGCCAAGAAGGAGAAGCTTAGGTCTATCCCCTTTGTACATTTATTTAATAAGTATTAAATGTGTAAGTGGTTACCATAGTGACAGGATAAATCAAACATAGTTTCTGCTATTAGTGTGTTACCTGTGTAGCCAGGAGAGACTATGATCAAGAATTTTCAAATCCAAGATAGAGATTAAAATCACCAAAGGATATACAGATAAAAGTGTGGGAAGCAAAAAATAAGTATCTTAGTTTATTATTTTACATGTTGGAATTAAACAGCCTGCTTAATGGGAAATTGCAAATTTTTTCCCATTCTAAAGCCTCTTTTACGTTAATTTGAATTTAATTTTCATGCCACTTTAGATACAATATATTTGTCTTTCAGAGTTTTTGTTTCAGGTAGTTTTTTAACAGTTTAACTGGGAAACTAAAATGTATATTTAGAAGTTACATTATCAGGTTGAACTAATGAATTGTCCAGAAGAGAAGAGTGAGATTTTATAATCTTGTTTGATTTGATTGTCAGTGGAAGAATCAGACATCATTCATCTGGAGAAATGCTATTGGTTGCTGAGGGCTCAATCCCAAACTGGATGATTTGATTTAGAGACATTTGGCCCATTGGCTTCACCACCAATTCGTCCATCTCTGAGTGAAGGTGGGAATCCTTCTATTTTCTACAAATGTTCTTTGCTAAACACGTGAGCCTTCTTCCACCTTTGGAGCCTAGTGTAAGTCGGTTTACCTTTCTGCACTTGAATATTCTCATATATAAAATCAGTTTGACCAAGACAATCATTATGAAAGTGTGCTCCAGTGTGGTGCCTCAGCATCTGGTGCAGGGTCAGGGTGGTGGACACTGAATAGGCAAAACTCTAGCTTCCACACATGACCCCACCTCTTCCTCAGCTGAGGAGTGTCTGTTGTATTTCTTTTATATAGAAGAAGGTTCCACTGCTGTATCCTTCCCCCACCCTTAAAAAAATTAAGAAACCACTAGACCATCTCTAAGGTCCCCACTTAGCTCTAAATTTTTCACTACTGTATGTGTATGTGTATATATATATGTATATATATATATATATATATACATATACATATATATATTTTAAATGAGGTTTACAAGGAGCAGTTGTGGGTGATAATCACAAAAACTGTATTTGAAATCTGAAAGCTTGGGTTCTTCTTCTGATTCAGACCTTTTTAAAAAAAATTTCTTACTTTTAGCAAGTCATTTAACTACTTCCTAGCTTCAATTTTCTGCTCTTTGAGGGCACATAATTAGATTCTTGAAATAGACAGTCTGTATTCTTCAGATTTCTAGTGTGTTTTAGAAATATTTATTTGTTAGGGAAGCTAGAACAGACAGGGTTTCCACTTCAGCAGTGCAGTTGTTTTTACCTTTTTATAATTAGAGATTGAGAAATCATTTCATTTGAAAATAAAATGATTCAATTTATTTTTTATGAAAAGTTTAAAAACCACAGGATTAGATTATAAATTGCCCTTTATTTCTGAAATTTAATATATTTAGTTATACAGATTAAGTGGTACAATGAAGACTGCAGTACAAAATTTCTGTCTTTTATAATATAGTGTGTTAGTTTTCTTTGCTTCATGAAGGAGCTGTATGAAGCTCATTAATAACAATACAGTATATCTTTGATAGAGCTCAACTTTTCTTCTTCTTTTTTCCTTTTTCTTCTTAGTCTTTCCAAATTAGGATAATTGTGGTCTCTGACATTTTTCCAGTTAAATTTTTTAAATACATTTTTATTTTTTACATTCTACAATCACTTTTGACTTTTGGAATTAATATAAGATAGAGACAGGTATGCAGACAAAACCAAACACTAAATGATAGTATTTTCTTCTAGGAAGTTAAATTTTGGTTATAATTATGCCAGGGGGGAAAAAAAAAACTTCCTAAGACAGTGGAAACTACTGATAACTTTTAAAAACTAAGTCAGTTTACGTGAGTCATGCCTCCTTTCATAGGCATGTCATTATTAACAGGAAGTTTGTTGGCTGTGATTTATTCTGTCTGTGTTCCTATTTTACAGGTTTATTTAATGCTTTTGGTGAAAATCATGACAGCCACATAGATTTTAAGGAGATATCTTGTGGGCTATCAGCTTGTTGCAGAGGACCTCTGGCTGAAAGACAGAAATGTAAGTGTGTTAAACATCACAAAATTTGGAAGCTATACAGAGAAAAAAATTACCATCCATTCATGTAAAAAATCATCTGATTAAGGCTTGAATTTTCATCCCTTTGGCAAATAGCAATCTCTTGCTGAGGTTTTACTGAGGTCAGTGTAAAGGTTCAATCATCTCTTCTTTTTTACTGTGGAGTAATTTAAGATCTTTGTTATTAATAATGGTTGATTTTCGAGATAAATGTAGAATTCATGATAAATGAACTACATCAGTCATGATGTGTTTGAAAATGTTAAGCATATAGAAAATATTTTCTGGTAGTCTATATAGAAAATTTGTCTTGCTTAACTTGAATTCCAACTTATTTTCTATCACTGTGTATATTGATATTTTATTAGCAAAATTAAATTTATGATAAAACAATTTTATTAAATACTAAATTTATCTTTTAAACCTATCTAAAATATTATGGCATAATTTATAAGCATATTACATTCCTAAATCTTAACCATATTTGTTTAGGAAAATGCAGCAGTTTACATTTAATTGGAACCTAATTCTTACATATTCACTAGGGTCATTATCTCTGCATCTTTCTAAAATACAGCTTCACAAATACTGCATATTTTGGATATGATACTTAATAGTTTAATATTCTTTAGTAATGTTGTACTGTGATGCACTCAGTTAACTTAATAGCATAATTATTACATGGGTGTGTGAAGTAGATAATTATTTAATCTTAAGAATTTAGATTTGTTTTATCTTCCCTGATAGTATACCATTACTCTAACCTGGCTTTGTTATAGATTATTTGTTCACATTAAAGTTCTGGTATTAAAGAGGCTGAAGTCTTTGTTTCTCAATTGAGGTTAATTGTTGTCTTACATTTTTTTTAAATTTATTTTTTTGCCAGTGGACTAGTGGAAGTTAACCAACTAGACTAACTACCAATTTTGCTGATATTGATGTTAATTAGCAAAGTGCTGATATTTTGGATTTTTAGCTTGTTGTATATAAACTTCATTGAAGATTTGAAATTGTTCTTAGGCAAAAATATTGGGTGCACATTAATTACATTGGAGAGGCAAAATCTTTATACAGTCATCTTTCATTATCTGCTGAGGATTGGTTCTGAGACCCCCTCAGATACCAAGTCCATGGATGCTCATGTCCTTATGTAAAATGGCATAGTATTTGCATATAATCTATGCACATCCTCTTGTATACTTTAAATCATGTCTAGATTACTTTTAGTACCTAATACAATGTAATTATTTGTAAATACAATGTAAATGATATGTGAATAGTTGTCAGTGCATAGCAAATTCAAGTTTTGCTTTTGAGAACTTTCTGGGAAAAGTTATATATATATATATATATATATATATATATATTTTTTTTTTTTTTTTGATCTATTGTTTATACCTGTGAATGCAGAACCAATGGATACGGGGAGCTGACTGTACCAGCTTTTTGTTGATTCTTAATGTAGATGGAATATTTTCAACGTTGTAAGAATCAACTCTGAAGTGATCAGTTATAAATATTAGAAATTAATTTAAAAGCTTGAATTACCTTCTCAAAATCTGTGAGATATTGTATAGTAACTTGGCCCTTCTTTTTCAGTTTGCAAGAAATTTAACTTTAGATTTAGATGAAGGATAGAGTTCTCTAAGCTGGCTAATGATATAAGGAGAGAGACTTGTGAAGTGTACAGGAATTCCTACAAGTTCAAAGGACTTTAATGACACAATCTCCTCCAAATAAGAACTTAATCCAGAATGTAGTTGTTTGAGGAACTAAGTAATTTCACTAGGGCAGGTTGTAATAAAATGTATTATACTTCAGAATATAAAAGTAATTTTCCTCCATAAGAGTTTCTTTTCTTTAGTTTGCTTCAAGGTATTTGATGTTGATGGTGATGGAATTCTCTGTAGGGTTGAACTGAGAGACACGTGGTTGCACAGAGGTCTGGAAGGACAACTGCACCGATGATACCCTGGTAAAGTCTGATTGTATACATCTTCTTGCATGTAAACTTCCAACAGGAACATAGAGTGAAGAATTTTTTAAAAGAGGTTGAGAAAAAGATTTCTTACTACTTCTAGGTTCTATATTATGCTACTCAAAATATTCATAGCCAAAGTTGCAAAATTGGGAAGAGAATTTGCCTTAGAAAATTTAATAAACTGAATGTATTATGTAAAAAAAAATGAAACCACTGGAAAATTGTCATAAATTTTTAAGGCAACCAAGCAATCTATTTCTGGAATTAAAAAAAAAAAAACTTGACCGAAAAAATATTTTATACTTCAGCTACTGTCTAATAAAAATGATACCTTCTCTTTCCTAACTACTGATTTGGGTTCCTGATTTTAAAGGAATTACTTGTGGATCTATCCAACATTGTAGAAGACACATAGAATGCACATGACACCACAAAGGTGAGTCTAGCAGAGACTAATTTATTCTTTTCTAAAAATACATTATATTCTGAGTTGGTATACATACCTTACATATACATACTTGAATCTCTTCTGCATCATCCCTGCTAAATGCTTATTTGGACCTGTGGTTACAATAACTCCAAGTTGTCCCTAAGGAAAGCCCATTCGACCTTTAAACAACTCCATTAAGTGTTATTTACATAAAAACATTATATTTTATAAGCTAGGCATTTTGTAAAAAGTAGAGACAGCCCTTGCCATCTGTAGTTTATAATCTTTACTTCTCCCAGTTTAATACATTATGGTAAGACAAAACTTATATTGAGCAAAAGAAGCCACAGAATAAAAGAACACATTGTACAATTTAATTTATATGAAGTTCTAGAACAGAGACAGAACTAATGTTAATAAGTGTTACAATAGTGATTTTGGAGATGGGTGATTTAACTGAGAAGGACCATAGGATATCTGGTATGATGGAAATTATTTTTCATCTCAATCTGGGTAGTGTACATAGTTTTTAAAATTTTTTTTTCAATAATATTGCTGAGGGTCTGTCCTAAGTTCTTTAATAGCAGCCAGAATAAGTGTATAATAGCAGAAACAAGCATGTACTTTACAAAGAATAAAGCCTTGAATTTTTTTAGTTTCACAACATTTTTTAAAGATATTATAATAGGTTTGCCTTAATGTCTATGTATCCCTGTGAAACTGAAGATAATCCATATATGTGAGACACATATGAGTTAATTTGACCCTTTCTATTCAAATGTTGATATGTACCAAGTTGCAGATGGTAGGATGTAGACCATAGTGGCCTTACACAGGCTTAGAAAAATAAGTAACATTTTTTTCAATCAGAAATCCAGAAGAAATCATCATAGTCTTATTAACTGACACTCAATAGAAATAAATAATAGAAATGAATTTTTCAGGGCTTGATCTTTGTTTGGCAATTCAGATAACCGTCTTCATTTACTTTTCTGCCCAAAACTAAGGTAGCCATTTCTACTTGGTATATATGAAAACAGAAACACAGGAAAGTTTCTATTAGGAAATACCTTATGTAGAGATACAATTTCCATCGCCTTTCTTCTGGGTGTTTGATAAGTATGGAGGTTATCATTGCTGTCTATTTTTATACAAGACCGAGTTTCTTCTTATGGCTGTACTTTTGAACATTAAAAAAAAGATCATTTAGCTGCTCCATCTCCGTGTAACCATAATAATGAAATGGTAAAAATTTAGAATAGATTTTGGACCTTTCAACCAAACCTATTACCCATATTCACTAGTGACTAGACGGTGACAATATTACCCATTATTTTGTACCATTACGTTGGTGTTAATATACTTCAATGGAAGTTGCATCGTGAAAGCCAGTAATTACCATCACAGTGCTTTAAAATGTTTTCTTATAATAAATGGTAATATATGTTGAATGAATACATGAATATCATTAATAATAAATATTATTAAGTATCATTAAATAATAAATCATTAGATAATAAAAATATAATTAAGTAATAAAAGCTAAGAACATTATTATTCATCTAGGATTGTTAAGGTGATTGTTCAAAACATGAAGTAAGAAGCATTTGGTTATATTTTTGCCTGCCAAGAAATATTGTCTACTGTATATAAATGTAATTTTTGGTACACTTTGACACCAAAAAAAAAAAAAAATACTACTTTACTCAACTTGTGAATGTAATGTTACATTTTATTTTGAGGAAATGTTAATATAGATACTCATTTATTATATATATTTAGTTCTTTTAAATCTCTTAAGAAGTCTAATAATATTGCCAGATGTTTTAAAGATCTTAGAAAATTGTTAGGGTCAAAGGGCATAATCCAAAGAGTTTGGAAAAATGCTTTCAAAGTTAGTAAATAGTCCTTTTTCTCTACCCAGAACCTTTTGTGGGTTCTGTTAGTAAACTTCACCTTGAACCAGAAGATACTGTGAGTTATTTCCCAGGTCTTACTGGAGGAAGATTTTTGGTGATAAATTGCCCACGTTATGACTGACTACTTCAGAGTTTGGTTACTTTTGAACTTATTCTTGCTGGCCTACTTTCAGATGAATACATAGCATCTACATTAAATCATTAGTTTTCTTTCAGACAAATGACCATTGCAAGTTTAATAAAACAAATTTAATTCAAATAATATAAGAAAATGAAGATTTATGATATTCTTAAATATTGTTTCTCTTTCAGAATGGCCATCTTAACTCTAGAAGAATATCAGATCTGGAGTGTGAAAAATGTTCTTGCCAATGAGTTTTTGAATCTACTTTTCCAGGTATGTTTAAGGTAAATGACAGAGAGCGAGGGCAGTGGTACCAGTAGTTCTACATCTTTTCCATTATGTAGTAGTTAGACAACTAGACTACAAAACCATATATTGTCAAAAGAACTGCATTAACCTGTACACCACCTGCAGATGGTAAGTTAGAGCGTGCGTGCTTCTCAGAGTCACAATGTGCATGATAGGAAAGTAGAGTATAGCTGATAATGTTTATCTTAATAACTCATGATACAGCAGATTGTAGACACATAGAAAAGAATTTAAAATGTAAAAGCCATTATAATTTGCTATTTTTCTTTACTTTTTTTTTAAGACCCTCCCTAACAAGTAAGGCAGTGTGGACAGAGACATAGATCATAAGTTGGCAGCTGTAAATTTTTCACAAAGTATACCATCTTTCCAGTTAGGAGGTTATTTTAGATGCAGAGCTGTTTCTTAATTTTCTTTCTTTCTTCCTTTTTTTCTTTTTTGTAATTTAATTCTTTAGAAGGTCCAATAAAGATTGAAGGAGAAAGGAGGAAAGAAAAGCTGTCAGGGGTGAACATGAAATCATAAAACTTGCCAGATTTTAACTATTTTCCCAGTTAAAGTAGTTCTCTTTGCTCCAATTTAAAGAAACAACTTATAGTTTCCCATTTTTCATAGTTCTTCAAAAATATATGTTGATTTAATAGTATTTTACAGGGGGGAGGGGTGTGAGTAGGGACAGACTGGAAGTTCAAGATTTGTAAATACTGACAGGTATATAGAATAGATAAACAAGCTTATACTGTATAACACAGGGAAATATATTCAAGAATTTGTAGTAGCTCATGGTGAAAAAATATGAAAACAAATATATGTATATTCATAAAGGACTGAAAAATTGTGCTGTACACCAGAAATTGACACAATATTGTAAGTGAACTATAACTCAGTTAAAAAATAAAAGATATAACTGTTAGAACACTATAAAAAAAGTAGTATTTTAGATTTTTCTTATTCTCCTTTTCTTATAAAAGCACCCCTATGAAGATCAATAAGGCTTGATATCTTCATATCAATCATGATCCTCAATTGTGAATACAGAGTAACCTGCCCGTGGCACAGCTATGTTAGAATAAATGAAAATTGAACTCTTCCTGACAGCTAATAACTAATGTATATTTAAAGCATATGAAATCTGATAAGTCTGTGATGCCCATTTAAATCAATCAGTTGCTCCACTGTCAGTTATCTGCCAGGATCTAAGTTGATATGTCTTTATAAAATATAAATACATATAAAAATAATATAAACCTACTGTAAACAGAAATGACTTGCTTAGTAATATGAAAATTGAGCAGCTATTTTTATCTCATTTAAAATGATGCCCTCAATTACTTTAAGTTATCATTAATTATATAGATATTTTGACCACTTAAGTTTGTGTCTGAGTCATCTTGCAGCTCTTACATAGCAAAGCATTTTGAACTTTTATATTGCCTTTCCTATTTTCTCATGCTTATCAGGGACTTGCATAGGCACTGTTTTTTCTATGACTCTATAAACAGATGTATGCCTGAAATTTTCTTTTGTGTCTCAGGGTTTCTAGCATTATATTACTGACAAATTTTTTATTGGTTAGCAATCTAATTTTTTTCTTGGTATATATAGTCCTTTCAGTCCTTTCAAATATATATATATATATATGTATGTAGTCAGTTTTCAATGTTGTGTCAATTTCTGGTGTGCAGCACAATGCTTCAGTCATACATGAACATACATATATTCATTTTCATACTCTTTTTCACCATAAGTTACTACAAAACAGTATTGGATATAGTTCCCTGTGCTATACAGTATGAACTTGTTTATAAATTGGGAGTTTGAGATTTCCAGGTACTAAATATTAACATTACATTTTATGATGCTCACTTTATCCCATATTCAGACATGCTTTTAAAACTTTATTTTCACTTAATATATAAGTAAGCAGACTAAATTGTTTTATTTTCTGTCTGTTTCTAAAATAGAATTAGCTAATAAATTCAGTGATAAAAGCTTGAATTATACTTTTATTTTATTTGCCAAGATCCCACTCCTGGCTGACCATTTTGGGTATTTAAGTATAAAGTAAGTAAATGTCAGTAGAATTAGGAAACCATTCCTGTGGTAATATTATTTTCAGTCCTTTCAAATAAACTCAGTGCCCAATGTTTTGCAGAGGAAGCATTCTAAACATGATCAGGATCTTCTATCTTATACGTTTGTCAGAAAGCATCAAATGTTAAACAGTTTGATAAACAGAATATTGCACCACACTGACCCCTACCTATATCCATGTTCTAATCCTGAAATCTGTGAATATGTTATTTTACATGGCAAAGGGTATTTTGCAGATGTATCAGGTTAAGGACTCTGAGACAGGGAGATTAGCCTGGATTATCTACATGGGCCTAGTCTAACAACAGGAGTCCTTAAAAATTGAAAATCTTTCCCAGATGTGGTCAGAAAGATATGACTTTGGAAGAAGGATTAGAAAGCTGTAAAGCTGTTAGCTTTGAAGATAGAGGAAGGGTCATGGGTAAAGAAATGTGGGTGAACACTAGAAGCCAGAAAAGACAAGGAAATATATTCTTCCTTTGACTTACAGAAGGGCATACAGCCCTGCTGACATCTTGATTTTTAGCCAAGTGATACCTGTTCCTGACTTGACCTACAGAACCATAAAATAATAAGTTTGTGTTGCTTTAAGCTGCAAAATTTGTGATAATTTGTAACAGCAGTGATAAAAATAAGTATAGGGGAGGTAATCCAAATTTATGAATTGGAGGGCTCAACATTTTAAAGATGTCAGTTCCCCTTCAACTGATTCAAAGATTTATATGTGCACATCAAAATCCCCAAAACTTAATTGTTGTTACTGTTTTTTTGTAGAACTTGACAAGCTGATTCTAAATACATAGAGAAGCTTGAAGAGCCAACAATAGCCAAGATGATATTAAAGAACAATGTTAAAGAACTTATTATAAAACAATATTAAGTCTATGTGATAACTACCTAAAGTTAGACCTATAGACCAATGGAACAGTATTGAATTAAACCCTGTACCATACATGAACAGTAACTTTAGATAGATTATAAATCTAATAAATTTGAAACAAAAAGCAAAGCATCTGGGGGAGGGTAAAGCTCAGGTGGAATGTGTGCTTAGCATGCATAAGGTCTTGGGTTCAACTCCCAGTACCTCCATTAAAATAAATAACCTAATCCCCCACCAAAATAAAGCATCTAGAAAATAGTGTAGGAGATATTTTAATGACTTTGAAGTGGCAAAGAGTTCTTAAACAGGACACAGCACTAAACATAAAAGAAGAGTTTTAAGTTGGACTTCAGTAAAATTAAGAATTATTTTTATCAAGAGATACCATTAAGAAAGTGAAAAGCCACATGGTGGGAAAATATATTTGCTATATCTATATCCAACAAAAGACTTGTATCTAGGGCATATAAAGAACAAAAACCAGTGGAGAAAAAGGCAAAACCTCAGTATTAAAATGTGCAAAAAAATTGAACAGGTGCTTCACACACAAAAAGAAAAATCCAAATAAGCTATGAAAAGTCGCTGAGCTCTTTAGTAATAATAAAAATATGTACTAAAACCACACTTGGAACACTATTAGACATCCACTAGAATAGTTAGTTGTTAAGTAATATGAAGCATTGGTGAGGGTAACATGCAATGGGGACTCTTACACATGGCCAGTGGGAATATAAATTCTTACAAATACTTTGAAAGTAGGCTTTTTGAATGAAAGTTATATATGTATATGTGTGTGTGTGTATATATATGTACACACACACACATATACATACATACATACACACACACACTCCCTGTGTACCCTTCAGAAGCTTCTACATCTGAGCACAAAAGGACATCCAGAAAATTCTCATAATCACTATTTGTTATAGCCCCAAATAGAAAATGACCCAAACACCTGTCAACAATAAATACATAACCATAAGTGGTGGCACATGCATACAAGTTGTACACTTTAAAGCAATAAAAATAAATATACTAGTTTACAGAAAACACTAGTGGATGAATCTTACGTAATGTTGAGTGGAATGTACGGGACTAAAAATTTCAAAAGCAAAAAAAAACAATCCATGGTGGCTGAATTTAGGATGGTGAATCCATCAAAGGGGTGCCATAGTATCTGGGAAGAAACCCAAAGTGGAACAGCAATGTTCTGTTTCTTGACTGGATGAAGGTTACATAGATGTGTTTACTTTGTGAAAAATCACTGAGCTGTATACTTAAGATATGTTCACATTTAAGCATGTATATTATATTTGCATTTTTAAAAAAAATGTTTGCTTGCAAAAAAAGATATCCAAAGCCTAAGTATTTATCAGTAGGAGAATGGATAAAACAAATGATAGTATATTCAAACAATGGAATACAATTCAACAATAAAAAAGAATCAACTACTGATACAAGGATGAACCTCAAAAGCCTAATTTATACATTTCATTGTCAGGTAAATTTTAACTCAGAAGGTAGACAAAACTATAAACAGGCATGTGCCCTGGGGGGATGGGTGCTGAAGCCTTTGTCTCCTCACACCTGTGCCATTACTCGCACATCTCGCAAGAAGAGAGGCAGGGCTCAGCCACAGCTACCATCTCCTCCTGTGCATAGTGCCCGGGCGGGGGCAGGGCTGAGACCTGAATCTGCACGTGGGGGCTCCACAACCTTTTAGGCAGGACTGAGACTTGTTTATAGCCTGAGACAGAGAGGATTTTTCTACCCTGACACCTCAGAGAACTTGTGCTGCCAAGGGAAACAAGGAGCTCAGATTTGGCACAGAGTGTAGGCGGGGCTGTTCCGTGTTCTTCCCTGAACCCACCTACAGACCACCTACCCGAGGCAGAGCAGGCAGCTGCACAGAGCAGCGGAGTGACCAGCACCAGGTGAGGGCAGGTGGGCAGCCACCCACCTTCCTGGCAGGAACACAACACCTGACCACGGTGCTGGGACGGGGTGTGATCTGCCCACCTGCTTCCCCCCAAGCACAGCATCTGACTCTGGCATCAGGAGGGGGAGTGACCTGCCCACCCACTGGATAAGAGCTCAGCTCCTGACCTAGTGTTAGGAGGGGGCACAATCTGCTGGCCAACAGCCACTGAGAGCAGCACAGATGAGGGTACCAACAGAAGGCCTATGAAACAGCAAGCTGAGTTCATGAAGCAGGGCAAAGACACAAAGACCTCTCGATAAAATCATTAATGGCACACCATCTCCAGGATAAGTAGGTAACTGCTACTCCTTAAGCCACGGTGCCAGAGAGATATGAGCAATGTGAAGAAGCAGAGAAACCACTCCCAATGAAAAGATCAAGAGAAATCCCCTGAAAGCATAATCAAGGAAATAGACATTGATGGTCTATTAGATCAAGATTTCAAAAAAGAGTGATCAAAGTACTGAAGGAACTAAAAGAAATAGTGTTTAGGTATATAAAATGTATCAAAAATGAAATAGAAACTATAAAGAAGAACTAGGTAGGATTAGTAAACTCATTGGCTGAGATGAGAGCTGACCTAAAGGCTGTGCAAAGCAGACAAGAAAATACAGAAGAATAAATAAGTGGCCTAGAAGACAGGACAACAGAAAGCACCCAATCAGAACAGCTGAGAGAAAAACAAATGAAAAACAAAACAATATACGGGACCTATGGGGTAATATAAACTGTGCCAATGTATGCATAATAGGAGTTCCAGAAGGGGAAAAAGAACAAAGTGGATTGAAAAGGTATGGGAAGGATTCATGACTGAAAACTTCCCAAACCTAAAGAAGGAATCATATCCAAGCACAGGAGGCTCAGATGGTCCCAAGCAGGAAGAACCGAAAGAGACCCACACCAAGGCATATCCTAATCAAGATAGCCAGATTCAAGGATAAAGAAATGATCCTAAAGGTAGCAAGAGAAAAACAAAGAGTGAGTTAGAAGGGAACCCCCATAAGGTTTTCAGCTGATTATTCTACACTATTTACAACAGCTAAGACATGGAAACAGCCTAAAATGTCCATCAACAGATGACTGGATAAAGATGTGGGGTATTTATATGATGGGATACTATTCAGCCACAAAAACTGACTACATAACGCCATTTGCAGAGATATGGATGCTCCTGAAGAATGTTATTCTAGGTGGAGCAGAACAGAAAGAGAAAGAGGAATACCATGTGAGATCACTCATGTGTGGAATCTTAAATATATGCAAGATCTTGTGGCAACTCACAGCAAAAAAAAAAAAGTGACAATGAATATATGTACGTTCATGTATAACTGAAAAATTGTGCTCTACACTGGAATTTGTCATAACATTGTAAAATGACTATTACTCAATAAAAAATGTTTAAAAATAAGTAAAATAAAATATAACCTTTAAAATAGCGTATAATGAGAGGTGTGATGTTCTAGTATCTGTTCTAAGAAGTACGTTAGACACACATAAGAATAGCCAATGGTCAGAAAGATCACATGTTATCAGCTACCACCCCATGCAAATTAATGGCATTTAGCAGATATTCATATATGTGTGTAAATATATAAAATAGGTATTAGTCTATATGTAAATCAAATCAAATATTATATTATAATCTAATGTAAAATCATATCAGCAAAAGCACTGTGCTGACATAAGTGTCGGTGTAAACAGATTACAATTTTTTATTGAGTTGTCATAATGGGGTAATATTGTGAACCAAGTGGAAATTGTAAAAAAAAAGTTATCCAAAAAAAAAAAAAGTCCTGACTACATGAAAAGATGCACAGTTACTATAAGGCCTCTCCGATTATTTACTATCAGTGTCAGAAAGTCTTGGAATAAGTTAGGAGAATTAAAAGCTCTAACAAGACACAAGAATGCACTCTCTGTTAAAGAAAATAAACCAAAAGAAAAAAACAAATGAATAGACAATTAAGGTCCTACAGATAAAAATACCAATTTTTATGGGAAATAGCCTTAAAATAAAAAATAAGGAGATTATATTCTAATTTCACCTTTTGAATAAAGATATACAAAATTTAGCTGAATACCTTCGTATTTTGCACTTATGAAGAAAAAAATGTATTTGCAATGAAAAAGCAGCCATTATCCTGCCTTTTGAGTATTCTAAAGTTTTAGGTTTGAATATATTTCATCTTAAATGATCTTAAGCACTATGCAGTGGTTGGTGTTTTAAAAATACCACTGTGTGTGGAACTTCTAAAAGTGCTTCAAAAAATTTATATTTTTGTAATAATTTAGTAATGGCCTGGATATTATTTTTAACAAGACAACTCACCATGGAACACTGCAAGATTTTTTCAATGAGTTTATATTCACACATGTTTAAGATTGTCACTGTATTATGAGAAAATGTCAACCGTGGCAGTATTTTGACTTGAAAATGAGATAAGCTGAGAAGCATATTTTAAGTATAAACTAAATGATTGCATTCCTTTAAAGACAAGAAAGTAAAAGCATGATAAACTCTGACTTTGACACACTTAAAGTATAAAAATTAACATAATGTGATTTTACACACTTCTCTTTAACTCTCAGTACTTTCTCAGCCCCTTTCCCATTACACCCGCGTCCCCGCTCCTGACCCTTGGTGTACACACCTCCGTTCACACGGAGGAAGGGGGGACCCGGGCAGTGAGGACCAGGGGCGCGGACATTCACACCCGCATCCCCGTTCCTGACCCGCGGTGTACACACCTCCGATCACACGGGGGAAGTGGGGACCCGGGCGATGAGGACCAGGGGCGCGGACACCCCAGCGGCCCCGATGGACACGGACACTCACCCGCTCCCGGCGGGCGAGGAGAATAGTCAAAGCGGGCCCGCCAGCGCACCCGTCCCTTCCTGCCCTGCTGGCCGGGGCCTCAGCTCGGTCAGGTCCACACACACCCCAGCAGGAAGCGAGCTCAGGCCGTGGGAAACCGGCGTAACTTCAGACAGAGAGCGGGGAGCATCCTCCCGCAGACACGCAGGCAGCGCTGTCCCGGAGCCTCCTTGGCGCCGCCCGCTCAGCCCTGAGGAAAGCAAGCTCCGCCCCCAGGGAAGACGCTGGCTGCTGACGCGGACTGCGCATGCGCACCGCCACCTAAGACACGCTGACTTCGTTCGCCCCCTGCAGGTCCTCGAGGGCGGTGCAGGATACTCGGAACTTACTGTAGAACACATGACCCCTCCCAGCCATGATGCCAAATCACTGGAAATCTCAGTGCCCTGGACTCTTTTTTAATGGCACTGGTGATGCTCTCATCCAGCCATGCCTGCTCTCTTGCCTGGCACATGACTCAGTCCTTGGAATTCCGCCTGAATCAGATTCTGTTCTGGAGGAAGGACAGGTGCAGAAGAATCTCAAAATTCCAGACTTAGAAGATGACCAGGAACCCAAACTCAACTCTGTCAACTCCCTGGGGTCCCCTGAGGAGTGTGGTTTTCTCAGAACCATCTGCCCTGTGTCAGGAGCAGACCAAGCCTCAGGTAGCTTAGAGAGGCTATCATGAAGCACATGCTTTGGATGGTTCTCAGTTCTGACCTGCATGATCTTGAGACCCTTTTGTAACTCCTAACACTCTGTTTTCTCAAACCTATAGTGATATAGATATATATAGATGACGACTGAGTTAATCCTCTTACAATGCTGAGGTGCTATTTTTCCTTGGATAACAGAATATTTTGAAGGGATCAACTGTTTATCACTTCCCCCCTAATGAAATATGTTTTTAAAACTAGAAATGTTTCAGGGGGCACTCAGGTCCTCCTCTTGCACCAGTTCCTGAGGTGTTGGCAGTTTCTGCTCTGAGCTCCAGATCCTGATCCTGCCGGTGGTCTATGGTGATGCCAGTGTGTACATGCTTTTCCTTTGCACCGGTATGGAAAGGAGACAGTCCTTCCCCTACATGAGGCTGCAACATGCTGACACTCAAAGCAGGCACAATGAAGAACCAGCTAGAGTCCCCGGTACCAGCTGTCCCAGGTAGAAACGTCACCTTCACCACAGTGTTCCTGTGCTCCTATCAGGCCTTCACTACTCCCAGCAGGCCATGCATGAGCAGTGTGACAGGTGACTGTCTGTCCCAGCATGGCATGGTGGTGATGATCCCACCTTATCTGTTTGTTTTTGGAATGTCCCCACACCTCTCTGAGCTTCACTTTGCTCTTCTCACAGGCAGAGTTGTACAGGCATGAACCTCACAGGGTTATGGTAGGTAGTCATGGTAGCTGCTCACCCAGTGGCAGGCTCTGCCGAGAGGGCTGCTGGGAGTGCTGTGTGTCTTCACACTTGTCCTTCACTCTCCCCAATGAAAACACTCTTGGTCTTATCCTTCCCTGGCCTGCGGCCTTTCTGTGCTTGCAAATGAACATGGAAACAATCTACAAAGAAGTTTTGAGGTTCTGTCCATCTGGTCCAGGAAATGCTGACTCTGCTAGATGTGCTGTTGGGTGGGCTCTCATGGGAGGCTCTCATGGGCAGGACTTCCCTTTGCAATAAGCTGCCCCACCCAGGCCTTTCCATGATCCAGACTCCTGGGACCAGGGTGCAAATCCCCAGCTCCCCACTTGTCAACCATGTGACCTGGGCAACTTTCTCAAACCCAAGCTTTGTCCACCCAAGGTCAGCAGAGATGGGGGATAACAGGATGTCCTGCACAGAGTGTCTGTGCAGATTAAGTGAGGTAGAACAGACAGAACAGTGGTGGGGCCTGGCCCATTGGTTGGCAGAAGGGAGCTCACCATGTGCAGCAAGTTCCGCGGGTCACCCAGCAATCTGCCCAGAGGCTTAGCCACTCCATCGCTATCATGCATCTGAAGTCCACTTAACCACATGGGAGAGAAACAAACACACATTCTGAGTGTAGCTGCCACAGGGAAAATTGCATCTGAGCGGGGAGTAATACCAGAGGGTGATCAGGATGGCAGAAGATGCCCCCTGGGTTTGAGCAGACTGGAGCTGCCCTCCAGAGCCTGGGGTTATTGAGGATGGGCTTGTAGAAATGCCCCTCTCCTTTACCCACCAATGCTGGGTCCTGCGGGTACTGAGTCCCACAATCGGTGTGCTGCTAGTGCCCTCAGCACAGAGAAAAACCCAGGGGTTCCCACAAGGCTTCGGCCACGTCCTCTGCTTCCTGAACTCCCACTCTGGTGACCCCACCTGGGATGCAGAGATGAGGTGAGGCAGGGACCTGTGCTGTCAACATCACTGCTCTACCCTGGGAATCTGGCACACAGTAGGTGCTTGGTAAGTCATTGTTGAATGAACAGCAATACTGGGCCAAGTTTCTGTGGGTGTCTGTGCCCCCAGATCAGGGACCCCTCAGGGCCCACCTCACAAGTGACATGAAAATAATGATCCCACCAGGAGCAATAACAGTTCCTCAGAATAAATGGGCTTTTCCAAGCACTCTCCACCTGTTGCAAAGGCCTCCCAGCAGGGAAGTGGGCTGTCAGGGGCAGAACTGCACTCTCCACTGTAACAAGGAGAAAGCCAAGGGCCACAGAGAGGAGTGCCTTTCCAGTGTCACTGCTCACTTTCCCACCTTTTGGGAGACCAGGAGGCGTTTCTACTACATTCTGGCTCTGAAGCCCCAATACTGTGTGGACATGCCTCCCTCCCTGGAGCAAGGAACCACTAAGTGACCTGTCACTTGTCACCAAGCAGACAGGCTCATTCCAGCTCATTGTGCCACCAGCAGGTTGTGCTAGAAGCAGGATCATCTGGGAGACATCACACTCTCCCAAGCTGGAAACAGGTGAACAGCTCACAGGTTTCCTGGAGAGGATGGTCACATGGCCTTGATCTGGCCAATCAGCATTTTCCATCCTCCCTGGCCACTGTGATTGGCTCAGGGCTGGGCACCTGCCCAATCAGGCTCCACGGAGGTCAGGCCTAGTTGCTGGAATCCTGGGAGCAGAGAAGTTCTATTTCAGTTGGGAGTTGAGGGGTGGTGATGTCAGCCTGTGGCAGTTGGTGACTATCTTGCTTTCATAAAGGCAGAGCCATGTGAAGATGACACCAGTGGCAGAGCCCAGAGGTGGGGAAAAATGACTTCTGTTGATGTCACTGAGCACCAGGTACAGACCTGCCTGAAGCTATCTCCCTTTGGACGTCTCAGTTAGGTAAGTCATTCTCTCCTGCCCTGTTTGCTTCTTTAAGCCACTTTGGTTTTCTGTCACTGGTTTTAAGAAAAGTTTGACTATTTCTTCAAGCTGGCTAAATGGAGACCCTGGAACTACAACAGTGAGGTGAGAGGCAACAATGTGGCTAATAGACTCCAGAGGCCTCTGTTCAAACAGGGGATTGTAAATGACAAGGGAGAGTACACATGGCCTCAGTGAACAGATTTGCTACTGGTAGCTCCCAGTTCCTGGATATTAGAGTGCATGCACTCAGCCAAGTCTCAGCTCTGCTGTCACACCTGCTAACCCACACCTCTCCTCTCCCACCTGCCAGGCCTATGGGGGCTGGAAACCCCCGGGCACCTGAAACAGCCCAGGGCTTTGTGTTGTAATTTACACAGGCTGCCCCCAGTTCTGAGGGTGAGGGTGACTGGGTTCCAGTTTACAGATAAAACAGACTAGACGGTCTCACTGGTGAGATGTGGGGGTGGGACCCCAATCTACCATCTGACCTATGACTTCAGAGTGGACAGCCTCCCCACCCTCAGCCAGGATGCTTGCTAAGCCTAGTTTCTCAGGAGTCCTGCTCCCTCCAGCACCCCTCCTGTAGGTGAGAGGTGGGGGCTCTTCTGTATACAACATTCACCCCTGCAGGGGCACACGTGTGACCTCACAGTCTGTCATCCCTTTCTTATGACCTGGACCTCCTTGATGTGTGAGCACTGCAGATCATGGGTGCACACGTGGGCAGGTGCA
Source organism: Vicugna pacos (assembly GCF_048564905.1). Lineage (NCBI taxonomy): Eukaryota > Metazoa > Chordata > Mammalia > Artiodactyla > Camelidae > Vicugna > Vicugna pacos. The sequence goes on along the minus strand of NC_133021.1, from coordinate 3,603,256 downwards.
CCATGACTGAGAGGACAGCACTCCAATTTAAGCCCCCTCCATGCTCAGATGATTACATCCTGGAATTGAGGGGTTCCCAGGGGTCAGGTGGCCAATTCTGGCCTTAGGGGCAAATTCTTATCACCCAGGTGGCTAATTTTTAAATTAAATTACACATTTACAATTCAATAGTCAAGCCCCTTTCTAGGCAGCCTTGTAGCCTCTCAGCTTTTACGCCTCTCTGTGACCATGTTCTTAGCTTCAAATTGAGTGCCATTATGGACATTAACATGTCCCTGTCATGTGTCACCTTCACAGTAAGCAGCCACCCCAAACTCCCCTCCCTTCCCCTTGTTGATATCTCCACACAGGGAGTAGGGCCCTTTTGATGCAGTTGTGCAAATGTGTGAGCTAAGGGTTTAGAATGTCCAGGCTAGGAGGGGCCTGCCCCACATGGCAGGGCAGGTGGGCTGGCAGGGGGTGATGGTTCACTTGTAAAACCTCAGCTGGTTTCAGGCGGTGACAACAGACTGGCAGCCAAGGGCTCAGCTGGTGCAGAGTAAGCGGATTAAATGTGTTCACCCAGACGCCTTGGGAGTGGCAGCCCTGGAGTATGACTACAAGTGAGGAAGGTGGAGGGTCCCCAGTGCCTGGACCTCCACCTTCTAAAAATCAGGACTGAGATGTGGCTTTGAAATCAGAACACTGGAGTTCAAAGCTTCCCCCACCACTTTGTCAATAATTCAAAGCAAATGAGCCTCAGTTTTCTCATGTGTAAAATGAGAACTTTGAAGCCTCTCCCTCTGAGGGTGTGGAGAGAGGTAAATGCGGTGACAGCAGAGCACAGGAGCTGTCTGGGCTGAGCCTGCACACAGGCAGGCCGTTGTTGCTGCCATGACCACTGTCTTCCAGGGCAGGGTCTGCACTCTCTCCCTGTGAAGGTCCAGACAGTAAACATTCTAGGCTTTGAGGGACCTACAGTCCCTGTCGCAACTACCACCCTCTGCTGTTGGAAGGCAAAGGCAGCTCCTGCAGTAGGTAGTCCAGTCTCGCACCCCCGCTTCCTGACATAAGTATTCCTGAGATACAATTTTCACATAGCTTTGTTGGCTTTAGGTGTGCAGCATAATGACTTGTTACATGTGCATATTGTGAAATAATCACTGCATTAAGTTTACTTGACGTCTGTCATCACCCATAGTCACACACTATTTTCCTTGTGATGAGAAATTTTAAGAGGTACTCTCTTAACTGTCAAATGCACAACGCAGTGCTGTTAACTACAGTCACCTTGCAGTACATTATGTCCCCAGGACTTGTTTATCTTCTAACTGGAAGTTTGTACATTTTGATTATCTCCCCGAATTTCAATCGCCCCCTGACTCACCTCTGGCAACCACCAACCTGATCTCTGTTTCTATGGGTTTCGGTTTATTTTGTAGATTCCACATATAAATGAGATCATAGGTATTTGTCTTTCTGTCTTATTTATTTCACTTAGCATAATACCCTGAAGGTCCACCCAAGTTGTCACAAATGGCAGTATTTCAATTTTTTAATGTCTGAATAAGATTCCATTTTATATACATATATATGCATCACGTTTTCTGTACCCATTCATCTGCTGATGGACACTTCGGTTGTTTACATATCTTGGTTATTGTAAATAATGATACAGCGAACATGAGGGTGCAGTTGTCTCATTGACATAGTGATTTCATTTCCTTTGGATATATTCCCTGCAGTGGACTTGCTGGATCATATGGAATTTCTAATTTTAAATTTTGGGGGAGCCTTCTTGCTCTATTCCCGAGTGATGGCACCAATTTACATTCCCACCAACATTGCACCAGTTTCCCTTTTCTTCACACCACCACCATCACTTGTTATATCTTGTATTTTGATGACACCCACCCTGACAGGTGTGACGGGGTATCTCATTGTGGTTTTGACTTGCATTTCCCTGATGGTGTGTGATGTTGAGCACCTTTTCATGTACCTGTTAGACATCTGTGTGCCTTCTTTGGAAAAATGTCTATTCAGTTCCTCTGCCCACTTTTTAAATCAGATTGCTTTTTTTTTGCTGTTGAATTGTAAGTGTTCTTTATATGTTTTGGGTGTTAACCCCTTATCAGATATATAGTCTGAAAGTACTTTCTCCCCTTCTGTCTGTTACCCTACCCTCTGCTTTCTGGATGACAGGGGTCCAGGCACTTGGGAATCTCTGCTCCTCACGTCTTTCCAATGGTGGGTGGGTGAGGGCTGTGTTCTGATAAAACTGTGCACAACCGTGGGTCACTACCCCTTATTTTAGAAGGTGGTCTCAGAAGAGTGCAGTGTGGGCAGGGATGTTTCCCTGAAGTCATCATTTGGATGGTCATGTGCTCTGGAACTCACATCATCTAGCCCGGATGTGATGGGGCAATTTGCAAAGGGAGGACCTTGCAGCTAAGACACTGACCAGGTGCTCTTGTGTCTTGTTGGAAGGACCTGGAAACAAAGTTGTGTGGAACAGGGACTCCTCCAGGTCACAAGGCTCAGTTCAGACTTCTGGGATGCAGAGACCTGCTCTGAGCCACTGTCACTGAGGAGGGAAGTGCCTCAGGCAGGAGGGAGGGGTTGCTGGATTTCACTTGCCCTGTTTGTCAAGTTGCAGCTCTGGTGATGTGTGGAACATGGGCTTAGCTTTGGAAATGTAAGAGGAGAGGTTCCTGGGGAAGGGCTGGCTTTTTCCTCTGATTGAGGTCCTACTGTGTGCCAATCACAGCAGTCCTCTGAGTCAGGGCTGGAAAGCCAGGCACAGAGAGGTCAGGGAGTTTCCAGGTCACACAACATTAGGGGCATCATTAGGGTCTGATGCAGACCTGACTCCCAGCCCACATTCTCTCTCCTTTCCCAGGACCATCATGATCCCACATGCCAGAAACACCCAGAGAGGCCCAGGTATGGGCCCTGGGACCTTTCCTGCCTAACATGCCAGGAGCCTTAAGAGGGACTACAAGGCACTTCCTGAGTCCATGATGCCCAGAGGCTGCTCTTAGCAAGAGGCTCAGCACACACTCCTGGATGAATCCTAGCTCTGTCCTGAGTTACTCTGTCCTCCCTGCCTCAGTTCTTCTGCCCAAATGGGGCTGGAAACAGCAGCCACTTCACAAGGGTCTATGGAACCTCCAGGATCCTGGAAGCAGCACCCTCACACAGGGAGCACGGTCTCCTTAACTTTTCCTCACCTCTTTGCTGGATGAGGAGTCCCAGCGGGGCCCTGTCTTGTCCCAATTCTCACCCCAGATCAGGGTCCAGCAGGGGGTGGTGTCCAGGCTGGACTCTGTCCTCTGCCCCTTTTGGGGACCCTCATTCATTGCACCTTGGCTGCCTGGACACTGTCTTCCAGGGGCCACTCTGTGCCTCCCACACCTACCTAGCATCCACCCACCCTGGGTTACTCCAGCGCCCTCTGGCCCTTGGCCACACACCTACTCTGTTTTGAGTGGAAATGAGGTGACCGACATGCTGGGCCTCCTGGACAGTCTGGAGGAGCCCGATATCCCCAACCTGCCGACCACCCGAAGAGCCCAAGATGGGGAGAGGGTGTGCCTCCATACATACTCTGATTTGCTCAGATTCTCAGCACCTACTTTGCTGGGTGGATATGGGGACAGAGTTATGATATAAAAGCAGGAGACCTGGACAGCAGACCATGAGAAGGGGGCTAGCCCAGGCTGGTCTCATAACCCCCTTAGCTTTGGCTTTATCATCTTTAAAGTGGGACAGACTCTTGTGAGGTGAGCAGGATCCTGATCCATAGCCAGGCACTGTCCTACACGCCTTAGAGAAGCTCACTGACTCCTCATGAAAATCTGTGGGGCAGGGACAGGCATTATCACCCATTTCTGCAGAAGTAACTGAGGCAGAGAGAGAACATCTGAGGTGACCACCCCAGATTACAGAGCCCAGGTCATCTGGTTCCAGTGTCCAGGCTCATGGTCAGTGCCCACTCTGGGTTTTCCTCCTCCCTTCATCCTCCACTGGGACCCATGGCCGCAGCCTCATCTCAGTGTGATTGTTCATGGGGAGCAGGATGGGTGCACTGAGGGCCCGTTTCTCTGAGGACTGCTTTCCCAGAAGGCTCAAGGGGTTGACTGTATTCACTACTGGACACCCAGGCCTGGGCCCAGGCCAGCCACACTGCAAAGCCTGAATCAATGATTGTTGAGTGAATACCTGAACCTCTGCCTATACCTGCATGTTGCCCCCATTTCCTCATCTCCACAGCTGGCTACCCGGCCAAAACCTCGTGTAATCAGGCCTGGGCCAGGGACAGTCAAGGGGACCAGAGCTGCTCAGCTGGGGACAGGAAGCCTCAGGGGCCCTGTGGCTGTCCCAAGCATCTCCTGGGGCAATTCACAGAGAAGCCCAGCCAGCTTCCAGGAACAGCAATCAGGTCCCAATCCCAGGGGTATAGGGTAGGTCTTGAGGGGTGTTTCCTGAGACTGACTTTGTGTATGAAGGGGGCCTGGGGGTCAGGCTGCTTTCAACGTCCATTCCATACCCACACCCCTACTGGCAGCATGGAGCTAGTCATAAAGGACACAGGCCGTGGGGCCAAGGCTATAGCAGGGCTCTGCTCCCTCTCTGTGGCTCAGTGTCCTCATCTGTAACAGAGAACTAGTAACAGGGCCATGGGAGGGCTCACTGAGACCCTCCTCTGTGGCTTTGGTTGGACACTGCCCTCTCTCTGCTCAGTGCCCTTCTCTGTAATAGAGAACTAGTAACATTTTTCTTAGCCCCTTTTGGCCCCATTTTTCTGAGTCTCTTTCTACATTGGGCCCAGGGCTTTCACAGAGATCACAGACTTGGGATGTAATCAGAGTGTGGTCACAGCCCTAGTGGTCCCAATTGAAGCCAGAGGAGCTTCAGGGGGGGTGGGAATCCAGAACTGCTTCATGGAGGAGGTGAGATCTGAGCTGTGTCCCCAAGGATGAGCTGTCATCTAGCTGAGGCCTGGCACTGAGCAGGACCCATGTACATGGTTAATGAGGGTGTGAATGAATGAAATGGCACCCCTCTAACAGAGAGTGAGGGGGGAGTCCCCTAGGCCAAAGCAGGAAACACAGGGCACCCTGGGGGAGCAGAGGGCGTGGCTGCAGTGTGATGCCTGCCTCACCCTTTATGGGTGTCTTGCCACCACTTTAGCGTGTGTTCTGGTGGATTGGGAGCCTTTCCTCTCCTCTGCTTCAGTATCCTGCTCTTCATTCCCAGCAACACCCGCCTGTGTCACCTCAGTGTCCCCACGTGGACCTGGACCTGTCTTGTGGGAGATTGTGAAGAGGGATTTGGTGTGCAGCCCAAGACTGAAGTGGGAGGGAGAGGATAATAGGGACCTCCAGAGGGGATCATGGGCTGGGAGACATCGGAGGGGTGGGGAAGGCAGAGCCTCAGAGCTGAGGATCCTGCTAGTGGTGGCTCCTTCACGAGGGGCTTCACAGGGAGGAAGCAATCATGGGGTAAAGGCAGAGCTCAGTTTGGGGCTTGCTGACATGGAACAGCTCATCACAGAGACGTCCAGAGGAGCTGGATGTAGGGAATGAAGATGCCACTGATGTCAGGGTCAAAGCCTGAGACCCAGATGAGCTGGGGCGGTGGTGCAGGGGAAGGGGCTTGAGGATATCAAGATGTTCATTCATTGGGGTCCTCGGGATGGGGACCTTCATGTTCATTTCACAGCTACCTGGTGCCTGACAGAGCTAGGCTTAGGGAGGTCACTGAGTAGACACGTGCCAACAACCTAGATTCTCCTCTTTCCACAGAAAGTCCCTGGTGTGAAGCCAGCAGGCACTCTTCAGAGTCATACACCCTCACCCCTGGGCTCTCTGTGTGCCTAGAGCCCAGTGGCCCCTTACCTCCCACTCCCCACTGCAGGACCCTTTGCACACCTGCATTTCCACAAGCTAGAAAACATCTTCTCTTGCTGTGTGTTTACCCTATGAAACCTCATTGCCCCAGGAAGAGAGGCCTCACATCCTTCCCTTATTAAAATGGTAAAGCCTTTTGTTCAGAGAAGCCCCTGACAGATCTCACAACCAACCAGGTACCTGTGCATGAATTGATCATGCAGCCCCCTCCTCCTTGTGTGCACAGCACCCCCCCAATAACAGACCCCACACACTCAACCTTGGCGCTCGTGTAGGCACCTCTTGCCTGTGTGGCCTGATGTTGTCTATAGCAGTGTCCCTATTGAACTTTCCTAAACCCTTCTCAGACGCTGGTAATTCTTTACCAACCCAAGTAATTAGCCTGCCATTGTGCCCACAACACCTGAAACAGAGTTGGCTAAATTATGCAGATAGATGATGCAGGTTAATTTGCTATAAAGGTGAAATCAAGGTTTACAAATAAAAGCAACATACATACTCAAGGCAGGACTAAGTACTCACACGGATAACTAAGACCTTCCACATACATCCCACTTTGCCCTTAGGGCCTTTGCGATGGCTGCTCTTTCAGCCAGGATCTCTCTCCGCCTGCTTCTTAAACATCTCCAGGAATCTGCTCAAATGTCCTCCCTGACCTTATTTTTCTCCATGGAACATATCACCTCCGGACGTTGTGTATATTTTACTTAATTTTCTCTGTGTCCCCCACCAGGCTGTCTGCTGCATGAGGATGGAGACCTGACTGCTTCACTACCTGCTGTGCCCGGTATCTGGAACCCACCCAACACACAGTAGGACCTCTGAGATTGTGTGACGGGTGTGTGATTACTGTAGGCCACAGGCAAAAGTCTTCCCAGCAGTCATGGTAAGAGTCATTCATTCTCTACTTACTGAGCCCTACTGTGTGCTGGATACTGACCTGGGTGGGAGGCATGCAGTGGATTAGACACAGTGAGCACACACAGCATGTTAGGAGGGACATGTGCTCTGGAGAGCACACAGGGCTCAGGGAAGTCAGGAGTGTAGGAGTGGAGGAGAAGAGGGCCAGGTGGAGACAGTGGTGGCAGAGGAGACAGAGAGGTGGGGCCCAGGTCGTGCAGGGCTTTATGGCTCCTGTGAGGGCTTTTCCTCAGGGCAGCGGAACCATGACTGGGTACGGAGCAGGGGCCCGGGTCCTGAATGCTATGCAGGAAATGGAGCAGGTGTCTGCTGGGGAGATGTGCGTGGAGGAGGCTGTCCCTGTAGACTGTGCAGGCAGAGAAGGCTCCTCTGAGGAGGTGACATCTAAGCTGAGCCCTTGTATGGACCGTGTTTCCACCTTCTGTAGACTAGCTTTCATCTGCCCTGCAGCCCTATGCAGGACACACTCTGTTCTCAGTCACCTGGACTTGGCCTCCTGCCTCCCTTGTGGGCCCTCCCACCCCAGAAGGAGTCCTTCTAGATCTAACTCACTACCTCCTCCACTGGACTTGGACTCACACTGAGCCACTGTCCACCTGCCCAACTCACCCAGAGTCAAGTCCAGACACTTGGGGGAGCCCCTCCACCCCAGAGCCCATGAACTTACTCAAATGGCCAGTCCTCAGCCTGCTCACATGACTCACACTCCCCTCCTGCAGAAACCCTGTGACAGATCATGTCCACAGCACCCTGCTCCTCCGATCCTGACCCCAGGCTTTCCCATGGGGTGTGACCAAGCATGGGTTGCAGTCCCCTCCTCCAGTCTGGTGAGTAGAAACTACCTTTTCTTTTTTCTTTTGTTAATATATTTATTTTTTAATTTTTATTTTATTGAGTTATAGTCAGTTTGCATTGTGTCAATTTCCAGCATAGAACATAATTTTGTCAATTGTGTTTACTCTTTCAAGAAACCATCTCTTGGCTTGATTTTTTCAAATGTTCCTTATATCTCTATTTTATTTATTTCCTCCCTGATCTTTATTATTTCCTTCCTTCTGCTTACTTTTGTTATTTTTGCTCTTCTTTTTCTAATTCTTTTAGGTGGTAAGTTTGTTTATTGCAGTTGTTCCTCGTTTTTGAGGTAGACCTGATTCTCTCGTTATAAACTTCCCTCTAAGCACTGCCTTTTCTGGATCCCATAGGTTCTGTGTGGTTGTGTTTTCATCATCATTTGTCTCAATGTGTTTTTTATTTCTTCTTTGATTTCATCATCCACCCCTTTTTTTTTAAAGTAGTATGTTGTTTAACCTCCATATTGTCATTTATTTCTCCTTTATTTTTCTGTAGTTAATTTCTAGTTGCATGGTATTGTGGTCAGAAAAAGTTGCTTCAAATATTTTCTGTCTTCTTCAAATTGTTAATGCTTCTTTTGTGCCAAAGTATATGATGTATCCTAGAAAATGTGGTATGTGCACTTGAGAAGAATGTATGTTCTATTTTAGGGAAATATAATGTTCTGAAAATATTACCCAAGACAAATTGTTCTATTGTATCATTTAATTTCTATGTTGTCTTATTAATTTTATGTATGGAAGATCTGTCCAGTGATGTTAATGGATTGTTAAAGTCTTCTACCATGATTGTATTCCGATCAAATTTTCCCTTTTTATCTGTTAGTATTTTCTTTTTATCTGTTATGTATTTAGGTGCTCCTATGTTGTGTTCATATATGTTAATGAGTGTAATATCTTCATCTATGACTCCTTTAATCATTATAAAATGTCCTTCTTAATCTTTCTTTATAATCTTTGTTTTAAAGTCTATTTTATTTGAAATCACTGTTGATATTCCTGCTTTCTTTTCATTTCCATTTGTGTGGAATATCTTTTTCAATCCTCTCACTTTCAATCTATGTGTGTCCTTCTCCCTAACGTGGGTCTCTTCTATACAGCGTATTGTAGATACTTGCTTTATTATCCACTCTGCACTCTATGTCCTTTGATTAAAGCATTTAGTCCATTGACATTTATAGTAATTATTGATAGAAATGTGTTTATTACATTTTGAACTTTGTTTTGCAGTTCATTTTGTATTTCCTCTTTGTTCCTTACTTTTTCTTTTTGTGGTTTGATAATTTTCCTTTTTATTATCTTGGTGTCTTTTTAGTTTTGTGACTCTATTGTAACTTTTTGGCTTGTGGTTACCCTACTTTGTACATATATTAACCCATTACTATATCTGTTTGTTTTAAACAGATGGTAATATAAGCTCAAACCCATCCTACCAAGAACAAAAAAGAGAGGCAGAGAGAAAGAGATAGAGAGAGAAACCTGTATATTTTCTTGCTCGCCTCTCCCACCCTTATTGATTTAGATGCCTTCCTTTATGATTTCATGTTTATTCTGTTGTAATTCATTGTAGCAATCACCTTTCCAATTATGGTTTTCTCCTTTTTGTAGCATCCTGCTTCTTTTCTATTTAGAGTAGGTCTTTCAATATTTCCTTTAGCATAGGTTTAGTGATGCTAACTTCTTTTAGTTTTTGCTTGTCTGTGAAGTTCTTTATCTCTCCTTCTTTTCTAAAGGATACCCTTGCTGGATAAAGTATCCTAGGCTGCATCATTTTTTCATTCAGGACTTTGAATATACCTTGCTTCTCCCTTCTGGCCTGTACTGATTTTGTAGAGAAATCAGCTGAAAGTCTTATGGGGGTTCCCTTGTATCTCATTATTTGTTTTTCTCTTGCTGCCTTTAGAATCATTTCCCATTCTCAACCCTGGTTATCCTGATTGTAATATGTCTTGGTGTGGGTCTGTTTGGGTCCTCCTTGTTTGGGACGCTCTTTGTTTCCTGTATTTGGATATCTGATTCCTTCTTTAGGTTTGGGAAGTTTTCAGTCATGGTTTCTTCAAATATCTTTTCAATCTCCTTTGTTCTTTCTTCCCCTTCTGGGACCCCCATTATGAGTAGGTTGGCATGCTTTATGTTATTCCATAGGTCCCTTATATTGCTTTCATTGGTTTTTATTTGTTGTCTCTCAGCTGTTTTGTTGTCCTGTCTTCTAAATCACATATTCATTCCTCTCAATTATCCAGCCTACATTTTACAGCCTTTACCTCAACTCTCCTCTCAGCAAATGAGTTTTCCAACTTTCACTGGCTCCTCTTTAGAGTTTCAATTTCGTTTTTTGACATATTCTCTGTCTCTATACACAATCTCTTTTAGTTCTTTCAGTACTTTGATCACTCCTTTTTTGAAATCATCTAGTAGACTATCAATGTCTATTTCATTGATTGCTCTTTCAGGGGGTTTATCTTGTTCTTTTAATTGAGACAGGTTGCTCTGCTTTTTTATCTTGCTTATATCTCTCTGGCACTATGGCTTATGGAGTATCAATTATCTACTGTGGTCTTTTAAGAGTTTATTTATTTATATAAAGTGGATGCAGAATTAAAACTAAGCACAAAGAAATTAGTTTTAAAAGCAGTATAATCAATAACAGAAGAACATATTGAAACAAGATAACAATTGAGTTGGGATGAATTTTTAAAATATTAAAGGAAGAAAAAATATTTGAGAACAGAGTATAATCACAACAGAAGAACAAAACAAGGATACAAATGAAATTGGACAAATTGAAAGATAATAACAACAGTATTTTAAAAGAAAATTTAAAAAGGGATTAAAAATAGAAATATAAAAATTATTTAAGAAGTAACATTTAAAAAGTAAAAGAAAATGGAACAGAAAAAGAAAAGAGTATATTCCCGTGGAGATTGTGTGCCCTTAGTAATTTTATCAAGAGGTCCTTCTTAAATATGTGTAGTTACCAAGTCTTACTTCTGTGCCTTTTGTCTGTTATCCCTTTGGTTAATGATGTGGCCATTAACCTGTTAACCAGCGCCTACCCTGGCTATTGAATGGGGACTCCTCTTTGTTTTGTGGTTGTCACAGCTCCTGCCCTTGCCTTGCTTCATGAACTCAGCTCGTTGTTTCCAGAGACCCTCTGGTCACACCCTTGGTCTGTGCTGCTCCCAGTGCCTGTAGGTAGACATGTCACATCTCCTCCCAGTGCTGCATCTTGGTGCTGCACTCCTGCATGGTAGGTGGGCAGGTTTTGCCCCTTCCCAATGCCGTGTCCAGGTGCAGCAGTCCTCCACAGTAGTTGGGTTGGTTGCTCCCCTATTCAGTGCTACTCCCCACTCCACATCTGTTCCACACTCTGTGGGAGGGCTTGAGGCAAATGGCCACACCAGCCCTAGTCCCTGCTCTTTGCCAGAACATTGCTCCTTGTTCATTTGTCTTAGAAGTGTGAGTTCATAGAGGCACCAGGACAGAAACATCCTATATGTCTGGGGATGTAAACAAGTCTCAGTCCCACCTATGAGGTTGCAGAACTGCCAGGTACATATTCAGGTTTCAACCCCATGTCTGCCTGGGTGGGTATGATGGCTATTGCTGAGCCTCATCTCTCTTATTCTGAGAAATCACCAGTTATGTTGCCGTGAGTCAGCAGAAACAAAGGAAGAAACACCCCTTCCCCCAGGCAAGCCAGCAATATTGCTTTGCTTTATTTTTTTTCTTATTTTATGGGAGTCCCAGGCTGTTCTGATCTGTATACAATCCAAGCAGTTGTCCACAGCACACTGCAGTCCCCCAGGGTTACCTATGTACAGTCAACCAGAGTCTGCCTGGATCCAGCAGCCTGTCTCTTCCCATCCCTGATTCACTTCTAGGTTTGGGGGTTGTTGACACACTTTGTGCCCATTTAACTTAATTCTGTCAGTCAAGGGTGGTTCTGTACACATCTGAGCCTCAGAGGTTCCCTGACCATCCTGCTGACCTCTCCGTTGGAAAGAGGGAGACCCAGTCAACCAGCACTATCCCTCCTTTGCTGCTCCCTCTTCAAAGGACCAACCCCAAGCCATTTTGCATTTTCTTCCTTCTTTTTTCCTTTTCTCCTACCAGATTGGTGGCACATTTTGTCTTTTGAAGATGGCAATGTTTTATCAAAGTTCAGCAGATGTCCTGAGTGGATGGGTGTGTCTGTGAATGTCAGTCTTGGTGAGTTTATTGGAGAGGATAAGATACAAGCATCCTTCTACTCCACTATCTTGGCCTTTCTCCAAGAATATACACTCTTAATAATTTTGTCATAAGGTTATTTTTAACTATGGGTGGTTGCCAAGCCTTCCTTCTATGCCTTTTGCCTGTTATCCCCTTTGTTGGTGGTGTGGCTGGTGTTCTGGTGGCCTGAATCTGCCCTGGCTATTGAGCAGGAGCTACTTTTTTTCCTGTGGTTGTCACACTCCTGCCCATATCCTGCTGTGAAAACTCCACTTGCTGGTTCCAGAGGCCGTCTAGTCGTGCCCCTGGTCTGTGTCCCAGCATCATTAAATGGGTGGTCTGCACCCCCCACCAGATGCCTGGTCCCAGGACCACACTTGTGCAAGGTAGTTGGCAGGTAGCTCCCCTGCCGCATTGGGTCCATACTTTATAGGTGGACCCAGAGGAAACAGCTGCACTAGCCCTCACCCCTGCTCTGTTCCAGAACACTGCTTCTTGTGCATTTGTCTTAGAAGAGCCAACTCAGAGAGGCATCAGTGTGTAATGGTCCCTTCTTCTTGGGACTGTAAACAAATCTCAGTCCCACCTATGAGGTTGTGGAGCCCCAAGGTAGAGATTCGGGTTTTGACCCCTCCTCTACCTGGGAACCATGCACCAGAAAATATGGTGGCTATGGCTGAGCCTTGACTCTCTTCTCCCAAGAAGTCTCCAATAATGGCACTGTGGGTCTGCAGACACAAAGGCTATGGCTCCCCTTCCCCCCAGGGCACACCAGCAGTGTTTTTTGCCTTTTTTTTTTTGTATTTTATGGGGGACCCAGGCTGTTCTGTATACTCTCCCAGCCATGGCACACAGAACATTGCAGTCCCCCAAGGTTTCCTCTGTCGAGTCAGCCCGAGTCCTCTGCTCAACTCAGACAGCCTGTCCCATCCCACCCCTGCTTGTTCGCGTCTAGGGCTGGGGATCGTTGGGACCCTTTGTGCCCAATTAACTTAGTTCTGTCAGTCAAAGTCTATTCTATACAGATCTGAGCCTCTGAGGTTCCATCTCCATCCTGCTGAACTCGCCTTTGGAGTTGGGGAGACACAGTGTATTAATGCTATTCCTCCTTTGCAGCTCCCTCCCCATTGGAATGGTCCAGAACTATTTTCCTTTTTCTTCTTTTCTCCTGTTCTCCCACCAGATTTGTGGAAAATTTTATCTTTTGAAGAAGCCAATATTCTGTCAAAGTTCAGCAGGTGTTCTGGGTGGTGGGTGTGTCTGTGGATGTCACTCTTGATGAATTTGTGGGAGACGGTGAGCTCTGAGCATCTTTTTTACTCCACCATCTTTCCTCCTCCTTCACTCTTTTTCTTTTGATTGGAACATTTAGTCCATTGACATTTATAGTAGTTATTTTATAGATGTGGGTTTATTGCCATTTTGAAATTTGTTTTCCAGTTGATTTTGGTATTTATTTGTTTCTTTCTTTAAATTATTTTTATTTTTGTGATTTGATAAATTCCTTTTCTATTAGCTTGGTTTCTTTTTGGGTTTTATGACTCTATTATATACTTCTGATTTGTGGTGATCTTGTCATTCAAGTATGGTAACCCCTTACTTCATCTGTTTGGTTTTAGTTGCTAGTCATGTGGGCTCAAGTGCATCCTAAAAAGAAAGAAGACAAAGAGAAAAAAGAAAAAAAAAGAGAAAAAAAATATATTTCTCTTGCTCTCCTCTTCCACCTTTTATGATTTTGCTATTCTCTCTTTCTTGTTTGCTTTCTTGTTTTCTTTATTGATTTACTGACTTATTTATATCCTCATGTTTTCCCTTGCAACTCACTGTATTTATCGCATTTCCAATTATGGTTTCTTAATTTCTATAGCTTCCTGTTTATTTTTTATTTAGATTAGAACTTTCAAATTTTTTTTATCATAGATTTAGTACTGCTGAATTCTTTTAGTTTTTGCTTGTCTGTGAAATTCTTTCTTTCTGTTCTAAAGGATAGTCTTTCTAGATAGAATATCCTAGTTTGCAGCCTTTTCTTATTCAGGACTTTGAATATATCTTGCCACTCCCTTCTGGTCAGAAGTTTTTAGGTAGTGAAATCTGCTGAAAGCTTATGGGACTCCCTTGAAACAAACACTTTGTTTTTCTCTCACTGCCTTTAGAATATTTTATTTAACTTTAACCATTTTAACTATAATATGTCTTGGTGTAGGTCTGTTTGGTTTCTCCTTGTTTGGGACCCTGTGTGCCTCCTGTACTTGGATAATTCTTTCCTTCTTAAGGTTTGGAAAGTTTTCAGTCATGATTTCTTTAACTATCTTTTCAATCCCCCTTTCTCTTTCTTCTCCTTCTGGGACTCACCATTATGCATAGGCTGGCACACTTTATATTATCTTGCTTTAATTGGTTTTTATTGACTTTTCTGTCTGCTGTTCTTTTTGGGTTATTTCTTTTATCTTGTCTCCTAAGTCATTTATTCATTCCTCTGCATTATCTAGTCTTCTTTTGATTGCCTGTAGTTGAGTTTTCTATTTTTAACTAGCTCTTTTTATAGTTTAAATTTTCTTTTTAAAGTTTTCTGTCTTTATTGATAGTCTCTTTTAGTTCTTTCAATGAGTTGATCATTCCCTTTTTGAAGTCTAGTAGACTATCAAAGTCTATTTTACTGATTGTTCTTTCAGGGGATTTCTCTTGTTCTTTTAATTGATAGTGGTTCCTTGGCTTCTTTATTTTACTTATATTTCTCTAGGTCTATGTATTTCTTCTAGACCCATTTCTGAGCCGTGATATGTAGTAGGCAGGGTTGGAGCACTTCAGTTTTGAAGAAAAATAGGCAGAAGATGTTCACTGGAGAGTTCTCTCTGTGGTGTTGCCTGTCACTTGTTATGCAGACTTACAAAGTACTATTTGTTAATGTTGGCTTTATCCCTGCCTAGCTATGGGAATGTCAGCCACCTACTCTGGTGCCCCTCAGGTTCTGAGCCCCAGGAAACATCATGCAGATCCAGCAGTGTCAGTCCCTTGGACCTGCCTTAGCAAGTGTGCAGTCACACAAATGAATTTGTGGTCCACTACAGGTTCAGCTCAAACCCCAATCCCGCACCCACATATGGAACCATACACCACCCTGTTGTAAATACCCTCACTGGCCACCCTTCTTGAGTCAGAACTCCACTTACTACCTGTAAGTCTCAGAGGTGTGGATCCACAAAGTTACCAGATACAGCAAATCCACCCTCTCTGCCTGGGGCTGTAAACAAATCTCAGTCCCGCCTGTGAAGTTGCAATGGCACAGGGTATGGAGTCAACATTCAGCTCTGCCTTTGTGCAGCAGTGTTGGCTATCACCAAGCCCCATTTCTCTTCTCATGAGAACACACCAACAATGGAGCCAAGTGGAGAAAGTGACTTTGGCACAGCTGTGTTTCATTCCTCCCCCATTATACCAACATTGGTGCTTTTTTATGAGAGTTTCAGTCTGTTCTGTTCCACACACACACACACACAGCCAGAGCTCACACTGCCCTCTAGTTTCCTGAGGCTGCCTCTCTGCAGTGTGACCCAGCCCTCTGCCTGGGCTCTTCACTGAGTCCAGTAGCCAGTTCTGGCTCATCCCTGCTAGCTCATGTCTAGGTCTGGTCATCACAGGGACCCTCTGTCAGTTTTCCCCAGTTCTGCCTGCCATGCAGTTGCCACTGTCTCCTCCAAACCTTGGAAGCTCTGCTTCTTTCCTAGCTGATCTCCCAGCTAGAGAGGTTGTGTCCCAGTGTGAGGGTGCCTTTCTTCCTATGCTACTCTTTCCCTGCAGGATCAGTCCTGCACTGAATTTTTCTTTTCTCTTTTTATTCCTTACCATATTTTGTGAGAATCTTCCAGTATTTCAAAATAAGAGACACTCTACCAAAGTTCAGGGGGTTTCTGTGTAATTCAATGTTTTTGTAGATGTAATTCTTTGTGTATTAGTGGGAGAGGTCAAGCTGTGAGCCTGTCTACTCTGCCATTTTGGCTCCTTCAAATTTTAAAATAGGACTAGGTCTTTCTTAATTACTCTCAACAAGCTGTTGTAGTTTTCAGCGTACATGTCTTGTAATTTTTCCTTGCCTCTATTGGATGCTGATTCAGAACATACACAACCTTCTGGAGAAACCTGTCCCACCCTGCCATTTACTGCCAACTAGCTGGCCTGTGTCTGAATCACCAAAAGATTTTGTTCTTTATCTGATTCTTTATTCTTTAGAATTTATCATTTTACTCTCATAAATGCTAATTGTACTTGTAACAAATATTTTAAAATAAAAATAATAAACTTTATTCTATAGATGAAATATGAATGAATCTCAAGTAACATATGCTTTTGATTCCTTAGAATTAGTAAAGCAATATAGATACATTATAAATGCTTGAAATGTTGCCTAAAGGAAAAGTGCAGAGATTTGCAAATCCCACTCCCAGAAGTGACCGTCATTAATGGTTTGGTGAACATCTCTCAGTCTCTATCTCTCTCATTCTCTCTGCCTCTGTCTCTCACACACCACAAGATTCATTTACATCTATGATGATTTGACACATATGTGGTCATAGAGATGGCATCTGGGATGTAGATGATGGATTAACAGGCATCCAAACTGAGGGCTTCCTTGACATCAGGGAAAGACCTAGCACTCATTTTTCCAGCTGCACAACATTCATTCCTCCATGTGAACCAGAACTGATGAATCCCACCCCCTCTCCATGAACATTAGTGTTGCTTCCATTTCCCTAGTAGTTTAACCAGGACTGTGATGAACATCTTTGAAAAGACATCTTTGAAAAATTGTGCAAGAATTTTAGTATGATCAACACCAAGCATCAGCACTGCTCGGAAAGTGGTGCACTTGTGGAACTGTGATGCATCCTGCATACTGTTCTCCCAGAGAGGAAAGTCTGCTCACTCTTCCCTCCAGGGGATCTACTGTGGCCTCTGCCTCCTCATGTTGTCCCTAGAGCTGGTTGTCACCAGGCTAAAGGCCTGCCAGTGTGATGTTGATCAATGCTGTCTCCGAAGTGTGAACGTCTTCGTGCATCCTCACTTGAGAGGTCAAGCATCTCTAATATACACTGGCCACCTGCATTGCCTGTTGTTGGAATTGCATGTGTTTGTTCTGTTTCTGTTTAGAACACAGTGTTTCAAGATATTTTTGGACCACAGGGATGTGAAACCTTTCTCTGACTTTAGGTTATGAAAAATGATTTTTCCATGTTGTGGTTTGTCTTTCATGGATTTTGAATATTTTTTTTTTTTATTTTGTTAGGTTATGTTTTGCCACAGGAAGAGCTAAGTATCTCCCTCCTGGCTCTGGTTTCACACGTAGAATAGCAGTGCCTATCTCGAGATTATGCACATAGTTACTAAAAATATTCATTTTGTACATCTCATCTTTAATCCACTTGGATTTCCCTTTGAAATAACCAAAATGCTACTTCAAGTAAAAAAAAAAAACACCTATCCCTTGTTAAAATATGAGAGCAGACACAAACAGCCACCTTTTGTATGATTTCATTGATAGGGAACATCCAGTGTAGGGAAAGACACACAGAGAGAAAGAGGATTAGGGCTTGTCAGGGGTTGGGGGAGGGAGAAAAGAGAATGTGTGCTTTGGACACGGGGTTTTATTTTGAGGAAAGAAACAGTCTGAAACTAGACAGTGACGATGGTTACACAGCATTGTGAATGCACTTAATGCTCCTGAATTGCACAATTTAAAATGGAAAAACATCTAAATTTTATAATGGTAAACTTAAAACATAAAAATAGATGGTACTCTAAATGACATGAAAGAAAACAAGGAAATGACAGAAAAAACAAACAAAAATGATGCCAGGAGAAGGGAAGTAAAGTTCGGATCTGGGAGTGGGTTGATTCTTAGAATTAGATGACAGTGTTGGTGGTTGCAGAGACATCTTAGCCCATAGGGGTGGTGATGCCTGAATTGGCTCTGGGTCTCATAGAAGTATGTGTGTAGGTGCAGGGGGAGCTACAAGATCAGGCTCAGGGTCTCCCTGCAGGACTGGTAATGTAACCTGGCTCTAGGTCTCCTGTAGGGCTAGTCTTACAGTCTGCAGAACTGGTGGGATGTGACACGGTTCTGTGTGTTTTGCAGGTGCAGGCTCGGGTTCCCCATCAGGGTTGTTAGAATGGGACCCAGTCCTGGGTCTCCTGCAGGAGCCAGCTCAGGATCTCATGTAAGACCAGGCTCAGGGTATCCTTGTAAGGCTTGTGGAATGAGACCCCATCATTTTTCTCCTGCAGCAGCAGATTCAGGGTGTCCCTGCCAGGTTTTGCAATTTCACCCCGCTCTATATCTCCTGCAGGAGCAGGCTTGGACTGTCCCTGCTGGGTTGTTGGAATATGACCCATCTCTGATTCTCTTTCAGAAGCAGGCTCATGGTCCCCCTACAGGGCTAGTCGATTTTGTTCCAGTCTTAGGTCCTTTGCAGGTGCAGGACTGGGGTCTCCCTTCAGGGCTGGTGAAATGTGACTCAGCCGTTGGTCTCTTGCAGAAACAGGCAGAGTTTCTCCCTGCAAGCCTTGTGGAATGAGACCCAGTGCTGGGTCTCCTACAGGAGCATGCTTGGGGTCTACATGCAGGGCTAGTGGAATTGGACCTGGCTAATGGTGTCCCTGTAGTGCTGCTGGAATTGTTCCAATTCTTGGGTGTCTTGAAAGTGTAGGCTCTAAGTCTCCCTGCATTGCTAGTGAAATGTGACCCAGTTGTGGTTCTGAAGGGACAGTCTCAGGGTTTCCCTGCAGGGCTGGTGGGTGGGACATAGTCCTGGGTCTCCTGGAGGAGCAGGCTCATGATGCAACATGACCAATCTCAGGTTCTCCTGCAGGAGTAGGCTCGGGGCCTTCCTGCAGGGCTAGTGGAATTGGACATGGCTCATGGTCTCCCTGCAGTGCCATTGGAATTGGTCCAATTCTTGGGTCTTTTGAAGGTGTAGGTTGCAGGCTGATAAATTACCTGTAGGGCTGGTAGAATGTGACATGGCTCTTAGTCTAATGCTAGAGCTGATTCAGGGCCTTTCCACAGGGTTGGTAGAATTGGTCCCAGGCCTGGGTCTCCTGCATGTGCAGGCTCTGGTATCCCTGCAGTGCTTGCGGAATGTGACTGGGTTCTGTTTCCTGCAGGGGCAGGCTCAGAGTCTCCTTGCAGTGTTGCTGGAATGGCACATGGTTCTGAGTTTCCTGCAACAGCAGGCTTATGTTCTTCCTGCAAGGCTAATTGAATATGACTCAGATCTTGGTCACTTGCAGGAGCAGGCTAGTTTTCTCACTGCTGGGATGGTGGAATGGGCCCCTTCTCTAGGTCACCTGCCAGAACAGATTTGGACTCTGCCTTCAGGCTGGTGGAATTGGGCCTGTTCTTGCATCTCCTGCAGGAGCAGGCCTTGGGTATTCTTGGAAGAATACTGTAATATGACCCATCTCTGGTTCTCTTGCAGGAGAAGCTCATGATCTCCCTAGAAGGTTAGCAGAATTTGTCCCATTCCTTGGTCCAAGGCTCAGGGTATCCCTGCAAGGTTGGTGGAATGGGACCTAGTCCTGTGTCTCCTGCAGTAGCAGATTCTGTTCTCTTTGCAGGGCTGGTGGAATGTGACTCCACCCTGTGGTTCTTTTGCAGATGCAGGCTCAGGGACCCCACCAGAACTGATGGATTTTAGTCTCCTATGGGAGCAGGTGAGGGATTCCCTGGAGAGCTGTTGGAATTGGTCCCAGTCCTGGGTCTCTTACGATTGTAGGCTCAGGGTCTCCCTGAAGGGTTTGTGGAATATGACTTGGTTGTGGGTATGCTGCAGGAGCAAGCTCAGTGTTTCCATGCAGGGTTGGTGGAATGGAATCTAGTTATGTCTCTCCTGCAGGAGGAGGCTGGGGTTCTCCCTGGAGAGGCTGATGGAATTGGACTGGGATGTCTGTCTCCTGCAGGAGCAAGGCTACGGATTACCTGCAGAGCTGGTAGAATGTCACACAACTCTTGTTCTTCTGCAGGAGCTGGCTCATGTTCTCTGTGAATGGCTTGGTCTCCCCCAGGAGCAGGTTTGTAGTCTCACTACAGGGCTGGTGTTATGTGACCCGCATTGTGTTTTCTGCAGATGCAGTCTTAGTGTTTGACTGCAGGTTTGGTGGAATGGGACGAAGTTCTGGGTTTCCTGGAGTAGCAGGCTCATGGTCTCCCTTCTGGGGTATTGGAATGTGACCCAGTCATGTGTTTCCTGCCGAAGTGGCCTCAGGATATCCCTGCAGGGCTGTTGGAATTGTACCTCACTGTGTATCACCTGCAGGATCAGGTTTGTGCTCTCCCAGCAAGGCTGGCGTATTTGGACCTATTCCTGGGTCCCCTGCAGAAGCCGGCTTTCAGTCTTCCTGCAGGGCTTCTGGAATATGACATATCTCTAATTTTCCTGCAGGATCAGGCTTGTGGGTCACCCAGCAAGGTTAGTGGAATTGGACTCACTTCAAGGTCTTAGTGCATGATTGATGGAATGGGACCCAGTTCTGGGTCTCCTGCAGGAATTGGCTCAGAGTCTTCCTGCAGGACTGGTGAAATTGGACCAATTCCTGAGTCTCCTGCAGGAGGAGGCCCTGCATCTTCCTGGAGGGATGGTGGAATATGACAGAGATCTGTTTCTCCTGCAGGAACAGGCTCAAGGTCTCCGTACAAGGCTAGTGTAATTGGACACATTCCTGGATCCATTGCAAGTGAAGGCATGATGGTCTTCCTACACAGCTAGTGGAATGTGATTCGGCTCTGAGTCTCCTGCAGGAGTAGGCTTAGGGTCTCCTTGAAAGATTGGTGAAATGGGACACAGTGCTGTGTATCCTGCAGTGGCAGGCTCAGGTTCTCCTTACAGTATTGGTAAAATTGGACCTGGCTCTAATTCTCCTGCAGTAGCAGACTGAGGGTATACCTGCATGGCTGGCTGAGTGTGAAGGAACAGCAAGTCTTAATACATTGGCCCACTCCTGGGAAAAGGATAAACAGGGCTTGGTGCATGGTCTCTTGTATTTTCTGAAAAAGCCCCTTGAGATGTGTTGATTCTGATGACCTCTTCCAAGAACTTGAACACTTTTAGAATCTCTGGCAAGTCATCTTGTTTAGACTGAAGGAATCTGCCTTACATCAGTTCTTGGAATAGAGATCAACACAAAAGGAAAGAGGGAAGAAAAAATTACCAATCTATCTGTTGAGAAATCAGCTGAAGACATTAAAAAGTTCTCTTGCAATGCACTTGTTTCTATTTTGGTGCATTTAGAATCATTTCCTTATTATCAATTTTTGCCATTTAAATTAGAATATATATTGTTGTAGGCCTACTGGGGTTCATTATGCTTGGACGCTCTGTGCTTGCTGTGTTGAGATAGCCGGTTCTATATTTGATTTAAGAAAATTTCACTCTGATTTCTTCAAATACCTTTTCAAACCATTTGTCTTTATTCTTTTCCATGTGGGATCCCTATGAGTCATACACTGGTATGTTTTCTCTTATCCCAGGTTTCAGTTGCATGGCTTGCATTGGTTTTCACTTGCTTTTCTATGTCGTGTTCTGACTGAGTGATTGCAGTTATCCTGTTTTCTAAGTCATTTATTTGTTCCTGTGCATTATCTAGTCCGATTTGGACTGTCTTTAACTTAGCTATTCTCACCATTGAGTTTTCTGATTATATTTGGCTCATCTAAAGTGTTTCTCTTTCCATTTATACTAGCCTGCATTTGTATTCATAGACTCAAGATTTCCTTCAGTGTTTTTATGTCCTCCCTTTTCAAGTCATGTTCTAGTAAATTTTGGGGGTCTAATACATTGGATGTTCTTTCAGGAGACTCCTGTCTTTTGAAAATTTGGAATAGTTCTTTTAACTTTATTATATCTCTCTATTGCTATGGGTTAAGGATTATCAGTTATCTATTATAGACTTGAATGGCTTTTGTAAGTGAAATCATTTCTGTGCACATTTAGTTTTAATGCTGTGAGGATTGTTTTTGGTATGTAATGATGGCATGCATTCCTTCTGTGTCCGTTGCCTGTTATATCTATGATTGCTACTGTGGTTTTTGTTGTGGTGAATATAACCTATTCTAGTAAAGTTAGCAGAGTGTCATTTTGGTTAAATGTTTATCATAGCTCTGACAGTGCTGGGACTAGTAATTTTTGCTGGAATAGAGGTTTCCAAATGGTTTCTGGGCTGCAGGCTGGATATGTGGAGAGGGAATGGTTCCAATACACTCTCATGAAAGTGCATTTGTCCTTACTCTTGCCACGGAAAAGTCAAAATTTTATAATGGGTTCCCTCAGGTTCTCTGCAAGCAAAAACAAAAGTGGAAACAAATCTAATGATGTCACGCATTAGAACCTGCTGAAACAATCCTGCAATGCCACAATCGGGTCCTTAGTGTAGTACTGGGTCAGCACCACAACTATAGTTGCATTAGCATGTGGTAGGCAAGGTTGATGGAAAGCCTTCAAATTCCCCTATTTTTCAGCAGATCTCTGCTCCAAAAACTCTTGTCAATAAGGCATGGGAACTCAAAGGCAAGCATGGAGCATTTCAAAAACCTCTGCTTTGGACAATAAGAAATTTCAATCCTGCCTATGAAAGTTGCAGATCTTTTGGCTATAGAATCTTATTTCAACACTAAATTGCCCTGGATTCTAGAAACCAGATAAAGATGGCTCTGATTGAGACCATTTCTCCTTTATGGATAAAATGAGCAATTATACTGTGGATGTGAAAAGGTTGTGACTAAGGCCCTGGGTTACTAAGCTAATCCACAACACATATGCCAGCAGATTTAATATTAAGAGAGGACCCAGGCAGATCTGTTCTCTAGATAGTACCAACCACAGCCCAAAACAATCTCCAAACCCCTGGGAATAAATTTGTGACATCAGCCACACCCTTAACACACAGATTCCACAGGCACTCCTAGCTCAAAATTGGCAGATGGAGTATTAGTCTGGGAATCAATTGCAGAGAAATTTTGTGATTATTGCTTTCAGTTATGTCAATCAAACGTCCACTATGCACTCTTTTAACCCTCAGCACATCGTCTTCCATCTTAAATGACCTGTCCACTTTAGAGTGTGCATCCCAGTAAAACACAGTTTCCCCTTTACTGCTCCTTCACCAAAGGTCAGGTCCTGCACTGATTTCCATTCTCTACTTTGCCTTCTACTCTTTCCAGGTTATGTGAGAATTCTTTCTGACTTTTGAAGTAAGAGATGTTTGGCCATTATTCAGCAGGGATCCTGAGCCAAGGGCCAGGAGAGTGGATGTTTATCTTGCTGTATACATGGGAGAGAGTGAGCGAAGTTTGCACTGGTACTCTGCCAGTTTGGCATGGATGAATTAACACAATTAAGACATAACTCACAGACACTTGATCCTTGTTTAGCTATTTTTCTCTATATCAATGGTGGAAGGATGTGTTTGAAGATACCAAGTCTGACAATGTGTACATACCTCCATTGCAGACTTTCAAATAGTTAACAGAATTGAATTACATACTATGGGAAGTGTATCAAAATAAAGATAGTTTTAGAAATATACTAAATCTAACTACAAGACAGAGTTGCCATATTTAGGTATCAGCTTGAAATACCCAAATAAGAAAATACACAGAAAATATAAATTAGCAGCCAAAAGTCATGAAGGAGGCAGGTCAACACTTTTCTTGGTGCTTCCAACACTAAGAAAAACAATGAAATAATTCTTAGAATCATTAACAACCACAACCATGGGTTTCCATTGTTCATGTGGTGCCCTTTCCTAATAATGGCACATACTGGTCAATGTTGGCGATTCAAGGGGCAACATTAATATTTAGGAAAGCACAAAGAAACCCAAACAATGTATTTTTATATAGGCTTGGTTTCAATAGCACTTAGAGACGTTATAGATATGAGAACACTGCTGCAGTTTTTCTAGGCTATTGAGAATCATGTGCTCTTCTATGAAAGATGAGAATGTTTAATCGTCCAATTATGTTGAGAAACACAAACCCGACAAATATGGCAACCACATTATATCCTGCACCCTGTACTTGACTGAAGGGAAAAGATGGTCCACAAAAAATGTGTCACTACATATCTATGCCAACAATTACACTTAATTTCAATAACAGAATTATAATAGTTACAAATACTGTTTTGAAAAACTGAGGAGAAATAAATATTCAAATTCAGGCAAAGAATCCACTCACTTACAAAACACCCTTCACACCAAAGTAGATAAAACCCCAGCATGATCTGAATCTGGGGGAAGGTCATCATTTCACAGTGTGAGCTAAGAATTCAAACCAACCTATTTTAGTCGAGAGTAGTTGACCATGGAGGAGTTCACTGTTGTGCACAGAATGTGAAGGTGGAGGAACTCTGATTCTAGAAGGGGCTTCCTGTGCTCCTACTGGCTTCTATGCAGTTCAAGGGCTGATTTTCTGAAATGGATAACTGAGTGAAGGGGAGGGAAAAGCAAGTGCTTGAGAGCAAGGCACAACCCTGGGAAAAGGCTTACCAGGGTTTGGTGCTTGGTGGTCTGAGTGGATTGTAAATGCCCCATGGGACGTTTGGAATTTCAAGACATCTTCCAAGAACATGAGAGCATCTATCATTTCTACCTTCTCTTCTTTTTTGGACGGAAGAAATCTTGGACCCGTACTTGGAGCAGAGAATTCAGTACCTTCCTCAAGTGCATGTTCACATTCCACATGTTACTGACAGTATCAACGAGGCACAATATGTCCATGAATGTCTTCCAAACTTGGTATTCTCTACAGCTGTCTCCATGACAGTATACTTCATTGTAGCAGAACAACTCTCATCAATGTGTTCGCATCTCTCCTCAATCTGTGCAGACAGATTTCGTGCCAGATTCTCTTCGTGTCTCCTATAAAGTCAAATTCTAAAGGATTGAGCAATTCTGAAAATACTTCGGAGACCCAACAGTGAGCTGATGACAGGCAATTCTTCCAATGTATGCTCTTTAAAGTTCTGAAAACTAACACGTGAACACAGGCCATTGGGCAGCAGCAGTATCTCGAATTACACAGCTTCCAAAAAAAGAGACCTAAGCCAAGCTCCACAGAGGGCGGCAGCCCCTCCATCACACGGATCCACCCACAGGGCTCTCTCCAGTGCCATGGATCCACAGGCCACAACAAGCCTCGTGGAACACACCAAAATTCCACCTGGAATCCAACCGGTAACTGCCATCCCCTATGGCTGCTGCATCTTGTCAGTGTTGGGGAGGGTCTGCATCCGACGAGAGGTTCCTAAGGTAAACGTGATTCTACCCACTAGCATCCCATGGGCCTCTGTTCTTCCGTCTTTCCTTTTGTTCAGATCTGTTTGCACAGGAATATCAGAGGGAAGTGTGTCCATTTTAAGTTGATGGTTTCACACGTCTTTAAACTTTCTAACAGTTCACAGTACACAGACACCCACTAAAGGAAACTTATGTTCCTGTAATATCCGTACACCCGGAATACATACCCGTCGGTTGATATCTGCTGAAAACCCCGCACTCTCAGGACATGGATCCATCTGTTTCATGGGGGCTGAAATTCCTAGGAATTAAACCAACCCCAATGTGAACTTTACTGTCTGTTTCCTTTGATCTTAGTACACTTTTGCAGAGCTAATTATCTTTGTTATAGGCTTATGCCATTTCTTCTCAATGTAGGGTAGAATATGGCATTCATTCATTCTGCTTGAATACTTGCAAGTCTATATCACGAAATAGGAATTAATTTGATTCAAAATCGGCATTTGGATTAGGTCACGATATGCTCTTATGAATCAATATTGACGAACATAAATGCACGCCTCTGATTACCGAATACTAGTGTGCTGAGTACATGCAAGCCGCGATACTGGGTCGATGCGTGCTGAATGATCCTTGACATCACCATGGGAATTTTCTTTTGAAAAATAATGGTTCCCTTGGTATATATCAGCCAACCGTACCCTTTTGGTGCTTGTTTGTTTGTTTGATTCTTTGTTGGTCAGCTTATCGTTTGTTTTGCAAACACGTCAGGCCATGCATCTCTTAGTTCGCTTCAAACAATGAGTCACATAAGCTGATTCACTTAAGATAGTGCTTTCAATCACCTACGATTTCCTGTTTCCCTCTCCCGTCTTTAGGGTTTTGATGTCCTTCTTGCCTTCTTCTTGTTTCTTCTATGCCAATCAAACTCTTCTTGCATTTCCAATAATGGTTATATTGTTTCCACTTCATCTTGCTGCTTTTCTATTCAGGGGAGAATTCTCAACCTTTCTTTTATGATAAGTTTCCAACGGCTGAATTCTTTTAAGATTTGCCTGTCTGTGGAATTATCTAACTCTGCCATTATTAGAAATGGCGGTCATGTGGCATAGGCTACGATAGATGGCAGCATTTTGCCATTCAGGATATGGTCTATGTCGTGGCACTCCTCCCTGTCCTGCAATATTGCTGCCGAGATATCAGCTGAAACCCCTCTGGAGGTTCTCTTGTGACTATGTTGCTTTTCTCCAGGCGCATTTAAAATCACTGGGATGCTCATGAACTTTGTTGATTTGAATCCCACAGCTGCTGGTAGGTCTATTGGGATTCCACCTCCTTTGGACGCTGTGTACTTCCTGAATTCGCATAGATGATTCTTTCTTGGCTTTCAGCAAGTTTCAGTCTGAGTTTCCTGCAGGTAACATTTCAGACTTTTTTTTTTCTTTATCTCTTGCTTTTCCATCTGGGACTCTTGCGAATCCTAGTCTTTCATGTCTTTTCTTACCCCAGGATTCAACAGCAATGTTTTCATTGGTTTGCACTTGCTTTCACATGTCTGCTCCTGACCGAGGGATTTCTGATCCCCTGACTTCACAGTCATTCACGCATCCCTCTGCATTATCTAGTCTGCTTAGGACTGAATTTTAGCCCTGATATTATCTCATCCACTGAGTTTTCTGACATTATTTGGCTCGTCTTTAGGCTTTCTCTTCCCCTTTTCTGGTATTCTGCGTTTTGGGATTCTGAGACACTGTTGTTCTTCAGTGTTTCCCTCAACTCCATTTTCAATACTTGCTCTGGATAGCGTTTTGCAGTCTAATTGTTTGAAAGCTTATCTTTTGGGCCTTCAATCTCTTTGGAACTGAATATGGTACTTCCTGTTTCTTTTACTGTACTTCTTCATCTCTCCTGGTCAGGTAATATCAGGTTATCTAATGTAGACTTCTAGGGCTTTGTTAAGTGAAAAATTTAGACTCTTGGCTCTACGCAATTCCATGGGATTTCTGTGAGGACAATTTCTCCTAGACATTGATGCCATGTCCTGTTCCTGTGTGTGTTGTCTGGTATATCTCCGATTGCTGGTGTTGCCTTTGTTGTGATGAACACCCCATACTATTTCGATTAGCATAACCTCATTTTGATTACGCTTATCTCACAAATCTGAAAGTGCACAGGCCACTTCCTCTCGTGGAAATGAAGCTTCTAAAGGTTCTCAGCTCTGCATTCTGCTCTATGTCATTTTGGAGTGTTTCCAAAACCGCCAACTGAGAGTGCGCTTGTGCTTTGTAGTGCCACGGGAATGTCCCAATGAACCAGTTCTTCCCAGAGCTTCTCTGTCTACAGAAACACCAGTGGAAGCATATCTACGGATGTCACACATCAGGGCCTGCTGGAATGATCCCGCAGACCGACATTGGTGTCCTCGGTGCTGTACCGTTCCGGTGCCATCCAAAATGCAGCATCTTCTTCTGGGAGATAATGCTGAAGGAAATGCTTCCTCTTCTCACGCTGTGGACTTGCACCACTCTTCCTTGTCCTCTCATCCTTGTGGCACGGGTGCCTGAAGGTAACCACAGAGCTGTTGCGCATCCTGTGCCTCAAACCAAACCATAATCCCAGCCCAGGTTATGAATGTAGCAGATCCTAAGGCTTTTCATTCTGATTTCAAACCCAAGGCCCCCTGGATCCCTCAGACCAGAGGCACGATATCTCTGATGAAGCCCCACTCGTGCTCTATTGGCAAAATGCCAAATTGGTCCCTGGTCCTGCAGATGCGTTGGGTGTGGCCGTGGGACATATCGATAATCTCAACTGCGCGCGCCAGTGTGGTTGCTTTCTCATTGAGGTCACAGGTCCGTTTCCTCTCTTGATAGGACCCACCGCATCCCACAACGCACTCCAGATCCCTGAGACTCAGCGTGTGCCATCATCCGTAGCCCTATCCCTCACTGACCGCTGCCTCTGCTACCTCAAATTTGGAAGCTCGGATCTTGTTCTCAGAATCAACTGTGGGGATATTTTGCACTGGTTTCTTTGAGTTCTGTCAGCCAAGCATCTGCTGTGCACTCTTCTAACACTCAGCACATCACCTTCAATCCCATGTCTCCTGTCCACTTGAGAGTGTGCTTCCAAGTTAAACAGAGTTTCACATTTGCTGCTCAATCACCAGGGGTCAGACCCTGCACTGGCTTCCATTCTCTGCTTTGCCTTCTCCTGCTTCCAGGTGTTCTGTGGCCTCATCCTGTCTTTGGAAGAAACAGACCTCTCTTCGGCAAGTGTTCTGTGCCAAGGGCTGGGTGAGGGGATGTTTCCATTGATGCGTACATGGGAGCGAGTGAGCGCAGGTTGCACTGCTTCTCTGCCAACTGGGCGTCGATGAATCAACACTTTCTGGATACATTTGACAGAAATGTGATTTTTGTATAGCTCTTTGTTTCTCTACAATCGTTGTGGGAGGGTTTGTCCAAAGAGTCCAGTTTTGACATTGTGTTTATATCTCATTTGCAGTCATTAAAAAGTTTAATAGAATTGATTTACATATTTTGGGAGTCATACGAAAATGAAGTTATTTTCTGAAACATACTAAATCGACCTAGGAGCCAGACTTGTCAATTTCGGTACCATTTTGTCAGCTCTAAGGAAAACATAGACAGATAGAATGCAAACTAGCAGTCCAAACTCTTAAAGGGGTCATGTCAACTCTTTACTGTTGAAGCCTCTGAAACCAACAGGAACCATGAAATACCTATTGGAAACATGAAATAACCCCCAACGTTGGATTCACTTGTGCACGTGGTGCCCTTTACTCCCAATGACACCTAGTGGCCTATGTTGGCATTTCAAGGGGTAACATCCCTCTCTAGGAAAATACAAGAAGAAACAAACCAAACATACACATTTAGGTTTGAATCCAAAAGCACCTAGAGGCATTATAGCTATGAGAACCCTGCTGCAGCTATGCTAGGCTATTGAGAACCAGGGGTTCTTCTATCAGTGATGAGAACGCTTAATCTTCCGATCATGCTGGGTAAAGCAATTGGACGCAACCAAGTCTGCACCCCCTTGATAGAGTGCCCCCGGGGGCTTAACTCAACTGAAAGACGGTCCACATAAGCAGTGTCTTCAATGTCATTGGCGACTTTTGTAGATCAGATCACTATCTGACTTATAATATTTACCTACACTGTCTTGAAAAACTGAGGCCTAATACATATTCAAGTTCAGTCAAAGATTCCCCTCAGTTACCACACTCCCTTCACCCCAGAGAAGACATAAACCCAGCATTTGCTGAATCTAGCGGAAGGCCATCATTTCTTTGTGTGAGCTAAGTTTTCAATTCCTATCTGTTTCAGTCGAGAAAATTTGACCTTTAAGGAGTTCACTGTTGTTCACAGAGTGTGAAGCTGGATGAACTCTGATTCGAGGAAGGGCTTGCTCTTCTCGTACTGGCTTCATTGCAGCTCAGGTACTGATCCTTCCAAATGGATGCCTGAGTGGAGGGGAGTGAAGAGCAAGTGCTTGCAAGCTAGGCCCAAACCTGGGAAAAGGCTTACCTGGGCTTGGTGCACTTTGGTGTGAATGGCGTGGAAATGCCCCTAGGGACGTGTGGATTCTCACAACCTCTTCCAAGGACATGACCGTTTTGATCACATCTGCCATCGCTTCTTTCTTAGACGTCAGGGATATTGGACCCGTTCTTGGAGCAGAGAA
This sequence comes from Vicugna pacos, assembly GCF_048564905.1. Taxonomy (NCBI): domain Eukaryota; kingdom Metazoa; phylum Chordata; class Mammalia; order Artiodactyla; family Camelidae; genus Vicugna; species Vicugna pacos. The sequence goes on along the minus strand of NC_133021.1, from coordinate 3,573,381 downwards.
TCGAGGAACTTCCTCAAGTCCACGTTGGCACTCCGTATGTTTCTGCCAGTATCAGCAAGGTTCAATATGTCTCATTAGTGTCTTTCGAGCCTGGTATCCTCTACAGCTGTCTCCAGGCCACTATTCTCCATTGTTGCAAGACATCTCTCATCAATGTGTTCGCATCTCTCCTCAATCCGTGCAGCCAGCTTTTTGGCCAGCTTCTCTTCGTGTCTCCCATAAAGCCGACTTCAACAGGACTGGGCAAGTCTGAAAAGACCTCGGAGCCTCACCAGTAAGCTGATGACATGCAGATATTCCACTGTCTGCCCTTTCAAGTGCTGGAAACTGACCCGTGAACTCAGGTTTTGGGCTGCAGCAGTATCTCGAACTGACACAGCTTCCCGAAACAAAGACCTAAGCCAAGCTGCACAGAGGGCGGCAGCCCCTCCATCACACTGATCCACCCACAGAACTCTTCCCGGTTACCTAGGATCCACCAGCCACATCAAGCCTCGCGGTACACACCAATATTCCACCTGGAATCCAACCGCTAACTGCCATCCCCAATGGCTGCTGCATCTTGTCAGTGTTGGCGGAGGGGCTGCATCTGATGAGAGGATCCTAAGGTAAATGTGATTCTACCCACTAGCGTCCCATGGGCCTTTGTTCTTCCCTCTTTCCTTTTGTTCAGTTCTGTATGCACAGTACCAACGGAGGGAAGTGTGTCCATTTGCAGTTGATGTTTTACACGTCTTTAAACTTTCTAACAGTTCACGGTACACAGAGACCCACTACAGGAATCTTATGTTCCTGTAATATCCGTACATCCAGAATACATAACCGTCGGTTGATTTCTGCTGAAATACCCGCACTCTCAAGACATGGATCCATTGGTTTCATGGGGGCTGAAATGCCTAGAAATGAAACCAACCCCAATGTGCACTTTACTGTCTGTTTCCTTTGCTCTTAGTACACTTTTGCAGAGCTACTTATCTTTGTTATAGGCTTATGCCATTTCTTCTCTATGTAGTGTAGAGTATGGCATTCATTCATCCTGTTGGAAGACTTGCAAGTCTTTTTCACGGACTATGAAACCATTTGATTCCAAATCGGCATTTGGGTTAGGTCACGATATGCTCTTATGGATCAATATTTACGAATATAAATGCACGCCTCTGATTTCCAAATACAAGTGTGCTGAGTACATGCAAGCCGTGATACTGGGTCGATGCGTGCTGGATGATCCTTGACATCACCTTGAGTATTTTCTTTTGAATAATCATGGTTCCCTTGGTATATGTCAGCCAACCGTACCCTTTTGGTGCTTGTTTGTTTGTTTGATTCTTGGCTTTTCTGCTTCTCGTTTGATTTGCAAACATGTCAGGCCATGCATCTCTCCGTTTGCATCAAACAGAGAGTTTTATCAGCTGATTCACTTAAGATAGTGCTTACTATCAGCTATGATTTCCTGCTTCCCTCTCCCATCTTTAGGGTTTTGATGTCCTCCTTGCCTTCTTCTTGTTTCTTCTTTGCCGCTCATGCTCTTCTTGCATTTCCAATAATGGTTCTCTTCTTTCCATTTCATCTTGCTGCTTTTCTATTCAGGGGAGATTCTCAACCTTTCTTTTAGGATAAGTTTCGAACTGCTGAATTCTTTTAAGATTTGCCGGTCTGTGGAAGTCTCTAGCTCTGCCGTTACTAGAAATGGTGGTCATGTGGCATAGGCTACCGAAATGGCAGCACTTTGCCATTCAGGTTTGGTCTATGTCCTGACACTCCTCCCTGTTTTCCAGTATTGCTGCCGAGATATCAGCTGAAACCCCTCTGGAGGTTCTCTTGTGACCATGTTGCTTTCCTCCAGGTGCATTTTAAATCACTGGGATGCTCATGAACTTTGTTGATTTGAATCATACAGCTGCTGGTAGATCTATTGGGATTCCACCTCCTTTGGACGCTGTGTACTTCCTGAGTTCGCATAGATGATTCTTTCTTGGGTTTCAACAAGTTTCAGTCTGATTTTCCTACAGATAACTTTTCAGACATTTTTTGTTTCTTTATCTCTTGCTTTTCCATGTGGGACTCTTAGGAATCCTATTCTTTTATGCCTTGTCTTACCCCAGGATTCAACAGCAGTGTTTTCATTGGTCTGCTTCTGCCCGAGGGATTTCTGTTCCCCTGTCTTCAGAGTCATTCACGCGTCCCTCTGCATTACCTAGTCTGCTTAGGACTGAATTTGAGCCCTGATATTATCCCATCCTTTGAGTTTTCTGATATTATTTGGCTCGTCTTTAGGCTTTCTCTTCCCCTTTTCTGGTATTCTGCCTTTTGTGATTCTGAGACACTGTTGTTCTTCAGTGTTTCCCTCACCTCCATTTTCAATACTTGCTCTGGATAGCGTTTCGCCGTCTAGTTGTTTGAAAGCTTATCTTTTGGGCCTTCAATCTCTTTGGAACTGAAAGTGGTACTTCCTGTTTCTTTTACTGTATATTTCATCTCTACTGGTCAGGTATTATCAGGTATCTAATGTAGACATCTAGGGCTTTGTGAAGTGAAAACTTTAGACTCTTGGCTCTACGCAATTCCATGGGATTTCTATGAGGACAATTTGTCCTTGACATTGATGCCATGTCCTGTTCCTGTGTGTGTTGTCTGGTATATCTCCAATTTCTGGTGTTGCCTTAGTTGTGATGAACACACCATAATGTTTCGATTAACATGACCTCATTGTGATTACGCTTATCTCACAATTCTGAAAGTGCACAGGACACTTCCTCTTGTGGAAATGAAGCTTCTAAAGGTTCTCAGCTCTGCATTGTGCTCTATGTCCTTTTGGAGTGCTTCCAAAACAGCCAAATGAGAGTTCACTTGTGCTTTGTAGTGCCACGGCTATGTCCCAATGAAACCAGGTCTTCCCATGGCTTCTCTGTCTACAGAAACCCCAGTGGAAGCAGATCTATGGATGTCACACATCAGGGCCTGCTGGAATGTTCCCGCAGACCAACCTTGGTGTCCTCGGTGCTGTACCGTTCCGGTGCCATCCAAAATGCAGCATCTTCTTCTGGGAGATAATGCTGAAGGAAATGCTTCCTCTTCTCATGCTGTTGACATGGACCACTCTTCCTTGTCCTCTCATCCTTGTGGCATGGGTGCACGAAGGCAACCGCAGAGCTGTTGCGATCCTGTGCCTCAAACCAAACAGTAATCCCAGCCCAGGTTATGAATGTAGCCGATCCGAAGGCTTTTCATTCTGATATCAAACCCAAGGCCCCCTGGATCCCTCAGACCAGAGGCACGATATCTCAGATTCAGCCTCACACGTGCTCTGTTGGCAAAATGCCAAATTGGTCCCTGGTCCTGCAGATGCACTGGGTATGGCCATGGAACATATTGATAACCTCAACCGCGCGCGCCAGTGTGGTTGCTTTCTCATTGAGGTCACAGGTCGGTTTCCTCTCTTGATAGGACCCACCGCATCCCACAACGCACTCCAGATCCCTGAGACTCAGCGTGTGCCATCATCCGTAGCCCTATCCCTCATTGACCGCTGCCTTTGCTACCTCAAATTTGGCAGCTCGGTTCTTGGTCCCAGAATCAACTGTGGGGATATTTTGCGCTGGTTTCTTTGAGTTCTGTTAGCCAAGCATCTGCTGTGCACTCTTCTAACACTCAGCGTCTCACCTTCAGTCCCATGTCTCCTGTCCACTTGAGAGTGTGCTTCCAAGTGAAACAGAGTTTCACATTTGCTGCTCAATCACCAGGGGTCAGACCCTGCACTGGCTTCCATTCTCTGCTTTGCCTTCTCCTGCTTCCAGGTGTTCTGTGGCCTCATCCTGTCTTTGGAAGAAACAGACCTCTCTTCGGCAAGTGTTCTGTGCCAAGGGCTGGGTGAGGGGATGTTTCCATTGCTGAGTACATGGGAGCGAGTGAGCGCAGGTTGCACTGCTTCTCTGCCAACTGGGCATCGATGAATCAACCCTTTCCAGATACATTTCACAGAAATGTGGTTTTTGTTTAGCTCTTTGTTTCCATACAGCCGTGGTGGGAGGGTTTGTCCGAAGACTCTAGTTTTGACATTGTCTTGATATCTCATTTGCAGCCTTTAAAAAGTTTAATAGAATTGATTTACATGTTTTGGGAGTTATACGAAAATGAAGTTAGTTTCTGAAAGATACTAAATCGACCTAGAATCAAGACTTGACAATTTTGGTAACATTTTGTCAGCTCTAAGGAAAACATAGACAGATAGAATGCAAACTAGCAGTCCAAACTGTTAAAGGGGTCATGTCAACTCTTTACTGTTGAAGCCTCCGAAACCAACAGGAGCCATGAAATAACTATTGGAGAAATGAAACAACCCCCAACCTTGGAATCACTTGTGCACGTGGTGCCCTTTACTCGCAATGACACCTTCTGGCCAATGTTGGCATTTCAAGGGGTGACATCCCTCTCTAGGAAAATACAAGAGAAAACAAACCAAACATACACATTTAGGTTTGAATCCAAAAGCACCTAGAGGCATTATAGCTATGAGAACCCTGCTGCAGCTAGGCTAGGCTATTGAGAACCAGGGGTCCTTCTATCATTGATGAGAACGCTTAATCATCCGATCATGTCGGGTACAGCAATGGAACGCAACCAAGTCTGCACCCCCATGATATAGTGCCCCCGGGGGCTTGACTCAAGTGAAAGACGGTCCACATAATCTGTGTCTTTAATGCCATTGGCGACCTTTACAGTTCAGTTCACTATCTGACTTATACTATTTACCTAGACTGTCGTGAAAAACGGAGTCCTAATACATATTCAAGTTCAGTCAAAGACTCCCCTCACTTACCACACTCCCTTCACCCCAGAGAAGACATAAACCCAGCATTTGCTGAATCTAGCAGAAGGCCATCGTTTCTTTGTGGGAGCTAAGTATTCAATTCCTATCTATTTCAGTCGAGACTCTTTGACCTTTAAGGGGTTCACTGTTGTTCACAGAGTGTGAAGCTAGAGGAACTCTGATTCTAGGAGGGGCTTGCTCTTCTCGTAATGGCTTCATTGCAGCTCAGGTACTGATCCTTCCAAATAGATGCCTGAGTGGAGTGGAGGGAAGAGCAAGTGCTTGCAAGCTAGGCCCAAACCTGGGAAAACTCTTACCTGGGCTTGGTGCATTTTGGTCTGATTGGCATGGAAATGCCCCTTGGGACGTGTGGATTCTCACGACCTCTTCCAAGAACATGAGCGTTTTGATCACCTCTGCCTTCTCTTCTCTTTTAGACGTCAGGGATCTTGGACCCGTTCTTGGAGCAGAGAATTGAGGAACTTCCTCATGTCCACGTTGGCGCTCCGTATGTTTCTGCCAGTATCAGCGAGGTTCAATATGTCTCATGAATGTCTTTCGAGCCTGGTATCCTCTACAGCTGTCTCCAGGCCAGTATTCTCCATTGTAGCAGAACATCTCTCATCAATGTGTTCGCATCTCTCCTCAATCCGTTCAGCCAGGCTTTCGGCCAGAATCTCTTTGTGTCTCCCATAAAGTCGAATTCAAAAGGACTGGGCAAGTCAGAAACTACCTCGGAGCCTCACCAGGTAGCTGATGACATGCAGATCTTCCACTGTCTGCCCTTTCAAGTGCTGGAAACTGACCCGTGAACTCAGGTTTTGGGCTGCAGCAGTATCTCGAACTGACACAGCTTCCCGAAACAAAGACCTAAGCCAAGCTCCACAGAGGGCGGCAGCCCCTCCATCACACTGATCCACCCACAGAACTCTTCCCGGTTACCTAGGATCCACCAGCCACAACCAGCCTCGCGGTACACACCAACATTCCACCTGGAATCCAACCGCTAACTGCCATCCCCAGTGGGTGCTGCATCTTGTCAGTGTTGGCGGAGGGGCTGCATCTGATGAGAGGATCCTAAGGTAAATGTGATTCTACCCACTAGCGTCCCATGGGCCTTTGTTCTTCCCTCTTTCCTTTTGTTCAGTTCTGTATGCACAGTACCAACGGAGGGAAGTGTGTCCATTTGCAGTTGATGTTTTACACGTCTTTAAACTTTCTAACAGTTCACGGTACACAGAGACCCACTACAGGAATCTTATGTTCCTGTAATATCCGTACATCCAGAATACATAACCGTCGGTTGATTTCTGCTGAAATACCCGCACTCTCAAGACATGGATCCATTGGTTTCATGGGGGCTGAAATGCCTAGAAATGAAACCAACCCCAATGTGCACTTTACTGTCTGTTTCCTTTGCTCTTAGTACACTTTTGCAGAGCGACTTATCTTTGTTATAGGCTTATGCCATTTCTTCTCTACGTAGTGTAGAGTATGGCATTCATTCATCCTGTTGGAAGACTTGCAAGTCTTTATCACGGACTATGAAACCATTTGATTCCAAATCGGCATTTGGGTTAGGTCACGATATGCTCTTATGGATCAATATTTACGAATATAAATGCACGCCTCTGATTTCCAAATACAAGTGTGCTGAGTACATGCAAGCCGTGATACTGGGTCGATGCGTGCTGGATGATCCTTGACATCACCTTGAGTATTTTCTTTTGAATAATCATGGTTCCCTTGGTATATGTCAGCCAACCGTACCCTTTTGGTGCTTGTTTGTTTGTTGGATTCTTGGCTTTTCTGCTTCTCGTTTGATTTGCAAACATGTCAGGCCATGCATCTCTCCGTTTGCATCAAACAGAGAGTTTTATCAGCTGATTCACTTAAGATAGTGCTTTCTATCAGCTATGATTTCCTGCTTCCCTCTCCCATCTTTAGTGTTTTGATGTCCTCCTTGCCTTCTTCTTGTTTCTTCTTTGCCGCTCATGCTCTTCTTGCATTTCCAATAATGGTTCTCTTCTTTCCATTTCATCTTGCTGCTTTTCTATTCAGGGGAGATTCTCAACCTTTCTTTTAGGATAAGTTTCGAACTGCTGAATTCTTTTAAGATTTGCCGGTCTGTGGAAGTCTCTAGCTCTGCCGTTACTAGAAATGGTGGTCATGTGGCATAGGCTACCGAAATGGCAACACTTTGCCATTCAGGATTGGTCTATGTCCTGACACTCCTCCCTGTTTTCCAGTATTGCTGCCGAGATATCAGCTGAAACCCCTCTGGAGGTTCTCTTGTGACCATGTTGCTTTCCTCCAGGTGCATTTTAAATCACTGGGATGCTCATGAACTTTGTTGATTTGAATCATACAGCTGCTGGTAGATCTATTGGGATTCCACCTCCTTTGGACGCTGTGTACTTCCTGAGTTCGCATAGATGATTCTTTCTTGGGTTTCAACAAGTTTCAGTCTGATTTTCCTACAGATAACTTTTCAGACATTTTTTGTTTCTTTATCTCTTGCTTTTCCATGTGGGACTCTTAGGAATCCTATTCTTTTATGCCTTGTCTTACCCCAGGATTCAACAGCAGTGTTTTCATTGGTCTGCTTCTGCCCGAGGGATTTCTGTTCCCCTGTCTTCAGAGTCATTCACGCGTCCCTCTGCATTACCTAGTCTGCTTAGGACTGAATTTGAGCCCTGATATTATCCCATCCTTTGAGTTTTCTGATATTATTTGGCTCGTCTTTAGGCTTTCTCTTCCCCTTTTCTGGTATTCTGCCTTTTGTGATTCTGAGACACTGTTGTTCTTCAGTGTTTCCCTCACCTCCATTTTCAATACTTGCTCTGGATAGCGTTTCGCAGTCTAGTTGTTTGAAAGCTTATCTTTTGGGCCTTCAATCTCTTTGGAACTGAAAGTGGTACTTCCTGTTTCTTTTACTGTATATTTCATCTCTACTGGTCAGGTATTATCAGGTATCTAATGTAGACATCTAGGGCTTTGTGAAGTGAAAACTTTAGACTCTTGGCTCTACGCAATTCCATGGGATTTCTATGAGGACAATTTGTCCTTGACATTGATGCCATGTCCTGTTCCTGTGTGTGTTGTCTGGTATATCTCCAATTTCTGGTGTTGCCTTAGTTGTGATGAACACACCATAATGTTTCGATTAACATGACCTCATTGTGATTACGCTTATCTCACAATTCTGAAAGTGCACAGGACACTTCCTCTTGTGGAAATGAAGCTTCTAAAGGTTCTCAGCTCTGCATTGTGCTCTATGTCCTTTTGGAGTGCTTCCAAAACAGCCAAATGAGAGTTCACTTGTGCTTTGTAGTGCCACGGCTATGTCCCAATGAAACCAGGTCTTCCCATGGCTTCTCTGTCTACAGAAACCCCAGTGGAAGCAGATCTATGGATGTCACACATCAGGGCCTGCTGGAATGTTCCCGCAGACCAACCTTGGTGTCCTCGGTGCTGTACCGTTCCGGTGCCATCCAAAATGCAGCATCTTCTTCTGGGAGATAATGCTGAAGGAAATGCTTCCTCTTCTCATGCTGTTGACATGGACCACTCTTCCTTGTCCTCTCATCCTTGTGGCATGGGTGCACGAAGGCAACCGCAGAGCTGTTGCGATCCTGTGCCTCAAACCAAACAGTAATCCCTGCCCAGGTTATGAATGTAGCCGATCCGAAGGCTTTTCATTCTGATATCAAACCCAAGGCCCCCTGGATCCCTCAGACCAGAGGCACGATATCTCAGATTCAGCCTCACACGTGCTCTGTTGGCAAAATGCCAAATTGGTCCCTGGTCCTGCAGATGCACTGGGTATGGCCATGGAACATATCGATAACCTCAACCGCGCGCGCCAGTGTGGTTGCTTTCTCATTGAGGTCACAGGTCGGTTTCCTCTCTTGATAGGACCCACCGCATCCCACAACGCACTCCAGATCCCTGAGACTCAGCGTGTGCCATCATCCGTAGCCCTATCCCTCATTGACCGCTGCCTTTGCTACCTCAAATTTGGCAGCTCGGTTCTTGGTCCCAGAATCAACTGTGGGGATATTTTGCGCTGGTTTCTTTGAGTTCTGTTAGCCAAGCATCTGCTGTGCACTCTTCTAACACTCAGCGCCTCACCTTCAGTCCCATGTCTCCTGTCCACTTGAGAGTGTGCTTCCAAGTGAAACAGAGTTTCACATTTGCTGCTCAATCACCAGGGGTCAGACCCTGCACTGGCTTCCATTCTCTGCTTTGCCTTCTCCTGCTTCCAGGTGTTCTGTGGCCTCATCCTGTCTTTGGAAGAAACAGACCTCTCTTCCGCAAGTGTTCTCTGCCAAGGGCTGGGTGAGGGGATGTTTCCATTGCTGAGTACATGGGAGCGAGTGAGCGCAGGTTGCACTGCTTCTCTGCCAACTGGGCATCGAGGAATCAACCCTTTCCAGATACATTTCACAGAAATGTGGTTTTTGTTTAGCTCTTTGTTTCCATACAGCCGTGGTGGGAGGGTTTGTCCGAAGACTCTAGTTTTGACATTGTCTTGATATCTCATTTGCAGCCTTTAAAAAGTTTAATAGAATTGATTTACATGTTTTGGGAGTTATACGAAAATGAAGTTAGTTTCTGAAAGATACTAAATCGACCTAGAATCAAGACTTGACAATTTTGGTAACATTTTGTCAGCTCTAAGGAAAACATAGACAGATAGAATGCAAACTAGCAGTCCAAACTGTTAAAGGGGTCATGTCAACTCTTTACTGTTGAAGCCTCCGAAACCAACAGGAGCCATGAAATAACTATTGGAGAAATGAAACAACCCCCAACCTTGGATTCACTTGTGCACGTGGTGCCCTTTACTCGCAATGACACCTTCTGGCCAATGTTGGCATTTCAAGGGGTAACATCCCTCTCTAGGAAAATACAAGAGAAAACAAACCAAACATACACATTTAGGTTTGAATCCAAAAGCACCTAGAGGCATTATAGCTATGAGAACCCTGCTGCAGCTAGGCTAGGCTATTGAGAACCAGGGGTCCTTCTATCATTGATGAGAACGCTTAATCATCCGATCATGTCGGGTACAGCAATGGAACGCAACCAAGTCTGCACCCCCATGATATAGTGCCCCCGGGGGCTTGACTCAAGTGAAAGACGGTCCACATAATCTGTGTCTTTAATGCCATTGGCGACCTTTACAGTTCAGTTCACTATCTGACTTATACTATTTACCTAGACTGTCGTGAAAAACGGAGTCCTAATACATATTCAAGTTCAGTCAAAGACTCCCCTCACTTACCACACTCCCTTCACCCCAGAGAAGACATAAACCCAGCATTTGCTGAATCTAGCAGAAGGCCATCGTTTCTTTGTGGGAGCTAAGTATTCAATTCCTATCTATTTCAGTCGAGACTCTTTGACCTTTAAGGGGTTCACTGTTGTTCACAGAGTGTGAAGCTAGAGGAACTCTGATTCTAGGAGGGGCTTGCTCTTCTCGTAATGGCTTCATTGCAGCTCAGGTACTGATCCTTCCAAATAGATGCCTGAGTGGAGTGGAGGGAAGAGCAAGTGCTTGCAAGCTAGGCCCAAACCTGGGAAAACTCTTACCTGGGCTTGGTGCATTTTGGTCTGATTGGCATGGAAATGCCCCTTGGGACGTGTGGATTCTCACGACCTCTTCCAAGAACATGAGCGTTTTGATCACCTCTGCCTTCTCTTCTCTTTTAGACGTCAGGGATCTTGGACCCGTTCTTGGAGCAGAGAATTGAGGAACTTCCTCATGTCCACGTTGGCGCTCCGTATGTTTCTGCCAGTATCAGCGAGGTTCAATATGTCTCATGAATGTCTTTCGAGCCTGGTATCCTCTACAGCTGTCTCCAGGCCAGTATTCTCCATTGTAGCAGAACATCTCTCATCAATGTGTTCGCATCTCTCCTCAATCCGTTCAGCCAGGCTTTCGGCCAGAATCTCTTTGTGTCTCCCATAAAGTCGAATTCAAAAGGACTGGGCAAGTCAGAAACTACCTCGGAGCCTCACCAGGTAGCTGATGACATGCAGATCTTCCACTGTCTGCCCTTTCAAGTGCTGGAAACTGACCCGTGAACTCAGGTTTTGGGCTGCAGCAGTATCTCGAACTGACACAGCTTCCCGAAACAAAGACCTAAGCCAAGCTCCACAGAGGGCGGCAGCCCCTCCATCACACTGATCCACCCACAGAACTCTTCCCGGTTACCTAGGATCCACCAGCCACAACCAGCCTCGCGGTACACACCAACATTCCACCTGGAATCCAACCGCTAACTGCCATCCCCAGTGGGTGCTGCATCTTGTCAGTGTTGGCGGAGGGGCTGCATCTGATGAGAGGATCCTAAGGTAAATGTGATTCTACCCACTAGCGTCCCATGGGCCTTTGTTCTTCCCTCTTTCCTTTTGTTCAGTTCTGTATGCACAGTACCAACGGAGGGAAGTGTGTCCATTTGCAGTTGATGTTTTACACGTCTTTAAACTTTCTAACAGTTCACGGTACACAGAGACCCACTACAGGAATCTTATGTTCCTGTAATATCCGTACATCCAGAATACATAACCGTCGGTTGATTTCTGCTGAAATACCCGCACTCTCAAGACATGGATCCATTGGTTTCATGGGGGCTGAAATGCCTAGAAATGAAACCAACCCCAATGTGCACTTTACTGTCTGTTTCCTTTGCTCTTAGTACACTTTTGCAGAGCGACTTATCTTTGTTATAGGCTTATGCCATTTCTTCTCTACGTAGTGTAGAGTATGGCATTCATTCATCCTGTTGGAAGACTTGCAAGTCTTTATCACGGACTATGAAACCATTTGATTCCAAATCGGCATTTGGGTTAGGTCACGATATGCTCTTATGGATCAATATTTACGAATATAAATGCACGCCTCTGATTTCCAAATACAAGTGTGCTGAGTACATGCAAGCCGTGATACTGGGTCGATGCGTGCTGGATGATCCTTGACATCACCTTGAGTATTTTCTTTTGAATAATCATGGTTCCCTTGGTATATGTCAGCCAACCGTACCCTTTTGGTGCTTGTTTGTTTGTTGGATTCTTGGCTTTTCTGCTTCTCGTTTGATTTGCAAACATGTCAGGCCATGCATCTCTCCGTTTGCATCAAACAGAGAGTTTTATCAGCTGATTCACTTAAGATAGTGCTTACTATCAGCTATGATTTCCTGCTTCCCTCTCCCATCTTTAGTGTTTTGATGTCCTCCTTGCCTTCTTCTTGTTTCTTCTTTGCCGCTCATGCTCTTCTTGCATTTCCAATAATGGTTCTCTTCTTTCCATTTCATCTTGCTGCTTTTCTATTCAGGGGAGATTCTCAACCTTTCTTTTAGGATAAGTTTCGAACTGCTGAATTCTTTTAAGATTTGCCGGTCTGTGGAAGTCTCTAGCTCTGCCGTTACTAGAAATGGTGGTCATGTGGCATAGGCTACCGAAATGGCAGCACTTTGCCATTCAGGATTGCTCTATGTCCTGACACTCCTCCCTGTTTTCCAGTATTGCTGCCGAGATATCAGCTGAAACCCCTCTGGAGGTTCTCTTGTGACCATGTTGCTTTCCTCCAGGTGCATTTTAAATCACTGGGATGCTCATGAACTTTGTTGATTTGAATCATACAGCTGCTGGTAGATCTATTGGGATTCCACCTCCTTTGGACGCTGTGTACTTCCTGAGTTCGCATAGATGATTCTTTCTTGGGTTTCAACAAGTTTCAGTCTGATTTTCCTACAGATAACTTTTCAGACATTTTTTGTTTCTTTATCTCTTGCTTTTCCATGTGGGACTCTTAGGAATCCTATTCTTTTATGCCTTGTCTTACCCCAGGATTCAACAGCAGTGTTTTCATTGGTCTGCTTCTGCCCGAGGGATTTCTGTTCCCCTGTCTTCAGAGTCATTCACGCGTCCCTCTGCATTACCTAGTCTGCTTAGGACTGAATTTGAGCCCTGATATTATCCCATCCTTTGAGTTTTCTGATATTATTTGGCTTGTATTTAGGCTTTCTCTTCCCCTTTTCTGGTATTCTGCCTTTTGTGATTCTGAGACACTGTTGTTCTTCAGTGTTTCCCTCACCTCCATTTTCAATACTTGCTCTGGATAGCGTTTCGCAGTCTAGTTGTGTGAAAGCTTATCTTTTGGGCCTTCAATCTCTTTGGAACTGAAAGTGGTACTTCCTGTTTCTTTTACTGTATATTTCATCTCTACTGGTCAGGTATTATCAGGTATCTAATGTAGACATCTAGGGCTTTGTGAGGTGAAAACTTTAGACTCTTGGCTCTATGCAATTCCATGGGATTTCAATGAGGACAATTTGTCCTTGACATTGATGCCATGTCCTGTTCCTGTGTGTGTTGTCTGGTATATCTCCAATTTCTGGTGTTGCCTTAGTTGTGATGAACACACCATAATGTTTCGATTAACATGACCTCATGGTGATTACGCTTATCTCACAATTCTGAAAGTGCACAGGACACTTCCTCTTGTGGAAATGAAGCTTCTAAAGGTTCTCAGCTCTGCATTGTGCTCTATGTCCTTTTGGAGTGTTTCCAAAACAGCCAAATGAGAGTTCACTTGTGCTTTGTAGTGCCACGGCTATGTCCCAATGAAACCAGGTCTTCCCATGGCTTCTCTGTCTACAGAAACCCCAGTGGAAGCAGATCTATGGATGTCACACATCAGGGCCTGCTGGAATGTTCCCGCAGAACGACCTTGTTGTCCTCGGTGCTGTACCGTTCCGGTGCCATCCGAAATGCAGCATCTTCTTCTGGGAGATAATGCTGAAGGAAATGCTTCCTCTTGTCACGCTGTGGACTTGGACCACTCTTCCTTGTCCTCTCATCCTTGTGGCACGGGTGCACGAAGGCAACCGCAGAGCTGTTGCGATCCTGTGCCTCAAACCAAACAGTAATCCCAGCCCAGGTTATGAATGTAGCCGATCCTAAGGCTTTTCATTCTGATATCAAACCCAAGGCCCCCTGGATCCCTCAGACCAGAGACACGATATCTCAGATTCAGCCTCACACGTGCTCTGTTGGGAAAATGGCAAATTGGTCCCTGGTCCTGCAGATGCACTGGGTGTGGCCATGGGACATATCGATAACCTCAACCGCGCGCGCCAGTGTGGTTGCTTTCTCATTGAGGTCACAGGTCGGTTTCCTCTCTTGATAGGACCCACCGCATCCCACAACGCACTCCAGATCCCTGAGACTCAGCGTGTGCCATCATCCGTAGCCCTATCCCTCATTGACCGCTGCCTTTGCTACCTCAAATTTGGCAGCTCGCTTCTTGGTCCCAGAATCAACTGTGGGGATATTTTGCGCTGGTTTCTTTGAGTTCTGTCAGCCAAGCATCTGCTGTGCACTCTTCTAACACTCAGCGCCTCACCTTCAGTCCCATGTCTCCTGTCCACTTGAGAGTGTGCTTCCAAGTGAAACAGAGTTTCACATTTGCTGCTCAATCACCAGGGGTCAGACCCTGCACTGGCTTCCATTCTCTGCTTTGCCTTCTCCTGCTTCCAGGTGTTCTGTGGCCTCATCCTGTCTTTGGAAGAAACAGACCTCTCTTCGGCAAGTGTTCTGTGCCAAGGGCTGGGTGAGGGGATGTTTCCATTGCTGCGTACATGGGAGCGAGTGAGCGCAGGTTGCACTGCTTCTCTGCCAACTGGGCATCGAGGAATCAACCCTTTCCAGATACATTTCACAGAAATGTGGTTTTGGTTTAGCTCTTTGTTTCCATACAGCCGTGGTGGGAGGGATTGTCCGAAGCCACTAGTTTTGACATTGTCTTGATATCTCATTTGCAGCCTTTAAAAAGTTTAATAGAATTGATTTACATGTTTTGGGAGTTATACGAAAATGAAGTTAGTTTCTGAAAGATACTAAATCGACCTAGAATCAAGACTTGACAATTTTGGTACCATTTTGTCAGCTCTAAGGAAAACATAGACAGATAGAATGCAAACTAGCAGTCCAAACTGTTAAAGGGGTCATGTCAACTCTTTACTGTTGAAGCCTCCGAAACCAACAGGAGCCATGAAATAACTATTGGAGAAATGAAACAACCCCCAACCTTGGATTCACTTGTGCACGTGGTGCCCTTTACTCCCAATGACACCTTCTGGCCAATGTTGGCATTTCAAGGGGTAACATCCCTCTCTAGGAAAATACAAGAGAAAACAAACCAAACATACACATTTAGATTTGAATCCAAAAGCACCTAGAGGCATTATAGCTATGAGAACCCTGCTGCAGCTAGGCTAGGCTATTGAGAACCAGGTGTTCTTCTATCAGTGATGAGAACGCTTAATCATCCGATCATGTCGGGTACAGCAATGGAACGCAACCAAGTCTGCACCCCCATGATATAGTGCCCCCGGGGGCTTGACTCAAGTGAAAGACGGTCCACATAAGCTGTGTCTTTAATGCCATTGGCGACCTTTACAGTTCAGTTCACTATCTGACTTATACTATTTACGTAGACTGTCGTGAAAAACGGAGTCCTAATACATATTCAAGTTCAGTCAAAGACTCCCCTCACTTACCACACTCCCTTCACCCCAGAGAAGACATAAACCCAGCATTTGCTGAATCTAGCAGAAGGCCATTGTTTCTTTGTGGGAGCTAAGTATTCAATTCCTATCTATTTCAGTCGAGACTCTTTGACCTTTAAGGGGTTCACTGTTGTTCACAGAGTGTGAAGCTAGAGGAACTCTGATTCTAGGAGCGGCTTGCTCTTCTCGTAATGGCTTCATTGCAGCTCAGGTACTGATCCTTCCAAATAGATGCCTGAGTGGAGTGGAGGGAAGAGCAAGTGCTTGCAAGCTAGGCCCAAACCTGGGAAAACTCTTACCTGGGCTTGGTGCATTTTGGTCTGATTGGCATGGAAATGCCCCTTGGGACGTGTGGATTCTCACGACCTCTTCCAAGAACATGAGCGTTTTGATCACCTCTGCCTTCTCTTCTCTTTTAGACGTCAGGGATCTTGGACCCGTTCTTGGAGCAGAGAATTGAGGAACTTCCTCATGTCCACGTTGGCGCTCCGTATGTTTCTGCCAGTATCAGCGAGGTTCAATATGTCTCATGAATGTCTTTCGAGCCTGGTATCCTCTACAGCTGTCTCCAGGCCAGTATTCTCCATTGTAGCAGAACATCTCTCATCAATGTGTTCGCATCTCTCCTCAATCCGTTCAGCCAGGCTTTCGGCCAGAATCTCTTTGTGTCTCCCATAAAGTCGAATTCAAAAGGACTGGGCAAGTCAGAAACTACCTCGGAGCCTCACCAGGTAGCTGATGACATGCAGATCTTCCACTGTCTGCCCTTTCAAGTGCTGGAAACTGACCCGTGAACTCAGGTTTTGGGCTGCAGCAGTATCTCGAACTGACACAGCTTCCCGAAACAAAGACCTAAGCCAAGCTCCACAGAGGGCGGCAGCCCCTCCATCACACTGATCCACCCACAGAACTCTTCCCGGTTACCTAGGATCCACCAGCCACATCAAGCCTCGCGGTACACACCAACATTCCACCTGGAATCCAACCGCTAACTGCCATCCCCAATGGCTGCTGCATCTTGTCAGTGTTGGCGGAGGGGCTGCATCTGATGAGAGGATCCTAAGGTAAATGTGATTCTACCCACTAGCGTCCCATGGGCCTTTGTTCTTCCCTCTTTCCTTTTGTTCAGTTCTGTATGCACAGTACCAACGGAGGGAAGTGTGTCCATTTGCAGTTGATGTTTTACACGTCTTTAAACTTTCTAACAGTTCACGGTACAAAGAGACCCACTACAGGAATCTTATGTTCCTGTAATATCCGTACATCCAGAATACATAACCGTCGGTTGATTTCTGCTGAAATACCCGCACTCTCAAGACATGGATCCATTGGTTTCATGGGGGCTGAAATGCCTAGAAATGAAACCAACCCCAATGTGCACTTTACTGTCTGTTTCCTTTGCTCTTAGTACACTTTTGCAGAGCGACTTATCTTTGTTATAGGCTTATGCCATTTCTTCTCTACGTAGTGTAGAGTATGGCATTCATTCATCCTGTTGGAAGACTTGCAAGTCTTTATCACGGACTATGAAACCATTTGATTCCAAATCGGCATTTGGGTTAGGTCACGATATGCTCTTATGGATCAATATTTACGAATATAAATGCACGCCTCTGATTTCCAAATACAAGTGTGCTGAATACATGCAAGCCGTGATACTGGGTCGATGCGTGCTGGATGATCCTTGACATCACCTTGAGTATTTTCTTTTGAATAATCATGGTTCCCTTGGTATATGTCAGCCAACCGTACCCTTTTGGTGCTTGTTTGTTTGTTTGATTCTTGGCTTTTCTGCTTCTCGTTTGATTTGCAAACATGTCAGGCCATGCATCCCTCCGTTTGCATCAAACAGAGAGTTTTATCAGCTGATTCACTTAAGATAGTGCTTACTATCAGCTATGATTTCCTGCTTCCCTCTCCCATCTTTAGGGTTTTGATGTCCTCCTTGCCTTCTTCTTGTTTCTTCTTTGCCGCTCATGCTCTTCTTGCATTTCCAATAATGGTTCTCTTCTTTCCATTTCATCTTGCTGCTTTTCTATTCAGGGGAGATTCTCAACCTTTCTTTTAGGATAAGTTTCGAACTGCTGAATTCTTTTAAGATTTGCCGGTCTGTGGAAGTCTCTAGCTCTGCCGTTACTAGAAATGGTGGTCATGTGGCATAGGCTACCGAAATGGCAGCACTTTGCCATTCAGGATTGCTCTATGTCCTGACACTCCTCCCTGTTTTCCAGTATTGCTGCCGAGATATCAGCTGAAACCCCTCTGGAGGTTCTCTTGTGACCATGTTGCTTTCCTCCAGGTGCATTTTAAATCACTGGGATGCTCATGAACTTTGTTGATTTGAATCATACAGCTGCTGGTAGATCTATTGGGATTCCACCTCCTTTGGACGCTGTGTACTTCCTGAGTTCGCATAGATGATTCTTTCTTGGGTTTCAACAAGTTTCAGTCTGATTTTCCTACAGATAACTTTTCAGACATTTTTTGTTTCTTTATCTCTTGCTTTTCCATCTGGGACTCTTAGGAATCCTATTCTTTTATGCCTTGTCTTACCCCAGGATTCAACAGCAGTGTTTTCATTGGTCTGCTTCTGCCCGAGGGATTTCTGTTCCCCTGTCTTCAGAGTCATTCACGCGTCCCTCTGCATTACCTAGTCTGCTTAGGACTGAATTTGAGCCCTGATATTATCCCATCCTTTGAGTTTTCTGATATTATTTGGCTCGTCTTTAGGCTTTCTCTTCCCCTTTTCTGGTATTCTGCCTTTTGTGATTCTGAGACACTGTTGTTCTTCAGTGTTTCCCTCACCTCCATTTTCAATACTTGCTCTGGATAGCGTTTCGCAGTCTAGTTGTGTGAAAGCTTATCTTTTGGGCCTTCAATCTCTTTGGAACTGAAAGTGGTACTTCCTGTTTCTTTTACTGTATATTTCATCTCTACTGGTCAGGTATTATCAGGTATCTAATGTAGACATCTAGGGCTTTGTGAAGTGAAAACTTTAGACTCTTGGCTCTACGCAATTCCATGGGATTTCTATGAGGACAATTTGTCCTTGACATTGATGCCATGTCCTGTTCCTGTGTGTGTTGTCTGGTATATCTCCAATTTCTGGTGTTGCCTTAGTTGTGATGAACACACCATAATGTTTCGATTATCAAGACCTCATGGTGATTACGCTTATCTCACAATTCTGAAAGTGCACAGGACACTTCCTCTTGTGGAAATGAAGCTTCTAAAGGTTCTCAGCTCTGCATTGTGCTCTATGTCCTTTTGGAGTGTTTCCAAAACAGCCAAATGAGAGTTCACTTGTGCTTTGTAGTGCCACGGCTATGTCCCAATGAAACCAGGTCTTCCCATGGCTTCTCTGTCTACAGAAACCCCAGTGGAAGCAGATCTATGGATGTCACACATCAGGGCCTGCTGGAATGTTCCCGCAGAACGACCTTGTTGTCCTCGGTGCTGTACCGTTCCGGTGCCATCCAAAATGCAGCATCTTCTTCTGGGAGATAATGCTGAAGGAAATGCTTCCTCTTCTCACGCTGTGGGCTTGGACCACTCTTCCTTGTCCTCTCATCCTTGTGGCACGGGTGCACGAAGGCAACCGCAGAGCTGTTGCGATCCTGTGCCTCAAACCCAACAGTAATCCCAGCCCAGGTTATGAATGTAGCCGATCCTAAGGCTTTTCATTCTGATATCAAACCGAAGGCCCCCTGGATCCCTCAGACCAGAGGCACGATATCTCAGATTCAGCCTCACACGTGCTCTGTTGGCAAAATGGCAAATTGGTCCCTGGTCCTGCAGATGCACTGGGTGTGGCCATGGGACATATCGATAACCTCAACCGTGCGCGCCAGTGTGGTTGCTTTCTCATTGAGGTCACAGGTCGGTTTCCTCTCTTGATAGGACCCACCGCATCCCACAACGCACTCCAGATCCCTGAGACTCAGCGTGTGCCATCATCCGTAGCCCTATCCCTCATTGACCGCTGCCTTTGCTACCTCAAATTTGGCAGCTCGGTTCTTGGTCCCAGAATCAACTGTGGGGATATTTTGCGCTGGTTTCTTTGAGTTCTGTCAGCCAAGCATCTGCTGTGCACTCTTCTAACACTCAGCGCCTCACCTTCAGTCCCATGTCTCCTGTCCACTTGAGAGTGTGCTTCCAAGTGAAACAGAGTTTCACATTTGCTGCTCAATCACCAGGGGTCAGAACCTGCACTGGCTTCCATTCTCTGCTTTGCCTTCTCCTGCTTCCAGGTGTTCTGTGGCCTCATCCTGTCTTTGGAAGAAACAGACCTCTCTTCGGCAAGTGTTCTGTGCCAAGGGTTGGGTGAGGGGATGTTTCCATTGCTGCGTACATGGGAGCGAGTGAGCGCAGGTTGCACTGCTTCTCTGCCAACTGGGCATCGAGGAATCAACCCTTTCCAGATACATTTCACAGAAATGTGGTTTTGGTTTAGCTCTTTGTTTCCATACAGCCGTGGTGGGAGGGATTGTCCAAAGCCACTAGTTTTGACATTGTCTTGATATCTCATTTGCAGCCTTTAAAAAGTTTAATAGAATTGATTTACATGTTTTGGGAGTTATACGAAAATGAAGTTAGTTTCTGAAAGATACTAAATCGACCTAGAATCAAGACTTGACAATTTTGGTACCATTTTGTCAGCTCTAAGGAAAACATAGACAGATAGAATGCAAACTAGCAGTCCAAACTGTTAAAGGGGTCATGTCAACTGTTTACTGTTGAAGCCTCCGAAACCAACAGGAGCCATGAAATAACTATTGGAGAAATGAAACAACCCCCAACCTTGGATTCACTTGTGCACGTGGTGCCCTTTACTCCCAATGACACCTTCTGGCCAATGTTGGCATTTCAAGGGGTAACATCCCTCTCTAGGAAAATACAAGAGAAAACAAACCAAACATACACATTTAGGTTTGAATCCAAAAGCACCTAGAGGCATTATAGCTATGAGAACCCTGCTGCAGCTAGGCTAGGCTATTGAGAACCAGGTGTTCTTCTATCAGTGATGAGAACGCTTAATCATCCGATCATGTCGGGTACAGCAATGGAACGCAACCAAGTCTGCACCACCATGATATAGTGCCCCCGGGGGCTTGACTCAAGTGAAAGACTGTCCACATAAACTGTGTCTTTAATGCCATTGGCGACCTTTACAGTTCAGTTCACTATCTGACTTATACTATTTACCTAGACTGTCGTGAATAACGGAGTCCTAATACATATTCAAGTTCAGTCAAAGACTCCCCTCACTTACCACACTCCCTTCACCCCAGAGAAGACATAAACCCAGCATTTGATGAATCTAGCAGAAGGCCATGGTTTCTTTGTGGGAGCTAAGGATTCAATTCCTATCTATTTCAGTCGAGACTCTTTGACCTTTAAGGGGTTCACTGTTGTTCACAGAGTGTGAAGCTAGAGGAACTCTGATTCTAGGAGGGGCTTGCTCTTCTCGTAATGGCTTCATTGCAGCTCAGGTACTGATCCTTCCAAATAGATGCCTGAGTGGAGTGGAGGGAAGAGCAAGTGCTTGCAAGCTAGGCCCAAACCTGGGAAAACTCTTACCTGGGCTTGGTGCATTTTGGTCTGATTGGCATGGAAATGCCCCTTGGGACGTGTGGATTCTCACGACCTCTTCCAAGAACATGAGCGTTTTGATCATCTCTGCCTTCTCTTCTCTTTTAGACGTCAGGGATCTTGGACCCGTTCTTGGAGCAGAGAATTGAGGAACTTCCTCATGTCCACGTTGGCGCTCCGTATGTTTCTGCCAGTTTCAGCGAGGTTCAATATGTCTCATGAATGTCTTTCGAGCCTGGTATCCTCTACAGCTGTCTCCAGGCCAGTATTCTCCATTGTAGCAGAACATCTCTCATCAATGTGTTCGCATCTCTCCTCAATCCGTTCAGCCAGGCTTTCGGCCAGAATCTCTTTGTGTCTCCCATAAAGTCGAATTCAAAAGGACTGGGCAAGTCAGAAACTACCTCGGAGCCTCACCAGGTAGCTGATGACATGCAGATCTTCCACTGTCTGCCCTTTCAAGTGCTGGAAACTGACCCGTGAACTCAGGTTTTGGGCTGCAGCAGTATCTCGAACTGACACAGCTTCCCGAAACAAAGACCTAAGCCAAGCTCCACAGAGGGCGGCAGCCCCTCCATCACACTGATCCACCCACAGAACTCTTCCCGGTTACCTAGGATCCACCAGCCACATCAAGCCTCGCGGTACACACCAACATTCCACCTGGAATCCAACCGCTAACTGCCATCCCCAATGGCTGCTGCATCTTGTCAGTGTTGGCGGAGGGGCTGCATCTGATGAGAGGATCCTAAGGTAAATGTGATTCTACCCACTAGCGTCCCATGGGCCTTTGTTCTTCCCTCTTTCCTTTTGTTCAGTTCTGTATGCACAGTACCAACGGAGGGAAGTGTGTCCATTTGCAGTTGATGTTTTACACGTCTTTAAACTTTCTAACAGTTCACGGTACAAAGAGACCCACTACAGGAATCTTATGTTCCTGTAATATCCGTACATCCAGAATACATAACCGTCGGTTGATTTCTGCTGAAATACCCGCACTCTCAAGACATGGATCCATTGGTTTCATGGGGGCTGAAATGCCTAGAAATGAAACCAACCCCAATGTGCACTTTAATGTCTGTTTCCTTTGCTCTTAGTACACTTTTGCAGAGCTACTTATCTTTGTTATAGGCTTATGCCATTTCTTCTCTACGTAGTGTAGAGTATGGCATTCATTCATCCTGTTGGAAGACTTGCAAGTCTTTATCACGGACTATGAAACCATTTGATTCCAAATCGGCATTTGGGTTAGGTCACGATATGCTCTTATGGATCAATATTTACGAATATAAATGCACGCCTCTGATTTCCAAATACAAGTGTGCTGAATACATGCAAGCCGTGATACTGGGTCGATGCGTGCTGGATGATCCTTGACATCACCTTGAGTATTTTCTTTTGAATAATCATGGTTCCCTTGGTATATGTCAGCCAACCGTACCCTTTTGGTGCTTGTTTGTTTGTTTGATTCTTGGCTTTTCTGCTTCTCGTTTGATTTGCAAACATGTCAGGCCATGCATCTCTCCGTTTGCATCAAACAGAGAGTTTTATCAGCTGATTCACTTAAGATAGTGCTTACTATCAGCTATGATTTCCTGCTTCCCTCTCCCATCTTTAGGGTTTTGATGTCCTCCTTGCCTTCTTCTTGTTTCTTCTTTGCCGCTCATGCTCTTCTTGCATTTCCAATAATGGTTCTCTTCTTTCCATTTCATCTTGCTGCTTTTCTATTCAGGGGAGATTCTCAACCTTTCTTTTAGGATAAGTTTCGAACTGCTGAATTCTTTTAAGATTTGCCGGTCTGTGGAAGTCTCTAGCTCTGCCGTTACTAGAAATGGTGGTCATGTGGCATAGGCTACCGAAATGGCAGCACTTTGCCATTCAGGATTGCTCTATGTCCTGACACTCCTCCCTGTTTTCCAGTATTGCTGCCGAGATATCAGCTGAAACCCCTCTGGAGGTTCTCTTGTGACCATGTTGCTTTCCTCCAGGTGCATTTTAAATCACTGGGATGCTCATGAACTTTGTTGATTTGAATCATACAGCTGCTGGTAGATCTATTGGGATTCCACCTCCTTTGGACGCTGTGTAATTCCTGAGTTCGCATAGATGATTCTTTCGTGGGTTTCAACAAGTTTCAGTCTGATTTTCCTACAGATAACTTTTCAGACATTTTTTGTTTCTTTATCTCTTGCTTTTCCATCTGGGACTCTTAGGAATCCTATTCTTTTATGCCTTGTCTTACCCCAGGATTCAACAGCAGTGTTTTCATTGGTCTGCTTCTGCCCGAGGGATTTCTGTTCCCCTGTCTTCAGAGTCATTCACGCGTCCCTCTGCATTACCTAGTCTGCTTAGGACTGAATTTGAGCCCTGATATTATCCCATCCTTTGAGTTTTCTGATATTATTTGGCTCGTCTTTAGGCTTTCTCTTCCTCTTTTCTGGTATTCTGCCTTTTGTGATTCTGAGACACTGTTGTTCTTCAGTGTTTCCCTCACCTCCATTTTCAATACTTGCTCTGGATAGCGTTTCGCAGTCTAGTTGTGTGAAAGCTTATCTTTTGGGCCTTCAATCTCTTTGGAACTGAAAGTGGTACTTCCTGTTTCTTTTACTGTATATTTCATCTCTACTGGTCAGGTATTATCAGGTATCTAATGTAGACATCTAGGGCTTTGTGAAGTGAAAACTTTAGACTCTTGGCTCTACGCAATTCCATGGGATTTCTATGAGGACAATTTGTCCTTGACATTGATGCCATGTCCTGTTCCTGTGTGTGTTGTCTGGTATATCTCCAATTTCTGGTGTTGCCTTAGTTGTGATGAACACACCATAATGTTTCGATTAACAAGACTTCATGGTGATTACGCTTATCTCACAATTCTGAAAGTGCACAGGACACTTCCTCTTGTGGAAATGAAGCTTCTAAAGGTTCTCAGCTCTGCATTGTGCTCTATGTCCTTTTGGAGTGTTTCCAAAACAGCCAAATGAGAGTTCACTTGTGCTTTGTAGTGCCACGGCTATGTCCCAATGAAACCAGGTCTTCCCATGGCTTCTCTGTCTACAGAAACCCCAGTGGAAGCAGATCTATGGATGTCACACATCAGGGCCTGCTGGAATGTTCCCGCAGAACGACCTTGTTGTCCTCGGTGCTGTACCGTTCCGGTGCCATCCAAAATGCAGCATCTTCTTCTGGGAGATAATGCTGAAGGAAATGCTTCCTCTTCACACGCTGTGGACTTGGACCACTCTTCCTTGTCCTCTCATCCTTGTGGCACGGGTGCACGAAGGCAACCGCAGAGCTGTTGCGATCCTGTGCCTCAAACCAAACAGTAATCCCAGCCCAGGTTATGAATGTAGCCGATCCTAAGGCTTTTCATTCTGATATCAAACCCAAGGCCCCCTGTATCCCTCAGACCAGAGGCACGATATCTCAGATTCAGCCTCACACGTGCTCTGTTGGCAAAATGCCAAATTGGTCCCTGGTCCTGCAGATGCACTGGGTGTGGCCATGGGACATATCGATAACCTCAACCGCGCGCGCCAGTGTGGTTGCATTCTCATTGAGGTCACAGGTCGGTTTCCTCTCTTGATTGGACCCACCACATCCCACAACACACTCCAGGTCCCTGAGACTCAGCATGTGCCATCATCCGTAGCCCTATCCCTCATTGACCGCTGACTTTGCTACCTCAAATTTGGCAGCTCGCTTCTTGGTCCCAGAATCAACTGTGGGGATATTTTGCGCTGGTTTCTTTGAGTTCTGTCAGCCAAGCATCTGCTGTGCACTCTTCTAACACTCAGCGCCTCACCTTCAGTCCCATGTCTCCTGTCCACTTGAGAGTGTGCTTCCAATTGAAACAGAGTTTCACATTTGCTGCTCAATCATCAGGGGTCAGACCCTGCACTGGCTTCCATTCTCTGCTTTGCCTTCTCCTGCTTCCATGTGTTCTGTGGCCTCATCCTGTCTTTGGAAGAAACAGACCTCTCTTCGGCAAGTGTTCTGTGCCAAGGGCTGGGTGAGGGGATGTTTCCATTGCTGCGTACATGGGAGCGAGTGAGCGCATGTTGCACTGCTTCTCTTCCAACTGGGCATCGATGAATCAACCCTTTCCAGATACATTTCACAGAAATGTGGTTTTGGTTTATCTCTTTGTTTCCATACAGCCGTGGTGGGAGGGATTGCCCGAAGCCTCTAGTTTTGACATTGTCTTGATATCTCATTTGCAGCCTTTAATAAGTTTAATAGAATTGATTTACATGTTTTGGGAGTTATACGAAAATGAAGTTAGTTTCTGAAAGATACTAAATCGACCTAGAATCAAGACTTGACAATTTTGGTACCATTTTGTCAGCTCTAAGGAAAACATAGACAGATAGAATGCAAACTAGCAGTCCAAACTGTTAAAGGGGTCATGTCAACTCTTTACTGTTGAAGCCTCCGAAACCAACAGGAGCCATGAAATAAGTATTGGAGAAATGAAACAACCCCCAACCTTGGATTCACTTGTGCATGTGGTGCCCTTTACTTCCAATGACACCTTCTGGCCAATGTTGGCATTTCAAGGGGTAACATCCCTCTCTTGGGCAATACAAGAGAAAACAAACCAAACATACACATTTAGGTTTGAATCCAAAAGCACCTAGAGGCATTATAGCTATGAGAACCCTGCTGCAGCTAGGCTAGTCTATTGAGAACCAGGTGTTCTTCTATCAGTGATGAGAACGCTTTATCATCCGATCATGTTGGGTACAGAAATGGAACGCAACCAAGTCTGCACCCCCATGATATAGTGCCCCCGGGGGCTTGACTCAAGTGAAAGACAGTCCACATAAGCTGTGTCTTTAATGCCATTGGCGACCTTTACAGTTCAGTTCACTATCTGACTTATACTATTTATCTAGAACTTCTTGAAAAATGGAGGCCTGATTCATATTCAAGTTCAGTCAAAGATTCCCCTCACTTACCACACTCCCTTCATCCCAGAGAAGACGTAAACCCAGCATTTCCTGAATCTAGCAGAAGGCCATCATTTCTTTGTGGGAGCTAAGTATTCAATTCCTATCTATTTCAGTCGAGACTCTTTGACCTTTAAGGGGTTCACTGTTGTTCACAGAGTGTGAAGCTAGAGGAACTCTGATTCTAAGAGGTGCTTGCTCTACTCGTAATGGCTTCATTACAGCTCAGGTACTGATCCTTCCAAATAGATGCCTGAGTGGAGTGGAGGGAAGAGCAAGTGCTTGCTATCTAGTCAAAAACCTGGGAAAAGGCTTACCTGGGCTTGGTGCATTTTGGTCTGATTGGCTTGGAAATGCCCCTTGGGACGTGTGGATTCTCACGACCTCTTCCAAGAACATGAGCGTTTTGATCATCTCTGCCTTCTCTTCTCTTTTAGACGTCAGGGATCTTGGACCCGTTCTTGGAACAGAGAATTGAGGAACTTCCTCATGTCCACGTTGGCGCTCCGTATGTTTCTGCCAGTATCAGCGAGGTTCAATATGCCTCATGAATGTCTTTCGAGCCTGGTATCCTCTCCAGCTGTCTCCAGGCCAGTATTCTCCATTGTAGCAGAACATCTCTCATCAATGTGTTCGCATCTCTCCTCAATCCGTTCAGCCATGTTTTCGGCCAGAATCTCTTTGTGCCTCCCATAAAGTCGAATTCAAAAGGACTGGGCAAGTCAGGAAGTACCGCGGAGCCTCACCAGGTAGCTGATGACATGCAGATCTTCCACTGTCTGCCCTTTCAAGTGCTGGAAACTGACCCGTGAACTCAGGTTTTGGGCTGCAGCAGTATCTCGAACTGACACAGCTTCCCGAAACAAAGACCTAAGCCAAGCTCCACAGAGGGCGGCAGCCCCTCCATCACACTGATCCACCCACAGAACTCTTCCCGGTTACCTAGAATCCACCAGCCACAACAAGCCTCGCGGTACACACCAACATTCCACCTGGAATCCAACCGCTAACTGCCATCCCCAATGGCTGCTGCATCATGTCAGTGTTGGGAGAGGGGCTGCATCTGACGAGAGGTTCCTAAGGTAAATGTGATTCTACCCACTAGCGTCCCATGGGCCTTTGTTCTTCCCTCTTTCCTTTTGTTCAGTTCTGTATGCACAGTACCAACGGAGGGAAGTGTGTCCATGTGCAGTTGATGTTTTACACGTCTTTAAACTTTCTAACAGTTCACAGTACACAGAGACCCACTACAGGAATCTAATGTTCCTGTAATATCCGTACATCCAGAATACATAACCGTCGGTTGATTTCTGCTGAAATACCCGCACTCTCAAGACATGGATCCATTGGTTTCATGGGGGCTGAAATGCCTAGAAATGAAACCAACCCCAATGTGCACTTTACTGTCTGTTTCCTTTGCTCTTAGTACACTTTTGCAGAGCTACTTATTTTTGTTATAGGCTTATGCCATTTCTTCTCTACGTAGTGTAGAATATGGCATTCATTCATCCTGTTGGAAGACTTGCAAGTCTTTATCACGGACTATGAAACCATTTGATTCCAAATCGGCATTTGTGTTAGGTCACGATATGCTCTTATGGATCAATATTTACGAATATAAATGCACGCCTCTGATTTCCAAATACAAGTGTGCTGAGTACATGCAAGCCGTGATACTGGGTCGATGCGTGCTGGATGATCCTTGACATCACCTTGAGTATTTTCTTTTGAATAATCATGGTTCCCTTGGTATATGTCAGCCAACCGTACCCTTTTGGTGCTTGTTTGTTTGTTTGATTCTTGGCTTTTCTGCTTCTCGTTTGATTTGCATACATGTCAGGCCATGCATCTCTCCGTTTGCATCAAACAGAGAGTCTTATAAGCTGATTCACTTAAGATAGTGCTTACTATTAGCTATGATTGCCTGCTTCCCTCTCCCATCTTTAGGGTTTTGATGTCCTCCTTGCCTTCTTCTTGTTTCTTCTTTGCCGCTCATGCTCTTCTTGCATTTCCAATAATGGTTCTCTTCTTTCCATTTCATCTTGCTGCTTTTCTATTCAGGGGAGATTCTCAACCTTTCTTTTAGGATAAGTTTCGAACTGCTGAATTCTTTTAAGATTTGCCGGTCTGTGGAATTCTCTAGCTCTGTCGTTATTAGAAATGGTGGTCATGTGGCATAGGCTACCGAAATGGCAGCACTTTGCCATTCAGGATTGGTCTATGTCCTGACACTCCTCCCTGTTTTCCAGTATTGCTGCCGAGATATCAGCTGAAACCCCTCTGGAGGTTCTCTTGTGACCATGTTGCTTTCCTCCAGGTGCATTTTAAATCACTGGGATGCTCATGAACTTTGTTGATTTGAATCATACAGCTGCTGGTAGATCTATTGGGATTCCACCTCCTTTGGACGCTGTGTACTTCCTGAGTTCGCATAGATGATTCTTCTTGGGTTTCAACATGTTTCAGTCTGATTTTCCTACAGATAACTTTTCAGACATTTTTTGTTTCCTTATCCCTTGCTTTTCCATCTGGGACACTTACGAATCCTATTCTTTTATGCCTTGTCTTAACCCAGGATTCAATACCAATGTTTTCAGTGTTCTGCTTCTGCCCTAGAGTTTTCTGTTCCCCTGTCTTCAGAGTCATTCACGCGTCCCTCTGCATTACCTAGTCTGCTTAGGTCTGAGTTTGAGCCCTGATATTATCCCATCCTTTGAGTTTTCTGATATTATTTGGCTCGTCTTTAGGCTTTCTCTTCCCCTTTTCTGGTATTCTGCCTTTTGTGATTCTGAGACACTGTTGTTCTTCAGTGATTCCCTCACCTCCATTTTCAATACTTGCTCCGGATAGCGTTTCGCAGTCTAGTTGTTTGAAAGCTTATCTTTTGGGCCTTCAATCTCTTTGGAACTGAAAATGGTACTTCCTGTTTTTTTATTGTATATTTCATCTCTACTGGTCATGTATTATCATGTATCTAATGTAGAAATCTATGTCTTTGTGAAGTGAAAACTTTAGACTCTTGGCTCTATGCAATTCCATGGGATTTTTATGAGGACAATTTTTCCTTGACATTGATGTCAAGTCCTGTTCCTGTGTGTGTTGTCTGGAATAGCTCCAATTTCTGGTGTTGCCTTAGTTGTGATGAACACACCATAATGTTTCGATTAACATGACCTCATTGTGATTACGCTTATCTCACAATTCTGAAATTGCACAGGACTCTTCCTCTTGTGGAAATGAAGCTTCTAAAGGTTCTCAGCTCTGCATTCTGCTCTATGTCCTTTTGGAGTGTTTCCAAAACAGCCAAATGAGAGTTCACTTGTGCTTTTTAGTGCCACGGCTATGTCCCAATGAAACCAGGTCTTCCCATGGCTTCTCTGTCTCCAGAAACCCCAGTGGAAACAGATCTATGGATGTCACACATCAGGGCCTGCTGGAATGTTCCCGCAGAACGACCTTGTTATCCTCGGTGCTTTACTGTTCCGGTGCCATCCAAAATGCAGCATCTTCTTCTGGGAGATAATGCTGAAGGAAATGCTTCCTCTTCTCACGCTGTGGACTTGGACCACTCTTCCTTGTCCTCTCATCCTTGTGGCACGGGTGCACGAAGGCAACCGCAGAGCTGTTGCGATCCTGTGCCTCAAACCAAACACTAATCCCAGCCCAGGTTATGAATGTAGCCGATCCTAAGGCTTTTCATTCTGATATCAAACCGAAGGCCCCCTGGATCCCTCAGACCAGAGGCACGATATCTCAGATTCAGCCTCACACGTGCTCTGTTGGCAAAATGCCAAATTGGTCCCTGGTCCTGCAGATGCACTGGGTGTGGCCATGGGACATATCGATAACCTCAACCGCGCGCGCCAGTGTGGTTGCTTTCTCATTGAGGTCACAGTTCGGTTTCCTCTCTTGATTGGACCCACCACATCCCACAACACACTCCAGGTCCCTGAGACTCAGCATGTGCCATCATCCGTAGCCCTATCCCTCATTGACCGCTGACTTTGCTACCTCAAATTTGGCAGCTCGGTTCTTGGTCCCAGAATCAACTGTGGGGATATTTTGCGCTGGTTTCTTTGAGTTCTGTCAGCCAAGCATCTGCTGTGCACTCTTCTAACACTCAGCGCCTCACCTTCAGTCCCATGTCTCCTGTCCACTTGAGAGTGTGCTTCCAAGTGAAACAGAGTTTCACATTTGCTGCTCAATCACCAGGGGTCAGACCCTGCACTGGCTTCCATTCTCTGCTTTGCCTTCTCCTGCTTCCAAGT
The DNA here is from genome assembly GCF_048564905.1 of Vicugna pacos. NCBI lineage: Eukaryota > Metazoa > Chordata > Mammalia > Artiodactyla > Camelidae > Vicugna > Vicugna pacos. The sequence continues at coordinate 3,543,182 of NC_133021.1, read as the reverse complement.
GTTCTGTGGCCTCATCCTGTCTTTGGAAGAAACAGACCTCTCTTCGGCAAGTGTTCTGTGCCAAGGGCTGGGTGAGGGGATGTTTCCATTGCTGTGTACATGGGAGCGAGTGCGCGCAGGTTGCACTGCTTCTCTGCCAACTGGGCATCGAGGAATCAACCCTTTCCAGATACATTTCACAGAAATGTGGTTTTGGTTTATCTCTTTGTTTCCATACAGCCGTGGTGGGAGGGATTGTCCGAAGACTCTAGTTTAGACATTGTCTTGATATCTAATTTGCAGCCTTTAAAAAGTTTAATAGAATTGATTTACACGTTTTGGGAGTTATACGAAAATGAAGTTAGTTTCTGAAAGATACGAAATCGACCTAGAATCAAGACTTGACAATTTTGGTACCATTTTGTCAGCTCTAAGGAAAACATAGACAGATAGAATGCAAACTAGCAGTCCAAACTGTTAAAGGGGTCATGTCAACTCTTTCTGTTGAAGTCTCCGAAACTAACAGGAGCCATGAAATAACTATTTGAGAAATGAAACAACCCCCAACATTGGATTCACTTGTGCATGTGGTGCCCTTTACTCCCAATGACACCTTCTGGCCAATGTTGGCATTTCAAGGGGTAACATCCCTCTCTAGGAAAATACAAGAGAAAACAAACCAAACATACACATTTAGGTTTGAATCCAAAAGCACCTAGAGGCATTATAGCTATGAGAACCCTGCTGCAGCTAGGCTAGGCTATTGAGAACCAGGTGTTCTTCTATCAGTGATGAGAACGCTTAATCATCCGATCATGTCGGGTACAGCAATGGAACGCAACCAAGTCTGCACCCCCATGATATAGTGCCCCCGGGGGCTTGACTCAAGTGAAAGACGGTCCACATAAGCTGTGTCATTAATGCCATTGGCGACCTTTACAGTTCAGTTCACTATCTGACTTATACTATTTACCTAGACTGTCTTGACAAATGGAGGCCTGATTCTTATTCAAGTTCAGTCAAAGATTCCCCTCACTTACCACACTCCCTTCACCCCAGAGAAGACATAAACCCAGCATTTGCTGAATCTAGCAGAAGGCCATCATTTCTTTGTGGGAGCTAAGTATTGAATTCCTATCTATTTCAGTCGACACTCTTTGACCTTTAAGGGGTTCACTGTTGTTCACAGAGTGTGAAGCTAGAGGAACTCTGATTCTAGGAGGGGCTTGCTCTTCTCGTAATGGCTTCATTGCAGCTCAGGTACTGATCCTTCCAAATAGATGCCTGAGTGGAGTGGAGGGAAGAGCAAGTGCTTGCTATCTAGGCCCAAACCTGGGAAAAGGCTTACCTGGGCTTGGTGCATTTTGGTCTGATTGGCTTGGAAATGCCGCTTGGGACGTGTGGATTCTCACGACCTCTTCCAAGAACATGAGCGTTTTGATCATCTCTGCCTTCTCTTCTCTTTTAGACGTCAGGGATCTTGGACCCGTTCTTGGAGCAGAGAATTTTGGAACTTCCTCATGTCCACGTTGGCGCTCCGTATGTTTCTGCCAGTATCAGCGAGGTTCAATATGTCTCATGAATGTCTTTCCAGCCTGGTATCCTCTCCACCTGTCTCCAGGCCAGTATTCTCCATTGTAGCAGAACATCTCTCATCAATGTGTTCGCATCTCTCCTCAATCCGTGCAGCCAGCTTTTCGGCCAGCTTCTCTTCGTGTCTCCCATATTTTCGACTTCAAAATGACTGGGCAAGTCTGACAGTACCTCGGAGCCTCACCAGTAAGCTGATGACAGGCAGATCTTCCACTGTCTGCCCTTTCAGTTTCTGGAAACTGACCCGGGAACTCAGGTCTTTGGGCAGCAGCAGTATCTAGACCTTACACAGCTTCCCCGACCAAAGACATAAGCCAAGCTCCACAGAGGGCGGCAGCCCCTCCATCACACTGATCCACCCACAGAACTCTTCCCGGTTACCTAGGATCCACCAGCCACATCAAGCCTCGCGGTACACACCAACATTCCACCTGGAATCCAACCGCTAACTGCCATCCCCAGTGGGTGCTGCATCTTGTCCGTGTTGGGGAGGGGCTGCATCTGAAGAGAGGTTACTAAGGTAAATATGATTCTACCCACTAGCGTCCCATGGGCCTTTGTTCTTTCCTCTTTCCTTTGGTTCAGTTCTGTATGCACAGTACCAACGGAGGGAAGTGTGTCCATGTGCAGTTGATGTTTTACACGTCTTTAAACTTTCTAACAGTTCACAGTACACAGAGACCCACTACAGGAATCTTATGTTCCTGTAATATCCGTACATCCAGAATACATAACCGTCGGTTGATTTCTACTGAAATACCCGCACTCTCAAGACATGGATCCATTGGTTTCATGGGGGCTGAAATGCCTAGAAATGAAACCAACCCCAATGTGCACTTTACTGTCTGTTTCCTTTGCTCTTAGTACACTTTTGCAGAGCTACTTATCTTTGTTATAGGCTTATGCCATTTCTTCTCTACGTAGTGTAGAATATGGCATTCATTCATCCTGTTGGAAGACTTGCAAGTCTTTATCACGGACTATGAAGCCATTTGATTCCAAATCGGCATTTGGGTTAGGTCACGATATGCTCTTATGGATCAATATTTACGAATATAAATGCACGCCTCTCATTTCCAAATACAAGTGTGCTGAGTACATGCAAGCCGTGATACTGGGTCGATGCATGCTGGATGATCCTTGACATCACCTTGAGTATTTTCTTTTGAATAATCATGGTTCCCTTGGTATATGTCAGCCAACCGTACCCTTTTGGTGCTTGTTTGTTTGTTTGATTCTTGGCTTTTCTGCTTCTCGTTTGATTTGCAAACATGTCAGGCCATGCATCTCTCCGTTTGCATCAAACAGAGAGTCTTATAAGCTGATTCACTTAAGATAGTGCTTACTATCAGCTATGATTTCCTGCTTCCCTCTCCCATCTTTAGGGTTTTGATGTCCTCCTTGCCTTCTTCTTGTTTCTTCTTTGCCGCTCATGCTCTTCTTGCATTTCCAATAATGGTTCTCTTCTTTCCATTTCATCTTGCTGCTTTTCTATTCAGGGGAGATTCTCAACCTTTCTTTTAGGATAAGTTTCGAACTGCTGAATTCTTTTAAGATTTGCCGGTCTGTGGAAGACTCTAGCTCTGCCATTATTAGAAATGGTGGTCATGTGGCATAGGCTACCGAAATGGCAGCACTTTGCCTTTCAGGATTGGTCTATGACCTGACACTCCTCCCTGTTTTCCAGTATTGCTGCCGAGATATCAGCTGAAACCCCTCTGGAGGTTCTCTTGTGACCATGTTGCTTTCCTCCAGGTGCATTTTAAATCACTGGGATGCTCATGAACTTTGTTGATTTGAATCATACAGCTGCTGGTAGATCTATTGGGATTCCACCTCCTTTGGACGCTGTGTACTTCCTGAGTTCGCATAGATGATTCTATCTTGGGTTTCAACAAGTTTCAGTCTGATTTTCCTACAGATAACTTTTCAGACATTTTTTGTTTCCATATCTCTTGCTTTTCCATCTGGGACTCTTTCGAATCCTATTCTTTTATGCCTTGTCTTACTCCAGGATTCAACAGCATTGTTTTCATTGGTCTGCTTCTGCCCGAGGAATTTCTGTTCCCCTGTGTTCAGAGTCATTCACGCATCCGTCTGCATTACCTAGTCTGCTTAGGGCTGAATTTGAGCCCTGATATTATCCCATCCTTTGAGTTTTCTGATATTATTTGGCTTGTCTTTTGGCTTTCTCTTCGCCTTTTCTGGAATTTTGGCTTTTGTGATTCTGAGACACTGTTGTCCTTCAGTGTTTCCCTCACCTCCATTTTCAATACTTGCTCTGGATAGTGTTTCGCAGTCCAGTTATTTGAAAGCTTTTCTTTTGGGCCTTCAATCTCTTAGGAACTGAAAATGATACTTCCTGTTCCTTTTACTGTATATGTCGACTCTACTGGTCAGGTATTATCAGGTATCTAATGTAGACATCTAGGGCTTTGTGAAGTGAAAACTTTAGACACTTGACTCTACGCAATTCCATGGGATTTCTATGAGGACAATTTGTGCTTGACATTGATGCCATGTCCTGTTCTTGTGTGTGTTGTCTGGTATAGCTCCAATTTCTGGTGTTGCCTTAGTTGTGATGAACACACCATAATGTTTCGATTAACATGACCTCATTGTGATTACGCTTATCTCACAATTCTGAAAGTGCACAGGACACTTCCTCTTGTGGAAATGAAGCTTCTAAAGGTTCTCAGCTCTGCATTCTGCTCTATGTCCTTTTGGAGTGTTTCCAAAACAGCCAAATGAGAGTTCAATTGTGCTTTGTAGTGCCACGGCTATGTCCCAATGAAACCGGGTCTTCCCATGTCTTCTTTGTCTCCAGAAACCCCAGTGGAAGCAGATCTATGGATGTCACACATCAGGGCCTGCTGGAATGTTCCCACAGACCAACCTTGTTGTCCTCAGTGCTGTATTGTTCTGGTGCCATCAAAAATGCAGCATCTTCTTCTGGGAGATAATGCTGAAGGAAATGCTTCCTCTTCTCACGCTGTGGACTTGGACCACTCTTCCTTGTCCTCTCATGCTTGTGGCACGGGTGCACGAAGACAACCGCAGAGCTGTTGCGATCCTGTGCCTCAAACCAAACAGTAATCCCAGCCCAGGTTATGAATGTAGCTGATCCTAAGGCTTTTCATTCTGATATCAAACCCAAGGCCCCCTGTATCCCTCAGACCAGAGGCACGATATCTCAGATTCAGCCTCACACGTGCTCTGTTGGCAAAATGGCAAATTGGTCCCTGGTCCTGCAGATGAACTGGGTGTGGCCATGGGACATATCGGTAACCTCAACCACGTGCGCCAGTGTGTTTTCTTTCGCATTGAGGTCACAGGTCGGTTTCCTCTCTTGATAGGACCCACCGCATTCCACAACGCACTGCAGATCTCTGAGACTCAGCGTTTGCCATCATCCGTAGCCCTATCCCTCATTGACCGCTGCCATTGCTACCTCAAATTTGGCAGCTCGGATCTTGGACTCAGAATCAACTGTGGGGATATTTTGCGCTGGTTTCTTTGAGTTCTGTCAGCCAAGCATCTGCTGTGCACTCTTCTAACACTCAGCGCATCACCTTCAGTCCCATGTTTCCTGTCCACTTGAGAGTGTGCTTCCAAGTGAAACAGAGTTTCACATTTGCTGCTCAATCACCAGGGGTCAGACCCTGCACTGGCTTCCATTCTCTGCTTTGCCTTCTCCTGCTTCCAGGTGTTCTGTGGCCTCATCCTGTCTTTGGAAGAAACAGACCTCTCTTCGGCAAGTGTTCTGTGCCAAGGGCTGGGTGAGGGGATGTTTCCATTGCTGCGTACATGGGAGCGAGTGAGCGCAGGTTGCACTGCTTCTCTGCCAACTGGGCATCGATGAATCAACCCTTTCCAGATACATTTCACAGAAATGTGGTTTTGTTTTAGCTCTTGTTTCCATACAGCCGTGGTGGGAGGGATTGTCCGAAGACTCTAGTTTTGACATTGTCTTGATATCTCATTTGCAGCCTTTAAAAAGTTTAATAGAATTGATTTACATGTTTTGGGAGTTATACGAAAATGAAGTTAGTTTCTGAAAGATACTAAATCGACCTAGAATCAAGACTTGACAATTTTGGTACCATTTTGTCAGCTCTAAGGAAAACATAGACAGATAGAATGCAAACTAGCAGTCCAAACTGTTAAAGGGGTCATGTCAACTCTTTACTGTTGAAGCCTCCGAAACCAACAGGAGCCATGAAATAACTATTGGAGAAATGAAACAACCCCCAACCTTGGATTCACTTGTGCACTTGGTGCCCTTTACTCCCAATGACACCTTCTGGCCAATGTTGGCATTTCAAGGGGTAACATCCCTCTCTAGGAAAATACAAGAGAAAACAAACCAAACATACACATTTAGGTTTGAATCCAAAAGCACGTAGAGGCATTATAGCTATGAGAACCCTGCTGCAGCTAGGCTAGGCTATTGAGAACCAGGTGTTCTTCTATCAGTGATGAGAACGCTTAATCATCCGATCATGTTGGGTACAGCAATGGAACGCAACCATGTCTGCACCCCATGATATAGTGCCCCCGGGGGCTTGACTCAAGTGAAAGACGGTCCACATAAGCTGTGTCTTTAATGCCATTGGCGACCTTTACAGTTCAGTTCACTATCTGACTTATACTATTTACCTAGACTGTCTTGACAAATGGAGGCCTGATTCATATTCAAGTTCAGTCAAAGATTCCCCTCACTTATCACACTCCCTTCACCCCAGAGAAGACATAAACCCAGCATTTGCTGAATCTAGCAGAAGGCCATCATTACTTTGTGGGAGCTAAGTATTCAATTCCTATCTATTTCAGTCGAGACTGTTTGACCTTTAAGGGTTTCACTGTTGTTCACAGAGTGTGAAGCTAGGGGAACTCTGATTCTTGGAGGGGCTTGCTCTTCTCGTAATGGCTTCATTTCAGCTCAGGTACTGATCCTTCCAAATAGATACCTGAGTGGTGTGGAGGGAAGAGCAAGTGCTTGCTATCTAGGCCCAAACCTGGGAAAAGGCTTACCTGGGCTTGGTGCATTTTGGTCTGATTGGCTTGGAAATGCCCCTTGGGACGTGTGGATTCTCACGACCTCTTCCAAGAACATGAGCGTTTTGATCATCTCTGCCTTCTTTTCTCTTTTAGACGTCAGGGATATTGGACCCGTTCTTGGAGCAGAGAATTGAGGAACTTCCTCATGTCCACGTTGGCGCTCCGTATGTTTCTGCCAGTATCAGCGAGGTTCAATATGTCTCATGAATGTCTTTCGAGCCTGGTATCCTCTCCAGCTGTCTCCAGGCCAGTATTCTCCATTGTAGCAGAACATCTCTCATCAATGTGTTCGCATCTCTCCTCAATCCGTTCAGCCAGGTTTTCGGCCAGAATCTCTTTGTGTCTCCCATAAAGTCGAATTCAAAAGAACTGGGCAAGTCAGAAAGTACCTCGGAACCTCACCAGGTAGCTGATGACATGAAGATCTTCCACTGTCTGCCCTTTCAAGTGCTGGAAACTGACCCGTGAACTCAGGTTTTGGGCTGCAGCAGTATCTCCAACTGACACAGCTTCCCGAAACAAAGACCTAAGCCAAGCTCCACAGAGGGCGGCAGCCCCTCCATCACACTGATCCACCCACAGAACTCTTCCCGGTTACCTAGGATCCACCAGCCACAACCAGCCTCGCGGTACACACCATATTCCACCTGGAATCCAACCGCTAACTGCCGTCCCCAATGGCTGCTGCATCTTGTCAGTGTTGGCGGAGGGGCTGCATCTGAAGAGAGGTTCCTAAGTTAAATATGATTCTACCCACTAGCGTCCCATGAGCCTTTGTTCTTCCCTCTTTCCTTTGGTTCAGTTCTGTATGCACAGTACCAACGGAGGGAAGTGTGTCCATTTTCAGGTGATGTTTTACACGTCTTTAAACTTTCTAACAGTTCACAGTACACAGAGACCCACTACAGGAATCTTATGTTCCTGTAATATCCGTACATCCAGAATACATAACCGTCGGTTGATTTCTGCTGAATTACCCGCACTCTCAAGACATGGATCCATTGGTTTCATGGGGGCTGAAATGCCTAGAAATGAAACCAACCCCAATGTGCACTTTACTGTCTGTTTCCTTTGCTCTTAGTACACTTTTGCAGAGCTACTTATCTTTGTTATAGGCTTATGCCATTTCTTCTCTACGTAGTGTAGAATATGGCATTCATTCATCCTGTTGGAAGACTTGCAAGGCTTTATCACGTACTATGAAACCATTTGATCCCAAATCGGCATTTGGGTTAGGTCACGATATGCTCTTATGGATCAATATTTACGAATATAAATGCACGCCTCTGATTTCCAAATACAAGTGTGCTGAGTACATGCAAGCCGTGATACTGGGTCGATGCGTGCTGGATGATCCTTGACATCACCTTGAGTATTTTCTTTTGAATAATCATGGTTCCCTTGGTATATGTCAGCCAACCGTACCCTTTTGGTGCTTGTTTGTTTGTTTGATTCTTGGCTTTTCTGCTTCTCGTTTGATTTGCAAACATGTCAGGCCATGCATCTCTCCGTTTGCATCAAACAGAGAGTCTTATATGCTGATTCACTTAAGATAGTGCTTACTATCAGCTATGATTTCCTGCTTCCCTCTTCCATCTTTAGGGTTTTGATGTCCTCCTTGCCTTCTTCTTGTTTCTTCTTTGCCGCTCATGCTCTTCTTGCATTTCTAATAATGGTTCTCTTCTTTCCAATTCATCTTGCTGCTTTTCTATTCAGGGGAGATTCTCAACCTTTCTTTTAGGATAAGTTTCGAACTGCTGAATTCTTTTAAGATTTGCCGGTCTGTGGAAGTCTCTAGCTCTGCCATTATTACAAATGGTGGTCATGTGGCATAGGCTACCGAAATGGCAGCACTTTGCCATTCAGGATTGGTCTATGACCTGACACTCCTCCCTGTTTTCCAGTATTGCTGCCGAGATATCAGCTGAAACCCCTCTGGAGGTTCTCTTGTGACCATGTTGCTTTCCTCCAGGTGCATTTTAAATCACTGGGATGCTCATGAACTTTGTTGATTTGAATCATACAGCTGCTGGTAGATCTATTGGGATTCCACCTCCTTTGGACGCTGTGTAATTCCTGACTTCGCATAGATGATTCTATCTTGGGTTTCAACAAGTTTCAGTCTGATTTTCCTACAGATAACTTCTCAGACATTTTTTGTTTCCTTATCTCTTGCTTTTCCATCTGGGACTCTTTCGAATCCTATTCTTTTATGCCTTGTCTTACCCCAGGATTCAACAGCATTGTTTTCATTGGTCTGCTTCTGCCCGAGGAATTTCTGTTCCCCTGTCTTCAGAGTCATTCACGCGTCTGTCTGCATTACCTAGTCTGCTTAGGACTGAATTTGAGCCCTGATATTATCACATCCTTTGAGTTTTCTGATATTATTTGGCTCGTCTTTAGGCTTTCTCTTCCCCTTTTCTGGAATTTTGCCTTTTGTGATTCTGAGACACTGTTGTCCTTCAGTGCTTCCCTCACCTCCATTTTCAATACTGGCTCTGGATAGTGTTTCGCAGTCCTGTTGTATGAAAGCTTTTCTTTTGGGCCTTCAATCTCTTTGGAACTGAAAATGGTACTTCCTGTTTCTTTTACTGTATATTTCGTCTCTACTGATCAGGTATTATCAGGTGTCTAATGTAGACATCTAGGGCTTTGTGAAGTGAAACTTTAGACACTTGACTCTACGCAAATCCATGGGATTTCTATGAGGACAATTTGTGCTTGACATTGATGCCATGTCCTGTTCTTGTGTGTGTTGTCTGGTATAGCTCCAATTTCTGGTGTTGCCTTAGTTGTGATGAACACACCATAATATTTCGATTAACATGACCTCATTGTGATTACGCTTATCTCAGAATTCTGAAAGTGCACAGGACACTTCCTCTTGTGGAAATGAAGCTTCTAAAGGTTCTCAGCTCTGCATTCTGCTCTATGTCCTTTTGGAGTGTTTCCAAAACAGCCAAATGAGAGTTCAATTGTGCTTTGTAGTTCCACGGCTATGTCCCAATGAAACCAGGTCTTCCCATGGCTTCTTTGTCTCCAGAAACCCCAGTGGAAGCAGATCTATGGATGTCACACATCAGGGCCTGCTGGAATGTTCCCGCAGACCAAATATTGTGTCCTCGGTGCTGTACCGTTCCGGTGCCATCCAAAATGCAGCATCTTCTTCTGGGAGATAATGCTGAAGGAAATGCTTCCTCTTCTCATGCTGTGGACTTGGACCACTCTTCCTTGTCCTCTCATCCTTGTGGCACGGGTGCACGCAGGCAAACGCAGAGCTGTTGCGATCCTGTGCCTCAAACCAAACAGTAATCCCAGCCCAGGTTATGAATGTAGCCGATCCTAAGGCGTTTCATTCTGATATCAAACCCAAGGCCCCCTGGATCCCTCAGACCAGAGGCACGATATCTCAGATTCAGCCTCACACGTGCTCTGTTGGCAAAATGCCAAATTGGTCCCTGGTCCTGCAGATGCACTGGGTGTGGCCATGGGACATATCGATAACCTCAACCGCGCGCGCCAGTTTGTTTGCTTTCTCATTGAGGTCACAAGTCGGTTTCCTCTCTTGATAGGACCCACCGCATTCCACAACGCACTGCAGATCCCTGAGACTCAGCGTGTGCCATCATCCGTAACCCTATCCCTCATTGACCGCTGCCTTTGCTACCTCAAATTTGGCAGCTCGGATCTTGGACCCAGAATCAACTGTGGGGATATTTTGCGCTGGTTTCTTTGAGTTCTGTCAGCCAAGCATCTGCTGTGCACTCTTCTAACACTCAGCGCCTCACCTTCAGTCCCATGTCTCCTGTCCACTTGAGAGTGTGCTTCCAAGTGAAACAGAGTTTCACATTTGCTGCTCAATCACCAGGGGTCAGACCGTGCACTGGCTTCCATTCTCTGCTTTGCCTTCTCCTGCTTCCAGGTGTTCTGTGGCCTCATCCTGTCTTTGGAAGAAACAGACCTCTCTTCGGCAAGTGATCTGTTCCAAGGGCTGGGTGAGGGGATGTTTCCATTGCTGCGTACATGGGAGCGAGTGAGCGCAGGTTGCACTGCTTCTCTGCCAACTGGGCATCGAGGAATCAACCCTTTCCAGATACATTTCACAGAAATGTGGTTTTTGTTTAGCTCTTTTTTCCATACAGCCTTGGTGGGAGGGATTGTCCGAAGACCCTATTTTTGACATTGTCTTATATCTCATTTGCAGACTTTAAAAAGTTTAATAGAATTGATTTACATGTTTTGGGAGTTATACGAAAATGAAGTTAGTTTCTGAAAGATACTAAATCGACCTAGAATCAAGACTTGACAATTTTGGTACCATTTTGTCAGCTCTAAGGAAAACATAGACAGATAGAATGCAAACTAGCAGTCCAAACTGTTAAAGGGGTCATGTCAACTCTTTACTATTGAGGCCTCCGAAACCAACAGGCGCCATGAAATACCTATTGGAGAAATGAAACAACCCCCAACCTTGGATTCACTTGTGCATGTGGTGCCCTTTACTCCCAATGACACATTCTGGCCAATGTTGGCATTTCAAGGGGTAACATCCCTCTCTTGGGCAATACAAGAGAAAACAAACCAAACATACACATTTAGGTTTGAATCCAAAAGCACGTAGAGGCATTATAGCTATGAGAACCCTGCTGCAGCTAGGCTAGGCTATTGAGAACCAGGTGTTCTTCTATCAGTGATGAGAACGCTTTATCATCCGATCATGTTGGGTACAGCAATGGAACGCAACCAAGTCTGCACCCCCATGATATAGTGCCCCCGGGGGCTTGACTCAAGTGAAAGACGGTCCACATAAGCTGTGTCTTTAATGCCATTGGCGACCTTTACAGTTCAGTTCACTATCTGACTTATACTATTTACCTAGACTGTCGTGAAAAATGGAGGCCTGATTCATATTCAAGTTCAGTCAAAGATTCCCCTCACTTACCACACTCCCTTCACCCCAGAGAAGACATAAACCCAGCATTTGCTGAATCTAGCAGAAGGCCATCATTTCTTTGTGGGAGCTAAGTATTCAATTCCTATCTATTTCAGTCGAGACTCTTTGACCTTTAAGGGGTTCACTGTTGTGCACAGAGTGTGAAGCTAGTGGAACTCTGATTCTAGGAGGGGCTTGCTCTTCTCGTAATGGCTTCATTGCAGCTCAGGTACTGATCCTTCCAAATAGATGCCTGAGTGGAGTGGAGGGAAGAGCAAGTGCTTGCTATCTAGGCCCAAACCTGGGAAAAGGCTTACCTGGGCTTGGTGCATTTTGGTCTGATTGGCTTGGAAATGCCCCTTGGGACGTGTGGATTCTCACGACCTCTTCGAAGATCATGAGCGTTTTGATCATCTCTGCCTTCTCTTCTCTTTTAGACGTCAGGGATCTTGGACCCGTTCTTGGAGCAGAGAATTGAGGAACTTCCTCATGTCCACGTTGGCGCTCCGTATGTTTCTGCCAGTATCTGCGAGGTTCAATATGTCTCATGAATGTCTTTCGAGCCTGGTATCCTCTCCAGCTGTCTCCAGGCCAGTATTCTTCATTGTAGCAGAACATCTCTCATCAATGTGTTCGCATCTCTCCTCAATCCGTTCAGCCTGGTTTTCGGCCAGAATCTCTTTGTGTCTCCCATAAAGTCGAATTCAAAAGGAGTGGGCAAGTCAGAAAGTACCTCGGAGCCTCACCAGGTAGCTGATGACATGCAGATCTTCCACTGTCTGCCCTTTCAAGTGCTGGAAACTGACCCGTGAACTCAGGTTTTGGGCTGCAGCAGTATCTCAAACTGACACAGCTTCCCGAAACAAAGACCTAAGCCAAGCTCCACAGAGGGCGGCAGCCCCTCCATCACACTGATCCACCCACAGAACTCTTCCCGGTTACCTAGGATCCACCAGCCACAACCAGCCTCGCGGTACACACCAACATTCCACCTGGAATCCAACCGCTAACTGCCATCCCCAATGGCTGCTGCATCTTGTCAGTGTTGGCGGAGGGGCTGCATCTGAAGAGAGGTTCCTAAGTTAAATAAGATTCTACCCACTAGCGTCCCATGGGACTTTGTTCTTCCCTCTTACCTTTGGTTCAGTTCTGTATGCACAGTACCAACGGAGGGAAGTGTGTCCATTTGCAGTTGATGTTTTCCACGTCTTTAAACTTTCTAAAAGTTCACAGTACACAGGGACCCACTACAGGAATCTAATGTTACTGTAATAACCGTACATTCAGAATACATAACCGTCGGTTGATTTTGCTGAAATACCTGCACTCTCAAGACATGGATCCATTGGTTTCATGGGGGCTGAAATGCCTAGAAATGAAACCAACCCCAATGTGCACTTTACTGTCTGTTTCCTTTGCTCTTAGTACACTTTTGCAGAGCTACTTATCTTTGTTATAGGCTTATGCCATTTCTTCTCTACGTCGTGTAGTATATGGCATTCATTCATCCTGTTGGAAGACTTGCAAGTCTTTATCACGGACTATGAAACCATTTGATCCCAAATCGGCATTTGGGTTAGGTCACGATATGCTCTTATGGATCAATATTTACGAATATAAATGCACGCCTCTGATTTCCAAATACAAGTGTGCTGAGTACATGCAAGCCGTGATACTGGGTCGATGCGTGCTGGATGATCCTTGAAATCACCTTGAGTAATTTCTTTTGAATAATCATGGTTCCCTTGGTATATGTCAGCCAACCGTACCCTTTTGGTGCTTGTTTGTTTGTTTGATTCTTGGCTTTTCTGCTTCTCGTTTGATTTGCAAACATGTCAGGCCATGCATCTCTCCGTTTGCATCAAACAGAGAGCCTTATAAGCTGATTCACTTAAGATAGTGCTTACTATCAGCTATGATTTCCTGCTTCCCTCTCCCATCTTTAGGGTTTTGATGTCCTCCTTGCCTTCTTCTTGTTTCTTCTTTGCCGCTCATGCTCTTCTTGCATTTCCAATAATGGTTCTCTTCTTTCCATTTCATCTTGCTGCTTTTCTATTCAGGGGAGATTCTCAACCTTTCTTTTAGGATAAGTTTCGAACTGCTGAATTCTTTAAATATTTGCCAGTCTGTGGAAGTCTCTAGCTCTGCCGTTATTAGAAATGGTGGTCATGTGGCATAGGCTACCGAAGTGGCAGCACTTTGCCATTCAGGATTGGTCTATGTCCTGACACTCCTCCCTGTTATCCAGTATTGCTGCCGAGATATCTGCTGAAACCCCTCTGGTGGTTCTCTTGTGACCATGTTGCTTTCCTCCAGGTGCATTTTAAATCACTGGGATGCTCATGAACTTTGTTGATTTGAATCATACAGCTGCTGGTAGATCTATTGGGATTCCACCTCTTTTGGACGCTGTGTACTTCCTGAGTTCACATAGATGATTCTATCTTGGGTTTCAACAAGTTTCAGTCTGATTTTCCTAGATAACTTTTCTGACATTTTTTGTTTCCTTATCTCTTGATTTTCCATCTGGGACTCTTTCGAATCCTATTCTTTTATGCCTTGCCTTACCCCAGGATTCAACAGCATTGTTTTCATTGGTCTGCTTCTGCCCGAGGAATTTCTGTTCCCCTGTCTTCAGATTCATTCACGCGTCCGTCTGCATTACCTAGTCTGCTTAGTGCTGAATTTGAGCCCTGATATTATCCCATCCTTTGAGTTTTCTGATATTATTTGGCTTGTCTTTAGGCTTTCTCTTCGCCTTTTCTGGAATTCTGCCTTTTGTGATTCTGAGACACTGTAGTCCTTAAGTGTTTCCCTCACCTCCATTTTCAATACTTGCTCTGGATAGTGTTTCGCAGTCCAGTTGTTTGAAAGCTTCTCTTTTGGGCCTTCAATCTCTTTGGAACTGAAAATGGTACTTCCTGTTTCTTTTACTGTATATTTCGTCTCTACTGCTCAGGTATTATCAGGTATCTGATGTAGACATCTAGGGCTTTGTGAAGTGAAAGTTTAGACAATTGACTCTACGCAATTCCATGGGATTTCTATGAGGAAAATTTGTGCTTGACATTGATGCCATGTCCTGTTCTTGTGTGTGTTGTCTGGTATAGCTCCAATTTCTGGTGTTGCCTTAGTTGTGATGAACACACCATAATATTTCGATTAACATGACCTCATTGTGATTATGCTTATCTCACAATTCTGAAAGTGCACAGGACACATCCTCTTGTGGAAATGAAGCTTCTAAAGATTCTCAGCTGTGCATTCTGCTCTATGTCCTTTTGGAGTGTTTCCAAAACAGCCAAATTAGAGTTCAATTGTGCTTTGTAGTGCCACGGCTATGTCCCAATTAAACCAGGTCTTCCCATGGCTTCTTTGTCTCCAGAAACCCCAGTGGAAACAGATCTATGGATGTCACACATCAGGGCCTGCTGGAATGTTCCCGCAGACCAACCTTGGTGTCCTCGGTGCTGTACCGTTCCGGTGCCATCCAAAATGCAGCATCTTCTTCTGGGAGATAATGCTGAAGGAAATGCTTCCGCTTCTCACGCTGTGGACTTGGACCACTCTTCCTTGTCCTCTCATCCTTGTGGCACGGGTGCACGTAGGCAAACGCAGAGCTGTTGTGATCCTGTGCCTCAAACCAAACAGTAATCCCAGCCCAGGTTATGAATGTAGCCGATCCTAAGGCTCTTCATTCTGATATCAAACTCAAGGCCCCCTGGATCCCTCAGACCAGAGGCACGATATCTCAGATTCAGCCTCACACTTGCTCTGTTTGCAAATGCCAAATTGGTCCCTGGTCCTGCAGATGCACTGGGTGTGGCCATGGGACATATCTATAACCTCAACCGCACGCGCCAGTGTGTTTTCTTTCTCATTGAGGTCACAGGTCGGTTTCCTCTCTTGATAGGACCCACCGCATTCCACAACGCACTGCAGATCCCTGAGACTCAGCGTGTGCCATCATCCGTAGCCCTATCCCTCATTGACCGCTGCCTTTGCTACCTCAAATTTGGCGGCTCGTTTCTTGGTCCCAGAATCAAATGTGGGGATATTTTGCGCTGGTTTCTTTGAGTTCTGTCAACCAAGCATCTGCTGTGCACTCTTCTAACACTCAGCGCCTCACCTTCAGTCCCATGTCTCCTGTCCACTTGAGAGTGTGCTTCCAAGTGAAACAGAGTTTCACATTTGCTGCTCAATCACCAGGGGTCAGACCCTGCACTGGCTTCCATTCTCTGCTTTGCCTTCTCCTGCTTCCAGGTGTTCTGTGGCCTCATCCTGTCTTTGGAAGAAACAGACCTCTCTTCGGCAAGTGTTCTGTGCCAAGGGCTGGGTGAGGGGATGTTTCCATTGCTGCGTACATGGGAGCGAGTGAGCGCAGTTTGCACTGCTTCTCTGCCAACTGGGCATCGAGGAATCAAAACTTTCCAGATACATTTCACAGAAATGTGGTTTTGGTTTAGCTCTTTGTTTCCATACAGCCATGGTGGGAGGGATTGTCCGAAGCCTCTAGTTTTGACATTGTCTTGATATCTCATTTGCAGCCTTTAAAAAGTTTAATAGAATTGATTTACATGTTTTGGGAGTTATACGAAAATGAAGTTAGTTTCTGAAAGATACTAAATCGACCTAGAATCAAGACTTGACAATTTTGGTACCATTTTGTCAGCTCTAAGGAAAACATAGACAGATAGAATGCAAACTAGCAGTCCAAACTGTTAAAGGGGTCATGTCAACTCTTTACTTTTGAAGCCACCGAAACAAACAGGAGCCATGAAATAACTATTGGAGAAATGAAACAACCCCCAACCTAGGATTCACTTGTGCACGTGGTGCCCTTTACTCCCAATGACACCTTCTGGCCAATGTTGGCATTTCAAGGGGTAACATCCCTCTCTAGGAAAATACAAGAGAAAACAAACCAAACATACACATTTAGGTTTGAATCCAAAAGCACCTAGAGGCATTATAGCTATGAGAACCCTGCTGCAGCTAGGCTAGGCTATTGAGAACCAGGTGTTCTTCTATCAGTGATGAGAACGCTTAATCATCCGATCATGTTGGGTGCAGCAATGGAACGCAACCAAGTCTGCACCCCCATGATATAGTGCCCCCGGGGGCTTGACTCAAGTGAAAGACGGTCCACATAAGCTGTGTCTTTAATGCCATTGGCGACCTTTACAGTTCAGTTCACTATCTGACTTATACTATTTACCTAGACCTTCTTGACAAATGGAGGCCTGATTCATATTCAAGTTCGGTCAAAGATTCCCCTCACTTACCACACTCCCTTCACCCCAGAGAAGACATAAACCCAGCATTTGCTGAATCTAGCAGAAGGCCATCATTTCTTTGTGGGAGCTAAGTATTCAATTCCTATCTATTTCAGTCGAGACTCTTTGACCTTTAAGGGGTTCACTGTTGTTCACAGAGTGTGAAGCTAGAGGAACTCTGATTGTAGGAGGGGCTTGCTCTTCTCGTAATGGCTTCATTGCAGCTCAGGTACTGATCCTTCCAAATAGATACCTGAGTGGAGTGGAGGGAAGAGCATGTGCTTGCTATCTAGGCCCAAACCTGGGAAAAGGCTTACCTGGGCTTGGTGCATTTTGGTCTGATTGGCTTGGAAATGCCCCTTGGGACGTGTGGATTCTCACGACCTCTTCCAAGAACATGAGCGTTTTGATCATCTCTGCCTTCTCTTCTCTTTTAGACGTCAGGGATCTTGGACCCGTTCTTGGAGCAGAGAATTGAGGAACTTCCTCATGTCCAAGTTGGCGCTCCGTATGTTTCTGCCAGTATCAGCGAGGTTCAATATGTCTCATGAATGTCTTTCGAGCCTGGTATCCTCTCCAGCTGTCTCCAGGCCAGTATTCTTCATTGTAGCAGAACATCTCTCATCAATGTGTTCGCATCTCTCCTCAATCCGTTCAGCCAGGTTTTCGGCCAGAATCTCTTTGTGTCTCCCATAAAGTCGAATTCAAAAGGAGTGGGCAAGTCAGAAAGTACCTCGGAGCCTCACCAGGTAGCTGATGACATGCAGATCTTCCACTGTCTGCCCTTTCAAGTGCTGGAAACTGACCCGTGAACTCAGGTTTTGGGCTGCAGCAGTATCTCAAACTGACACAGCTTCCCGAAACAAAGACCTAAGCCAAGCTCCACAGAGGGCGGCAGCCCCTCCATCACACTGATCCACCCACAGAACTCTTCCCGGTTACCTAGGATCCACCAGCCACAACCAGCCTTGCGGTACACACCAACATTCCACCTGGAATCCAACCGCTAACTGCCATCCCCAATGGCTGCTGCATCTTGTCATTGTTGGCGGAGGGGCTGCATCTGAAGAGAGGTTCCTAAGTTAAATAAGATTCTACCCACTAGCGTCCCATGGGACTTTGTTCTTCCCTCTTACCTTTGGTTCAGTTCTGTATGCACAGTACCAACGGAGGGAAGTGTGTCCATTTGCAGTTGATGTTTTCCACGTCTTTAAACTTTCTAAAAGTTCACAGTACACAGGGACCCACTACAGGAATCTAATGTTACTGTAATAACCGTACATCCAGAATACATAACCGTCGGTTGATTTTGCTGAAATACCTGCACTCTCAAGACATGGATCCATTGGTTTCATGGGGGCTGAAATGCCTAGAAATGAAACCAACCCCAATGTGCACTTTACTGTCTGTTTCCTTTGCTCTTAGTACACTTTTGCAGAGCTACTTAGCTTTGTTATAGGCTTATGCCATTTCTTCTCTACGTCGTGTAGTATATGGCATTCATTCATCCTGTTGGAAGACTTGCAAGTCTTTATCACGGACTATGAAACCATTTGATCCCAAATCGGCATTTGGGTTAGGTCACGATATGCTCTTATGGATCAATATTTACGAATATAAATGCACGCCTCTGATTTCCAAATACAAGTGTGCTGAGTACATGCAAGCCGTGATACTGGGTCGATGCGTGCTGGATGATCCTTGAAATCACCTTGAGTAATTTCTTTTGAATAATCATGGTTCCCTTGGTATATGTCAGCCAACCGTACCCTTTTGGTGCTTGTTTGTTTGTTTGATTCTTGGCTTTTCTGCTTCTCGTTTGATTTGCAAACATGTCAGGCCATGCATCTCTCCGTTTGCATCAAACAGAGAGTTTTATCAGCTGATTCACTTAAGATAGTGCTTACTATCAGCTATGATTTCCTGCTTCCCTCTCCCATCTTTAGGGTTTTGATGTCCTCCTTGCCTTCTTCTTGTTTCTTCTTTGCCGCTCATGCTCTTCTTGCATTTCCAATAATGGTTCTCTTCTTTCCATTTCATCTTGCTGCTTTTCTATTCAGGGGAGATTCTCAACCTTTCTTTTAGGATAAGTTTCGAACTGCTGAATTCTTTTAAGATTTGCCGGTCTGTGGAATTCTCTAGCTCTGTCGTTATTAGAAATGGTGGTCATGTGGCATAGGCTACCGAAATGGCAGCACTTTGCCATTCAGGATTGGTCTATGTCCTGACACTCCTCCCTGTTTTCCAGTATTGCTGCCGAGATATCAGCTGAAACCCCTCTGGAGGTTCTCTTGTGACCATGTTGCTTTCCTCCAGGTGCATTTTAAATCACTGGGATGCTCATGAACTTTGTTGATTTGAATCATACAGCTGCTGGTAGATCTATTGGGATTCCACCTCCTTTGGACGCTGTGTACTTCCTGAGTTCGCATAGATGATTCTTCTTGGGTTTCAACATGTTTCAGTCTGATTTTCCTACAGATAACTTTTCAGACATTTTTTGTTTCCTTATCCCTTGCTTTTCCATCTGGGACACTTACGAATCCTATTCTTTTATGCCTTGTCTTAACCCAGGATTCAATACCAATGTTTTCAGTGTTCTGCTTCTGCCCTAGAGTTTTCTGTTCCCCTGTCTTCAGAGTCATTCACGCGTCCCTCTGCATTACCTAGTCTGCTTAGGTCTGAATTTGAGCCCTGATATTATCCCATCCTTTGAGTTTTCTGATATTATTTGGCTCGTCTTTAGGCTTTCTCTTCCCCTTTTCTGGTATTCTGCCTTTTGTGATTCTGAGACACTGTTGTTCTTCAGTGATTCCCTCACCTCCATTTTCAATACTTGCTCCGGATAGCGTTTCGCAGTCTAGTTGTTTGAAAGCTTATCTTTTGGGCCTTCAATCTCTTTGGAACTGAAAATGGTACTTCCTGTTTTTTTATTGTATATTTCATCTCTACTGGTCATGTATTATCATGTATCTAATGTAGAAATCTATGTCTTTGTGAAGTGAAAACTTTAGACTCTTGGCTCTATGCAATTCCATGGGATTTTTATGAGGACAATTTTTCCTTGACATTGATGTCAAGTCCTGTTCCTGTGTGTGTTGTCTGGAATAGCTCCAATTTCTGGTGTTGCCTTAGTTGTGATGAACACACCATAATGTTTCGATTAACATGACCTCATTATGATTACGCTTATCTCACAATTCTGAAATTGCACAGGACTCTTCCTCTTGTGGAAATGAAGCTTCTAAAGGTTCTCAGCTCTGCATTCTGCTCTATGTCCTTTTGGAGTGTTTCCAAAACAGCCAAATGAGAGTTCACTTGTGCTTTTTAGTGCCACGGCTATGTCCCAATGAAACCAGGTCTTCCCATGGCTTCTCTGTCTACAGAAACCCCAGTGGAGGCAGATCTATGGATGTCACACATCAGGGCCTGCTGGAATGTTCCCGCAGAACGACCTTGTTATCCTCGGTGCTTTACTGTTCCGGTGCCATCCAAAATGCAGCATCTTCTTCTGGGAGATAATGCTGAAGGAAATGCTTCCTCTTCTCACGCTGTGGACTTGGACCACTCTTCCTTGTCCTCTCATCCTTGTGGCACGGGTGCACGAAGGCAACCGCAGAGCTGTTGCGATCCTGTGCCTCAAACCAAACACTAATCCCAGCCCAGGTTATGAATGTAGCCGATCCTAAGGCTTTTCATTCTGATATCAAACCCAAGGCCCCCTGGATCCCTCAGACCAGAGGCACGATATCTCAGATTCAGCCTCACACGTGCTCTGTTGGCAAAATGCCAAATTGGTCCCTGGTCCTGCAGATGCACTGGGTGTGGCCATGGGACATATCGATAACCTCAACCGCGCGCGCCAGTGTGGTTGCTTTCTCATTGAGGTCACAGTTCGGTTTCCTCTCTTGATTGGACCCACCACATCCCACAACACACTCCAGGTCCCTGAGACTCAGCATGTGCCATCATCCGTAGCCCTATCCCTCATTGACCGCTGACTTTGCTACCTCAAATTTGGCAGCTCGGTTCTTGGTCCCAGAATCAAATGTGGGGATATTTTGCGCTGGTTTCTTTGAGTTCTGTCAGCCAAGCATCTGCTGTGCACTCTTCTAACACTCAGCGCCTCACCTTCAGTCCCATGTCTCCTGTCCACTTGAGAGTGTGCTTCCAAGTGAAACAGAGTTTCACATTTGCTGCTCAATCACCAGGGGTCAGACCCTGCACTGGCTTCCATTCTCTGCTTTGCCTTCTCCTGCTTCCAAGTGTTCTGTGGCCTCATCCTGTCTTTGGAAGAAACAGACCTCTCTTCGGCAAGTGTTCTGTGCCAAGGGCTGGGTGAGGGGATGTTTCCATTGCTGTGTACATGGGAGCGAGTGCGCGCAGGTTGCACTGCTTCTCTGCCAACTGGGCATCGAGGAATCAACCCTTTCCAGATACATTTCACAGAAATGTGGTTTTGGTTTATCTCTTTGTTTCCATACAGCCGTGGTGGGAGGGATTGTCCGAAGACTCTAGTTTAGACATTGTCTTGATATCTAATTTGCAGCCTTTAAAAAGTTTAATAGAATTGATTTACACGTTTTGGGAGTTATACGAAAATGAAGTTAGTTTCTGAAAGATACGAAATCGACCTAGAATCAAGACTTGACAATTTTGGTACCATTTTGTCAGCTCTAAGGAAAACATAGACAGATAGAATGCAAACTAGCAGTCCAAACTGTTAAAGGGGTCATGTCAACTCTTTCTGTTGAAGTCTCCGAAACTAACAGGAGCCATGAAATAACTATTTGAGAAATGAAACAACCCCCAACATTGGATTCACTTGTGCATGTGGTGCCCTTTACTCCCAATGACACCTTCTGGCCAATGTTGGCATTTCAAGGGGTAACATCCCTCTCTAGGAAAATACAAGAGAAAACAAACCAAACATACACATTTAGGTTTGAATCCAAAAGCACCTAGAGGCATTATAGCTATGAGAACCCTGCTGCAGCTAGGCTAGGCTATTGAGAACCAGGTGTTCTTCTATCAGTGATGAGAACGCTTAATCATCCGATCATGTCGGGTACAGCAATGGAACGCAACCAAGTCTGCACCCCCATGATATAGTGCCCCCGGGGGCTTGACTCAAGTGAAAGACGGTCCACATAAGCTGTGTCATTAATGCCATTGGCGACCTTTACAGTTCAGTTCACTATCTGACTTATACTATTTACCTAGACTGTCTTGACAAATGGAGGCCTGATTCATATTCAAGTTCAGTCAAAGATTCCCCTCACTTACCACACTCCCTTCACCCCAGAGAAGACATAAACCCAGCATTTGCTGAATCTAGCAGAAGGCCATCATTTCTTTGTGGGAGCTAAGTATTGAATTCCTATCTATTTCAGTCGACACTCTTTGACCTTTAAGGGGTTCACTGTTGTTCACAGAGTGTGAAGCTAGAGGAACTCTGATTCTAGGAGGGGCTTGCTCTTCTCGTAATGGCTTCATTGCAGCTCAGGTACTGATCCTTCCAAATAGATGCCTGAGTGGAGTGGAGGGAAGAGCAAGTGCTTGCTATCTAGGCCCAAACCTGGGAAAAGGCTTACCTGGGCTTGGTGCATTTTGGTCTGATTGGCTTGGAAATGCCGCTTGGGACGTGTGGATTCTCACGACCTCTTCCAAGAACATGAGCGTTTTGATCATCTCTGCCTTCTCTTCTCTTTTAGACGTCAGGGATCTTGGACCCGTTCTTGGAGCAGAGAATTTTGGAACTTCCTCATGTCCACGTTGGCGCTCCGTATGTTTCTGCCAGTATCAGCGAGGTTCAATATGTCTCATGAATGTCTTTCCAGCCTGGTATCCTCTCCACCTGTCTCCAGGCCAGTATTCTCCATTGTAGCAGAACATCTCTCATCAATGTGTTCGCATCTCTCCTCAATCCGTGCAGCCAGCTTTTCGGCCAGCTTCTCTTCGTGTCTCCCATATTTTCGACTTCAAAATGACTGGGCAAGTCTGACAGTACCTCGGAGCCTCACCAGTAAGCTGATGACAGGCAGATCTTCCACTGTCTGCCCTTTCAGTTTCTGGAAACTGACCCGGGAACTCAGGTCTTTGGGCAGCAGCAGTATCTAGACCTTACACAGCTTCCCCGACCAAAGACATAAGCCAAGCTCCACAGAGGGCGGCAGCCCCTCCATCACACTGATCCACCCACAGAACTCTTCCCGGTTACCTAGGATCCACCAGCCACATCAAGCCTCGCGGTACACACCAACATTCCACCTGGAATCCAACCGCTAACTGCCATCCCCAGTGGGTGCTGCATCTTGTCCGTGTTGGGGAGGGGCTGCATCTGAAGAGAGGTTACTAAGGTAAATATGATTCTACCCACTAGCGTCCCATGGGCCTTTGTTCTTTCCTCTTTCCTTTGGTTCAGTTCTGTATGCACAGTACCAACGGAGGGAAGTGTGTCCATGTGCAGTTGATGTTTTACACGTCTTTAAACTTTCTAACAGTTCACAGTACACAGAGACCCACTACAGGAATCTTATGTTCCTGTAATATCCGTACATCCAGAATACATAACCGTCGGTTGATTTCTACTGAAATACCCGCACTCTCAAGACATGGATCCATTGGTTTCATGGGGGCTGAAATGCCTAGAAATGAAACCAACCCCAATGTGCACTTTACTGTCTGTTTCCTTTGCTCTTAGTACACTTTTGCAGAGCTACTTATCTTTGTTATAGGCTTATGCCATTTCTTCTCTACGTAGTGTAGAATATGGCATTCATTCATCCTGTTGGAAGACTTGCAAGTCTTTATCACGGACTATGAAGCCATTTGATTCCAAATCGGCATTTGGGTTAGGTCACGATATGCTCTTATGGATCAATATTTACGAATATAAATGCACGCCTCTCATTTCCAAATACAAGTGTGCTGAGTACATGCAAGCCGTGATACTGGGTCGATGCATGCTGGATGATCCTTGACATCACCTTGAGTATTTTCTTTTGAATAATCATGGTTCCCTTGGTATATGTCAGCCAACCGTACCCTTTTGGTGCTTGTTTGTTTGTTTGATTCTTGGCTTTTCTGCTTCTCGTTTGATTTGCAAACATGTCAGGCCATGCATCTCTCCGTTTGCATCAAACAGAGAGTCTTATAAGCTGATTCACTTAAGATAGTGCTTACTATCAGCTATGATTTCCTGCTTCCCTCTCCCATCTTTAGGGTTTTGATGTCCTCCTTGCCTTCTTCTTGTTTCTTCTTTGCCGCTCATGCTCTTCTTGCATTTCCAATAATGGTTCTCTTCTTTCCATTTCATCTTGCTGCTTTTCTATTCAGGGGAGATTCTCAACCTTTCTTTTAGGATAAGTTTCGAACTGCTGAATTCTTTTAAGATTTGCCGGTCTGTGGAAGACTCTAGCTCTGCCATTATTAGAAATGGTGGTCATGTGGCATAGGCTACCGAAATGGCAGCACTTTGCCTTTCAGGATTGGTCTATGACCTGACACTCCTCCCTGTTTTCCAGTATTGCTGCCGAGATATCAGCTGAAACCCCTCTGGAGGTTCTCTTGTGACCATGTTGCTTTCCTCCAGGTGCATTTTAAATCACTGGGATGCTCATGAACTTTGTTGATTTGAATCATACAGCTGCTGGTAGATCTATTGGGATTCCACCTCCTTTGGACGCTGTGTACTTCCTGAGTTCGCATAGATGATTCTATCTTGGGTTTCAACAAGTTTCAGTCTGATTTTCCTACAGATAACTTTTCAGACATTTTTTGTTTCCATATCTCTTGCTTTTCCATCTGGGACTCTTTCGAATCCTATTCTTTTATGCCTTGTCTTACTCCAGGATTCAACAGCATTGTTTTCATTGGTCTGCTTCTGCCCGAGGAATTTCTGTTCCCCTGTGTTCAGAGTCATTCACGCATCCGTCTGCATTACCTAGTCTGCTTAGGGCTGAATTTGAGCCCTGATATTATCCCATCCTTTGAGTTTTCTGATATTATTTGGCTTGTCTTTTGGCTTTCTCTTCGCCTTTTCTGGAATTTTGGCTTTTGTGATTCTGAGACACTGTTGTCCTTCAGTGTTTCCCTCACCTCCATTTTCAATACTTGCTCTGGATAGTGTTTCGCAGTCCAGTTATTTGAAAGCTTTTCTTTTGGGCCTTCAATCTCTTAGGAACTGAAAATGATACTTCCTGTTCCTTTTACTGTATATGTCGACTCTACTGGTCAGGTATTATCAGGTATCTAATGTAGACCTCTAGGGCTTTGTGAAGTGAAAATTTTAGACACTTGACTCTACGCAATTCCATGGGATTTCTATGAGGACAATTTGTGCTTGACATTGATGCCATGTCCTGTTCTTGTGTGTGTTGTCTGGTATAGCTCCAATTTCTGGTGTTGCCTTAGTTGTGATGAACACACCATAATGTTTCGATTAACATGACCTCATTGTGATTACGCTTATCTCACAATTCTGAAAGTGCACAGGACACTTCCTCTTGTGGAAATGAAGCTTCTAAAGGTTCTCAGCTCTGCATTCTGCTCTATGTCCTTTTGGAGTGTTTCCAAAACAGCCAAATGAGAGTTCAATTGTGCTTTGTAGTGCCACGGCTATGTCCCAATGAAACCGGGTCTTCCCATGTCTTCTTTGTCTCCAGAAACCCCAGTGGAAGCAGATCTATGGATGTCACACATCAGGGCCTGCTGGAATGTTCCCACAGACCAACCTTGTTGTCCTCAGTGCTGTATTGTTCTGGTGCCATCAAAAATGCAGCATCTTCTTCTGGGAGATAATGCTGAAGGAAATGCTTCCTCTTCTCACGCTGTGGACTTGGACCACTCTTCCTTGTCCTCTCATGCTTGTGGCACGTGTGCACGAAGACAACCGCAGAGCTGTTGCGATCCTGTGCCTCAAACCAAACAGTAATCCCAGCCCAGGTTATGAATGTAGCTGATCCTAAGGCTTTTCATTCTGATATCAAACCCAAGGCCCCCTGTATCCCTCAGACCAGAGGCACGATATCTCAGATTCAGCCTCACACGTGCTCTGTTGGCAAAATGCCAAATTGGTCCCTGGTCCTGCAGATGAACTGGGTGTGGCCATGGGACATATCGGTAACCTCAACCACGTGCGCCAGTGTGTTTTCTTTCGCATTGAGGTCACAGGTCGGTTTCCTCTCTTGATAGGACCCACCGCATTCCACAACGCACTGCAGATCTCTGAGACTCAGCGTTTGCCATCATCCGTAGCCCTATCCCTCATTGACCGCTGCCATCGCTACCTCAAATTTGGCAGCTCGGATCTTGGACTCAGAATCAACTGTGGGGATATTTTGCGCTGGTTTCTTTGAGTTCTGTCAGCCAAGCATCTGCTGTGCACTCTTCTAACACTCAGCGCCTCACCTTCAGTCCCATGTCTCCTGTCCACTTGAGAGTGTGCTTCCAAGTGAAACAGAGTTTCACATTTGCTGCTCAATCACCAGGGGTCAGACCCTGCACTGGCTTCCATTCTCTGCTTTGCCTTCTCCTGCTTCCAGGTGTTCTGTGGCCTCATCCTGTCTTTGGAAGAAACAGACCTCTCTTCGGCAAGTGTTCTGTGCCAAGGGCTGGGTGAGGGGATGTTTCCATTGCTGCGTACATGGGAGCGAGTGAGCGCAGGTTGCACTGCTTCTCTGCCAACTGGGCATCGATGAATCAACCCTTTCCAGATACATTTCACAGAAATGTGGTTTTGTTTTAGCTCTTGTTTCCATACAGCCGTGGTGGGAGGGATTGTCCGAAGACTCTAGTTTTGACATTGTCTTGATATCTCATTTGCAGCCTTTAAAAAGTTTAATAGAATTGATTTACATGTTTTGGGAGTTATACGAAAATGAAGTTAGTTTCTGAAAGATACTAAATCGACCTAGAATCAAGACTTGACAATTTTGGTACCATTTTGTCATCTCCAAGGAAAACATAGACAGAGAGAATGCAAACTAGCAGTCCAAACTGTTAAAGGGGTCATGTCAACTCTTTACTGTTGAAGCCTCCGAAACCAACAGGAGCCATGAAATAACTATTGGAGAAATGAAACAACCCCCAACCTTGGATTCACTTGTGCACTTGGTGCCCTTTACTCCCAATGACACCTTCTGGCCAATGTTGGCATTTCAAGGGGTAACATCCCTCTCTTGGGCAATACAAGAGAAAACAAACCAAACATACACATTTAGGTTTGAATCCAAAAGCACGTAGAGGCATTATAGCTATGAGAACCCTGCTGCAGCTAGGCTAGGCTATTGAGAACCAGGTGTTCTTCTATCAGTGATGAGAACGCTTAATCATCCGATCATGTTGGGTACAGCAATGGAACGCAACCATGTCTGCACCCCATGATATAGTGCCCCCGGGGGCTTGACTCAAGTGAAAGACGGTCCACATAAGCTGTGTCATTAATGCCATTGGCGACCTTTACAGTTCAGTTCACTATCTGACTTATACTATTTACCTAGACTGTCTTGACAAATGGAGGCCTGATTCATATTCAAGTTCAGTCAAAGATTCCCCTCACTTATCACACTCCCTTCACCCCAGAGAAGACATAAACCCAGCATTTGCTGAATCTAGCAGAAGGCCATCATTACTTTGTGGGAGCTAAGTATTCAATTCCTATCTATTTCAGTCGAGACTGTTTGACCTTTAAGGGTTTCACTGTTGTTCACAGAGTGTGAAGCTAGGGGAACTCTGATTCTTGGAGGGGCTTGCTCTTCTCGTAATGGCTTCATTTCAGCTCAGGTACTGATCCTTCCAAATAGATACCTGAGTGGTGTGGAGGGAAGAGCAAGTGCTTGCTATCTAGGCCCAAACCTGGGAAAAGGCTTACCTGGGCTTGGTGCATTTTGGTCTGATTGGCTTGGAAATGCCCCTTGGGACGTGTGGATTCTCACGACCTCTTCCAAGAACATGAGCGTTTTGATCATCTCTGCCTTCTTTTCTCTTTTAGACGTCAGGGATATTGGACCCGTTCTTGGAGCAGAGAATTGAGGAACTTCCTCATGTCCACGTTGGCGCTCCGTATGTTTCTGCCAGTATCAGCGAGGTTCAATATGTCTCATGAATGTCTTTCGAGCCTGGTATCCTCTCCAGCTGTCTCCAGGCCAGTATTCTCCATTGTAGCAGAACATCTCTCATCAATGTGTTCGCATCTCTCCTCAATCCGTTCAGCCAGGTTTTCGGCCAGAATCTCTTTGTGTCTCCCATAAAGTCGAATTCAAAAGAACTGGGCAAGTCAGAAAGTACCTCGGAACCTCACCAGGTAGCTGATGACATGAAGATCTTCCACTGTCTGCCCTTTCAAGTGCTGGAAACTGACCCGTGAACTCAGGTTTTGGGCTGCAGCAGTATCTCCAACTGACACAGCTTCCCGAAACAAAGACCTAAGCCAAGCTCCACAGAGGGCGGCAGCCCCTCCATCACACTGATCCACCCACAGAACTCTTCCCGGTTACCTAGGATCCACCAGCCACAACCAGCCTCGCGGTACACACCATATTCCACCTGGAATCCAACCGCTAACTGCCGTCCCCAATGGCTGCTGCATCTTGTCAGTGTTGGCGGAGGGGCTGCATCTGAAGAGAGGTTCCTAAGTTAAATATGATTCTACCCACTAGCGTCCCATGAGCCTTTGTTCTTCCCTCTTTCCTTTGGTTCAGTTCTGTATGCACAGTACCAACGGAGGGAAGTGTGTCCATTTTCAGGTGATGTTTTACACGTCTTTAAACTTTCTAACAGTTCACAGTACACAGGGACCCACTACAGGAATCTTATGTTCCTGTAATATCCGTACATCCAGAATACATAACCGTCGGTTGATTTCTGCTGAATTACCCGCACTCTCAAGACATGGATCCATTGGTTTCATGGGGGCTGAAATGCCTAGAAATGAAACCAACCCCAATGTGCACTTTACTGTCTGTTTCCTTTGCTCTTAGTACACTTTTGCAGAGCTACTTATCTTTGTTATAGGCTTATGCCATTTCTTCTCTACGTAGTGTAGAATATGGCATTCATTCATCCTGTTGGAAGACTTGCAAGGCTTTATCACGTACTATGAAACCATTTGATCCCAAATCGGCATTTGGGTTAGGTCACGATATGCTCTTATGGATCAATATTTACGAATATAAATGCACGCCTCTGATTTCCAAATACAAGTGTGCTGAGTACATGCAAGCCGTGATACTGGGTCGATGCGTGCTGGATGATCCTTGACATCACCTTGAGTATTTTCTTTTGAATAATCATGGTTCCCTTGGTATATGTCAGCCAACCGTACCCTTTTGGTGCTTGTTTGTTTGTTTGATTCTTGGCTTTTCTGCTTCTCGTTTGATTTGCAAACATGTCAGGCCATGCATCTCTCCGTTTGCATCAAACAGAGAGTCTTATCAGCTGATTCACTTAAGATAGTGCTTACTATCAGCTATGATTTCCTGCTTCCCTCTTCCATCTTTAGGGTTTTGATGTCCTCCTTGCCTTCTTCTTGTTTCTTCTTTGCCGCTCATGCTCTTCTTGCATTTCTAATAATGGTTCTCTTCTTTCCAATTCATCTTGCTGCTTTTCTATTCAGGGGAGATTCTCAACCTTTCTTTTAGGATAAGTTTCGAACTGCTGAATTCTTTTAAGATTTGCCGGTCTGTGGAAGTCTCTAGCTCTGCCATTATTACAAATGGTGGTCATGTGGCATAGGCTACCGAAATGGCAGCACTTTGCCATTCAGGATTGGTCTATGACCTGACACTCCTCCCTGTTTTCCAGTATTGCTGCCGAGATATCAGCTGAAACCCCTCTGGAGGTTCTCTTGTGACCATGTTGCTTTCCTCCAGGTGCATTTTAAATCACTGGGATGCTCATGAACTTTGTTGATTTGAATCATACAGCTGCTGGTAGATCTATTGGGATTCCACCTCCTTTGGACGCTGTGTAATTCCTGACTTCGCATAGATGATTCTATCTTGGGTTTCAACAAGTTTCAGTCTGATTTTCCTACAGATAACTTCTCAGAAATTTTTTGTTTCCTTATCTCTTGCTTTTCCATCTGGGACTCTTTCGAATCCTATTCTTTTATGCCTTGTCTTACCCCAGGATTCAACAGCATTGTTTTCATTGGTCTGCTTCTGCCCGAGGAATTTCTGTTCCCCTGTCTTCAGAGTCATTCACGCGTCTGTCTGCATTACCTAGTCTGCTTAGGACTGAATTTGAGCCCTGATATTATCACATCCTTTGAGTTTTCTGATATTATTTGGCTCGTCTTTAGGCTTTCTCTTCCCCTTTTCTGGAATTTTGCCTTTTGTGATTCTGAGACACTGTTGTCCTTCAGTGTTTCCCTCACCTCCATTTTCAATACTGGCTCTGGATAGTGTTTCGCAGTCCTGTTGTATGAAAGCTTTTCTTTTGGGCCTTCAATCTCTTTGGAACTGAAAATGGTACTTCCTGTTTCTTTTACTGTATATTTCGTCTCTACTGATCAGGTATTATCAGGTGTCTAATGTAGACATCTAGGGCTTTGTGAAGTGAAAATTTAGACACTTGACTCTACGCAAATCCATGGGATTTCTATGAGGACAATTTGTGCTTGACATTGATGCCATGTCCTGTTCTTGTGTGTGTTGTCTGGTATAGCTCCAATTTCTGGTGTTGCCTTAGTTGTGATGAACACACCATAATATTTCGATTAACATGACCTCATTGTGATTACGCTTATCTCAGAATTCTGAAAGTGCACAGGACACTTCCTCTTGTGGAAATGAAGCTTCTAAAGGTTCTCAGCTCTGCATTCTGCTCTATGTCCTTTTGGAGTGTTTCCAAAACAGCCAAATGAGAGTTCAATTGTGCTTTGTAGTTCCACGGCTATGTCCCAATGAAACCAGGTCTTCCCATGGCTTCTTTGTCTCCAGAAACCCCAGTGGAAGCAGATCTATGGATGTCACACATCAGGGCCTGCTGGAATGTTCCCGCAGACCAAATATTGTGTCCTCGGTGCTGTACCGTTCCGGTGCCATCCAAAATGCAGCATCTTCTTCTGGGAGATAATGCTGAAGGAAATGCTTCCTCTTCTCATGCTGTGGACTTGGACCACTCTTCCTTGTCCTCTCATCCTTGTGGCACGGGTGCACGCAGGCAAACGCAGAGCTGTTGCGATCCTGTGCCTCAAACCAAACAGTAATCCCAGCCCAGGTTATGAATGTAGCCGATCCTAAGGCGTTTCATTCTGATATCAAACCCAAGGCCCCCTGGATCCCTCAGACCAGAGGCACGATATCTCAGATTCAGCCTCACACGTGCTCTGTTGGCAAAATGCCAAATTGGTCCCTGGTCCTGCAGATGCACTGGGTGTGGCCATGGGACATATCTATAACCTCAACCGCGCGCGCCAGTTTGTTTGCTTTCTCATTGAGGTCACAAGTCGGTTTCCTCTCTTGATAGGACCCACCGCATTCCACAACGCACTGCAGATCCCTGAGACTCAGCGTGTGCCATCATCCGTAACCCTATCCCTCATTGACCGCTGCCTTTGCTACCTCAAATTTGGCAGCTCGGATCTTGGTCCCAGAATCAACTGTGGGGATATTTTGCGCTGGTTTCTTTGAGTTCTGTCAGCCAAGCATCTGCTGTGCACTCTTCTAACACTCAGCGCCTCACCTTCAGTCCCATGTCTCCTGTCCACTTGAGAGTGTGCTTCCAAGTGAAACAGAGTTTCACATTTGCTGCTCAATCACCAGGGGTCAGACCCTGCACTGGCTTCCATTCTCTGCTTTGCCTTCTCCTGCTTCCAGGTGTTCTGTGGCCTCATCCTGTCTTTGGAAGAAACAGACCTCTCTTCGGCAAGTGATCTGTTCCAAGGGCTGGGTGAGGGGATGTTTCCATTGCTGCGTACATGGGAGCGAGTGAGCGCAGGTTGCACTGCTTCTCTGCCAACTGGGCATCGAGGAATCAACCCTTTCCAGATACATTTCACAGAAATGTGGTTTTTGTTTAGCTCTTTTTTCCATACAGCCTTGGTGGGAGGGATTGTCCGAAGACCCTATTTTTGACATTGTCTTATATCTCATTTGCAGACTTTAAAAAGTTTAATAGAATTGATTTACATGTTTTGGGAGTTATACGAAAATGAAGTTAGTTTCTGAAAGATACTAAATCGACCTAGAATCAAGACTTGACAATTTTGGTACCATTTTGTCAGCTCTAAGGAAAACATAGACAGATAGAATGCAAACTAGCAGTCCAAACTGTTAAAGGGGTCATGTCAACTCTTTACTATTGAGGCCTCCGAAACCAACAGGCGCCATGAAATACCTATTGGAGAAATGAAACAACCCCCAACCTTGGATTCACTTGTGCATGTGGTGCCCTTTACTCCCAATGACACATTCTGGCCAATGTTGGCATTTCAAGGGGTAACATCCCTCTCTTGGGCAATACAAGAGAAAACAAACCAAACATACACATTTAGGTTTGAATCCAAAAGCACGTAGAGGCATTATAGCTATGAGAACCCTGCTGCAGCTAGGCTAGGCTATTGAGAACCAGGTGTTCTTCTATCAGTGATGAGAACGCTTTATCATCCGATCATGTTGGGTACAGCAATGGAACGCAACCAAGTCTGCACCCCCATGATATAGTGCCCCCGGGGGCTTGACTCAAGTGAAAGACGGTCCACATAAGCTGTGTCTTTAATGCCATTGGCGACCTTTACAGTTCAGTTCACTATCTGACTTATAATATTTACCTAGACTGTCGTGAAAAATGGAGGCCTGATTCATATTCAAGTTCAGTCAAAGATTCCCCTCACTTACCACACTCCCTTCACCCCAGAGAAGACATAAACCCAGCATTTGCTGAATCTAGCAAAAGGCCATCATTTCTTTGTGGGAGCTAAGTATTCAATTCCTATCTATTTCAGTCGAGACTCTTTGACCTTTAAGGGGTTCACTGTTGTGCACAGAGTGTGAAGCTAGAGGAACTCTGATTCTAGGAGGGGCTTGCTCTTCTCGTAATGGCTTCATTGCAGCTCAGGTACTGATCCTTCCAAATAGATGCCTGAGTGGAGTGGAGGGAAGAGCAAGTGCTTGCTATCTAGGCCCAAACCTGGGAAAAGGCTTACCTGGGCTTGGTGCATTTTGGTCTGATTGGCTTGGAAATGCCCCTTGGGACGTGTGGATTCTCACGACCTCTTCGAAGATCATGAGCGTTTTGATCATCTCTGCCTTCTCTTCTCTTTTAGACGTCAGGGATCTTGGACCCGTTCTTGGAGCAGAGAATTGAGGAACTTCCTCATGTCCACGTTGGCGCTCCGTATGTTTCTGCCAGTATCTGCGAGGTTCAATATGTCTCATGAATGTCTTTCGAGCCTGGTATCCTCTCCAGCTGTCTCCAGGCCAGTATTCTTCATTGTAGCAGAACATCTCTCATCAATGTGTTCGCATCTCTCCTCAATCCGTTCAGCCTGGTTTTCGGCCAGAATCTCTTTGTGTCTCCCATAAAGTCGAATTCAAAAGGAGTGGGCAAGTCAGAAAGTACCTCGGAGCCTCACCAGGTAGCTGATGACATGCAGATCTTCCACTGTCTGCCCTTTCAAGTGCTGGAAACTGACCCGTGAACTCAGGTTTTGGGCTGCAGCAGTATCTCAAACTGACACAGCTTCCCGAAACAAAGACCTAAGCCAAGCTCCACAGAGGGCGGCAGCCCCTCCATCACACTGATCCACCCACAGAACTCTTCCCGGTTACCTAGGATCCACCAGCCACAACCAGCCTCGCGGTACACACCAACATTCCACCTGGAATCCAACCGCTAACTGCCATCCCCAATGGCTGCTGCATCTTGTCAGTGTTGGCGGAGGGGCTGCATCTGAAGAGAGGTTCCTAAGTTAAATAAGATTCTACCCACTAGCGTCCCATGGGACTTTGTTCTTCCCTCTTACCTTTGGTTCAGTTCTGTATGCACAGTACCAACGGAGGGAAGTGTGTCCATTTGCAGTTGATGTTTTCCACGTCTTTAAACTTTCTAAAAGTTCACAGTACACAGGGACCCACTACAGGAATCTAATGTTACTGTAATAACCGTACATTCAGAATACATAACCGTCGGTTGATTTTGCTGAAATACCTGCACTCTCAAGACATGGATCCATTGGTTTCATGGGGGCTGAAATGCCTAGAAATGAAACCAACCCCAATGTGCACTTTACTGTCTGTTTCCTTTGCTCTTAGTACACTTTTGCAGAGCTACTTATCTTTGTTATAGGCTTATGCCATTTCTTCTCTACGTCGTGTAGTATATGGCATTCATTCATCCTGTTGGAAGACTTGCAAGTCTTTATCACGGACTATGAAACCATTTGATCCCAAATCGGCATTTGGGTTAGGTCACGATATGCTCTTATGGATCAATATTTACGAATATAAATGCACGCCTCTGATTTCCAAATACAAGTGTGCTGAGTACATGCAAGCCGTGATACTGGGTCGATGCGTGCTGGATGATCCTTGAAATCACCTTGAGTAATTTCTTTTGAATAGTCATGGTTCCCTTGGTATATGTCAGCCAACCGTACCCTTTTGGTGCTTGTTTGTTTGTTTGATTCTTGGCTTTTCTGCTTCTCGTTTGATTTGCAAACATGTCAGGCCATGCATCTCTCCGTTTGCATCAAACAGAGAGCCTTATAAGCTGATTCACTTAAGATAGTGCTTACTATCAGCTATGATTTCCTGCTTCCCTCTCCCATCTTTAGGGTTTTGATGTCCTCCTTGCCTTCTTCTTGTTTCTTCTTTGCCGCTCATGCTCTTCTTGCATTTCCAATAATGGTTCTCTTCTTTCCATTTCATCTTGCTGCTTTTCTATTCAGGGGAGATTCTCAACCTTTCTTTTAGGATAAGTTTCGAACTGCTGAATTCTTTAAATATTTGCCAGTCTGTGGAAGTCTCTAGCTCTGCCGTTATTAGAAATGGTGGTCATGTGGCATAGGCTACCGAAGTGGCAGCACTTTGCCATTCAGGATTGGTCTATGTCCTGACACTCCTCCCTGTTATCCAGTATTGCTGCCGAGATATCTGCTGAAACCCCTCTGGTGGTTCTCTTGTGACCATGTTGCTTTCCTCCAGGTGCATTTTAAATCACTGGGATGCTCATGAACTTTGTTGATTTGAATCATACAGCTGCTGGTAGATCTATTGGGATTCCACCTCTTTTGGACGCTGTGTACTTCCTGAGTTCACATAGATGATTCTATCTTGGGTTTCAACAAGTTTCAGTCTGATTTTCCTACAGATAACTTTTCTGACATTTTTTGTTTCCTTATCTCTTGATTTTCCATCTGGGACTCTTTCGAATCCTATTCTTTTATGCCTTGCCTTACCCCAGGATTCAACAGCATTGTTTTCATTGGTCTGCTTCTGCCCGAGGAATTTCTGTTACCCTGTCTTCAGATTCATTCACGCGTCCGTCTGCATTACCTAGTCTGCTTAGTGCTGAATTTGAGCCCTGATATTATCCCATCCTTTGAGTTTTCTGATATTATTTGGCTTGTCTTTAGGCTTTCTCTTCGCCTTTTCTGGAATTCTGCCTTTTGTGATTCTGAGACACTGTAGTCCTTAAGTGTTTCCCTCACCTCCATTTTCAATACTTGCTCTGGATAGTGTTTCGCAGTCCAGTTGTTTGAAAGCTTCTCTTTTGGGCCTTCAATCTCTTTGGAACTGAAAATGGTACTTCCTGTTTCTTTTACTGTATATTTCGTCTCTACTGCTCAGGTATTATCAGGTATCTGATGTAGACATCTAGGGCTTTGTGAAGTGAAAGTTTAGACAATTGACTCTACGCAATTCCATGGGATTTCTATGAGGAAAATTTGTGCTTGACATTGATGCCATGTCCTGTTCTTGTGTGTGTTGTCTGGTATAGCTCCAATTTCTGGTGTTGCCTTAGTTGTGATGAACACACCATAATATTTCGATTAACATGACCTCATTGTGATTACGCTTATCTCACAATTCTGAAAGTGCACAGGACACATCCTCTTGTGGAAATGAAGCTTCTAAAGATTCTCAGCTGTGCATTCTGCTCTATGTCCTTTTGGAGTGTTTCCAAAACAGCCAAATGAGAGTTCAATTGTGCTTTGTAGTGCCACGGCTATGTCCCAATTAAACCAGGTCTTCCCATGGCTTCTTTGTCTCCAGAAACCCCAGTGGAAACAGATCTATGGATGTCACACATCAGGGCCTGCTGGAATGTTCCCGCAGACCAACCTTGGTGTCCTCGGTGCTGTACCGTTCCGGTGCCATCCAAAATGCAGCATCTTCTTCTGGGAGATAATGCTGAAGGAAATGCTTCCGCTTCTCACGCTGTGGACTTGGACCACTCTTCCTTGTCCTCTCATCCTTGTGGCACGGGTGCACGTAGGCAAACGCAGAGCTGTTGTGATCCTGTGCCTCAAACCAAACAGTAATCCCAGCCCAGGTTATGAATGTAGCCGATCCTAAGGCTCTTCATTCTGATATCAAACTCAAGGCCCCCTGGATCCCTCAGACCAGAGGCACGATATCTCAGATTCAGCCTCACACTTGCTCTGTTTGCAAATGCCAAATTGGTCCCTGGTCCTGCAGATGCACTGGGTGTGGCCATGGGACATATCTATAACCTCAACCGTGCGCGCCAGTGTGTTTTCTTTCTCATTGAGGTCACAGGTCGGTTTCCTCTCTTGATAGGACCCACCGCATTCCACAACGCACTGCAGATCCCTGAGACTCAGCGTGTGCCATCATCCGTAGCCCTATCCCTCATTGACCGCTGCCTTTGCTACCTCAAATTTGGCGGCTCGTTTCTTGGTCCCAGAATCAAATGTGGGGATATTTTGCGCTGGTTTCTTTGAGTTCTGTCAACCAAGCATCTGCTGTGCACTCTTCTAACACTCAGCGCCTCACCTTCAGTCCCATGTCTCCTGTCCACTTGAGAGTGTGCTTCCAAGTGAAACAGAGTTTCACATTTGCTGCTCAATCACCAGGGGTCAGACCCTGCACTGGCTTCCATTCTCTGCTTTGCCTTCTCCTGCTTCCAGGTGTTCTGTGGCCTCATCCTGTCTTTGGAAGAAACAGACCTCTCTTCGGCAAGTGTTCTGTGCCAAGGGCTGGGTGAGGGGATGTTTCCATTGCTGCGTACATGGGAGCGAGTGAGCGCAGGTTGCACTGCTTCTCTGCCAACTGGGCATCGAGGAATCAAAACTTTCCAGATACATTTCACAGAAATGTGGTTTTGGTTTAGCTCTTTGTTTCCATACAGCCATGGTGGGAGGGATTGTCCGAAGCCTCTAGTTTTGACATTGTCTTGATATCTCATTTGCAGCCTTTAAAAAGTTTAATAGAATTGATTTACATGTTTTGGGAGTTATACGAAAATGAAGTTAGTTTCTGAAAGATACTAAATCGACCTAGAATCAAGACTTGACAATTTTGGTACCATTTTGTCAGCTCTAAGGAAAACATAGACAGATAGAATGCAAACTAGCAGTCCAAACTGTTAAAGGGGTCATGTCAACTCTTTACTTTTGAAGCCACCGAAACAAACAGGAGCCATGAAATAACTATTGGAGAAATGAAACAACCCCCAACCTAGGATTCACTTGTGCACGTGGTGCCCTTTACTCCCAATGACACCTTCTGGCCAATGTTGGCATTTCAAGGGGTAACATCCCTCTCTAGGAAAATACAAGAGAAAACAAACCAAACATACACATTTAGGTTTGAATCCAAAAGCACCTAGAGGCATTATAGCTATGAGAACCCTGCTGCAGCTAGGCTAGGCTATTGAGAACCAGGTGTTCTTCTATCAGTGATGAGAACGCTTAATCATCCGATCATGTTGGGTGCAGCAATGGAACGCAACCAAGTCTGCACCCCCATGATATAGTGCCCCCGGGGGCTTGACTCAAGTGAAAGACGGTCCACATAAGCTGTGTCTTTAATGCCATTGGCGACCTTTACAGTTCAGTTCACTATCTGACTTATACTATTTACCTAGACCTTCTTGACAAATGGAGGCCTGATTCATATTCAAGTTCGGTCAAAGATTCCCCTCACTTACCACACTCCCTTCACCCCAGAGAAGACATAAACCCAGCATTTGCTGAATCTAGCAGAAGGCCATCATTTCTTTGTGGGAGCTAAGTATTCAATTCCTATCTATTTCAGTCGAGACTCTTTGACCTTTAAGGGGTTCACTGTTGTTCACAGAGTGTGAAGCTAGAGGAACTCTGATTGTAGGAGGGGCTTGCTCTTCTCGTAATGGCTTCATTGCAGCTCAGGTACTGATCCTTCCAAATAGATACCTGAGTGGAGTGGAGGGAAGAGCATGTGCTTGCTATCTAGGCCCAAACCTGGGAAAAGGCTTACCTGGGCTTGGTGCATTTTGGTCTGATTGGCTTGGAAATGCCCCTTGGGACGTGTGGATTCTCACGACCTCTTCCAAGAACATGAGCGTTTTGATCATCTCTGCCTTCTCTTCTCTTTTAGACGTCAGGGATCTTGGACCCGTTCTTGGAGCAGAGAATTGAGGAACTTCCTCATGTCCAAGTTGGCGCTCCGTATGTTTCTGCCAGTATCAGCGAGGTTCAATATGTCTCATGAATGTCTTTCGAGCCTGGTATCCTCTCCAGCTGTCTCCAGGCCAGTATTCTTCATTGTAGCAGAACATCTCTCATCAATGTGTTCGCATCTCTCCTCAATCCGTTCAGCCAGGTTTTCGGCCAGAATCTCTTTGTGTCTCCCATAAAGTCGAATTCAAAAGGAGTGGGCAAGTCAGAAAGTACCTCGGAGCCTCACCAGGTAGCTGATGACATGCAGATCTTCCACTGTCTGCCCTTTCAAGTGCTGGAAACTGACCCGTGAACTCAGGTTTTGGGCTGCAGCAGTATCTCAAACTGACACAGCTTCCCGAAACAAAGACCTAAGCCAAGCTCCACAGAGGGCGGCAGCCCCTCCATCACACTGATCCACCCACAGAACTCTTCCCGGTTACCTAGGATCCACCAGCCACAACCAGCCTCTCGGTACACAACAACATTACACCTGGAATCCAACCGCTAACTGCCATCCCCAATGGCTGCTGCATCTTGTCAGTGTTGGCGGAGGGGCTGCATCTGAAGAGAGGTTCCTAAGTTAAATAAGATTCTAC
Organism: Vicugna pacos; assembly: GCF_048564905.1. Lineage (NCBI taxonomy): Eukaryota > Metazoa > Chordata > Mammalia > Artiodactyla > Camelidae > Vicugna > Vicugna pacos. The sequence continues at coordinate 3,504,131 of NC_133021.1, read as the reverse complement.
CCACTAGCGTCCCATGGGACTTTGTTCTTCCCTCTTACCTTTGGTTCAGTTCTGTATGCACAGTACCAACGGAGGGAAGTGTGTCCATTTGCAGTTGATGTTTTCCACGTCTTTAAACTTTCTAAAAGTTCACAGTACACAGGGACCCACTACAGGAATCTAATGTTACTGTAATAACCGTACATCCAGAATACATAACCGTCGGTTGATTTTGCTGAAATACCTGCACTCTCAAGACATGGATCCATTGGTTTCATGGGGGCTGAAATGCCTAGAAATGAAACCAACCCCAATGTGCACTTTACTGTCTGTTTCCTTTGCTCTTAGTACACTTTTGCAGAGCTACTTATCTTTGTTATAGGCTTATGCCATTTCTTCTCTACGTCGTGTAGTATATGGCATTCATTCATCCTGTTGGAAGACTTGCAAGTCTTTATCACGGACTATGAAACCATTTGATCCCAAATCGGCATTTGGGTTAGGTCACGATATGCTCTTATGGATCAATATTTACGAATATAAATGCACGCCTCTGATTTCCAAATACAAGTGTGCTGAGTACATGCAAGCCGTGATACTGGGTCGATGCGTGCTGGATGATCCTTGAAATCACCTTGAGTAATTTCTTTTGAATAATCATGGTTCCCTTGGTATATGTCAGCCAACCGTACCCTTTTGGTGCTTGTTTGTTTGTTTGATTCTTGGCTTTTCTGCTTCTCGTTTGATTTGCAAACATGTCAGGCCATGCATCTCTCCGTTTGCATCAAACAGAGAGTTTTATCAGCTGATTCACTTAAGATAGTGCTTACTATCAGCTATGATTTCCTGCTTCCCTCTCCCATCTTTAGGGTTTTGATGTCCTCCTTGCCTTCTTCTTGTTTCTTCTTTGCCGCTCATGCTCTTCTTGCATTTCCAATAATGGTTCTCTTCTTTCCATTTCATCTTGCTGCTTTTCTATTCAGGGGAGATTCTCAACCTTTCTTTTAGGATAAGTTTCGAACTGCTGAATTCTTTAAATATTTGCCAGTCTGTGGAAGTCTTTAGCTCTGCCGTTATTAGAAATGGTGGTCATGTGGCATAGGCTACCGAAGTGGCAGCACTTTGCCATTCAGGATTGGTCTATGTCCTGACACTCCTCCCTGTTATCCAGTATTGCTGCCGAGATATCTGCTGAAACCCCTCTGGTGGTTCTCTTGTGACCATGTTGCTTTCCTCCAGGTGCATTTTAAATCACTGGGATGCTCATGAACTTTGTTGATTTGAATCATACAGCTGCTGGTAGATCTATTGGGATTCCACCTCTTTTGGACGCTGTGTACTTCCTGAGTTCACATAGATGATTCTATCTTGGGTTTCAACAAGTTTCAGTCTGATTTTCCTACAGATAACTTTTCAGACATTTTTTGTTTCCTTATCTCTTGATTTTCCATCTGGGACTCTTTCGAATCCTATTCTTTTATGCCTTGCCTTACCCCAGGATTCAACAGCATTGTTTTCATTGGTCTGCTTCTGCCCGAGGAATTTCTGTTACCCTGTCTTCAGATTCATTCACGCGTCCGTCTGCATTACCTAGTCTGCTTAGGGCTGAATTTGAGCCCTGATATTATCCCATCCTTTGAGTTTTCTGATATTATTTGGCTTGTCTTTAGGCTTTCTCTTCGCCTTTTCTGGAATTCTGCCTTTTGTGATTCTGAGACACTGTAGTCCTTAAGTGTTTCCCTCACCTCCATTTTCAATACTTGCTCTGGATAGTGTTTCGCAGTCCAGTTGTTTGAAAGCTTCTCTTTTGGGCCTTCAATCTCTTTGGAACTGAAAATGGTACTTCCTGTTTCTTTTACTGTATATTTCGTCTCTACTGCTCAGGTATTATCAGGTATCTGATGTAGACATCTAGGGCTTTGTGAAGTGAAAGTTTAGACAATTGACTCTACGCAATTCCATGGGATTTCTATGAGGAAAATTTGTGCTTGACATTGATGCCATGTCCTGTTCTTGTGTGTGTTGTCTGGTATAGCTCCAATTTCTGGTGTTGCCTTAGTTGTGATGAACACACCATAATATTTCGATTAACATGACCTCATTGTGATTACGCTTATCTCAGAATTCTGAAAGTGCACAGGACACTTCCTCTTGTGGAAATGAAGCTTCTAAAGGTTCTCAGCTCTGCATTCTGCTCTATGTCCTTTTGGAGTGTTTCCAAAACAGCCAAATGAGAGTTCAATTGTGCTTTGTAGTTCCACGGCTATGTCCCAATGAAACCAGGTCTTCCCATGGCTTCTTTGTCTCCAGAAACCCCAGTGGAAGCAGATCTATGGATGTCACACATCAGGGCCTGCTGGAATGTTCCCGCAGACCAAATATTGTGTCCTCGGTGCTGTACCGTTCCGGTGCCATCCAAAATGCAGCATCTTCTTCTGGGAGATAATGCTGAAGGAAATGCTTCCTCTTCTCATGCTGTGGACTTGGACCACTCTTCCTTGTCCTCTCATCCTTGTGGCACGGGTGCACGCAGGCAAACGCAGAGCTGTTGCGATCCTGTGCCTCAAACCAAACAGTAATCCCAGCCCAGGTTATGAATGTAGCCGATCCTAAGGCGTTTCATTCTGATATCAAACCCAAGGCCCCCTGGATCCCTCAGACCAGAGGCACGATATCTCAGATTCAGCCTCACACGTGCTCTGTTGGCAAAATGCCAAATTGGTCCCTGGTCCTGCAGATGCACTGGGTGTGGCCATGGGACATATCTATAACCTCAACCGCGCGCGCCAGTTTGTTTGCTTTCTCATTGAGGTCACAAGTCGGTTTCCTCTCTTGATAGGACCCACCGCATTCCACAACGCACTGCAGATCCCTGAGACTCAGCGTGTGCCATCATCCGTAACCCTATCCCTCATTGACCGCTGCCTTTGCTACCTCAAATTTGGCAGCTCGGATCTTGGTCCCAGAATCAACTGTGGGGATATTTTGCGCTGGTTTCTTTGAGTTCTGTCAGCCAAGCATCTGCTGTGCACTCTTCTAACACTCAGCGCCTCACCTTCAGTCCCATGTCTCCTGTCCACTTGAGAGTGTGCTTCCAAGTGAAACAGAGTTTCACATTTGCTGCTCAATCACCAGGGGTCAGACCCTGCACTGGCTTCCATTCTCTGCTTTGCCTTCTCCTGCTTCCAGGTGTTCTGTGGCCTCATCCTGTCTTTGGAAGAAACAGACCTCTCTTCGGCAAGTGATCTGTTCCAAGGGCTGGGTGAGGGGATGTTTCCATTGCTGCGTACATGGGAGCGAGTGAGCGCAGGTTGCACTGCTTCTCTGCCAACTGGGCATCGAGGAATCAACCCTTTCCAGATACATTTCACAGAAATGTGGTTTTTGTTTAGCTCTTTTTTCCATACAGCCTTGGTGGGAGGGATTGTCCGAAGACCCTATTTTTGACATTGTCTTATATCTCATTTGCAGACTTTAAAAAGTTTAATAGAATTGATTTACATGTTTTGGGAGTTATACGAAAATGAAGTTAGTTTCTGAAAGATACTAAATCGACCTAGAATCAAGACTTGACAATTTTGGTACCATTTTGTCAGCTCTAAGGAAAACATAGACAGATAGAATGCAAACTAGCAGTCCAAACTGTTAAAGGGGTCATGTCAACTCTTTACTATTGAGGCCTCCGAAACCAACAGGCGCCATGAAATACCTATTGGAGAAATGAAACAACCCCCAACCTTGGATTCACTTGTGCATGTGGTGCCCTTTACTCCCAATGACACATTCTGGCCAATGTTGGCATTTCAAGGGGTAACATCCCTCTCTTGGGCAATACAAGAGAAAACAAACCAAACATACACATTTAGGTTTGAATCCAAAAGCACGTAGAGGCATTATAGCTATGAGAACCCTGCTGCAGCTAGGCTAGGCTATTGAGAACCAGGTGTTCTTCTATCAGTGATGAGAACGCTTTATCATCCGATCATGTTGGGTACAGCAATGGAACGCAACCAAGTCTGCACCCCCATGATATAGTGCCCCCGGGGGCTTGACTCAAGTGAAAGACGGTCCACATAAGCTGTGTCTTTAATGCCATTGGCGACCTTTACAGTTCAGTTCACTATCTGACTTATACTATTTACCTAGACTGTCGTGAAAAATGGAGGCCTGATTCATATTCAAGTTCAGTCAAAGATTCCCCTCACTTACCACACTCCCTTCACCCCAGAGAAGACATAAACCCAGCATTTGCTGAATCTAGCAAAAGGCCATCATTTCTTTGTGGGAGCTAAGTATTCAATTCCTATCTATTTCAGTCGAGACTCTTTGACCTTTAAGGGGTTCACTGTTGTGCACAGAGTGTGAAGCTAGAGGAACTCTGATTCTAGGAGGGGCTTGCTCTTCTCGTAATGGCTTCATTGCAGCTCAGGTACTGATCCTTCCAAATAGATGCCTGAGTGGAGTGGAGGGAAGAGCAAGTGCTTGCTATCTAGGCCCAAACCTGGGAAAAGGCTTACCTGGGCTTGGTGCATTTTGGTCTGATTGGCTTGGAAATGCCCCTTGGGACGTGTGGATTCTCACGACCTCTTCGAAGATCATGAGCGTTTTGATCATCTCTGCCTTCTCTTCTCTTTTAGACGTCAGGGATCTTGGACCCGTTCTTGGAGCAGAGAATTGAGGAACTTCCTCATGTCCACGTTGGCGCTCCGTATGTTTCTGCCAGTATCTGCGAGGTTCAATATGTCTCATGAATGTCTTTCGAGCCTGGTATCCTCTCCAGCTGTCTCCAGGCCAGTATTCTTCATTGTAGCAGAACATCTCTCATCAATGTGTTCGCATCTCTCCTCAATCCGTTCAGCCTGGTTTTCGGCCAGAATCTCTTTGTGTCTCCCATAAAGTCGAATTCAAAAGGAGTGGGCAAGTCAGAAAGTACCTCGGAGCCTCACCAGGTAGCTGATGACATGCAGATCTTCCACTGTCTGCCCTTTCAAGTGCTGGAAACTGACCCGTGAACTCAGGTTTTGGGCTGCAGCAGTATCTCAAACTGACACAGCTTCCCGAAACAAAGACCTAAGCCAAGCTCCACAGAGGGCGGCAGCCCCTCCATCACACTGATCCACCCACAGAACTCTTCCCGGTTACCTAGGATCCACCAGCCACAACCAGCCTCGCGGTACACACCAACATTCCACCTGGAATCCAACCGCTAACTGCCATCCCCAATGGCTGCTGCATCTTGTCAGTGTTGGCGGAGGGGCTGCATCTGAAGAGAGGTTCCTAAGTTAAATAAGATTCTACCCACTAGCGTCCCATGGGACTTTGTTCTTCCCTCTTACCTTTGGTTCAGTTCTGTATGCACAGTACCAACGGAGGGAAGTGTGTCCATTTGCAGTTGATGTTTTCCACGTCTTTAAACTTTCTAAAAGTTCACAGTACACAGGGACCCACTACAGGAATCTAATGTTACTGTAATAACCGTACATTCAGAATACATAACCGTCGGTTGATTTTGCTGAAATACCTGCACTCTCAAGACATGGATCCATTGGTTTCATGGGGGCTGAAATGCCTAGAAATGAAACCAACCCCAATGTGCACTTTACTGTCTGTTTCCTTTGCTCTTAGTACACTTTTGCAGAGCTACTTATCTTTGTTATAGGCTTATGCCATTTCTTCTCTACGTCGTGTAGTATATGGCATTCATTCATCCTGTTGGAAGACTTGCAAGTCTTTATCACGGACTATGAAACCATTTGATCCCAAATCGGCATTTGGGTTAGGTCACGATATGCTCTTATGGATCAATATTTACGAATATAAATGCACGCCTCTGATTTCCAAATACAAGTGTGCTGAGTACATGCAAGCCGTGATACTGGGTCGATGCGTGCTGGATGATCCTTGAAATCACCTTGAGTAATTTCTTTTGAATAGTCATGGTTCCCTTGGTATATGTCAGCCAACCGTACCCTTTTGGTGCTTGTTTGTTTGTTTGATTCTTGGCTTTTCTGCTTCTCGTTTGATTTGCAAACATGTCAGGCCATGCATCTCTCCGTTTGCATCAAACAGAGAGCCTTATAAGCTGATTCACTTAAGATAGTGCTTACTATCAGCTATGATTTCCTGCTTCCCTCTCCCATCTTTAGGGTTTTGATGTCCTCCTTGCCTTCTTCTTGTTTCTTCTTTGCCGCTCATGCTCTTCTTGCATTTCCAATAATGGTTCTCTTCTTTCCATTTCATCTTGCTGCTTTTCTATTCAGGGGAGATTCTCAACCTTTCTTTTAGGATAAGTTTCGAACTGCTGAATTCTTTAAATATTTGCCAGTCTGTGGAAGTCTCTAGCTCTGCCGTTATTAGAAATGGTGGTCATGTGGCATAGGCTACCGAAGTGGCAGCACTTTGCCATTCAGGATTGGTCTATGTCCTGACACTCCTCCCTGTTATCCAGTATTGCTGCCGAGATATCTGCTGAAACCCCTCTGGTGGTTCTCTTGTGACCATGTTGCTTTCCTCCAGGTGCATTTTAAATCACTGGGATGCTCATGAACTTTGTTGATTTGAATCATACAGCTGCTGGTAGATCTATTGGGATTCCACCTCTTTTGGACGCTGTGTACTTCCTGAGTTCACATAGATGATTCTATCTTGGGTTTCAACAAGTTTCAGTCTGATTTTCCTACAGATAACTTTTCTGACATTTTTTGTTTCCTTATCTCTTGATTTTCCATCTGGGACTCTTTCGAATCCTATTCTTTTATGCCTTGCCTTACCCCAGGATTCAACAGCATTGTTTTCATTGGTCTGCTTCTGCCCGAGGAATTTCTGTTACCCTGTCTTCAGATTCATTCACGCGTCCGTCTGCATTACCTAGTCTGCTTAGTGCTGAATTTGAGCCCTGATATTATCCCATCCTTTGAGTTTTCTGATATTATTTGGCTTGTCTTTAGGCTTTCTCTTCGCCTTTTCTGGAATTCTGCCTTTTGTGATTCTGAGACACTGTAGTCCTTAAGTGTTTCCCTCACCTCCATTTTCAATACTTGCTCTGGATAGTGTTTCGCAGTCCAGTTGTTTGAAAGCTTCTCTTTTGGGCCTTCAATCTCTTTGGAACTGAAAATGGTACTTCCTGTTTCTTTTACTGTATATTTCGTCTCTACTGCTCAGGTATTATCAGGTATCTGATGTAGACATCTAGGGCTTTGTGAAGTGAAAGTTTAGACAATTGACTCTACGCAATTCCATGGGATTTCTATGAGGAAAATTTGTGCTTGACATTGATGCCATGTCCTGTTCTTGTGTGTGTTGTCTGGTATAGCTCCAATTTCTGGTGTTGCCTTAGTTGTGATGAACACACCATAATATTTCGATTAACATGACCTCATTGTGATTACGCTTATCTCACAATTCTGAAAGTGCACAGGACACATCCTCTTGTGGAAATGAAGCTTCTAAAGATTCTCAGCTGTGCATTCTGCTCTATGTCCTTTTGGAGTGTTTCCAAAACAGCCAAATGAGAGTTCAATTGTGCTTTGTAGTGCCACGGCTATGTCCCAATTAAACCAGGTCTTCCCATGGCTTCTTTGTCTCCAGAAACCCCAGTGGAAACAGATCTATGGATGTCACACATCAGGGCCTGCTGGAATGTTCCCGCAGACCAACCTTGGTGTCCTCGGTGCTGTACCGTTCCGGTGCCATCCAAAATGCAGCATCTTCTTCTGGGAGATAATGCTGAAGGAAATGCTTCCGCTTCTCACGCTGTGGACTTGGACCACTCTTCCTTGTCCTCTCATCCTTGTGGCACGGGTGCACGTAGGCAAACGCAGAGCTGTTGTGATCCTGTGCCTCAAACCAAACAGTAATCCCAGCCCAGGTTATGAATGTAGCCGATCCTAAGGCTCTTCATTCTGATATCAAACTCAAGGCCCCCTGGATCCCTCAGACCAGAGGCACGATATCTCAGATTCAGCCTCACACTTGCTCTGTTTGCAAATGCCAAATTGGTCCCTGGTCCTGCAGATGCACTGGGTGTGGCCATGGGACATATCTATAACCTCAACCGCGCGCGCCAGTGTGTTTTCTTTCTCATTGAGGTCACAGGTCGGTTTCCTCTCTTGATAGGACCCACCGCATTCCACAACGCACTGCAGATCCCTGAGACTCAGCGTGTGCCATCATCCGTAGCCCTATCCCTCATTGACCGCTGCCTTTGCTACCTCAAATTTGGCAGCTCGGATCTTGGTCCCAGAATCAAATGTGGGGATATTTTGCGCTGGTTTCTTTGAGTTCTGTCAACCAAGCATCTGCTGTGCACTCTTCTAACACTCAGCGCCTCACCTTCAGTCCCATGTCTCCTGTCCACTTGAGAGTGTGCTTCCAAGTGAAACAGAGTTTCACATTTGCTGCTCAATCACCAGGGGTCAGACCCTGCACTGGCTTCCATTCTCTGCTTTGCCTTCTCCTGCTTCCAGGTGTTCTGTGGCCTCATCCTGTCTTTGGAAGAAACAGACCTCTCTTCGGCAAGTGTTCTGTGCCAAGGGCTGGGTGAGGGGATGTTTCCATTGCTGCGTACATGGGAGCGAGTGAGCGCAGGTTGCACTGCTTCTCTGCCAACTGGGCATCGAGGAATCAAAACTTTCCAGATACATTTCACAGAAATGTGGTTTTGGTTTAGCTCTTTGTTTCCATACAGCCATGGTGGGAGGGATTGTCCGAAGCCTCTAGTTTTGACATTGTCTTGATATCTCATTTGCAGCCTTTAAAAAGTTTAATAGAATTGATTTACATGTTTTGGGAGTTATACGAAAATGAAGTTAGTTTCTGAAAGATACTAAATCGACCTAGAATCAAGACTTGACAATTTTGGTACCATTTTGTCAGCTCTAAGGAAAACATAGACAGATAGAATGCAAACTAGCAGTCCAAACTGTTAAAGGGGTCATGTCAACTCTTTACTTTTGAAGCCACCGAAACAAACAGGAGCCATGAAATAACTATTGGAGAAATGAAACAACCCCCAACCTAGGATTCACTTGTGCACGTGGTGCCCTTTACTCCCAATGACACCTTCTGGCCAATGTTGGCATTTCAAGGGGTAACATCCCTCTCTAGGAAAATACAAGAGAAAACAAACCAAACATACACATTTAGGTTTGAATCCAAAAGCACCTAGAGGCATTATAGCTATGAGAACCCTGCTGCAGCTAGGCTAGGCTATTGAGAACCAGGTGTTCTTCTATCAGTGATGAGAACGCTTAATCATCCGATCATGTTGGGTGCAGCAATGGAACGCAACCAAGTCTGCACCCCCATGATATAGTGCCCCCGGGGGCTTGACTCAAGTGAAAGACGGTCCACATAAGCTGTGTCTTTAATGCCATTGGCGACCTTTACAGTTCAGTTCACTATCTGACTTATACTATTTACCTAGACCTTCTTGACAAATGGAGGCCTGATTCATATTCAAGTTCGGTCAAAGATTCCCCTCACTTACCACACTCCCTTCACCCCAGAGAAGACATAAACCCAGCATTTGCTGAATCTAGCAGAAGGCCATCATTTCTTTGTGGGAGCTAAGTATTCAATTCCTATCTATTTCAGTCGAGACTCTTTGACCTTTAAGGGGTTCACTGTTGTTCACAGAGTGTGAAGCTAGAGGAACTCTGATTGTAGGAGGGGCTTGCTCTTCTCGTAATGGCTTCATTGCAGCTCAGGTACTGATCCTTCCAAATAGATACCTGAGTGGAGTGGAGGGAAGAGCATGTGCTTGCTATCTAGGCCCAAACCTGGGAAAAGGCTTACCTGGGCTTGGTGCATTTTGGTCTGATTGGCTTGGAAATGCCCCTTGGGACGTGTGGATTCTCACGACCTCTTCCAAGAACATGAGCGTTTTGATCATCTCTGCCTTCTCTTCTCTTTTAGACGTCAGGGATCTTGGACCTGTTCTTGGAGCAGAGAATTGAGGAACTTCCTCATGTCCAAGTTGGCGCTCCGTATGTTTCTGCCAGTATCAGCGAGGTTCAATATGTCTCATGAATGTCTTTCGAGCCTGGTATCCTCTCCAGCTGTCTCCAGGCCAGTATTCTTCATTGTAGCAGAACATCTCTCATCAATGTGTTCGCATCTCTCCTCAATCCGTTCAGCCAGGTTTTCGGCCAGAATCTCTTTGTGTCTCCCATAAAGTCGAATTCAAAAGGAGTGGGCAAGTCAGAAAGTACCTCGGAGCCTCACCAGGTAGCTGATGACATGCAGATCTTCCACTGTCTGCCCTTTCAAGTGCTGGAAACTGACCCGTGAACTCAGGTTTTGGGCTGCAGCAGTATCTCAAACTGACACAGCTTCCCGAAACAAAGACCTAAGCCAAGCTCCACAGAGGGCGGCAGCCCCTCCATCACACTGATCCACCCACAGAACTCTTCCCGGTTACCTAGGATCCACCAGCCACAACCAGCCTCTCGGTACACAACAACATTACACCTGGAATCCAACCGCTAACTGCCATCCCCAATGGCTGCTGCATCTTGTCAGTGTTGGCGGAGGGGCTGCATCTGAAGAGAGGTTCCTAAGTTAAATAAGATTCTACCCACTAGCGTCCCATGGGACTTTGTTCTTCCCTCTTACCTTTGGTTCAGTTCTGTATGCACAGTACCAACGGAGGGAAGTGTGTCCATTTGCAGTTGATGTTTTCCACGTCTTTAAACTTTCTAAAAGTTCACAGTACACAGGGACCCACTACAGGAATCTAATGTTACTGTAATAACCGTACATCCAGAATACATAACCGTCGGTTGATTTTGCTGAAATACCTGCACTCTCAAGACATGGATCCATTGGTTTCATGGGGGCTGAAATGCCTAGAAATGAAACCAACCCCAATGTGCACTTTACTGTCTGTTTCCTTTGCTCTTAGTACACTTTTGCAGAGCTACTTATCTTTGTTATAGGCTTATGCCATTTCTTCTCTACGTCGTGTAGTATATGGCATTCATTCATCCTTTTGGAAGACTTGCAAGTCTTTATCACGGACTATGAAACCATTTGATCCCAAATCGGCATTTGGGTTAGGTCACGATATGCTCTTATGGATCAATATTTACGAATATAAATGCACGCCTCTGATTTCCAAATACAAGTGTGCTGAGTACATGCAAGCCGTGATACTGGGTCGATGCGTGCTGGATGATCCTTGAAATCACCTTGAGTAATTTCTTTTGAATAATCATGGTTCCCTTGGTATATGTCAGCCAACCGTACCCTTTTGGTGCTTGTTTGTTTGTTTGATTCTTGGCTTTTCTGCTTCTCGTTTGATTTGCAAACATGTCAGGCCATGCATCTCTCCGTTTGCATCAAACAGAGAGTTTTATCAGCTGATTCACTTAAGATAGTGCTTACTATCAGCTATGATTTCCTGCTTCCCTCTCCCATCTTTAGGGTTTTGATGTCCTCCTTGCCTTCTTCTTGTTTCTTCTTTGCCGCTCATGCTCTTCTTGCATTTCCAATAATGGTTCTCTTCTTTCCATTTCATCTTGCTGCTTTTCTATTCAGGGGAGATTCTCAACCTTTCTTTTAGGATAAGTTTCGAACTGCTGAATTCTTTAAATATTTGCCAGTCTGTGGAAGTCTTTAGCTCTGCCGTTATTAGAAATGGTGGTCATGTGGCATAGGCTACCGAAGTGGCAGCACTTTGCCATTCAGGATTGGTCTATGTCCTGACACTCCTCCCTGTTATCCAGTATTGCTGCCGAGATATCTGCTGAAACCCCTCTGGTGGTTCTCTTGTGACCATGTTGCTTTCCTCCAGGTGCATTTTAAATCACTGGGATGCTCATGAACTTTGTTGATTTGAATCATACAGCTGCTGGTAGATCTATTGGGATTCCACCTCTTTTGGACGCTGTGTACTTCCTGAGTTCACATAGATGATTCTATCTTGGGTTTCAACAAGTTTCAGTCTGATTTTCCTACAGATAACTTTTCAGACATTTTTTGTTTCCTTATCTCTTGATTTTCCATCTGGGACTCTTTCGAATCCTATTCTTTTATGCCTTGCCTTACCCCAGGATTCAACAGCATTGTTTTCATTGGTCTGCTTCTGCCCGAGGAATTTCTGTTACCCTGTCTTCAGATTCATTCACGCGTCCGTCTGCATTACCTAGTCTGCTTAGGGCTGAATTTGAGCCCTGATATTATCCCATCCTTTGAGTTTTCTGATATTATTTGGCTTGTCTTTAGGCTTTCTCTTCGCCTTTTCTGGAATTCTGCCTTTTGTGATTCTGAGACACTGTAGTCCTTAAGTGTTTCCCTCACCTCCATTTTCAATACTTGCTCTGGATAGTGTTTCGCAGTCCAGTTGTTTGAAAGCTTCTCTTTTGGGCCTTCAATCTCTTTGGAACTGAAAATGGTACTTCCTGTTTCTTTTACTGTATATTTCGTCTCTACTGCTCAGGTATTATCAGGTATCTGATGTAGACATCTAGGGCTTTGTGAAGTGAAAGTTTAGACAATTGACTCTACGCAATTCCATGGGATTTCTATGAGGAAAATTTGTGCTTGACATTGATGCCATGTCCTGTTCTTGTGTGTGTTGTCTGGTATAGCTCCAATTTCTGGTGTTGCCTTAGTTGTGATGAACACACCATAATATTTCGATTAACATGACCTCATTGTGATTACGCTTATCTCACAATTCTGAAAGTGCACAGGACACATCCTCTTGTGGAAATGAAGCTTCTAAAGATTCTCAGCTGTGCATTCTGCTCTATGTCCTTTTGGAGTGTTTCCAAAACAGCCAAATGAGAGTTCAATTGTGCTTTGTAGTGCCACGGCTATGTCCCAATTAAACCAGGTCTTCCCATGGCTTCTTTGTCTCCAGAAACCCCAGTGGAAACAGATCTATGGATGTCACACATCAGGGCCTGCTGGAATGTTCCCGCAGACCAACCTTGGTGTCCTCGGTGCTGTACCGTTCCGGTGCCATCCAAAATGCAGCATCTTCTTCTGGGAGATAATGCTGAAGGAAATGCTTCCTCTTCTCATGCTGTGGACTTGGACCACTCTTCCTTGTCTTCTCATCCTTGTGGCACGGGTGCACGTAGGCAAACGCAGAGCTGTTGTGATCCTGTGCCTCAAACCAAACAGTAATCCCAGCCCAGGTTATGAATGTAGCCGATCCTAAGGCTCTTCATTCTGATATCAAACTCAAGGCCCCCTGGATCCCTCAGACCAGAGGCACGATATCTCAGATTCAGCCTCACACTTGCTCTGTTTGCAAATGCCAAATTGGTCCCTGGTCCTGCAGATGCACTGGGTGTGGCCATGGGACATATCTATAACCTCAACCGCGCGCGCCAGTGTGTTTTCTTTCTCATTGAGGTCACAGGTCGGTTTCCTCTCTTGATAGGACCCACCGCATTCCACAACGCACTGCAGATCCCTGAGACTCAGCGTGTGCCATCATCCGTAGCCCTATCCCTCATTGACCGCTGCCTTTGCTACCTCAAATTTGGCGGCTCGTTTCTTGGTCCCAGAATCAAATGTGGGGATATTTTGCGCTGGTTTCTTTGAGTTCTGTCAACCAAGCATCTGCTGTGCACTCTTCTAACACTCAGCGCCTCACCTTCAGTCCCATGTCTCCTGTCCACTTGAGAGTGTGCTTCCAAGTGAAACAGAGTTTCACATTTGCTGCTCAATCACCAGGGGTCAGACCCTGCACTGGCTTCCATTCTCTGCTTTGCCTTTTCCTGCTTCCAGGTGTTCTGTGGCCTCATCCTGTCTTTGGAAGAAACAGACCTCTCTTCGGCAAGTGTTCTGTGCCAAGGGCTGGGTGAGGGGATGTTTCCATTGCTGCGTACATGGGAGCGAGTGAGCGCAGGTTGCACTGCTTCTCTGCCAACTGGGCATCGAGGAATCAAAACTTTCCAGATACATTTCACAGAAATGTGGTTTTGGTTTAGCTCTTTGTTTCCATACAGCCATGGTGGGAGGGATTGTCCGAAGCCTCTAGTTTTGACATTGTCTTGATATCTCATTTGCAGCCTTTAAAAAGTTTAATAGAATTGATTTACATGTTTTGGGATTTATACGAAAATGAAGTTAGTTTCTGAAAGATACTAAATCGACCTAGAATCAAGACTTGACAATTTTGGTACCATTTTGTCAGCTCTAAGGAAAACATAGACAGATAGAATGCAAACTAGCAGTCCAAACTGTTAAAGGGGTCATGTCAACTCTTTACTTTTGAAGCCACCGAAACAAACAGGAGCCATGAAATAACTATTGGAGAAATGAAACAACCCCCAACCTAGGATTCACTTGTGCACGTGGTGCCCTTTACTCCCAATGACACCTTCTGGCCAATGTTGGCATTTCAAGGGGTAACATCCCTCTCTAGGAAAATACAAGAGAAAACAAACCAAACATACACATTTAGGTTTGAATCCAAAAGCACCTAGAGGCATTATAGCTATGAGAACCCTGCTGCAGCTAGGCTAGGCTATTGAGAACCAGGTGTTCTTCTATCAGTGATGAGAACGCTTAATCATCCGATCATGTTGGGTGCAGCAATGGAACGCAACCAAGTCTGCACCCCCATGATATAGTGCCCCCGGGGGCTTGACTCAAGTGAAAGACGGTCCACATAAGCTGTGTCTTTAATGCCATTGGCGACCTTTACAGTTCAGTTCACTATCTGACTTATACTATTTACCTAGACCTTCTTGACAAATGGAGGCCTGATTCATATTCAAGTTCGGTCAAAGATTCCCCTCACTTACCACACTCCCTTCACCCCAGAGAAGACATAAACCCAGCATTTGCTGAATCTAGCAGAAGGCCATCATTTCTTTGTGGGAGCTAAGTATTGAATTCCTATCTATTTCAGTCGACACTCTTTGACCTTTAAGGGGTTCACTGTTGTTCACAGAGTGTGAAGCTAGAGGAACTCTGATTGTAGGAGGGGCTTGCTCTTCTCGTAATGGCTTCATTGCAGCTCAGGTACTGATCCTTCCAAATAGATACCTGAGTGGAGTGGAGGGAAGAGCATGTGCTTGCTATCTAGGCCCAAACCTGGGAAAAGGCTTACCTGGGCTTGGTGCATTTTGGTATGATTGGCTTGGAAATGCCCCTTGGGACGTGTGGATTCTCACGACCTCTTTCAAGAACATGAGCGTTTTGATCATCTCTGCCTTCTCTTCTCTTTTAGACGTCAGGGATCTTGGACCCGTTCTTGGAGCAGAGAATTGAGGAACTTCCTCATGTCCAAGTTGGCGCTCCGTATGTTTCTGCCAGTATCAGCGAGGTTCAATATGTCTCATGAATGTCTTTCGAGCCTGGTATCCTCTCCAGCTGTCTCCAGGCCAGTATTCTCCATTGTAGCAGAACATCTCTCATCAATGTGTTCGCATCTCTCCTCAATCCGTTCAGCCAGGTTTTCGGCCAGAATCTCTTTGTGTCTCCCATAAAGTCGAATTCAAAAGGACTGGGTAAGTCAGAAAGTACTCCAGAGCCTCACCAGGTAGCTGATGACATGCAGATCTTCCACTGTCTGAACTTTCAAGTGCTGGAAACTGACCCGTAAACTCAGGTTTTGGTCTGCAGCAGTATCTCGAACTGACTCAGCTTTCCGAAACAAAGACGTAAGCCAAGCTGTACAGAGGGCGGCAGCACCACCATCACAGTGATCCACCCACAGAACTCTTCCCGGTTACCTAGGATCCACCAGCCACAACCAGCCTCTCGGTACACAACAACATTACACCTGGAATCCAACCGCTAACTGCCATCCCCAATGGCTGCTGCATCTTGTCAGTGTTGGCGGAGGGGCTGCATCTGAAGAGAGGTTCCTAAGTTAAATATGATTCTACAAACTAGCGTCCCATGGGCCTTTGTTCTTCCCTCTTTCCTTTGGTTCAGATCTGTATGCACAGTACCAACGGAGGGAAGTGTGTCCATTTGCAGTTGATGTTTTCCACGTCTTTAAACTTTCTAACAGTTCACAGTACACAGAGACCCACTACAGGAATCTAATGTTCCTGTAATATCCGTACATCCAGAATGCATAAACGTCGGTTGATTTCTGCTGAAATACCCGCACTCTCAAGACATGGATCCATTGGTTTCATGGGGGCTGAAATGCCTAGAAATGAAACCAACCCCAATGTGCACTTTACTGTCTGTTTCCTTTGCTCTTAGTACACTTTTGCAGAGCTAATTATCTTTGTTATAGGCTTATGCCATTTCTTCTCTACGTAGTGTAGAATATGGCATTCATTCATCCTGTTGGAAGACTTGCAAGTATTTATCACGGACTATGAAACCATTTGATCCCAAATCGGCATTTGGGTTAGGTAACGATATGCTCTTATGGATCAATATTTACGAATATGCATGCACGCCTCTGATTTCCAAATACAAGTGTGCTGAGTACATGCAAGCCGTGATACTGGGTCGATGCGTGCTGGATGATCCTTGACATCACCTTGAGTATTTTCTTTTGAATAATCATGGTTCCCTTGGTATATGTCAGCCAACCGTACCCTTTTGATGCTTGTTTGTTTGTTTGATTCTTGGCTTTTCTGCTTCTCGTTTGATTTGCAAACATGTCAGGCCATGCATCTCTCCGTTTGCATCATACAGAGAGTCTTATAAGCTGATTCACTTAAGATAGTGCTTACTATCAGCTATGATTTCCTGCTTCCCTCTCCCATCTTTAGGGTTTTGATGTCCTCCTTGCCTTCTTCTTGTTTCTTCTTTGCCACTCATGCTCTTCTTGCATTTCCAATAATGGATCTCTTCTTTCCATTTCATCTTGCTTCTTTTCTATTCAGGGGAGATTCTCAACCTTTCTTTTAGGATAAGTTTCGAACTGCTGAATTCTTTTAAGATTTGCCGGTCTGTGAAAGTCTCTAACTCTGCCATTATTAGAAATGGTGGTCATGTGGCTTAGGCTACTGAAATGGCAGCACTTTGCCATTCAGGATTGGTCTATGACCTGACACTCCTCCCTGTTTTTCAGTATTGCTGCCGAGATATCAGCTGAAACCCCTCTGGAGGTTCTCTTGTGACCATGTTGCTTTCCTCCAAGTGCATTTTAAATCACTGGGATGCTCATGAACTTTGTTGATTTGAATCATACAGCTGCTGGTAGATCTATTGGGATTCCAACTACTTTGGACGCTGTGTACTTCCAGAGTTCGCATAGATGATTCTTTCTTGGGTTTCAACAAGTTTCAGTCTGATTTTCCTACAGATAAATTTTCAGACATTTTTTGTTTCCTTATCTCTTGCTTTTCCATCTGGGACTCTTTCGAATCCTATTCTTTTATGCCTTGTCTTACCCCAGGATTCAACAGCATTGTTTTCATTGGTCTACTTCTGCCCGAGGTATTTCTGTTCCCCTGTCTTCAGAGTCATTCACGCGTCCGTCTGCATTACCTAGTCTGCTTAGGACTGAATTTGAGCCCTGATATTATCCCATCCTTTGAGTTTTCTGATATTATTTTTCTTGTCTTTAGGCTTTCTCTTCGCCTTTTCTGGAATTTTGCCTTTTCTGATTCTGAGACACTGTTGTCCTTCAGTGTTTCCCTCACCCCCATTTTCAATATTTGCTTTGGATAGTGTTTCGCAGTCCTGTTGTTTGAAAGCATTTCTTTTGGGCCTTCAATCTCTTTGGAACTGAAAATGGTACTTCCTTTTTCTTTTACTGTATATTTTGTCTCTACTGGTCAGGTATCATCAGGTATCTAATGTAGACATCTAGGGCTTTGTGAAGTGAAAATTTTAGACAATTGACTCTACGCAATTCCATGGGATTTCTATGAGGAAAATTTGTGCTTGACTTTGATGCCATGTCCTGTTCTTGTGTGTGTTGTCTGGTATATCTCCAATTTCTGGTGTTGCCTTAGTTGTGATGAACACACCATAATGTTTCGGTTAACATGACCTCATTGTTATTACGCTTATCTCACAATCCTGAAAGTGCACAGGACACTTCCTCTTGTGGAAATGAAGCTTCTAAAGGTTCTCAGCTCTGCATTGTGCTCTATGTCCTTTTGGAGTGTTTCCAAAACAGCCAAATGAGAGTTCACTTGTGCTTTGTAGTGCCACGGCTATGTCCCAATGAAACCAGGTCTTCCCATGGCTTCTCTGTCTACAGAAACCCCAGTGGAAGCAGATCTATGGATGTCACACATCAGGGCCTGCTGGAATGTTCCCGCAGACCGACCTTGTTGTCCTCGGTGCTGTACCATTCCGGTGCCATCCAAAATGCAGCATCATCTTCTGGGAGATAATGCTGAAGGAAATGCTTCCTCTTCTCACGCTGTGGACTTGGACCACTCTTCCTTGTCCCCTCATCCTTGTGGCACGGGTGCACGAAGGCAACCACAGAGCTGTTGCGATCCTGTGCCTCAAACCAAACAGTAATCCCAGCCCAGGTTATGAATGTAGCCGATCCTAAGGCTTTTCATTCTGATATCAACCCCATGGCCCCCTGGGTCCCTCAGACCAGATGCACGATATCTCAGATTCAGCCTCACACGTGCTCTGTTGGCAAAATGCCAAATTCGTCCCTGGTCCTGCAGATGCACTGGGTGTGGCCATGGGACATATCGATAACCTCAACCGTGCGCGCCAGTGTGGTTGCTTTATCATTGAGGTCACAGGTCGGTCTCCTCCCTTAATAGGACCCACCGCATCCCACAACGCACTCCAGATCCCTGAGACTCAGCGTGTGCCATCATCCGTAGCCCTATCCCTCATTGACCGCTGCCTTTGCTACCTCAAATTTGGCAGCTCGGTTCTTGGTCCCAGAAACAAATGTGGGGATATTTTGCGCTGGTTTCTTTGAGTTCTGTCAGCCAAGCATCTGCTGTGCACTCTTCTAACACTCAGCGCCTCACCTTCAGTCCCATGTCTCCTGTTCACTTGAGAGTGTGCTTGCAAGTGAAACAGAGTTTCACATTTGCTGCTCAATCACCAGGTGTCAGACCCTGCACTGGCTTCCATTCCCTGCTTTGCCTTCTCCTGCTTCCAGGTGTTCTGTGGCCTCATCCTGTCTTTGGAAGAAACAGACCTCTCTTCGGCAAGTGTTCTGAGCCAAGGGCTGGGTGAGGGGATGTTTCCATTGCTGCATACATGGGAGCGAGTGAGCGCAGGTTGCACTGCTTCTCTGCCAACTGGGCATCGAGGAATCAACCCTTTCCAGATACATTTCACAGAAATGTGGTTTTGGTTTAGCTCTTTGTTTCCATACAGCCGTGGTGGGAGGGATTGTCCGAAGACTCTAGTTTTGACATTGTCTTGATATCTCATTTGCAGCCTTTAAAAAGTTTAATAGAATTGATTTACATGTTTTGGGAGTTATACGAAAATGAAGTTAGTTTCTGAAAGATACTAAATCGACCTAGAATCAAGACTTGACAATTTTGGTACCATTTTGTCATCTCTAAGGAAAACATAGACAGATAGAATGCAAACTAGCAGTCCAAACTTTTAAAGGGCTCATGTCAACTCTTTACTGTTGAAGCCTCCGAAACCAACAGGAGCCATGAAATAAGTATTGGAGAAATGAAACAACCCCCAACCTTGGATTCACTTTTGCACGTGGTGCCCTTTACTCCCAATGACACCTTCTGGCCAATGTTGGCATTTCAAGGGGTAACATCCCTCTCTAGGAAAATACAAGAGAAAACAAACCAAACATACACATTTAGGTTTGAATCCAAAAGCACCTAGAGGCATTATAGCTATGAGAACCCTGCTGCAGCTAGGCTAGGCTATTGAGAACCAGGTGTTCTTCTATCAGTGATGAGAACGCTTAATCATCCGATCATGTCGGGTACAGCAATGGAACGCAACCAAGTCTGCACCCCCATGATATAGTGCCCCCGGGGACTTGACTCATTGAAAGACAGTCCACATAAGCTGTGTCTTTAATGCCATTGGCGACCTTTACAGTTCAGTTCACTATCTGACTTATACTATTTACCTAGACTGTCATGAAAAACGGAGTCCTAATACATGTTCAAGTTCAGTCAAAGACTCCCCTCACTTACCACACTCCCTTCACCCCAGAGAAGACATAAACCCAGCATTTGATGAATCTAGCAGAAGGCCATGGTTTCTTTGTGGGAGCTAAGTATTCAATTCCTATCTATTTCAGTCGAGACTCTTTGACCTTTAAGGGGTTCACTGTTGTTCACAGAGTGTGAAGCTAGAGGAACTCTGATTCTAGGAGGGGCTTGCTGTTCTCGTAATGGCTTCATTGCAGCTCAGGTACTGATCCTTCCAGATAGATGCCTGAGTGGAGTGGAGGGAAGAGCAAGTGCTTGCTAGCTAGGCCCAAACCTGGGAAAAGGCTTACCTGGTCTTGGTGCATTTTGGTCTGATTGGCTTGGAAATGCCCCTTGGGACGTGTGGATTCTCACGACCTCTTCCAAGAACATGAGCGTTTTGATCATCTCTGCCTTCTCTTCTCTTTTAGACGTCAGGGATCTTGGACTCGTTCTTGGAGCAGAGAATTGAGGAACTTCCTCATGTCCACGTTGGCGCTCCGTATGTTTCTGCCAGTATCAGCGAGGTTCAATATGTCTCATGAATGTCTTTCGAGCCTGGTATCCTCTCCAGCTGTCTCCAGGCCAGTATTCTCCATTGTAGCAGAACATCTCTCATCAATGTGTTCGCATCTCTCCTCAATCCGTTCAGCCAGGTTTTCGGCCAGAATCTCTTTGTGCCTCCCATAAAGTCAAATTCAAAAGGACTGGGCAAGTCAGAAAGTACCTCGGAGCCTCACCAGGTAGCTGATGACATGCAGATCTTCCACTGTCTGCCCTTTCAAGTGCTGGAAACTGACCCGTGAACTCAGGTTTTGGGCTGCAGCAGTATCTCGAACTGACACAGCTTCCCGAAACAAAGACCTAAGCCAAACTCCACAGAGGGTGGCAGCCCCTCCATCATACTGATCCACCCACAAAACTCTTCCCGGTTAAGTAAGATCCACCAGCCACAACCAGCCTCGCGGTACACACCAACATTCCATTGGAATGCAACCCCTAACTGCCATCCCCAATGGCTGCTGCATTTTCTCAGTGTTGGCTGAGGGGCTGCATCTGACGAGAGGTTCCTAAGGTAAATGTGATTCTACCCACTAGCGTCCCATGGGCCTTTGTTCTTCCTTCTTTCCTTTGGTTCAGTTCTGTATGCACAGTACCAACGGATGGAAGTGTGTCCATTTGCAGTAGATGTTATCCTCGTCTTTAAACTTTCTAACAGTTCACAGGACACAGAGACCCACTACAGGAATCTTATATTCCTGTAATATCCGTACATTCAGAATACATAACCGTCGGTTGATTTCTGCTGAAATACCCGAACTCACAAGACATGGATCCATTGGTTTCATGGGGGCTGAAATGCCTAGAAATGAAACCAACCCCAATGTGCACTTTACTGTCTGTTTCCTTTGCTCTTAGTACACTTTTGCAGAGCTACTTATCTTTGTTATAGGCTTATGCCATTTCTTCTCTACGTAGTGTAGAGTATGGCATTCATCCATCCTGTTGGAAGACTTGCAAGTCTTTATCACGGACTATGAAACCATTTGATCCCAAATCGGCATTTGGGTTAGGTAACGATATGCTCTTATGGATCAATATTTACGAATATGCATGCACGCCTCTGATTTCCAAATACAAGTGTGCTGAGTACATGCAAGCCGTGATACTGGGTCGATGCGTGCTGGATGATCCTTGACATCACCTTGAGTATTTTCTTTTGAATAATCATGGTTCCCTTGGTATATGTCAGCCAACCGTACCCTTTTGATGCTTGTTTGTTTGTTTGATTCTTGGCTTTTCTGCTTCTCGTTTGATTTGCAAACATGTCAGGCCATGCATCTCTCCGTTTGCATCATACAGAGAGTCTTATAAGCTGATTCACTTAAGATAGTGCTTACTATCAGCTATGATTTCCTGCTTCCCTCTCCCATCTTTAGGGTTTTGATGTCCTCCTTGCCTTCTTCTTGTTTCTTCTTTGCCACTCATGCTCTTCTTGCATTTCCAATAATGGATCTCTTCTTTCCATTTCATCTTGCTTCTTTTCTATTCAGGGGAGATTCTCAACCTTTCTTTTAGGATAAGTTTCGAACTGCTGAATTCTTTTAAGATTTGCCGGTCTGTGAAAGTCTCTAACTCTGCCATTATTAGAAATGGTGGTCATGTGGCTTAGGCTACTGAAATGGCAGCACTTTGCCATTCAGGATTGGTCTATGACCTGACACTCCTCCCTGTTTTTCAGTATTGCTGCCGAGATATCAGCTGAAACCCCTCTGGAGGTTCTCTTGTGACCATGTTGCTTTCCTCCAAGTGCATTTTAAATCACTGGGATGCTCATGAACTTTGTTGATTTGAATCATACAGCTGCTGGTAGATCTATTGGGATTCCAACTACTTTGGACGCTGTGTACTTCCAGAGTTCGCATAGATGATTCTTTCTTGGGTTTCAACAAGTTTCAGTCTGATTTTCCTACAGATAAATTTTCAGACATTTTTTGTTTCCTTATCTCTTGCTTTTCCATCTGGGACTCTTTCGAATCCTATTCTTTTATGCCTTGTCTTACCCCAGGATTCAACAGCATTGTTTTCATTGGTCTACTTCTGCCCGAGGTATTTCTGTTCCCCTGTCTTCAGAGTCATTCACGCGTCCGTCTGCATTACCTAGTCTGCTTAGGACTGAATTTGAGCCCTGATATTATCCCATCCTTTGAGTTTTCTGATATTATTTTTCTTGTCTTTAGGCTTTCTCTTCGCCTTTTCTGGAATTTTGCCTTTTCTGATTCTGAGACACTGTTGTCCTTCAGTGTTTCCCTCACCCCCATTTTCAATATTTGCTTTGGATAGTGTTTCGCAGTCCTGTTGTTTGAAAGCATTTCTTTTGGGCCTTCAATCTCTTTGGAACTGAAAATGGTACTTCCTTTTTCTTTTACTGTATATTTTGTCTCTACTGGTCAGGTATCATCAGGTATCTAATGTAGACATCTAGGGCTTTGTGAAGTGAAAATTTTAGACAATTGACTCTACGCAATTCCATGGGATTTCTATGAGGAAAATTTGTGCTTGACTTTGATGCCATGTCCTGTTCTTGTGTGTGTTGTCTGGTATATCTCCAATTTCTGGTGTTGCCTTAGTTGTGATGAACACACCATAATGTTTCGGTTAACATGACCTCATTGTTATTACGCTTATCTCACAATCCTGAAAGTGCACAGGACACTTCCTCTTGTGGAAATGAAGCTTCTAAAGGTTCTCAGCTCTGCATTGTGCTCTATGTCCTTTTGGAGTGTTTCCAAAACAGCCAAATGAGAGTTCACTTGTGCTTTGTAGTGCCACGGCTATGTCCCAATGAAACCAGGTCTTCCCATGGCTTCTCTGTCTACAGAAACCCCAGTGGAAGCAGATCTATGGATGTCACACATCAGGGCCTGCTGGAATGTTCCCGCAGACCGACCTTGTTGTCCTCGGTGCTGTACCATTCCGGTGCCATCCAAAATGCAGCATCATCTTCTGGGAGATAATGCTGAAGGAAATGCTTCCTCTTCTCACGCTGTGGACTTGGACCACTCTTCCTTGTCCCCTCATCCTTGTGGCACGGGTGCACGAAGGCAACCACAGAGCTGTTGCGATCCTGTGCCTCAAACCAAACAGTAATCCCAGCCCAGGTTATGAATGTAGCCGATCCTAAGGCTTTTCATTCTGATATCAACCCCATGGCCCCCTGGGTCCCTCAGACCAGATGCACGATATCTCAGATTCAGCCTCACACGTGCTCTGTTGGCAAAATGCCAAATTCGTCCCTGGTCCTGCAGATGCACTGGGTGTGGCCATGGGACATATCGATAACCTCAACCGTGCGCGCCAGTGTGGTTGCTTTATCATTGAGGTCACAGGTCGGTCTCCTCCCTTAATAGGACCCACCGCATCCCACAACGCACTCCAGATCCCTGAGACTCAGCGTGTGCCATCATCCGTAGCCCTATCCCTCATTGACCGCTGCCTTTGCTACCTCAAATTTGGCAGCTCGGTTCTTGGTCCCAGAAACAAATGTGGGGATATTTTGCGCTGGTTTCTTTGAGTTCTGTCAGCCAAGCATCTGCTGTGCACTCTTCTAACACTCAGCGCCTCACCTTCAGTCCCATGTCTCCTGTTCACTTGAGAGTGTGCTTGCAAGTGAAACAGAGTTTCACATTTGCTGCTCAATCACCAGGTGTCAGACCCTGCACTGGCTTCCATTCCCTGCTTTGCCTTCTCCTGCTTCCAGGTGTTCTGTGGCCTCATCCTGTCTTTGGAAGAAACAGACCTCTCTTCGGCAAGTGTTCTGAGCCAAGGGCTGGGTGAGGGGATGTTTCCATTGCTGCATACATGGGAGCGAGTGAGCGCAGGTTGCACTGCTTCTCTGCCAACTGGGCATCGAGGAATCAACCCTTTCCAGATACATTTCACAGAAATGTGGTTTTGGTTTAGCTCTTTGTTTCCATACAGCCGTGGTGGGAGGGATTGTCCGAAGACTCTAGTTTTGACATTGTCTTGATATCTCATTTGCAGCCTTTAAAAAGTTTAATAGAATTGATTTACATGTTTTGGGAGTTATACGAAAATGAAGTTAGTTTCTGAAAGATACTAAATCGACCTAGAATCAAGACTTGACAATTTTGGTACCATTTTGTCATCTCTAAGGAAAACATAGACAGATAGAATGCAAACTAGCAGTCCAAACTTTTAAAGGGCTCATGTCAACTCTTTACTGTTGAAGCCTCCGAAACCAACAGGAGCCATGAAATAAGTATTGGAGAAATGAAACAACCCCCAACCTTGGATTCACTTTTGCACGTGGTGCCCTTTACTCCCAATGACACCTTCTGGCCAATGTTGGCATTTCAAGGGGTAACATCCCTCTCTAGGAAAATACAAGAGAAAACAAACCAAACATACACATTTAGGTTTGAATCCAAAAGCACCTAGAGGCATTATAGCTATGAGAACCCTGCTGCAGCTAGGCTAGGCTATTGAGAACCAGGTGTTCTTCTATCAGTGATGAGAACGCTTAATCATCCGATCATGTCGGGTACAGCAATGGAACGCAACCAAGTCTGCACCCCCATGATATAGTGCCCCCGGGGACTTGACTCATTGAAAGACAGTCCACATAAGCTGTGTCTTTAATGCCATTGGCGACCTTTACAGTTCAGTTCACTATCTGACTTATACTATTTACCTAGACTGTCATGAAAAACGGAGTCCTAATACATGTTCAAGTTCAGTCAAAGACTCCCCTCACTTACCACACTCCCTTCACCCCAGAGAAGACATAAACCCAGCATTTGATGAATCTAGCAGAAGGCCATGGTTTCTTTGTGGGAGCTAAGTATTCAATTCCTATCTATTTCAGTCGAGACTCTTTGACCTTTAAGGGGTTCACTGTTGTTCACAGAGTGTGAAGCTAGAGGAACTCTGATTCTAGGAGGGGCTTGCTGTTCTCGTAATGGCTTCATTGCAGCTCAGGTACTGATCCTTCCAGATAGATGCCTGAGTGGAGTGGAGGGAAGAGCAAGTGCTTGCTAGCTAGGCCCAAACCTGGGAAAAGGCTTACCTGGTCTTGGTGCATTTTGGTCTGATTGGCTTGGAAATGCCCCTTGGGACGTGTGGATTCTCACGACCTCTTCCAAGAACATGAGCGTTTTGATCATCTCTGCCTTCTCTTCTCTTTTAGACGTCAGGGATCTTGGACTCGTTCTTGGAGCAGAGAATTGAGGAACTTCCTCATGTCCACGTTGGCGCTCCGTATGTTTCTGCCAGTATCAGCGAGGTTCAATATGTCTCATGAATGTCTTTCGAGCCTGGTATCCTCTCCAGCTGTCTCCAGGCCAGTATTCTCCATTGTAGCAGAACATCTCTCATCAATGTGTTCGCATCTCTCCTCAATCCGTTCAGCCAGGTTTTCGGCCAGAATCTCTTTGTGCCTCCCATAAAGTCAAATTCAAAAGGACTGGGCAAGTCAGAAAGTACCTCGGAGCCTCACCAGGTAGCTGATGACATGCAGATCTTCCACTGTCTGCCCTTTCAAGTGCTGGAAACTGACCCGTGAACTCAGGTTTTGGGCTGCAGCAGTATCTCGAACTGACACAGCTTCCCGAAACAAAGACCTAAGCCAAACTCCACAGAGGGTGGCAGCCCCTCCATCATACTGATCCACCCACAAAACTCTTCCCGGTTAAGTAAGATCCACCAGCCACAACCAGCCTCGCGGTACACACCAACATTCCATTGGAATGCAACCCCTAACTGCCATCCCCAATGGCTGCTGCATTTTCTCAGTGTTGGCTGAGGGGCTGCATCTGACGAGAGGTTCCTAAGGTAAATGTGATTCTACCCACTAGCGTCCCATGGGCCTTTGTTCTTCCTTCTTTCCTTTGGTTCAGTTCTGTATGCACAGTACCAACGGATGGAAGTGTGTCCATTTGCAGTAGATGTTATCCTCGTCTTTAAACTTTCTAACAGTTCACAGGACACAGAGACCCACTACAGGAATCTTATATTCCTGTAATATCCGTACATTCAGAATACATAACCGTCGGTTGATTTCTGCTGAAATACCCGAACTCACAAGACATGGATCCATTGGTTTCATGGGGGCTGAAATGCCTAGAAATGAAACCAACCCCAATGTGCACTTTACTGTCTGTTTCCTTTGCTCTTAGTACACTTTTGCAGAGCTACTTATCTTTGTTATAGGCTTATGCCATTTCTTCTCTACGTAGTGTAGAGTATGGCATTCATCCATCCTGTTGGAAGACTTGCAAGTCTTTATCACGGACTATGAAACCATTTGATTCCAAATCTGCATTTGGGTTAGGTCACGATATGCTCTTATGGATCAATATTTACGAATATAAATGCACGCCTCTGATTTCCAAATACAAGTGTGCTGAGTACATGCAAGCCCTGAAACTGGGTCGATGCGTGCTGGATGATCCTTGACATCATCTTGAGTATTTTCTTTTGAATAATCATGGTTCCCTTGGTATATGTCAGCCAACCGTACCCTTTTGGTTCTTGTTTTTTCTTTGATTCTTGGCTTTTCTGCTTCTCGTTTGATTTGCAAACATGTCAGGCCATGCATCTCTCCATTTGCATCAAACAGAGAGTTTTATCAGCTGATTCACTTAAGATTGTGCTTACTATCAGCTATGATTTCCTGCTTCCCACTCCCATCTTTAGGGTTTCGATGTCCTCCTTGCCTTCTTCTTGTTTCTTCTTTGCGGCTCCTGCTCTTCTTGCATTTGCAATAATGGTTCTCTTCTTTCCATTTCATCTTGCTGCTTTTCTATTCAGGGGAGATTCTCAACCTTTCTTTTAGGATAAGTTTCGAACTGCTGAATTCTTTTAAGATTTGCCGGTCTGTGGAAGTCTCTAGCTCTGCCGTTACTAGAAATGGTGGTCATGTGGCATAGGCTACCGAAATGGCAGCACTTTGCCATTCAGGATTGGTCTATGTCCTGACACTCCTCCCTGTTTTCCAGTATTGCTGCCGAGATATCAGCTGAAACCCCTCTGGAGGTTCTTTTGTGAACATGTTGCTTTCCTCCAGGTGCATTTTAAATCACTGGGATGCTCATGAACTTTGTTGATTTGAATCATACAGCTGCTGGTAGATCTATTGGGATTCCACCTCCTTTGGACGCTGTGTACTTCCTGAGTTCGCATAGATGATTCTTTCTTGGGTTTCAACAAGTTTCAGTCTGATTTTCCTACAGATAACTATTCAGATATTTTTTGTTTCTTTACCTCTTGCTTTTCCATCTGGGACTCTTAGGAATCCTATTCTTTTATGCCTTGTCTTACCCCAGGATTCAACAGCAGTGTTTTCATTGGTCTGCTTCTGCCCGAGGGATTTATGTTCCTCTGTCTTCAGAGTCATTCATGCGTCCCTCTGCATTACCTAGTCTGCTTAGGACTGAGTTTGAGCCCTGATATTATCCCATCCTTTGAGTTTTCTGATATTATTTGGCTTGTCTTTAGGCTTTCTCTTCCCCTTTTCTGGTATTCTGCCTTTTGTGATTCTGAGACACTGTTGTTCTTCAGTGTTTCCCTCACCTCCATTTTCAATACTTTCTCTGGATAGCTTTTCACAGTCTAGTTGTTTGAAAGCTTATCTTTTGGGCCTTCAATCTCTTTGGAACTGAAAGTGGTACTTCCTGTTTCTTTTACTGTATATTTCATCTCTACTGGTCAGGTATTATCAGGTATCTAATGGAGACATCTAGGGCTTTGTGAAGTGAAAACTTTAGACTCTTGGCTCTACGCAATTCCATGGGATTTCTATGAGGACAATTTGTCCTTGACATTGATGCCATGTCCTGTTCCTGTGTGTGTTGTCTGGTATAGCTCCAATTTCTGGTGTTGCCTTAGTTGTGATGAACACACCATAATGTTTCGATTAACATGACCTCATTGTGATTACGCTTATCTCACAATTCTGAAAGTGCACAGGACACTTCCTCTTGTGGAAATGAAGCTTCTAAAGGTTCTCAGCTCTGCATTCTGCTCTATGTCCTTTTGGAGTGTTTCCAAAACAGCCAAATGAGAGTTCACTTGTGCTTTGTAGTGCCACGGCTATGTCCCAATGAAACCAGGTC
The DNA here is from genome assembly GCF_048564905.1 of Vicugna pacos. NCBI lineage: Eukaryota > Metazoa > Chordata > Mammalia > Artiodactyla > Camelidae > Vicugna > Vicugna pacos. The sequence goes on along the minus strand of NC_133021.1, from coordinate 3,475,474 downwards.
TTCCCATGGCTTCTCTGTCTACAGAAACCCCAGTGGAAGCAGATCTATGGATGTCACACATCAGGGCCTGCTGGAATGTTCCCGCAGAACGACCTTGTTGTCCTCGGTGCTGTACCGTTCCGGTGCCATCCCAAATGCAGCATCTACTTCTGGGAGATAATGCTGAATGAAATGCTTCCTCTTCTCACTCTGTGGACTTGGACCACTCTTCCTTGTCCTCTCATCCTTGTGGCACGGGTGCACGAAGGCAACCGCAGAGCTGTTGCGATCCTGTGCCTCAAACCAAACAGTAATCCCAGCCCAGGTTATGAATGTAGCCGATCCTAAGGCTTTTCATTCTGATATCAAACCCAAGGCCCCCTGGATCCCTCAGACCAGAGGCACGATATCTCAGATTCAGCCTCACACGTGCTCTGTTGGCAAAATGCCAAATTGGTCCCTGGTCCTGCAGATGCACTGGGTGTGGCCATGGGACATATCGATAACCTCAACCGCGCGCGCCAGTGTGGTTGCTTTCTCATTGAGGTCACAGGTCGGTTTCCTCTCTTGATAGGACCCACCACATCCCACAACGCACTCCAGATCCCTGAGACTCAGCGTGTGCCATCATCCGTAGCCCTATCCCTCATTGACCGCTGCCTTTGCTACCTCAAATTTGGCAGCTCGGTTCTTGGTCCCAGAATCAACTGTGGGGATATTTTGCGCTGGTTTCTTTGAGTTCTGTCAGCCAAGCATCTGCTGTGCACTCTTGTAACCCTCAGCGCCTCACCTTCAGTCCCATGTCTCCTGTCCACTTGAGAGTGTGCTTCCAAGTGAAACAGAGTTTCACATTTGCTGCTCAATCACCAGGGGTCAGACCCTGCACTGGCTTCCATTCTCTGCTTTGCCTTCTCCTACTTCCAGGTGTTCTGTGGCCTCATCCTGTCTTTGGAAGAAACAGACCTCTCTTCGGCAAGTGTTCTGTGCCAAGGGCTGGGTGAGGGGATGTTTCCATTGCTGCGTACATGGGAGTGAGTGAGCGCAGGTTGCACTGCTTCTCTTCCAACTTGGCATCGATGAATCAACCCTTTCAAGATACATTTCACAGAAATGTGGTTTTGGTTTAGCTCTTTGTTTCCATAGAGCCGTGGTGGGAGGGATTGTCCGAAGCCTCTAGTTTTGACATTGTCTTGATATCTCATTTGCAGCCTTTAAAAAGTTTAATAGAATTGATTTACATGTTTTGGGAGTTATACGAAAATGAAGTTAGTTTCTGAAAGATACTAAATCGACCTAGAATCAAGACTTGACAATTTTGGTACCATTTTGTCAGCTCTAAGGAAAACATAGACAGATAGAATGCAAACTCGCAGTCCAAACTGTTAAAGGGGTCATGTCAACTGTTTACTATTGAAGCCTCCGAAACCAACTGGAGCCATGAAATAACTATTGGAGAAATGAAACAACCCCCAACCTTGGATTCACTTGTGCACGTGGTGCCCTTTACTCCCAATGACACCTTCTGGCCAATGTTGGCATTTCAAGGGGTAACATCCCTCTCTAGGAAAATACAAGAGAAAACAAACCAAACATACACATTTAGGTTTGAATCCAAAAGCACCTAGAGGCATTATAGCTATGAGAACCCTGCTGAAGCTAGGCTAGGCTATTGAGAACCAGGTGTTCTTCTATCAGTGATGAGAACGCTTAATCATCCGATCATGTCGGGTACAGCAATGGAACGCAACCAAGTCTGCACCCCCATGATATAGTGCCCCCGGGGGCTTCACTCAAGTGAAAGACGGTCCACATAAGCTGTGTCTTTAATGCCATTGGTGACCTTTACAATTCAGTTCACTATCTGACTTATACTATTTACCTAGACTGTCGTGAAAAACGGAGTCCTAATACATATTCAAGTTCAGTCAAAGACTCCCCTCACTTACCACACTCCCTTCACCCCAGAGAAGACATAAACCCAGCATTTGATGAATCTAGCAGAAGGCCATGGTTTCTTTGTGGGAGCTAAGTATTCAATTCCTATCTATTTCAGTCGAGACTCTTTGACCTTTAAGGGGTTCACTGTTGTTCACAGAGTGTGAAGCTAGAGGAACTCTGATTCTAGGAGGGGCTTGCTCTTCTCCTAATGGCTTCATTGCAGCTCAGGTACTGATCCTTCCAAATAGATGCCTGAGTGGAGTGGAGGGAAGAGCATGTGCTTGCAAGCTAGGCCCAAACCTGGGAAAACTCTTAGCTGGGCTTGGTGCATTTTGGTCTGATTGGCATGGAAATGCCCCCTGGGACGTGTGGATTCTCACGACCTCTTCCAAGAACATGAGCGTTTTGATCATCTCTGCCTTCTCTTCTCTTTTAGACGTCAGGGATCTTGGACCCGTTCTTGGAGCAGAGAATTGAGGAACTTCCTCATGTCCACGTTGGCGCTCCGTATGTTTCTGCCAGTATCAGCGAGGTTCAATATGTCTCATGAATGTCTTTCGAGCCTGGTATCCTCTACAGCTGTCTCCAGGCCAGTATTCTCCATTGTAGCAGAACATCTCTCATCAATGTGTTCGCATCACTCCTCAATCCGTTCAGCCAGGCTTTCGGCCAGAATCTCTTTGTGTCTCCCATAAAGTCGAATTCAAAAGGACTGGGCAAGTCAGAAAGTACCTCGGAGCCTCACCAGGTAGCTGATGACATGCAGATCTTCCACTGTCTGCCCTTTCAAGTGCTGGAAACTGACCCGTGAACTCAGGTTTTGGGCTGCAGCAGTATCTCGAACTGACACAGCTTCCCGAAACAAAGACCTAAGCCAAGCTCCACAGAGGGCGGCAGCCCCTCCATCACACTGATCCACCCACAGAACTCTTCCCGGTTACCTAGGATCCACCAGCCACAACCAGCCTCGCGGTACACACCAACATTCCACCTGGAATCCAACCGCTAACTGCCATCCCCAGTGGGTGCTGCATCTTGTCAGTGTTGGGGAGGGGCTGCATCTGAAGAGAGGTTCCTAAGGTAAATATGATTCTACCCACTAGCGTCCCATGGGCCTTTGTTCTTCCCTCTTTCGTTTGGTTCATTTCTGTATGCACAGTACCAACGGAGGGAAGTGTGTCCATTTGCAGTTGATGTTTTACACGTCTTTAAACTTTCTAACAGTTCATAGTACACAGAGACCCACTACAGGAATCTTATGTTCCTGTAATATCCGTACATCCAGAATACATAACCGTCGGTTGATTTCTGCTGAAATACCCGCACTCTCAAGACATGAATCCATTGGTTTCATGGGGGCTGAAATGCCTAGAAATGAAACCAACCCCAATGTGCACTTTACTGTCTGTTTCCTTTGCTCTTAGTACACTTTTGCACAGCGACTTATCTTTGTTATAGGCTTATGCCATTTCTTCTCTCCGTAGTGTAGAGTATGGCATTCATTCATCCTGTTGGAAGACTTGCAAGTCTTTATCACGGACTATGAAACCATTTGATTCCAAATCGGCATTTGGATTAGGTCACGATATGCTCTTATGGATCAATATTTACGAATATAAATGCACGCCTCTGATTTCCAAATACAAGTGTGCTGAGTACATGCAAGCCGTGATACTGGGTCGATGCGTGCTGGATGATCCTTGACATCACCTTGAGTATTTTCTTTTGAATAATCATGGTTCCCTTGGTATATGTCAGCCAACCGTACCCTTTTGGTGCTTGTTTGTTTGTTTGATTCTTGGCTTTTCTGCTTCTCGTTTAATTTGCAAACATATCAGGCCATGCATCTCTCCGTTTGCATCAAACAGAGAGTCTTATAAGCTGATTCACTTAAGATAGTGCTTTCTATCAGCTATGATTTCCTGCTTCCCTCTCCCATCTTTAGGGTTTTGATGTCCTCCTTGCCTTCTTCTTGTTTCTTCTTTGCCGCTCCTGTTCTTCTTGCATTTCCAATAATGGTTCTCTTCTTTCCATTTCATCTTGCTGCTTTTCTATTCAGGGGAGATTCTCAACCTTTCTTTTAGGATAAGTTTCGAACTGCTGAATTCTTTTAAGATTTGCCGGTCTGTGGAAGTCTCTAGCTCTGCCGTTACTAGAAATGGTGGTCATGTGGCATAGGCTACCGAAATGGCAGCACTTTGCCATTCAGGATTGGTCTATGTCCTGACACTCCTCCCTGTTTTCCAGTATTGCTGCCGAGATATCAGCTGAAACCCCTCTGGAGGTTCTCTTGTGACCATGTTGCTTTCCTCCAGGTGCATTTTAAATCACTGGGATGCTCATGAACTTTGTTGATTTGAATCATACAGCTGCTGGTAGATCTATTGGGATTCCACCTCCTTTGGACGCTGTGTACTTCCTGAGTTCGCATAGATGATTCTTTCTTGGGTTTCAACAAGTTTCAGTCTGATTTTCCTACAGATAACTTTTCAGACATTTTTTGTTTCTTTATCTCTTGCTTTTCCATCTGGGACTCTTAGGAATCCTATTCTTTTATGCCTTGTCTTACCCCAGGATTCAACAGCAGTGTTTTCATTGGTCTGCTTCTGCCCGAGGGATTTCTGTTCCCCTGTCTTCACAGTCATTCACGCGTCCTTCTGCATTACCTAGTCTGCTTAGGACTGAGTTTGAGCCCTGATATTATCCCATCCTTTGAGTTTTCTGATATTATTTGGCTCGTCTTTAGGCTTTCTCTTCCCCTTTTCTGGGATTCTGCCTTTTGTGATTCTGAGGCACTGTTGTTCTTCAGTGTTTCCCTCACCTCCATTTTCAACACTTGCTCTGGATAGCATTTCGCAGTCTAGCTGTTTGAAAGCTTATCTTTTGGGCCTTCAATCTCTTTGGAACTGAAAGTGGTACTTCCTGTTTCTTTTACTGTATATTTCATCTCTACTGGTCAGGTATTATCAGGTATCTAATGTAGACATCTAGGGCTTTGTGAAGTGAAAACTTTAGACTCTTGGCTCTACGCAATTCCATGGGATTTCTATGAGGACAATTTTTCTTGACATTGATGCCATGTCCTGTTCCTGTGTGTGTTGTCTGGTATATCTCCAATTTCTGGTGTTGCCTTAGTTGTGATGAACACACCATAATGTTTCGATTAACATGACCTTATTGTGATTACGCTTATCTCACAATTCTGAAAGTGCACAGGACACTTCCTCTTGAGGAAATGAAGCTTCTAAAGGTTCTCAGCTCTGCATTGTGCTCTATGTCCTTTTGGAGTGTTTCCAAAACAGCCAAATGAGAGTTCACTTGTGCTTTTTAGTGCCACGGCTATTTCCCAATGAAACCAGGTCTTCCCATGGCTTCTCTGTCTACAGAAACCACAGTGGAAACAGATCTATGGATGTCACACTTCAGGGCCTGCTGGAATGTTCCCGCAGAACGACCTTGTTGTCCTCGGTGCTGTACCGTTCCGGTGCCATCCCAAATGCAGCATCTTCTTCTGGGAGATAATGCTGAAGGAAATGCTTCCTCTTCTCACGCTGTGGACTTGGACCACTCTTCCTTGTCCTCTCATCCTTGTGGCACGGGTGCACGAAGGCAACCGCAGAGCTGTTGCGATCCTGTGCCTCAAACCAAACAGTAATCCCAGCCCAGGTTATGAATGTAGCCGATCCTAAGGCTTTTCATTCTGATATCAAACCCAAGGCCCCCTGGATCCCTCAGACCAGAGGCACAATATCTCAGATTCAGCCTCACACGTGCTCTGTTGGCAAAATGGCAAATTGGTCCCTGGTCCTGCAGATGCACTGGGTGTGGCCATGGGACATATCGATAACCTCAACCGCGCGCGCCAGTGTGGTTGCTTCTCATTGAGGTCACAGGTCGGTTTCCTCTCTTGATAGGACACACCGCATCCCACAACGCACTCCAGATCCCTGAGACTCAGCGTGTGCCATCATCCTTAGCCCTATCCCTCATTGACCGCTGCCTTTGCTACCTCAAATTTGGCAGCTCGGTTCTTGGTCCCAGAATCAACTGTGGGGATATTTTGCGCTGGTTTCTTTGAGTTCTGTCAGCCAAGCATCTGCTGTGCACTCTTCTAACACTCAGCGCCTCACCTTCAGTCCCATGTCTCCTGTCCACTTGAGAGTGTGCTTCCAAGTGAAACAGAGTTTCACATTTGCTGCTCAATCACCAGGGGTCAGACCCTGCACTGGCTTCCATTCTCTGCTTTGCCTTCTCCTGCTTCCAGGTGTTCTGTGGCCTCATCCTGTCTTTGGAAGAAACAGACATCTCTTCGGCAAGTGTTCTGTGCCAAGGGCTGGGTGAGGGGATGTTTCCATTGCTGCGTACATGGGAGCGAGTGAGCGCAGGTTGCACTGCTTCTCTTCCAACTGGGCATCGATGAATCAACCCTTTCCAGATACATTTCACAGAAATGTGGTTTTGGTTTAGCTCTTTGTTTCCATAAAGCCGTGGTGGGAGGGATTGTCCGAAGCCTCTAGTTTTGACATTGTCTTGATATCTCATTTGCAGCCTTTAAAAAGTTTAATAGAATTGATTTACATGTTTTGGGAGTTATACGAAAATGAAGTTAGTTTCTGAAAGATACTAAATCGACCTAGAATCAAGCCTTGACAATTTTGGTACCATTTTGTCAGCTCTAAGGAAAACATAGACAGATAGAATGCAAACTAGCAGTCCAAACTGTTAAAGGGGTCATGTCAACTGTTTACTGTTGAAGCCTCCGAAACCAACAGGAGCCATGAAATAACTATTGGAGAAATGAAACAACCCCCAACCTTGGATTCACTTGTGCACGTGGTGCCCTTTACTCCCAATGACACCTTCTGGCCAATGTTGGCATTTCAAGGGGTAACATCCCTCTCTAGGAAAATACAAGAGAAAACAAACCAAACATACACATTTAGGTTTGAATCCAAAAGCACCTAGAGGCATTATAGCTATGAGAACCCTGCTGCAGCTAGGCTAGGCTATTGAGAACCAGGTGTTCTTCTATCAGTGATGAGAACGCTTAATCATCCGATCATGTCGGGTACAGCAATGGAACGCAACCAAGTCTGCACCCCCATGATATAGTGCCCCCGGGGGCTTCACTCAAGTGAAAGACGGTCCACATAAGCTGTGTCTTTAATGCCATTGGCGACCTTTACAATTCAGTTCACTATCTGACTTATACTATTTACCTAGACTGTCGTGAAAAACGGAGTCCTAATACATATTCAAGTTCAGTCAAAGACTCCCCTCACTTACCACACTCCCTTCACCCCAGAGAAGACATAAACCCAGCATTTGATGAATCTAGCAGAAGGCCATCGTTTCTTTGTGGGAGCTAAGTATTCAATTCCTATCTATTTCAGTCGAGACTCTTTGACCTTTAAGGGGTTCACTGTTGTTCACAGAGTGTGAAGCTAGAGGAACTCTGATTCTAGGAGGGGCTTGCTCTTCTCCTAATGGCTTCATTGCAGCTCAGGTACTGATCCTTCCAAATAGATGCCTGAGTGGAGTGGAGGGAAGAGCATGTGCTTGCAAGCTAGGCCCAAACCTGGGAAAACTCTTAGCTGGGCTTTGTGCATTTTGGTCTGATTGGCATGGAAATGCCCCTTGGGACGTGTGGATTCTCACGACCTCTTCCAAGAACATGAGCGTTTTGATCATCTCTGCCTTCTCTTCTCTTTTAGACGTCAGGGATCTTGGACCCGTTCTTGGAGCAGAGAATTGAGGAACTTCCTCATGTCCACGTTGGCGCTCCGTATGTTTCTGCCAGTATCAGCGAGGTTCAATATGTCTCATGAATGTCTTTCGAGCCTGGTATCCTCTACAGCTGTCTCCAGGCCAGTATTCTCCATTGTAGCAGAACATCTCTCATCAATGTGTTCGCATCACTCCTCAATCCGTTCAGCCAGGCTTTCGGCCAGAATCTCTTTGTGTCTCCCATAAAGTCGAATTCAAAAGGACTGGGCAAGTCAGAAAGTACCTCGGAGCCTCACCAGGTAGCTGATGACATGCAGATCTTCCACTGTCTGCCCTTTCAAGTGCTGGAAACTGACCCGTGAACTCAGGTTTTGGGCTGCAGCAGTATCTCGAACTGACACAGCTTCCCGAAACAAAGACCTAAGCCAAGCTCCACAGAGGGCGGCAGCCCCTCCATCACACTGATCCACCCACAGAACTCTTCCCGGTTACCTTGGATCCACCAGCCACAACCAGCCTCGCGGTACACACCAACATTCCACCTGGAATCCAACCGCTAACTGCCATCCCCAGTGGGTGCTGCATCTTGTCAGTGTTGGGGAGGGGCTGCATCTGAAGAGAGGTTCCTAAGGTAAATATGATTCTACCCACTAGCGTCCCATGGGCCTTTGTTCTTCCCTCTTTCGTTTGGTTCATTTCTGTATGCACAGTACCAACGGAGGGAAGTGTGTCTATTTGCAGTTGATGTTTTACACGTCTTTAAACTTTCTAACAGTTCACAGTACACAGAGACCCACTACAGGAATCTTATGTTCCTGTAATATCCGTACATCCAGAATACATAACCGTCGGTTGATTTCTGCTGAAATACCCGCACTCTCAAGACATGAATCCATTGGTTTCATGGGGGCTGAAATGCCTAGAAATGAAACCAACCCCAATGTGCACTTTACTGTCTGTTTCCTTTGCTCTTAGTACACTTTTGCACAGCGACTTATCTTTGTTATAGGCTTATGCCATTTCTTCTCTCCGTAGTGTAGAGTATGGCATTCATTCATCCTGTTGGAAGACTTGCAAGTCTTTATCACGGACTATGAAACCATTTGATTCCAAATCGGCATTTGGATTAGGTCACGATATGCTCTTATGGATCAATATTTACGAATATAAATGCACGCCTCTGATTTCCAAATACAAGTGTGCTGAGTACATGCAAGCCGTGATACTGGGTCGATGCGTGCTGGATGATCCTTGACATCACCTTGAGTATTTTCTTTTGAATAATCATGGTTCCCTTGGTATATGTCAGCCAACCGTACCCTTTTGGTGCTTGTTTGTTTGTTTGATTCTTGGCTTTTCTGCTTCTCGTTTAATTTGCAAACATATCAGGCCATGCATCTCTCCGTTTGCATCAAACAGAGAGTCTTATAAGCTGATTCACTTAAGATAGTGCTTTCTATCAGCTATGATTTCCTGCTTCCCTCTCCCATCTTTAGGGTTTTGATGTCCTCCTTGCCTTCTTCTTGTTTCTTCTTTGCCGCTCCTGCTCTTCTTGCATTTCCAATAATGGTTCTCTTCTTTCCATTTCATCTTGCTGCTTTTCTATTCAGGGGAGATTCTCAACCTTTCTTTTAGGATAAGTTTCGAACTGCTGAATTCTTTTAAGATTTGCCGGTCTGTGGAAGTCTCTAGCTCTGCCGTTACTAGAAATGGTGGTCATGTGGCATAGGCTACCGAAATGGCAGCACTTTGCCATTCAGGATTGGTCTATGTCCTGACACTCCTCCCTGTTTTCCAGTATTGCTGCCGAGATATCAGCTGAAACCCCTCTGGAGGTTCTCTTGTGACCATGTTGCTTTCCTCCAGGTGCATTTTAAATCACTGGGATGCTCATGAACTTTGTTGATTTGAATCATACAGCTGCTGGTAGATCTATTGGGATTCCACCTCCTTTGGACGCTGTGTACTTCCTGAGTTCGCATAGATGATTCTTTCTTGGGTTTCAACAAGTTTCAGTCTGATTTTCCTACAGATAACTTTTCAGACATTTTTTGTTTCTTTATCTCTTGCTTTTCCATCTGGGACTCTTAGGAATCCTATTCTTTTATGCCTTGTCTTACCCCAGGATTCAACAGCAGTGTTTTCATTGGTCTGCTTCTGCCCGAGGGATTTCTGTTCCCCTGTCTTCAGAGTCATTCACGCGTCCTTCTGCATTACCTAGTCTGCTTAGGACTGAGTTTGAGCCCTGATATTATCCCATCCTTTGAGTTTTCTGATATTATTTGGCTCGTCTTTAGGCTTTCTCTTCCCCTTTTCTGGTATTCTGCCTTTTGTGATTCTGAGGCACTGTTGTTCTTCAGTGTTTCCCTCACCTCCATTTTCAATACTTGCTCTGGATAGCATTTCGCAGTCTAGCTGTTTGAAAGCTTATCTTTTGGGCCTTCAATCTCTTTGGAACTGAAAGTGGTACTTCCTGTTTCTTTTACTGTTTATTTCATCTCTACTGGTCAGGTATTATCAGGTATCTAATGTAGACATCTAGGGCTTTGTGAAGTGAAAACTTTAGACTCTTGGCTCTACGCAATTCCATGGGATTTCTATGAGGACAATTTTTCTTGACATTGATGCCATGTCCTGTTCCTGTGTGTGTTGTCTGGTATAGCTCCAATTTCTGGTGTTGCCTTAGTTGTGATGAACACACCATAATGTTTTGATTAACATGACCTCATTGTGATTACGCTTATCTCACAATTCTGAAAGTGCACAGGACACTTCCTCTTGTGGAAATGAAGCTTCTAATGGTTCTCAGCTCTGCATTCTGCTCTATGTCCTTTTGGAGTGTTTTCCAAAACAGCCAAATGAGAGATCACTTGTGCTTTGTAGTTCCACGGCTATGTCCCAATGAAACCAGGTCTTCCCATGGCTTCTCTGTCTACAGAAACCCCAGTGGAAGCAGATCTATGGATGTCACACATCAGGGCCTGCTGGAATGTTCCCGCAGAACTACCTTGTTGTCCTTGGTGCTGTACCGTTCCGGTGCCATCCAAAATGCAGCATCTTCTTCTGGGAGATAATGCTGAAGGAAATGCTTCCTCTTCTCACGCTGTGGACTTGGACCACTATTCCTTGTCCTCTCATCCTTGTGGCACGGGTGCACGAAGGCAACCGCAGAGCTGTTGCGATCCTGTGCCTCAAACCAAACAGTAATCCCAGCCCAGGTTATGATTGTAGCCGATCCTAAGGCTTTTCATTCTGATATCAAACCCAAGGCCCCCTGGATCCCTCAGACCAGAGGCACGATATCTCAGATTCAGCCTCACACGTGCTCTGTTGGCAAAATGCCAAATTGGTCCCTGGTCCTGCAGATGCACTGGGTGTGGCCATGGGACATATCGATAACCTCTACCGCGCGCGCCAGTGTGGTTGCTTTCTCATTGAGGTCACAGGTCGATTTCCTCTCTTGATAGGACCCACCACATCCCACAACGCACTCCAGATCCCTGAGACTCAGCGTGTGCCATCATCCGTAGCCCTATCCCTCATTGACCGCTGCCTTTGCTACCTCAAATTTGGCAGCTCGGTTCTTGGTCCCAGAATCAACTGTGGGGATATTTTGCGCTGGTTTCTTTGAGTTCTGTCAGCCAAGCATCTGCTGTGCACTCTTCTAACACTCAGCGCCTCACCTTCAGTCCCATGTCTCCTGTCCACTTGAGAGTGTGCTTCCAAGTGAAACAGAGTTTCACATTTGCTGCTCAATCACCATGGGTCAGACCCTGCACAGGCTTCCATTCTCTGCTTTGCCTTCTCCTGCTTCCAGGTGTTCTGTGGCCTCATCCTGTCTTTGGAAGAAACAGACCTCTCTTCGGCAAGTGTTCTGTGCCAAGGGCTGGGTGAGGGGATGTTTCCATTGCTGCGTACATGGGAGCGAGTGAACGTAGGTTGCACTGCTTCTCTGCCAACTGGGCATCGATGAATCAACCCTTTCCAGATACATTTCACAGAAATGTGGTTTTTGTTTAGCTCTTTGTTTCCATACAGACGTGGTGGGAGGGATTGACCGAAGACTCTAGTTTTGACATTGTCTTGATATCTCATTTGCAGTCTTTGAAAAGTTTAATAGAATTGATTTACATGTTTTGGGAGTTATACGAAAATGAAGTTAGTTTCTGAAAGATACTAAATCGACCTAGAATCAAGACTTGACAATTTTGGTACCATTTTGTCAGCTCTAAGGAAAACATAGACAGATAGAATGCAAACTAGCAGTCCAAACTGTTAAAGGGGTCATGTCAACTCTTTACTGTTGAAGCCTCCGAAACCAACAGGAGCCATGAAATAACTATTGGAGAAATGAAACAACCCCCAACCTAGGATTCACTTGTGCACGTGGTGCCCTTTACTCCCAATGACACCTTCTGGCCAATGTTGGCATTTCAAGGGGTAACATCCCTCTCTAGGAAAATACAAGAGAAAACAAACCAAACATACACATTTAGGTTTGAATCCAAAAGCACCTAGAGGCATTATAGCTATGAGAACCCTGCTGCAGCTAGGCTAGGCTATTGAGAACCAGGTGTTCTTCTATCAGTGATGAGAATGCTTAATCATCCGATCATGTCGGGTACAGCAATGGAACGCAACCAAGTCTGCACCCCCATGATATAGTGCCCCCGGGGGTTTGACTCAAGTGAAAGACGGTCCACATAAGCTGTGTCTTTAATGCCATTGGCGACCTATACAGTTCAGTTCACTATCTGACTTATACTATTAACCTAGATTGTCGTGAAAAACGGAGTCCTAATACATATTCAAGTTCAGTCAAAGACTCCCCTCACTTACCACACTCCCTTCACCCCAGGGAAGACATAAACCAAGCATTTGATGAATCTAGCAGAAGGCCATCGTTTCTTTGTGGGAGCTAAGTATTCAATTCCTATCTATTTCAGTCGAGACTCTTTGACCTTTAAGGGGTTCACTGTTGTTCACAGAGTGTGAAGCTAGAGGAACTCTGATTCTAGGAGGGGCTTGCTCTACTCGTAATGGCTTCATTGCAGCTCAGGTACTGATCCTTCCAAATAGATGCCTGAGTGGAGTGGAGGGAAGAGCAAGTGCTTGCAAGCTAGGCCCAAACCTGGGAAAACTCTTACCTGGGCTTGGTGCATTTTGGTCTGATTGGCATGGAAATGCCCCTTGGGACGTGTGGATTCTCACGACCTCTTCCAAGAACATGAGCGTTTTGATCATCTCTGCCTTCTCTTCTCTTTTAGACGTCAGGGATCTTGGACCCGTTCTTGGAGCAGAGAATTGAGGAACTTCCTCATGTCCACGTTGGCGCTCCGTATGTTTCTGCCAGTATCAGCGAGGTTCAATATGTCTCATGAATGTCTTTCGAGCCTGATATCCTCTACAGCTCTCTCCAGGCCAGTATTCTCCATTGTAGCAGAACATCTCTCATCAATGTATTCGCATCTCTCCTCAATCCGTACAGCCAGCTTTTCGGCCAGCTTCTCTTCTTGTCTCCCATAAGGTCGACTTCAACAGGACTGGGCAAGTCTGACAGTACCTCGGAGCCTCACCAGTAAGCTGATGCCAGGCAGATCTTCCACTGTCTGCCCTTTCAGGTTCTGGAAACTGACCCGGGAACTAAGGTCTTTGGGCAGCAGCAGTATCTCGACCTTACACAGCTTCCCGGAACAAAGACCTAAGCCAAGCTCCACAGAGGGCGGCAGCCCCTCCATCACACTGATCCACCCACAGGACTCTGTCCGGTTACCTAGGATCCACCAGCCACAACAAGCCTCGCGGTACACACCAACATTCCACCTGGAATCCAACCGATAACTGCCATCCCCAGTGGTTGCTGAATCTTGTCAGTGTTGGGGAGGGGCTGCATCTGAAGAGAGGTTCCTAAGGTAAATATGTTTCTCCCCACTAGCGTCCCATGGGCCTTTGTTCTTCCCTCTTCCCTTTGGTTAATTTCTGTATGCACAGTACCAACGGAGGGAAGAGTGTCTATTTGCAGTTGATGTTTTACACGTCTTTAAACTTTCTAACAGTTCACAGTACACAGAGACCCACTACAGGAATCTTATGTTCCTGTAATATCCGTACATCCAGAATACATTACTGTCGGTTGATTTCTGCTGAAATACCCGCACTCTCAAGACATGGATCCATTGGTTTCATGGGGGCTGAAATGCCTAGAAATGAAACCAACCCCAATGTGCACTTTACTGTCTGTTTCCTTTGCTGTTAGTACACTTTTGCAAAGTGACTTATCTTTGTTATAGGCTTATGCCATTTCTTCTCTACGTAGTGTAGAGTATGGCATTCATTCATCCTGTTGGAAGACTTGGAAGTCTTTATCACGGATTATGAAACCATTTGATTCCAAATCGGCATTTGGGTTAGGTCACGATATGCTCTTATGGATCAATATTTACGAATATAAATGCACGCCTCTGATTTCCAAATACAAGTGTGCTGAGTACATGCAAGCCGTGATACTGGGTCGATGCGTGCTGGATGATCCTTGACATCACCTTGAGTATTTTCTTTTGAATAATCATGGTTCCCTTGGTATATGTCAGCCAACCGTACCCTTTTGGTGCTTGTTTGTTTGTTTGATTCTTGGTTTTTATGCTTCTCATTTGATTTGCAAACATGTCAGGCCATACATTTCTCCGTTTGCATCAAACAGAGAGTCTTATAAGCTGATTCACTTAAGATAGTGCTTACTATCAGCTATGATTTCCTGCTTCCCTCTCCCATCTTTAGGGTTTTGATGTCCTCCTTGCCTTCTTCTTGTTTCTTCTTTGCCGCTCATGCTCTTCTTGCATTTCCAATAATGTTTCTTTTCTTTCCATTTCATCTTGCTGCTTTTCTATTCATGGGAGATTCTCAACCTTTCTTTTAGGATAAGTTTCGAACTGCTGAATTCTTTTAAGATTTGCCGGTCTGTGGAAGTCTCTAGCTCTGCTGTTATTAGAAATGGTGGTCATGTGGCATAGGCTACCGAAATGGCAGCACTTTGCCATTCAGGATTAGTCTATGTCCTGACACTCCTCCCTGTTTTCCAGTATTGCTGCCGAGATATCAGCTGAAACCCCTCTGGAGGTTCTCTTGTGACCATGTTGATTTCCTCCAGGTGCATTTTAAATCACTGGGATGCTCATGAACTTTGTGGATTTGAATCATACAGCTGCTGGTAGATCTATTGGGATTCCACCTCCTTTGGACGCTGTGTACTTCCTGAGTTCGCATAGATGATTCTTTCTTGGGTTTCAACAAGTTTCAGTCTGATTTTCCTACAGATAAATTTTCAGATATTTTTTGTTTCTTTATCTCTTGCTTTTCCATCTGGGACTCTTACGAATCCTATTCTTTTATGCCTTATCTTACCCCAGGATTCAAAAGCAGTGTTTTCATTGGTCTGCTTCTGCCCGAAGGATTTCTGTTCCCCTGTCTTCAGAGTCATTCACGCATCCCTCTGCATTAACTAGTCTGCTTAGGACTGAGTTTGAGCCCTGATATTATCCCATCCTTTGAGTTTTCTGATATTATTTGGCTCGTCTTTAGGCTTTCTCTTCCCCTTTTCTGGTATTCTGCCTTTTGTGATTCTGAGACACTGTTGTTCTTCAGTGTTTCCCTCACCTCCATTTTCAATACTTGCTCTGGATAGCGTTTCGCACTCTAGTTGTTTGAAAGCTTATCTTTTGGGCCTTCAATCTCTTTGGAACTGAAAATGGTACTTCCTGTTTCTTTTACTGTATATTTCATCTCTACTGGTCGGTTATTATCAGGTATCTAATGTAGACATCTAGGGCTTTGTGAAGTGAAAACTTTAGACTCTTGGCTCTACGCAATTCCATGGGATTTCTATGAGGACAATTTATCCTTGACATTGATGCCATGTCCTGTTCCTGTGTGTGTTGTCTGGTATATCTCCAATTTCTGGTGTTGCCTTAGTTGTGATGAACACACCATAATGTTTCGATTAACATGACCTCATTGTGATTACGCTTATCTCACAATTCTGAAAGTGCACAGGACACTTCCTCTTGTGGAAATGAAGCTTCTAAAGGTTCTCAGCTCTGCATTCTGCTCTATGTCCTTTTGGAGTGTTTCCAAAACAGCCAAATGAGAATTCACTTGTGCTTTGTAGTGCCACGGCTATGTCCCAATGAAACCAGGTCTTCCCATGGCTTCTCTGTCTACAGAAACCCCAGTGGAAGCAGATCTATGGATGTCACACATCAGGGCCTGCTGGAATGTTCCCGCAGACAGACCTTGTCCTCGGTGCTGTACCGTTCCGGTGCCATCCCAAATGCAGCATCTTCTTCTGGGAGATAATGCTGAAGGAAATGCTTCCTCTTCTCACACTGTGGACTTGGACCACTCTTCCTTGTCCTCTCATCCTTGTGGCACGGGTGCACGAAGGCAACCGCAGAGCTGTTGCGATCCTGTGCCTCAAACCAAACAGTAATCCCAGCCCAGGTTTGAATGTAGCCGATCCTAAGGCTTTTCATTCTGATATCAAACCCAAGGCCCCCTGGATCCCTCAGACCAGAGGCACGATATCTCAGATTCATCCTCACACGTGCTCTGTTGGCAAAATGCCAAATTGGTCCCTGTTCCTGCAGATGCACTGGGTGTGGCCATGGGACATATCGATATCCTCAACCGCGCGCGCCAGTGTGGTTGCTTTCTCATTGAGGTCACAGGTCGGTTTCCTCTCTTGATAGGACCCACCGCATCCCACAACACTCTCCAGATCCCTGAGACTCAGCGTGTGCCATCATCCGTAGCCCTATCCCTCATTGACCGCTGCCTTTGCTACCTCAAATTTGGCAGCTCGGTTCTTGGTCCCAGAATCAACTGTGGGGATATTTTGCGCTGGTTTCTTTGAGTTCTGTCAGCCAAGCATCTGCTGTGCACTCTTCTAACACTCAGCGCCTCACCTTCAGTCCCATGTCTCCTGTCCACTTGAGAGTGTGCTTCCAAGTGAAACAGAGTTTCACATTTGCTGCTCAATAAACAGGGGTCAGACCCTGCACTGGCTTCCATTCTCTGCTTTGCCTTCTCCTGCTTCCAGGTGTTCTGTGGCCTCATGCTGTCTTTGGAAGAAACAGACCTCTCTTCGGCAAGTGTTCTGTGCCAAGGGCTGGGTGAGGGGATGTTTCCATAGCTGAGCACATGGGAGCGAGTGAGCGCAGGTTGCACTGCTTCTCTGTCAACTGGGCATCGATGAATCAACCCTTTCCAGATACATTTCACAGAAATGTGGTTTTTGTTTAGCTCTTTGTTTCCATACAGCCGTGGTAGGAGGGATTGACCGAAGACTCTAGTTTTGACATTGTCTTGATATCTCATTTGCAGCCTTTAAAAAGTTTAATAGAATTGATTTACATGTTTTGGGAGTTATACGAAAATGAAGTTAGTTTCTGAAAGATACTAAATCGACCTAGAATCAAGACTTGACCGTTTTGGTACCATTTTGTCAGCTCTAAGGAAAACATAGACAGATAGAATGCAAACTAGCAGTCCGAACTGTTAAAGAGGTCATGTCAACTCTTTACTGTTGAAGCCTCCGAAACCAACAGGAGCCATGAAATAACTATTGGAGAAATGAAACAACCCCCAACCTTGGATTCACTTGTGCACGTGGTGCCCTTTATTCCCAGTGACACCTTCTGGCCAATGTTGGCATTTCAAGGGGTAACATCCCTCTCTAGGAAAATACAAGAGAAAACAAACCAAACATACACATTTAGGTTTGAATCCAAAAGCACCTAGAGGCATTATAGCTATGAGAACCCTGCTGCAGCTAGGCTAGGCTATTGAGAACCAGGTGTTCTTCTATCAGTGATGAGAACGCTTAATCATCCGATCATGTCGGGTACAGCAATGGAACGCAACCAAGTCTGCACCCCCATGATATAGTGCCCCCGGTGGCTTGACTCAAGTGAAAGACGGTCCACATAAGCTGTGTCTTTAATGCCATTGGCGACCTTTACAGTACAGTTCACTAACTGACTTATACTATTAACCTAGATTTTCGTGAAAAACGGAGTCCTAATACATATTCAAGTTCAGTCAAAGACTCCCCTCACTTACCACACTCCCTTCACCCCAGAGAAGACATAAACCCAGCATTTGATGAATCTAGCAGAAGGCCATCGTTTCTTTGTGGGAGCTAAGTATTCAATTCCTATCTATTTCAGTCGAGACTCTTTGACCTTTAAGGGGTTCACTGTTGTTCACAGAGTGTGAAGCTAGAGGAACTCTGATTCTAGGAGGGGCTTGCTCTTCTCGTAATGGCTTCATTGCAGCTCAGGTACTGATCCTTCCAAATAGATGCCTGAGTGGAGTGGAGGGAAGAGCAAGTGCTTGCAAGCTAGGCCCAAACCTGGGAAAACTCTTACCTGGGCTTGGTGCATTTTGGTCTGATTGGCATGGAAATGCCCCTTGGGACGTGTGGATTCTCACGACCTCTTCCAAGAACATGAGCGTTTTGATCACCTCTGCCTTCTCTTCTCTTTTAGACGTCAGGGATCTTGGACCCGTTCTTGGAGCAGAGAATTGAGGAACTTCCTCATGTCCACGTTGGCGCTCCATATGTTTCTGCCAGTATCAGCGAGGTTCAATATGTCTCATGAATGTCTTTCGAGCCTGGTATCCTCTCCAGCTGTCTCCAGGCCAGTATTCTCCATTGTAGCTGAACATCTCTCATCAATGTGTTCGCATCTCTCCTCAATCCGTGCAGCTAGCTTTTCGGCCAGCTTCTCTTCGTGTCTCCCATAAGGTCGACTTCAACAGGACTGGGCAAATCTGACAGTACCTCGGAGCCTCACCAGGTAGCTTATGACAGGCAGATCTTCCACTGTCTGCCCTTTCAGGTTCTGGAAACTGACCCGGGAACTCAGGTCTTTGGGCAGCAGCAGTATCTCGACCTTGCACAGCTTCCCGGACAAAAGACATAAGCCAAGCTCCACAGAGGGCGGCAGCCCCTCCATCACACTGATCCACCCACAGGACACCGTCCGGTTACCTAGGATCCACCAGCCACAATAAGCCTCGCGGTACACACGAACATTCCACCTGGAATCCAACCGCTAACTGCCATCCCCAGTGGGTGCTGCATCTTGTCAGTGTTGGGGAGGGGCTGCATCTGAAGAGAGGTTCCTAAGGTAAATATGATTCTACCCACTAGCGTCCCATGGGCCTTTGTTCTTCCCTCTTTCTTTTGGTTCATTTCTGTATGCACAGTACCAACGGAGGGAAGTGTGTCCATTTGCAGTTGATGTTTTACACGTCTTTAAACTTTCTAACAGTTCACAGTACACAGAGACCCACTACAGGAATCTTATGTTCCTGTAATATCCGTACATCCAGAATACATAACCGTCGGTTGATATCTGCTGAAATACCCGCACTCTCAAGACATGGATCCATTGGTTTCATGGGGGCTGAAATGCCTAGAAATGAAACCAACCCCAATGTGCACTTTACTGTCTGTTTCCTTTGCTCTTAGTACACTTTTGCAGAGCGACTTATCTTTGTTATAGGCTTATGCCATTTCTTCTCTACGTAGTGTAGAGTATGGCATTCATTCATCCTGTTGGAAGACTTGCAAGTCTTTATCACGGACTATGAAACCATTTGATTCCAAAT
Source organism: Vicugna pacos (assembly GCF_048564905.1). Taxonomy (NCBI): domain Eukaryota; kingdom Metazoa; phylum Chordata; class Mammalia; order Artiodactyla; family Camelidae; genus Vicugna; species Vicugna pacos. Next base: position 3,456,157 of record NC_133021.1, on the reverse strand, counting down.
CGGCATTTGGGTTAGGTCACGATATGCTCTTATGTATCAAAATTTACGAATATAAATGCACGCCTCTGATTTCCAAATACAAGTGTGCTGAGTACATGCAAGCCGTGATACTGGGTCGATGCGTGCTGGATGATCCTTGACATCACCTTGAGTATTTTCTTTTGAATAATCATGGTTCCCTTGGTATATGTCAGCCAACCGTACCCTTTTGGTGCTTGTTTGTTTGTTTGATTCTTGGCTTTTCTGCTTCTCGTTTGATTTGCAAACATGTCAGGCCATGCATCTCTCGGTTTGCATCAAACAGAGAGTCTTGTAAGCTGATTCACTAAAGATAGTGCTTACTATCAGCTATGATTTCCTGCTTCCCTCTCCCATCTTTAGGGTTTTGATGTCCTCCTTGCCTTCTTCTTGTTTCTTCTTTGCCGCTCATGCTCTTCTTGCATTTCCAATAATGGTTCTCTTCTTTCCATTTCATCTTGCTGCTTTTCTATTCAGGGGAGATTCTCAACCTTTCTTTTACGATAAGTTTCGAACTGCTGAATTCTTTTAAGATTTGCCGGTCTGTGGAAGTCTCTAGCTCTGCTGTTATTAGAAATGGTGGTCATGTGGCATAGGCTACCGAAATGGCAGCACTTTGCCATTCAGGATTGGTCTATGTCCTGACACTCCTCCCTGTTTTCCAGTATTGCTGCCGAGATATCAGCTGAAACCCCTCTGGAGGTTCTCTTGTGACCATGTTGTTTCCTCCAGGTGCATTTTAAATCACTGGGATGCTCATGAACTTTGTGGATTTGAATCATACAGCTGCTGGTAGATCTATTGGGATTCCACCTCCTTTGGACGCTGTGTACTTCCTGAGTTCGCATAGATGATTCTTTCTTGGGTTTCAACAAGTTTCTGTCTGATTTTCCTACAGATAACTTTTCAGATATTTTTTGTTTCTTTATCTCTTGCTTTTCCATCTGGAACTCTTACGAATCCTATTCTTTTATGCCTTGTCTTACCCCAGGATTCAAAAGCAGTGTTTTCATTGGTCTGCTTCTGCCCGAGGGATTTCTGTTCCCCTGTCTTCAGAGTCATTCACGCGTCCCTCTGCATTACCTATCTGCTTAGGACTGAGTTTGAGCCATGATATAATCCCATCCTTTGAGTTTTCTGATATTATTTGGCTCGTCTTTAGGCTTTCTCTTCCCCTTTTCTGGTATTCTGCCTTTTGTGATTCTGAGACACTGTTGTTCTTCAGTGTTTCCCTCACCTCCATTTTCAATACTTGCTCTGGATAGCGTATCGCAGTCTAGATGTTTGAAAGCTTATCTTTTGGGCCTTCAATCTCTTTGGAACTGAAAATGGTACTTCCTGTTTCTTTTACTGTATATTTCATCTCTACTGGTCGGTTATTATCAGGTATCTAATGTAGACATCTAGGGCTTTGTGAAGTGAAAACTTTAGACACTTGACTCTACGCAATTCCATGGGATTTCTATGAGGACAATTTGTGCTTGACATTGATGCCATGTCCTGTTCTTGTGTGTCTTGTCTGGTATAGCTCCAATTTCTGGTGTTGTCTTAGTTGTGATGAACACACCATAATGTTTCGATTAACATGACCTCATTGTGATTACGCTTATCTCAAAATTCTGAAAGTGCACAGGACACTTCCTCTTGTGGAAATGAAGCTTCTAAAGGTTCTCAGCTCTGCATTGTGCTCTATGTCCTTTTGGAGTGTTTCCAAAACAGCCAAATGAGAGTTCACTTGTGCTTTGTAGTGCCACGGCTATGTCCCAATGAAACCAGGTCTTTCCATGGCTTCTCTGTCTACAGAAACACCAGTGGAAGCAGATCTATGGATGTCACACATCAGGGCCTGCTGGAATGTTCCCGCAGACCAACCTTGGTGTCCTCGGTGCTGTACCATTCCGGTGCCATCCAAAATGCAGCATCTTCTTCTGGGAGATAATGCTGAAGGTAATGCTTCCACTTCTCACGCTGTGGACTTGGACCACTCTTCCTTGTCCTCTCATCCTTGTGGCACGGGTGCACGAAGGCAACTGCAGAACTGTTGCGATCCTGTGCCTCAAACCAAACAGTAATCCCAGCCCAGGTTATGAATGTAGCCGATCCTAAGTCTTTTCATTCTGATATCAAACCGAAGGCCCCCTGGATCCCTCAGACCAGAGGCACGATATCTCAGATTCAGCCTCACACGTGCTCTGTTGGCAAAATGCCAAATTGGTCCCTGGTCCTGCAGATGAACTGGGTGTGGCCATGGGACATATCGATAACCTCAACCGCGCGCGCCAGTGTGGTTGCTTTCTCATTGAGGTCACAGGTCGGTTTCCTCTCTTGATAGGACCCACCGCATTCCACAACGCACTGCAGATCCCTGAGACTCAGCGTGTGCCATCATCCGTAGCCCTATCCCTCATTGACCGCTGCCTTTGCTACCTCAAATTTGGCAGCTCGGATCTTGGACCCAGAATCAACTCTGGGGATATTTTGCGCTGGTTTCTTTGAGTTCTGTCAGCCAAGCATCTGCTGTGCACTCTTCTAACACTCAGCGCCTCACCTTCAGTCCCATGTATCCTGTCCACTTGAGAGTGTGCTTCCAAGTGAAACAGAGTTTCACATTTGCTGCTCAATCACCAAGGGTCAGACCCTGCACTGGCTTCCATTCTCTGCTTTGCCTTCTCCTGCTTCCAGGTGTTCTGTGGCCTCATCCTGTCTTTGGAAGAAACAGACCTCTCTTCGGCAAGTGTTCTGTTCCAAGGGTTGGGTGAGGGGATGTTTCCATTGCTGCGTACATGGGAGCGAGTAAGCGCATGTTGCATTGCTTCTCTGCCAACTGGGAATCGAGGAATCAACCCTTTCCAGATACATTTCACAGAAATGTGGTTTTGGTTTAGCTCTTTGTTTCCATACAGCCGTGGTGGGAGGGATTGTCCGAAGACTCTAGTTTTGACATTGTCTTGATATCTCATTTGCAGCCTTTAAAAAGTCTAATAGAATTGATTTACATGTTTTGGGAGTTATACGAAAATGAAGTTAGTTTCTGAAAGATACTAAATCGACCTAGAATCAAGACTTGACAATTTTGGTACCATTTTGTCAGCTCTAAGGAAAACATAGACAGATAGAATGCAAACTAGCAGTCCAAACTTTTAAAGGGGTCATGTCAACCCTTTAGTGTTGAAGCCTACGAAACCAACAGGAGCCATGAAATAACTATTGGAGAAATGAAACAACCCACATCCTTGGATTCACTTGTGCATGTGGTGCCCTTTACTCCCAATGACACCTTCTGGCCAATGTTGGTATTTCAAGGGGTAACATCCCTATCTAGGAAAATACAAGAGAAAACAAACCAAACATACACATTTAGGTTTGAATCCAAAAGCACCTAGATGCATTATAGCTATGAGAACCCTGCTGCAGCTAGGCTAGGCTATTGAGAACCAGGTGTTCTTCTATCAGTGATGAGAACGCTTAATCATCCGATCATGTCGGGTACAGCAATGGAACGCAACCAAGTCTGCACCCCCATGATATAGTGCCCCCGGGGGCTTGACTCAACTGAAAGACGGTCCACATAAGCTGTGTCTTTAATGCCATTGGCGACCTTTACAGTTCAGTTCACTATCTGACTTATACTATTTACCTAGACTGTCATGAAAAACGGAGTCCTAATACATATTCAAGTTCAGTCAAAGACTCCCCTCACTTACCACACTCCCTTCACCCCAGAGAAGACATAAACCCAGCATTTGATGAATCTAGCAGAAGGCCATGGTTTCTTTGTGGGAGCTAAGTATTCAATTCCTATCTATTTCAGTCGAGACTCTTTGACCTTTAAGGGGTTCACTGTTGTTCACAGAGTGTGAAGCTAGAGGAACTCTGATTCTAGGAGGGGCTTGCTCTTCTCGTAATGGCTTCATTGCAGCTCAGGTACTGATCCTTCCAAATAGATGCCTGAGTGGAGTGGAGGGAAGAGCAAGTGCCTGCAAGCTAGGCCCAAACCTGGGAAAACTCTTACCTGGGCTTGGTGCATTTTGGTCTGATTGGCATGGAAATGCCCTTTGGGACGTGTGGATTCTCACGACCTCTTCCAAGAACATGAGCGTTTTGATCATCTCTGCCTTCTCTTCTCTTTTAGACATCAGGGATCTTGGACCCGTTCTTGGAGCAGAGAATTGAGGAACTTCCTCATGTCCACGTTGGCGCTCCGTATGTTTCTGCCAGTATCAGCGAGGTTCAATAGCTCTCATGAATGACTTTCGAGCCTGGTATCCTCTCCAGCTGTCTCCAGGCCAGTATTCTCCATTGTAGCAGAACATCTCTCATCAATGTGTTCGCATCTCTCCTCAATCCGTTCAGCCAGGCTTTCGGCCAGAATCTCTTTGTGTCTCCCATAAAGTCGAATTCAAAAGGACTGGGCAAGTCAGAAAGTACCTCGGAGCCTCACCAGGTAGCTGATGACATGCAGATCTTCCACTGTCTGCCCTTTCAAGTGCTGGAAACTGACCCGTGAACTCAGGTTTTGGGCTGCAGCAGTATCTCGAACTGACACAGCTTCCCGAAACAAAGACCTAAGCCAAGCTCCACAGAGGGCGGCAGCCCCTCCATCACACTGATCCACCCACAGAACTCTTCCCGGTTACCTAGGATCCACCAGCCACAACCAGCCTCGCGGTACACACCAACATTCCACCTGGAATCCAACCGCTAACTGCCATCCCCAGTGGGTGCTGCATCTTGTCAGTGTTGGCGGAGGGGCTGCATCTGATGAGAGGTTCCTAAGGTAAATGTGATTCTACCCACTAGCGTCCCATGCGCCTTTGTTCTTCCCTCTTTCCTTTTGTTCAGTTCTGTATGCACAGTACCAACGGAGGGAAGTGTGTCCATTTGCAGTTGATGTTTTACACGTCTTTAAACTTTCTAACAGTTCACAGTACACAGAGACCCACTACAGGAATCTTATGTTCCTGTAATATCCGTACATCCAGAATACATAACCGTCGGTTGATTTCTGCTGAAATACCCGCACTCTCAAGACATGGATCCATTGGTTTCATGGGGGCTGAAATGCCTAGAAATGAAACCAACCCCAATGTGCACTTTACTGTCTGTTTCCTTTGCTCTTAGTACACTTTTGCAGAGCTACTTATCTTTGTTATAGGCTTATGCCATTTCTTCTCTACGTAGTGTAGAGTATGGCATTCATTCATCCTGTTGGAAGACTTGCAAGTCTTTATCACGGACTATGAAACCATTTGATTCCAAATCGGCATTTGGGTTAGGTCACGATATGCTCTTATGGATCAATATTTACGAATATAAATGCACGCCTCTGATATCCAAATACAAGTGTGCTGAGTACATGCAAGCTGTGATACTGGGTCGATGCGTGCTGGATGATCCTTGACATCACCTTGAGTAATTTCTTTTGAATAATCATGGTTCCCTTGGTATATGTCAGCCAACCGTACCCTTTTGGTGCTTGTTTGTTTGTTTGATTCTTGGCTTTTCTGCTTCTCGTTTGATTTGCAAACATGTCAGGCCATGCATCTCTCCATTTGCATCAAACAGAGAGTTTTAACAGCTGATTCACTTAAGATAGTGCTTACTATCAGCTATGATTTCCTGCTTCCGTCTCCCATCTTTTGGGTTTTGATGTCCTCCTTGCCTTATTCTTGTTTCTTCTTTGCCGCTCATGCTCTTCTTGCATTTCCAATAATGGTTCTCTTCTTTCCATTTCATCTTGCTGCTTTTCTATTCAGGGGAGATTCTCAACCTTTCTTTTAGGATAAGTTTCGAACTGCTGAATGCTTTTAAGATTTGCCGGTCTGTGGAAGTGTCTAGCTCTGCTGTTATTAGAAATTGTGGTCATGTGGCATAGGCTACCGAAATGGCAGCACTTTGCCATTCAGGATTGGTCTATGTCCTGACACTCCTCCCTGTTTTCCAGTATTGCTGCCGAGATATCAGCTGAAACCACTCTGGAGGTTCTCTTGTGAACATGTTGCTTTCCTCCAGGTGCATTTTAAATCACTGGGATGCTCATGAACTTTGTTGATTTGAATCATGCAGCTGCTGGTAAATCTATTGGGATTCCACCTCCTTTGGACCCTGTGTACTTCCTGAGTTCGCATAGATGATTCTTTCTTGGGTTTCAACAAGTTTCAGTCTTATTTTCCTACAGATAACTTTTCAGACATTTTTTGTTTCTTTATCTCTTGCTTTTCCATCTGGGACTCTTACGAATCCTATTCTTTTATGCCTTGTCTTACCCCAGGATTCAACAGCAATATATTCATTGGTCTGCTTCTGCCCGAGGGATTTCTGTTCCCCTGTCTTCAGAGTCATTCACGCGTCCCTCTGCATTACCTAGTCTGCTTAGGACTGAGTTTGAGCCCTGATATTATCCCATCCTTTGAGTTTTCTGATATTATTTGGCTCGTCTTTAGGCTTTCTCTTCCCCTTTTCTGGTATTCTGCCTTTTGTGATTCTGAGACACTGTTGTTCTTCAGTGTTTCCCTCACCTCCATTTTCAATACTTGCTCTGCATAGCGTTTCGCAGTCTAGTTGTTTGAAAGCTTATCTTTTGGGCCTTCAATCTCTTTGGAACTGAAAGTGGTACTTCCTGTTTCTTTTACTGTATATTTCATCTCTACTGGTCAGGTATTATCAGGTATCTAATGTAGACATCCAGGGATTTGTGAAGTGAAAACTTTAGACTCTTGGCTCTACGCAATTCCATGGGATTTCTATGAGGACAATTTGTCCTTGACATTGATGCCATGTCCTGTTCCTGTGTGTGTTGTCTGGTATATCTCCAATTTCTGGTGTTGCCTTAGTTGTGATGAACACACCATAATGTTTCGATTAACATGACCTCATGGTGATTACGCTTATCTCACAATTCTGAAAGTGCACAGGACACTTCCTCTTCAGGAAATGAAGCTTCTAAAGGTTCTCAGCTCTGCATTCTGCTCTATGTCCTTTTGGAGTGTTTCCAAAACAGCCAAATGAGAGTTCACTTGTGCTTTGTAGTGCCACGGCTATGTCCCAATGAAACCAGGTCTTCCCATGGCTTCTCTGTCTACAGAAACCCCAGTGGAAGCAGATCTATGGATGTCACACATCAGGGCCTGCTGGAATGTTCCCGCAGACCGACCTTGGTGTCCTCGGTGCTGTACCGTTCCGGTGCCATCCAAAATGCAGCATCTTCTTCTGGGAGATAATGCTTAAAGATATGCTTCCTCTTCTCACGCTGTGGACTTGGACCACTCTTCCTTGTCCTCTCATCCTTGTGGCACAGCTGCACGAAGGCAACCGCAGAGCTGTTGTGATCCTGTGCCTCAAACCAAACAGTAATCCCAGCCCAGGTTATGAATGTAGGCGATCCTAAGGCTTTTCATTCTTATATCAAACCCAAGGCCCCCTGCATCCCTCAGACCAGAGGCACGATATCTCAGATTCAGCCTCACACGTGCTCTGTTGGCAAAATGCCAAATTGGTCCCTGGTCCTGCAGATGCACTGGGTGTGGCCATGGGACATATCGATAACCTCAATCACGCGCGCCAGTTTGGTTGCATTCTCATTGAGGTCACAGGTCGGTTTCCTCTCTTGATAGGACCCACCGCATCCCACAACGCACTCCAGATCCCTGAGACTCAGCGTGTGCCATCATCCGTAGCCCTATCCCTCATTGACCGCTGCCTTTGCTACCTCAAATTTGGCAGCTCGGTTCTTGGTCCCAGAATCAACTGTGGGGATATTTTGCGCTGGTTTCTTTGAGTTCTGTCAGCCAAGCATCTGCTGTGCACTCTTCTAACACTCAGCGCCTCACCTTCAGTCCCATGTCTCCTGTCCACTTGAGAGTGTGCTTCCAAGTGAAACAGCGTTTCACATTTGCTGCTCAATCACCAGGGGTCAGACCCTGCACTGGCTTCCATTCTCTGCTTTGCCTTCTCCTGCTTCCAGGTGTTCTGTGGCCTCATCCTGTCTTTGGAAGAAACAGACCTCTTTTCGGCAAGTGTTCTGTGCCAAGGGTTGGGTGAGGGGATGTTTCCATTGCTGCGTACATGGGAGCGAGTGAGCGCAGGTTGCACTGCTTCTCTGCCAACTGGGCATCGAGGAATCAACCCTTTCCAGATACATTTCACAGAAATGTGGTTTTGGTTTAGCTCTTTGTTTCCATACAGCCGTGGTGGGAGGGATTGTCCGAAGCCTCTAGTTTTGACATTGTCTTGATATCTCATTTGCAGCCTTTAAAAAGTTTAATAGAATTGATTTACATGTTTTGGGAGTTATACGAAAATGAAGTTAGTTTCTGAAAGATACTAAATCGACCTAGAATCAAGACTTGACAATTTTGGTACCAGTTTGTCAGCTCTAAGGAAAACATAGACAGATAGAATGCAAACTAGCAGTCCAAACTGTTAAAGGGGTCATGTCAACTCTTTACTGTTGAAGCCTCCGAAACCAACAGGAGCCATGAAATAACTATTGGAGAAATGAAACAACCCCCAACCTTGGATTCACTTGTGCATGTGGTGCCCTTTACTCCCAATGACACCTTCTGCCCAATGTTGGCATTTCAAGGGGTAACATCCCTCTCTGGGAAAATACAAGAGAAAACAAACCAAACATACACATTTAGGTTTGAATCCAAAAGCAACTAGAGGCATTATAGCTATGAGAACCCTGCTGCAGCTAGGCTGGGCTATTGAGAACCAGGTGTTCTTCTATCAGTGATGAGAACGCTTAATCATCCGATCATGTCGGGTACAGCAATGGAACGCAACCAAGTCTGCACCCCCATGATATAGTGCCCCCGGGGGCTTGACTCAAGTGAAAGATGGTCCTCATAAGCTGTGTCTTTAATGCCATTGGCGACCTTTACAGTTCAGTTCGCAATCTGACTTATACTATTTACCTAGACTGTCTTGACAAATGGAGGCCTGATTCATATTCAAGTTCAATCAAAGAATCCCCTCATTTACCACACTCCCTTCACCCCAGAGAAGACATAAACCCAGGATTTGCTGAATCTAGCAGAAGGCCAGCATTTCTTTGTGGGAGCTAAGTATTCAATTCCTATCTATTTCAGTCGAGACTCTTTGACCTTTAAGGGGTTCACTGTTGTTCACAGAGTGTGAAGCTAGAGGAACTCTGATTCTAGGAGGGGCTTGCTCTTCTCGTAATGGCTTCATTGCAGCTCAGGTACTGATCCTTCCAAATAGATACCTGAGTGGAGTGGAGGGAAGAGCAAGTGCTTGCTATCTAGGCCCAAACCTGGGAAAAGGCTTACCTGGGCTCGGTGCATTTTGGTCTGATTGGCTTGGAAATGCCCCTTGGGACGTGTGGATTCTCACGACCTCTTCCAAGAACATGAGCGTTTTGATCATCTCTGCCTTCTCTTCTCTTTTAGACGTCAGGGATCTTGGACCCGTTCTTGGAGCAGAGAATTGAGGAACTTCCTCATGTCCACGTTGGCGCTCCTTATGTTTCTGCCAGTATCAGCGAGGTTCAATATGTCTCATGTATGTCTTTCGAGCCTGGTATCCTCTCCAGCTGTCTCCAGGCCAGTATTCTCCATTGTAGCAGAACAAATCTCATCAATGTGTTCGCATCTCTCCTCAATCCGTTCAGCCAAGTTTTCGGCCAGAATCTCTTTGTGTCTCCCATAAAGTCGAATTCAAAAGGACTGGGCAAGTCAGAAAGTACCTCGGAGCCTCACCAGGTAGCTGATGACATGCAGATCTTCCACTGTCTGCCCTTTCAAGTGCTGGAAACTGACCCGTGAACTCAGGTTTTGGGCTGCAGCAGTATCTCGAACTGACACAGCTTCCCGAAACAAAGACCTAAGCCAAGCTCCACAGAGGGCGGCAGCCCCTCCATCACACTGATCCACCCACAGAACTCTTCCCGGTTACCTAGGATCCACCAGCCACAACCAGCCTCGCGGTACACACCAACATTCCACCTGGAATCCAACCGCTAACTGCCATCCCCAATGGCTGCTGCATCTTGTCAGTGTTGGCGGAGGGGCTGCATCTGAAGAGAGGTTCCTAAGTTAAATATGATTCTACCCACTAGCGTCCCATGGGCCTTTGTTCTTCCCTCTTTCCTTTGGTTCAGTTCTGTATGCACAGTACCAACGGAGGGAAGTGTGTCCATTTGCAGTTGATATTTTCCACGTCTTTAAACTTTCTAACAGTTCACAGTACACAGAGACCCACTACAGGAATCTAATGTTCCTGTAATATCCGTACATCCAGAATACATAACCGTCGGTTGATTTCTGCTGAAATACCCGCACTCTCAAGACATGGATCCATTGGTTTCATGGGGGCTGAAATGCCTAGAAATGAAACCAACCCCAATGTGCACTTTACTGTCTGTTTCCTTTGCTCTTAGTACACTTTTGTAGAGCTACTTATCTTTGTTATAGGCTTATGCCATTTCTTGTCTACGTAGTGTAGAATATGGCATTCATTCATCCTGTTGGAAGACTTGCAAGTCTTTATCACGGACTATGAAATCATTTGATCCCAAATCGGCATTTGGGTTAGGTCACGATATGCTCTTATGGATCAATATTTACGAATATAAATGCACGCCTCTGATTTCCAAATACAAGTGTGCTGAGTACATGCAAGCCGTGATACTGGGTCGATGCGTGCTGGATGATCCTTGACATCACCTTGAGTATTTTCTTTTGAATAATCATGGTTCCCTTGGTATATGTCAGCCAACCGAACCCTTTTGGTGCTTGTTTGTTTGTTTGATTCTTGGTTTTTCTCCTTCTCGTTTGATTTGCAAACATGTCAGGCCATGCATCTCTCCGTTTGCATCAAACAGAGAGTCTTATAAGCTGATTCACTTAAGAGAGTGCTTACTATCAGCTATGATTTCCTGCTTCCCTCTCCCATCTTTATGGTTTTGATGTCCTCCTTTCCTTCTTCTTGTTTCTTCTTTGCCGCTCATGCTCTTCTTGCATTTCCAATAATGGTTCTCTTCTTTCCATTTCATCTTGCTGCTTTTCTATTCAGGGGAGATTCTCAACCTTTCTTTTAGGATAAGTTTCGAACTGCTGAATTCTTTTAAGATTTGCCGGTCTGTGGAAGTCTCTAGCTCTGCCATTATTAGTAATGGTGGTCATGTGGCATAGGCTACCGAAATGGCAGCACTTTGCCATTCAGGGTTGGTCTATGACCTGACACTCCTCCCTGTTTTCCAGTATTGCTGCCGAGATATCAGCTGAAACCCCTCTGGAGGTTCTCTTGTGACCATGTTGCTTTCCTCCAGGTGCATTTTAAATCACTGGGATGCTCATGAACTTTGTGGATTTGAATCATACAGCTGCTGGTAGATCTATTGGGATTCCACCTCCTTTGGACGCTGTGTACTTCCTGAGTTCGCATAGATGATTCTATCTTGGGTTTCAACAAGTTTCAGTCTGATTTTCCTACAGATAACTTTTCAGACATTTTTTGTTTCCTTATCTCTTGCTTTTCCATCTGGGACTCTTAGGAATCCTATTCTTTTATGCCTTGTCTTACCCCAGGATTCAACAGCATTGTTTTCATTGGTCTGCTTCTGCCCGAGGAATTTCTTTTCCCCTGTCTTCAGAGTCATTCACGCGTCCGTCTGCATTACCTAGTCTGCTTAGTACTGAATTTGAGCCCTGATATTATCCCATCCTTTGAGTTTTCTGATATTATTTGGCTTGTCTTTTGGCTTTCTCTTCTATTTTCTGGAATTTTGCCTTTTGTGATTCTGAGACACTGTTGTCCTTCAGTGTTTCCCTCACCTCCATTTTCAATACTTGCTCTGGATAGTGTTTCACAGTCCAGTTGTTTGAAAGCTTTTCTTTTGGGCCTTCAATCTCTTTGGAACTGAAAATGGTACTTCCTGTTTCTTTTACTGTATTCTTCGTCTCTACTGGTTAGGTATTATCAGGTATCTAATGTAGACATCTAGGGCTTTGTGAAGTGAAAACTTTAGACCCTTGACTCTATGCAATTCCATGGGATTTCTATGAGGACAATTTGTGCTTGACATTGGTGCTATGTCCTGTTCTTGTGTGTGTTGTCTGGTATAGCTCCAATTTCTGGTGTTGCCTTAGTTGTGATGAACACACCATAATGTTTCGATTAACATGACCTCATTGTGATTACGCTTATCTCACAATTCTGAAAGTGCACAGGACACTTCCTCTTGTGGAAATGAAGCTTCTAAAGGTTCTCAGCTCTGCATTCTGCTCTATGTGCTTTTGGAGTGTTTCCAAAACAGCCAAATGAGAGTTCAATTGTGCTTTGTAGTTCCACGGCTATGTCCCAATGAAACCAGGTCTTCCCATGGCTTCTTTGTCTCCAGAAACCACAGTGGAAGCAGATCTATGGATGTCACACATCAGGGCCTGCTGGAATGTTCCCGCAGACCAACCTTGTTGTCCTCTGTGCTGTACCGTTCCGGTGCCATCCAAAATGCAGCATCTTCTTCTGGGAGATAATGCTGAAGGTAATGCTTCCACTTCTCACGCTGTGGACTTGGACCACTCTTCCTTGTCCTCTCATCCTTGTGGCACGGGTGCACGAAGGCAACTGCAGAGCTGTTGCGATCCTGTGCCTCAAACCAAACAGTAATCCCAGCCCAGGTTATGAATGTAGCCGATCCTAAGGCTATTCATTCTGATATCAATCCCAAGGACCCCTGGATCCCTCAGACCAGAGGCACGATATCTCAGATTCAGCCTCACATGTGCTCTGTTGGCAAAATGGCAAATTGGTCCCTGGTCCTGCAGATGCACTGGGTGTGGCCATGGGACATATCGATAACCTCAACTGCGCGCCCCAGTGTTGTTGTTTTCTCATTGAGGTCACAGGTCGGTTTCCTCTCTTGATAGGACCCACCGCATTCCACAAGGCACTGCAGATCCCTGAGACTCAGCGTGTGCCACCATCCGTAGCCCTATCCCTCATTGACCGCTGCCTTTGCTACCTCAAATTTGGCAGCTCGGATCTTGGACCCAGAATCAACTGTGGGGATATTTTGCGCTGGTTTCTTTGAGTTCTGTCAGCCAAGCATCTGCTGTGCACTCTTCTAACACTCAGCGCCTCACCTTCAGTCCCATGTCTCCTGTCCACTTGAGAGTGTGCTTCCAAGTGAAACAGAGTTTCACATTTGCTGCTCAATCACCAGGGGTCAGACCCTGCACTGGCTTCCATTCTCTGCTTTGCCTTCTCCTGCTTCCAGGTGTTCTGTGGCCTCATCCTGTCTTTGGAAGAAACAGACCTCTCTTCGGCAAGTGTTCTGTGCCAAGGGCTGGGTGAGGGGATGTTTCCATTTCTGCGTACATGGGAGCGAGTGAGCGCAGGTTGCACTGCTTCTCTGCCAACTGGGCATCGAGGAATCAACCCTTTCCAGATACATTTCACAGAAATGTGGTTTTGGTTTAGCTCTTTGTTTCCATACAGCCGTGGTGGGAGGGATTGTCCGAAGACTCTAGTTTTGACATTGTCTTGATATCTCATTTGCAGCCTTTAAAAAGTTTAATAGAATTGATTTACATGTTTTGGGAGTTATACGAAAATGAAGTTAGTTTCTGAAAGATACTAAATCGACCTAGAATCAAGCCTTGACAATTTTGGTACCATTTTGTCAGCTCTAAGGAAAACATAGACAGATAGAATGCAAACTAGCAGTCCAAACTGTTAAATGGGTCATGTCAACTCTTTCCTGTTGAAGTCTCCGAAACCAACAGGAGCCATGAAATAACTATTGGAGAAATGAAACAACACCCAACCTTGGATTCACTTGTGCACGTGGTGCCTTTTACTCCCAAAGACACCTTCTGGCCAATGTTGGCATTTCAAGGGGTAACATCCCTCTCTAGGAAAATACAAGAGAAAACAAACCAAACATACACATTTAGGTTTGAATCCAAAAGCACCTAGAGGCATTATAGCTATGAGAACCCTGCTGCAGCTAGGCTAGGCTATTGAGAACCAGGTGTTCTTCTATCAGTGATGAGAACGCTTAATATCCGATCATGTCGGGTACAGCAATGGAACGCAACCAAGTCTGCACCCCCATGATATAGTGCCCCCGGGGGCTTGACTCAAGTGAAAGACGGTCCACAAAAGCTGTGTCTTTAATGCCATTGGCGACCTATACAGTTCAGTTCACTATCTGACTTATACTATTTACCAAACTGTCGTGAAAAACGGAGTCCTAATACATATTCAAGTTCAGTCAAAGACTCCCCTCACTTACCACACTCCCTTCACCCCAGAGAAGACATAAACCCAGCATTTGATGAATCTAGCAGAAGGCCATCGTTTCTTTGTGGGAGCTAAGTATTCAATTCCTATCTATTTCAGTCGAGACTCTTTGACCTTTAATGGGTTCACAGTTGTTCACAGAGTGTGAAGCTAGAGGAACTCTGATTCTAGGAGGGGCTTGCTCTTCTCGTAATGGCTTCACTGCAGCTCAGGTACTGATCCTTCCAAATAGATGACTGAGGGGAGTGGAGGGAAGAGCAACTGCTTGCAAGCTAGGCCCAAACCTGGGAAAACTCTTACCTGGGCTTGGTGCATTTTGGTCTGATTGGCATGGAAATGCCCCTTGGGACGTGTAGATTCTCACGACCTCTTCCAAGAACATGAGCGTTTTGATCATCTCTGCCTTCTCTTCTCTTTTAGACGTCAGGGATCTTGGACCCGTTCTTGGAGCAGAGAATTGAGGAACTTCCTCATGTCTACGTTGTCGCTCCGTATGTTTCTGTCAGTATCAGCGAGGTTCAATATGTCTCATGAATGTCTTTCGAGCCTGGTATCCTCTACAACTCTCTCCAGGCCAGTATTCTCTATTGTAGCAGAACATCTCTCATCAATGTGTTCGCCTCCCTCCTCAATCTGTTCAGCCAAGTTTTCGGCCAGAATCTCATTGTGTCTCCCATAAAGTCGAATTCAAAAGGACTGGGCAAGTCAGAAAGTACCTCAGAGCCTCACCAGGTAGCTGATGACATGCAGATCTTCCACTGTCTGCCCTTTCAAGTGCTGGAAACTGACCCGTGAACTCAGGTATTGGGCTGCAGCAGTATCTCGAACTGACACAGCTTCCCGAAACAAAGACCTAAGCCAAGATCCACAGAGGGCGGCAGCCCCTCCATCACACTGATCCACCCACAGAACTCTTCCCGGTTACCTGGGATCCACTAGCCAGAACAAGCCTCGCGGTACACACCAACATTCCACCTGGAATCCAACCGCTAACTGCCATCCCCAATGGCTGCTGCATCTTGTCAGTGTTGGCGGAGGGGCTGCATCTGACGAGAGGTTCCTAAGGTAAATGTGATTCTACCCTCTAGCATCCCATGGGACTTTGTTCTTCCCTCTTTCCTTTGGTTCAGTTCTGTATGCACAGTACCAACGGAGGGAAGTGTGTCCATTTGCAGTTGATATTTTACACGTCTTTAAACTTTCTAACATTTCACAGTACACAGAGACCCACTACAGGAATCTTATGTTCCTGTAATATCCGTACATACAGAATACATAACCGTCGGTTGATTTCTGCTGAAATACCCGCACTCGCAGGACATGGATCCATTGGTTTCATGGGGGCTGAAATTCCTAGAAATGAAACCAACCCCAATGTGCACTTTACTGTCTGGTTCTTTTGCTCTTAGTACACTTTTGCAGAGCTACTTATCTTTGTTATAGGCTTATGCCATTTCTTCTCTACGTAGTGTATAGTATGGCATTCATTCATCCTGTTGGAATACTTGCAAGTCTTTATCACGGACTATAAAAACCATTTGATTCCAAATCGGCATTTGGGTTAGGTCACGATATGCTCTTATGGATCAATATTTACGAATATAAATGCACGCCTCTGATTTTTAAATACAAGTGTGAAGAGTATATGCAAGCCGTGATACTGGGTCGATGCGTGCTGGATGATCCTTGACATCACCTTGAGTATTTTCTTTTGAATAATCATGGTTCCCTTGGTATATGTCAGCCAACCGTACCCTTTTGGTGCTTGTTTGTTTGTTTGATTCTTGGCTTTTCTGCTTCTCGTTTGATTTGCAAACATGTCAGGCCATGCATCTCTCCGTTTGCATCAAACAGAGAGTCTTCTAAGCTGATTCACTAAAGATAGTGCTTACTATCAGCTATGATTTCCTGCTTTCCTCTCCCATCTTTAGGGTTTTGATGTCCTCCTTGCCTTCTTCTTGTTTCTTCTTTGCCGCTCATGCTCTTCTTGCATTTCCAATAATGGTTCTCTTCTTTCCATTTCATCTTGCTGCTTTTCTATTCAGGGGAGATTCTCAACCTTTCTTGTAGGATAAGTTTCGAACTGCTGTATTCTTTTAAGATTTGCCGGTATGTGGAATTCTCTTGCTCTGCCATTATTAGAAATGGTGGTCATGTGGCATAGGCTAACGAAATAACAGCACTTTACCATTAAGGATTGGTCTATGTCCTGACACTCCTCCCTGTTTTCCAGTATTGCTGCCGAGATATCAGCTGAAACCCCTCTGGAGGTTCTCTTGTGACCATGTTGCTTTCCTCCAGGTGCATTTTAAATCACTGGGATGCTCATGAACTTTGTTGATTTGAATCATACAGCTGCTGGTAGATCTATTGGGATTCCACCTCCTTCGGACCCTGTGTACTTCCTGAGTTCGCATAGATGATTCATTCCTGGGTTTCAACAAGTTTCAGTCTGATTTTTTTACAGATAACTTTTCAGACATTTTTTGTTTCTTTATCTCTTGCTTTTCCATCTGGGACCCTTTCGAATCCTATTCTTTTATGCCTTGTCTTACCCCAGGATTCAACAGCAATGTTTTCATTGGTCTGCTTCTGCCCAAGGGATTTCTGTTCCCCTGTCTTCAGAGTCATTCACGCGTCCCTCTGCATTACCTAGTCTGCTTAGGACTGAATTTGAGCCCTGATATTATCCCATCCTTTGAGTTTTCTGATATTATTTGGCTCATCTTTAGGCTTTCTCTTCCCCTTTTCTGGTATTCTGCCTTTTGTGATTCTGAGACACTGTTGTTCTTCAGTGTTTCCCTCACCTCCATTTTCAATACTTGCTCTGGATAGCGTATCGCAGTCTAGATGTTTGAAAGCTTATCTTTTGGGCCTTCAATCTCTTTGGAACTGAAAATGGTTCTTCTAGTTTCTTTTACTGTATATTTCGTCTCTACTGGTCAGGTATTATCAGGTATCTAATGTAGACATCTAGGGCTTTGTGAAGTGAAAACTTTAGACTCTTGGCTCTACGCAATTCCATGGGATTTCTATGAGGACAATTTGTCCTTGACATTGATGCCTTGTCCTGTTCCTATGTGTGTTGTCTGGTATAGCTCCAATTTCTGGTGTTACCTTAGTTGTGATGAACACACCTTAATGTTTCGATTAACATGACCTCATTGTGATTACGCTTATCTCACAAATCTGAAAGTGCACAGGACACTTCCTCTTGTGGAAATGATGCTTCTAAAGGTTCTCAGCTCTGCATTCTGCTCTCTGTCCTTTTGGAGTGTTTCCAAAACAGCCAAATGAGAGTTCACTTGTGCTTTGTAGTGCCACGGCTATGTCCCAATGAAACCAGGTCTTCCCATGGCTTCTCTGTCTACAGAAACCCCAGTGGAAGCAGATCTATGGATGTCACACATCAGGGCCTGCTGGAATGTTCCCGCAGAACGACCTTGTTGTCCTCGGTGCTGTACCGTTCCGGTGCCATCCAAAATGCAGCATCTTCTTCTGGGAGATAATGCTGAAGGAAATGCTTCCTCTTCTCACGCTGTGGACTTGGACCACTCTTCCTTATCCTCTCATCCTTGTGGCACGGATGCACGAAGGCAACCGCAGAGCTGTTGCGATCCTGTGCCTCAAACCAAACAGTAATCCCAGCCCAGGTTATGAATGTAGCCGATCCTAAGGCTTTTCATTCTGATATCAAACCCAAGGCCCCCTGAATCCCTCAGACCAGAGGCACGATATCTCAGATTCAGCCTCACACGTGCTCTGTTGGCAAAATGCCAAATTGGTCCCTGGTCCTGCAGATGCACTGGGTGTGGCCATGGGACATATCGATAACCTCAACCGCGCGCGCCAGTGTGGTTGCTTTCTCATTGAGGTCACAGGTCGGTTTCCTCTCTTGATAGGACCCACCGCATCCCACAACGCACTCCAGATCCCTGAGACTCAGCGTGTGCCATCATCCGTAGCCCTATCCCTCATTGACCGCTGCCTTTGCTACCTCAAATTTGGCAGCTCGCTTCTTGGTCCCAGAATCAACTGTGGGGATATTTTGCGCTGGTTTCTTTGAGTTCTGTCAGCCAAGCATCTGCTGTGCACTCTTCTAACACTCAGCGCCTCACCTTCAGTCCCATGTCTCCTGTCCACTTGAGAGTGTGCTTCCAAGTGAAACAGAGTTTCACATTTGCTGCTCAATCACCAGGGGTCAGACCCTGCACTGGCTTCCATTCTCTGCTTTGCTTTCTCCTGCTTCCAGGTGTTCTGTGGCCTCATCCTGTCTTTGGAAGAAACAGACCTCTCTTCGGCAAGTGTTCTGTGCCAAGGGCTGGGTGAGGGGATGTTTCTATTGCTGTGTACATGGGAGCGCGTGAGGGCAGTTTGCACTGCTTCTCTGCCAACTGGGCATTGATGAATCAACACTTTCCAGATACATTTCACAGAAATGTGGTTTTTGTTTAGCTCTTTGTTTCCATACAGCCGTGGTTGGACGGATTTTCTGAAGACTCCAATTTTGACATTGTGTTGATATCTCATTTGCAGTCTTTAAAAATTTTTATAGTTTTGATTTACGTCTTTTGGGCGTTATACGAAAATGAAGTTAGTTTTTGAAACATACTAAATCGACCTGGAAGCCAGACTTGACAATTTTGGTAACATTTTGTCAGCTCTAAGGAAAACATAGACAGATAGAATGCATACTAGCTGTCCAAACTGTTAAAGGGGTCATGTCAAATCTTTAATGTTGAAGCCTCCGAAACCAACAGGAACCATGAAATACATATTGGAAACATGAAATAACCCCCAACCTTGGATTCAGTTGTGCATGTTGTGCCCTTTACTCCCAATGACACCTACTGGCCAATGTTGGCATTTCATGGTGTAACATACCTCTCTAGGGAAATACAACAGGAAACAAACAAAATATATACATTTTGGTTTGAATCCAAAAGCACCTAGAGGCATTATATCTTTGAGAACCCTGCTGCAGCTATGCTATGCTACTGAGAACCAAGTGTTCTTCTATCAGTGATGAGAATGCTTAATCATCCGATCATGTTGTGTAAAGCAATTGAACGCAACCAAGTCTGCACCCCCATGATATAGTGCCACCGGGGACTTGACTCAAATGATAGACGGTCCATATAAGCTGTGTGTTTAATGTCATTGGCGACTTTTACAGTTCAGTTCACTCTCTGACTTATACTATTTACCTAGACAGTCGTGAAAAACGGAGGCCTAATACATACTCTAGTTCAGTCAAATATTCCCCTCACTTACCACACTCCCTTCACTCCAGAGAAGACATAAACCCAGCATTTGCTGAATCTAGCTTAAGGCCATCGTTTCTTTGTGGGAGCTGAGTATTCAATTCCTGTCTATTTAAGTCCAGACTATTTGACCTTTACGGAGTTCAATGTTGTTCACAGAGAGTGGAGCTGGAGAAACTCTGATTCTAGGAAAGGCTTGCTCTTCTCATTCTGGCTTCATTGCAGCTCAGGTACTGATCCTTCCAAATGGATACCTGAGTGGAGTGGAGGGAAGAGCAAGTGCTTGCTAGCTAGGCCCAAACCTGGGAAAAGGCTTATCTGGGCTTGGTGCTCTTTGGCCTGAATGGCTTGAAAATGCCCCTTGGGACGTGTGCATTCTCGCAAACTCTTAAAAGAACATGAGTGTTTTGATCATCTCTGCCATCTCTTATTTAGACGTCAGGGATCTTGGACCTGTTCTTGGAGCAGAGAATTGAGGAACTTCCTCATGTCCACGTTGGCGCTCCGCATGTTTCTGCCAGTATCAGCGAAGTTCAATATGTCTCATGAATGTCTTTCGAGCCTGGTATCCTCTACAGCTGTCTCCAGGCCAGTATTCTCCATTGTAGCAGAACATCTCTCATCAATGTGTTCGCATCCCTCCTCAATCCGTTCAGCCAGGTTTTCGGCAAGAATCTCTTTGTGTCTCCCATAAAGTCGAATTCAAAAGGACTGGGCAAGTCAGAAAGTACCTCAGAGCCTCACCAGGTAGCTGATGACATGCAGATCTTCCACTGTCTGCCCTTTCAAGTGCTGGAAACTGACCCGTGAACTCAGGTTTTGGGCTGCAGCAGTATCTCGAACTGACACAGCTTCCCGAAACAAAGACCTAAGCCAAGCTCCACAGAGGGCGGCAGCCCCTCCATCACACTGATCCACCCACAGAACTCTTCCCGGTTACCTAGGATCCACCAGCCACAACCAGCCTCGCGGTACACACCAACATTCCACCTGGAATCCAACCGCTAACTGCCATCCCCAGTGGCTGCTGCATCTTATCAGTGTTGGCGGAGGGGCTGCATCTGACGAGAGGTTCCTAAGGTAAATGTGATTCTACCCACTAGCGTCCCATGGGCCTTTGTTCTTCCCTCTTTCCTTTGGTTCAGTTCTGTATGCACAGTACCAACGGAGGGAAGTGTGTCCATTTGCAGTTGATGTTTTACACGTCTTTAAACTTTCTAACAGTTCACAGTACACAGAGACCCACTACAGGAATCTTATGTTCCTGTAATATCCGTACATCCAGAATACATAACCGTCGTTTGATTTCTGCTGAAATACCCGCACTCTCAAGACATGGATCCATTGGTTTCATGGGGGCTGAAATGCCTAGAAATGAAACCAACCCCAATGTGCCCTTTACTGTCTGATTCTTTTGCTCTAAGTACACTTTTGCAGAGCTACTTGTCTTTGTTATAGGCTTATGCCATTTCTTCTCTACGTAGTGTAGAATATGGCATTCATTCATCCTGTTGGAAGACTTGCAAGACTATATCACAGACTAGGAATCCATTTGATTCTAAATCGGCATTTGGTTAGGTCACGATATGCTCTTACGGATCAATAATTATGAATATAAATGCACGCCTCTGATTTCAGAATCCAAGTGTGCTGAGTACATGCAAGCCGTGATACTGGGTCGATGCGTGCTGGATGATCCTTGACATCACCTTGAGTATTTTCTTTTGAATAATCATGGTTCCCTTGGTATATGTCAGCCAACCGTACCCTTTTGGTGCTTGTTTGTTTGTTGGATTCTTGGCTTTTCTGCTTCTCGTTTGATTTGCAAACATGTCAGGCCATGCATCTCTCCGTTTGCATCAAACAGAGAGTCTTCTAAGCTGATTCACTAAAGATAGTGCTTACTATCAGCTATGATTTCCTGCTTCCCTCTCCCATCTTTAGGGTTTTGATGTCCTCCTTGCCTTCTTCTTGTTTCTTCTTTGCCACTCATGCTCTTCTTGCATTTCCAATAATGGATCTCTTCTTTCCATTTCATCTTGCTGCTTTTCTATTCAGGGGAGATTCTCAACCTTTCGTTTAGGATAAGTTTCGAACTGCTGAATTCTTTTAAGATTTGCCGGTTTGTGGAAGTCTCTAGCTCTGCCGTTATTAGAAATGGTTGTCATGTGGCATAGGGTACCGAAATGGCAGCAAATTGCCATTAAGGATTGGTCTATGTCCTGACACTCCTCCCTGTTTTCCAGTATTGCTGCCGAGATATCAGCTGAAACCCCTCTTGAGGTTCTCTTGTGACCATGTTGCTTTCCTCCAGGTGCAATTTAAATCACTGGGATGCTCATGAACTTTGTTGATTTGAATCATACAGCTGCTGGTAGCTCTATTGGGATTCCACCTCCTTTGGACGCTGTGTAATTCCTGAGTTCGCATAGATGATTCTTTCTTGGAATTCAACAAGTTTCAGTCTGATTTTCCTACAGATAACTTTTCAGACATTTTTTGTTTCTTTATCTCTTGCTTGTCCATCTGGGACTCTTTCGAATTCTATTCTTTTATGCCTTGTCTTACCCCAGGATTCAACAGCAATGTTTTCATTGGTCTGCTTCTGCCCGAGGGATTTCTGTTCCCCTGTCTTCACAGTCATTCACGCGTCCCTCTGCATTACCTAGTCTGCTTAGGACTGAATTTGAGCCCTGATATTATCCCATCCTTTGAGTTTTCTGATATTATTTGGCTCATCTTTAGGCTTTCTCTTCCCCTTTTCTGGTATTCTGCCTTTTGTGATTCTGAGACACTGTTGTTCTTCAGTGTTTCCCTCACCTCCAATTTCAATAGTTGCTCTGGATAGCGTTTCGCAGTCTAGTTGTTTGAAAGCTTATCTTTTGGGCCTTCAATCTCTTTGGAACTGAAAATGGTACTTCCTGTTTCTTTTACTGTATATTTCGTCTCTACTGGTCAGGTATTATCAGGTATCTAATGTAGACATCTAGGGCTTTGTGAAGTGAAAAATTTAGACCTTGGCTCTACGCAATTCCATGGGATTTCTATGAGGAAAATTTGTCCTTGACATTAATGCCATGTCCTGTTCCTGTGTGTGTTGTCTGGTATAGCTCCAATTTCTGGTGTTGCCTTAGTTATGATGAACACACCATAATGTTTCGATTAACATGACCTCATTGTGATTACGCTTTTCTCACAATTCTGAAGGTGCACAGGACACATCCTCTTGTGGAAATGAAGCTTCTAAAGGTTCTCAGCTCTGCATTCTGCTCTCTGTCCTTTTGGAGTGTTTCCAAAACAGCCAAATGAGAGTTCACTTGTGCTTTGTAGTGTCACGGCTATGTCCCAATGAAACCAGGTCTTCCCATGGCTTCTCTGTCTACAGAAACCCCAGTGGAAGCAGATCTATGGATGTCACACATCAGGGCCTGCTGGAATGTTCTCGCAGACCGACCTTGGTGTCCTCGGTGCTGTACCGTTCCGGAGCCATCCAAAATGCAGCATCTTCTTCTGGGAGATAATGCTGAAGGAAATGCTTCCGCTTCTCACGCTGTGGACTTGGACCACTCTTCCTTGTCCTCTCATCCTTGTGGCACGGGTGCACGCAGGCAACCGCAGAGCTGTTGCGATCCTGTGCCTCAAACCAAACAGTAATCCCAGCCCAGGTTATGAATGTAGCCGATCCTGAGGCTTTTCATTCTGATATCAAACCCAAGGCCCCCTGGATCCCTCAGACCAGAGGCACGATATCTCAGATTCAGCCTCACACGTGCTCTGTTGGCAAAATGCCAAATTGGTCCCTGGTCCTGCAGATGCACTGGGTGTGGCCATGGGACATATCGATAACCTCAGCCGCGCGCGCCAGTGTGGTTGCTTTCTCATTGAGGTCACAGGTCGGTTTCCTCTCTTGATAGGACCCACCGCATCCCACAACGCACTCCAGATCCCTGAGACTCAGCGTGTGCCATCATCCGTAGCCCTATCCCTCATTGACCGCTGCCTTTGCTACCTCAAATTTGGCAGCTCGCTTCTTGGTCCCAGAATCAACTGTGGGGATATTTTGCGCTGGTTTCTTTGAGTTCTGTCAGCCAAGCATCTGCTGTGCACTCTTCTAACACTCAGCGCCTCACCTTCAGTCCCATGTCTCCTGTCCACTTGAGAGTGTGCTTCCAAGTGAAACAGAGTTTCACATTTGCTGCTCAATCACCAGGGGTCAGACCCTGCACTGGCTTCCATTCTCTGCTTTGCCTTCTCCTGCTTCCAGGTGTTCTGTGGCCTCATCCTGTCTTTGGAAGAAACAGACCTCTCTTCGGCAAGTGTTCTGTGCCAAGGGCTGGGCGAGGGGATGTTTCCATTGCTGCGTACATGGGAGCGAGTGAGCGCAGGTTGCACTGCTTCTCTGCCAACTGGGCATCGAGGAATCAACCCTTTCCAGATACATTTCACAGAAATGTGGTTTTGGTTTAGCTCTTTGTTTCCATACAGCCGTGGTGGGAGTGATTGTCCGAAGACTCTAGTTTTGACTTTGACTTGATATCTCATTTGCAGCCTTTAAAAAGTTTAACAGAATTGATTTACATGTTTTGGGAGTTATACGAAAATGAAGTTAGTTTCTGAAAGAAACTAAATCGACCTAGAATCAAGACTTGACAATTTTGGTAACATTTTGTCAGCTCTAAGGAAAACATAGACATAATGCAAACTAGCAGTCCAAACTGTTAAAGGGTTCATGTCAACTCTTTACTGTTGAAGCCTCCGAAACCAACAGGAGCCATGAAATACCTATTGGAGAAATGAAACAACACCCAACCTTGGATTCACTTGTGCACGTGGTGCCCTTTACTCCCAATGACACCTTCTGGCCAAAGTTGGCATTTCAAGGGGTAACATCCCTCTCTAGGAAAATACAAGAGAAAACAAACCAAACATACACATTTAGGTTTGAATCCAAAAGCACCTAGAGGCATTATAGCTATGAGAACCCTGCTGCAGCTAGGCTAGTCTATTGAGAACCAGGTGTTCTTCTATCAGTGACGAGAACGCTTAATCATCCGATCATGTCGGGTACAGCAATGGAACGCAACCAAGTCTGCACCCCCATGATATAGTGCCCCCGGGGGCTTGACTCAAGTGAAAGACGGTCCACATAAGCTGTGTCTTTAATGCCATTGGCGACCTTTACAGTTCAGTTCACTATCTGACTTATACTATTTACATAGACTGTCGTGAAAAACGGAGTCCTAATACATATTCAAGTTCAGTCAAAGACTCCCCTCACTTACCACACTCCCTTCACCCCAGAGAAGACATAAACCCAGCATTTGATTAATCTAGCAGAAGGCCATCGTTACTTTGTGGGAGCTAAGTATTCAATTCCTATCTATTTCAGTCGAGACTCTTTGACCTTAAAGGGGTTCACAGTTGTTCACAGAGTGTGAAGCTAGAGGAACTCTGATTCTAGGAGGGGCTTGCTCTTCTCGTAATGGCTTCATTGCAGCTCAGGTACTGATCCTTCCAAATAGATGCCTGAGGGGAGTGGAGGGAAGAGCAAGTGCTTGCAAGCTAGGCCCAAACCTGGGAAAACTCTTACCTGGGCTTGGTGCATTTTGGTCTGATTGGTTTGCAAATACCCCTTGGGTTGTGTGGATTCTCACGACCTCTTCCAAGAACATGAGCGTTTTGTTCATCTCTGCCTTCTCTTCTCTTTTAGACGTCAGGGATCTTGGACCCGTTCTTGGAGCAGAGAATTGAGGAAATTCCTCATGTCCACGTTGGCGCTCCGTATGTTTCTGCCAGTATCAGCGAGGTTCAATATGTCTCATGAATGTCTTTCGAGTCTGGTATCCTCTCCAGCTGTCTCCAGGCCAGTATTCTCCATTGTAGCAGAACATCTCTCATCAATGTGTTCGCATCTCTCCTCAATCCGTTCAGCCAGATTTTCGGCCAGAATCTCTTTGTGTCTCCCATAAAGTCGAATTCAAAAGTACTGGGCAATTAAGAAAGTACCTCGGAGCCTCACCAGGTAGCTGATGACATGCAGATCTTCCACTGTCTGCCCTTTCAAGTGCTGGAAACTGACCCGTGAACTCAGGTTTTGGGCTGCAGCAGTATCTCGAACTGACACAGCTTCCCGAAACAAAGACCTAAGCCAAGCTCCACAGAGGGCGGCAGCCCCTCCATCACACTGATCCACCCACAGAACTCTTCCCGCTTACCTAGGATCCACCAGCCACAACCAGCCTCGCGGTACACACCAACATTCCACCTGGAATCCAACCGCTAACTGCCATCCCCAATGGCTGCTGCATCTTGTCAGTGTTGGCGGAGGGGCTGCATCTGACGAGAGGTTCCTAAGGTAAATGTGATTCTACCCACTAGCGTCCCATGGGCCTTTGTTCTTCCCTCTTTCCTTTTGTTCAGTTCTGTTTGCACAGTACCAACGGAGGGAAGTTGTCCATTTGCAGTTGATATTTTACACGTCTTTAAGCTTTCTAACAGTTCACAGTACACAGAGACCCACTACAGGAATCTTATGTTCCTGTAATATCCGTACATCCAGAATACATAAACGTCGGTTGATTTCTGCTGAAATACCCGCACTCTCAAGACATGGATCCATTGGTTTCATGGGGGCTGAAATGCCTAGAAATGAAACCAACCCCAATGTGCACTTTACTGTCTGATTCTTTTGCTCTTAGTACACTTTTGCAGAGCTACTTATCTTTGTTATAGGCTTATGCCATTTCTTCTCTACGTAGTGTAGAATATGGCATTCATTCATCCTGTAGGATGACTTGCAAGACTATATCACAGACTAGGAATCCATTTGATTCTAAATCGGCATTTGGTTAGGTCACGATATGCTCTTATGGATCAATATTTACGAATATAAATGTACGCCTCTGATTTCCGAATACAAGTGTGCTGAGTATATGCAAGCCGTGATACTGGGTCGATGCGTGCTGGATGATCCTTGACATCACCTTGAGTATTTTCTTTTGAATAATCATGGTTCCCTTGGTATATGTCAGCCAACCGTACCCTTTTGGTGCTTGTTTGTTTGTTTGATTCTTGGCTTTTCTGCTTCTCGTTTGATTTGCAAACATGTCAGGCCATGCATCTCTCCGTTTGCATCAAACAGAGAGTCTTCTAAGCTGATTCACTAAAGATAGTGCTTACTATCAGCTATGATTTCCTGCTTTCCTCTCCCATCTTTAGGGTTTTGATGTCCTCCTTGCCTTCTTCTTGTTTCTTCTTTGCCGCTCATGCTCTTCTTGCATTTCCAATAATGGTTCTCTTCTTTGCATTTCATCTTGCTGCTTTTCTATTCAGGGGAGATTCTCAACCTTTCTTGTAGGATAAGTTTCGAACTGTTGTATTCTTTTAAGATTTGCCGGTATGTGGAATTCTCTTGCTCTGCCATTATTAGAAATGGTGGTCATGTGGCATAGGCTAACGAAATAACAGCACTTTACCATTAAGGATTGGTCTATGTCCTGACACTCCTCCCTGTTTTCCAGTATTGCTGCCGAGATATCAGCTGAAACCCCTCTGGAGGTTCTCTTGTGACCATGTTGCTTTCCTCCAGGTGCATTTTAAATCACTGGGATGCTCATGAACTTTGTTGATTTGAATCATACAGCTGCTGGTAGATCTATTGGGATTCCACCTCCTTCGGACCCTGTGTACTTCCTGAGTTCGCATAGATGATTCATTCCTGGGTTTCAACAAGTTTCAGTCTGATTTTTTTACAGATAACTTTTCAGACATTTTTTGTTTCTTTATCTCTTGCTTTTCCATCTGGGACCCTTTCGAATCCTATTCTTTTATGCCTTGTCTTACCCCAGGATTCAACAGCAATGTTTTCATTGGTCTGCTTCTGCCCAAGGGATTTCTGTTCCCCTGTCTTCAGAGTCATTCACGCGTCCCTCTGCATTACCTAGTCTGCTTAGGACTGAATTTG
Source organism: Vicugna pacos (assembly GCF_048564905.1). Taxonomy (NCBI): domain Eukaryota; kingdom Metazoa; phylum Chordata; class Mammalia; order Artiodactyla; family Camelidae; genus Vicugna; species Vicugna pacos. The sequence goes on along the minus strand of NC_133021.1, from coordinate 3,428,641 downwards.
AGCCCTGATATTATCCCATCCTTTGAGTTTTCTGATATTATTTGGCTCATCTTTAGGCTTTCTCTTCCCCTTTTCTGGTATTCTGCCTTTTGTGATTCTGAGACACTGTTGTTCTTCAGTGTTTCCCTCACCTCCATTTTCAATACTTGCTCTGGATAGCGTTTCGCAGTCTAGTTGTTTGAAAGCTTATCTTTTGGGCCTTCAATCTCTTTGGAACTGAAAATGGTTCTTCTAGTTTCTTTTACTGTATATTTCGTCTCTACTGGTCAGGTATTATCAGGTATCTAATGTAGACATCTAGGGCTTTGTGAAGTGAAAACTTTAGACTCTTGGCTCTACGCAATTCCATGGGATTTCTATGAGGACAATTTGTCCTTGACATTGATGCCTTGTCCTGTTCCTGTGTGTGTTGTCTGGTATAGCTCCAATTTCTGGTGTTACCTTAGTTGTGATGAACACACCTTAATGTTTCGATTAACATGACCTCATTGTGATTACGCTTATCTCACAAATCTGAAAGTGCACAGGACACTTCCTCTTGTGGAAATGATGCTTCTAAAGGTTCTCAGCTCTGCATTCTGCTCTCTGTCCTTTTGGAGTGTTTCCAAAACAGCCAAATGAGAGTTCACTTGTGCTTTGTAGTGCCACGGCTATGTCCCAATGAAACCAGGTCTTCCCATGGCTTCTCTGTCTACAGAAACCCCAGTGGAAGCAGATCTATGGATGTCACACATCAGGGCCTGCTGGAATGTTCCCGCAGAACGACCTTGTTGTCCTCGGTGCTGTACCGTTCCTGTGCCATCCAAAATGCAGCATCTTCTTCTGGGAGATAATGCTGAAGGAAATGCTTCCTCTTCTCACGCTGTGGACTTGGACCACTCTTCCTTATCCTCTCATCCTTGTGGCACGGATGCACGAAGGCAACCGCAGAGCTGTTGCGATCCTGTGCCTCAAACCAAACAGTAATCCCAGCCCAGGTTATGAATGTAGCCGATCCTAAGGCTTTTCATTCTGATATCAAACCCAAGGCCCCCTGAATCCCTCAGACCAGAGGCACGATATCTCAGATTCAGCCTCACACGTGCTCTGTTGGCAAAATGCCAAATTGGTCCCTGGTCCTGCAGATGCACTGGGTGTGGCCATGGGACATATCGATAACCTCAACCGCGCGCGCCAGTGTGGTTGCTTTCTCATTGAGGTCACAGGTCGGTTTCCTCTCTTGATAGGACCCACCGCATCCCACAACGCACTCCAGATCCCTGAGACTCAGCGTGTGCCATCATCCGTAGCCCTATCCCTCATTGACCGCTGCCTTTGCTACCTCAAATTTGGCAGCTCGCTTCTTGGTCCCAGAATCAACTGTGGGGATATTTTGCGCTGGTTTCTTTGAGTTCTGTCAGCCAAGCATCTGCTGTGCACTCTTCTAACACTCAGCGCCTCACCTTCAGTCCCATGTCTCCTGTCCACTTGAGAGTGTGCTTCCAAGTGAAACAGAGTTTCACATTTGCTGCTCAATCACCAGGGGTCAGACCCTGCACTGGCTTCCATTCTCTGCTTTGCTTTCTCCTGCTTCCAGGTGTTCTGTGGCCTCATCCTGTCTTTGGAAGAAACAGACCTCTCTTCGGCAAGTGTTCTGTGCCAAGGGCTGGGTGAGGGGATGTTTCTATTGCTGTGTACATGGGAGCGCGTGAGGGCAGTTTGCACTGCTTCTCTGCCAACTGGGCATTGATGAATCAACACTTTCCAGATACATTTCACAGAAATGTGGTTTTTGTTTAGCTCTTTGTTTCCATACAGCCGTGGTTGGACGGATTTTCTGAAGACTCCAATTTTGACATTGTGTTGATATCTCATTTGCAGTCTTTAAAAATTTTTATAGTTTTGATTTACGTCTTTTGGGCGTTATACGAAAATGAAGTTAGTTTTTGAAACATACTAAATCGACCTGGAAGCCAGACTTGACAATTTTGGTAACATTTTGTCAGCTCTAAGGAAAACATAGACAGATAGAATGCATACTAGCTGTCCAAACTGTTAAAGGGGTCATGTCAAATCTTTAATGTTGAAGCCTCCGAAACCAACAGGAACCATGAAATACATATTGGAAACATGAAATAACCCCCAACCTTGGATTCAGTTGTGCATGTTGTGCCCTTTACTCCCAATGACACCTACTGGCCAATGTTGGCATTTCATGGTGTAACATACCTCTCTAGGGAAATACAACAGGAAACAAACAAAATATATACATTTTGGTTTGAATCCAAAAGCACCTAGAGGCATTATATCTTTGAGAACCCTGCTGCAGCTATGCTATGCTACTGAGAACCAAGTGTTCTTCTATCAGTGATGAGAATGCTTAATCATCCGATCATGTTGTGTAAAGCAATTGAACGCAACCAAGTCTGCACCCCCATGATATAGTGCCACCGGGGACTTGACTCAAATGATAGACGGTCCATATAAGCTGTGTGTTTAATGTCATTGGCGACTTTTACAGTTCAGTTCACTCTCTGACTTATACTATTTACCTAGACAGTCGTGAAAAACGGAGGCCTAATACATACTCTAGTTCAGTCAAATATTCCCCTCACTTACCACACTCCCTTCACTCCAGAGAAGACATAAACCCAGCATTTGCTGAATCTAGCTTAAGGCCATCGTTTCTTTGTGGGAGCTGAGTATTCAATTCCTGTCTATTTAAGTCCAGACTATTTGACCTTTACGGAGTTCAATGTTGTTCACAGAGAGTGGAGCTGGAGAAACTCTGATTCTAGGAAAGGCTTGCTCTTCTCATTCTGGCTTCATTGCAGCTCAGGTACTGATCCTTCCAAATGGATACCTGAGTGGAGTGGAGGGAAGAGCAAGTGCTTGCTAGCTAGGCCCAAACCTGGGAAAAGGCTTATCTGGGCTTGGTGCTCTTTGGCCTGAATGGCTTGAAAATGCCCCTTGGGACGTGTGCATTCTCGCAAACTCTTAAAAGAACATGAGTGTTTTGATCATCTCTGCCATCTCTTATTTAGACGTCAGGGATCTTGGACCTGTTCTTGGAGCAGAGAATTGAGGAACTTCCTCATGTCCACGTTGGCGCTCCGCATGTTTCTGCCAGTATCAGCGAAGTTCAATATGTCTCATGAATGTCTTTCGAGCCTGGTATCCTCTACAGCTGTCTCCAGGCCAGTATTCTCCATTGTAGCAGAACATCTCTCATCAATGTGTTCGCATCCCTCCTCAATCCGTTCAGCCAGGTTTTCGGCAAGAATCTCTTTGTGTCTCCCATAAAGTCGAATTCAAAAGGACTGGGCAAGTCAGAAAGTACCTCAGAGCCTCACCAGGTAGCTGATGACATGCAGATCTTCCACTGTCTGCCCTTTCAAGTGCTGGAAACTGACCCGTGAACTCAGGTTTTGGGCTGCAGCAGTATCTCGAACTGACACAGCTTCCCGAAACAAAGACCTAAGCCAAGCTCCACAGAGGGCGGCAGCCCCTCCATCACACTGATCCACCCACAGAACTCTTCCCGGTTACCTAGGATCCACCAGCCACAACCAGCCTCGCGGTACACACCAACATTCCACCTGGAATCCAACCGCTAACTGCCATCCCCAGTGGCTGCTGCATCTTATCAGTGTTGGCGGAGGGGCTGCATCTGACGAGAGGTTCCTAAGGTAAATGTGATTCTACCCACTAGCGTCCCATGGGCCTTTGTTCTTCCCTCTTTCCTTTGGTTCAGTTCTGTATGCACAGTACCAACGGAGGGAAGTGTGTCCATTTGCAGTTGATGTTTTACACGTCTTTAAACTTTCTAACAGTTCACAGTACACAGAGACCCACTACAGGAATCTTATGTTCCTGTAATATCCGTACATCCAGAATACATAACCGTCGTTTGATTTCTGCTGAAATACCCGCACTCTCAAGACATGGATCCATTGGTTTCATGGGGGCTGAAATGCCTAGAAATGAAACCAACCCCAATGTGCCCTTTACTGTCTGATTCTTTTGCTCTAAGTACACTTTTGCAGAGCTACTTGTCTTTGTTATAGGCTTATGCCATTTCTTCTCTACGTAGTGTAGAATATGGCATTCATTCATCCTGTTGGAAGACTTGCAAGACTATATCACAGACTAGGAATCCATTTGATTCTAAATCGGCATTTGGTTAGGTCACGATATGCTCTTACGGATCAATAATTATGAATATAAATGCACGCCTCTGATTTCAGAATCCAAGTGTGCTGAGTACATGCAAGCCGTGATACTGGGTCGATGCGTGCTGGATGATCCTTGACATCACCTTGAGTATTTTCTTTTGAATAATCATGGTTCCCTTGGTATATGTCAGCCAACCGTACCCTTTTGGTGCTTGTTTGTTTGTTGGATTCTTGGCTTTTCTGCTTCTCGTTTGATTTGCAAACATGTCAGGCCATGCATCTCTCCGTTTGCATCAAACAGAGAGTCTTCTAAGCTGATTCACTAAAGATAGTGCTTACTATCAGCTATGATTTCCTGCTTCCCTCTCCCATCTTTAGGGTTTTGATGTCCTCCTTGCCTTCTTCTTGTTTCTTCTTTGCCACTCATGCTCTTCTTGCATTTCCAATAATGGATCTCTTCTTTCCATTTCATCTTGCTGCTTTTCTATTCAGGGGAGATTCTCAACCTTTCGTTTAGGATAAGTTTCGAACTGCTGAATTCTTTTAAGATTTGCCGGTTTGTGGAAGTCTCAAGCTCTGCCGTTATTAGAAATGGTTGTCATGTGGCATAAGGTACCGAAATGGCAGCAAATTGCCATTCAGGATTGGTCTATGTCCTGACACTCCTCCCTGTTTTCCAGTATTGCTGCCGAGTTATCAGCTGAAACCCCTCTGGAGGTTCTCTTGTGACCATGTTGCTTTCCTCCAGGTGCAATTTAAATCACTGGGATGCTCATGAACTTTGTTGATTTGAATCATACAGCTGCTGGTAGCTCTATTGGGATTCCACCTCCTTTGGACGCTGTGTAATTCCTGAGTTCGCATAGATGATTCTTTCTTGGAATTCAACAAGTTTCAGTCTGATTTTCCTACAGATAACTTTTCAGACATTTTTTGTTTCTTTATCTCTTGCTTGTCCATCTGGGACTCTTTCGAATTCTATTCTTTTATGCCTTGTCTTACCCCAGGATTCAACAGCAATGTTTTCATTGGTCTGCTTCTGCCCGAGGGATTTCTGTTCCCCTGTCTTCACAGTCATTCACGCGTCCCTCTGCATTACCTAGTCTGCTTAGGACTGAATTTGAGCCCTGATATTATCCCATCCTTTGAGTTTTCTGATATTATTTGGCTCATCTTTAGGCTTTCTCTTCCCCTTTTCTGGTATTCTGCCTTTTGTGATTCTGAGACACTGTTGTTCTTCAGTGTTTCCCTCACCTCCAATTTCAATACTTGCTCTGGATAGCGTTTCGCAGTCTAGTTGTTTGAAAGCTTATCTTTTGGGCCTTCAATCTCTTTGGAACTGAAAATGGTACTTCCTGTTTTTTTTACTGTATATTTCGTCTCTACTGGTCAGGTATTATCAGGTATCTAATGTAGACATCTAGGGCTTTGTGAAGTGAAAAATTTAGACCTTGGCTCTACGCAATTCCATGGGATTTCTATGAGGAAAATTTGTCCTTGACATTAATGCCATGTCCTGTTCCTGTGTGTGTTGTCTGGTATAGCTCCAATTTCTGGTGTTGCCTTAGTTATGATGAACACACCATAATGTTTCGATTAACATGACCTCATTGTGATTACGCTTTTCTCACAATTCTGAAGGTGCACAGGACACATCCTCTTGTGGAAATGAAGCTTCTAAAGGTTCTCAGCTCTGCATTCTGCTCTCTGTCCTTTTGGAGTGTTTCCAAAACAGCCAAATGAGAGTTCACTTGTGCTTTGTAGTGCCACGGCTATGTCCCAATGAAACCAGGTCTTCCCATGGCTTCTCTGTCTACAGAAACCCCAGTGGAAGCAGATCTATGGATGTCACACATCAGGGCCTGCTGGAATGTTCTCGCAGACCGACCTTGGTGTCCTCGGTGCTGTACCGTTCCGGAGCCATCCAAAATGCAGCATCTTCTTCTGGGAGATAATGCTGAAGGAAATGCTTCCGCTTCTCACGCTGTGGACTTGGACCACTCTTCCTTGTCCTCTCATCCTTGTGGCACGGGTGCACGCAGGCAACCGCAGAGCTGTTGCGATCCTGTGCCTCAAACCAAACAGTAATCCCAGCCCAGGTTATGAATGTAGCCGATCCTGAGGCTTTTCATTCTGATATCAAACCCAAGGCCCCCTGGATCCCTCAGACCAGAGGCACGATATCTCAGATTCAGCCTCACACGTGCTCTGTTGGCAAAATGCCAAATTGGTCCCTGGTCCTGCAGATGCACTGGGTGTGGCCATGGGACATATCGATAACCTCAACCGCGCGCGCCAGTGTGGTTGCATTCTCATTGATGTCACAGGTCGGTTTCCCCTCTTGATAGGACCCACCGCATCCCACAACGCACTCCAGATCCCTGAGACTCAGCGTGTGCCATCATCCGTAGCCCTATCCCTCATTGACCGCTGCCTTTGCTACCTCAAATTTGGCAGCTCGCTTCTTGGTCCCAGAATCAACTGTGGGGATATTTTGCGCTGGTTTCTTTGAGTTCTGTCAGCCAAGCATCTGCTGTGCACTCTTCTAACACTCAGCGCATCACCTTCAGTTCCATGTCTCCTGTCCACTTGAGAGTGTGCTTCCAAGTGAAACAGAGTTTCACATTTGCTGCTCAATCACCAGGGGTCAGACCCTGCACTGGCTTCCATTCTCTGCTTTGCCTTCTCCTGCTTCCAGGTGTTCTGTGGCCTCATCCTGTCTTTGGAAGAAACAGACCTCTCTTTGGCAAGTGTTCTGTGCCAAGGGCTGGGTGAGGGGATGTTTCCATTGCTGCGTACATGGGAGCGAGTGAGCGCAGGTTGCACTGCTTCTCTGCCAACTGGGCATCGAGGAATCAACCCTTTCAAGATACATTTCACAGAAATGTGGTTTTGGTTTAGCTCTTTGTTTCCATACAGCCGTGGTGGGAGTGATTGTCCGAAGAATCTAGTTTTGACTTTGACTTGATATCTCATTTGCAGCCTTTAAAAAGTTTAACAGAATTGATTTACATGTTTTGGGAGTTATACGAAAATGAAGTTAGTTTCTGAAAGAAACTAAATCGACCTAGAATCAAGACTTGACAATTTTGGTAACATTTTGTCAGCTCTAAGGAAAACATAGACAGAATGCAAACTAGCAGTCCAAACTGTTAATGGGGTCATGTCAACTCTTTACTGTTGAAGCCTCCGAAACCAACAGGAGCCATGAAATACCTATTGGAGAAATGAAACAACACCCAACCTTGGATTCACTTGTGCACGTGGTGCCCTTTACTCCCAATGACACCTTCTGGCCAATGTTGGCATTTCAAGGGGTAACATCCCTCTCTAGGAAAATACAAGAGAAAACAAACCAAACATACACATTTAGGTTTGAATCCAAAAGCACCTAGAGGCATTATAGCTATGAGAACCCTGCTGCAGCTAGGCTAGGCTATTGAGAACCAGGTGTTCTTCTATCAGTGATGAGAACGCTTAATCATCCGATCATGTCGGGTACAACAATGGAACGCAACCAAGTCTGCACCCCCATGATATAGTGCCCCCGGTGGCTTGACTCAAGTGAAAGACGGTCCACATAAGCTGTGTCTTTAATGCCATTGGCGACCTTTACAGTTCAGTTCACTATCTGACTTATACTATTTACCTAGACTGTCGTGAAAAACGGAGTCCTAATACATATTCAAGTTCAGTCAAAGACTCCCCTCACTTACCACACTCCCTTCACCCCAGAGAAGACATAAACCCAGCATTTGATGAATCTAGCAGAAGGGCATCGTTACTTTGTGGGAGCTAAGTATTCAATTCCTATCTATTTCAGTCGAGACTCTTTGACCTTAAAGGGGTTCACTGTTGTTCACAGAGTGTGAACCTAGAGGAACTCTCATTCTAGGAGGGGCTTGCTCTTCTCGTAATGGCTTCATTGCAGCTCAGGTACTGATCCTTCCAAATAGATGCCTGAGTGGAGTGGAGGGAAGAGCAAGTGCTTGCAAGCTAGGCCCAAACCTGGGAAAACTCTTACCTGGGCTTGGTGCATTTTGGTCTGATTGGTTTGCAAATATCCCTTGGGTTGTGTGGATTCTCACGACCTCTTCCAAGAACATGAGCGTTTTGATCATCTCTGCCTTCTCTTCTCTTTTAGACGTCAGGGATCTTGGACCCGTTCTTGGAGAAGAGAATTGAGGAACTTCCTCATGTCCACGTTGGCGCTCCGTATGTTTCTGCCAGTATCAGCGAGGTTCAATATGTCTCATGAATGTCTTTCGAGCCTGGTATCCTCTACAGCTGTCTCCAGGCCAGTATTCTCCATTGTAGCAGAACATCTCTCATCAATGTGTTCGCATCTCTCCTCAATCCGTTCAGCCAGATTTTCGGCCAGAATCTCTTTGTGTCTCCCATAAAGTCGAATTCAAAAGTACTGGGCAATTCAGAAAGTACCTCGGAGCCTCACCAGGTAGCTGATGACATGCAGATCTTCCACTGTCTGCCCTTTCAAGTGCTGGAAACTGACCCGTGAACTCAGGTTTTGGGCTGCAGCAGTATCTCGAACTGACACAGCTTCCCGAAACAAAGACCTAAGCCAAGCTCCACAGAGGGCGGCAGCCCCTCCATCACACTGATCCACCCACAGAACTCTTCCCGCTTACCTAGGATCCACCAGCCACAACCAGCCTCGCGGTACACACCAACATTCCACCTGGAATCCAACCGCTAACTGCCATCCCCAATGGCTGCTGCATCTTGTCAGTGTTGGCGGAGGGGCTGCATCTGACGAGAGGTTCCTAAGGTAAATGTGATTCTACCCACTAGCGTCCCATGGGCCTTTGTTCTTCCCTCTTTCCTTTTGTTCAGTTCTGTTTGCACAGTACCAACGGAGGGAAGTGTGTCCATTTGCAGTTGATATTTTACACGTCTTTAAGCTTTCTAACAGTTCACAGTACACAGAGACCCACTACAGGAATCTTATGTTCCTGTAATATCCGTACATCCAGAATACATAACCGTCGGTTGATTTCTGCTGAAATACCCGCACTCTCAAGACATGGATCCATTGGTTTCATGGGGGCTGAAATGCCTAGAAATGAAACCAACCCCAATGTGCACTTTACTGTCTTATTCTTTTGCTCTTAGTACACTTTTGCAGAGCTACTTATCTTTGTTATAGGCTTATGCCATTTCTTCTCTACGTAGTGTAGAATATGGCATTCATTCATCCTGTAGGATGACTTGCAAGACTATATCACAGACTAGGAATCCATTTGATTCTAAATCGGCATTTGGTTAGGTCACGATATGCTCTTATGGATCAATATTTACGAATATAAATGTACGCCTCTGATTTCCGAATACAAGTGTGCTGAGTATATGCAAGCCGTGATACTGGGTCGATGCGTGCTGGATGATCCTTGACATCACCTTGAGTATTTTCTTTTGAATAATCATGGTTCCCTTGGTATATGTCAGCCAACCGTACCCTTTTGGTGCTTGTTTGTTTGTTTGATTCTTGGCTTTTCTGCTTCTCGTTTGATTTGCAAACATGTCAGGCCATGCATCTCTCCGTTTGCATCAAACAGAGAGTCTTCTAAGCTGATTCACTAAAGATAGTGCTTACTATCAGCTATGATTTCCTGCTTCCCTCTCCCATCTTTAGGGTTTTGATGTCCTCCTTGCCTTCTTCTTGTTTCTTCTTTGCCGCTCATGCTCTTCTTGCATTTCCAATAATGGTTCTCTTCTTTCCATTTCATCTTGCTGCTTTTCTATTCAGGGGAGATTCTCAACCTTTCTTTTAGGATAAGTTTCGAACTGCTGTATTCTTTTAAGATTTGCCGGTATGTGGAAGTCTCTTGCTCTGCCATTATTAGAAATGGTGGTCATGTGGCATAGGCTAACGAAATGGCAGCACTTTACCATTCAGGATTGGTCTATGTCCTGACACTCCTCCCTGTTTTCCAGTATTGCTGCCGAGATATCAGCTGAAACCCCTCTGGAGGTTCTCTTGTGACCATGTTGCTTTCCTCCAGGTGCATTTTAAATCACTGGGATGCTCATGAACTTTGTTGATTTGAATCATACAGCTGCTGGTACATCTATTGGGATTCCACCTCCTTTGGACCCTGTGTACTTCCTGAGTTCGCATAGATGATTCATTCCTGGGTTTCAACAAATTTCAGTCTGATTTTTTTACAGGTAACTTTTCAGACAATTTTTGTTTCTTTATCTCTTGCTTTTCCATCTGGGACTCTTTCGAATCCTATTCTTTTATGCCTTGTCTTACCCCAGGATTCAACAGCAATGTTTTCATTGGTCTGCTTCTGCCTGAGGGATTTCTGTTCCCCTGTCTTCAGAGTCATTCACGCGTCCCTCTGCATTAACTAGTCTGCTTAGGACTGAATTTGAGCCCTGATATTATCCCTTCCTTTGAGTTTTCTGATATTATTTGGCTCATCTTTAGGCTTTCTCTTCCCCTTTTCTGGTATTCTGCCTTTTGTGATTCTGAGACACTTTTGTTCTTCAGTGTTTCCCTCACCTCCATTTTCAATACTTGCTCTGGATAGCGTTTCGCAGTCTAGTTGTTTGAAAGCTTATCTTTTGGGCCTTCAATCTCTTTGGAACTGAAAATGGTACGTCCTCTATCTTTTACTGTATATTTCGTCTCTACTGGTCAGGTATTATCAGGTATCTAATGAAGACATCTAGGGCTTTGTGAAGTGAAAACTTTAGACTCTTGGCTCTACGCAATTCCATGGGATTTCTATGAGGACAATTTTTCCTTGACATTGATGCCATGTCCTGTTCCTGTGTGTGTTGTCTGGTATAGCTCCAATTTCTGGTGTTGCCTTAGTTGTGATGAACACACCATAATGTTTCGATTAACATGACCTCTTTGTGATTACGCTTATCTCACAATTCTGAAAGTGCACAGGACACTTCCTCTTGTGGAAATGAAGCTTCTATAGGTTCTCAGCTCTGCATTCTGCTCTATGTCCTTTTGGAGTGTTTCCAAAACAGCCAAATGAGAGTTCACTTGTGCTTTGTAGTGCCACGGCTATGTCCCAATGAAACCAGGTCTTCCCATGGCTTTTCTGTCTACAGAAACCCCAGTGGAAGCAGATCTATGGATGTCACACATCAGGGCCTGCTGGAATGTTCCCGCAGACCGACCTTGTTGTCCTCGGTGCTGTACCGTTCCGGTGCCATCCAAAATGCAGCATCTTCTTCTGGGAGATAATGCTGAAGGAAATGCTTCCTCTTCTCATGCTGTGGACTTGGACCACTCTTCCTTGTCCTCTCATCCTTGTGGCACGGTTGCACGCAGGCAACCGCAGAGCTGTTGCGATCCTGTGCCTCAAACCAAACAGTAATCCCAGCCCAGGTTATGAATGTAGCCGATCCTAAGGCTTTTCATTCTGATATCAAACCCAAGGCCCCCTGGATCCCTCAGACAAGAGGCACGATATCTCAGATTCAGCCTCACACGTGCTCTGTTGGCAAAATGCCAAATTGGTCCCTGGTCCTGTAGATGCACTGGGTGTGGCCATGGGACATATCGATAACCTCAACCGCGCGCGCCAGTGTGGTTGCATTCTCATTGAGGTCACAGGTCGGTTTCCCCTCTTGATAGGACCCACCGCATCCCACAACGCACTCCAGATCCCTGAGACTCAGCGTGTGCCATCATCCGTAGCCCTATCCCTCATTGACCGCTGCCTTTGCTACCTCAAATTTGGCAGCTCGGTTCTTGGTCCCAGAATCAACTGTGGGCATATTTTGCACTGGTTTCTTTGAGTTCTGTCAGCCAAGCATCTGCTGTGCACGCTTCTAACACTCAGCGCCTCACCTTCAGTCCCATGTCTCCTGTCCACTTGAGAGTGTGCTTCCAAGTGAAACAGAGTTTCACATTTGCTGCTCAATCACCAGGGGTCAGACCCTGCACTGGCTTCCATTCTCTGCTTTGCCTTCTCCTGCTTCCAGGTGTTCTGTGGCCTCATCCTGTCTTTGGAAGAAACAGACCTCTCTTCGGCAAGTGTTCTGTGCCAAGGGCTGGGTGAGGGGATGTTTCCATTGCTGCGTACATGGGAGCGAGTGAGCGCAGGTTGCACTGCTTCTCTGCCAACTGGGCATCGAGGAATCAACCCTTTCCAGATACGCTTCACAGAAATGTGGTTTTGGTTTAGCTCTTTGTTTCCATACAGCCGTGGTGGGAGGGATTGTCCGAAGACTCTAGTTTTGACATTGTCTTGATATCTCATTTGCAGCCTTTAAAAAGTTTAATAGAATTGATTTACATGTTTTGGGAGTTATACGAAAATGAAGTTAGTTTCTGAAAGATACTAAATCGACCTAGAATCAAGACTTGACAATTTTGGTACCATTTTGTCAGCTCTAAGGAAAACATAGACAGATAGAATGCAAACTAGCAGTCCAAACTCTTAAAGGGGTCATGTCAACTGTTTACTGTTGAAGCCTCCGAAACCAACAGGAGCCATGAAATAACTATTGGAGAAATGAAACAACCCCCAACCTTGGATTAACTTGTGCACGTGGTGCCCTTTACTCCCAATGACACCTTCTGGCCAATGTTGGCATTTCAAGGGGTAACATCCCTCTCTAGGAAAATACAAGAGAAAACAAACCAAACATACACATTTAGGTTTGAATCCAAAAGCACCTAGAGGCATTATAGCTATGAGAACCCTGCTGCAGCTAGGCTAGGCAATTGAGAACCAGGTGTTCTTCTATCAGTGATGAGAACGCTTAATCATCCGATCATGTTGGGTACAGCAATGGAACGCAACCAAGTCTGCACCCCCATGATATAGTGCCCCCGGGGGCTTGACTCAAGTGAAAGACGGTCCACATAAGCTGTGCCTTTAATGCCATTGGCGACCTTTACAGTTCAGTTCACTATCTGACTTATACTATTTACCTAGACTGTCGTGAAAAACGGAGTCCTAATACATATTCAAGTTCAGTCAAAGACTCCCCTCACTTACCACACTCCCTTCACCCCAGAGAAGACATAAACCCAGCATTTGATGAATCTAGCAGAAGGCCATCGTTTCTTTGTGGGAGCTAAGTATTCAATTCCTATCTATTTCAGTCGAGACTCTTTGACCTTTAAGGGGTTCACTGTTGTTCACAGAGTGTGAAGCTAGAGGAACTCTGATTCTAGGAGGGGCTTGCTCTTCTCGTAATGGCTTCATTGCAGCTCAGGTACTGATCCTTCCAAATAGATGACCGAGTGGCGTGGAGGGAAGAGCAAGTGCTTGCAAGCTAGGCCCAAACCTGGGAAAACTCTTACCTGGGCTTGGTGCATTTTGGTCTGATTGGCATGGAAATGCCCCTTGGGACGTGTGGATTCTCACGACCTCTTCCAAGAACATGAGCGTTTTGATCATCTCTGCCTTCTCTTCTCTTTTAGACGTCAGGGATCTTGGACCCGTTCTTGGAGCAGAGAATTGAGGAACTTCCTCATGTCCACGTTGGCGCTCCGTATGTTTCTGCCAGTATCAGCGAGGTTCAATATGTCTCATGATTGTCTTTCGAGCCTGGTATCCTCTACAGCTGTCTCCAGGCCAGTATTCTCCATTGTAGCAGAACATCTCTCATCAATGTGTTCGCATCTCTCCTCAATCCGTTCAGCCAGGTTTTCGGCCAGAATCTCTTGGTGTCTCCCATAAAGTCGAATTCAAAAGGACTGGGCAAGACAGAAAGTACCTCGGAGCCTCACCATGTAGCTGATGACATGCAGATCTTCCACTGTCTGCCCTTTGAAGTACTGGAAACTGACCCGTGAACTCAGGTTTTGGGCTGCAGCAGTATCTCGAACTGACACAGCTTCCCGAAACAAAGACCTAAGCCAAGCTCCACAGAGGGCGGCAGCCCCTCCATCACACTGATCCACCCACAGAACTCTTCCCGGTTACCTAGGATCCACCAGCCACAACCAGCCTCGCGGTACACACCAACATTCCACCTGGAATCCAACCGCTAACTGCCATCCCCAATGGCTGCTGCATCTTGTCAGTGTTGGCGGAGGGGCTGCATCTGACGAGAGGTTCCTAAGTTAAATATGATTCTACCCACTAGCGTCCCATGGGCCTTTGTTCTTCCCTCTTTCCTTTGGTTCAGTTCTGTATGCACAGTACCAACGGAGGGAAGTGTGTCCATTTGCAGTTGATGTTTTCCACGTCTTTATACTTTCTAACAGTTCACAGTACACAGAGACCCACTACAGGAATCTAATGTTCCTGTAATATCCGTACATCAAGAATACATAACCGTCGGTTGATTTCTGCTGAAATACCCGCACTCTCAAGACATGGATCCATTGGTTTCATGGGGGCTGAAATGCCTAGAAATGAAACCAACCTCAATGTGCACTTTACTGTCTGTTTCCTTTGCTCTTAGTACACTTTTGCAGAGCTACTTATCTTTGTTATAGGCTTATGCCATTTCTTCTCTATGTAGTGTAGAATATGGCATTCATTCATCCTGTTGGAAGACTTGCAAGTCTTTATCACGGTCTCTGAAACCATTTGATCCCAAATCGGCATTTGGGTTAGGTCACGATATGCTCTTATGGATCAATATTTACGAATATAAATGCACGCCTCTGATTTCCAAATACAAGTGTGCTGATTACATGCAAGCCGTCATACTGGGTCGATGCGTGCTGGATGATCCTTGACATCACCTTGAGTATTTTCTTTTGAATAATCATGGTTCCCTTGGTATATGTCAGCCAAACGTACCCTTTTGGTGCTTGTTTGTTTGTTTGATTCTTGGTTTTTCTGCTTCTCGTTTGATTTGCAAACATGTCAGGCCATGCATCTCTCCGTTTGCATCAAACAGATAGTCTTATAAGCTGATTCACTTAAGATAGTGCTTACTATCTGCTATGATTTCCTACTTCCCTCTCCCATCTTTCGGGTTTTGATGTCCTCCTTGCCTTCTTCTTGTTTCTTCTTTGCCGCTCATGCTCTTCTTGCATTTCCAATAATGGTTCTCTTCTTTCCATTTCATCTTGCTGCTTTTCTATTCAGGGGAGATTCTCAACCTTTCTTTTAGTATAAGTTTCGAACTGCTGAATTCTTTTAAGATTTGCCAGTCTGTGGAAGTCTCTAGCTCTGCCATTATTAGAAATGGTGGTCATGTGGCATAGGCTACCGAAATGGCAGCACTTTGCCATTCAGGATTGGTCTATGTCCTGACACTCCTCCCTGTTTTCCAGTATTGCTGCCGAGATATCAGCTGAAACCCCTCTGGAGGTTCTCTTTTGAACATGTTGATTTCCTCCAGGTGCATTTTAAATCACTGGGATGCTCATGAACTTTGTTGATTTGAATCATACAGCTGCTGGTAGATCTATTGGGATTCCACCTCCTTTGGACGCTGTGTACTTCCTGAGTTCGCATAGATGATTCTTTCTTTTGTTTCAACAAGTTTCAGTCTGCTTTTCCTACAGATAACTTTTCAGATATTTTTTGTTTCCTTATCTCTTGCTTTTCCATCTGGGACACTTACGAATCATATTTTTTTATGCCTTGTCTTACCCCAGGATTCAACAGCAATGTTTTCATTGGTCTGCATCTCCCCGAGGGATTTCTGTTCCCCTGTCTACACAGTCATTCATGCGTCCCTCTGCATTACCTAGTCTGCTTAGGACTGAATTTGAGCCCTGATATTTCCCATCCTTTGAGTTTTCTGATATTATTTGGCTCGTCTTTAGGCTTTCTCTTCCCCTTTTTTGGTATTCTGCCTTTTGTGATTCTGAGACACTGTTGTTCTTCAGTGATTCCCTCACCTCCAATTTCAATACTTGCTCTGGATAGCGTTTCGTAGTCTAGTTGTTTGAAAGCTTATCTTTTGGGCCTTCAATCTCTTTGGAACTGAAAATGGTACGTCCTCTATCTTTTACTGTATATTTCGTCTCTACTGGTCAGGTATTATCTGGTATCTAATGTAGACATCTAGGGCTTTGTGAAGTGAAAACTTTAGACTCTTGGCTCTACGCAATTCCATGGGATTTCTATGAGGACAATTTGTCCTTGACATTGATTCCATGTCCTGTTCCTGTGTGTTGTCTGGTATAGCTCCAATTTCTGGTGTTGCCTTAGTTGTGATGGACACACCATAATGTTTCGATTAACATGACCTCATTGTGATTACACTTATCTCACAATTCTGAAAGTGCACAGGACACTTCCTCTTGTGGAAATGAAGCTTCTATAGGTTCTCAGCTCTGCATTCTGCTCTATGTCCTTTTGGAGTGTTTCCAAAACAGCCAAATGAGAGTTCACTTGTGCTTTGTAGTGCCACGGCTATGTCCCAATGAAACCAGGTCTTCCCATGGCTTCTCTGTCTACAGAAACCCCAGTGGAAGCAGATCTATGGATGTCACACATCAGGGCCTGCTGGAATGTTCCCGCAGACCGACCTTGGTGTCCTCGGTGCTGTACCGTTCCGGTGCCATCCAAAATGCAGCATCTTCTTCTGGGAGATAATGCTGAAGGAAATGCTTCCTCTTCTCATGCTGTGGACTTGGACCACACTTCCTTGTCCTCTCATCCTTGTGGCACGGGTGCACGCAGGCAACCGCAGAGCTGTTGCGATCCTGTGCCTCAAACCAAACAGTAATCCCAGCCCAGGTTATGAATGTAGCCGATCCTAAGGCTTTTCATTCTGATATCAAACCCAAGGCCCCCTGGATCCCTCAGACCAGAGGCACGATATCTCAGTTTCAGCCTCACACGTGCTCTGTTGGCAAAATGCCAAATTGGTCCCTGGTCCTGCAGATGCACTGGGTGTGGCCATGGGACATATCGATAACCTCAACCGCGCGCGCCAGTGTGGTTGCATTCTCATTGAGGTCACAGGAGGGTTTCCTCTCTTGATAGGACCCACCGCATCCCACAACACATTCCAGATCCCTGAGACTCAGCGTGGGACATCATCCGTAGCCCTATCCCTCATTGACCGCTGCCTTTGCTACCTCAAATTTGGCAGCTCGGTTCTTGGTCCCAGAATCAACTGTGGGGATATTTTGCGCTGGTTTCTTTGAGTTCTGTCAGCCAAGCATCTGCTGTGCACTCTTCTAACACTCAGCGCATCACCTTCAGTTCCATGTCTCCTGTCCACTTGAGAGTGTGCTTCCAAGTGAAACAGAGTTTCACATTTGCTGCTCAATCACCAGGGGTCAGACCCTGCACTGGCTTCCATTCTCTGCTTTGCCTTCTCCTGCTTCCAGGTGTTCTGTGGCCTCATCCTGTCTTTGGAAGAAACAAACCTCTCTTCGGCAAGTGTTCTGTGCCAAGGGCTGGGTGAGGGGATGTTTCCATTGCTGCGTACATGGGAGCGAGTGAGCGCAGGTTGCACTGCTTCTCTGCCAACTGGGCATCGAGGAATCAACCCTTTCCAGATACATTTCACAGAAATGTGGTTTTGGTTTAGCTCTTTGTTTCCATACAGCCGTGGTGGGAGTGATTGTCCGAAGAATCTAGTTTTGACTTTGACTTGATATCTCATTTGCAGCCTTTAAAAAGTTTAACAGAATTGATTTACATGTTTTGGGAGTTATACGAAAATGAAGTTAGTTTCTGAAAGAAACTAAATCGACCTAGAATCAAGACTTCACAATTTTGGTAACATTTTGTCACCTCTAAGGAAAACATAGACAGAATGCAAACTAGCAGTCCAAACTGTTAAAGGGGTCATGTCAACTCTTTACTGTTGAAGCCTCCGAAACCAACAGGAGCCATGAAATACCTATTGGAGAAATGAAACAACACCCAACCTTGGATTCACTTGTGCACGTGGTGCCCTTTACTCCCAATGACACCTTCTGGCCAATGTTGGCATTTCAAGGGGTAACATCCCTCTCTAGGAAAATACAAGAGAAAACAAACCAAACATACACATTTAGGTTTGAATCCAAAAGCACCTAGAGGCATTATAGCTATGAGAACCCTGCTGCAGCTAGGCTAGGCTATTGAGAACCAGGTGTTCTTCTATCAGTGATGAGAACGCTTAATCATCCGATCATGTCGGGTACAGCAATGGAACGCAACCAAGTCTGCACCCCCATGATATAGTGCCCCCGGGGGCTTGACTCAAGTGAAAGACGGTCCACATAAGCTGTGTCTTTAATGCCATTGGCGAACTTTACAGTTCAGTTCACTATCTGACTTATACTATTTACCTAGACTGTCATGAAAAACGGAGTCCTAATACATATTCAAGTTCAGTCAAAGACTCCCCTCACTTACCACACTCCCTTCACCCCAGAGAAGACATAAAACCAGCATTTGCTGAATCTAGCAGAAGGCCATCGTTTCTTTGTGGGAGCTAAGTATTCAATTCCTATCTATTTCAGTCGAGACTCTTTGACCTTTAAGGGGTTCACTGTTGTTCACAGAGTGTGAAGCTAGAGGAACTCTGATTCTAGGAGGGGCTTGCTCTTCTCGTAATGGCTTCATTGCAGCTCAGGTACTGATCCTTCCAAATAGATGCCTGAGTGGAGTGGAGGGAAGAGCAAGTGCTTGCAAGCTAGGCCCAAACCTGGGAAAACTCTTACCTGGGCTTGGTGCATTTTGGTCTGATTGGCATGGAAATGCCCCTTGGGACGTGTGGATTCTCACGACCTCTTCCAAGAACATGAGCGTTTTGATCATCTCTGCCTTCTCTTCTCTTTCAGACGTCAGGGATCTTGGACCCGTTCTTGGAGCAGAGAATTGAGGAACTTCCTCATGTCCACGTTGGCTCTCCGTATGTTTCTGCCAGTATCAGCGAGGTTCAATATGTCTCAGGAATGCCTTTCGAGCCTGGTATCCTCTACAGCTGTCTCCAGGCCAGTATTCTCCATTGTAGCAGAACATCTCTCATCAATGTGTTCGCATCTCTCCTCAATCCGTTCAGCCAGGTTTTCGGCCAGAATCTTTTTTGTCTCCCATAAAGTCGAATTCAAAAGGACTGGGCAAGTCAGAAAGTACCTCGGAGCCTCACCAGGTAGCTGATGACATGCAGATCTTCCACTGTCTGCCCTTTCAAGTGCTGGAAACTGACCCGTGAACTCAGGTTTTGGGCTGCAGCAGTATCTCGAACTGACACAGCTTCCCGAAACAAAGACCTAAGCCAAGCTCCACAGAGGGCGGCAGCCCCTCCATCACACTGATCCACCCACAGAACTCTTCCCGGTTACCTAGGATCCACCAGCCACAACCAGCCTCGCGGTACACACCAACATTCCGCCTGAAATACAACCGCTAACTGCCATCCCCAATGGCTGCTGCATCTTGTCAGTGTTGGCGGAGGGGCTGCATCTGACGAGAGGTTCCTAAGGTAAATGTGATTCTACCCACTAGCGTCCCATGGGCCTTTGTTCTTCCCTCTTTCCTTTGGTTCAGTTCTGTATGCACAGTACCAATGGGGGAAGTGTGTCCATTTGCAGTTGATGTTTTCCACGTCTTTAAACTTTCTAACAGTTCACAGTACACAGAGACCCACTACAGGAATCTTATGTTCCTGTAATATCCGTACATCCAGAATACATAACCGTCGGTTGATTTCTGCTGAAATACCCGCACTCTCAAGACATGGATGCTTTGGTTTCATGGGGGCTGAAATGCCTAGAAATGAAACCAACCCCAATGTGCACTTTACTGTCTGTTTCCTTTGCTCTTAGTACACTTTTGCAGAGCTACTTATCTTTGTTATAGGCTTATGCCATTTCTTCTCTACGTGGTGTAGAGTATGGCATTCATTCATCCTGTTGGAAGACTTGCAAGTCTTTATCACGGACTATGAAACCATTTGAATCCAAATCAGCATTTGGGTTAGGTCACGATATGCTCTTATGGATCAATATTTACGAATATAAATGCACGCCTCTGATTTCCAAATACAAGTGTGCTGAGTACATGCAAGTCGTGATACTGGGTCGATGCATGCTGGATGATCCTTGACATCACCTTGAGTATTTTCTTTTGAATAATCATGGTTCCCTTGGTATATGTCAGCCAACCGTACCCTTTTGGTGCTTGTTTGTATGTTTGATTCTTGGCTTTTCTGCTTCTCGTTTGATTTGCAAACATGTCAGGCCATGCATCTCTCCGTTTGCCTCAAACAGAGAGTCTTTTTAGCTGATTCACTTAAGATAGTGCTTACTATCAGCTATGATTTCCTGCTTCCCTCTCCCATCTTTAGGGTTTTGATGTCCTCCTTGCCTTCTTCTTGTTTCTTCTTTGCCGCTCATGCTCTTCTTGCATTTCCAGTTATGGTTCTCTTCTTTCCATTTCATCTTGCTGCTTTTCTATTCAGGGGAGATTCTCAACCTTTCTTTTAGGATAAGTTTCGAACTGCTGAATTCTTTTAAGATTTGCCGGTCTGTGGAAGTATCTAGCTCTGCCGTTATTAGTAATGGTGGTCATGTGGCATATGCTACCGAAATGGCAGCACTTTGCCATTCAGGATTGGTCTATGTCCTGACACTCCTCCCTGTTTTCCAGTATTGCTGCCGTGATATCAGCTGAAACCCCTCTGGAGGTTCTCTTGTGACCATGTTGCTTTCCTCCAGGTGCATTTTAAATCACTGGGATGCTCATGAACTTTGTTGATTTGAATCATACAGCTGCTGGTAGATCTATTGGGATTCCACCTCCTTTGGACGCTGTGTACTTCTTGAGTTCGCATAGATGATTCTTTCTTGGGTTTCAACAAGTTTCAGTCTGATTTTCCTACAGATAACTTTTCAGACATTTTTTGTTTCCTTATCTCTTGCTTTTCCATCTGGGACTCTTACGAATCCTATTCTTTTATGCCTTGTCTTACCCCAGGATTCAACAGCAATGTTTTCATTGGTCTGCTTCTGCCCGAGGGATTTCTGTTCCCCTGTCTTCACAGTCATTCACGCGTCCCTCTGCATTACCTAGTCTGCTTAGGACTGAATTTGAGCCCTGATATTATCCCATCCTTTGAGTTTTCTGATATTATTTGGCTCATCTTTAGGCTTTCTCTTCCCCTTTTCTGGTATTCTGCCTTTTGTGATTCTGAGACACTGTTGTTCTTCAGTGTTTCCCTCACCTCCATTTTCAATACTTGCTCTGGATTGCGTTTCGCAGTCTAGTTGTTTGAAAGCTTATCTTTTGGGCCTTCAATCTCTTTGGAACTGTAAATGGTACTTCCTGTTTCTTTTACTGTATATTTCGTCTCTACTGGTCATGTAGTATCAGGTATCTAATGTAGATATCTAGGGCATTGTGACGTGAAAATTTTAGACTCTTGGCTCTACACAATTCCATGGGAATTCTATGAGGACAATTTGTCCTTGACATTGATGCCTTGTCCTGTTCCTGTGTGTGTTGTCTGGTATATCTCCAATTTCTTGTGTTGCCTTAGTTTTGATGAACACAACATAATGTTTCGATTAACATGACCTCATTGTGATTACGCTTATCTCACAATTCTGAAAGTGCACAGGACACTTCCTCTTGTGGAAATGAAGCTTCTAAAGGTTCTCAGCTCTGCATTCTGCTCTATGTCCTTTTGGAGTGTTTCCAAAACAGCCAAATGAGAGTTCACTTGTGCTTTGTAGTGCCACGGCTATGTCCCAATGAAACCAGGTCTTCCCATGGCTTCTCTGTCTACAGAAACCCCAGTGGAAGCAGATCTATGGATGTCACACATCAGGGCCTGCTGGAATGTTCCCGCAGAACGACCTTGGTGTCCTCGGTGCTCTACCGTTCCGGTTCCATCAAAAATGCAGCATCTTCTTCTGGGAGATAATCCTGAAGGAAATGCTTCCTCTTCTCACGCTGTGGACTTGGACCACTCTTCCTTGTCCTCTCATCCTTGTGGCACGGGTGCACGAAGGCAACCGCAGAGCTGTTGCGATCCTGTGCCTCAAACCAAACATTAATCCCAGCCCAGGTTATGAATGTAGCCGATCCTAAGGCTTTTCATTCTGATATCAAACCCAAGGCCCCCTGGATCCCTCAGACCAGAGGCACGATATCTCAGATTCAGTCTCACACGTGCTCTGTTGGCAAAATGGCAAATTGGTCCCTGGTCCTGCAGATGCACTGGGTGTGGCCATGGGACATATCGATAACCTCAACCGCGCGCGCCAGTGTGGTTGCTTTCTCATTGAGGTCACAGGTCGGTTTCCTCTCTTGATAGGACCCACCGCATCCCACAACGCACTCCAGATCCCTGAGACTCAGCGTGTGCCATCATCCGTAGCCCTATCCCTCATTGACCGCTGCCTTTGCTACCTCAAATTTGGCAGCTCGGTTCTTGGTCCCAGAATCAACTGTGGGGATATTTTGCACTGGTTTCTTTGAGTTCTGTCAGCCAAGCATCTGCTGTGCACTCTTCTAACACTCAGCGCATCACCTTCAGTCCCATGTCTCCTGTCCACTTGAGAGTGTGCTTCCAAGTGAAACAGAGTTTCACATTTGCTGCTCAATCACCAGGGGTCAGACCCTGCACTGGCTTCCATTCTCTGCTTTGCCTTCTCCTGCTTCCAGGTGTTCTGTGGCCTCATCCTGTCTTTGGAAGAACAGACCTCTCTTCGGCAAGTGTTCTGTGCCAAGGGCTGGGTGAGGGGATGTTTCCATTGCTGCGTACATGGGAGCGAGTGAGCGCAGGTTGCACTGCTTCTCTGCCAACTGGGCATCGAGGAATCAACCCTTTCCAGATACATTTCACAGAAATGTGGTTTTGGTTTAGCTCTTTGTTTCCATACAGCCGTGGTGGGAGGGATTGTCCGAAGACTCCTGTTTTGACATTGTCTTGATATCTCATTTGCAGCCTTTAAAAAGTTTAATAGAATTGATTTACATGTTTTGGGAGTTATACGAAAATGAAGTTAGTTTCTGAAAGATACTAAATCGACCTAGAATAAAGACTTCACAATTTTGGTGCCATTTTGTCAGCTCTAAGGAAAACATAGGCAGATAGAATGCAAACTAGCAGTCCAAACTGTTAAAGGGGTCATGTCAACTCTTTACTGTTGAAGCCTCCGAAACCAACAGGAGCCATGAAATAACTATTGGAGAAATGAAACAACCCCCAACCTTGGATTCACTTGTGCATGTGGTGCCCTTTACTCCCAATGACACCTTCTGGCCAAAGTTGGCATTTCAAGGGGTAACATCCCTCTCTAGGAATATACAAGAGAAAACAAACCAAACATACACATTTAGGTTTGAATCCAAAAGCACCTAGAGGCATTATAGCTATGTGAACCTTGCTGCAGCTAGGCTAGACTATTGAGAACCAGGTGTTCTTCTATCAGTGATGAGAACGCTTAATCATCCGATCATGTTGGGTACAGCAATGGAACGCAACCAAGTCTGCACCCCCATGTTTTAGTGCCCCCGGGGGCTTGATTCAAGTGAAAGACGGTCCACATAAGCTGTGTCTTTAATGCCATTGGCGACCTTTACAGTTCAGTTCACTATCTGACTTATACTATTTACCTAGACTGTCATGAAAAACGGAGTCCTAATACATATTCAAGTTCAGTCAAAGACTCCCCTCACTTACCACACTCCCTTCACCCCAGAGAAGACATAAACCCAGCATTTGATGAATCTAGCAGAAGGCCATCGTTTCTTTGTGGGAGCTACGTATTCAATTCCTATCTATTTCAGTCGAGACTCTTTGACCTTTAAGGGGTTCACTGTTGTTCACAGAGTGTGAAGCTAGAGGAACTCTGATTCTAGGAGGGGCTTGCTCTTCTCGTAATGGCTTCATTGCAGCTCAGGTACTGATCCTTCCAAATAGATGCCTGAGTGGAGTGGAGGGAAGAGCAAGTGCTTGCAAGCTAGGCCCAAACCTGGGAAAACTCTTACCTGGGCTTGGTGCATTTTGGTCTGATTGGCATGGAAATGCCCCTTGGGACGTGTGGATTCTCACGACCTCTTCCAAGAACATGAGCGTTTTGATCATCTCTGCCTTCTCTTCTCTTTTAGACGTCAGGGATCTTGGACCCGTTCTTGGAGAAGAGAATTGAGGAACTTCCTCATGTCCACGTTGGCGCTCCGTATGTTTCTGCCAGTATCAGCGAGGTTCAATATGTCTCATGAATGTCTTTCGAGCCTGGTATCCTCTACAGCTGTCTCCAGGCCAGTATTCTCCATTGTAGCAGAACATCTCTCATCAATGTGTTCGCATCTCTCCTCAATCCGTTCAGCCAGGTTTTCGGCCAGAATCTCTTTGTGTCTCCCATAAAGTCGAATTCAAAAGGACTGCGCAAGTCAGAAAGTACCTCGGAGCCTCACCAGGTAGCTGATGACATGCAGATCTTCCACTGTCTGCCCTTTCAAGTGCTGGAAACTGACCCGTGAACTCAGGTTTTGGGCTGCAGCAGTATCTCGAACTGACACAGCTTCCCGAAACAAAGACCTAAGCCAAGCTCCACAGAGGGCGGCAGCCCCTCCATCACACTGATCCACCCACAGAACTCTTCCCGGTTACCTAGGATCCACCAGCCACAACCAGCCTCGCGGTTCACACCAACATTCCACCTGGAATCCAACCGCTAACTGCCATCCCCAATGGCTGCTGCATCTTGTCAGTGTTGGCGGAGGGGCTGCATCTGACGAGAGGTTCCTAAGGTAAATGTGATTCTACCCACTAGCGTCCCATGGGCCTTTGTTCTTCCCTCTTTCCTTTGGTTCAGTTCTGTATGCACAGTACCAACGGAGGGAAGTGTGTCCATTTGCAGTTGATGTTTTCCATGTCTTTAAACTTTCTAACAGTTCACAGTACACAGAGACCCACTACAGGAATCTTATGTTCCTGTAATATCCGTACATCCAGAATACATAACCGTCGGTTGATTTCTGCTGAAATACCCGCACTCTCAAGACATGGATCCATTGGTTTCATGGAGGCTGAAATGCCTAGAAATGAAACCAACCCCAATTTTACTTTACTGTCTGTTTCCTTTGCTCTTAGTACACTTTTGCAGAGCTACTTATCTTTGTTATAGGCTTATGCCATTTCTTCTCTACGTAGTGTAGAGTATGGCATTCATTCATCCTGTTGGAAGACTTGCAAGTCTTTATCACGGACTATGAAACCATTTGATTCCAAATCGGCATTTGGGTTAGGTCACGATATGCTCTTATGGATCAATATTTACGAATATAAATGCACGCCTCTGATTTCCAAATACAAGTGTGCTGAGTACATGCAAGCCGTGATACTGGGTCGATGCGTGCTGGATGATCCTTGACATCACCTTGAGTATTTTTTTTTGAATAATCATGGTTCCCTTGGTATATGTCAGCCAACCGTACCCTTTTGGTGCTTGTATGTTTGTGGGATTCTTGGCTTTTCTGCTTCTCGTTTGATTTGCAAACATGTCAGGCCATGCATCTCTCCGTTTGCATCAAACAGAGAGTCTTATAAGCTGATTCACTTAAGATAGTGCTTACTATCAGCTATGATTTCCTGCTTCCCTCTCCCATCTTTAGGGTTTTGATGTCCTCCTTGCCTTCTTCTTGTTTCTTCTTTGCCGCTCATGCTCTTCTTGCATTTCCAATAATGGTTCTCTTCTTTGCATTTCATCTTGCTGCTTTTCTATTCAGGGGAGATTCTCAACCTTTCTTTTAGGATAAGTTTCGAACTGCTGAATTCTTTTAAGATTTGCCGGTCTGTGGAATTCTCTAGCTCTGCCGTTATTAGAAATGGTGGTCATGTGGCATAGGCTACCGAAATGGCAGCACTTTGCCATTCAGGATTGGTCTATGTCCTGACACTCCTCCCTGTTTTCCAGTATTGCTGCCGAGATATCAGCTGAAACCCCTCTGGAGGTTCTCTTTTGAACATGTTGCTTTCCTCCAGGTGCATTTTAAATCACTGGGATGCTCATGAACTTTGTTGATTTGAATCATACAGCTGCTGGTAGATCTATTGGGATTCCACCTCCTTTGGACGCTGTGTACTTCCTGAGTTCGCATAGATGATTCTTTCTTGGGTTTCAACAAGTTTCAGTCTGATTTTCCTACAGATAACTTTTCAGACATTTTTTGTTTCCTTATCCCGCTTTTCCATCTGGGACTCTTACGAATCCTATTCTTTTATGCCTTGTCTTACCCCAGGATTCAACAGCAATGTTTTCATTGGTCTGCTTCTGCCCGAGGGATTTCTGTTCCCCTGTCTTCACAGTCATTCACGCGTCCCTCTGCATTACCTAGTCTGCTTAGGACTGAATTTGAGCCCTGATATTATCCCATCCTTTGAGTTTTCTGATATTATTTGGCTCATCTTTAGGCTTTCTCTTCCCCTTTTCTGGTATTCTGCCTTTTGTGATTCTGAGACACTGTTGTTCTTCAGTGTTTCCCTCACCTCCATTTTCAATACTTGCTCTGGATATCGTTTCGCAGTCTAGTTGTTTGAAAATTTATCTTTTGGGCCTTCAATCTCTTTGGAACTGGAAATGGTACTTCCTGTTTCTTTTACTGTATATTTCATCACTACTGGTCAGGTAGTATCAGGTATCTAATGTAGACATCTAGGGCTTTGTGAAGTGAAAACTTTAGACTCTTGGCTCTACGCAATTCCATGGGATTTCTAAGAGGACAATTTGTCCTTGACATTGATGCCTTGTCCTGTTCCTGTGTGTGTTGTCTGGCATATCTCCAATTTCTGGTGTTGCCTTAGTTGTGATGAACACACCATAATGTTTCGATTAACATGACCTCATTGTGATTACGCTTATCTCACAATTCTGAAAGTGCACAGGACACTTCCTCTTGTGGAAATGAAGCTTCTAAAGGTTCTCAGCTCTGCATTCTGCTCTATGTCCTTTTGGAGTGTTTCCAAAACAGCCAAATGAGAGTTCACTTGTGCTTTGTAGTGCCACGGCTATGTCCCAATGAAACCAGGTCTTCCCATGGCTTCTCTGTCTACAGAAACCCCAGTGGAAGCAGATCTATGGATGTCACACATCAGGGCCTGCTGGAATGTTCCCGCAGACCGACCTTGGTGTCCTCGGTGCTGTACCGTTCCGGTGCCATCCAAAATGCAGCATCTTCTTCTGGGAGATAATGCTGAAGGAAATGCTTCCTCTTCTCATGCTGTGGACTTGGACCACTCTTCCTTGTTCCCTCATCCTTGTGGCACGGGTGCACGAAGGCAACCGCAGAGCTGTTGCGATCCTGTGCCTCAAACCAAACAGTAATCCCAGCCCAGGTTATGAATGTAGCCGATCCTAAGGCTTTTCATTCTGATATCAAACCCAAGGCCCCCTGGATCCCTCAGACCAGAGGCACGATATCTCAGATTCAGCCTCACACGTGCTCTGTTGGCAAAATGCCAAATTGGTCCCTGGTCCTGCAGATGCACTGGGTGTGGCCATGGGACATATCGATAACCTCAACCGCGCGCGCCAGTGTGGTTGCTTTCTCATTGAGGTCACAGGTCGGTTTCCTCTCTTGATAGGACCCACCGCATCCCACAACGCACTCCAGATCCCTGAGACTCAGCGTGTGCCATCATCCGTAGCCCTATCCCTCATTGACCGCTGCCTTTGCTACCTCAAATTTGGCAGCTCGGTTCTTGGTCCCAGAATCAACTGTGGGGATATTTTGCGCTGGTTTCTTTGAGTTCTGTCAGCCAAGCATCTGCTGTGCACTCTTCTAACACTCAGCGCCTCACCTTCAGTCCCATGTCTCCTGTCCACTTGAGAGTGTGCTTCCAAGTGAAACAGCGTTTCACATTTGCTGCTCAATCACCAGGGGTCAGACCCTGCACTGGCTTCCATTCTCTGCTTTGCCTTCTCCTGCTTCCAGGTGTTCTGTGGCCTCATCCTGTCTTTGGAAGAAACAGACCTCTCTTCGGCAAGTGTTCTGTGCCAAGGGCTGGGTGAGGGGATGTTTCTATTGCTGTGTACATGGGAGCGCGTGAGGGCAGTTTGCACTGCTTCTCTGCCAACTGGGCATCGAGGAATCAACCCTTTCCAGATACATTTCACAGAAATGTGGTTTTTGTTTAGCTCTTTGTTTCCATACAGCCGTGGTTGGACGGATTTTCCGAAGACTCCAGTTTTGACATTGTGTTGATATCTCATTTGCAGTCTTTAAAAATTTTTATAGTTTTGATTTACGTCTTTTGGGCGTTATACGAAAATGAAGTTAGTTTTTGAAACATACTAAATCGACCTGGAAGCCAGACTTGACAATTTTGGTAACATTTTGTCAGCTCTAAGGAAAACATAGACAGATAGAATGCATACTAGCTGTCCAAACTGTTAAAGGGGTCATGTCAAATCTTTAATGTTGAAGCCTCCGAAACCAACAGGAACCATGAAATACATATTGGAAACATGAAATAACCCCCAACCTTGGATTCAGTTGTGCATGTTGTGCCCTTTACTCCCAATGACACCTACTGGCCAATGTTGGCATTTCATGGTGTAACATACCTCTCTAGGGAAATACAACAGGAAACAAACAAAATATATACATTTTGGTTTGAATCCAAAAGCACCTAGAGGCATTATATCTTTGAGAACCCTGCTGCAGCTATGCTATGCTACTGAGAACCAAGTGTTCTTCTATCAGTGATGAGAATGCTTAATCATCCGATCATGTTGTGTAAAGCAATTGAACGCAACCAAGTCTGCACCCCCATGATATAGTGCCACCAGGGACTTGACTCAAATGATAGACGGTCCATATAAGCTGTGTGTTTAATGTCATTGGCGACTTTTACAGTTCAGTTCACTCTCTGACTTATACTATTTACCTAGACTGTCGTGAAAAACGGAGGCCTAATACATACTCTAGTTCAGTCAAATATTCCCCTCACTTACCACACTCCCTTCACTCCAGAGAAGACATAAACCCAGCATTTGCTGAATCTAGCTTAAGGCCATCGTTTCTTTGTGGGAGCTGAGTATTCAATTCCTGTCTATTTAAGTCCAGACTATTTGACCTTTACGGAGTTCAATGTTGTTCACAGAGAGTGGAGCTGGAGAAACTCTGATTCTAGGAAAGGCTTGCTCTTCTCATTCTGGCTTCATTGCAGCTCAGGTACTGATCCTTCCAAATGGATACCTGAGTGGAGTGGAGGGAAGAGCAAGTGCTTGCTAGCTAGGCCCAAACCTGGGAAAAGGCTTATCTGGGCTTGGTGCTCTTTGGCCTGAATGGCTTGAAAATGCCCCTTGGGACGTGTGCATTCTCGCAAACTCTTAAAAGAACATGAGTGTTTTGATCATCTCTGCCATCTCTTATTTAGACGTCAGGGATCTTGGACCTGTTCTTGGAGCAGAGAATTGAGGAACTTCCTCATGTCCACGTTGGCGCTCCGCATGTTTCTGCCAGTATCAGCGAAGTTCAATATGTCTCATGAATGTCTTTCGAGCCTGGTATCCTCTACAGCTGTCTCCAGGCCAGTATTCTCCATTGTAGCAGAACATCTCTCATCAATGTGTTCGCATCTCTCCTCAATCCGTTCAGCCAGGTTTTCGGCCAGAATCTCTTTGTGTCTCCCATAAAGTCGAATTCAAAAGGACTGGGCAAGTCAGAAAGTACCTCAGAGCCTCACCAGGTAGCTGATGACATGCAGATCTTCCACTGTCTGCCCTTTCAAGTGCTGGAAACTGACCCGTGAACTCAGGTTTTGGGCTGCAGCAGTATCTCGAACTGACACAGCTTCCCGAAACAAAGACCTAAGCCAAGCTCCACAGAGGGCGGCAGCCCCTCCATCACACTGATCCACCCACAGAACTCTTCCCGGTTACCTAGGATCCACCAGCCACAACCAGCCTCGCGGTACACACCAACATTCCACCTGGAATCCAACCGCTAACTGCCATCCCCAATGGCTGCTGCATCTTGTCAGTGTTGGCGGAGGGGCTGCATCTGACGAGAGGTTCCTAAGGTAAATGTGATTCTACCCACTAGCGTCCCATGGGCCTTTGTTCTTCCCTCTTTCCTTTGGTTCAGTTCTGTATGCACAGTACCAACGGAGGGAAGTGTGTCCATTTGCAGTTGATGTTTTACACGTCTTTAAACTTTCTAACAGTTCACAGTACACAGAGACCCACTACAGGAATCTTATGTTCCTGTAATATCCGTACATCCAGAATACATAACCGTCGGTTGATTTCTGCTGAAATACCCGCACTCTCAAGACATGGATCCATTGGTTCCATGGGGGCTGAAATGCCTAGAAATGAAACCAACCCCAATGTGCACTTTACTGTCTGTTTCCTTTGCTCTTAGTACACTTTTGCAGAGCTACTTATCTTTGTTATAGGCTTATGCCATTTCTTCTCTACGTAGTGTAGAGTATGGCATTCATTCATCCTGTTGGAAGACTTGCAAGTCTTTATCACGGACTATGAAACCATTTGATTCCAAATCGGCATTTGGGTTAGGTCACGATATGCTCTTATGGATCAATATTTACGAATATAAATGCACGCCTCTGATTTCCAAATACAAGTGTGCTGAGTACATGCAAGCCGTGATACTGGGTCGATGCGTGCTGGATGATCCTTGACATCACCTTGAGTATTTTCTTTTGAATAATCATGGTTCCCTTGGTATATGTCAGCCAACCGTACCCTTTTGGTGCTTGTTTGTTTGTTGGATTCTTGGCTTTTCTGCTTCTCGTTTGATTTGCAAACATGTCAGGCCATGCATCTCTCCGTTTGCATCAAACAGAGAGCCTTATAAGCTGATTCACTTAAGATAGTGCTTACTATCAGCTATGATTTCCTGCTTCCCTCTCCCATCTTTAGGGTTTTGATGTCCTCCTTGCCTTCTTCTTGTTTCTTCTTTGCCACTCATGCTCTTCTTGCATTTCCAATAATGGTTCTCTTCTTTCCATTTCATCTTGCTGCTTTTCTATTCAGGGGAGATTCTCAACCTTTCTTTCAGGATAAGTTTCGAACTGCTGAATTCTTTTTAGATTTGCCGGTCTGTGGAAGTATCTTGCTCTGCTGTTATTAGAAATGGTGGTCATGTGGCATAGGCTACCGAAATGGCAGCACTTTGCCATTCAGGATTGGTCTATGTCCTGACACTCCTCCCTGTTTTCCAGTATTGCTGCCGAGATATCAGCTGAAACCCCTCTGGAGGTTCTCTTGTGACCATGTTGCTTTCCTCCAGGTGCATTTTAAATCACTGGGATGCTCATGAACTTTGTTGATTTGAATCATACAGCTGCTGGTAGATCTATTGGGATTCCACCTCCTTTGGACGCTGTGTATTTCCTGAGTTCGCATAGATGATTCTTTCTTGGGTTTCAACAAGTTTCAGTCTGATTTTCCTACAGATAACTTTTCAGACATTTTTTGTTTCCTTATCTCTTGCTTTTCCATCTGGGACTCTTACGAATCCTATTCTTTTATGCCTTGTCTTACCCCAGGATTCAACAGCAATGTTTTCATTGGTCTGCTTCTGCCCGAGGGATTTCTGTTCCCCTGTCTTCACAGTCATTCACGCGTCCCTCTGCATTACCTAGTCTGCTTAGGACTGAATTTGAGCCCTGATATTATCCCATCCTTTGAGTTTTCTGATATTATTTGGCTCATCTTTAGGCTTTCTCTTCCCCTTTTCTGGTATTCTGCCTTTTGTGATTCTGAGACACTGTTGTTCTTCAGTGTTTCCCTCACCTCCATTTTCAATACTTGCTCTGGATAGCGTTTCGCAGTCTAGTTGTTTGAAAGCTTATCTTTTGGGCCTTCAATCTCTTTGGAACTGAAAATGGTACTTCCTGTTTCTTTTACTGTATATTTCATCACTACTGGTCAGGTATTATCAGGTATCTAATGTAGACATCTAGGGCTTTGTGAAGTGAAAACTTTAGACTCTTGGCTCTACGCAATTCCATGGGATTTCTAAGAGGACAATTTGTCCTTGACATTGATGCCTTGTCCTGTTCCTGTGTGTGTTGTCTGGCATATCTCCAATTTCTGGTGTTGCCTTAGTTGTGATGAACACACCATAATGTTTCGATTAACATCACCTCAT
This sequence comes from Vicugna pacos, assembly GCF_048564905.1. NCBI lineage: Eukaryota > Metazoa > Chordata > Mammalia > Artiodactyla > Camelidae > Vicugna > Vicugna pacos. The sequence continues at coordinate 3,396,492 of NC_133021.1, read as the reverse complement.
TGTGATTACGCTTATCTCACAATTCTGAAAGTGCACAGGACACTTCCTCTTGTGGAAATGAAGCTTCTAAAGGTTCTCAGCTCTGCATTCTGCTCTATGTCCTTTTGGAGTGTTTCCAAAACAGCCAAATGAGAGTTCACTTGTGCTTTGTAGTGCCACGGCTATGTCCCAATGAAACCAGGTCTTCCCATGGCTTCTCTGTCTACAGAAACCCCAGTGGAAGCAGATCTATGGATGTCACACATCAGGGCCTGCTGGAATGTTCCCGCAGACCGACCTTGGTGTCCTCGGTGCTGTACCGTTCCGGTGCCATCCAAAATGCAGCATCTTCTTCTGGGAGATAATGCTGAAGGAAATGCTTCCTCTTCTCACGCTGTGGACTTGGACCACTCTTCCTTGTCCTCTCATCCTTGTGGCACGGGTGCACGAAGGCAACCGCAGAGCTGTTGCGATCCTGTGCCTCAAACCAAACAGTAATCCCAGCCCAGGTTATGAATGTAGCCGATCCTAAGGCTTTTCATTCTGATATCAAACCCAAGGCCCCCTGGATCCCTCAGACCAGAGGCACGATATCTCAGATTCAGCCTCACACGTGCTCTGTTGGCAAAATGCCAAATTGGTCCCTGGTCCTGCAGATGCACTGGGTGTGGCCATGGGACATATCGATAACCTCAACCGCGCACGCCAGTGTGGTTGCTTTCTCATTGAGGTCACAGGTCGGTTTCCTCTCTTGATAGGACCCACCGCATCCCACAACGCACTCCAGATCCCTGAGACTCAGCGTGTGCCATCATCCGTAGCCCTATCCCTCATTGACCGCTGCCTTTGCTACCTCAAATTTCGCAGCTCACTTCTTGGTCCCAGAATCAACTGTGGGGATATTTTGCGCTGGTTTCTTTGAGTTCTGTCAGCCAAGCATCTGCTGTGCACTCTTCTAACACTCAGCGCATCACCTTCAGTCCCATGTCTCCTGTCCACTTGAGAGTGTGCTTCCAAGTGAAAAAGCGTTTCACATTTGCTGCTCAATCACCAGGGGTCAGACCCTGCACTGGCTTCCATTCTCTGCTTTGCCTTCTCCTGCTTCCAGGTGTTCTGTGGCCTCATCCTGTCTTTGGAAGAAACAGACCTCTCTTCAGCAATTGTTCTGTGCCAAGGGCTGGGTGAGGGGATGTTTCTATTGCTGTGTACATGGGAGCGCGTGAGGGCAGTTTGCACTGCTTCTCTGCCAACTGGGCATTGATGAATCAACACTTTCCAGATACATTTCACAGAAATGTGGTTTTTGTTTAGCTCTTTGTTTCCATACAGCCGTGGTTGGACGGATTTTCCGAAGACTCCAGTTTTGACATTGTGTTGATATCTCATTTGCAGTCTTTAAAAATTTTTATAGTTTTGATTTACGTCTTTTGGGCGTTATACGAAAATGAAGTTAGTTTTTGAAACATACTAAATCGACCTGGAAGCCAGACTTGACAATTTTGGTAACATTTTGTCAGCTCTAAGGAAAACATAGACAGATAGAATGCATACTAGCTGTCCAAACTGTTAAAGGGGTCATGTCAAATCTTTAATGTTGAAGCCTCCGAAACCAACAGGAACCATGAAATACATATTGGAAACATGAAATAACCCCCAACCTTGGATTCAGTTGTGCATGTTGTGCCCTTTACTCCCAATGACACCTACTGGCCAATGTTGGCATTTCATGGTGTAACATACCTCTCTAGGGAAATACAACAGGAAACAAACAAAATATATACATTTTGGTTTGAATCCAAAAGCACCTAGAGGCATTATATCTTTGAGAACCCTGCTGCAGCTATGCTATGCTACTGAGAACCAAGTGTTCTTCTATCAGTGATGAGAATGCTTAATCATCCGATCATGTTGTGTAAAGCAATTGAACGCAACCAAGTCTGCACCCCCATGATATAGTGCCACCGGGGACTTGACTCAAATGATAGACGGTCCATATAAGCTGTGTGTTTAATGTCATTGGCGACTTTTACAGTTCAGTTCACTCTCTGACTTATACTATTTACCTAGACTGTCGTGAAAAACGGAGGCCTAATACATACTCTAGTTCAGTCAAATATTCCCCTCACTTACCACACTCCCTTCACTCCAGAGAAGACATAAACCCAGCATTTGCTGAATCTAGCTTAAGGCCATCGTTTCTTTGTGGGAGCTGAGTATTCAATTCCTGTCTATTTAAGTCCAGACTATTTGACCTTTACGGAGTTCAATGTTGTTCACAGAGAGTGGAGCTGGAGAAACTCTGATTCTAGGAAAGGCTTGCTCTTCTCATTCTGGCTTCATTGCAGCTCAGGTACTGATCCTTCCAAATGGATACCTGAGTGGAGTGGAGGGAAGAGCAAGTGCTTGCTAGCTAGGCCCAAACCTGGGAAAAGGCTTATCTGGGCTTGGTGCTCTTTGGCCTGAATGGCTTGAAAATGCCCCTTGGGACGTGTGCATTCTCGCGAACTCTTAAAAGAACATGAGTGTTTTGATCATCTCTGCCATCTCTTATTTAGACGTCAGGGATCTTGGACCTGTTCTTGGAGCAGAGAATTGAGGATCTTCCTCAAGTCCACGTTGGCGCTCCATATGATTCTGCCAGTATAAGCGAGGTTCGATATGTCTCATGAATGTCTTTTGAGCCTGGTATCCTCTAAAGCTTTCTCCAGGCCAGTATTCTCCATTGTAGCAGAACATCTCTCATCAATGTTTTCGCATCTCTCCTCAATCTTTGCAGCTATCTTTTCGGCCATCTTCTCTTCGTGTCTCCCATAAAGTCGACTTCAACCGGACTGGGCAAGTCTCAAAGTACCTCGGAGCCTCACCACTAAGCTGATGACTTGCAAATTTTCCACTGTCTGCCCTTTCAGTTTCTGGAATCTGACCCTGAAACTCAGGTCTTTGGGCAGCATAAGGAGCTTGAGTTTACTCATCTTCCCGGACCAAATAATTAAGCCAAGCTCCACAGAGGGTGGCAGCCCCTCCATCAAACTGATCAACCCACAGAACTCTGCCCGGTTACATAGGATCCACCAGCCTCAACAAGCCTCACGTTACACACCATCATTCCCTATAATTACCTTCGTTGCACATGAGGATGCAGGCGCTGCCACTGGGATTTCCAGCACAACCCCCTAGCTTTCCCTGGCGGCCAGAATCTGGAAAACACTCGGGGGAGATGAGCTAAGGGATTCCATTAGAACCCACGCGCTGGCGACCGTTGGTGGTTCCTCCCGACACTCAGGATTCCGGATCCCTTTTGTGAGCATCGGGTAGTTCGAGAGACCCGTGCACGCAGCTGTCTTCAGTCACAGGTGTTTCCTGTTAAGGGAAAGTCTGATAAATAACTTCTCTGACCTTGGGGAGGCAGCCGCTGCAACTGGGCTTTCCAGCACAAACCCCTAACGTTCCATGGTAGCCAGAATCAGAAAAACACTCAGGGGAGACAAACTAAGAGTTTCCATTAGGACCCACAAGCTGCCGACCGTTGTTGGAACCTCCCCACCCTCAGGGTTCTGGAATATTTCTGTGTGCATTGGGCAGCAAGAGAGCCAGCTCCACGCAGCTATATTCATTCACAGGTGTTCCCTGTTTGGGAGAATTTCTATAATTACCTTCCCTGAGCATGGGGATGCAGCCGCTGACACTGGGCTTTCCAGCATTACTCCCAAGCATTCCCTGGCAGCTAGACATAGGAAAACACTCAGAGGAGACGAGCTAAGGGATTCCATTTGAATCCACGTGCTGCCGACTTTTGGTGGAACCTACTCACTCTCAGGATTCACGAACACATCTGTTTGCATGGGGGAGCTCGAAAGAGAACCCCACGCAGCTATCTTCAGTCACAAGTGTTAACTCTAATTGGAAAGTCTGATAAATGCCTTCCCTGAACTTGAGTATGCAGCCGCTGCCACTAGGTTTTCCAGCAAAAGCCCCTAGCTTTCCGTTGCAGCCAGACATTGGAAAACTGTCAGGAGAGCTGAGCTAATGGATTTCGTTAGAGCAGACCCGCAGCCGACGGTTGTTGGAACCTCCCCACGATCAGGATTCTGGAACCATTCTCTGTGCATGAGGGAGCAAGAGAGACCACTCCACGCAGCTATCTTCAGTCACAGTTGTTCCCTGTTAGGGGGAAGTCCTATAATTAACATCCCTGAGCATGGGGATGCAACCGCTGCCACTGGGATTTCCAGCACAACCCTTTAGCTTTACCTGGTAGCCAGACTTAAGAAAACACTCATGGGAGATGAGCTATGGGATTCCGTAAGAACCCACGTGCTGCCGAATGTTGGTGGAATCTCCCCACGCTCAGGATTCCAGAATCAATCTCTGTACATGGGGGAGATCGACAGACCCATCCACGCAGCTATATTCAGTCACAGGTGTTCCCTGTTAGGGGAAAGTTTGATAAACAACTTCCCCGAACTTGGGGAGGCATCCGCTTCCACTGGGTTTTCCAGTACAACCCCCCAGCTTTCCCTAGCAGCCAAACTCTGGAAAACACTCAGGGGAGACGAGCTAAGGGATCCTGTTAAAACCCAAGCGCTGCTGACTGTTGTTGGAACCTCTCCACGCTCAGTATCCCGGAACCATTCTCTGTGCGTGGGGGAGCTCAAGAGACAACTCCACGCAGCTATCTTAAGTCACAAGTGTTCCCTGTTAAGGGAACGTCTGATAAATAACTTTCCAGACCTTGGGGATGCAGCCACAGCCACGGGGCTTTCCTGCACAGCCCCCTAAATTTCCCTGGCATCCAGGCACAGGAAAACACTCAGGGGGGGGGCGAGCAAAGGATTACATTAGAACCTACACTCTGCCTACCTATGGTGGAACCTCCCCACCCTCAGGATTCTGGAATCATTTTGTGTGCGTGGGATAGATCGAGAGATATCTCCACACAGCTATCTTCAGTCACAGGTGTTTCCTGTTTGGGGAATGTCATATAATTAACTTCCCTGAGCATGGGGAATGCAGCCGATGCCACTGAGATTTACAGCATATCCCCCTAGATTTCCTTGGCAGTCAGACATTGAAAAACACACAGGGGAGATGAACTAAGGGATTAAAATATAACCCACGCCCTGCCGACCGTTGGCGGAACCTCCCCAGGCTCAGGATTCCGGAACAATTCTCTCTGCTTGGGGGAGCTCGAGGGAAAACTCCACGCAGCTATCTTCTGTCACATCTGTTCCCTGTTAGTGGGAAGTCCTATGATTACCTTCCCTGACCTTGGGGAGGCAGCCACTGACACTGGGCATTCCAGCACTATCCCCTTGCTTTCCCTGGCAGCCAGACTCAGGAAAACCAAAAGGGGAGATGTACTAAAGTATTCCGTTAGAACCCACTCGCTGCCGACCATTGTTGGAACCTTCCCACGATCAGGATTCTGGAACAATTATGTGTGTGTGGGGGAGCTCGAGAGACAACTCCATGCAGCTATTTTCAGTCTCAGGTGTTCACTTTTAGGGGAAGGTCTGATAAACACCCTCCCGGTCCTTGAGGAGGCTGACGCAGCCACTGGGATTTCCTTCACAACCCACTAGCTTTCCCTGGCAGCCAGACTCAGGAAAACCCTCAGGGGAGACGAGCAAAGGTATTCCGTCAGAACCCACGCGCTGCCGACCGTTGGTGGAACCTCCCCACGCTCAGGATTCCAAAACAATTTTGTGTGCGTGGGGGAGCTCGAGACACTAGTCCACGCAGCTATATTCAGTCACAGGTGTTCCCTGTTATGGGGAATTCCTATAATTAACTTCACTGAGCTTGGGGAGGCAGCCGCTGACACTGGGAATTCCAAAACATCCCCCAAGCTTTCCCTGGCAACCAGATTCAGGAAAACACTTAGGGAAGACGAGCTAAGTGATTCCATTAGAACACACGCCCTGCCGACCGTTGGTGGAACCTCCCCACGCTCAGGATTCCGGAACCATTCTGTGTGCGTGGTGGAGCTCGAGAGACAACTCCACGCAGCTATCTTCAGACACAGGTGTTCCCTGTTAGGGGAAAGTCTGATTAAAACCCTCCCTGATATTGGGGAAGCAGACGCTGCCACTGGGTTTTCCTACACTACCCACTAGCTGTACTTGGCAGCCAGAACTAAGAAAGAGCTTAGGGGAGACGACCTAAAGGATTCACTTAGAACCAACACGCTGCCATCCTTTGGTGGAACCTCCCCACTCTCAGGATTCCGGAAATATTCTGTGTGCTTGGGGGAGCTCGAGAGACAACTCCACGCAGCTATCTTCAGTCAGAGGTGTTCCCTGTTAGGGGGAATTCTTATAATTAGCTTCCCTGACCTTGGGGATGCAGCCGCTGACACTGGGTTTCTAGCACAAACCCCTAGCATTCCCTGGAAGCCAGACTCAGGAAAACCCTCAGGGGAGATGAGCTAAGGGATTCCGTTTTAACCCACGCGCTGACGACCGTTGGTGGAACCTCCCCACGCTCAGGAATCCGGAAACATTCTCTGTGCGTGGGGGAGCTCGAGATACAACTCCACGCAGCTATCTTCAGACACAGGTGTTCCCTGTTAGGGGAAAGTCTGATTAAAATCATCCCTGACATTGAGGAAGCAGCCGCTGCCACTGAGATTTCCTGCACATATTACTAGCTATACTTGGCAGCCAGAATTATGAAAGCGCTTAGGGGAGACGAGCTAAGGGATTCCGCTACAACCAACGCGCTGCTGTCCTTTGGTGTAACCTCCGCACGCTCAGGATTCCGGAACCAATCTGTGTGCGTAGGGGAGCTCAAGAGACAACTCCACGCAGGTATCTTCATTCACAGTTGTTACATGTTGGTGGAAAGCCTGATAACACCCTCTCTGACATTGGGGAGGCAGCCGCTGCCACTGGGATTTCCTGCACAACCCACTAGCTATACTTGGCAGCCAGAAGTAGGAAAGCGCTCAGGGGAGACGAGCTGAGGGATTCTGTTAGAAAACACGCGCTGCAACTTTGGTGGAACCTCCCCATGCTTAGGATTCCGGAAACATTCTGTGTGCTAGGGGAACTCAAGAGACAATTCCACGCAGCTGTCTTCAGTCACAGGTGTTCCTTGTAAGGGGTAATTCCTGAAATTAATTTCCCTGAGCTTGGGGAGGCAGCCACAGACACTGGGATTTCCAGCACAACCCCCTAACTTTCCCTGGCAGCGAGACTCAGGAAAACCCTCAGGGGAGACGAGCTAAGGGATTCCATTTTAACCCACGCGCTGACGACCGTTGGTGGAACCTCCCCACGCTCAGGATTCTGGAACCATTCTGTGTGCGTGGGAGAACTAGAGAAACAACTCCACGCAGCTATCTTCAGACACAGGTGTTCCCTGTTAGGGGAAAGTCTAATTAAAACCCTCCCTGACATTGGGGAAGCAGCCGCTGCCCCTGAGTTTTCCTGCACATATTAATAGCTATAGTTGGCAGCCAGAATTAGGAAAGCGCGTAGGGGAGACGAGCTAAGGGATTCCGTTACAACCCACGCTCTGCTCTCCTTTGATGGAACCACCCCACACTCAGGATTCCGGAAAAATTCTATGTGCTTGCGGGAGCTCGAGAGACAACTCCACGCTGCTATCTTCAGCCACTGGTGTTCCCTGTTAGGGGAAAGTCTGATAAACACACTCCCTGACATTGAGGAGGCAGCCGCTGCCACTAGGCTTTCCTACACAACCCACTAGCTATTACTGGCAGCCAGACTCAAGAAAACGCTCAGGGGAGACGAGCTAATGGATTCCGTTTGAATGCACGTTCTACCGACCGTTGGTGGAACCTACTGACGCTCATAATTCCGGAAACATTCTGTGTGCGTGGGGGAGCTCGAGAGACAACTCCACGCAGGTATCTTCATTCACAGATGTTACCTGTTGGTGGAAAGCCTGATAAACACCCTCTCTGACATTGGGGAGGCAGCCACTGACACTGGGCTTTCCAGCACAAACCCCTAGCATTCCCTGGTTGCCAGACTCAGGAAAACCCTCAGGGGAGACGAGCTAAAGGATTCCGTTAGAACCCACGCGCTGCCGGCATTTGGTGGAACCTCCCCACGCTCAGGATGCCAGAACCATTCTGTGTCATGGGGGAGCACGAGAGACAACTCCACGCTGCTATTTTCAGTCACAGGTGTTCCCTGTTAGGGACAAGTCCTATAATTCACTTCCCTTACTATGGTGTTGCATCCGCTGCCACTGGGAATTCCAGCACATCCCCCTAGCGATCCCTGGCAGCCAGATTCAGGAAAACAATTAGGGAAGACGTGCTAAGGGATTCCGTTAGAAAACACGCGCTGCCGACCGTTGGTGAACCCTCCCCACGCTCAGGATTCTGGAACCATTCTGTGTGCGTGGGAGAGCTCGGGAGACAACTCCACGCAGCTATCTTCAGACACAAGTGTTCCCTGTTAGGGGAAAGTCTGATAAACACACTCCCTAACATTGAGTATGCAGCCGCTGCCACTGGGGTTTCCTGCACAACGACTAGCTATTGCTGGCTGACAGACTCAAGAAAACGCTCAGGGGAGACGAGCTAAGGGATTCTGTTTGAATGCACGCGCTAGCGATCGTTGGTGGAACCTACCCACCCTCAGGATTCCGGAAAGATTCTGTGTGCATGTGGGAGCTATAGAGACAACTCCACGCAGTTATCTTCAGACACAGGTGTTACCTGTTAGGGGAAAGTCTGATAAACACCCTCTCTGACATTGGGGAGGAAGCCGCAGCCGCTGGGATTTCCTGTACAACCCACTAGCTATACTTGGCATCAAGAATAAGAAAGCACTCAGGGGAGACGAGCTAAGGGATTCCATTAGAACCGACGCGCTGCATTCTTTGGTGGAACCTCCCCACGCTCAGGATTCCGGAAACATTCTGTGTGCTAGGGGGAGCTCAAGAGACAACTCCACGCAGCTGTCTTCAGTCACAGGTGTTCCCTGTAAGGGGGAAGTCCTATAATTAATTTCCCTGAGCTTGGGGAGGCATCCACAGACACTGGGATTTCCAGCACAACCCCCTAGCTTTCCCTGGCAGCCAGACTCAGGAAAACCCTCAGGGGAGACGAGCTAAGGGATTCCGTTCGAACACACACGCTGCCAGCCGTTGCTGGAACCTCCCCACGCTCTAGAATCCAGAAAAATTCTGTGTGTGTGGGGGAGCTCGAGGGACAACTCCACGCAGCTATCTTCAGACACAGGTGTTCCCTGTTAGGGGGAAGTCCTTTAATTACATTCCCTGAACATGGGGAGGCAGACGCTGCTAATGTGATTTCCAGCACAACCCCCTAACTTTCCCTGGCAGCCAGAATCTGGAAAAACCTCAGGGGAGACGTGCTAAGGGTTTCCATTAGAACAAACGTGCTGCGGCCGTTGGTGGAACCTCCCCACGCTCAGGATTCTGGAAGCATTCTGTGTGCGTGGGGGAGCTCGAGAGACACCTCCACGGAGCTATCTTCAGACACAGGTGTTCCCTGTGAGGCAAAAGTCTGATATAAAACCTCCCTGACCTTCAGGAAGCAGCCGCTGCCACTGGGATTTCCTGAACAACCCACTAGCTTTCCCTGGCAGCCAGACTTCGGAAAACACTCAGTGGCGACGAGCTAAGGGATTCGGTTAGAACCACGCTCTGCCAACCGTTGGCAGAACCTCCACACTCTCAGGATACCGGAATCATTCTGTGTGCGTGGGGTAGCTCGAGAGACAATTCCATGCAGCTATCTTCAGTCACAGTTGTTCCCTGTAAGTGGGAAATCCTGTAAATAACTTCCCTGGGCTTGGGGATGCAGCCGCTGCCACTGGGCTTTCCAAAACAACCCCCTAGCTTTCCCACACAACCCCCTAGCTTTCCCTGGCAGCCAGACTCATGAAAAAACTCAGAGAGACGAGCTAAGGGATTCCGTTAGAACTAGCGCGCTGCCGACCGTTGGTGGAACCTCCCCATGCTCAGGATTCCGGAAAAATTCTGTGTGCCTTGGAAAGCTTGTGGGACAACTCCACGAAGTTATCTTCAGTCACAGGTGTTCCCTGTTTGGGAGAAGTCCTATAATTATCTTCCATGACCTTGGGGAGGCAGCCGCTGCCACTTTGTTTCCAGCACAACTCCCTAGCTTTCCCTGGCATCCAGACTCAGGAAAACACATAGGGGTGACGAACTAAGGGATTCCGTTAGAACTCACGTGATGCCAGCCGTTGGTGGAACCTCCCCACTCTCAGGATTCCGGAAACATTCCGTGTGCATGGGGGAGATCGAGAGACAACTCCACGCAGCTATCTTCAGGCACAGGTGTTCCCTGAAAGGCCGAAGTCCTATAATTATCTTCCCTGACCTTGGGGAGGCAGCCGCTGACACTGGGCTTTGCACCAAAACCCCCTAGCTTTCACGGGCAGCCAGAATCTGGAAAACCTCAGGGGAGACGTGCTAAGGGATTCCATTAGAACCCACACGCTCCGGCCGTTGGTGGAACCTCCCCACGCTTATGATTCTGGAACCATTCTTGTGCGTGGGGGAGCTCGAGAGGCAACTCCACGGAGCTAGCTTCAGTCACAAGTGTTCCCTGTTAGGGGGAACTCCTATAAAAGCCTTCCCTGACATTGGGGAGGCAGACACTGCCACAGGGATTTCCAGCACAACCCCCTAGCTTTCCCTCGCAAACAGACCCAGGAAAGCCCTCAGAGGGATGAGCTAAGGGATTCCGTTAGAACCCACGAGCTGCCGAATTTTGGTGGAACCTCCCCACTCTCAGGATTCCGGAATAATTCTTTGGGCGTGGGGGAGCTCGAGAGACAATTCCACGCAGCTAGCTTCAGACAAAGGTGTTCCCTGATATGTTAAATTCTGATTGAAACCTTCCCTGAGCTTGGGGATGCCTCCGCTGCCACTGGGCTTTCCTACACAACCCACTGGCTTTCCCTGGCAGCAGACATAGGAAAATTCTCAGGGGAGACGAGCTAATGGATACCGTTATAACCCATGAGCTGCCGATCTTTGGTGGAACGTCCCCAATCTCAGGATACAGGAACCATTCTGTGTGCATGGGGGAGGTCGTGAGACAACTCCACGCAGCTATCTTCATTCACAGGTGTTCCCTGTTAGGGGGAAGTCTTATAATTACCTTCCCTGAGCATGGGGAGACAGCCGCTGCAACTGGGCTTTCAAGCAAATACCCCAAACTTAACCTGGCAGCCAGATTCAGGAAAACACTTTGGGGAGACGAGCTAAGGGACTCCGTTAGAACCCACGTGCTGCCGACCGTTGGTGGAAACTCCCCATGCTCACGATTCAAAAACAAATCTGTGTGCGTGGGGTAGCTCGAGAGACAATTCCACGCAGCTATCTTCATTCACAGGTGTTCCGTGTTAGGGGGAAGTATTATAATTACCTTCCCTGGGCTTGGGGAGGCAGCCGCTGCCACTGGGATTTCCAACACAACCCCCTGGCATTCCCTGGCAGCCAGACCCATGAAAAAACTCAGGGGAGACGAGTTAAGGGATTCCGTTAGAACAAACATGCTGCCAATCGTTGGTGGAACCTCCCCACGCTCAGTATCCCGGAAAAATTCTGTGTGCGTGGGGGAGCTCGAGAGACTCGTCCACGCAGCTATATTCAGTCACAGGTATTCCCTGTTACGGGGAATTCCTATAATTAACTTCACTGAGCTTGGGGGGGCAGCCGCTGCCACTGGGAATTCCAAAACATCCCCCAAGCTTTCCCTGGCAACCAGATTCAGGAAAACACTTAGGGAAGACAAGCTAAGTGATTCCATTAGAACACTCTCCCTGCCGACCGTTGGTGGAACCTCCCCACGCTCAGGATTCCGGAACCATTCTGTGTGCGTGGTGGAGCTCGAGAGACAACTCCACGCAGCTATCTTCAGACACAGGTGTTCCCTGTTAGGGGAAAGTCTGATTAAAACCCTTCCTGACATTGGGGAAGCAGCCGCTGCCACTGGGTTTTCCTACACTACCCACTAGCTGTACTTGGCAGCCAGAACTAAGAAAGAGCTTAGGGGAGACGACCTAAAGGATTCACTTAGAACCAACACGCTGCCATCCTTTGGTGGAACCTCCCCACTCTCAGGATTCCGGAAATATTCTGTGTGCTTGGGGGAGCTCGAGAGACAACTCCACGCAGCTATCTTCAGTCAGAGGTGTTCCCTGTTAGGGGGAATTCCTATAATTAGCTTCCCTGACCTTGGGGAGGCAGCCGCAGACACTGGGCTTTCTAGCACAAACCTCTAGCATTCACTGGCAGCCAGACTCAGGAAAACCCTCAGGGGAGATGAGCTAAGGGATTCCGTTTTAACCCACGCGCTGACGACCGTTGGTGGAACCTCCCCTCGCTCAGGATTCCGGAACAATTCTGTGTGCGTGGGAGAGCTCGAGAGAAAACTCAATGCAGCAATCTTCAGACACAGGTGTTCCCTGTTAGGGGAAAGTCTGATTAAAACTATCCCTGACATTGAGGAAGCAGCCGCTGCCACTGAGATTTCATGCACATATTACTAGCTATACTTGGCAGCCAGAATTATGAAAGCGCTTAGGGGAGACGAGCTAAGGGATTCCGTTACAACCAACGCGCTGCTGTCCTTTGGTGGAACCTCCACACGCTCAGGATTTCGGAACCAATCTGTGTGCGTAGGGGAGCTCGAGGGACAACTCCACGCAGCAATCTTCATTCACAGGTGTTCCCTGTAGGGGAAGTCCTTTAATTATCTTCCCTGACCTTGGGGCGGCACACGCTGCCACTTGGCTTTCCAGCACAAGCCCCTGGATTTCCCTGGCAGGTAGACTCAGGAAAATCCTCAGGGGAGACGACCTAAGGGATTCCGTTGGAACCCACGTGCTGCCGACCGTTGGTGGAACCTCTCCAAGCTCAGGATTCCGGAAGAGTTCTGTGGGAGTTGGGTTGCTTGAAAGACAACTCCACGCAGCTGTCTTCAGACACATGTGTTCCCTGTTATGGGAAAGTCCTATAATTACCTTCCCTTAACTTGGCGAGGCAGCCGCTGCCACTGGGCTTTCGTACACAAACCCCTAGCATTACCAGGCAGACTGACTCAGGAAAACATTTAGGGGTGGCAAGCTAAGGGATTCCGTTAGAACCCATGCGCTGCCGAGCGTTGGTGGAAACTCCCCACGCTCAGGATTCCGGAACCATTCTGAGGGCATGGTGGAGCTCGAGAGATAACTTCACGCAGCTATCTTCAGACACAGGTGTTCCCTGTAAGGGGGAAGTCCTATAATTACCTTCCCTGAAATTGGGGAGGCAGCCGATGCCACTGGGCTTTCCAGAAGAGCCCCCTTGCTTTCCCTGCTGGCTAGAATCAGGAAAAACCTCAGGGGAGACGAGCTAAGGGAGTCCATTTGAACCCATGCGCTGCCGACCGTTGCTGCAACTTCCCCACGCTAAGGATTCAGGAAAAATTGTGTGTGCGTGGGAGAGCTCGAGAGACAACTCCACACAGCTATCTTCAGTCACAGGTGTTCCCTGTTAGGGGGAAGTCCAATAATTACCTTCACTGACCTTGGGGAGGCAGCTTCAGTCACTGGGCTTTCTAGCACATACCCCTAGCTTTCCCTGGTATCCAGACTCAGGAAAACCCTCAGAGGATACGAGCTAAGGATTCCGTTAGAACCCACGCGCTGCCGACCGTTGGTGGATCCTCCCTCTACTCAGGATTCTGGAACCATTCTGTGTGCGTGGGAGAGCTCGAGAGCCATCTCCACGCAGGTATCTTCAGTCACAGGTGTTCCCTGTTAGGGGGAAGACCTATAAATTCCTTCCCTGACCATGGGGAGGCAAAAGCTGCCACTGGGCTTTCCAGCACAACCCCTTAGTTTCCCTGGCAGCCAGAATCTGGAGAACCCTCAGGGGAGACGAGATATGGGATACCGTTAGAACCAATGTGCTGCCGACCCTTGGTGGAACCTACCGACGCTCAGAATTCAGGAAGAACTCTGTGTGCGTGGGGGAGCTCGAGAGATAACTCCACTGAGCTATCTTCAGTCACAAGTGTTCCCTGTTAGGGGGAAGTCCTATAATTACCTTCCCTGGCCTTGGGGATGCAGCTGCTGCCACTGGGCTTTCCAGAACAACCCCCTAGCTTTCCTTGGCAGCCAGACTCAGGAAAACTCTCAGGGGAGACGAGCTAAGGGATTCCGTTAGCACCCACGTGCTGCCGACCGTTGGTGGAACCTCCCCACGCTGAGGATTCTGGAACCATTGTGTGCACATTTGGTAGCTCGATAGAAAACTCCACGCAACCATCTTCAGTCACAGGTGTTCCCTGTTAGGGGGTGTCCTTTAATTACCTTCCCTGAGCTTCGGGAATTAGCCACAGCCACTGGGTTTCCAGCACAGTCCCCTAGCTTCCCCTGGTAGCCACACCCAGGGAAAACTTCAGGGGAGATGAGCTAAGGGATTCCATTAGAAGCCTCGCGCTGAGCACCGTTGAAGGAACCCACCCCATGCTCAGTATTCCGGAACCATTCTGTGTGCGTGGGGGAGCACAAAAGACAATTCCAAGCAGCTATCTTCAGTCACAAGTTTTCCCTTTTAGGGGGAAGTCCTGTATTTCCTTTCCTGAGCTTGGGGAGGCAGCCAATGCCACTCGGTTTTCCAGCACAAACCCCTAGCTTTCCCTGGCAGCCAGAATCTGGAGAACCCTCAGGGCAGATGAGGTATGGGATTCCATTAGACCCCACGTGCTGTCGACCGTTGGAGGAACCTCCCCATGCTCAGGATTCTGGAACAATTCTGTGTGAGTGGGGGATCTCGAGAGACAACCCCTCACAGCTATCTACAGTCACATGTGTTCCCTGTTAGTGGGAAGTACTATAATTACCTTCCCTGACCTTGGGGAGGCTGGCGCTGACACTGGGCATTCCAGCACAACACCCTAGCTTTCCCTGTCAACCAGACTTGGAAAATCCACAGGGCAGTCGAGCTAAGGGATTCCATTTGAAACCACGTGCTGCAGACCGTTGGTGGAACCTCCCCATGCTCAGTATCCGGAACAAATCTGTGTGAGTGGGGGAGCACAAGAGACAACTCCACGCAGCTATATTCAGTCACAGGTGTTCCCTGTTAGGGGGAATTCCTAAAATTTCCTTCCCTGAGCTAGGGGAGGCAGCCGTTGCCACTGGGTTTTCCAGCACAACTCCCTATCTTTCCCTGGCAGCCAGACTCAAGAAAACCCTCAGGGAGGACTAGCTTAGAGATTCCGTTAGAACCCACGTGCTGCCGACCATTGGTGGAACCTCCCCACGCTGAGGATTCCGGAACCATTGTGTGCACATTGGGTAAATCGAGAGACAACTCCATGCAGCTATCTTCATCACAGGTTTTCCCTGTTAGGGGGAAGTCCTATAATTAACTTCACTGACCTTGGGGAGGCAGCCGATGTCACTGCCCTTTCCAGCACAACCCCCTAGCTTTCCCTGGAAACCAGTCTCAAGAAAACCCTCAGAGGAGATGAGTTAAGGGATTCCGTTAGAACCCACTGGCTGCCAACAGTGGGTGGAACCTCCCACACTCAGTATTCTGGAAAAATTCTGTGTGCGTGTGGGAGCTCCAGAGTTAACCCCACCAAGCTATCTTCAGTCACTTGTGTTCCCTGTTAGTGGGAAGTCCTAAAATTTCCTTCTCGGAACTTTGGGACGCAGCTGCTGAATGTGGGCTTTCCAGCACAAACCCCTAGCTTTCCCTGGCAGCCAGAATCTGGAGAACCCTCAGGGGAGACGAGGTATGGGATTCCGTTAGAACCCACGAGCTGCTGATCGTTGGTGGAACCTCCCCACGCTCAGAATTCCGGAACCATACTGTGTGCGTGGGGGAGCTCGAGAGACAACTCCACGCAGCTATCTCCAGACACAGGTGTTCCCTCTTAGGGGAAACTTTGATAAACACCCTCCCTGATTTGGGGAGACAGCCACTGCCACAGGGATTACCTGCACAACGCTCTAGCATTCCCTGGCAGCCAGACTCTGGAAAACACTAAGGGGAGATGAACTTAGGGACTCCATTAGAACCCACACGCTGTCGACCGTTGGTGGAACCTCCCCACATTCAGGATTGCGGAAAAATTCTGCGTGCATGGGGAACTCGAAAGACAACTCCACGCAGCTATCTTCAGTCACAGGTGTTCCATGTTAGGAGGAATTCCTTTAATTACCTTACCTGACCTTGGGGATGCAGCCGCTGCCACTGGGCTTTCCAGCACAAACCCCTAGTTATCCCAGGCATCCAGACTTATAAAAACACTCAGGGGAGACGAGCTAAGGGATTTCGTTAGAACCCACGCGCTGCCGACCGTTGGTGGAAACTCCCCACACACAGGAGTACGAAACAATTCTGTGTGCTTGGGGGAAGTCAAGAGACAACTCCACGTAGCTATCTTCAGTCACAGTAGTTCCCTATTAAGTGGAAGTCCTATAAATATCTTCCGTGACCATGGGGAGGCAAAAGTAGCCACTGGGCATTCCAGCACAACCCCCTAGCTTTCCCTGGTAGCCAGAATCAGGAAAACCTTCAGGGGAGACGAGTTAAGGGATTCCGTTTGAACCAACACACTGCCGACCATTGGTGGAACCTCCTCACGTTCAGGATATTGAACCATTCTGTGTGCTTGGGGGAGCTCGAGAGACAACTCCACGCAGCTATCTTCATTCACAGATGTTCCTTGTTGGGGGAAATTGCTTTAATTACCTTCCCTGAACTTCGGTAAGAGGCCACAGCAACTTTGCTTTCCAGCACAACCCTGTAGCATCCCCTGGTAGCCAGACCCATGAAAAACTTCAGGGGAGGCGAGCTAAGGGATTCTGTTAGAACCCACGCGCTGCCCACCATTGCAGGAACGTCCCCATGCTCAGGATTCCGGAACCATTCTGTGTGCGTGGGGGAGCTCAAAAGACAACCCCACGCAGCTATCTTCAGTCACAGGTGTTCCCTGTTAGGGGGAATTCCTATAATTATCTTTCCTGAGCTTGGGGAGGCAGCCAATGCCACTCGGTTTTCCACCACAAACCCCTAGCTTTCCCTGGCACTCAGACTCAGGAAAATCCTCAGGGGAGACGAGGTCAAGTATTCCGTTATAACCCAAGCGCTGCCGACCATTGGTGGAACCCCACACGCTCAGGATTCTGCAACCATTCTGTGCGTGGGATAGCTCGAGAGACAACTCCACGCAGCTATCTCAGTCACTGGTGTTCCCTGTTATGGGGAAGTCCTATAATTAACTTCCCAGATATTGGGGATGCAGCCACTGCCATTGGGTATTCTATCACAACTCCCAAGCTTTCCCTGGCAACCAGACTCACGAAAAACCTCAGGGGAGTCGAGCTAAGATATTCCGTTAGAACCCACGTGCTGCTGACCGTTGGTGGAACATATCCACGCTCAGGTTTCCGGAACAATACTTTGTGCGTGGGGGAGCACATGAGACAACCCCACGCAGCTAACTTCAGTCACAGGTGTTCCCTGTTAGTGGGAAATCCTATAATTACTTTCCCTGAGCTAGGAGAGGCAGCCTTTGCCACTGGATTTTCCAGCACATCCCCATAGGTTTCCATGGCAGCAAACTCAAGAAAACCCTCAGGGAAGACGAGCAAAGGGATTCCGTTAGAACCCACGCTCTGCCGACCGTTGGTGGGACCTCCCCTCACTCAGAATCCGGGACCATTCTGTGTGTGGGGGGGAGCTCGAGACACAACTCCACAAAGCTATCTTCAGTCACATGTGTTCCCTGTTTGGGGAAAATCCTATAATTAACTTCCCTTACCTTGGGGAAGCAGACGATGCCACTGGGCATTCCAGCACAATCCCCAAGCTTTTCCTGGCAGCCAGACTCAGGATATCCCTCAGAAGATGTGAGCTAAGAGATTCCATTAGAACCCACGCGCTGCCGACCATTGGTGGAACTTTCCCATGCTCAGGATTCCAGAACCATTTTGTGTGCGTGGGGGAGCTCGAGATAGAACTCCACGCAGCTATCTTCAGTCACATGTGTTCCCTCTTAGGGGATAATCCTGTAATTACCATCCCTGAGCTTGGGGATGACGCCGTTGACACTGGGCTTTCCAGCACAACCCCCTATCTTTCCCTGGGAGCCAGATTTAGGAAAATCACTCAGGGGAGACGAGTTAAGTGATTCCGTAAGAACCCACGCTCTGCCGACCATTGGTGGAACCTGCAAACTCTCAGGATTCCAGAACCATTCTGTGTGCATTGAGTAGCTCGAGAGACAACTTCACGCATCTATCCTCAGTCACAGTTCTTCCCTCTTAGGGGAAATTCCTATAATTACCTTCTCCGAACTTGGGGAGGCAGCTGCTGCCACTGGGTTTTCCAGCACAGCAACCTTGCTTTCCCTGGCAGCCAAACTCAAGAAAACTCTCAGGGAGGATGAGCAAAGGGTTTCCGTTAGAACCCACACACTGCCGACCGTTGGTGGAACCTCGCCACGCTCAGGATTCTGGAACCATTCTGTGTGCGTGGGGGAGCAGGAGGGACAACTACACGCAGCTATCTTCAGTCACAGGTGTTCCCTATTAGGGGGAAGCCCTATAATTACCTTACCTGATCTTGGGGAGTTAGCCGCAGCAACTGGGCATTCTAACACATCCCCTTAGCACTTTCTGGCAGCCAAACTCAGGAAAACCATCAGGGGAGACAAGTTAAGGGATTCCTTTCGAACCCCCACACTGCCGAACTTTGGTGCAACCTCCCCACTCTCAGGATTCTGGAACCATTCTCTGTGCGTGGGGGAGCTCGAGAGACAACTCCACGCAGCTATCTTCAGTCACAGTTGTTCCTTGTTAGGGGGAAGACAAATAATTACCTTCCCTGAGCTTTTGAGGCAGCCGCTGCCCCATGGCTTCTAGCACAACCCCCTAGCTTTCCCTGGCAGCCAGAATCAGGAAAACCATCAGTGGAGACGAGCTTAGCGATTCCATTAAAACCCATGCGCTACCGACCTTTGGTAGAACCTCCCCACGCTCAGTATTCCAGAACCATTCTGTGTCCGTTGGGGAGCTCGAGTGACAACTCCACGCAGCTGTATTCAGTCACAGGTGATCCCTTTAATGGGGAAGTCCTATAATTACCTTCCCTGAGCTTGGGGTGGGAGCCACAGACACTGGGATTTCCAGCACAACCCCCTAGCTTTCCCTGGCAGCCAGACTCAGGAAAACCCTCAGGGGAGATGAGCTAAGGGATTCCGTTTTAACCCACGCGCTGACGACCGTTGGTGCAACCTCCCCACGTTCAGGAATCCGGAACAATTCTGTGTGCATTGGAGATCTCGAGAGAAAACTCAACGCAGCTATCTTCAGACACAGGTGTTCCCTATTAGGGGAAAGTCTGATTAAAATCCTCCCTGACATTGAGGAAGCAGCCGCTGCCACTGAGATTTCCTGCACATATTACTAGCAATACATGGCAGCCAGAATTAGGAAAGCGCTTAGGGGAGACGAGCTAAGGGATTCCGTTAGTACCGACGCGCTGCATTCTTTGGCGGAACCTCCCCACGCTCAGGATTCCAAAAATATTCTGTGTGCTAGGGGGAGCTCGAGAGAAAACTCCACGCAGCTGTCTTCATTCACAGGTGTTCCCTGTAAGAGGGAAGTCCTTTAATTACCTTCCCTGACCTTGGGGAGGTAGCCGCTGACACTGGGCTTACCAGCACAACCCCCAAGCTTTCCCTGGCAGCCAGAATGAAGAAAACCCTCAGGGGAGATGAGCTAAGGGATTCCGTTGGAACCCACGCAATACCGACCGTTGGTGGAACCTCTCCACGCTCAGGATTCCGGGACAGATTTGTGTGAGTTGGGTAGCTCGAAACACAATTCCACGCAGCTGTCTTCAGACATATGTGTTCCCTGTTATGAGGAAGTCCTATAATTACCTTCCCTAAACTTGGGGAGGTTGCTGCTGCAACTGGGCTTTCCTGCACAAACCCCTAGATTTCCCTGGCACCCAGAATTAAGAAAACACTCAGGGGAGACGAGATAAGGGATTCCGTTAGAACCCACACGCTGCCAAAAGCTGGTGGAACCTCCCCATTCTCAGGATTCTGGAACCATTCTGTGTGATTGTGGGAGCACGAGAGACAAATCCACGAAGCTATCTTCAGTCACAGGTGTTCACTGTTAGGGGGAAGTCCTATAATTACCTTCCCAGAGCTTGGGGATGCAGCCACTGCCACTGGGCTTTCCAGCAAAACCCCCTTGTTTTCCCTGGAATCTAGACTCAGGAAATACCTCAGGCGGAAGAGATAAGGGATTCCGTTAAATCCCACGGGCTGCGGACCGTTGGTGGAACCTCCCCACGCTCTAGAATCCGGAACAATTCTGTGTGCGTGGGGGAGCTCGAAAGACAACTCCAAGCATCTATCTTCAGACACAGGTGTTCCCTGTTAAGTGGAAGTCCATTAATCAATTTCCCTAACCGTGGGGAGGCTGACGCTGGCAATGTGATTTCCAGCACAACCCCCTAGGTTTCCCTCGCAGCCAGATTCAGGTAAACCCTCGGAGGAGATGAGCTAAGGGACTCCGTTAGAACACACGCGCCCCCGGCCGTTGGTGGAACCTCCCCACGCTAAGGATTCCGGAAAAATTCTGTGTGCGTTGGGGAGCACTATAAACAACTCCATGAAGCTATTTTCAGTCACAGGTGTTCCCTGATAGGGGGAATTCTTCTAAATAAAGTCCCTGACCATGGGAACGCAGACGCTACCACTGGGTTGACCAGCACCACACCCTACCTTTCCCTCGCAGCCAGACTCAGGAATACACTTAGGGGAGAACAGCTAAGGGATTCCGTTTGAACCCAAGGGATGACGGCCGTTGGTGGATCCTCCCCACGATCAGGATTCCGGAAACATTCTGTGTGCGTGTGTGAGCTCGAGAGAAAACTCCACGCAGCTATTCAGTCACAGGTGTTCCATGTCGGGGGAAGTCCTATAAATAACTTCCCAGGCCATGGGGAGGCAGACGCTGACAATGGGATTTCCAGCAAAGCCCTCTAGCTTTCCCTCGCAGGCAGACTCACGGAAAAACTTAGGGGAGACGAGCTAAGGGATTCTGATAGAAAGCACGCGCTGCCGAACTTTGGTGGAACCTCCCCTCGCTCAGGATTCCAGAACCATTCTGTGTGCGTGGGGGAGCACGAGAGACATCTCCACGCAGCTATCTTCAGTCTCAGGTGTTCCCTGATGGGGGGAATTCCTACAAATATATTCCCTGAGCATGGGGAGGCAGACGCTGCCACTGGGATATCCAGCAAAACCCCCAAACTTTCCCTCAAAGCCAGATTCAGGAAAACACTTAGTAGAAACGAGCTAAGGGATTTCATAAGAACCCACTCTCTGCCGGCCGTTGGTGAAATCTCCCCACTCTCAGGATTCCGGAACCATTCTGTGTGCGTGGGGGAGCTCGAGAGACAACCCCACGCAGCTATCTTCTGACACAGGTGTTCCCTTTTAGGGGAAAGTCCCTTAATTACATTCCCTGACCATGGGGAGGCAGCCGCTGCCACTGGGATTTCCAGCACAACCCCCTAGCTTTCCCTGGCAGCTATAATCAGGAAAAGCCTCAGGGGAGATGAGCTGAGGAATTCCGTTAGAACCCACGTGCTGCCGGCATTTGGTGGAACCTCCCCACGCTCTGGAATCTGCAAACATTCTTAAGCGTCGCGGAGCTCAAGAGACAAATCCACGCCGCTATATGCAATCACAGGTGTCCCCTGTAAGGGGGAAGCCTTATAATAACCTTAACTGATCTTGGGGAGTTTGCCTCTGCCACTGGGTTTCCAGAACCACCCCCTAGCTTTCCCTGGCAGCCAGACTCAGGAAAACAGTTTGGGTTGACAAGCTAAGGGACTCCATTAGAACCAACGCACTGCCGACCGTTGGTGGAACCTCCGCAAGCTCAGGATCCTAGAAAAATTCTGTGTGCATGGGGAAGCTCGAAAGACAACTCCACACAGCTATCTTCAGACACAGATGTTCCCTGTTAGGGGAAATTCTGATAAAAACCCTCCATGAGATTGGGGATGCAGCCGCTGCCAATGGGATTTCCTGCACATCCCATTAGCTTTCCCCGGCAGCCAGACATAGGAAAACACTCAAGGGAGACGAGATAAAGGATTCCATTAGTACCCACGGGCTGCCGACCGTTGGTGGTAGCTCCCCACTCTCTCGATTCTGGAACAATTCTGTGTGCATGAGGTAGATCGAGAGATAACTCCATGCAGCTATCTTCAGTCACAGGTGTTCCCTGTTACAGGAAGTCCTATAATTAACTTTTCTGAGCTTGGGGAGGCAGCCGCTGCCACTGGGCTTTCCAGCACAACCCCCTAGCTTTCCCTGGCAGCCAGACTCAGGAAATCCCTCAGGGGAGACGAGCTAAGGGATTCTGTAAGAACCCACGCGCTGACGACCGTTGGTGGAACCTGCCCACGCTCAGGATTCCGGAACCATTCTGTGTGCGTGAGGGAGCTCAAGAGACATCTCCAGGCAGCTATCTTCACTCACAGGTGTTCCCTGTTAGGGGGAATTCCTATAATAACCTTACCTGACCATGGATAGGCAGCCGCTGCCACTGTGCTTTCCAGCCCAACACCCAAGCATTCCCTGGCACCCAGACTCAGGAAAACACTCAGGGGAGAGGAGCTAAGGAATTCCGATAGAAACCAATCCCTGCCGGCCTTTGATGCAACCTCCCCACACTCAGGATTCCAGAACTATTCTGTGCGGGTGGGGGAGCTCGAGAGACAACTCCACGCAGCTATCTTCAGTCACAGGTGTTCCGTATTAGGGGAAAGTCTGATAAACAGCCTCCCTGAGCTTGGGGAGTCACCTGCTGCCACTGTTCTTTTCAGCACAACCCCCAAGATTTCCCTGGCAGCCAGAATCAGGAAAACCCTAGGGGAGATCAGCCTAAGGGATTCCGTTAGAAACCACTCGCTCCCGACCGTTAGTGCAACCTCCCCATGCTCAGGATTCTGAAAACATTCTGTGAGTGTGGGGGAGCTCGTGAGACAACTCCACGCATCTATCTTCAGTCACAGTTGTTCCCCGTTAGGGAGAAGTCGTATAATTATATTCCATGACCTTAGGGAGTCAACCGCTGTCTCTGGGCATTCGAGCACAACCCCCTAGCTTACCCTGGCAGACAAAATCAGGAAAACACTTAGGGGTGACAAGGTAAGGGATTCCGTTAGAACCCACACGATGCCGGCCATTGGTGGAACTTCCACAAGCTCAGAATTCCGGAAAGATTCTGTGTGCGTGGGGGAGATCGGGAGAAAACTCCACGCAGCTATCTTCAGTCACAGGTGTTCCGTGTAGGAGAAAGTCTGATAAACACCCTCCCAGACCTTGGGGAGTCAGCCGCTGCAACTGGGAATTCCTGCACCCCCAACTAGCTTTCCCTGGCAGTCAGACTTAGGAAAACCCTCAGGGGAGATGAGCTAAGGGATTCCGTTAGAACCCACACGCTTCCAACCGTTGGGGGAACCTCCCCACGCTCAGAATTCCGGAACCATTCTGTGTGCATGAGGGAGCCCGAGAGACAACTCCACGCAGCTATCTTCACTCACAGGTGTTCCCTGTTAGGGGGAAGTCCTATGATTAACTTACCTGACAATGGAGAGGCAGCCGCTGCCACTGTGCTTTCCAGCCCAACCTCCAAGCATTCCCTGGCAGCCAGACCCAGGAAAACACTCAGGGGTGACGAGCGAAGGAATTCCGATAGAAACCAAACGCTTCCGGCCTTTGGTGCAATCTCCCCATGCTCAGGATTCCGGAACCATTCTGTGTGCATGAGGGAGCTCGACAGACAACTCCACGCAGTTATCTTCAGTCACAGGTATTCCGTATTCGGGGAAAGACTGATAAACAGCCTCCCTGAGCTGGGGAGTCACCTGCTGCCACTCTTCTTTTCAGCACAACCCCCAAGATTTCCCTGGCAGCCAGAATCAGGAAAACCCTAGGGGAGATCAGCCTAAGGGATTCCATTAGAAACCAATCGCTGCCGACCGTTGGTGCAACCTCCCCTGGCTCAGGATTCCGGAACCATTCTGTGTGCGTGAGGGAGCTCGAGAGACAACTCCACGCAGCTATCTTCAGACACAGGTTTTCCCTGTTAGCGGAAAGTCTGATTAAAACCCTCCCTGAACTTGGGGAGGCAGCAACTGCCACTGGGATTTCCTGCACAACCCACTAGCTTTCGCTGGCAACAAGACTTAGGAAAACATTCTTGGGACAGGAGCTAAGGGATTCCGTTACAACCCACGTGCTGCCAACCTTTGGTGGAACCTGCCCAAGCTCAGGATTCTGGAAACATTCTGTGTGCGTGTGGGAGCTCGAGAGACAACTCCACAGAACTGTCTTCAGTCATAGGTGTTCCCTGTAAGGGGAAGTCCTATAATTAACTTCCCTGAGCTTGGGGAGGCATCCGATGCCACTAGGATTTCCAGAAAACCCCTTAGCATTTCCTGTCAGCCAGATTCAGGAAAACCCTCAGGTAAGACGAGCAAAGGGATTCCATTAGAACACACGCGCTGCCGGCCGTTGGTGGAACCTCCCCATGCTCTAGAATCCGGAAAAATTCTGTGTGCGTGGGGGAGCTCAAGAGACAACTACACGCAGCTATATTTAGTCACAGGTGTTCCTTTTTGGGGAAAGTCTGACAAACATCCTCCCTGTCCTTGGGGAGGCAGACGCAGCCACTGGGATTTCCTGCACAACCCACTAGCTTTCCCTGGCAGCCAGACTCAGGAAAAACATCAGGGGAGACTAGCTAATGGATTCCGTTAGAACCCACGCGCTGCCGACCGTTGGTGGGACCTAACAAACCTGAATGATTCCGTAACCATTCTGTGTGCATGGGGGAGCCTGAGAGACAATTCCACGCAGCTATCTTCAGTCACAGGTGTTCCCTGATAGGGGGAAGTGCTATAAACAACGTCCCTGACCATGGGGAGGCAGATGCTAACACTGGGTTGACCAGCACCACACCCTACCTTTCCCTAGCAGCCAGACTCAGGAAAACACTTAGGAGACACGAACTAATGGTTTCCGTTAGAACCCAAGGGATGCCGGCCGTTGGTGGATCCTCCCCACGATCAGGATTCCGGAAACTTTCTCTGTGCGTGGGTGAGCTCGAGAGAAAACTCCACGCAGCTATTCAGTCACAGGTGTTCCATGTTAGGGGGAAGTCCTATAAAAGACTTCCCTGACCATGGGGAGGCAGACGCTGCCACTGGGATTTCCAGCAAAGCCCCCTAGCTTTCCCTCGCAGCCAGACTCAGGGAAACACTTAGGGGAGACGAGATAAGGGATTTCGTTAGAAAGCACGTGATGCCGACCATTGGTGGAACCTCCATTCGCTCAGGATTCCAGAATCATTCTGTGTGCGTGGAGGAGCTCGAGAGACATCTCCACGCAGCTATCTCCATTCACAGGTGTTCCCTGTTAGGGGGAAGTCCTATAATTTTCTTACCTGACCATGGAGAGGCAGCCACTGCCACTGTGCTTTCCAGCCCAACCCCCAAGCATTCCCTGGCAGCCAGACTCAGGAAAACACTCAGGGGAGAGGAGCTTAGGAATTCCTATAGAAACCAATCGCTGCCGGCTTTTGGTCCAACCTCCCAACGCTCAGGATTCCGGAACCATTCTGTGCGGGTGGGGGAGCTCGAGAGACAACTCCACGCAGCTATCTTCAGTCACAGGTGTTCCGTATTAGGGGAAAGTCTGATAAACAGCCTCCATGAGCTTGGGGAGTCACCTGCTGCCACTGTTCTTTTCAGCACAACCCCCAAGCTTTCCCTGGCAGCCAGACTCAGGAAAACCCCAGGGGAGAACAGCCTAAGGGATTCCGTTAGAAACCACTTGCTGCCGACCGTTGGTGCAACCTACCCACGCTCAGGATTCTGGAACCATTCTGTGAGCGTGGGGGAGCTCGAGAGACAACTCCACGCATCTGTCTTCAGTCACAGGTGTTCCCTGATAGGGAGAAGTCGTATAATTATATTCCATGATCTTAGGGAGGCAGCCGCTAACTCTGGGCATTCGAGCACAACCCCCTAGCTTTCCCTGGCAGACAAAATCAGGAAAACACTTAGGGGTGACAAGCTAAGTGTTTCTGTTAGAACCCACGCAATGCCGGCCATTGGTAGAACCTCTGCACGCTCAGAACTCCAGAAAGATTCTGCGTTCGTGAGGGAGCTCGAGAGAAAACTCTATGCAGCTATCTCCACTCACAGGTGTTCCGTGTAGGAGAAAGTCAGATAAACACCCTCCCAGACCTTGGGGAGTCAGCCGCTGCAACTGGGATTTCCTGCACCCCCAACTAACTTTCCCTGGCAGTCAGACTTAGGAAAACGCTCAGGGGAGACGAGCTAAGGGATTCCGTTAGAACCCACGTGCTACCGACAGTTCATGGAACCTCCCCACGCTCAGGATTCCGGAACCATTCTGTGTGCGTGAGGGATCACGAGAGACAACTCCACGAAGCTATCTTCAGTCACAGGTGTTCCCTGATTGGGGGAAGTCCTATAAATATATTCCCTGAGCATGGGGATGCAGACACAGCCACTGGGATATCCAGCACAACCCCCAAATGTTCTTTCGCAGCCAGATTGAGGAAAACACTTAGTAGAGAGGAGCTAATGGATTCCGTTTGAACCCACCCTCTGCCGGCCATTGGTGAAACCTCCCCACGCTCAGGATTCTGGAACCATTCTGTGTGCGAGGAGGAGCTCGAGAGACAACCCCACGCAGCTATCTTCTGACACAGGTGTTCCCTTTTAGAGAGAAGTCTTTTAATTACATTCCCTGACCATGGGGAGGCAGCCGCTGCCACTGGGATTTCCAGCACAACCCCCTAGCTTTCCCTGGCAGCCAGAATCAGGAAAAGCCTCAGGGGAGAGGAGCTAAGGGATTCCGTTAGAACCCTCGCGCTGCCGGCCGTTGGTGGAATATTCCCATGCTCTGCAATCAGCAAACATTCTTTTTGTGTCTGGGAGCTCGAGAGAAAACTCCACACCGCTATCTTCAATCACAGGTGTTCCCTGTAAGGGGGAAGTCCTATAATTACCTCGCCTGATATTGGGGAGTTTGCCTCTGCCACTGGGTTTCCAGCACCACCTCCTAGCTTTCCCTGGTAGCCAGACTCTGGAAAACACTTTGGGGTGTCGAGCTAAAGGACTCCGTTAGAACCCACGCACTACCGAACGTTGGTGGAACCTCCACACACTCAGGATTCCAGAGAAATTTTATGTGCATGTGGAAGCTCGAGAGACAAGTCCACGCAGCTATCTTCAGACACAGTTGTTCCCTGTTAGTGGAAATTCTGATAAAAACCCTCCCTTAGCTTGAGGATGCAGCCGCTGCCAATGGGCTTTCATGCACATCCCACTAGCTTTCCCCGGCAGCCAGACATAGGAAAACACTCAAGGGAGACGAGATAAAGGATTCCATTAGTACCCACGGGCTGCCGACCGTTGGTGGTAGCTCCCCACTCTCTCGATTCTGGAACAATTCTGTGTGCATGGGGGAGTTCGAGAGATAACTCCATGCAGCTATCCTCAGTCACAGGTATTCTCTGTTAGGGGGAAGTCCTATAATTAACTTTCCTGAGCTTGGGGAGGCAGCAGCTGCCACTGGGCTTTCCAGCACAACCCCCTAGCTTTCCCTGGCAGCCAGACTCTTGAAAACACTTTGGGTTGACGAGCTAAGGGACTCCATTAAAACCAACGCACTGCCGACCGTTGGTGGAACCTCCGCAAGCTCAGGATTCTAGAAAAATTCTGTGTGCATGGGGAAGCTCGAAAGAGAACTCCATGTAGCTATCATCAGACACAGATGTTCCCTGTTAGGGGAAATTCTGATAAACACCCTCCCTGAGATTGGCGATACAGCCGCTGCCAATGGGATTTCCTGCACATCCCACTAGCTTTCCCTGTCAGCCAGACATAGGAAAACACTCAAGGGAGACGAGATAAAGGATTTCATTAGTACCCACGGGCTGCCGACCGTTGGTGGTACCTCCCCACTCTCTCGATTCTGGAACAATTCTGTGTGCATGGGGGAGTTCGAGGGATAACTCCATGCAGCTATCTTCAGTCACAGGTGTTCCCTGTTAGGGGGAAGTCCTATAATTAACTTTCCTGAGCTTGGGGAGGCAGCCGCTACCACTGGGCTTTCCAGCACAACCCCCTAGCTTTCCCTGGCAGCCAGACTCAGGAAATCCCTCAGGGGAGACGAGCTAAGGGATTCTGTAAGAACCCACGCGCTGACGACCATTGGTGGAACCTGCCCACGCTCAGGAATCCGGAACCATTCTGTGTGCGTGAGGGAGCCCGAGAGACAACTCCACGCAGCTATCTTCAGACACAGGTGTTTCCTGTTAGCGGAAAGTCTGATTGAAACCCTCCCTGAACTTGGGGAGGCAGCAACTGCCACTGGGATTTCCTGCACAACCCACTAGCTTTCGCTGGCAACAAGACTTAGGAAAACATTCTTGGGACAGGAGCTAAGGGATTCCGTTACAGCCCACGCGCTGCCGACCTTTGGTGGAACCTGCCCTAGCTCAGGATTCCGGAAACATTCTGTGTGCGTGTGGGAGCTCGAGAGACAACTCCACAGAACTATCTTCAGTCATAGGTGTTCACTGTAAGGGGAAGTCCTATAATTAACTTCCCTGAGCTTGGGGAGGCATCCGATGCCACTAGGATTTCCAGAAAACCCCTTAGCATTTCCTGTCAGCCAGATTCAGGAAAACCCTCAGGTAAGATGAGCAAAGGGATTCCGTTAGAACCCACTATCTGCCGATCTTTGGTGGAACTCCCCCACGCTCAGGATACCGGAACAATTCCGTGTGTGTGGGGGAGAGCGAGAGACAACTCAAGCCAGCTATCTTCAGTCACAAGTATTCCGTATTAGGGGAAATTCTGATAAACACCCTCACTGATCGTGGGGACACAGTCGCTGTCACTGTGATTTCCTGCACAACACCCTAGCTTTCCCTGGCAGCCAGGCCCAGGAAATCACTTAGGGGAGACGATCTAAAGGATTTTGTTTGAACCCACGCACTGCCGACAGTTGCTTGAACCTCCCCACGTTCAGGATTCCGGAACAGTCCTGTGTGAGTTGGGTAGCTCGACAGACAACTCCATGCAGCTATCTTCAAACACAGGTTTTCCCTGTTACGGGAAACTCTAATAAACACCCTCCCATTTTGGTGATACAGCCGCTGCCACTGGGACTACCTGCACAACACTCTAGCATTCCCTGGCAGCCAGACTCTGGAAAACCCTCAGGGGAGAAGAGCTATGGGATTCCGTTAGAACCCACACACTGCCGACCTTTGTTGGAACCTCCACACGCTCAGGATTGCGGAACCATTCTGTGTGCTTGGCGGAGCTCGAGAGACAACTCCACGCAGTTATTTTCACTCACAGGTGTTCCCTGCTAGGGGGAAGTCCTATAATTACCTTCCCTGTCCAAGGGGAGGCATCCGTTGCCACTGGGCTTTCCAGCACAAACCCCTAGCTTTCCCTGGCAGCCAGACTCAGGGAAACCCTCATGGGAGACAAGTTAAGGGATTCCATTAGAACCCATGCGTTGCCGACCATTGGTGGAACCTCCCACTCTCAGGATTCCAGAAAAATTCTGAATGCTTGGGGGAGCTGGAGAGACAACTCCACATAGCTATCTTCAGTCACAGGTGTTCCCTTTTAGGGTGAAGTCCTATAATTATATTCCCTGAGCTTGGGGAGACAGCCTCTGTCACTGGGGTTTCCAGCACAACCCTCTTGCTTTCCCTGGCAGCCAGAGTCAGGAAAAAACTCAGGGTAGACGAGCTAAGGGATTCCGTTAGAACCCACTCGCTATCGAATGTTGGTGTGACCTCCACACCCTCAGGATTCCGGAACCATTTTGTGTGCGTGTGTGAGCTCGAGAGATAACTCCACGTAGCTATCTTCAGTGACAGGTGTTCACTGTAAGGGGTAATTCCTATAATAACCTTCCATTAACTGGGGAAGCATTCAATGGCACTGGGATTTCCAGCACAACCGCCTAGCTATCCCTGGCAGCCAGATTCAGGAAAACCCTCAGGGGTGACGAGCTTAGGGATTCCGTTAGAACCAACGCGCTGCCGACAGTTGGTGGAACCTCCCCACGCTCAGTATTCCGGAATCATTCTGTTTGCATGGGGGAGCTCGAGAGACAACTCCATGCAGCTATCTTCAGTCACAGGTGTTCCCTGTTATGAGGAATTCCTATAATTACCTTCCCTGAGCTTGGGTAATCAGCCGCTGCCACTGGGATTTCCAGCGCAACAACCAAGCTTTCCCTGGCAGCCAGACTCAGAAAACCCTCAGGGGAGACAAGCAAAGGGATTCTGTTAGAACCCACGCGCTGCCGACCGTTGGTGGATCCTCCCCTCGATCAGGAGTACGGAACAGTTCTGTGTGAGTTGGGTAGCTCGTAAGACAACTCCACGCAGCTGTCTTCAGACACAGGTGTTCCCTATTAGGGGAAACTCTGATAAACACCCTCACTGATCGTGGGGACACAGCCGCTGCCACTGGAATTTCATGCACAACCGACTAGCTTTCCCAGGAAATCGGACTTAGAAAAACACTCAGGGGAGACGAGCTAAGGGATTCTTTTAGAACCCAAGCGATGCCGGCCGTTGGTGGAACCTCCCCTCGATCAGGAGTACGGAACCATTCAGTGTACGTGGGGAATATCGAGAGACAACTCCAAGTAGCTATCTTCAGTCACAGTTGTTCCCTCTTATGGGGAAGACCTATAAATACCTTCCCTTACCATGGGGCGGCAAAAGCTCCCACTGGGCTTTCCAGCACAACCCCCTTGCTTTCCCTAGTCGCCAGAATCAGGAAAAACCTCAGAGGAGACGAGGTAAGGGATTCCGTTTGAACCAACGCTCTGCCAACCATTGGTGGAACCTCCTCAAGTTCAGGATTCCTTAATCATTCTGTGTGCATGGGGGAGCTCGAGAGACAAGTCCACGCAGCTATCTTCAGTCACAGGTGTTCCCTGTTAGGGGGAAGTCCTATAATTTACTTCCCTGAAATTGGGGAGGCAGCCGCTGCCACTAGGAATTCCTGCACAAGCCCCTAGCTTTCCCTGGCAGACTGACTCAGGAAAACACTTACGGGAGATGAGCTAAGGGATTCCGTTAGAACCCACTCGCTGCAGATCGTTGGTGGAACCTCCCAACGCTAAGGATACCGGAACCATTTTGTGTGCGTGGGGGAGCGTGAGAGACAACTCAAGCCAGATATCTTCAGTCACAGGTAGTCCCTGTTAGGGGACACTCTGATAAACACACTCCCTGATTTGGGGAGACAGCCGCTGCCACTGGGACTACCTGCACAACACTCTAGCATTCCCTGGCAGCCAGACTCTGGAAAAACCTCAGGGGTGACGAGCTATGGGATTCTGTTAGAACCCACTACTGCCGACCGTTGGTGGAAACTCCCCACGCTCAGGATTCCGGAACCATTCTGTGTGCTTGGTGGTGCACGAGAGACAACTGCACGCAGCTATCTTCAGTCACAGATGTTCCCTTTTAGGGGGAAGTCCAATAATTACCTTCATTGATCTTGTGGATGCAGCTTCAGTCACTGGGCTTTCTACCACAATCCCCTAGCTTTCCCTGATATCCAGACTCAGGAAAACCCTCAGGAGATATGAGCTAAAGATTCCGTTAGAACCCACGCACTGCCGACCGTTGGTGGATCCTCCCTATGCTCAGGAATACGGAACCATTCTGTGTGCGTGGGGAACTCGGGAGACAACTCCACGCAGTTATTTTCAGTCACAGGTGTTCCCTGTTAGGGTGAAGTCCTATAATTATATTCCCTGACCTTGGGGAGGCAGCCGCTGCCACTGTGCTTTCCAGCACAACTCCCTATCTTTCCCTGTCAGCCAGACTCTGGAAAACCCTCAGGGGAGACGAGCTAAGTTTTTCAATTAGAACCCACGCGATGCCGACCGTTGGTGGAACCTCCCCACGTTCAGAATTCTGGAAGAGTCCTGTGTGAGTTGGGTAGCTCGAGAGACAACCCCACGCAGCAATCTTCATACACAGGTGTTCCCTGTTAGGTAAAACTCTGATAAAAATCCTCCCTAATTTGGGGAGACAGCCGCTGCCACTGGGATTACTTGCACAACACTCTAGCATTCCCTGGCAGCCAGACTCTGGAAAACCCTCTGGGGAGACGAGCTTAGGGATTCCGTTAGAACTCACACGCTGCCGACCGTTGGTGGAACCTCCTCACACTCAAGATTGTGAAACAATTCTGTGTGCGTGGGGAACTCGAGAGACAACTCCACACAGCTATCTTCAGTCACAGATGTTCCCTGTTAGGGGGAAGTGCTATAATAAACTTCCCTGAGCTTGGGGAATCAGCCGCTGCCACTGAGCTTTCCAGCACCACTCCTTAGATTTCCCTGGCAGCCAGAATCAGGAAAACCCTGAGGGGAGACTAGCAATGGGATTCCGTTAGAACCCACGCGCTGCCGACCGTTGGTGGAACTTCCCCACTCTCAGGATTCAAGAACCATTTTGTGTGCGTGGGGGAGCTCGACAGAGAACTCCACACAGATATCTCGAGTCACATGTGTTCCCTGTTAGGGGAAAGTCCTATAATTAACTTCCCTCAGCTTGTCTTAGCAGCTGCTGATATTGGGCTTTCCAGCACAATCCCCTAGCTTTCCCTGGCAGCCAGACTCAGGAAAAACCTCAGGGCAGACGAACTAAGGGATTCCGTTAGAACCCATGTGCTGCCGACCGTTGGTGGAAGCCCACACGCTCAGGATTCTGGAACCATTCTGTGCGTGGGGTAGCTCGAGGGACAACTCCACGCAGCTATCTTCATCACAGGTTTTCCCTGTTAGGGGGAAGTCCTATAATTATCTTCACTGACCTTGGGGAGGCAGCCACTGCCACTGCCCTTTCCAGCACAACCCCCTAGCTTTCCCTGGCAGCCAGTCTCATGAAAACCCTCAGAGGACACGAGTTAAGGGATTCCGTTAGAATCCAAAGGCTGCCGACCGTGGGTGGAACCTCCCCACTCTTAGGATTCCGAAACTATTCTGTGTGTGGGGGGGAGCTCCAGAGTTAACTCCACCCAGCTATCTTCAGTCACTGTTGTTCCCTGTTAGGGGGAAGTCCTATAATTTCCTTCCCTGAACTTTGGGATGGCAGCCGCTGCCACTGGGCTTTCCAGCACAACCCCCTAGATTTCCCTGGCAGCCAGAATCTGGAGAATCCTTAGGGGATACGAGGTATGGGATTCCGTTAGAACCCACGAGCTGCTGATCGTTGGTGGAACCTCCCCACGCTCAGAATTCCGGAATCATTCTGTGTGCGTGGGGGAGCTCGAGAGTCAACTCCATGCAGCTATCTTCAGACAAGGTGTTCCCTGTTAGGGGAAACTCTGATAAACACCCTCCCTTATTTAGGGAGACAGCCACTGCCATTGGGATTACCTGCAAAACCCTCTAGCATTCCCTGGAAGCCAGACTCTGGAAAACCTTAAGGGGAGATGAGCTTAGGGATTCCGTTAGACCCCACACGCTGCCGACCGTTGGTGGAACCTCCCCACGCTCAGGATTCCGGAACAATTCTGTGTGTGTCTGGGAGCTGCAGAGTTAAATCCACCCAGCTATCTTCAGTCACTGTTGTTCCCTGTTAGGGGGAAGACCTATAATTTCCTTCCCTGAAATTTGGGATGGCAGCCGCTGACACTGGGCTTTCCAGCACAACCCCTTAGCTTTCCCTGGCAGCCAGAATCTGGAAAACCCTCAGGGGAGACGAGGTATTGGATTCCGTTAGAACCCACGCTCTGCCGACCGTTTGTGGAACCTCCCCACGCTCAGGATTCCGGAAAAGTTCTGTGTGAGTTGGGTAGCTTCATAGACAACTCCACTCAGCTCTCTTCAGACACAGGTGTTTCCTGTTAGGGGAAACGCTGATAAACACCCTCCCTGATCATGGGGAGACAGCCGCTGCCACTGGGATTTCCTTCACAACCCACTAGTTTTCCAAGGCCACCGGACTTATAAAAACACTCAGGGGAGACGAGTTAAGGGATTTCATTAGAACCCATGCGCTGCCGACCGTTGGTGGAAACTCCCCACGCTCAGGAGTACGGAACCATTCTGTGTGCTTGGGGGAGCTCAAGAGACAACTCCACGTAGCTATCTTCAGTCACAGTAGTTCGCTGTTAAGAGGAAGTCCTATAAATACCTTCCCTGACCATGGGGAGGCAAAAGTAGCCACTGGGCTTTCCAGCACAACCCCCTAGCTTTCCCTGGTAGCCAGAATCAGGAAAACCTTCAGGGGAGATGAGTTAAGGGATTCCGTTTGAACCAACACACTGCCGACCATTGGTAGGACCTCCTCACGTTCAGGATTCCGGAACCATTCTGTGTTCTTGGGGGAGCTCGAGAGACAACTCCACGCAGCTATCTTCATTCACAGGTGTTTCCTTTTATGGGAAGTCCTATAATTATCTTCCTTGACCTTGGGGAGGCACCCGCTAACACTGGGCTTTCCAGCACAAGCCCCTAGCTTTCCCTGGCAGCCAGACTCAGGAAAATCCTCAGGAGAGCCGAGAAAAGGAATTCCGTTAGAACCCACGTGCTGCCAACCGTTGTTGGAACCTCCCCACTCTTAGGATTCCGGAACCATTCTGTGTGCGTGGGGGAGCTCGAGAGACAACTCCACGCATCTATCTTCAGACACAGGTGTTCCCTGTTAGGGGAAACTATGATAAACACCCTCCCTGATTTGGAGAGACAGCCGCTGCCACTGGGATTACCTGCACAACCCTCTAGCATTCCCTGGCAGACAGACTCTGGAGAACCCTAAGGGGAGACGAGCTAAGGGATTCCGTTAGAACCCATGCGCTCTCGACCGTTGGAGGAATCTCCCCACGCTCAGGATACCGGAAACATTCTGTGTGCGTGGGGGAGCTCGAGAGACAACTCCACGCAGCTATCTTAAGTCACAGGTGTTCCCTGTTAGGGGGATTTCCTTTAATTACCTTCTCTGAGCTTCGAGATGTAGCCACAGCAACTGGGCTTTCCAACACAGCCCCCTAGTTTCCCCTTGTAGCCAGACCCAGGAATAACTTCAGGGGAGACTAGCTAAGGGATTCCGTTAAACCCATGCGCTGCCCACCGTTGCAGGAACCTCCCCAAGCTCAGGATTCCGGAACCATTCTGTGTGCGTGGGGGAGCTCGAGAGACAACTCCACGCAGCTATCTTCAGTCACAGGTGTTCCCTGTTAGGGCTAAGTCCTAAAATTACCTTTCCAGAACTTGGGGAAGCAAGTAATGCCACTCTATTTTCCACCACAAACCCCTAGCTTTCCCTGGCAGCCAGAATCTGGAAAACCCTCAGGGGAAACGTGCTAATGTATTCCATTATAACCCAAGCGCTGCCGACCGTTGGTGGAACCCCACACGCTCAGGATTCTGGAACCATTCTGTGATTGGAGTAGCTCGAGAGACAACTCGACGCAGCTAACTCAGTCACTGGTGTTCCCTGTTATGGGGAAGTCCTATAATTAACTTCCCAGTCATTGGGGATGCAGCCACTGCCATTGGGCTTTCTATCACAAATCCCAAGCTTTCCCTTGCAACCAGACTCACGAAAACCATCAGGGGAGTCGAGCTAAGGTATTCCGTTAGAACCCACACGCTGCCAACCGTTGGTGGAACCTACCTACACTCAGGAATCCGGAACCATTCAGTGTGCATGGGGGAGCCCTAGAGACAATTTCATGCAGCTATGTTCAGTCACAGGTGTTCTCTGTTAGGAGGAAGTCCTATAATTACCTTCCCTGAGCTTGGGGAGGCAGCCGCTGCCACTGGGTTTTCCAGCACATGCCCCTAGCTTTCCCAGGCAGCCAGACTCAGGAAAACCCTCAGGGGAGACGGGCTAATGGATTCCATTTGAACCCACGCACTTCCGACCGTTGGCGGACCTCCCCACGCTCAGGATTTCGGAACCATTCTGTGTGCATGGGGGAGCTCGAGAGACAACTCCACGCAGCTATCTTCAGTCGCAGGTGTTCCCTGTTAGGGGAAATTCTGACAAACACCCTTCCTGACCTTTGGGTGGCAGCCGCTGCCACTAGCCTTTCCTGAACAACCCCCTAGCATACCCTGTCAGCCAGACTCAGGAAAATTCTCAGGGAGACGAGCTAATGGATTCCGTAAGAACCCACACGCTGCCGACCGTTGGTGGAACCTCCCCACGCTCAGGATTCCGGAACCATTCTTTGTGTGTGGGGAAGCTCGAGAGACATCTCCACGCAGCTATCTTCAATCATAGGTTTTCCCTGTTAGTGGGAAATCCTATAATGAACTTCCCTGACCTTGGGGAGGCAGCCGCTGCCACTGGGATTTCCAGCACAACCCCCTAGCTTTCCCTGGCAGCCAGACTCAGGAAAACCATCCGGGGAGATGAGCTAAGGATTTCTGTTAGAACCCACGCACTGCCGACCGTTGGTGGTACCTCCCCACGCTCAGGATTCCGGAACAATTCTGTGTGAGTGGAGTAGCTCGAGAGAAAACTCCACGCAGCTATCTTCAGACACAGGTGTTCCCTGTTAGGGGAAACTCTGATAAACACCTTCCCTGATCTTTCTGAGACAGCCACTGCCTCTGGGTTTTCCTGCACAACCTACTAGCTTTCCCAGGCAGCCAGACTTAGGAAAACACTCAAGGGTGAGGAGTTAAGGGATTCCGTTAGATACCATGGGCTGCCGACAGTTGATTGAACCTCCCCATGCTCAATATTCTGGAAACAAGCTAATGCAGGACTTTCAATGTGAGATGTAAATATTTCAAGTTAGAACAAATTCTTCCGTATCACCATAGAATTATAACCTTTATCCCTAATTCACGTTTATAAAATTATTCTTGGCATGTATCTAATGAGAAGAAACTATGGTTAGAAAAGAGAAGAATTGATTATCTGAAAGAATTCAATGTCAGTATTGAGACATCTTGCATCACTATCTTTGTGTATTTAAGAATTTTCTGTAATATTACCTTATGGACCTTTATGCTTTTTCTCTTTGTGTCTTTCTTTTAATAGGAGATTTTGAGAGCCTAGAACACTGTTGGAAAGGAGGTATAAAGCCATTGTGTATTGGATAGTATTGCTGTGTAAGATGTTGCCCCAGAACCCAGCAGGTTAACAAACATTAATCATGTCCTGTCTCTGTGGGACAGGGATCTTGGGCACAGCTTAGTTGAGCATCTCTGACCCAGGTCTCACATATGGTACAGTCAAGCTGTCAGGTTAGTTTCCTTCTGAAGGCTCGACCTCAAGGAACATCTTCCACCAAGCTCACCCTGTGTATGTTGCCAGGTCTTTGTTCCTAGTCAAGTTCTCACATGACCAGGTAGCTGGTTTCTTCCATGGAGAATGAGGAGAGAGTGAACGGGGTGCCCAAAACAGA
The DNA here is from genome assembly GCF_048564905.1 of Vicugna pacos. Taxonomy (NCBI): domain Eukaryota; kingdom Metazoa; phylum Chordata; class Mammalia; order Artiodactyla; family Camelidae; genus Vicugna; species Vicugna pacos. The sequence goes on along the minus strand of NC_133021.1, from coordinate 3,358,974 downwards.
AGCCACAGTCCACTTCTAATCTCACCTCTAAGTACCATCCCATTTCCTCTGCCATAGTCTCTTCATGAGAAGCAAAACAATATTCTCCACCCATCATAAGGACGAGGGCTTACTCAAGGCATGAGTACCAGGAGGTGGGGTCATTCAAAATGTTTACTTAATGAATGGATTAATGAATGAACAGATTTTATATGTATTTTTTACAGTAAGCATTACTTATATCTTAAGAGATTTAGTTCCTGCAACGTCAAATACAAGTTCCGTGTAATATTTCCATTTCCAAGCTTTCACTTGGCTTTCAAAAGTCATGCAACTCTAGCTACACAGGAAAGAAAAGAGGGGCGTGCTGAGCAGAGAGCTTTAAGGGCAGTTTGGTCCTCTTTCATTTGTGTCTAAGTCCCCAGTCCACACTAGTGTGGCTTCATAAGTTAGAGAAATATTACTTTGTCTTTATTCTCCTCACATTTTTTCCTCCTCCCATTAAAGACAATACTCACTCTTATTTTAGTTTATTATCTTAGTATTTGAGGGGAATGAAAGTGTAGATGAAAGGAAGTTGGGTGGGTGTGTTCAGAGGACATCCCAGGAGTAATGACTGATACTGATTTCTCGTCTATGTGGAAGGTAGTGGAATTGGAGGAGATGTATTGGCTAAAAAATAAATGAATGTGATCTTATTTCTTGCACATCTGAGCTTGTGGTTTCATGTTCATACCCACTAGAGAGCCTTATACCTGGCCCTCATTTAGTTCTCCAAGGATGTGATGTCAAACCAAATAAGAAAAAAATTCTAGACATTAGTTCCATAATATAAGCTACCTTGGTAGAAAGAGAAGTTTCAGCTCCAAGAATAATTTAAAAAGATCAAGTAACCCTCTCCAGTTTTTTTTTTAAATCAACCTTCCATTGGATAAAAATGTATTCTTTACTATATTAAGTAGTATTGAAAGTGTGTGGCTTGAGGATTATATTTTGTCTGAGAACATATCAGAGATTTTTCCTTTTGGAAACTAATAACGTACAAAACTCTTGAGCTGACCTGGGAATTAGAAGGAAGGCAGCAACAATGTTGTGTTCTGTGATTTTTACTTAAATATCATACACACTTTCCCATATAATTATGGCAAATATACTTTTTTGTGGTTGCATGGCAATCCAACAATTTCAGGTGCTGGATTTACTGAAAAATCTCTCCTACAGCTGGACTTTTTAGTTTGAAGAATTTAGTTTGAAAGTGTTGATCAACCCATTAGGAAGGGCAAGTGTGATTCCCCATGGAGTTCAGACATTAATCTTTAAAGGTTTTTGAAAACAATTCCAATATAACATTTTTCTGTAGGAGGATAATTTTTACCTTCGAATAACTTTTCTATGATTGTGTGGTTTTAATTGACCTGATCACTTTTTTTGGTGAAATCAAAGAATATAAGTAAAGGAAATGAGATATTAAAACTCAAAATGAAAAGGAAAATGCTGTAGGTTTCTCCTTGATATCAAATCTAATTTTAGATGAAATTTATCAGTTGGGGATTGGAAAAAGAAATGTTTATTTCAGGAAACAGACAAGGATATACTGTGCAGCATGGGGAATATAGCCAGTATTTTACAATAACTATAAATGGAATATAATCTTTAACAATTGTGAATCAATCTGTTGTACACCTGAAACTTACCTAACATTGTGAATCAACTATACCTCAATTCAAAAAAAAAAGTTAAAAAACCAAATTTGAACCAGATCTTCACAATATAGTCCAGAAAAGGCTATCTAAACATGTTAAATATAAAATGAATACTTTCCAAGGAAGAAATGACTTAGCTTTTACAGGATTTGCTCTAACCAAGGATCTTTGCAATGAGAGTTCCGTTTTGAAAGTCCCTATAAATGTACTCAAAGAAGTGATGAATATTAGGAATTTTGTTGGCTTTTTCCTAATCATTAATAATGTCAATGGCTAATTCAAAATACTAGTACACTACTGTTTAATGAAAATCAATCAAATTAAGCCAAATTAATACATGATGTGCAGTCCAGTCCACACTTCCTCCCCAGGAAGCCCTCAAGAACTAGGCTCTTGTAGCTTTCTCTTCCTCTGTTCTCAGCCCAGAGGAAACACAAGGTGTGTAGCGGGCATCAGATAAGTGCTTAGTAAAGTCACGGAGTAAAACTGTCACCACAGGAGATCCAAAGTTGTGTAAATCTTAAGCCATTTCTGAGAGCTTTCTGATTACCAGCACAGGGCTCTGCATTTTAGAAATTCTCTCCCATTGAGTTGTCATCTTATGTGGAAGCTTCATTATTCCCATTGCTTTATAAGCAATAAAAATTTATGAAATATTTGCTCTATGTAACTTGTAATAGTACTTTAGAAGTTTATTAGGAAGCTGGGGTTGGACCATAAAATTATGCCATTATGATAGATACAAAAATCAAACATCGGATAAATTCAGAGTAAATAATCCTGAAAATGTAGCAGAACTAAATTCCTTGTTTAACCTTGTGCAAGAGCTTTCACTGCTTAGCAATTATTTCTCTACTCTTTAACTTGACTAAACCAAATTATTGTGAGACTCTTTTAGAACTTTGTGTTTGCTCTGCCCCTGAAGAGTTGGGGTGTGTGTGTGTGGGTTGAGAGGCCCTGACAAAGGGTTAGGAACCCAGTTTCAAAGTCCCGGCTCCAAACATCAAATCCATTAACCTGAAAATGTGCACATGGAATTGTGCCCCTTTTTTCTGTGTCTCAAGTGAAAAGGAAACTATGAACAGGGAGAAGCTTTCATAAAAGCATTTTAATGCAAAGACATTTGCAATATCAAGCTTTAAAATTTACTTCTGTTTTAAAATATTCATTTCTAAAAAATAAATAAATAAATAAATAAATAAAATATTCATTTCTAAAAACATGGGCCTAGTCCTGTATTATTAATATTCTATCTCAAAAAGTGATGGTTAGAATGACAATGTTATTGATGTGCACAGAAATAATAAAGATTTTTGCCCTGAGTTGATCATTTTTTTAATGTCAGTGGAAAAAAATCTCAAAAAAACAAAAAACACCCCTCTTTCTTTTTCACCATAAAATTGTAGATGTCCCTGCTTCTTTGCACCACATTTAACTGAATTAGTTATGTAAGTTGCTGGCCTGGCCTCTCAGATGTCTGTGGGTGGCTTAATGAGTCAGATTTCCATCAGGAAACACTTAATTCAAACATGATCATAACCACTGCAGCACTACCACAAAGACACGAAGGCAAACTTTTAAATCAGTTTCTTGAATTACTCTTTGGATCATAAAGTGGGACTTTCCTCTTAAACATTTTCATCCCTGGTGCAGATTATCTGAATTTAAACTGTGCCTTAATGAGGCATCAATGTGAGAAGACAGCCCTACCTTGGTTGACGTACTTTCTACCATGTTCACTGCTCTCCATGTTAACAACAGGGAAGATGAGGGAAGGAAGGTGGCATCTCCCACACTGTTGTAATGATCTTTCAAAGAAATTGCAGAGCCAGAGTCGAGTTTGTTTCCCATGCATTGGAAGAAATTCATTTTTCATAAACACAAGGATCTCTTTCCCTAAATTGCATTTCTCAAGACCACACTGAGTTAACTTGAGACTGTGGTATATTTGTTAGCAATGCCTCAACTCTGTAAACCTGAAAATCTGCCTCCAGGTGCACGTGCTTCTGTCAGGTAGTTAGATAAGTGGGGGCACCGGGCAGACAGGTGGAAGGGAGGAAGAATGGTCCGGAAGATGGTGGTATCCCTGCCTTCAGCATAAAGGGGCTTGCCTTCCTCTAAATGAATGTCCGCAAGAAACCAGTTAGAGCCTGTGCAGTAGCGAGAAGGACCTAACGGGACACGACCCAGTGCTCATTGTAATACCACCAGCATTGTCGCTTAGGCTCCCCCTTGGGTTCCTCTGTGTGCGTAGTGGGTAAGGACAGGCACAAAAGGGGACAAGCATGACTCAACACTCCAGGGGCAAGAGCTGTCAATCAATCAAGAGACCACCTCTAAGTGAGGGTGTAAGAGGAGGGACAAAGCCCACGGCTCTCTATCCTTGGATCAGCCCGCCTCCCGTTTCTGGAGGTGTACTTTCCCTTTGCTTTGAAACAAAACCTTTAAAATCTTGGCTACCAATGCTTCTGTCTCCCGTTTGTATTCTTATCTTTCAGGTGAGGCAAGAACTGGAGTCTTTTCCCCTTCGCCTTTTGGGATAACACGTCCACGTTGAAAACATTTAATGATTTCCTGTTGATAAGATGGTGTAATAAAGGCAACGAAGATCAACTTCATAATTATGACCTGAAGACTAACAGATGCAGTAACAGGCATTTTTAAAGAAAATTTTATATGCAAATATACATACATTTTCTGTTTATAAGACAGAAAAAAATAGTCTTAAAAATTATCAAAGCTGATGGCAGCTTTACTAAGTATGACCAGAGATGTTAAAAACCAGAGTGCACATCTGTTAACAAGTTACGCTAAATCCCTTCTTGAATCTGCTTTTCTACAACAAAGATTTATTCTGAATGTGTCCTAAAAGATGAGCTAAAACCTTATCATGTATTTACCTTCAACCATTTATTTGACGTGCAAATGGGGAGGGAAATTGTTCAGAGGGCTCAGATAATAAAAAGTAGGAAATACATCCAGTGACCTTGAAATACCTGTAGCTTCAACGTGTATTCTATTCCAGCCCTTCTGAACATGAGCGAGCTTCTTCAGCAAAAGAAAATAAAACAGTAAAAATGCTTATGTGTAACTAAGGCAGAGGGACTTAGTTAGAGGACTGTCAGTTCTGCTACGTGGGGTGGCGCCATAGTCTAACTAACTTCAGGGGCTGGACCCGGCACCCTTCTGTCCTCATCCAGCCCCTGTCACTTTCCTGGCTCTGTGCCTTGACCACTTATATTACCATGTCTCTGTTTCTAACATGAATACTTCATGTGGCTTTCTCACATTTCAGGGTACTGCTCTCACACTTTAATCTCGAGGCATTTAATTTACTCTTCTAAAATGTGGGTAAGTCTCATTATGCTGACTTTACAGACCAGGAAACTCAGACTCTGAGGCTGGAAGTAAGTTGTGGCTGTCACATAACTGATGGTGGAAAAATAGGAATTCTAACCCAAGTGATGGCTGGTGCAAATCATGTGTCTTCAGCTATTCATTTGTACATCTCAAGCTCTTAGCTTGGATCTGATCACCAAAGAATGCCTCGTCAGCCTCCTCCAAGATGATCATTTTTTTCCTTTTCTGTATTGTATTCAATTATATGAGAAATACATTGGGAACATTATGGGCCTGTGTATTCAAAGTTTTGTTACCCTATGAAACAGTCCACACATTAACAGAATTAAAAAGTATAATAAAGTATCTAAAATGCCAACAAAAATGAGCAGTTTTATCATTGCATGTATTTGGTGTTTAAAATAAATGAGGGTGTAGTGGAAATAAAAACTCGTAGCAACCATGGCATGACTCTAAATGTAAGCACTATACATAAAAATAGATAAAAAACAAATTTCTTCTGTAGAGCACAGGGAACTATATTCAATATATTGTAATAATATTTAATTAAAAAGAATATGAAAATGAATATGTGTGTGTATACACACGACTGGGACATGATGCTGTACACCAGAAATTGACACATTGTAACTGATTATATTTCAATTAAAAAAAAGGCACATTCATATATAAGTCCTGAGACCTGAGAGAGGAAATGTTGTGTGGTGGAAAGAATGTGAGGTCTGGCATCAAACTGATTCAGGCTTCAATCTTAATTTATTAGTTTCATGTCCTGGGAAATCTATATAATATATGTGAGGTTTGTTTCTTCAGCTGTAAAGTTGGATTGACATTTAACTGAGAAATAAAACTGACTGATTAAGTGAACCAATATTTAGTATAGAAGGTAGGGTACAAAATTGACCTTAACCGTGTCTTAAAGTCACAAATATGAGTGCAGTGACCAGATGTAAATTTCAATGAGCGCATAATGAATGTTATGATTTATGTTACAATATTTAACCTGTAAGGGACTAGTGAAGGGCAAAAAGAAGAAATTATTATACTGAAGCCCTTTATGTCTCTTCTTCTTTCTTTTTTTTTTATTGAAGTAGAGTCGGCTTACAATGTTGTGTCAATTTCTGGTGTACAGCACCATGCTTCAGTCATCCATGCACATACATATACTTGTTTTCATATTTTTTCACCGTGAGCTACTACAAGATATCAAACATAGTTCCCTGTGCTGTACACTATAAACTTGTTTGTCTATTTGATGTATACCAGTCAGAATCTGCAAATCTCAAACTCCCAGTTTATTGCTCCTCACCACCTTCTCCCCCACTTCATGTCTCTTAGTAAATCCTTTTCAGGACTTCCCTTCTTTTCTTTTCTCTTCCATCATTTTCCATCTTTCCGGGTGTCTTGTCTTCTGTTTCAGTGTAGTGTGGACAACACAGAGGTTGGACTGGATCACTGCGGAGGTGATTTGATTGCACCTCACATTAGCTGCCTGAATAGTTCACTCAGGTAGGGCCGCTGCTAACAAGATGCCCAGCGCAAGCTAAGAGCCTCCTTAGTGGTTTCCGGGAAAAACAGAGAGTGTCCACAATACCCTCCCCAATATGGCCGAATTAGGAAGACAGTTTAACAGCAAAACAATGCCACTTAATCTCTCCTCAGCTCTGCTGCACCAGAGACAGCTTCTTTATTTCCTTACTTTCTCGCCTACTTGTCTTTGACCGGTTAACAAGAGATTTCAGATGTTAAGCACAGGACTGAGTGCTACAGCGCCATCAGTGCATTTGCATCGATGATGCTGACAGTGAAAATGACATCAATTACATCTTTTATCTATAAAGCTCAGGATCCAAAAAAAAAAAAAAGCACTGCTAGTTTATATCAAATACTAAGTGCACCCAAAAAGGGGGAACTGATATGATGTTTTTGGTTTGCTGTTGTTGCTTCATGTTTGCCATTTTATCCAAAAGAGAGTATTGCTGAAAGTACAATTTTTCAGTTGCATAAATGAAACGTTTCTGGAAAGAAGCGCTGTGTGAGAGAATATCTCACCCAATTCAAAGAGTCAATGGAAAAGTGTTCCCCTGTAACTGGGCAAGCTCTAATAAAATGGATCTTAGGATGACTGGTAGCAGCAAGTCAGACATGTGTGTGCTTTCTGCTAGAGTGAAGTGAGACTGCAAAAGAAATAAAAGAATGTCTTTTACAACCAGGATTTGCACCATCTATGAAGAGGGGAGAGCTGGCAGGAAGAAAGCCGATTAGGGATCCATTCCACATTTTTAGGTGGGAGGAAAAGAGGCTACATCATTCCCCCTTCCACCATCCCTGCCTTGTGCTGTCATCTAACCTTTTCCCTTCTTCCCACTGCAGAGAAACCCTTTGAGGAGGCTGTACAGGCAGGTCTGGCGCTTTTCTTTTGTGACTATACAGCACCAGAAGGTGTGTGGCAGGCACCGCATCCCTGCAAAGTTGTTTTTCTGTCCCTCACAGAATGCTCTCTGCTCTCTGAGTGGAAGCTCAGCCCTCACACCTGTAAAATCTGTACCAGAGAGCCCACCTGTCCATCACCCCACAGGCTCCTGCAGCAAAGCATCTGTCCAGTTCTGTTCATCCAGCAATAAGGAAAAAAAAATGGGAGAGGACTATGTAGAACGGGAGAGAACCTGGAATAATTCCACACGTGAATCTCAATCTTCTTTTTATCAAAAGAGATGCTATGTATTAACAAAAAGTAGATTTATAAGAGATCCTTAAATTGTGCTCTGTTGAAATTGTACTTTTATAATTAAGGAAAAATTGAATTTAGCCCATGCCAGGCATGTGTCATTTCAGCAAAAGGAAATAAACAATTTAAGAATAATTTTTGGAATGTTAAAGCCACAAGGGAGAAAAAATAATTATAATAATACCACTGGAAGAGGGTGGAACATTGTTTAATCTCAATGTCTTTTGTTAAACTAAATGTATGAGTTTAATTACCTATTTAAATTACAAGCTACATTGATTACATAAATCTCTAGTTGTAAATCACAAAATTATATCTTGTAAAGGCTTCCAAGCAGAAGATCATCCTTCAATTTAATTCATGAATAATTATCTGGGACTCAAGAGTAAAAGTAAAATGCGATCCACATTCGTAGCAAGAAAAAGTTTCTTTTGCTTAACATGTAAGATTTGTTTACTCTCACAAGCAAAACTTGAGAACTGATGAGTGTACACAACTAAGAAAAGTTTTTTTATTAAATCAATCTGATTTTGCTGCCAAAGTATTACATATTGTTATATTGCAAGTTTCATTGTATTCTTTATCCCTAGCATTATTTAAATATAATTGACAAATAAAAATCATATATGTTCAAGTGTAAAGTGTGATATTTTGCTATATGTTGCAAAATGATTACCACAATCAAGCTAATTATCATATACATCATATCTCACATAGTTTTCTTTTTTCTGGTTCTTAAAACACTCTACTCTCTTAGCAAATTTCAAATGTACAGTAATGAATTATTAACTACAGTCAACATGTTGTGCATTGGGTATTCAGAATTCACTCATCCTGTATAATTGAAACTCTGTACCCTCTGACCAAAATCTCATCATTCATCCAATCTCCCAACCCCCTGGCAACCACCATTCCACTCTCTTCATTTCACGTGTTTGAAATGTTAAGACTTCACGTATAAGTGGCATACAGTTTCCGTCTTTCTGTTCCTGGATTATTTCACTTAGAATGCTGTCCTCCATTTTCACCCAATTTGTTACTGTAAGCAGGACTTCCTTCATTTTGAAAGCTAACTCACGTCCACCATGCATACACCACATTTTCTCAATCCAGTTGTCAATCGACCTACAAGTAAGTAGTTTCCTTATCCTGGCTATTGTGAATAACCCTCCAGTAAACATGGGGGTGTGTATATGTTTTGGAAGAGCTCACAGTTGAAGACACCTGGCCCAGGGACTTTCTCTGCTGAGATTTTCCTTACTGATTCAGTTATCTCATTCATTATTTGTCTGTTCACGTTTTCTTTCTTCATAATTCAGTCTTGGGAGAATGTATGTTTCCAGGAATTTATTTCTTCTAGAGTATCCAATTTGTTGGCATCTAATTGTTGGTAGTAGCCTCTTATAATTTCATATTTCTGTGGTATCAGTGGTGATGTCTCCTCTTTCATTTCAGTTTCATTTACCTGAATCTCCTCTTTTTCTCTCTTACTTTGGCTAATGGTCTGTCAATTCTATCTTTTCAAAAAACTGACTCACTGTCATTGTTCTTATCTATTGTTTTTCAGTCTCTAATTTCATTGCTTTCTGCTCCAATATTTATTATTTCGTTCTACCTGTTAGATTTGTGCTTGCTGTATTCTTCATTTTCTAAGTTTCTTGAGGTGTAAAGATAGGTTATGTATTTCGTATCTTTCTTTTGCATAACATAGGCATTTATAACTATGAACTTCCCTCAGAACTGCAGCTTTGGCTGCACTCAGTAAGTTTGAGTCTATTTCCATTTTTGTTCCTCTCAAGACACTTTTGATTTCCTTTTAGATTTCTTCTCTGATTCACTGATTGTGCAGAAGTGTGTTATTTAATTTTCACGTATTTACCTTTTTTTTCATTTTTCCTTTTATTATTGATTACTAGATCATACTATTGTGGTATTTATATTCTGAAATTTGTTAAGACTTATTTTGTAGCCTAGCATATGATCTAGCCTGGGGAATGTTTCTTGTGTACTTTGGAAGAATGTATATTCTGCTGCTGTTGGGTGGAACGTCCTGTTTACGTCCATTAGGTAGACCTGGTCTGTGGTGTAATTCAAGCCTGAAGTTTCCTTATTGATTTTCTGCCTGAATGATCTATCCATTATCAAAAGTGGGTGTTGAAGTTCCCTGCTATCATTGTACTGCTGTCTATTTCATCTTTTAATTTTATTGCTTTATGTATTTAAGTGCTCCAGTGTTGGGTGCATATACATGTATGTGTGTTAAAATGTTCTCTTCATGAATTGTCCCTTTTGTCATTTTATAGTGACCTTCTTTGTCTCTTATACAGATTTTTGAATGAAAGCCTATTTTGTGTGGTGTAAGTGTGGGCCACCCCTGCAACCTTTCAGGTACCATGTATGTGAAATATCTTTTTTCATTCCTTCCCTTTCAGTCTTCAAGTTCTTAAAGTAAAAGTGAGTTTCTTGTAGGCAGCATATTGTTGGAGCCTGCTTTTTTATCCATTAAGTCACTCTCTGTGTTTTGATAGGAAAATTAAATTTATTTACATTTAAAGTGTTGTTAATTTAAGTAAGGTAGATAATGGTAAGTGATGACTTACTATTGCTGTTTCATTGTTTTCTGATGCTTTGTAGTTTCCTGCCCCTTTCTTCCTCTCTTGCTGTTTTCCTTTAAGATTTGTTGGATTTCCTTGAAGTGGTATGCTTGGATTTCTTCCTTTTTAGCTTTATTGTATCTGCTAGAGCTTTCTTTGTTGCTACCATGAGTTTTACACAAAACATAACACTCCATTTTAAACTAATAGCGACTTAACTTCAATCACATAAAAAACTCTACATTTTACTTCTCCTTTCCAACATTTTAGGCTATTCATGCCACAATTTACAGCTTTTGATATTCTGTAAACATTAACAAATTATTATATCTACAGTTACTTTTGATACTTTTGCCTTTAACTTTTGCAATAAAGTTAAAAGTGATTTACTCATCACCATTAACTATTAAAGTGCTTGGAATTTCACTGTTCATTTCCCTTCACCAGCGACTTCTATCCTTTTACATGTTTTCATGTTGTTGCTCTCATTTCAACTTGAAGAACTACCCTTAGTATTTCTTGTAAGTCAGGTCTAATGGTAATGAAATCCTTCCGTTCTTGTTCATCTGTGGAAGTATTTGTCGCCCCTTCATTTCTGAAGAGCAGTTTAGCTAAGTATAATATTCTTGGTTGCCAGATTTTTTGCTTTCAGCCCTTTCAGTATATCAGACCACAGGAGATAATGCTCACTAACACACTCCATGTATCTAATAACAGGCAGAAAAGAGGAGGATGGCAGTGTACTAAAAAAGTATGTTTTAAACTAAGGGAACCATGGAGGAATGAAGGGTAACATATCTCTACTAGGAACCCTGACCAAAGGAAGTAATTCAGGCAATCATTGAAAAGGTGAGTTTTTCATAAGACATCACATCCATTGGAAGAATCTGCTTCCTTCGTTTTCTATCTTCTTTTCAGATGATGTGTTATAAAAATATACAGACAACAAAAGGACGTGTTGGAATTATGAAAATCAATCTTATTATAGACTTTATATCTTTATGGGTAGGGAGAGTGAGGATTTAAAAAAACGGACATGACCCTGGCCATGCTAGACCACATTTTTTCAAGACTGCCACAGAGGTGCTGTAGAGCTTTTATCAGGGAATTTATAGAAACATGGTACCTTTGTGTAGTTATAAATATAAAGAGTACTATTTGGACAGAGTGTTAGCATGTTCTGAATATTTTTACTTATGATACATCATTTGGTTCAAAACAATAAGCTTAAGAATTCAGTATTGTTAACTGCATTTCATAAATGGAGAAACTAAGGTTCAGAGAATGTTTGCCAGCTAACAATAATCACATATCTAGTAAGTTCAAAGTTATCATTTAAACCTGAGCTTCACCGCTTTATTCTCTACAGCATGAAAGTTAACAATGCACATATTCTTCTCTATGTAAGAAACTACTGTTGTCTTCTGTATTAAGAATTGTGTTCATTATTTGAATAATACCCCTGATAAATCATATAGTTGTGCTTAGCTTCATTCTCTGCTCTATCCTCAAGCAGATACTCACTCTCCCGAACACTCCCATCCTGTCTTACACTAAAGTAGCCCTAGTCTCACTGATTTGCATGTATCCTAAGATAGCAAATAGCACCAACTCTCTGCAGTGGAAATGCCACTAAGATTTTACGTGTCCTAACTCTTCGTCTTCCCCTCGTGCCTACACACTCCCTGATAGTCACCTGCCAGCAATACGTTTAAGAGAAAAATTTTATAAATTAACAGAAACATGTCTTCTGCATTATTAATTAGCACTGAAAATGCTTATAATCTGGCTAATATCCCTGCATATCATTGCATACCAAGGTTAATATTCTTTTTTTGAATAAATATAAAAAAGTCCCTCCTACCATTGCAGTTTAATTCCTTCAGAGAATGAGGACTGGATAAAAAAGATAAGAGACTTAATCAAATAGATAAGGACATTTCTTCGGTTATAATTTTTCGGGTAACTCTGACTTCTCCTGTGAATTTTGTACCTCAGTGTTTTTCACTCACTTAGCTATGAGGGGAAAGTGGAGCTTTAATATGACGCATTTCCATCACAGCCCAAATCATCAAACTGGGTAAAACTAAGTAACACTAAAAATATCAAGAAGTGAAAAGAGACTTCAGTTCTGAAAACCAAATCCCAGATGACATTCTATAAAACTTTATTTCCTGAGATTTAAAAATGGGCTGTTCTTAAAAATATATAGACTCTCTCGTGGAAGGTCTTGTCTTGTCTTCTCCAGGATCCATTTATTCCCCTGAATAATCTCTGTGTGGCTCCCTTTATAACAAATACATGAGAATCTGTCCCTCAGAAGAAAGAATAAAGAAATACTATATGCTCTCATTCAAAATGAATAAAACATTTTAAAATGAATTATAATAATACATTCTAAAAATAAATATTTCAAAAAATTATTCCAACTGAGATGAGTGAACCATCTATTAAATGTCTGTGTGTGTCTTATCCCAAATGGAGGTGTCAGCATAAGTCAACAGCAATCATACATTTTTTCTAACAAAACACAATGTTTATTTCTTTAAACAGAAAATTAAAAAATATTCTGTTTAAAAGAATATTTAAAGATTGGGAAAAATTATCTTTTGATAATATATTTATATATACCAAAATGAATTTTTTAAATGGAAAGAAGATATTTCCCAAGTTTGTATCTAAATACTGTCTTCCAAATTGATCTCAATAATTAAAGCTACTTTACCACTTAACATGTAAGATCACACAAATATGTGTGCTTCTAAAGAAAAACAGAGGATTCAAGAAATTCATGTGGAATATTATCCAAGCACTTCGATTTTTATAAATTCCACACTTGTGTGACTCAATGACCTGGGAGTCCAGCAGAGAGGTCCTGGCATGCTGTTGGAGCAAAACAATCCAAGAATGGGTGCATTGAAGAGGGTGGGGTAAGCGGTTTTACTTTATCAGCATCATCTCTTCTCAAAGGCGGCACATGTCAGTACCCAGATAGATGCTGTTGGCCTGGGATTCCTCCCACAGGAGAAAGTGAGCATGCAGTGAGCACCCAGCTTCCCTTCCCATGTAGGATGCACCCAAGGGGCCCAGTTCCTCCGTTTCCTGCCCAGAACACTGAGGAGGCCAGATGGATGAATAGTCTAGAGAGCTAGGAGCAGGGAAAAGAAGTGTTAAGAAAACTGAAGGATTTGAAATATGTAACCTAACTTTTACACCTCAAGGAACTGAAAAAAGAAGAAAAAACTAATCATAAGCTTAGCAGGAGGGAAGAAATAAATTTTAGAGCATGCAGAAATAAAATAGAGACCAGAAAAAACCAACAGAAAAGATGAACAGCAATAAGCGTTCTGTTTTTTTTAAATAAACAAAATTGGCAAATCTTTATCTATGCTCATCAAGAGAAAGAGATAGGAGATCAAATACATGTAGTCAGGAATGAAACAGGAGTCATTGCAATTGGTATCACAGAAATACAAAGAATCATAAGAGGCTACTATCAGCAATTAGACGCCCACAAATGAAATAATCTAGAAGCGATAAGTTCCTGGAAACTTACACTCTCCCAAGACTGAATTACAAAGAAAGAGGAAATGTGAGCAGATCAATCACATGTGAGGGGGTGGCAGCAGTACGCAAAATCCTCTCAACGAGGAAAGCCCGCTAGCAGATGACTTCCTAGATGGATTTTACCAGGCAGTTAAAGAACTAATGCCAATCCTTCTTAAACTCATCCAAAAAATGAAGAGAGAGGACTTCCAAACTCATTTTACAAAGCAAACATTACCCTCATATGAAGGCCAGAGAAGGACACTATGAGACTGGAAAGTTATAGGCCAATATTCTTGATAACCATAGATTTAAATATCCTTAACAAAACACTAGCAAATTGAATTCAATGGTTCCGTCAAAGGTTAATACACCGTGATCACTCGTAATTTACCCCTGAGCCGCAAGGATGGCTCAATGTACACAAATCAGTAAATGTGACATCACATTAACAAAATGAAATATAAAAATCATATAATCATCTCAATTGATGTAGAAAGAGTATTTGGCAACATTTTCAAAATGTCCCTACCATCCAAAGCAATCTAGAGAATGAATGCCGTCCCTGTCAGAATTACAATGGCATTTTTCAAAGTAACAGAAAAAGTTATTTAAGCATTCATATGGAGCCACAAAAGACCCCAAAAAGGCAAAAAGCAATTTTGAGCAGGAAGATCAAAGCTGGAGGCATCACAATGCCTGACTTCAACCTATGAAAGCTCTGGCAATCAGCACAGTGTGGTACTGGAATAAACACACACACAGAGACCAACAGAGCATAATAAAGAGCCCACATAAACCCATGCAAAAAAGACTGACTAATCTGTGCCAAGGGCTCTAAGAATACACAATGCAGAAAGGATAATCCTTCAATAAATGTGCTGGGAAAACTGGACGTCAACATGCAGGAGAATAAAACTGTGCTCTTGTACCATATGTGAAAAACCAACTGGAAAGGGATTAAAGGATTAAGCATAAGGCCTGAAACCATTACATTCCAGGTGGGAAAGTTTTTGGATATGACACCTGAACAAAAGCAAAATAAACAAGTAGGACTACGTGAGACTAAAACATTTCTGTACAGCAAAGGTAACAATCAGAAAATGAAAAAGCAATCTCTGCAATGGGCCAAAATGTTTCCAAACCACATATCTGATGTGCAGTTAATGCTCAAAATATTTAAGATATGCCTATAACTCAATGGCAAAAAATACTACTGCCATTTATGAAATGGGCAAAGGACTTGCATAAATATTTTTCCAAAGAAGGTGTACAAATGGCCAACAAATGTTGCATCAGGTGGTCAAAAGTTACAAAGTTTCAGTTATAAGATAAGTAAGTTCTGGAGATGTAATGTAAGTATAGTGACTGCATTTAATAACCCTGCCCATTTGAAATTTGCTTAGGGAATAAATCATAAAGTTCTCATTACAAGAAAAATTTCTGTAACCATGTAAAGTGATGGATGTCAACTTATTGTGGTAATCATTTTGCAATCTATACATATGTTACATCATTATGTTGTGCACCTTAAACTAATACAATGTTAAAGGTCAATTATGTCTCAATAAAACAAGAAAAAATATCACAATAAAAATGGAAAGATTGATACACAGACAGGGGTTATGGGATTTCCCCCCATGTCTCCTCACATCTGGGAGGCAGAAACAGTAATATTTTCTAATCATTATCTAGTGTTCTTTAAATGAAAAAGAACATAACATGTAACACGGTAAATGCAAGTATATTTACCAATTCTAATTTGGGGGTAATTCTCATTTTAATCTTTCTTACTTTCAAAATGGTGCATAATGAAAATAAACGTAAAACTTTGATGGCTATAATTCACACTCCATTACTCACTCTGCTTGTTCTTTGTAATCAAGCAAGAGCAAAACTTAACTCATAAGGAACTCATGGCAAATAAACTATCTTGGAACTATCAGAATGAATTGTAAAAGGATACTTGCATTCTGCATAACTCATAAAAGGTTTTTTTTTGGCAAGTATTTAAATTGATTTAGTATAGACTAAAACATAATTTCTGGTAATTTCTAGAGAGAAAATTTTTCATCAGTGTGGGTCTAACAGAAATCTCAACAAAAATAATACATTAGTTTAAATAAAAAGGCAAATAGACCTAGTGTTGCTCTAAATCAGCTGCAATCCAAGGTAGAGAATCAAGCAAGTACAAACAGAAAAGTAGTTATAAACAAAGAATGCTACAATGAGAGATCACCTCACACCTGTTAAGATGGCCATTACAAAAAAGAGAATGGAGCTAGAGAAATCCCACTCCCTGACTTCCGACTATACTGCAAAGCTACAGTAATCAAAACAGTATGGCACTGGCACTAAACCAGACGCAGATCAATGGAACAGGATAAAGCACCCAGAAATTAACCCACACACTTATAGTCAGTTAATCTAGGACAAAGGAGGCAAGAGTATACAATGGAGAAAAGATCACCTCTTCAGTAAGTAGTGCTGGAAAGACTGGACAGTGACGTGTAAAAGGATGAAGCTGTAGCATTTTCTCACACCACATAAAAAATAAACTCAAAGTGGATTAAAGACCCAAATATAAGATGAAACCATAAAACTCTTAGAACATATGGAGAACATGCTTTCATGTAAATCATAGCATATATATATATATATATATATATATATATACACACACACATACACACACACACATATATACATATATATACATATATGATTTATTTTCTAAGACAAAATAAACAAATACAAAAATAAATGAATGGGACCTAATTAAACTTAAAATCTTTGAACTTTTAGTAAACTAAAAGCTTTGAAACTTAAAAACAGAAAAGGAAATCATTGACAAAATTAGATGACAATGCACTGAAGGGGAGACAATATTTGCAAAATAATATGACCAATAAGGGGTTAATACCCAAAATATAAAAACAGCTCAAATAACTCTATATTAAAACCAAAACCCAATTAAAAAGTGGGCAGAAGACTTGAACAGACATTTCTCCAAAGACAGACAGATGGCCAACAGGCACATGAAGAAAGGCTAAACATTAATCATCAGAGAAATGCAAATCAAAGCCACAAATGAGATATTACCTCACACCTGTCAAAATGGCTATCATCACAAAGTCTACAACTAACAAATGTTGGTGAGGATGTGCATAAAATGGAACTCTTGTACGCTGTTGGTGTGATTCTAAATTAGTGCAGCCACTATGGAAATTAATATGGAGGTTCCGCAAAACACTAAAAATAGAACTACCGTATTGTCCAGCAATTCCACTGCCAGGTATATAGCCAAGGAATATGGAAATATGAATGTGAAAAGAGGCATGCAGCCAAATGCTCATAACAGTATCATCTATAATAGCCAAGATATGGAAGGAACCTAAGTGTCCATCAACAGATGAATGGATAAGGAAGACGTGGAATACAATGGAATGCTATTCAGCCATGAAAAAAGAATGAAATCTTGCCAGTCGTAACAATGTGGATGGACCTAGAGGGTATTATGCTTAGTGAAATAAGTCAGACAGAGATCAACAAATTCTCTGTGTTATCGATTACATGTGGGAGCTAAGAAATAAAAGAAAGAAATGTATATAACAGAACTGAAACAGAGTCACAGATATAGAAAAAAAACTAGCGGTTACTAGTTGGGAGAGGGGAGGTGTGATGGGCCAGGTAGGGGTAAGAGATTAAAAGACACAGACTACTATATATACAATAAATAAGGAACAAGGATATATAACTATTATTTTGTCATAACTTTAAATGGAGTATGATCTATAAAAATACTAAACATTATGTTGTGCACCTGAAACTAATATAACACTGTAGCTCAACTGTATTTCAACTGAAAAAAAAATATAGTAAAGGATGGAATATTATTTGTTCAACCATAAAAAGAAAGAAAGCTTGGATAAACTTGCTGATTTTATGCTAAGTGAAATAAAGTCAGACCCAGAAAGAAAAATACTACGTGATCTCACTTATATGAGGAATCCAAAAAAGTCAAAGTCATAGAACCAAAGAGTAGAATGATGGTTGCCAAGGGCTGGTTGAGACACCGGGTAAGGCAAGATGTAGGTTAAGGGTACAACCTTTCAGTTCTAAGATGAATCAGTTCTGAAGATCCAAGAACACCATGGTGATTTTAGTTGATGTTGCTGGATTATGCATCTGAAATCTGTCAAGAGGGTAGAACTTAAAGTGTCCTCACCATGAAATAAGATGGTAAATACATGAGATGATGGGTGTGTTAACTTGATTATGGTAATAATTTCACAGTGCATATGTATGTTAAATCATCATGGTGTACCTACCCCTTAAAGAGAAAGAGAAACATCAGATGTTTGCTTACAGCCTTTGCTTTCTCTCATCATTTGCAACTCTCTCCCACGCTTCCATCCTTGTGTTCTTCAACAAGCCAACATGAGGCATTTCAGTTCAGTTCAATTTAAATTCAATTCCTTGATTTGTTCTTTGCACATGATTTTTAACTTAGCTCTCCTGATCTATCACTCAATAGCAAAAATAAAAGAGAGGATTTTAAAAGTATTTAGAGAGTGGAAATATATTTAAAATGAGGAACCAATGTAGGGAGAAGGAATATAGAAATGCCATCTCCTTTAAGCTTTTGCTTTTACTTTATATATTTTGAAGTTTTAGGTGCTTTCCGCTTTTTTTACTTTCAGCCATTGAATCATTATTCAGGAATAAAGGTGGGTATTATAAAAAAGCTCAAGAGAAAAAGTTAAGACTGGGGAATTAAAAAGGTTGAGAAAAATAGGAAATGGGAGCAAAAGAGTGAAATCAGGTGATTGGCTAACAGGAAAAAAATATGTATGGCAATGAAGTCATGATAAGGAGACAAAATTTGGAAGAAAAGTGAGATGAGCATGTGTTCTTATTTGAGAACAAATGAGGGATGATCAGAGGCCATGAAAAACATTTTCCAGTGTCTTTTAGTAATTCATTCATTCATTCCTTTATGCCTCTACCCATCATTTAAAAACATTAATCTATTTACCTGTCACTTATATCATGAAACAACTAATGAAAAATGTCAGAGTCCAGAGAAAGAGCGTACCTCACTGGAAAAGTACACACTGCAGCTTATGTATTTCTGTTTCTATGGCAGTTATTTTATAGCTTTCTAAGTTCTAGACACCAGCTAGCAATGCAACATATTTCCTGCCTGTGAACATGTAATTCTGTCCAGTGGAGGAAAAACTGACTTCCCTTCCCAGCTGTCACCCATTCATTTCAATATTCTAGATTTATGATGTTTATTGTTTGGATTCTCCTTTCAGTTGGTTGCAGCTCATTACCAGTTCAGTCATTATTGAGCTAAATAAAACATTTTAACCCATGTTTATTTTTCTGTGTGTGACAATTATGATTTATCTATTTTTGAAAATTATCTTTTAAGAGCCCTCTTATTTTGTAAAACTTCTGACTCAGAATTTTCTTTTGGGGGACAAAGTAGTTGATGGGAGCAATTACTTCACTGCAATACTATGTGTGAGAATTTAGTATTTTAATTCATTTTTCTAGATATAATTGACATACAACATGCTTCAGTTTCAGATACATGAGATAAGATTAGATATTTGTGTTGTAATATGCTCCCACTGCAAATCTAGTTAACATATGCCATGCACAGTTTCAGAATTTTCTTTCTTGTGATGAGAACTTTAAAACTTAGTATTTCAGTTCTAACCTCATACCTTATATTATGAAGAGGGTGTTTTCTTGAATTTAGCAGTTGACAGTCTCCTGCTGCAGATTTAAAGTAATACATTATGACTCCTTTTTACCAGGAATTAGCATAAATGCATTTCATGGTACAGATATTTCATATTTTATTCCCTAAAGCCAGGAAGCATCTCCCACCTAAGCAGTCTTTCTGGGTCTCAGTGTCTCTGCTCTTCTGACTTCTCCAATGTGACTGTAACTTAACCACCTAACATAGCCACCAAGTTCCTTCCAACTATACACGACAGGAGCCTCTGAGTTCCCCTTAGCCATCTTCCTACTGAGGTAGACTACTATTACCCCGTCTGGTTTTCTCTTTTAGCCCTTAGTAAAACTAGCTTAATAGTCTAAACAATTCTTAAAGACATCTATATTTTCCAAAAATACTCCTTATCAGTTTATGATAAATATATAGGTAATTTGTGACCTGCAGGATTGAGCACTATTTCCTCACTTAAAAGTGCTACATATTGTTTAACATCAAAATAGCTGAAAAAAAGAGAAAGAAGTAAATTCTGAATGTTGTATTACTGATTTAGTTCATAGACATCCTTGCATCTATTAATACAAAAAGGAACTCCCAGAGACACCTCTATTTCCCCCAAATGCTCACAATTCATATTTACATTTTAATAGAAGAAGCACAGGCTCACGGGCTTCACTGTAGTCTGGTGCGTGGTGTCAGTCATAATTTTATAGCTTCATCTGGGAGGAGAAATGGGTATTGGCAGTATCAATTCTGTGCTGATTCCACTATAAAATGAATTTTGCCATGATGTCAGTAGAGTGACCAGAAAAAATGGAAAAGAGATGGGAAAGAAAAGAGAGGAAGAGGCAGAGAAGGAGGAGGGAGAAGAATAAGAGGTGAAGGAAAAGGGACAGAAAGGACAGAAGAAAAGAAAGAAGAAAGGAAGGAAGAAAGAGAGAAAAAGATAGAACCCCTCTGTCTACTGCTCTGTGAGTGAAGGCAGCTTCTTTCATCATTTTAAATCCAGAAGGGATTCCTGCTGGTGGCTTATAACTGGGTCACAGATCCTGTTATCATTAAAAAAAATACTTTAGGCAAGGAGAGATGATATCTTAAATTACTATAATTAAAGTTACTATAATAATAGAGTTTTAGAGAAATCTTTATCAGTTTATGATAAATACATTGGTAATCAGTGACCTGCAGGATTGAACACCAGTTCCTGATTCCTATTCTATTGTTCAACTTCAAAATTGCCTGGGAAAAAAAGAAAGAGGTACATTCTGAATGTTGTATTATTCATTTAGTTCACAGACATCCTTGTATCTAACTGGCTTTCATCGCATCGAATAGTCCCAGAGCATACTGGTCAAGTTTTCCGGAGCTGTTCCGAAGGAATGCTAATTTACCCATTAAGATAAAAGGCGCCGAATGGCACTCTTAACACAAAAGGATTAGGGTCTTGGGATGTAGCATCACACCCTCTCTGGACTGAGCAAAGGGGGCCGACACGGCAGTGATGGATGTCCCAGAGTCTATTGTCCATGGTGGCACAGTCCATAACCTCTGAGGCACAGCTTGAGATCACTTTGAACCACACACGTGGATTTCAGCATGCAGACTTCCAGGTGTGCATCAAACAGACCTTAGATGTTAGGAAAAGGCAAATTCAGATTCCAAAGGTGGGAGGAAGTCAATCCAAAAGTAAGCATGCAAGTAAAATCCTTGCTTGAAAATCTTCACTAACTCTGCTGGGTTTAGATTGAACAAGTTCATGTCTGAAATAGCTTAAAATTTCATATTAAATATTAACATACGCACACACACACACCAAAACACAAACAAAACCCAAAGGGACATAAGGGGATCATTGGAGGTGACCGATGTGTCTGTCATCTTGACTGTGTGATGGTTTCATGCGTGTATGCCTGTGTCCACACATCAAAATCTACACATTAAATATGTGCCGTTTTGTGTTTAATAATGATACCTCAGTAAAGCTGTTAAAAAGATGTTAGTCCTTAAAGTTAAATACTTTAGACAGGTTTATTTATTTTTTTATTGAAGTACAGTAAATTATAATGTGTCAATCTCTGGTCTATAGCACAGTGTCCCAGTCTTGCATATACATACATATATTCATTTTCATATTTTTTCCATTAAAGTTTATTGCAAGATATTGAGCATAGTTCCCTGTGTTCTATAAAAGAATCTTTTAAAAAAATCTATTTTTATGTATATGACTAGCATTTGTAAATTTCAAACTCCCAAATTTATCCCCTCCCACTCCCATTCCGCAGTAACCATAAGATTGTTTACTATGTCTGAGAGTCTCTTTCTGTTTCATAGGTGAGTTCATAGTGTCCTTTTTTTTTTTTTAAGAGTCCACATATAAGTGATGTCATATGGTATTTTTCTTTCTCTTTCTGGCTGACTTCACTTAGAATGATGATATCTAGGTCCATCCATGTTGCTGCAGGTGGCATTATTTTATTCTTTTTACAAAGTGAGTTTAGAGGAAACATATCTCAAAATAATAAAAGCTATTTATGACAAACCTACAGCCAGCATAGTACTCAACAGTGAATAACTGTAAACCTTCCCACTAAAATTTGGGACAAGGATGCCCACTTTCATCATTTCTGTTCAACATAGTCTTGGAAGTCCTAGCTATGGCAATCAGGCAAGAAAAATAAATCAAAGGGATACAAATTGGAAAAGAAGAGGTAAAATTGTCACTATATGCAGATGACATGATACTATATATAGAAAACCCTAAAAGCTCCACACAAAAACTGCTAGAGCTAATAAAAGTATTCAGCAAGGTAGCAGGATACAAGATTAACATACAAAATTCAGTTACATTTCTCTACACTAACAATGAATCAACAGGAAAAGAAAATAAAGAAACAATCCCTTTTAAAATTACACCCAAAACAATAAAATACTTAACAATATATCTGACCAAGGAGGTGAGTGACTTATAAATGGAGAACTACAAAACATTGATTAAGGAAACTACAAAGGACTTAAAGAAATGGAATGACATCCTATATTCTTTGATTGGAAGAATCAATATTGTTAACATGGCCGTACTGCCCAAGGCAATCTACAAATTTAATGCCATCCCCATCAAATTACCCAGGACATTTTTTGCAGAACTGGAACAAACAACCCTAAGATTTATCTGGAAACACAAAAGACCCTGAATTACCAAAGCAATATTGAAGAAAAAGAACAAAGCTGAAGGAATAACCCTCCTAGACTTCAGACAACACTACAGAGCTACAGTCATCAAAACAGCATTGTGTTGGCATAAAAACAGACATGAGGATCAATGAAACAGAACAGAGGGCCCAGAAATAGACAGGGTCATTTTTAAAGGGCCAGTGGGCCAGTAATTTGCTATTAGTCTCCTCTTCCTTAACATAGCAGTGTGAGACTAGCTTGTAAATTTTGTTACTATGCTGTGTTCAGGAATTTTTTTTATTAAATTACAAAAAAAAAGCAACAAAGGAAGGTGTCATAAACTAGTTCTTCCACAGTTTGACTGAAAAGTCGACCAGTTCTTACATTTTGAGCTCTGATCAGTTGGTGTTCACTGGCCAAGAAAATAAGTGAGACTTAAAATTTGAAGAGACTAGTCAAATAATTTAAAAAAAAACAATTATTTTTCAGAGAAATGGCATCATAATGCAACTGATGGAAGTAATAATCTGAAAGGCTATTTTGGAAGGGTTGATGTCTTTCAGTTTGGTTGACTGACAATATGCTATTTGACTTTTGGATAAGGTATGCCTGGACTTTGGACAGAAGGACAGGAAATTTTAAAGGCTTAATAAAGACAGTAATCTAGGAAATTATTTGGAAACAGGAATTATGTTGATGGTAAACTATGTGAACTATAAAGTTACCTAAATGCATTGAAACCATGTATTTAAGAGGAAAACAGTATATATAAAATATTTATAACTTACACTTGTGATAGTATCATAAGCTATTGAAATGAATGTAATAATTTTAATATGCATGTAATTTGTAGGTTGCATTTCAAAGAAATCAAACACTGTTTCACTGCTAAAAGCAGACATTATTTTGCTAATATGTGAAAATCACTAATGTACTTACATTCATGCATCATTATGATCCGTAAAAGTAATACACTTCTATGCTGAGGCAATTAGATCAAACTTCATGAATAAGAAATATGGTAATGTGATAAACTGATCTTCTGGGAGATGCTGATTTTTCTTTACATGCTTTATGACTCAGGAATGTTTCATACTCCTCCTGAGACAGGGTAGAAAGACAGTGTGAAGAATCAAAAAAAGAAAACATGACCGTTGCAGTGACACTCTGTGTTGCATTTGGTGCTTGACCACATCGGGACATGATTTTACAGTTTTGAAATTTTTCTGCATTTCGGTGTTTATTTTGTGCTGCAGGATAAGTGGAGACCAAGTTATGCATCTTGTAATTTAATATTGAGATGATCAATTATGGAAGTGATTAACAGATGTTTCCTTTCATCACTCTCTTAGCTTTGCTAACGCATACAAGTCTAAAAGTATTTTCATCAGCTGTTGACAGTACAACACTCACAATGTTATTTCACAAAGACCTCAGAAAAGACTGCCAAACATGGAGTACCAATTGAAGTGTAATTTCTTTGGTTTTCAATTTGAATTTATAATTTATGTGTGTAAAATGTTTTTAGTGGAGGGTCTGGTGACTGAGCCCAAGACTTCATGCATGCTCAACCTGTGCTCTACCACTGGGCTATACACTCCCCCCAAATTAGATTAGATTTGGGGTTTAACATCTGAGTAATATAAATAAGAACTGAAATTTATAAAATCCATGCTATAAAATTCATGATAGGAAGTAAAACATTGTCTAAAATAATGAAAAGACAACTCGCAGAATAAGAAAAGATACTCGCAAATCATACGTCTGATGTGAGGCATAGATTCAAAAAGAACGTTTACAACTCAACCATGAAAACATGAACCAAAATTTAATATACGCACTCCAGATATTTCTACTACTTGAAGATTAAATTGCCACAGAAGGAAATATGGAATATTATCATATTATATAAAGTTACATTTTAATTAGATCTAAAGGAGAACACTATAGTTCCAGAAATTTGGAAATGGGTTAGGAGCTTAAAAATGTATAACACTTTTATGGCTGGAAAGATTCCATTTCCACAGCTCTGACCCCTTCCTTTGATGCTTATGCCCTGTCAAAAACATTGTAACATTTTAAGTGCTCTACCTGCATAGAAGTTCTCAGCTCTCTGTCTTGAGGATGCTGCTAAAGTCATCCACTAAAATCCAAGTCACGTCTCATTTCTGTCCCCTACAAAAGGTTCACTGGCTTGTAAATGTGCCTACTGGGAAAGTTATTCAAGTTTCTTATCTTGGCTTCAGAGCCTTCCACACACTGGTCTCGATCTGTCTGTTCACCTGGTGGGGTTCTCAGTAAGGTGTCAACCGCCCCGGACCCTTTGCCTTTCTGAACAGGTCATCCTGCTCTCCAGCCTTGGCATCTGAGAGTGGTCAGTTCCTCTGTGCCGATGCCCCGGCTCAGACTGGCTTGCTCCCATATCCACCTCAAATACGCTTCCACTCCAACACCTTTGTCTTCTCTCCAAGGCGGCGTACGTCTTTCCATACGGAGTATCAGGAGCTTGTGTCGTGCCCTTTAATTATTGAATCTAATTCAGTGATACAGAGGGGCGTTGTGTAGTCACTAGAAGCATAAATTCTGATGCCTGAGGGGATGAGGGCTAATCCATGTCTGTTAAGAGGAGGGTGACCTTGGGAAATTTACATAATTTCTAGGTTCAAATTTTCTCATCAGAAAAATCATAGGTAATCACTTAACCCATTTTGTTGGTTTAATTCAGAGCATTAATTTGGATCTTGCATACACAATATTTTGCATACTTCCTGGCATATGCATCGATTTGTATATATTTACAATTCTTACCATTCCAGGAAAAAAAAAAAAACTAAATCCTTGAGGTGCCTGTATCCTGAATCATACCATAAATATTCTTGGCTCAAGCAATGTTTGTTAAGTGATTCTACATACCATGAAATGCACTGTTGGTTTTTTTCCCCCACAAATTCTGGCTCCAGAAATATCCATTGAGTGAACAAATTAATCAGCCTAAACTTGGCTAGATTAAATTTTTCTAATCTCTTTCCAATTCTTACTTCAATATAAACCTCTCTTTATATCACATAAACTGTTTTATTAAAATAGCATAAGTAATAATTTTTGAGAACCTTGTATTTTTGAAATTCTATCAGTATATCCTGGCTTTTACATGTAATAAGATATAACATAACATTCTAGTAGGACACTTATAAAACACCTGTGTTGCACTTGATTGGTCAAAACAACATGAACTGTTGGAAACACTGGATATCATCAGAGAAGTTCTGAGCTTTAGTTTGATGTCTGATATACATAAACAACGTGTGATATTAATACTGATGCTAGTGATGACAGTAATTGTCATTTATCAGATACGTTTTATCTTTAAGTCACTAACTCAGATAACTTTCATAATATTTTTGCTCTGTCATTATTCTAATATTATGGGTAGAGGCACCTGTCTAAATTCATTGAAAAACATAAAATTAATATTTAAAAAATATAACAACACATGTTTTTGTTAGTCTGACAAATGAGACACTATGAAAAGTCCTCATACAAAACAACTAGTTTTTGGATGAGAGATGTTTTAAAGACATTTCTGGCCAAGGAAACTGCTAAGTTCCTCCTGTTCAAACAAATAAGCAAATAAAGCTGGAGCAAAATCTTGAGCACCAAAAAACTACTAATAACAACTCACTCTGTGAACAAACCCCACATCTGCACTGTCATTGGATTCCTAGGTCTGGGTCCAGGCAGGTCATTAGAGCTGACTGGAGACTGTGGCTCTAAGTCTGAAGTCCTACAAAAGGGTTAAAGTGCCCAAGGTTGGTGGCATCCCCAGGTTCCTGACAAAAACAGTCACAGGGTCTCTCAGAAATAAGGGCCTCTAGCTGCCACTGATGAAAACCAATGGCATTCGAGTTTAGAGTTAAAGGCCACGAAGCCCAGGACAAAACCTCCACGAGGAGTGAGAATCAGTAGGTTGGATGGGGAGACCTGCATCCCCCAGAGGACTTCAGACTTGCAAACATCAGTAGCAGAATATAAAATAACCACGTATGAATGTTTAAAGGTAAGACCAATGAGGTCACAAAAATGACCAGTAAGAGACTATCAAAAATGACCAGGCAGATTTGAAAGAGAACCAAATGAAACATTTAGGAAAAAAAATTTAGATAGCTGGGGAAAAAAAGCAAACAAACAAGATGAGTGGACTTCTTCAGACTCAACATAAAGAAAACTGGTGAACGGAAGACACCCCCCAAATTGTCTATAATTTTCACTTAGGGGAGATGGAAAATATTTTTTGAAACATTGAAACCTATGAAGGAAAATTAAGAATATCTAACATTTGTCTAATGAGTGCCTTCAAAGGATAGGAGAGAGAGAAGGAAGGTGAAGTTACACTTGTAATTATAACACATTGAATTTTCCAAAACTGAAGAAGGATAAGGATCCACAGGTATTAAGTCACAATCTATACCCAACAGCATAAACTAAAGCAAAACTAAATGGAAATACTGCAATAAAACTGTAGAAACAAAAGATTTATTTTGAAAGAAAAAGAAAAAAAGTTTACCTACAAGGAAGTGAGTATTAAACTGACAGATTTCTCAGCAGCACTAGAAATATTTTTTAAAAAGTGAAAAATGTTCAAATTCATGAGAGAAAATCGTTATCAACCTAGAATTCTGTACCCGTAAAATATGTCATTTAAACCAATTTGGGAAGTATTGACATTTTCATAATATTAAGTTCAACCTATGAATTTGAAATGGTTTCCCTATTTAAGTTTCCTTTCATTTCTTTTGTGATTCTTTCTGAACCATAAAAAATAATTTTTATGGTTTCAGAGTCGAAGTTTTACATTTAGTTTTTAACATTTATTCCTGAGTATATTAGACTTTTTGATGTTGTTGTAAATGAAATTGCCTTCTTGTTTTTAATTTGTTTCTTCAATGTTAGCACACAGAAATACTATACTCCTCAAAATTGATCTACAATTTCAAGGTGATTTCTTACCAAGAACTCAGATGTCTTTTTTATATGCAGCATTGGACAAGCTGATCTTAAAAATCATTTGGAAATGCAAGAGGATCAGAATAACCAAAACAATTTTTAAAAATTAAAGTTGGAAGATTCACATGTCCCAATTTCAAAACTTACTACAAAGTTCAGTAATCAAAACAGGATTATGTTGGCATAAGACTAGACATAGAGATCAGAGAAACAGAATTGAGCATCCAGAAATAAACTCTCACCTTTATGGTCAACTGATTTTTGACTTAGGGTACTAAGACAATGAAGGAACAATAGTCTTTTCAACAAATGGTTCCTAAACACTTGGGTATCTATATGCAAAAAAAAAAAAAGTTGGACCTGTACTTCATGGTTTGTGCAAAAATTAACTCAAAGTGAATTGAAGACCTAAAAGTAAGAACAAAACAATAAAACTAATAGAAGAAAATCAAGTAGAATTATTTCATAACCTTGAATCATTTAGTGATCCATTAATCACTTAATCACAAAAACGTAAGCAACAAAAGAAAAAAAAACAGATAAAGTAGACATTATTAAAATTAAACATGTTGTGCTTCAAAGAACCCCAGCAGGAGATTGAAAAGACAACTCGCAGAATGAGAAGTGATACTCGCAAATCATACATCTGATGCGAGACTTAGATTCAAAGTATATAGAGAATGTTTACAGCTCAACCATCATCAAAAGATGAATAATTTTAAAATTAGGAAAGGCTTAGGAGAGATATTTTTCCAATGACGATGCACACATGGCCAATAAGCACATGAAAGGTTGCCAAATACCACTAGTCATTAGGGAAATATAATCAAAGCCACAGTGAGATACACTTCATACCCACTATGTTAGCTAGAATCAAAATGACAGACTATCACCCGTGTCAGTGAGGGTTTGGAGGAATTAATACCCTCCTCCATTGGTGGTGGGGAATGTAAAACTTTGCAGACAATTTGGAAGAGAGTTTGGCAGTTCCTCAAAACATTAAACACTCTTATAATGTAGGAATTTCACTCTTAGGTATACGACCAACTGAGCTGAAATACGTCCACATTAAAACTTGTGCATGAGTGTTTATTTAGTAGGAAGAAAGATGGAAATGACTCAACTGTCTATCATATGATGAATGACTAAACAAAATATGGCATATCTGTAAAATGGAATAATATTTGGCTTTAAAACAAAGCGAGAAGGGATGAGAGTAGCACACCATCACATGGTATTCCTGTGTTGGCTGTAATGGACTTACATAACCTCAGTAGCAAAGATATTAGTAGAAAGTAGCAAAATTATTAAAAGATGAGGAATTGTGAGTATTATTACCTCTGTTTTAATATAATTATTAATTATAAATTTCTACAATTTAATTCATAACAGTGGCTATGTTTAACAACAGGCTGACAAATTTTCTAGGTATTTAACAAAGGGCTCTGTTGTGTCTGTAGGAGTGTGCTGTGCACAGCTGGCTATGCCCCACCCACAGGAGCTGTGGCCAGAGAGCTTGTGGGCCCCTCATGTGAAGAGCCCTGTGTCTCCCTGTCTTATTGTGATGTTTTCTCCACCCTCAGGCTTTATTTCTGGAAATAGCCTACTTTTGGAATGCACCCTCTAACCAACAGGTGCGGTAACTTAACTCATAAACAGAAAAATGAATTTCGGGTTCATTTAGCAGATTGTTCATAGTCCTGGTTCTGTGTACCTGTTATAAAATAGGTTTTGGGGGAAAAATGAAGCACTGATATGTGCTACAATGTGGATGTGCTTTGAAAATATGTGCTAAGTCAAGGAAGTTGCAAAAATCTTAACATATATAATAATTGTATTTATATGAACTGTCCAGAAGAGGCAAATCCATAAAGGAAATTAGGAGTTGCTAATGGCCAGGGGATTAAATATGAGGTTTGTTTCAGAGTTGATGAAAATATTCTAAAATGGAGATGGCGATTATGGTTGCACGACTTCATGAATATACTAAAAATGACTGAATGGTACCCTTTAAAATGGTGGGATTCATTCTATGGAACTGTGTCTCAATAAAGCTGTTGTAAAAATACAGATACATGTGACAGCTGAGGACACTGAATACTGGTTAAACAGTTGATGATGACAAGAAATCATGTAAACAATTTTTAGGTGTGATGCTGTGTCATTATGCTTTAAAATAAGACCATCTATGAGTTGATTATTATTGTACAAGATTGATAGATACATGGGAGCTTTGCATTCTGATTTCTACTTTTGATAAAAGTAGATATTTGGAAATTTTCCAGGAACGTAAGGTGGGGGAAACAAGAGTAACATGTATCAATTATATAATTATCAGCATGAAAAAGAAGCTAAATCATTCCCAGAGATTTTGTTAGAAACAATAGATGTCTAAGCTGGCTGTGTATAGTATCAACATACAGAACATCAATTGTATTTTGACACAGAGGCTAAAACACAGTGCAAATTCAAGAGGGTAATTTGAGTTTAGTATTTCATTCCAAACAGAAGATTGTTTTAAAGGTACGTAGCTTCTCAATTTGGGCACAAAGCTGCATTAGAGTTTCAACCCTGACTAACAGAGTTATGACACCATGCTATAAAATTCATGATAGGAAGCATAAAATTGTCTAAAATAATGCCAGCTCTTGTGAGAAAACTAGTAAGAATGGCAAACAATATATGAGGTTCTAGTCCCAGAATTATTTACTATATCAGATATCCAAACATTTATCCTTCTGGACAAAAAGTCCTGAATAAAGAGAAAATCTCAGATACAAGTATTTGCTTTTCTCATATATTATCAGCAGTCTTGGGTAAGTTAATTAGCACTTTATCTCTTTTATGACTCAGTAGTTCTGGCTAAAAATGCGTTCTGTAAATCTACTCTGTGTTATAACATGTTACATTTTCAGTTCTACTCTGTGATGAGGTTTTTATGTTAAGAGATGAAAGTTGGCAGAAAAGCTGTAAAATCTCTCTTAAGGAACATTGTGTGAAACCAAATTATTTTCTTATTCTCCACATAGGAATTTATACTTTAATTCTGCAGAAATTGTTAGGTGTTGTTGATTTAGAATCATTTAAAACCAGCACACTTTCAGTAAGATCACCTTTCCTCCCATAACGTGGGGAACAAAGACTAGGCTAACACAGTGTGAACATCTAACAGGAAAGAATGACGTAGATGCTGGCATTCATTTTTCCAGGTGATGCCTGTAAATTCTCGATCTTAGTGGAGAATTAAAATGATTTTCCATGTGAGACAGACCTGAGTGCTTGTATCAATATTTCAATTTTAACCAAACTGTAAATAGCCTTTGAAAAAACTCATTGTAAGTTCTTCTGTTTAAAGTATGAACATTTCACAGGATTGGGTTATGTCTTTGAGTGAGTCTATGAAATACTTCCATTTGTTATTGGGCGAATTAAATGAGCTGTTTATTTTTTACAGAAAAGACAACTCTAAGTAGGGAAGTCACCTTCCTCAGAGTAAGTTATCAAGGTCAATGAAGAATTATCTGTATAACTTGAGCAAGAAAGTTACTTGCTCAGCATGAGCTGCTTTGTAAAGGGTGGTGTGCGGGACACCCGCCTCTGAGCAGGTGCTCTGTCCCATACTGGACTTCTCGGCTCAGAATATTTGGCCACAGTGTCCAGGAAAACCACATTTTAAAACCAGCCTCCCTGGTGACTGTTATACAGCCTTTTATTTGAGGATAATGGCAATAAGGGGAACACGGACATTCCTCCCATGCTCTCAGGAATCTTTATGGGCAGGTCGTTATCCAGCCACGAAAGTCACTGTCTTATGACACAAGGGGAATGCATTGACAGTTTTTATTCTAGCTCTGTCACCAATTTCCCATACGACCTTGGGCAAATCACCTCACTTCTCTAGATTTCAGTTTCCTGAACCACAGAATGAGGGACTGGGCTAGATGAATTCTGTCCAGCCTTCTGCTTTTACAAGTCCATTGAGGCGTGGTCTGTCATCCTAAGTGAAGTCAGCCAGCAAGAAAAAAATACCATATGACATCGCTTATACGTGGATCTTAACAGCAACAAAAAAAGAAAAACAAACTTATTTACAAAACAAAGACTCACAGACATAGAAAACAAACTGTGGTTACCTGGGGGGTTAAGAGCTTGGGAAAGGATAAATTGGGAGTTGGAGATTTGCAGATACTAATATTTATAAAATAGACAAACAACAAGTTCATACCATATAGCAAAGGGAACTATATTCAATATCTTGTAGTAACTTGCAGTGAAAAAGGATGTGAAAAAGAATATCTTTATGTTCATGTCTAACTGAATTACTGTGCTGTACATCAGAAGTTGACACAACATTATAAACCAACTATAATTGAATAGAAAATGTATATTAAAAAAAAGAAAAGAAAATTGCACCTCTTGGGGAGTGATGGAAATGCTAACTATATCTTGACTGTGGTGATGGTATCATGGGTGTAGACATCTATCAAAATTCATCCAAGTATACATCTGAGGAAGGTGTAGTTTACTGTACAGGAACCATATCACAATAAAGGTGTTAAAAAAAAAAAGAATCACATGAGCTTGTCACTGTGCTCTGTTCAAGCAAACCAGGAATCCATCACACGTACAGGCATATTCATGTCTATTCTCAAGTTAAGTTTACTGTGCGGGTGGATGTACAGATGTTCAGAAGGAGACAGATGTAAAAATCCATGAAGGGGAGTGGCACTGTCATTAGCTAGTCCAGAGCCTTCATTCCTGCTGCATTTAGAAGAATTTTGAAATAGAGTTCTGGGGTCTGGTTTAATCTCCAGAAATACAGCACCTGAACATCAGGGCAGTCACTGAAGAAATGGGAAAAGCTCTTTTTTATGGAGCACAACTTGCCTTGGGGTTTCCTTCCTGAGAAACTGGAGAAAAACTAAAAACACTGTAGCCGAGAACATGGATAAAATGATGAGAGAGTTTTTCTTTAAAAATATTTAATTTTAAACATTTTTATTCCTAATCCATGCAAAAGAATTGTAGGTTAAAATATCCACTAAAAATTCATCACATGCTGTAAACAGGATGATTTGGAAATAAAAATCACAACTATTTAAAAAGAAAGAAAAAGGTCCCACACACTTTTTATGTATATGTCATCTCAGAGCCTTAGCTATCACCTTGCATTTCAGAGGAAGAAAATGACTCTCTGTGGAGTTAAAACAGAGAATCTCTCAAAACCACAGAACAGCCGGTGTGGCGCAGGCACTAAATCATCACAGTGGCACTTATATTACCATGCAGTTCATAATCAAATGTTCTAAACTTGCTGTGAGAGATCCTTTCTTCCGCTGAGATCTGTAGTAACTTGGTTTTAATCTGGTTTCAGAAGTTGGTTGAACTTCACACGCATAGGAAGAAGGCTTTATTTAGATAACGTTTTGTCCCAAAGGAAGGATGCTAGCTCAGCCACTCATGGACTCTTCCTGCCTTTTCAGAAGGAAGCATCTGGGAGTCTTTCTTTGTAATTCCTTGGAGACTGACAGCATTTCCTACCGTTTCAGCTCTTTTTCTTTACATGATGAAATAATTTCTAGCTTTGTAAAAGCATCTTCTGAATTGCAATGTGCTGATTCAGGTACACAGTTTTCCAAATAGTCTTTGTAGAGCTTTGGAAATATTTCACTCACATCTCAGCCCTGTGTTTTTACATATGTTTTCTTTTATTGGATTTCAACCTTACTCTGGTGTGCCAAGGGGGAAAAATAGTGCCTACTACCTGTTTATATTTTGACAGAGTTTCTTCAACACACTCCAGTGTACGTTTTCCCCTGTTTGATTGTGAATTTGTATATTTTCATTCTGAGAGTGTTAAATCAATTAGTGTCCAGTGGGGATGCCATTTAGAACCCTCCATATTTTTTTTCTGCCTGCATTTCTCACTGACTCATTGAAAGTACTCTAGCAAATTCCTAGCTTTCTTCTTTGATTGGCTTTTAATTTGTCTAGCATTATTTACACTTTTCTTCTTTCCTTATATTGAATAATTCTCTTTTACTCTTAATTTGACTCTAAATAAGAACCAATAAAAATCAAAATAAGTCAATCACACACCTATAAGGTCAAAAGTGACCACAGGGCTCGCGGTGGAAGTAATTTGTATTCGGTGAGCCAACAAGAGCTCTTCTGAATCTCATGTTTGAAAATGTCAGAGGCTTTTTACAATAAAAATGTATTCTTTTTTCACATGACTGCACAATCCAAGTGTTCTTCATCAGGGGTTGGGGGTGGTTTCCGTCTTCAGCTATCACTTAGGGATCAGTCCTGGAGACGCTGTCAGTTTCTGCGAGTCAGCAAACAGGGGAGGAGATGGCAGAGAAAGTTCCCCTCTTTGTGCTCATTTTGACTTGGAGGTGAGGCACATCTGTCCTCTTGTTCTGTGGGTGATGACTAGTCAAGTGGCTCCATCCAGCTGCAGAGGAACCTGGAAACTGTAGCTCCTGTCTGTCCAGATGACCCTTAGCTGCAATTAACAACATCATGTAAACACATCATGGACCTTGGTTAGATGACTTGCAAGGAAGTGGGTGTGAGAGTCATATGAAGTGTATGAATTCCCACTGTCTCCATTATCCTCAGCTATATTTCCTCTCACCACAGGCACCCCTTTAAAGCTAAAGGCCTTCTCCACTGCAGAGAGGACTGTGCAAACCAGCATGCATATAGATCGGAGCATTACTTATATTTTGAACTGTTTATGCCACTCAAAATTGGGAAATATAATATATATTTAGACATTGTGGAAAAACTGAATGGTGCAGACCATTATTATTTCACTAGGAAGCATTTATTAATTAACTGCTTAACCATATGCTACCTTGGTGGTCCTACTCATGAGAGTAATAAAACACTTCATCTGCTGTGTCAGAATTTTATGTTACTTCTCTCTGTGGGTCTCATTGGCTCACCTGCAGAGCAGAACTAAGGCTACCTCCTCCAGGGCACACAGGCACTGAGGCCACTGTTACAAGCAGCTTTAAAATTCACTGTACATTTTCTTGCACAAATAACAAATTCCCCATAAATGTGTGTCCTGTTTAAAGGCTTATTTAAAAAAATGAAAAAGAAAAAGACAAATGAACATAAATACAAAACAGATACTGACTCACAGACATAGAATATGAACTTGTGGTTTTCGGAGGGAGAGGGGTGGGAAGGGGCAGCCTGGGAGTTCGAGATTTTTAGATACTGACAGTATATGTAGAATAGATAAACAAGATTATACTGTCTAGTACAGGGAAATATATACAAAATCTTGTGGTAGCTCATAGTGAAAAAGAATGTGACAATGAATATATGTATGTTAGTGTATAACTGAAAAATTGTGCTCTACACTGGAAATTGACACAAGATTGTAAACTGACTATAACTCAATAAAATGAAATTAAAAAAAGACATATTTTTAACAAAAAGGAAAAGAAAGAGAGAGAGGAAAGAGAAAGAAAGAAAGAAAGAAAGAAAGAAAGAAAGAAAGAAAGAAAGAAAGAAAGAAAGAAAGAAAGAAAGAAAGAAAGAAAGAAAGAAAGAAAGAAATGAAGGAAGGAAGGAAGGAAGGAAGGAAGGAAGGAAGGAAGGAAGGAAGGAAGAAAGGAAGGAAGAAAGGAAGGAAGAAAGGAAGAAAGGAAGGAAGAAAGGAAGGAAGGAGGGAAGGAAGGAAGGAAGGAAGGAAGGAAGGAAGGAAGGAAGGAAGAAAGAAAGAGAGAAAGGAAGGAAGGAAGAAGGAAGGGAGAGAGGGAGGAAGGAAGGAAAAAGAAGCCATCAAGTTGATGCAGTCTGGAGCAGGAACCTCAGCTGGGCACTGGTCCTGCAACCAGGAGCTGTGTTACGTGCACTTTGGTGTTTAATGTTGTCCCTAAATAGTGCCTCATACTTAATAGCAAATTATCAAATGTTTTAAGTGGAATATTATCCACAGTAGGACAATGCATATAATGGAAGATGGGCAAATGTATCTTTTAGATGTGTTATATACAGACATAGCATTGCAGCAAAAGGTGGCTCTGTTCTGACCAAAGAAATCTGAGCGAAGACTGTACTTCAGACATTTTTTAAATTATACAAATAATTCCACCAATGTCCATTTAAATTTAAAAAATGAAGCATTGGTATGAATACAATATATAACAAAGAAATGAAGCAATTAATCCAATTTAAGGAAAACTGATTTTTCCACTCCCTAAGCATTCCAGGCAAATTTGATCTTTACATTTAAATTAAACATAAAATTCACTTTGTATTGAAGAAACCATTCAATCATTATCATAGATTCTGTTAGTTATGCAATTAAATATTGCAATCTTATGCATGATTGAATATCCTTAAAAACTCATAATTTAAAAACTTGTTAATATGTAAAATCTACCGAGCTGTTGAAATCACAAGGGTACCCCTGTGTGATTATTACTGTTTCTCCCCCCAAAAGAGGAAGAGTTATTTTTTCACACAGGGTAAAAGGAAGTGAAATTTAAAATGTATTTCTCTGATTTAAAATGGACAGAAACGTTAGCTGTTTTGCATCAGAGAGATTCTTTTCAGGATATATATTTGAAGGTAATCCCACATTCAAAGTATTTCAGTTTGGGAAGTAGCCATGTTCATTACAAATTTCCTTTTGAATCTTAGAAATACTATCATTAGAGTCCTTTCACTGCAACCAAATGAATGCTTTCTCTTTCAGAAATAAACTTGCTGTCATTTTGTTAGACAACTGGTATGAATGCAGTTTTTCCCCGTTTAATTAAAAATTCTCTCAGTATCATGCTTTCTCTTCTACACACACACAGACACACACAAGTTTGTTTATCAATTTATGCAAAATAATAGTATAAGATTAATGAAATAAATAAAAGTTAACA
Source organism: Vicugna pacos (assembly GCF_048564905.1). NCBI lineage: Eukaryota > Metazoa > Chordata > Mammalia > Artiodactyla > Camelidae > Vicugna > Vicugna pacos. Next base: position 3,322,237 of record NC_133021.1, on the reverse strand, counting down.
TTTCTCCCCCCAGTTCTTAAATTACTCAAACTATGGCTTTTGCACAGAGACAAACGCCGTGTAACATCCCTACGCAGAACAGTGCATGTTTTAACATCCTTGTTGCCTATTTTTTCTTGTTAAATTTCCCAGGATATTTGATTCAGCTATAGATTTCAGGACTACTCATTGCCTTAACGTTTTTCTGGGAAAAAATGTTTGATTTCCAAATTTAGATGCAAAAACTTAACACAAAAGATGAAGTATTACCCTAAAAAAGGTTACATCTACTTAAACAGATCATCTACCTTTATTGTTATGACTCTGATATTTAGTTACTGTAAGCAACTTCAAGGCTCATGGTTGCATTAGGTAAGTAATTCAATAATCACTAAATATTCAATGATAAAGAAGGTACCCTTTTTACTATTATACTCCATTATAGCTCTATCAATTTAAATAACAGGTACAAATGTGTCATTGGAAATTAGTAGCTTAGTCAGTGTTTCTCAAATATCTGAGATTAATGTTTCCCAATGTACTAATAGCAGAAGAAAAATATATCTTGACACATTTTATGAGTACAATTGAAAGCAAGCTATGTCCAAAAGGATTTGGATAGACATTTAGTTATCACCTTCCTATATTAAGAACATATTGTCTGTAATTACTCAGTTTTAAGATAAAAGAATACAAATATACACACACTTTTAGAGAAGAAAAATATATCCAAAATTAGGATCAAATAGTTTGAAATTAAAGTGAGCAACTGAAACAAGAAGTATGGCAATTGCAAATTAGTTTTATATTCAATTTAATTTCTTTTGTTCACACATAAAAAACTGCATAGCACAAAATTGATGTGTAAGAAAATAAATACTTGGAGAGTTCTTATTTAAAAGAAGATGGTGAAACAGGAAATGCTTCAGGAGGTAATTTATGTATTCCAATATGTAATACAAAATTATGAGATAGGCTTGTAGAGACAGAAATGATGGAAATAAGGGAGGGAAATGGCAAATGATATCTGAGTGCTACTGATGAATGACAGGCATTGATGAAATTTTCACATGTGATAATCTGAGTATCACATCTTCACTACTGCCGTTTTAGAGCTAGAAGCTGGAAAATGCAATTGATAAAACTCTGCCAAGAAATTAGGTTGATAAAGAAATGTAAAGAATGAGAAATACCTTCAGGGATATGAGTGGCGAAAGTAGAGGTCGTATTTCTGTATAACGAAAGCACAAGGAAAGTAGAAAGCAATGTGGAGAAAATGATAATTTTTAAATGATAGAGAATTTTCTAAGTTAAGGTCAATTTTAAAAGTGTCAAATTGAGTAATGCTAAACAGAATAGAGAGGACCAGAAAAATCCCCCAAATCCGTAAACATGTTATAAAAACTTAGGACATCAAAGTGAAAGGAAAAACCTCAAAAATTCCAGAGAGAAAAAAAAATCACTCAGAAAGGAAGAGGAAATTAATATGACATCAGGCTTTTCAACAGCAACAATGCATGTTAAGAAAACAATGGATTTTCTTTTGCTATAGAGCTGAAGAAAGAGAACTTCAGTATCAAACTTGAAATTTTACATGGATCTAAAATTTTTTTTCTTCCAGTTTTATTGACATATAATTGAGATACAGCACTGTATCAGTTTCAGGTGTACAGCATGATGATTTGACTTAACATACATCATAAAATGATTATCACAATAAGTTTACAGAAACCCATCAACTCACATAGATACAAAGCTAAAGAAATAGAAAAAAATTTTCCTTCTGATGAGACCGCTTAGAATTTGCTCTCAACAACTTTCATCTAAACATAGAGCAGTGTTAATTACATTTATCGCATTGTGCATTACATTCCATCATACTTAACCTATCTTCTCACTGGAAGTTTATTCCTTTTGGCTACCTCCATCCAGTTCTTCCTACTCCGAACACCTGCCTCTGGTAACCCCAAATCTGATCTCTTATTGTATGAGTTTGTTTACTTACTTCTTTATATCTTTTTGTAGTACAGTTGACTTACAACACTACATTAGTTGCCAGTGCACAGCATAGTGATTCCATGTTTCTATACATTTTAAGATGGTCACCACTATCAGTCTAGTTATGATCTGTTGCCATACTAAGATATTCCACATTTATTGACTATATCCCCCACACTGCAAATTTCACATCCATGATTCATTTATTTTGCATCTAGAAGTTTGTACCTCTTTATCTCCCTACCTATTTCTTTCCTCCCCCCACCCCTCTCCCCTCTGGCAACCACCTGTTTCTTCTATGTATCTAGAACTAACTCTGTTCTGTTTAGTTACATGTATTTGCATTCCTTTTTAAATGCCACATATAAATTAAATCATTTTTTCTTTCTCTATCTGACATATTTAACTAGAATAACACCTTGTAGATCCATCCATGTTGTTGCAAATGTCAAGATTTCATTTTTTGTAACTAAGTAATAATCCGTTGTATGTAAACACAGACACACACATATAGCACAGCTTCTTTATCCATTCATCAATTGATGGACATTAAAAAGTTTTCCATATCTTGGCAATTGTAAATAATGCTATAATGAACAAAGGGGTTCATATATCATTTTGAATTAGTGTTTTCATTTTCTTCAGCTAAATATCCAGGAGTGGATTTGTTGGGTCATATGGTAGCTCTATTTTTAATTTTTGGAGGAATATCCATCCTGTTTTCTGCAGTGGCTGCACCAATATACATTCCCACCAACAGTGCCCGAGGGCTCCCTTTTCTCTGCATCAACCCCAGCACTTGTTATTTTCTGTCTTTTTGATAATAGCCATTCTGAAAGGAGTGAGGTGGTATCTCATTGTGGTATTGATTTGCATTTTCCTGATAATTAGTCATGTTGTGAATATTTTTGTGCTTACTGGCCATCTATTAGGTCTTATTTGGAAAAAATGACCATTCAGATCTTCTGCCCTTTTTAATGGAGTTATTTTTTGAAGTTAAGTTTTATGAGTTCATTGTATGTTTTAAATATTACGACCTTATCAGATATATCATTTGCAAATATCTTTTCCCATTTGGTAGGTGCCCTTTTCATTTTGTTGATAGTTTCCTTCATTGTGCAAAGCTTTTTAGTTTGATGCAGTCCCATTTGTTCTTGCTTTTGTTTCTCTTGACTGAGGAGACATATCAAACAATATATTGCTCAGACCAATGTAAAAGAGCACACTGCCTATGTGATCTTCTAGAAGTTTTATGGTTTCAGAAATTACATTTAAGATTTAAGTCTCTACTTTATTTTGAATTTATTTATGTGCGTGGCATGAAAGAGTAGTCCAATATGGTTCTTTTGCATGTAGATGTCCAGTTTTCCCAACAACATTGTTGAAGTGGCAGTGTTTTCCCCATTGTATATTCTTCCTTCCTTTGTCATAGATTAATTGATCATTCAGGTGTGGGTTCATTTCTGGGCTCTCTATTCGGTTCCAGTGACCTATGTGTCTGATTGTGTACCAGTACCATAGTGTTTTGATTACTGTAGCTTTGTAGTATAGTTTACAGCCAAGAAATCTCCAGCTTTGTTCTTCTTTCTCAGGATTGTTTTGTTTCCACAAACACACTATATTTTTCCATCTATTTGTGTTGTCTTCAATTTTTTCCTTGGTATCTTAACAGTTTCCCAAGTACAGGAATTTTACCTCCTTAGTTACATTTATTCCTAAATATTTTATACCTTCTGATGCAATTATAAATGGTATTGTTTCCTTAATTTTTTTTTTGATAGATCATTGTTAGAGTATAGAAATGTAATAGACATCTGTATGTTAATTTTGTATCTTGCAAATTTGCTGAGTTCACTGGTGAGTTCTAGTAGGTTTTTTTGCTGACATCGTTAGAATTTTCTATGTGTAGTATCATGTCATCAGTAAACAGTGATAGTTTTACTTTATCTCCTCCCCCCAATTTGGATGTCATTTATTTATTTTTCTTGTCTGATTGTTGTGGCTAGGACATCCAACACTATGTTGAGTAAAAGTAGCAACAGTGGACATCCTTGTCTTGTTCCTCATCATAGGCAAAATGTTTACAGCTTTTCACTGTTAAGGATGATGCTAGCTGTGGGCTTCTCCTGTATGACCATTATTATGTTCAGGTATTTTCCCTTTATAGCTACTTTGTTGAGAGTTTTTTTTTATCATGAATAGGTGCTGAATTTTGTCAAAATATTTTTCTACATTTATTGAGAGAATCAAATAATTATTATTCTTCAATTTGTTAATGTAGTGTGTCACATTGATTGATTTTCAGACATTAAACCATCATTGTAGCCCTAGGATAAAACTTATTTGATCATGTTTTATGGTCCTTTTAATGTATTGTTCAATTTGTTTAACTAAAATTTTTTTGAGGATTTTGACATCTATATTCATCAGTAGTATTGGCCTATAATTGTTTTTGTCTTATCCTTGTTTGGCTTTGGTATCAGAGTGATGTTGGTCTCACAGACTGAGTTTGGATGCATTTTTAATCTGTAATTTTTTGGAATACTTTAAGAAGTATGAGTGTTAACTCTTCTTTAAGTATTTGGTAAAGTTCATCTGTGAAGCCATCTGATCCTGGACTTTTTAATTTCATTACTGATCTGTTCATATTTTCTATTTCTTCCTGATTCAGTCAATTTCTAGGAATTTGCCCATTTCTCTTATGTTTTCTATTTTAGTGATGAATAATTGTCCATAGTAATGTTTTATGATCTTTTATATATCCATGATGCAAGCTTCAACTTCTCCTTTTTGATTTCTGATTTTATTCATTTGCCCTTCCACCTTTTTTCCTTGTGATTAATCTGGCTAAAGATATGTCAGATTTATTTATCTTTTCAAGAATGAGCCCTTAGTTTTCATTGACCTTGTCTATTATTTTCTTAGTCTTTATTTCTTTTATTTCAGCTCTGTCTTTAATATTTATATCATCATACTAAATTTGGGTTTTGTTTATTCTTTTTCTAGTTTGTTTATGTGTAAGGATAGGTGGTTTATTTGAGATTTTTCTTCTTTCCTGAGGTGGGCTTATATTGCTGTGAACTTCCCTCTGAGAACTGCTTTGCTATGTCCAATACATTTTGGATCATTGTATTTACCTTTTCATTAGTCTCTAGATTTTTTTTTAATTTCTTTTTTGAGATCTTTAGTGATCCCCTGGTTGGTTAGCATTATACTTTTTAGCCTCAACATGGTTTTAGTTTTTTGTAGGTTTTTTTCTTGCTTATTTCTTGTCTCATATTGCTGTGGTCAGAAAAATGATAGATATGACTTCAGTTACTCACAATAGCCAAAAGGTGGGAGCAACCCAGATGTATATTAACTGAATAATATATAAACTAAATGTAGTATACCTATACAATAGAGCATTATTTGGCCAAAAAAGAGATGAAGAACTGATACTACAACATAGATGAAGTTTGAAAATGCTATAGTGAAAAGGGAGAAAAAGGTTTGAAAACCATATATGTGGTTAAAGGTTAATATCCAAAACATATAAGAATCTCCTACAACTCAAAAAACAAAATACCAGGCCAGATGGGCACAGAAACTGTATAGATGTTTTTTCAAAGACATACAAATGGACAAGAGGTGTATGAAAAGTTCCTCAGCATCACTAATCATCAGGGAAACACAGATCAAAACCACAACGAGGTATCATCTCATACTTCTTAAGTTGGTTATTATCATCACCTCACACCAGTTAGAATGACCATCATTAAAAAGTCCACAAATGATAAATGCTGAAGGTGGTGTGCAGAAAAGGGAACTCTCCTACACTGCTGGTGGGAAAGTAGTTTTGTGAAGACATTATGGAAAACAGTATGGAGATTCTTCAAAAAACTAAAAATATGATTCAGCAATTGCACTCCTGGGCATATATCCAGAGGGAACTTTAATTTTAAAAGATACATGCACCCCAAAGTTCATAGCAGCACTATTTACAATAGTCAAGACATAGAAACAACCTAAATGTCCACTGACAGATGACTGGATAAAGAAGTTGTGATATACACACACATATACACACACCCATACACACACCAGAATACTACTCAGCCATAAAAATGGATAAAATAATGATATTGGCAGCAACATGGATGGACCTGGAGATTGTCATTCTAAGTGAAGTCAGCCAGAAAGAGAAAGAAAAATACCATATTATATCATTCATATGTGGAATCTAAATAAAAGACAAGTGAACTTATTAAAAAAAAAAAACAGGAAGAGACTCATAGACATAGAAAACAAACTTATGGTGACCAAGGGGGAAGAGGGGTGGGAAGGGATAAATTGGGAGTTCACAATTTGTAGATACTAAATACTATTATAAAATAGATTAACAAGTTTCTTCCATATAGCACAGGGAGCTATATTCAATATCTTATAATAACCTATAATGAAAAAGAATATGAAAACAAATAATGTATGTATATATATGACTGAACTATTATACCGTGCACTCAAAATTGACACATTATGAACTGACCATACATCAATAAAATAAGTTTAAAAAAAGATAACAAGTGTTGGTGAGCATGTGGAGAAAAGAAAAGCCTTGAACTCTGTTGGTCGTATTGTAAATTGGTGCAACCACTATGGAAAACAGTTCATCAGAGAAGAAAAAATAAAACTAGCACATAATCCAGCAAAATACCCACTTCTGGGTATTCATTTGGAGGAAATGAATTCACTCTTAGCAGGGATATCTGCACTCTTACCTTCACTGCAACATTATTTGCAATAGTCAATATGCAGAAATAACCTAAATGTCCATTAGTGGATGAACAGATTTTTTAAACAAATGTGCTATACATATACAATGGAATATTATTCAGCCTTAAAGAAGGAGGAAATTCTGCCATTTGTGACACTATGGATGGACCTGGAGGACAATATGCTAAGTGAAATATGCCAGGCATAGAAGGCAAATACTACATGACACCACTTGTATGAGGGCTCTAAAATAGTCAAACTCATAGCAACAGAGAATAGAATGGTGGTTTCCAAGGTCTAGGAGGGAGGAGAAAACAGGGACGGATTAGACAAAGGGGACAAAGTTTCAGCTGTGCAATATTAATTAATCCTATAGATCTACTTATGGCCCTAGAGATATATGAACAGAGATATAGGGCTTATAGTCAGCAATGTTGAGTTCAGATGCAAGCATTATGGGATCATGACCCACTGTAAGACCTGGCAACTGCACAAGATTGAAACGGGGGCTGCATCTGGAACTGGACAACATTGAATCAAATTTCATTGTAACAAACTATAGCTAAAGAATTGTAACAATCTCTCACCTATATAATTATATAACAATAGTTAGTCAACAGCTAAAATCTGTGTTTACTAGCACTAACCCAGTTAGAATTTTACCTACTTACTGGAACATTCGAGTATGAGGCTCAGTGCTATTTATGGCGAGATTGAAGGATGCTGTAAAATGTTCACTCATATTATAATTAGAAAAGTTGAAATTTGGCTAGTGCAGGTTGGAACTGCTAAAAAAATTACTAAACTATCCTTACTAATGGGTGCCTGCCATTCAAGGAAAGCTAAATAATTTTAATTCAGGTGTTACCACTGACATTGCAAACCAGGAGCAATGGTCATTTAGATGAGATTGTCTCCAATAATAGGAAAAAATTAAACACTATTCATTATAATTGAATAGTTTTATATGTTCCTTAAAATGAATATTTCATGATTTAACATTAATAATGGATAATGGTCTTAGTATAATATGTGTGTCTTACATTAGGAACATTATGTGAAAAGATGGCACTGCTCCCATTGGCCCTGGCTCAACCTGTAAGAATAATATAACATATAAAAATTGTTATTCATAAGAGATATTCATAATTATGAAGAAAAAATTCAACCGAAAGCTGTAGACTACAGAGTCCCTCATGTTAATTATGTATTACATATCAAGTGGGAAAAACAAAAGATAGCTGAAGAATAGCTATCAAATTATAAAGTCCACAGAAAAAATAAACATTAAAACTTAACAATAATTTGTAGAACTTTTGTATGATGAAGGAAAATCCTTATACATAGCTAGTCAAAAATCTGCTTTAATTATGTATCACTGATATATACTCAAACACTATTAACTTACAGAAATATGTGTGTATTTTTAAATTGAATACAGTGATTTCTCACTTTTAATATAATTTTCTTATATTTAATGTAAGAAAAGTTAAGACTTCTTGGACATGTACAAAATTAAGAACATCTCAGAAAGAAATCAACTCTGCATGTACAGAAAACCCGATGCTACAAATAGCACCAAAAACTGGAACGCTTGTGGGAAACTGAACTGAATTTAATCTTACAGAGAAATAAGATCATTACTAACCATATGTACCGCCAAGTAGAGGCACTGTCAGGGGTCACTGTAGAAGATACTGGTAAAGATTTATGAAAATCACGATCACGATGTCAGAGTCAACTTAATGTTCAACTGCTGGTGCAAATTGAGGAAGTACAGACTGTTTACTAGCAGTAGGAGGATGTGCAACAACTGTAGCTTTAATTTCATAAAAGAGACTTGAAAATTCACCATAGCTTTGTACCCAGGCTATCTTCACACATCCTGGTTTATTTTTTCTTTCTCAGTAATAACCTTAGATAATCCAATATTTTTGAATTGGCCATGTTCTCTGGGTCATAATTTTTTATTTTCCTAATACCTACAAAGGACAGTCACCACATAATTTTTTCAAAAATGTCAAGTTCCTCTTTAACAGCAAAATCTTACAGGTATTATGATCTCAAGCACAGAAGTGGGTCCCTGAAATGATCAAAACAGGAAGCAGAGCTCATCACCTATCTTGAGCCATTGAAATTCAGCCTTGACCATCAAGGATTTGTGTAGAATTTACATTAGAATTATTTTTCTGAGAGACGGAGGAGTATACTGGTTCCTGTAAAGCCCCAATTTGTCAAGTTTTGGCTGTGGAAAATTGACCCCTCCACTTGTCCCTCTGTGTGGATGTGTTAGAATCTGACCCCCATGCTGGCAGTAGAGAAGCCTTGGGCAGAGAGCCAGAGATGAAGGGGCAACTGAGGCATGATCTGTCAACTTTTAGCCACACATGGCTGGGTCCTGGATTTGGAATAAAAAGATAGGCAGAGTGGAGGGTTACAGTAAGTTTCTGGTGCAAAGCCTTTACACTATCCATAAAAATGATCATATGCTTTATCAGCTTTGTTGCATTAATAAGATGAAGTCCACCAATAAGTTATCTCGCAGGTGTGGTCACAATTACATTTCTCAATTAAATTTTATTTGGGCATAATATACTAACAATACATAGTTGTTCACAAGTAAATAATAATTTATTTAAGATATTCATATCTATAACTATAACTAATATTAGGCACGTGTCTCTATTTGTCCTTTTATTCAGCTATTGGAATTAGTGTCAATTTCTTAAAAAAAAGGAGCATGCATTTTTATTTATCCTCTGGAACAAATTAGGTAACATAGGCTTTCCTATCTAATGCTCATTTCTTAAAACTTATTTGTTTAATACTTAATGGAGTTTAGTCCTTTGTGAAACTTTTAATTTTGGTCCATAATTACTCACCTGTTGCACGTTTATTATCACTTCCTGATTAAGCCTGCAAAATTTGTATTAGCATTTTTAACATGTGTTCATTTTTTTAAAATGGTAAAATTTTAACTGTGTTATATAGAGCATTCTAATTTTAAAAATCTCTTTTACATCAGTAAGTATAATCTCAATAAATTTTTATGCTATGCACATATTTTTCTTTTTATCCATTTTCCCCTTGATTAAAATTGCCAGAGGTTTGCCTAGTTAATTAGGATTTTCAAAAAATAACTCCTGGTTTTTATTTATTAATTCCACTGATTTTTTTTTTAGTATGTAATCTAATAAATGTCTGCTTTTCTTTGGAAATCCACATATTTCACAACCAACTCACAAAGCTTTATAAAATCAATCTTTTCACTTAATATAAACATTTATTGCTATAAATTTCCAAAAATATAGGTTTTGCCACATTTCATAAGCTTTGATATATAACAAAGTTTTCAAATGACAAATCATTTGTATTAGCAGTTTTATCTACTTTTTGTAATGAGGGTTATTTGAAGGAGTCATGTATGTCTATGTCCAGGAACCATCATTGAACTTGAGAAAGCCCAAAAACCACACATATGCAAAATCACTAAAATGTTGACAAATAATATCAGGATGCTTCTCAGTCATGGGTAATCTGAACCACCAATGATGCATCCACAACTAAAATAGCTTTAATAATTTCTACATAATTACAGTTTATTTATTTTCATTCACATTTATCTGATTTTTGTCACAGAATTTAGATTGCAAATTTCTCCTTATTAATCAGTGGTTATTTGAAAAGTGATAGTTTTTTTTCATTATATTTAAATATAGATATCTAGTATGTAGTACATAAGCCTGTATTTTTAAGATGTTAGCCATTAAACTCTATGAATTATATCAATTAGATGTGCTGTATAATTTTGTATTTTTTGTACTTGAAAATATCTTACTCTGAAAAGTACAAGTTAACTTTTGAATCATGGCCATTCTGACTGGTGTGAAGTGATACCTCATTGTAGTTCTGATAAATGCTGGAGAACTGGAGAGGGTGTGGAGAAAGGGGACCCCTCCTACACTGCTTGTGGGAATGAAGTTTGGTGCGGCTGTTATGGAAAACACTATGGAGATTCCCCAAAAAGCTAAAAATAGACTTACCCTATGATCCAGCAATTCCAATCCTGGATGTATATCCAGGGGGAACCTTAATTCAAAAAGATACATGCACCTCAATGTTCATAGCAGCACTATTTACAATAGCCAAGACATAGAATCAACCTAAATATCCATTGACAGGTGACTGGATAAAGATGTTTTAGTATATTTATAAAATGGAATACTACTCAGCCAGAAAAAATAATAAAATAATGCCATTTGCAGCAACATGGTTGGACATGGAGATTGTCATTCTAAGTGAAGTAAGCCAGAAAGAGAAAGAAAAATACATATGATATCACTTATATGTGTAATCTTAAAAAAAAAGGACACAAATGAACTTATTTGCAAAACAGAAACAGACTCACAGACAGAAAGTCAACTCACAGTTACTGGGGGGAACGACATGGGAAGGGATAAACTGGGAGTTAAAAATGTGCAGTATTAACTACTATATGTAAAATAGAAAAACAACAATTTCTTCTGTACAGCACAGGGAACTATATTCTATATCTTATGGTAACCTACAATGAAAAAGAAAATGAAAAGGAATATATATGTGTACATGTATGACTGCAACATTATGCTGTACACCAGAAACCGACACAACATTGTAACTGATTATACTTCAGTTTACAAAAAAAAAAATAACTGCTTAATCCTTAAAACTATAAGGCTCATTTAACTTTTTAGATATGATGACATTTGAGGGAAAGAACATTTTCTAAAGGTTGAATCACTTTATCTCAGAAAATAAATGTCAGCTCGAAACACCAGACAAACAATGAAACTTTAAAATATTAGTTACATCTATCTTCACCTATGAAAAGTAGCTTAAACTATCGAAATGAGTAAAGGAAAATGAATAATGACCACTTAACAAATGAAAAGCTGAAGAAATTTTCCGTCAGGCATATGAGCATGGCCAGTCACGTTACTGTTAGTCCACGCAGGTGGAGAGGCCTACTCAGCGGACAAGGGCTGCCTTCCCCTGTGCATTAAGAGTGAAGGCTTTTTCATTTTCTGCCCCAATGACTTACTAGTTTTATGTAATTCACGTACTCAAATATATTATTAGGATCTCCATATGGTTCAATTTGGGGGCTTAATATTTTACTATAGAAAATATTTATGATCTCCAAATACTGTTTGCAGAATAAGATGCTTGGGACGAACTGCAAATAGGTAGAATAAGAGAGTGATTTAAGAGTACAACTAAAATAAAATATGCATTTATTTTTAAGATTAATCATTTTTTCCCAATGCCAACCTATACAATATTGTATGTGTTGTTGACATTGTCAAATGTGATCTGACTAAATCATGTACTGAAACCCTCCTTTAAGGAAATATGGCCTCAAGAACCAACTTTACTCTTTTCCTGGCTAATTTGGCATATAATATATACAGCTATTTATCTTCTTTAGTCAGTATTTTTTGTTATAAATTTTAATTGCTGTGGTTAATATATCTTGCTGGCTCTTATTTAACTTTCAAACAATACCTCTTGCTCTATTGAATTTCCTCTGAGAATAATATATTACAGAGTTATGACAAATTTCAGGTTTCTAATAACCTTTTTAAAAAAATTCACAATCAATGTTTTCTAATTTGAATTTAGGAACACACAGATATGCACATCGGTGTGTGTATAAAGTATGTACAGATGCTTATATATGTATATGTATGTGTGTGTATGTGTATATATATATAGCGTGTGTTTATATGTAAATATATATATTCTCCATCATATATATGGGCTAGGGAAGTATATGACTAGAAAGTTATACATTTTTCCCCTGATGCTAAAAGTCTAATTAAAAATGCACTTTTACTCATTTTCTAACAAGGGTTGTTAATCTTGAGTAGAGGAAACAGATCCATTATGTGTTTTCTTTATTTCATTTAGCAATAGTTCTTTTTTTAAAAAAAATTATTTTATTATTACTTTTTTTATTGGAGGTACTGGGGATGGAACCCAGGACCTCATGCATGCTAAGCATGTGCTCTGCCACTGAGCCATACCTCCCCCTACAATAATTCTTTCAATGCCTGCTGGATAGAGTGTTATTACTTCTTTTGTCTTTATCAGGTGGTCTTAGAGAATGAGAAATTGAATTGAAGTATGCTTTGCAATTGAGTAGAGCTTTCTTCATGGTCTGTGTTAGTATCAGTCAGGTTTCTCTAGAGAAACAGAGCCAGCAGTATGTATTTACATATGTGTGTATGTATATGTACACATACATATAGATCTGATTAATTGTAAGCCATTGGCTCACAGCATCGTGGAGTCTGAGAGTCCCACTGTCTGCAGTCTGCAAGCTGGAAATGTAGGTGGGCCAGTAACATGGGTCTAGTCTGATACCAGCAGACTTGAGACCAATGAAGAGCCGGCACATCACTTTGAATCTGAAGGCAAAAAAAAAAAAAGTGATACCCCTGCCCTTGCAGTCAGGCAGGAAGAGCTTCCCCTTCCTTGAGGAAGGGTCAACCTTTTTGTTATACTCATGTCTTCCCCTGATTGAACAAGGCCCACCCACTCTAGGCAGGACAACCCGCTTCACTTAGTCTACTGATCCAAATGTTAATCGCCTCCAAACACACCCTCCCAGACACACTCAGAATAATGTTTGACCAAATATCTGCACACTCCGTGGCCCAGTCAAGTGGATATGTAAAATTAGCCATCATGTGGTCTTTAGCTAAATGAAACAAAATCCTGAAGAATGCCATAATGTTAATGTCAAAACTACCTGCTTTATAGCTCTAAACATTTGTATTTAGGGATTGAACATCTATATTTTGGCTGATTTCAGGGACAGTAAAATTGGCCTTAAATTAAAGACAAATATTGCAGGAAATCATCAAGCATTTCAATTTTGCTCAGTGAACAATTTAACTGTTTTTACTTTATTAATTGCAGAGAACCTGGAGAATCTTCTGTAATTGGTGATGCTTTCATGGACCCCTACTTTTTTTTTCCTCTTTAAACACATGGAACGGTCGTTTTCAGACATTAGCTGTAAAACAAAAGGAAAACTGTGATGCAGGATAAGTGACAATTGCAACAATTGGCAACTAAGGAAAAGCACTATGAGAGTTTCCCAGGCAGGGCAGTGATGGTGGATCTTTGTGAATAAACAGGTGGGAAAACTACTCAGTAGCATGAAGGGAACCTCTTGTAGCTCCAGAGGTTCGTGTATTTTCCCAATTTCATTGCATCATGGGACTTTTGACTTTAAGGTTTACTGATGTTTGAGGCCTCCCTTTATTGACTGAGGAAATCCCAATACATTTTCATCATCAGTTGAAGCTTTCTCTATAGAAAGCTTAGTTTGGGGGTTAAAAGAAGCATAGACTAGCTAACTCTAACAATGAACTTGCAAGGAATGCATGAAAATTTGAGGATGTAGGTTATTCCATCTGAGTCTAAGAACTATCCACAGTTAGTGATATCTTCTGAGAATATATGACTTAAATTTTTAAGGTAAAAACTTTGATTGATCAGTCAACTAATCTTTGACAAAGGAGGCAAGAATATACTATGGAATAAAGACAGTCTCTTCAGTAAGTGGTGTTGGGAAAACTGGGCAGCAGCATGTAAAGCAATGAAGCTAGAACACTCCCTTACACCATACACAAAAATCAACTCAAAACGAATCAAATACTTAAACATAAGACAAGATACAATAAACCTCCTAGAGGAAAATATAGGCAAAACATTATCTGACATACATCTCAAAAACGTTCTCCTAGGACAGTCTACCCAAGCAATAGAAATAAAAGCAAGAATAAACAAATGGGACTTAATGAAACTTACAAGCTTCTGCACAGCAAAGGAAACCAGAAGTAAAACAAAACAACAACCTACGGAATGGGAGAAAATTTTTGCAAACAATGAAACCGACAAAGGCTTGATCTCCAGAATTTACAAGCAGCTAATATGACATAATAAGAAAAAAACAACCAAATCCAAAAATGGGCAGAAGACCTAAACAAGCAATTCTCCAAAGAAGACGTACAAATGATCAAAAGGCACATGAAAAAATGCTCAATATCACTAATTATCAGAGAAATGCAAATCAAAACTACAATGAGGTATCACTTCACACCAGTTAGAATGGCCGTCATTCAAAAGTCCATGAATGACAAATGCTGGAGAGGCTGTGGGGAAAAGGGAACCCTCCTACACTGCTGGTGGGAATGCAGTTTGGTGCAGCCACTGTGGAAAACAGTATGGAGATTCCTCAAAAGACTAGGAACAGACTTACCATAGGATCTAGGAATCCCACTCCTGGGCTTGTGTCCAGAAGGAACACTATTTCAGGATGACGTCTGCACCCCAGTGTTCATAGCAGCAATATTTACAATAGCCAAGACATGGAAACAGCCTAAATGTCCATCAACAGATGACCGGATAAAGAAGATATGGTATATTTATACAATGGAATACTACTCAGCCATAAAACCCGACAACATAACGCCATTTGCAGCAACATGAATGCTCCTAGAGAATGTCATTCTAAGTGAAGTAAGCCAGAAAGAGAAAGAAAAGTACCATATGAGATTGCTCATGCGCAGAATCTAAAAAAAATACCAAAACAAAAAACATAAATACAAAACAGAAACAGACTGATGGACATAGAATACAAACTTGTGGTTGCCAGGGGGATGGAGGGTGGGAAGGGACAGACTGGGCTTTCAAAATGTAGAATAGATAAACAAAATTACATTGTACAGCACAGGGAAATATATACAAGATCTTACGTTAGCTCACAGCGAAAAAAATGTGACAAATGACTATATATATGTTCATATATAACTGAAAAGTTGTGCTCTTCAATGGAATTTGACACAACATTGTAAAATGATTATAATTCAATAAAAAATATTTAAAAAAGAGAAAAAAAGCAACACATCTGTCTATAAATTATGACTAAATCCTAGTCATCACTTTGAGAGGTATTTGGATGTGAAAAGGGCCGAGGGTTTGTTGAGCTGTTCAGCGTGTTATGTGTGCTGACTATCCATGACTCCCCTGCTGATGTGGTCAACTACGCTTTTATAGCTTAGGGTTTAGGTTATGAATTTTAGGTGTTAGGAAAAAGCAGTGTGTGGCTGGGTGACTGCTGAGCAATGCTAGGAGAAAGGGTAAGAGTGAAGTAATACCTTTTTTTTCCTTCCACAACAACCCAGAAAAGCCTGAATCATAGCTGGTATAACTTCCAGTGGACTTTCAGACTATGTGTTTGCGTATCTGCTCTGTGATTTCTTTGTGGACAAAAGTATTATCTTATTCATCTTTATATGCCTTGCCCTTAGGCACAATGCCTAGCCCATAGCAAACATTTAATACAAAATTTTTGACGAGATAAAGAATGACTCAAATGTGGTGGTGCAGAGCTTGATGAATTTAGAAGACAGTATCTGGGCCTGAGGTCAAGATGCAGTTGTACAGAGCCTCCTGGATTTGTGGTGGGGCAGACAGGAGCACTGACTGGCAGGAATCACTCTAACAACTGCCAGCTTTTAATGTGGAAAAGTTTGGTCTGCCTGCTCAACAGCCTTCTGCTTGGTTAGATCTTCAGGATATGTACTGCTTTTGATGGCCTGAGGTCAGGTTCCCTGGATGTCAAGGGTCCCCTTTTCCAGATAATGAACAGACCCTGAGAAAGAATGCCAATGTCCTTAGGATCTGACACACAATCCTTTCTCTTTCCTGCTGTGATTAATCTGTGAGTAAGTGGTGTTGGCATCAAACAAACCCGAGCTGAACTCCAACTCTGCCAAGTCCTAATCAGGTAACCCTAAGGCAATTTACTTAAGCCTTTCATGTCAGTGAAGGTCCTAGCGGTCAGTGATTGGTGTGCCCCAAAGGGTGTAATTGAAGAGAAACTGACAAGAGTCATGGAAGTGACAAAGGGCGAGGAAGAGCCAGGTCTGGCAACAGCAGAAAGCTGTCTCCACCTGCGGCCTGGAAGGGACAGGAGAGGAAGGATGCCGCCACGTCACAGAGACAGCGGGAAGCATGGAAGTGCGGCTGCCGAGCCGAGCAGTGATCCCGGAGAGGCCGTCCCTGACAGAACCTTAGAAGGTGAGTAAAAGTTCTGATCTCTGTCTCACACTTCATCCCCTCTTAGTTCTTCCAACTTCCACACCCAACCAGAAGCTGAAGCACCATGGAGCCCGGGAAAAGAAGTCCTGCGGGGTCAGACTCTCCAGGTGTAGAACAAGGCGGAACAATGCAGAGAAGAGATCTGGAGGTGATAAAGATATTCCCTAATCATCAATTTCTCTTTCTGCAAATTGGGGATTATAATCATCTCCTCTGCATGGACGAGGACCAGATGGGATAACGGATGCAAAGCATTCAGCATGAAGCTTAGCACATTGTTAATACTTGTTCAGGATTAAAGTAGCCTCTGAAAGTTGCTCGAGACTCTGATCAGAGGGAACCTAACTGGCGAAAACAATTCTTTTCTAATAAGTCTCTTATTTCAAAACAAACGAAATAGAATCCAAGAATGTGCCTTCTATTTTTAGGATAATATACCCACAAGTTTGTATAGTTGCAAACTTTCTTGACATGATGTTTGGATTCAGAAAAACCCTGGCTCCAATCTGGTCTCCAGTATCTTTACTAATCATTTCCTCTGACCTGGGCAATGGTGTATTTAACATGAGCCAATGTTGTTTTTCACCCATAAAAATAAAGGAAAAATAACCACTACCTTACAGATGTGTATCAAAAGTAAGACAGGGTCTAACACAGCACAGAGGCTCAGAACTTAGCAACGTTATGCTTTGCCATCTCCACAGCAGCTCAGTGTGGTACTAGATATTATACAGCGCAAACAGATACATGGCAGACCTTTCTTTTGCTGCTCAGAGTGTTTTCTTTTTAATATTAAAAAGATTTACTTTACGTAGATATTTTAAACACTGTCCATGGATTACCCTACATTAATAGATCAATATCCATGCATTTGAATGTTTCAGGCAAATATTCTAAAACCAGAGACGGAGATGAATGTTAATATACAATTGATGAAAAGGCAGCAAATCTCAATAATTCTCAAATACATTTTGATGTTTTCTATTACCAGATAGCAAACTCCGAGACCAGGCTGGCGTAACATGCCTCATTGTCCGACTTGACTTTGTTTTCCTTTGACTACGCTACATGGAGTCATTTTGTACAATGATGTAATTTTCCTTGCCTGGCTTGGTCAGGAGACACTAAAGGAAAAAAAAATGTTTGGGGGGAAATTGAATCACTCTCCCTTCTTTTAGAGGGAACCTGCAAATGTCACTTAATGAGAAATGTTCTCAGTGCAGAAGAATGCACCTTGATGAGTGCGTTCCCCACTCCCGAGGGCTGCATCAAGCCCACATCACCATCAGCATTCAGCGCGGCACCAAGACCAGCAGGAAACCATTCCATTTGTAAAAAGGTCAAACATTGGTAGCCCTAAGCTTTTGAAATGAAGCAGAGAAAACAATTTCAGAGCTATTTACTCCCCTGTTCTCTGACAGCTTATGTCCTGGCTTCCAGTAAGAGAGATTTGCTTTTATAGTCACAATCATTTAAGTAAATACGATGCTTGTGGCTACAAAAAATGCATTTGATTGCTTTCTTTGAGTCAGAAGGCTTTTTATCTTGTTTCTAAAATCATAAAGCCCACCAGGCACTGCATTTTTCCAGTATTGACTGACGTCCATCCTATACATTTAGGTAAACAATTAAGGGTACAAATGATGACAGAGGAACTTTGGTAATGCAGGAAGGAATATATAATACATGAGGGCTCTTTCACAGTGGAAGTGATGTGCCTTTTGTAGGGCAGAAGAATTGCTATGATTGTTTGGCAATCACATGTCTCATTTATGATATATTTCCTAGCCTTTTTGTGTATTAACAAGAATGTATTGGGAGATCCTTCAGCATTGCTTAACAGAAACATACATACAATTATCAAACTTGCTGTCATACCCCTGGAAAGCTGTCTCAAAAGCAGGAGAGTAGTAAATATAAAACAGACAGAAGCATCAAGTGTAGTTCCTATTAGGAATTGACGGTTGGAATGCATTCTATGTACACTGCTAATAAAATGAGGGATGAAGAAAAAAAATTGCAGGAAAATGGCTTCCATTCAATTTTAAATGACTTACATTTAAAGTGAATCTCTTCATATATCGAGCTCCCAATTTTATAGAAATGTTAGCAATTTATAGAGACATTCTTTTAAAAGAACATTACTACTATTCTCACATTATAGTGAGGAATTTCAATAATTCCATGACTTTCTGGAGGTAACAGACTGGGTAGGAAAAAAGTTTGCCCCTGGATAATATGAAACAAGAAAATGAAATCTTATAGAATGATGTATTCTCAAATGTTTTCTTTAGACCAGTTTGAGGTTTTACTCTGCCTTAAATATCATATAGATCTTTCTGAAATCCACTCAGCAGCTATGAGCTATTTCAGGCCAATAATTGTGACATGTTCCAAAATAGTCAGCTTTGTTCGACATGTATTTCAGCATCTGTTATGTTACAGGCTTTGTTAAACAGAAGGACTAGGAAGGACAAGATCCTTTCTTCTGTGGAGTTCAAAGCCTTACAGGTAATTGTACGTGCAGCCAATGCTCCAGAAGAAGTATTAGAGGAAGATGCTATCATAACACAGAGAGAGGGGTCAGGCGGTCCTGCCTATGGTAATTGTGTTAAACTGAAAATTAAAGACTAACTAGGGATGAACAGACAAAAGGGAGAACCAAAGAAAGTCCAAGAAGCCCAGCAGGACTGGAGTATAAGGTTTATGATGAACAAAAGATGAGGCCCAAGGACTTAAATTAGACTATCTTGCATTAAGATCTATCTGAATTTGCTCAAAGTATCATTTTGTCAAATCAGACTTACTGGAATCTGCAATCGTATATAGTGTCAAGCTTTACTAATAGTGTTAAGGATATAACTAATCTGAAGAATTAGCTACAACAGAGGAAGGTTTGGGAACAAACAGAACAACTCCACATGTCCTTCTTGACACATTACAATGTGTTCTTTGGCCCATATTTAAAGATGCGCTGTCTAAAGGATGCATGGAGTCACCATTTACATGAAAAGGAATCACACTGCCCATTGCAAAGCTTATGTAACACTTCCCCTGGCGCCATGCCCCATAAGTCCAGAGTTCATGTTTTTTGCCATGAACCATCCTATACACATCAGGTACGTTCTGCTACAAGCATTCTATAAATAATGACTCTCCCACTAGGAAATACCAATGTGGTGCTCAACAGCAGGTCTGTCAATAACACGCTTTCAAGGAGATTTGACCAGGTCCTCTTTTCTATTTTGAGGGCATTTCATGGTAAAGTGAGAATGTTCTCACAGTCATGCTATTAATTCTTTCTTTTCTACCTGCAGAAACTATAAATCTATGTTATACATTTTGGATTGATCATGAAAGTGATGGCAAAGGCTTAAAGGATCTTAAGCCTGATATGTAGAACATACAGTAACATATGGAGGCTAGATGGAAAAAGGAGAAGGTTATAGGCATGAAGACTGATTTCAGACTTTTGGAATGGTGGGATCACTTGAACTAGGGCATCCCACAATAGTGCCCAAGAGAAGGATGCAGACGCTAGAGTTGTTTATGAGTCAGCATCTGCAGGACTTGGGGATTAATTCAAAATAGGAGGTAAAAGAGAGCAAGGGAATTAAGGATTGCCTATATCTGGGCAACAAGGTAGATGGGGCCAACAGCTGAGATAAGTAAACATTAGAAGGGGAAGTCGATCTGGAAGTCCAAAATATGGTCAGTTTTAGATAAGTCAAGTTTGAACTGATTAGAAAACGTGAAAGGGAAGGCTTTCAGTGAGCAGTTGTATAAAAGGGTCAGAAACCAAGGAGAAAGCCCTGGGCCAGAGAGTTGAGAGGGACTGGCAGAAATATATTAATTGAGGCCATGGGAACTGATGAGTCATCTGAAGAGATCAATTAGGAAGCAGGCCGGAGGAAAGCTGGCCAGTTTTAAAGAACGCAAAGTGGATAAGGCAGACGAATGGACCACAGTGTGGAATCGGGAAGCCAAGGGCTGGGCCGATTTTAGATAAATGAAGAGAATGTTCGTGCAAAAAGCTTCTGGGTGTCCAAGCAAACAAAAGCTGCCCTTTGACTTAATAATGTGGATGGGACATTGGAATACAGCCCAAATACAGAGGTGGAGACAGAGTGGGTAAACAGCTCCTATACCAGAAATTGACACATTGTAACTGGCTACACTTCAATATAAAAAAAGGAAACATATTGGAACTTCTCATCTAGGCTATATTAAATTTTGAGACTTGTATCTTTTTCTGTATTCCCCTTGACCGGCAGAGGGCTACACATAGAACATTTTAAGGACTACTTTTTTGAAAAGGAATATATTTGAAAATTATTATCTGAAGATAGGCTGAATCCAGATTAGGTCTTTGTTTTTTCACGTGTCATAACTGTCCAGTGTGTTCACCAAATTCTCTTTTCCTATTTTGTTACTGCTTTTTTCATTTCTTTGTTTGTTTTTTGACCTGTCAAATCTGGTGAGCATGTGTGCACTTGGGGAATAAATAATCCATTCATTTTGGCTCAATCAAAAGAGCAAGAAAAGAAAATTTGATACATGTTATTATAAAATGCACCCCAATGTTCATAGCAGTGCTATATACAATATCCAAGACATGGAAGAATCTAAAATTTCCATCAACAGATGACTGGATAAAGAAGTTGTGGTATATTTATACAATGGAATACTACTCAGCCATAAAAATTAATAAAATAATGCCATTTGCAGCAACATGAATGGACCCGGAGATCATCATTCTACATGAAGTAAACCAGAAAGAGAAAGAAAAATGCCATATCATATCACTCACATGTGGAATATATATTTAAAAAAGAGGACACTAATGAATTCATCTGCAAAACAAAAACAGACTTGCAGACATAGTAAGTAATCTTAAGGTTACCAGGGGAAAGAGAGTGGAAAGGGATAAATTTGGGAGTTTGAGATTTGCAAATGTTAGCCACTATATACAAAAATAGATAAAAACCAAATTTATTCTGTATAGCACAGGGAAATATATTCAATATTTGTAATAACCTTTAATGAAAAAGAATATGAAAATAAATATATGTGTGTATATATATATATATACATATGTGCATGACTGGGACATTGTGCTGTACACCAGAAATTGACACATTGTAACTGACTGTACTTCAATAAAATAAAATACAGTACAATTTATAGAGGAATGTTATTGACTTGCTATTGAATTATCCACAATACTCTCCTCTTATTTTTGTGAGTAGTAGAAAGATGACAGTATTTCAAATGAAAAAGGACTAATATGCATTGAGACGTTGATATGCTCATATGGATTCTAAGTTTTAAAATGAAAATGTTGGCAAGAGTAAAAACTATCCATTTTTTTAGCTGGAAATAATAATAATAGCATAATAATAATATATTGTTTTTAAAAGAGATCATATCACTGATTCATCAGCAGTAGGATATTTTTCCTACAGAGGGGCACATATTTTTACTTATTTTCTATTTGGTAATCAATGGCCCTCAGTTGAAAGATTGTTTATTGAATTTTGGAATCAGTATTTAGGCAGGGGAAAGAAGAAAACCATTTGAATGTGAAGAGGATCACTAGTTATCTTTTATTATATTATTTTAATCAACTGAATTTATTGACTCACTGTAGGGCTTTCAAGAATCACTATGAGAAATTGCTATTTTGCCTTTTGACTGAGAGGTGGTTCAAGTTTGAGCTCATCGAATCATTAAGGGCTATTTAGCACTTACGTGCAGAATTTCCACAGCCCTTCTGACTTTCAGTGAACTCACTGAGAGAAAAACACCAAAGCTGCTAAACACATAAAACAATTGAGAGATGTGATAACATTTCTGTTACAATTATACTGATGCTCATTACAGCTCGCCATTCTGAACATCTCAAATGTCATCAGGTTTATGATTCTATAAATCTCCAGAATGCCTCACTGTGAAGTAATGGTCATCTGTTTCCAAATTAAAATGGTATCGTAACACTGGGAGCCAATATGCATGAAGTTGTTAACTCTTATAAGTAAACCATTAAACAACGGGAAAATCCTTCTCCGATTTGCTATTTCTGAAATAGCTATGAATTTAAAGAATTTCAAAGGAAAAAAAAGAATTCCAAAGAGGCGAAGATAATTTTTTTCACTTCTTATATTGGGAAATAAATTAAGATGTTGCAGACTTCTTGATCCAGTCCTGACTGCAGATGTGGTTAGAGCGAAACACAGCGGGATGTGTAAGGAATCCAATCATCACTTTTAAATTAATAAATGAGGAGTTTCCGAGTAGGCATTCCTGAACAGAGGACACAAAAAATGAATTAACATGTATTAGAGAGACAAAAGTTCTAAGGCCATGTCAGAAAAAAAAATGTATTACACCAGCTGGACTGGAATCCTGCCATTGGGTCCTTGTTTTCTGTAGAAAAGAACACAAGCCAACAGAAAAATTTCCACACAATTATTTGCTACAGGCAAACATGATATAAATTCAGCTTCTGAACGTAGCTTCTGAAGTAGAATCCAAGAAAAATTATAACTCCGCAGGTCAAAACATTTCACCTGTCTTCTAGTCCCGACACCAAGCTCATCCACATGGTACCTGGAAGTACCACGTCACCCCAGAAATTAGGTACCTGTGTTACTGCTGAGAAGAAACGCAGAAACAGGGAGCAGTGGTGGAGGAGGTCCCGGGGAGGACAGGGCCGCCGGCTGCCCCTGGAGCCGGACCCAGTGACCTGCGGCTGCTCCTCCGCCCATCCTCAGGGTGTCGGTGCCGCTCCCTGTTCCCGCAGCAGCAGCTGCTTTGGGGGATGCAGCCCCGAGAGAGCACGTTGCAGGGACCATCTGGGTGGCATGCGGGCTGCACCCCGTTAATCCTCCATGAACTTTTGAGATTCTGCAAGTGGACACGGAGATCTTGTCTTGTGGCCACTGGAGATAAACCTCACGTGTAAGTGCCATTGCTTTTTCGAAATACCAACCTGGAGGCTCTGCCTCTTTCTTCTCTCCTTGTGTTCTGAGTAAGGGGGCGGTTTCAGGTTTCACCCGAGAAGCTCCCAAGGTAGTGAACCAACAAACAGTCTATTTGATTAACTCCAAATTAAACAGATACCAGCGAACTGGGCACATTTACTGTGTTCAAGGGATTCAGTAAATATGTATTGAAATAATGAGTTGCCAGCACAGAA
Organism: Vicugna pacos; assembly: GCF_048564905.1. NCBI lineage: Eukaryota > Metazoa > Chordata > Mammalia > Artiodactyla > Camelidae > Vicugna > Vicugna pacos. The sequence continues at coordinate 3,298,152 of NC_133021.1, read as the reverse complement.
TAGAAAGACAAAAGAGGGTGTGTTCTATTTAATCTTACTGTGACTGAGACTGAGTTTTAGACATAAATTTGGCTCTTATTAATTCCCTTCTTGCTGAGGAATCCCTTGGCGTGGTTCCTACATCCTGCAGGTTGGCTGTTTGTGAATATTTTGTTAAACGTGGTTTCCCAGGTGTGCCACAGGGGGCCCAGTGCCAATCCAAGCAGGCTTTGGTTCTTGAATCCCTTACTAATTACATGAATTTAGGTGGGACAGTTCCCCTAGACGTGTCCAATTCCCTGTTCAGAGCCATTGTGTTAGTTTCTCTCTCTCTCTATTTGGTCTTCACCATTATATGCATATAACTATAAACTTTCTTTTGGGGGCAATTGTGTGAGAGTTCCCCACTAGGTAAGTGTTCCTCCACCTTCTCAGGGTACAGCTGCTGGATGATGGGTTAAGTGCACCTTTGACTCTACCAGGCATCAGTAAATACTTTTCAAAATTTACTGATTTACATTTATACAAGAAGTATTTTAGAGTTTTTATGTTATCTCATATCACCATCAACACTTGACACTCTGTTATTCTTTAAAGTTTTCCAATTTTAAGAGAGGGAAAAATTTCAATGACACTTTAATTTTCATTTTGCTGATTACTAGTTAGATGGAACAAATTTTGTCTGTTGTTCATTTGGCATCCCATTTTAAGAATCTGCCCTTTCCTAGGCTAGGCCATTTTTTATTTAATTATTCAGGTTTTAAAAGCTTGATGTGCAGTGGATCTTTATAAGATGAAGATATCAATTCTTTGTTGCTTAAACATGCACAAATAGGTTATGCAAATCAGAAGATTCACTCTTATTTTTTGTAACATTGCCACTTCATGAAAATATTTCAATGTCCTCACATTGATCATTTTTGTCCTCTGACTTCTTGGCTTTGGGGGCCTTATTTAGGAAACCAGTATCTGCTTTGATAATCAGCGTTTTCTCTTGCTTTCTTTAATGTTTGCTTTTTATGTTTATGTCTTTAATCTGTGTGGAATTTAACTATTTGTTGGTGGTTTGTTTTAAGACTCATGCATGATTTAGAAAACTCGAGAGGAGAAGGAAAGAATATTGTATTTACCCATATTTTTACTTTTCCCATTGTTCTTTCTTCCTTCCTGATGTCCCAAGATGCTTTTTTATCATTTTCTTTCTGCTTGCAAGCACTTACATTAGCTGTTCTTTTAGCGTAGGTTCGCTGATGACAAGTTCTCTTGGTTTTCCTCCATCTGAATTCTCTGAGTCTGCCTTGAACTCTGCTTCATTTCTGAAGGATATTTTTGCTGGAAATAGAATTCAGAGCTGACAGTTCTTTTCTCTCAGCACTTGAAATATGTCCTGCCACTTCCTGCTGGTCTCCATCGTTTCCAGCGTGAAGTCTGCTGTCCTTTGAACTGTGTTCCCCTGCAGGTGGTTTCCCTCTGTCTGCATCTGAGATCCTTATCTTTTTCTTCCGTTCCCAGCAGTTTGACTGTGGCGTGTCTTGGCTTGGGTTTCTTTGGCTTTGTCCTTTTTGGATAAATCCTTGCTCAGCTTCTGGAATCTGTAGGTTTATGTCTTTTGCCAATTTAGGATAATTTCAGCTATTAGTTATTTAAGTACTTTTTCAGCCCCACCCTCTTTCTCCTTTTCCTTCAGGACCCCTAATATCTGTGTCATTTTGCTGTTGACATCTGTTGATTGTCATTTCTCATTCAAGTAAAGTTTTCCTGTTTCTTGGTTTAATAAGGGATTTTTTTTTATTGGAACCTAGACATTTGGGACATTATGTTGTGAGAGTGTAGATCTTCCTTAAATAATCTATTTTAACTAATTTCCTCTGGCACTATTCCAGTGGCAGAATGGAGAGGGGTGCTACATTCTTACCATGTGGAGGAGCAGTCAGGATTCTCATCTACGCTTTGTTGATGTAGAAAGAGGAGGGGCTTTTGCTATTGCCAGTTGGGGTGGCAGTTCTGACTCCAGCTTCTCCTTCAGCCCACTTCACTGGCTGCAGTGGGAGAATGTGCCTGCTTTTAAGGACTCATGTGATACGATATGTTCTACCTGCTTACCACTTGGTCATCTCCAATTTTATGGCGGGTAAACTTCATAATATCTGCTAAGTCTCTTTTTCCACATCACATACCATATTCCCATATTCTAGGGTATAGAGCATAGACCTTTATGCTCACCACACTGCAGAACTGAACTTTTCAATAAAAATAATATCCAGGTCACGAATATGAGCAATCTATATAATTTTATATTTACTATATTAAAATAATCAAAAAGGAAACAGGTAAATTGCTATTAATAATACTAAGTATGTTTTATTTAACCCAATATATCCAAACTATCATGATTTCAATATAATTAGTATAAACATTCTTATTGACAAATTTACATGCATCTCTCATACTAAGTACTTTAAACTTACAGCACATCTTAATTTAGACTAACTGCATTTCAGGTGCTCAGTAGCTTATGTGTGGCTTGTGGCTACCATATTGAACAGCTTGGGTTTAGACTGCTTTGGTCAATAAAACCTACAACTTTCTTTTCTTTCCTGACTTGGTCCAGTGTCAAGTGTGGTATGAGGTTTTTACTAGCCTCACAAGTGAAGGTTGTTTGCTTTGTTCCTTAGCTTTACTCTGAATGTTCATAAATAAATAAAGATAATATGCTACTTAAAACATTGATATAACCAACTGAGCATGGTGTTTTGGGCCTGGGGTGTTGGGAAGGATTCTTATTATCAGTGCAATTAAGTTACAGGTTGCTGGTTTATTCAGACATTCTCCGTATTTAACCAATTTTGATAAATCAGAATTTTCTAGAATCTATTGATTTTTCATTTTCAGTTTAACAGTCTTATGAATCTATAGATATTATTTTATTTTTATCTGGTTTTGTTTATCATTAAGTATAACCTTTTGCATGAAATTTATAGAAGGATAAACTATGTAAAGTAAAACATTATTTTTCAGTATGTAGCTCATTACGTTTTAATATTTAATCAGTATAACCAACACCATAATCAGAATATAGGACATTTTCATCATTCTAACAAGTTTTTTTCTGCCTCATTGCAGTTAATTCTTTCTTCTTTCCTGGTCTCTGGAAACCACTCTTCTGCTTTTAATCACTAAAGAATAAATTTTTTGTTTATAAAATTTTATGTAAATTCAGTCAGACAGTATGCAATCTTTTGTGTCCAACTGAGTATTTTCAGCATCATTCTTTTGAAATTCATACACTGTAATGAATGTATCAGTAATTCAGTCTTCCTACTTCAGAGTTGTATTCCAGTACATGGATGTGCCACAACTATTTACCTATCCCCTTTTAGAGTTGCAAATTTTCAATATATTTTCTTCTATAAATTGTGTAATTTTGGTTTTTTGTTTGTTTGTTTGTTCACTCTGGCTCATTTTGAATTAATTTTTCTGTATAGTGTCTGGATCAAGATTAATTTTTCAAAACATAAATCTAGCTGTATTTCAAACTTTATTAAAAAGATGAGTCTGCAGTTTGAAAAGTGTGCTGTTTCTCAACTCACTGGGTTTTTTAAAATCAGGTAGTATCAGTCAAGTAAACTTCTTTTTAAAATTATTTTGTCTAGATACCTCTTTGTATATTACAGCTTGGATTTTCCTATAAATATTAGAATTAGCTTAACATTGTAACTGAGATTGCACTGAATCTATCAGTCAATCATGTGATAATTGACAACTTAATAATATTGAATCTTTCAATTTATGAATCTGGTATAATTTTTCATTAATTTAAGTCATCTTTATTTTCTCTCAGTGATGTTTTATCATTTTCAGCATCTTGCACCTGTTTTGTTACATTATTTCTAAGTCTTTTATGTTTCCAGATTCTATTATACATGCTATTTCTCAAAATTTCATTTTCCATTTTGTTATTGTTAGCATATAAAAATAAAATTCTCTTGATTTGCTCATTTTTCAGTTCTGATAATTTTTTTGTAAATGCTTTAGAATTTTATACAGTAGGTCAAGTTAGCTTATGGTGTTGTGTTAATCTTAGTTTTTAAAGATTTCTTGTCTTTTCTATCATTTAATAACAGAGGAGTGACATTTGTCTATTTCTCCTTCAAGTTCTGTCAACTCTTTGCTTATGTATTTGACGTTTGATTGTTGAATATATAGACATCCAGGATTCCTATGTCTTAATGTTAATTGATTGGTGTTCTCCTTTATACTTAACAATATTCCTCTCCCTTAAGCTTATGTGGTATGATATGAATGTAACCACTTTACCTTTGTTATGTTTACTGGTCGTGCGGTATATGACCTCTTTAACCAATATTTTACTTGTAATCAAACTTTTTTCTTTGTATTAAAGATATTTAAATTGGCTTTCTCACAGACAGCATAAAGTTTTATTTTGCATTCTTCCAGTTTGATAATCTGTGTTTAATTGGAATATTTAAATAGTTTGTAGTTAATAAAATGTTTTGGGTAAGAGTGAATTTGAGTTTAATTCTACCAGATCTCTATGTGTTGCTGGTTTACTGATGGGCACAGACCCTCCAGTTCCCTTGGCAGGGCTGATGGTGGGGTGTGGGTGGGAGGAGTTGAACCCACGTCCACATGGGACAGGACTGCCCCAGTCCACGGCCAGGGTCACAGCTTTTATCTTTTAGACCATGTCATGTCAATGGAATCTCAATGTTTTCCACCTGTTTGAGCTCCAGGAATAATCAGTCATAAACTCCCCAGTGGTTGTTTTTCACCCTTACCTTGTGAAGTTTGAGCTTCATGATGAAGGTTAATATATGTAGAATCACATAGTATGTAATCTTTTAAGACCAGCTTCTCTCCATCAAAATAATACTCCTGTGATCCAATCGAGCTGTTGCATGCATCAATAGTTTTTTCCTTTTTATTGTTCGGTAGCATTCCTTTGTATGGATGTGGCAAAGCTTTTGGTTTGGTTTTAAATATGTTAACTCGTTGAAGGACATTTGAGCTGCTTCCACATTTGAAGATTTAACAGAGTTTTTGTAAATATTTATATACAGGTTTTTGTGTAAACATAAATCTTCTTTTCTCAGGGGCGTATACTAGTGAGCAACATTGTCAGGTTGTATGGTAGTCTATGTTTAACTCTATAAGAAATTGCCAAAAGTTTTCCAGAGTAGTTACACTATTTTGCATTGCTATCAGCAATTTATGAGGGGGAGGGTGTAGCTCAGTGGTAGAGTGAGTGCTTAGCATGCACAAGGTCCTGGGTTCAATCCCCAGTACCTCCATTAGAGATAAACTAATAAAATCAATGTAATTACAGCCCCCCAAAAAAAAGAAGCTTAAAAAAACCCATTTATGAGAGCTTAGTATGGATGTGTGTAGCTATGTGGGTGTATATGTATTGTCATATATGTGTATGTCATCAGTAGTTTTAATTCTGTCTATTATAATAAACATGCAGTGATAGCCTATAGTGGTTTTAATCTGCATTTTCTTCATGCCTATTGATGTAAAAATCTTTTCATCTTCTCTAAGTACCACTTTAAAATAAAATTATGTTGTCATATATTATCTCTAAGCCATATAAACCTGCGGATTTTTATTTTATTTTTTGTCTTTTTTATTGAATGAATGGTTCTTTAAATATTATAGTGCTTTACAGGTTTCATAAGTTCCACACAGATGATTTCATATAATCTGATATAACCCCTTTTTCCCCATCCCTTATATTGCCCCTCGTCCCCTTATCTCTCCCCACGGATAACCACTAGTTTGTTATCTATGTCCGTGAATCTGCTTTTTTTGTTGATTTATTCACTAGTTTGTTGTATTTTTTAGATTCAATGTATAAATGATATTGTACAGTATTTGTCTTTATCTGTCTGGTTTATTTCATTTAGCATAATGCCCTCCAAGTCCATCCATGTTGCTGCAAATAGCAAAATTTCATTCTTTTTATGGCTGAATAGTATTCCATTACATATACACCACGTCTTCTTTATCCAGTCCTCTGTTGATGGGCAGTTATGTTGCTTCCACACTTTGGCAATTGTAAATAATGCTACTATGAATATTAGGATTCATGTACCTTTTTGAATTCATGTTTTTGCCTTTTTCAGCTGTATATTCAGGAGTGGAATTACTTATTTTTAAATCATTGTCAGTGCTTACCTAACTGCATGTGGAATAAATTCATAATTGACTTGTACATTTTGACAGCCATCTTTCTTAACATTAAATATTTTTGTGTTTAAGAATTTTGTTTTGCATTTGCAATTTGAATGCTATTTTTCTTTCATGCTTATATTGTATTAGTTACTGTTATTTTTCTCTTCCCACTGCTATCTGTCCAGTATTTCAACAATTTTATGGTTTTCTTCATCATATCACTCACTGAACCACCCCCCAGTCTAAACCAGTCCTAAGCCTTCATGAGAATTGTCTGCACTTTGATGTGGTTGGGTATCTATTGCTTAAGTGTTCCATCTCGAGTGGAAACTTTAACCTTGGTTTCTAATACTGAATCTGGCTTTCTGCTTTGTAGAGTTTTGTTCTGGGTCATTTCAGAAAATTTGATTCCTTGACCTTTATTCCCTGCTCTCAGATGGGGGTACAGCCACTTCACAACTTGTGTCCATTCAGGGTTTTGCACTCTCTGCTCAGCTTATAATCTTTTGAGATAATCATATATTTTTAATTCTACACATGGTCATTTCTTTTGATTTTATTTTATTACTTTACTGAAGTACAGTTACAATATGTCAGTTTCTGGTGTACAGCATCTTGCCCCAGTCATGCATATACATACATATATTTGTTTTTGTTTTCACTCTTTTTCATTAAAGATTATTACAAGATATTAAATATCATTCACTGTGCTATACAGAAGATACTTCTTTTTTTAATCTACTTTTATATGTAGTGACTAATGTTTGCAAATATCGAACTCCCAAATTTATCCCTTCCTAACCTTTTTCTTTCAGTGACCAAAAGATTGTTTACTATGTCTGCAAGTCTGTTTCTATTTTGTAGATGAGTTCACTAGTGTCCTCTGTTTTTCTCTTTTTTGATTCCACATATGAGTGATATCATATGGTATTTTTCTTTCTCTTTCTAGCTTACTTCACTTAGAATTATAATCTCCAGGTCCATCCATGTTACTGCAAATGGCATTATTTTATTATTTTTTATGGCTGAGCAGTGTTCCATTGTATAAATATACCACAACTTCTTTATCCAGTCACCTGTTGATGGACATTTAGATTGCTTCCGTATCTTGGCTATTGAATAAAGTAATAAGGTGCTGCTATGAACATTGGGGTACATATATCTTTAAAAATTAGAGTTCCCTCTAGATATATGCCCAGAATTGGGATTCCTGGGTCATATGGTAAGTCTATTCCTAGTCTTTTGAGGACTCTCCATAGTGTTCTCCATAATGGCTGCACCAAACTGCATTCCCACCTTCAGTGTAGGAGGGTTCCCTTTTCTCCACAGCCTCTCCAGCATTTATTGTTTGTGGACGTTTGAATGATGGCCATTGTGGCTGGTGTGAGGTGATACATCACTGTAGTTTTGATCAGTATTTCTCTGATAAATAGCGATATTGAGCATTTTTTTTGATGGTTGTATTTTTATACACCCCAATCATACCTTTTAGTTAGCTCTTTCAATACATTTTCTCTACTATTGCCATGATTTGGGCCAGAGGTGTCTCCTAACTTCTTAGGTCATCTGGAATTTTTCCAAGTGTTTTAATGATCTATGCTAGCTCTGTAATCCTATGTAAACACTTCAAGTTGACCTAGAGCATCAGTTCACTGCATGTTACACCTATGGATATGCATCTCATTCTGTGATGTTAGCATTCACCTGTGTTCACACAATATTTAATTTCAATTGAAATTAATTTTAAAGACCTGCTGTATAGCACAGGGAACTATATTCAATTTCTTATAAAAGCTATAATGGAAAAGAATCTGAAAATATATGCATGCATATGCATAACTCAATTGCTTTGCTATACACCTGAAACTAACATTGTAAATCTACTACAGTTCAATTAAACAAATAAAATTTTAAAAAAAGAAAAAAGAAATTAATTTTTATTTAATCATTGTATTTTATTTTATTATTATTTATTATTGAAGTACAGCCAGTTTACAATGTTGTGTCAATTTCTGGTGTACAACATGATTCAGTCATACACAGACATACATAGACTCTTTGTCATATTCTTTTTCATTATAGGTTACTGTAAGATATTGAATATAGTTCCCTGTGCTACACAGGTTGGTGCCCCAGAATGACTCCAGAGAAAATTATACAACCATGGGATCTTGTGTCAAAAGCAGTCACAAGGTCTGAAAGACAAATACACCTACGTCATCACCTCACTTTAGCTAAGATTTACTTACATGTGATACCTTGAAAATGTGTTGCCTGTGTAAAGTAAATGGGCTTCCAAGAATTAAGTGTGATAAAGTAATTTCACACCATCTTTAGGAGGCTAGCCATCATAAAGGAAGTGTGGTCTAATGGAAGAATTACTTACCTGATTATCAGACATGAACACATTACACTGAAAGATTGTGTTTCAATTTTTCATTGAAAAATTGCTAAGACCAAATCACGTTCTTGTAATTATATATAGAATTAGCAATGAGTTCCCTAAAAGGATTTTTTTCCTAATTGTATTTTGTCATTACTTTGTGGTCCAGAGAGCTCTGATTAAAATCAGGATTTAGATTCTAAATGTATTATTAATGATTGGCAGAAACCTTATCTGGGAGTAATTAGTATTTAAGATTAGTATTTAAGCTCTTTCTAATTGAAAACAAATTTTGATCATGAGTACTAGAAAGCATACTTAGTACATTTTCTGACTATAAAATATATACTGCTTACACTATATCTCATTTTCTTAATAGTAGGTATATAAGAATCACTTAATGAACATTTTTTATCCATAAATATTATTGAATTCTGCAAAGCAGTACAGGTTAAATAAATTTGTATAAATTTATGTTTATATAAATTAAATCAGCTGAAACATAATATGAGGGTTTGTAACACCAAAGTTATAGTTAAATTTCTAAATAAAAGTTACTAGCTCTCTCCTATTTGAACTTAAGCCCACAAAATCATTTTTCTCCTATAACCTCTTAACGGCATTATTAAATTTCAACTACAAAGCTTGAGAAAAATGCAGCAATGACTTCTGCCCAGGCAGTCTAGGCTAACTTATATATTTCTTCTGATTTTCTGTCTACTCGCTCGGTCAGTTACTGAGGGAGCGGTGCTGAAGTCTTCAGCTGTAATTGTGGATTTATCTATTTTCCCCCAGTTCTGTCAGTTGCTGCTTTGTAAATCTTGAAGCTCATTTATGAGGGACATAAATATTTGAGTTCACAATGCCTTCTTGATAAACTGAGCTCTTTTATCATTAAGAAGTGACCTTCTTTATCCCAGGTAAAATTCTCTGCTCTAAAACTTATTTTCTCTGATAGTAATACAACCACTACAGTTTTCTTTTGATTAATGTAAACATGATTGTTTTCTATCCTTTTATTGTAAAACTCTTTGGTTGTTATTTAAAGTGAGTTTCTTGCAGGTAACATGCAATTGGATACTGTTTATTCATCTAATCTGAGAATCTCTGCATTTAGTGGGGGTTTTTTAGACATTTACACTGAATGTGATTATGGATGTGTTGAGTTTCATTTTACTCTCATGCTTTTTTTTCATTTGTCCCATTTTTTCTTTGATAGTTCCTCCTCTTTTCTGGCCTCTTTGGGGATTAACTGGATAGTGTTTTATATCTTTTATTTGTTGGCTTATTAGGTATAGCTCTTTTTGTGCATATAATGGTTGATTTTTGTTTTATCCTTGATAGCACTTTGATTTCTCATTTTATTTGCTTTATTTTTCTCTCACTCAATATGTGTATATATTTAAATTTAGAAATGTAGTTTCTATTCACTTACATATTACATAAATATTTTATATTTATATACTATGAGTAATTATTTGAGTTTTTTGAGGTATAGACATTTATAACATTATATTAATTTTGGTGTATAATATAATGATTTAATATTTTTATAGATTGTACTCCATTTATAGTTATTATAAAATATTGACAATATTCTCTGTGTTGTTCAATATATCCTTGTAGCTTACTTATTCTATACCCAGTAGTTTGTACCTTCTAACTCCCTACCCGTGTTTTGCACCCCCTTCCCTTTCTCCAATGGTAACCAGTAGTTTAGTCTCTGTATCTGTGAATCTGTCTAGTTTTGTTGTATTCACTAGTTTGTTTTATTTTTTAGATTACACATATAAGTGATATCAAAAGATATGTCTTTCTCTAACTTATTTCACTAGCATAATACCTTCTAGTCCATCCATATTGCCGCAAGTGGCAAAATTTCTTTCTTTTTTATGGCTGAATAATCTTCCATTGTATATATTTACACCACTTCTTACCCAGTCATCTGCTGTTGGGCACTTGGGTTGCTTCCATACCTTGGCTATTGAAAATAAACCTCCTATGGACATTGGGGTGCATGTATCTTTTTGAATTAGTGTTGTTGCTGTTTTTTAGTTCAGATATATTCCCCAGAATGGAATTGCTTATTTTTAAATTTTAAATTTTAAATTTAAAGACAAACATTCTGGGGGCTCATCTTCCTGGTGCAGGACCCCTGAGCTGGGGGGCCTGATGTGGGGCTCGGAGCCCTTGCTCCTTGGGGGCAGCCTCAGCAATCATAGTTACTCTCTTGTCTGTGGGTTGCCTGCCTTGGGGTGCAGGACTTGACTCCAGCATTACTCTGCCCCTCCTGCCCATCTCATTGTGGCTCTTTCTTTGTATCTTTGGCTGTAGAAGATCTTTTCTGGTAGGTTCTGGTCTTTTTCATCAATAGTTGTTCTGTAAATAGTTGTAATTTCAGGGTGCCCATGATGGAGGTGAGCTCAGGGTCCTTCTCCTCTGCCATCTTAGGAACTTCAACCCGCATATAATTATTTTTGAACCAGTTGAGAATGAACTGCACACATGAGGCCTATGTAACTAAAAAGCCAGTACTCTTTGTGTGTAAATGACCCGACTCCCATTAGTGGGGCACTGGGTTCGTCTGAAAGGGCTAGAGGAGCTACCCAAGCTCATCCCTCTCCAGTCCCTCTCCGTGATTCCACTTTAGTAGCTTGAAGCCAGCTGTTGGGAGGATCCTCAACCCGTAAATGGATTAGGATTAGCCTTGTAAACACTCCATGAATCTTCCTTCACCCTCCCACTCTTAACACCACAACAATAAATTATCCAATTCATTGTATCCCCTGATTTGGTATTAGACATTGCAGCAACTAAACAAGGAAAGGTTAAAAAGGAAAAAAAAGGCAGGTCTTAATTTTCTACCAGTCGGCTTTCTCATGCTTTTCTTTCCAATTTGATTCAGCAATATCTGATTCAGTTCACAGCAACTATAAATGAGTACTCAGAGTACAACTTTTCTTTTCTTACCAACTCCAGAAGGAGCTGCTGTTGAAGTCTTCCTGTGGACGGGCTATGACTCCTGCAGCCCACTGTTGCTCTCTTGTGATAAGCCGTCCAGTGTGAATCATTCTTTGGTTTAAAAAGGTAGAAAGTACTCCATCAAAAATGCACATCTTTTTGCCTAATGGTGTTGCACTTAGAAAATTGCTTCTTCTGCTTAATATTTTTAAAATTTTTGTTCAACTAGAGAAGAAAATGTAATCAATCACTTACCATGTTTGTGTGTGCATAATATTAAAAGCCCAGTAACCCCAAAGACTCAATTTTGTGATGAGAATGTCTATTTTTTATTAATTGTGGTGAAATATATGTCAGATGAAATTTACCATTTTAACCAATTCTCAGTGTGCAGGCCAGTGGTGTTAAGCGTGTTCACCTTGTGCACATAATCGCCAGAACCTTATCATCTTGCAAAACTGAAGCTTTGTGCCCTTTAAGCTGTTCCCCACTTACACTTTCTGCTCTTCTTGGCAACCATTCTACTTCCTTTCTCTATGAATTTGACTACTCTCGGGTCCTCAGATAAATGATATCATACATTATATATCTTGTTGTGATTGGTTTAAAACCCAAAGCACAATGTCCTCAAGGTTCATCCATGTTGTTGCCTGTGCCAGAATTTCCTTTCTTTTACAAGACTGAATAATATTCCACTGTGTACATGTACCATATTTTGTTTTTCCATTCATTCATCCATGGACACCGAAGTTGCTTCCACTTTTTGGCTATTGTGAATAATGCTGCTATGAACATGGGTGTGCATATGTTATATTTTTTAACTAACCTAAGAGATTGACTTAGTAAAGGCACAGACTCCAAATTCTTAAACTTAAATAAATTTTCAAGTTGAAATAGTGAAGCTGGCTCTTTTTTACCTTTCCCCTTCTCTGATCTGGGACATTTCACTTATGTCTGGGAAAAAGATTTCCATTTCAGAAAACCCAGAATTCCAAAAGCTATGAATTTCAGTGTCATCACAAAAGCTATACATACTAAAATAAACAAGGATCCTTTTTTCTCCCCTCATTATCTAAGACCAAATCTTCAGCTTTTTGTCTAGATTTACCCATGCATTATCCCATCAGAATTGTCTACTGTCTTATAATGATTTGAACAATAGATGGAACCTCTTTTTTCTTATTCTGCAATCACAGTTACTCTGAAAACTGGACTCCTTTGCATCATATTTTATTTTGAGTAAAATTATGCTCAGTTTTAAAAAAGAGTTTCTACTGTAGTTTTGTTACACACACACACACACACACACACACACACACACACATATGCACGCAATTTACATGGTGGAGTTCCAGGGCAATAACCCACAGAAAGCCCTCAATGTAGTTAAATGAATTGTGCTGCCTAATGAGTGAATTTCACAGATCCCTTGTGCCAGTCTTGTCTTCCTTGGTTCTGAGTGAGGTGAGGGTTGTTTTCACTATACAGCAATAGAATTTTCACTCGTTCACAGTCATTTTATAAAAATCAAATGCAAACTCATGGTTACCAGAGGGGAAAGGGGGGAGGGAACGATAAATTGGGACTTCAAGATTTCCAGACACTAAACTATATTCAATGCCTTAAAGTAAACTGTAATGAAAAAGAATATGAAATTGAATATATGTAGGTGTATGTGTGGCTGAAACATGATGCTGTACACTGGAAATTGGCACACTGTAACTGACTACACTTCAATTAAAAAATAAATCATTGGCCAGTCATTCTCAACCACACGAGTGAAAACCTGCCCTGTGTCACGTCCGGCATGACTGATGTTATTCTCATTTGGCTTTGAAAGTGATTCTCCACATGTCTGCCTTCCTTGCAGAAGTGGTTTGCAAGTGTGTTTGTGAATGTATTCATTTCTGAGTCCTAGCTGAGTTGCCAAATGATACCAGATCTCAGTGTGCCGCTCTGTGAGAAAAGCCTCCTCTTTCACTTTATAAAAAAAGCATCAGTAACTGCCAGGGATGATTTAATTGCAATCATTTCCCCTTTGAATCTCTGGACAACTTTCCTGGAGACTCTTTTAGGGATTTATCTGGCAAACAGATCTGTCTATACGTACTACAGGGATATGTAATTCAAAACAGATGGACGCACTATACAAAAGAAAGACATACATGCAGATATTTAAATATTTAAACCTGGGTTTTCATGACTTGAGGATAAAAGATTACTTTTTTTCATATATAGATATATATAACTGAAGTATAGTCAGTTTACAATGTTGTGTCAATTTCTGACGTACAGCCTAATGCTTCAGTCATACGTGCACATACATACATTCATTTTCATATTCTTTTTCACCACAGGTTACTGCAAGATATTGAATATAGTTCCCTGTGCTGCACAGTATGAATTTGTTGTTTGTGTATTTTATATATAGCAGTTAATGTCTGCAAATCTCAAACTAACGTCTGGTTCACATAATGCCTGCAGGAACGAGTCTTAATGCGCATTTTTAATTTTGGGCACCCAGCTGCCTGGCAGGCACCTGTCCTTTCAGTCCTTTGGTGCTTGCCTTCTGCAAGTTCATGACTTCCTACTGTTGAGGCTTAGATACGAGTGGGTGCTTTTTTCTCCTTTTCTTTCATACAGAGTAAGTAAGTTCCATAAAAGTACACAAATCAATGAGGTCAAACTGTGAGACAAAGCTATATGTTATGGGAACAAAGTGTTAAATTGTATATTTGAGTCGTTAGCCTGACCCACAGTCTGCACGGGGAAGCGCTACAGAAAACAGCACAGACGCACAGCGAGAAGTGTGCCCGTGACCTTGAACTCCTTCTCCTGGACATTTCTGTGAACTCAGACCCCTGCCCAGAGCTCAGCCCTTGGAGAAAATGACCCTGTTCTCCAGAACAGACTGTGTCTAGATTGCCAAGGTTTATAATCTTCCTCTGTTATGCAATATTAAACATTTCCTGAGCAAAACGTGATTTATACTCAGTTGCATGTCTCTGGAATAGATCAGTATATTAAATCATGTAATCATTTATATTTAAAAGACCCGTTATTATGAAACAGCTGTTCATCTATCTCTAAGATAAGGGAACTCCAGAAATTCTTAGGGAAGACAGAAGAAAAATATTTTCTTTGTGAAGAGAAAATTTTCCGTCACAGAAACTGCCAGCTCAGGAAAATTGTGATAAAAATGGCTGATTGCTACTTCAGAACAACAAAAACTAAGAAATAGGAATAACAAAGTCATCAAACGGCACAAATAAAATTAGTAAACTTTTTTTTTAGTATATTGTAAAATAAATACAAAAAGAGTAAGAATTCAAGTTCATGTACTATTACTAATTAAGGTAAATCCTTGAACACTATGCACCAGCTTAAAAATTTCCTATAAAAGTATTTGCATGTATTCTTTGTAATCTTTGATCTTGCCACAGTGTGAGCTATTATGCAAATGTAACATTTTCTTTTACGTTTGATTCGTATTTCTTTTTTTCTTTCCATTTCTTTGAACTTTCTCAGTTTCTCTTATTGCTTGTATGGGTCTGATAAATGATCAAATCACTTAAATTCATGGAACGTAAACATTTGCTTAACTATATTCAATTATACTGCTTTTTTTCAAAAGATTTGTTTCTGTGAATCTCAGACAATGTTCCCCATAAGTGTTTCTCTGCTTTTTACCACCTGGATCAATTTTAAATATCATTTCTTTGAAAAATGTTGAATCTGAATAGTTCGATAGATCAACTTAAATTGCAGTTTCAATATAACTCATTTGATATTTTCAACTTAAATTGTAGTTTTAATACAACTAATTGACTTTAAGACCTTGGGCTAATAGGAAATTGAACTAAAGAACTAGGATTGAAAAGATTTAAATTATATGTATATATAAAGAGAGCACAAAAGATCTGGGTCACTGTTGTGGTTTAGCTCACATATTCATGTTTATATAAAATATTTTTGCTATTTGTAAACTCCAGTTAAAATCATATACCTTTATTGTGGTCCATGTATTATATGGACAAGATTTGTATATTTGGGTTTGTGTGTAACTGTGTGCATATTTAAAGACAAGCCTATAACCGTACACCATTATTATTTGAAAAAGTCTGTGAACAATAAAAAGGGAAACTCAATAGTTTGGAAGGAAAATGACCGCCATCAGTCTGGTTTAAGAAAAGCAGTGCGGAGCAGCCCAGCCTGCTTTGTCGCCCAGCGAGCACAGGCTTGTGTGCGACCAGGATACACTCACTTCACAACAGCAACGGACTTCTTTTTTTGTGTTGTTTTTAGCAGAAGAGTGAGAATTCTTAGCAATTACTACCCGCCCCTGTGTTTGTTTTGAATGTTCTTATGCTTCCAAAGCCTGGAGTGGTTTCTTGTTTTCAGGTCGATTTCCATGACTTATTTTCATGACTTACATCACAATGACTTTCAGGCCCCAAACTCAGAATAATACAGAGGTTGGACTTTTTACATGCAAACCATTTTTGAAGATTAGCACTTGGCCATGGGAGAGCACCGAGTTTGACTTTCCACCTTCAAAAGGGAGGAAAGCTTGAGTTAGCTGCATGTGTTGTGTATTTACTGTGTATTTAATTAGTACACTGCTGTTATGATCATTTTATTAAGTCACAATGTCATATCAAATGATGGAGCTAAATTTTCTCTGCATCTATTATGTTCCTACACGATTCAAAATTTATGTACTTTTCAAGATAGACGGATGTGTACAGGCGTTGACGTCCAAAGACTGGCTTTGTGACTTAGTTGACATTACAGAGTATGTTGCTTCATGGTTTAAAGATCTGTGTGGATTGCTGGACTTTGTGACGTATGGTTCACTGGATGAGTTGGAAGGCTCTAGAAATTTGTCAGTGTCTTCACTGTCCGTAATCTGGTTTCACCCTCAGGGTAATCAAAAGATTGATTCAATAGTTTAGTGTCATGAGACCCTACAAAAGGATTCTATAACCCTCTGATCTTATGTTGTTTGTTACTATAATAAGTTATCAGAATTGAGTCTTGAAGAATGATGGCTCCACACGGGCTGTGCATGGCTTTGGGGCTGAGGGTGTCTGTGTCATCTCCCTGGGGACACCTTGGAGCCTGGCACCACCATGAGCACCCGGTCAGGGTGGTCTGAGGGCCTGAGTCAGGATCTCCAGCTCCTGAGACAGATGTCTTCACAAAAGCTAACCCAAAATCAACTGAATGAGAATTAATTATAGAGAAAAATGAAATGAGTGAGGAAGAGCTCATGAGATGTTTGTGCTGTGATTGGTCTTGCTATTAAAATTCTGTTTTCTGATGGGTGCCTGAGAAAACCTTTGTCTTTCTTCTTATCTCTGTTTCTCGATGTAGTCAGCTCTGTTTACGTAAAGTGAAATGGAACATTCTTGGAGTGATATCTTACTTCCTATGACCACTTGGAATTCAGGGAAAATACCCAAATATTGGCATAAATGCTAAAGATTCTGAGAGGCTTGCACTGTGACTATAAAGTCTTCACAAGCCTGTCTTTGGAATCTACAGTCTTTAACCCCTGTTAACATCTCTCTGAACTCTAAGGTTCACAAAACATAATTTGAAAAAACTTCAATAGTATGTATCTATTTCTAGATTTTCAGAAATGCTAATTTTGACATGGATTAGTCCTTAACAAGCTCACTTTAACATTAGAAAAAAAGGACTTAGGGAGAATTTCAGCTTCAACTTCCAATGAATTATGAGAGAATTGCTATAAAGGGTAATCATGAATTACCAGTGGGCTCCAAGCGGTGGCCAGCTAATTCCAACCTGCAGACATGTTACAGTTTGGCTTAAGCAGCTTAAAAGAAACATGGACTCAGCATTGAAAAATCAGAAGATTCAAATAAAAATATTCTTTTCTGGCGCTGCCTGACACGGGAGAGCATCTGCCAGTGTTAGAAATGTCTTCCCTCAAGGCCACACTCGGCTTTTGCTAAGTTGCACTGCCTCTTATAAAAGGGGGGTGTCCTGGGTGGAACCCCTGCTGGTCTCCTTTGCTTCTGTTATCAGCCTGGACCCTAGAAGCATTTGAGTTTACAGTCCCTGATGTTTGTTCCTTTTTTTAATTGAAGTGTAGTCAATTACAATGTGTCAATTTCTGATGCACAGCATCATGTCCCAGTCATGCGTATATATACATATATTCATTTCCATAATCTTTTCCATTAAAGGCTATTACAAGATGTTGAGTATAGTTCCTTGTGCTATACAGAAGAAGTTTGTTTTTTTTATCTATTTTTATATATAGAAATGGAAGCAACCTAAATGTCCACTGACAGGTTTTTTTCTAAACATGAATCTCTTCTCAATAAATGGGAAAGATTCAGAACAGAAAAATAGATACAACTAAGCTCATAGCCTTTGTAGAGATAATGAGTCAATAAAAGCAGGGTTTCATCTTTCTGGACAATGAACAGTATTAGACATGTGTTCTATTAAAACAAGTAGCCCACTGCAGTCCATCAGGACTTGCTGGGTAGAAAGAGACCATCACAGCATTGTAAGGAAAAATTAGCAACTCTACCAAGTGTTTAAAATTTCTCTTTATGTCAGCATCATGTCAGAGGCTAAGATGAAAACTGATCCATATTCTTTCTTCACTTAAAAGGCATTTGTGCACAGCTCTGATGAGTCAGAACCTGTGTGCTGGAATACACCTCATGACACTATCCTAAAGGCTCTTGGCTGGTTATAGTTGGAGGCAGATGAGAAGGGAATGCAAGATAATTTAGCAGCACAATCTAAATTGTAATCCATCACTTTCAGTGACAAATCACAGAAGTCACCTATAAAAAGTTTATAAAAAGTCCAAAGTCAAAAGAAACCGCACAGTTTTGTCAATGAGTGTGGAGCTACAATGTTCATGGTTTAAAGTTAATTTGTGATCACTGAACAGAGTTAAGTTTCATCTTTTGACTAATAATATCTTTCCCCAAATAAATTGTAGCAAAGATAAGTTGCAAAGAAACATTCTCAATCATTTCTGTATGCAGATTGGGCTCTGAGAATCCCAGCTACGATTTGACATATTGATCTTATTCGAATACCATTTTCCTTATTGGAAAACAATTGCTCAGTTTTTATTTTGCTGGTTTTTATTACTCAAAATTTAGTAACTAGACCTTAAGATATGAGAGAATCTGTAATAAAAATATGAAAAAATAAGTAAAGAAATATTACGGCATAGAGGTAAAACTGTTTCTAAATAAGATATTTTTTCAAAGCATTTCTTGAAAAATCCAGCTACCTTAATCCATTTAGAATAGTTACAGAGCATTTCAAACCTTTTGAGAACCTTAGCTGCAGAAAGATTAGTCAGTCCTCTTTCTCATTTTAATCAAACATTTCAGCATAAATTCACTCACCCAATTCTAAGGGCCATTTCCTCTGAAATTATCCATAAATCTTCTGTGTCCTATGGTAGAGAAATGTAAAATTTAACAACATTTTTAAAAAGTGTTAAAATTAAACTTTGCTGAATTTTTAGTGGAGCCCTAAGTTGAATAAGACATCCACAATACTTGGGAAGCTACTGAACACTTGCAAAAAAAATTTGGATGAGACTTTCTGACGTGTGGCTCCATATATATTATTAGTCATTCTAGTTCTTTTATTTCAAGAAAACATTTTTTGACTCTTTCCAAAGCCTTTCATCTTTGGTAAAACTTTTTCCTCTATTGCTAATATGCTCCATGACCTTGAGCAAATTGTTTACTTGGCTATAGGCTTTTGATCAACCCCATATATAATTAAGATGATAAGTGTTTGAACTTTACAGAGTCTGAAATTAATTATATATCAAAATTTTGATACCATGCATTTTTTGAGCATTTAATTTTGGAATAATTTTAGATCTGTTGAAAAGCTGCAAAGATAATAGAGAGTTTTGGTTTACTTTTCATTCAGCTTTTTAGTGTTGATGATCTATTTGTCAAAACTAAGAAATTAACATGTATACAGTATTACTATTTAAAACTTTGGCTTTGTTTGGGCTTCACCAATGTTTCTGCTGCCTTTTTATTTTTCCTGTCTAATCTAATCTGGGATCTAATCCCCAGATCCCACACTGCATTTAGTGCTCAGGTCTCCATAGCCTCTGTCAACCTGAGACCATTTCTCAGTCTTTCCTTGTCTTCACGACTCTCCTGGAAATACTCCTTAGTTAATGTGTCCAACATTTCTAGGCACAGATGAAGATGTTGCTGGTGGATGTAACCAATGTCCAGGTTCTTGTCCCATCCCAGAGAGAATTCAGAGACAAGATGTGGAGGTTAAGAAAGCAAAGTGAGGATGGAAAACACACTCTCAACGGGAGGTGGGCAGGCTCAGGTGAGCAGCTTCCCTGAGTTTCTTTGAGAAGTTGGTTACATAGAGTGTAAAAATGAATGGACAGAATGCTCATTGGGGAGGGAATGGTTTGGGGTCCTATTCCCTCATTTTCATCCCAACTCCAGCTTCCTGAAGGGAGGAAGGATTTTTGTTCTTATTTAGTCTGGATCAGAAGTGTCATGGTGTCGGTGCGTGATGGGTGGTTCTAATCTACAAGGCTAATTTTATTGAAATGAGGACATAATAAGCAAGAGGTTACATTCAGACACTGGAGATTCCTGCCTTTTCCCACCTTTCCTTGTCGATTCCAGACACCATGCTACCCCAAAGTGTGTGACCGCTTATCAGCCCAGAGGTACCTGCTTGTCTTTCTCTGCCCAGGGACCCCTGGTGTCTGCATGGTGAAGGGTTTCCTGCATTTGGCCGGTGCCCCTCCTTTCTGCCCAATTCCTGCCATTTGGCCTGCGTCCCCTTTTCTCTGTTCATATCTAGCTCTCTGCCTGCTCTCACAGAGGTTTTAGATTCTGAGGAAGAACATCACAGCTGCCCTTCTCACTGCATCCTATCAGAGTGACGTGATATCAATATGACCTTGCACTGGGGGCACTGGCTTTGATCACGGGTTAAGTCGGTGTCTGTCCAGTTTCTTTCCTTCTGTTTTCCCTTTCCATTCTCCCAGAAGCACAGTCTCTAAGTCCAGCCCACACTACAGGGAAGGGGAATGAAGCTGCACCTGCTGAAGGAAGGGCATTGCAGAATTTGTGTTCATATATTAAAACCACACCATATAGAGCAAGTTTGGCTCCTACACAAAGACCCTGTTTCTCCTTCAGTTTCCTACCTATGGGTTCTAATGCCTGTCAATGGATCTCACCTGCTGCAAATGCCTCTACAATATTTAATGAGAATTCTTCTGAAGAAAGATATGCCTCTTCTACACTGCCTTATGCAATGTAGAAACCTCATGGAGATTTACTCTATTTTTTGCATTATAATCTAAAATTATCATTATTGCATTGTACAGCTTTTCCAAATTTTGCCATTGCGAGTCCTCTCCAATTGGCTCCTGGGGCCCTTTGACGTACACATCATGGCTTTTTGCTTTGTGTTTGTGTGTGTTTGTTGCCCCAGAAGGGGAAGGGAAAAGACCTCAGTTCTTGTCATACCCAAAAGATAAGAATTCAGACAGGACCTGCAGTGCTGTGTAGTGAGAGATTTTAAAGGACTTATTTAACATCTCCAAGAACGGGAGGAGGGCTGATCCAAGGGCAGAGAGCAGTGGGCTTTGTCTCTCCTCTTACACCCTTGCTTAGAGGTGGTCTCTTGACTGACTGATGGCTCTTGCCCCTGGAGTGCTGAGTCATGCTTGTCCCCTTTCGCACGTGTCCTTACCCACGATGCACACAGAGAAACCCAAGGGGGTGCCTCGACCACAATGCTGATTATTTCACAATGAGCACTGAGTCATGTCTAGTTAGACCCTTGTTGCTACTGCACAGTCATGGCTTTCGGGTTCTATCCAGTTTCTTGCTGGCACTCATTTTGAGGAAATAAAATCCCTTTATGCTGAAGGCGGGCACACCAACATCTAATGGACCAGCCTCCCTCTCCTCCACCTTACCTGTCAGGTGCCTCCCACTAATCTAACTACCTAACATGTTCACTTGCATACTTTGTATCTGATGGACTGCAGGATAATGTTCATCTTGTAGTTTCACTGCCTCCGCCTTAGGACCAGCCCTGCCTCCATGGAGCTCTATTAGTTTCCTAGGACTTCTATTCCTAGCACGTTACCACAAGCTGGGGGGCTTCAAAACAGTAGAAATGACTTTCTCACAGTTGGGAGGCCAGAAGTCTGAAGTCAAGGTGTGAGCAAGGTTGTGTCCCTGTCTGTTCTGTGCCTGTCTCCCAGCCCTGGTGGCTGCTGGTGACCTGGCTCTCTTTGGTTTGGTGTCATCACAGAAACCTCCTCCTTGCATGTCTCTTCATGTCCTCCCCTGTTTTGCTAAGGATGCCAGTTATTGGATCTAGGGTGCACCCTAATCCAGTATGACCTCATCTTAAATAATGATGTCGGCAAGAACCCTACTTCCAAATAAGATCATATTCT
Organism: Vicugna pacos; assembly: GCF_048564905.1. NCBI lineage: Eukaryota > Metazoa > Chordata > Mammalia > Artiodactyla > Camelidae > Vicugna > Vicugna pacos. The sequence continues at coordinate 3,276,151 of NC_133021.1, read as the reverse complement.
GAGGTTCTGGGTGGACATGAAATTTGGACGGACGCTTGTCACCTCACTAGCATTTTAGAAACCAAGATCTGGGCACTGCATTTTAAAATGAAAAATCAGTGTGTGTATGTCTATGTATAATATACACATAATATATGTCATTATTATATAATTGTTTATAAATAAAATGTGATATTTATAAGATGTTACAACCTACTTGATGAGTGCATTGCCTTTTTCCTTTGTTTTACCCTGTATTTCCAAGTCAAGTAACTTCCTTAGATATATTACTTAAGATATATTTAATCTCTGAACTTTGAATATGTATCTTTCAAAATAGCTTTGCAGAAGTCAAATCTTATTGAGAGAGATGATTAGACAGGCTTCCTGATTCAGGTTGGTTATCAACAAAGGGAAGAAGGTGCCAGGCTGTTGAAAAACAGGACCTTTTCTATTCCCCTGCAGCCGGCACCTCAATTCCAAGGACACAACACATACCGAGACATTTGATGTTCTACAACTGCTGTGTCAGTCCCGAGTACCTACCCCAGTATCTCTTTTTTTGTTCTCTTTTTGGCCAAAGTTTCTGTTTTAGGGCTGAGCTCTGTGAGAGAAAAGAGCAAGTAATAGAAGATGTTTGAGGGGGAGGGTACAGCTCAGTGGTAGAGTGTGTGCTTAGCATGCGCGAGGTCCCAGGTTCAATCCGCAGTCCCTCCATTCAACAAATAAATAAATAATCATGTATATTCGAATCCATATCCAAAATTATAATGATACATTCACAGACATAACGTTACTTTATTGTTTTCATATTTATGTAAATGACACTATGGTATACATATTCCTTTTTGATTTTCTTTTAGTCTTTCATTTTTCAAGATTTATATTACTAAATACAGAGTGTTTTAGTAGCTACACATTTACAATGTCATGGATATAAGAAAATGTAGAATAATTGAAAAATCATTTCTCTATTACCCCAAATGTAGGTTGTTTTGTTTTTCAACATTAAAATCATTCTTTAATCGGTATCTTTGCACAAAGAATTACTGATCCTTCATGTATGTGGATGACTCTCGAGGATATTACTAAACGCCATGTTCTCCAAAATAGTTATTCTTATATATGTATGCTTACTAGCAATGTAAGCAAGGTTCTGCTTCTCCAAGTCTGTGCCTAGTTGATATTATCATATATATAATGTTCTTTTACATATCTATACCATATGTTTATATTTTTACCATTGATAGATGTGAAATTGTATCTCACTGCCTTAATAAATATTTTATGAAAAAGATTATGAAAATGAATATATGTATATTCATATATGACTGAAGAATTGTGCGATGCACCAGAAATTGACACATCATTGTAAACTGACTATTACTCAATAAAAAAAATAAAAATCAAAAAAGAAATAATTTCCTTAATTTCGAATAATCTCGAGCTTGGAAAATACGGGGATTTTTTTGGTCATCCCAATTCTCCTTCTGTAATTTGTCTGTTCAAATCCTTGGTTGATTTTAGTTATGCTTTGTTTTTATTTTTAGAAACTTTTAATGCATTCAGATACTAAATCTTGTCTAGTCATATGTAACGCTAACATAATTTTGCAGTTCACAGCTTCTGTTTTATCTTCTTTTATTATCCAGAGATTCCAGATTTCCACGTAGTGAATTAAATTGTGCTTCTCACTTGTGGGTGGATGTGTGTGGCAGACTGTGTGTTTGCGTATGATGTACACAAAATTATTTTAAAAATTCTTCTTTTCCTCAGGTTATATATTCTTTTAAATTATGTTTCTTCTATCTAGATTCTATTTTTGCATAATACAAGGTAAATACTCTTTTATATTTTGTTTTTCCATTTGGACATCCAATGTTTCCAACATCACGTATTAAATAAGCCATCATCTCTCTAGCAATTATGGTTGAAAACCACTACTTCTGGTACCTTCTGTATCAACATGTATGTGTGGTTTGCTTCTGGGCCACCTTTTCAGTTCCATTTCTCAACTGTCTATCCTCATGCCAGAACTATAATATCTTTTTTTAATCTCTTATTTTTAATTTTGGGGGGAGGGAGGTAAGTAGGTTTATTTCTTTATTTACTTTTAGAGGAGGTACTGGGGATTGAACCCAGGACCTTGTGTATTCTAGGCATGCACTCCAACACTGAGCTATACCCTGCCCTCCTTATAGTATCTTAACTTTAATCTATTTTGCCACTTTTTAAGTCAAGTGTTCCCTTTTTGCTCGTCTATGAGTGCGGTATAACACACTGGTTTATCATGTAATATTTGAAGGTAACACACCAGGGTTCAAATCTCAGTTTTAGCCTCATTTGCCAACATGCCATCGGCAAGTTACTTAGGTTTCCCGTGTCTCGGTTTCTCATCTGCAAAATAAAAATATTATTGGTTCCTATATCATAGTGTTCTTTCAAAAGTTAAATATCCTTCTTCACCCAAAGCATTAGAATTGTTCCTAGAAAATAGTAAATGCGTAATAATTAGTCAGGATTCAAAATTGTGTTGATTCTTCTTGGTCTTATACTCTGTACATTTTTAAGCCAGCATTTCAAATATTTAGTAAACCGTCTTCAGATTCTGAACTGAAATTTCACTGAGCTTATAGAGTAATTTACATTTTCTAGCCGATTCTCTGAAATCGCTTTGTTTGGGCAGCATTAACTCCTAACCCTAAATTATGACAGATATACATTGTTAGTCCTGATGAGCAATATTTTATGAAGGTGTATTGTAAAACTTCATGACTATAAAAGAATTTTAGAAACTGGGGGATTTTTAAGGATAGAGGAATAGCAGAATCAATTAGCCCCTTGTGTTACAAATGGGAACGCGAGGGTCACACTTGCTCAGTGTGTCCCGAGGCCTGGAGCAGGTTTGAGGCCCAGTGACTGACATGTGGCTATCTGCATACACTAGAAATTTCTTTATCCAAAAAAGCTTTGCCATTATTGGTCATTAAAAATAACAAGACACATTAATGTTAAAACTCTACTGAACGTTACTTAGTGCATTTTTGATGGCTCTAACTACATTTAAATATTTTAAAGTGGTCCAGGTCAATAGGACCATAAATTGATGTTCTGGAGAATATTTAATCATTTCAGCTGCAAAACAAATAATAGCATAAGAATCAGCTTTTACTGTGTGGATTTTGGCTCAAGTCATAGCCCTCCTTTTTTCTTTTTCCTCCAAAGCCTATTAACCACTTACCCACTCTGTAAACATCTGGAGGCTGGGCACATCCTGGCCAGCTCTGGTTTGGGGCTGACACAGTCTCAGACACGCCAGGCTCTGTGCTCGGCGAGTCCTTCTGGATGACGGCCTGGGGAGGAGAGTGTGCTGGTCATGTTACTATTAAGAGCATCTATTTCATCAGTCACACCCACCTGATGGTAAAAACCGTATTTGACTGCAATGCATCTTTCAAATCCTGCTTCACTGTCACCTCCTCTGTGAAGCTGTGTCCGACATCCACCAGAGGAAAAGGAGAAAATATTTTTGTAAATAGCCCCCTCTTTCAAGAAAAAAATAATATAACAATTTCATAATTGGATACAAGGCTGGCTACCAGATGATTTCTTCACAAATTTACTACACCTAAATTTTATTTGTATCTTTTTAAAAATTAAAGTTTAATCCATTAAATGTGCAAAACAAAAAAAGAAAATCTACTTGGCACACTTTCAGACTTGATCTATTTGTGTTAATTTTTGTGTATAGTGTAAGGTAATGGTCCAGTTTCATTGTTTTGCATGTGGCTGTCCAGCTTTTCCAACCAGTGTGGAAGAGATTCTTTCAGAAGATTTCGGTCTTCTTGAATTTGCAAAACTTGTTTTGTGTCTTATTGTATAATCCACTCTGGAGAACGATCTGTGTGCTCCTGGGAAGAATGTGCGTTCTGGTGCTGCTGGATGAAATGCTCTGTCTGTGTCCGTTTGGTCTAATGTATGTTTCAGTTTACATATTTTCTTGTTGATTTTCTGTCTGGGTGACCTGCCGTTTACTAACATTGGTGTATTGAAACCCCCTATTATTATTGCATTATTGTCTATTTCTCTCTTCACATCTTTTAGTATTTGCTTAGTAAATTTAGGTGGTCCAAAACAAATTCATGATGATGATTATGCTTTTGGTATTGTTGCTTGTGAGCCACATATAAAAATCCTGGTGATTAGGTTTAAAAGAGGAAAATTTCTACTTATTTCCTCAGGTAGTTTTGCTGGGTTTCAAGCAGGCAGAGTCTTAATTCACTTTCCTGTCTTTAAATCCTTGAATCCTTGAAAAGGATTTTATAGAGGAAAAGAAAATCTTCATTTGTTGTCCACTCGCTGGTCCATTTTGCAGCAATTCACAGCAGGATTTGTGATTTCCAGTCCTTTTTGGATGCATCGGCTCAGAGAGCTAGGATTGAAAGGTTTCCTGCCTCAAAGCCTCTGTTTTCAGTAGCTTGTAACCAAACTAATTAACTGAAATGAAGTGAGTCATGTTTGTTGTCAGTTGAAAAGTGAATCTGGTGATATGGAAACAAATTCCGTAAAGTTACTTTAGAGGATCAGATTAAAACAATTACATATTTTCATGAAAATATGTTAGTGGTGTGAGTCAGCCCAGATTCAGCCTCACTTACATCCAAACAAGTAACAACCATCCTAGGACCATGGCACTTTGCCTGTTTTTTGTTCTCATCAGGAACACGAGTGTGGTCTCATCATGTTACAAAAGAACACTTGATATGTTAGAAACAAAACAAAACAAGCTACTGTTCATTTCTAGGAATATAAGGGCAAAACCAGCAACAGTTATAGGTATATGATTAACAGCCAGTCACGTGGGAATTTGTTTCTTCACTCCTTCCTTACTAGTTAAGTAACATCAAACAGGTTACTTAAGTATTCTGTGCTGTAAAACCAAGAAACAGCACCCAATTCATGGCATTGTTATAAAAAGTGAAGTAAGCCAGGAAGAGAAAGAAAAATACCATATGATATCAGTCATATGTGGAATCTAAAAAAAAAAAAAAAGGGAAAAGAAAAAAAAAGAGGACATTAATGAACTCATCTACAAAACAGAAAGAGACTCAGACATGATCAACAGTCTTATGGTTACCAGGGGACAGTGAGTGGGAAGGGATAAATTTGGGAGTTTGAATTTTGCAAATGTTAACCACTAGGTATAAAAACAGATTAAAAACAATATTAAATATCTTGTGACAACCTTTAATGAAAATGAATATATGTAAATACATGCATGACTGCGACATGATGCTGTGCACCAGAAACTGGCAGTTCATAATTGACTATACCTCAATAAAAAAGATAATAATAAATAAAAAAATTTTAAACTCAAGTGGGATGAGAACCAGCTTCTAGATTTGACAAGGATGTATGGTATCAGTAAAACAGAGCATAAGCTCTGAATTTACAAAGCACAGAATTTTTGCTTATGACAGGTTAAATGAAGGCATCTGAAACTCAACTTGTCCAAAAGGAAACTGACCTGTGTTCTGTAACATGTGCCCATCCTAAGTCGGAATGGTCTCTTGGTCTGCCCCACCTCTTCCCAGCCTGTTTCATCACATGGACAGGTGATGAGCAGAGATGAATCTGCTGTCACTTCAAGATCACCCTCTCCACACAGTGCAAAGTCCGATATCCTTGGCACCATATATAAAAACTTGGACACATTCTACTATTCTAAATATTTAAATAATATTGAATCTTTAAACAATACACTCTTCTGGTCAGTCATCTTCAAAAGAACATGGCAATAGTCATTTTTCCCTTCTCTCTTATATCTTGTGAGGGATTATGTGGCATTTTGTTAAGAGCAGAGATCTGTTTAGGACCAATCCTCCCAGGACGCTTGGTTAGAGGAACCTGACCACCCCCACTGTGCTCTTAAGTAACTTGAATATTTGTGTCAGGAAGGCCTTGAAAACATGAATAAAGGGGGCAATGGGTCCAACAGACATTGAAAGTGATGCTGTCTAAGTACTTGTGGGGAGATCTTCTGCAGGAGTTTCCCAAACTATTAGGAAAGAGAAATCAGAGCCTCATTGGCTCAGCAGTTGCATTTCTTGAATGAACATAAATCAAATAGCAATTTAGTTTTATGCAATCACGTCTGTGAACTTAATGCGTGCCAGCTCACAAGAGAGGAATGCAGTCAGTGGACTGTCACATCAGCTCTTTGCATAAAAAGACCAGATGCTAGATGGTGGTGAACTTACCAAGAGGATGCACTGTGTGAAACTGGTCCAGGGGGGCCCCACGAGCTTTTCTGTGAACTGTTACTTGAAAGTCTATTATGCTTATTTTTTTTAACCTTCTAATGCAAAGGAATCTGCTGACAAATTTAAATTTAATTTAGAATAAATAAATCTGCAAAAATAATTACACTGCTGCATCTTTTGTAATAAACAAAGGGCCTCTTCATTATTTCCAAAATGACTAACATTATTTCTGATAACTAAGTTTCTTATAAGTAATTAACTCCTTCAGTAAAATTTAAGTCAGTGTTGATGGCTTATTTTCTACTTATTTTAAGGAAGTCAGTGATGTCTCATTTTTATTTTGATTCCTTTAGGGTTTTAGCAGTTACTTTATGAAATATACTAGCTATGTTTTAACCCCAGCATGCACACTTTTAAGCTAGAAAAGTTCTTGGGTTGAATTGTAATAGTAGTAAATAACTCGTTCATGTAAAATAGCAATTTTTATTATGGGAGGTAATAAGAAAAAATCCTAGCTCGGTGATAAGTTGTGACAGTTTCCATTCTTTCTTGTTAGTTTCTCTTTAGAGCAACTGTTAGAATTTCAGTTTTAATCACAAAATATTGGTGTATTTATTAAATAGATAATGATTATTTCAACCATTTTAACTAAGTTAGATAAGTGAAAAATGCAGTAGATGTCTAAAAACATAGAATTTTGATTTCAAATTGCAGACTGGAAATCTGAAGCACAGGTCAGGGAACTTTTCTTGTAAGGAGCCAGGTAGCAAACATCATAGGCTTTGCAGGTGGTGAGGTCTTTGCCGAAGCTATTCAACTCCATTGCAGTGAAACATCCAGAGGCAGTACATAAACCAACAGCTGTAGCCGTGTTCCATCAAATTTGCAAAACAGACAGCAGACTGGATTTGATCCACGGACCAAAACTGGCTGAACTCTGAACTCAAGTGTTCAGAAACCCATGCCTACATTGTGACCAAAATGTCCCTGAGGTAACAGTGTTGTTTTGGAACTCAGAGTTTGGCATCTAAACCTGGGTTTGACTGCCAACCCAACCTTTCCCAGCTCTATGACGTTTGACAAGTTACTTTGTGTTTCAAATTCTTCAACTGCAAATGGAAATAAAATCTATTTTGTGAAAAAATATTGGAGAATTCAGTTTGGTGCAGCCATTGTGGAAAACAGTATGGAAATTCCTCAAAAGACTAAATAAAGACTTACCATAAGACCCAGCAATTCCACTCCTGGGCATATATCCAGAAGAAACCCTAATTCAAAAAGACACCTTCACCCCAATGTTCATAGCAGCACTATTTACAGTAGCCAAGACATGGAAACAGCCTAAATGTCCATCAACAGATGGCTGGGCAAAGAAATTGTGGTATGTTTATACAATGAAATATTACTCAGACGTAAAAAAGAACATAAAGCCATTTGCAGCAACATGGAAGTTCCTGAAGAGTGTCATTTTAAGTGAAGTAAGCCAGAAAGAGAAAGAAAAATACCATATGCTATCACTCATATATGGAATCTAAAAAAAAGAAGACAAATCAACTTAGATATAAAACAGAAACAGATTCACAGACATAGACTATAAACTTGTGGTTGCCAGGGGAGAAGGGGATGGGAAGGGACAGACTGGGAGTTCAATACTGACAGGTATATATAGAATAGATAAACAAGTTTATACTGTGTAGCACAGAGAAATATATTCAAGATCTTGTAGTAGTAGCTCATGGTGAAAAAGAATATGAAAATGAATGTATGTATATTCATGTATGACTGAAAAATTGTGCTGCACACCAGAAATAGACACTACATTGTAAATTGACTATAACTCAATAAAAAAAAAGATTCAAAAAAAATTGGAGATAATGACCCAGATAATTCATGTAAAGTGCTTAGCAGAGTGTATTTGGACACATGAAAAGCAGTTAATATACCTTGGCAGTGTTCTCACTTTTCTCTAAGTTTATAGAAATACTATATAATATAATATAATATATACACTGTATGATTATCATTTTTCTCTCCCTAATATTATATATTACATAATTCATAAGACATGCCATTTATGCAGTTCAACCTGACACAGATATTATTTAATTAGGAACGATTTTGTTTTTGAAATTTTTATTGCCCAATAACTTTTGGTGGTTTTTCCCCTTTAGTTTTCTATGTATGTTACTTACAATGTCTAAAACAGCTCTGTATTGCTTTAATTGAACACACTTTCATTTAGTCAATCAATTTGGGGGATAAAGGTAGGAACAGGCAAAATAGGAAATGCTAAACCTAGACACTTTAGAATTAAAGAAAACTGGATAATCTGCTGAATTTAATTAAGCTGGATTCACATTAAACTAAGTGATTCCAAAGGTTTTCACATGTTAACCACCAGTTATATGTAACAGCAACATTAGGAAGAAATAAATTTGGCCTTGAAGATAAGGCAAATGAAATACATGCCTTTCATGTTTCAACTCGTACAAATTGGTAAAATCTAGACTTCATAAAATAAAAATACAATCAACATTTACCTTGTATCCTTTCATCTGTCAATGGACATTTAGGCTGTCTCCATGTCTTGGCTATTTTAAATAGTGCTGCTCTGAACATTGGGGTGCAGGTGTCTTTTTGAATTAGGGTTCCTTCTGGATATATGCCCAGGAGTTGGATTGCTGGGTCATAGGGTATGTCTATTTTTAGCTTCTTGAGGAATCTTCATACAGTTTTCCATAATGGTTGCACCAAACTACATTCCCACCAGCAGTGAAGAGGGTTCCCTTTTCTCCACAGCCTCTCCAGCATTTGTCATTTGGGACTTGTGAATGATGGGCATTCTGACTGGTGAGAGGTGGTACCTCATTGTAGTCTAAGATGTGGTATATATATATACAATAGAATACTACTCAGCTATAAATAAGAATAAAATAATGACATTTGCAGCACCATGGATGGACCAGAGATTGTCATACTAAGTGAAGTAAACCAGAAGGAGAAAGGAAAGTGATACCATATGATATCAGTTATATGTGGAATCTAAAAACATGACACAAAAGAAATTATTTACCAGACAGGAGCAGACTCACATAGAAAACAAACTTATGGTTACCAGGGTGAAAGGGTGGAGGGAGGGAAAAATTGGGAGTTTGGGATTTGCAGATACACATTACTATATATGTAAAATAAAAAACAAAATTCTACTGCATAGCACAGGGAACTATATTCAATATCTTGTAATAACTAAAATGGAAAATAATATGAAAAGAAATGTACTTGTATGAATGAATCACTGTGCTGCACACCAGAATTTAACACAATGTTGTAATCTGATTATACTTCAATTAAAAAAATTTACTTTGAGTTATAAAAATACCTTTCAGTGACATTTTTCTTTACACCACATATATATACATATTTGTATAAATGTATATATGACTATATAATTGTCTAAATATATTGCACAATTTTTGGTCTCAATAGAGTTTAATAAACAGCTGTGTTGATCATAATTAACCTTCCTGGTCTTCATTCCGCAAAAGTGAACACGACTCCTGAGCTTGCACCCGAGGGCCCTGGGATATTCAGATTATTACTTTCATTTCACCTGACAGTTACAGTTTTTTATCACGTGTCGCCTGGTACAAATCAATTAAAATCATACTGCTTCACCTTTAATTTACCTGCAGTCTAAATGCAGTAGCAGCCTGACTGTGGGATTAGAGCTTTGTGACACCCCAATGCTCAAGGTGTTTATCTCTGTTTACTCCTTTTTCAGAGAGACATGAACTTAATATGTACACCCAGAAATTGATGAATTATCTTGTTTCTTCTAAGACCATACTGAGTTTGAACTCTGGAAGAAGATGATACTGTTTGTTGAACTCCACAGGTGACTTGTACCCAGCAAAACTAGAAACGCATTGTTACCAAAGTGCACATTTTGACTATTGGAAGTTTTACATATTTCAAGATTTTAAAGAATTTTTAAACACTTTCAAATGATTTTTGACAGCATGGATAGTGAAGATATTCACAAATGTCTATTTGAAATCTCTTTTCTCCCTTGTACATTAATACCTACTGTGATTTAGAGTAATCACAGGACTTTATCACTACTAATAAAATGTGTTACAATTTTACCATTTTTCCATTTAGCCCTGATGGTAAAAAAACAAACACACAAACAGTGAGTCACCAGAAGTCAGCTTACAAATTAAGTAGCTCTCATTCTCCTTGGTTTCTTTCAAAACCTCAGTTGGTTGGATGCTCAAAGAATTCCTGAGCAGTCTTTTCTCATTTGATTCTAACAACTGTAGGCCAGAAACCAAGATAACTTAAATACATAAATATATAAAGATGTGGTTTATCTCAAATGTCTAAAGCTCCAGAGTTCTTCTACCAGAGGCAATCTAAGCTTAAATTAATTGAAAAATCAGGAAGGAAGTAGTTATCAAACAATACAGAATTTTTTTAGAGATAATGATCTGCTTTTCCCCTCAAAAAGAGTAAATGTATCAACTATAATACAACCTTCCCCAACACAAACCAAAATAGATTCCAAAAATCCATCTCATACCCATCATACTCTTATATGAGTTTTAAAATATGCTTCCCCCCAAAAGTTACATGTAATTTTTTCTCGTGGTTGACTGGTGATCTTAAAGATTCTATTTAAAGATAAAATTTTTAAGGAATCTGGCAACCTACTGCTCTAATGTTGACATGACTTCTCTACATAGAAGTCAGTCCCTGAAAAAGGAGACTGAAAACCTGGAGAAGAAAGCAACTGAGTGAAGCTGGTTGGAGTGAGTGACACAGGAGAGGGTGTAGAGGCCCCCAGGGAGGACCTGGAGGGTCCTTGCTGCTCAGGAGAGCCAGTGGTGCCTCTCTCCCCAGCTGTGTGCTGGTGGCATGTAGGTCACTTAAAACTGGCCACGGTAAGTGGTAGGTCAGAAATGTTACAAATCAAGTCTGCCTTTCTTTCTTTTCTTCTTTTTTTCTTCCTTCCTTTCTCTCTCTCTGTCTTTCCTTTTCCCCTCTCTTGAGCCAACTCTTAAAGATTTACAAGTACACTCCTGAATCCAAACCCTGTTAGAGTAGTTTCTGAAAAAGACTCAAATACATTTTCTTTAGGTTTATAAATCATTAAGTGATAATCTCACTTAGAATGGTGATGAGTAGAATGAATAAGGAAATAAGAATGAGTCAAAATCAATAGTAGTCGCACCACTTTGACTTTAGATGGTAGACCACAGTTTATTTTTTAATTCATTCACTTAATCACCTCCGGCTTGGTGCTGTGTATCCTGCATGCCAAATGCTATGTCTGAGTCCAAGAGTTTTGAAGATGTGTAAGAAAAACCTGCCACTCAAAGAGCTCACATCTGAAGGAAAACTCACATAAACAGAGAATATGTATTAAACGCAAATGTAGAGATGTGCTTGGGATATTGTAAGAATACCAAAAAGAGAACCCGTAACAGTGTAAGAAGTTTATGATGGACTTCTAGAGGGCACGGCATCTAACTTTTGAATGAAGCTTCTTGGAATGTAAGTACTACAATGTATACAATTTATTAAATCAGTAACAAAGAAATGGTTCCTGCCACCTAAAATCCTAAATTCAACAGCATATATTTAAGACGCCTAACTGTATCAAAACAAAAACACCACTCCAGTCTAAAACAGATCTCAGCTCTCTTTGAATCTAAGTATATATCCATCACAATATCATGGCATTTTCTGTGTTCAAATTGTCAAAGAGAACTTGATTTGTTCTCAGACTATGAAACAGAAGGTGCATGTAATGGAAAGAAAAGCAACATTTTCAATGTAGGTTTTTTTTTAATGGCTCAGAGAGTTATAACCCCAGGTATATATGCTTTAAGTTACATTTTTGCATATGCCAAAGAAAATATATTTTGTACTTGGCATACGAGAGGAATTTACAAGACCTTAGTTGAAGAAATGATAAATTCTTTAAAATGTTGTCAAAAAGTAATTCAAATACTGGAATGCACAGGCCATGTCTAGACTGCATCAGATGCTTTGTGAGGATTTCCAGAGGTACTATTACTGCCTTTGCAAACAATCGAAATTAATTGTAGTTTTTGTTAAGTCATTCACAATGGCAGTGATAAAGTCCATTTTGGACCACTGACCATTGAGTACTGACACCGGAGAAATCATCTGAAAATCTGAGGTCTAAGGAAGAGAATATTTTTGTCTGTATCTGAGGCCGTCCAGCTTGACTAAAATGAATGTGATACTGGTTAGACCCCGAGCCAGGGCTTCCAGTCATGCCATTTCATGAAAGCTCATTTTCCTCAACTAGTTTGTGTTGAGCATCTGTCACTGAGGTGTCATTAGTAAATTTCTAGAATGTTCCCCACTGTAAACTTCCAGGGGTGAGGCATAAAACATAGAGAAGATACAAAAAAAAAATGATTCTTAAAAATAAGTATGTCAATAAACTACACATATTTGAGATGTACAACTGGATGAATTTTGATAGATGTACATGCCCATGAAACCAGCACACAATCAAGATTGCTAACATTTCCATCACTCCCCAAGGGGTGCAGTTTCAAAATCCTAATTTATACAGGAACTATACAACAATAAATGTGTTTTAAAATATATAAATAAACCTGTCAGAGGATCATCAACTTAGTAGATGCCATGGAGCTATTCATAGGGATAAACATGATCAGAGATGCCATATAGAAAATTAAAATAGTGATCTTGGTCATTATTATGTAATAGTGAAAACATGCCAATTGGGTTCACTAGGATGAGAGGATTATACAAAAGAGAAGCAAATTTAAAAATGGAAATCGTAACTGAGAGCTGGAGAGTGCTTTGCATTTTCAAAATACTGTCAGAAGCATCATCTCATTTAATCCTAATAAATTCTCTGTTAAAAAAAGAATTATTTTGATGACTGCACTGCATGTGAAGTTCAGAAATGTAATTTAACTCACTTGAACACACAGGAGTAAAAAGAGCTAGACTGGAAATTTAATCAGCAATATTTATACCCCAAAGTATAGATGCCTGATCGTATGAGATGGTTTTTCAAGAAAGTTCCTTCAGCTTACCTGATATGAGTCATTTGACCATGAATGGACAATGAAAGTTACCTCTGATCACCAGAATTTTCCTGAAAAACATGGCAGGTGGTGGGGTGTTCTGGCCAATTCAGAGTAAGCCTAGGGCCCCAGGGCAGGGACTGTGGCCCCTTATTAATATTCAATCATGAATTCCCTCTTTTTCTTTTGAAATACAAAGAAAAACATGATAAATTTCTTCCTCAGTTCTTTGCAGAAAATAGACAAGAATGCTTCCAAAGCAAAAATCTTAAGCAAGTGATTCCATAGAACTTCCATCTCTTTCAGTATAGGGATGCTGGATAATTCCTGAGTGTAGGGGAGAAAATATTACTGTGAGAAGGAAGATTTATTCCCTGGTAATAGCAGGGAATTTCCTTGAGACTATCTAAGAACAGCGATGTTGTGTAACGTGATTTCTATGCTTCCTGGTAGTTGTAAGTGAAGTCTGGCTTTTGAAAATGTTGGCTCAGTGACAAGGAGGGTATGAAACTCACCTTTGGTTCAATTTATTGAGCACTGGCTACGTCCAAAGGTGCAAAAGTTATAGGGCAGGGACAGGTTCAGTTCTGAATCTTACTTCTTTGTGGAGTAATTCTAATTGTTGCCCAAACGAGAATATACAGATTCAGAGCTCTGTTCTTTAAAACGTCACATCACAGCAGCAGTGCCTCCATCTGAGAACCAATTTGGTGAGGCTGTTTGGCAGAAAGGCCGGAGATCAGGGTGGACTCTCACACACAGAGCAGCAGACCACAAAAATGAGCTGGACACCTACACTGGAGACAGGTCCACATTCCCTGCAGGTGAGCTTGGTTAAGTATGGACACACAGATTTCTAACGTCTGGAGGTTGCTCGGTCATCACTACTGCTCTAACTGGAGCTGATTTATTATTGCACCAGCTATGGTTCCTGCTTTAAAGCAGAGGTTTTTCTAACTGCTATACTGAGGTCACTGTGTATAATTTAAGGGCTAGGGAATAATACTTCTAAGTGGAGCAAAACATTTAACACAAACAAAATTTCAGTTTGCATATAATTAAAGTGTAACACTAGAGATTCTGAAACTGGTAAGGGGACATTTTAATTAAGTTGTTTTCATGCTCAAAGGAAGATTGGCATCAGTTTCATTAAAGGTTTTACAAAGCTCCCCTCATCCATTCTGGTTTTCTGTTGATGTTCTTACCTTCATCTTCCTCGCATTTCACAATGTCTTGAGTTATCCAGGCTCAGTGTTTAAATAGGGGTAGAGTGTTACTGAGAAGAGACAGTAATAAATGGAAATTGGTTCTTGAATTTTTCATTCTAACCAGAACTAAATTTCCCAGAACTTCTCAGCCAAATAGTGAGTTTGTTCTATTTCTGGAAAATATACATTTTTTTTTTACTTTAGATTTTTTTTTCAGTTACAACACCTTAAAGATCAAAACCTGTATATATATTGAATTTTTTTCATATGCTCAGCACTGTTCTAGTTGTGTCAGGAATTCAAAAAGATGAAACCGAGGCCATGACCTCAAGCCCTGCCAATCTAACTGGGGCTGATTAGCATCGTGCAGGGAGTAAACACCAGGAAACCAGGCGGAAAGTTAGTGGTTAAGTCATGCTCATGACATGCGTTCCCCCAGCAAACACCCAAAGGGCATTTTGTTTCAGATGCTCTTCTAGGGGCTGTTCATACAAAACTGAACAAAACTGATGAGATACCTGTTCCAGCATGGCTTAAAATGCAGTAGAGCAGACAGTAAGCAAGGTAAAAAGTAAATATATTAAAAAGAAAGCTAAGCAGGAGCAGTGAGGAAGAAAGCGTTACTGGGCAAGTCAGGGTCAGGTGAGGAATCTCTGCAGGGCACCCAGTGAAGGACTCACTGGGTAGAAATCTGAAGGAAATGAAGGACTGAATTGGCCATAGAGGTACCTGGAAAAGCACATTCGGGCAGCAGGGAAGTCAAGTGCAAATGTCCTGTGGCAGGAATACGTTTAAAGGGGCACAATCGTAGATGAAGCAAAGACAGAGGGAGCATTGGATAATGGGGTGCCAGATCATTAAATGCAGGTCATTGTAAGAACTTTGGTTTTCACTTGGAGTGAGACAGCTTTGAGATAAGAAGGGACAGAAATCAAGTGGTCGGTAGATAGTGTAAGAATTTAATAAACAGAAACCTCACTTAAGTAGAGCCGGGAGACCAGCAGGGGTGCTCTCAGGCAGAGCCCAACAGGAAGAAGGAAGTCTCACTTCTTTCCTAGCAAGGACTCAGCCATTGAAAAGCCATGGGCTCTTTGTTTACTGCAGCACCCACCAACTTCCTTTCCCCTCTATAAAAGCGGCTCCTCCCCTTGCCCTGTGGAGACTTGCATGTGGCTCCCAAGACTGCAGACCCTGATTTGTAATTCTCTGCTGACTCCAAATAAACCATCTTTGCTGGGGAAATGTCTGGCAGTCTGTTTCAGGATAAGAAAAAGGATAACTTCAGGATTTGAAATTGGAACCGGATTTTGATAGGCGGATAGTGTGAATTGGTGTATTATTATGAATAAAAATCTCAATCTGAGCAAAGACACGGTTGAGACCTTTAGAGGCCTTCAAGGTAAGGTGCCTAGTTTGCCCTGAATAGAGAAAACCTCCTGGGATGGGATAACAATTGTGGAACTAAACTACTGATGGCCTCGAAAGATATGAAAAGAAACATGCATGTGATAAGAGAGAAGAGTTCAGAATCTTGGAAGTTTTTGACCTCCAGACTTTGAATACATTGGAGAGAGACCAGAGCAGGACAAGAGACAAGAGGAAAAATAGAGAAAAAAGAAAACTGATTTCTATAGCAGTTTGAAAAATCAAACTTCGATTCCTCGCCCTCAGTGGACTTTGAATTTTGCCCCTGGTTTGTGAATTTCAGTGCTTCTGTATGGATGGAGCCATTGATAATGCTAATCTAGTATGAAGAATGTGGTAACATGTGAACATTTACTGCAGTGGAGTAACCTCAGGCTAACCCCCGCTGATCATTCAGCTGTCCACATTTTGAGAGGAGACAGTGTTTTGAAGCCTTTTTTTCTAACAGTTAAAATAATAATAATAATAATAAAAGGACTTTAATGTTTGCCTCCTACTGCTTCTCTGACATGGAAAGATTTTCATACAGGTTGATACACGAGGTAAAAATAAAAATTGTTTTTGCCTAGCCATTGGACTGCAAAATGCAGTAAGTATCTAACTGGCCACACTAGACCGGTGTTTATGACTGTGGGGGACTTGCTGATGGCAGGGTATACTCTTAGGTGGGTGGGGAATTTGGGAAATTCTATTTTCTATATGTGACCTTTAGCAAGTATAGAAGATGGGAGAAACATTCTTTTCAACCTTGACTGGTTTTGCAAAGTAATCCCCATTAACTGAGTTGTCACTGTCAGTGGATGGTTAAGCTAACTGAAGTCAGTTTACATACGTGAGCTGGAAAGGTTCATGTTTCTGAGCCAAAATCAAAAAGGTGTAAGGGAGCATTTTGTGAATAAAGAGCAACAGCGTTTCAAATATGTTTTATGAATTGCTGGTGATCTATTCATGTCAACACTTTGTTGTTGTTACTGGCTTAAATGAGTCAAATCTGGCATGGAAATATACAGCAATGCCCTGATTACAACACACAGTCATTTACTGATGGGGAGAAACAGAAAGCAAGGGTCTAAGACAAGGTTCCTTGAACTGTGGCCCATGGACCAAATCTGCCCCCCTCCAGCTTATTTTTATAAATAAAGTTTTATTGAAATACAGCCATCTGCATTCATGGCTGCATTGCTGATGGCTGTTTTTCCAACACCATGGCAGAGCTGAGTAGTTGCTATAGAGATTCCCTGCACCCAGAGCCACATGTGTAATTACTATGTGACTTTTCATACAAAAAATTTGTTGTGCCCATTCTTTTAAGAGAAGCCAGGGGCCTCATGAAACAGCTGTGAGTGTGGTTGTTTACGGAGAGCTTCTGTGAACACCCACCATCATTCAACGTCTGATTTTTTAGTAAAAGTAAAAATAGATTTTCCCAAATTCTGTAGCAGTAATGTTTTTGGTTGCCTTAGGAAGAGGTGTATTTATTTTTATGGACCAGACTAATACCAACACAACGAGTTAGCAACACACCAAACAATTGTTAACACTCACGTTTCTTGACCAAGGCAGTAAGTCATCTTTTTGTTCTCAGTGCCTTTTATTATAATAGTGTTGTTTTCAAGCTACATGAAAGAAAACTGCTGCTTGCTGCGATCACAATGGAAAGGCAATCTACTTTTTTTTTTTATTTCTTTTTATTGATATATAGTCAGTTTACAATGTTGTGTCAATTTCTGGTGTACAGCACAATGTTCCAGTTATACATAAATATACAAATATTTATTTTCAAATTCTTTTTCACCATAAGCTACTATGAGGTATCAAATATAGTTCCCTGTGCTATACAGTATAAACCTGTTTATCTATTTCATATATAGTAGTTACTATCTGCAACTGTCGAACTCCCAGTATATTCCTTCCCACTCCCTCCCCCCGGTGACCATTAGTTTGTTTTCTATGTCTGTGAGTCTGTTTCCATTTCATACATAAGTTCATTTGTCTTTTTTTACATTCCACATATAAGTGATATCATATGACATTTTTCTTTATCTTTCTGACTGACTTAACTTAGAATGACATTCTCCAGGTCCATCCATGTTGCTGCAAATGGCATTATTTCATTCTTTTTTATGGCTGAGTAGTATTCCATTGTATATACATACCACAGCTTCTTTATCCAGTCATTATAGATGAGAAATTCAGATCTATTACATGCCACATATACCAACCATTTATTTAAAAATTGAAATTTGTTGTGTTTACTGAGATTATCCACTTTCTCTCTTTTGGAGAAAAGCTTTATATGCCTCTGTCTCATGCATGAAAACTCAGCAGACATCACACTTTACAAACAGAAGAGAAAAACTTGAATTGTGCCATCAGGTGATGGAAAAGCTAATTTCAGTTACCAAGTACATCAGCTATTTTTATTATTGTTGGCACAGCTGTCACAGCCTTTGTTTAAAAAACTGAATTGATGAGTAATAAAAAAGTCAATTTTCATTTGTTTCAAGATAATTGTGAATTTTTTTGAAGGAATTGAGCTTCTTTCCATTTTTGCAACAGATTTTAATTCTAATGTAATAATCAGCTAAAATAGCAGGAATGGTTGAGAGTAGCTTTTCTCACTTTGTGGTCTCAGAACATATTCCCATTCAAAACTTAGAGCTTGAGGGAGTGTTTTGTTTATGTCAATTGTATCTACTATTGGTATTCATACTATTAGAAATTAAAACTGGGTAACTTTAAAATATTTATTAATTAATTTTTAATTCTAATTGTGGTAAAGTACACTTACCCTAAAATTTGCAATGTTAACCATTTTTGAGTGTACAGTTTAGTAGCTTTAAGTATATTCATATTGTTTTGTATTATTAATTTATTTTTAAATGACAATAATACACACTGTACATAGTGATATAAACTTTTTTAATGCAAAATGACTAATCATTTATTTTTAAAAAGATAAATACAAAGATTTTTCTCCCAACATCTATAAAGATAAAAGTGGCATTGTTTTACATGATTTTTCTAAACATTTCTTTAATGTTCTGGCTTAATAGAAGATGCTGGATTCTCATATCTGCATTTGCATCCACTATAGCACAGTACATTTTTTGGTGGAATTATATGAAGAGATGTGGACTTGGTATAAATATGTAGTTGAAAAAAAGAAGAATATTTTAATAGCCTTTCCAAATAATTGTGGATTTGTCATGTAGCCTGCACTGTGTACATGAAACAGAATAAAAATATGAAAGGCAAATGATATCTTTGTATACTGAAAAATAATTTTGACCCCCCGAGGTCCTCTGTAAAGGACCCTCATGGGTCCTCAGACAATTACCAGTCTGGAGTATATAGCACTGTGCAAATTATGATACGACTTCTTGGAGGCAGGGGGTTAACACCAAACACTGTAGTTACTTAAAAATCACGTTTTTAATTTTTCAAGAAATTGTGGTAAAAAAACACATCACATAAAATTTACCATTTTAACCATTTTTAAGTGTAGAGTTCAGTACAGTTTAACAGTATTAACTATAGTCCCATCATTGTGCAAGAGATCTCTAGAGCTTTTTCATCTTGCAAAACTGGTACCCAGAGGCTGTATATCCAACATGCACAAGAATAAAGTTGAACCCTTACCACCTGCTTTATTTACTGATTTCACAAGTGACATCTTTTATAGTGTGTAACATTAACAGAGATTTATAGCTAATTCTATGATTTTATCTTTTAAATTATGTACAGAATAAAAAGTGATTTAACTATCAACACTAAAATGCTACAGGATTATATACTTGTGTATATATCTCCTTTTACCACATAGCCTTATAGTTTTATATGTTTTTATGTTTCTGTCTAGCATCTTTTCATTTCTACTTGAAGGAATCCTTTTAGTGTTTCTGCTAGGGCTAGGGCAGTGATGATGAATACTCTCAGCTTTTGTTTATCTTGGAAAGTATTAATGTCTCCATTTTTTTCCAGCTTCATAAAGGTATAATTGACAGATAAATATTGTATATATTTAAGATATATGATAGACGTTCAATATACATATACTTTATGAGGTAACCACCACACTCAAGTTAATGAATATATCCATCACCTCACATAGATTTCATTTTAGTGTATGTGGTGAGATTACCTAAGACTTGCCCTTCCATCAAAGTTCAAGTATGAAACGAAGTGTTAACTATAGTTACCATGCTTTACATTAGGTCTCCAGAACTTATTGATCCTAATTAACTGACATTTTATATCCTTTATCAACATCTCCCTTTTCCCCCTCTCCCTGGTCCCTGGCAACCACCATTCTCTGTTCTGCTTCTATGAATTTGACTATTTTAGTTTCCACATATGAGTGAGATCATGGAGCATTTGTCTTTCTGTGTCTGACATATGTCACTTAGGAGTATGTCTTCCAGGTTGATCCATGTTGTCACAAATGGCTAGATTTCCTTCTTTTTTTAAGACTGAATAACATTCATTTGTGTGTGTATCATTTGCACATATACAATTATATGTATATAAATAAAACATGAATGTATATATACATCCACACATATTAAAGTTGTTTGTTCATTAGCACAAATTTGTTTATTAACATTTGTCTGTTGACACATGTTTAAGTTATGTTCAAATTTGGTTATTGTCAAAGATGCTGCAATTAATATGGGAGTGCAGATATTTCTTCAAGATACTAATTTCATCTTTTTAAAAAATATACAACCAAAAGTGGATTGCTGGATCTATCTGTAATTTTTTGAAGAACTCCCATTCTGTCTTTGTAGGGGTTGTACCAATTTACATTCCCACCAACAAGATACAAGGATTCCTTTCCTCCACATCCTCACTAACACTTATCATTTGTCTTTTTGATAATACCCATTAACAATGTTACCAAGAACACACACTGGGGAAAGGATAGTCTTTTCAATAAATGGTGCTGGCAAAGCTACATGCAGAAGAATTAAACGGGATTCTTACATACTTTTTACAAAAATCAACTCAAAATGGATTAAAGACTTAAATGTAAGATGTGAAAATGTAAAACGACCAAAATAAAACATTGAGTAAAGGCTTCTTGGCATTGGTCTGGACAATGTTTTTTTTTTTTTGGATATGACCCCCAAAACACATGAAATAAAAGCAAAAAATAACAAGTGGGATTGCATCAAATTAAAAAGCTTCTGCACAGCAAAAGAAGTAAACAGAAGGAAACGTCAGATTATGGAACTGAAGAAAATATTTGCAAACATGTATCTGATTAGGTGTAAATATCCAAATATATAAGGAACTCTTACAGCTTAGAAGCCAAACAGTAAATAACCTGATTTAATAATGCAGAAAGACTTGAGTAGTCACTTCTCCAAAGAAGACATACAAGTGGTCAACAGGTATAGGAAAGGGGCTCGATGGCATTAATCATCATGAAAATGCAAATATCTGTCATTTTGAAGGACAGTTTACTGGATGCTGTATTTTTGGTTGGTGTTTTTGTTTTTGTCTTCTTTTAGTATTTTGAATTTATCAACCCATACCCTTCTGGTCTGCAAGATTTCTGCTGAGAAATTCATTGATAATTTTATAGAAGCTCCCTTGTATGTAATGAATCATTATTCTTTTGCTGTTTTCAAGATTCTCTATTTGATTGTGATTTGCCAGTTTGATTATAATCTGTTGGTGTGAGTCTCTTTGGATTTATGTTAATTGGAATTTGTAGAGTCTCTTGAATTTGCACTTCCATTTCCTTCCTCAAGTTTGTAAAGTTTTATCATTATTTATTCAAATAAGCTCTCTGTTTCTTGCTATTTCATACGCATCATGCATCTATTGCTTTCCTGGCATTATTTCATAGACTCTTAATTTCTCTTGTGTTTCTTCATTTTTTTTCTTTTAGTATCTCTGATTCAATATTCAAGTGACCTGTCTTTAAGTCTGATTCTCTCTTTTTCATGATATCTGCTTCTGAAGCTCTCTAGAGAAAATGTCAATTTAGTTATTGCATTCCTTAGCATCAGAATTTCTATTTGGTGCTCTTTCATAGTTTCTGTCTCTCTTGATATTCCCAATCTGTGCATTCATTGTCATCATGATTGTATTTAGTTGTCTATCCAAGTTATCTTTAGCTTATTGAGCATCATTAAGACAGTTATTTTGAATTTCTTGTGAAATATTTGCAGATCTGTTTCTGTATAGTCATTTTCTGGAGATTTATTTTGTTCATTTGATTAGGCTACTTCCCCCAGCTTCTTTGTATACTTTGTGGTATTTTGTTGAGATTTGGGCATTCGAAAAAACAGATGTGATTATAGAAAAGTTGCAGGATATAAGGTTGATATACAAAAGTTAATTGCCTTCCTATATGCCAGCAATGAACAAGTATAATATGGCATTAAAACCACAATATCATTTATATTAGTGACCAATAAAATGAAATACTTAGGTATAAATTTACCTAAGATTTACAAGATCTATGAGGAAAACTACAAAATACTGACAAAAGAAATCAAACAAGACCTTAATAAATGGACAGGATGACTCAGTATTTTCAAACTGTTAGTTCTTCCTCCCAATCAAAATCTCAGCAAACTATTTCATGGATATATATATAGAAACTGACTTTAAAGTTTATATGAAGAGGCAAAAGATCCAGAACATCCACACAATATCACAGAAGAATGAAGTTGGAAGAGTGACACTCTCTGACTTCAAGACTTACTATAAAGCTACAGTGATCGAGGCAGTGTGGTTTGGACAAAGTAATAGACAAACGAATCAATGGAGCACAACAGAAAGCCGAGAAACAGACCCACATAAATATAGTCAACTGCTCATCAGTGAAGAAGCAACGGCAAATGGCGCTGGAATAGCTGGACATCCACACTTTGAAAAATGAATCTAGACATTGACCTTAGAGCCTTCACAAAAAATAACTCAAAATGGATCACAGGACTAAATGCAAAACAACTGACCTACTAGGTAAATATAAAATAAAAGTCCTAGAAGATAACATAGGAGGAAGTCTCAATGACCTTGGGTATGGCAATGCAATACCCATGGTATGATTTGTAAAATAAATAGTTGACAGGTTGGATTTTATTAAAATTAAAAACTCCTACTCTGTGAAAGACAGTGTCAAGAGAATGAGAAGATAAGCCATACACTGGGAGATGACATTGACAAAGACAGGTCTGATAAAAGAATGGTACCCAAAACATTTGAAGAACTCTTAAAACTCAGTAAGAACACAAACCAATTAAAAAATGGGTCAAAAGCCTTAACAGACACCTCACCAAAGAAGATGTACAGGTGGCAATAAGCACATGAAAAGATGCTGCACGTCATATGTCATCCGGGAAATGCAAATCAGAATAGCAATGAGATATGATTACACACTTATTAGAATGGCCAAAATCCAGAACACTGACAACACCAAATGCTGGCAAGGATGTGGAGCAACAGGAACTCCCATTTGTTGTTGGTGGGACCTCAAATTAGTACAGCCACTTTGAAAGACAGTTTTAGCAGTTTCTTAGAAAACTAAACATACACTTTCCATGTTATCCAACAATCACATTTCTTGGTATTCACCCAAAGGATCTGAAAACTTATGTCCACACAAAAACCTGCACACAGATATTTATAGCATATTTATTCATAATTGCCAAAACTTGGAAGCAACCTTGGAAGATGTCCTTCATTAGATGAATGGATAAATAAACAGCTGTATGTCCAGACAATGAAATAATATTCAGCACTAACAAGAAATGAGCTATGAAGCCATGAAAATACATGCAGAACTTCAAATGCATATTCCTGTGAAAGAAGCTAATTTGAAAATGCTATGTTCTGTAAGATTCCTATATATTTTGGAAAAGGCAAACTATGGAGACAGTAAAATTATTGATTACCACAAGTTGGGGGTCAGGGGATGAATAGATTGAGCACAGAGGACTTTTAGGGCAGCAAAAATATCTGTAGGCTACATAGTGATTGATAGTTGTCATCACACATTTGTCCAAACCCACAGAATGTACAATACCGAGAGTGACCTGTGATGTCAATGATGTCTGGTTAGGATGTGCCAGTGTAGTTTCACCAGGTTTAACAAATGAACCGCTCTGATGGGGGATGTGGATAACGGGGGAGGCTGTGCATGTGTGGGGGCAGGGGGTATATGGGAAATCTCTGTACTTTCCTTTCAGTTTTTCTGTGAGCCTAAATCTGCTCTAAAAGAAATAATGTCTTTAAAAATTTTTTTAATTACAAACAAACAAACCAACAGCTACACCTCTCAGTTTTACTGTCTTCATACCTTCACTCAGGGGAAGACCTTGACTGTAAGCTTGGCTGGAGATTTGGGGAGTACCTAAAACCTTTTCTGAAGCTGTATCTTTTCTGAGCTTGTGTGAATATTCCCCAGCTAAAGAAGTTTACCCCCTTCTCTGGATCGTGTAAGCTCTTGCTCCTCCTTGGTGTCCATCTGCAGTAAGGTGGTCTCTCCGATTGTGTCTTGGTGGCCCTCAACCTGGCCCCAAACTGCCAATCATGTTGGTGCTCTGAGTCAGGCCAGATGAGACCCATCCCTTGGGTAGCCCTCTGGAAAGCTGGACCATTGACTCACAGTGCACTCTTCTTTTTCTCTTCTGAGTGGAGGGATGAGCCTGGGGGTTGGCGATTTTATCCAGATCAGGCTTTGCTGTTACAGGATGTGGTGGGCAGATGCAAGGAACCTTCCTCCTGGCTTCTGCCCAGTGCCTTCTGGCTTTGAACTCATCCGGCGAGCTGCAATATCTTACCTGGTTTCTGGCGTTCTCCCAAAGGCACTTTGGGCCATATGTTGTTAACTCCATGCTTCTGTAGGGGAACCTGGGCCTGAAACTTCCTACTCCACTATCTTGCTGATATCACTCCAGTAAATCTCTTGAAAAATACATTTTTACTGGAATGGAATCTAATAGTGTAGTTATGAGTAGAATTTCCTAAAGAATTTTTTTTAAACTTTCATAAACACCTTTTCCTTAAAATACATTTTGGCTCATTTAATCTGTTTTTAAACCCTTAGTGTGCTTGACTAATTTTAGAAATCAGCAAAGACATTTTTTATGAAACATCACATAAGTCAACAGGAGCATTACATTATTAATATCTCTTTTCAGTGGCCATGATTGGCTTTTTATTCTTCCTTTGCCTGTTATAATGTCTAATATATCATCATGAAGAGAAGCAGTATTCAAAACCTAATAAATTTTGTTATGCTTTAAGTGGCTACAATTGAAAAAGTAAAAACATTTTCCAGCATGACTTAGTTTCAGGTGTGCAGGTGAAAAAGGAGATAGCATACTAAAGCACTCAGTCAGTGTTAATTCCCAAGAGAATTTTACTCAGGGTCATTTGTCTCTCTTTTTTTTTTTTTTTTTGCATAAAAACATATGTAAGGAAAATTAAGCAATGATGTGTTTTTAAAAGAATTACAAACTAAATTGAATAATTGCTTTTCTTTAAAAGAAACATAGTGTATTGAGAAATTCATAGCTCTGATAATAGTTGATCAAAATTGTGCTTCTTTGCCAAAATATAAAAACATTAACACTAATGAATTTATTGAGCATTCTTTATGGACAAGGTCTTCAGGCCTGCTGGAGGGTATTTCTCTACCATCACTTTGGCAATGACCAAAGAACATTAAAATTGGATTTTTTTTCTGATAAGTAAAGCAAATAAAATTACTACTTCTGACCATGCCAAGGTATGCAGATATTTTATATTTAGAGTAAAATATTTCAAAAAAGATACTTTTCTAGAGTAACTTTTTTTTTGAGCCAAAGAATAAGTCTCCAAATGCATTCCCATTGGACAAACTTGAGTATTCCTGCTTTTAGGGATAATTCATTGGTTAAATGGATTAAGATATAAATAACAGATCAAGACCAACTCGAATAATGATATGTAAGACAAGGATATTTAGAATTCGGACTTACAGGAAGTTTTGTATGTCTTTAGAAAACATACTTTTCAAATTCAAGATGACATCTACAAATATCAGCAATAATGGATATAAATGACAGATTTTTAAAATTTTGACTTTCAAAGTTTTATACACTTTATGCTTGCATGCTTTGTCTCTTTATCTCTAAATCAGTATGTCTGTCTGTTTTCACATCTACTTATCTGTCTCCGCAATTTGTCTATTACTCTACTTCATTTAAAAATAGTTTTGGGAGCATGTATAACAAATATTTCAGTCAAGAGCTGGGCACTGCAGGACATTTACCAGGTTGGAAGTCCTGTCGCAAATATTTTTCTAAGTTCTCATGAACAGAATCCCTTCAATCTCTTTGCTCATTTTCTGAAGAGTGAATGCAAGTCTGACATATATTTGATGAAAATATGAATATTTGGTTAGCATAATTGGGGGTAGGTGGAGAATGAGAGATTTGTTTGGTAATTAATCTTACATTTGCTCTACAAATGTTTTCAAGGATTGAAGCAGAATGACAGATAGTTTGGACTCTAATATTTGAGGGTATATTGGATATCTAGTATTATATGAGTTAATCATTGGTTAAAATTTAATAAACCAAAGACTCAGAAAGAACTAGAAAATGATTCATTTCTCCAAACCGTTCCTCCTCCTGATGGAATGCTAATGTAAATTATCACCTGGACAGAGGTCAGCCTGGTAACTACCCTCCTAGCATTGTTGGCTTAGCTCTCAGAGTTTGCCCTGTTAGATTTTCCCTCTTCCTGTCCAGATGTTACTTCACTGATCAGCCTATGTCTTTTTGGCTCATCTTAGGCCAAGTGAAATATCGCAGGACCACCATCAGGGTAAGATGTCATAATAACAATTATAGTGCAAGATGGCAGTGCCAGACTTCCTTCAGTGCTTGAGATGGAGATCAAAGCAATGGAAACTTTGCTTGACTAAAATTGCTAAAATTCTTGAGGTTTTGGTGACTGTCTTGCTGGCTTATACTCTTTTAGGTTATTATGAAACGTCTCCAAACCCTTGATGTCACAGTGATATTGCCAGGCAGCACAATGGGTCACACTCTGTTGCATGTCTATACACTTCTTTTGGGTCTACTTATTTCTGGAATTTCTTCACTTAAAAATCACAAAGGAATAATTTCCATTGCAGTCTTGCGTTTATGCTCATTTATTATAAAATACAGCTAGACACTTGCTGTGGAAACCAGTAAATCTCTGAAATGCCTTATTTTAAAGTAGAACAGAAATAAACTTATCTTTAGAAAAATTATGGCTCCTTAAGTGTATATGAGTTTCCTTTAAGGATGAAATAATCCACATTTCTTGTCCAGGAAATATTTTTAGGTTAAATCTTTATTCTTTTGGTGACTTGTTTCTGGGAAAAGACCAAGCCCTATCATACACTGAGCCACAAATGTCAAGGCAGATGCAGTGGGAGGCAACTTGCAAGAAGTTATTGTAACTGATAGAGCAGATCATAACATATAATAATTGCCACTCCCTTAGTTTACAAACATTTTCTGTTATATAGTTAACAGATTCACAAATCAATGCTGGCAAAAAAAACAACAACAAAAAACTAAAAACAGGATATTAAAAATTACCAAATTTTTTTGAATTTGGCAAAAGTCCAATATATCCAACATTATGTAAAATACAAATGCTGGCATATAAAACTGAAACGTACTATTGATTCAGAAAGGGCATTTTTCACTGTACAACTTTACTATTGAATTAGTCATGTTCCTTTCTTCCATAGTTTGATGAAATGAATGGTATATTTGAAAAATTCAAATGAAATAAATAAGATATTACGGTGCTTGCGATTGGAGTAGTGTGGATTATTAAAATGCAGCGTTTTACACTCTGAATCTAAAAAAGTATCACTTAATCTAATTAGCCACCAAAATACAGTGACATTTTTGTCCATCTGTTACAGCACTACTCAAAAGTGATAAAGAGCTTTCAACTAAATTTGAAAAGCATGCTTGGGATAGTTTGGCTTAATAGGAAAGACTCTACAGTACATGTGAAGCCCACTTTGATCCTCATTAGGAGACATCCAAAAATACTGTCACTCCACAGAAAAGGAGAAACTAAGCATGAATTTCCTAGTTTCAGAAGATGTGATCACATAGTCTGACAATATATAGGCTGACACTTAAAACGCATCCATTTGTGTGCTCAGGAATAAAATGTATGTGACATTTATACATCTGAATGCCTGCAATTATATATATATATATATATACACACACACTACACTACTATTTACTTATATGTTTATTTTAAAATAGTAGTAAAATAATAATTTAACTGACCACAAATAGTAGTATATGTGTATGTTATTTTACCAATCCTATTAATAATACATGTAAATGTATATAAACACACTATTTATGGCTAATTAAATTATTATTTTAAGTGTATATATATATATCTCACCTGTATGTATTATACTATATAATGTTCAGTAAAAAGAAAAAGCTGAAATACAAAGTTAATATGTAGAATGATCACACTTTTGAGACATGGCATTTATTAGGATAGGATTGGCCATTTGGCAATCAGACAGAGCTTTCAGTTTTGGATCACTCATACACACAAAGGCAGACAAGGGTCAGGAACCCTCCTTCATCTTGAAGCCATGTCAGTGGCACATGTGGTCCCCAAGGGCATTGTGTTTAAGAAGGGAGGGGTGAAGGAGCTATACCAGCCCGAGCTGGCATGCCCAGAAGGTGAAGCATGTTTTGTCACCACATCCGTCCTCCAGAATTGGACCCCAAGCCCACACACACATTCAAGAGATCTGAAATGACACGGATGCAGGAGCATCTGGTTAACACTAACTCTGCCACAAATGTACTACTTTTAGAGAATAAAATATTCTTTATAAAGAATGCTATTAACATCAAGATATTCATAGCTTTCTGAGTGTTTGATTATGGTTAATTTCAATGTGCACTTTTCTCCCCTTTCCCAAATACTCCATAATATATAATGTTTCCATAAACTAATTTTAAAAGTATTGAAACTGCCAAGTAGTCATTGACTCCATGTCATATTATTATATATATTCTTTTCAAGTGCACATGGAACATTTTCTAGTATTGATCATGTACTTGGGCACCAAAGAAGCCTCAACAACTTTAAGAAGATAGAAATTATCTCAGGCATCTTTACTGACAACAATGCCATGAAACTAGAAATCAACTACAGAGAAACAAAGGAGAAAAAAAGGAAAGCATGGAGATTAAACAACACGCTATTAAAAAAAATCAATGAGTCAATGATGAAATCAAATCTCCAGTTAAAAAATGCCTTGAGACAAATGAAAATGAAAATACAACCACATGAAATTTATGGGACACAGCAAAGGCAGTGCTAAGAGGGAATTTTATAGTGATACAGGCCTTCCTCAAAAAAGAACAATCTCAAATGAACAATCTAACCCACCAGCTAAAAGAACTAGAGAAAGAAGAGCAAAAAACCACAAAAGGCAGCAGAAGGAAGGAAATTATAAAGATCAGGGAGGAAATAAATAAAATAGAGATTAAAATAAATCATAGAAAAAAATCAGTCAAATCAAAAGCTGATGTTTTTGAAAAGTAAATAAAATTGACAAACCTCTGGCCAAACTCACAAAGAAGAAAAGAGAGAGAAGCACTAATAAGCAAAATAAGAAAGGAAAATGGAGACATTACAACAAATAAAACCGAAATACAGAATATCACACAAGAATATTATGAAAAACTATATGGTACCAAAATGTATAATCTAGAGGAGATGGACAAATTTATGGAAACATACAGTCCACCAAGACTGAACCAAGAAGAAACTGACCACTTGAACAAACCGATCGCTGGAAATGAATTCAAATTAGCAATAAAAAATCTCCCTACAAATAAAAGTCCAAGACCAGACAGCTTCACCAGGGAATTCTACCAAACATACAAAGAAGAACTCATACCAGTCCTTCTCAAACTCTTCCAGAAGACTGAAAAGGAGGGAATACTCCCAAACTCATTCTATGAAGCCACCATCACCCTGATACCAAAACCAGGCAAAGACACCACCAGAAAAGAGAATTGTAGGCCAATATCACTGGTGAACATAGACAAAAAAATCCTTACCAAAATATTAGCAAATAGAATCCAACAGCACATAAAAAAGATTATACATCATGACCAAGAGGAGTTCATCCCAGGGACACAAGGTGGTTCAACATATGCAAATCAATCAATGTCATATGTCATGTCAACAAGAGAAAAGACAAAAACCACATGATCATCTCAATAGATGCAGTAAAACCATTTGATAAAATTCAACACCCATTTGTGATAAAAACTCCTGTCAAAGTGGGTATAGAGGGAACATATCTCAACATAATAAAAGCTATATATGACAAACCTACAGCCAGCATAGTACTCAATGGTGAAAAACTCAAAAGCTTCCCACTAAAGTCTGGGACAAGACAAGGATGCCCACTATCACCACTCCTATTCAACATAGTCCTGGAAGTCCAAGCCACAGCAGTCAGGCAAGAGAGAGAAATAAAAGGGACACAAACTGGAAAAGAAGAGGTAAAAGTGTTGCTATATGCCAATGACATGTTATTATATATAGAATATCCTAAAAGACCCACACAAAAACTACTAGAGCTGATCAAAGAATTCAGCAAGGTAGCAGGTTACAATATTAACGTAAAAAAATCAGTTGTATTTCTTTACACTAATGATGAATCAACAGAAAAAGAAAGTAAAGAAACAATCCCTTTTAAAATAGCACCCAAAGTAATAAAATACCTAGGAACAAATCTAACCAAGGAGGTGAAAGACTTATACACAAAAAAGTATAAACTGTTGATGAAGGAAATTAAAGAAGAGTTAAAAAAATGGAAAGATATCCCATGCTCCCGGATTGGAAGAATCAAAACTGTTAAAATGGTAACACTGCCCAAGGCAATCTACAGATTTATTGCAATCCCTATCAAATTACCCAGCATATATTTCACAGAACTAGAACAAATCATAATAAAATTTATATGGAACCACAAAAGACCTAGAATTGCCAAAGCATGACTGAAGAGAAAGAAAGAGGCTGGAGGAATAACTCTCCCAGACTTCAGAGAATACTACAGAGCTATAGTCATCAAAACAGCATGGTATTGGTACAAAAAAAGACATATGGACCAATGGAACAGAATAGAGAGCCCAGAAATGAACCCACAAACTTCTGGTCAACTCATCTTTGACAAAGGAGGCAAGAATATACAATGGAATAAAGACAGTCTCTTTAGTAAATGGTGTTGGGAAAACTGAACAGCAGCATGTAAAGCAATTAAGCTAGAACAGTCCCTTACACCATACACAAAAATCAACTCAAGATGGATCAAAGACTTAAATATAAGACAAGATAAAATAAACCTCCTAGAAGAAAATATAAGCAAAATATTATCTGACATATATCTCAATAATGTTCTCCTAGAAGAAATAAAAGCAAGAATAAACAAATGGGACCTAACAAAACTTACAAGCTCCTGCACAGCAAACGAAACTGTAAGTAAAACAAAACGACAACCTACAGAATGGGAGAAAATTTTTGCAAATGAAACCAACAAGGGCTTGATCTCCAGAATATATAAGCAGCTCACACGATTTAATAAGAATAAAACAAACACCCCAGTCCAAAACTGGGCAGAAGACCTAAACAAGCAATTCTCCAAGGAAGACATACAAATGATCAATAGGCACATGGGAAAATGCTCAATATCACTAATTATCAGAGAAATGCAAATCAAAACTACAATGAGGTATCACCTCACACCAGTCAGAATGGCCGTCATTCAAAAATCCACAAATGACAAATGCTGGAGAGGCTGTGGAGAAAAGGGAACCCTCCTATACTGCTGGTGGGAATGCAGTTTGGTGCAGCCACTGTGGAAATCAGTGTGGAGATTCCTCAAAAGACTAGTAACAGACTTACCATATGACCCAGGAGTCCCGCTCCTGGGCATATATCCAGAAGGAACCCTACTTCAGGATGACACATGCACCCCATTGTTCATAGCAGCACTATTTACAATAGCCAAGACATGGAGACAGCCTAAATGTCCATCAACGGATGACTGGATAAAGAAGCAGTGGTATATTTATACAATGGAATATTATTCAGCCATAAAAAATGGACAAAGTAACGCCATTTGCAGCAACATGGATGTTCCTGGAAAATGTCATTCTAAGTGAGGAAAGCCAGAAAGAGAAAGAAAAATACCATATGAGCTCACTCATATGTGGAATCTAAGAAGCAAAACAAAACAAATGAAATATAAATACAAAACAGAAACAGATTCATAGACATAGAATACAAATTTGTCGTTTCCAAGGTGGGGGTGGGTGGGAAGGGACAGACTGGGATTTCAAAGTGTAGAATACATAAACAAGATTATACTGTATAGCACAGGCAAATATATACAAGATCTTATGGTAGCTCACAGAGAAAAAATGTGACAATGAATATATATATGTTCATGAATAACTGAACTGCTCTACACTGGAATTTGACACAACACTGTAAAATGATTATAAATCAAAAGAAATTGTTAAAAAATAAAAATAAAAGTATTGAAACTGCCAAGTAATCATTGACTCCATGTCATATAATCTTAGCTTTTTATTATTTTTAGAAACTGTTCATTTACTTTTATTTTTTAAATCACTTTGGCTCTCAGTTAAAAATAACTGTATTCTGTTAGCATTCACTTTGTGGTGGGTAATATAAAATGTATGATCATAAATAATTAGATTTTAAGATTGAACAACTTAAACACAGTTAAATGTATTCTGTCAACGTGGTAGCATAATATTTGTAAGTTTATGCTAAAACTATAAAAAACAAACTATCAAAACAGGAATAAAAAGATAATAAACTGTGTAGCTGAGAAGACGTGATGGGAGAAAGTAAGAGAATGCGGTTCAGTTATAATCGTTGACAAATGTCAAAATCTCAAACATTTTTGTCCCTGAGACAAACACGTGTACCAACTAAGGGGTATGAGTATTGTGAAATCTTTTATTTTTCAAATCAGTTGTTTCAGCATCCATCTTTTGAATTATATCAAGACATCCATCTCTCTCTCATGAAGCCCAGTTTGGGCTTGAATCACCCCAAGAACTCAGAACTCTTCCACTGAAAATGGTCCGTCAGCTGGAGATCATCATCCTTCTAAGTGAAGTCAGCCAGAAAGAGAAAGACAAGTATCATACGATGTCACTCATACGTGCAGTCTAAAAGAAGAAAAAAGAAACTAATGAACTTATGTATAAAACAGAAACAGACACACAGACATAGGAAACAAACTCCCAGTTACCAGGGAGGAAAGGGGGTGGGAAGGGATAAATTGGGAGTTCAATGTTTGCAAATATTAACTAGTATATATAAAATAAATAAATAACAAATTTCTTCTGTACAGCACACGGAACGTTATTCAGTGTCTTGTAGTCACCTCTAGAGGAAAAGAATATGAAAATGAATATACATATGTATATGTATGACTGAACTATTATGCTGTACATCAGACATTGATGCAACATTGTAAACTGATTATACTTTAATCAAAAAAATCATAGACCATTAAAAAAAGAATCAATCATGTTTCTAAATATCAGGTGAAGAGGAAATCGGAGGATTCATTTCACTGTTTTTGCCTCTGCCAAAGCTTCATTGTGGTGTTCCTGAAAATACTTCCTGCAAAGTCATTTCTTCACAGATTTCTGTGTGCATCACACATTCTAGTTCTTGAAGTTGCAGCTTTTTAATCAAAAGGGGCCTGCACAGCCATTGTTCCTAAGTCACACACACTATTAACATGGTGCTTCAAAAAAAAAATAAAGGGGGGGCACAGTTTCCTACCCTTCCCTAATCCACTGCTATTTGACGTGTGGCATCACATCAAAGCAGCTCCTTCCAGCAAGAAATGAGTTTATTCTTCTACCCCTTGAATCTGGGATGGTCTTGTCTCTTGCTTTGACCAACAGAAAATGGAGGACGTCACGTATGGCAGCTCTAAATCTAGGATCCATGGGTCTTGCACCCTCCTTCTCATCCTCATTGAATCCTGCTGCTGCCAGTTGGACACACCCAGGCCAGCCAGCTGAGTGAAGAGAGGCATGTCACCCCTGTCACCAGATCCCATAGTGAGTGAGGTCTCCAGGATGAAGGTTGTCCCCAGCCAACCCATCAGGGAAACACGCAAAGCCAAGCTATGATCCATCATGCATGGCCAGGTCAGCAGAGCCACACGGCTAACCCTAGATTGACAGCAGTAACAGGCGATTGCTGTCTTGAGCCCTGAGCTTTGATGTGCTGTGTTACACAGAAATCTCATCCCCACAAACCTGGAGACGGCCACTCTGGGGCTCGGGACACCAGTCCACATTAACACACTATTCTTCATGTTGAGTTTCACTGGTTCCCTTAACTACCAGTGGACATCATTCATCAAAGAAGTTCTGCTAACACTGAACCACAAAGGGAAGTGACGGTCTGGGGCTCACTGTCCCAGCAGGCTTTCTCCCTCCGCAAATGTCCTGACCTTTTCAGTAGCCACTGTTGCCAACAAGCATCCCCCAGAAGAACCAGGGATGTTTCTGGAGGTGATGGACGTTTAGCTCCTTGACTGTGGCGAGGGTACCATAGGAGTATGTATGTCTGTCCAAACTCATGAAAATGTGCACATTAAACATGTGAACGTTTTTTGTACGTCAATTATACCTCAATAAAAATGAAAACAGTGTCAAGTGTTGTCATAACCTTCCCTGAGGGAAACAAAAACCACAAAAGTTATGTTTAACTGGATCTGTTTCAAAGTAACTTTCTCTATGTATCTGGACATAGAAGTGACAGATGGCTTCTTTTGTCAACTGGTAAACCTCAACTGTTCTACCCCAAGTGTGACAGAATGGGGGTATCCTGGCTGATTACAGGGACTATAGTGAGTTCAGTTCCCGGGTTTATTGTGCCATAGCCCGACTTGGCCAAATCACTCACCCTCACTGAGCCCTAGACCTCTTTTCAAGAATTGGTGAAGGAAATATGCTGGCTTCCGGATGAAATCATGTGAGCTCACCTTGGGCACGGAGCACCCCAAGTAGCAGGATTAAATAAACGCCCGCGATGATTACGATGAGGAAGACAGCACAGGCAGACATCTGTACGAATTTGGGGACCACAGACACTAAAATCCCAGATAGCAAAAGACCAAAGTCCATGAACTTACATGAAATGTATGGTGCAAAACCCCTTACAACACAGAGGCAGCATCAATGTTCTCAGCAAATCGGGCTCTCCCCTGTGACGTGGTTTCCTAGAGAGCAGAGGCTCATCTCTGCTGCGGATGTGGTGCCCGATGGGCATTAACAGTAAATGCATGGGGCGTGGTGAAGAGCTCTGGAACAGAGCAGCCAGCCAGCGTTCCCCGGACATCACCACTCTCCTCAGTGAGATAGACGAGGACCTGCTTGTCCCAGGGTTTGCGCGAGGACTCTGGGCCTGATGCGCTGTCACTTACCAGGTGTGTGACTTGACGCAAGCTGTATAATCTTCTGGGCCATATCTATAAAATGGAAATGCTAATAACACAATCTCACAGTGTTGTGGTGAGGACTGAATTTTTATATGTATTATATATACATAAATATGTGTTCAAAATTGTCCCTAGCATATAAATTCTAAGGGTTGACTGTTAATAAACATGTAATATAATATAATATAGTATAATATAATATAATATAAAATAATATAATATAATATAATATAATATAATATAATATAATATAATATATCATCCCTATATAAATTACGTAATCTTTCTTCATCTATAAAACAAAAATTTTAATCATTTACATTTACACATAGGGTTGTTCGAGGATTTAAAGAAATAAATGTACGTAAAAGATTCAGAACAGTGACTGGAAAAGTAAGAATGCAATAAACATTGTTCATCACTAAAATTCATAACTAACATGTCAGTGATTCTTAGAGGTGTTTCAAGGGAATTTCGTGACTTATTTTATACATTTTATCCTTAACTCTCTTAAGAACCCATCCTCCTAAAAGTTCCTTTTGTTTCATACTTGCTGTCTTACTAAATATTTTTTGAATTTCAAAGTTATCAACTATCTTATTGGCTTCAAGTTGCTTCTATATGGACACATGAACCTAAATCATATTGTATATAAAAGGATTACAGAAAGTCATTTCTGGGTTTATTTTGTTAGCATCCAAGCTAAATATCGGCTCCACTATTTTTAGGGAATAAACAATCACAGTGGTATTTTTTTCATTTCAGGATAACTTGTTAGCTTCTAAAATATTTTCACCTGCATCATCTCATTTTATTTTTTTAAAATCTTTATTGATTTATAATCATTTTACAATGTTGTGTCAAATTCCAGTGTTCAGCACAAGTTTTCAGTCATTCATGGACATAAACACACTCATTGTCACATTTTTTCTCTGTGAGTTATCATAATATTTTGTGTATATTTCCCTGTGCTATACAGTGTAATCTTGTTTATCTATTCTACAATTTTGAAATCCCAGTCTATCCCTTCCCACCCTCCACCCCCCCGGTAACCACAAGTCTGTATTCTCTGTCTGTGAGTCTATTTCTGTCCTGTATTTATGCTTTGTTTTTGTTTGTTTGTCTGTTTCTGTTTTTGTTTTTGATTTTTAGATTCCACATATGAGCGACCTCATATGGTATTTTTCTTTCTCTTTCTGGCTTACTTCACTTAGAATGACATTCTCCAGGAGCAACCATGTTGCTGCAAATGGCATTATGTTGACAGTTTTTATGGCTGAGTAGTATTCCATTGTATAAATATACCACATCTTCTTTATCCAGTCACCGGTTGATGGACATTTAGGCTGTTTCCACGTTTTGGCTATTGTAAATAGTGCTGCTATGAACATTGGGGTGCAGGTGTCATCCTGAAGTAGATTTCCTTCTGGATACAAGCCCAGGAGTGGGATTCCTGGATCATATGTTAAGTCTATTCCTAGTCTTTTGAGTAATCTCCACACTGATTTCCACAGTGGCTGCACCAAACTGCATTCCCACCAGCAGTGTAGGAGGTTTCCCCTTTATTCACAGCCTCTCCAGCATTTGTCATTTGTGGATTTTTGAATGATGGCCATTCTGACTGGTGTGAGGTGATACCTCATTGTAGTTTTGATTTGCATTTCTCTGATAATTAGTGATATTGAGCATTTTTTCATGTGCTTTATGATCATTTGTATGTCTTCCTTGGAGAATTGCTTTTTAGGTCTTCTGCCCATTTTTGGATTGAGTTGTTTATTTTTTTTCTTATTGAGTGTATGAGCTGCTTATATATTTTGGAAATCAAGCCTTTGTCAGTTTCACTTGCAAAAATTTTCTCCCATTCCATAGGTTTTCTTCTTGTTTTATTTCTGGTTTCCTTTGCTCTGCAGTAGCTTGTAAGTTTCATTATCAAATTTCTTTTTAAGGAAGTAAGTATCCATCTTTACTTCTTTTTCTAACCTGTAACTAATTGTGTCAGCATCATTTGTTTAAGAAAACTTTCCCTCATCTGTTATTTTTTATCCCTGTATTTTTAAAATAAGGTAGTATCCAGGGACTTAGCAATATCCACAAAGCATGTCTCTAAAATCTACTCTATTTTGTTTCTGAATTTACCTGTATTCACAACATGTGCATTTCTGTTAAAAATGGCTTCCTTCCAACTGATAGACACAGAATGATGGCAATCAAAAAAATTATTATGGGGCAGTTGAATCTAGGTCTCAAATGATGAAAATATTCTCTTCATGAAGAAAGTCAAAGAGAGGGTGAAGATGAGGAGGGGCTGAAGAGAAAAGGAAACATCCTTTGTGTTCTGGCTTCCATATTATTTAGCTGAAGAAGAATATATTCTTAATAACTATCAAATAAAATAACATTTCTCAATGTCATATTATAGAAGATTATGCATATCATGTTTCTGAAGCTCCCAGGGGGAGCTTTTGTTGATTTACAGGAAAAGCCTCATGACCTGGACAATGCGAGAGGATCTGGGGCTTAGACTCTAACAAAGACATCACTGTGTAGCACTACTGTGTGATAACACCCCCAACACCACCGCAGGCTATCATGAAAAAAGGGTTCCTGGGTGAACATTTACTCAGTAGAACAGAGATTCCAAACAGAAAAGCCAGAGTCATCTGTCCATTTAACACCAAGATAGGTAGTGGACACATGGCCGGGTATCATATGGAAGAGGTCAAACCTCTGCAGATATCAATTCAGGATGATTCAAGTTAAAAATATTTTGAAAAATCTCACAAGCCAAAAATAATTCTCGATGACCTGAAGTGTAACAATAAGATAACCAGTGTGTGTAAGATAGACAAGCCCACCCTCCTACACTGTTGGTGGGAATGAAGTTTGGTGCAGCCACCATGGAAAACAGTGTGGAGATTCCTCAAAAGTCTAGGAATAGACTTACCATACGACCCAGGAATCCCACTCCTGGGCTTGTACCCAGAAGGAAATCTACTTCAGGATGACACCTGCACCCCAATGTTCATAGCAGCACTATTTACAATAGCCAAAACATGGAAACAGCCTAAATGTCCGTAAACAGGGGACTGGATAAAGAAGATGTGGTATATTTATACAATGGAATACTACTCAGCCATAAAAACCGACAACATAATGCCATTTGCAGCATCATGTATGCTCCTGGAGAACGTCACTCTAAGTGAAGTAAGCCAGAAAGAGAAAGAAAAATACCATATGAGATCGCTCATATGTGGAATCTAAAAAACAAAAACAAACAAACAAAAACAAAGCATAAATACAGGACAGAAATAGTCACACAGACAGAGAATACAGACTTGTGGTTACCAGGGGGGGTGGAGGGTGGGAAGGGATAGACTTGGATTTCAAAATTGTAGAATAGATAAACAAGATTACACTGTATAGCACAGGGAAATATACACAAAATGTTATGATAACTCACAGAGAAAAAAAATGTGACAATGAGTGTGTTTATGTCCATGAATGACTGAAAACTTGTGCTGAACACTGGAATTTGACACAACATAGTAAAATGATTATAAGTCAATAAAAAATGTTAAAAAAATTAAAAGATAGACAAGCACACAGGGATGCAAGTATGAGAAAGCTTTGTCACAATCACAAAAGCTCAGGGGACCACATCAGAACAAAGATGAGCCCCTTTGCTGGATGAAAATAACTGGAAATGATCATCTGAACACAAAGTATATCTGTTATTTGTAATTACATTTATATATTCTTTTATCCCAAGCTGCATAACGTATTTTTAAAGTCTATTTTCAAATAATCTTTTAAAAATAACCCTTAAGACCTGAAATAAACTAGTTTTCCACCATTTTCCTATATGACTATATAGAAAGCACAGCCCTTCGCTATCTGCTATA
Organism: Vicugna pacos; assembly: GCF_048564905.1. Taxonomy (NCBI): domain Eukaryota; kingdom Metazoa; phylum Chordata; class Mammalia; order Artiodactyla; family Camelidae; genus Vicugna; species Vicugna pacos. The sequence goes on along the minus strand of NC_133021.1, from coordinate 3,236,698 downwards.
ATCAAGATCCCTTCACCCAATGAAGTGAAAATTATCCAAAAATATAAACTTGAGAATATTTATTAAAGTATCTTATTTTGCTATCTGTGTCATTCTGCAACAGGAAATCCCTTTAATTTAGATATTGTCTCAATCAGAATATTGTGTTATCATTTCTAACTTATATATCTTTTCATGTTTTTTCCTCTTTCTTCTAAGTGGAAGCAGAATCTTCCAGTCTCAACTATATTATCACCATTCCAGACAGCATTTCTGAATAAGTCATATTTTAATATTGCTTCTTCACTTTGAATAAAGCATGGATCTTTTCACTACACTTAAAGTAAAACACGATAAATATTTATTGATCACTTAAATATATCAGGCACTGTGATTAAGAATTTAAATAAATAAATTTCATCCTTTAAACTATTTTTTTAAAATGCACTACTATTAGCCCCATGTTATATACAAGAAAACTGAAACATACTGATGTTAAATTAAGTTTGGGGTCATCTACCACTATGGACTGATTGTTTGTGTGCCCCACCCCACAGTTCATCTGTTGAAATCCTGGTGCCTGTGCGAGGTGATTAGGTTGTGAGGGTGAAGCCCCCAAGATTGTGTCAGTGTCCTTAGAAAAGAGACCCCACAGGGATCTCTCACCCATTCCATCATTTGAGAACACAGGAGAAGACTTGCTATGAGCCATAAGGTGGGGCCCTCACCCAGGACATTAACGTGCTCATACCTTGATCTTGGACTTAGCCTTATAGCTGTGAGAAAGACATTTTTGTTGTTTATGTCACTAATGTGGTAGGATTTTGTCACAGCATCCCAGCAGAATAAGACATCTGTCAAAGCAATGGTCTAAGATTGGCATGCAACCAGTCAGACTCCAGAACTGACCTGCTCTTGTGATTTTACAATTACTAACCCATCTTCCTCTTTCCCAATTCTCCACTACTTTAGTCAAACATCAAAATCACCTGTTGAGTTTTTCTTTAACACAGATTCATCAATTCTACTCTTTACCTCCATCCTGATTCAGCAATTCTGAGTTTTACTCTTTGATTTTCTCAGCATTCTCCCAATCTTAAACAGAGGAAATCAAATGTGTGATTGTGATGCTCAGTCACCAGGGAGAGCTATGGCCTTAGAACCGACACTTCCTATATTCAGGGACAAAATCTTGACTTATTCAGAACCCCTATTACATCTCTATAGTCTTGCTGCTAATAGACACTCCATAAATATTTCCTCAGTGAGTAAATCTTTATAGGCCTCAACACTATTAAACAGTTGCCTTAGGGTGCTAGTATCTGGAAAGTTAATTGGAAAAACCTAAAATAATGTATTATATTGAGTTGATTGCTGATTTTATTTTCAAGACAGTACAGAAGGGAACTGGGGGGGAGAAAATTTGTAGTACATTTCTAAAATTTTGAAAACTGTATGGCTAGAGCTAATTGACTATTATATATTGTGTGCGAATAATAATCACAATGTTTGACAACCTGTAGGTGATGAACACTTTTCAGTCAGAATGTACAAGGCAGTGAACATCAGGTGTGATTACACTGGACTCCAGCAGCTGAATTTCAGACCTGTGTTTAACCACAGGCGTTTGTCACGATCTAAAAGATAAATTCTGTCTGTTACAATGTAATCAATTTTAAAGTTAAGTTTATTTTCCCATTTCATATTAAGTTTGTACTCACGGTTCTAAATAACATGGTCTCCGCATAGTACACTTTAAATGCAGTTTTCTGTGTAATATACATTGCTTTGATATACAGTGACATTAAAGTCATTTCCTTTCTAAGTTTGATTATGTCAGTATGATTTTTACTTGGCAATATTGTGAAAACTATTTTCCTAGCTTTTAATGTGTACACAATATATGTTTATAAAATAGCAATAAAAGTAATTTAGGCAAGCTTCTAATTATTGAAGGTCAAAGAAATACTATTATCTAAAAATTTATGTGGTTTTCTAAAAATTATGGAAATTTCTTACTGGCCTATTTACTTAGATATTTAAAATAGCACAGTGAAATATAAATTATATATATGTATTGAATTTGATAGATACATTACTCTTAACACCTTTCTTTCCTAAAGTAAAAAATTTTCATGTATCAATTCAAAGAAACACAGTAGAAACCAAAATGTACAGGAATTAAAATTTTTATTTCAAATTGGTAGCAAACAAAAAGTGAAGCAACTGCGTTATTTGGTAGACAAGCTACCACCAGGCGGCACAGCTGATCCCCCAGCCAGGAGTGGCCGCGCGCTCCCGCTTCCGGGCGCCGCGCTGGGTAACTGGGAGCCGGATCGCTGCCCTCTGCGCCTGCGCTGGCCGCCGTGGGGCGCCAGCTACCGGCTCGGGTGGGGGCTGGTTTTCTCGCCGGCCATCGGGGAAGGCCGCTGGAGAGAGGGGAGGGAGGACAGGGGGTGGGAGCGGCGGGAAGGCAGCCGGAGAGCAGGGCGAGGAGGCGGTAAGGGGAGGGGAGGGGGAGGGGAAAGTAGGGGAGGGGCCTCGCGAAGCTGGGCCAGGCCGGGAGGGGTGCTGGCAGGGTTGGGACCGAGAGAGAAAGTAACTCCAGGACGAGACCAGAGCGCCCCGCGCCGCGGGCACAGGCGGCGTGGCTGCGCCCGAGGCCGCTCCGCCGCTCCCTCTCCAACGTAAGCCCGGCGCGGGCGCCACCGTTCAGCGATGCGCTCCCCTGTCCCTAACGTGGCTGCGACGCCCAGAAAGTCGCCCAGCCGGGATTCGGACCTGGGCAGGGGCGGCGGGACACACGGTGCGGGGACATCCAGCATCTAGGCCTGGCGTGGAAGGGAGGACTGCCCACGTGGCCGGCCCTGGCCCCACGTAGACCCTCTCCAGGCAGGTTGGGGCCTCAGGTCCTGGCACGCGGGCCCCAGTGCAGGGCTGGCGAGTGTCCGGGGTCAGAGCCTGGCTCCCGGAGCTGGGGCTTTGGGCTGTCCGAATCAGAGAGAGAAAAGGTCTCCAGCGGGAAATATGTGCGCCCTCTGACGCCCACCCGCGAGTCCGAATTGGAGTGGAAGGGGGTGGGGCGCTGCTGGTCGTGCCAAGCGTGAGGGGTCTAGAGACCCAGGGCGGCAGCTGGGAGATGTGATCGCCCCACGGTAACCCCGCTGCCCGCGGGCATCTCCAGATCTGGACCGCGCATCGCATACACTCGCAAACAGCCCCCTCCCCCGGAGCTGAAGCGTGTTTCCCTCCCTCGTCTCCCACCCCTGACTGCAGAAAGATAAGCTTCAAATTTGCACTCCGTGTCTTAAATGTGCCTGAAGGTATTTAACTGCACGAGTGAATAGCAGCATTAGTTTCAACTTCGTTTTATTCCCTGCAACAATAAACTTTGAGAACAACAAAAGAAAACTAAAACCAAAACTATGAAAATTCTATGTGACAATATTATTTGATGGTACATGTAATTAGTTAGATTAATTATATTTTATTTCACTTAAGGAAACAATACTGTAAAAAAATTCTATTAACATGCGCAATAAAAATACATAAAAATATCACTTACTTTTACAGAACTATTATTCAAAGTGTTTTACATATGCAGAGTCAGACTTGCCATGAAGCTGATGGAATTTGTTTCCGAGCACCTCATTTGTACAAGCCTTTCCAGGGACCTGAAAATAGTCCTAGAATGTGTTTATATGGACAGTTATTTTTGTTACATTTAGAAATATAATTATAATTGTGACTTTTTTCTTATTGTAGTTAATATTTTAGTTTGTCACTGATATTTATAATTTGTCTTCTATTTCTTAAAGCCGCTTCAAAAAGGAGGGGCTTTAATATTTAAAGGGTCATATAGCCTTGAGCTGCATTAGTTAGCTATATGAATGCACTGCATTAATTTGTTTAATTAATATGACAATATGCTTTACACACAAAGAAACAGGACAGGAAAGTTAAGGAACTTCTCTATGAAGGCTGTTTAGTTAATGATATAATATTCAAAACAAGGCCGTCTGGCTCTTGAGTCCCTGTTCTGAAAGTCCACACTTATAGACATAGATATTAACACAGATGGAACTCCAGACTCTGTCATATATGTATGCAGAATGGCTTAATTTATGTAAAATTCCAAACAGGCAAAAATAAATGGCATGCTTTACAGATACATACATTTACATTAAAAATACAAAGACTAGCAAAGAACTGGTTAACATAGGACCCATGGTAGGAATTACCTCTAGAGAAAAAGGAGAATTTAGTGGGGAGGAGCCTCCAAGGGCTTCAAGTGTCTTTGCCATCGTATATTTTTAAATGATTATCAGAGTATTATTTTACTTTAAGTCATATGTAGCTAATAGATACCCTCATGTGTGCAATACGTATAAAAAATTCAATAAAAAGTTGTCAAATATTTCAAAGTACATAGGTTCCCCTAAGTATATGTAGAAAATCCCAAATCTCTTTCTTATTACTTTAAATAGACAGGAACTGTATTTTTAATTTAATGGAATAAAAATAATACATTTAGATTTTAAGCTATATTTTGGCATATTTCAAAGGAGAACACAGCTTTATTTTGGTTTCATCATGAAATATTAATAACATAATAACCAAAAGTACCTGGAATCTTGGTAACCATGAATAATTAGTGATTTAATCACATGTATTACCGAGACCTGGTTCCATCTAAGTATAGACACATGGAAAGAGTGTCATACTTATCAGACCATAAGAAGAAGCTGGGAAATCTGCAAAATCACACTGCTGCTGAACCCATCAGAGTGCTGACTTTGAAGGGATATCATCAGGGTAAAATTTGAGGAACGCTGGCATGAGCCTCCAGACAGACAAGACACTGTCAATCCCTCACCTATTCCAGAGCACTGGAAGTGTTAGGTATTTAGATAAGCAGGGGCATGAGGCAGACAGGTGGAGGAGAGGGACCATGGTCCGGAAGATGGTGGCATGCCTGCTTCCAGCATAAAGGGACTTTACTTCTTTTAAGTGAGTGCCAGCAAGAAACTAGTTAGAGCTAATTGGCTGGAACTGCATGGTAGTGACAAGAACCTAACCGGACAAGACCCAGTGTTCATTGTAATATAATTAGTATTGAAGTTCAGGCCCCTCCGTGGGTTTTTCTGTGTTCATCATGGATAAGGGCATTCACAAAAGGGGACAAACATGACTGAGCACTCCAGGGGCAAGAGCCATCAATCAATCAAAAGACCACCTCTAAGTGAGGGTACAAGAGAAGGGAGCAAAGACCATTGCTGTCTGCACTTGGATCAGCCTGCCTCCTGTTCTTGGAGGGGTACTTCACCTTTCCTAATAAAATATTTCACTGCACAATACATTCATCTCCCATGTGAATGCTTATCTTTCGGGTAAGTCAAGAACTGGGGCCTTTTCTTTCCCCCTTTTAGGGTAACAGAAGGAGACAAGGTGGCCATGCAAACAGATACAAAAGTATCAAATAACTCCTTAATGAACTGCTCAAAGCTGAGCACTACCAGTTGGGAGAGTGTGGAGTCCTGCGAGCACAGATGGTTGCAGCCCCTTCTCCATGGACCTCATTGTTTGCTTGTGAAAAAGCCTGGGGGCAGGAAAGAGTGGAGAAAACATCCCTCAGCTGGTGTGTTCCTGTTGCCCTGGAATGGCACTGCTGAGGGAGAAAACAATTCTTACCTGGATGCTTTCCCCAGTGGAATAATGTCTTAAGATGCTGAAAATAAAGGGCAGTAAATCCTGTCACTTTCAGCAGGTGAAAACTCAGGGTTTGATTAATGGAGACAGGCAGACATCCTCCTTGTTTCAGAAAATTAAAGATTTTTTTAACCATGGAATGCTGAGCAGGATCACCAAGGAAACTTGGCTCCAAAGACTCAGAAACATGTGAGCTACCTATGACTGATACTAAATGAGGAAAATGTGGAAAGCCTCTTTGTTCCTCACCATCTGGAGTAACCAGGACAAAGAAACAAGCAACAGCAGACCAACCCCCAGCAGAGGGATAAGAGCACACAGGGACCAAGATGCAGGGTCACAGGGAACATCTACAACTGAAGGTGGACCAAGCACATTCCAGAATAAAACTCAGATTGTCTGTCAGTCTAGCTCCCATCCTAACCACAAGGTGACACTGAAGGAACCTGAGGTTAGCCATGCATGGCAGGTAATTGAAACAACCAGCAAAACAGAAACACAGCTCAGCTCCCCAAGAAAGCCTAGCAGGAAAAGAGGCGTGCCTATTTCCAGCCTTAAACATTATTTACTTAGGCATCTGACCCCCTACATGGAATATGTAGATTTCAAATAAAAGTTATGAGACCTATGAAATTGAAAGAAAAAAATCCACTGTTGAAAGATAAAACAAATACTAGAAGTGAAAATCAGACAGGGGATATAAAATCACTATGATTAATACATCAGAAGTTCCAGTGAAAAGACTTGAAGTTATTCATGAATAGATGGGTCATTTCAGCAGAGAAATGGAAACAATAAGAAAATGTCAAAAAGCAGGCTAGGAATAAGTTTAAACACATGCCCAGCGAAGGAGATGAAGAACGCCTTTGAAAGGCTCATCAGTAGGCCTGACACATTCAGGAACAGCCTTGGTGGACTTGAATATAGGTCAACAGACATTACTCAAATGAAAACAAAAGAGGAAATTCTTGGAAAATTTTAATAATTTAAATTTAAAAGAACAGAGTATCCAAGAGATGTAGGCCAATCAGTCTGAAATATATTTAATTGAAGTCCCAGAAGGAAAAAGAAAGTAAAAGAATGAGGAAAAAAATATTGCAAAATGAATGGTCAAGAATTTTCAACAAATAATGAATTAAAAAACAACCTAGAAATAAATTTATACTGCTAAAGGCCAAAGATGAAGGGAAGCATTAAACTCTATCAGAGAAAATACATGATCATCTTTAGGAAATGGGGTGTCTCCCAGGTGTTTGAGACCAGGTGGAACCAGAATAAAGATATCAACGTGCCTAAAAAATTATGTATAATTTAGAGGAGTGAATGATCTGCAAAAGGGGTTAAGAGAAATCAGAGAAGGAAAGTAACAAGGTCAGTTATACAGTGTAAAGTATGCTTTTCCTGGCTAGAATTTGGATCACCCAGTCAAATATAGTGTACAAATCAATGAATCAACTAATTAACTGTATGAACATACATAAATAACAAATAAATACAATTTAAAATTATATTCTGATGCTATTATATATCCAAATGATAAAACAAAATATGTCTCAGTATTTGTACTCAAATAATATACATTTCTGATGATTTTTTTAATGTAAGTATAGTCAGTTTACAATGTATCAATTTCTGGTGTACAGCATAATATTTCAATCAGGCATGTAAATACATATATCCCTTTTCATATTATTTTTTATTATAGGTCACTGAAAAATATTGAACATAGTTTCCTGTGCTAAACAGTATAAGCTTGTTGTTTATCTATCTTATACATAGTAGTGTCAGCAAATTTCAAACTCCCAATTTATTCCTTCCCACTCCCTTTTGATTTGCTTTTCAATAACGTTTGCTTCTTTCTTTCAATGTAATTTCAGTAATTATGTTTCTAAAATCTTAGGTTGATTTTAATATTCTACTAAGTTGAGCTTAACATTCATTGACAGATATTTTAAAGTTCATAGATGAAACTGACAAATATTACTATGCAAAGTGCACTCAACTTTACTACTGTGAATCATGTCTTGAATCAGAAGAGCTCTGGGACCCTGAAGGAAGCAACCACATCAGTCAAGCACTAATCCAGAGGCAGGAACCATGTGGTATCTTGAATGTGGACATTTTAATTAAAAGTATTAACTATAACAGGGAATCATCTACTAAAGTGTAAAGGGTTCTATAAAAAATCTAGGAATAACAGATAAAAGAACAACCAGATCTCCTAGAGATGAGTTCATGAACTACAGGGAAAGACTCATTTCCTGAAGTGTGGAGAACACCCAGACCTCTTTTTAGATGGTGGGTATATCTATGGCTCATGAGAGAGTGGAGAAGTTCACCGAGGCCACAAGCCTCCCAGGGAGTACAGGAAGAAATTTTTAATAGGAGGTACCCTGCTGGAAAATCCCCACTAAGAAGCCACTATGGAGTTTCTGGAGAAATCTACCCCCAAGGAATATCCTGAGCTTCTTATAAGTCAGGTACTTCTGGAGTCAAGGGACTGGAGGAGCTATGCCCTCTGCTGAGCTTGGAAGTTGACATGGTGCAGGAGCCTGCCTAGGAAAACAGAGCAGACTTGGAAGAGGAACCCCTTTCTTACTCTATTGTCTCTCTGGTACTCTACTAACAAAGCATGCCATCTGCCACAGGAGAAACATCTACAGGGTCCAGATATATTATTTCAGAGCAGTCATTTAAGGGTGGTTTGCAGCAGAGAGGCAATGCACTGATAACAAGTATACTACATTTTAATGTCTCCCAAGAAAAATGCGTCTGGAAAAAAAAACACTGTCAGCCATCTAGTCTAGTGTGAGCCACATATTTTGCACTACATGCACTTGCTATTCTAAGTATTTGCCAATAATAAGGGGAAAGAAAGAGACAACAGAGAGAAAACATTCAAAAGCATCCCAGAGATGGTTATGTCAGTGCTTTCAATTTGTGAAATCTCATCAAGCTGTAAAGTTAAGTTTTATGCACTTGTCTTATCATTTTTATATTTCAATAAAGACTTTTAAAGTAAGGCATATATGTGGCAAAGTTTAATTTCTGATTACGTAGCACTCCATAGAATTCATGTATTTAGCTCTATTGGCACATGGATTTCTTTATATTTCAATTGCCAATTCAATTGCAATGGCTCTGAATTGAACATAATTGTATTTCCAGGCTCTCAATAAAGATTTTTTTTTTAAAAATTGAAGTATGAGTGTATTTTGGAAGGAAAGACTTGTCAATCATGCAAAATATGTGTTTTCTTTGACTTCTTAGAGGTTCCTAGGTTGCCTCTAGCTGAAAGTTATAGCCATTATAAATGCGATCAGGAAGCTAGTAATTATTGTATGGTAATTACTTTATGGTAAAAAACCAAATGACCCTCATTTCATTCACTAAGTTCTTTTATTTTGAACTGAAGTATTTTTGACTTACAATATATTAGTTCAGGTGTACAGCATGGAAATTATATATTTTTATAGATTAAACTGCATACAAAGCTATTATAAAATAGTGACTCTTTTCCTTTTGCTATCCATTAGGTCTTTTTGTATCTTGTTTTATGCATAGTAGCTTGTATTCCATAATCCTTTATATTAGCTTTGCCCCGCCCCACACCCCTCTGTCCTGACAACCAACAGTCCATTCTCTGTATCTGAGTCTGTTTCTGCTTTGTTATATCTGTTCCATTATTATTGTTGTTGTTATTATTATTATTATTATTATTATTACTATTATTATTATTATTACTGTCTTCACCATTCAATGGAGAATCAGTCCCTGTCTTAGAAGACATGTCTTCAACATTGTTATTAACAAGTGAATCACCTTTTGTGGTAGGCTAATTTCATTCATGGTCTCATTAATTCTTTTCTAAATCCTGTCATTTTCTTTGTAATTTTCTGCTCTTCCCGTTGACAATGGACTTTTCTACGTTTCAAGCTCTTGTCAAAACAATGTTAACAAGTGTGATAAAAGCTGAAAATTCATTGAAGATAGAAGAGTGCACTTTTGCTTGTCCTGTTCATGACATGACCTACTCTCTCTTTAATCCTCACCATCAACCTGAGAATGAGCTGAGACTAGCTTCCTGGCAGCTAAGGGACCGCATCAAGCAGGGTTGTCACCCCAGCTAAAGCCAGCCAAGTCTGATCAGTTCACTACTAACCCATAAGCTTATTATACAGGAGAGAGAACCTTTAGCAATGTCAGTCCAACTCAATTCAGAATAGCAAGACCTCCAAACTGAATCAAAACCTTGAAAAAAATAACAGGTAGATGTGAAATTTAAGTCACTAAATTTTGATATGTCATGGGAAAATATCTACATAGCATAACTTTTCACTTCTGACAGAAGGTTTCTCTCTCACTCAATATTTTAAAATTTAAAAAAATGTTTTTTATTTCCTTAGGAAATATTATTCATAGGACACCTCTTGAGTTTTATGCATTGACAAGGAATTAAGAACCAGAAAAAGCAGTGATATTCTTACATGAGATGGTCATGTGAATTTATTATAGTTAGAAAACATTTTTCTTCATACTAGCAAGAGAAATTGTGAATCTAAATTTCACTATAACTAAGATACAGAATATTATGTACTATGAACTTGTAGGGTTCCTTGGGAAGAGTTAAAAATTTAAAGTTAAAATCTACAAGTGTTGAGTCCAACAAATGAGAGAATTGATTAGAAAATAATAATGGTTTTTATTAATTACTTTTGGACCTAGAGATGATCATATTATCTGAAGTCAGAGAAAATCAAATATCATATTATATGCTGAATCTAAAAATCATACAAATGAACATATTTACAAAACTGAACCAGACTTAGAGACATAGAAAACAAACTATGGTTACAAAAGGGGAAAGGCAGCAGAGGGATAAATTAGGAGTCTGGGATCAACAGACACACAAGGTATAGCACAGGGAACTCTAATCAATCTCTTGTAATAACCAATAATGGGAAGGAGTCTGAAAAATTATATATATATATATATATATATTAAATCACTATGCTTTACAACTGAAATTAACACAATATTGTAAATCAACTATACCTTAATTTAAAAAAAATAAAATAAAGCCAGCAACCTCTCAGTGCTGGTCATTGGCAAAACAAAAACAAACAAAAAACCAAAAAAGACAATACTGGTGATCAGATTCCCTCATTAAGAGATGTTGCAAGAGTTAAGTGAATTTTTTTTCAAAATTATTTAGAAATATTTTACAATAAAAAAGTGATAATTAAATAAGTGTAGGCTTAATCATTGTTACACCAAGTGTGCATGAACCCATAGGTTATTTAAAAAAACAGGGCAAATTTAATGACTGACAATTAGGGCAATAATGATGAACAGCTGCCCAAACCAAACTGTCCCAAGTCCTGAATCATTGTGAAAACTTAGGGAAACAACCTGTGACTTGATGAATAGCCAATAAATATAAATTATGTGAGAAATGAATTACTATATTTTATGAAGATTTCTGTGTGTGTGTCACTCGGTGATGCCAAATGTTGGGCTCAGCTGTGATTCATGGGTCAAGAGAGAATGGGGGGTGTTGTTCTGTTAATTGCACACACAACAACTAAAACATACATCATATTCCAAAACAATGACCCTTTTTTTTTATTTTTATGCTGTCTGTCTGTTTTGGAGATAAGAATAAACAACAATTTTAAAAATGAAGAGCACTAAAAACATTCTCTAAGACTATTTTTTTGAGAAATGTTTGTTGAGCACCTCTTCTTTACCAGCTACTATGAGTCACAGGCAAAGACTGCCTAACTCTCCTTGCAGAAGTTGGGTGGGAAGAAATAATATCTTTTTAACTAATCACAAAGAAAAAGTTATAATTGATGTTGAGGACCTGAAAAAAGTCATCTGATTCTTCTTCTACTTCTAGTCTTAAGTAATTTCAACTCTCCAATTTTATGTTTGCTTATATAGCTAAGAAGATACTTACAGTATTCTTGAATGATGATTATTTATCATCTCTAAATGTTTTTTCTTTTGACCTATACTTTCTGCTTCTTTGAGCTACATTGGATGACATTATCTACGCACATGTGCACAATAATTTTCCCATGAAAATTAAGCTTCTTAGAGAAAATCTACTGTTGCTTGGGTTAACTTTACAGCACTTCAGATCCAATTATTTATTTAGGCCATTAAGTGTTTGAAAAAGAAAGGCTTAGATTTGAAACCCAATTTGGTCACTGACTGGTTTCAAGAAATTGGAGAAAATTATTTCCTATCTCTCTCAGCTTTGATTTCCATATGTACAAAATTGGAATTAAAACATTTGCTCACTTTATCCCACAGATAGGTGTAAGAAGAACATGAAATGCAGTTTCAGAAAGAACTTAGTAAATTACAATGAAACGTGAAGCATATTCCCTTAATGATAAGGAATTAAAAGTTCGTACATTGACATATCTGATTTCTCATGCATTGGAAATTTCTAAATGGGAGTAAACCTGTTAAGGTTGTAAGGATGAATGTTTTATAATTACTTCTAGCCATTCATTCCAAAATCACATCCCTGTATTCTTTGTGAGGTTGGTAAATTTAAGATGTTCTGGGTTCCCTTATAAGTGAAGCTGCATATTCTTGCTTTCTCAGGGAAGGACTACATTTCTAAGGGTCTCTTTCATTTTGGCTGTGAGGGATCAGACACCTTCATTGTTCAGACGATAGCTTAACATTCAGAGAAAAATAGGAAGGCAAAAAATAACTGGAAATCAAACTATTTTCACAATTTGGAAAATTTATGCACATTTCTCAAATCACGAAAAATCATACAGTAAAAAGTCACGACTATAAATCTTAAAAAATAATCTTGTGGGTTTCTAGACTTTCTATTATATTGCCTTTCTAGAAAATCATTAGTACATATCACTAAAATATTATAATGCCTTTGTAGGAAATCATTAGTACATATCACTAAAAAATATTTCATACTTTAGGTTAATAGTTATAAGGGGGGACACATATGGTACAATAAAAGAAAATGTCATGAGTGATCATTTTTCTGAGAGTTTTAAATTTTATATCAAAAAAGAATATCTGATTGCCTTTCCACTTTTATCTCCTGCCATTAGGCTTGGCCCAGAGGGGCCTCATCTAGACCCTCCAGCAGCCCAGGATACTTGGTATCTTGTAGTCCACATATTTGTCACCTGGGATACACTTTTCAGAATATCTCCTACGTATCCTTGAGACATTATGTCTTTTCTGGGATAACATAAATTAGGTCCCCTTTGTAAAATCTATCACTTGACATGTTGTTAAATAATAATAATAATAATCAGAAAAGTCCTGTGTTTGTGGTGAACATGAGGTTGTAACATTCTGCTGAATACAATACTCACTGTTATATTTTTATAGTTGCATAATGGGTATATTTTTGCTGAATATCTTTCAGGTTAAGAAATATTATGTTGCTTTAATTTCCTTAAATCAAATCACTTGTATATTAACACCTCTTCCTTATGTGGTGAGAAATATTTATTCTATTCAGCCCAGTTACTCAATGGGGAGATGTTTCCTCCTCACTGGCATTTTTATATTTGACCCTTGGGGACTTTCACTGGCTGGTATGTTAGACAATGCACTCCCCTACACACACACTCTCTCCCTGACATGATCTATTCAGCACATAATCTTGGGTCTCTGCTCATTTTGAAAGCATCCAAACTAGTTGGCTAATGTCCTGTCACTACTATCATTCACATAGACAGAATTGAGGTTGTCAGGCTCCAAGCCAAAAATCTATGTCTAATTTAAGTTCAACTATAGGCAATTGCAAAGGATTTACTTGAGGAAACTCACAAGGGAAAGCTGCTCAGCCCACCAAGACTCAGTGCCCAGCCAATTAATTGCAGTCTCAGAACCCAAGGCCCCTAGTCATGCATGCTTTTACACTTACCTCATTTCCTGGCCCAGGCCCTCTTCTTGGAGGCTTCATCATCAGGGTCTTACTGCAGGGGAGGCTCTCAGGCACCTCTGCCAAGTTAACCTTATCAGGGGCCCTTGAAAATATTTTTCTACATGCTATACTTGACCTTACCCTTTGGCTCCCCACAGACCTCAGGTCCAACGTCACAGGAGCATTTGGTTTGGGGGCTCCCTGGAAAGTAAGACAAATATTTTCACTAATCCACCTGACCATTGTCTTGTGCAATATTCTGGGGGAAAGTGAACCACCACGGGAACTGGCACTTTCTCCTGTTTAACCTCTAACTGTGTCACCTCAGCAAGTGATAGAAGGCTTTACTGTTACATTCATCTGGCCTTTTGTCTTGATCAACTACTTCAACATCTGACAGCTTATCTCTCTTTAGCTCAGAAGGCTCTGGGCAAGGCCCAGAGATGGGGCACAGCAACAAATGATGCACAGCAACAAATGAAGTGTGTAGTAATAGAGCCAGAGCTTAGGAAAATACTCTATGAACATCATCATTTTCGGCCATACAGCTGTCTTTCATTTATACCCTTTTTGCCTTTACACATTTTGGAATACTGTAATTCTAAAATTTGAATATTAAAATTAGTTTCTAACCATTGTCCTTTTAAGTCCAGAATAGCCACAATTCCCAGGACACAATGCTTCTCTGACTTTGAGGAGGGTTACCATGGTCTCTCACTCTTTGCTGTGTAGGATACAGTTGTAAGAATAAAATAGAAATTAACATTTATTAAACAATCCTGTCAAATGTGTGATAGGAAAATCTTCTTTCTGTGTTATCCTTCCAAGACTTAATCTCTCCTGTATCTTAAGTCAATTGCTCTCTTTCTGGGTCACACCTGCTTCTCTTTCCTGTGTGTTTAATATTTATGCTGGTGGGTTTTTGACAGCATTATCTCTTATGATCTTCATCTCCCCTCTATTCCTCTTCTCTTTCCTTATTTTTTTGGGTTTTGTGTTTTGCAGTTGTACTTATTTGTTTGTTTGTTTGTTTATGCATGTATGCTTTCTGATGGAAAGGATAGTTCACCAACTTCTGGCCACTCTGCACTGTTACATAGTGTGAGAAGTTAATGACAATACAATGGGGAAATGGAGAATGTGAACACAATCAGAAAAGTGAATCTTGCATCACTCTTGTTGTCATGCTTTATTCCTTTTGACACTATATTTTTTATATTCTGGAATTTGCCATGCATCAGTGTTTCATGCAGATTGATTGAGTGGGAGCAGTACAGGGAAAGAGACACCATTTGTACCCTTGACTCATACAGCATGGTTCCTTGACTCTGTTGAGAAATTCCAGATTTTTTAAAAATATAGATATTTTTCCCTAAGGGAAAAAGTAGATTTTAAAAGGAATAAAATCAGAAGAATATATGTCCTATGGAAAACATGACTGGCAGCTTCAAGTTTAAAACAAGAAAAAAAAGAATATTGTAGAACAAAATATATGGTTATCCATATTTTTTTCTAAAACTGAGTTTCATACATCTTTCTATTTATTTACAATCCCCAAGTTTGAAATGGAGAATAAAACTAGTCTCTTAAAATATTAATTCTCAAATAGTTTTTTAATATTTTAAAGAAGAAAATATTTTGAGTTTATTCCTTTAATAAACTTACAAAAATTAATTTTTGAATATCTTAAAAATAGCTTTTTAATGCATCTGAAACTATATACAACATCAGATATGTTATTAGGATCTGATAGCATAATATCAATAGATGAGAAAGTGCATCTGCAACCCTTCTTGTCTTCCTTTATGAGTATGGAAATGAGATACTGTCAAATATCTCTTTTCAATTATCCATTTTCAAATATCCATTGTCAATTGCTCAAACTTTTGATATTTTCTGGGGTTTTTGACTTGTAATAAATCACAATTGTATCAGATCCAAATTTTTTAAAAAGCAACTTCCTTAGAAAAAAGTGTTCCCAAATTTGTATTATAACCAAATAAATTAAACTGACTTTTTTTTTCTTTGATGTAGGGCTGCTCTCATAGGGTATTATGTCCCTTTGGAGAATTACTGAGGAACAACACTGATAGAAATTGAATACTGTTTGGAAGAAATCTGTGAGAATCAGATTTGTAAGAGGACAATAAAACATGTTTTACTGTTGCATTATTCAGTAACCGTTTGGTTAAAAGTGACATTGATTCAAACTAGTTTAAGCCATAAAAGATTACTTATCAGTCCATACATTGAGAAGGATAGATACTGTGATAAGGGAAATAAGAATTACCATGGTTCTTAGTGAACTGAAAAAAAAATTAATGAGAGACAGAAAGTGTGATATAAGCAAGATGTTTATTAGTAAAGTAAAAAGGTACTAAAAGAGAGTACACTCCTGACAATTGGGAGCAGGCCAACCAAGAGGAAAAGTGCTTATTTCAGGTGAGAATGGATTCCAGGCTTCAAATATGTCACTAGCAAATTGTATCATTTTCTGTATCTCGTTTCTGACTTCTTTCTGAGACACCCTGTCTTAATTTTTATGACTGATGCTCATAGAGTTCCAGTTTAACAAAGAACTTATTTTTCAGGACCTCACATGTAGAGAGAACTCCCTTTCCAAATTCCACCTTGAAAATCCATATATGTCTACTTCTACCACACAGAAAAAAGAATCAATCAAGATAAATCAAATTAATCAACCAATCCCAATTCTGTCTTGCTTAACTTAAACCACATAATCATCCTTAAACCAATTGCAATCTGTGGAAGTTACATTCTAACAGAAATGTTGGTCTCTGTGTTTTGCAGTGACTGCTTCTTGACAAATTATCCAAACTTTAGTTGTGAAAATTCATTTTGCTTTTTGGTTCTGTGGGTCAGTGATTCAGACAGGGAATAATGGGGAAGCCTTGTCTGCTTCACTTGACATCTGCCAGGGCATCTCAGAGGCAGGGGTCTGAAGTAATCTGAAGTCTCTCTCACTCATATGTCTGCAGATTGAAGTTAGAGGGAGTTGGACAGATTAGGGACAGAATAGACAGGAATCCTACGGCATCTCTCTCTTACTCCATGTGGTCTCATCACCTGACCTCAGTATGATGCTTAGGGTAATCAGGCTTTTAATGTGTCAGCTCAAAAGTTCCAGAACAAGAGATCCAGGTGGAAGGAAGTTGCGTTTCCTTTTTCTTAGAGTCAGAAATTATACAATGTAACTTCTGACACATTATATTCATTAGAAGTGAGTCAATAAACCAGTCCATATTCCAAAGACTCATATATCTTGGGACAATTTGAGAACATGTTTGAAACAACCTCAATGTGCCTAATTTCAGGAATGGTAAATGACACATTTTGATAGAAATTCCCACAAAGTAGAAGAATAGATAACAAAAAAAAAAAAGGAGGGGTGTATATGTTTGTTACAACCATGTAAGAAATAAATACATAATAATCACAATCAATTTTAGTTTTAATAGCCCAATATGCTATAGATATTATCTAATTAATTATAATTTGCTATTACTAGTTCTAATAAAGTTAACGATTTTTTATATCATCTCTGAATTATCACTAAGCCTTTTTCATTGTTAGACATTTTAATCAATCTTTCTATTTATGAGTATTAATTTTCATTTTTCTATTAACTGGTTAAAATAGATCTTTATGATTTTTTTTTAGGCAAAGTAAACAGCTTCAAATTCTTCTTGAGTCCTGTTTACTTTAAGTGGATTTTATCTTGAAAAGGAATATCTGATCATAAGCTTTTATTTTCAAAATTAAACTATGGATGATGCTGTGAGTTTGTTTTTTCTTCTATCATTTTGTGTTTCAAAAGAAAATGTGAGGAATATGAGTTTGTTTATTTGCTATTTTTAGTATGAAGCTAACCTTTATCTTTGACTTTTCTGTTATATATTTTATGGGATGAAGTTCCTTCGTCTCTCCTCTTTGTTTACATGTAGGTGTCTTAAGAATTATATTACATGTAACATAGTGAGCATTTCATTACACATGCAATGATTTTTAAACATTTTTATTTGCCTAGAAAACATATCCACACTATAATTTTGGCTACCACTTCTTCCCTTTTTGTTCTGTTCTATCAGTAATCACCTGTAATCTGCATTTTAGAATCACAAGTTTACAGCTTCTACAGATACTTGCATCTTTTTTCTGTTAATTTCATCTTGTCCTGTGAATTCAGGGAAACCTTTTCAAATTGTTCCCCATGTCACTTTATCAATAACATTCTTCTGAGAATTCAAAACAATTTCCCAAACATTTTCCAAATTATGGAATAGATCATTTTCAGAATTAATATCCTCCTTTAAGTGTTCTGTATTTTGTTCAATATATTTGATTCTGTACTATACTTTCACGGCTCACAAGTTGTTAATAACTATGTTTTTCTTTTAATATCATTTGAATTGTAATCCTTCCAACATTGTTTATCAAGAGGTGGGTTATGTTAACTTGATCTCTATTCTTCTGAGAGTGCCACACCATCTTGAATAATGTAATTTATAGAAAGTTTTGAAATTGGGAAATGTGAGTCTTCTACCTTTGTTTATCTTTTCCATTTTCGTGGTATCCAGGGCCCTTGAATTTCCATATCAATTTTATAGTCAGTTTATCAATTTCTGTGAAAAAGTTTGGTAGAATTTCAAAAGGGAATTCACTGAATCTTAATCAGTCTGGGAACTACTGATGCTTCAAATATATTGTTTGCTAATTTATGAATATGATATCCCTTTCCACTTATGTAAGTTTATCTTAATTTCTTTAAAAGAGGTTTTACAGTTTTCAGAGTACAAGTCTTGTAGTTCTTTTGATAAATAGATTTTAAACATTTTAATCTTTTATATGCAAGATCATAAATGTATGGAATTTGTCCACTGCTATTGTATAGAATTTCAAATAATATTTTATACTGATTTGATATCCAACAATCTTGCTAAACTCATTTGTTACTTCTAATTGTGTTTCAGTGTGTGTGAAATCCTTTGTAATTTCTGTATCCACTCACATGTCATCTATAAGTATATGGAAACATTTTTATATTAGGCAAGGCATAACTCTCATATTTTCCTTTAGTTCATGAAACATGATTTACTTTAGTTCTTGGGAGATATTTGTAGAAGTTGATATAAAGTCTTTGTAAAGTGTATCCCACATCTAAGTTTTCTCAGGGACAGTTTCTTTACTCTTTTTTTCCCTATTGTGTAGCACAGTTTTGTGATTCTTTGCATGTCTCATAAACTTGTTCTTTTTTTTTTTGAAAACTGAACATTTAAAGTAATATAATGTGGCAATTGTGGAAAAAAGATTTTTGTTCTTACTGCTTTTTTTTTGGTACATTTCCTGAACAAATCTATAAAGTCTGTGTTCTATATCACTTGTCAGCAGAACTATCTCTTTTGTTAGCTTAGTGGTCACCTAATAACTTCACACATTTTACTTAAGTGCTATGTTCCAATAAGTCTCCTGGATATTGCTGAGGAGTTTTATGTGCATGTTAGACACATCTTTAATGCTCCTTCAGTTTACAGCTATGCTTCATCTCTCACTTTGGGGTTTCAATATCAGCCAGAAGTGAGATATTAAGACCTTCTCAGTTCCTCCTGGGCTTAAAAACTGCACAATACATGACCTTCCACATTCTCAGGAATATATCAGAGCTATTTAAAACCCCCTATGGATGCCCTATTTTCCAATTTTTCCTTTTAAGTCTTTTGGTCTTCTTCCCATTTGCCCCAGTTGTTGTTATTGGCTCAAGCAGTTTTGGTACTAGACAATTATGGCTGATGATTTTTAACACGTGTCCTGGGGTAAAAATTTCCACTCTACATTCTGACTCATATCAAATAAAAAGCAGCTATTGAATTTGGGCTCACAGGGGGCTGCCATGCCAAATAATAATAAAATATCTGTAGGAATGAGGCTCTATGGGGTAGTCCAAATCTATTCTACACTATTGGGACACCAACTTCAGGACGTGCTTCATATTTGTTTATATTTAAATAGATACAGAAAAGTACTTAAAGAATATTATCCTATTAATGCAGTGAACAGAGGGTAGCTATTTTAAGATTGTAAATCATATATAACTTTCTGCAAATGTTAAATGTGCTAGAAAATTTTATATGGGTTTTCTTGGTATTACTTTCAGGTATGCAGCATAGTGATTCAGTATATTTGCAGATTTTATTCCAGTATATGTTATTACAAGATATTAGGTATAATTCCCCATGTTATACAGTAAATCCTTATTGCTCATCTATTTTATGTATTGCAGTTTTCATTTGCTCATTCCATATTTTCTTAAGATTGACAATAAGACCAGGTCACCCATTTCATCATAACTTCAGTGAAGTTTAAATTATAATTCCTGACAAATTATTTTTAGTAAATACTCAACATACATACACAAGGGCATCTATTTAATAATAGTTCAATCATTTAAAAAAAAAAGAACCTGGAAGGCTTTTCCTACATGAGAAGATGTCATATTTTAAAGAAATAAAACAATATAGTATAAACATCACAGTCAACAAAGCAGCTTCTTGAAATAAAATGGAAATTTTTAAAATAGAAATAAAACACATTTGAATGAATCTATTCTGTGATAAAAGTATCACAAAAATTGGGCAGAGTGCTGCTTGTTTAAGGGAAGGTGTTGGAAAAACTGAATCACAGAGAAGATTATAACTTTTGATTTCTACATATCAAGATACACAAAGACCTATATGGGAATAGTAAAATCATAAAGGTAATAGAATAAAACCAAGGAAACTATATGCAACATTGTGTTCAGTAAGGGATTTTAATAAAGCATTTGAAAGCACATATACAAGGCCAAAATTTAAAAATTCTGGTTCAGTATTGGCAAATTTAATATTGTTATTCAATCAAAGGCACAATTGGAAAATAAGCTGAGATGATAGAGAAATGAAGGTATTTGCAAAATTAGTATCTGAAAAATACTTCACATCTACACTATACACGTTTATATCAACATAATAAAAAACAATAGAGACCAAATGCAAAGAGAACAAATCTCACTAATAAGCAAAGCAAAGAGAGACAACTGTACATATTCTGTACATGATATGTCCTTTAGTGTATATTTTCAAGATATTTATTACAGCATTCTATGTGGAAGCAAATAATTGGAACCATCCTTGTTAGTGATTACTAAAAATAACAATGCAAATGTAGGATATGTGTAATACATACGATGCCATAATAGGTAGCAAAACAGATATGTATAAACTAGAGGCCCTCAAAGCATTTTGATGAATCTTAAAACATGAAGTTGAGAAAAACAAGAAGAAAAATAAAATGTCATTGTATTATCATTTCTCAATCCCATTTATGCATGTAAACAATGAAGATATGCAAAAAAATAATTATACTTAAAAGGATACATAATATTCAACATATGTGTGTAGACACATATATTCAATTATTCATGCCCAAAGCATTAGAATATCTCTGTTGGGGGAACTGGGGATATGGAAAGCATGTAGAAAGTAGAATTGGGAAATATGTACTTAATTCTTGTACTACAAGTCTGCAATAGTGAGAGGAAAAGCAAAAATACAGCTATTCTAACCTAATGGGTAAAACTTAAATCTTAACCTGTGATACACTGGTTTTATACTTTACCTCCTGCAATCCCTTTTCACAATCAAACTATTATTTATATAACAAATAAATGTTAATTTCCTGGATGCTGATGCCCAATATATTGGGTATGTTTTCCTATAATATCAAGATAATAAAGAAATCTAATTCATTGTGCTGTTTTAAAGATTACATGATTTAATATGGGAAAATATTTAGACCAATGTTTGAGACATATTAAAAGCTCAGCAAAATTGCCTTCTTGAAATTTTTGATTGTTTATATATATATATAAACAAAATTTTAAAATAAATAAAAATATATGTATACTATACTATGTACAGTATTTAGAATAAATGATATTGCAGTGTTATTTCATCATTATTAAGTGATTAGAAATCTGAATTCAGTATTGTTTCACTTACTTCTAAGGCTTACTCATAGTCTCAATTTTGAACTTGGTCTTTGAAAAATTTAAGAGTCTTATAGTTAAATATGACTATATACATAATATATTTAATATATGAAATATTTGTAAATAAATGTATATATACTCATTTAAATAAAAAAGTAACTGATTAGATCACAGCAGAAAACCTTAAAGAGACCTGGATTCTTTTGAATGCTAATTTCCACATTCACACATCCTCAGAAATTTTGCTTTATTTCGGTGCATTCTGTGATGTTTTGGGCATTTTTCTCCTCTGTGAGTCACTTTCACCATTAAGACAGCTTATCTGATGAGTAAAATATACATAGGAGTTCCTAAAATCCCTATGCTACTCCAACCAGTCCAATATTCTATTGTTCTCAAGGAGTTAGACAATGCTTCTTTCCTTGCTGCCTTAGCTAAGTGTTCTCAATGTCACATGACCTGGATTAGATTTTGTGGTCATCTCAGAACTGAATTCTGTGGCTAGGAGAATGGGAGTCCTTCACGGAGCTTAAGATTAATCATTCTCATCAAACTCAAGGACAGAGTGGAATGGGAATGCCATTTCACAAAAGAAAAGCTGAGTGCTCTAGTTAGAATTCTAGGGAGTGAGTCTTAAGTAAAGTACCAACAAATAGAACCTTTAAAATGAATACACAATAGTTCTATACATTCCCTCTAGAGTCTTTTTCTTCTTTTTTTATTATAAAGGATTATTCAAGATGTGTATCTCCATTTAATCTGTTTTCCTCATGCTTTTAAAGACTTTCCCAATATATCTAAGTTCTTGGCTTCTCCTTATGACAACATTTCAGATATTGACATATCCATTGGTTTCATTTTTTATATATTGTTTGTGGAGTATTTAGAGGCTCTGCTGTAACAGGCAAAAAAAAAAAAAAAGAAGAAGAAGCACATATATTTTCCTGATAAAACATCTGTCCTACAAAGATATTCAATGTTGTAATTCTTTGTTATTCTTTAGCTTTAGACAAACAAAACCAAGTGCATAGAGTTTGATGAAGTCTAACTGAAATTATCATGGTCAAGCTAAAGGATATAGGTTGGTTGCATCACCTAACTACATATTCAGTTTTCCCTACAGTGTAAGCATAAAATCACTGATGCTGACACTCTGAAATGGCCTATCAACATGATGCTGGAGATGTGCCTGGTAAGGGAACCAGGAAAATTTCAGAGGATGTACTATGCTTTTCTTTAGAGGCATGATATATATTTGAGAATGCTTTCAGAGAATGTGTATAAAGAAAGAAATGAGTGTAGGGCTTTTCTCTCTCACCTATAGGTGTCAGATTGCAGAAAAAACACAAGCAAAAAACCTCACATTTGGGGGATTGGAAGATTGTTTAGATAAAATAAAATATAACAACATAAATAACCATAATAAATTTATCTCTGACCACTGAATGGCAAGGATTATATTTTATCCAGGAAACTTGGATTTTTTTCATGATTAGTCTAAGCTGCAAGTGAATATTTTACTTGATGTTGCAACATGTAACATGAAAATCACTAATTCAGCTTGTTTTTCTCCTTTCACAAAGTATTTAATAAATAAAGAAGGTACAAAAATTAGAAGAGCATATCTCAGTACTGCAAATTTTGCTGTTTAAAAATAAAAGTTAGAATATATTAAGGTACAGATTTTAAGCTTTAGGCCATAGTTTATAAAATTCAAGAGTTTGATACAAACCTTCTACATCCCAGAAACAATATTGTAAGGCAATAAAGTCCATCAGGAAATTTTCTAGAGAATCAAGCACAACAGGCCAGTACATATTGTTAGATTTCAAATAACAGAAGACTCCAAGACAATTTGCATTTAACTGTATGTATATTATTTGTATACAAGTCATTTAGAGACAGGATATCTTGAAACTGTATTTGTTGACATGCAGTGGCATCAACAAAGACCCAGTTCTTCTCATCTTTCTTCTCTGCCATCCTGAGGGTGTTTGATTTGTCCAGACCTCAGATGAGGCTAATGGCTGATGAACAGGAAGGAAGTTGCTGGATACTGATGTAGCCAAGGTGGGTAAATTCATCCTGCAGTAAAAATTTCTTTTTCTGAAGACAAAGTCATTGAATTTATCTACAACAAAATCCACAAGCTGGGATTAATAGCCCAGTGGCCTGCATTATCAAAAACTCATGAAAATGGTCCCATAGTGCCTTGCACAGCCAAATAAGCACATGGAAGACTGGACTAGACTAAGAACTTCAATGAGATTTGTGTCCTGAATGGGTGAATTTTTTTTCTGCACCCAACAGGGATTCCTACAGAATTGAGAATTTTCTTAATAAATCTGAATAAGAATAATAATCTTTCTCATCTAGTGTGATATTGGAGGTCATGAATTTGGTCATTCTTTGATTCCTATGTGTTCAATTCTGCTTTACAGATTTTTTGGTTGGCAAATTTTTGAAGCTGGCTTTACTTGTTTTTGTCTGGGAGTAATTTTTTAAATGTCAAATATGTAAGTAAATTTTAATCTATTTTGCTGATAGAAAATTTTACTTATTTTCTATGTCTTGATGATTTCATTAGAAATGTAGAAGACTAAGCCTGTGGGTGGGAAAACCCATCTGATTTCAATATGTTTTACTCTTTACATGACACTACGTGAAGGTTTTATTTTATGCATATGGACATTAATACATTAAAAACATTTTTCATCAATATGAATATTTTGATCAGCTGTTCTAACTTAAATTACTTTATAGAAAAAAATGAACTGTCATTGATGGTAGTACTATAGGATATGTAATTATTTCTATTCATATAATTCATTAGGAGGAAAAGATAACAAATTATTTTAATGAGTCCCCAGACATAGATTTGTTTCAATCTACAAACTCATGCATGTTTTTGTGATATATTCAAATCAAATTGTCACTCTCTGACATTCTCAGAATTGTTCTTTCTTGTAAAGTAATAAATATAGCACATAGATCAAAACAACTTCTTTACTCAAGTGTTATAGCACTTCCAGGAAATTATTAACACTTCCAGCAAACCTTCTACTTATGATTTTAAAATACAATATTACTATTTTTCATTCAATATGGTAAACTCAGACATCACTGTATGATGATGTGCAGTAGAACCATGAAAAGCCACTTATCTAAAGAATCTTATTTAAAAATTTCATAATTATTTTATCCAAACAATTGCAGCTATCACTACATAAATGTACAAATGTTTAAAATAGTAATCTCTAGAGTAAACTGCATGGACTGGAATTCTGGCTCAGGCGTATTCTAGATATAATCAAGTAACTTAAAGCCTTTATGTGTTAGTTTCCTTATCTGTAAAACTAAGGATTAAAATAGTACTTTCCAAATGAGTGATTATGGTTATTGACAATACAATACAGATAAAATGCTCATTGAAGGCATATTATTTTAATTATTAAATACATTTTCTTATCTTGAGTGTATGAATATATATGAAACATAGGATATATATTTAGTCTTTACTGCCAATTTCTGACACAGAGCTTCTAAATCTCTTGTAACTTCCTGGATGATGAGAATATCTTTTGTTCTAATGAGTAAATTCTTGGTGGCTTTTGGATAGCTTCAGCATCAGAGCTGGTCACCAGAAAGACCAAGCCATTATCAGAAGTTTGGAACTTTCAGCCTCATCCCCTGTTCTCCAGGGAGGAGAGATAGGCCAAAAATTGAGTTAATAATCAATCATTTCTACCTGTATCTCAGCACCTCCCTGTGTCTCAGGGCTGACAGCTTTTCCTTTTCTATGTGAAAAGAAGTGTTTCCTATGTTCTGTGCATTCTCTGAAAGGCATAGAAGGGCTCCTTGTTTCCTTTTTTCTGGACCACTACTTGTCATCTACTTCTAAGCAAAGATCACTCATGCTATTTAAACTTGAAAAGATTCAGTGCTACTATCTTTCAGGTGTTAATAAGAAAGAAAAAAGAGATAAAAGAAAAAAGAAAACAGACAAAGATGGAGAGGACAAAAGAGAAATAAGCAAAGAGAAGAAAAGGAAGGAAAGGAAAGGAAGGAAGTAAGAATGATATAGGGAAAATGATAGACAACAAAAATAACATTTAACATTGTTTTGTTAGCTAAACTATAGAATATAGAATGCAACAGAAACATCAGAATTCTTTGATATGACCCTTTAACATCAGATGAAAAAACTGAAGAACTGCTGTGCTTGGTATCCTTGAGTTCATTCATCAGTGCTTATTTAGTGCTAATAAAAGTCAGGCTTTGGTCTAGATGCTAGAACACAGCAGTAAATAAAAGAAAGTCCCTTTTCTGGGGATCTTCTTAGCAGAATTAAGATTCTTGTTCTGATTTCCCAATTCCCAATTACTCTGCCTACCTCATTACACCCATGCCCTAGTGAAAGTGACCTGAATGATGCCATGAGCCTGGTGTGTATTTTTGGAAGAAGTGGCTACGTTTAGCATTTTAACATGCTAAGAATCTCTGGTCTTAAATGTAATTATTTAAAACACCAAATTATTAATTAGAAAATTATTTCCATAAAATGTATTCTACTGAATGTGTGCTGGCCTCACTAAAAAAAGAATAAATGACTTGTGGTTGGTAGATAAAAGCAGCAAAGGGATCATTCTTAGAAAGTTACATTATTCTTTGTTTATGTTTCCAGTCTTTTAGTGTGCCAGTTATTCTGGCAAACAAACAAGCAGCCCTTAAATACTGTTACAACACAGAAATCATGCTTAGGAATAGATAAAGGCTATATTAGAGAGGATTTTAAAATACTTGGAAATATTGCATATGCAAAACAGATAGAGGAGTTGCAGAAAATGCTACATTTTTACTTGTGTTGATTGGCATAGGTAGGGGAATGTAAATTGCTTGGGGTCCATCAAACCACGGCAAGTGACTCAAAGATGCCCCATGTGACATTGTACAAGCTAGACAATTTGTCACTAGAAATCTCTTTTCATTTTTGAGTGTGTCTTTGTTTGGAATCTCATTGTTGATTTATCACATTTTATAGTGCATTTAGTATGCATTTATGTAAAAAATAAACATTATTCTGCAAAAAAATGTTTTCTGAGTATAGATTAAAAAAATGTTTAAGAGCTTTGTAGCAGGAAAGCATAAACTGAACAGTCCTATGTCAAGAAGGTCTACAACCTTCTCCTGGTTTTGCCTTCTTTTCTTCCTTATCAGAGTCTCTGCCTTTTCTTTTCACTTTTCACCCCCATGGGGAAATGTCTGTCTCTTTATCAAGGTCAAATTTAAATGTCAGCACATTGTGAGGCTGGTCTCACCTCCAGTTCTGTCTTTCTTTTGTCAATCTCTTCATTTTCTGCAATTCTGAATCGTTCACATTTACTTCCTTTATAGTAGTTTAGAAAAATCAGTCCTGCAGTGTTGATAGGATTAGAGTAATGAGATGAGGAGGCAGGAACACTAGTTAAGAGTCTGATTGCATAATCCAAGTAAGAATTGATGCTGACCTGATATAAAGTAATGTGGTGGAGATGAACAGAAAACAATAAGAAAGGTATTAGGTAATATAAAATAAAAATATGAAATTAAACAAAGTAAAGCACAAAACCAAAAAACAAAATAAAGGCAAAAACAGAAAACCAGATGAAATAAACTAACAAAAAAACCTTGATTCATCAGACTAAAGAAAAACAGTAGAATAATTTGGGTGAATATATAATATATCATCTGAATCAGGAAACAGTTTAGGTTGAAAAGGAACACTATTGATAATTAAATCAAACAAGAAGCTTCTAACTAGAGCAGGCTTGTGAAAACCTGGGCATCTGCTCACCCTGAGGATAATGGAATCATTGCTGAATTATACAGTGAAATGTATTTAAATCCTAATCTTAATTAATCACTACTTTTCTGGGAAAATTTTTGAAAATTAGCTAAATGATTTGAGGGTTAGTTTTATCTTGCCAAAATTGGTCTAGATGTACTGAAGAATGGTGGGTGAAAAGGACTAAATCTAAGCATCTAGCTATATTTCTAAGATTGTATGAAAACAAAGAGGATAAAAGCTCTCCTTCCTCTCCCTTCCTTCCCCACCCATCCTCCAACTCCTGAACACAGATAAGCAAACCAGACCTCCTCTGAAGAAGCCAGGTGCTCACCATGATCACATTGTCAAACCATGGGAAGATGTTACTCCTTGCTAACCACACTCTTGAATCAAATGAATAAGTTCCAAAGCTTCAACATCGTGTTTTTACTGATGCTTTCAAAATGTGTATCTCCAATCTCAATATCTCCAATGAATGGAAGACAATATATTTTATGGGATACTCAACTCAAATTTTTGAAAACTAGCATGTATTTTACACTTAAAAGATATCCAATTCAGATACTAGATTTTCATCAATTACTTGATCTGTATTTGGATTTTATAAAATTTGCAGTTCAGAAAGTAGAGTCACAACCTAAGCTGATCCAAATACAAGGAAAATTTTTCAGTGAGTTGAGTAGCAGCTTTAAATTTAAGTTTAACTTCAGTAGATTAAATAAAATGTAAAATTTTGTCTCTGCTAAGTACCAGAGGCTACCACACAAAACAATGTAGGAAAAACAGGTGTCTCAAAGTTACAGATTCACAAATTGCATGTTTACCCTACCCTCAAATCTGCTTCTCTCCTAGGCTTCCTGACTACAGTACCTGGCACTGTCATTTACCTGTGGGCTAAGGTCAAAAAACTTGAAGTCAGACAACTCTAGGCTATTTCCAACCCTCATATCCAGTGTCCAGGAAATTGTAATATAAATGTAAAAAAAAAAAAAACTGACCACCATTCACCACCTCTGCTGTTAAAGCTCAAATATTTATTGATTCTTCTTCTTTCACTTTTAGTGCCTATATGCTATTTCCCAGGCTAACTAATCCTTTTCATCTGAATGTGCTACTTAGTTGCTCAGAGTTCCTCAAAATATTTTCATTACTCATAAAAAACATACTGCAATCAAAAGTCTGACATGATCTGGTCAATTTTCGCTCTGTTGACTCATCCGCCAACTGCAGATCATCCAAGGTGTTTTCCTGATTATGCCCTGACCACAGGAAGCACATCCCACAGTAAGGCTTTACCTTTGCAGACTGCTTTGAAGTTATTTCTCATCTAGTTACTTGGCTAACTCCCTTATCTTCTCATTGAGGCTCTCCTATTTTTTTATTTTATTTCATTTTTTTAATTGAAGTATAGTCAGTTACAATGTATCAGTTTCTGGTGTACAGCATCATGTCCCAGTCATGCATATATACATACCTATATTCACTTTCATATTCTTTTCCATTAAAGGTTATTGCAAAATATTGAATATAGTTCCTTGTGCTATATAAAAGAAATCTGTTTTTAATCTATTTTTATATGTAATTGTTGCCATATGCAAATCTCAAACTTCCAAATTTATCCCTTCCTAACCCATTTCCCCCAGTAATCATAAGATTGTTTACTATGTCTGAAAATCTGTCTGTTTTGTAGATGAGTCCATTAGTGCCCTCTTTTTCCTTTTTCTTTTCTTTTCTTTTCTTTTTTTTTTTTTTTAGATTCCTCATATGAGTAATAACATATGGTATTTTTCTTTCTCTTTCTGGCTTACTTCACTTAGAATGACAATCTCCAGATCCATCCATGTTGCTGCAAATGGTATTATTTTATTCTTTTTTTTTAATCACTGAGTGACATTCAATTGTATAAATATACCACAACTTCTTTATCCAGTCATCTATCAATGGACATTTAGGTTGCTTCCTTGTCTTGTCTGTTGTATATATTGCTGCTATGAACATTGGGGTGCATGCCTCTATTTCATTAAATAAAAACTCTCTCACCTTTCAAACATTCATTCTATTTTCTCTTAACAAGTTAAACTCTAATTTGTTTTCAGGACTCTTCTTACATGGAGAACTGTCACAGCATATTGGTTAAGAGTACAGATTTTTTGGAGCCATATTTTCTGGGTTTTACTTTTTAGTAGTTATGTGAAAGATACATTAGAAGGGGCAATATGTCAGTTTATTTACACAATCTTCCTAGATCCTAGAAAAAATGACTGGCCTATACATGAATAGAAAGACCAGAGTTAAAAATTATACATACAGATGCAAGAAGACATCAACAAATAATTATAATTAAATAAGATAATGCCCAGAAGAAATGTTCAAACAGGGAATTGGGAGAAGAGAGGATTAAAAAGAAAATCTATCTGTACTGTTTTGAATTAAATTAAATTGTTCTTTTAGTTTCACTCTTTGTTAGCTCATTTCTGCATCCATCCTTCATTTAATATTTTACATAGGTAAGGCTAACTTGCCTTGGCTTATCAACAGGGAAAATCATGTCACACCCAAGATGCTCCATTTGAAAGCATGCCATGTAATGCAATTAAGAGAGGACCATGTCAGTAAATAGGAACCTGGATTCATTTCTTGACTCTACCACCACAAGGGATTGATACTGCTTTGTGTCTCTCATCTTAGTTTTCTCATGAATGGAACTGGATTAAGTAGTTACCATTCACCTTCTAGCTTTCTAATTTGTTGCATTTTTGTGGTATGTTCTGACTTTTTCCTGAATGTGTTCTATCTTTGTCCTCTTTCTGTCCTCAATTGGCACCAGTAGAAGGCATCAAAGTAATTTTAATATCATGGTAAACAGAGCATAGTTGCAAAAATAAACATAAGGCACAAAATTATATGCTATACATGTGTACTCACTGAGAGTTGAATGTTATGCTATTTGGATTAGCATGGGTAATCATTTCTTATCTTGCCCAACCAAATATGGTAATATGAATTGTTAATTGATTGCATAAAGCACATGAAAATGAAGCAGTAAAAGTAAGTGAAATAGAGAAAAGAAGGGTACCAGATAAAATTACAAATGGACAAAATGAGGGCAAGCAGATTCTATAGCCATCATAATTTATATATTTCCTATGGCTTCAAATTCTTTCTTGTTTCACAAATTAACCAAAACTGCTTTCTAGTGGAATAAGAGAATGGAGAAAATCAACAAATATGTGTAATCCTGAATCTGATTTCCAAATGGGCATCTGATTCAGTGAGGATGTGTTGTCTTCAAGTTGTAGAAAATCTGAATAATTTTGGCTTCTACTGTAGGCACTTGTATGCTTTCCTTTAATAGAGATTTTAGAAAAAGAGAATCTCACAGAGCGTGCTCCAGTGATGGAATGATGGAATCCTTTTCAAGCATTCTGCTGAGTATTCTGGCTACTCCTCCATTCATCAGATGGTGCTGGGGTTTCAGTATCACATCCTCAGTTAACAACATCTGAAAGCAGCAAGGAAGGAGTGTGTAGAGGAGATCTTTCTTACTACTCTCCCTTTTCATCAGGAAGAAATAATGTTCCCTGAAACACCAAGTATTTTCTCTTATGTTCTCTTTGAAGACAATCTCCAGCAAACTAAGCCAATTGGGCTGAATATTGGTCATTCCCTGAGTTTAAGGTGCCATCTGAAAACACTGATATCCTTATTAAGTTTATTTGTGGTTTTTAACAGAGAAGTGGGAAGGAAAGACAGACTGTTGGGGTCAAAGTGTGTTTGTTTATTTGTAGTTGTTCTTGCTTTTCACATGTCCTTTAATAGGTAATAGTTCTAAACAAGGTCTATATTATTTTGGGCCTTGTATAAGATTGTTCTTCATTTCCTTAACTTTTATTTTAATATGATTTGCCCCTCAGGCTGAGTATCCCCACCGCCTTCCCAGGAGCAGGAGGTGAAAAGATGGAGCCCTTTTTTGGAGTTTTGCTGTAGGATTTTGTATAAGTAAAGTTGATAAACACACATGGGAACATTTCTGGACCTACTATGTGGTGGTGCACTTAATGCTTTTTAGATTTTTAAGTATCACAACTGCTGACTTCCATTGATCTTCACAAAATGAAAAATAGAAATAAGTTGTGAACAAATCACTCAAAAACTCTTTAGCCACAGTTGAATCAATCATTTCCTTGTGATGGCATTTTGGGAAGAGGGTTACAAATAAAGCAAAGTCCCTACTGGGAGAGTTTCAAACACCAAAACAACAAAACAAGTGTTAGATATGGCACTGTCTTCTTAAGAAGGAGCCTTTAACATTGGCCAGTATATGATTTTTGTGTGTTAGTGTGTGAGTGTATGTGTGTCTGCATGTGTGTGTATGGACAAAATTATTAAATATCAGGGCTGCTGTAAATTCTTAGGATTAATTTTATTATTAGGAATAAAGAAGTATTCCATAAGGGAAAAATATTTGCCATAATTTTTTGTGTCCTTTATTAGAGTATTTTAATATTTTGTCAGAAAACTAAATACCTATATATTTTTATTAATTATATAATTTGTTGTAACTCATAAACAGTAACTATATAATTTATTAAAATAATATTTATAATAACTTATTAGAACATTTTAAGGTGCTCAAATGTTTTATTATTTTGATATATAACAGAAATTTATGAGAAATTGTGGTTTTAATATATTAAAAAATCAAATAAGGATAAAAATTAAAAATAAATTCTTAAATGTTAAGTAGTACACAAATTTCATGTTGTCATGGTAACCTAAATATCAGAGATCAACTGGAGTGTCAGACAGAATGGGAGACAGCTTTAATACATTTGTTTTAGAATTTTTGCCTCATGTAGCAATATTTTATGCATTTAACTACAATTTCATTCATGTATTATCATCTAATGAGTAATATAAATGACTGTCAATGAACCAAATATGTTACTGTAGAAAATATATTTATAAAAGACGTGAAATCAAAGCTAATATTGTACAAGTACCATAAATGCAGACTTCCTTCTCATCGCACATTAATTAAAATATTATTAAAATTCTCTCAGTACAATGATTTTCAAACAGAATAACATACATTCAGCTCTTAAAATCATCTTTATATGAGTGTCCTGTTTTCCTGTGGAGTTTCAAGTTAAGTGACCATTTCTTCCTCTTTTGCTGTTGTCAATCATGCACATATTCAAAACATAGAGCTTACACAGTCATTGTCAAATGAAGAGCCAATCCGAAGGAAAACAAAGAAAAATAATTATCACGGACATCCTTTGAAAGCAGAATCTAAATAGTCAAAACTAATGCCAAGTAAATGCAAGGGGCTTTTTATTATTTTTTTCTCTATCTCATTACTGCTGTGTTTCCTCTGATAGCAAAATTCTTTTCAGAACTGCTATATAATTGTAGTTTTATTGAAAAGTCTCCAATTGATTCTAAATACATGAGAATTTAAATCAACCTATCTGAGACAAGCCTTTGTGGGCAGGAAAATGGACATTTCTGCCTCGAGGTCTTGAGGGTTTTTACGAGTGACAAGATGACAAATGCTAAGGTCATTGTCCTGGATGAGCATATCAGTGATTTGATATATGACAATCTGTTTTGAACAACTCGTTTGGGATATTGAGATTGAATGCTATTGCATCTATGTGATTGAAATTTTATTAAATTTTATTCTCCACCCCCCATAGTCACAATCAAATAACAGGGGAAATATTAAATCAGTGGTTATAGATTATTCCATTATGTTTCATTGATGGATTTCAGAAAAACACATAATCCTGATATTTATCACAATTAAGTCTCGATAAATACTCTATCCTTGGTCACACTTTAGGGAAAAAAATATCAAAGTATTGTGAGAGAAGTCCTTAGTGTTTATGAATACTAGCTTTACAATTGGTAGCCTCCACACCAGTGTTTGTGTTTTAGTGTCAGTCTAGCAGTTGTACGTTCTTAAATAATGTCCTAGGATTTAAATTTCCTAATGTCCAAAATTACTCATTTTTTGGCTTCAATCTCCAAATATGTACTGATGCATCTCTCATCTTTATTTCCGGATTAAAGAATCTTTGCATTCATCTTAATTTAATGTTGTTAAAATAAAAAGCAAGGTGAGCTTTTAGATTTACCAAATTCTCTGTAACTCACAGTTTACATTTTAGTGGGTCATTTTAGGGTAAAGAATAAGAGACTTTGTTCCATTATAAAGAATATGTTATAAACCATTTAAAATAATAGAAAAATTTTAGTCTTTTCTCTTTAGAGCTTGAACTGAATGTCGGCATTAAGAAATAAAGAAATTGTGGTAACAATAGAAGTTACACATAGAAAAGTAAAGAAAATGATCACTTTTAATTCCTAATTTTAGTGACTTTGATAATGATAATAACATCAAACTATAGTATAAAAGTCTAGATGTTCTAATAATTTAATGTATTTTATCCTTTTAAGCCCCCCTGATAATTCCATGAGCTAGATTTCATTATTAATCTAATTTTACAATCAAGAAAACAGAAATAAAGAATTTAAGTTACTTGTGCAAGATCACACTACTTATAAATGACAAACTTACTTTTAGAGCCAAAGGAGACCCGACTTTTTACACTAGGTTGATACTTCTTTCTCATAAATTTCAGTCTTCTTTGGTGTCCAAACATCACAAATTTCTCCCTGCTTCTTCTTAGTCTATCCATTGCTTTTATCCTGCTACCTTTTGAATATATATGAACCAGAGTTAAGTTGTAAGATTTTATATTCTCACCTTGTACCTAGTTAACTTGTTAGTGTAACTAGAGTAATTTACTTCACAAGGCAGCAATCTTTTGGAGATTAAGACATTTTTACTCCATATTGTTCGGTGGCTGCTGGAGGCATCTTGCCAATGATATTAAATCTTAAATGCGATTGAGCTCTGCAGTCATCACATAAGGTAATACAGGCAGACTTCCAAGTTTTCATGCTGTTGGGTGTAAGCCTACTGGGAACCATGTGATAGCTCTGCCCTGTTTTCCATCAAGTAGAATCTCATACAAATCAAACCCTTCTGGCATTACATCCAAGAAAATTTGAAAAGATTTGTATGCAAACATCCTTCCCTTTAATGCATCAAGCTTGTAAATATCTGGTGAACACGTTTGATGGCAAGCTGTTTTCCAAGGCAGGGCAAATTTCTTCCATGAGGAAAATTCATTTTTCAAAAAAAAAACATAAAGCAATAAAAAAGATCAACTTATATCACCTTTAACAAATGGAACTAGGGGACTTAAAATTTTTCCTGAATGCTTTTCCTTTGATGAATGTGGTTAAATTGTATGTCACATATCTAAGGACAAAATGATGAGTTTTCATTCTTTGATTTACTAAGGCCTCTCATCTACATCTGCTCTCCAACACACACTCCAATTTCCCCTTCACAGAACAGTAGGGAAGAGAGTTCTGGATTTAGAAATAAGAGATCATGGAATAATAGTCCTATTTAAAAAAAAGATCAACAATCACTTTGGATCCTACATATGGATATGTGTAATGCAGTCTTTCTTATATGCATATTGTGTTTTAAAAATAAGATACCACGTGAATAGTTCACACATAAAAAAGGAAGTCCTCTATATAAGTTTACAAATATATATAATGGATATTTTGTATGTTTGCTTGTGGATGTGTGGATGTGAAACTAAGTAAATATATTCATATACACACATATATATATACGCATACATATATATACACATATACATATATATATTTATATACACACATATACATATATATATATATATATATATTCAGTGCTGTTCCAGAAGGTAGATTATTACCTACATTTTTCAGACATACTGGGGGTACAAATACACTAATAAACATTTTTCAAAGACATTAATCCATGCATAAAGTCTCTATCAGTTATCTATTTGCTTAGTTTCATCATTTATATTATAGTGGGCCTCATGATGTTAGATATGAATGCAATACGGTCCATTATGTCAGGCCCTAGGTTGTTAAACACTCCCAGTGAGCTGGTAATCTTTTCAGAAAATTGCATTGTCATAATACTTGTCAACCACAAGCAAATATTAAGAACTTACTTCTTCATTGTGCATTGCTAATTGCAGGATAATTAGTTGAAGGGTTTTGTGACTTACAGAAGCAAAGTCCGTGATCTCTCTGGTATCATAGACACAGTTACATAACAGCCTTAGGAAACAGAGATATGAAATGTTAATTAAAAATGAATATTTGGATAAGTACTAGAACAATATAAAACAAACATCCAGGAAGCTTTTCATATAGAAACACCAGAGAAGAATGCCATAGAGGTTTGAAAGATTTGGGAAAATATTGGTAAAGTGAGCTGGGAATTAGACATATATTTTTAAAGGAGGAAGGGATATTGATTTGGAATTGGATCAAACATCTACCTTCTTTATGTGATTTAAAGGACTTTTCAAACATTTCTTCTTCAATGATTTGATGAACTTAACAACCACAAAACTAGTTTTCACTAATTCCTGTTAATCCACTGAAGAACTTCATTCTAACTCAACTATCCACATATATATGAGTTTTAAGTTGTTATTAGCTTGTACTAGCAACCATCACCCATAGCTAAATAAATAATTGTACAACTATTTAGATGTCACAATTTACAATATTTTCACTCTTACATTTGAACCTCAATATAATGTGAGTTAAGGAGGACATGGTATATATTTTTTCAATTTTGCAGATGAGAAAAATGAACATGGCATCTTGAATCAGATATACTCAATTTCAAATTCTGGCTTTGTAACTTATCACCAATTTGCATTTCCATGCATTCTTCAGTATTTTTTAAATAAAATGTTTTGAACAGTTAAATTAAATAGGGGCAGTAAAGCTGTTAGTACAGTCTAACAAATTAAGAAATGGTAGTTATTTTGTTTTAAATTTAAAGCTAACATTTTCTCACTCTGTCAAGTTGAATGCTAAATCTCAATCATTCAGGTATTTTAGAATTTTTGTATACTAGACAGTGTATTCATAAATATTCATGCAATTTAACTTTTAAACCCTGAGCTGTATGTTTTGGCACATATTCTATTCCCTATGTAATGACAAAGATATGCGAGTCCCTGTCATTAAGTGGAGTTAGGTGAGGCAGAAAGGAGAAATGACACTGATAAATAATTCCAGGCCATTTCTGTGAACCACAGATGTTTACATCAAGCTGATTAATATTTTCATAGTTCACAATAGATTAATTTATTGTGGGTTGCCACCTCCAGCTCTTTTATAAATCAAATTTTTAAAATTGTATTTAATAAATCACTTTCATTTTCTAAAAATATGTAAAAAGTTTAGCTGTCATATTAACATATATTGTGAGTCCACAAAGGAAGAGTTTTTGAACTCTAACTCCCATAATACAGAAAGAGATTTCATATATTGAAATACAGACAGCCTTTGAAAACATTTGTACATCATTATTAGATAATAAGTTTAAGGCAGATGTCATCTTTCCATCTTTATCAATCTGATCAAGTTTGTCCAAATATTGGTCAAAAGAGGAATCTGAGTCTATAATCTTATTCCAGTCTCCTGCCCCGACAAAGGATTAGTTAATTTCTTTAGAGACTTCTGTTGGAGGTACATATTTCTTGTTAACAATCTTCTTTTGTCTCTCTATATATTCTCTTCTCTCACATTTTAAGATTATAGTTTTCATATTATCTTTAAAAATATGAGCAGATTATTCAGAATGATTTTGTAATCAACTAAGTTAATTATTCATTCTTGACCCTAACTAGAAGCAAATCTATAAACTAAAAATGCTGTTAAATAATTGATTTCCTTTCTTGTTTTAAGCGACTTGTTCAAACTGTGATTGTTAATTTTGCTGGAAATTTCAATTTAATCTCCTCTAAGATAGTATGCAGTTATTTTACTAGTTTCTTCTCTCCCCATCATAAATTTTTAAAACAATTTTCTAAATGTATTATTGATGAACTTTACCTACCTATCTATCTATCCCTTCCCTTCCTCAGGATTTAACTCATTTCTCATCTCCACACTTCTGCTTATTTGTTGTGGACTGAATTGTGTCTTTCTAAAATTCATATGATGTCATATGATGTCCTAACCCCCAATGTAATTGTGGCCATACATAGGACATTTATGAGGTAATTAGTTAAATTAAGTCATTAGGGTAGGACCCTAATCCCACAGGACTTCTGTCTTTATCAAAAGAGAAAAAGATACCGGGTCTCTCTCCATGTACATACAAAAAAGGGGACATATGAAGACACAGAGAGCAGATCATCATCTACAAGGCAGAAAGAGAGGTCTCCCAGAGACCAACCTGTTGGCAACTAGATATCAGACTGATAGCCTCCAGAATGGTATGGAAATAAGTGTGCCTGTTGTTTAAGCCACCCAACATGTGGTATCTTGTTATAGCAGCCTAAGCAGGCTCATCCTAAGCCACTAATTTCTACCGCCCTTTCAGATTTCTGTGTAAATATCATCTTTTCCAAAGCCCTTTCTATCACATCCATTTTCATCACACCACATTATTAGACTTGCTGCATTTTGATATGTTCTTGCTCATACTTATTTGGATTTCTGTCACCTGTGACTGATTTAGAAGCTTCTTAAGTTTAGAGACTGTTTCCCACCAATTAGACATCTTTAAGACCTATCACAGGGAGTGGTGAATGTTAGGCTACAAGAAATGTTTGTTGAAGTGCATTTTTGGAGACATATCAGTACCTGGAAGGCTAGCTACCATAAAGATGTCAAACAATTGTACATGTTCAATTTAACTTGAATTGAAATTCTAAAGACCTTTTTTATGTGGTTCTTCCCTGCAGTGAAGTAAAATATCTACCAATGAGATTATTAATTATATTATGCTATATCAACTCAATAGACATTTAAGTGGCCTCTAAAAATAATGATTATGAACTCTGTGTAGCATTGTGGAAACATTATAATAAAATGTATGTGAATTGCATGTAACATAATAGAAACATTATAATAAAAAGGAAAAGACAGGAGGTGAAATTGCTCATGAACTATGATTCCAAGTGTTAACAGATTGAAACATGAGAATATTTAGAGAATAATAGTTATAACATGGTGTCAATATGAATATTTTCTCCATTTTCCAAATTTCTGTGTTGTTTTCTATTTTCACCATTAAAATATTAAGTTTACTTAAAAAAGCAAGGAAACATGTGAGTAGCATAGATAATATGTATTAGAAGAATATGTGTTAAAAAGGTGGGTCTATTAGCATGGCAGCTGGACTCGTGGGCATGGGCAAC
The DNA here is from genome assembly GCF_048564905.1 of Vicugna pacos. Taxonomy (NCBI): domain Eukaryota; kingdom Metazoa; phylum Chordata; class Mammalia; order Artiodactyla; family Camelidae; genus Vicugna; species Vicugna pacos. The sequence continues at coordinate 3,197,897 of NC_133021.1, read as the reverse complement.
CTGGAAGGGGTTAAATCTCATATTTAATGCTTACTAGCTTGATGATCTTGAAGAAGTGATTTGCATGGTATGAGACTTCATCTCCTTGTCCTTTGAATAAGAAATGATATTAACATAATGCCCACCAAAGGACTAAGACTGCTGGAGTATCAGGAGTGCTCTTAAATGCCAGCTAATAATTTCCAATACAGTGTAAACTCTGTGAGGCTAAGGACCTGTGAATTCACTACTATAGATTAGTGCCTGGCATTTGGTAATTTTATAATACAACTTTATTTATAGATAAATGAATGAAAGGGTGAATGTAATGAAGCTAATAGAAAAGACTTCATAGAAAGTCTAGGAATTTTGAAGAAAAGAAGGGCAGGACTTTATATACATATACGTGCATATCTATCTATAATTTCATTATATGCCTGATGTCTAAGCAGATAACTAAATAAACATTTTCTGCTTCCTGAAAAGAATTAATCCAATTTCCCTTTAAGTTCTTTCCTGAGTGAAATAGATACTTTTTTCAGAAACTGCTTTAACCCATACCTTGTGGTAATTTACTGTGTCTCTGTTCAGAATGATTTCCTTGTGGTAGGTTAGCTCAGGTTCTAGTAGAATCAGCCATGGTAAATATGTAAAATATAATTACTGTAAGAAAGATGAATAACATTGGTAAGATCATTTAATATTTTTGGAAGAGAAAAAAAGCAGAAACTGCCCAAAGCTTAGAATGACCCTAGGAAAAAGCTGCATTCCCTGCTTTCAAAATCCTTCTTGCTACTTCTGCTCAGTGATGGCACTGAAATTCACTGATCCCTCTGCACACAGTTTTCTTTTTTCAATCTCAGGTCATATCACATTTACAGTTTACTGTCTTAAAAACATCTGGAGTGCACCCAGTGTATTGATTATCTCTCATATTTAAATTGAAAAATATAATGGACTTGGAAGGGAGTAAACCAAGTGGTGGGCAGTTTTCTCTATCACTTTTTCTGTGTGTAGCACAGCAGATATATCTAAACATTTTCAGGATAAAAGGAGATTCAAGTGAGCCACTCAGTGATGTCATAATAAACTTCCTTCCCACGCACACATAGGAGTGTAACGCTGACTTAGACATGTTCCAGGAGATAAATCACTCACCCATTCTTTAGGAAATAATTATGAATGGAGTAAGTCAGAGTGTGTCTCCCTGTCCCCTCTCCAGCCCTTATTTATATATTCATACATCTATTGTTTCAAAACGTTAGTCATTCAAATATATATACTATGTATTCATCACACATTTTCTCTATACTAAAGGGCTGTGGAATTTTTGCATTCCAAGAACTTACATTCTAACTGGGAGAGAGACACTCTAAATGAAAGAAAATAAGTAAAGTAATTTCAGAATGCAAAAAATAAAAAAAAAGTAAAGAAGAAATAAGGGGGAGAGGTATAGAGTGAGGAAGATTTCATGGCTACTTTAGAGCTAGCATTCTGAATGGCTTCTCTTAGGGAGTTACAGTTCAAGCTGGGGTGTGACAAATGGACACTCAGCCACAACAGGATATTGGGAGAAGAGAGTGTCAGGCTTAATTTCCAAAGAGGATAGTGGCTTGAGGTTTCTAAAGAATTGAAGAAGAAAAGGAAGGAAGGAAGAGGGAGAGAGAGAGAGAAAGAGAGAAAAAGAGGAGAAAATGTTAGTGGGATTGAAGAAAAAACACTTATTTAATAAGATCCTCACACTGAACTTTATACTAAGTTATGTGTAGCTTAATTGGATTAAATTTAAGCCTTTTTTAAGTTGTAATTTAAATTATGCTTTTATGATAACTTTTTAAAAAATCTATTTATGTGTATTTCTGAAATTTAATTGGATGGGCATTTAATTATATCATATTTACTCCTCTCGTTCTTTCTAAAATAGAATCTAGAATAGATTGAGTGTTGTTTATCATCTGAAAGTTAAAACTCAAAGTATAGATGATTTTTAGCTCCTTACACTGTTCATTTTTTCCTCCATTGTGAACTGGGCAAATGCTGTAGTTATTTAGAAATCTTTTCCATTGTCTTCTGGAAAGAGTGAAAAGAAACAGAAATGGGATAGGAGAAATTAGCCTAAAGCATAGACTTTAAGAAGAAATAAATGTGAAAGCTGTTATTGCAGTTTTGCCGTTGGATAACTACTGTATGAAGTGACAGAAAACCAATATTAATATAAGTTTTATACCATTAAATACATACTTAATTTTTTTCTTTAAATTCTTGTTTTTGCTTTTGTTACTTTAAAATTTAAAATGAGTGCTTTTTGTTATTTTTTCTTCTCCATGAAAGTCATTTTGATTATTAGTCCATTTATTACTGTGTTCCTTGATTTTATGTTGTTTCTGCTTCTTCATTATCTTGATTACATTATCTTATACAGTGACACAAAAACTGCTGTTACCCCTTTTATTCACTGATTGATAAGGCAGTGAATATAGTTAGCAGAAATTTTGTAAAAACTGAAGTGTCTCATGTATGTGGAAGAATTTAATTTTACTTTTCTTGAATCTATATCCTGACATTGATGCTGTCATTCAAAACTGCTTTAAGCATTGCTTTCTAAATTCTTACATTTATTCAACAAATATTGAATACATAAAACACATCAGAATGTCCTTAGACAAAGGGATATAATGTTTAAACAAAATATGCTTCCCTCCATAAAGCTTGTATTATAGCATCCTCTATCCTTCTGATTATGGTGTTTCTCTTGATTCTTTCTCAATCTATGCATTCATCTTTTTAACAAATATTTATGGTGTTCTTATGTGCTTGGCTTTGTTCTACGTGTTTGGTACATAATGGTGAGATGATTACTATTTTCGTGTTTTTTAAATTAGAATGGGGAAATGAATATTATATAATAAAGGCAGACCTGAATACAAAATAATGAGATTTTAAGCACTAAGAAAGAGACAAATTCTCTGTAAGAAAACAATCAGGGTAGCAGATTCTTGTATAGAATATGTAGCCCAGTATTGTCCTTAAAAGAAGTAAATCAACCTGAGAGCTGAGTGAAGAGAAGGATATAGCCATGCCCAAGAATTCAAATTCATGTTTTTCTGATAGAATATCATCACATTTAAGTACTGAGATGGGTAAAAGTCACAGTCTTCAGTACACCAGAGTCCAGTGCAACTGAAATTCAGTGAATAAAAGGAGAGAAAGATATTAGAAGATGCTGGGTGGTGGCCATGATGTTGAAGATCAAGAAGGTGTTTTTTGGAAATATAATTATCAGGAATTGGTGATTTTTTTATGTGAGGACTAAGGAATACAAAAGTATCAAGGATGAACCCTAAACCTCAGCTTAAGCAGCAAAACAGGGGACATAGTTTATGGAAGGAATGAGATGAGTTTGCAAAATGTGTTAGAGACACCTTTTCTGGCACTAAAGCAGAGATGTCAGGTGGAAAGCTGAGTATAGGTCAAACTTCAGAGGAGGTGATCAGATTGAAGTTAGAGGTATAATGAGAGAAGTCTTGGGCTGATAGTATAAGTTATAAAAACAGGTTCCCCAAAGAGTGTCTAGAGAAGATACTTCCAGTATAGATTCAATAGTAAGGTTTGAGTAGAGGAATAAAATCTGGGAGCATGCACTAGGAAATGGAGATATGGAAAAAATAGAACAAAGCTTTGACTTCTAGGGGATTAAGGTCAAGCTGAAGAGATTAACAAGTATCTGAATAGTTATATGATAAAGGTATGTACTAGCTACTAAGGGAGCACAATGGAAGAAACATTTAACTCTACTGAGGGTAGTTCAGAGGAGAGTTACAGTAGGATAATATGGAGCAATTCTGAAAAATCTTCAAAATAAATAACAAGCTAATAGGAAACAGGGAAGAACATTCTAAGCAAAGATTTGAGATTAAAAAATTTAAAGCATTTGAACAATTGTAAATAGTTCAGCTTAATTACATGGTTATAGCTTGTTTCACAATTCAAGATTTAGGTTAACCTTCACTGATGTACCTTTTCACCTTTATTTTACATTCCTGTAGTAATTAACAAATCATATTGCTTTTGCCCTCTCATTGTCTTTATTAATATTTTCTCTCCTGACTTGTCTTTAATCTGTACAGTAAAAAGAGGAGCATAATTCCTTCTTATAAGCAAATGCTCATGCAGTTCTATGGAAACATCAGATGGTCTACAAATGTATCATTTTCTAAACAACTATATTCTTGTCCCTTTGTCCTTGGCAGAGATGGAGGTAAAACTTTTAATTAGTGTGAAAACCAAAATAACTGTATCCAAAATATTACAACATATCATTCTAGCCTATCTGTGATGCCCTGATGTAAGTAAAACAATTCAGCGATCTGAAATTAACCTGTAATTATAGTGTTGAGAATTAATCAGTACAATTTAGATTTCATTAAATTCAAACACACTCAAAATTGAATCAATTTATTAAGCTTATTTATTTCCCAGTCCCCAACAGACACAATGATACCAACATATAACAAGTTCAGATATATAAACAGCTTCACTATTCCACTTACAGAAGTGAGACTACAACTTCCCAACTAGAATAAGGTACACTCTAAACGCAAATTAAAAGCAAGACAAGACACTCTAAATTGGAGATCTGCTTGCTGTTGGTGAGAATGCCTTGAAATATTGTTCTTGATCTATATGCAAAAGTATAGGGACACACACTTGTCAAAAGAGAATACAAAGTTCAATCTAACCAATCCATCTTGTGCAGATTTTCCCTTCATTCAGTGCAAGTTTAAAATGTATAAATTATTTTGATCAGAATTCATCAATAAAATCTTAACTCAAAAACAAATACAACAGAAGTGTCTTGTTCACACAATGCCTGTTTGTCTTTGAAAAAAGAAAACTACCTGGAAGCAATCCTCTCTGTACCTCTCTGCCAATTTTGATTAACAGATTCCCTCGTCTTGACTTGGAGCAACTCTCTTAGAACCATAAATTGTGAAAATGAATTGCACATTAAAGGTTCTGGCTCCCGACGACCTTGAGTTTTCCAAATAATGTTTTTCAAGACATTTAACTAAATGCAACTATTGTGTAAGGAGATGGTAGTTGTCAATATGAACACTTCAATAGAGTAGAAGTAGTCATGTTGAATTTTTTGTATTCAATTATTCATTCTATGTTATATGATAACACATAATCTATCAATTATTTGTTAACTATCACAATTAAATTTGTCAGAATTTTTGGTAAAGCCACTACCAAAAACAGCAATGACTAAACATGCTTTTATAAGGATCAAGCAACCAATGCAGTTTAACACATGATCCATTAGAACCTCTCTTATCAAATCCTGGAGTTCTTTGACAGGTGGAAAAATGTAAATACTGTATACATTACAGAAGCAATCTTACAAAATTCTATCAATAAATATCCACAAAACTATTGCATGTCAGTTAAAACTCAATTTCACTATTCTGTTGAAAAAATGCCATTGGTTACATATCTCATTTAAGTGTTGGAAAGAATACTCAGTAACTTCTAAGAAATGATGGACAATCTGAATTAAATAGCTAATTAACTTAAAATCAAAACTATAAGTTGCATATTTGATAAAAGTAATCTATATGTGTGCTTATCACACTAATATAGTGTGGAATAAGATGGCTATAATTGTGGATGACTGGATCTACAGAGGTAGTAAAATGGTCCTGCTAGCTAGTAAATCTGATTATTAAATTCAGGAAGGAACAAGAAGAAAGTAGGGAAGAGAGGGAGAGAGGAAGATGAGAGGGAGTTAAAGAGAAAAAGAAGGGAAGGAAGGAACGATTTGTAGTCAAACTGTTACATGTCAGGCCCTAAAATAAATTCTTTCCTTAATTCTCCAACACTGGTTCTATTGTACCCAGAATTTATTTTAGCTTTTTTTCCCCAAGGTGGAAACATCAAGGTTTAAGAATATTAAATAAACTTTCTGAGAACACATAAATAATGAAGGAAGAAACAGTACTTTAAACTATTGACTTCTTATTATATGTGGACAACAAAAGTTACTTAAACATAGACTGATTAAACAAATATTTACTACTATTTATTTTTATCATTTACCCACCTTCCTGTAACTATGATAATCACCAGCAAAAACTCAGGATGTAATGTCTCTTTATTTCACCATTGTAACAGTAGAAATAGAAAAAATATTTCCTATACAAAACATTTGATTTTAAGATATTTTTTACTCAGCATGCTGAAGATAAATTCAATTAATGGTAGTTAAAATTAATCAGCAAGAAATTGAATGGGACAAAGGGCCTAATTGTTCCTTAAAATATTTATTTCACAGTCTGTTCTAGATGTCATTTTTTATGACGTCTTGTTGGGATATCTCTTAATAATAAAAATAGTTACTTTTTTGAGATACACTTTTGAAAGGTTGTGATAATATAATACAAATAGAATTATTCCTGTTTTACTAAACTTGCATAAATGCAAATTCTGAAACACAAGCATAAGGTCAGCTTTGTTTTCTCAGTACAAAATTAAACTATACTAAATTAAACTATGCTAAAGGGAAGTGCTTGGCTAAGGGAGTTTGGCCATCTAAATAAATGACCATCATTTATGCAGTTTGCTCATTCCCCTGCAATGATTTTGCATGTTAAATAAAAATTGATATGAGTGAAAGGATATGAAATCTCTACCAACAAATTAGAAAGAAAAAATAACACACTAACTTAAAATATACTTCAGCTACCTGTCATGAGCAAATTTTAAAAAGCCTTAATGGGAAGAAGTGCAGTACATGGCAATATCAGTACTTGCTTCTATAGATGATTCAACTTATTTGAGTCTTAAAAAGGACTTAGATATATTTGTATCTTCATATCTGAATGTTATGTGGTTTTCCTGTGGGATAAGGTGAATTATTTCCATTTAATAACTTTAGAAACAAAAGATAGGATATTTCCATATTAAATTTTAGATGTTGGTATTTAAAATAGCACCTTTGGCCATAGCTTGACCTCATATTTTGTTTCTCCTTATTTTATATTAATCTTAAATCATCATTTGCAAAATTTTGTGCATGGTATTTCTTGTGAATAATTAAAATGGGTCAAACCAAGGAATTGTATTTGACTTCTTTAGGGCAGAAAACGGGGAGAAAAAGTTAAGAAATTCTACCATTTTACTAGAGATTGCTCTGCAAGGCTGACTGCAGGGGACTTTCAACTGCTTACCCATGCAAGGGTTTATCAGTAAACTGACAATTTCAACTGTCTGTATTTACAAGTTCCTGCTGTTCAACGTCAATAAACTCACTGACTGAATTCATGCATTTCAGCCACACAGCCAAGCACTGACTGCAACTGCAAGGAATAACTTTGAAAAATTGAGATCAAAGATTGAAAACTTGCACTTTTAAGTGTAGATCCATTCACATTCTTTAAGACTCTTTAGGGAAGCTCAGCAGTGGACAGTCATATAACTGCTATGCACTTACACTTGGTGTTATTTGTTAAGAAAATGTATGGGAATTAGAAACCAGAAAAAGGATTGACAAGATGACAGAGTAGAAGGACACATGGCCCACCCTGTCTCATGAACACACCAAAAATTATATACAAATACAGAACAATTCACACAGAATAACTCCTGAAATTTGACATAATTTCTCTTACTTTGGAAATACAAGGAAAGCCCCACAAAACCAGGTAGAGGAAAAAAGAAGAAAGAAAAAGGAAATTGGTGCATGATATTCTTCACAGAAAGAGAGCAGCATAGAAAGGAAAGTGCCCTCACCCTGGGAATCTCCCTCTCCAGCAAGGAGTTCCACAGGGACAGAACAGGAGCTTCAGAGGTTCAGAGGAGGCAGCAACAGCTGCTTAGCAGAAAGAACTAAGAGAAACCAGCAGTGAGAGTCACTTTGAATCCTAGCCTAAGATGCATGCCAGTGGGGACAGGCTGGGCTGGGCTGCTGGAACTCAGGCTTCCACGGATGAGCCTGGGGAGAGGACTGGGGTTGACTGCACACAGGCAGCCTCAGGAGCCTGGAGTGTGGTGCGGGCTGTGGCTAGAAGAGAGTGCAAATCAATCTGGGTCCCTCCATAGAAAGCACCATTGCATGTGGGATGAGGGGTGCATTGCAACCTTCATAGCTGCCATCTCTACTAGTGCACAGGGTGTTGCTCTGCACCAATGTTGATGAGCATTCTTGTGAGAAGAGAGGCGGGGTTCAGTCACAGCCATCTTCTCAGCATGCTCTGGAGCGTTACAACTGCTGGTGCTCGTCTTCTGGGCAGAGGAGGGGCTGAAACATGAACCATTACTCAGGGGCCATGCAACATCACAGACAAGACTGTCATTCTAGTCCCAGGCAGAGGTTGTGGATTTGCTCTCCTGGTGCCTTTGTGGAACTGTGCCTCTAAGACAAATGAGTGGAGATTTGGTGCACATTGGGGATGTGTTTGGCATCAACCGTAGGTCTGTGTACCCTGTTTTTGATTTGTGGTTACCCTGTTTTTTAATTATGTTAGCCCATTAGTATATCTATTTGCTTTAGAGTGGTAGTCATAAAGGCTCTAACACATCCTACGAAGAATGCAAAGAAAATTTACATTTGGTTTCACTGGGAAATTCTACCAAACATACAAAGAAGAAGTCCTATTGATCCTTCTCAAACTCTTCCAAAAGATTGAAGACGAAGGAATACTACCAAACTCATTCTACAAAGACACCATCACCCCAATATCAAAACCACGTAAATATACTACCAAAAAAGAAAATTATAGACCAATATCATTGATGAACATAGATGCAAAAATCCCTCACAAAATATTAGCATACTCCAACGACACATAAAAAGATCATACACAATGATCAAGTTGGATTCATCACAGGGATGGTTCAATATACACAAATTAAACAATGTGATACACCACATCAACGAAAGAAAGGACAAAAATCACATGATCATCTCAATATATGCAGAAAAAGCATTTGATAAAATTCAAAAGTCATTTATGATAAAAATTCTTACCTAAGTGGGCATAGAAGGAACATATCTCAACATAATGAAAGCTATTTATAACAAACCCACAGCCAGCATAATACTCAACAGTGAAAAGGTGAAAACCTTCCCTCTAAAATCTGGAACAAGACAAAGATGCCCATTCTCATCACTTTTATTCAACAGAGTAGTGGAAGTACTGGCCACAGCAATTAGACAAGAAAAAGAAATAAAAGGAATCTAAATTCAAAGAGAAGAAGTAAAATTGTCACTAAATGTGGATTACATGATACAATATATAGAAAACCTTAAAGGCTCTACACTAAAACTAATAAAGCTGATAAAAAATTTGGCAAGGCAGCAGGATACAAGATTAACATAGACAAGTCAGTTGCATTTCTTCACACTAACAATGAAATATCAGAAAAGGAAAATAAAGAAACAATCTCTTTTAAAATCTCATCTAATTAAAAAAAATTCTTAGGAATAAATCTGACCAAGGAGGGGAATGATTATTATCAGGAGAACTAGAAAACATTAATTAAGGGAATTAAAGATAACTCAAAGAAATAGAGAGATATCCCATGTTCTTGGATTGGAGGAATTAATATTGTTAAAATGGTCACACTACCAAAAGCAATCATTAAAAAGTCCATGAATGATAAACGCAAGAGAGAGTGTGGAGAAAAGGAAGCCTTCACACACTGCTGGTGAGAATGTAGTTTGGTACAGCTATTATGGAAAACAGTATGGAAATTCCTTAACAAAAACTAAAAATAAAATTACAATATTATCCAGCAATCCCACTCTTGGGCATATATCTGGAGATAACTCTAATTCAAAAAGATACATGCACCCCAGTGTTCATAGCAGCAGTATATACAGGTAGCCAAGACATGGAAGAAGCCTAAGTGTCCATTGACAGATGGCTGGATAAAGAAACTGTGGAATATTTATACAATGGAAAACTACTCAGCCATAAAAAGAATAAAAGAATGTCATTTGCAGCAATATGGATGGACCTGGAGGTTATCATTCTAAGTGAAGTAAGCCAGAAAGAAAAAAAAAATTATATGTGATATCACTCATATGTGGAATCTAAAACAAATTAAAAATAAAGACACAAATGAACTTCTTTACAAAGCAGAAATAGACTCACAGACATAGAAAGTAAACTTATGGTTACTAGGGTGAAAGGAGGTGGGAATGAATAAATTAGGAGTTTGTAGATATATGTACTATTATATATATAATAGATAAGCAACAAGCTTCTTCTCTATAGCACAGGGAAGTATATTCAGTATTTTGTAGCAACCTAAAATGAAAAATAATATGAAAACAAATATATGTATGAATATATATATGACAGAAACATTATGCTGTGCACCAGAATTTGACACAATTTTGTAAACTGACTTTACTTCAGTTGAAAGAAAGAAAGAAAGAAAGAAAGAAAGAAAGAAAGAAAGAAAGAAAGAAAGAAAGAAAGAAAGAAAGAAAGAAAGAAAGAAAGAAAGAAACTAAAAAATTTAAAAGGGAAAAAGAAGACCAACAAAAATAATAAACAAAAAGAGGAAAATTGGATTGGATTTTTTCAAAGTACCCCTTTATCTTATTATTAATAAGTTAGTCAGTCCTCTATTTAACCATATATCAGTTGGTTATTGCCCTTGACCGTCACTGACCTACTTTCTCTCTCTATCGTCCTACTTATTCCAAACATTTCATATAAATGGAATCCAATATATGGCTTTTTGTGTATGACTCCTTTCACTTAGCATAATCAGAACTTCATTCTTTTAATGGCCAAATAATGTTGTATTGTATGGATATACCACATATTATTTATCCAATTTCTTATTGATAGACTTTGGCTTGTTTTCATTTTGGGGCTATCATGCATATTGATGCTGTGAATATTTGTGTACAAATTTTTGAACGTATTTTTAAAATTTTCTTGGGCATAACAGTGGAGTTGCTGGATCATATGATAATTCTTTCTTTAACTTTTTGAAGAACCAGCTGCCTTACAAATTGGCTTCACTATTTTACATCCCCTCGACTCAAAGCAATGTATGATGTTTCCAATTTCTTCACATTCTTTCCTGTTATTGCTTGTCTTTTTTTTTTTTAATGATAGCCATCCTGGTAGGTGTGAGGTGGTACCTAAAATTGTATTAACTTTCTTAGTATTTACAAACTAAGTGATATATGGGTAGATATGAAACTAGATTCATAGGGACATAATTAGATACATGATAGAAGAAGGTATACAGGAATATCTCAAAGATATTACATGTTCAATTCCAGACAACTACAATAAAGCACATATCACAGTAAAATGAGCCACATAATTTTTTTGGTTTCCAAGTGCATATAAAATTTATGTTATACTACACTGTAGTCTATTTAGCTTGCAATAGTATTATATCTAAAAAGCAATACACATATCTTAATTAAAAATACTTTAAAATCTGTTAGCCATCATCTGAGACTTCAGTGAGTCATAATTTTTTTACTGGTGGAGTGTCTTGCCTCGATGCTGGCAGATCAGGCTAGCAGTTGCTGAAAGTTGAGAACTCTGGCAATTTCTTAAAATAACAATAAATAATAATTGATAGTGAAATATTGATTGATTCCTCTTTCACTTGAACACTCAGAGGCCACTGTAGGTTTATCAACTCATCTAATTTAAATATTATTGTGTCTCAAGGAATAGTGAGGCCCAAGAAAAGAAAGAGAGAGGCAGTAACAGTCAAGTCAATGGAGCAGTCAGAACACACACATCATCTGTGAATCTGGTTTTCATCTCATGTGGGTGGGGTTCATGGCACCCTGAAACAATTACGATAGTAACATCAAAGACCACAGGTCACCATAACAAATATAATAACAATGAAATAGTTTGAAATACTGGTAAAATTACCAAAGTGTGACAGAGAGATACAATGTGGAAAAATGGCAGTGATAGACTTCCAGAGACCAGGTTGCCACAAACTTTCAACTTGTAAGGAAAAAACTCAATATCTGCAAAGTACCGTTAAGTGAAGCATAATAAAATAAGATATACCTGTATATAGAAACTTCCAAACAAATTATGCAAATTCATGTTTTTTTTTCTGAGAAAAAGCATAGTCACAAGGTCAGATACTCTTTTGTGAGAGGAATGACACTTTTGGAGTCACCAGCATTGACTGCTTTTTGAAGGATTAACACTGTTCACACAGAGTGAGAAGAGAGAGAAAACTCTTCAAATAGAATATTTAAAGTAACATTTTGGGAAGGCAAAGTGTACAGGGTATCATGGTGAAACACTGGGTAGATCTACTTTGCTTGAGCAGACAGTTTTACAATTGGAGAAAATAAACCTGGAAAAACATTTAGCCATTACAACTAAAATAAGGCAACATAAATAATTAGAGTAATTACATACTTTCAATATTTTGAAACAATGCAAGATGATGATATGTTTAAGTGGCATCATGAGTGAAACATCATAATTAACATGACTGTGCACTGAAATTTTCAAAAGAGTTTCAGAAAGGGATAGTATTTGGATGGACATAGACACATCCCAGGTTGGTCCAATAGCAGAAGGAACTATTGAGAATTAGATAAGAGATGGACAAAGCTGTGCCTGCTATTCATTTCTCCCCACAAGCCTTGCGCTGTAACATGATATCCCACTGAGGGACCCTAGAGATAAGGTTGCTTCTGATCTCCATGTATTTCTATTCTTTTGAACCCAATTTGGCTACTAGTTACATTATGTTTATAAAAACAAAGCGTTTTATGTGAGGATATTAATTAGCTATGTCAGCACTGGACTGCACCCTGCAGGTCTACAAGCCCTGTACTTGCCCAGCTTCAAGACCTGAGAAAAAGCCCAGAGTCAGCAACAGAAATAATCAATAGTATAATGATTGGGGTGATCTTGCACATCTGAAGCAAAGTCCTGGAGCAAAATCCTGCCATGTGTGGGAGCTGGAGGGCAGGACATGATGGCAGTCTTTGCTCCTGGTGGGGAAGAAAAGGTTACCAGTTATAGGGGAGTTGATGTCAGGTTGGCTCATTGGTTACCAGGGTAATCAGCAGAGGTTCATGCCTCTTACCACCCCTATGATAAGCATAGTGGTGAGTTCCGCTCTAAATCTAGAACAGTCATTAGCTGGGGCCTGGGGCAAATATAAAGAAAGATCAGTCATGTGAGTTGTGTGTAGGTGAAGCAGGCACCAGTCAAGCAGGAGATGTATAGAGAGCAGCCATCTTGAGTTGCCTGACCATACAGCCATCATCAGAGGTACATGTTATTTATTGACTGAAAATAAAGAATCACGGAGTAGTGACATCAGAATTCCCATGCTCTCTTAAGGTTATAATTGCTTGTTCTCACTGTATGGGCAGAACCCTTGCCCCCAAGTTTCTGTTGAAACTCATGTTTCAGGGAAGTGTCTTCCAGAATAATGTTCCTTGTATACAGGAGATGGAACTGGAAATTAAGAGAATGGTTAGGATATTAGAAAACTAGACAAAATGATGACAAAGGGATGGCTATCCATTCAGAGGAGAACATGAGAAAAGAGGGGAGAATGGCAATCCGATAGTAGACACTTAAAATAACCAACGTCAGAAAACAACCTTTGGGAGGACATTTTACTTTTCAATAGTAGGAGATCACCAATAAGGAAACCATAAATTTGGCTTGGAATGTGTGTCATCATCCTAAATAGTCTTAAGACATGTGATGTGATATGTCGAGTTCTCTGGTGAGTGGAGTGATTAAGCTGTAATGACAGCTCCACAGGGCACAATGTCAGGAACCAGTCCTGTTGCTTTTCTGTTAAGGAGGGCAGTAGGGTGGAGGTGGGATTCCATTTTCAAGTTCTTTCAATATGCTGGTCCTCAAGCCAGTGCATATGTATCCGGGGCAGCTGAAAAGAAGAAGGATGAAGAAGGGCATTGAAACCCTTTAAAATTGTACTCAAAGAACAAGTAACACTTACTTTTATATGTGGCTGACTACAATTTAGTCACTAAATCTAGCTACAAGTCATGCTGGGAAATGATCCCAGATAAGAACAACTATCATTTCTACCCAGGAAAGGAGCAGCAGACATTGAATGATAGAAAACTGGCCGTCTGGCCCACAACTCCTTTAACAAAGAATCAGTGTAAATCCTCTTATAAACCTGTAGTTTTATGACTCTCAACCCTTGTCTCACAGAAAAGAAAAGTGAGTTTCAGAATCAAGAGTAAGCATTTGTGTCCTGCCTTCCTCTGCTCTAACGTCACTTGCTCTCAGTAAGTCAGCTGCTCATTCAGAGGAGAAACTATCAGATGCCAAAAGCATAATTGATCTATTGTGAAAGAGATGAACTGTGTTCTAAAGAAACTTTGGACACTTCTCAGTCCTCGACACTGAAGGCCTTCAGGATGTTATGAGATTGTTATAATTATTTTTGGTTCCTTTAAGCCTGTGCTTAGAGCATGGGACAGGTAGTTGTATTTTATTTTAAATATATTTGGATGATACTATTCATTGAGTAAATTTTGATCGGACTTAATGCATATGAAGATCTGTGTTAGTCCTGATAATTACTTTAGGAGAGAACAAAATATACATAAAATTGTGATGTGTTACAGACCCCAGGCACCCATAGTACAATGAGAAGATGACAAGTATTTCAACAAACAGCATGAACAGCTTTACCACACATACACATGCCACATATAGAATATGTTATGTTATACATGCTATATCATATATGCTACATATTATATTATACTATAATGTATTATACTATACACTTTACTGTACAGGTGAGTAATACATTCTTCCCATTTTCCAGGAGATAAATCCGTAGTAATTTGCATTCAAAGGGAAAGTAGAAGAAGAAATGTTTCCACTTGTTTCGGGAAAGAGACAACATGTAAATATACTCAATCAATAAGGCAAATGAGTTTAGGGTACTTGTATTTTTATGTGTTCCTCAATACATGTACTTTCTTGTAGAAGTGTACTTGAGCATTTTGATCACTAACATGTACACATCATGAAGATGCTGGGTGAAGATGAGTGTTTCAATAGGAAACTCCATAGCATACTCAACTGGAGAATTCTGCCACTGGCTAGAATTACAGATTCAGGTAAATGTCTAAGTACAGCACTAAGACGATTTAAATTTCCCTTTTATATGTGAAACACTGAGGTCATGCTCCTTACATGCAGCATGCTTGCGGGGTAATTGGAGTAGGTGATCAGGGCAATCACACTACCTGTGGATGGCTGGAGGGGATGGTGGGCACAGAATGCTCTGGAATATGACACGATAGATTTCTACTCCTCTTACAATGTGTACCCCCCCAAAAATAAGCTACTTTTTAGTATTTTATATATATAATATATCTCCTTAGATATTTAGTTTAATTCAATGAAGCTTTTGGATAAATTATGCAGTCTTATAGTCTGTCAGACAACCTGATGTTACAGGTAACTAGAATATAAATTTAACACATTTTAATTCACTGTATAGAAAAGAGCACTTTAAGATGAGAAAATTCACAATTTCAAAATTTTCATATCAATCTTTAAAGGGCACTATCTGCTTTATTTTGGGGAAGCAAACACCGAGGGCTTTTGTGATTGAAACAACATTGTGGTTTACCATATTCTCAATGGCATCATAGTCATTACTCACATCTAATTTAATCAATCCATCTTATTAGTGTTTTCTGATTTTAAAAAGGATATAAAATTACATTTTATTGAATTATAAATGTGAGTATAATAGCTATTAATATTTCCTGTGGGTTGATGTCCATGCACCAGAATGCAATTGTACTATTTTATTAAATTCAAAAATATTTCTGTTTTGCTGTCCATTTGGTTTGCACATTCTGTGTCTTGAGTGATGTTCACAAAGTTTTCTTAAGATTTGTTTCTGCCATTGCCACAATACAACACATTTTTATAGTAATACATTCCTTTAGTATTTTAAGACAAAAAGTTGTACTATTTTGGAAAGATAGTTATGTTTCTAACAATCCTTCTTATGCTCTGGCAATCAGAGGAAGTCAAATTCTGCATTTTCTAAATGTTTATAAAAGCTTTATAGCTAGACAGAATAAAATGATGCTGACAATATAAAAAATATTATACACATATAATATTTTGATAAAAGTGCATTTAGACAACATTATAATATTTAATTTTCAGAACATTCTGGTACAGGAATGCTATTATCTACAATTGAAGAGAAGTGAGTCCGAGAGAGGTCAGTAAACATGTTCAAAGTTGCACAGTTTAGATTTCAGATCCAGAACCACACAGTGAATCTTGTGACTCAAAATCTCTTACTCATTCTGCTAGACCATGATACTTCCAGAAATAGATCCAGGCAGCCCACGTCTATCTCCACAGAATAATTTCTCAAAAGAAATTTCATGGTAGGCCAAATTAAATAAAAAAAGAACATCTATCTTTTACTCATATTTAATTCAAGATCAATCTCCCTCTTCTAACTGTGTCTTTATATTTGGCCTTCACTTCAAATCCAAGTGCCTTTTTAAATGAGTTTAAATTTATTGTCTCTAGTTTATGTTTTAAACTAAGTAAATGATTTTCAACATCAGCCTCTACCACCAATTGAAATTGGTTAGTAAAAATGACTTTCCTTGTGATCATATTTTTTAAATTTTGTTTTGATGGGGGAGGTATTTATTTATTTGTTTATCTATCTATCTATTTATCATTTGTTTGTTTGTTTGTGTCTTTAAATGAAGATACTGGGAATTGAACCCAGGATCCTGTGTATACTGAGCATGCACTCTACCACTGAGTAAGAATTTTGTTATAGAATGAACTGTGTCCCTGTATAATTTGTATGCTGAAGTCTAAAATTTGGCTGCCTCAGAATGTGACCTTATATGGAATAGAGCTGTTGAAGGTGTGATTAGTGAAGATGAAATCATACTGGACTAATGTGGGCCTCTAACCTAATATGACCGGAGTCCCTGTGAAAAGGGAATATAAGAGCATGGATACACATGGACACAGGGACAATGCCACGTGAAAATGAAGGTAGAGATTGAGGCAATGCTTCTTCACACCAAGGAATGCTAAGGACTGCCAGAAAACCACCAGAAACTAGGGGAGAAACCCTAGAAGGAATCAGCCCCACTAAAACCTAGATCTCAGACTTTTAGCATCCTAATCAATAAATTGCTTCTTAAGCCACTTAGTTTGTGGTATTTTGCAGGCCTCATCGGTTAATATATAGCCTTTTCTTTTCTTTATCAAATCCACTATGCTTTCCAGGCTTTTTCATCTTTATTATGATTCTTTAAGGGTCTCTAAAAAATTTGAATTTACCATCCCCTATATTGCCTAAAATGCTGGTCTTCTTGAGGATCGTCCTTTATATACAGTTTTAGAATAATATCAAAATCTGTGGTTTAAACTAGTACTCATTTATATACCAAAATTGCATATGCCTTCTAAAATCAGGCACAGATTACCCAACATATCTTAAACTGAATTCACTACACTTGGTGCATTTCCATATCTTCTTATCTCTTCCCCACTCTCTCTATTGTTGTAAGTCACTCCTTTGACTTAGTTACTCCAGCAAGAATCTTGAATGAAGGTCAATCTATATTTGTCAACTTCATGTCCTAATTTTAAATAGTACATAAGCCCATCAATTCTAGCTCCTTAAAAATTCTTCAATAAATCCAGCTTTTTATAACACTTTACATTCTCTCCTGGTCAACTACAGTACTTTCCTATCTAGCAATTCTGACTTCTGCCTTATGTACTTCCCCCAATTCATTGCTTGAAAGTTGTTCTGTTTAAAGACCCATTCTGTTCTGAAAGATATAACAGAGTGTATTGTGACTTTTTAATTTTATTTTTCATTTAACTCAGGAATAATTGACAAATAAATTGAAATTGTGATTCTTAATACACATTAATGAGAATAACAGTTTTTAGATGCAGTTCATTTATGCAAAAATCTATCTATTTTTAGCATCTAGGTTTCTTTAATCTTAATGCATTTTGATTTCCATTCTTTGTAATGATGAAACATTGCAGATTTAAATAAATTTACATCAGTGTTTTTATTATCTCCTAAGTTTAAAACACCATAATCAAAGCCTCTTTTTCCCTGTCTACTTCACCTTCAAACCTCCTGCCCCTCCCCAAACACATGCATACACACACAAACACACACAGACACACACACACACACAAAGTCATCACTCTCTCTTTTTTTCTCATTTGTGTCAGCAACATGCCATGGATATAGCAAACATATTTCTTGGTTGGTCTTTTTGTGAGTCTAAATGAGGTTCTTGTGCATCTGTAGGTGATTAAAAGGGAATTTTTGATTTCATAGAAAAAGTGGTAAAATGCATTGGAAAGTCTTTTAAAATAGCATTTCTAAGCTTGAAGTGGAATTTTGACATTTTGGCATTTAGCATTTTAAGTTTTATCCATTTATTAAGCAATTTTATGTGTTTTTGTCACCTGGCCTTTTCTGTCTTATTCATATATTTCCAGATGGTACAAATTTCTTCCCCAAAGAAAGTTCATAATGGCAAGAATGTTAGTTATATTCTTTATTTTGTGTTCTGTAAGGTTTTATTGAACCATACAATTCTAATAACATCTTTTTTTCTGTTTTGGTGGAAATGGGAGAATAAAAAATCATTTGTATCATTATAAGTCAAATACTACTTTCTTTCAATAATTAAATATTTTAAGTAAACTTATCTATTAACAGTTTCTCTTTTTAATTTTTTCTTTTTCATTTCCCCCCATGAATAACCCTAGTTTTTAGCACAGTAAGCAAAATTTCCTTGGGTGACTAGTTCTTAGAAATTGGAAAATGCATTTGCTCAGGCAATAAGCACTTTACTATATCAACATATTTCTGCCATGCTTATAAAGTCATTAAGCTTGCACCTTTGGGAAGATTTTAATTAATTACAAAATGTCAATTAATCGATGGAGTAAAATGAGCAAAGGTAACATGGAACAGATTTAGCAATATACAAAAGAGTTGGATATCTTCAGTCTATGCTTGATAGAAAGTTCTAATTTCCCTATCTTGAGAACAAAGGACACTGGACTTAGACATCTGTTTCCAATTTTGCTGTTAAGGAGATTTGGGCCCAGGAAGGTCACTTAACTGATGGACATCTCTTTTCTCATAAATGAAAGGACAGGACCAGAGTACGTAATTTCTAAAATTCATTTCAACTCTAATATTTTATTTTTTGTCAAGATCTATCAGCCTCAGTGATACATGTTGTCAAAGACTAGAGATATAGAGAATGATGATGATGATAATGATGATTTTGATAGTGTTTAATATTATTGAGTGTTATATGCCTGCATTTGATTCCCTAATTGTTCTAATAGTGGAATATTACTGCCTTCCATTTTATTAGTGAGAAAATTGAGGAACAGATAATTTAACAGATAATATACCCAATATCATAAAGCCCTTTGCCAAAGTCAAATATTTTAAATATAAAGCTTTATGGAAAAATTATTATCAGTGTTCATTTGTATCCTTTCTGTGCACAAGCAAGACTATATTATTTATCCACTTGAAGATAATTGAGGTCATGTAATTAGCTTTGTCCAATGGCCATGAGTCAAATTTACATGTATAAGTTTTGGCACAAAGCATGGAAAAACCAGCAATGGCTCTGCAGGTGCCTCTTTTTCTGAGATGCCCATGAGGAGGCAGTAAGCTCCATATGATGTTGCTTCAAGATGGTGGTACTTTCCTTGTTCTGAATCACTGAGTTGCTGGTTGTGGAACAGTTCATCTCGCTTCTTATCTGGATACAGACTTTGCTAGAGTAAATTCTAAATCTTTGTTGTTTAATCCACTGAAATTTGGAGATATATATATGTGTGTGTGTGTGTATATACACACACACATACACACACACACACACACACATATGAGGATATCTAGCCTATATACAAAATCAGGACATTTTTATCCTCAATGAAAGTTAAGAGCATGAAGCTTTGAAAGTTTTCCATGTTATCAATTATACCAGTGTTTTCTGATATAACCAGCCACCTGGCAGTTAGCATTGGGTACCATGAAAACATTCTTAAGCATGAATTATTCTCTCCTGCTAGATTATCTCCTTTTTTCTCACTTCTTTCTCTCTTGAAACCTCTTATTCTTGCTCCCAAATTCTTTTTGAGTAAATACATACCCTAACAAATCCTCTTTTTTTTTTTTGGAAATATTTTTTCTTTCAAGATTGAGAAATAGTAAGAAATATTTGATTTTCAACACTGACATTTAGTAACAGTGTGATCTCATCAAAGTTATGTCTCAGTCATATTCAACCTGAAAATGAAAACAAATATGAGTATTATGTAAAAAAGGGTTAGATATGTGATAGCACTTCCCCAAATTGTGTGTATTGCTGGGGTCATAAATTTCTAAAAGGGAGAATTGGAGAATCAGAGAAAAGACAATATCCACCCCTTTGAAATAAAGCAGTTTGGGCTGCCCAAGTGGGTCTGCAAAGGTGGAAAAGATTATGGAAAGCTGCTGTCTCCAATTATCTGTTGGGTCTCAGTGGCTCTTGGTCAGCAAGATTTTCATTTGGGAAGATGATGTGGGTGTGGAGCGAAGACAGCAAGAACTAGCTAGAATCCACATGTATCTGTTTGTTTGTTACTCGTACCTCTAAAATAACAGATTTCAGATGAGCTGCTTTATTTTCCCCTCCCAAAATTTGTAAAAAGAATTTCTTATTTGGGCCAGTTAACAAAGTATCATACAGGATAGGGGATTCTTGTAAACTATTCTAGCTTAGCCAAGATGACAGTGCAAAAAATTGCTGCAAGTCAATTAATTTTCCTATACTTTAATTTCTTTATTTCTAAAATGTTTGATTTTGCTTCAGCAACTCAGTGTCATAGTTGTTGGAATCACATGTGAATATACACTGAAAATTAGGATAGTGATAAAAATTATTGTTGTTTCCAAAGTAATTGTGACAACAGGTTTTAAAACAATTTGCCTAAACACATCAATCTGTGAAAATAAATATTTAATACATTTTAAAAATAGAAGCCTCTTGAAACAGTGTGGGCTTAACTTGTCTTGTGTATATCTGCTTGTTCTATAGTCTATGATTGTAGATTTCAAATTTTTACAGTGCAGGACACAAAATTTACATAAAAAATTCAATAATCATTTGTTAACTAAATCCTTACTTGTAACTTCTAAGATAATATATTAATAATTTAATGTTCATGACACATACAGACAAAGAGGTGGATAGCTTACAAATTCTATTACATGGAATTCTGAAGTTCATGTACTACCAAGAAAATTATAAATATAGATTTGAATCTTATGTAACTGCTGCTCTGATAAAATTAGTTGGAAAAAAATTCAGTGCTTTGAATTTTAAATAGTTATTATTTTTAATAGTTATTTACTTCAATTTTAGCTAGTGAACAGTGGAAACCAGCACACATTTAAGCCAGTAATTTCTACTTCTAGCCAGAAACACATAGGAACTGTGTATAAATAAATGCAAATGCCATTAATATATAGATTCCTAAGTTCTACTATATTTTTCTTGGAAATGAAGAGAAATTTCAAAATTATCTTTCTTAATCCTATCATTTGATAGATAAAATAGAAAATTACCCACATAAAGTAAGAAAAATTATATAGATCATAAATAAACTTTTTGTATAATTTACTGAACTTTTCATGTGCCTGTTTTATTTTATTATTGTTTTTTGTAATACAACTGACTACTTACACCAACCACTGTGGTATATATTTTACCAATTGTGCACATATTTCTATGATTCATTCATACAAATGTTGATTATGGTGTGTTCCAAATTCATTTGGGTTTGCAAACCTTATCATAACTAAGACAACTGAGGAATTAGAAATTCATTTTAAACAAAAATCAAAGGAAAATTTGCAAGAGGCTATCCCAATCAAACCTATGGCCCTATTGCAGAAAACGGATTTTAAACAAATCTGGGCTAGGCTTTGTTATGTACACGGTATATAGACTGAGGTTCAAACCACAGTGCCTGATGTTGGGAGTATGTGGTCTTATTAAGATAGTGAAAGACATGTAGTCAGTAGTTACAGAGCAGTGCACGTGTTTGACAATGACTGTTTCATAGGAGAGGCAGTGAAGAATTCATTTCTGTGTTTTCATCAGAGACATAGAGTTCAAAACAATGACTTTGGTCCTAAACTTAGGAGATTTTATACTACAATAAGTAGTAGTAAGGAGGGCGTGTGGATATATTGTGTTGTGTATGTGGGGGCACACACACACATGCCTGTTGTGGGCAAAGATAATGTGTTATTTGCAGGGTTAGCTCATTTAGCCGATACTAAAAAAAAAAGGGGGGACATAGATCCCAAGTGACTTTGTGATTTTTACTACTAATAATTATAAAGAAAAAAACTGGCAAAATAAGTAAAAAGTACAGACTTTTTCTAGTTTTTTAATTATTTTTTATTTTTTATTTTCTTTTTTTAACATTTTTATTGATTTATAATCATTTTACAATGTTGTGTCAAATTCCAGTGTTCAGCACAATTTTTCAGTCAAAAATGGACATGTACACACTCATTGTCACATTTTTTCTCTGTGAGTTATCATAACATTTTGTGTATATTTCCATGTGCTATAGAGTGTAATCTTGTTTATCTATTCTACAATTTTAAAATCCCAGTCTATCCCTTCCCACCCTCCACCCCCCTGTTATCCACAAGTCTGTATTCTCTGTCTGTGAGTCTATTTCTGTCCTGTTTGGTGCAGCCACTATGGAAAACAGTGTGGAGATTCCTCAAAAGACTAGGAATAGACTTATCATATGACCAAGGAATCCCACTCCTGGGCTTGTATCCTGAAGGAAATCTACTTCAGGATGACACCTGCACCCCAATGTTCATAGCAGCACTATTTACAATAGCCAAAACATGGAAACAGCCTAAATGTCCATCAACAGGTGACTGGATAAAGAAGATGTGGTATATTTATACAGTGGAATTCTATTCAGCCATAAAAACCGACAACATAATATCATTTGCAGCAACATGGATTCTCCTGGAGAATGTCATTCCAAGTGAAGTAAGCCAGAAAGAGAAAGAAAAATACCATATGAGATCACTCATACGTGGAATCTAAATCACAAAAACAAAAACAAACAAACAAAAACAAAGAATTTTTCTAGTTTTTAAATCCGAAGTCTGTTTATTTTTTCAAGCAACTCTTATACTCACTGAAGGGGAATAACAGTTCCTGCCTTTCACAGTGAAGGAATAAAGAGTATTCATGATGTGGCTTTTCATTAAAATATGAAGTTTCCCATCCTAAGGTCCTAGAAAATGAGTTATTCTACCCTGATCAAAAATGGTCCTCTGGGCATTGACTCATATGGGGTAATTTAATGGAATTTCACATTCTGTAATCGAGACTATATGTTCATCTAATGATACCAAGCATATTTTAAAAACCCCTCAATGCTGAAGTTTCAGTCTTCTGCCATGATTGTTCATACCTCTCAGTTGATTAGTGATTCTAAATGACAATGCAAATCAAAGTGAATTTTCATATTGTGTTTACACCATTAGTGAAAATCTAATTAAATATCTAATAATTAATGCAACTTCTTCCAGGAGAGTTAATACATCAGAGAATGTCAATGGGGAATATCCAGTGGGAATATTACCTTCATTGTTGTGTTTCATATTGTGAATTGAGTGAATTATAGTGTATATTATATTTTATATGCATATTTTTTAAAAACTGCGTGGGCAAGACAATCCAGTTCTTGGTACAATAATGTAACTTTGTTTTAGTTGGACATTATTATATTGATAACATGTCTATGTGTCTGACACCAGGTCACCCAGCCAGCTAGCCAGTAAACATTTAGAAAGTGCCTAATACGTGACCAGCACTGTGTTAAATGTCAGTGATATAGAAAGCGTTAATATAGAGACCTTTTTCTAAAAAAAGATCTTTTTTAAAATTACTAACCATTATAATTAAGCTTCTAATTTTCAGTGGGGAACTTTTGAGTGGAGGTCAGAGAAGGTTATGGTGCATATTAGAATATCCTTTGCCATTATATTTCCACATGAGGAGTATTTATCTTCTCCTACTTTTGGGTTTGAACTTGTAACTTGCTTTGGCCCGTAGGCTATCAGCAGATATGATGTGATGCAAGCCAAGGCTTGAAATGTGCTTATGCACTGGGCTTTCTCTCTTGTACTCAATCTCTACCATGAAGACATGCTGAGTAGGCTGATTGGTCTCAAACAAATCAAAGGCACTTAAGATTAGACCTGAACTGAACCCATGTCCTAGAACTAAACAAAAGTGAGGGCATCAGAGGTCTCAGCAGAGCTGGCCCAGTGGGTCAGCAGTTTGAGGTAGAACCCCAGCTGAACAATTAGTCAGTGCACAAGAATATTTATCTTTATAAGCCTCTAAGTTTTGTGATGTTTTGTTGCAGACCCATAGTTGACAGACACAAATGAATCTGTGTTTTATAGTGATTGCAATAACAGATATGTTTTTCTTTTTTGATCTTGTATTTAAAAATATTTACAGGAGTATAAATATGTGTTCTCTGTTTTAAGGAAACAGAGGCTTCATCATTATTTAACTATAACTTAAGAACCAAGCAACAAAATCAGAAACAGTGAAAACATCAATGGTATAAATGTAATAATATGAATGATTGTATTCTACCAAATATATCCATGACAATTTCTTAAGTGATCATCAAAGTATAGGCAAATTATTCTCCTCAGAAGGCCCTGTAAGCTCCCTGTGTAGTTAACCAGTTTACAAAAACATGGAAGACAGTGATGGAGTTGCTTCTTGATTTAAAAAAAAAAGATGTGTCAGTGTGTTTAGGTAATTTTTTAGAGTTGTGTTTGTGTTTCATCTGAGTTGGCTCAAAAAATGACAAATAGGCAACGCAAATATAAAAATTCAAGGCCACTAAGAGAAAGAAATATATGCTAGACTTAAAGCCATTAATATGTAACTGTTACCTCCTTAAAATAAAGCGCACTCTTATTTTATATTATACACCTCTAGTCCTTAGAGCTATGTCTTTCATGATGTTGGTATATCATGTGTGAGCAATAAATAGTATTACATGATTAAAAAAATGATCACACATAAATATATTACTAATGAAATGTTAAATGTTTAGGGACCTTTGTATTGTTAGTCATTGTATAATGTACTAAATTTACTAAAACAACCTTTTCATGTACATATGTACATTAATAATAGAAATTCATTTGGCATAAATTAACTGTGCATTTTCAGTGATTATAGTCACACCTCAAATCTCTGGAAGCAGTTATTTGGTACACTTTGACATGGACCCTTTTAAAATTAGATTAAATTATTAGTAACTATAAAATCTCTGATAAGAATATGCTCCTTCCAGCACATTATATATAAATATAAAATTAAAAGAAGGATGTACCCTCCTGTGAAAAAAGCAAATGTAAATATCCAGTTATGTGGATTAGGTGAAGCAAGGACCTAGCTTTCACTTTACATAGTTTTATAGTGGGCGTTTTTTCACCATGACTCCTTCATCACAGGTTGACTAAATGTGACTTGTTCATAACTCACAATTTAAATAGTTTGAGCTCATGTACCCCTTATGAAAAAAGTGAGATTCAGCATTGCATATTTAATTCTTAAAGCATAAACTGTCTCATATTTACTATCACACAAAATAACAGAACAAAAATAGGTAAATACAGTAGAAAAATATGAATCTGTAGGCAAAATTGACCTGTAAAAATATATGGGATTATTCCAACAATGCAAATTAGTTTGCCTGTATACAATAAATTAATGTAGTATGGCACATTAATAGATTACAAAACTGCAAGTAGAAAAGCAATTGATCATTTCAGAAGATGCAGAGAAAGTACGTGATTGAAGTCCAATATTAGTCCTGATAAAAAGCTCTTAGAAAACAAGAAATGAAAAACTTCTTTATTCTGACAAAGAATATCTGAAAAAAAAACCCAAAGTAAACTATTGTGATTAATACAAAAAAGGTAAAAACATTAACTTCATTATTAGAAACAAGGTAACAATATCCTCTATGACCTCTTTCATTCATCATTGTAAGGGAGGTACTTAAGAACTTAGTAAGAAACAGAATCAAATGTATTATTTACTAGAATCTGTAAGAAATAATCTAAACTGTTTATGTTAAAAAAAAGGTATAAAAAGAGTAGTTTTCAGAGACTAAATATCAGGTGTATTTCTATGCCTAGAAACAAAATGTTAGAAATGCAATAAACAGATACAATTTTAACCACAGAAAATATGAAGAAAATCACCAAATAAAATTCTTGCATGCCATCAGAAAAAAAAATATGACTGTGTGGAAATGCATTAAAGATACAAAAGTAAATGGAGAAATATAGCTTCTTCATGAATATAGAAAGCATATATTTTAACCATATAAAATCTTACCAAAGTGATTCACAGATTTAATCTCTATGATCAAATGCTGGCAGAGGTTTGAATGGTACTCAACAAACTTACTCTAAAATTTATATGGAAAAAGACACAGCCAATGATAGTCAAGTTATTCTTGAAGAAATTTAGGTGACTGTAAATTCCAGCCATAAATATTAGACAGTAACACTTAGCAGAAAAGTTAGAAAAACACTTACACAAATGTGAAACTTTAAGTTTAAACTTTAAACTTTAAGTACAAGAGATGCGGTGTTGGGGCAAGGAATAGCGACTTTATTTGGAAAGCTGGCAGACCGAGAGGATGGCCGACTAATGTCTTGGAGAACCATCCAGATCCAGTCACAATACAGGCTTCTTTTATACAAAACAAAAACAAAAACAAACAACAACAACAAACAAACAAAAAACAAGGGAGGGTGTATGGTTGGTTGTTGCAAACATCTTGCTGTAGAAATTCTTTGTTCTTGCAGCTGTCCATGTGGGTCAGTTCATGGTGTCCCTGTAAACCTCCAACAAACAAATGTTATTCTCTATTCTACAGCTTGTTATCTTTATGTGAGTGCAAAGTTTGCAAGACTAGGCCTAGGAAACAGGGCACAGTGGTCAAAGCTAAAGGAACAGATCTAATATAGAGGCAGATTTGTTCTCCTCTTTTACATTAACTTCAGAAAATTATAATATCCTTATAAATTAAAGGTGTCAACACTCGAACTCTAGCAATTTCTTTCCTAAGTTACCTTCAACCTTCTGCCTGTGTTCAGTGTGCACCAAGATAAATATACAAGTATGTTCAAAACATCATTGTGTATAGTAATCAAACATTGTAAATAACTCAAATATCCACTTTTTGGAAAATGGATAAATGGAGCAATTTTTAAGTTGCATTCTAAAAATTTCAGTTTCATAAAAATTAATAATTCTAAATATAAAAATTGTAGTAAAGAGAATGTTTCAGGGGAAATTGAACAAAAATATAACATTTAAAAATATAAATGGCAACTTAAACTAAATGATATCATTTTATTGATATATATGTGTGTTCAAGAAATAATAAAGAAAAACAGGAGAATGCATTTTAAAATCTCAGGATGCTCAGTAGTGAAGAAAGAGAGGTACATAGGATAAAAATAAAAGCACATTAAGGGCTTTAATAATAAACTACATGTTTTAGTTAATTTCAAAAAGAAGGTTCATAAATTTCAGTTAGCCAGACAATGAGGCATTTTTGTTGTTTAAATTTTATCTTACTTATTTTTATGAAAATAGTACAACTTTAGCATCATGAAATTTGTGGACACTTCCTTTCTGACTTACTATA
The DNA here is from genome assembly GCF_048564905.1 of Vicugna pacos. Lineage (NCBI taxonomy): Eukaryota > Metazoa > Chordata > Mammalia > Artiodactyla > Camelidae > Vicugna > Vicugna pacos. The sequence continues at coordinate 3,170,037 of NC_133021.1, read as the reverse complement.
TAGTTATTTTTTGTCATTTTTATATGTACATTTAAAAATATATATTCTGTGAGGTGTAAAAATTGTTAGACAAAGGTTGGAAACTCTATAAGAAAATCCTCCCTGTTCTTTTTTGTCTAATTAATCTAGAAATCTTCAAGGGATTAGTTGGTTTTTATTATTGTAAATCTTCTCACTTTAATTTTGAGTTTCTCAATATCCAGACATTCTTTTTTTATCAGTCTACCCTATATCTACATATGTGAGAGGGCCAAGACCATGATGCAACAATCATTCTTCCCAGAGAAAGCCCATGTCCTGGGAACTATAGGACCCAGCAGCATATATAAATATATACTTATCTACACTGGCACATTATAATCACTCATAATTACCTTTGGACTCACTCTTGGTGTTGAATACTCTATGTGTCTGGACAAGTGTACAATGGTATTTATCCACTATTACAGTACCACACACAATTGTTTCACTGCCCTAAAAATCCTCTGTGCTTTACCTAATCAATCTCCCCTTTCTCATAACACTTAGCAACTTTTCATATTTTTATTCTCTCCATAGTATTGTTTTTTCCAGAAAATCATGAGGTTGGAATCATATAATACATAGCCTTTGTAGATTGGCTTCTTTCACTTATCATTATACATTTAAGGATCTATATTATCTTTTTATGGCTTAATAGCTCATTTCTTTTCAGCACTGAATAATAATCCATTGTCTGATTGTACTATGGTTTATCCATTCTCCTACTGAAGCATATTTTTGTTGCTTCCATGTTTTGATAATTACAAACAAACCTGATGTAAATATCCTTGTGTAGATTCTCATGTGGACATAGTTTTCAGCTCCTTTAGGTCAACTGCAAAGTGTAGACTTGAAGGATTTTATGGTAAAAGGTATAGTTTTGTAAGAAACTGCCAAACTACCTTCCAAACTGTTTTAATCATTTTGTATTTCCATCAGCAATAAGTAGGTGTTCCTGTTGCTCTACATCTTGGCAGGATGTTTGGTGTTGTCAGTGTTCTACATTTGGTTAGTCTAATAGGTATGTAGTAGTATCTTCTTGTTTTAATTTGTAGTTTCCTAATGGCATATAATGCTGAACATATTTTTGTATGTTTGCTTGCTATCTGTTATCTTCTTTGGTGAGGTATCTGCTCAGGTAATTTGCTCATTTTTTAAATCAGGTTGTTTAATGTTCTATTGTTGAGCTTTTTAGAATTCTTTGTATATTTTGGCTAATAGCTTTTTGTCAGATATATCTTTTGCAAATACATCTTCCCAATCTGTGGCATCTTATCATTCTTTTGACAGTGTCTTTTGCAAAGAAAACAAATTGTAATATTTTTAAAAGTTCAGCTTAGAAATTATTCCTTTCGTTGATCATGCCTTTGGTGCTATATCAAAAAGTAAAGTGAACAAAGTCAAAATATTTACTAGATAATCCTTTAAATAGCAGAACCTAAATCCAAAGATGGAGCAAAATACCATAATGTACTTATAATACAAAAAACAGTTAACATGACTATTTTCTTGATATAAAGTAGAAAATATTTAAAAAATATATAATTAGAAAAAATTTAACTATCCTTTTGTAGGATAGAGTAACAACTATCAGAAAAAAACAATAAACAGATTGTTTTTTATATAATATTGGCAAAACTGGATTAAAGAAGACAGCTTCTTGAAATTTATGTTTTGTAGAAAAGTCATCCTGAATTTTAAATTCTAGAAATAGCCAAAATATTATACAAGTATGAAATAAATGAAATTATCTTCAGTGTTATAAAGAATGAGGTGTTTAATGCCTGAAAAACACATCTGAAGGAAAAATAAAAGAAAGTCACTCAAAAAAATGAAAATTAATGTACAAAGTTATATGTGGAAAACAAAATAAAGTCATAAATAAATTAGTCAATAATACATATGGATAAGCCTAAATTGCATCAATTTTCCTATTAAAAGACATTAAAATGCATAAATTCTCAGATATTTGGGGAGAATCTCTAGGATATTTGCAAGAGGAACACTTAAACATGCTGCAAAAATTATTGAAAATAAAAATATAGAAAAAGAAACACCAGAAAGAAATACCTATTACTATAAAATGTAGTTATATCAGTTTTAGTTTTAAGTCACATAAAAGAGCAAGGGTAAATATATTGGAAATGTCATGTTTTATTTCTCAGTTTGGGTGGTAGAGTAATGGGTATATATTTTATAATCATAACCTGTATGTATCAAATGTTTCATAATTTAGAAATGCAAATAAAAATATAATCAAATCTTACTGTAATGTAACAAAAAAAGAATTAAACATTCTTTTTTGTATGTAATTCCTGGGTATTAGTTATGTGTGTGTATATTATATATATGTATGTTTTTGTCCTAGAATCAAATTATGCACACAATTTTGCTCTATGAACATTAGACTTTCTATATTGAGAATCCATTATGGTTTTAAAAGACTGTAAATATAATTATTAATAACAAAGTAACTTTCTATTTGTGAAAACCATAAGAAATGTAATTACTCAGCTTTACTGATGTTGTTACGTTGTTTTTAATGCTTCACACTGTCATTTTTCTTTTAAAATAGCCATTCTAATATCTCTTTATTTATACATTTGAAATGATTTTAACTTTGTAATTAAATTCTTAAAAATCTTTTGTGAATAATATTGTTTATGAAATTTATAAACAGAAAAAATATTACTCACAAGCCTATAATATACTAAATTTAATCTTTGATATAGAGACTTCCAGAATGGTATCATTAAAAATATACTCATTATTGTAATCATAAATTTTGCAGAGAAATTTTTAAATGTTTTACATATCCAAGAAGTCATTAACTCTGTTTTCTTTTTCTTCTTTTTCCCCACTACTTATACCTGATAGGGATCAGTCTTGAAGGGATCATCAAGAGGACATGAATACTGGAATGCGTTTCGCTTGCCTTCCCTGCAGAAGCCCCACCAAGTATTCAGCCTTGTGACAGTAATGTGCTTGCTGCCGAGACCATCCGGACAGTATTTTAAGGCTTTTATATAAACTTTTAAGATTCTGGTTGGGTTGCAGGGAGACTCTTGTGGCTGCTCAAGACAAGTCTCATAAGTAAGTTATCTTGCTGATAAAACCTGCCGCCCACTAAGCTGCAGGGCTCTGCTTCTTTCTATGGTCTCTCCTTCCCCTCTGTGTTGGACCAGATCGTAGATCATCAAGCAGACTGGGCTGAAGTACATCCTCCAGAAATTCTCTCTGTGAAGATGTCTGGGTGTAAATTTTTTTTATCCTTTTTATTTCTAGAAGTATATTTGGTTATTATTCTCACAACTGCTAATTTGTCCAGATGCATAGTTTTAAGCTTCGAGTGATTTATCTTCCCTTCATCATGCTGAAAATGTCTCTCCTTACACAGATTCATTATCATGGAGGCCCAGTTTTTTTTTTAATTGAATTTGAAATTATATAGGCAGAGGTATCTTTTCACCAATTGTGACATCAATGTTTTGAACTATTTTAATATACATGCTGTTTACTGAAATAAAATTGTATAACATGAGAGTTGTGGATTAAGTTTTATTTGGGGCAAAATGAGGACTATAATCTAGGAGACAGCACCTCAGGTGGCTCTGAGGACCTTTTCTGAAGAAGCAGGGGGAAACTCAATATTATATATGTAATTTTAGTGAAGGGGAGTTATGTGCAGTCAAACACACATTGAGTTCTTTTGCCAGTTATGAGGAGCAGAGGTCACCATTAATGAATTTAGTGCTCTTCTAGATATAAGGAGATGCAAGAATTGGGGCTCATAAAATCTTCTGAAAACATCTATCTGAAGCTCTATTTTGTCAGTTTTCCCACAGCACAAAGTGCCCCATTCCTGATCTCCACTGGGAAATTTCAGGGAGTGTTGGAGGTCAGCGGCTACAGTGGCTTGTGATTGGTTAGAGTACCAAGCAGGGGTAGATGGCAAATGTTATAAACGATTATTCCCCTTAACATTTTTATTTGAATCATTTTTTGCTTACTTTTTTCTCCATTATTATTTAATATTTTACTGAAAATATAAAGACTTATGATTGATAAAAATTCACTGTTAAATCTTTTATTTGTAAATATTAGAAAACAAAGTTATTTTTGCTATCTCAACTTTTTTATAATTTTCTTTTAATTGTATCTGTGTTCTTAAACATATAATAATCAATAATGCAAATTGATATAAAGTAACATGCATTTACAAAATCAAATAAATTAGTCAGAAGTATCATTCTAAGAATTATTTTTATTTATTGGCATTTATTTTGAAATATTTTCAAAATAGACCTGATCCTTATTTTGTGTACCTGTAGATTCAATACCCTTTAACATAGCATTTCTATAATCATATCTTACTTCTTAAATTTTAAAAAATGTTTCCTTTTCTTAGTACTTATTATTTTTTAGGATAAATATATAGTTACCATTCCTTCTGATTCTTTGAATGTCTTGGTATTACTTTGGCTTAACTACAAACATAACAACGTTAGTGGTAACACAATTATAGAATTATAATATTTTTTCTCAAAACTTTATAGTTATTTCCATAATATTTTGTGGCTAGTCAGTCTTTAATAGAAGAAGACAAGGCTATTCTTTGTTTTCTCTATAGAAGTAATTTTGTTTACTTTTTTTTCTGGTCCACTTTTAAATTTAACATTTTGAAATAGATATAGATATATATCTATTTTGCATTATAATTAAGCTTTAAACTTGGTATATTCTTTTACTTATCTTGATATGCCTATTTCCCTGCCCTGGGAACAAATCTGGGTATCCAACAGTTTGTCACATTTTCTTGGTTGTTCTCTGATTGCTAAGAGTCAGGTCATACCCATGCTTTAGCTACTGCACTGGATGACTGAATTTCTAATGCTATTTCCTCCTTTTGAGCTGCAGTTTCATTATATTTATGTATTATTTATTGTAGAAGCAAATAAAAGCTTATATTTGTAGGTAAATGACATAAGTTTTAGTGGAATGTGGCGGTCACAATACAAATGTTTAGTTGATATAGATCTTTAAATAATGATGAAACTTTTTTATGTTAATTTGCCTTCCTGCTTTTCTTCCCTCTTATTTTCTTTCTTTTTGATTGGTATTTTTGGCTCTAAAGTTTATTTTTTTGGCAAAATCTTATTTGAATTGATACAGAGATGAATGATACACACACACACATAAATGTCTATATAAACTCTGCTAAATAAATAATCATAAAATCTCTGTTTCTCAAATCAATTCAAAATATTTTAAGAATGCTGCTTTCCTTGAATTAAACTTAATTCTTCTCATTTATTAAGCAGCATTCCTTTGTCATGCAGTGACTATAGCCTTGTTTTTCCTGTAAGTAATTGTGTTTTATAAATTTGTAAGCAACCAGAGTGATTTCAGAATTTCTTAAAGATTTACAAAAAATTGACATGATCTTAACCACATGCTGCTATTGCCAATATGCCCTTTAGAGTGATAATTTTACTAAAAGCAATGTCTAACTCCTTCACATTCCTACAATAATGACCTTATTATTATACTACAAAAGATGACATCTTCAAATAAAAATGTCTAACTCTACAACAATATTCCATGAATTCACTTATTACACAATATTAACAAACTACTTAAAGAATGAATCAAAACCATATAAGATATTATTTCTCATGTATTGGAAAAAATACTACGATTAAGTAAATTAAATCTAATAGTGTTAAAATATTCAAAACCTTTCTAATGATAAAAACTTTAAATATAAAATATTCTACTTCAAAAATATTTTCAGAGATGTTATAAATGTTAAGAGGATTATATATCATATATAGTTTTCTGTTTATGAATTTGATTATAGCAATGGAACAGTGTAATATTAAATTTTAAAAAATGCATGTCAATTGAAGATATAAATTAACCTCAAATTTGGGTTGTAAATAATTTTATATTTAGCTTTCAGTTTTCTTTATTGTTTTTATATAATTTCAGGAAAATAATTTTCAAATACAAATGTACAGATCTGAGTCTTTATCTAATATGTCTCAACCTCAAAAGTTCTAAAACCCCTCCATTGCCTTCTTTCCTTCCTTCCTCTTTCCTTCTTTCCTTTCTTGGTATTAAAGTTAATTGTTGGCAATATTTTATCAGAACTTATAATGTGAATGAAGGATGAAAGATATATACATATATACACACACACACATAGTGATGATCCAACTTGGAATAAATGTTTCCATATTTCTATGAAAAATTATGAATGAATTTAACTATAGTATGTTATTCCTTAACAGTTTTCATAATATACAGTATATGTACTTACAACTTTATACTGTGAACTTAATTGTTTAATATCTACCTTCATGCATGGAAGGGTTTTTATGTTATTATAAAGTATACTTTAATAATTGTGATAAAGGAGAATTACATGGTGTTAAGGAATTATGTTACTGTAATGGGCTTTATGAATTCACAAATTAGCTGAGCACTGAGAGTGATTGGAATTAGATAGGCAAATCTCTTGAGGGGAGTAGGGGATTGATGTGTAAAAGATTATTTCTAAGAGTGAGAATATCATGTGCATGCCCTTGTAGCAAGAGGGAACATAGTTAAGTACGAGGATTGTCAGAAGTATATCTATGGTAATGATCCTGAAGGTGAACAAGGAGTGATTTGAGGCTACTAACAAGGGTAAGGCCAAATATGTAACAGTCAGCATATTATAGCAGGCTGTCCAGCGAGCCGGCCCTCCGCCCGCGCCGCGGGGTGGGCAAGCGCCCCCCGGGGGTCTCGGGCTCCCAGCCCACTGCCCGGCCTCCCTGCCACATGCTAGGTGTCATACAGGGACGCCCCTCGCCGAGAGAGACCCTCAATCACAAGTCACCCGCCCTCCCCACCCTCCTCGCCGTCACTTGCAACCCCGCTCCCGAATCGCCCTCCCGATCTCCGGGCAGTAACCCCCGCCCCTCGCCGGGAAGAACACAGTGACTCCAGCAGCCGTGGCGGCACTTTGGGCCCAAGGGGCGAGCGAGGCAGCCATTGGCAGAGGCTGCTGCCTCCGGCTGTCAATCCTGCGGCCCGGCCCCGCCCTACCGGCGGAGCGTGGCAGGACGCAGGGCCGCGGGGACTGTCGGGATGGCTCCAAGATGGCCGCGCGCTTGGGGTCCGCACCTGCTGGAGGCCCCGAGCCCCGTTCACTGCCACCGCTGCTGACCGGAGCCGCCGGTCGGCCCGGCGACTCCGGGGGCTGTCCCCGCGTGGCGGGAGGCCGCCATGGCGACCCTGGAAAAGATGGCTAAGGCCTTCAACTCCCTCAAGTCCTACCAGCAACCGCTGCTGCCGCCTCAGCCTCAGCCGGTACCGCCGCCGCCTCAGCCCCCTCAGCCGGCACCGCCGCCTCAGCCCCCTCAGCCGGCACCGCAGCCGCCGCCGCCGCCTCAGCCGATACTGCAGCCTCAACGGCCACCTCCGCCCGCCCAGCTGTGGGTCAGGAGCCACTACAAGACGGTGAGTCCCTGCGGGCCCCTCCCCAGCCCTGCGCGGGTATCTGTCCCTCCCTCGGCCTCCCCCGAAGGCCCCGAGGCGGTCCGGGCCCCAGGCCTTTGCTTTCCCGGCTGCGAAACTCGGGAAGGAACAGGCTGTGTTGTGATCCGAGGCCCCGCGTCCCGTTCGGCTTCCTCTGGGCCACTCCCCACCCCTCTCCTCGTCCGGGCCAGGTGTAACATTTTGTCTTCCCTTTTCAACTGACGGTTTAAAACAGTGTTTCAGATAACTGTCAAAACACTATGCATGCAAAATACTAGGTTAACTTAAGGGAAGGAGTAGGAGAGAAGGGGGAAAGGAGCGAAGTTCCCCGGTCACTTCTGTGGGGGTGGGTTACATGGTCACAGTGGTGAATGTGTAACTGCTACATGGCCCCGTGCGCTTACCATCATAGTCGTTACTGTTACTAACCCCGGACAGCACTGGTGTTAAGGAGGCATGACAACGGAACATGTGCTCATTGAGCTTAATTTTACACAAACAGTAAGATTTCCACGGAATCAAGACAGGCAGTAAACGCCAGCTGCAGAGGACAGCTTGTGCAGGGCTGGAAGACAACATGGCATGATCAGAACTTTAGTTTGACCGGCTTGAAATGTAGAGGGAAAGGGAAACTTCACACTGATGGATCAGAGAGGAGACAGCTGTTTTTATTAAACTACAATGGTTAAATGAGACTTGTTGGTTAATGATTTGCCTTAGCAATGTGAATTTGGATTCTGCAAGTATTTTATAAGTTCTGTAAGAAGCTTATTTTAAAATTTCAGAACCCTTAAGGTATTAGAAGTTCAGTTTTATTTTATAAGAATTTTTTAAAAAGTGTTTATTTAACTCAATTAGAACGGAGTTCCTTTAACATAGGAGACTTTATTATCTTATGTATTAATACCCTCTAGAGGTACACAATGAAAAATGTGATTTATAAGCAGACACATACAGACACAGGGAAAACAGAGCATGTAGCTTTAGTAACAGTTTAAGAGAAAAGTCAGAAACAGAAACTTTCCCTGGTCAAAATATCAAAAAAAGCACCTGGGGCTTATATCCCTTAATTGTTTTGAGCTCTAAATGGACAAATACACAAATTTTTTTTAAAAAATTGCTAAGAACAAGATTCTTTTTCACGTTGAATAATAATTTTGAAGTTTAAATAAATACCAACAATAGAGCTATGAGGGAGGAAAAATATATAATACTGATTTTTTTTTTATTTCACCGTAAGGTGTATTCTTAAATACATAGGAGAAAACTGTCATGATTTGCGCAACTCGCTTGCAAATAGTTCAACAGTATTAACAATGATTGAATTTAGGTGGTGGGCATATGGGAATTTATCATCCTATTAAACAGTTTTCTGTACTTCTGAGACTTACAATAAAACATTGGAAGGAACCTGTTAGACATAATGCTCTATGTGAAGTAATTTGTTCCCTTTGTGAAATTCTTGGAAGGTTAAAATGCATGTTCATAACATCAAGAAAATCACAAGCATTTACGATGTAATCAGAACTACCTGAGGATCTGTGAAACTTGGTGAGTTGGTGAATTTTTTAAAATGTCTTAAAACATTTTGTTTTTACAAAGATTACAGGAGTAAGAGAAGATAAATTTTAATCAACTCTTAATATTTTTTTCCTGGTGGATGTGATATAATTAAATGTGGGGAAAAAAAGGTAAATTCTAAAAGGAGACAGTACCTTGATGGTTTTCTATGGAGGAAACTCAAGCAGGAGGAAGTTTAATTTAAAAACATAAATTACTGCTCTTTATAATACATTCTAAGTTGTCATTCTTTTGAATGCCTTCCTTTCCAAACAGGTGTGTTATTCTGGGAGATCATCAGGACTTCTGGGTATTTGGAGGTATTGACCTAACCAGAGGAACTGCTGATTAATAAGAAGTTGTCCAGAATTTTGGAAAACTGATTAGTAGAGGTAAATAATGTTTCCTTGGCAAGTGATGACAGAAAGTGACTTCAGAGAATTTTCCTTTGTTTTTAGGAAGATGTACCTAACCATGTATGTTAACAATGATTACAGGCTGGAGACTGAGAAGAACTGCCATTTTTGCCAGCTGGGATGCAGAAAAATTTGGACTTCTGGGTTCCACAAATGGGCTGAGGTAACTAAGACAGTAAATGTATCTTCTTGGTCAACATGTATCTCGGGGTAATCATAGTAGTGTTCCATTACCTGATACTGTTTTAATTTGGATAAAAACTCAAGAAAATTTAAGAAATAGAGTTTTTGCTTTTACATCAGTTTGGCAAAACAGAACAACCTCTTAATTACTAAGCACAAACCAATTTTTTCATTATTTTTAAAATATTTTAGTTTCTATTTATATTTGTTTTGTGATAAGTAAGTAAAATCTGTAAGCTCAGAAAATAGTCAAGCCTAGGAAGCTGCTTCTGACAAGTAAATTAGCTTATTGAAAATCTGATATAGATCCTTGGTATTAATTTTCAAGTTTTTACAGTTTCCTTGGATTTCTTCTATCCAGGAAAACAACATGCTCTTTAAAATGACTATACTCTGATTATAGTCTTTACTTTATGGATTCCACACTAAATTGTAACCATAGGTATATTTTACCATTTACAAAAGTGCATGATTGGGAAGTAAAATACAATGATTTTGTAAGTTGAATTACTCTAAAATTTCAAGGTTTTATTTTTAATTCAATTATGATTAATTTTCATATGTCACTGGCTCTTAATGCTTTATTTTAAAGTGTCTCTGATAGACCCTCTTCTTTCATCTTTTTCCCTTGGGCTCTCTGTCCAGTAACTCTAAGTTCTTACATGTTCAATGTAGGCTTGTGTATTTTTTTTAAAGGCAGGTGCACCAAAAAGCACTTTTCTGTGACTATCCTCTGTTTTGTTCATCATTTATGAGCCCAATTTTATAGAATTGATTTAAAGAATGTCATATCTTTCTTATTATTGTGTCTGGTTTTGAAAATGCTTTCCTTCTGACTCATTTCTGCATACTTTAAAATAATAATATGAATCAAATAATTATGGGAATAAAATCACAGTTACTTGTATCACATTTGATTCCATTTATATGGCAAAGTCTTATTATTATGTTGGTGTTATGAACATGCATTTCATAATACACTTATTTAGATGAATCAGATCTTATTCATTAAGGTCATTTACTTTTAGAAATATGTAATTTCTTGTGAATACATGTATATAGAAGTACATGTGTCTTTCTATAATTTAAGCAGCTTAAAATTCAGATAAAATAAATCCAAGATACAAGATAATATGCCTTGCATTAACTTAAATTCATGTGAGTTAAAAGACAATTTGAATATTGTTTCCCATTTTCTACTAGCTTCTTGATCATATTCAGCAGCACATTTAACTTTACATATAGTTAAGTAATCTTGTTTATTTCTACGGTAGCTCTGTCATAATGGAAACTCTGCAGCAGAATCAGCTGTCATCTATCCCATGTGGCCAAGTGCAGAGGTGAGAATTCTCATTTGTGGGATGACCACTCACAGCTTTAAATGTTTTTACTGTAACTGCTCTTATAAGGTAGCAAACTAGAGAGAGAGAGAGAAACAGAGAGAAGAAAAGAGTTCTCTCTGCATATTCCCATGTGTGTGATGGCATTAGTCTTCTTCTGCTGTATTTTTCTAGAATGTGTGTGCGTGTGTGCATGAATGTGTGAGAAATGTCTTGTCTTTGTCTTAATAGCCACCCTTCTCTCCCTCTAGCTTTTTCTCTATCCTCCCTTCCTATATTTTTCTTTTTCATCAATATCTTCTCTTTCAAAACATTCTTGATAAATCAAATTTACAACTTCCTCACTTTTAATATGGTAAAGTAACTTGGATCCCCAATGTCAAGGGATCTCATACTTTAATGTCTGTAAGGATTGCCAGGGACACCTTTTAAAAATACAGATTTCCAGGCCTTTGAGCAGTTCTCTTCCAATAGATCCAGGGTGAGGCTGAGCATCTCCAAGTCTTACCCCTTCATATGGTGCAGGGGATCAGGGGCAGTTTTCCTCTGGGTCTCCCTGCTGTTGCTATGAACAGTGGCTACAGCATCACTAATATTTTTCTTTCTTGTTTTAATTGCATTAATATTATCAACCAGTTAATAGCATTTTCTTAAAATTATGGTCAAAGGCGTAGGTGTTTGATTTATAATGGTATCTGCAAACCACTCTTTTACTGAATTAATTTGTTTGCTTTGCTTGTATTTCCACAATTGTAAACACTGTGAGTTAAGTGACTGCTTTGCTTCAACTACAGGAGAATGTGAAAACACTCCAGGAGAGAGAGGTTGCATATATCATTGCAGACTCATACACAGAAGGTAAATTTTATTTCAGATTGTCATTAAATAGTATACCAGTATTTAAGTCTGTCAAGTCCAACTCATAAACTAGGATTATCCTCTTTCTATGAGATGCCTCATTAATACCTCCATTTCTCCATTTTACCAGAGAGAACATTATTATGATTCAAATGAATCAATATGATTCATAACTAAGCTATTGATCCTAATTTCTTTAGTCTACTTACCATTTGCCTATCTTGGATTACTACTTAAAACTTTAGTACTTTTGACATTCTTCCTGTGGAGCTATTTTTAAAAGTTGGGCTGAAATATTTCATACAGAAATAGTTCCTGTATGTATTGGAACAACTCTGAAATAAGCACCCACTACAGACTTCCTTTTGAAACTGACATGTGGCATGTGCATCTGTAGGCTTTCATCGTATTATGGTTATTTCTAGGTAAGTGTCACAGGACACATGTTGGTTACTGAAATGCTCTAGTCTAAAGTCTTGATATTGAATTGAATGAATGAATAAAAACATGAACATTACGGCCTTACCACTTCCTTTGCCAAAGACCCCTAGGTACTGCTGCCTTAATGTGTAACGACCCTTACTGTTACTGCTGGAGCTGCGGCCTTAGCAGACGAGTCCGCCTCTGCAGTCTCCTATCTGTGTGTGTGCTGCAGCCTCTCTGGCTCCTGAAGAGTTATTTCCACCTTGTGTTTTAGTTTTAGCCAGACTGTCTGCCCGTCTGTCTATTTATCTCCCTACCTATCTATTCTAAAATTTTATTTATTTCTTTTTACTGAAGAACATTCGATTTGTAATATTAGTTTCAGGTGTACAGCAAAGTTACTCAGTTATATACATATACGTATAAATATACATATACATATTCATATACATATACATATATATTGTTTTTAGATTCTTTTCCATTATAGGTTATTATAAGATACTGAATATAATTCCCTGTGCTATACAGTAGGTCCTTGTTGGTTATCTGTTTCATATATAATAGTGTATATCTGTTAATCCTGAACTCCTAACATATCTCTTCCCTTCCACCTTTCCCCTTGGGTAACCATAGTTTCTTTTCTATTTCATGAGTCTATTTCTGGTTTGTAAATAAGTTCATTTGTATCATTTTTTTGTTTGTTTACATTCCACATATAAGTGATAGAATTTGATATTTGCCTTTCTCTGTCTGACATACTTCACTGAATATGATAATCTGTAGGGTCCACCCTATTTTTAATTCTCCAGGAATGATGCCTTCAATTTGAAATCTGTTATAACTTGTTTATAATTAGAAAATAAAGTTAGAATTAAATACAGGTTTGAAGTCCATTTGGAGGTATTAAATTACTCTCTTACTTATTTTGCAGGCAATTATACTCTCAGAGTTGACTGTACACCCCTTCTTTTCCAGTTGGTATATAAACTGACAAAAGAGGTATGTAAATAGATCTGTCGTATTGTTTTCTGATGAGTAGATAATTCAATAACTTTTGTTTTCTAAATTACTAATATTTAAACTGGTGACAGACATAGCTGACTTGTATAAACAACAAATCAGAACGAGCTTTAATACACTACTTATGTGACATAACTATGAGAACAGTAGTGTTAGTCTCTGTTCTAATAATAGTCCCTAATAATTGTATACATTTGTCAAAATGTGCAGGGTCTATTGTTTCATGGGGCAGTGTCTCTTTGATATAACAGAAAGAATACTGAGCTGGGTTGGGGAAGCCATGGCTGTGAAGATTGCCTTGGCTATTCATTCATTCATTCATTCATTCATTCAGCAAGTATTTATTGTGTGGTTTCTATGTATCAGGTCCTATGAAAAGAATTCTAGCAGCAACAGTGATAAAAGGACAAGGTTACTGAATCCAAATACTTTGTAATCTAGAGAGGCCACAGACCTGTAAATGAGAACTCATACTTCACTTGAATATTGGATACTATATACCGTGGAGGACAGTTGTGGAAGAGAGAAGTTAAAATCCTGGGGTAGCTGGTGAGTTTGGAAAGCATTAGAAGGTGTTTAGAGAAGGAATAGTGGTTAGGCTGTAAAATGGAAGGATGTGAAAGTGGGGAGAATGTTTCTCCTCAGAGGACACAGGACCTAATAAAGATGTGGATGTGTGAAAGAACATTTCCTGGCCTCTGGGTAATGCAATATAACCTCAATGTAAGGTGTTGGTAAAGAAGCTGGTAAGAAATGGGGCCTGACACATAGGCCCAAATGTTCATGAATCTGGTGATGGTGAAATTAAAGAATCTTTAACAAGGTTGCACATTATCATTTTTATTCATGATAAAATTACTCTGTATCAGTGCAGTGAATAGGTTAAGCTGTAGTAAGTCTAAAAGCAAAATGGAAATAATTCCACATACTTATTTAGCACACAGGAATTTATAAATACTAGTTATTGATGTAAAAAGTATTCTGAAAATGCTAATGCACTCTGAATCTCTAAAAATTATGTGATCTACTCATTGAGTATATGTGTGCTTCATTTAAATAACCCCCATTATAGAATTTAGCTGTAGAAATGTTTCTTTCAAGTAGGTATCACTTAGATGACAGTGGGAAGTAGATGACACATCTCTGTGGTCCTGTTTCCCAATCGCCTTTCATCTTGCCCTGTCCTTTTCACTGTTAGTGTCTTTAACATCTCATCCTCCCAAGTGAGCATCCTCCCATGCGCATCACAACTCCCACCATACTGGGAAGCTTAGGTCCTTGATCCTTTTATTGAAATGTCCCATAAAAACATCTAAAAGCACGCTGTAAAGACAGCCCTTGTTGGGGAATCCTTCTCAGGCGATACATTTACACTCTGTCGTACAGAGGAGGCTCCTGCCTTTACAGGAGGGGTAGTAAGAATTTTAGGGCTAAGAAAGAAAAGCTTAGGTCTATCCCCTGTGTACATTTATTTAATAAGTATTAAATGTGTAAGTGGTTACCATAGTGACAGGATAAATCAAACATAGATTCTGCTATTAGTGTGTTACCTGTGTAGCCAGGAGAGATTACGATCAAGAATTTTCAAATCCAAGATAGAGATTAAAATTACCAAAGTGAATACAGATAAAAGTGTGGGAAGCAAAAAATAAATATCTTAGTTTATCATTTTACATGTTGGAATTAAACAGCCTGCTTAATGGGAAACTGCAAATTTTTTTCCCATTTTAAAGCCTCTTATATATATTAATTTGAATTTAATTTTCATGCCACTTTATATATTTGTCTTTCAGAGTTTTTGTTTTAGGTAGTTTTTTAACAGTTTAACTAGGAAATTAAAATGTATATTTACAAGTTACATTATCAGGATGAACTAAATAATTGTCCAGAATAGAAGAGTGAGATTTTATAATCTTGTTTGATTTGATTGTCAGTGGAAGAATCAGACATCATTCATCTGGAGAAATGCTATTGGTTGCTGAGGGCTCAATCCCGAACTGGAAGATTTGATTTAGAGACATTTGGCCCATTGGCTTCACCACCAATTCGTCCATCTCTGAGTGAAGGTGGGAATCCTTCTATTTTCTTCAAATGTTCTTTGCTAAACACGTGAGCCTTGTTCCACCTTTGAAGCCTTGTGTAAGTTGGTTTACCTTCCTGCACCTGAATATCCTCATATATAAAATCAGTTTGACCAAGACAATCATTATGAAACTGTGCTCCAGTGCGGTGCCTCAGCATCTGGTGCAGGGTCAGGGTGGTGGACACTGAATAGGCAAAGCTCTAGCTTCCACACATGACCCCACCTCTTCCTCAGCTGAGGAGTGTCTATTGTATTTCTTTTAAATAGAAGAAGGTTCCACTGCTGTATCCTTCCCCCACCCTTAAAAAATTAAGAAACCACTGGACTATTCCATCTCTAAAGTCCCCACTTAGCTCTAAACTTTTCACTACTATATATATATATATATATTATATATATATATTGAATGGGGTTTACAAGGAGCAGTTGTGGGTGATAATCACAAAAACTGTATTTGAAATCTGAAAGCTTGCATTCTTCTTCTGATTCAGACCCTTTTAAAAAAGTTTCTTACTTTTAGCAAGTCATTTAACTACTTCTTAGCTTCAGTTTTCTGCTCTTTGAGGGCACAGAATTAGATTCTTGAAATAGACAGTCTGTATTCTTCAGGTTTCTAGTGTGTTTTAGAAATATTTGTTAGGGGAGCTAGAACAGACAGGGCTTCCACTTCAGCAGTGCACTTATGTTTTTACCTTTTTATAATTAGAGATTGAGAAATCATTTCATTTGAAAACAAAATGATTCCATTTATTTTTTATGAAAATTTAAAAAACCACAGGATTAGATTATAAATTGCCCTTTATTTCTGAAATTTAATATATTTATTTATACAGATTAAGTGGTACAATGAAGACTGCAGTACAGAATTTCTGTCTCTTATAATATAGTGTGTTAGTTTTCTTTGTTTCATGAAGGAGCTGTATGAAGCTCATTAATAACAACACAGTATATCTTTGATAGAGTTCAACTTTTCTTCTTTTTTCCTTTTTCTTCTTAGTCTTTCCAAATTAGGATAATTGTGGTCTCTGACTTTTTCCAGTTAAATTTTTAAAATATATTTTTATTTTTTACATTCTATGATCACTTTTGACTTTTGGAATTAATATAAGATAGAGACAGTTATGCAGACAAAACCAAACACTAAATGATATTATTTTCTTCTAGGAAGTTAAATTTTGGTTATAATTATGCCAGGGGAAAAAAAAACTTCCTAAGGCAGTGGAAACTACTGATAACTTTTAAAAACTAAATCAATTCATGCGAGTCATGCCTTCTTTCATAAGCATGTCATTATTAACAGGAAGTTTGTTGGATGTGATTTATTCTGTGTTCCTATTTTACAGGTTTATTTAATGCTTTTGGTGAAAATCATGACAGCCACATAGATTTTAAGGAGATATCCTGTGGGCTATCAGCTTGTTGCAGAGGACCTCTGGCTGAAAGACAGTAATGTAAGTGTGTAAAACATCACAAAATTTGGAAGCTATACAGAGAAAAAATTAGCATCCATTCATGTAAAAAAATCATCTGATTAAGGCTTGAATTTTCATCCCTTTGGCAAATAGCAATCTCTTGCTGAGGTTTTACTGAGGTCAGTGTAAAGGTTCAATCATGTATTCTTTTTTACTGTGAAGTAATTTAAGTTCTTTGTTATTAATACTGGTTGATTTTCCAGATAAATGTACAATTCATGATAAATGAACTACATCAGTCATGATGTGTTTGAAAATGTTAAGCATATAGAAAATATTTTCTGGTAGTCTATATAGAAAATTTGTCTTGCTTAACTTGAATTCCAACTTATTTTCTATCACTGTGTATATTGATATTTTATTAGCAAAATTAAATTTATGATAAAACAAGTTTATTAAATACTAAATTTATCTTTTAAACCTAGCTAAAATATTATGGCATAATTTATAAGCATATTACATTCATAAATCTTAACCATATTTGTTTAGGAAAATGCAGCAGTTTACATTTAATTGGAACCTAATACTTATATAATCACTAGGGTCATTATCTCTGCATCTTTCTAAAATACAGCTTCAGAAATACTGCATATTTTGGGTATGATATCTAATAGTTCAATATTCTTTAGTAATGTTGTACTGTGATGCACGCAGTTAAGTTAATAGCAGAATTATTACATGGGTGTGTGAAGTAGATAATTATTTAATTTTAAAAATTTAGATTTCTTTTATCTTCCCTGATAGTATACCTTTACTCTAACCTGGCTTTGTGATAGATTATTTGTTCACATTAAAGTTCTGGTATTAAAGAGGCTGAAGTGTTTGTTTCTCAATTGAAGTTAATTGTTGTCTTAAATTTTTTTTAAATTTATTTTTTTGCCAGTGGACTAGTGGAAGTTAACCAACTAGACTAACTAACAATTTTGCTGATATTGATGTTAATTAGCAAAGTGCTGATATTTTGGATTTTTAGCCTGTTGTATATAAACTTCATTGAAGATTTGAAATTGTTCTTAGGCAAAAATATTGGTTGCATATTAATTACATTGGAAAGGCAAAATCTTTATACAGTCATCTCTCATTATCTGCTGAGGATTGGTTCTGAGACCCCCTCAGATACCAAATCCATGGATGCTCAAGTCCTTATGTAAAATGGCATAGTATTTGCATATAACCTATGCACATCCTCCTGTATACTTTAAATCATCTCTAGGTTACTTGTAATACTTAATACAATGTAATTATTTGTAAATACAATGTAAATAATATGTGAATAGTTGTCAGTGCATAGCAAATTCAAGTTTTGCTTTTGAGAACTTTCTGGGAAAATTTATATATATATATATACATATTTGATCTATTGTTTATACCTGTGAATGCAGAACCAATGGATACAGGTTGCTGACTATACCAGCTTTTTGTTGATTCTTAATGTAGATGGAATATTTTCAGCATTTTAAGGATCAACTCTGAAGTGATCAGTTTTAAATATTAGAAATTAATTTAAAAGCTTGAATTACCTTCTCAAAATCTGTGAGATATTGTATAGTAACTTGGCCCTTCTTTTTCAGTTTGCAAGAAATTTAACTTTAGATTTAGGTGAAGGATAGAGTTCTTTAAGCTGACTAATGATATAAGGAGAGAGACTTGTGAAGTGTACAGGAATTCCTACAAGTTCAAAGGACTTTAATGACACAATCTCTTCCAAATAAGAACTTAATGCAGAATGTAGTTGTTTGAGGAACTAAGTAATTTCACTAGGGCAGCTTGTAATAAAATGTATTCTATTTCAGAATATAAAAGTAATTTTCCTCCATAAGAGTTTTTTTTCTTTAGTTTGCTTCAAGGTATTTGATGTTGATGGTGATGGAGTTCTCTGTAGGGTTGAACTGAGAGACACGTGGTTGCACAGAGGTCTGGAAGGACAACTGCACCGATGATACCCTGGTAAAGTCTGATTGTATACATTTTCTTGTATGTAAACTTCCAACAGGAATATAAAGTGAAGAATTTTTTAAAAGAGGTTGAGAAAAAGATTTCTTACTACTTCTAGGTTCTATATTATGCTACTCAAAATATTCATAGCCAAAGATGCAAAATACAGAAGAGAATTTGCCTTAGAAAATTTAATAAACTGAATGTATTATGTAAAAAAAAATGAAACCATGGAAAATTGTCATAAATTTTTAAGGCAAACAAGCAATCTATTTCTGGAATTAAAAAAAAAAAAAACTTGACCAAAAATATTTTATACTTCAGCTACTGGCTAATAAAAATGATACCTTCTCTTTCCTAACTACTGATTTGGGTTTCTGGTTTTAAAGGAATTACATGTGGATCTATCCTACATTGTAGAAGACACATAGAAGGCACATGACACCACAAAGGTGAGTCTAGCAGAGACTAATTTATTCTTTTCTAAAAATACATTATATTCTGAATTGGTATACATACCTTACATATACATACTTGAATCTCTTCTACATCATCCCTGCTAAATGCTTGTTTGGACCTGTGGTTACAATAACTCCAAGTTGTCCTTAAGGAAAGCCCATTCCACTTTTAA
The DNA here is from genome assembly GCF_048564905.1 of Vicugna pacos. Classification (NCBI taxonomy): domain Eukaryota; kingdom Metazoa; phylum Chordata; class Mammalia; order Artiodactyla; family Camelidae; genus Vicugna; species Vicugna pacos. The sequence goes on along the minus strand of NC_133021.1, from coordinate 3,150,568 downwards.
ACAACTCCATTAAGTGTTATTTACATAAAAACATTATATTTTATAAGCTAGGCATTTTATAAAAATTAAGTAGAGATAGCCCTTGCCATCTGTAATTTATAATCTTTACTTCTCCCATTTTAATACATTATGGTAAGACAAAACTTATATTGAGAAAAAGAAGCCACAGAATAAAAGAACACATTGTACAATTCAATTTATATGAAGTTCTAGAACAGAGACAGAACTAATGTTAATAAGTGTTACAATAGTGATTTTGGAGATGGGTGATTTAACTGGGAAGGACCATAGGATATCTGGGATGATGGAAATTACTTTTTCTCTCAATCTGGGTGGTGTATATAGTTTTTAAAATTTTTTTCAATAATATTGGTGAGGGTCTGTCCTAAGTTCTTTAATAGCAGCCAGAATAAGTGTATAATAGCAGAAACAAGCATGTACTTTACAAAGAATAAAGCCTTGAATGTTTTTAGTTTCACAACATTTATTAAAGATATTATAATTGGTTTGCCTTAATATCTATGTATCCCTGTGAAACTGAAGATAATCCATATATGTGAGACATGTATGAGTTAATTTGACCCTTTCTATTCAAATGTTGACATGTACCAAGTAGCAGGTGGTAGGATGTAGACCATAGTGGTCTTATACAGGCTCAGAAAAATAAGTAACTTTTTTTTTCAATCACAAATCCAGAAGAAATCATCATAGTCTTATTAACTGACACTCAATTGAAATAAATAATAGAAATGAATTTTTCAGGGCTTGATCTTTGTTTGGCAATTCAGATAACCATCTTCATTTACTTTTCTGCCCAAAACTAAGGTAACCATTTCTATTTGGTATATATGAAAACAGAAACATAGGAAAGTTTCTATTAGGGAATACCTTATGTAGAGATACAATTTCCGTCGTCTTTCTTCTGGGTGTTTGATAAGTATGGAGGTTATCATTGCTATCTATTTTTATATAAGACCGAGTTTCTTCTTATGGCTGTACTTTTGAACATTAAAAAAAAAGATCATTTAGCTGCTCCATCTCCGTGTAACCATAATAATGAAATGGTAAAAATTTAGAATAGAATTTGGACCTTTCAACCAAACCTATTACCCATATTCACTGGTGACTAGACGGTGACAATATTACCCATTATTTTGTACCATTACATTGGTGTTAATATACTTCAATGGAAGTTGCATCATGAAAGACAATAATTACCATCACAGTGCTTTAAAATCTTTTCTTATAATAAATGGTAATATATATAGAAAGAAAACATGAATATCATTAATAATAAATATTATTAAATATCATTAAATAATAACTCATTACATAATAAAAATATAATTAAGTAATAAAAGCTAAGAACATTATTATTCATCTAGTATTGTTAAGGTGATTGTTCAAAACATGAAGTAAGAAGCATTTGGTTATATTTTTGCCTGCCAAGAAATATTGTCTACTGTATATAAATGTAATTTTTGGTACACTTTGACACCAAAAACAAAAATACTGCTTTACTCAACTTGTGAAAGTAATGTTAAATTTTATTTTGAGGAAATGTTAATATAGATACTCATTTATTATATATATTTAGTTCTTTTAAATCTCTTAAGAAGTCTAATAATATTGCCAGATGTTTTAAAGAAGATCTTAGAAAATTGTTAGGGTCAAAGGGCATAATCCAGAGAGTTTGGAAAAATGCTTTCAAAGTTAGTAAATAGTCCTTTTTCTCTACCCAGAACCTTTTGTGGGTTCTGTTAGTAAACCTCACCTTGAACCAGAAGATACTGTGAGTTAATTCCCAGGTCTTACTGGAGGAAGAAGATTTTTGGTGATAAACTGCCCACGTTATGACTGACTACTTCAGAGTTTGGTTACTTTTGAACTTAATCTTGCTGGCCTACTTTCAGATGAATACATAGCATCTACATTAAATCATTAGTTTTCTTTCAGACAAATGACCATTGCAAGTTTAATAAAACAAATTTAATTCAAATAATATAAGAAAATGAAGATTTAAGATATTCTTAAGTATTGTTTCTCTTTCAGAATGGCCATCTTAACTCTAGAAGAATATCAGATCTGGAGTGTGAAAAATGTTCTTGCCAATGAGTTTTTGAATCTACTTTTCTAGCTATGTTTAAGGTAAATGACAGAGACCGAGGGCAGTGGTACCAGTAATTCTACATCTTTTCCATTATGAAGTAGTTGGACAACTAGACTACAAAATCATATATTGTTAAAAGAACTACATTAACCTGTACACAACCTGCAGATGGTAAGTTAGAGCATGCATGCTTCTCAGGGTCACAATGTGCATGATAGGAAAGTAGAGTATAGCTGATAATGTTTATCTTAATAACTCATGATAGAGCAGATTGTAGACACATAGAAAAGAATTTAAAATGTAAAAGTCATTATAATTTGCTATTTTTCTTTACTTTTTTTTTAAGATCCTTCCTAACAAGTAAGGCAGTGTGGACAGAGACATAGATCATAAGTGGACAGCTGTAAATTTTTCACAAAGTATACCATCTTTCCAGTTAGGAGGTTATTTTAGATGCAGAGCTATTTCTTAATTTTCTTTTCTTCTTGGTTTCTTTTTTTCTTTTTTTAATTTAATTCTTTAGAAGGTCCAAAAAAGATTGAAGGAGAAAGGAGGAAAGAAAAGCTGTCAGGGGTAAACATGAAATCATAAAACTTGCCAGATTTTAACTATTTTCCCAGTTAAAGTAGTTCTCTTTGCTCCAATTTAAAGAAACACCTAATAGTTTCCCATTTTTCATAGTTCTTCATAAATATATGTTGATTTAATAATATTTTACAGGGAGGAGGTGTGTGAGTAGGAACAGACTGGAAGTTCAAGATTTGTAAATACTGACAAGTATATATAGAATAGATAAACAAGTTTATACTGTATAGCACAGAGAAATATATTCAAGATTTTGTAGTAGCTCATTGTGAAAAAATATGAAAACAAATACATGTATATTCATAAAGGACTGAAAAATTGTGCTGTACACCAGAAATTGACACAACATTGTAAATGGACTATAACTCAGTAAAAAAGTAAAAATAAAGATAAAACTGTTAGAACACTATAAAAAATGTAGTATTTTAGATTTTTCTTATTTTATTCTCCTTTTCTAATATAAGCACCCCTATGAAGATCAATAAGGCTTGATACCTTTATATCTATCATGATCCTCCATTGTAAATACAGAGTAACCTGCCTGTGACACAGCTATGTTAGAATAAATGAAAATTTGAACTCTTCCTGACAGCTAATAACTAATGTATATTTAAAGCATATGAAATCTGATAAGCCTATAATGCCCATTTAAATCAATCAGTTGATCCACTGTCAGTTATCAGCCAGGATCTAAGTTGATCTCTTTATAAAATATAAATATATATAAAAATAATATAAACCTACTATAAACAGAAATGACTTGTTTAGTAATATGAAAATTGAGCAGCTATTTTTATCTCATTTAAAATGATGTCCTCAATTACTTTAAGTTATCATTAATTATATAGACATTTTGACCACATAAGTTTGTGTCTGAGTCATCTTGCAGCTCTTACATAGCAAAGCATTTTGAACTTCAATATTGCCTTTTCTATTTTCTCATGCTTATCAGGGACTTGCATAGGCACCATTTTTTCTATGACTCTATAAACAGATGTGTGCCTGAAATTTTCTTTTGTGTCTAAGTGTTTCTAGAATTATATTACTGACAGATTTTTTGTTGGTTAGCAATCTAATTTTTTTCTTGGTATATATGGTCCTTTCAGTCTTTTCAAATATATATATATATGTAGTCAGTTTACAATGTTGTGTCAATTTCTGGTGTGCAGCACAATGCTTCAGTCATACATGAACATACATATATTCATTTTCATACTCTTTTTCACCATAAGTTACTACAAAACAGTATTGGATATTGTTCCCTGTGCTATACAGTATGAACTTGTTTATAAATTGGGAGTTTGAGATTTGCAGGTACTAAATATTAACATTACATTTTATGATGCTCACTTTATCCCATATTCAGACATGCTTTTAAACTTTATGTTCACTTAATATATAAGTAAGCAGACTTACTCTAAATTGTTTCATTTTCTGTCTGTTTCTAAAATAGAATTAGCTAGTAAATTCAGTGATAAAAGCTTGAATTATACTTTTATTTTGTTTGCCAAGATCCCACTCCTGGCTGACCATTTTGGGTATTTAAGTATACAGTAAGTAAATGTCAGTAGAATTAGGAAACCATTCCTGTGTTAATATTATTTTCAGTCCTTTCAAATAAACTCAGTGCCCAATATTTTGCAGAGGAAGCATTCTAAACATGATCAGGATCTTCTATCTTGTACATTTGTCAGAAAGCGTCAAATGTTAAACAGTTTGATAAACAGAATAGTGCACCACACTGACCCCTACCTATATCCATGCTCTAATCCTGAAATCTGTGAATATGTTATTTTACATGGCAAAGGGTGTTTTGCAGATGTATCAGGTTAAGGACTGTGAGACAGGGAGATTAGCCTGGATTATCTACATGGGCCTAGTCTAACAACAGGAGTCCTTAAAAATTGAAAATCTTTCCCAGCTGTGGTCAGAAAGATATGACTTTGGAAGAAGGATTAGAAAGCTGTAAAGCTGTTAGCTTTGAAGATAGAGGAAGGACCATGGGTAAATAAATGTGGGTGAACTCTAGAAGCCGGAAAAGACAAGGAAATATATTCTTCCTTTGACTTACAGAAGGGCATACAGCCCTGCTGACATCTTGATTTTTAGCCAAGTGATACCTGTCCCTGACTTGACCTACAGAACCATAAAATAATAAGTTTGTGTTGCTTTAAGCTGCAAAATTTGTGATAATTTGTTACAACAGTGATAAAAATAAGTATAGGGGAGATAATCCAAATTTATGAATTGGAGGGCTCAACATTTTAAAGATGTCAGTTCCCCTTCAACTGATTCAAAGATTTATATGTGCACATCAAAATCCCCAAAACTTAATTGTTGTTACTGTTTTTTTGTAGAAGTTGACAAGCTGATTCTAAATACATAGAGAAGCGTGAAGAGTCAACAATAGCCAAGATGATATTAAAGAACAATGTTAAAGGACTTATTATAAAACAATATTAAGTCAATGTGATAACTACCTAAAGTTAGACATATAGACCAATGGAACAGTATTGAATTAAACCCTGTACCATACATGAACAGTAATTTTAGATAGATTATAAACCTAATAAATTTGAAACATAAAGCAAAGCATCTGGGGGAGGGTAAACCTCAGGTGGAATGTGTGTTTAGCATGCATAAGGTCTTGGGTTCAACTCCCAGTACCTCCATTAAAATAAATAACCTAATCCCCCACCAAAATAAAGCATCTAGAAAATAGTGTTGGAGATATTTTAATGACTTTGAAGTGGCAAAGAGTTCTTAAACAGGACACAGCACTAAACAAAATAGAAGAGTTTTAAGTTGGACTTCAGTAAAATTAAGAATTATTTTTATCAAGAGATACCATTAAGAAAGTGAAAAGCCACATGGTGGGAAAATATATTTGCTATACCTATATCCAACAAAAGACTTGTATCTAGGGCATATAGAGAACAAAAACCAGTGGAGAAAAAGGCAGAACCTCAATATTAAAATGTGCAAAAAAATTGAACAGATGCTTCACAAAAAAAAATCCAAATAAGCTATGAAAAGGGGCTGACCTCTTTAGTAATAATAAAAATACATACTAAAACCACACTTGGAACACCATTAGACATCCACTAGAATAGTTGTTAAGTGATATGAAGCATTGATGAGGGCAACATGCAATGGGGACTCTTACACATGGCCAGTGGGAATATAAATTCTTACAAATACTTTGGGAATAGGCTTTTTGAATGAAAGTTATATATGTATATGTGTGTGTGTGTATATATGTACACACACACGTACACATACAAACACACACACACACACCCTATTACCAAGGGTAACCCATGTGTGTACCCTTCAGAAACTTCTACATCTGAGCACCAAAGGACTTCCAAAAATTCTCATAGTCACTATTTGTTATAGCCCCAAATAGAAAATGACCCAAACAACTGTCAACAGTAAATACATAACCATAAGTGGTGGCACATGCATACAAGTTGTATACTTTAAAGCAATAAAAATAAATATACTAGTTTACAGAAAACACTAGTGGATGAATCTTACATAATGTTGAGTGGAATGTACGGGAATAAAAATTTCAAAAGCAAAAAAACCAATCCATGGTGGCTGAATTTAGGATGATGAATCCATCAAAGGGGTGCCGTAGTATCTGGGAAGAAACCCAAAGTGGAACAGCAATGTTCTGTTTCTTGACTGGATGAAGGTTACATATATGTGTTTACTTTGTGAAAAAATCACTGAACTGTATACTTAAGATATGTTCACATTTAAGCATGTATATTATATTTGGATTTTTTAAAAAAATGTTTGCTTGCAAAAAAAGATATCCAAAGCCTAAGTATTTATCAGTAGGAGAATGGATAAAACAAATGATAGTATATTCAAACAATGGAATACAATTCAACAATAGAAAAGAATCAAATACTGATACAAGAATGAACCTCAAAAGCCTAATTTATACATTTCATTGTCAGGTAAATTTTAACTCAGAATGTAAACAAAACTATAAACAGGCATGTGCCCTGGTGGGAGGGGTGCTGAAGCCTTTGTCTCCTCAGACCTGTGCCATTACTGGCACAACTCGCAAGAAGAGAGGCAGGGCTCAGCCACAGCTACCATCTCCTCCTGTGCATAGTGCCCGGGCGGGGGCGGGGCTGAGACCTGAATCTGCATGTGGGGGCTCCACAACTTCTTAGGCAGGACTGAGACTTGTTTATGGCCCGAGGCAGAGAGGATCTTTTTACCCTGACACCTCAGAGAGCTTGTGCTGCCAAGAGAAACAAGGAGCTCAGGTTTGGCACAGAGCGTAGGCGGGGCTGTCCTGTGGTCTTCTCTGAGCCCCCCTACAGACCGCCTACCCAAGGCAGAGCAGGCACCTGCACAGAGCAGTGGAGCAACCAGCACCAGGAGAGGGCAGGGGGGCAGCCACCCACCTTCCTGGCAGGAACACAGCACCTGACCACAGTGCTGGGACGGGGTGTGATCTGCCCACCACCTTCCCCCCGAGCACAGCACCTGACCGTGGCATCAGGAGGGGGAGTGACCTGCCCGCCCACCGGGTAAGAGCTCAGCCCCTGAACTAGTGTTAGGAGGAGGCACAATCTGCTGGCCAACAGCCACTGAGAGCAGCACAGATGAGGGCACCAACAGAAGGCCTATGAAACAGCAAGCTGAGTTCATGAAGCAGGGCAAAGACACAAAGACCTCTCAATAAAATCATTAAGGGCACACCATCTCCAGGATAAGTAGGTAACTGCTACTTCTTAAGCCACGGTGCCAGAGAGATATGAGCAATGTGGAGAAGCAGAGAAACCACTCCCAATTAAAAGATCAAGAGAAATCCCCTGAAAGCATGATCAAGGAAATAGATATTGATGGCCTACTAGATCAAGATTTAAAAAAAAGAGTGATCAAATTACTGAAGGAACTAAAAGAAATAGTGTTTAGGTATATAAAATATATCAAAAATGAAATAGAAACTATAAAGAAGAACTAGGTAGAATTAGTAAACTCATTGGCTGAGATGAGAGCTGACCTAAAGGCTGTGCAAAGCAGACTAGAAAATAAAGAAGAATAAATAAGTGACCTAGAAGACAGGACAACAAAAAGCACCCAATCAGAACTGCTGAGAGAAAACAAATAAAAAACAATGAAAACAATATACGGGACCTATGGGGTAATATAAACTGCCAATCTATGCATAATAGGAGTTCCAGAAGGGGAAAAAGAACAAAGGGGATTGGAAAGGTATGGGAAGGACTCATGACTGAAAACTTACCAAACCTAAAGAAGGAATCATCCAAGCACAGGAGGCTCAGAGGTTCCCAAACAGGAAGAACCCAAACAGACCCACACCAAGGCATATCCTAATAAAGATAGCCAGAGTCAAGGATAAAGAAGTGATCCTAAAGGAAGCAAGAGAAAAACAGTGAGTGAGTTACAAGGGAACCCCCATAAGGTTTTCAGCTGATTTCTCTACACTATTTACAACAGCTAAGACATGGAAACAACCTAAAATGTCCATCAACAGATGACTGGATAAGGATGTGGGATATTTATATGATGGGATACTATTCAGCCACAAAAACTGACAACATTACGCCATTTGCAGAGATATGGATGCCCCTGAAGCATGTTATTCTAGGTGGAGCAGAACAGAAAGAGAAAGAGGAATACCATGTGAGATACTCATGTGTGGAATCTTAAATATATGCAAGATCTTGTGGTAACTCACAGCAAAAAAAAAAGTGACAATATATGTACGTTCATGTATAACTGAAAAATTGTGCTCTACACTGGAATTTGTCATAACATTGTAAAATGACTATTACTCAATAAAAAATATTTCAAAATAAGTATAATAAAATATAACCTTTAAATTACTGTATAATGAGAGGTGTGATGTTCTAGTATCTGTTCTAAGAAGTACGTTAGACACACATAAGAATAGCCAATGGTCAGAAAGATCACATGTTATTAGCTACCACCCCGTGCAAATTAATGGCATTTAGCAGATATTCATATATGTGTGTACATATATAAAATATGTATTAGTGTATATGCAAATAAAATAAAATATTATAATCTAATGTAAAATCATATCAGCAAAAGCACTGTGCTGACATAAGTTTCTTGGTGTAAACAGATTACAATTTTTTATTGAGTTGTCATAATGGGATAATATTGTGAACCAAGTGGAAATTGTAAAAAAAAAAAAAAGTTATCCAAAAAAAAAAAAATCCTGACTACATGAAAAGATGCACAGTTACTATAAACCTCTCCCCTTATTTATTATCAGTGTCAGAAAGTCTTGGAATAAGTTAGGAGTATTAAAAACTCTAACAAGACACAAGAATGCACTCTCTGTTAAAGAAAATAAACCAAAAGAAAAAACAAATGAATGGACAATTAAGATCCTACATATAAAAATACCAATTTTTATGGGAAATAGCGTTAAAATATAAAATAAGGAGATTATATTCTAATTTCACCTTTTGAATAAAGATGTACAAAATTTAGCTGATTACCTTCGTATTTTGCACTTATGAAGAAAAAAATGTATTTGCAATGAAAAAGCAGCCATTATCCTGCCTTTTGAGTATTCTAAAGTTATAGGTTTGAATATATTTCATCTTAAATGATCTTAAGCACTATGCAGTGGTTGGTGTTTTAAAAATACCACTGTGTGTGAAACTTCTAAAAGTGATTCAAAATATTTATATTTTTGTAATAATTTAGTAATGGCTTGTATATTATTTTTAACAAGACTACTCACCATGGAATGCTGCAAGATTTTTTCAATGAGTTTATATTCATACATGTTTAAGATTGTCAGTATATTATGAGAAAATTTCAACTGTGGCAGTATTTTGACTTGAAAATGAGATAAGCTGAGAAGCATATTTTAAGTATAAACTAAATGATTGCATTCCTTTAAAGACAAGAAAGTAAAAGCATGATAAACTCTGACTTTGACACACTTAAAATATAAAAATTAACATAATGTGATTTTACACACTTCTCTTTAACTCTCAGTACTTTCTCAGCCCCTTTCCCATTACACCCGCATCCCAGCTCCTGACCTGTGCTGTACACACCTCCGATCACACGGGGGAGGGGGGACCCGGGCGGTGAGGACCAGGGGCGCGAACACACCCGCGGCTTGGATGGACACGGACACTCACCCGCTCCCGGCGGGCGAGGAGAATAATCGAAGCGGGCCCGCCAGCGCACCCGTCCCCTCCTGCCGTGCCGGCCGGGGCCCCAGCTCGGTCAGGTCCACACACACACCGGCAGGAAGCGGGCTCAGGCTGTGGGAAACCGGCGTAACTTCAGAGAGCGGGCGGGGAGCGTCCTCCTCCCTCGGACACGCAGGCAGCACTGTCCCGGAACCTCCATGGCGCCGCCCGCTCAGTCCTGAGGAAAACAAGCTCCGCCCGCAGGGAAGACGCTGGCTGCTGACGCGGACTGCGCATGCGCACCGCCACCTAAGACACGCTGGCTTCGTGCGCCCCCTGCAGGTCCTCGAGGGCGGTGCAGGATACTCAGAACTCACTGTAGAACACATGACCCCCTCCCAGCCAGGATGCTAAATCATTGGAAATCTCAGTGCCCTGGCCTCTTTGTTGATGGCACTGGTGATGCTCTCATCCAGCCATGCCTGCTCTCTTGCCTGGCACATGCCTCAGTCCTTGGAATCCCGCCTGAATCAGATTCTGTTCTGGAGGGAGGAAAGGTACAGGAGAATCTCAAAATTCCAGACTTAGAAGATGACCAGGAACCCAAACTCAACTCTGTCAACTCCCTGGGGTCCCCTGAGGAGTTTTCTCAGAACCATCTGCCCTGTGTCAGGAGCAGACCAAGCCTCAGGTAGCTTAGAGAGGCTGTCATGCAGCACATGCTTTGGATGGTTCTCAGTTCTGACCTGCATGATCTTGAGACCCTTTTGTAACTCCTAACACTCTGTTTTCTCAAACCTATAGTGATATAGATATATATAGATGACGACTGAGTTAATCCTCTTACAATGCTGAGGTGCTATTTTTCCTTGGATAACAGAATATTTTGAAGGGATCAACTGTTTATCACTTCCCCCTAATGAAGTATGTTTTTAAAACTAGAAATGTTTCAGGGGGCACTCAGGTCCTCCTCTTGCACCAGTTCCTGAGGTGTTGGCAGTTTCTGCTCTGAGCTCCAGATCCTGATCCTGCCGGTGGTCTATGGTGATGCCAGTGTGTACATGCTCTTCCTTTTGCACCGGTGTGGAAAGGAGACATCCCTTCCCCTACATGAGGCTGCAACTTGCTGACACTCAAAGCAGGCCCAATGAAGAATCAGCTAGAGTCCCCGGTACCGGCTGTCCCAGGTAGAAACATCACCTTCACCACAGTGTTCCTGTGCTCCTATCAGACCTTCATTACTCCCAGCAGGCCATGCATGAGCAGTGTGACAGGTGACTGCCTGTCCCAGCACAGCATGGTGGTGATGATCCCACCTTATCCGTTTGTATTTGGAATGTCCCCACACCTCTCTGAGCTTCACTTTGCTCTTCTCACAGGCAGGGTTGTACAGGCATGAACCTCACAGGGTTATGGTAGGTAGTCACGGTAGCTGCTCACCCAGTGGCAGGCTCTGCCGAGAGGGCTGTTGGGAGTGCGGTGTGTCTTCACACTTGTCCTTCACACTCCCCAATGAAAACACTCTTGGCCTTATCCTTTCCTGGCCTGCAGCCTTTATGTGTTTGCAAAAGAACATGGAAACAATCTGTCTGCAAAGAAGTTTTGAGGTTCTGTCCATCTGGTCCAGGAAATGCTGACTCTGCTAGATGTGCTGTTGGGTGGGCTCTCATGGGAGGGACTGGGGCAGGACTTCCCTTTGCAATAAGCTTCCCCACCCAGGCCTTTCCATGATCCAGACTCCTGGGACCAGGGTGCAAATCCCCAGCTCCCCACTTGTCAACCATGTGACCTGGGCAACTTTCTCAAACCCAAGTTTTGTCCACCCAAGGTCAGCAGAGATGGGGATAAAAGGATGTCCCGCACAGAGTGTCTGTGCAGATTAAGTGAGTAGAACAGACAGAACAGTGGTGGGGCCTGGCCCATTGGTTGGCAGAAGGGAGCTCACCATGTGCAGCAAATTCCGCGGGTCACCCAGCAATCTGCCCAGAGGCTTAGCCACTCCATCGCTATCATGCATCTGAAGTCCACTTAACCACATGGGAGAGAAACAAACACATATTCTGAGTGTAGCTGCCACAGGGAAAAGTTCATCTGAGCGGGGATTAATACCAGAGGGTGATCAGGATGGCGGAAGATGCCCCCTGGGTTTGAGCAGAGTGGAGCTGCCCACCAGAGACTGGGGTTAGTGAGGATGGGCTTGTAGAAATGCCCCTCTCCTTTACCCATCAATGCTGGGTCCTGCGGGTACTGAGTCCCACAATCGGTGTGCTGCTAGTGCCCTCAGCACAGAGAAAAACCCAGAGGTTCCCACAAGGCTTCAGCCACGTCCTCTGCTTCCTGAACTCCCACTCTGGTGACCCCACCTGGGATGCAGAGATGAGGTGAGGCAGGGGTCTGTGCTGTCAACATCACTGCTCTACCCTGGGAATCTGGCACACAGTAGGTGCTTGGTAAGTCATTGTTGAATGAACAGCAATACTGGGCCAAGTTTCTGTGGGTGTCTGTGCCCCCAGATCAGGGACCCCTCAGGACCCACCTCACAAGTGACATGAAAATAATTACCCCACAAGGAGCAATAACAGTTCCCCAGAATAAATGGGGTTTTCAAAGCACCCTCCACCTGTTGCAAAGGCCTCCCAGCAGGGAAGTGGGCTGTCAGGGGCAGCACTGCACTCTCCACTGTAACAAGGAGAAAGCGAAGGTGCACAGAGAGGAGTGCCTTTCCAGTGTCACTGCTCACTTTCCCACCTTTTGGGAGACCGGGAGGCTTTTCTACTACATTCTGGCTCTGAAGCCCCAATACTGTGTGGACATGCCTCCCTCCCTGGAGCAAGGACCCACTAAGTGACCTGCCACTTGTCACCAAGCAGACAGGCTCATTCCAGATCATTGTGCCACCTGCAGGTTGTGCTAGTAGCAGGACCCTCTGGGAGACATCACACTCTCCCAACCTGGAAACAGGTGAACAGCTCACAGGTTTCCTGGAGAGGATGGTCACATGGCCTTGATCTGGCCAATCAGCATTTTCCATTCTCCCTGGCCACTGTGATTGGCTCAGGGCTGGGCACCAGCCCAATCAGGCTCCACGGAGGTCAGGCCTAGTTGCTGGAATCCGGAGCAGAGAAGTTCTATTTCAGTTGGGAGTTGAGGGGTGATGATGTCAGCCTGTGGCAGTTGGTGACTATCTTGCTCTCATAAAGGCAGAGCCATGTGAAGATGACACCAGTGGCAGAGCCCAGAGGTGGGGAAGGATGACTTCTGTTGATGTCACTGAGCACCAGGTACAGACCTGCCTGAAGCTATCTCCCTGTGGACGTCTCAGTTAGTTAAGTCATTCTCTCCTGCCCTGTTTGCTTCTTTAAGCCACTTTGGTTTTCTGTCACTGGTTTTAAGAAAAAGTTTGACTATTCCTTCAAGCTGGCTAAATGGAGACCCTGGAACTACAACAGTGAGGTGACAGGCAACAATGTGGCTAATAGACTCCAGAAGCCTCTGTTCAAACAGGGGATTGTAAATGACAAGGGAGAGTACACATGGCCTCAGTGAACAGATTTGCTACTGGTAGCTCCCAGTTCCTGGATATTAGAGTGCATGCACTCAGCCAAGTCTCAACTCTGCTGTCACACCTGCTAACCCACACCTCTCCTCTCGCACCTGCCTGGCCTAGGGGGGCTGGACACCCCAGGGCACCTGAAACAGCCCAGGGGCTTTGTGTTGTAATTTACACAGGATGACCCCACTTCTGAGGTGAGGGTGACTGGATTCCAGTTTACAGAGAAAACAGACTAGACGGTCTCACTGGTGAGATGTGGGGGTGGGACCCCAATCAACCATCTGACCTATGACTTCAGAGTGGACAGCCTCCCCACCCTCAGCCAGGATGCTTGCTAAGCCTAGGGGCTCAGGAGTTCTGCTCCCTCCAGCACCCCTCCTGGAGGTGAGAGGTGGGGGGCTCTTCTCTATACAACATTCACCCCTGCAGGGGCACACGTGTGACCTCACAGTCTGTCATCCCTTTCTTATGACCTGGACCTCCTTGATGTGTGAGCACTGCAGTTCATGGGTGCACACATGGGCAGGTGCACCATGACTGAGAGGACAGCACTCCAATTTAAGCCCCCTCCATGCTCAGATGATTGCATCCTGGAATTGAGGGGTTCCCAGGGGTCAGGTGGCCAATTCTGGCCTTAGGGGCAAATTCTTATCACCCAGGGGGCTACTTTTTAAATTAAATTACACATTTACAATTCGATAGTCAAGCCACTTTCTCAGCAGCCTTGTAGCCTCTCAGCTTTTACCCCTCGCTGTGACCATGTTCTTAGCTTCAAATTGAGTGCCATTATGGACATGAACATGTCCCTGTCATGTGTCACCTTCACAGTAAGCAGCCACCCCAAACTGCCCTCCCTTCCCCTTGTCGATATCTCCACACAGGGAGTAGGGCCCTTTCGATGAAGTTGTGCAAATGTGTGAGCTAAAGGTTTAGAATGACCAGGCTAGGAGGGGTCTGCCCCACATGTCAGGGCAGGTGGGCTGGCAGGGGGTGATGGTTCACTTGTAAAACCTCAGCTGGTGTCAGACAGCGACAACAGACTGGCAGCCAAGGGCTCACTGGTGCAGAGTAAGCGGATTAAATGTATTCACCCAGACGCCTCGGGGGTGGCAGCCCTGAAGTACGACTACAAGTGAGGAAGGTGGAGGGTCCCCAGTGCCTGGACCTCCACCTTCTAAAAATCAGGACTGAGATGTGGCTTTGAAATCAGAACACTGGAGTTCAAAGCTTCCCCCACCACTTGGTCAATAATTCAAAGCAAATGAGCCTCAGTTTTCTCATGTGTAAAATGAGAACTTTGAAGCCTCTCCCTCTGAGGGTGTGGAGGGAGGTAAATGCGGTGACAGCAGAGCACAGGAGCTGTCTGGGCTGAGCCTGCACACAGGCAGGCCGTTGTTGCTGCCATGACCACTGTCTTCCAGGGCAGGGTCTGCACTCTCTCCCTGTGAAGGTCCAGACAGTAAACATTCTAGGCTTTGAGGGACCTACAGTCCCTGTCGCAACTACCACCCTCTGCTGTTGGAAGGCAAAGGCAGCTCCTGCAGTAGGTAGTCCAGTCTCGCACCCCCGCTTCCTGACATAAGTATTCCTGAGATACAATTTTCACATAGCTTTGTTGGCTTTAGGTGTGCAGCATAATGACTTGTTACATGTGCATATTGTGAAATAATCACTGCATTAAGTTTACTTGACGTCTGTCATCACCCATAGTCACACACTATTTTCCTTGTGATGAGAAATTTTAAGAGGTACTCTCTTAACTATCAAATGCACAATGCAGTGTTATTAACTACAGTCACCTTGCAGTACATTATGTCCCCAGGACTTGTTTATCTTCTAAGTGGAAGTTTGTACATTTTGATTATCTTCCCGAATTTCAATCACCCCCTGACTCACCTCTGGCAACCACCAACCTGATCTCTGATTCTATGGGTTTCGGTTTATTTTGTAGATTCCACATATAAATGAGATCATAGGTATTTGTCTTTCTCTGTCTTATTTATTTCATTTAGCATAATACCCTGAAGGTCCACCCAAGTTGTCACAAATGGCAGGATTTCATTTTTTAATGTCTGAATAAGATTCCATTATATATACATATATATGCATCACGTTTTCTGTATCTATTCATCTGTTGATGGACACTTAGGTTTTTTACATATCTTGATTATTGTAAATAATGACACAGTGAACATGAGGGTGCAGTTGTCTCATTGACATAGTGATTTCATTTCCTTTGGATATATTCCCAGCAGTGGACTTGCTGCATCATATGGAAGTTCTAATTTTAAATTTTGGGGGAGCTTTCTTACTCTTTTCCAGAGTGATGGCACCAATTTACATTCCCACCAACATTGCACAAGTTTCCCTTTTCTTCACACCACCACCATCACTTGTTATCTCTTGTATTTTGATGACACCCACTCTGACAGGTGGGAGGGAATATCTCATTGTGGTTTTGATTTGCTTTTCCCTGATGGTGAGTGATGTTGAGCACCTTTTCATGTACCTGTTAGACATCTGTGTGCCTTCTTTGGAAAAATGTCTATTCAGTTCCTCTGCCCCCTTTTTAAATCAGATTGCTTGTTTTTTTGCTTTTGAATTGTAAAAGTTCTTTATATGTTTTGGGTGTTAACCCCTTATCAGATATATAGTCTGAGTACTTTCTCCCCTTCTGTCTGTTACCCTACCCTCTGCTTTCTGGATGACAGGGGTCCAGGCACTTGGGACTCTCTGCTTCTCACGTCTTTCCAATGGTGGGTGGGTGAGGGCTGTGTTCTGATAAAACTGCACAACCGTGGGTCACTACCCCTTCTTTCAGAAGGTGGGCTCAGAAGAGTGCAGTGTGGGCAGGGATGTTTCCCTGAAGTCATCATTTGGATGGTCATGTGCTCTGGAACTCACATCTTCTAGCCCGGATGTGATGGGGCAATTTGCAAAGGGAGGACCTTGCAGCTAAGACACTGACCAGGTGCTCTTGTGTCTTGTTGGAAGGACCTGGAAACAAAGTTGTGTAGAACAGGGACTCCTCCAGGTCACAAGGCTCAGTTCAGACTTCTGGGATGCAGAGACCTGCTCTGGGCCACTGTCACTGAGGAGGGAAGGGCCTCAGGCAGGAGGGAGGAGTTGCTGGATTTCACTTGCCCTGTTTGTCAAGTTTCAGCTCTGGTGATGTGTGGAACATGGGCTTAGCTTTGGGAATGTAAGAGGAGAGGTTCCTGGGGAAGGGCTGGCTTTTTCCTCTGATTGAGGTCCTACTGTGTGCCAATCACAGCAGTCCTCTGAATCAGGGCTGGAAAGCCAGGCACAGAGAGGTCAGGGAGTTTCCAGGTCACACAACATTAGGGGCATCATTAGGCTCTGATGCAGACCTGACGCCCAGCCCACATTCTCTCTCCTTTCCCAGGACCATCATGATCCCACATGTCAGAATCACCCAGAGAGGCCCAGGTATGGGCACTGGGACCTTTCCTGCCTAACATGCCAGGAGCCTTATGAGGGAGGACAAGACACTTCCTGAGTCCATGATGTCCAGAGGCTGCTCTTAGCAAGAGGCTCAGCACACACTCTTGGATGAATCCTAGCTCTGTCCTGAGTCACTCTGTCCTCCCTGCCTCAGTTCTTCTGCCCACAAGGGGCTGGAAACAGCAGCCAGTTCACAAGGGTCTAAGGAACCTCCAGGATCCTGGAAGCAGCGCCCTCACACAGGGAGTACGGTGGGGTCTGCTTACATTGCCTCCTTATCTTTTCCTCACCTCTTTGCTGGATGAGGAGTCCCAGCGGGGCCCTGGCTTGTCCCAGTTCTCACCCCAGATCAGGGTCCAGCAGGGGGTGGTGTCCAGGCTGGGCTCTGTCCTCTGCCCATTTTGGGCACCCTCATTCCCCGCACCTTGGCTGCCTGGACACTGTCTTCCAGGGGCCACGCTGTGCCTCCCACATCTACCTAGCATCCACCCACCCTGGGTTACTCCAGCGCCCTCTGGCCCTTGGACACACACCTACTCCGTGTTGAGTGGAAATGAGGTGATGGACATGCTGGGCCTCCTGGACAGTCTGGGGGAGCCCGATATCCCCATCCTGCCCACCGCCCCAAGAGCCCAAGATGGGGAGAGGTGTGCCTCCATTCATACTCTGATTTGCTCAGATTCTCAGTACCTACTTTGCTGGGTGGATATGGGGGCAGAGGTATGATGTAAAAGCAGGAGACCTGGACAGCAGTCCATGAGAAGGGGGCTAGCCCAGGCTGGTCTCATAACCCCCTTAGCTTTGGCTTTCTCATCTTCAAAGTGGGACAGACTATTGTGAGGTGAGCAGGATCCTGACCCATAGCCAGGCACTGTCCTACACGCCTAAGAGAAGCTCACTGACTCCTCATGAATATCTGTGGGGCAGGGACAGGCATTATCACCCATTTCTGCAGAAGAAGTAACTGAGGCACAGAGAGAACAGGTGAGGTGACCACCTCAGATTACAGTGTCCAGGCTCATGGTCAGTGCCCACTCTGGGTTTTCCCCCTCACTTCACCCTCCACTGGGACCCATGGCCGCAGCCTCATCTCAGTGTGATTGTTCATGGGGAGCAGGATGGGGCACTGAGGGCCCGTTTCTCTGAGCACTGATTTCCCAGAAGGCTCAAGGGGTTGACCGTATTCACTACTGGACACCCAGTCCTGTGCCCAGGCCAGCCACACTGCAAAGCCTGAATCAATGATTGTTGAGTGAATACCTGAACCTCTGCATGTACCTGCATGTTGCCCCCATTTCCTCATCTCCACAGCTGGCTACCCGGCCAAAACCTCGTGTCATCAGGCCTGGGCCAGGGACAGTCAAGGGGACCAGAGCTGCTCAGTTGGGGACAGGGAGCCTCAGGGGCCCTGTGGCTGTCCCAAGCATCTCCTGGGCCAATTCACAGGGAAGCCCAGCCAGCTTCCAGGAACAGCAATCAGGTCCCAATCCCAGGGGTGTAGAGTAGGTCTTGAGGGGTGTTTCCAGAGACTGACTTTGTGTATGAAGGGGGCCTGGGGGTCAGGCTGCTTTCAATGTCCATTCCAGGCCCACACCCCTGCTGGCAGCATGGAGCTAGTCATAAAGGGCACAGGCCATGGGGCCAAGGCTATAGCAGGGCTCTGCTCCCTCTCTGTGGCTCAGTGTCCTCATCTGTAACAGAGAACTAGTAACAGGGCCATGGGAGGGCTCACTGAGACCCTCCTCTGTGGCTTTGGTTGGACACTGCCCTCTCTTTGCTCAGTGCCCTTCTCTGTAATAGAGAACTAGTAACATTTTGTTAGCCCCTTTTCGCCCCATTTTTCTGAGTCCTTTCCACATTGGGCCCAGGGCTTTCACAGAGATTACAGACTTGGGAGGTAATCAGAGTGTGGTCACAGCACTAGTGGTCCCAATTGAGGCCAGAGGATCTTCAGGAGGGGTGGGAATCCAGAAGTGCTTCATGGAGGAGGTGAGATCTGAGCTGTGTCCCCTAGGATGAGCTGTCATCTAGCTGAGGCCTGGCACTGAGCAGGACCCATGTACATGGTGAATGAGGGTGTGAATGTATGAATGGGCACCCCTCTAACAGAGAGTGAGGGGGGAAGTCCCCTAGGCCAAAGCAGGAAACACAGGGCACCCTGGGGTAGCAGAGGGCGGGGCTGAAGTGTGATGCCTGCCTCACCCTTTATGGGTGTCTTGCCACCACTTTAGCCTGTGTTCTGGTGGATTAGGAGCCCTTGCCTCTCCTCTGCTACAGTATCCTGCTCTTCATTCCCAGCAACACCCGCCTGTGTCACCTCAGTGTCCCCAAGTGGACCTGGACCTGTCTTGTGGGAGATTGTGAAGAAGGATTTGGTGTGCAGCCCAAGACTGAAGTGGGAGGGAGAGGATAATAGGGACCTCCAGAGGGGATCATGGGCTGGGAGACATCGGAGGGGTGGGGAAGGCAGAGCCTCAGGGCTGAAGGATCCTGCTAGTGGTGGCTCCTTCACGAGGGGCTTCACAGGGAGGAAGCAATCATGAGGTAAAGGCAAAGCTCAGTTTGGGGCTCGCTGACATGGAACAGCTCATCACAGAGAGGTCCAGAGGAGCTGGATGTAGGGAACGAAGATGCCACTGATGTCAGGGTCAGAGCCTGAGACCCAGATGAGGTGGGGCGGTGGTGCAGGGGAAGGGGCTTGAGGATGTCAAGATGTTCATTCATTGGGGTCTTCAGTGTGGGGACCTTCATGTTCATTTCACAGCCACCTGGTGCCTGACAGAGCTAGGCTTAGGGAGGTCACTGAGTAGACACGTGCTGACAACCTAGATTTTCCTGTTTCCACATAAAGTCCCTGGTGTGAAGCCAGCTGGCACTCTTTAGAGTCATACACCCTCACCCCTGGGCTCTCTGTGTGCCTAGAGCCCAGTGGCCCCTTATCTCCCACTCCCCACTGCAGGACCCTTTGCACACCTGCATTTTCACAAGCTATAAAACATCTTCTCTTGCTGTATGTTTACCCTATGAAAACTCATTGCCCCAGGAAGAGAGGCCTCACTTCCTTCCCTTATTAAAGTGGTAAAGCCTTTTGTTCAGAGAAGCCCCTGACAGATCTCACAAGCAACCAGGTACCTGTGCATGAATTGATCATGCAGCCCCCTCCTCCTTGTGTGCACAGCAACCCCCCCAATAACAGACCCCACACACTCAACCTTGGTGCTTGTGTAGGCACCTCTTGCCTGTGTGGCTTGATGTTGCCTATAGCAGTGTCCCTATTAAACTTTCCTAAACCCTTCTCAGACGCTGGTAATTCTTTACCAACCCAAGTAATTAGCCGGCCATTGTGCCCACAAAACATGAATCAGAGTTGGCTAAATTATGCAGATTGATGCTGCAGGTTAATTTGCTATAAACTTGAAATCAAGGTTTACAAATAAAAGCAACATACATACTCAAGGCAGGACTAAGGACTCACACGGATAACTAAGACCCTCCACGTACATCCCACTTTGGCCTCAGGGCCTTTGCGCTGGCTGCTCTTTCAGCCAGGATCTCTCTCCGCCTGCTTCTTAAACGCCTCCAGGAATCTGCTCAAACATCCTCCCTGACCTTATTTTTCTCCATGGAACATATCACCTCCGGGCATTGTGTATATTTTACTTAATTTTCTCTGTGTCCCCCACCAGGCTGTATGCTGCATGAGGATGGAGATCTGACTGCTTCACTACCTGCTGTGCCCGGTATCTGGAACCAGCCCAGCACACAGTAGGACCTCAGCGAATGTGTGACGAATGTGTGATCACTGTAGGCCACAGACAAAGTCTTCCCAGCAGTCATGGTAAGAGTCATTCATTCTTTACTTACTGAGACCTACTGTGTGCTGGATACTGACCTGTGTGGGAGGCATGCAGTGGATGAAATACAGTGAGCACATACAGCATGTTAGGAGGGACACGTGCTCTGGAGAGCACACAGGGATGGGAGAAGTCAGGAGTGCAGGAGTGGAGAAGAGGGCCAGGTGGAGACAGTGGTGGCAAAGGAGACAGAGAGGTGGGGCCCAGGTCGTGCAGGGCTTGATGGCTCCTGTGAGGGCTTTTCCTCAGGGCAGCGGAACCATGACTGGGTACGGAGCAGGGGCCCGGGTCCTGAATGCTATGCAGGAAATGGAGCAGGTGTCTGCTGAGGAGATGTGCGTGGAGGAGGCTGTCCCTGTAGACTGTGTAGGCAGGGAAGGCTCCTCTGAGGAGGTGACATCTGAGCTGAGCCCTTGTATAGACCGTGTTTCCACCTTCTGTAGACTGGATGCTTTCATCTGCCCTGCAGGCCTATGCAGGACACACTCTGTTCTCAGTCACCTGGACTTGGCCTCCTGCCTCCCTTGTGGGCCCTCCCACCCCAGAAGGAGTCCTTCTAGATCTAATTCACTACCCCCTCCACTGGACTTGGACTCACACTGAGCCACTGTCCACCTGCCCAACTCAACCAGAGTCAAGTCCAGACACTTGGGGGAGCCTCTCCACCCCAGAGCCCATGAACTTACTCAAATGGCCAGTCCTCAGCCTGCTCACATGCCTCACCCTCCCCTCCTGCTGAAATCTTGTGACAGATCCTGTCCACAGTACCCTGCTCCTCCGATCCTGACCCCAGGCTTTCCCATGGGGTGTGACCCCGCATGGGGTGCAGTCCCCTCCTCCAGTCTGGTAAGTAGAAACTACCTTTTCTCTTTTCTTTTGTTAATACATTTATTTTTTAATTTTTATTTTATTGAGTTACAGTCAGTTTGCATTGTTGTGTCAATTTCCAGCATAGAGCATAATTTTGTCAATTGTGGTTACTCTTTCAAGAAACCATCTCTTGGCTTGATTTTTTCAAATGTTTCTTATATCTCTATTTTATTTATTTCCTCCCTGATCTTTATTATTTCCTTCCTTCTGCTTTCTTTTGTTATTTTTGCTCTTCTTTTTCTAATTCTTTTAGGTGGCAAGTTTGATTGTTTATTGCAATTATTCCTCTTTTTTGAGGTAGACCTGATTCTCTCACTATAAACTTCCCTCTAAGCACTGCCTTTTCTGAATCCCATAGGTTCTGTGTGGTTGTGTTTTCATCATCATTTGTCTCACTGTGATTTTTATTTCTTCTTTGATTTCATCATCCACCCATTTTTTTTTTAAATAGTATGTTGTTTAATCTCCATACTGTCATTTATTTCTCCTTTATTTTTCTATAGTTAATTTCTAGTTTCATGGTATTGTGGTCAGAAAAAGTTGCTTCAAATATTTTCTATCTTCTTCAAATTGTTAATGCTTCTATTGTGCCAAAGTATATTATCTATCCTAGAAAATGTGGTATGTGCACTTGAGAAGAAAGTATATTCTATTTTAGGGAAATATAATGTTCTGAAAATATTACCCAAGACAAATTGTTTTATTGTATCATTTAATTTCTATGTTGTCTTATTAATTTTATGTATGGAAGATCTGTCCAATGATGTTAATGGATTGTGAAAGTCTTCTACCATGATTGTATTCTGATCAAATTTTCCCTTTTACCTGTTAGTATTTTCTTTTTATCTGTTATGTATTTAGTTGCTCCTATGTTGGGTTCATATATGTTAATGAGTGTAATATCTTCATCTATGACTCCTTTAATCATTATAAAATGTCCTTATTAAACTTTCTTTACAATCTTTGTTTTAAAGGCTATTTTATTTGAAATCACTGTTGATATTCCTGCTTCCTTGTCATTTCCATTTGTGTGGAATATCTTTTTCAGTCCTCTCACTTTCAATCTATGTGTGTCCTTCTCCTTAATGTGGGTCTCTTGTATACAGCGTATTGTAGATACTTGCTTTATTATCCACTCTGCACTCTATGTTCTTTGATTAAAGCATTTAGTCCATTGATATTATAGTAACTATTGATAGAAATGTGTTTATTACATTTTGAACTTTGTTTTGCAGTTGATTTTGTATTTTCTCTTTGTTCCTTACTTTTTCTTTTTGTGGTTTGATAATTTTCCTTTTTATTTTCTTGGTGTCTTTTTAGTTTTGTGACTCTATTGTAACTTTTTGGCTTGTGGTTACCCTAGTTTGTACATATATTAACCCATTACTATATCTGTTTATTTTAAACAGATAGTAATATAAGCTCAAACCCATCCTACCAAGAGCAAAAAAGAGACAGAGACAGAGAGAAAGAGAGAGAGAGAGAAACCTGTACATTTTCTTGCTCGCCTCTCCCACCCTTAATGATTTAGATGCCCTCTTTTATGATTTCATGTTTATTCTGTTGTAATTCATTGTAGCAATCGCCTTTCCAATTATGGTTTTCTCCTTTTTGTATCACCCTGCTTCTTTTCTATTTAGAGTATGTCTTTCAATATTTCCTTTAACATAGGTTTAGTGTTGCTAAATTCTTTTAGTTTTTGCTTGTCTGTGAAGTTCTTTACCTCTCCTTCTATTCTAAATGATAGCCTTGATGGATAAAGTATCCTAGGCTGCATCATTTTTTCATTCAGGACTTTGAATATACCTTGCCCCTCCCTTCTGGCCTGTACTGTTTTTGTAGAGAAATCAGCTGAAAGTCTTATGGGGGTTCCCTTGTATCTCATTCTTTGTTTTCCTCTTGCTGTCTTTAGAATCATTTCCTATTTTCAACCCTGGTCATCCTGATTGTAATATGTCTTGGTGTGGGTCTGTTTGGGTCCTCCTTGTTTGGGAAGCTCTGTGCTTCCTGTACTTGGATATCTGATTCCTTTTTTAGGTTTGGGAACTTTTCAGTCATGACTTCTTCAAATATCTTTTCAATCTTCTTTGTTCTTACTTCTCCTTCTGGGCCCCCCATTATGAGTAGGTTGGCATGCTTTATGTTATTCCATAGGTCCCTTATATTGCTTTCATTGGTTTTTATTTGTTGTCTCTCAGCTCTTCTGTTGTCCTGTCTTCTAAGTCACATATTCATTCCTCTCAATTATCCAGCCTACATTTTACAGCCTTTAGCTCATCTCTTATCTCAGCAAATGAGTTTTCCAATTTTCACTGGCTCCTCTTTAGAGATTCAATTTCGTTTTATGACATTGTCTCTATACACAATCTTTTAGTTTCTTCAGTACATTGATCACTCCTTTTTTAAAATCGTCTAGTAGACTATTAATGTCTATTTCATTGATTGTACTTTCAGGGTATTTATCTTGTTCTTTCAATTGAGAGAGGTTGTTCTGCTTCTTTATCTTGCTTATATCTCTCTGGCACAATGGCTTATGGAGTATCAATTATCTACTGTGGTCTTTTAAGAGTTTATTTATTTATATAAAGTGGATGCAGAAATAAAACTAAGCACAAAGAAATTAGTTTTAAAAGCAGTATAATCCATAACAGAAGAACATATTGAAACAAGATAACAATTGAGTTGGGATGAATTTTTAAAATATTAAAGGAAGAAAATATATTTGAGAATAGAGTATAAACATAACAGAAGAATAAAACAAGGATAAAAATGAAATTGGACAAATTGAAAGATAATAATAAAAGTATTTTAAAAGAAAATTTAAAAAGGGATTGAAAATAGAAATATAAAAATTATTTAAGAAGTAACATTTAAAAAGTAAAAGAAAATGGAACAGAAAAAAAGACAGTATGTTCCTGTGGAGATTGTGTGCCCTTAATAATTTTATCAAGAGGTCCTTCTTAAATATGTGTGGTTGCCATGTCTTACTTCTGTGCCTTTTGTCTGTTATCCATTTGGTTAAGGATGTGGCCATTAACCTGTTAACCAGAGCCTACCCTGGCTACTGAATGGGGACTCCTATTTGTTTTGTGGTTGTCACAGCTCCTGCCCTTGCCTTGCTTCATGAACTCAGCTCATTGGTTCCAGAGACCCTCTGGTCACACCCTTGGTCTGTGCTGCTCCCAGTGCCTGTTGGTAGACATGTCATATCTCCTCCCAATGCTGCATCTTGGTGCTGCACTCCTGCATGGTAGGTGGGCAGGTTGTGCCACTTACCAATGCTGTGTCCAGGTGCAGCAGTCCTGCACAGTAGTTGGGTTGGTTGCTCCCCTGTTCAGTGCTACTCCCCACCCCACATCTGTTCCACACTCTGTGGGTGGGCTTGAGGCAAATGGCCACACCAGCCCTAGTCCCTGCTCTTTGCCAGAACTCTGCTCCTTGTTCATTTGTCTTAGAGGTGCGAGTTCATAGAGGCACCAGGACAGAAACTTCCTATATGTCTGGGGATGTAAACAAGTCTCAGTCCCACCTATGAGGTTGCAGAAAAGCCAGATACATATTCAGGTTTCAACCCCAAGTCTGCCTGGGTGGGTATGATGGCTGTGGCTGAGCCTCATCTCTCTTCTTCTGAGAAATCACCAGTTATGTTGCCATGAGTCAGCAGAAACAAAGGACGAAACACCCCTTCCCCCAGGCAAGCCAGCAATGTTGCTTTGCTTTATTTTTTTTTCTTATTTTATGGGGGGCCCAGGCTGTTCTGATCTGTATACAATCCAAGCAGTTGTCCACAGCACACTGCAATCCCCCAGGGTTACCTCTGTACAGCCAACCAGAGTCTGCCTGAATCCAGCAGCCTGTCTCTTCCCATCCCTGATTCACTTCTAGGTTTGAGGGTTGTTGACATACTTTGTGCCCATTTAACTTAATTCTGTCAGTCAAGGGTGGTTCTGTACACATCTGAGCCTCAGAGGTTCCCTGTCCATCCTGCTGACCTCTCCGTTGGAAAGAGGGAGACCCAGTCAACCAGCACTATCCCTCCTTTGCTGCTCCCTCTTCAAAGGACCAACCCCAAGCCATTTTGCATTTTCTTCCTTCTTTTTTCCTTTTCTCCTACCAGATTGGTGGCACATTTTGTCTTTTGAAGATGGCAATGTTTTATCAAAGTTCAGCAGATGTCCTGAGTGGATGGGTGTGTCTGTGAATGTCAGTCTTGGTGAGTTTATTGGAGAGGATAAGATACAAGCATCCTTCTACTCCACTATCTTGGCCTTTCTCCAAGAATATACACTCTTAATAATTTTGTCATAAGGTTATTTTTAACTATGGGTGGTTGCCAAGCCTTCCTTCTACGCCTTTTGCCTGTTATCCCCTTTGTTGGTGGTGTGGCTGGTGTTCTGGTGGCCTGAATCTGCCCTGGCTATTGAGCAGGACCTCCTTTTTTTCCTGTGGTTGTCACACTCCTGCCCATATCCTGCTGTGAAAACTCCACTTGCTGGTTCCAGAGGCCGTCTAGTCGTGCCCCTGGTCTGTGTCCCAGCATCATTAAATGGGTGGTCTGCACCCCCCACCAGATGCCTGGTCCCAGGACCACACTTGTGCAAGGTAGTTGGCAGGTAGCTCCCCTGCCGCATTGGGTCCATACTTTATAGGTGGACCCAGAGGAAACAGCTGCACTAGCCCTCACCCCTGCTCTGTTCCAGAACACTGCTTCTTGTGCATTTGTCTTAGAAGAGCCAACTCAGAGAGGCATCAGTGTGTAATGGTCCCTTCTTCTTGGGACTGTAAACAAATCTCAGTCCCACCTATGAGGTTGTGGAGCCCCAAGGTAGAGATTCGGGTTTTGACCCCTCCTCTACCTGGGAACCATGCACCAGAAAATATGGTGGCTATGGCTGAGCCTTGACTCTCTTCTCCCAAGAAGTCTCCAATAATGGCACTGTGGGTCTGCAGACACAAAGGCTATGGCTCCCCTTCCCCCCAGGGCATACCAGCAGTGTTTTTTGCCTTTATTTTTGTATTTTATGGGGGACCCAGGCTGTTCTGTATACTCTCCCAGCCATGGCACACAGAACATTGCAGTCCCCCAAGGTTTCCTCTGTCGAGTCAGCCCGAGTCCTCTGCTCAACTCAGACAGCCTGTCCCATCCCACCCCTGCTGGTTCACGTCTAGGGCTGGGGATCGTTGGGAACCTTTGTGCCCAATTAACGTAGTTCTGTCAGTCAAAGGCTATTCTGTACAGATCTGAGTCTCAGAGGTTCCCTCTCCTTCCTGCTGAACTCGCCTTTGGAGTTGGGGAGACCCAGTGTATTAATGCTATTCCTCCTTTGCAGCTCCCTCCCCATTGGAATGGTCCAGAACTATTTTCCTTTTTCTTCTTTTCTCCTTTTCTCCTACCAGATTTGTGGAAAATGTTATCTTTTGAAGAAGCCAATATTCTGTCAAAGTTCAGCAGGTGTTCTGGGTGGTGGGTGTGTCTGTGGATGTCACACTTGGTGAATTTGTGGGAGAGGGTGAGCTCTGAGAATCTTTTTTTACTCCACCATCTTTCCTCCTCCTTCATTCTTTTTCTTTTGATTGGAACATTTAGTCCATTAACATTTATAGTAGTTATTTTATAGATGTGGGTTTATTGCCATTTTGAAATTTGTTTTCCAGTTGTTTTGGTATTTCTTGTTTCTTTCTTTTAATTATTTTTATTTTTGTGGTTTGATAAATTTCTTTTCTATTAGCTTGGTTTCTTTTTGGGTTTTATGACTCTATTATATACTTCTGATTTGTGGTTATCTTGTCTGTCAAGTATGGTAACCCCTTACTTCATCTGTTTGGTTTTAGTTGATAGTAATGTGGGCTCAAGTGCATCCTAAAAAGAAAGAAGAAAAAAAGAAAAAAAAAAGAAAGGGAATAAAATATATATTCTCTTGCTCTCCTCTTTCACCTTTTATGATTTTGCTATTCTCGCTTTCTTGCTTGCTTTCTTATTTTCTTTATTGACTTACTGACTTATTTAGATCCTCATGTTTTCCCTTGCAACTCACTGTATTTATTGCATTTCCAATTATGCTTTCTTAATTTCTATAGCTTCCTGTTTATTTTTTATTTAGATTACAACTTTCAAAATTTTTTTTAGCATAGATTTAGTACTGCTGAATTCTTTTAGTTTTTGCTTGTCTGTGAAATTCTTTCTCTCTCTTTCTGTTCTAAAGGATAGTCTTTCTAGATAGAATATCCTAGTTTGCAGCCTTTTCTTATTCAGGACTTTGAATATATCTTGCCACTCCCTTCTGGCCAGAAGTTTTTAGGTAGAGAAATCTGCTGAATGCTTATGGGACTCCGTTGTAACTAACACTTTGTTTTTCTCTCACTGCATTTAGAATATTTTCTTTAACTTTAACCATTTTAACTATAATATATCTTGGTGTAGGTCTCTTTGGTTTCTTCTTGTTTGGGACCCTCTGTTCCTCCTGTACTTGGATAATTCTTTCCTTCTTAAGGTTTGCAAAGTTTTCAGTCAAGATTTCTTTAACTATCTTTTCAATCCCCTTTTCTCTTTCTTCTCCTTCTGGTACCCACTATTATGCATAGGCTGGCACACTTTATATTATCTTGCTTTAATTGGTTTTTATTTGCTTTTCTGTCTGCTGTTCTTTTTGGGTTATTTCTTTTATCTTGTCTCCTAAGTCATTTATTCATTCCTCTGCATTATCTAGTCTTCTTTTGATTGCCTGTAGTTGAATTTTCTATTTTTAACTAGCTCTTCTTTATAGTTTAAATTTTCTTTTTAAAATTTTCTGTCTCTATTGATAGTCTCTTTTAGTTCTTTCAGTGAGTTGATCATTCCCTTTTTGAAGTCTAGTAGACTATCAAAGTCTATTTTATTGATTGTTCTTTCAAGGGATTTCTCTTGTTCTTTTAATTGAAAGTGGTTCCTTGGCTTCTTTGTTTTACTTATATTTCTCTGACTCTATGTATTTCTTCTAGACCCGTTTCTGAGCTGTGGTGTGTAGTAGGCAGGTTTGGAGCACTTCAGTTGTGAAGGAAAATAGGCAGGAGATGTCCACTGGGGAGTTCTCTCTGTGGTGTTGCCTGTCACTTTTTATGCAGACTTACAAAGTACTATTTGTTGATGTTGGCTTTATCCCTGCCTTAGCTATGGGAATATCAGCCACCTACTCTGGTGCCCCTCAGGTTCTGAGCCCCAGGAAACATCAGTGCAGATCCAGCAGTGTCAGTCCTTGGACCTACCTTAGCAAGTGTGCAGTCACACACATGAATTTTTGGTCCACTACAGGTTCAGCTCAAACCCGAATCCCGCACCCACATATGGAACCATACACCACCCTGTTGTAAATACCCTCACTGGTCACCCTTCTTGAGTCAGAATTCCACTCACTGCCTGTAAGTCTCAGAGGTGTGGATCCACAAAGTGACCAGATACAGCAAATCCACCCTCGGGCCTGGGGCTGTAAACAAATCTCAGTCCCACCTGTGAAGTTGCAATGGCACAGGGTATGGATTCAACATTCAGCTCTGCCTTTGTGCAGCAGTGTTGGCTATGACCAAGCCCCATTTCTCTTCTCATGAGAACACACCAACAATGGAGCCAAGTGGAGAAAGTGACTTTGGCACAGCTGTGCTTCATTCCTCCCCCATTATACCAACATTGGTGCTTTTTTATGAGAGTTTCAGTCTGTTCTGTTCCACACACACACACACACACAGCCAGAGCTCACACTGCCCTCTAGTTTCCTGAGGCTGCCTCTCTTCAGTGTGACCCAGCCCTCTGCCTGGGCTCTTCACTGACTCCAGTAGCCAGTCCTGGCTCATCCCTGCTAGCTCATGTATAGGGCTGGTCATCACAGGGACCCTCTGTGTCAGTTTTCTCCAGTTCTGCCTGCCATGCAGTTGCCACTGTCTCCTCCAAACCTTTTAAGTTCTGCTTCTTTCCTAGCTGATCTCCCAGCTAGAGAGGTTGTGTTCCAGTGTGAGGGTACCTTTCTTCCTATGCTACTCTTTCCCTGCAGGATCAGTCCTGCACTGAATTTTTCTTTTTTCTTTTTATTCCTTACCATATTTTGTGAGGATCTTCCTGTATTTCAAAATAAGAGACACTCTGCCAGAGTTCAGGAAGTTTCTGTGCAATTAAATGTTTTTGTAGATGTAATTCTTTGTGTATTTGTGGGAGAGGTCAAGCTGTGAGTCTGTCTACTCTGCCATTTTTGCTCCTTCAAATTTTAAAATAGGGCTAGGTCTTTCTTAATAACTCTCAACAAGCTGTTGTAGTTTTCAGTGTACATGTCTTGTAATTTTTCCTTGCCTCTATTGGATGCTGATTCAGAACATACACAACCTTCTGGAGAAACCTGTCCCACCCTGCCATTTGCTTCCAACTAGCTGGCCTGTGTCTGAGTCACCAAAAGGTTTTCTTCTTTATCTGATTCTTAATTCTTTAGAATTTATCATTTTACTCTCATAAATGCTGATTGTACTTGTAACAAATATTTTAAAATAAAAATAATAAACTTTATTCTATAGATGAAATATGAATGAATCTCAAGTAACATATCCTTTTAATACCTTAGAATTAGTAAACAATATAGATACATTATAAACACTTGAAATGTTGCCTAAAGGAAAAGTGCAGAGATTTGCAAATCCCACTCCCAGAAGTGATGATCATGAATGGTTTGGTGAACATCTCTCAGTCTATCTCTCTCATTCTCTCTGCCTCTGTCTCTCACACACCACAAGATTCATTTACATCTATGATGATTTGACACATATGTGGTCATAGAGATGGCATCTGGGATGTAAATGATGGATTAACAAGCATCCAAACTGAGGGCTTCCTTGACATCAGGTAAAGACCTAGCACTCATTTTTCCAGCTGCACAACAATCATTCCTCCATGTGAACAAGAACTGATGAATCCCACCCCCTCTCCATGAACATTAGTGTTGCTTCCAATTCCCTACTAGTTAAACCAGGACTGTGATTAACATCCTTGAAAAGACATCTTTGAAAAATTGTGCAAGAATTTTAGTATGATCAGCACTAAGCATCAGCACTACTCAGAAAGGGGTGCACTTGTGGAACTGTGATGCATCCTGCATACTGTTCTCCCAGAGAGGAGAGTCTGCTCACTCTTCCCTCCAAGGGATCTACTGTGGCCTCTGCCTCCTCATGTTGTCCCTAGAGCTGGTTGTCACCAGGCTAAAGGCCTCCCAGTGTGATGTTGACCAATGCTGTCTCCGAAGTGTGAACATCTTCGTGCATCCTCACTTGAGAAGTCGAGCATCTCTAATATACACTGGCCACCTGCATTGCCTGTTGTTGGAATTGCATGTGTTTGTTCTGTTTCTGTTTAGAACACAGTGTTTCAAGAAGTTTTTGGACCACAGGGATGTGAAAACTTTCTCTGACTTTAGGTTATGAAAAATGATTTTTCCAGGTTGTGATTTGTCTTTCATGGATTTTGATTATTATTATCTTTTTATTTTGTTAGGTTATGTTTTGCCACAAGAAGAGGTAAGCATCTTCCTTCTGGCTCTGGTTTCACACATAGAATAGCTGTGCCTATCTCGAGATTATGCACATAGTTACTAAAATTATTCATTGTGTACATCTCATCTTTAATCCACCTGGATTTCCCTTTCAAATATCCAAAATGCTACTTCAAGTAAAAAAAAATTAAACCAATCCCTTGTTAAAATATGATTGCAGACACAAACAGCCAACTTTTGTATGATTTCATTGATAGGGAACATCCAGGGTAGGGAAAGACACACAGAGAGAAAGAGGATTAGGCCTTGTCAGGGGTTGGAGGAGGGAGAAAAGAGAATGTGTGCTTTGGATACAGGGTTTTATTTTGAGGAAAGAAACAGTCTGAAACTAGACAGTGATGATGGTTGCACAGCATTGTGAATGCACTTAATGCTCCTGAATTGCACAATTTAAAATGGAAAAACATCTAAATTTTATTATTGTAAACTTAAAACATAAAAATAGATGATACTCAAAAGATTATCTAGAAAAAAAAAGAAAACAATAGCAGATATAAGGAGTAGCTACTATCCCTCGGTTGAGGCAGGGGGCCCTTGACTACATCTGTCCCCAAATCCCATCTTTGTATTTCTGTCTCCTAGTACCATCCACAGTGCCAATCCTGTATCTGTCAGGGTCCAATCAGGAGACATAAACCACAAAGAAATTGAACAGGTGAAGTTTAATATAAAGAATTATTATAACAGAGGAGCAGAGTAACCAAGGGCTGGCTAGTAAAAAGTGAAGAGAACTCTAAAGAATATAATAGCAGATATAAGGACTAGCAAAAAAAATAGATGATACTCTAAGTGACATGAAAGAAAACAAGGAAATTACAGGAAAAAAACAAACAAAAATGATGCCAGGAGAAGGGAAGTAAAATTCGGGTCTGGGAGTGGGTTGATTCTTAGAATTTGATGACAGTGTTGGTGGTTGCAGAGACATCTCAGCCCATAGGGGTGGTGATGCCTGAATTGGCTCTGGGTCTCATAGAAGTATGTGTGTAGGTGCAGGAGGAGCTACAAGATCAGGCTCAGGATCTCCCTGCAGGACTGTTAATGTAACCTGGCTCTAGGTCTCCTGTAGGTCTAGTCTTACAGTCTGCAGAGCTGGTAGGATGTGACACGGTTCTGTGCTTTTTGCAGGTGCAGTCTCGGGTTCCCCTGCAGGGTTGATAGAATGGGACCCAGTCCTAGGTCTCCTGCAGGAACCAGCTCAGGATCTCATGCAAGACCAGGCTCAGGGTCTCCTTGTAAGGCTTGTGGAATGAGACCCCATCATTTTTCCCCTGCAGCAGCAGATTCAGGGTGTCCTTGCAAGGTTTTGCAATTTCACCCTACTCTATATCTCCTGCAGGAGCAGGCTCGGACTGTCCCTGCTGGGTTGTTGGAATATGACCCATCTCTGATTCTCTTTCAGAAGCAGGCTCAGGGTCCCCCTACAGGGCTAGTCGATTTTGTTCCTGTCTTAGGTCCCTTGCAGTTGCAGGATTGGGGTCTCCCTTCAGGGCTGGTGAAATGTGACTCATCTGTTGGTCTCTTGCAGAAACATGCAGAGTTTCTCCCTGCAAGCCTTGTGGAATGAGACCCAGTTCTGGGTCTCCTACAGGAGCATGCTCAGGGTCTCTATGCCGGGCTAGTGGAATTGGACCTGGCTAATGGTGTCCCTGCAGTGCTGCTGGAATTGGTCCAATTCTTGGGTGTCTTGAAGGTGCAGG
This sequence comes from Vicugna pacos, assembly GCF_048564905.1. NCBI lineage: Eukaryota > Metazoa > Chordata > Mammalia > Artiodactyla > Camelidae > Vicugna > Vicugna pacos. The sequence continues at coordinate 3,117,699 of NC_133021.1, read as the reverse complement.
CTCTAATTCTCCCTGCATTGCTAGTGAAATGTGACCCAGTTGTGGTTCTCCTGAAGGAACAGTCTCAGGGTTTCCCTGCAGGGCTGGTGGATGGGACATAGTCCTGGGTCTCCTGGAGGAGCAGGCTCATGGTGCAATATGACAAATCTCAGGTTCTCCTGCAGGAGTAGGCATGGGGCCTTCCTGCAGGGCTAGTGGAATTGGACATGGCTCATGGTCTCCCTGCAGTGCCATTGGAATTGGTCCAATTCTTGGGTCTTTTGAAGGTGTAGGTTACAGGCTGATAAATTACCTGTAGGGCTGGTGGAATGTGACATGGCTCTTAGTCTAATGCCAGAGCTGATTCAGGGTCTTTCCACAGGGTTGGTAGAGTTGGTCCCAGGCCTGGGCCTCCTGCATGTGCAGGCTCCGGTATCCCTGCAGGGCTTGTGGAATGTGACTGGGTTTCTGTTTCCTGCAGGGGCAGGCTCAAATTCTCTTTGCAGTGTTGCTGGAATGGCACATGGTTCTGAGTTTCCTGCAACAGCAGGCTTATGTTCTTCCTGCATGGCTAGTGGAATATGACTCAGATATTGGTCACTTGCAGGAGCAGGCTATTTTTCTCCCTGCTGGGATGCTGGAATCAGACCCTGTCCTGGGTCTTCTGCAGAAGCAGCTCCAGGTCTTCCTGCAGGGCTGTTGGAACATGACCCATCACTGGTTCTGCTTCAGGAGTAGGCACAGAGTCTCCTTGCAAGGATAGTGTAATTGGACCCAGCTCAGGGGTCACTACAGGGCTGATGGAATGTGACCTGGCTCTGTGGTTCCTGCAAGTGTAGTTTCTGTGTCTCCCTTCAGGGTTGGTTTAATGAGACCCATTCCTTGGTCTCCTGTAGTAGTAGGATCAGAGTCTCCCTGCAGGGCTGGTGGAATGGGCCCCTTCTCTAGGTCACCTGCCAGAACAGATTTGGACTCTGCCTTCAGGCTGGTGGAATTGGGCCTGTTCTTGCATCTCCTGCAGGAGCAGGCCTTGGGTCTTCCTGGAAGAATACTGTAATATGACCCATCTCTGGTTCTCTTGCAGGAGAAGCTCATGGTCTCCCTAGAAGGTTAGCAGAATTTGTCCCATTCCTTGGTCCAAGGCTCAGGGTATCCCTGCAAGGTTGGTGGAATGGGACCTAGTCCTGTGTCTCCTGCAGTAGCAGGTTCTGTTCTCTTTGCAGGGCTGGTGGAATGTGACTCCACCCTGTGGTTCTTTTGCAGATGCAGGCTCAGGGACCCCACCAGAACTGATGGCTCTTAGTCTCCTATGGGAGCAGGTGAGGGATTCCCTGGAGAGCTGTTGGAATTGGCCCCAGTCCTGGGTCTCTTACAATTGCAGGCTCAGTGTCTCCCTGCAGGGTTTGTGGAATATGACTTGGCTGTGGGTATGCTGCAGGAGCAAACTCAGTGTTTCCATGCAGGGTTGGTGGAATGGGATCTAGTTCTGGCTCTCCTGCAGGAGGAGGCTGGGGTTCTCCCTGGAGAGGCTGATGGAATTGGACTGGGATGTCTGTCTCCTGCAGGAGCAAGCCTACGGATTACCTGCAGAGCTGGTAGAATGTCACACAACTCTTGTTCTTCTGCAGGAGCTGGCTCATGTTCTCTGTGAATGGCTTGGTCTCCCCCAGGAGCAGGTTTGTAGTCTCACTACAGGGCTGGTGTTATGTGACCCGCACTGTGTTTTCTGCAGATGCAGTCTTAGTGTTTGACTGCAGGTTTGGTGGAATGGGACGAAGTTCTGGGTTTCCTGGAGTAGCAGGCTCACGGTCTCCCTTCTGGGGTATTGGAATGTGACCCAGTCATGTGTTTCCTGCCGAAGTGGCCTCAGGATATCCCTGCAGGGTTGTTGGAATTGTACCTCACTGTGTATCACCTGCAGGATCAGGTTTGTGCTCTCCCAGCAAGGCTGGAGGATTTTGACCTATTCCTGGGTCTCCTGCAGAAGCAGGCTTTCAGTCTTCCTGCAGGGCTTCTGGAATATGACATATCTCTAATTTTCCTGCAGGATCAAGCTTGTGGGTCACCCAGCAAGGCTAGTGGAATTGGACCCACTTCAAGGTCTTCGTGCATGTTTGATGGAATGGGACCCAGTCCTGGGTCTCCTGCAGGAATTGGCTCAGAGTATTCCTGCAGGACTGGTGAAATTGGACTGATTCCTGAGTCTCCTGCAGGAGGAAGCCCTGCATCTTCCTGGAGGGATGGTGGAATATGACAGAGATCTGTTTCCCCTGCAGGAACAGGCTCAAGGTCTCCCTACAAGGCTAGTGTAATTGGACACATTCCTGGATCCATTGCAAGTGAAGGCATGATGGTCTTCCTACACAGCTGGTGGAATGTGATTCGGCTCTGAGTCTCCTGCAGGAGTAGGCTTAGGGTCTCCTTGAAAGATTGGTGAAATGGGACACAGTGCTGTGTCTCCTGCAGTAGCAGGCTCAGGTTCTCCCTACAGTATTGGTAAAATTGGACCTGGCTCTAATTCTCCTGCAGTTGCAGACTGAGGGTATAACTGCATGGCTGGTTGAGTGTGAAGGAACAGCAAGTCTTAATACATTGGCCCACTCCTGGGAAAAGGATAAACAGGGCTTGGTGCATGGTCTCTTGCATTGTCTGAAAAAGCCCCTTGAGATGTGTTGATTCTGATGACCTCTTCCAAGAACTTGAACACTTTTAGAATCTCTGTCAACTCATCTTGTTTAGACTGAAGGAATCTGCCTTTCATCAGTTCTTGGAATAGAGATCAACACAAAAGGAAAGAGGGAAGAAAAAATTACCAATCTATCTGTTGAGAAATCAGCTGAAGACATTAAAAAGTTCTCTTGCAATGCACTTATTTCTATTTTGGTGCATTTAGAATCATTTCCTTATTATCAATTTTTGCCATTTAAATTAGAATATATACTGTTGTAGGCCTACTGGGGTTCATTATGCTTGGACGCTCTGTGCTTGCTGTGTTGAGATAGCCGGTTCTATATTTGGTTTAAGAAAATTTCAGTCTGATTTCTTCAAATACCTTTTCAAACCATTTGTCTTTATTCTTTTCCATGTGGGATCCCTATGAGTCATACACTGGTATGTTTTCTCTTATCCCAGGTTTCAGTTGCATTGCTTACATTGGTTTTCACTTGCTTTTCTATGTCGTGTTCTGACTGAGTGATTGCGGTTATCCTGTTTTCTAAGTCACTTATTTGTTCCTGTGCATTATCTAGTCCGATTTGGACTGTCTTTAGCTTAGCTATTCTCACCATTGAGTTTTCTGATTATATTTGGCTCATCTAAAGTGTTTCTCTTTCCATTTATACTAGCCTGCATTTGTATTCATAGACTCAAGATTTCCTCCAGTGTTTTTATGTCCTCCCTTTTCAAGTCATGTTCTAGTAAATTTTGGGGGTCTAATACATTGGATGTTCTTTCAGGAGACTCCTGTCTTTTGAAAATTTGGAATAGTTCTTTTAACTTTATTATATCTCTCTATCGCTATGGGTTAAGGATTATCAGTTATCTATTATAGACTTGAATGGCTTTTGTAAGTGAAATCATTTCTGTGCACATTTAGTTTTAATGCTGTGAGGATTGTTTTTGGTATGTAATGATGGCATGCATTCCTTCTGTGTCCATTGCCTGTTATATCTATGATTGCTAGTGTGGTTTTTGTTGTGGTGAATACATCCTATTCTAGTGAAGTTAGCAGAGTGTCATTTTGGTTAAATGCTTATCATAGCTCTGACAGTGCTGGGACTAGTCATTTTTGCTGAAATAGAGGCTTCCAAATGGTTTCTGGGCTGCAGGCTGGATATGTGGAGAGGGAATGTTTCCAATACACTCTCATGAAAGTGCATTTGTCCTTACTGTTTCCACGGAAAAGTCAAAATTTTATAATGGGTTCCCTCAGGTTCTCTGCAAACAAAAACAAAAGTGGAAACAAATCTAATGATGTCATACATTAGAACCTGCTGAAACAATCCTGCAGTGCCACAATTGGGTCCTTAGTGTAGTACTGGGTCAGCACCACAACTATAGTTGCATTAGCATGTGGTAGGCAAGGTTGATGGAAAGCCTTCAAATTCCCCTATTTTTCAGCAGATCTCTGCTCCAAGAATTCTTGTCAATAAGGCATGGGAACTCAAAGGCAAGCATGGAGCATTTCAAAAACCTCTGCTTTGGACAATAAGAAATTTCAATCCTGCCTATGAAATTTGCAGATCTTTTGGCTATAGAATCTTATTTCAACACTAAATTGCCCTGGATTCTAGAAACCAGATAAAGATGGCTCTGATTGAGACCATTTCTCCTTTATGGATAAAATGAGCAATTATACTGTGGATGTGAAAAGACTGTGACTAAGGCCCTGGGTTACTAAGCTAATCCACAACACATATGCCAGCAGATTTAATATTAAGAGAGGACCCAGGCAGATCTGTTCTCTAGATAGTACCAACCACAGCCCAAAACAATCTCCAAACCCCTGGGAATAAATTTGTGACATCAGCCACAGCCCTAACACACAGATTACACAGGAACTCCTAGCTCAAAATAGGCAGATGGAGTATTGGTCTGGGAATCAATTGCAGAAAACTTTTGTCATTATTGTTTTCAGTTATGTCAATCAAACGTCCAACTATGCACTCTTTTAACCCTCAGCGCATCATCTTCCATCTCAAATGACCTGTCAACTTTAGAGTGTGCATCCCAGTAAAACACAGTTTCCCCTTTACTGCTCCTTCACCAAAGGTCAGGTCCTGCACTGATTTCCATTCTCTACTTTGCCTTCTACTCTTTCCAGGTTATGTGAGAATTCTTTCTGACTTTTGAAGTAAGAGATGTTTGGCCATTATTCAGCAGGGATCCTGAGCCAAGGGCCGGGAGAGTGGATGTTTATCTTGCTGTATACGTGGGAGAGAGTGAGCGAAGTTTGCACTGGTACTCTGCCAGTTTGGCATGGATAAATTAACACAATTAAGACATAACTCACAGACACTTGATCCTTGTTTAGCTATTTTTCTCTATATCAATGGTGGAAGGATGTGTTCAAAGACTCCAGGTCTGACAATGTGTTCATACCTCCATTGCAGACTTTCAAATAGTTAACAGAATTGAATTACATACTATGGGAAATGTATCAAAATAAAGATAGTTTTAGAAATATACTAAATCTAAATACAAGACAGAGTTGCCAAACTTAGGTATCATCTTGGACTACCCAAATAAGAAAAATACACAGAAAATATAAATTAGCAGCCAAAAGTCATGAAGGAGGCAGGTCAACACTTTTCTCTTGGTGCCTCCAACACACAAAAACAATGAAATAATTCTTAGAATCATTAACAACCACAACCATGGGTTTCCATTGTTCATGTGGTGCCCTTTCCTAATAATGGCACATACTGGTCAACGTTGGCGATTCAAGGGGCAACATTACTATTTAGGAAAGCACAAAGAAACCCAAACAATATATTTTCATATAGGCTTGGTTTCAATAGCACTTAGAGACATTATTGATGTGAGAACACTGCTGCAGTTTTGCTAGACTATTGAGAATCATGTTCTCTTCTATGAAAGATGAGAATGTTTAATCGTCCAATTATGTTGAGAAACACAATTTAACCCAACACATACGGCAACCACATTATATCCTGCACCCTGTACTTGACTGAAGGGAAAAAATGGTCCACAAAAAATGTGTCACTACATATCTATGCCAACAATTACACTTCATTTCAATAACAGAATTATAATAGTTACAAATACTGTTTTGAAAAAATGAGGATAAATAAATATTCAAATTCAGGCAAAGAATCCACTCACTTACAAAACACCCTTCATACTAAAGTAGAGATAACCCCAGCATTTTCTGAATCTAGTGGAAGGTCATCATTTCAAGGTGTGAGCTAAGAATTGAAATCCAATCTATTTTAGTCGAGAGTAGTTGACCATGGAGGAGTTCACTGTTATGCACAGAATGTGAAGGTGGAGGAACTCTGATTCTAGGAAGTGGCTTCCTGTGTTCCTACTGGCTTCAATGCAGTTGAAGTGCTGATTCTTTGAAATGGATAACAGACTGGAGGGGAGGGAAGAGCAAGAGCTTGAAAGCTAGGCCCAAACCTGGGAAAAGGCTTACCAGGGCTGGGTGCTTGGTCGTCTGAGTGGTTTGTAAATGCCCCATGGGACGTGTGGATTTTCAAGACATCTTCCAAGAACATGAGAGCTTCTATCAACTCTACCTTCTCTTCTGTTTTGTACGGAAGCAATCTTCGTCCCGTTCTTGGAGCAGAGAATTCAGTACCTTCCTCAAGTGCAAGTTCACCCTCCACAGGTTACCGCCAGTATCAACGAGGCTCAATATGTCTCATGAATGTCTTATGAGCCTCGTATTCTCTACAGAAGTCTCCATGTCAGTATTCTCCATTGTAGCAGAACAACTCTCATCAATATGTTCGCATCTCTCCTCAATCCGTGCAGCCAGCTTTTCTGCCAGATTCTCTTCGTGTCTCCCATAAAGTCAAATTCTAAAGGATTGGGCACCAGTAAGCTGATGACAGGCAGATCTCCCACAGTATGCCCTTTCAGGTTCTGGAAACTGACCCATGAACTCAGGTCTTTGGGCAGCAGTAGTATCTCGAACTTACACAGCTTCCCGAACAAGAGACTTAAGCCAAGCTCCACAGAGGGTGGCAGTGCTATCATGACACTGATCCACCCACAGGGCTCTGCCCAGTTACTATGGATCCACAAGCCACAACAAGGCTTGTGGAACACACCAACATTCCACCTGGAATCCAACTGGTAACTGCCATCCCCAAAGGTTACTGCTTCTTGTCAGTGTTTGAGGAGTGGCTGCATCAGACGAGAGGTTCCTAAGGTAAAAATGATTCTCTCCATTATTGTCCCATGGTTCTTTTTTCCCTACCCTCTTTCCTTTGGTTCAGATCTCTATACATAGTACAAACGGAGGGAAGTCTCTCCAAGTTAAGTTAATGGTTTCACCTGTCTTTAAACTTTCTAACAGTTAACAGTACAAAAAGACCCACTATAGAAATCATATGTTTGTGCAATACCCATTTAGCCAGAATACATATCCGTCTGTTCTTTCCTGCTGAAACACCCACACTCTCAGAACATGGATCCATTTCTTTCATGGAGGATGAAATTCCTAGAAGTGAAGCCAGTCTCAACGTACACTTTACTGTCTGTCTCTTTAGATATTAGTACAGTTTTGTAGAGCTAATTGTCTTTGTTACAGGCATATGCCATTTAATCTCTACATAGAGTTGAATATGACATTCATTCATTCTGTTGGAAGACATGTAAGATTATATCACGGAAAATGAATACATTTTATTCAAAATAGGCATTTGGGTTAGGTCACGATGTGCTCTTATGAAGCAATATTTATGAATATTATTGCATGCATCTCTTTTCTGAATACAAATGTTCTGAGTACATACAAGAAGCGATAGTGGGTCGAAGCATGCTGAATGATCCTTGACAACCATTTGAGAATTTTCTTTTGAATTCTCATGGTTCCTTTGGATATCTATCAGTGAACCGTACACATTGGTGTTTGTTTGTTTGATTGATTTTTTGTTTGTTTCCTTATTCTTTGTTTTGCAAACCCATTAGGCCATGCATCTCTCCGTTTGCTTCAAACAGAGAGTCATATAAGCTGATTCAGTTTGCATAGTGCTGAAAATCACCTGTGTTTTCCTGCTTCCCTCTCCCATCTTGAGGGTTTTGATGTCCTCCTTGCCTTCTTCTTGTTTATTCTCTGCAACTCATGGCTCTTCTTGCATTTCCAATGATGGTTTTCTTATTTCCATTTCGTCTTGCTACTTTTCTATTCAGGGTAGAATTCTCAATTTTTCTTTTGGGATAAGTTTCAAACTGCTGAATTCTTTAAAGTTTTGCTGGTCTGTGAAATTGTCTAGTTCTGCCGTTATTAGAAATGGCGGTCTTGTGGCATAGGCTTCCCTTGATTGCAGGTTTTTCGCATTCAGGGTTTGGTCTGTTCCTGGCACTCCTTTCTGTCCTGCAATATTTCTGTCGAGATAACAGCTGAAACCCCTCTGGAGGTTCTGTTGTGACTAATTTGCTTTACTCTAGGTGCATTAAAATCACTGGGTTGATCATGAATTTTGATGATTTGATTGATAATAAAGCTGCTTGTAAGTCTATTGGGATTAAACATAATTTGGATGCTGTTTGCTCCTGGATTCATATAGATGATTGTTTCTTGGATTTCAGCAAGTTTCAGTCTGATTTGTCTCCAGATATCTTTTGAGATTTTCGTTTTAATATCTTGCTTTTCCCTCTGGGATTCTTATGAGTCCTATTCCTTCATGCTTTGTCCTACCCCAGGATTCAACAACAAGATTTGCATTGGTTTTCACTTGCTTGTCTATGTCATCATCTGATAGAGGGATTTCTGTTCTCCTGTGTTCACAGTCATTCTCACATCCATCTGAATTATCTAGTCTGCTTAGGACTGACTTTAGCACTGCTGTTATCTCATTCATTGAGATTACTGATTTTATTTGTCTTGTCTTTAGAGGTTCTCTTCACCTTTTCTGGTATTGTGCCTTTTGTGATTCTGAGACACTGTTGTTCTTCAGAGTTTCTCTCACCACCTTTTTCAATAATTGCTCTAGTAGTGTTTCACAGTCTTGGTGTTTGAAAGCTTTTTGGGGCCTTCAATCTGTTTGGAACTGAAGATGGTACTTCCTGTTTCTTTTACTATAGTTCTTTATCTCTATTCATCAAGTACTATCTGGTATGTAATGTAGAGTTTTCAGGCTTGGTTAAGTGAAAATTTTAGTCTCTTTGGTGTACACAATTCCATGATATTTATGTGAATACATTTTTTCCTAGACATTGATGCCATGTTGTATTCCTGTGTGTGTTGTCTGGTATATCTCGAAATGCTTGTGTTGCTTTAGTTGTGATGAACCCACCATACTCTCGTGGTTTAGTATAACCTCATTTTTATTACGCTTATGTCACAGTTCTGAAAGTGCAGAGGATCCTTTCTCTAGTGGAAACAAAGCTTGTAAATGATTTCAGATCTGCAGGATATTATATGCCATTTTGGGGTGATTCCAAACCAGCATCATTACACTCACCTTGTACTTTATATTTCACTGGGAATGTCCCAATGTTGCCAGTTTTTCCCAGAGCCTCTCTGTCTACAGAAAAATCTGTAAAAATATATATAAGGATGTCATGCATCAGGGCCTGCTGCCCTTATCATGCAGCCACACCTAGATGTCCTCGGTGCCGTACCATGACAGTGCCATCCTAAATGTAGCATCTACATTTGGGAAATAATGGTGAAGGAAATGTTTCATCTTTCCACACTGTGGACCTAGACCACTTTTTTGTTCTCTCATCATTGTGGCTTTTGACCACAAAGGCAACCACAGAGCTGTCCCGCATCCTTTACTTCATACCAAATATTAGTCCCAGTCCTGGGTATGAAAATAGCTGATCCTAACACTCTGGAAACTGATTTCTTCCCCAAGGAACCCTGGATAACTCAGACCACATGCATGATTTCTCTGATTGAGCCCCATACGTGCTCTATTGGCAAAATGCCAATTTGGTCCCTGGGCTTGCAGAAGCATTGGATGTGGCAATGGGACATTTGTATAAACTGCATTTTGTGCGGCAGGTTAGTTGCTTTCTCATTGGGGTCCAAGGTCAGTTTTGTCCCTTGATAGGGCCAACCACAATCCACAACTCACTCCAGATCCCTGAGATTCAGCATGTGACATCATCCATTGCCCTATCCTCATTTTCCGCAGCCAATGCAAGCTCAAATTTGGCAGCACGGATCTTGGTCTCACAATCAATTATGGGGTTATTTCTTGTACATTTCTTGAGTTCTGACTGACAGGCATCTGCTGTACACTCTTGTAACACTCAGCACATCGCTTTCAATACCATGTGTCTTGTCTGCTTGAGAGTGTGCGCCTAAGTAAAACAGAGTTTCACCTTTGATGCTCTATCTTCGGAGGTCAGATCCGGCACTGATTTCCATTCTCTACTTTTCCATCACCTCCTTCCAGGTTTTCTGAGGCCTCATCCTGTCATTGGAAGTAAGAGACCACCCTTCAGAAAGTGTCCTGAACCAAGGTCTGGGTGAGTGGATGTTTATCTTGCTGTGTACATGCGACCAAGTGTGTATAGGTTGCACTGGTACTCTGCCAACTGGGCATCAATAAATAAACAATTTCCATATATAACTCACAGAAGTGTGATTCTTGTTTATCTCTATTTCCTATACAGACATGGTGGGAGTGTTTGTCCGTAGACTGCACTTTTGACAATGTGTTGATACCTCAGTTGCAGTCTTTCAAAATGTTAATAAAATTCATTTACATATGTTGGTATTTATATGAAAATGAAGTTAGATTTTGAAACAAACTAAATCCACTTACAAGCCAGACTTGTCATATTCAGGTAACATATTGTCAGCAATAAGGGAAAATTAAGCAGATAGAATGTAAAATAGCAGTCCAAAATGATGAAGGGGATACGTCAACGCTTTACTGTTGATGAAACCAACACCAACAGGAACCATGAAATACTTATTGGAACCATGAAATAACCCCCAACCTGGGTTCCCCATGTGCATATGGTGCCCTATCTTCCCAGTGAAACATACTGGCCAATTTTGTCATATCCAAGGGTAACACTCTCTAGGAAAACACAAGGAAACCGAAAGGACTTATTTCTATGTAGGCTTGGTTCCAAAAGCACCTAGAGGCATTACAGCTGTGAGATAACTGCCACAGCTTTGCTAGGCTATTGAGAGCCAGTTGCCCTTCTATCAACGATGTGAAAGCTTAACCTTATGATCATGTTGAGTAATGCAACTTAACCCAACCAAGTCTGCTACCTCATGATATATTGCACCCGGAGCTTGAATGAAGGGAAAAGATGGTCCACATAACATGTGTCCTTACATGTCTATGGCTAGTTTTACAGTTCACTTCAATAACTGACTTATAATAGTTACCTATACTGTCATGAAAAAATGAGGCCTAATACGTATTAAAGTTCAGTCAAAGATTCCCCTCACTTACCACACTCCCTTCACCACAAAGAAGACGTAAACACAGCATTTGCTGAATCAAGGGGTAGTTCATCATTTCTTTGTGTAAGCTAAGTATTGAATTCCTATCTATTATAGTCGAGAGAATTTGAACATTGAGTAGTTCAGTGTTGTGCACAGAGTGTGAAGTTTGAGGAACATTCATTCTAGGATTGGCTTGCTATACCTCAAATGGCTTCATTGCAGCTCAGGTGATGATCCATGAAAATGGATGCCTGAGTAGAGGGGTGGGAAGAGCAAGTGCTTGTTAGCTAGGCCACAAACTGGGAAAAAGCTTACCTGGGCTCGATGCATTATGGTCTGAATTGTTAGGAAAAGCCCATTGGGACGTGTGGATTCTCATGTCCTCTTCCAAGAACATGAGCGTTTTTATGATTTCTGCCATCTCTTCTCTTTTAGACGTCAGGGATATTGGACCCGTTCTTGGAGCAGACAATTGAGTAACTTCCTCATGTCCTCATTGGCATTCAGTATGCTTCTGCCATTATCAGCGAGGTTCAATATGTCTCATGAATGTCTTTCAAGCCTGGTATTCTCTACAGCTGTCTTCATGCCAGTATTCCCCATTGTAGTAGAACATCTCTCATCAATGTATTCGCATCTCTCCTCAATCCATGCAGCCAGCTTTTCTGCCAGCTTCTCTTCATGTCTCCCGTAAAGTCGACTTCAACAAGACTGGGCAAGTCTGAAAGTACCTCGGAGCCACACCAGTAAGCTGATGACAGGCAGATCTTCCACTGTCTGCCCTTTCAGGTTCTGCAAACTGAACCGTGAACTCAGGTTTTTGGCCAGCAGCAATATCTCAAAATTAAACAGCTTCCCAAACAAAAGACCTAAGCCAAGCTCCACAGAGGGCGGCAGCCCTTCCATCATACTGATCCACCCACAGAACTCTGCCCAGTTACCTAGGAACCACCAGCCAAAACAAGCCTCGTGGTACACACCAACATTCCACCTGGAATCCAACCGGTAACTGCCATCCCCAATGGTTGCTGCATCCTGTCAGTGTCGGGGGATGGGCTGCATCAGTCGAGAGGTTCCTGAAGGTAAATGTGATTCTATCCACTAGCGTCCCATGGGCTTTTATCTTACCTCTTTCCTTATGTTCAGATCTGTATGCGCAGTACAAACGGAGGGAAGTGTGTCCATATTTAGTTTATGATTTCACACGTTTTTAAACTTTCTAACAGTTAACAGTACAAAGAGACCCACTAAAGGAAACTTATGTTTCTGCAATATCCATACACCCAGAATACATATCCGTCAGTTGATTTCTGCTGAAACACCCACACTCTCAGGACATGGATCCATTTATTTCATGGGGGCTGAAATTCCAAGAAATGAAACCAATCACAATGTGCACTTTACTGTCTGTCTCTTTTGCTCTTAGTACAGTTTTACACAGCTACTTGTATTTGTTATAGGCTTATGCCATTTATTCTCTACGTAGGGTAGAATATGGCATTCATTCATCCTTTTGGAAGACTTGCAAGTCTGTATCACGGACTATGAATTCATTTTATTTCAAATTGGCATTTGGGTTAGGACACGATATGCTCTTATGAAACAATATTTATGAATATTAATGCACACATGTGTTTTCTGAATACAAGTGCGTTGAGTACATGCAAGCCGCAATACTGAGTCGATGCGTGCTGAATGAAACTTGACATCACCTTGAGTATTTTCTTTTGAATAATCATGGTTCCTTTGGTATATGTCAGCCAACCGTACCCTTTTGGTGCTTGTTTGTTTGATTGTTTGTTTGTTTTGCAAACACATCAGGCCATGCATCTCTCCGTTTGCTTAAAACAGAGAGTCATATAAGGTGATTCACTTAAGATAGTGCTTAAAATCACCTATGATTTCCTACTTTCCCCTCCCATCTTTAGGGTTTTGATGTCTTCCTTGCCTTCTTCTTGTTTATTCTTTGCAACACATGCTCTATTTGCATTTCCAATAATGGTTTTCTTATTTCCATTTCATCTTGCTGCTTTTCTATTCAGGGTAGCATTTTCAATCTTTCTTTTAGGATAAGTTTTGAACTGCTGAATTCTTTTTTTTTTTTTTTGATTTATAATCATTTTACAATGTTGTGTCAAATTCCAGTGTTCAGCACAATTTTTCAGTCATTCATGGACATACACACACTCATTGTCACATTTTTTTCTTTGTGATTTATCATAACATTTTGTGTATGTTTCCCTGTGCTATACAGTGTAAACTTGTTTATCTATTTCACAATTTTGAAATCCCAATCTATCCCTTCCCACCCTCCACCACCCTGGTAACCACAAGTCTGTACTCTCTGTCCATGAGTCTATTTCTGTCCTATATTTATACTATATTTTTGTCTGTTTGTTTTTGTTTCTGTTATTTAGATTCCACATAATACATCACATCAATAAGAGAAAGGACAAAAATGACATGATCATCTAAATCGATGCAGAAAAAGCATTTGATAAAATTCAACATCCATTTATGGTGAATTCTTTTAAGGTTTGACAGTCTGTGGAATTCTCTAGTTCTGCCTTTATTAGAAATGGCGGTCATGTGGCATAGGCTACCATAGATGGCAGCTTTTCCCATTCAGGTTATGGCCTATGTCCTGGCACTCCTCCCTTCCTTGCAATATTGCTGTCAAGATATCAGATGAAACCCCTCTGGAGGTTCTCTTGTGACTCTGTTGCTTTCCTCCAGGTGCATTTTAAATCACTGGGAAGCTCATGAAATTTGTTGATTTGAATCATACAGCTGCTGGTAGGTCTATTGGGATTCCACCTCCTTTGGACGCTGTGTACTACCTGAATTCGTATAGATGATTCTTTCTTGGCTTTCAGCAAGTTTCAGTCTGATTTTTCTACAGATAATTCTGCAGACTTTTCTTTTTATCTCTTGTTTTTCCATCTGGGAATCTTATGAATCCTAGTCTTTGATGCCTTGTCTTACTCGAGGATTTAACAGCAATGTTTTCATTGGTTTGCACTTGCTTTTCTATGTCTGCTTCTGATCGAGGGATTTCTCTTCACCTGTCTTCACAGTCATTCACGCGTTCCTCTACATTATCTAGTCTGCTTAGGACTGAACTTTAGCCCTGTTATTATCTCATACATTGAGTTTTCTGATATTATTTGGCTCGTCTTTAGAGTTTCTCTTCCCATTTTCTGGTATTCTGCCTTTTGTGATTCTGAGACACTGTTTTAATTCAGTGTTTCCCTCCACTTCAATTTCAATACTTGCTCTGAAAGCGTTTTGCAGTCTCGATGTATGAAAGCTTATCTTTTGGGCCATCAATCTCTTTGGAACTGAAAATGGTGCTTCCTTTTTCTTTTACTGTACTTCTTCATCTCTACTGGTCAAGTAATATCAGGTATCTAATGTAGAATTATAGTGCTTTTTTAAGTGAAAATTTTAGACACTTGGCTCTATGCAATTCCATGGTATTTCTGTGAGGACAATTTTTCCTAGACATTGATGCCATGTCCTGTTGCTGTGTGTGTTCTCTGGTATATCTCCAACTGCTGGTGTTGCCTTTGTTGTGATGAACACACCATACTATTTCGATTATTATAACCTCATCTTTTTTAGGCTTATCTCACAATTCTGAAAGTGCACGTGACACTTCCTCTTGTGGAAATGAAGCTTCTGAAGGTTCTCAGCTCTGCATTCTGCTGTATGTCATTTTGAGGTGTTTCCAAAACAGCAAAGTGATAGTGCGCTTGTGCTTTCTAGTGCCATAGGAATGTCCCAATGAAACCAGTTCTTCCCAGAGCTTCTCTGTCTACAGAAACACCAGTGGAAACATATCTATGGATGTCGTACATCAGGCCCTGCTGAAATGATCCCATAGACCGGCCATGGTGTTCCCAGTGCAGTAAAATGTCAGTGCCATCAAAAATGTAGCATCTGCTTTTGGGAGATAATGCTGAAGGAAATACTTCATCTTCTCACGATGTGGACTTTGACCACTCATCCTTGTTCTCTCATCCTTGTGGCATGGGTGCACGAGAGCACTCACAGAGCTGTTCCACATTCTGTGCCTCAAACCAAACCATAATCCCAGACCAGGTTATGAATGTAACAGATCCTAAAGCTTTTAATACTGATTTCAAACCCAAGGCCCCCTGGATCACTCAGACCAGATGCACGATATCTCTGATTGATCCCCACACGTGCTCTTTTGGTAAAATGCCATATTGGTCCCTGGTCCTGCAGATGCACTTGGTGTGGCCATGGGACATATGGATAAACTCAACCACGTGCGCCAATGTGATTGATTTCTCATTGGGGTCACATGTCAGTTTGCTCCCTTGATAGGACCACCACATCCCACAACACACTCCAGATCCCTGAGAATCAGCGTGTGCCTTCATCAGTAGCCCTATCCCTCATTTAACGCTGCCTCTGCTACCTCAAATGTGGCAGCTCCGAACTTGTTCTCAAAATCAATTGTGGGGATATTTTGTGGTGATTTCTTTGAGTTCTGTCAGCCAAACATCTGCTGTGCACTCTTCACTCAGCGCATCACCTTCAATCCCATGTCTTCTGTCTGTTTGAGAGTGTGCTTCCAAGGAAAACAGAGTTTCACCATTGCTGCTCCATCACCAGGGGCCATAACCTGCACTGGTTTCAATTCTCTACTTGGCCCTATCCTGCTTCCAGATTTTCTGAGGCCTCATCCTGTCTTTGGAAATAACAGACCTCTGTTCAGCATATGTGCTGTGCCAAGTGCTGGGTGAGTGGATGTGTACATTGCTGTGTACATGGGAGCAAGTGAGCGCAGGTTGCACTGCTTCTCTGCCAACTGGGCATCTATTAATCAACACTTTCCAGATATATTGCACAGAAATTTGATTTTTGATTTGCTGTATTTTCTATACAGCCATGGTGGGAGGGTTTGTCCGAAGACTCCAGTTTTGACATTGTGTTGATAACTAATTTGCAGTCTTTAAAATGTTTGGTAGAATTGATTTACATCTTTTGGGATTTATATGAATATGTAGTTAGTTTTTGAAACATACTAAATCTACCAAGAAGCAAGACTTGTCAATTATGTTAAAATTTTGTCAGCTCTAAGGAAAATATAGACAGATAGAATGTAAAATATCAGTCCATAATGTTAAAGGGGACATGGACACTCTTTATGTTAAAGCCTCCAAAACCAACAAGAACCATGAAATAACTATTGGAAACATGAAATAACCACAACATTGGTTCCATTTTTGCATGTGGTGCCCTTTATTCCCAATGACTCATACTGGCCAATGATGGCATTTCAAGGGGTAACATTCCTCTCCAGGAAAATACAAGAAAAACCAACTAAATATATACATTTAGGCATGATTCCTAAAGTAACTAGGGGCATTTTAGCGATGAGAAACCTGCTGCAGCTATGTTAGTCTATTGAGAACCAGGTGTTCTTCTATCACTAATGAAAATACTTAATCATCCGATCATGTTTGGTAAAGCAATTTAACACAACCATGTTTGCACCCCCATGATATAGTGCACCCAGGGCTTGACTGAAGTGAAAGACGGTCCACAGAAGCTGTGTCTTTAATGTCATTGGTGACTTTTACAGTTCAGTTCAGTATCTGACTAATAATATTTACTTAAACTGTCTGGAAGAACTGAGGCCTAATACATATTCAAGTTCATTCAAAGATTCCCCTCACTTACCACACGCCTTTCACCCCAAAGAAGATATAAATGCAGCATTTGATGAATGTAGCAGAAGGTCACCATTTCTTTTTGTGAGCAAATTATTCAACTCCTATCTATTTTAGTCGTGACCCTTTGAACTTTAAGGAGCTCACTGTTGTTCACAGAGTTTGAAGCTAGAGGAATTCTGATCCTAGGAGGGATTTGCTTTTCTCATACTGGCTTCACTGCAGCTCAGGTACTGATCCATTAAAATTGATGCCTGAGTGGAGGGGAGGGAAGAGCATGTTCTTGATAGCTAGGCCCAAACCTGGGAAAAGGCTTACCTGGGCTTGGTGCATTTTGATCTGAATGGTTTGGAAGTGCCCCTTGGGCCGTGTGGTTCTCATGACCTCTTCAAAGAACATGAGCGTTTTTATCATCTCTGCCATCTCTTCACATTTAGAGGTAAGGGATCTTGGACCCATTCTTGGAGAAGGGAATTGAGTAACTTCCTAAAGTCCACGTTGGCACTCTGTATGTTTCTGCCAGTATCAGCGAGGTTCAATATGTCTCATGAATGTCTTTTGAGCCTGGTATTATCTACAGATGTCTCCATGCCAGTATTCTCCACTGTAGCAGAACAATTTTCATCAATGTGCTTGCATCTCTCTTCAATCCGTGCAGCCAGCTTTTCTGCCAGCTTCTCTTCGTGTCTCCCATGATGTCAAATTCAACAGGACTGGGCAAGTCTGAAAGTACCTCGGAGCCTCCCCAGTAAGTTTATGACAGGCAGAATTTCCACTGTCTACCATTTCAGGTTCAGGAAACTGAGCCGTGAACTCAGGTTTTTGGGCAGCAGCAGTATCTCAAACTTACACAGCTTCCCGAACAAAAGACCTAAGCCTAGCTCCACAAAGGGCGGCAGACCCTCCGTCACACTGATCCACCCACAGAACTCTGCCCAGTTACCTAAGATCCACCAGCCACAACAAGCCTCGTGGTACACACCAACATTCCACCTGGAATCCAACTGTTAACTGCCATCCCCAATGGTTGCTGCATCTTGTCATTGTTGAGGGAGGGGATGCATCAGACGATAGGTCCAAGGTGAATGTGATTGTATCCACTAGAATCCCATTGGCCTTTTTCCTTCCCTTTTTCCTTTTGTTCAGATCTGTATGCACAGTACAAACGGAGAAAAGTGTGTTCATTTTTAGTTTATTGTTTCACACGTTTTAAACATTCTGACAGTTCACAGTACACAGAGACCCACTAAACGAAACTTATGTTTCTGTTATATCCATACACTCAGAATACATATCCGTCAGTAGATTTCTGCTGTAACACACACATTCTCAGGATGTGGATCCATTTGTTTCATGGGGGCTGAAATTCCTAGAAATGAAACCAATCCCAATGTGCACTTTACTGTCTGTCTCTTTTGCCCTTAGAACACTTTTGCAGAGCTACTTGTGTTTGTTATAGGCTTATGCCATTTCTTCTCTACATAGGGAAGAATATGGCATTCATTCATCCTGTTGGAAGAATTTCAAGTGTGTCCCGGACTATGAATTCATTTTCATCAAATTCAGAATTTGGATTAGGTCAAGAAATGCTCTTATGAATCAATAATTATGAATATTAATGCATGCATCTGTTTTCTGAATACAAGTGTGTTGATTACATGCATGCCATGATACGGTGTCGATACGTGCTGAATGATACTTGACATCACCTGGAGAATTTTATTTTGAATAATCATGTTTCCTTTGGTATATATCAGGCAACCGTAGCATTTTGGTGCTTGTTTGTCTGTTTGATTGTTTGTTTGTTCACTTCTTGTTGGTTTACAAACACATCAGGCCATGCATCTCTCCGTTCACTTCAAACAGAGAGTCATATATAAGTTGATTCACTTAAGATTGTGCTTCAAATCATCTATGATTTCCAGCTTCCCTCTCCTATCTTTTCGGTTTTGATGTCCTCCTTGCCTTCTTCTTGTTTATTCTTTACAACTCATGTTCTTCTTGCATTTCCAATAATGGTTTTCTTATCTCCATATCATCTTGCTGCTTTTCTATTCAGGGTGGATTTCTCAATCTTTCTTTTAGGATAAGTTTTGAGCTGCTGATTTCTTTTAAGATTTGCAGGTCTGTGGAAATCTCTAGCTCTGCTGTTATTAGAAATGGCAGTCATGTGGCATAGGCTACCCTAGATGGAAGGTTTTGTCCATTAATGATATGGCGTATGTCCTGGCACTCCTCCCTGTCCTGCAATATTGCTGTCAAGATATCAGCTGGAACCCCTCTGGAGGTTCTATTATGACTATTTTGCTTTCCTCCAGCTGCATTTTAAATCACTGGGATGCTCATGACCTTTGTTGATTTGAATCATACAGCTGCTTCTAGGTCTATTGGGATTCAACCTCCTTGGTAACCTGTGTACTTTCTGAATTCATATAGATGATTCTTTCCTGGCTTTCAGCAAGTTTCAGTCTGATTTTTCCACATATAACGTTTCAGACTTTTTTTTTTTTATCTCTTGCTTTTCCATCTGGGACTCTTATGAATCCAAGTCTTTCATGCCTTGTTTTACACCAGGATACACCAGGTGTATTATCATTGGTTTGCACTTGCTTTTCTATGTCTGCTTCAGATCCAGGGATTTCATTTCCTCTGTCTTCACACTCATTCACACGTCCCTCTGCATTATCTAGTCTGCTTAGGAATGACTTTAGCCTTGTTATTATCTCATCCATTGAGTTTTCTGATATTATTTGGCTCATCTTTAGAGTTCCTCTTCCCCTTGTTTGGTATTATGCCTTTTGTAATTCTGATACACTGTTTTTCTTCAGTGTTTCCCTCACCTCCGTTTTCAATACATTCTATTGTAGCATTTTGCAGTCTAGTTGCTTGAAAACTTTTCTTTTGGGCCTTCAGTCTCTTTGGAACTGAAAATGATACTTCCTGTTTCTTTTACTCAACTTCTTCTTGTCTACTGGTCAAGTAATTTCAGGTGTCTAATGTAGACTTATACGGCTTTGTTAAGTGAAAATTTTAGACTCTTTGCCCTATGCAATTCCATGGTATTTCTGTGGGAACACTTATTCCTAGACATTGATGTCATGTCCGCTTCCTGTTTGTGTTGTCTGGTTTATCTCCAATTGTTGGTGTTGCCTTTGTTGTGATGAACACACCATACTATTTCAATTATTATAACCGCAATTTTATTATGCTTATCTCACAAAACTGAAAGTGCACATGACACTTCCTCTTGTGGAAATGAATGTTCTAAAGGTTCTCAGCTCTGCATTCTACTGCATGTCATTTTGGAATGTTTCCAAAACAGCAAACTCAGAGTGTGCTTGTGCTTTCTAGGGCCATGGGAATGTCCCAATGAAACCAGCTCTTCCCAGAGCTTCTCTGTCTACAGAAACACCAGTGGAAACATATCTATGGATGTCGTACATCAGGCCCTGCTTGAATGATCCCGTAGACCGAACTTGGAGTCCTCGGTGCAGTACAATATCAGTGCCATCCAAAATGTAGCATCTGCTTTAGGGAAATAATGCTGAAGGAAAAGCTTCATCTTCTCATGCTGTGGACTTTGACCACTCTTCCTTGCTCTCTCATCTTGAGGCATGGGTACACGAAGGCAAGAGCAGAGCTGTTACACATCCTCTGTCTCAAACCAAACTATAATCCCAACACAGGTTATGAATGTAGCAGATCCTAAAGCTTTATTTCTGATTTCAAACCCAAGGCCCCCTGGATCCCTCAGACCACATGCACTATATCACTGATTCAGCCCCACACGTGCTCTATTGGCAAAATGCCAAATTGCTCCCTGGTCCTGCAGAAGCACTGGGTGTGGCCATGGGACATATCGATAAACTCAACCACGCACGCCAGTATGGTTGCTTTCTCATTGGGTCACATGTCGGTTTGCTGTCTTGATAGGACCCACCACATCCCACAATTTAGTCCAGATCCCTGAGACTCAGCGAGTGCCATCATCTGTAGCCCTATCCCTCATTAACCACTGCCTCGGCTACCTCAAATTTGGCAGCTCTGATCTTGGTCTCAAAATCAATTGTGGGGATATTTTGTGCTGATTTCTTTGAGTTCTGTCAGCCAAGAATCTGCTGTGCACTCTTCTAACACTCAGCACCTCACATTCAATTCCATGTCTCCTGTCTGCTTGAGAGTGTGCGTCCAATTAAAACAGAGTTTCATCTTTGCTGCTCCATCACCAGGGGTCAGATCCTGCACTGGTTTCCATTCTCTACTTTGCCTTATCCTGCTTCCAGGTTTTCTGATACCTCATCTTGTCTTTGGATGTAACAAACCACTCTTCGTCAAGTGTCCTGTGCCAAGGGCTTGCTGAGTGCATG
The DNA here is from genome assembly GCF_048564905.1 of Vicugna pacos. Taxonomy (NCBI): domain Eukaryota; kingdom Metazoa; phylum Chordata; class Mammalia; order Artiodactyla; family Camelidae; genus Vicugna; species Vicugna pacos. Next base: position 3,096,535 of record NC_133021.1, on the reverse strand, counting down.
TTTACATTGCTGTGTACATGGGAGCAAGTGAGCCCAGATTGCACTGATTCTCTGCTAACTGGGAATTGATTAATCAACACTTTCCAGATATATTTCACAGAAATGTGACTTTTTGTTTAGCTCTTTTTTCTATACAGCTTTGGTGGGAGGGATTGTCCCACGACTCCAGATTTAACATTGTGTTGATAACTCATTTGCAGTCTTTAGAACATTTTATAGAATTGATTTACGTGTTTTGGGATTTATACTAAAATGAAGTTAGTATTTGAAACATACTAAAACTACCTAGAAGCCAAACTTGTCAATTTTGTTAACAGTTTGTCAGCTTTATGGAAAAAATGGACAGATAAAATGTAAAATAGCAGTCCAAAATGTTAAAGGTGACATGTCAACTCTTTACTGTTGAAGCCTCCTAAACCTTCAGGAAACATGAAATAACTATTGGAACCATGAAATAATCCCCAAACTTGATTTCACTTGTGCATGTGGTGCCCTATACTCCTAATGACAAATACTGGCCAATGTTGGCATTTCAAGTGGTTACATCCCTCTCTAGGAAAATACAAGAAAAAACAAACAAAATATATACATTTAGGCTTGATTCCAAAAGAACCTAGAGGCATTAAAGCAATGAGAACCCTGCTGAAGTTATGCTAGGCTATTGAGAACCAGATGTTTTTCTATCAGTGATGAGAACTCTTAATCAACCGATCATGTAGGCAAAGCAATTTAACCCAACCAAGCCTGCAACCCATGATATAGTGCACCCGGGGCTTGACTGAAGTGAAAGACGGTCCACAGAAGCTGTCTCTTCAATGTCATTGGAAACTTTTACAGTTCAGTTCTCTATCTGACTTATAATATTTACCTATACTCTCTGGAAAAATTGAGGCCTAATACATATTCAAGTTCATTCAAAGGTTCCCCTCACTTATCACACTCCCTTCACCCCAGAGAAGACATAAACCCAGCATTTGCTATATCTTGCGGAAGGTCTCCATTTCTAATGTGTGAGCTAAGTATGCAATAATTATCTATTTTACTTGAGACACTTTGACCATTAAGGAGTTCGCTGTTGTTGACAGTGTGTGAAGATAGAGGAACACTTATTCTAGAAGGGGCTTGCTCTTTTTGTACTGGCTTAATTGCAGCTCAGATACTGATCCTTCAAAATGGATGCCTGAGTGGAGGGGAGGGAAGAGCAAGTGCTTGATAGCTTGGCCCAAACCTGGGAAAAGTCTTACCTGGGCTTGGTTCATTTTGGTCTGAATGGTTTGGAAATGCCCCTTGGGACGTGTGGATCCTCAATTCCTCTTACAAGAACATGAGCGTTTTTATCATATCTGCCATCTCTTCTATTTTAGACGTCAGAGACCTTGGACCCGTTCTTGGAGCAGACAATTGAGTAACTCCCTCAAGATCACGTTTGCACTCCATATGTTTCTGCCAGTATCAGCGAGGTTCAATATGTGTCATGAATGTCTTTTGAGCCTGGTATTGTCAACAGATGTCTCCATGCCAGTATTCTCCATTGTAGCAGAACAACTCTCATCAATCTGTTCGCATCTCTCCTCAATCCATGCAGCCAGCTTTTCTGAAGCTTCTCTTCGTGTCTCCCATGAATTCGACTTCAACAAGACTGGGCAAGTCTGAAAGTACCTCAGAGCCACACCAGTAAGCTGATGAGAGGCAGATCTTCCACTGTCTGCCTTTCAGGTCCTGGAAACTGACCCGTGAAAACAGGTCTTTGGGCAGCAGCAGTAACTCGAACTTACACAGCTTCTGAACAAAAGAACTAAACCAAGCTCCACAGAGGTTGGCAGCCCCTCCGTCACACTGATTCACCCACAGAACTCTGCCAGGTTACCTAGGATCCACAGCCACAACAAGCCTTGTGGTGCACGCCAACATTCCACCTGGAATCCAACCGGTAACTGCCATCCCCAATGGTTGCTGTATCTTGTCAGTTTTGGGGTAGGGGCTGTATCAGATGAGAGGTTCCCAAGGTAAATGTGATTGTATCCACTAGCATCCAATGGGCCTTTTCTCTTCCCTCTTTTATTTTGTACATATCTGTTTGCACAGTACTAACTGAGGGAGAGTGTCCATTTTTAGTTTATGGTTTCAAACGTCTTTAAACTTTCTAACAGTTCACAGTACACAGAGACCCACTAACGGAAACTTATGTTTATGTAATACCCATACACCCAGAAAACATATCCATCATTTGATTTCTGCTGAAACACCCACACTCTCAGTACGTGGATCCATTTATTTCATGAGGGCTGAAATTCCTTGAAATGAAACCAACCCCAATGTGCACTTTACTGTCTGTCTCTTTTGCTCTTAGTACAGTTTTACAGAGCTTCTTGTCTTTGTTATCGGCTTATGCCATTTCTTCTCTATGTAGGATAGAATATGGCATTCATTCATCCTTTTGGAAGACTTGCAAGACTGTATCATGGTCTATGAATCCATTTCTTCAAAATGGGCATTTGGGTTAGGTCATGATATGTGCTTATGAATCAATATTTATGAATATTAATATACAAAACTCTTTTCTGAATACAAGTGTTTTGAGTACATGCAAGCCATGATACTGTGTCGATGCGTGCTGTATGATTCTTGAAATCAGCTTGAGTATTTTCTTTCCAATAATCATGGTTCCTCTGTTATATGTCAGCCAACTGTACCTTTTTAGTGCTTGTTTGTTTGTTTGATTGTTTGTTTGGTTGCTTCTTGTTTGTTTTATAAACACATCATGCCATGAATCTCTCCATTAGCTTCAAACAAAAAAGTCATATAAGTTGATTCACTTTAGATTTGCTGGTCTGTGGGATTCTCTAGCTCTGCCGTTATTAGAAATGGCGGTCATGTGGCACAGGCTACCCTAGATGGCAGCTTTTTCCCATTCAGGTTATGGCCTATGTCCTGGCACTCCTCCCTGTCCTGCAATATTGCTGTCGAGATATCAGCTGGAGTCCCTCTGGAGGTTCTCTTGTAACTATGTTGCTTTCCTCCAGGTGCATTTAAAATCACTGGGATTCTCATGAACACTGTTGATTCAAATCATACAGCTGCTGGCAAGTCGATTGGGATTCCATTTCCTTTGGACGCAGTGTACTACCTGAATTCGTATAGATGTTTCTTTCTTGGCTTTCAGCAAGTTTCAGTCTGATTATTCTACAGATCACTCTTCAGACTTTCTATTTTTACATCTTGATTTTCCTTCTGGGACTCTTATGAATCCTATTGTTTCATGCCTTGTCTTATCCTGGATTCAACAGCAATGTTTTCATTGTTTTGCAATTTCTTTTGTATGTCTGCCTCTTATCGAGGGATTTCTTTTCCCCTCTTTTTACAGTCATTCACGCGTCCCTCTACATAATCTTGTCTGATTAGGACTGAAGTTTATCCCTGTTGTTTTCTCATCCATTAAGATTTCTGATATTTGGCTCACATTTAAAGTTTATATTCCCCTATCCTGGTATTCAGCCTTTTGTGATTCTGAGACACTGTTGTTTTTCAGTGTTTCCCTCACCTCCGTTTTCAATACAAGCAATGGTAGCGTTTGTAGACTAGTTGTTTGAAAGCTTATCTATTGGGCCTTCAATCTCTTTGGAACTGAAAATGGTACTTCCTCTTTCTTTTACTGTGCTTCTTCATCACTTCTGGTCAAGTAATATCAGGTATCTAAGGTAGACTTATAGGGCTTTTTTAAGTGAAAATTTTAGACTATTGGCTCTACACAATTCCATGGTATTTCTGTGAGGACAAGTTTTCCTAGAAATTGATGCCAAGTCCTGTTCCTGTGTGTGTTGTCTGGTATATCTCCAATTGATGGTGTTGCATTTGTTGTGATGAACACCCCATACTGCTTCGATTAGCATAACCTCATTTTGATTATGCTTATCTCACAATTCTGAAAGTGCACAGGACACTTCCTCTTGTGGAAATGAAACTTCTAATGGTTCTCAGCTCTGCATTCTGCTCTATGTCATTTTGGAGTGTTTCCAAAACAGCAAAGTGATAGTGCGCTTGTGCTTTGTAGTGCCATGGGAATGTCCCAATGAAACAAGTTTTTCCCAGAGCTTCTCTCTCTACAGAAACAACAGTGGAAACATATCTATGGATGTCATACATCAGGGCCTGCTGCAATGATCCCGCAGAACGACCTCGGTGTCCTTGGTTCAGTACAATGTCAGTGCCATCCAAAATGCTGCATCTGATTTTGGGAGATAATGGTGAAAGAAATGTTTAATTTTCTCACACTGTGGACTTTGACCACTTTTCCTTGCTCTCTCATCCTTGTGGAATGGGTTGATGAAGGGAACAACAGAGCTGTTCTGCATCCTGTTCCTCAAACCAAATCATAAGCCCAGCCCAGGTTATGAATGTAGCAGATCCTAAAGCTTTATATGCTGATTTCCAACCCAAGGTCCCCTGGATCCCTCAGACCAGATGCACGATATCTCTGATTGAGCCCCACACGTGCTCTATAGGCAAAATGCCAAATTGGTCCCTGGTCCTGCAGATGCACTTGGTGTAGCCATGGGACATATCGATAAACTCAACCATGTGCGCCAGTGTGGTTGCTTTCTCTTTTGTGTCACATGTCAGTTTGCTCTCTTGATAGGACCCACCACATCCCACAACACACTCCAGATCCCTGAGAATCAGCTTGTGCCATCATCTGTAGCCCTATCCCTATTTTACCACTGCCTCTGCTACCACAAATTTGGCAGCTCACATATTGGTCTCAGAATCAACTGTGGGGATATTTTGTGCTGGTTTCTTTGAGTTCTGTCAGCCAAGCATCTGCTGTGCACTCTTCCAACACTCAGCACATCACCTTCAATCCCAACTATTCTGTCCACTTGAGAGTGTGCGTTCATGTAAAGCAGAGTTTCACCTTTGCTGCTCCATCACCAGGGGTCAGATCCTGCACTGGTTTCCATTCTCTGCTTTGCCTTCTCCTGCTTCCAGGTTTTCTGAGGCCTCATCCTGTCTTTGGAAGTAACAGACTACTCTTTGGCAAGTTTCCTGTGCCAAGGGCTGGGTGAGTGGATGTTTACATTGCTGTGTACATGGGAGCGAGTGAGCGCAGGTAGCACTGCATGTCTGCCAAATGAGCATCGATTAATCAACACTTTCCAGATATAGTTCACTGAAATGCGATTTTTGTTTAGCTCTTTTTTCTATACAACCGTGGTGGGAGGTTTTGTTTGAAGATACCAATTTTGACATTGTTTTCCTAACACAACTGCAGTATTTAAAATTTTAATGGAATTGATTTATATGTTTTTTGATTTATATGAAAATGAAGTTAGATTTGAAACATACTAAATAGACCTAGAAGCCAGACGTCAATTTTGTTAACATTTTGTCAGCTCTAAGGAAAACATTGATAGATAGTATGTAAATAGCACTCCAAAATGTTAAAGGGGTCATGTCAACTCTTTCCTGCTGAAGCCTCCAAAACCAACAGGAATCATGAAATACCTATTGGAAACACAAAATAACCCCCAACCTTGGTTTCACTTGTGCATGTGTTGCCCTTTACTCCCAAAGTCACATACTGTCCAATGTTGGCATTTCAAGGTGTAACATCGCTCTCTAGGAAAATACAACAGAAAACAAACAAAATGTATATATTTAGGCTTGATTCCAAATGCACCTAGATGCATTATAACTATGAGAAACCTGCTGCAGCTATGCTATGCTATTGAGAACCAGGTGTTTTTCTATCAGTGATGAGAATGCTTAATCATCCGATCATGATGGGTAAGGGAATTTAACCCAACCAAATCTGCACCCCCATGATATAGTGCACCCGGGCCTTGACTGAAGTGAAAGACAGTCCACATAAGATGTGTCTTTAATGTCATTGGTGAATTTTACTGTTCAGTTCACAATCAGGCTTATAATATATAACTATACTCTCTGGAAAAACTGAGGGCTAATACATATTCAAGTTCAGTCAAAGATTCCCCTCACTTACCACACTCCCTTCACCCCAAAGAAGACATAAACACAGCATTTGCTGAATCTAGTGGAAGGTCATCATTTCTTTGTGTGAGCTAAGTATTCAATTCCTATCTATTATAGTCGAGATTACTTGACCTTTAGTGAGTTTACTATTGTTCACAGAGTGTTAAGTTTGAGGAACTCTGATTCTAGGAGGGGCTTGCTCTTCTCGTACTGACTTCATTGCAGCTCAGGTATTGATCCTTCAAAATGGATGCCTGAGTTTTGAGGAGGGAATAGCAACTTCTTTATAGCTAGGATCAAACTTGGGAAAAGGCTTACCTGGGCTTGGTGCATTTTGTTATGAATGGTTTGGAAATGCCCCTTGGGAAGTGGGGATTCTCACGACCTCTTCCAAGAATATGAGCGTCTTATCATCTCTGCCATCTCTTCTCTGTTAGACATCAGGGATCGTGGACCTGTCCTTGGAGCAGAGAATTGTGTAACTTCCTCAAGTCCACGTTGACACTCCATATGTTTCTGCCAGGATCAGCGAGGTTCAATATGTCTCATGAATGTCTTTCGAGCCTGATATACTCTACAGATGTCTCCATGCCAGTATTCTCCATTGTAGCCAAAAAACTCTCATCAATGTATTTGCATCTATCCTCAACCAATGCAGGCAACTTTTCTGCCATTTTCTCTTCGTGTATCCCATAAAGTCCACCTCAACAGGACTGGGCAAGTCTGAAAGTACCTCGGAGCCTCACCAGTAAGCTGAAGACAGGCAGATCTTCCACTGTCTGCCCTTTCAGGTTCTGGAAACTGACCCGTGAACTCAGGTTTTTGGGCAGCAGCAGTATCTCGAACATACACAGTTTCCCGATAAAAAGACATAAGCCAAGCTCCACAGAGGGTGGCAGCCCCTCCTTCACACTGATCCACCCACAGAACTCTGCACAGTTACCTAGGATCCACCAGCCACAACAAGCCTCGCACTACACACCAACAATCCACCTGTAATCCAACCGGAAACTGCCATCCCCAGTGGTTGCTGCATCTTGTCAATGTTGGAGGAGGGGCTGCATCAGACGAGAGGTTTCTAAGTAAATGTGATTCTACCCACTAGCGTCCCACCGGCCTTTTTTCTTCCCTCTTTCTTTTTGTTCAGATCTGTATGCACAGTACAAACGGAGGGAAGTGTGTCCATTAAGAGTTTATGGTTTCACACGTCTTTAAACTTTCTAACAGTTCACAGTACACAGACACCCAATAAGGAAACTTATGTGTCTGTAATCTCCATAAACCCAGAATACATAACCGTCAGTTGATTTCTGCTGAAGCACCCACACTCTCTTGACATGGATCCATTTATTTCATGGGGGCAGAAATTCCTAGAAATGAAACCAGTCCTAAAGTGCACTTTAAAATCTGTCTCTTTTGCTCTTAGTACAGTTTTGCAGAGCTACTTGTATTTGTTATAGGCTTATGCCTTTTCTTCTTACGTAGGGTAGAATATGGCATTCATTCATCATGTTGGAAGACATGCAAGTCTATATCACGGACTATGAATCCATTTTCTTCAAAATCGGCATTTTGGTTAGGACACGATATGCTCTTATGAATCAGTATTTATGAATATTAATGCAAGCATGTTTTTTCTGAGTACAGGTGTGTTGGTACATGCAAGCCGCGATATTGGGTCATTGTGTGCTGAAAGATCCTTGACATCACCTTGAGTATTTTCTTTTGAATAATCATGGTTCCTTTGTTATATGTCAGCCAAACCTACACTTTTGGTACTTGCTTGTTTGTCTGATTGATTGCTTCTCGTTTGTTTTGCAAAAACATCAGGTCATGCATCTCTCCATTCGCTTCAAACAGAGAGTCATATAAGCTGATTCACTTAAGATAGTGCTTACAATCACCTATGATTTCCTGCTTCCCTCTCCCATCTTTAAGGTTTTGATGTCCTCCTTGCTTTCTTATTGTGTATTCTTTGCAACTCATGCTCTTCTTGCATTTCCAATACTGGTTTTCTTATTTCCATTTCTTCTTGCTGCTTTTCTATTCAGGGTAGAATTCTCAATCTTTCTTTTAGGATAAGTTTTGTACTGCTGAATTCTTTTAAGATTTGCTGGTCTGTGGAATTCTCTAGCACTGCCATTATTAGAAATTGCAGTCATGTGGCCTAGGCAACCCAATTGCAGCTTTTTCCCTTTCAAGTTATGGTCTAAGTCCTGGCACTCCTCCCTGTCCTGCAATATTACTGCCGATATATCAGCTTAAACCCCTCTGGAGGTTCTCTTGTGACTATGTTGCTTTCCTCCAGGTGCATTTCAATTCACTTGGATGCTCATGAACTTTGTTGATTTGAATCATACAGCTGCTTGTAGGTCTATTGGGATTCCACCACCTTTGGATGCTGTGTACTTCCTGAATTCGTATAGATGCTTCTTTCTTGGCTTTCAGCAAGTTTCAGTCTGATTTGTCTACAGATAACTTTTCAGCCTTTTTTTTTTAATCTCTTGAAATTCCATCCGTGACTCTTATGAATCCTACTCTTTCATGCCTTATGTTACCCCAGGATTCAACAACAAAGTTTTCATTGGTTTGCACTTGCTTTTGTATGTCTGCTTCTGACAGAGGGATTTCTGTTCCCCTGTCTTCACTGTCATTCATGCGTCCCTCTGCATTATCTAGTCTGCTTAGGACTGAAATTTAGCCCTGATATTATCTCATCCATTGAGTTTTCTGACATTATTGGCTCGTCTTTAGAGTTTCTCTTCCCCTTTTCTGTTATTCTGCCTTTTTCTTATTCTGAGACACTGTTGTTCTTCAGTGTTTCCCTCATCTCTGTTTTCAATACTTGCTCTGGTAGCATTATGCAGTCTAGTTGTTTGAAAGCTTATCTTTTGGGCCTTCAATCTCTTTGAAACTGAAAATGGTACTTCCTGTTTCTTTTACTGTACTTCTTCATCTCTACTGGTCAAGTAATATCAGGTATCTAAGGTAGACTAATAGGACTTTGTTAAGTGAACATTTTAGACTCTTTCCTCTACAGAATTCCATGGTATTTCTGTGAGGACAATTTTTCCTAGACATTGATGCCATGTCCTTTTCCTGTGTGTATTGTCTGGTATATCTCCAATTGCTTGTGTTGTCTTTGTTGTGATGAACACACGTTACTATTTCAATTAGTATAACCTCTTTTTTATTATGCTTATCTCACAATTCTGAAAGTGCACTGGACACTTCCACTTATGAAATGAAGCTTCCAATGGTTGTCAGCTCTGCATTCTGCTTTATGTCATTTTGGAGTGTTTCCAAATTAGCAAACTGATATTGTGCTTGTGCTTTCAAGTGCTATGGGAATGTCCCAATGAAATGAGTTCTTCCCAGAGCTTCTCTGTCTACAGAAACACCAGTGGAAACATAGCTATGGATGTCATACTTCAGGGCCTGCCTGAATGATCCCATAGACCGACCTTGTTATCCTCGGTGCAGAACCATGTCAGTGCCATCCTTAATGTAGCATCTGCTTTTGGGAGATAATGCTGAAGGAAATTCTTCATCCTCTCAGGCTGTGGACCTTGACCACTCTTCTTTCTTTTCTCATCCTTGAGGCATGGGTGCACGAATGCAACCACAGAGCTCTTCAGAATCCTATGCTTCAAATCAAACCATAATTCCAGCCTATGGAATATAATGATACTAACTTTTCCAGGACAATAAATGACCCATACTTACAGTACATTCTACCATAATATCATTATAATGGGGTCTGAGGGGTGATTGTAGGAGATCCTAAAGCTTTTAATTCTAATTTCAAACCAAGGCCCTCTGGTTCACTCAGACCATTTGCACGATATCTCTGAGCCCCACACGTGCTCTATTGGCAAAATGCCAATTTGGTCCCTGCTCCTGCAGATGCAATGGATGTGGCCATGGGACATATCGATAAACTCAGCCACGCATGCCAGTGTTGTTGCTTTCTCATTGTGGTCACATGTCAGTTTGCTCTCTTGATAGGACCCACCACATCCCACAATGCACTCCAGATCCCTGAGACTCAGCGTGTGCCATCATCCGTTGCCAAATCCCTCATTTACCGCTGCCTCTGCTACCTCAAATTTGGCAGCTCGGATCTTGGTCTCAGAATCTATTGTGGGGATATTTTGTGCTGATATCTTTGAGTTCTTTCAGCCAAGCATCTGCTGCGCACTCTTCAAAATCTCAGTACATCTCTTTCAATCCCATGTCTCCTGTCAACTTGAGAGTGTGTGTCCATGTAAAACAGAGTTTCACCTTTGCTACTCCAACAACAGGGGTCAGTTCCTGCACTGGTTTCCATTCTCTACATTGCCTTGTCCTGCTTCTAGGTTTTCTGAGGCCTCATCCTGTCTTTTGAATTAACAGACCACTCTTCGGCAATTGTCCTGTTCCAAGGGCTGGTTGAGTGAATGTTTACATTGCTGTGTATATGGGAGTGAGTGAGCAAAGGTTGCTCTGCTTCTCTGCCAAGTGGGAATTGATTAATCAACATATTCCAGATATATTGCACAGAAATGTGATTTTTGTTTAGCTCTTTCTTCTATACAGCCATGCTGGGAGGGATTCTCCGAAGACTCCGGTATTGACATTGGGTTGAATACTCATTTGCAAACTTTAAAATGTTTAAAGGAATTGATTTACATATTTTGAGATTTATACGAAAATGAAGTTAGTTTTTGAAACATAGTAAATCATCCTAGAATCCAGACTTGTCAATTTTGTTAACATTTTGTCAGCTCTAAGGAGAAAATAGACAGATAGAATGTAAAATATCAGTCCAAAATGTTAAAAGGTACATGTCAACTCTTTACTGTTGAAGCCTCCAAAGACAACAGGAACCATGAAATAACTATTGGAACCATGAAGTAACTCCCAACCTTGGTTTCACTTCTGCATGTGGTGCCCTTTACACCCAATGACACATACTGGCCAATGTTGTCATTTCAAGGGGTAATATCCCTCTCTAGGAAACTACAAGAAAAAACAAACAAAATATATATATTTAGGCTTGATTCCAAATGCACCTAGAAGAATTATAGCTATGAGAAACCTGCTGAAGCTATGCAAGGCTATTGAGAACCAGGTGTTCTTCTATTAGTGATGAGAACACTTAATCATTCAATCATGTTGGGTAATGTATTTTAACCCAACCAATTCTGCACCCCCATGATATAGTGCACCCGGGGCTTGACTGAAGTGAAAGAGGTTCCACATAAGCTGTGTCTTTAAAGTCATTGGCTAATTTTACAGTTCAGTTTACTATCTGACTTATAATATTTACCTATAGTGTCTTGATAAACTGAGGCCTAATACATATTCAAGTTCAGTCAAAGATTCACCTCACTTACCACACTCTCTTCACACCAGAGAAGACATAAACCCAGCATTTGCTGAATCTAGCGGAAGGTCATCACTTCGTTGTGGGAGCTAAGTATTCAATTCCTATCTATTTTAGTCAAGACAATTTGACATATAAGTATTTATCGATTGTTCACAGAGAGTGAAACTGGAGGAACTCTGATTCTAGGAGGGGCTTGCCCTACTCATACTGGCTTCATTGCATCACAGGTTCTGATCCTTCTTAATGGATGCCTGAGTGGAGGGGAGGGAAGAGCAAATGCTTGATAGCTAGGCCCAATCCTGAGAAAATGCTTACCTGGGCTTGGTGCATTATGGTCTGTATGATTTGGAAATGCCTCTTGGTATGTGTGGATTCTCAAGTCCTCTTCCAAGAACATGAGTGTTTTTATCATCTTTGCCATCTCTTCTCTTTCAGACATCAGGGATCTTGGACCCGTTCTTGGAGCAGAAAATTGTGTAACTTCCTAAAATCCACGTTGACACTCCGTATGTTTCTGCCGGGATCAGCGAAGTCCAATATGCGTCATCAATGTCTTTCAAGCCTGGTATTCTCTACAGATGTCACCATGCCAGTATTCTCCATTGTAGCAGAACAACTCACATCAATGTGTTCACATCTATCCTCAATCCATGCAGGCAGCTTTTCTGCCAGCTTCTCTTCGTGTCTCCCATAAAGTCCACTTAAACAGGCCTGGGCAAATCTGAAAGTACCTCGGAGCCTCACAAGTAAGATGATGACAGGCAGATCTTCCATTGTCTGCCCTTTCAGGTTTTGGAAACTGATCCGTGAACTCAGGTCTTTGGGCAGAAGCAGTATCTCGAAATTACACAGCTTCCCAAACAAAAGACCTAAGCCAAGCTCCACAGAGGGCGGCAGGCCCTCCATCACACTGATCCACCCACAGAATTCTACACAGTTACCTTGGATCCACCAGCCACAACAAGCCTCGCGGTACACACCAACATTCAACCTGGAATCCAACCGGTTACTGCCATCCCCAATGGTTGCTGCATCTTGTCAATGTTGGGGGAGGGGCTGAATCAGACGAGAGTTTCCTAAATAAATGTGATTCTATCCACTAGCGTTCCACCGTCCCTTTTTCTTCCCTCTTTCCTTTTGTTCAGATCTGTGTGTACACAGTACAAACGGAGGGAAGTGTGTCCACTTAGAGTTTATGGTTTCACACGTCTTTAAACTTTCTAACAGTTCACAGTACACAGACACCCACTAAAGGAAACTTATGTTTCTATAATATCCATACACCCAGAATACATATCCGTTGGTTGATTTCTGCTGAAACACCTACACTCTCTTGACATGGATCCGTTTATTTCATGGGGGCAGAAATTCCTAGAAATGAAACCAATCCCAATGTGCACTTTACTGTCTGTCTCTTTTGCTCTTAGTACAGTTTTGCAGAGCTACTTGTATTTGTTATAGGCTTATGCCTTTTCTTCTTACGTAGGGTAGAATATGGCATTCATTCATCATGTTGGAAGACATGCAAGTCTATATCACGGACTATGAATCCATTTTCTTCAAAATCGGCATTTTGGTTAGGACACGATATGCTCTTATGAATCAGTATTTATGAATATTAATTCATGCATGTGTTTTCTGAATACAAGTGTGTTAGGTACATGCAACCCACAATACTGGGTAATTGTGTGCTCAAATATCCTTGACATCACCTTGAGTATTTTCTTTTGAATAACCATGGTTCCTTTGTTATATGTCAGCCAAACATACCCTTTTGGTGCTTGCTTGTTTGTTTGATTATGTGTTTGTTGGCTTCTTGTTTGTTTTGCAAACACATCAGGACATGCATCTATCCGTTTGCTTCAAACAGAGAGACACATAAGCTGATTCACTTAAGATAGTGTTTACAATAACCTATGATTTCCTGTTTCACTCTCCCGTCTTTAGGGTTTTGATGTCCTTCTTGCCTTCTTCTTGTTTATTCTTTGCAACTCATGCTCTTCTTGCATTTCCAATACTGATTTTCTTATTTCCTTTTCATCTTGCTGCTTTTCTATTCAGGGTAGAATTCTCAATCTTTCTTTTAGGATAAGTTTTGTACTGCTGAATTCTTTTAAGATTTGCTGGTCTGTGGAATTCTCTAGCTCTGCCGTTATTACAAACAGCACTCATTTGGCATAGGTTACCCTAGATGGCAGCTTTTTCCCATTCAGGTTATGGTCCCTGTCCTGGCACTCCTCCCTGTCCTGCAGTATTGTTGCCGATATATCAGCTGAAACCACCCTGGAGGTTCTCTTGTGACTATGTTGCTTTCCTCTCGGTGAATTTTAAATAACTGTGATGCTCATGAACTTAGATTATTTGAATCATACACCTGATGGTAGGTCTACTGTGATTTCATCTTCTTTGGACCCTGTGTACTTCCTGAATTCGTATGGATGATTCTTTCTTGGCTTTCAGCAAGTTTCAGTCTGATTTTTCTACAGATAACATTTCAGACTTTTTTTCATCTCTTGCTTTTCCATCTGGGAGTCTTATTAATCCTAGTCTTTCATGCCTTGTCTCACCCCAGGATTCAACAGCAATGTTTTCTTTGGTTTGCACTTGCTTTTCTATGTCTCCTTCTTACCGAGGTATTTCTGTTCCCCTGTCTTCGCAGTCATTCACGCGTCCTTCTGCATATTCTAGTCTGCTTAGGAATGAACTTTAGCCCTGATATTATCTCATCCATTGAGTTTTCTGGTATTATTTGGCTCGACTTTAGAGATTCTCTTCCACTTTTCTGGTACTGCTCCGTTTGTGATTCTGAGACACTGTTTTACTTCAGAGTTTTCCTCACCTCTGTTTTCAATACTTGCTCTGGTAGCGTTTTGCCGTCTAGTTGTTTGAAAGCTTATCTTTTGGGCCTTCAAACTGTTTGGAATTGAAATTTTTACTTCCTGTTTCTTTTACTTTACTTCTTCATCTCTACTGGTCAAGTAATTTCAGGTATGAAATGTAGAATTACAGTGCTTTGTTAAGTGAAAACATTAGACTCTTGGGTCTACACAATTCCATGGGATTTCTGTGAGGACAATTATTCCTAGACATTGATGCCATGTCCTTTTCCTGTGTGTGTTGTCTTGTATATCGCCAATTACTGGTGGTGACTTTGTTGTGATGAACACACCATACGATATCGATTAGTATAACCTCATTTTTATTATGCTCTCACAATTCTGAAAGTGCACATGACATTTCACTTGTGGAAATGAAGCTTCTAAAGGTTCGCTTTGCATTCTGTTGTATGTCATTTTGGAGTGTTTCCAAAACAGCAAACCGATAGTGCGCTTGTGCTTTCTAGTGCCATGGGATTGTCCCAATGAAACAAGTTCTTCCCAGAGATTCTTTGTCTACAGAGACACAAGTGGAAACATATCTATGCATGTCATAAACCAGGGCCTGCTGGAATGATCCCACAGACCAACCTCGTTGTCCTCAGTTCAGTACAATATCAGTGCCATCCAAAATGTAACATCTGCTGTAGGGAGATAATGCTGAAGGAAATGCTTCACCTTCTCAGCTGTGGACTTTGACCACTCTTCCTTGTTCTCTCATCCTTGTGGCATTTGTGCACGAAGGCAAGAACAGAGCTGTTCCACATCCTGTGCATCAAACCAAACCATAATCCTAGCCCAGGTTATTAATGTAGCAGATCCTAAAACTTTTATTACTGATTTCAAACCCAAGGCCCCCTGGATACCTCAGACCAGCTGCACAATATCTCTGGTTGAGCCCCATACATGCTCTATTGGCAAAATGCAAAATTGATCCCTGGTCCTGCAGATGCACTGGGTGAGGCCATGGGACATATCGATAATCTCAACCACACGCGCCAGTGTGGTTGCTTTCTCATTGGTGTCACATGTCGGTTTGCTCACTTGATAGGACACACCACATCCCACAACGCACTCCAGATCCCTGAGACTCAGCGTGTGCCATTTTCCGTAGCCCTATCACTCATTTACCACTGCCTCAGCTACCTCAAATTTGTCAGATGGGATCTTGTTCTCAGAATCAATTGTGGGGATATTTTGTGCTGATTTCTTTGAGTTCTGTCAGTCAAGCATCTGCTGTGCACTCTTCTAACACTCAGCGCATCACCTTCAATCCCATGTCTCCTGTCCGCTTGAGAGTGTGCATCCAAGTAAAACAGACTTTCACCTTTGCTGCTCCATCACCAGGGGTCAGATCCTGCACTGGTTTCCATTCTCTAATTTGCCTACACCTGCTTTCACGTTTCCTGGGGCCTCATCATCTCTTTGTACGTAACAGACCCCTCTTCGGCAATGTCCTGTGCCAAGGTCTGGGTGAGTGGATGTTTTCATTGCTGTGTACATGGGAGCGACTGAGCACAAGTTGCCCTGCTGCTCTGCCAACTAGTCATCGATTAATCAACAATTTCCAGATATATTTCTCAGAAATGTGATTATTGTTTATCTCTATTTTCTATACAGCCATGGTGGAAGGGTTTGTCCAAAGACTCCAGTTTTGACATTGTGTTGATAAATCATTTGCAGGCTATAAAAATTTTAAAGGAATTGATTCACAAGTTTTGGGATTTATACAAAAATTAAGTTAGTTGTTGAAACATACAAAATTGACGTAAACCCAGACTTGTCAATTGTGTTAATATTTATCTGCTCTTAGAATAAAATAGACAATTTTAATGTAAAGTAGCAGTCCAAAATGATAAAGGGGACATGTCAGCTCTTTACTGTTGAAGCCTCCAAAGCCAACAGGAAAAATGAAATACCTTTTGGAAGCATAAAATTATCCACAGCCTTGGTTTTACTTGTGCATGTGGTGCCCTATACTGCCAGTGACACATACTGGCCAATGTTGGCATTTCACGGGGTAACATCACTCTGCAGGTATATATAAAAAAAAAAACAAACAAAATATATTCCTTTAGGCTTGATTCCAAAAGCACCTAGAGGCAATAAATCTATGAGAAACCTGCTGCAGATATGCTAGTCTATTGAGAACCATGTGTTCTTCTATCAATGATGAGAACGCTTAATCATCCGATCATTCACTGTAAGGCAATATTACACAACCAAGTCTTCACCCCCATGATATAGTGCACCCGAGGCTTGACTGAAGTGAAAGACTGTCCACATAAGCTGTGTCTTAAATGTCATTGGCGAATTTTACTATTCAGTTCACTATCTGACTTACAATATTTCCCTATACTGTCTAGAAAATCTGAGGCATATTACATATTCAAGTTTAGTCATAGATTCCCCTCACATACCACACTGCCGTCACACAAAAGAAGACATAAACCCAGCATTTGCTGAATCTAGCGGAAGGTCATCATTTATTTGTGTGAGCTAAGTATTCAATCCAAATTTATTGTAGTCAAGGCTCTTTGATCATTAAGGGGTTCACTGTTGTTCACAGAGTAAGAAGCTGGAGGAACTCTGATTCTAGGAGGGGCTTGCTTTTCTCATACTGGATTCATTGCAGCTGAGGTACTGATCCTTCATAATGCATGCCTAAGTGGAGGGGAGGGAAGAGCAAGTGCTGGATAGCTAGGAGCAAACCTGGGAAAAGCTTACCTGGTGTTGGTGCATTTTGGCCTGATTGGTTTGGAAATGCCCCTTGGGACGTGTGGATTCTCACGACCTCAACCAAGAACATGTGCATTTTTATCAACTCTACCATCTCTTCTCTTTTAGACGTTAGGAATCTTGGACCCGTTCATGGAGCAGAGAATTGAGTAATTTCCTTAAGTCCACGTTGACACTCCGAATGTTTCTGCCAGTATCAGTGAGGTTCAATAAATCTCATGAATGCCTTTAGAGCCTGATATCCTCTACAGATGTCTCCATGCCAGTATTCTCCACTGTAGAACAGCAACTCTGATCAATGTGTTCACATCTATCCTCAATCCATGCAGGCAGCTTTTCTGCCAGCTTCTCTTTTTGTCTCCGATAAAGTCGACTTTAAGAGGACAGGGAAAGTATGAAAGTACCTCGGAGCCTCACCAATAAGCTGATGACAGGCAGATCTTCCACGGTCTGCCCTTTCAGGTTCTGGAAACTGACCCGTGAAATCAGGTATTTGGAAAGGAGCAGTATCTCGAACATACACAGCTTCCTGAAACAAAGAAATAAGCCAAGCTCCACAGAGGGCGGCAGCCCTTCCATCACACTGATCCACCCACAGAACTCTGCCCAGTTACCTAGGATCCATCAGCCACAACAAGCATCGCGGTACACACCAACATTCCACCTGGAATCCGACCGTTAACTGCCATCCACAATGGTTGCTGCATCTTGTCAGTGTTGGGGGAGGGGCTGCATCAGACGAGATGTTCCTAAGGTAAATATGATTCTATCCACTAGGTCCCATGGGCCTTTTTCCTTCCGTCTTTCCTTTTACTCAGATCTGTATGCACAGTACAAACGGAGGGAAGTGTGTCAATTTTTAGTATATGGTTTCACAAGTCTTTTTAAACTTTCTAAAAGTTCACAGTACACAGACACCCACTAAAGGATACTAATGTTTCTGTAATATCCATACACCCAGAACACATATCCATCGTTTGATTTCTGCTGAAACACCCACAGTCTCAGCACAAGGATCCATTTATTTCATGGGGCTGAAATTCCTAGAAATGAAACCAATCCCAACGTGCACAGTACTGTCTGTCTCTTTTGCTCTTAGTACACTTTTGCAGAGCCACTTGTCTTTGTTATAGGCTTATGCCATTTCTTCTGTACGTAGTGTTGAATATGGCATTTTTTCATTCTTTTGGAATAATTGCAAGTCTATATCACGGACTATGAATCCATTTTATTCAAAATCGGCATTTGGGTTATGTCACCATATGCACTTAAGGATCAATATATATGAGTATTAATGGACGCATCTCTTTCCTGAATACAAGTGTGTTGAGTATATGCAAGCCGCGATACTGGTTCGATGCGTGCTGAATGATCCTTGACATCACCTTGAGTATTTTCTTTTGATAATCATGGTACCTTTGGTATATGTCAGCCAAACATACCTTTTTAGTGCTTGTTTTTTTGTTTGATTGTTTGTCTGTTTTCTTCTCGTTTGTTTTGCAAACACATCAGGCCATGCATCTCTCCATTCGCTTCAAACAGAGAGTCATATAAGCTGATTCACTTAAGATAGTGCTTACAATCACCTATGATTTTCTGCTCCCCACTCCCATCTTTAGGGTTTTGATGTCCTCCTTGCTTTCTTCTTGTTTATTCTCTGCAACTCATGCTCTTCTTGCATTTCCAATAATGCTTTTCTTATTTCCATTTCATCTTGCTGCTTTTCTATTCAGGGTAGAATTCTCCATCTTTCTTTTAGGTTAAGTTTCATACTGCTGAATTCTTTTAAGATTTGCCGGTCTGTGGAATTCTCTAGATCTGCAGTTATTAGAAATGGCGGTCATGTGGCATAGGCTTCCATAGAGGGCAGCTTCTTCCCATTCCGGATATGGTGTATGTCCTGGCATTCCTCCCTGTCCTGCAATATTGCTGCCGATGTATCAGCTGGAACCCCCCGGAGGTTCTCTTGTGATTATGTTGCTTTCTTCCAAGTGCATTTTAAATCACTGGCAAGCTCATGAACTTTGTTGATTTGAATCATACTGCTGCTGGTAGGTCTATTGGGATTCCAACTCCTTTGAACACTGTGTACAACCTGAATTCGTATTTGATACTTTCTTGGATTTCAGCAATATTCAGTCTGATATTTCTACAGATAAATTTTCTGAATTTTTTATATTTATCTCTTGCTTTTCCATCTGGGACTCTTAAGAATCTTAGTCTTTCATGCCTTTTCTTTCCCCAGGATTGAACAGCAAAGTTTTCATTGGTTTGCACTTGCTTTTCTATGTCTGCTTCAGATCGAGGGATTTTGCTTCCCCTCTCTTAACAGTCATTCACAAGTCCCTCTGCATACCATAGTCTGCTTAGGACTGAACTTCAGCCCTGTTATTATCTCATCCATTGAATTTTCTGATATTATTGGGCTCGTGTTTAGAGTTTGTCTTCCCCTTTTCTGGTATTCTGCCTTTGGTGATTCTGAGGCACTGTTGTTCTTCAGTATTTCTGTCACCTCCGTTTTCAGTGCTTGCTCTGATAGCGTTTTGCAGACTAGTTGTTTGAAAGTTTATGTTTGGGCCTTCAATCTCTTTGGAACTGAAAATGGTACTTCCTCTTTCTTTTACTGTATTTCTACATCTCTACTGGTCAAATAATATCAGGTATCTAATGTAGACTTATAGGGCTTTTTTAAGTGAAAATTTTACACTCTTGGTTCTACGTAATTCCATGGTATTTCTGTGAGGACAATTTTTCCTAGACATTGATGCCATGTCCTTTTCCTGTGTGTGTTGTCTGGTATATCTCCAATTGATGGTGTTGTCTTTGTAGTGATGAACACACCATACAATTTCGAATAATATAACCTCATTTTTATTACGCTTATCTCACACTTCTGGAAGTGCACAGGACTACTCCTCTTGTGGAAATGAAGCTTCTAATGGTTCTCAGCTCTGCATTCTGCTCTATGTCATTTTGGAGTGTTTCCAAAACAGCAAACCAATAGTGCACTTGTGCTTTCTAGTGCCATGGGAATGTCCCAATGAAACCAGTTCTTCCCAGAGATTCTGTTTACCGTAAGACCAATGGAAACATATATATGGATGTCATACATCAGGGCCTGCTGGAATGCTCCTGCAGACCAACCGTGTTTTCCTCGGTGCAGTATCATGTCAGTCCCATCCAAAATGTAGCATCTACTTTTGGCAGATTATGCTGAAGGAAATGCTATAACTTCTCACTCTGTGGACTTTGACTACTCTTCCTTGTTCTCTCATCCTTGTGGCATGGGTAGACGAAGACAACCACAGAGCTGTTCCGCATCCTGTGTCTCAAACCAAACCATAATCCCAGCCCAGGCTATGAATGTAGCAGATCCTAAAGCTTTTAATACTGATTTCAATCCCAAGGCCCCCTGGATCCCTTAGACCAGTTGCACGTTATCACTGACTGAACCCCACATGTGCTCTATTGGCAAAATTCCAAATTGGTTCCTGGTCATGCAGATGCACTGGGTGTGGCCATGGAACATATTGAAAAACTCAACCACGTGCGCCAGTGTGGTTGCTTTCTCATTGGGGTCACAGGTCGGTTTGCTCCCTTGATAGGGCCCACCACATCCCACAACGCTCTCCAGATCCCTGAGACTCAGCGTATGCCATCATCCATAGCCCTATCCCTCATTTACTGCTGCCTTTGCTACCTCAAATTTGGCAGCTCGTATCTTGGTCTCAGAATCGATTTGGGGATATTTTGTGCTGATTTCTTTTGAATTCTGTCAGCTAAGCATCTGTTGTGCACTCTTCTGACACTCAGCACATCACCATCAATCCCATGTCTCGTGACGGCTTGAGAGTGTGCGTTCAAGTAAAACAGAGTTTCATCTTTGCTGCTCCATCTCCAGGGGTCAGATAATGCACTGGTTACCATTCTCTACTTTGCCTTCTTTTGTTTCCAGGTTTTCTGAGGCCTCATTCTGTCTTTGGAAGTAACGAACCACACTTCAGCAAGTGTCCTGTGCCAAGGGCTGGGTGAGTGGTTGTTTACATTGCTTGTTCATGGGAGCAATTGAGTGCACGTTGCACTGTTTCTCTGCCAGCTAGGCATCAATCAATCAACACTTTCCGGATATATATCACAGAAATGTGATTTTTGTTTAGCTCTTTTTCTATACAGCCGTGGTGGTAGTGTTTGTCCAAAGACTCCTGTTTTGACATTGTTTTGATAAGTCATTTGCAGCTTTAAAAAGTTTAATAGAATTCATTTACATGTTTTTGGATTTATACGAAAATGAAGTTAGTTTTTGAAACATACTATATCGACCTAGAAGCCAGAACTGTCAGTTTTGTTAATAATTTGTCAGCTCTAAGGAAAAATTAGACAGACAGAAAGTAAAATAGCAGTCCATAATGTTAAAGGGGCATGTCAACTCTTTACTGTTGAAGCCTCCAAAGCCAACAGGAACCATGAAATACCTATTGGAACCATGAAATTACCCCCAACCTTGGTTACACTTGTGCATGTGGTGCCCTTTACTCCAATGACACATACTGGCCATTGTTGGCATTTAAAGGGTTAACAACACTCTCTAGGAAATTACAAGAATTAACAAACAAAATATATACATTTATGCTTGATTCCAAAAGCACCTAGAGGCATTATAGCTATGAGAATCCTGCTGCAGCTATGCTAGTCTATTGAGAACCAGGTGTTCTTCTATCAGTGATGAGAATGCTTAATCATCCGATCATGTTGGGTATAGCAGTTTAACACAACCAAGTCTGCACCCCCATGATACAGTGCACGCTGGGCTTGACTGAAGTGAAAGACGGTCCACCTAAGCTGTGTCTTTAATGTCATTGGTGAATTTTACAATTCAGTTCAATATCTGACTTATAATATTTACCTATACTGTCTTTAAAAACTGAGGCCTAGTACATATTCAAGTTCAGTCAAAGATTCCCCTCACTTACCACACTCCTCACACCCCATAGAAGACATAAACCCAGCATTTGCTGAATCGAGGGGAAGGTCACCATTTCTTTGTGTGAGCTAAGTATTCAATTCCTACCTATTTTAGTCGAGACTATTTGACCTTTAAGGGGTTCACTGTTGTTCACACAGTGTGAAGTTGGAGGAACTCAGATTCTAGGAGGGGCCTGCTCTTCTCGTACTGGGTTCATTGCAGCTCAGGTACTGATCCTTCAAAATGGATTCCTGAGTAGTGGGGAGGGAATAGCTAGTGCTAAATAGCTGGGCCCAAACCTGGGAAAAGGCTAACCTGGGCTTGGTGCATTTTGTTCTGAATGGTTTGGAAATGCCCCTTGGGACGTGTGGATTCTCACGACCTCTTCCAAGAACATGAGCTTTTTTATCATCTTTGCCATCTCTTCTCTTTTAGAAGACAGGGATCTTGGGCCCGTTCTTGGAGCAGAGAATTGAGTAACTTCCTCAAGTCCACGTTGACACTCTGAATGTTTCTGCCAGTATCAGTGAGTTTCAATATGTCTCATGAATGTCTTTCGAGCCTGGTATTCTCTACAGATGTCTCCATGCCAGTATTCTCCATTGTAGCAGAACAACTCTCATCAATGTGTTCGCATCTCTCCTCAATCCTTGCAGCCAGATTTTCTGCCAGCTTCTCTTCGTGTCTCCCATAGAGTCGACTTCAACAGGAATGGGCAAGTCTGAAAGTACCTCAGAGCCTCACCAGTAAGCTGGTGACAGGCGGATCTTCCACTGTCTTCCCTTTCAGGTTCTGGAAAATGACCCGTGGACTCAGGTCTCTTTGCAGCAACAGTTTCTTGAACTTACACAGCTTCCCGAACAATAGACCTAAGCCAAGCTCCACAGAGGGCGGCAGAACTTCCATCACACTGATCCACCCACAGAACTCTGCCCAGTTACCTAGGATCCACCAGCCACTAAAAGCTGCAAGGTACATACCTTCTTTCCACCTGGAATCCAACTGGTAACTGCAATCCCCAATGGTTGCTGCATCTTGTCAGTGTTGGGGGAGTGGCTGCATCAGAAGAGAGTTTCCTAAGGTAAATGTGATTCTATCCACTAGAGTCCCATGGGCCTTTTTTTTTTCCCTCATTCCTTTTGTTCAGATCTGTATGCACTGTACAAATGGAGGGAAGTGTTTCAATTTTTAGTTTATGGTTTCACACGTCTTTCAACTTTCTAACAGTTCACCGTACACAGAGACCCACTAAAGGAAGCTTATGTTTCTGTAATATCCATTCACCCAGAATACATATCCGTCAGTTGATTTCTGCTGAAACACCCACACTCTCAGGACATGGATCCATTTATTTCATTGGGACTGAATTTCCTAGAAACGAAACCAATCCGAATGTGCATTTTACTGTCTGTCTCTTTTGCTCTTAGTACGCTTTTGCAGAACTACTTGTCTTTGTTATAGGCTTATGCCATTTCTTCTCTACGTAGGGTAGAATATGGCATTCATTCATCATGTTGGAAGACTTGCAAGTCTATATCACTGACTATGAATCCATTTTATTCTAAATCGGCATTTGGGTTAGGTCACGATATGCTCTTATGAATCAATATTAATTAATATTTATGTACACATCTGTTTTCTCAATACAAGTGTTTTGAGTGCATGCAAGCCGTGATACTGGTTCGATGCATGCTGAATGACCCTTGACATCACCTTGAGTATTTTCTTTTGAATAATCATGTTTCCTTTGGTATATGTTAGCCAACCACACCATTTTGGTGTTTGTTTGTTTGCTTGCTTGCTTGCTTGTTGGTTGCATCTCTCCGTTCGCTTAAAACAGAGAGTTATATAAGCTGATTCACTTAAGATAGTGCTTAAAATCACCTATGATTTATTGCTTCCCTCTCCCATCTTTTGGGTCTTGAAGTCCTCCTTGCCTTCTTCTTGTTTACTTTTTGCAACTCATGCACTTCTTGCATTTCCAATAATGGTTTTCATATTTCCATTGCATATTGCTACTTTCCTATTCAGGCTGGAATTCTCAATCTTTCTTTTAGGATATGTTTCAAACTTCTGAATTCTTTTAAATTTTGCCTTTCTGTGATATTCCCTAGCTCTGCCATTATTAGAATTGTCGGACATGAGGCATAGGCTACCCTATATTGCAACATTTTCTCATTCAGGTTATGGACTATGTCTTGGCACTCCTCCATATCCTGCAATATTTCTGTCAAACTATCAGCTGAAACCCCTCTGGAGTTTCTGTTGTGACTATGTTGCTTTCCTCTAGGTGCATTTTAAAACACTAGGATGATCATGAACTTTGTTAATTTGAATTATAGAGCTGCTTGAAGGTCTATTTTGATTCCAACTCCTTGGGATGCTCTGTGCTTCCTGAATTCATACAGATGATTCTTTCATGGATTTCATCAAGTTTCAGTCAGATGTTTTTGCAAATATATTTTCAGAATTTTTTTCTATCTTGCTTTTCCATCTGGAACTCTTATAAATCCTAGTCTTTCATGCTTTGTCTTACCCCAGGTTTCAACAGCAATGTTTGCATTGGTTTGCACTTGCTTTTCTATGTCTGCTTCTCACCGAGTGATTTCTGTTTCCCTGTCTTCACAGTCATTCACGAGTCCCTCTGCATTATCTAATCTGCTTAGGACTGAATTTAGCACTATTATCTTACCCATTGAGTTTTCTGATATTATTTGTCTCGTCTTTAGAATTTCTCTTCCCCTTTTCTGAGATACTGCTTTTGTATTCGGAGATACTGTTGTGTTTCAGTGATTTCTTCACCTCCATTTTCAATACATGCTCTTGTAGGGTTTTGAATTCTAGTTGTTTGAAAGCTTATTTATTGGGCCTTCAATCTGCTTGGAACTGAAAATGGTACTTCCTCTTTCTTTTATTATACTTCTTCATATCTACTCTTCAAGTACTTTCAGGTGTCTAATGTAGACTTATAGTGTTTTGTTAAGTGAAAATTTTAGACACTTGGCTGTACGCAATTCCATGGTATTTCTGTGAGGACAATTTTTCCTACACATTGATGCCATGTCCTGTTCCTGTGTGTGTTGTCTGGTATATCTCTAATTCCTGGTGTTGCCTTTATTGTGATGAACACACCATACTGTTTTGATTAGTATAACCTCATTTTTATTATGCTTATCTGACAATTCTGAAAGTACACAGGACATTCCCTCTTGTCGAAATGAACTTTCTAAAGTTTTCAGCTCTGAATTCTGCTGTATGTCATTTTGCAATGTTTCCAAAACTGCAACCTGATAGTGCACTTTTGCTTTCTAGTGCCATGGGAATGTCCCAATGTTACCAGTTCTTCCCAGAGCTTCTCTGCCTACAGAAACACCAGTGGAAACATATCTATGGATGTCATACATCAGGGCCTGTGGAATGATCCCACTGACTGACCTATGTGTCCTTGGTGCAGTACCATGTCAGTGCCATACAAAAGTAGCATCTGTACTTGGGAGATTATTCTGAAGCAAATGCTTCAACTTCTCACTCTGTGGACTTTGACCACTCTTCTTTTTTCTCTCATCCTTGTGGCATGGTTGTACAACCACATAGCTGTTCCGCATCCTGAGCTTCAAACCAAACGGGAATCCCACTCCAGGTTATGAATGTAGCAGATCCTAAACTTTTAATACTGATTTCAAACCCAAGGCCCCCTGGATCACTCAGATCAGACGCATGATATCCCTGATTGAGCCCTACACGTGCTCTATTGGTAAAATGCCAAATTGTTACTTGGTACTGCAAATGAAGTGGATGTGATCATGGGACCTATCAATAAACTCAACCACGTGTGTCAGTGTCATTGCTTTCTCTGTGGAGTCACAGTTCGGTTTGTTCTCTTGATAGGACCCACTAGAACCAACAACGCACCCCACATCCCTGAGACTCAGGGTGTGCCAACATCCGTAGCCCTATCCATCATTTTCCACAGCCTCTGCTACCTCAAATTTAGCAGCTCGGATCATGGTCTCAGAAACAGTTGTGGGGATATTTTGTGCTGATTTCCTTGAGTTCTGTCAGCCAAGTAACTGCTGTGCATTCTTCTAACACTCAGCACATCACCTTCAATCCCATGTGTGCTTTCCACTTGAGAGTGTGTATCCAAGTAAAACAGAGTTTCACCTTTGCTTCTTCATCACCAGAGGACAGACCCTGCACTGGTTTCCATTCTCTACTTTACTTTCTCCTCCTTCCAGGTTTTCTAAGGCCTCATCCTGTCTTTGGAAGTAACAGACCATTCTTCGGCATGTGTCTTGTGCCAATGGCTGCATTAGTGGATGTTTACATTTCTGTGTACATGGGAGCGAGTGAGTGCAGGTTGCACTGATTCTGTGCCAACTGGGCATCGATAAATCAACACTTTCCAGATATAATTCACAGAAATGTGATTTTTGTTTAGCTCTTTTTCTATACAGCCATGGTGGGAGGGTTTGTCCGAAGACTCCAGTTTTGACATTGTGTTGATAACTCAGTTGCAGTCTTTAAAAAGGTTAATAGAATTGATTTAGATATTTTGGGATTTATATGAAAATGAAGTTAGATTTTGAAACAAAATAAATCTACCTAGAAGCCAGACTTGTCAATTTTTGTAAAATTTTTCAGCTCAAAGGGAAAAATAGACAGATAGAATGTAAAATATCTCTCCAAAATTTTGAAGGGGACATGTAAACCCTTTACTGTTGAAGCCTCCAAAACAAACAGGAACAATGAAATACTTATAGGAACCATGAAATAACCCCCAACCTGGGTTTCCCTTGTGCATGTGGTGCCCTTTACTCCCAATGACACCTACTGGCCAATGTAGGCATTTTAAGGGGTAAGGTTCCTCTCTAGGAAAATACAAGAGAAACCAAAGAAAATATATACATTTAGGCTTGATTCCAGAAGCACCTAGAGGCATTATAGCTATGAGAAACCTCCTTCAGCTATGCTATTCTATTGAGAACCACGTGTTATTCTATCAGTGATGAGAACGCTTAATCATCTGATCATGTTGTGTAAATCAATTGAACACATCCAAGATGGCACCCCCATGACATAGTGCCCCCTGGGTTTGACTGAAGTGAAAGACGGGCAATATAAGCTGTGTCTTCAATGACTTTGGTGAATTTTACAGTTCAGTTCACTATCTGACTTATTATATTTCCCTATACAGTCTTGAAAAACTGAGGCCTAATACATATTCAAGTTCAGTCAAAGATTCCCCTCACTCACCACTATCTCTTCATCCCAAAGGAGACATAACCCCAGCATTTGCTGAATTTAGGGGAAGGTCATCAATTCTTTGTGTGAGCTAAGTATTCAATTCCTACCTATTTTAATCGAGACTATTTGATCTTTAAGGAGATCACTGTTGTTCACAGAGTGTGAATGTGGAGGATCTCTGATTCTAGGAGGGTCTTATGCTTCTCCTACTGGCTTCAATGCAGCTCAGGTACTGATCCATTAAAGTGGATGCCTTAGTGGAGGGGAGAGAAGAGCAAGTGCGTGATAGCTAGGCACATACCTGGGAAAATACTTACCTGGTCTTGGTGCATTATGGTCCGAAATGTTTGTAAATGCCCCTTGGGATGTGTGGATTCTCACAACCTCTTCCAAGAACATGAGCGCTTTTATCATCTCTGCCATCTCTTTTCTTTTAGACGTCAGGAATCTTGGATCTGTTCTTGGAGGAGAGAATTTAGTAACCACCTCAAGTTCACGTTGACACTCCGTAAGTTTCTGCCAGTATCAGCGAGGTTCAATATGTCTCATGAATGTCTTTTGAGCCTCGTAATCTCTACAGATGTCTGCATGCCAGTATTCTCCATTGTAACAGATCAACGCTCATCAATGTGTTCGCATCTGTCCTCAATCCGTGCTGCCAGCTCTTCTGCCAGCTTCTCTTCGTGTCTCCCATAAAGTCGACTTCCACAGGACTGGGCAATCCTGAAAGTACCTCGGAGCCTCACCAGTAAGCTAATGACAGGCAGATCTTCCGCTGTCTGCTCTTTCAGGTTCTGGAAAGTGACCAGTGAACTCAGGTCTTTCAGCAGCAACATTATCTCGAACTTACACGGCTACCGAAACCAAAGACCTAAGCCAAGCTCCACAGAGGGCAGCAGCCCCTCCATCACACTGATTCACCCACAGAATTCTGCCCCTGTTACCTTGGATCCACCAGCCACAACAAGCCTCACGGTACACATCATCTTTCCACCTGGATACCAACATGTAACATTCATCTACAATGGATGCTGCATGATGTCTGTGTTGGTGGAGTGGCTGCATCAGACTAAAGGTTCCTAAGTTAAATGTGATTCTATCCACTAGGGTACTATGGTCCTTTTTTCTTCCCTCTTTTCTTTTGTTCAGACCTGTATGCACAGTACAAACGGAGGGAAGTGTGTCCATTTTTAGTTTATGGTTTCACACGTCTTTAATCTTTCCAAAAGTTCACTGGACACATAAACCCATAAAAATAATCTTATATTTGTGTAATATCCATTCACCCAGAACACATATCCTTCTGTTGCTTTCTATTGAAACACCGACACTCTCAGAACATGGATTCATTTGTTTCATGGGGGCTGAAATTCCTAGAAATGAAACCAATCTCAATGTGCACTTTACTGTCTGTCTCTTTTGCTCTTGGTACTGTTATCCAGAGCTACTTGTCTTTGTTATAGGTTTATGCCATTTCTTTTCTATGTAGGGTATATTATGGCATTCATTCATCCTGGTGGAAGACTTGTAAGCCTATATCACAGGCTATGAAACCATATTATTAAAAATCATCATTTGGTCTAGGTCACGATATGATCTTTTGATTCAATATTTTTGTATATTATTGCACGCAACTGTTTTCTGAATACATGTGTGTTGAGTACATGCAAGCAGCTATACTGAGTCGATGTGTGCTGAAAGATTCTTGACACCACTTTGAGTATTTTCTTTTGAATTTTCATGGTTCCTTTGGATATATGTCAGCCAACCATACCCTTTGGTGTTCGTTTGTTTGTTTTATTTTTTGTTTCTTTGCTTGTTTGATTTGCAAACACATTAGGCCATGCATCTCTACGTTTGCATCAAACAGAGAGTCATATAAGCTGTTTCACTAAGTAAAGTGTTGAAAATCACTAATGTTTTCCTGCTTCCCTCTCCCATCTTTAGGATTTTGCTGTCCTCCTTGCCTTCTTCTTGTTTATTCTCTGCAACTCATTGCTCTGCTTGCATTTCCAATGATGTTTTTCTTATTTCCATTTCATCCTGCTGCTTTTCTATTCAGGGTAGAATTCTCAATCTTTTTTTAAGATAAGTTTTGAATTGCTGATTTCTTTTACATTTTGCCGGTCTGTGAAATTGTCTAGATCTGCCGTTATCAGAAATGGCACTCTTGTGGCATAGGCTACCATAGATTGCAGCTTTTTCTCATTCAGGATTTGGTCTATGTCCTGGCACTCCTTCCTGTCCTGCAAAATTTCTGTCACGGTGTCAGCTGAAACCCCTCTGGAGGTTCTGTTGTTAATAAGTTGCTTTCCGCAAGGTACAGTGAAAATCACTGGGTTGATAATGAACTTTGAAGATTTGAATGATAATACAGCTGCTTGTATGTCTATTGGGGTTCCACATAATTTGGATTCTGTTTGCTCCTGGTTTCGTTTAGATGATTGTTTCTTCGTTTTCAGCAAATTTCAGTCTGATTTTTCTCCAAATACCTTTTCATAATTTTTTTTTATATCTAGCTTTCCCCTCTGGGACCCTTATGAATCCTAATCTTTCATGTTTTGTCTTACCCCAGGATTCAAAAGCAATATTTGCATTGATTTTCACTTGCTTTTCTATGACATCTTCTGATCAAGGGATTTCTGTTCCCCTCTGTTCGCAAATATTCATGAGTCCCTCTGTATTATCTAGTCTGCTTAGTACTGACTTTAGCGCTGGTATTATCTCATACATTGAGTTTTCTAATTTTATTTGGCTCGTCTAAAAGTTTCTCTTCCCCTTTTCTTGTATTGTTCCTTTTGTGATTCTGAGACACTGTTGACCTTCAGTGTTTCTCTCACCTCCGTTTTCAATCATTGCTCTGATAATGTTTCGCCATCTAGTTGCTTGGAAGCTTTTTTTTGGGCCTTCAATCACTTTGGAACTGAGACTGGTACTTCCTGCTTCTTTTTACTATTCTTCTTTATCTGTACTGGTCAGTACTATCAGGTATCTAATGTAGACTTTTAGGGCTTGGTTAACTGACAGTTTTAGTCTCTTGGGTGTATGCAATTCCATGATATTACTGTGAGGAACATTTTTCCAAGAAATTGAAGCCATGTAGTTTTCCTATGTGTGTTGTCTGGTAATTCTCTAATTGCTGGTGTTGCCCTTGTTGTGATTAACCCACCATACTCTCATCGTTTAGAATAATCTCCTTTTTATTACGCTTATGTCACTTTTCTGAAAGTACACAGGACTCTTCCTCTTGTGGAATGGAGCATGTAAATGTTTTCAGCTCTGTAGGCTGCTGTATGTCATTTTGAAGTCTTTTCAAAACAGCATATTGACAGTGCGCTTGTCCTTTCTATCTCCATGTGAAAGTCCGAATGTTACAAGTTCTTCCCAGATCTTCCCTGTCTACAGAAATACTTCTGGAAACATATCTAAGGATGTCATGCATCATGGCCTGCTGCAGTTATCACGCAGCCCCACCTAGTTGTCCTTGGTGTTGTAACATGTCAGTGCCATTAAAAATGTAGCATCTGCACTTGGGTGATAACGGTGAAGGAAATGCTTCATCTTCTCATGCTGCGGACCTAGACCACTCTTCTTTGCTCTCTTATCCTTGTGGCTTGGGACCACGAAGGCAACCACAGAGATGACCTGCATCTTCTGCCTCATAGCAAAAGCTAATACTGTCCTGCCTAAGACTGAGGCAGATCCTAAGGTTTTGGATTCTGATTTCAAACCCACGCCCCCTGGATCCCTCAAAACAGAATCACAATATCTCTGATAGAACCCCACATGTGCTCTATTGACAAAATGCCAAATTGGTCCCTGGGCCTGCAGAAGCATTGTGTGTGGTCATGAGACATTTTGAAAAACTGAAACTTCCACACCAATGTGGTTGCTTTCTCATTGGTGTCCCAGGCCATTTTGCTGTCTTCACAGGACCAACCACAATCCACAACACCCTCCAGATCCCTGAGATTCAGTGTGTGCCATCATCCATAGCCCTATCCCTCATCTTCTGCAGCCTCTGCTAGCTCAAATTTTGTAGCATGGATCTTGGTCTTGGAATAATTTGTGCGGAAATTTTGTGCTGATTTCTTTCAGTTCTGTCAGCCAAGAAGCTGCTGTGCTCTCTTGTAACACTCAGTGCATTGCTTTCAAAGCCATGTGTCCTGTCGGCCTGAGAGTGTGCATCCAACTAAAACAGAATTTCACCTTTGTTGCTCCATCACCAGAGGTCATGTCCTGTACTGACTTCCATTCCCTAATTTGCCTTCTCCTCCTTCCAGGTTTTCTGAGGCCTCTTTATGTCTTTGGAAGTAAGAGATCATTCTTCTACAAGTGTCCAGATCCAAGGGCGGTTCAGTGGATGTTTAACTTGCTGTGTACATGGGGGTGAGAAAACGATGATTGCACTTGTTCTCTGCCAAATGAGCATTGATAAATCAACATTATCCAGACTTAACTCACAGAAATGTGATTCTTGTTTAGCTCTTTTATCTGTACAGCCATGCTGGGAGAGTTAGTCAGGAGAATCAAATTTGACATTATGTTCTTACCTCAGTTGCAGTCTTACAAATGTATAATGGAATTGACTTACATATTTTGGGATTTGTATGAAAATGAAGTTAATTTAAAATCATACTAAATCTAGCTACAAGCCAGACTTGTCAAGTTCAGGTACCAGTTTTTCAGCTCTAAATAAAAAATAGACAAAAAGAATGTAAAACTGCAGCGCAAAGTGACTAAGGTGACAGGTCAACACTTTACTGTTGAGGCTTCCAACACCAACAGGAACCATGAAATAACTATTGGAACCATGAAATATCCCCCACCCTATGTTTCCCTTATGCATGTGGCGCCCTTTCATCTCAATGACACATAATGGACAATGATGGCAATTCCTGGTGCAACATTCCTCTCTAGAAAAAAAACAGGTTGAAACAACCAACATATTTACATGTAGGCTTGATTCCAATAGGACCTAGGGGAATTATAGCTATGAGAACACTGCTTCAGGTTTGCTAGTCTATTGAGAACCAGGTGCAATTCTATCAAAGATGAGATTATTTAATCATCCCATCATGTTGGGTAAAGCAATTTAAACCAACCAAGTCTGCACCCCCATGATATCCTGCTCCCGGGACTTCACTGAAGGGAAAAGATGGTCCACAAAACAAGTGTCCTTCCGTGTCTATGGCGAATTTTGCAATTCAGTTCAATAACTGACTTATAATTCTTACCTATACTGTCTTGAAAAACTAAGGCCTAAAACATATTCAAGTTCAGTCAAAGATTCCCCTCACTTACCACGCCCCCTTCTCCCCAAAGAAGACATAACCCCAGTATTTGCTGGATCTAGGTGAAGATCATCATTTCGTGGTGTGAGCTAAGAATTCAATTCCAATCTATTTTAGTCGAGAGTAGTTGACCATGGAGAAATTCACTGTTGTGCACAGGATGTTAAAGGGTTGGAACACTGATACAAGGAGGGGCTTTCTGTGCTCCTATTGGTTTGATTGCATCTCAGGTGCTGATCCGTTGGAGTGGATGGCTGAGTGGAGGGGATGGGAGAGCAAGTGCTTGAGAGCTAGGCCCAACCCTGGGAAAAGGCTTACAAGGGCTTGCTGCTTGATGGTCTGACTGGTTTGTACATGCCCCTTAGGACTTGTGGATTCTCTCGACCTCCTACAAGAAGATGAGAACTTTAATAATCTCTGCCATTTCTTCTGTTTCAGACTGCAGGAATTTTGGACCAGTTCTAGAAGCAGAGAATTGAGAACCTTCATCAAGTGCATGTTGATCCTCCACAGGTTTCTGTCAGTTTCAGCAGAGCTCAAAATGTCCCATGAATATCTTTTGAGCCTGATATTCTCTACAAATCCCTCCATGCCAGTATTCTCTATTGTAGCTGAACAACGCTCATCAATGTGTTCATAAATTTCCTCAATCCGTGCACCCAGCTTTTCTTAAGCCTGTCTTCGTGTCTCTCATTAGTCGAATTCTACAGTAATGGGCAAGCCTGAAAGTATCTCGGAACCACAGTGGTAAGCTGATGACAGGAATATCTTCCACTGTCTGCCTTGTCAGATCTGGAAACTGACTAGTGAACTCAGCCCATTTGGCAGCAGCAGTATCTTGAACTTACTAAGCTTCCTGAACAAGACACATAATCCAAGCTCCACAGATGTCGAAAGACCCTTCATGACACTGATCCACCCACAGAGCTCTGCCCAGTTACCTTGGATCCACCAGCCACAAGCCTTACAGAACACACCAACATTCTACCTGGAATCCAACCGGTAACTGCCATCCCCAATGGTTGCTGCATCTTATCAGTGATGGGGGAGGGACTGAATCAGAAGAGAGGTTCCTAAGGTAATAGTGATTCTCTCCATTAGCATCCCATGGTCTTTTTTTCCTACCCTCTTTCCTTTAGTTCAGATCTCGATACACAGTACAAAGAGAGGGAATTTTGTCCATGTTAAGTTTATGGTTCCAAACGTCTTTAAACTTTCTAACACTTAACAGTAAACAAAGACCTCACTATAGGAACTTTATGTTTGTGCAATATCCATTCACCCAGAATACATATCCATCTGTTACTTTTTGGTTGAAACACCCACACTCTCAGTGCATGGATCCACTAGTTTCATGGAGGCTGAAATTCCTAGAAATGAAGCCAATCCCAATGTACACTTTACTGTCTGTCTCTTTTGCTCTTACTACAGTTTTGTAGAGCTAATTATTTTGTTATAAGCGTATGCCAACTATATTCTATGTAGGGTTGAATACGCCATTCATTCATCCTGCTGGAAGACTAGTAAATCCATATTATAGAATACTAATTGATTTTATTCAAAATAGGCATTTGGGTTAGGTCATGATGTGCTGTTATGAATCAATATATTTGAAAATTATTGCATACATCTGTATTCTGAATAAGAGTGTGTTGAGTACATGCAAGCAGTGATACTGGGTTGATGTGTGCTGAATGATACTTGTTATTCGTTTGAGTATTTTCTTTAGAATTATCATGGTTCCTTTGGATATATGTCAGCCAAACGTACTCTTTGGTGTTTGTTTGTTTGTTTGATTGTTTGTTTGTTTGCTTGTTCTTTGTTTTGCAAACACATTAGTCCATGCACCTCTCCGTTTGCTTCAGAGGGTCATATAAGCTGATTAACTTAGTATAGTGCTGAAAATCACCTATGTCTTCCTGCTTCCCTCTCCCATCATTAGGGTTTTGCTGTCCTCCTTGCCTTCTTCTTGTTTATTCTCTGCAACTCACTGCTCTTCTTTCATTTCCAAAGATGGTTTTCTTATTTCCATTTCATCTTGTTACTTTTCTATTCAGGGTAGAATTCTCAATCTTTGTTTTATGATAAGTTTTGAACTGCAGGCTTCTTTTACATTTTGCCAGTCTGTGAAATTGTCTATCTCTGCCGTTATCAGAAATGGAAGACTTGTGGCATAGGCTACCCTAGATGGCACCTTTTTCTGATCCAGGATTTGGTCTATGTCCTGGCACTCCTTCCTGTCCTGCAAAATTTCTGTCGATGTATCAGTTGAAACCCCTCTGGAGGTTCTGTTCTGACTAAGTTGCTTTCTTTAGGTACATTTAAAATCACTGGGTTGATCATGAACTTTGATGATTTGAAAGATAATACAGCTGCTTGTAGGTCTATTGTGATACCACATAATTTGGATGCTGTTTGCCCCTAGTTTCGTATAGAGGATTGTTTCTTGGATTTCAGCAAGTTTCAGTCTGATTTTTCTACTAATATCTTTTCAGAGTTTTTTTTCTTTATATCTAGCTTTTCCCTCTGGGACTCTTATGAATCCTAGTCTTTCATGCTTTGTCTTACCCCAGGATTCAACAGCAATATTTGCAATCGTTTTCACTTGCTTTTCTATGTTATCTTCTGATAGAGGGATTTCTGTTCCTCTGTGTTCACAGATATTCACGAGTCCCTCTTCATTATCTAGTTTGCTTAGGACTGACTTTTGCCCTGCTATTATCTCATCCATTGAGTTTTCTTATTTTATCTGGCTCATCTTAGAGGTTCTCTTCCCCTTTTCTGATACTATGCATTTTGTGATTCTGAGACACTTTTTTAACATTTTTTATTGATTTATAATCATTTTACAATGTTGTGTCAAATTCCAGTGTTCAGCACAATTTTTCAGTCTTTCATGTACATATACACACTCATTCTCACTTTTTTCTCTGTGAGTTATTATAACATTTTGTGTATATTTCCCTGTGCTATACAGTGTAATCTTGTTTATCTATTCTACAATTTTAAAATCCCAGCCTATCCCTTCACACCCTCCACTCCCCTGGTATTCACAAGTCTGTATTCTCTTTCTGTGCATCTATTTCTGTCCTGTATTTATGCTTTCTTTTTGTTTGTTTGTTTTTGTTTTTGTTTTTTAGATTCCACATATGATTGACCTCATATGGTATTTTTCTTTCTCTTTCTGGCTTACTTCACTTAGAATGACATTCTCCAGGAGCATCCATGTTGCTGCAAATGGCATTATGTTGTCTGGTTTTATGGCTGTATAGTATTCCATTGTATAAATATACCACATCTTCTTTATCCAGTCATCTGTTGATGGACATGTTTTTCTTTACTTTTTCTCTCACTTAAGTTTTCAATAATTGCTCTGGTAGTGTTTCTCAATCTAGTTGTTTGAAAGCTTTACTTAGGGCCTTCAATCTCTTGGGAAGTGAGAATGGTACTTCCTGTTTCTTTTACTATACTTCTTTATATCTACTGGTCAAGTAGTATCAGGTATCTAAAGTAGACTTGTAGGGCTTTGTTAAGTGAAACTTTTAGTCTCTTGTGTGTATGCAATTCCATAATATTTCTGTGAGGACAATATTTTCTACACATTGATGCCATGTCATTTATGTGTGTGGGTTGTCTGGTATAACTCTAAATGCTGGTGATGCCTTTTTGTGATGAACACACCATACTCTCATCATTTAGAATAATTCTCTTTTTAATACGCTTATGTCACTTTTCTGAAAGTGGGCATGACCATTCTTCTTGTGGAAATGAAGCATCTATAAATTTCAGCTCTGCAGACAGTTTTATGTCATTTTGGAGTGTTTTCAAAACAGCATATTGACAGTGCACTTGATCTTTCTATTTCCATGTGAATGTCCCAATGTGCCCAGTTCTTCCCAGAGCTTCTCTGTCAACAGAAAAAGCTGTGGAAACATATCTAAGAATTTCATGCATCTGGGCCTGCTGCCATTATTGCGCAGAACCACTTACATGTCCTCAGTGCCATACCATGTCTGTACCATCCAAAATGCAGCATCTGCATTTGGGATATAATGCAGAAAGAAATGCTTCATCTTCTCACGCTACGGACTTAGACCGCTATTCTTTGTTCTCTCATCCCTGTGGCTTGGGACCACGAAGGCAACCACAGAGCTCTCCTGCATCCTCCACCTCATACCAGTCTGTAATCCCAGTCCAGGCTAGGAATTTAGCTGATCCTAAGGCTTTGGAAACTGATTTAAGCCCCAAGGCCCTCTGGATCCCTCAGACCAGATGCATGATTTCTCTGATTGAGCCCCAGATGTGCTCTATTGGCAAAATGCCAAATTGGTCCCTGGGCTTGCAGATGCAGTGGATACAGCAATGGGACATTTTGATAAACTCTACTTTGTGCCCCAGGGTTGTTGCTTTCTCACTGGGGTTCAAGCTCAGTATCCTCTCTTGGTAGGGCCAACCACAATCCACAACTCACTCCAGAACCGTGAGACACAGTGTGTGCCATCATCCATAGCCTCATTTTCTGTAGCCACTGCTAGCTCAAATTTGGCAGCTCGGTTCTTGTTCTCAGAATTAATTGTGGGGATATTTTGTGCTGGTTTCTTTGAGTTCTGTCAGCCAAGCATCTGCTGTGCACTCTTCTAACAATCAGCGCATCACTTTCAATTCCATGTGTCCTCTCTGCTTGAGAGTGTGCATCCAAGATAAACAGAGTTTCACCTTTGCTGCTTCATCACCAGAGGTCAGGTCCTGCACTGATTTCCATTATCTACTTTGCCTTCTCCTGCCTCCAGGTTTTCTGATGCCTCATTCTGTATTTGGAAGTAAGGGACCACTCTTTGGGAAGTATCCTGAACCAAGGGCTAGGTGAGTGGTTGTTTCTCTTGCTGTGTACATGGGAGCAAGTAAGTGTAGGTTGCACTGGTACCCTGCCAACTGGGCATCAATAAATCAACACTTTCCATATATAACTCACAGTAATATGATTCTTGTTTATCTCTTTTTTCTATACAGCCATGGTGGGAGGGTTTGTCCGAAGATTCCAATTTTGACATTGTGTTGATACCTCAGTTGTAGTCTTCCAAAGCTTAATACAATTAATTTACATATTTTGGGATTTATATGAAAATGAAGTTAGTTTTTAAAACATACTAAATATACAAAGAAGACAGACTTGTCAATTTTGTTAACATTATTCAGGTCTAAGGAAAAAGTAGACAGATAGAATGTGAAATAACAGTCCAAAATGATAAAGAGGACAGGTCAACACTTTACTGGTGATACTTACCACACCAACAGGAACAATGAAATAACTATTGGAACCATGAAGTAACCTCACCCTGGGTTTCCCTTGTGCATGTGGTGCTTTTTCTTCCCAATGACACATACTGGCCAATGTTGTCATTTCAAGGGGTAACATTTCTGTCTTGGAAAACCCAAGGAAACCGAAACAAGCTATTTATATTTATTCTTGGTTCCAAAAGCACCTAGAGGCATTATAGCTTTGAGAAATCTGCTTCAGTTTTGCTAGGCTATTGACAACCAGTTGCTCTTCTATCAACCATGAGAACACTTAATCATCCGATCATGTTGGGTAAAGCAGTTTAACCCAGCAAAGTCTGAACCCACATGATATACTTGAATGAAGGGAAAAGTCAGTCCACATAACATGTGTCCTTACATGTCTATGGCGACTTTTACAGTTCACTTCACTAACTGACTTATAATAGTTACCTATACTGTCTTGACAATCTGAGGCCTAATACATATACAAGTTCAGTCATATATTCCCCTCACTTACCACACTCAATTCACCCAAAAGAAGACGTAACCATAGCATTTGCTGAATCTAGGGGAAGGTCATCATTTCCTTGTGGGAGCTAAGTACTACATTCCTATCTATTATAGACGAGAGTATTTGACCATTGAGGAGTTCAGTGTTGTGCACAGAGTGTGAAGTTAGGAGGAACACTGGTTCTAGGAGGGGCTTGCTTTTCTCCTACTGGCTTCATTGCAGCTCAAGTGCTGATCCTTTCAAATGGATGCCTGAGTGGAGGGGAGGGAACAGCGAGTGCTTGATAGTTAGGCCCAACCCCGGGTTAAATCTACCCGGGCTTCGTGCTCTGTGGTCTGTGTGATTTTTAAATGCCCCTTGAGACGTGTGGATTCTCATGACCTCTTCCAAGAACATGAGTGGTTTTATCATCTCTGCCATCTCTTGTCTTTTAGACGTCAGTAATCTTGGACCACTTCTTGGAGCAGAGAATTGAGTACCTTCCTCAAGTTCACGTTTACCCTCCACAGCTTTCTGCTAGTATCAACGAGGCTCAACATGTCTCATGAATGTCTTTCAAGCCTGGTGTTCTCTAACGAATTCTCCATGCCAATATTCTCCATTGTAGTAGAACAACTCTCATCAATGTGTTCGCATCTCTCCTCAATCTGTGCAGCCAGCTTTTCTGCTGGCTTCTCTTCGTGTCGCCCATACAGTCGACTTCTGCACTTCTGGGCAGGTCTGAAAGTACCTCGGAGCCTCACCAGTATGCTGATGATGGGCAGATCTTCCCATGTCTGATTTTCATTTTCTTGAAACTGACCCGTGATCTCAGGCCATTGGGCAGCAGCCGTATCTCGAACTTACACAGCTTCCCGAACAGTAGAACTAAACCAAACTCCACAGAGGGCTGCAGCCCCACCATGACACTGATCCACCCACAGAGCTCTGCCCAGTTACCTTGGATCCATCAGCCACAACAAGCCTTTCAGCACACACCAACGTTCCACCTGGAATCCAACTTGTAATTGCCATCACCAATGGTTGCTGCATCTTGACAGTGTTGGGGGAGGGGCTGCATCAGACTAGAGGATCCTAATTTAAAAGTGATTCACTCCATTAGCATCCCATGGTCCTTTTTTTCCTAACCTCTTTCCTTTAGTTCAGATCTCTATACTCAGTACAAACAGATGGAAGTGTGTCAATATTAAGTTTATGGTTACACATGTCTTTAAACTTTCTAACAGTTAACAGTACACAAAGACCTCACTATAGGAATCTTATGTTTGTGTAATACCCATTCACCCAGAATACATATCCGACTGTTTCTTTTCTGCTGAAACACCCACACTTTCAGAACATGGATCAAGTTTTTTCATGGGTGCTGAAATTCCTAGAAATGAAGCCAATCCCAATGTACACTTTACTGTCTGTCTCTTTTGCTCTTAGTAAAGTTTGGTAGAGCTAATTGTCTTTGTTATAGGAGTATGCCATTTATTCTCTACGTGGGGTTGAATAGGCCATTCATTCATATTTTTGGAAGACTAGTAAATATATATCATGGAATATGAATATACTTTACTCAAAATAGGCTTTTGGGTTAGGTCACGATTTGGTCTTATGAATCAATACTTATGAATATTATTGTACGCATCTGTTTTCTGAATACAAGTGTGCTGTGTATATGCAAGTAGCGATACTGAGTTGATGCATGCTGATTGTTCCTTGACATCCCTTTGAGTATTTTCTTTTGAATTATCATTGTTCCTTTGGATATATTTCAGCCTACCATACTCTTTGGTGTTTGTTTGTTTGTTTGATTTTTTGTTTCTTTGCTTGTTCTTTGTTTTGCAAACACATTAGTCAATGCATCTCTCTGTTTTCTTCAAATACAGAGTCATATAATCTAATTCACTAAGTATAGTGCTGAAAATCACCTTTGTTTTCCTGCTTCCCTCTCCCATCTTTAGGGTTTTGATGTCCTCCTTAAACACTTCTTTTCTATTCTCTGAAACTCATTGCTCTTCCTGCATTTCCAATGATGGTTTTCTTATTTCTGTTACTTGTTGCTACTTTCCTATTCAGGGTAGAATTCTCAATCTTTCTATTAGGATAAGTTTCAAACTGCTGAATTCTTTTAAGTTTTGCCAATCTGTGAAATTGTCTAGCTCTGCCGTTATTAGAAATGGCGGGCTTGTGGCATACGCTACCCTAGATTGCAGCTCTTTCTCATTCAGGATTTGGTCTATGTCCTGGCACTCCTTCCTGTCCTGAAGTATTTCTGTTGAAATATCAGCTGAAACCCCTCTGGAGTTTCTGTTGTGTCTAAGTTGCTTTCCTCTAGGTGTATTAAAAATCACTGGGTTGATCATGAACTTTAATGACTTGAATGATAATACCGCTGCTTGTAGGTCTATTGGGATTCCACATAATTTGGATGCTGTTTGCTCCTGGTTTCATATAGATGATTGTTTCTTGGCTTTCAGCAAGTTTCACTCTGTTTTTTCTACTAATATCTTTTCAGATTTTTTTTATATCATGCTTTTCCCTCTGAGACACTTATGAATCGTAGTCTTTCATGCTTTATCTTACCCCAGGATTCAACAGCAATATTTTCATTGGTTTTCACTTGCTTTTCTATGTCATCTTCTGATAGCGGTATTTCTGTTCTCCAGTGTTCACAGACATTCACGAGTCCCTATGCATTATCTAGTCTGCTTAGGACTGAATTAACCCTGCTATTATCTCATCCATTGAGTTTTCTGATTTTATTTAGCTCGTCCTAGAAGTTCTCTTCCCTTTTTCTGATATTCTGCCTTTTGTGATTCTGAGACACTGTTTTACTTTATTATTTCTCTCACCACCATTTTCAATAATTGCTCTGGTAGTGTTTTGCAATCTATTTATTTGAAAGCTATTTAGTTGGCCTTCAATGTCTTTGGAACTGAGAATGGTACTTCCTGTTTCTTTTACTATACTTCTTTATCTCTACTGGTCAAGTACTATCAGGTATCTAATGTAGATTTCTACTGCTTCATGAAGTGAAAATTATAGTCTCTTGGATGTACACAATTCCATGATATTTCTGTGAGGACAATTTTTCCTAGACATTGATGCCATGTCAGTTTCCTCTGTGTGTTGTCTTGTATATCTTTAATTGCTTATGATGCTTTTGTTGTGATGAACATACCATACCCTCGTGTTTTTTTATAACCTCATTTTTATTACACTTATGTCACATTTCTGAATTTTAACATGACACATCCTCTTGTGGAAATGAAGCATCTAAAAGTTTCAGCTCTGCAGGCAGTTTTATGTCATTTTGGAGTGTTTCCAGAAGAGCATCTTGACAGTGCACTTTTCCTTTCTATTTCCATGGGAATATCCCAATGTTACCAGTTGTTCCCAGAGCTTCTCTCTCTGCAGAAAAACCTGTGGAAACATATCTAAGGATGACATGCATCAGGACCTGCTAGCATTATCAAGCAGAACCACCTAGTTGTCCTCGGTGCCATACCATGTCAGTGTAATCCAAAATGTAGCATCTGCATTTGGGAGACAATGGTGAAGGAAATGCTTCATCTTCTCATGCTGTGCACCTAGAAAACTATTATTTGTTCTCTCATCCTTGTAGCTTTTGACCATGAAGGCAACCACAGAGCTGTCCCACATCCTCCACCTCATACCAATCCGTAATCACAATCCAGGCTAAGAATATAGCTGATCCTAAGGCTTTGGAAACTGATTTCAATCCCAAGGCCCCCTGGATCCCTCAGACCAGATTCATGATTTCTCTGATTGAGCCCCACATGTGCTCTATTGGCAAAATTCCAAATTGGTCCCTTGTCCTGCAGATATAGTGGATGTGACCATGAGACATTTTGATAAACTCAACTTTAAACACCAGGGTTGTTTCTTACTCACTGGTGTCCAAGGTCAGTTTCCTCTCTTGATAGGGTCAACCACAATCCACAACACACTCCACATCCCTGAGAAACAGCATGTGCCATCATCCATAACCTGATACCTCATTTTCTGCAGCCACTGCTAGCTCAAATTTGGCAGCTCGTTTCTTGTTCTCAGAATAAATTGTGGGGGTATTTTGTGCTAACTTCTTTGAGTTCTGTCAGCCAAGCATCTGCTGTGAACTCTTCTAACACTCAGCATACCACTTTCAATCCTATGTGTCCTGTCCACTTGAGAGTGTGCATCCAAGTAAAACAGAGTTTCACATTTGCTGCTCTATCACCAAAGGTCAGGTCCTGCATTGATATCCATTCTCTACTTTGCCTTCTCCTCCTTCCAGGTTTTCTGACGCCTAATTCTGTATTTGTAAGTAAGAGACCACCCTTCGGCAAGTGTCCTGAACCAAGGGCAGGGTGAGTGGATGTTTCTCTTCCTGCATACATGGGAGCTAGTGATCGTTGTTTGCACTAGTACGTTGCCAACTGGGCATTGATAAATCAACACTTTCCATATATAACTCACAGAAATGTGATTCTTGTTAATCTCTAATTTCTATACAGGCATGGTAGGAAGATTTGTCCAAATAATCCAGTTTTAATATTGTGTTGATTCCTCAGTTGCAGGCTTTCAAAATCTTAATAGAATTGATTTACATATTTTGGGATTTATATGAAAATGAAGTTAGTTTTTGAAACATACTAAATCTACTTACAAGCCAGACTTGTCAAATTCAGTTACCATTTTGTCAGCTCTAAGGGAAAAGTAGACAGATATAATGTAAAATAGCAGTCCAAAATAATGAAGGGAAAAGGTCAACTATTTACTGTTGATGACTCCAACACCAACAGGAACCATGAAATAACTATTGGAACCATGATATAACCCCCACCCTGAGTTTCCCTAGTGCATGTGGTAAACTTTCCTCCCAGTGACACATACTGGATGATGTTTTCATATCAAAAGGGTAACATTTCTCCTTAGGAAAACACAAGGAAAATGAAACAACATATTTATATATAGGCTTGGCTCCAAAAGCACCTAAGAGCATTATAGCTATGAGTAAACTGCTGCAGCTTTGTGAGGCTATTGAGAACCAGGTGCTCTTCTATCAACCATGAGAACGCTTTATCTTCTGATCATGTAGGATAATGAAACTTACAACAAAGTCTGCAACCTCATTATATACTGCACCTGTGGCTGGAATGAAGGGAAAAGATGGTCCACATAACATGTGTCCTTACATGTCTATGGCAAATGTTACAGTTCTATTCACTAACTAACATAATATTTACCTATACTGTCTTTAAAAACAGAGACCTAATACATATTCAAGTTCAGTCAAAGATTCCGCTCACTTACCACACTCCCTTCACCCCAAAGAAGACATAAACCCAGCATTTGCTGAATCTAGGTGAAGGTCATCTTTTTTTGTGTCAGCTAATTATTCAAATCCTATCTATTTTAGTCAAGACTATTTGACCATTGAGGTGTTCAGTGTTGTGCACAGAGTGTGAATTTGGAAGAATACTGGATCTAGGAGGGGCTTGCTATTCTCCAACTGGCTTCATTGCAGCTTAGTTGCTGATCTTTTGAAATGGATGCCTGAATGGAGGGTAGGGAAGGGCAAGTCCTTGACAGTTAGTCCCAACAATGGGTAAAAGTTAACCAGGGCTTCATGTTCTGTAGCCTGTGTGATTTTTAAACACCCCTTAGGACGTGTAGATTCTCACGACCTCTTCCA
Organism: Vicugna pacos; assembly: GCF_048564905.1. Taxonomy (NCBI): domain Eukaryota; kingdom Metazoa; phylum Chordata; class Mammalia; order Artiodactyla; family Camelidae; genus Vicugna; species Vicugna pacos. The sequence continues at coordinate 3,052,577 of NC_133021.1, read as the reverse complement.
AGAACATGAGTAGTTTTATCATATCTGCCATCTCTTCTCTTTTAGACTGGAATCTTGGACCACTTCTTGGAGTGGAGAATTGAGTAACTTCCTCAAGTTAATGTTGGCCCTCCACAGGTTTCTGCTAGTATCAGAGAAACTAAACATGTCTCATGAATGTCTTTTGAGCCTGGTATTGTCTAAAGAAGTCTCCATGCCAGTATTCTCCATTGTAGCAGAACAACTCTCATCAGTGTATTCACATCTCTCCTCAATCCGTGCAGCCAAGTTTTCTGCTGGCTACTCTTCATGTCTCCCACAAAGCCAACTACTACATTACTGGGAAAATCTGAAAGTACCTCAAAGTCTAAACAGTAAGGTGATGTCAGGCAGACCTGCCACTGTCTCACTTTTCAATTTCTAGAAACTGACCCGTGATCTCAGGCCATTGGGTAGCAGCAGTATCTCGAACATACACAGCTTCCCGAACAATAGAACTAAGCCAAGTTCCACAGAGGATGGCAGCCCCTACATGACAGTGATCGACCCACAGAGCTCTGCCCAGTTACCTAGGATCCACCAGTCATAACAATCCTCGTGGAACACACCAACATTCCTCCTGGAATCCAACCGGTAACTGCCATCCCCAATGGTTGCTGCATCTTGTCAGTGTTGGGGGAGGGGCTGCATCAGACGACAGGTTCCTAAAATAAAAGTGATTCTCTCCATTAGCGTCCCATGGTCCTTTTGTTCCTACCCTCTATCCTTTGGTTCAGATCTCTATACACAGTACAAACGGAGGGCAATTTGTCCATTTTAAATTTGTTGTTCCACATGTCTTTAACCTTTCTAACAGTTAAGAGTAAACAAAGACCCCACAATTGCAATCATATGCTTGTGTAATATCAATTCACCCAGAATACATATACGTCTGTTGATTTTCTGCTGAAATTCCCACACTCTCAGTACATGGATCCTTTTGTTTCATGGGGGCTGAAATTCCTAGAAATGAAACCAATCACAATGTACACTTTACAGTCTGTCTCTTTTGCTATTAGTAGTGATTTGTAGAGCTACTTGTCTTTGTTATGGGCATATGCCATTTATTCTCTACCTGGGGTTGAATAGGCCATTCATTCATCCTGTTGGAAGACTAGTAAATCTATATTATGGAATTTGAATCGATTTTATTCAAAGTAGGCATTTGGGTTAGGTCACGATGTGCTCTTATGAATTAATATTTATGAATATTATTGCACACATCAGTTTTCTACATACAAGTGTGTTGAATACATGCAAGCAGTGATACTGGGTCGCTGTGTGCTGAATAATCCTTGACATCCCTTTGAGTATTTATTTTTTTAATTTTCTTGATTCCTTTTGTTATATGTCAGACAACCATACTCTTTGGTGTTTGTTTCTTCATTTGATTGTTTCTTTGTTTGTTTGTTCTTTGTTTTGCAAACACATTAAGCCACTCAACTCTCCGTTTGCTTCAAACAGAGAGTCATATTAGCTGTTTCACTTAGTAGAGTGCTGAAATTCCCTGTTTTCCTGCTTCCCTCTCTCATCTGTTGGATATTGAAGTCCTCCTTGCCTTCTTCTGGTTTATTCATTTCAACTCATTGCTCTTCTTGCATTTCCAAAATGGTTTTCTTCTTTCCATTTCATCTTGCTACTTTACTCTTCCGTGTAGTATTCTCAATCTTTCTTTTAGGATAGGATTCGATCTGCTGACTCCTTTTACGTTTTGCTGGTCTGTGAAATTGTCTAGCTCTGCCATTATCAGAAATGGCGCTCTTGTGGCATAGGCTACCCTAGACTGCAGCTTTTTCTGATTCAGGATTTGGTCTATGTCTTAGCACTCCTTCCTGTCCTGCAGTATTTCTGTCGAGGTATCAGCTGAAACCCCTCTGGAGGTTCTGTTATGACTAAGTTGCTTTCCTCTAGGTGCATTTAAAATCACTGGGTTAATCATGAAATTTGATGATTTGAATGATAATACAGCTGCTTGTATGTCTATTGGAGTTCCACATAATTTGGATGCTGTTTGCTCCTGGTTTCGTATAGATGATTGTTTCTTGGCTTTCAGAAAGTTTCAGTTTGACTTTTCTACTAATATCTTTTCAGAGTTTTTTTTTTTTTATATCTAGCTTTTCCCTCTGGGACTCTTATGAATCCTAGTCTTTCATGCTTTGTCTTATCTCAGGACTCAACACAATATTTGCAGTGGTTTTCACTTGCTTTTCTATGTCATCTTCTGATAGAGGGATTTCTGTTTCCCTGTGTTCACAGATATTCACAAGTCCCTCTGCATTATCTAGTCTGCTTAGGACTGACTATAGCCCTGTTATTATCTCATGCATTGAGTTTTCTGATTTCATTTGGCTCGTCTTAGAGGTTCTCTTCCCTTTTTCTGATATTTTGCCCTTTGTGATTTTGAGACACTGTTGTACATTATTGTTTCCCTCACCTCAGTTTTCAATAATTGCTCTGGTAGTGTTTCACAATCTAGTTGTTTGAAAGCTATTTTTTGGGCCTTCAATGTCTTTGGAACTGAGAATGGTACTTCCAGTTTCTTTTACTATACTTCTTTATCTCTACAGGTCAAGGACTATCAGATATCTAATATAGACTTGTAGGGCTTGGTTAAGTGGAAGTTTTAGTCTCTTGGGTGTACGCAATTCCATGATATTTCTGTGAGGACAATTTTTCCTATACATTGATGCCATGTCATTTTCCTGTGTGTGTTGACTGGTATATCTCTAATTGCTGGTGATACATTTGTTGTGATGAACACACCATACTCTCATCATTCAGAATAATCTCATTTTTATTACACTTATGTCACTTTTCTGAAAGTGCACAGGACCATTCCTCTTGTGGAAATGGAGCATCTAAATGTTTTCAGCTCTGCAGGCTGTTGTATGTCATTTTGGACTGTTTTAAAAACAGCATATTGTCAGTGCACTTGTCCTTTCTATTTCTATGGGAATGTCCCAATGTGACCAGTTATTCCCAGAGCTTCTCTGTCTACAGAAAAACTTCTGGAAAAATATCTAAGGATGTCATGCATCAGGGCCTGCTGCCATTATCATGCAGCCCCACATAGTTTTCCTCGGTGCTGTACCATGTCAGTACCATCCAAATTGTAGCATCTACATTTGGTAGATAATGGTGAAGGAAATGCTTCATCTTCTCACGCTGCGGACCTAGACCACTATTCTTTGTTCTCTCATCCTTGTGCCTTGGGACCACGAAGGCAACCACACAGCTGTCCTGAATCCTCTGCCTCATACCAAACCGTAATCCCAGTCCAGGCTAAGAATTTAGCTGATCCTAAGTCTTTGGAAACTGATTTCAACCCCAAGGCCCCCTGGATCTCTCAGTCCAGATGCATGATTTCTCTGATTGAGCCCCACTTGTGCTCTATTGGCAAAAGGCCAAATTGGTCCCTGGGCCTGCAGATGCAGTGGTTGTGGCCATGGGACATTTCGATAAACAACTTTGCACGCCAGGGTGGTTGCTTTCTCATTGGGGTCCAAGCTTTGTTTCCTAATTGGTAGGGCAAAACACAATCCACAACACACTCCAGATTCCTGAGACTCAGAGTGTGCCATCATCGATAGCCCTATACCACATTTTCCGCAGCCACTGCGAGCTCAAATTTGGCAGCTCGGATCTTGGTCTCAGAATCAATTGTGGGGATATTTTGTGCTGATTTCTTTGAGTTCTGTCAGCCAAGCATCTGCTGTGCACTCTTCTAACACTCAGTGCATTGCTTTCAATCCCATGTCTCCTGTCCGCTTGAGAGTGTGCGTCCAAGTGAAACAAAGTTTCACCTTTGCTGTTTCATCAACAGACGTCAGGTACGGCACTGATTTCCATTATCTACTTTGCCTTCTCCTACTTCCAGGTTTTCTGAGGCTTCATTCTGTTTTCGCAAGTAAAGGAACACTCTATGGCAAGTGTCCTGAACTAAGGGCTTGGTGAGTGTTTGTTTATCTTGCTGTGTACTTGCGAGTGAGTGAGCGTAGGTTGCACTTGTACCCTGCCAACTGGGCATTGATAAATCAACACTTTCCATATATAACTCACAGAAATGTGATTCATATTTATCTTTTTTCTATACAGCCATAGTGGGAGGGTTTTTCCAAAGAATCCAGTTTTGACATTGTGTTGATACCTCAGTTGCAGACTTTCAAAATGTTAATAGAATTGATTTACATATTTTGGGATTTATATAAAAATGAAGTTAGTTTTTGAAACATACTAAATCTACTTACAGGCAGACTTGTCAAATTCAGGTACCATTTTGTCAGCTCTAAGGGAAAAATAGACAGATAGAATGTAAAATAGCAGTCCAAACTGATGAAGGGGATAGGTTAACCCTTTACTGTTGATACCTATATCACCAACAGGAACCACGAAATAACTATTGGAACCATGATATAACCCCCAACCTGGGTTTCCCTTGTGCAAAAGGGGCCCTTTCCTCCCAATGACACATACTGGCCAATGTTGTCATTTCAAGGGGTAACATTTCTCTCTAGGAAATCACAAGGAAACCGAAAGAAGATATTTATATGTGGGCTTTGATCCTAAAGCACATAGAGGCATTATAGCTATGAGAAAACTGCTGCAGCTTTGCTAAGCTATTGAGAACCAGGTGTTCTTCTATCAACCATGAGAATACTTAATTGTCTGATCATGTTGGGTAAAGCAGTTTAACCAAACAATGTCTACACCCACATGATATACTGCACCCGGGGCTTGAATGAATGGAAAAAACGATCCACATAACATGTGTCCTTACATGTCTATGGTGACTTTTTCAGTTCAATTCACTAACTGACTTATAATAATTTCCTATACTGTCATAAAAACTGAGGCCTAATACATATTCAAGTTCAGTCAAAATTTCCCCTCACTTACCACACTCCCTTCACCCCAAAGAAGACGTAACCACAGCATATGCTGAATCTAGGGGAAGGTCATCATTTTTTTGTGTGAGCTAAGTATTCAATTCCTATCTTTTTTAGTCAAGAGCATTTGACCTTTAAGGAATTCACTGTTCTTCACAGAGTGTGAAGGTGGAGGAACTCTGTTTCTAGGAGGGGCTTGCTCTTCTCCTACTGACTTAATTGCAGCTCAGGTGCTGATCCTTTGAAAAAGATGCCTGAGTGTAGGGTAGGGAACAGCAAATGCTTGATAGGTAGGCCCAACCCCAGGTAAAAGATTACCAGGGCTTCGTGCTCTGTGGTCTGTGTGATTTTTAAATGCCCCTTGGGACGTGTGGATTCTCAGGACCTCTTCCACGAACATGAGTGGTTTTATCATCTCTGCCGTCTCTTGTCTTTTAGACGTCAGTAATCTTGGACCACTTCTTGGAGCAGAGAATTGAGTACCTTCCTCAAGTTCACGTTGACCCTCCACAGGTTTCTGCTAGTATCAGCGAGGCTCAACATGTCTTATGAATGTCTTTTGAGCCTGGTATGGTGTAAAGAATTCTCCATGCCAGTATTCTCCATTGTAGCAGAACAACTCTCATCAATGTATTCACATCTCTCCTCAATCTGTGCAGCCAGCTTTTCTGCCAGCTTCTCTTCATGTCTCCCGTAAATTCGACTTCTACAGGACTGGGCATATCTGAAAGTACATCAGAACCTCACCGGTAGGTTAATGACAGGCAGATCTTCTACTCTCTGCCCTTTCAGGTTCTGCAAACTGACCCGTGAACTCAGGCCATTGGGGAGTAGCAGTATCTCGAACTCACAGCTTACTGAACAAGAGTCCTAAGCCAAACTCCACAGAGGGCGGCATCCCCTCTATGTCACTGATCCACCCTTATGGCTCTGCCCAGTTACCTTGGATTCACCAGCCACAACAAGCCTCATGGAACACAACAACATTCCACTTGGAATCCAAATGGTAACTGCCATCCCCAATGTTTGCTGCATCTTGTCAGTGTTGGGGGAGGGGCTGCTTCCTAAGCTAAATATGATTCTCTCCATTAGCGTCCCTTACTCCTTTTTTTCTTCTCTCTTTCCTTTTGTTCGTATCTCTATACACAGTACAATGGAGGGAATTGTGTCCATGTTAAATTTATATTTTCACACGTCTTTGTCCTTTCTACTATTTAACAGTACCCAAAGACCCACTATGAGAATCTTATGTTTGTTTAATATCCATTCACCCAGAATACATATCCATCTGTTTCTTTTCTGCAGAAACACCCACACTCTCATAAAATGGATCATTTTGTTTAATTGAGCCTGAATTTCAGAGAATTGAAACCAATCCCAATGTATACTTTACTGTCTCTTGCTCTTGGTACAGTTTTGTAGAGCTACTGCCTTTGTTATAGGCATATGCCATTTATTCTCTTCATAAGGTTGAATATGTCATTTGTTCCTCATGTTGGAAGGCTTGTAAGTCTATGTCACGGACCTTGAATCCATTTTATTCAAAATAGGCATTTGATCTAGGTAACGTTGTGCTCTTATGAAACAATATTTATGAATATTAATGCATGCATCTGTTTTCTGAATACAAGTGTGTTGAGTACATGCAAGCAATGATACTGTGTCGATGCATGCTGAATGATCCTTGATATCACTTTGAGTATTTTCTTTTGAATTATCCTGGTTCCTTTGGTTATATGTCAGTCAACCGTACTCTTTTGGTGTTTGATTCTTTGTGGGGTTTTTTTGCTTGCTTTTTGTTTGTTTTGCAAACACATGATGTCATGCATCTCTCCGTTTGCTTCAGAGAGTCATATATGCTGATTCACATAGTTAAGTGTTGAAAATCACCTGTTTTCCTGCTTCCCTCTCCCATCTTTAGGATTTTGATATCCTCTTTGCCTACTTCTTGTTTATTCTTTGCAACTCATTGCACTTCTTTCATTTCCAGTGATGGTTTTCTTATTTCCAGATCATCTTGCCTGTTTTTGATTCAGGGCAGCATTCTCAATCTTACTTTTAAGATAAGTTTTGAACTGCTGAATTCTTTTATGTTTTGCTGGTCTGTGAATTTCTCTACTTCTGCCATTATTTTAAAGGGTGGTCTTGTGGCATAGGCTACGCTAGATTGCAGCTTTTTCTCATTCAGGATTTGATCTATTTCTTGGCACTCCTTCCTGTCCTTCAATGTTTCTGTTGGGATATCAGCTGAAACCCCTCTTGAAGTTCTGTTGTGACTAAGTTGCTTTACTCTAGGTGTATTTAAAATCATTGGGTTGATCATGAAATTTGATGATTTCAATGATAATACAGATGCTTGAAAGTCTATTGGAATTCCACCTGCTTTTGAAACTGTTTGCTTCCTGACTTCGTATAGATGATTGTTTCTTGGCTTTCAGCAAATTTCAGTCTGATATTTTTCGAATAACTTTTCATCCCTTTTTTTGTTTTTTTTTTCTTTTATCATCTTTCTTTTTCATCTGGGAATCCTATATGTCCTAACCTTGCATTCTTTGTCTTTTCCCAGTTTTCAACAGCAATGTTTGCATTGGTTATCTCTTGCATTTATATGTCATCTTTTTACTGACAGTTTATTGTTCTCGTGTCTTCTCAAACACTTTTAAGTCCCTCTTCATTATCTAGTCTGCCAATTCCTGTCTTTAGCCATGCTATTATCTCATCCATTAAATTTTCTTTTTGTTTTTAACTTTTTATTGATTCATAATCACTTTACAATTTTGTTTCAAATTCCAGTGTAGAGCACCGTTTTTCTCTTATGCATGTGCATATATACATTCATTGTCACTTCTCTTCTTTGTTAGCCAGCAAAAAATCTTGTATATATTTCCCTGTGCTACACAGTAGAGTCTTGTGTATATTTTCTACATTTTGATATCCCAGTCCTTTCCCACCCCCATTCCCCTTTGACTAGAAATTTTTATTCTATGTCAATGAGCCTGTCTCTGTTTTATATATATATATATATATATATTTCCACATAAAAGTGATCTCATATGGTATTTTTCTTTTTCTTTCTGGCTTAATCCGCTCAGAATAGTATTCTCCAGTAACCCATGTTGCTTCAATTGTCATTATGTTGTCAGATTTTATGTCTGAATAGTTTTCCATTTTACAAATATATCATATCTGCTTTATCCAGTTATCTGTTGATTGACGTTTAGGCTCTTCCTATGTCTTGGCTATGGTAAATAGTTCTGCTATGATCATTGGGGTGCAAGTGTCATTTTGAAGTAGGGTTCCTTCTGTATATATGCCCAAGTGTGTTACCCTGGGTCATATGGTAAATCTAATCCTAATCTTTTTAGGAATCTCCATACTGTGTTCCACAGTGGCTGCACCAAACTGCATTCTCTCCAGCAGTGTAGGAGGGTTCCCTTTTCTCCACAGCCTCTCCAGCATTTGTCATTTGTGGACTTTTGAATGATGGCCATTCTGACTTGTTTGGGGTGATACCTCATTTTAGTTTTGATTTTCATTTCTCTGATAATTTGTGATATTGAGCTTTTTTTCATGTGCCTATTGATCATTTGCATGCCTTCCGTGGAGAATTGCTTATTTGGGTCTCCTATCCATTTTGGATTGGGTTGTATGTTTTTATTCTTATTAAATTGTGTGAGATGCTTATATATTCTGCAGAGCAAGCATTTCTCAATTTCATCTGCAAAAATTTTTTCCCATTCCCTAGGTTGTCATTTTCTTTTACTTATGGTTTTTTTGCTGTGCTGAAGCTTGTAAATTTTATTAGGTACCATTTATTTTTTCATTTATTTCTATTGTTTGGGTTGACGGTTCTAGGAGAATATTTTTGAGATGTATGTCAGATAATGTTTTGCCTATATTTTCCTCTAGGAGGCTAATTGTATCGTGTCTTATATTTAAGTCTTTGATTCATTTTGAGTTTATTTTTTTGTGTGGTGTAAGGGAGTGTTCTAGCTTCATTGCTTTACATGCTGCTGTCCAGTTTTAACAACCCCATTTGCTGAAGAGACTCTCTTGTTTCCACTGAATATTCTTGCCTCCTTGGTTGAAGATTAGTAGACCAAATGTTTGTGGGTTCATTTCACGGCTCTCTATTCTGTTCCAATGTTCCATATGTCTGTTTTTGTAACAATACCATGCTATCTTGATTAGTGTACCTCTGTAGTATTGTCTGAAGTCTCAGAGAGTTATTCCTCCAGCCTCTTTTCTTTTCTTCAGCAATGCTTTGGCAATTCTAGGTCTTTTGTGGTTCCATATAATTTCTTATTTGAATTTAATAGATGCAGAAAAAGCATTTGATAAAATTCAGTGCCAATTTATGATAAAAATTCTCACCAAAGTGGGCTGATAGGGAACATATCTCAACATGATAAAAGCTATTTATGACAAACCTACAGCCAGCATAGAACTCAATGATGAAATGCTGAAAATCTTCCTACTAAAATCTGGGAAAAGGCAAGGTTGTCCACTCTCCCCATTTCTATTCAACATAAACTTGGAAGTCCTAGCCACTGCACTGAGTCAAGAAAAATAAATAAAAGAGATCCAAATTGGAAAAGAAGCAGAAGGAGATAAAGATCCCTGTGCTATACAGAAGAAATTTGGTTTTTTCAATCCAGTTTTTATATATAGTGGTCCACATTTGCAAATCACAAACTCCCAAATTTATCCCTTCCCACTTGCTTTCCCCCAGTAACCATAAGAATATTTAGTTTGTTTGCAAGTCTCTTTCTACTTTGTAGATGAGTTCATTACTGTGTTCCTTGTCTTTCATTTCTTAGATTTCACATATAAGTGATACCATATATTTTCTTTCTCTTTCTGGCTTCCTTCACTTAAGAATGATGATCTCTAGATCCATCCATGTTATGATTTTGTTCTTTTTATGGCTGAATAGTATTCCATTGTATAAATATATACAATGGAATACTTCTTTATAGTGTCATATGTCAATGAACATTTAGGTTGTTTCCACATCTTGGCTATTGTATATTTTGCTGTTATGGACATTGGGGTGCATGTATCTTTCCAATTTAGAGTTCCCTCTTGATACATGCCCAGGAGTTGGATTGCTAGATCATATGCTTGGTGTAGCCATTATGGAAAACATTATGGATATGTCTCAAAAAACTAAAAATAGACTTACCACATGATCCACTCCTGGGCATATCTATTTCTTAATGATCTGAGTATAATTTATAGAAATCATGTCTCAAATTCAGTGACTATTTTTTAAGATATAGATTTTCTCTTATGCAATCACAATATATTTATCAAAATCAGGATAATTAATACTGATTCAGTATTATTATGTATGCCACATTTCATATTCAAATTGTACCAGCTGTTCTAATCATGTTCTTCTTAATAATTTTTTTCTTGTTCCAAGTGCATTCCAGATATTTGTGGGAAGGTTTTCAGTTTTTCACCATTGAGTATTGTGCTGGCTGTAGGTTTGTCAAAAATAGCTTTTATTAAACAAGGTTATGTAAATTTTATTATGAGTTGTTCTACTTCTGTGAAATATGTCCTGAGTAAATCGATAGGGATCATCTTAAATATGTAGATTGCCTTGGGCATATGACCATTTCAACAATATTGATTCTTCCAATCCAGGAGCATGGGATATCTTTCCATTTTTTTAAGTCTTATTTAATTTCCTTCATCAGTGTTTTATAGTTTTCTGTGTAGAAGTCTTTCACTTCCTTGGTTAGATTTACTCCTAGGTATTTTATTACTTTGGGGGTTATTTTAAAGGGGATTGATTCTTTATTGTTTTTCTGTTGATTCATCATTAGTGTAAAGAAATGAAATTTATTTTTGAATGCTAATCTTGTAACCTGCTACCTTGCCAAATTCTGCGATTATTTCTAGTAGTTTTTGGGTTTTCTATATATAATATCATGTCATCTGCATATGGTGACAATTTTACCTCTTCTTTTCCAATTTGGATCCCCTTTATTTCTCTCTCCTGCCTGATTTCTGTGGCTAGGACTTTCAAGACTATGTTGAATAGGAGTGGTGATAGTGGGTAACCGTGTCTTGTTCCATATTTTAGTGGGAAGATTTTGAGTTTTTCACCACTGAGTACTATGCTGGCTGTAGGATGTGTAGAAGTATTTTTGATTTAGCGTTCCCTTTGGACAATTGCCCAGGAGTGGGATTGTTGCATCATAAGTTATTTGTATTTTTAGGCTTTATAGGAATCTCCATACTGTTTTCCACAATGGCTGCGCCAAACTGCATTGACACCAACAGTGTATTAGGGTGCCCTTTTCTCCACACCCCCTACAACATTTTTCATTTGTAGACTTTTGAATGATGGCCATTCTGACTAGTGTGAGATAATATCTCATTGTAGTTTTGAGTTACATTTCTCTGATAATTAGTGATTTTACGTATTTTTTCATGAGCCTATTGGGCATTTATATGTCTTCATTGGAGAATTGCTTGTTTAGGTCTTCTGCTCATTTTGGGATTGAATTGTTTGTTTTTCTTATTAAGTCATATGAGCTGTTTATATATTCTGGAGACCAAGCCATTCAGTTTCATCTTTTGCAAATATTTTCTCCCATTCCATAGGTTGCCGATTTGTTTTGTTTATGGTTTTCTTTGCTGTGCAAAAGCTTGTAAGTTTAATTATATCCCACTTGCTTAGTTTTGCTTATATTTCTATTGTTTGGGTTGACTGCCCTAGTAGAACATTGTTGAGATGCATGTGAGATAATGTTTTGCCTATGATTACTTCTAGGAAGTTTATTGTGTCTTGTCTTATGTTTTAGTCTTTAATCCATTTTGTATTTATTTTTGTTTATGGTGTAAGGTAGTAATCTAAATTCATTGATTTACATGCTGCTCTCCAGTTTCTCCAACACCATTTGCTGAAAAGACTCTGTTTATTCCATTTTATGTTCTTGCCACCTTTGTTGAAGTTTAATTGACCAAAATTTTCTGGGTTTATTTCTGGGCTTTCTATCCTGTTCCATTGATCCATATTTCTGTTTTTGTACTACTACTATGCTGTTTTGATTACTGTAGCTTGTAGTATTTTCTGAAATCTGGGAGGGTTATTTCTCCAGCCTTATTCTTTTTCTTCAGCTATGCTTTGGCAAATTTGTGTCTTTTGTGATTCCATATAAAGTTTAATATGATTTGTTCTATTTCTGTGCAGTAAGTCCTAGTTAATTTAATACAGGTTGCATTCAATCTGTAAATTGCCTTGGGCAGTATGACCATTTTAACAATATTTTTCTTCCAATCCAGGTGCATGGGATATCTTTCCATTTTTTCAGGTTTTCTTTAATCTCCTTAATCAAAGTTTCATTGTCCTTCATTTATAAAACTTTCACCTCCTTGATTAAATTTATTATTAGATATTTTATTACTTTGGGTGCTATTTTAAAAGGGAGTGTTTCTTTACATTCTTTTCCTGATGATTCATTATTAGTATAAAGAAATGCAACCGATTCTTGTCCATTAACCTTGTATCTGCTACCTTGCCAAATTCTTTTATTAGTTTTAGAAGTTTTGTGTGAAACTTCCAAATTTTTCTGTATACAGTATCATGTCATCTGCATATGGTCACAATTGTAACTCTTCCTTTTCCTATTTGGATCCCTTTTATTTCTTTTTTCTTACCTGATTGCTGTGGATAGGGCTTCCAAGAATATATTGAATACAAGTGGTGAGAGTGACAACCTTGTCCTTTATGAAGATTATACTGTATAACACAGGAAATTATATACAAGATCTTGTGGAAGCTCACAGCAAAAAAACAATGTGACAATGAATATATGTATGTTCATGTACAACTGAAAAATTTTGCTCTAAACTGGAATGTGACACAACATTGTAAATTGATTATACCTCAATTTTAAAAAGTTAAAGAAAATGTTTTATTGTGTTGAGATATGTTCCATCTATAACCACTTTGGTAATGTGTTTTATCATAAATTAGTGTTGAATTTTATCAAATGATTTTTCTGCATCTGTTGAGATGATTGTGTGTGTGTTTTTGTTTCTTTCTCTTGTTGTGATGCATTACATTGATTGATTAATATATGTTTCAGCATCCTTGTGTTCCTGAGATGAATCCAAATTGATCATGGCATATGATCTCTTTTATGTGCTGTTGGAATCTGCTAATATTTTGATAAGGGGTTTTGCATTTATGACCACCAGTGATATTAGTACGCAATGTTGTTTTTTGTTAGTATCTTTGTTTTTGGTATCAGGCTAATGGTGGCTTCATAGAATGAGTTTGGGGTACTCTCTCTTTTTCAGTCTACTGGAAGTGTTCGAGAAGGACTGTTATGAGTTCTTTGTATGTTTGGTTGAATTCCTCAGTGAAGCCTTCTGGTCCTGGACTTTTGTTTCTAGGTAAGAGTTTTAATTCTAATTCAATTTGATTTCTCCTGATTGGTTTGTTCAAGTGGTCAATTTCTTCTTCATTCAGTCTTGGTGGATTCTATGTTTCCAGAAACTTGTCCATTTCTTCTAGGTTATCCATTTTATTTCCTTATAGTTGTTCATAGTATTCTCCTATGACATTTTGTATATTGTTTGTAATTTCTCCATTTTCCTGTCTTATTTTTTTTATTTCTGCTCTCTCTTTTCTCTTCTTCATGAGCTTGGCCAGAGATGTGTCAATTTTGTTTACTCTTTCAGAAGACCAGCTCTTGGTTTGATTGATTTTTTCCATTGTTTTTTAATCTTTATTTATTTCCTCCATTATCTTTCTTATTTTATTTCTTCCGCTGACTTGCTTTTGTTTGCTCTTGGTTTTTCTTATTCTTTTAGCTAATAGGTTAGAATGTTTATTTGAGATTGTTCTTCTTTTTTGAGGAAGTCCTGTATTACTATGAGCTTCCCTCCTAGGACTGTTTTCCTGCAAAGAATAGATTCTCTGTGGTTATGACTGGTAAAACTTTAGATGTTTTCCAAGAGCAGTTTTACGTTCACATCAAAAGTGAGAGGAAGGTACAGAGATTGCCCATATGCTCTGTCCCCATACTTGCACAGCCTTCCCTATTAGGCCACTCTGGTGGGGGACGTTTCTATCTGTTACTGTTGATGAACCAAAAATGACACATCTTTATCACCTGAAGCTCATGGTTTTTATTAAGTTTCACTCTTGGTGTACATTCTGTGGATTTGGACAAATGCATAATGACATACATCCATTAATATAGTATCAAATGGAGTATTTTCACCAGCTTCAAAATCTTCATTGCTTGCCTATTCAGCTCTCCCACCCAAAATCCCTGGCAACCACCAATCTTTTTACTGTCCATATGGTTTTGCCTTTTCTAGGATGTCATATAGTCAAAATCATACAATATGTAGCCTTTTCTGATTGGCTTCTTTCACTTAATAATAGACATCCAAAAAAAAAGGCATTCAAATTTCTTCCATGTCTTTTCATACCTTGATTGCTCATTTGTTTTTAGCATAGAATATTATTCTGTTGTCCAGCTCTACCATAATTTCTTTACCCATTACTTAATGAAGAGCATCTTGGTTGCTTCCAAGATTTGGATATGATGGATAAAGCTGCTCTAAACGTTTATATATTGTTTTTTGTGTGGACATAAGTTTTCAACTCCTTCGGGTAAATACCAAGGAGTGCAACTGCTGGATTATATTGTGCATGAGTGTTTCGCTTTTTAAGAAGATACCAAACTGTCTTCCACAGATTCCCTACCATCTTGCATTCCCATCAGCAGTGAATAAGAAGTGCTATAGATCCACATCCTCACCAGGATTTGGTGTTGTCAGTGTCCTGAATTTCGGGTGTTCTAATACGTTTGTTTCCCTTTGCCTAATGACATATGATGTGGAACATTTTTTGATATGCTTATTTGCCCTCTGTGTATTTTCTTTGGTGAGATGTCTGTTAATGAATTTTTGCTACATTTAATCAGGTATTTTTGTTTCACTGTTGATTTTTAAGTGTTTGGTGTATATTGAAGATAAAAGTCCTTTATCAGATGTGCCTTTTGAAAATACTTTCTCCAAGTGTCTTCTCTGTCATTCTCTTGACATTATAATTTCTCTGGCAAGTTTTTAAATTCAGTTATACTTTTCAACTTCAGGTTTTCCATTCCTTTTTTTTTTAAGTAAGTTCTCTCTTATTATTTTCTATTGCATGAGACATTTGCATATCTTCCTTTAAAATTGTAATCATGATTTTTTGTTCTTATAAGAGTTATAACGTCTAATATTATATCTATAATATCTAATATCTGTGCTCAGATATTGAAAAATAGTATTCATTTGATTTATACTTTTATTCTCCTTTAGTATGGAACATTTTCAGCATTTTTTTTCTTTCATGATCTTATGATTTTTGAAGAATACATGTCATTAAATTTATAGTGTCCATTTTATATTTTTCTGATATTGCCTCATGACTAGTTCCATGTCATGTATTGTTAGCAGGAGCACAACAGACATCAGTGACGCAATGTTCTTCCCAAGGTGTTATTTTAGATGGCACAAGATGTCAGTTTTTCCATTTATGGGTGATGCTAAGTTCATCACTTCATTAGGTGGTGCCTATTAGGTTTCTTCACTATAAAGTTATTTTTTTCCTTTATGACTAACCAGTAACTTGAGATTATGTAAATATTCTGTTCTTCATCAAAATTTCACCGTTTATAGCATCTATTAATTTGAGATTGTGTAAATATTCTGAGATTATGTAAATATTCTGTTTCTTTTTTAATACTTTTTCAATTTCATTTCTAGAGATTGGTTTGTTCTAGTGGTCAATTTCTTCTTGATTCAGTCTTTGTGGACTGTATGTTTCCAGAAACTTGTCCATTTCTTCAAGGTTATTCATTTATTTTCCATAAAGTTGTTCACAGTATTCTCATATGATACTTGGAATTTCTGTTGTATTGATTGTAATTTCTCCATTTTCCTTTCTTATTTTGATAATTTCTGCTCTGTATTTTCTCTTCTTTGTGAGCTAGGCTTGAGGTTTGTCAATTCTATTTACTCTTTCAAAAAACAATCTCTTTGTTTGATTGACTTATTCTATTGTTTTTTAAATCACTATTTTATTTATTTCCTCCCTGATCTTTATTGTGTTCTTCCTTCTGCTGACTTTAGGTTTTGTTTGCTCTTCTTTTACTAATTCTTTTAGTTGGTTGGTTAGGTGCTTATTTCAGATTGCTTATCTTTTTGGAGGAAGGCCTTTATTGCAATGAACTTTCTTCTTAGGACTGCTTTTGCTGCATCCCATAGATTTTGTGTGGTTGTGATTTTTGTCATTTGTCTCAAAGTATTTTTTATTTTCTTCTTTTAATTTAACATTGACCCAGTGTTTTCTTAGTATCATGTTGTTTAATCACAATGCTGTCTTTTTTTTTCTCCTATGTTTTGCTGTAGTTGATTTCTAGTTTCATGGCATTGTGTTCAGAAATAAATAATTACTTAAAATAATTACTATCTTCTTAAAATTGTTGAGTATTCTTTTGTGCCTGAGTGCATAATCCATCCTAGAAAGTGTTCCATGTGCACTGGAAAGAATGTACATTGTAATTTTGGGGGAAGTAATATTCTGAAAATATCAACCAAGTCTAATGGTTCTATTGTATCATTTTGTTGCTGTGTTGCCTTTATCTCTCTGTCAGGAAAACCTGTCAAGTGATGTGAATGGGGTGTTAAAATCTCCTACTATGATTCTATTGTCATAGATTTCTTTCTTTATATTTGTTAGTATTCACTTTATGTATTTAGGTTCTCCTATGTTTTCTTCTTATATGTTAACATGTATACTATCCTCATCTTGCATTTTGCCTTCAATCATTATATAGTGCCCTGTTTATCTTTATTTATGGCTTTAGTTTTTGAGTTATTTTGTCTGTGATCATTATTGCTACTCCTACTTTGTTTTTTTTTCCCATTTGCATGCAATATCATCTTCAATCCTCTCATTCTCACTCTATGTCTCTTCTTCTCCCTAAAGTGTGTCTCTTGTATACAGCATGCTGTGTGTTCTTGTTTTATTTTCCAATATACCATGCTGTCTTTTGATTGGAGCATTTAATCCATTAATATTTACAGTAATCATTGATAGACTTGTATTTATTGCCATTTTGAACTTAGTTTTGCAGTTGATTTGCTATTTCCTCTTTGTTTCTTTCTTTTTCTCTTTGTGGTTTGATAATTTTCCTTGTATTATCTCTGTTTTATTTTGTGTGTATCTCCTTTGTAAGTTTTTGTCATGTGGTTACTCTGTTTTTAAAATATACTAACCCATTATTATATCTGTTTGTTTTAAACAGATAGTGATACAAGTTCAAACCATCTTGCCAAAAACAAAAAATAAAGAAAAAGAAAAGAAAAGTACTCCTAATTTTCTTGCTCCCTTCTCACACTCTTAATGATTTAGATGTCTCTCTTACAATTTCGTGTTTATCCTGTTGTTATTCATTGTCATTATCACCTTTCCAATTATGTTTTTTTCCTTTCGGTAGAAACCTGGCTATCCTAATTATAATATGTCTTGGTGTGGTTATGTTTTGTTTCTTCTTGTTTTGGACCCTCTGTGCTTCCTGTACCTGGATATCTGATTGCTTCTTTAGGTTTGGGGAGTTTTCAGTTAGTTTTTTGTTAAATGCTTTTTCAATCCCTTTTGCTCTTCCTTCTCCTTCTGAGACCCCAATTATGCATACATTGACACACTTTATATTAAACCATAAGTCACTTATATCATTTTCATTGTTTTATTCCCTCTCTCTGCTGTTCTGATTGGGTGATTTTGTTTTCCTGTCTTCTAAGTCACTTATTCCTTCCTCTGCATTATCTATCCCACTAGCTCTCATTTCAATAAATGGGTTTTCTAATTTTATGTGGCTCCTCTTTATAGTGTTAATTTCACTTTTTGACATATCCTCTGTCTCTATGCACAATTTGTTTTAGTTCCTTCAGTACTGTGATCAGTCATTTTTTGAAATAATGATGTAGTAGACTATCAAAGTCTATTTGATTGATTATTCTTTCAGGGAATCTCTCTTGTTCTTTTAATTGGGAGTGATTCCTTGCTTCTTCATCTTGCTTATCTTTCTCTGGCACTATGGATTATGAAGTATCAGTTATCTACTCTGGTCCTGAAAAGTTTTATTTATTCATTTATTTATTTGAAGTGGATGCAGAAATAAAACTATGAAAAAGAAATGTAAAATTAAAAAATTGTAAACAGAGTAAAACAGATAAAAATCAAATTGAAATCAATTTTAAAAATTAATAAAAATATTTTAAAGAAAAATTTAAGTTAATTAATGAATAAATTATTTTAAAAATTAAAGTAAAAATTAAAGAAAATATGGATATATTTCTATATAGGCTGTGTGCCCTTATAATTTTGTTGAGAGTACTTTCTTACTTATGGGTATTTGCCAAGTCTTCCTTCCTTCCCTTTTGCCTGTTATAGTTTGGTTGGGGTTGTGGCCAGCGTTCTGGTGGCAAGAGAATGCCCTGGCTATTTAGTGGGGCCTCCTTTTTGTTCTGTTGTTGTTACCAACCCTATCCTCATCCTGCTGCCTGAATTCCACTCACTGGTTCTAGAGGCCCACCAGTCATGTCCCTGGCTCAGGGTAAATGGCCTCACTAGCCCTTACCCCTGCTCTGTGTCAAATCTATGCTCCTTATTCATTTGTCTTAGAAGCACGAGTCCACAGAGGCACCTTTGCAGAAAGTTTCCATCTGCCTGGGGCTGTAACCAAATCTCAGTCTCACCTATGATGTTGCTGAACCCTAGGTATAGCTTCAGGTTTCAACCCCACTTTCACTTGGGAGCTGCACACTGGAGAATATGGTGGTTGTCATTAAGCCCTGCCTCTCTTCTCCCAAGGATACACCAATAATGGTGCCATGGGTCTGCAGAGACAAATACTACGGTGCCCTTCTCCCTAGGGCACACCTGCAGTGTTGTTTTGTGTGTGTGTGTGTATTTTATGAGGGACCCAGGCTTTTCTGATCTGTATATCCCCCTAGCTATGGTACACAGCTCACTGAAGTCCCCCAAGCTTGCCTTTGTACTGTTGGCCCATGTCCTTTTCCTGGCTCGGGCAGCCTGTCCTGTCCCAACCCTGCTGGTTGATGTCTATGCCTGGGGATTACAGGGATCCTTTGTACCCACTAAACTTAGTTCTGTCAGTCAAAGGCCATTCCACCTAGATCCAAGCCTTAGAAGTTCCCCCTCCATCCCACTGACCTTTCCTCTGGAGTGAAGGAGACCCAGCAAATGAATGCTATTTCTCTTATGTCACTCTCTCCCTGCAGGACCAGTTCCCCACTATTTTCCTTTCTCTTCATTTTTTTCTTTTCTTTTACCCGATTGGGAATGTATTTTGTCTTTTGAAGAAGGCAATGTTCTGTCAAAGTTCAGCAATAGTTCTGATTGGATGGGTGGGTTCATGGATATCAGTCTTGGTGTATTTGTGGGAGAGGGTGAGCTACAAGTGTCCTTCTACTCCACCATCTTTGCCCTTCTCCCCTGCTTATTTTCTATTTAGAGTAAATCTTTCATTGTTTCCTTTAGCATAGGCTGAGTATTGCTGAATTCTTTTAGTTTTTGCTTGTCTGTGAAATTCTTTCTCTTTCTATTCTAAAGTACAGCCTTACTGCATAAATTATCCTAGGTTGCAGCTTTCTCTCATTCAGAACTTTTAATATATATTGCCACTCCCTTCTGGCCAGCAGTGTTGGTGAAGAGAAACCAACAGATAGCCTTATGGGGTTTTCCTTATAACTAACAATTCATTTTTCTCTTGCTGCCTTTAGTATCATTTCTTTATCTTTAACTTTCACCATCTTAATTTTAATATGTCTTGGTGTAGGTCTATTTGGGTTCTTCTCCTTGAGTACTCTCTGTGCTTCCTGTACTTGGATATTTGATTGCTTCTTTAGGTTTGGGATATTTTCAGTCATGATTTCTTCAAATCCCTTTTCAATCCCTTTTGCTTTTTCTTCTCCTTCTGTGACCCCTATTATGCAAATGTTGGAATGTTATATATTATCCCATAGATCCCTTATATTGCTTTCATTGTTTTTTCTTTTCTTGCTTTTCTGTCTTCTGTTCTGATTGGGTGACTTCTCTTATCATGTCTTCTAAGTTACTTATTCATTCTTCTGCATTGTCTAGTCTGCATTTGACTGCCTATAGCTTGGCTCTTTTCATAGCCATTGAGTATTATGTTTTTAATTATCTCCTCTTTATAGTTTCAACTTCCTTTTCATATTGTTCTCTCTCTCAATTTATAGTCTCTTTTATTTCTTTCAGTGCTTTCATCACTCCAGTTTTGAAGTCATGATCTAGTAGACTATTGAGATGTATTTCATTGACTGTTCTTTCTGGGGATTCCTATTGTTCTTTTAATTGAGAATCATTCCCCTCCATTTTACTTATATCTCTCTGGCACTATGGATTATGATGTATTAGTTATCTTCTCTGGCCTTCACGGGACTTTTTTTTAAGAGAATGTGTTCTTGTGTAGACTGTGCACCATTAATAATTTTGTCACTAGGTCTGTTTTTAGTATGGATGGTAGCCACGCCTTTCTTCCATGTGTGTTATCTGTTATCCTTTTCATTAGAGATGTCTGGTGTTGTGACCAGAGCCTTCTCTGGTTTTTTAGTGTGGTCTCCTTTTTGTTCTGTGGTTGTCACAGCTCTGTCAGGGACTGGGTCTGTTTCCTTTTTGTTGGGAGTGAGGCTTTCAGACTTGGTTCTGAGCTCTGGTGCATAGTAGGTGGGGTTGGAGCACTTTAAGTATTTTTTCTTGACTCTGCCCTTGTCCTAGCTTTAGTCTCAGGAATGTCAGTGTGCTGCTCTGGTGTCCCCCAGGTTCTCTGCCCTCAGAAATACCAGTGCAATTCCACTGAATTCTGGGTCACACACTTGGTTGGTGATGCACTATCAGGTCAGTGACATCCCCAGCGGCAAACACTGCACCTGCACTTGCCCTGACACACAAACTCTGCTCACTTGTCTTAGATGCCTACATCAGTAGGGCTTCCAGCACTCAGTGACTGCATTCATGCTACCAGATCAGCACCATGCCAAGTGCCAAATGCTGCCCCTTCAATCACCCCACATTGCAAACTCAGCTCACTCTTCCCAGAGGCCCACAGGTCATGCAACTTGGTCAGAACTACTCTCAGCGCTGCATCCACTCAGGGTAGGTGGGCTCACAGAAAATGGCCACACCAGCACTCACCCTCACTCTATGGCAGAACTCTAGTCCTTGCCCATTTGTCTTAGATGTGTGGGTCCACAAAGGCACCTGCATAGCAAAATGGTCCCCTTTGCTTGGTGTTGTAAACAAATTTCAGTCCTGCCTGTGAAGTTGTGGAGCCTCTGGGTATGAATTCGTGTTTCAAATCCACCTCTGCCTGGGAGCTGAACACTAAGGGATATGGTGGTTGTGGTGGAGCCCTGCCTCTCTTCTCCTAAGAACACACCAGCAATGGTGCCCCAGGCCTGTGTAGACAAAGGCTATGGCCCAGCCTCATTGTGCTCCTCCCTGAAATGCACACCAGCAGTACTGCTTTCTTGTTTTTAATTTTATGGGGAACTCAGGCTGTTTTGTTCTCTATACCCTCCCAGACATAGTTCATAGCATACTTCAGCCCCCTGAGATTGCCTCTGTGCAGTTGGCCCCAGACCACCACTTGGTTCTGGCAGCCATTCCCAGCCCACCCCCTGTTGGTTTGTGTCTAGGGCTGAGGTCACAGGGAAATTTAGTGCTCATTTTACTTATTGTTTTGTGGGCCAAGGGCTACTTTGCACAGATACAAGACTTGGAGTCCCCCTCCACCCAGTTTAAGAGTGTGAATCCTTCTTTCTCACTCCCACACTGTTGGATTCATCCCACAATATTTTCGTTTTACTTTTTTCCTACCAGATTTGTGGTGAATTTTGTCTTTCGAAGAAGGTGATGTTCTGTCAATGTTCAGTAGGTGTTCTGAGTGAATGGGTGGATCCCGGGGTGTCTTTTTTGGTGTATATGTGGGAAAGGGTGAGCTACAAGTGTCTTTCTACTCCACCATCTTGGCTGCTCCTTACTTCTCTTTCTTAGATATGATGCTGAAATTACTAATAATTAGCCAGAATTCTCAAACAATGTTTCCATGATCTATTCAGACATATATTGTATACCTGTCAGAAAATTAACATGACATTTCTTATTTTTAAAAAATATTGACAGCACATTCGGTAGGGAATAAGTAAATATAAGTGTAATCTTATGAATTTTCAATAAAAGGATGAACCGATGGAAAGTCTGGTAGCCATGTACAGTGAACATCAGTTATCTCTTTTCTACCTTCCTTGATAATGCCTTTTTCTGTGGTACTAATTCTTTATCTTCCCTCTACTGGTCAAAACTTCTCCACTCAAAGGCATTGGTGGTATAGTGGTGAGCATAGCTGCCTTCCAAAACTTCTCCACTCTCCACTGTGAACCAAATTTAAAACTAAAATATCTTAGCCAGACATCCAAAGCCAAACATAGTTTTATCTTAATACCACTCCCCCACAATTCATATAATTCTAGGAAATAAAGGTGAACATGTCAGTCTAATACTGGAAGACACTGCACTTCATTTGAATGTCTATTGGTGGATGTCTAATATCAGTTTTAGATTTTTTTTCCTCTTGGGCTAAATCTAATTCCCCTAAAGTAAATATTTAAGTATTTTCTCTGATGGGTTTAAGCCTTACAAGTTATTTATTAATTATAGACTAGAATCATCCTTGTATTATGGGATAATGAAATACAAAATACATTTCAATTTGCTTCTCCACTCACTCTCCTCTTTCTTTTAGAGAATAAAATTTTATTGTTGAATATTAATGCATAATTAAAATATATCTATTTTAATTATTTATATTTATTTATTGAAGTATAGTCAATTTACAATGTTATGTCAATTTCTGGTGTACAGCATAATGCTTCAGTCATACATTAACATACATATATTCTTTTTTATATTCTTTTTCACCATGTTACTACAAGATATTGAATATAGTTCTCTGTGCTATACAGTATGGAAACGTTGTTTATATATTATATATATATATTAGTATCTGCAAATCTTAAGCTCTCAGCTTAGCCCTTCCCACTCTCTTCTCCCTCTGGAAACCATAAGTTTGTTTTCTATATCTATGAGTCTTTTATTTAAATAATTTCATCTATTTTTTAGATGTTACATATAAGTGATATCATATGGCATTTTTCTTTCTCTTTCTGACTTCGCTTAGAATGATATATCCCAGGTCCATTCACATTGCTTTAAATGGCATCATTTTATAATTTTTTTATGGATATGCATTATTCCATTGTGTAAAGATACAACTTCTTTATCCAGTCATCTGTCCTCTTGTTAATCTTACTGGAGAAGCCAAATCTTACTGGAGGGACCAACGCTCACTGCCTAGGTCACAAGTGGAATACTCAATTTGTTTTGGCTTCTTTGAACTGAAAATTGTTGTGTTAGAGGATTTCATTTCCTATGATGATGCCTTTTTCCACACAGTAATGTTCCCAAAGTTTAGTCATACCTTTCCTGAATCTCCCTACATGGACAGAAATGTCGTTTCACCATGAGAGACACAAGCTCATGAACTTTATACTTCCAGAATGATTCAAGAGTTGGATGTAAGACTGAGGTTAGAATCAATGCATTAAGTTGTTCAACAAATTACACAGACTTAGTATATGCCAACCTCAGACACTGGCTGCAACTGGAGTCAGGGTATTCACAAACCAGAAAGCATCACTGAATTTGATGTCCAGAGTTTTTACTTGGGCTTTATAATTTATTAAATCCCTGGACACGTGATTAATCTCCATCTCCAGCACCATCTCCTCCCATCTTCCCAGAGTCCAGCGTGTCCCAAATTTTCAACCCTCTTATTATGTGTTTGGTCTTTCTGGGATTAGCTCTCATGCTGAAGTTAACGTGGGGCCCACCACCATGAGTCACCTCATTAGCATAATAGACACTCTTCTCATTCAGGACATTCCAAGAGTTTTGAAGCTCTGTGTCTGGTACCAGAAATAAAGGACAGATATTTTATTTATTATACCATTGATAATAACTCTAAAAATATGGTATGCATGAGAACTACAAAGGAGATTGTTTAAAATTTTACCCTTTGTAGAACTGAATCGAGGCTCAGAACTTCCTAACTTTCAGGAGCATATAAAGAATGCTACATTGCTGATGAGACATGTAAATTGGTACAATCACCTGAGAAGTAAATATCTGTCAGTGTCCACTTCAACCTGAACATACAAATAAACCTATTCCAGCAAATCTGCTTCTAGGTAAATACCTAATAAAAGTGGCCACTGTCAGGAAAAACTGAAATATTTTGAAACACACACTCACCCACACAAAAGATTACATGGTGTCTGTCTAGCTCACCCTTTGAATATTTCAAATTCAATAATACTGAGGTATTTTCTAACTCTGTAGGTAGTAGGAAACATACAGTACTATAAATAATTATTTTTTTTTGTAGAAATGCTAATGTACTTAATCTTGTGGAATGCAACTGCTGGGTACCATTTCCTCAGTGTGCTGTGGTTTGTCTAGATTTCTTCTTTAAAGGAACCCTTCATATCCTCTCTAAGTCACCATTTCTAAGAGGGTCAACACTTAAATTGGTGTGAAATACAAGACATAAAATATGATAGCACATCTTAATTTGACCTTCAAGGCCTTTTACATTCTGGTCTCAAGCATCATTTCCAAATGTACCTTTTTGTTTCCCTTTCTCAACTCATACAAAGACTGTTACTGACACTTCAACCATCTTGCATGATGTCTTCATTCATTACCCAATTCCTCTCCCAGAATGCATGCTCACACACACAAACACACACAAACAGGACCACTTCCACCTGCCTTCCTTTCCTCTTTGAACATTTTGAGCACTACTGTGAGCCATTCACTTCAATTTCAATTAATCATCTTACATAATTACCTTAGTGCATACCAATCTCTCTTTTTGCTTGGCAAGTTCTGAATGCTTATCCTTCTTGTT
The DNA here is from genome assembly GCF_048564905.1 of Vicugna pacos. Taxonomy (NCBI): domain Eukaryota; kingdom Metazoa; phylum Chordata; class Mammalia; order Artiodactyla; family Camelidae; genus Vicugna; species Vicugna pacos. The sequence continues at coordinate 3,027,571 of NC_133021.1, read as the reverse complement.
ATTAACTGATTTGTTATCTGGTCCTGAGGTGAAGCCTTTTATGCATATGAGTTGAAAGAGAAGCAGTCAAGGGAATGGTTGATGAAGAAGTATAAAAATTGCCACGTAGGAAAATCTAGGACAGCAAAAAGAAACAAACAAACAAAAATAATTGATCATGCAGAGAAACTGTGAAACCAATTTTCTTTATGCTTTAAGTCCAGGATTACCTCCCTGCCTAGTTCATTGGATTTCAAACCTAGGAATTTGCCCATGTGGTCCCACAACATCTCCACTTTCTGCTTCTGCTATTCATTCTTGTGGAATTTTCTGTATGACATCTGCCTTCAGCCTGTCTTTGTCTTCTGGTTTCTGCTCATGTCCCTTCATCCCAGTTCTTTGTGACTTGTCAGATGTCACTGAGATCAAAGCCATGAAGTTCCTTATACCATTCCTGGTGCAGGGTAGGTGCTCAGTGAGGATTTTTCTTCTTCAAGTAGCTCAGATTTGTTATTATGCTTCCCGTGGAAGTGAGCAAAAGTCTTTTATAAAATTAGGAAATAACAGCAACCTGTGTTGTTTCTTGGTCAAAGATGTCAGCCTGAGGTAGAATTCCATGTTGGATGCTTGGAGAGTCAGTGGGAGCACCACAAGACCCTCCCCCTCCTTGCCTCTCTTGAAGGACTCACTTGCTCATTGTCCTTTGTGGGCTTAAGGAGCAAGTCTGAACTCACAGCTCCTTGTTCACATCAGAGCCTGCCATCCAACCACTGTTGCCCTGACTCCATCCTCTCCTCCAGCAGCACCAGCTCAACTCCAGAGTAGAAGCTGAGAGCAGTGTCTGTAGATCAGAGTCCAGACAGCTAGCTCTTCCTGCATAAAGTGGGGTGCCCCTGCACTGAGCTGTGTTGAATGGCAGCAAACATCCACTTGTTAGCAGGTAGGGCTTCCCCCTTCCCCACTCTCTCAGCCTTTGTGTCTCTTCCCCCTCTCCCCTTCTTCCCCTCCATTCTTCTCTAACACACCCTTGAATGGATGATACTGACTTGCAGCTATTAACTTAGTTCTTTTTTATAAACCCAGTAGTTTATTTCAAAGTAGAAATGTTAGGCTTACTGGACAAAATCCCACTACAATTGACACTTATACAGACGCTAGACTACTGTACATTTAATAAAAGAAAAAAGCAAGAAGGGCCAATGTGGTGGAGTAGAACGACACTCTTTGCTCACCTCTCCCACAAATGCACCAAGACTGACATCCACTGATCCACCTACCCAATCAGGAAGTCTGCTGAACTTTGACAGAACCTCACGTTCATCAAAAGACAAAACACGCGAGAGACTTCCGGGCAAGATGGCGGAGTAGAAGGACGCTTGTAAGTCACCCTCTCCCACATATACACCAAGACCCACATCTACGGACCCACTCGGCCAACCAGAGCACCTGCGGAACTCCAACAGATCATCGCCCTCTTCAAAAGATAAAGACGCCAAAAATCTGGTAGGAGAAAAGGAAAAAAGAAAGAACAAAAGGCAAAGCAGCGCGGGACGGGTCCCGCGGGGAGGGAGCGGCAAAGGAGGACTGGCGCTCGCTCGCTGGGTCTCCCCTCTCCAACTGAGAGGCCAGCGGGACGGAGGGGGAGCCTCCAAGTCTCGGATCTGTACAGAGCAGCCCTTGTCTGACAGAACTAAGTTAAACGGGCACAGAGCGTCCCCCCGACACCCAGCCTGAGACGCGGGCCGGCAGCGGCGGGCAGGGCCAGGCTGCACAAGCCGGGCGGAGGATGGGGGCGGCTGCACGGAGGCAGCTCCAGGGGACTGCAAGGGGCTGGGCGCCGTGGCTGTGGGTGTACAGGACAGAACAACCTGGGCCCTCCATAAAACAGCAAGGTTGATGTGCTCTCGGGGGAAGGGTGCATACCCCCATCTCTGAAAACCCGCGGAAAATTTTCAGGGGAAGAGGGGCGGGGCCCAGGCAGAGCCGCCATATTCTCCGGCGCTGAGCACCCAGGCGGGGGCAGAGGCGAAACCTGCGTCCGCACAGAAGGGCTTAGCAGCCTCAAGGGCCAGACTGAGACGAGCCTACAGCCCGGGGCAGGTGGGATCCTTCCATCCTGGTCGCTCAGAGAACTTGCTCCACAAAGACAAACAAGCAGCTGGGTGTTGGCTTGGAGCAGGGACGAGGCTGCCCCTCGGTCTTCCCCGAGCCCACACGTGGAGCGCCACCAGGGCGGAGCGCCGGCGCAGAGCGCGCAGCCGCACAGAGCAGCGGAGCTACCGGCGGCGCAGGCAGGGGGAGAGCAGCCCCTCCCGCCTGTCGGATAGGAACACAAACCCTGACCGAGGTGCTGGGAGGGGGCACGACCCGCCCTCCTGCCTGGCCAGTCTGCAACATCTGACTGCGGCATCTGGAGGGGCAGTGACCCGCCCGCCCGCAGCAGAGGAGAGCTGCATGTGACCCCGTGTTAGGAGGAGGCGCGATCTGCTTGCCGACAGGTGCTGGGAGCAGCACAGAAGAGGGCGCCAATGGAGGGCCTCTGAAAACAAGCTGAGCTTCCAAAACAGGACGAAGACAGAAGGACTTCACATTAAAAGCACACAGACTCCAGGAGAACACCGACAACCCCTTTTTTTTTGTTTTGTTTTTTGTTTTTTTTGTTTTTGTTTGTTTAGTTTTTAATCTGTTTTTACCTGTTCTATTTTCAATTACTCTCTTAATTTTTACTTCTTAATTCATTTCTATTTCTCTTGGGTTTTGATGTCCTGTTATTGATTAGACACAGGCTTCAAACACATATATTCATCTCCCCACCCCTTTTTTTTAAAGGTTTTAAAATGACGTCTCCACCCGATTAATACTCTGCTTCAACCCCCTCTTCTATTATTCATTATACATTGTTATCAAACCCTCTTTCTCCCTTCTTTTAAAAATCTTTCTCTCTCTCTCTTATTTTTTTCTCTTTTTTTTCTTTTTTCTTTTTTTTCCTAAGTTCTATTCCTAAATAGGCATTAGATAGATAAAATCGTTAAGATCCAAAATAGACAACTGATACTCCATAAACCACAGTGCCAGAGAGGTATGAGCAAGATGAAGAAGCAGAGAAATCTTTCCCAATTAAAAGAACAAGAGGAATCCCCTGAAAGAAAGCTCAATGAAATAGACATTGATAGCCTACAAGATGAAGATTTCAAAAAAGGAGTTATCAAATTGCTGAAGGAAATAAAAGAGATAATGCTTAGAGAAATAAAATATGTCGAAAATGAAATTGAAGCTATAAAGAAGAGCCAAGCAAAATGGGAAAGCTCATTGACAGAGATGAGGAATGATCTAACAGCTGTGCAAAGCCGACTAGTTAATGCAGAGGAACGAATTAGTGATCTAGAAGACAGGGCAACAGAAAGCACCCATTCAGAAGAACTACAAGATAAGCAAATAAAAAATAATGATAATAGCATAAGGGACCTATGGGATAATATAAAGCATCCCAATCTTCGCATAATACGGGTCCCAGAAGGGGAAGAAGGATCAAAGGGGATTGAAAAGGTTTTTGAAGAAATCATGACTGAAAACTTCCCAAACTTAAAGAAGGAATCAGATATACAAGTACAGGAAGCTCAGAGGGTCCCAAACAGGAAGAACCCAAATAGACCCACACCAAGACATATCATAATCAAGATGGCCAGAGTCAAGGATAAAGAAATGATTCTAAAGGCAGCAAGAGAAAAGCAAAGAGTGAACTACAAGGGAACCCCCATAAGGCTCTCAGCTGATTTCTCTACACAAACACTACAGGCCAGAAGGGAGTGGCAAGATATATTCAAAGCCCTGAATGAAAAAAAGATGCAGCCTAGGATACTTTATCCAGCAAGGCTATCCTTTAGGATAGAAGGAGAAATAAAGAGTTTCACAGACAAAAAAAAAGTTGCAGGAGTTTAGCAACACTAAACCCATGCTAAAAGAAATATTGAAAGGGCTATTCTAAATAGAAAAGCAGCAGGATGCTACAGAAATGAGAAACGTACAACTGGAAAGGTGATAACTCATGAATTACAAATAAAGAAAACACGAAATTACAAAAGAAGACATATAAATCACTGAGAGTGGGAGAGGGAGGCAGGGAAATATAGAATTTTTTTCTTTCTTTTTTAAAATTTTTTTAACAGTAGGATGGGTTTGAGATCATGTTATTATCAGTTTATTAAAAACGGGTATAGGTTAATAGATTTACAAAAAAGGGTAACCACAAGTCAAAAATTTACAAGGCAGTCACAAAAATTAAATAAAATCCATGATAATACAAAGGAAAATTACCAAACCACAAAAGGAAGAAGAAAGGAACAAAGAGGATATACCAATTCAACTGCAAAGATAAGTTCAAAATGGCAATAAACACACATCTATCATTAATTACTGTAAATGTTAATGGACTAAATGCTCCAGTCAAAAGACATAGAGTGGCAGAGTGGATAATAAAGCAAGAACCTTCAATATGCTGCATACAAGAGACCCACTTTAGGGAGAAGGACACATATAGATTGAGAGTGAAAGGATGGAAAAGGATATTCCATGCAAATGGAAAAGCCAAAAAAGCAGGTGTTGCAGTACTGATTTCGGACAAAATAGACTTTAAAACAAAGGCCATAAAGAAAGATAAAGAGGGACATTTTATAATGATTAAAGGAGTGATACAAGATGAAGATATTACACTCGTTAATATATATGCACCCAATATAGAAGCACGTAAGTACATACAAGAATTACTAACAGAGATAAAGGGCGATAATGATGGGAATACAATCATAGTTGGAGAATTTAACACTGCATTAACATCACTAGACAGATCTTCCAGACAGAAAATAAACAAGGCAACAGAGAAATTAAATACTACAATAGAAAAATTAGATTTGGTGGATATTTTCAGAGCATTACACCCCCAAAAAATAGAATATACATTCTTTTCAAGTGCACATGGAACATTTTCCAGGATCGATCATGTACTTGGACACAAAAGAAACCTCAACAAATTTAAGAAGATAGAAATTACCTCAAGCATCTTTACTGACCACAATGCCATGAAACTGGAAATCAACAACAGAGAAACAAAGGAGAAAAAAAGAAAAGCATGGAGATTAAACAATATGTTATTGAAAAAACAATGGATCAATGAGGAAATCAAAGCTGAAATTAAAAAATACCTTGAGACAAATGATAATGAAAGCACAACCACTCAAAACCTATGGGACACAGCAAAGGCAGTGCTAAGAGGGAAGTTTATAGCGATACAGGCCTTCCTCAAAAAAGAAGAACAATCTCAAATAAACAAGTTAACCCACCACCTGAATCAATTAGAAAAAGAAGAACAAAAAGCCCCAAAAAGCAGCAGAAGGAAGGAAATAATAAAGATCAGAGAGGAATTAAATACAATAGAGATTAACAAGACCATAGAAAAAATCAACCAAACCAAAAGCTGGTTTTTTGAAAAAGTAAATAAAATCGACAAACCTCTGGCCAAACTCACAAAGAAGAAAAAAGAGAGAGCACAAATTAGCAAAATAAGAAAGGAAAATGGAGAAATTACAACAAACAAAATAGAAATACAGAATATCATACGAGAATATTATGAAAAACTCTATGGAACCAAACTGGATAACCTAGAGGAGATGGACAAGTTTCTGGAAACATACTGTTCACCAAAACTGAATCAAGAAGAAACTGAACACTTGAACAATCCGATCACTAGAAAGGAAATAGAAATAGCAATTAAAAACCTCCCTACAAATAAAAGTCCGGGACCGGATGGCTTCACCGGGGAATTCTACCAAACATACAAAGAAGAACTCATACCAGTCTTTCTCAAACTCTTCCAGACGATTGAAAAGGAGGGAACACTCCCAAACTCATTCTATGAAGCCACCATCACCCTGATACCAAAACCAGGCAAAGACACTACAAAAAAAGAGAATTATAGGCCAATATCACTGATGAACATAGACGCCAAAATCCTCACGAAAATTTTAGCAAATAGAATCCAACAACACATAAAAAAGATTATACATCATGACCAAGTGGGGTTCATCCCAGGGACACAAGGCTGGTTCAACATACGCAAATCAATCAATGTAATACATCACATCAACAAGAGAAAGGACAAAAACCACATGATCATCTCAATCGATGCAGATAAAGCATTTGATAAAATTCAACACCCATTTATGATAAAAACTCTCGCCAAAGTGGGTATAGAGGGAACATATCTCAACATAATAAAAGCTATATATGACAAACCTATAGCCAGCATAGTTCTCAACAGTGAAAAACTCAAAAGCTTCCCACTAAAATCTGGGACAAGACAAGGATGCCCACTATCACCACTCCTATTCAATATAGTCCTGGAAGTCCTAGCCACAGCAATCAGGCAAGAGAAAGAAATAAAAGGGATCCAAATTGGAAAAGAAGAGGTAAAAGTGTCATTATATGCTGACGACATGTTACTATATATAGAAAACCCTAAAAGGTCCACAAAAAAGCTACTAGAGCTGATCGAAGAATTCAGCAAGGTAGCAGGTTACAAAATTAATGTTCAAAAATCAGTTGCCTTTCTTTACACTAACGATAAATCAACAGAAAAAGAAAGTAAAGAAACAATCCCCTTTAAAATAGCACCCAAAGTAATAAAATATCTGGGAATAAATCTAACCAAGGAGGCAAAAGAATTATACACAGAAAACTATAAACCATTGATGAAGGAAATTAAAGAAGACTTTAAAAAATGGAAAGATATTCCATGCTCTTGGATTGGAAGAATCAATATTGTTAAAATGGTCACACTGCCCAAGGCAATCTACAGATTTAATGCAATCCCTATCCAATTACCCAGGACATATTTCACAGAACTAGAACAAATCATAATAAAATTTATATGGAACCATCAAAGACCTAGAATTGCTAAAGCATTACTGAAGAGAAAGAAAGAGGCTGGAGGAATAACTCTCCCAGACTTCAGACAATACTACAGAGCTACAGTCATCAAGACAGCATGGTATTGGTACCAAAACAGACATATAGACCAATGGAACAGAATAGAGAGCCCAGAAATGAACCCACAAACTTTTGGTCAACTCATCTTCGACAAAGGAGGCAAGAATATACAATGGAATAAAGACAGTCTCTTCAGCAAATGGTGGGAAAACTGGACAGCAGCATGTAAAACAATGAAGCTAGAACACACCCTTACACCATATACAAAAATCAACTCAAAATGGATTAAAGACTTAAACATAAGACAAGATACAATAAACATCCTAGAGGAAAACATAGGCAAAACATTATCTAACATACATTTCAAAAATTTTCTCCTAGAAGAAATAAAAGCAAGAATAAACAAATGGGACCTAATGAAACTTACAAGCTTCTGCAGAGCAAAGGAAACCAGAAATAAAACAAGAAGAAAACCTACGGAATGGGAAAAAATTTTTGCAAGTGAAACCGACAAAGGCTTGATCTCCAAAATATATAAGCAGCTTATACGACTCAATAAGAAAAAAATAAACAATAAACAACCCAATCCAAAAATGGGCAGAAGACCTAAACAAGCAACTCTCCAAGGAAGACATACAAATGATCAAAAAGCACATGAAAAAATGTTCAATATCACTAATTATCAGAGAAATGCAAATCAAAACTACAATGAGGTATCACCTCACACCAGTCAGAATGGCCGTCATTCAAAAATCCAAAAATGACAAATGCTGGAGAGGCTGTGGAGAAAGGGGAACACTTCTACACTGCTGGTGGGAATGCAGTTTGGTGCAGCCACTATGGAAAACAGTGTGGAGATTCCTCAAAAGACTAGGAATAGACTTACCATAGGACCCAGGAATCCCACTCCTGGGCTTGTACCCAGAAGGAAATCTACTTCAGGATGACACCTGCACCCCAATGTTCATAGCAGCACTATTTACAATAGCCAAAACATGGAAACAACCTAAATGTCCATCAACAGGTGACTGGATAAAGAAGATGTGGTATATTTATACAATGGAATACTACTCAGCCATAAAAACCGACAACATAATGCCATTTGCAGCAACATGGATGATCCTAGAGAATGTCATTCTAAGTGAAGTAAGCCAGAAAGAGAAAGAAAAATACCATATGAGATCGCTCATATGTGGAATCTAAAAAACAGAAACAAACAAAAACAAAGCATAAATACAGGACAGAAATAGACTCATGGACAGAGAATACAGACTTGTGGTTACCGGGGGTGGGGGGGTAGAGGGTGGGAAGGGACAGAATGGGATTTCAAAATTGTAGAATAGATAAACAAGATTACACTGTATAGCATAGGGAAATATACACAAAATGTTATGATAAATCACAGAGAAAAAAATGTGACAATGAGTGTGTATATGTCCATGAATGACTGAAAAATTGTGTTGAACACTGGAATTTGACACAACACTGTAAAATGATTATGAATCAATAAAAAATGTAAAAAAAAAGACAAAACACGCAATTAATCTGGTAGGAGAAAAGGAAAATAAAAGGAAGAAAAAGGGAAATAATGCAGCCCAGTCTCATGGGGTGGGAGCAGCAAAGGTGGTATTGTGCTCATTTGCTGGGTCTCTCCCACTCCAATGAAGAGGTCAGCTGGATGGAGGGGGAACCTCTGAGGCTTGAAATTGTATAGAATAGCCCTTGACTGACAGAACAAAGTTAAATGTACATAAAGGGTCCTCATGATCCCCAGGCTTAGACCTGGTGTCTAAGCAGGTGTGGGATGAAACAGACCACCTGAGCCTGATGGAGGACTCGGGTCAACTGTACAGAGGCAACCTCAGGAGATTTCAATGTGCTGTGTGCCATCACTGGAAAGGTATACAGAGCAGAACAACATGAGTCCCCCATAAAATATGAAAAAAAAAGGAAAGCAACACTGCTGGTGTTCCCTGGGGGGAGTGGTGTCATATCTTTTGTCTTTGAAGACTTTTGGCATCATTTCTGGTGCCTTTTCTGGAGAAGAGAGGTGGGACTCAACCACACCCACCATATACTCATGCACACCAAGGTGGACGCAGGGTTGAAATTTCAATCCCTACCTAGGGGCTCTGCAACATCATAGGTGGGACTAAGATTTGTTTACAGCCCCAGGCAAATAGGAAAGTTCTGCTGCAGTACCTCTGTGAACTCATGCTTCTAAGACAAATGAACAAGGAGCAGAGTTCTGGCACAGAGCGGGGTGATGGCTGGTATGGCCATTTTATCCAAATCCACCTAAAAAGCACAGAACTGAAGTGAAGTTGGGAGGGGCACTGACAGGCAGAGTGACCCAACCACCTACCATACACAAGTGCACCACCACAATGCAGCATTTGGAGGAGACATGACACATGGCACTAGGAGAAGCACAGATCAGGGGCACAACTGCAGGGCCTCTGGAACCTGAGTGGAGTTCATGCAGCAGGGTGAGAACAGGAGCAGTGACAACCACAAAATAAAAAGGAGATCTCATTTAATATCCACGGAAGACTCTTGCTACCAGATCACAGGCCAAATCCCGAACAAAAATGATAACAGGCAAAAGACAGGAAGACATAGTAACCACCCATACTTCAGACAGAGCTATCAACAAAAATAAGAGCACATAGTGCCAACAAGCACACATCCACATTTTCTCACTTTTTTCTTTTACTTTTTAAATTTTTACTTTTAAAAGATTTTTATGTTTCTATGTTTAACCCCTTTTAAAATTTGACTTTAAAATATTTTAAATTGTTTTTAGTTTGTCTCAATTTCATTTTTATTTCCCTTTCCTTTATTCTTCTATTATCAAATAGACTCTGTTCTCAAATTTTTTCTTCTTTTAAGCTTTTTAAATTTCTTGCAATTTGCTTTTTATCTCTTTGTTTTGTTCTCCTAATTATTATAATCAGTTTTCAGATATTATTTTCTAATTTTAAGACTTTTAAAATATGTTTCAACTCAATTTTTATTTCTCTTTGACTTGTTCTTCTTTTATTGTTCACAATCTGTTTTCAAATATTATTCTCTTCTTTTAAATTTTTTTTAGCTTTATTTCTGCATCTGTTTTAGGTAAATAAGTAAAAATAAAAATGTTAGAAACAGAAAAGGTAACTGATGCTCCATAATCAATGGTGCAGGAGAGATATAAATAAAATAAAGAAGTAGAGGGACAACTCTCATTTAAAAGAACAGGTAAAATCTCCTGAAAGAATGATCGATGAAATAGATCTTGATAATCTATTAAATCATGATTTCAAAAAGAAGAAAAGAACTAAAGACACAAAAAGAGATTGTGTATAGAGGCAAAGAATATGTCAAATAGGAAATTGAAACTTTATAAAGAAGAGTGAATTAAAATAGGAAAACACATTTGCTGAGATAAGACCTGAGTTAAAAGTTGAAAAAAATGTAGGCTACTTAATGCAGAGGAATTAATAAGTGGTTTAGAATGCAGGACAACAGAAATCAACTAATCAGAACAGAAGAGAGGAAAACAATCAAAATCCAATGAAAGAACAAAATTCAATGAAAACAATTTATCCTGTTGGATAATATAAAGCTTGCCAAACCCTATGCATAACAGGGGCCTCAGAAGGAGAAGAAAAAGCAAAAGGGTTTGAAAAGATATTTGAAGAAATCATAATTAAGAACTCCTGAAAGATAAAGAAGCAATCAAATATACCAATACAGGAAGTACAAAGGGACCCAAACAAGAAGAAACCAAACAGACACACTAAGATATATTATAATCAGCATGGCCAGGGTTAAAGATAAAGAAATGATTCTAAAGGCATAAGGAGAAATACAGAGTTAGTTACAAAGGAAACTTCATAAGGTTTTCAGCTGATTTCTCTACACAAACACTAAAAGCCAGAAGGGAGTGGCAAGATATATTCAAAGTCCTGAATGAAAAACAAACAAACAAAAAAGATTCAAACTAGGATAATTAATCCAGCAAGTCTATTCTTTAGAATAGAAGGAGAAATAAATATCTTCACAGACAAGCAAAAATAAAAGAATTTAGCCACACTAAATCTATACTAAAAGAAATATTGAACGGTATACTCTAAATCGAAAAGAAGCAGGTTGCTTTTGAAAGGAGAAAACCATAATTGGAAAGGTGATAACTACCAAGAATTACAACAGAATAAACATGGAATTGTAAAAGAAGACATCTAAAGCATTAACAGTGGGAGAGGGGAGCAAGAAAATATACAGTTTTCTTCATTCTTTAATTTTTTCATTCTCGGTAGGATGGGTTTGAGCTTATATTACTATATGTTTACAATAAACAGATACAGTAATGGGTTATTATATGTACAAAATTGAGTAACCATAAGACAAAAACTTACAAGAGAGTCTCAAAAACTAAAAATTAACCAAGATAATAGAAAGGAAAACTTAACAAACAAAAAAAACACAACAAGAAAAAGAAAGGAACAAGGGAAAAAATGCCAAATCAACTGCAAAATTAAGTTCAAAATGGCAATAAACCAAAGTTTATCAGAAATTACTTTAAATTTCAATAGGCTAAATGCTCTAATGAAAAGACATAGAGTGACAGACTGGATAATAAACAAGAACCTACAATATGCCACATAAAAGAGACCCACCTTTGGGAAAAGGACACAAATAGACTGTGAGTGAGAAAATTGAACAAGATATTACACACAAACAGAAATGAAAAGAAAGCAGGAGTAGCAATACTGATTTCACACAACATGAACTTTAAAAGAAAGACCATAAAGAAAGATGAAGAACGTTTCATGATTTAAGGAGCAATACAAGATGAGGATATTACATCCATTAACATAACTACAACCAATGTAGGCGCAACTAAATACATAAAGCAAATACTAACAAATATAAAAGGAGAAATTGCTGGGAATCAAATAATGGTAGGAAATTATAACATCTTATTATCCTCACTGGAAGATCTTCCAGATGCAAATTTAATAATGCAACAGAAATTAAATGATACAATATACAAATTAGACATGGTTGATATTTCCGAACATTACATCCTAAAAAAAGACAATATACATTCTTCATAAGTGCACATGGAACATTTTCTAGGATGGATCGTGTACTTGGGCACAAAAGAAGACTCAACAATTTTAAGACAAGTAATTATTTTAAGCATTTATTCTGAACACAATGCATGAAACTAGAAATCAACTACAGAAAAACAAAGGAGAAAGAAATGATGACATGTTAATTAAACAAGATGATACTAAGAAACAAATGTGTCAATGATAAAATCAAAGAAGAAATTAAAAAATACTTTGAGACAAATGACAAAAATCATATCCACACAAAATCTATGGGATGCAGTGAAAGTATTCCTAAGAAGAAAGTTCATTGCAATAAAGATCTTCCTCAAAAAAAGATGAACAATCTCAAATAAACAACAAACCAACTAAAAGAATTAGAAAAAGAAGAGCAAACAAAACCTAAAGTCAGCAGAAGGAAGAAAACAATAAAGATCAGGGAGGAAATAAATAAAATAGTGATTTAAAATAAATATAAAAAGTCAATCAAACAAAGAGCTGTTTTTTTTTTAAAGAGTAAATAAAACTGACAAACCTCAGGCCTAGCTCACAAAGAGGAGAAAAGACAGAGCACAATCAAAATAAGAAAGGAAAATGGAGAAATTACAACCAATACCACATAAATTCAAAATATCATATGAGAATACTGTGAACAACTTTATGGAAAATAAATGAATAACCTTGAAGAAACAGACAAGTTTCTGGAAATATACAGTCCACATGACTGAATCAAGAAGAAATTGACCACTAGAACAAACCAATCACTAGAAATGAAATTGAATAAGCATAATAAAAGCAAACTCCCAATGAACAAATGTCCAGGACTGCATGGCTTCTCTGGGGAATTCTATCATACATACAAAGAAGAACTCATACCCGTATTTCTCAAAATCTTCCAGAAGATTGAAAAGGAGGGGGTACTCACAAATTCATTCTATGAAGTCACCATCACCCTGATACAAAAACCAAAGACACTACCAAAAAAAGAAACTCACAGATCAATATCACTGAGGAAACATAGGTACAAATTTTCTCAACATAATATTAGCAAACAGAATCCAACAGCACATAAAAAAGTTCATACACCATGATCAAGTTGGGTTCATCCCAGGACCACAACGATGTTTCAACTTATGCAAATCAATCAATGTAATACACCCCAACAACAAGAGAAAGGACAAAAACCACATGATCATCTTAATAGATGCAGAAAAAAGCATTTGATAATATTCAATGCCCATTATGATAAAAATCCTCACCAAAGTAGGTAGAGAGGGGACATATCTCAACATAAGAAAAGCTGTTTATGACAAACCTACAGCCAGCATTGAACTCAATGGTGAAAAGCTGAAAACCTTCCTACTAAAATCAGGCAAAAGGCAAGGTTCTCCACTCTCACAGTTTCTATTCAACATAATCTTGGAAGTCCTAGCCACTGCAATCAGGCAAGAAAAAGAAATAAAAGAGATCCAAATTGGAAAAGAAGCTGAAAAACCGTCATTATATGCAGATGACATGATACTATATATAGAAAACCCTAAAAGTTCCACGCAAAAACTACACAAACTAGTGAAACTATTTGGCAAGGTACAAGGATACAAGATCACAAGATTAATGTACAAAAGGATACAAGATTAATGTACAAAAATCAGTTGCATTTCTTTACACTCATCATGAATCAACAGGAAAAGGAAGTAAAGAAACAATCCCTTTTAAAATTACACCTAAAGTAATAAAATATCTAGGAGTAAATATAAACAAGGAAGTGGAAGATTTATACATGGAGAACTACAAGGAAATTAAAGGAGACTTTAAAAAATGGAAAGATATCCCATGCTCCTGGATCAGAAGAATCAGTATTGTTAAAATGGCCACATTTCCCAAGACAATCTACAGATTTAATGCAATCCCTATTCAAATTACTAAGGACATATTTCACAGAAATGGAACAAATAATTATAAAATTTATACGGAATCACAAAAGACCCAGAATTGCCAAAACATAACTGAAGGAAAAGAATGAGGCTGGAGGAACAACCCTTCCACACTTCAGACCATACTACAGAGCTACATTAATCAAAAGAGCATGGTATTGATACAAAACAGACATATGGATCAATGGAACAAAGTAGCCCAGCAATGAACCCACAATCTTTTGGTCAATTAATCTTCAAAGGAGGCAAGAAGATACAATGGAAGAAAGACAGTCTCTTCAGCAAATGGTGTTGGGAAAACTGGACAGCAGCATGTAAATAAATGAAGTTAAAATACTCCCTCTCACCATACACAAAAATAAACTCAAAATGAATTAAAGACTTAAACATAAGACAAGTCACAATAAACCTCTTAGAAGAAAACTCAAGCAGAACATTATCTCACATACATCTCAGCAATGTTCCCCAGGGCAGTCTACCAAAGAAATAGATATAAAAGTAGAAGTAAACAAATGGGACCTAATTAAACTTACAAGCTTTTGCACAGCAAAGGAAACCACAGGCAAAAAAAAAATGGCAACCTATGGAATAGAAGAAAATATGTGCAAAAGATGAAATTGACAATGCTTAATCTCCAGAATATATAAACATCACATAGGACTTAATAAGAAAAAGACAAACAACCCAATCCAAAAATGGGCAAAACACCTAAACAAGCAATTCTCCCATGAAGACATACAAATGGCCAAAGGCACAAGAGAAAATGCTTAATACCAGTAATTATCAGAGAAATGCAAATTTAAACTACAATGAGGTTTCACCTCACACCAGTCAGAATGACCATCATTCAAAAGTCTATAAATGACAAATGCTGGAAAGGGTGTTGTTCAAAAGGGACCCTCCAACACTGTTGGTTGGAATGTAGTTTGGTGTAGCCATTGTGGAAAACAGTATGGAGATTCCTCAAAAGACCAAAAGTAGGCTTAACATATGACACAGTGTTCCCACTACTGGGCATATATACAGAAGAATCCTTAATTCAGAAAGACACCTGCACTCTAATGTTCATAGCAGCACTATTTATACTAGCCAAGACACGGAAGCAACCTAAATTTTCATTGACAGATGACTGGATAAAGAAGTGGTGGTATATTTATACAATGGAATACTACTCGGCCATGAAAATTGAGAACATATTGCCATTTGTAGCCACGTGGATGTCCCTGGAGAATGTCATTCTAAGTGAATTAAGCCAGAAAGAGAAAGAAATGAACCACATATCACTTATATGTGGACTCTAAAAAATAAGACAAACGAAATTATATGTAAAACAGAAACAGACTCACAGACATATAATACAAACTTGTGGTTGCCAGGGGATAGGGGATTTGGAAAGGATAAACTGGGAATTTGAGATTTGCAGATACTGAGTGACATATATAAAAAAATAAACAAGTTTTACTGTATAGGACAGGGAATTATATTCAATAACTTGTGGTAGCCAATTCTTTTAAAAAGAACATGAAAATTAATATATGTATATTTATGTATCACTGAAGAATTGTGCTGTTCACCAGAAACTGAGGCATTGTAAACTAACTATAACTCAATTTTAAAAAGTAAAAACAAAATGTTGTCATTAAACTAGCAAAAATGCTCAGAGAACACATACAGATGAACCCACTGCCACTGTCAAAATGAAATCACAGTGGGTTAGGAGGAAACTTGCACTGATTTCAAGAAAAACAGGCAATGAGCCCAAACCAAATTTAATATCTTCCACTCTTCATTTTTCCATTTGGGCTTCATTCTTATGGAAATCCGACATGGAAGGGAAGTGTTAGGGACTTCAGGATAGCTGATGCTCACTCCATGTTCTCTGATCAGCCATCTTAGCTGTGACAGGGAAGTAAGTGTCTCACTCCAAGTGGAAGAACACAGCACCAAGGCAGTGGGGGACCTCAAATACATCCACAGCAAAAAGAAACAGTTTCTCAAAACATTCTGAGATATATGTCTACCAATCAGCATCATCAAAATATTCACTTGTATGTACTGCTTAAGAAGCCATCACTATGCTCTCTGAGGGTACTAGAATTACAAGAGTTTACAAGATCTGACAAATAACATAATGAGTTTTTCTTCTGTCTTTAAAATATAAGAAATTGAAAACATTATTTTGGTGGGCTAGCTGCCTCTATTGAGAAAAATTTAAAAAAGCACAGCTATATATATTAACATCAAATCAAGCTCGGTCTCTGTACTGATCACTGGTCCCTGGCAGACACAAGATGGAAATGTGTAGCTCAAGTTCTTGACATGAATTACTTGTTATTAATTTGTCATTAACTGTAGATTCTGTCAAACTTAAATTTAATCATACTGATTTGTTTTCTAAAATAAAGACCTCTCACTTAAAGAATAAAAAACCATAAAAATCTTCAAAACCTAATAAAAATGGGCAACTTGCTATAGCCTGGTTTATATTAGACATTAGGAAGGTCTTCCATTGACTTCTTATTTACACTTTCATGTGCAATAAAGAAAAATCAGGATGCAGTTTAATCTAGTTCTTTTAAAAGATCTCTGAAGCCACCATAGCAAGATAGATAGGTTGATTCACACACTAGCTTCTCCAAAGTTCAGATGATATTTGCAAGTGTCATTTATTCCAAATTTGGAAACACCCTGGAGGATGGTAGGGACGAATGGTGGTAGGAGACACACTGTAACTATAGGAAGGACCTTACCTCTTCCCTGAACGTGTAGAAGAGCAGAGTGAGTCTTGCTTGTGGGGAGTGGAGAGGAACTGAGTGCAGATTCCACTGTGAACCTGCTGAGGGTAGGGTTGGTGGGGTGCTGTTGATGAGCATGTGCTCCAAGGAAAGGTGGGATCAGGGAGTCCAGAATCACTGGAAATGGTTTCCAGGGACATGTGTCTAGAACCGGATGGCCTGGAATGGAACTAGCATGCACAGAATTCCACAGTCCCACAAAGGTAGTTTCCCAGGTCCATGAACAACCAGGACCACAGGTGTGGGGGAGATGAAGGCCACTGAGAAAGTGGGAAGAGGCCATTAACAGCAGTGAGAGTGTATGTGTCAGGGCTGGGAGTTGGGTAATTCTTAAATCTTAGTTCACATGTAGACTACAAGAGACTGGGTGTGGAGAAGCCAAAATCAGGGTGAGGAAAAGTAGTGGGGTGTTTTTGTAGAAGGACACACTGAGGCTTGGTGATGTGTTAAAAGTGGGAGAGTACTCCTGGTTTTTTGTTTGGGAAGGCTAAAACCGACAGCAGTGGAATGAGAAGTGGATTCGAGGAAAGAAAGGACATGGTGATGAAGTGAAGACACTTTTCTGGGGAGAAGAGACTGGAACAGAAGTAAAATGTCTCTTTCCTCTAAAGGGATCCTCAAAGGCACAGAGAGTTCAGAAGTCCCCCATTCTGCTCATGTTACCTGTTGCTTTCAGGGACTCCATGAGGGACAGGGAAACCACCTGCTTGATCATCACAGTAGAGAGCATCCTTGGTGAAGTGAAAAAACTTAAAAATTATATTTGAAATTATATTTTCTGAAGGCATACATTTAAGAGGTTGCCATTTGGATTCTTTTTTAAGAAGACTTGGACTTACAAATAAGTGCAAAGTATCCATTGGGGTCTGCCCTGTCCAAAGTGGCAGCTGCTAGGGGGGAGGGTATAGCTATGTGATAGAACATGTGCTCAGCATGCACGAGGTCCAGGGTTCACTCCCCAGTACCTCCATTAAATATAAATCAATAAAAACCTAACTACACTCACAAACAAAACAAAAACCAAAAAAACGCACAGAAAAACAAAGTGGCAGCTGCTAGCCACATGTAACTATTGCTTGCTTGATACATAGCCAGCTGAATTTGAGATGCATGGTACGTGTAAAATGGACTCAAATTTTGAAGGTCTAGTATGAATAAAAGCATGTGAAATATCTCATATTTTTTCTGTTGATTATAGGCAGCAATGATAATATTTTGGCTCTATTGGATTAAATATAAATATATTGCTAAAATCAATTACATTTTTTTTTTTACTTCTTTAAAAAAAGGTGGGAGGCTTCTGGAAAATTTAAAATTACATGAGTTGTTTGCATTATATTTGGTCATCCCCTGAGTTGATTTACCGGAAACATACTTTTGCCAGTCCTGTTCATTTTATGAAGTTTTATTTAATTATTAGAATTACGTTTTCATGCTGTAACCTTTACCAGCTTTCTGTTTGAAATCAAGCAGTAAGGAGCTGGCATTTTTGTTTTCCTTTGTGAATTTGATGAATGACTGCATTACTGTTTTGTGTTTTCTTTTCCAAAATTTAATTGTGTGTTGGTTAATTCCAGGAAGGTGATGTCTGAGTTTTTTTGTTTTTTGTTTTTTTCTCTTTCCCTTTTTAAAGGTAAAATTGCACCATCCTGGAAATAGTTACCTCAGAGTATTAGGAATTATTTATTAAATCATTCACATTTCAAAATTCCTTCACTGGGCCTGCCAGCTCACACCATGACTGTATTGCTCTTTACAGCTGCATTTTCAAAACATTTTATTGATGTATATTTGATTTACAGTGTTGTGTTAGTTTCAGGTGTACAGCAGGGTGATTCAGTATATATATATATTTTTTTTCTTTTTCAGATTCTTTTCCACTGTAGGTTATTACAAGAAATTGAATATAGTTCCTTGTGATATACAGTAGGTCCTTGTGCTTATCTATTTTATATATAATGGTGTGTATCTGTTAATATAGCCTCTTTCTGGATGCAAATAACATAGTTTGGGGCTCAGGGCCTTGAAAAACAAACACTACTAAGGCCATCCGCCCAGGCTTTGGGGGCTTTCTGAGTTTGCACCTCTAGGGGAAGGGAATGGCTCCTGTCATGGGATGTGATGGTGCTTGGGCATCAGGGCTCTTTCCTTTAGCCACGGCTGGATGTCGTCAGTGAGCAGGGCATAAAAATTGATGCCTATGCTGAACTGGACAAGGGGTTCTGTGGAAAGTGTGTTCTCACAATATTATCTTTTTCTGAGTGGCAGGGGATAATTATTTGACAACTTCTGTGTGACGACAAGAAATGTGTGTGGTAGAGTAGCCTTTCACATCTTACCTCTTAAAGCAGTCACTTTCCCTCCCTTTATGTTACAAAAGAATTTATGTTGTTGGGAAAACTACTCGTTAGGTGGACTTACCATAGTCACAGCCTTTTGTCACTTAAAATATTTTTTTATTGTGAGTTGCAGAACATTATAAAGCTGATAGAAAGAAAACAAGCAGGAAGGAATACTCCTAAACTCATTCTATGGAGCCACCATCAGTCTGAAATCAAAAACAGGCGAAGACACCATGAAAAAAGAGAATTAAAGACCAATATAACAGAAGAACATAGATGCAAAAAATCCTCAAGAAAATACTACCAAGTAGAATGCAACAGCACATAGAAAAGATCATACATCATGATCAAGTGGGGTTCATCCCAGGGACACAAGTGTGGTTCAACACATGCAAATCAAAAACACAACAACAAGAGAAAGGACTAAAACCACATGATAATCTCAATAGATGCAGAAAACACACTTAATAAATTTCAACAGAGAACTATAAAACATTGATGAAGGAAATTAAAGAAGTTTCTGAAAAATGGAAAGATACCCCATACTCCTGGATTGGAAGAATCAATATTGTTAAAATGGTCATACTGCCCAAAGCAATCTACAGATTTAATGTGATCTCTATCAGATTACACAGGACTTTTTTTTTATAGAATTTGAACAAATAATCTTAAATTTATATGGAATCACAGAAGACCCAGAATTGCCAAAGCAATATTGAAGAAAAAGAATGAAGCTGGAGGAATAACCCTCCCAGACTTCAAACAATAATACAGAACTACAATCATCAGAACAGAATGGTATTGACATAAACACAGGCATATGGATCAATGGAACAGACTAGAAAGCCCAGAAATAAACCCACAGACCTGCAGTCAATTAGTCTTTGACAAAGATAGGCAAGAAAATACAGTGAGCAAAGACAGTCTCTTCAGCAAATGGTGTTGGGAACACTGGACAGCAGCATGTAAATCAATGAAGTTAGAACAACCCACACACACCATACACAAAAATAAATTCAAAATGGCTTAAAGAATTAAATATAAGACAAGACACTGTAAATCTCCTAGAAGAAAACATAGGCAAAACATTCTCTGACATAAATCTTAGCAATGTCCATGTAGGGCAGTCAACCCAAACAATAGAACCCTTAGACACCTCTCCATTCCACGATTCCACAGTGTTCAAAAGAGTAATTCACTTGTGCAGCGGGATAATAAGCCACAGCTGCCAGACCACTGGGCTTTTCTAGATTTCTTGTAATGTCAAAGAAATCCAGAAAAGTCACTAGCTATTTGAAGAAATCTTTGGTATCTCATTTTGCAGTTAAAATTTTTTATTCCATTTTTCTAAAATTCAAAACTTCTGATTATATTAATGCATAATCATACAGATACCATTTTCAGGTGTACACACTACACTTTTTTCTCATTATAAACAAAGTTCAATTAATCAAGAAGTTACAATGACTTACAAATTATGTCCTAGGAAATGGAGCAGATACAAAACATGTGAAAAAGAGCAATCTTTATGATAGTTTGGAATCTAGCTGGAGACATAAGTACTATGTTGTGCCATCAAACAGTTACTTGGTTTTGTGTTATATTCCAGATATATAAAAGAAGTTCCAAGAGAAGAAATCTTTTGTGACTTGAAACATGACATAGCTTTGCACCTGAAGGACACTCAGTAAATACTAAAGGAGGGAACACATGAATGAACAAGAAAAACCAGCATAGCTGTGCAGATACATAGGCTTGAGCAGGGTTTTCAGCAACCAGCAACACAAAATCTGCTCCTCGCCAAAGAAGAGCCCTCAAGTCTAAATACACACTTGAAATATTTCATTGAGTCTAAAGGCCCATATTTGTTTTCATGTCTCAGCTTCTCAGAAATTGATGAGATGCCATAATTTAAAGAGTAGCATTTTTTCTTTCTAATAGTTAAAATAAATGTGTATTTCAAGCTTCTTAAATTTGATCAAACATATTGATTGACTCTAAACAAATGTTATTGTATGCAATATAATTTCAAATTTAATCACTTAATATATGTAAATTTATTTACCTAATTATAAATTTTATTATACATAACAGCTCAAAAACTTAATGAAAGCCAATGAAAACTTGTGATGTCAAATCCTGTGAGTTCTAATTCTTAAAGTTTCAAAACATAAAACAACAAAATTACAACTACTACAAACTCATACAGCACATCTTAAAATCTACAGCATGAAGAATTTGCAATGTTACTGCAAACGGTGCTGTGTGGTAAATAACTGAAGATACTGTAAACAAACCTGTTATAGAAACACAGCAGATATTCTTTCCACTTTATACTAAAAGGTGGAAAGCTGGGGAAAAGAAAATAATTTTTGTTGCTATAATTTTTTCTATAAATAAAAGAATAAAATACTGACCACCTTAACATATAGAATTTTTACTGAAAAAGAAATAGAAAGGTGTTAACTTCATATTAATGAATTTCATATTCATTTATAAATTACTCTAAAGGAAAACTCACACAATCAACATAATGCAGTAACATAAAACAAGCAAACTGCTATATTTTATTTTGACTGGGGGAGATGCCATTTTTTTTAAAAAAGGAAGCAATGAAATTGCCAATGTCTGACTATTATCAGGCAGCTAGGGAAACATTTTATAGTCTACTGGAAAAGTGCAAACAGGTATGAATTAAACTGCTGATACAACCTTAGTACAGCATCCTAGTCTAATTATTATAGGAAGTTACGTTAAAGAAAGAGCTTCCCTACCAATTTTTTTTATCATTATCAGCCTCAATATCTGAATAGAAAAGGATATGAACTAGTGAAACATTAATCAATTAAGGGAAGAATAAACCTTAAATCTGTAGGAGAATCTGCATTTATCTATTCACCTACAGGCATGTATGTGTGTATAGGAATTTCTCATAAGAATTACATAGTGAATCTGACTTTTGCTATGTACAGGGGTAACTAGTCACTTAGTATTTTTAGCCTTAAGATTCATCACTAGAAAATGAAATAGCACTTTTTGAATTTCTGCAATATGCCCATCACTGTGCTAGATGTTTTGTGTAAATTATCTCAATCTCCAAAAGAATCCTATCATATAATTGTATTTACTTCACATAACCAAAACTCAGTCACCTAAATTTGATTTCATTGGCCAAGTCAGGCAAACTCCAAAGCCCTTTTCCTTTAGTACATGGTACTATGCATATATAAACATGAATATGCACAAATACAGTCCACTACATGCATCATGACATAGCAATGGGACAGCTAGAGACTACTGTCTAATTTTTTCTACATAACACACTTCTGCAGTGAGAATTAGTTCAATCATTCATCATTAAGTGATGAGGTCAGTATAATGTGAAAGTCACATTGGTCCAGAAAAAATTATTTCCAGCATAGTAATGTTTTAAACCCATGAGGGATGAGCTTTCTCACAGAGTCTTAGCAATATATGATGACCATAAGGAAAACACATGACCATCCTGTGGAAGACGGTGAACAGAGGCCAGTTAATGGCTTCAAGAACTGCTAAGATTTCTACAATGTTAGACTATCTGGATGAGCTGTGAGTACAAATAAGCCATGAAAATATTTCCCCATGTTTACTTAAAAAAAAAAATAAGAGTGGAGTATCTAAAGAAGAAAGTCTACATCCTGTATCAGAATTTTTAATTTTGACAATTTATCTTTAACAGAATTGAATGCCCTCATGGAACTACATTTCATAGAAGACTAACTGATATTGGGTGCAAATGGTCAGCTATACTAGAATTTTATGAAAATGGTTGCCAGATTTGCTAATACAGAGATAACAAGGCTGCACAGTTCTGAGTTGCTTGTCCATATTTTTAGGGTATAATTTTGCAGAACTTTAGTTTTTTTTTTTTTCAGAGACACATATGTTGCTTTACAAGAGAACTGCCTGTATTATGGTATGTAGAAAACCTAGTTTCAACACCAGCTTTATTCAGACCTAGTCTAAGTTCTTCAGTATTTGCTGTTACAGAGTAAAATCAATCTACACTGAGAGGTTAAATAAACTTTATTGCTGCTAAACAATTAAGTATTATTTTGTCAAACCAAATCATTGCCCATTTTAATTTTACTTTAAGAAATAAAAAGAGTTGGAGTGAAATATTTGAAATAAACATAAATAGAAGATAACGTTTTAAAATACAGATTATGTTAACAGAAGTAGAATATATGATTTCAAAATTCTCAAAATTATGCTAAATTAAATGTAAATTCTAGTATATACTATGTATTAAAAATATTTTGAGACAGTTAAAAAATTTTTTAATTCTACAAGGAAGATGACATTCATTACAATAATAATATAGGTTTTTCCCTTAGAAGTAGTCTACAGACAGCATACTTGAGATTATTTTCCTTATGAAAATGTCAAATTATTAAGGAGAAAACAATATTTACCAATACTTGTCACAGAAAATACACTTTACTAAGTTGGCTTCTTCACTTAAATCTCTCTCTGTAACGTATCTAAGACATCGCTAATACTTTAAGAATGTCAAACCCTAATCAAATTTAAACTCTGGTAAAGTAAGTTACTAAAAATGATCACTATTGAAAGTTATTAAATTTCCACTGTGATAAAAAAAATTAGGGATCAAAATTGAACAGTCCTACATAAAATAAAATGTTTATTTAACAACTAGAGCTTACACTGCTCAGTCAGTGTTTTACTCTCCTCATCGAGATAATTGAAGATTTCAGAGCTAGACTTCTGTCAATTTGCTACCTCTCAATCTCAGAAGGCTTTTGTTTCTTGATTCCTCCTTCCTTCCTTCCTGTCTGTGAAGAAAAGAGTGATCCCTATCATTCCCAAGACTAATATCAGTCCTTTTGATTTTGTCTACCCCATATCTCCTCCAGAAACTTGTTCTTTTAATCATCTCCCTCCTGCTTAAAAGTTCAATTGTTTAATCTCATTTATCTCTCTTTCCATGAACATTATTCTTCCTAAGTTTAAGAGATAATGTTGTTCCATGAAACTTGCCTGTGTTTTGTGTATTCAGATACCCTGCTGTAAAATGTACCTCTTACTATGACTCACAGTAAAAAGAAAAGCAAAAAAAAAGCTTGAAAGTTACTTAACTAATCTTGTGCCTTCATTTCATAGATGTGAACATTGAACCCACGGATCTGATCTATCTAAATTCACTCACTCAGTAATAGAATCCTTGACTTTTCAATTCCCTCTATGGACAGAGCTTTTCTTTACTTTTCAAACTTTGTCATGACATGGTGTCATTTAGTGACCACCCCTTGTCATTATCTTAAGGTTATCTGTCAAAAGATGCTTTATGTTAATATTAACTGAAAACTCAAGTTACTGGTTCCAAGTAAGGTCAGAATTCTGGACCAAAACTATTAACATTCCCATTTTGTTCATGTGCATCTCTTTTATAGTAGGTCCATGAAGTGCCTTTTTATTCCAGTCACTATTTCCCTTTCTAGGTCATTCGTCAGATAATGCTGTCTGCCTTGGAAATCACACTCCATCTTATCTTGGGTGTCTGACTGTAGAGGAGAAGGCAAATATGTGTATTTTCCCAGTTTTCTAGGATGCTCTTTGTCCTCTGGGGTGACATATTGGAGATACTTTACAAAAATGTGCGCTGCTGGAAAAGTATCGGGACTTGCTTTACCCTGTGTGCAGGCTGGAAATGAAAGTTAGTGGTGGGCTTGGCAGTGGCAGCCGCATAGTCTTACTGAGCCGTCCTCCAGCAGGGGGCAGTACTTCCTTTACTGCTAATGGAAGGGCGGGAGAGAGTGTGTGGTTGTGTCTGGGTGGCCTTCCAGTACCTTTCCAATAACTGTAGTATGTGCTTTACTATGTTAAAGAGCTCCTCCCTTCACTCTTGAAATAATTTGATTTCTTTGAAGTTGATTTTTGAATAAAGATTTACAGAATTAATTTAGTTGTATTCAAAGAAGTTTAAAAACCCTCCCATCTTTAGTAACAACTTTACCATGATTTATCATCATGTTTGTATAAGGACCATCTAACATTTTTTTTGTAATAGAAGAAAAAACATTTTAACTTTCAAAAATAAATTTATTATTTTCTAATTGTGCATTTATTACATTTATTTTGAAGTAAAACCTGTAATCTTTAATCACTTAGAATAATCACTTTTAACATTTTTCTATGTGCAACTTTTTAATGTATAAATAAATTTTTTAAATATACAGCTAGGCTGAAGCAATATGCTGTCTACCAGAAATTGACACAACATTGTAAACTAACTTTACTTCAATTAAAAAAAAATCTAGAAGAAAACATAGGCAAAACATTCTCTGAAATAAATCTTAGCAATGTTCTCCTAGGGCAGTAAACCCAGGCAATAGAAATAAAAGCAAAAGTAAACAAATGAGACCTAATTGAACTTACAATCTTTGCACAGCAAAGAAAACAATACACAAAACAAAATGACAACCTATAGAATGTGAGAAAATATTTGCAAATGATGAAACTGACAACTGCTTATTTCCCAGAATATTAAAAAAAAATCAGCTGATACAACATTATAACCAAAAAAAACAAACAGTCCTATCCAAAAATAGGCAGAAGACCTAAACAAGCAATTCTCCCATGAAGACAAACAAATGGCCAATAGGCACATGAAAAAATGCTCAGTATTGCTAATTATCAGAGAAATGCAAATTAAAACTACAATGAGATATCACCTCACCAGTCAGAATGGTCATTACTCAAAAGTCTACAAATGATAAATGCTGGAGAGAGTGTGGAAAAAGAGAACCCTCCTACAGTACTGGTGGGAATGTAGTTTGTTGCAGCTATTATGAAAAGCAGTATGGAGATTCCTTAAAAAACTAAAAACAGACCTAACAGATGATCCAGCAATCCCACTCCTGGACATACATCTGGAGGGAACTAATTCAAAAAGTCACATGAACCCCAATGTTCATAGCAGCACTATGTACTATAACCAACTTAAAATGTCCATCAAAAGATAACTGGATAAACAAGCTGTGGCATATTTATATAATGAAATACTACTCAGCCATATAAAAGAATAAAATAATATCATTTGCAGCAACATGGATGGACTTGGAGATCATCAGTCTAAGTAAAGGCAGTCAGACTGAGAAAGAAAAATACCATATAATATCACTCATATGTGGAATCTAAAAAAAGAAAAAAGACACTGATGTACTCATCTACAAGACAGAAAGAGACTTGCAGACATAGTAAACAATCTTATGGTTACTGGGGGAAAGGGGATGGGGTGGGAAAAATTGATAGTTTGAGATATGCAAACATTAACTACTGTATATAAAAATAGATTAAAAAACAAATTTCTTCTGTATAGCACAGGGAAATATAGTCAATATCTTGTAGTAATCTATAATAAAAATGTGAAAATGAATATATTTGTGTATATGTATGACTGAAACATTTTGTTGATCACTAGAAATTGACATGTTGTAACGGTATAATTTTAGAAAAGCTTAATTGACCAAAAAAAAAATCAAGAAGAAAAAATATATATATATATATATGTATATTCAACTAGATTCTTAGTCGTATCACTTAACGTGTAATGGGAATGATATTTTTACCTCTGCCACCTTCTTACAGATTGATGCGTTGGGAGTCTCCCTGGGCCTCTCCATCACCTCTCAGTGTGGAGACTGTCCACACTTCCTGCTAGAACTTTGGTGTTCTTGTGGCTTTAGTTACTGTCTCTATGTTGGGATCCAAATCTGAATCTCTAGTCCCTAAGGCTTTTTTATATTCTTCTAACTGCCTGTTAGAAATTTTCAACTGGATGTTTTATAGGCACCTCTTCATGTAAATCTTTACTCTCCCCTGGGGCTCTTAGCGTGACCTACAAACTTTTTGCAATCACGTTGGTGTATTTCTCTCCTGTCGCCTTACTGTTCTACTTAGTTATCTCCCACCCCTACTGGGTTCGTTTCCTAGCTTCTGAACATCTCCTTCCTTCAACTTGGCCTGGCTTCTCAGACATCAGGTTTCAGAGCCTGATCTCTGGGAAATGTTTTTGAACTCCTCTTTGAGCTCCTTAAGACTGGGTCAAGTGCTTCAATGTACCCTGTGATACCTTTTTCCACCATAGCATTTGTCACTTCATATAGTATTATTGTTGCCTGTTTATGAGACATAAACTTCTTATTCACAATTTCCTAACACCTAGTCTGGGGCCTGGCACTTAGTAGGGACATAATAAAAATTGTTTGGATAAGTGAGCAGTATTATGAAATGTCCCCAGTCTAATTAGCTGTAATTAGTCTTCTACATTATTTTTAATGTCTTTCATGGTATTGGCATTTAATTGCACTAAGGTTCACCCAGTGTTTGGGCATTTTCCTTTCTTCTTTTCTTTTGAGTATGGCATGAATGGGTTTTCATAGTTCAGTGTTCAGAAGAAGCCTCCCCTTTACTTTCTCATGGGAGACTCAGCTGAGCTTAACATGCCTGGGTGGTGCATTTGATTAGTATAAAAGGACCGGAGCTATCACCCAGCTCTGCTGTGTCCTGCTTTATTGCCCTATTCAGATGCTTATATGGCTCTTATGAGAACTTCATAGAAGCTTCTGATAATTTTTTAACTTGTCTGCCCTCAGACTCAATGGAGGTTAATTTAACAGTCTCATCCTCTCCCTACAGGGTGCTGTTAGCTAATAATGTTTGAAAAGAATTCTCTAACATAACAACTTCCCCATATCTGTTTAAACTTTGTTACTGAGACATTTGTGGAGCTGGCTCTTTTTTATGATTTCCTCTTAGTATTTTGCTAAAGCCATGGTAAGGAATTGGCCCTTGTGTACAGAATGAGGTACTTTTCTTTTGGTGGTTTCTGACCAGCTGGCAGTATCTGGCCCATAAAAAGCTGCTCTTACCCCTACTTCACACTTCTCTAGCCATTCCTTTCCTGGTTCTCTTATTTCCTGAATATGTATTTCCCAGGTGCTCTTTTGGGCCTTGTCTTCTCTTCATTTTCATCTTAAAACAATTGCAAAGATTATTGACATATTTTACTTTTTGGTTATCATCTCAGATTGCAGTTGCTTCTTGTATATCCCATAAACCTGAGAATGAGGCTTAGATAACTCAGGTACCTTATACGTCAACTGATTAAACGGGGCTCTTTCCCCTTTCTTCACTGAAGTTCTGAGTTGCTCCTGTATTTGTAGATTTTGAAGACTGTCACTATCACTGCTGTCATCTGGGCTCTGAACGTGGCCAGATCATGCCAGTTCTATTTCCCATAACACCTCCTGAATCTCTCTATGATGCACACCTTACCATGGTCAGTTCAGGAATGAATTTTCTCTGACCTGCTCACCACTCTTCCATCTGGCCTCAACCTCCAATTCCTTGTGAAGGTGCACATTCACAGGGAGCCTCGGGTGCTTGTCTCTCCTAGCTCTGCAATGCTAACCACCTGTTGCAAATTGCATAGCCCTTAACATTCCTACCAGTTCTGCCCCTCTTTATCAGGACCTGGTATTGCCTTTTCATGTGAATTCTCTGATTGTAAAACTTAAGCACCAGATGAAGATCTTTTGTAACTTTCTTTCAAAATTGTTCCAAGTTTAAATAGACCCTTGTCTTTCAGCTATTATCTGCTGTTTAAAAACAGTGTGGATTTTTTTGACTGGAGACCGTGGGCTCTTAAATACTGGTGCACCTCTAGAAAGATCCAAGAATCATTTGGAATTGTTGTGACCTTGTCGACAGTCTTGAGTAGGCCATGGGACCAAGGTCAAATTTCACAATAACTTGCATGTGTGTGAGGTGGGAAGTAAATGTATGCATGTGCCAATAGCATGAGAAAGTATTATGAACAATACGCATGCGCGGGCATAATAAAAAGACACGTGCATATGCCTGAGGACGCGCTTCACCCGCTTGTACTGCAATAAACTGCTGTTTTGCTCCATGTCAGCTCCTCACGCATCATGTCAGCTCCTTGTGCATTTTTCCACTTGGGCAGCTCACCTCCTCGCATCCCTCTCCAGCCTCCCGCGGCTGACAGACCTAAACCAGTATTTCTCAGATTATTTCTAAGGCTGTAGTTTTGCTCATGCTACTTCCCTGTACCCAAAAACTATTTGTATTCCTGCTGCTTTCAGTATGTTTACATAAGTTCCAGATAGCCTGGCATTCTGGGTGCATTACATATTGGCTTAGAACTATGTTTCCAACCTCATAACCTGCCATTTTACACCATATTCCTGGTATACCTCCTGTCACAGCCAGATAGGTGTATATGAGGCCCGCTGGTCTGGGGTGCCCTGTTCATTCCCTCTCCAAACCCTTCATCCTCTACATCATAAACTCTTCAGTTCCAGCTCCACCATAAGCATTATGTGGCATGCCTAGATGAAAATAATACCACACTTATCACCTCTAACACCTAAAACTTTGTACATTGGATGATAGTTTTTTCCTATGCACTGCTCCTACTCACTGGATGTTCTCACAGCAGGAATTTATATCCCTACAGCACCCAGCACATAATAAGCACTTGCTATTCTATTGATGAAGAAATTGTCACTTAATCAGTTTCCACCTGTGAACCACCTGTTTGTAAGTTGAAAGTACTGTGGATTCATTGGTTTAGCTCCACACTATGAAAGTCTTCTTTGTGGAAAAACTTGTTCATAAAGGCGAAATTTCCCTTAGCTTACCATGATTCTGTTCCTCTAAGCTTCTAACTCATTTTCAATTTTACAGATAGAGCATGATAGTCAAAGTGAGCCTGTGGACATATATATTTTTACTTGATAAGTTGTAGAAATTTACCGGTATATTGAGAAGATGATCCGACTAGGACTCAGAATACAGACCTAAATTTGAGTTCTACATTTCCACCTAAGCTTAGATAAGTCATTTAAAATCTCTTGGTCTTAGTTTCCTCTATAAGGGAAAAGTTGCATAAGATAGTTTCAGCTGTCAGTTTGGAATGAAAAAGCCTATATAAATGCTTTTGAACAGGAGGCTGCAAACTTTTTTCTTTAAAGGACCAGATAGTATTTTAGGCTTTGTTAGCAATAGAGTGTTGCAGCTCCTTGACTCTGCTATTAGTAGCTTGAAAGTGGCCATAAACAATATGTAAACTAGCATTTCACTATTTTATTTATGAGAACATTACTATATAGTTTCATCTTTATGAAATTATAAAACAAGCAATACTTATCTGTGCTTGAAAAAAGCTAAAAATTATGTCTGCCTTCAGGATGCTGGGTGTGGGGATTGACTGGGTAGGGACATGAGAGAGATTTAAAGGGTGATGGTAATGTTCTCTATCTTGATAGTGGCTTGGATCATATAGGTTGAACTCAAGTAATGGTACACTGGAGGTTTGTGTATTTCACTGAATATAATTTGCTTTCTCAATTTTAGTTAATATGCATGGAGTGTTTAGGGGTAAAGTGTATGGACATCTGCAACATGAAATGCATTAAAAACAAATGGTAAATAGATATAAGATAAATATAGTAGGCTACTGTAGAATCTAGGTGGGTTTATGGATGTTCACTTACATTTCTTCGAACCTTTCTATGTATTTGCAAATATTCCTAATTAAATGTTGCAGAAAAAATAATAAATGAATATATTGATATTTCCCTTGTCTGCCTTCTACCAGTTAAGGATTCTTTCCTGCAGATAATGATTGCTTGTCAGTTTTCCTACCAGTGCTTTTCCAACATATTTATGTACGTCTGTCTGTATATGTCTGTATGTGTGTGTGTGTATATATGGGTCTATGTGGAATATGTAGGAATCATTTTCTTTTCCAATTTTACATGAGTAATAGGAAGAATGTATGTTCTCGAACTTATTTTTTCCCACTTAATGTCTTGATTGTGTTTCTTTGTCTCTCTCTATATATATTATACATGTACATCTCCTTTGAATCATTGCAAAATATTCCACAGTAGAGGGATATATTTCCAAGATTATATATATATGTATTTCTTGATGATATATATTTAGATATTTCCATTTTTCTCTCACAAATTGCTGCAGTGCAATTTGTAAAAGAAAAAACTATTTCTCTAGGGTAGACACTGAGAAATGGAACCACGAGTTTGTAGTATATTTTTTTATATTAATAGATTGTCCTCCTGTAAAACTGTACCAGTAGTCCCTCCAGGGGAGATTAAATTACCTGTTTCTTTTGAACTTTCTGAGCATTGATTATCACTTTTTTCTTTCTTTTTTTTTTTTTTTTGCTAATTTGATAGGATGCTGGTACCTTGTTGGGTTAATTTGCAGTGTCTGGTGACTGCAGCTGAGCATATTTTTATGCTTGCACCATTTCCATTTCTTTACAGTCATGTGCTCATCTTCTTGCTCTCTTTTGTCTTATATTTTCTTTATTTTAGAAATTGTACTTGTTTTAAATTAATATTTTCATTATGGGCTTTTCCTAATCATTTATACCAAAATATTTTGCATAATCTTCCATTCCTCACTATTTCAATTGCCAAATGTGTTGCATGTAAAACTCCATTTTATATGGATCCTTTCCTAGACACTGTTTTGTTTTGTTAATTTCTACCTCTGTTCTGTACCAGTATCACACTGTAGTATGTAAGCTCTATGTAAGTGTTCGTAAAATAAAACAAATGTGTGAAGTTTGTGTGAGTACTGTCTCTCCAATTTTGGCTTCTGTGTAGTATTAGCTTTATTAAAATCATTTAGGTAAATTTGTAGAAAAGGAAAATATATGTAGAAAAATAATGTATTCCTTCAAAATTGGGAGAACCAACTAAAGGCATTTGGACATTACAGATAGAGCTCTATTTATTTTTTCTAAGAACTCCTGATTTGAAAATGTTAACCAGCTCTTACTTAGATGGTACCAGTAGGTCTTACTGGTTCCTTTTCTCGCCTTTGCTTTATATATTTTTCTTGTATCAGATTTTTTAAAAGAAAATTTTAAAAATGAAAAATATACAATTACATTAAATTTCTGGAATTTGGTCTATGAGATTTGTCCTTTTTCTCATGTTAGACAGATAATATTTAAGAAAGTTTTCTCCCCCAACCAAAACATATATATATATATATATGCCTCTAGAGGGCAGCATTCCTCATACAACAGATATGAGAAATCAAAAAAGAATTCCACTGTCCAAGAAGTTTAAGAAACAAAAGATAAACAAGCTTTTACATGTTTCTTTCTTATAAGATGTCTCAGAATCTTTAACATATTATTGTGCATTATGAATCATCAATAGGCCACTATTATGGTACACAGTGTTTCTTCAAACTTAATCACAGAAACCTTTCTTCAAGGACCATCTCTAGTGACTACTCCTACAGAATCCATTTGGAAAAAATCTAGTAGACAAATTCTCTAGTTGACAAGTTTCAAATCCTTTTTTTATTCATAGACTTGTTCCTTGGATTTTTAAAACAGGTCTTTAGACATCCCCCTCTATTCACAGATCATGACTGCGAATGGAATAAGAATTTACCTTCATTTATTTTGGGGAAATCAGAAACATGGAGAACTTACTGCTTGGCTTGCTCAAAGGACAACAGCGAAAGAAAGAAAAGAAGACAAAAGAAAAAGCAGGAAATAAAGAGAGAGAGAGAGAGAAAGGCTGGTGCTATAACTAGTTGAGAGACCCCAGCTTTAAAAACCACAGAGCAGTTGAGGTGTACATAATAAAACATTTCCATATTTACCCAAACTCAGAATATTAAATACTTGAACTCCATTAACATCCTTCCACAGTCCATATCAGCTGAAATTAAATTTCCTAATTTAAAGATCTGTTGTAAGCCTGATGAGATCTCTATAGATCTCTATAGATGAGATGTTCTTTAATTTTAACTTGTGAGAGAGCTCTTAAACAAAATACTCCCCTCTTTTGTTGTCATTTGGTCTTTCACTGAAATGATGAAAGCAGTTTTAGAATATAGACATGCCCCCACTCCCCAAGTACTCCTGCAGAATACTCAGAGAATAATGGGGGATGAGCCATGACTTCAAATGTAATATATCTGTCCAAATGTTTGATTCCTAAATAGCCTTTATCCATAAGCAATGTTTGCAATGTTCTTTTTTCTTTCTAATTTTGCATGATTATGGGGCATGCCACAAAGACAATGCAAGTACAGGCATACCTTGGAAACACTGCAGGCTCAATTCCAGACTACTGCTATGAAGCCAATGTCAAAACAAAGCAAGTCACAGGAGTTTGGGGGTTTCCTAGTACATATAAAGGTATAGTTACAATATACTCTAGCCTGTTAAGTGCATAGTAGCATTATGTCTAAAAAAATATACATACCTTAATCGAAAAAATACTTTATTGTTAAAAAATGCTAATCATCCACTGAGCTGACAGTGAGCTGTAATCTTTCTGCTGGTGGAGGGTCTTGCCTCCATGTTGGTGGCTACTGACTGACCAGGGCGGTGGTTGCTGGAAGCTGGGGTGGCTGTGGTAATTCCTAAAAATAAAGCAGTGAAGTTTACTGCATCAATTGGCTCTTGCTTTTACAAATGATTTCCCTCTAAAGTGTAATGCTGTTTGATAGCACTCTATCCACAGTAAAACTTTCCAAATCTGGACTCAATTCTCTCAAACCCTACTGCAATTTTATCAAGTTTATGTAATATTCTAAATTATTTTGGTCATTTCAACCATCTTCATAACATCTTCACCAGGAGTAAATTTCATCTCAAGAATCACTTTCTTTGTTCATCCATAAGGAGCAACTCTTCACCCATTCACATTTTATCCTGAGATTGCAGCTAATTCAGTCACATCTTCTTGCTCCACTTCTGATTCTCATTCTCTTGCTATTTCCACCACATCTGTAGTTCATTCCTCCACTGGAGGTTTAAACTCCTCAAAAAGTCATCCAAGAGGATTGGAATCAATGTCTTTCAAACTCTTGTTAATGTTGATTCTTTGACCTCTTCCCACAAGTCACAAATGTTCTTAATGGCACCAAGAATGGGGAACGCTTTCCAGAAAGTTTTCACTTTACTTGGCACAGATTCATCAGAGGAACCTCTACCTATGGCAGCTGTAGCCTTGCAAAATATATCTTAAATAATAAGACTTGGGAGTTGTAGTCACTCTTTCCATGGGCTGCAGAACATATATTTTGTTAGCAGGCACATAACATTAATCTCCATCAGAGCTCTTGGGTGATCAGTTGCATTGCCAATGAGCAAAAATATTTTGAAAGTAATCTTTTTTTTTTCCTGAGGTCTCAACTGTGAGCTTAAAATATTCAATAAGCCATGTTGTCAATAGATGTGCTCTCATCAGAGCTTTGTTCCATTCACAGAGCCCAGGAGAGCAGACTGAACATAATTCTTCAGGGCCTGATGGTTTTCACAATGGTAAATAAGTACTGGTTTCAACTTAAAGTCACCAGCAATGTTAGGCCCGAATGAAAGTCCTAGGTGGCATCTTCCAATATAAGGCTGTTTCATCAACACTGAAAATCTGTCGTTTAGTGTAGACACCAAAATGAATTCTCTTATTGAGATCTTGAGGCGGACTTGTTGCACTTTCTCCATCAGCCTTTATTGTTTCCCCTTGTACTTTTGTGTTATGGAAATTGTGTCTTTCCTTAAACCTCATCAGCCAAACTCTGCTAGCTTCAGACTTCTCTTTTGCAGCTTTCTTACCTCTCTGAGCCTTCAAGGAATTAAAGAGAATTAGGGCCTTGCTCTAGATTAAGTTTTGGATTAAGGGAAAACTGTGGCTGATTAGATCTTTTATCTAGAACAATAATGCTTTCTCTGTATCAGCAATTAGACTGATTCATTTTCTTATCATTTGTGTATTCCCTGGAGTATCACTGTTAATTTCCTTCAGGAACTTTCCTTTCCTCACAATTTGGCTCATTTGCACAATAGGCCTAGTTTTCAGCCTATCTCAGCTTTAGCATGTCTTCCTCACTGCACCTAATTGTTTCTAGCTTTTGATTTAAAGTGAGAGACATGCGACTCTTACTTTCACTTGAACACTGGGACCACTGTAGGGTTATTAATTACCCTGATTACAATATTGTTCTGTATTAAGGAATAGGCAGGCCTGAAGAGAGGGAGAGAGATGGGGGAATGACCAGTTGGTGGAGCAGTGAGAACACACAGCATTTACCAATTGTTTCCATCTTAAGTGAGTGTGGTTTTTGGCACCCTGAAACAATTGCAATAGTAACATCAAGGATTACTGATCACAGCTTACCACAACAAGTATAATAATAATGAAAATTTTGAAATATTGCAAGAATTACTAAAATGTAACACAAAGACGTGGTGAGCAAATGCTGTTGGAAAAATGGCACCAACAGACTTAACATAGTTGCCACAAGCAACTTTGTTTGTTTAAAAAAATGCAATATCTGCAAAGCACAATAAAGAAAAGTGCAAAACTAAAACAAGGTGTCCCTGCAGCTTTAAGCAGCTCATTCCAGGTTTCTTGAGTCATACATAAGCCCTCTTTGTACTACTCCTGTCACATTAGCATTATCACAGAAAAAAGAAAAAATGCTAAAAAGGCTATAATCTTTGGTCTTCATCAAAATACTTTAACCAAGTATATAACCAACTCTCAAAGTTTAATTTCCAATACAGTAACTATTGGCTGCATGTGACTAGTGAACACTTGAAATGGGACTACCATTACTGAGGAATTGAATTTTTATTTAATTATAATTCAGTTTATCTAAATTTAAAAGCTGAGGCAATGTAAAATATCTATCTACAAAAGAAACATTTACTGTTTTTATCTAGTCAGCATCAACTAACTAATCAACTAAAATGAATTTTCTCTACACATCGATGTAATAGAGTAAATCATTTATTGAATTTTTGGCAAAGTACACAAGTTACAGTGATCCCTATGTAAATCATAACTGATAACCAGAGATACTTTTTAAATTTTAATTATTATTGAAATTTTTAATTTTAACATATTTTGAATTAAGTTGTTTTCTTTAACTTTTTGGTCTGGGCAAAAGGGGATAGGGTATAAAAAAATTTCTAAATTAAAACACAGGCATTCTACCCAAGCAGAATCAAGTGGAGATGCAGTGAAGATAGTGCTGCCACAGGCACAGTGAAGTGAGAATAGAAGAAAACAATGCACCAACTTTAACATGAAGAATAATCACAATTAGCTTTGGTAGAGAAAATTTAAAAACTATTACTTACATAAAAATATTTTAAGCAACATGTAGACAATATTAAGAGACATTTTCAGGAAATACATAGTACATTTTCATAAGAAGTTTCCTAAGTCAAAAGAGAAGCAACAAAGTTATTCACCTGAGATCAGAATTAAATGTCCAACAAACATTTTTAAAAGATTTTTAAATGACCTTAGCTCATTACTCTCGTGAGATATAGAATGGCATGTATTCTTGCAAAAAGAAAGGGAGGGAGAGAGAGATGAAAGAAAGAAAGGAAGGATGGAAGGAAGGAAGGAAATAGGGAAGAAACCATATTTAAGTAGAGAGATGGTAAATAAATTATTTCAATTATACATATTTTATTAGAAAATTATGAGGAATACTAAAATATATATTATAGAAAAAGTAGAAGGTTTTCAATTAAGCCACCAAACAACTGTCCATCATATGGAAGACCTGTCTAACAGTATCAAAAATCAGTAGATTCAAAATATGAGAAATTACTTTTCTTTTAGCTTTAGGTAAGTCATGTGATACAAGAGACACTACCAAAGTACAACTTTAGATACATTTTGTTTGAAAGAACTTCCAAATTTAAGAAGAAATGTCAAATATGCACCTTAAGAAAATCAAAATTGGAGTATGGATTATTTTTCACCTTTTAAACGGCCAAAGAATTTCAGCTATATATTAAAATATTAGTCTCCATCTCAATAGACAGCTCCAGCCATGTTAGGTTAAAAACCTACACTTATTGGACTTTTAAAAGAAGAAATTGATATTCCTCTTATTGCTCTGCTCCACTGTATGATATACATAGAGTAGATTTGTGAGGGGGTGAGTATAGCTCAGCAATAGAGTGTGTTCCTGGCATGCACAAGGTCCTGGGTTCAATCCCCAGTGCCATCATCAAAACAAACAAACATACAAACAAACCTAATTATCTCCCCCTCAAAAAAAAAGAATGAAAAATGTTTGTGCTCAGCATTCTAAAGCTATGAAAAGTAGGGTGTATTAAGTTGTTAAAACTGATAAGTATGTACCTGAAAATAATAAGAATCCTAGCCATCTTACAAAACTACTGAAAAAATAGAAAACAATACATTTAAGAATCTTGTGTTCCTTGCTCAATGGTTGAGTAGAGGAAGAATTTCACAAAGACTTACTGTATTATTAACGCTGATCAAGAAAGTATTTTTTTTAATATTCAATAATCAAAGACAAAAATGGCAGTGCTCTACCATATGACCCAGGAATCCCACTCCTGGGCTTGTACCCAGAAGGAAATCTACTTCAGGATGACACCTGCACCCCAGTGTTCATAGCAGCACTATTTACAATAGCCAAAATATGGAAACAACCTAAATGTCCATCAACAGGTGACTGGATAAAGAAGATGAGGTATATTTATACAATGGAATACTACTCAGCCATAAAAACTGACAACATAATGCCATTTGCAGCAACATGGATGCTCCTAGAGAATGTCATTCTAAGTGAAGTAAGCCAGAAAGAGAAAGAAAAATACCATATGAGATCGCTCATATGTGGAATCTAAAAACAAAAACAAACAAACAAACAAAAACAAAACATAAATACAGGACAGAACTAGACTCATGGACAGAGAATATAGACTTGTGGTTACGGGGGGGGGAGGGATGAGGGTGGGAAGGGATAGACTGGGATTTCAAAATTGTAGGATAAACAAGATTACACTGTATAGCACAGGGAAATATACACAAAATGTTATGATAAATCACAGAGAAAAAAATGTGACAATGAGTGTGTATATGTCCATGAATGACTGAAAAATTGTGTTGAACACTGGAATTTGACACAACACTGTAAAATGATTATGAATCAATAAAAAATGTAAAAAAAAAATGGCAGTGCTCATGTTTTCTCACTGGTATCTCAGTACAGGTAGACAAGCATGGCCTGAAGTACCAAAGAAAGAGAAATTGTACCTATGACCTAGTTACACAGGTACAGACATTTATGTTGAGATTGAAAGCTTTCATAATTGTGGGAGCCCATGATTGGGTTAACAAATTGTGACAGATCCCAGCCGCTTATCTCCTTAAAGAAGATGTGCTTAGTAACTGCCTTGAGGCTTTGGCAATGACTCAAGTCCCTGGCTATAAACACTGGGCGTGCCTGCTGTTAGTCTTCTATCCCCAAAACAGCCTTGGGCAGGAATGATAAAAAGCTGCAGACTCAGAGGTGAGAAGGCTGGGTAGCCAAAGAAGGGAAAGATCCCTTGAGGGGGGCAACCTAAGACAGGCACAGTCAACTGAGTCCAAGTTGTTAAGCAGCTGATTCTCAGATGTTCTGCCCTGATAAGCTGAAAGGCTCAACACCCACGAACATGATTCACCAAAAAGGGTCTTCTGACCTTGAGCCCAACACCAACAGTAAACAAAGCCTTTGTACTCATTGTGATCCCACCCTGTCCTTCCCTAAATTCCTGCATTCCTCCTTTGACTGTACTCAATAAATGTGGGAGATTAGAGAGGCTCAAGGCTCCCAACTCCCTTTCGCTCTCTTGACTTTTCCAGAGTCTTGAGTAATTTATTCCGTTTCGGTGGAACTTCTGCTGGCCAGAACCCACAACTGGTGATGAACCTACAATAATATGATTTGATAATAAAGATTTTACACTTTTCCCT
This sequence comes from Vicugna pacos, assembly GCF_048564905.1. NCBI lineage: Eukaryota > Metazoa > Chordata > Mammalia > Artiodactyla > Camelidae > Vicugna > Vicugna pacos. The sequence continues at coordinate 2,988,561 of NC_133021.1, read as the reverse complement.
AACATGAATCAATATGCGGAATATTTTATTTACAATGCAGAGTGTTGTAAAAATTGGCTGCAAAAATAATCAGAAATAGTTGAACATTTTGTTGTTTTGATCGAGTTTAAGTTGTTGTTCAACTTATGCAATATTCTTAGGAAATGATGTTAATAACACTGTTGACACAAGAATAAGTTAGTTTGCTTAATTTAAGTGGCACAGATTTGAAACTGTTAAATTTTTGCTTCAAATTCTAAAAAAGCATGAACAAGTTTTATCATAATAAATAACAATACTCAAAAGAAAAATTTTTGGCACTTAATTCAGATATTGAAAAGTATAAGTTTCTTTGGAACAACTTAGTAATGTGAATCTACATTTTCAACCATAAATTGTTTGAAGCTCCAACTAAGATCAAGCATTTTTGATGAAAATTTGGTGATCCAATCAAGATGTAAAAGATCTACTAGGTTTCAAGGAACTGGTTTAAAACAGTAAAATACATAAAGAAATTTATACTGTATAGCACAGGGAAATATACTCAATAACTTATAGTAGCTCATGGTAAAAAAGAATAAGAATATATATATATATATATATATATATATATATATATATATATATATATATATATATATGTATATTCATGCATGACTGAAGAATTGTGCCATACACCAGAGATTGACATAACATTGTACACTGACTATACCTCAATTTAAAATATATATATATAAAAATTATTTAATAAATATAAAGTGAACACATAGTTCCAAAAACTTGAAAAAGTTTAAAAAAAATGTTAAGTATCTCAATCCTGTTATATTGTTTAAATGTTAGAGTGATAATATCCTGGATATGTCAGATTAAATAAAATACATTAAAATTATATCTAGCCCTTTTTAACTCTTTTAAATGAGGCTACTAGAAATGCTTAAATAACATATGTGTCTCAAATTATATTTCTATCACACAGTGCTTTCTAGACAAGAGTAACTAAAGATAAACATAATTAAGTTCTTGCAAGAGGAGCGCATGCTTTAGAACAGCGCTATCAACTACTAAAAATTTACCCTGGAAGTTCACATTACAATAGCCCATCTCACTATCTGCACAACACACAGTGAAAAAGTCTCAGCATCAGAATATAAATTTGCCCAAGAAGATTCCGTATTTGCAGATGGATGGGTAAAACCATACAGAAGGAGGCAAACTTCAGTAGTATAATGGCTTAAAGTGTCTTTCATAAAAAACTAAAACATGAAAGACCCATACTCTAGGAAACTAGTTGCAGAATATAACAGAAATGAATTATACAAACATAACAAGAGTAATAAAACTAGGTGCTTAAAGTAAAGATACAAACTATACAACAGCAAAAAAAAACTATAATATCTAAATTTTACAACTTTGCTGCAACAGTGATAAGCATCTCATATACTAAACAACATCATAAGGGTGGACTCACATGAATAAATAGAATGGCAAAGCAAAAGTGTAGTACTTTTAAAGTAAATGAATGGAGTTGCAAGTTGTTAGAGAACAGAAAAAAGTCTTGTGCATTTTCATGCTTCCCTCAGAAACCCAGGAGTGTACATACCACATAATACTAAAGTTACTTCTTTATAATTTACTAAGTGTAATATTTTAAGTGTTTAAAGTTATTCATAATTTTAGTCTTATCAAGAACACAAAGTTAAAATAGCACTTAAAGTGCGTAAAGAAGTTTTTTAAAAGTATATAAAACAGCATGAGGAATGTATATTCAAAACAACATAGTACATAAGAATAGACATATACACCAATGAAACAGAACTGAAAGTCCAGACATTAAGCCATAAATCTATTTTCAAGTGATATTGATTAGGGTGCCAAGTTCATTCAATGGAGAAAGAAAGGTCTCCTCAACCAATTGTGCTGGAGCAACTGGATTTCCACACATAAAAGAATGAAGTTGACCCTGCCTCACACCATATACAAAAGTTAACTCAACATGGATCAACAATCTACATATAAAAGCTAAAATCACAAAACTGTTATGCAAAAACACAGGGGTAAATCTTCATGATCATGGATTGCCATGAACATGGCAGTAGGCTCTTAGACACCAAAGTACAAGCAACAAAAAAAATAGATAAATTGGACTTCATCAAATGTAAAACTTTAAAATAAATAAATAAAACTTTTGTACATCAATATATTATCAATAAAGTAAAAAGATAGCCAACCTAATGGGTAAAAATATTTGTAAGCCATATATCTGATAAGGGTTTAATATCTAAAATATATAAAGAATTTTATAACACAACAATAAAAAGACAAACAAGTTAATTTTAAAATGGGCAATGCTCTGAATAGACATTTCTTCAAAGGAGATATATAAATGACCAGAAAGCATATGAAAAAATGCTTAACATCATCAGCCATTAGAGAAATGCAAATGAAAATCACACTGAGACACCACTTTGCGCCTACTGGGATAGCCATAATTATTTTAAAATTTTAATACTTTTTTTAAAACAAAATATAAACACTGGCAAGGATATGAAGAAACTGTAGCTTATTGGTGGTAATAAAAACAATACATACACTGTGGAAAATATTTTGGTATTTTCTAAAAAAGATAAAAACAGAATTACCATATGACCCTCAAATTCCATTCCTAGATATATACACAAGATTTGAAAATGTCTCTAAAACATATTTATACACCAACATTCACTGCAAGCCTTATTCACAACAGCCAAAAAGTGAAAACTTAACAAATTCATTAACAAATGAATGGATAAACAAAATATGATATATACATACAATGGACTATTATTCAACTATGAAAAGTAATGAAGTTCTGACACACATTCTACAACATGGATGGACCTGGAAAACATGATGTTAAGTGAAATAAGCAAGACAAAAGGGACAAATATTGTATGAGTCTTCACTTGTATGAAATATCTAAAATGAACAAATTCATAGAGACAGAAAGTAAATTTGAGGCTACCAGATTCAAGGGGAGGAGAGAACAGAGAGTTAATCTTCAAAATAACTCACTACCCCTACAAGCTAGGTAAAACAGATAATGTAAAACAGCAAACGGATAAACTGGCACTCTGTACCTCCAGCAGTAATTGGAAACAATTTACAGGAAATGGACACAGCAATGTTTCTCCTGCATCAGGATCACCTGAGGGCTTGTTAACCCTCACTACCTCCTCTGGGTGTTACCCGAGAAGGCTACGCTTCTAACTAGTTCCCACAGGAGGCTGGCACTACTAGTGGTAGAGGACCACACTTTGAGAACCACTAGTAAGGATAATTTACAGATAAATTAATGAAGAATATGAATGAAATCTGTGGTGCCAAAACAACTCAGTCTAAGAACATGGGGTTCTAATGCCTCCCTTAGTTTTCATTTCAAGTGTCTAGGAACTAATGACTTGTAAATAATGCTTCATAATTTGTCTTTTCCACCATTCTAGAGACTGCAAATTAGAAGTTACAGTTTGTGACAGGGATCTAATTTATACTGTATATTAAGAGCAAAGTTGTGTTTTAGATGATAAATAAGGAGAAAAGGCTGAAATCTTTTGTAGATATTGTAAAGCCTAATCAAAATTGTACTCTGGATAGATGGCCAACCCATCATCTTGGAAGTGAACCAAGAAAGTACTTAAAGCAAAGTCAAGATTTTTCTTAAGAAAAAAAATGAGACTGCTATACTAAAAATATGGAGAATATAAATATTTCTATACTATAAGCACTGGAAGAAAGCTCTTGGAAAAGTTTTCAAAATAGTTATTATCAAATACTCAATGAAACCAAAGAAAATCTTCAACCATGGTTCCATGAAATAACATATTTGGCACAGTGGAACCTGTGCAGAAATCCTCCCACTTTATTTAGTGCAAGATGAATCTGCTGGGAACTAAACAGAATATATTACAAAGGGAATTACTGGATATAAACTAACTTCTGTACAGCAGTTACATGCCCACATATTCCAAAGTGGCTTTATATTGGAAAGATTTTTAAAAGATGGTGAGATACAAGTATAAGGGAAAGAGCATGGAAGAATTCCAATCTTCAATAAAGACAGCTAATCTTCCTTGGTGAAATGGCTAATTCCAGGGCTAGAGCAGAGAATGCACAAGATGAGCCTGGGACATCCTCTTGTACTAGAAAGCCAGTCAATCCTCAAAAAGTGATGGGCCAGAAGCCTTCTTGAAGGGGTTCCCTAGGGCCAAACTATAATAATTATAGCACAAAAATAATGATGGTAATGGATTGAATCCATAGAATAAGAATCTGTAAGTACATTTGATAAAAGTAAAATAAAAATCCTCAAGGTTATTCTGATTTAGATTTAAAAATTGAACACATACCTAAGAAAGGAGTTTTTCTTTTTTTTTTTTGATTGAATGTAGATTTATTCAGAGAGATACACTGAAAGGCAAGAGAAAGGACATGAGGTGTGGGGGTTGGGTGCTCAGATTAAAAGTAGGTACACACTCCATAGATAGAATATGGGCTGTCTCCAAAGAAGGAGAGAGGAGTGGCTGTGAAGGCACTGTGTTGCTGGTTTTTATGCGCTTAGTGGTGAAAGCTTTTCTTTATAGGAGATCCAACGAATAAATGCAGAAGGAATGATGGAAACAGAAAGTCACCATTTGGCAAACACCACAGTAATATCATTTCAGGTAAGAATCATCAATGAAAATAAAAATTAGAGAGTATGATGAAAAATAAGATAATTACCTGGTCACAAAGTGTTTTCCTACAGAACACTTTTTAATTACAAAGGAAAAGCACAACTACAGCAGACAAGCCCGATTGTATCACCTAAACCAAGTGAACAAATTAGCATCACTGGTAATTGTACAAATCAGTAGCACGTGCCTCCTAGTAAGCTTAATAACGTCACTTGCATAGTTCTCTTAACCAAAAATGTTTAACATTCATTGAATCATGGGGAAACCACACAAATCCAAATTGTGGGGCATTCTACAAAATTACTGACCAGTACTCTTCAAATTATAAGAGTCATGAGAGACAAAGAAAGATTTTGGAATTGTTTCATATTAAAGAAAACTAAGAGGGGACATGACAAATAAAACGCAACTGCTTCAGATCCCGGACAGAGGGAGTACATTACTGAGACAACCGGTGAAAACTGAATACAGCCTGGAGACTAGGTAACAGTACTATATCAGTGTTAGTTTCCTGATTTTGATAACTATACTGTCACTGTGTAAGCTGTTAACATTTGGGGAACCTCGATGGAGACTACATGGGAAATCTTTGTAATATTTTGGTAGTTTTTTCCTGAGTTTGACAAAAAAAAAAGTAAAACCATCAAAAAAATAAAAAACAAAGCTAATAAATCAGAATAAACTCTTGCTTTTATATCATATCAAGTTATTTCTGTACCTGTGAAGAAACTATTACTGTTGACCCTGACTTTCATTGGGATAATAAAAAAAAGACATGTGCTAGGGCAGATACTCAAGTTAAGCAACTTAAACGACCATTGCTCCTTGCTAAAGGAATGAGAAGATAAAGAGAAGCCAAGAAAATCAGAAATAACCTTATACAATTTCTGCCAATATTTTTATAATAGTTTTAAACTGGCTGCAGTATTACCCTCTTAATGACAGTTGAAGATGCTTTGTGAGTCAGTAACTATACACAATGTTAGCACAATGGCATCACAGTGGAGTAGGGGACCAGAAAAGCACGGGGCTCTCTCACCAATGGGTTGTCTTGTACAAAACAAATACTAATGGCACCCTGACTGACACACACCCCTAGAGGAAGGTGGAGAAGTTGATCATGGGCAACAGTGAAGAGCGCATTTGTTACCATTGTCCCAGGTCAGTCTGAGAGGCCAGATCTGCAGAAACTCCTGATCAGGAAGGGCCAAGGGCTTGCCATCAGTCACACACCCCTGCAGGCAATCAGCTGTGACTTTAAACTGAGCTCTCCTGTGCTCCTTGAAGTACGAGGAGGGAAAATGTAAAGCAGAAGACTTTCCTAGCTACAGCAGGTAAGACACTTTCAGCACTCATGAGTGGGTAGCATGTACACCAAGATACTCACTGCAGCATTTTTTATACTGAAAAGCACTGGGAACAAGTTAAACATCCAGTAGGTAAGCTATAACATACCTCCACTGTGCCAGAAGAGCTGGGGTAGGTTTAACAGCTCTCTTGTTAGTAAACACTAAGTCACAGGCTGCAGCTGTTCTGAATTTCTATCAGAACAAAGAATTTTCATCTCTAAAGTACTCACCTTTCAGATAAGGTTGTATGAGCACACCTTTAGCGCTCAGTTCCTGGAGGTACAGCTCCTGAGTCACAGGGCATCTGCACCTTATTTCAACAGATAATCCAAAAAAGGCTGCATAAACGTACAACTCCCAGCAATGGGGAGAGGAGAGTGAAAGAGCACAGAGTAGGAAAGGTCCCTCCTGTCACAGGTCACGCCCAATAAGGGTCGAGAGCAGAACTACAGCTTTTGTAACTAAAACACATCAGGAAAGCTGTGAGCCTGCCCCAAGATGGTGTTAAGGAGCAATTACAGAAAATACAAAACTGTGGGAGCACAAACTTGGGTTAACAAACTTTCATATTGTAATGATTGTCTAACCAAATCACATTCTCACCTTTATGTAAACACATAAGAAATGTATAATCAAAACCCCTGCTTTCTATATTTGTCATTATACTGCTCCTTCAAAGCAAAATGTCCAAAAGCATGAAAGACTGAACTCTCTGTACCACTCACCGCCGTAACTGCGGGACTTCGCTCAGCTGCCCTGAAGCTGCTGTGCTAGCAGGGACCTGCTACGAACTGTCTCCTCACTGTGAAAAGCAGAGACATGCTTTGCTCACTTTGCTTAGTTCAAGGTCATAGACTCAGGGCTGCTTCTACTTATGGAAAACCATAGCTCATCCCTCGCCTGAACCGGCAGGACGTGCTTGGCTTACCAGGTGCAGGTTGATAGTGTAGGTCACTCCTGCTCACAGAAAACTGACTTAACCCTCAGCTGGGGGGCAGCTGGGCTGCTTCACGTGCTTAGATGATTTCTGATCATAGTATGGAGACTCTGTGGTGGCCTGGGGTTTCATTATCAATTATTCAGAAAACTGTAACCTTGCTCATATTTGTTTGAGGCTTAAAATAACCATTTGTATTAGCAATATTATTAACCTTCTAAGTATAAATTAAGATTATAGTTTTTGTTTTTCATGATCTGAAACTGCTGACCCGCATCCCTGCACATACCACATACCCCTTACTCATTCCTATGATGTATTTTACTTTGATTTTTTTTGAATATTTGCAATAAATATAAGAGCTTTGGAGCAGCTTGGGAGTCGGTCTCTGGCTCCCTCTCACTCTCTTGACCTGATAAAGTCTTGAGAAAATTCATTCTTCCACGGTGGGACTTTTGCTGGACAAAACCCATGACAAACAGAACTCACACAAAAAGATAGTGATCAAGAAAAAAATGAAACTTTCATGGCTGTACTCACTCAATTCAGTCTATTTAGTAAGAAGGCTAACCTCACAAAATCCTTTTATATTATCTTTTGTTTAATTTGTAAATTATTTTTTATGTAAAGACTGAAGCAATGAACAGGTGTTGTTGCTGTTTTGTCAAATGATTAGAAATTTGTTGCACCGTAAGACACCAAATCATGGGGGAGGGTACAGCTCAAGTAGTAGAGTGCAACTCCCAGTACCGCCTCTAAAAATGAAGAAACCTAGTTACCTATTCCCACCAAAATAAAAAATACTTATGTAAACCAATAATAAATAAATACATTTTTAAAAAATCATCAGATCTTCCAGCTTCTCCCTCACCAATCTGAAATGCTGCCTGCGATAAATACCTATGTATATTGAGGTCTCTTTTTCAGTACTTTACTCAATTCATCCTAAAGTGTTTTTGTTGTTGTTGTTGTTTTGACAGGAAAGTAGGATTTATTGGTGGCTGTGTGGAAGGAGGGGACAGCACCAAGGCTCTCATGAGTTCAGGGCCTACCATTTGTCCAGGGGGCCACGATTTGGGATGTAGTTGACCTCACAGCCATCCGGGATGAGCCACCTTTGTGCCACCATGTTTTCAAATTCATTTGTGTTGAACTTGGTAAATCCCTACTTCTTTGAGATGTGGATCTTCTGGTGAACAGGGAACTTGAACTTGGCCCTGTGCACGGCTTCAATCACATGCTCCTTGTTCTGCAGCTTGGTGCGAATGGATGTGATGACGTGGCCAATGTGGATCCTGGCCACCATGCCCTGGGGCTTTCCAAAGGCACACCGCATACCTGTCTGGAGCCTTCAGAGGAAAGCTGCTCATATTCATCTGACACCATTTTGCCACAGAGTGGAAACTCATCCACTTTTGCCTTCTTCTGCCCCAGGTCAAAGATGTGGGTCTTAGCATCAGGGACACCTCGGCAGAAGCATGGCTTTGGGTGTGGCTTGCTCTTACAGTACTGGTAACAGCAGGCGGGGTGGCGGCCCATGGTGACACCAGGATCTTCAGTGGCACGCAGAAGGGAAAGAGCTAAAGTGTTTTATTTACTGTCATTTCATGATACTTTTTTTTATATCAGAAATAGTCCTTTTGAAGATTGAAAAGCACACCTAGAGGCTTCAGAATGCAAAGCTTCTTAAAGGACTAATCCAGAAAATAAAGTCTGGAATTCTATTATTTCTGTTGAAAAAGAAGTTGGCATGACTTCTCTCCCGTTTTTTTCATCAGATGCATCATGGATACAGCAGGGAGGCCATGAACTTGGAAACACCTAGATTAGCATCGGGACCCTGCGCTGGTTGCATGATCCTGGGCAATTACTTAAATTTTATGATCTTCCATTGTTTTCACCTATAAACAAAGTCCAAACATCTGCACATTGTTTCATTTTTCCCACTTATATCCCCTTCTCTCTTTTTCTAATTATAGGTAATCACATTTCAAGTGGATACATATTTTAGAGAAATTATCCTGCAAGAAAAAAAAATGAGAATGTTCTCAATGTACTATTATGAAAAGACTTCTAAGATAAACTGTGATTTTTTTAAGTCTATATACTATGTTATATTTTTCCATATAATGGTAGAATAATGCCACTATACATTTATATCTGTGTGTGTATATTCAAAAAATACTCCAGAAATAATTTTTAAGTTTATGTAAAAATATTTCCTTTTTTAACAATTTCAGACATGTCAAAAGGAGAAAAAGATTGACTCTATCTGGATTTTTAAAAAAACAGGAAAACTGTGGCCCCAGAAAAAAAATAACCCTGCTAACCAGAAAATGAATGATTTGAATGAGTTCTACCTATCAAATGCTGACTCAGATAAGGTGCTTTTTCACATTATATGAAAATGAATATCTCTGTTTGACATTATGGTCAAATCCAGAAAAGTTTTTTCTTTGTTTTTCTATAATGTTTCACTTTACTCTAATTCTCCAGACTATCTATCTACCTTCAATCTACACTTTGGTTTGTAAATAAAGTCATTATTCTTAAAAATTTAGATCATTTTAAAGTGAATTAAATTGATGAAATTATATATATCGCTTACATAATCTATATGCATATGTATCACATATTTTAGAAATAATAAATTACAACACAACGGAAAAGAAGGGTGGAAACGAAAGTAGCGAAGGCTTTTAATGCAAACTAGGCATCTTCTATTTTGTTGTACAAGCAATAGGGAGTCACTGAAAGTTTTGACAAGAATGGGACATAATATGAAGAAAGTAATGTTCCTGAAGAGTGAATATAATCACAAAAACTAGATTATTCATAATAGCCAAAAATTGGAGAAAATCGAAATGACCATCAACTGAAGAATGAATAAACAAAATGTGGTATCAGCATACAGTGGAATATTATTCAGACCTAAAAGAATGAAGTACTGATACACAGTACAACATAGCAGAACCTTGAACATTATGCTAAGTGAAAAAGGCCAAATATAAAAGGCCATATATCATATGATTCCACTTATATGAAACGTCCAAAATAGGCAAATCCATAGAAATAGGAAATAGATTTGTGGTTGCCAGGGAACTGGGAAGAGGGGCGATGGGAAGGGGCTGTTAATGGGGTTTCTTCCAGAGGTGATGAGAATGATAAAGCACTCAAAAGTAGTGATGGGTGCAAAACTTCATGGATATACTAAACCCCACTAAAATGTATACTCTGAAAGGGTAAATTTTCTGGCATGTGAATTATAACTCAACAACAACACAAAGGGGTGTGTGTGTGTGTAAAATACTACAGGCAAGAAAAATAGAAAGCAACCATATTGGTTTATCAATGAGTACATAAAGGCCATCAGGGCTTCTATTGTTAAGCCCACCTAGGGAGCACCACTCAGATAACCAGACTCCACAGAAGACCACTCACAGGTTCCCCAAGGGGAATACAGCCTGGGACTCTGAATAAGTGTAAGCAAAGGGGCAAAAGGACTGTCAATAACAATAAATATATGAATATGAGAAGAAAAGAAATAAGACAAAAATAAATCTCTTTTTAATTGAAAATGAAACTTTCACAAAGGAAAGTCAACAGAATTCAATACTTACCATCTTTGGATTGAGAAATAAAGGCAATCTGTAGTCTCTTACCCAGACTTTTTCAAATTTTCAACAATAAGATTACCTGTGTAAGGAGGAAAATGTATAAAAATGTATTTGCCTTTATTAACAAAATATTTTATATCTCAACCATAGAAACCATTCTGAAATATGCAAGCCATAACCTATTAGAGAGTCAAGCATTGTTAAAGCCAATTTCTTGTGGAATCCATACACTATTGTCTTAATGGGAAAAATAAAGTTCATAATCTACATCGTCACTGTCCAATATGCCAGCCAAAAGCTAGTCAGCACTTGACGTGTGGCTAAGTCTACAGAGACATTGTGTAAGTATAAAATATACTCCAGATCTCAGAGTTAGTACTAGAAAAAGAATCTAAAATATCTCATTCATAAGTTTTCATAGTTACATATTGATTACATGTTGAAATAATAATATTGTGATATATTAAATAAAATGTATTAAAATTAATGTCACCTGTTTTTCTAGGTTATTTCATATGGCTACTAGATATCTGGCTTGCATTATACATCTATTGGACAATGTTGTGTTAAGTGGCAGCTAAAAAGCTTTCTGAGAGCTTCATGAGTCCTCCCTTTGTTCCCTTTTTCTTGTGCTCCAGGAAGTAAAGCTTTTCCCAGAATGTTTCCTGCACTGGAAACCGCTGCACACAGCAAGCAACATGAAACAAGCAATAACCCTAAGATGTGACTGGGAGGGGAATCTCTTACAGTTCCTAAGATTCACACTGTGCTATGAACCTGAACAAGAAAAATGGAGATTCTCTTGGGGGGTAAGACTGCCTTAAGTAACAGGAGAACAGCCTCAGACAGCAATGATGTGAAATTTTTTAGGAGCTTGGAACTCCCAGCTGAAAGCCGCTGCTGTTGCTGGGCCTCAGACAGACAGCAAACAGAGCAGTGGGCCAGGAGGCCACGCATGCACACGTGTGGTGCAGGAGAGCCAACTCCGAGAAGTGGTGAACAATGCCCAGGCAAAGTAGAAGTCAGGGGTAGCCCACGGTAGTGTCCAGAAAGCTTCACGGAGAATCATTTTACCCCCACACTGAAGGGATAAGCCCAAGACCTAAAAAGGAAATTATTTCTCTAAGAATGAGGGGATCTGGAGAAAACCCCAAAATTAAGAATACTGTCTCCATAACCATTTTTTCTCACTTAAATACCAGAAAATGCTAACTAATCTACAATAACAACAACAAAATCTATAATTGCCCGGGGTGAAGGAGCTGACTCTTTTGAGGCTGATGGAAATGTCTTCATTGTGGTAGTGGTTCCATGAATACAGTTGTCAAAACTTATCAAATGTAACCCTACATGGGTGCAGTTTACTGTACATATTATATCTCAATAAAGCTGATTGCAATTAAGTAGGAAACAAACAAAAGCAATCACCATTTGCCCTGTGGCAGTCACAATGTAGCTGTCATTCCCTGGGCATGTGCAAATTTGGTCACTGACAGTTTATATCATCGTAAGTTTTGCTGAATTTTGTGTACTTTATGTACATACATGTCACATTTATGACCCAATTTTTAATATCTTCTAAAAGATTACACTAAGATTCAACATTAAAACAAAAATTGATGCTTGCAAAAAAGCACAGAAAGGCAGCAGTGGGGAATAAGTTTGATATTCATGAAGCAAATATTTGTGGTTAGATGAATGACCACAATTCCATTTTTTTGTTTGTTTGTTTGTTTGGTTGTTTGGTTGTTTATTTTTGGAAAAGGCAATATCCAAGTGCTAATAATGCACCCTATCATACTTTAAGCCAGCATTTTCCTTCCTTAATGACAAATAACAATTTGTCTTATAATTGATCATGTGGTGGGCAGAATTCTAAGATGGCCCCCAAGATTTTAACACCCTTGTTTACACACCTTCTCAAAGTTATGCAACCAAATAGTAATCTAAATGCTGCTGTGAAGGGATTTTTTCAATGTAATTAAAATCCCTAATAAGCTGACTTTAAATTAGTGAGATTACTGTAGGCTGGCCTGACCTAAAAAATCAGTTCTTATGAGAACAGTGTCCTTAAATAACAAACAGCCATGCTGCGAACTGTGCATACAGAAGGCCATGTGGGAACCTAAGCTGGCCTCCAGGAGCCTCTAGGGGAGTGTTTTTGTCTCCCAGCCAGCAAGCAAACAGGAATGCCATTCCTACAAATGCAAAGAATTGAATTCTGTGAACTACCAAGTGAGCCTGGGAGAGGACTGTGAGCCTCAGATGAGCTCACAGCACTGGCTGACACTTTGATTTCTGTCTGGTAAGACTCAGAGGACAGGACCCTGCTAACCACGCCCAGACTCCTGATGGACGGTGACTGTGAGGTAAGCTGCTAAAGCAGCAATGGAAAACTAACACAGAAGGCTTCTTAGATTTGAGGAAATATGGTTTATATTATTTCTCTTAAAGGCTGCTGATTTGCTCCATCATCAGTACAATTTCTTACACTTCACATTATTATGAGTGATGTGATTCAATTTCACAAGGCAGCAGGATGAGGTAATACTAGTCTCAAAATTTTACAGGTAAAAACTTTAGAACATATAATAATTTGTTTCCTCCAGCAACTGGGCATACGATTATCATATTTGCCTCTCTCTGTCTAAACCAATATCATTCCAAAAATAAATAAATAAGTAAGCATCTTAGTCCTTATCCATTTCAAAAGGAATGAAAATAAAGTTGAATCTGTGGTGAGAAAAGCTAATTTTGAGATCTAGCAAGGCCATATAATTTGAGGCAATCATCTAGTTTCTAAGAACTTCAGGGAACTCAGCTATTAAAAAAAGGACTAGTGAAAATTTAAATCAAGTCTGGAGTCTAATTAATAGCAGAAAAATTTACAGACATACATACAGACATAAATGGATAATGACATGCTCTGCCAAAATTATACAGTGTATAATTAAATGCCATTGCAAATGGCCTGCACTTCAATAGCCCTTGTGTGCCAGGCACTGATCTGTAAGTGATATATGAAGTGTACAGACAAGGACTATCATATAGAATAGTGGTTAGGGATTCCGGCCACAGCCCCAGACCGCCTGGCGGCAGCCCCGGGCCCATCACTGACTGAAGGCGAGGTCTTGGGCATGTCTAGCCCCCCTGTGCCATACCTTCAGCTGTAAGACTGAGACATGGACAATGTTTATCTCTGAGGGCTGCGGTGAGGATTGAATGAGTTAATACATACAAAGCACACAGAATGCTGGGCACATATTAAGCATTCAAACGCTGACATCAATATTGTTTTCATAATAATGCCATATTAATATTCACTTCTAAGAAAGGCAAACTGTACATCTATGGAGGATACTACCGGACTGTCCTCATGGGATGGCTTTTACTTTTATTGTATGAATTTGCCAGGGCACTGTTAAAATTTGCTACTGTGATTTTTACCTAAGTGAAATGTTTATGGGTTCAAGTACTGTATTTATTTCTGTGTTAAATATCTAATTGAAACTTATATGGAAACATTAGACACTGGCTTTGTTATGCGAAATAGTTTTGAGAACCACCATTTCTGCATCCACCAGCTGCCTGTTAAAAATGAACAATCCCAGAAGACACAGTACATTTGGCCAATATACTTTATGTTTCTTTTCCATGGGAGGGATAGTGTCTCAGGCTTTTCTCTTCTTCTTTTAATACTCAGTACTTCCTTTTCTGTGCCTGTAAGGCTCCTGGATGCTATTCAGTCTTTTATAGCAGGTGCAACACTATTTTTCAAAATATTTAAAAATCAAATAACATTATCTAGGCCATAGAAGACTTTTACAAATGTACTTTTATGCAAATCAGATACTAGGAGGCAATATTCAAATCCAAATAAATGTTGCTTTAAAGCTCATGTTGATGCTTTATAGCCCAAAACAGCGCAAGCCAAGAAGCAGGAGTAGGTAACCAATGCAACATGAAAAACTGATATCTAAGATTGGGTATTGCTAATTAAGGTTACAAGTTCAAAGCCTTAATCTTTATACACAAGTACTTGAACTTCTGAAATAAGTGGTTTGCATCACCTCATCAGTACAGTACATTTGTTCTCAAATTCTGGGCCCCCAACCATCAGTATCACTTGTAAACATGTAAGAATTATACTCCTGGGTCTCTCCCCAGACCTGCTGAATCAAATACCAGGATTGGGGACCAGCATCTATGGTCCTACAAGCCCCCAGATGATCCTGATTCTTGCTAAACTGTGGGAACTACTGGAATAGTGATTCAGGCACAGTACATTTATGCTGAGATTTTCATCACTAGTTTGAATGCAATTCTGCCTGGTCAAGTATGAAAATGTATGAATATTGGAAATAGGACACTAAAATAAGGAAACCCAACATGTATGCCTGCAAATAAATGCATCTATGACCAATTATAAAGAATTATGTGATTTAAAGCTGATATAATTCAAAGTTACTGTACATTTACTTGACTGTCTACTATGTATGTTTGAAGAATTATTTATAAATTTTCTATAACCTTAAACTTTTTACAAAACTGTAAGTATGCAAGCTTACACGGTAGAAATAAAACCTGTTTGCCTGGTTGATGGGGGTGGGGGGAAATAAAGATAGGTAATGTGAAAAAACAGTAAGGTGCCTAAGACAGGATCCTTAGGTCTTGACAGGATTATCTGACTCCCTGTACACCAGCCATAAATTCCTATTTACCACAATTTATTTCATTCAGGCATTTTCTTCTTTTTTTTTAATTGAGTTATAGTTAGTTTACAATGTTGTGTCAATTTCCAATGTAGAGCACAATTTTTCAGTTATACATGAACATACATATATTCATTGTCACATTCTTTTTCACTGTGAGCTATTCAGGCACTTTTAATCTTTAATAGACCATCATTCAGCACACTGCTTTTAGTGTCTGCATGTAACTTTTGATAAAATTTTCAAAGGCTTTGAATTATAATTCTGGAAGGAGCAAAGCTCAAATGTATATAACTACAGTTAGAAATACAGTATTTAACAGGACAGAAATAGACTCATGGACAGAGAATACAGACTTGTGGTTACCGGGGTGGGGGGTAGAGGGTGGGAAGGGATAGACTGGGATTTCAAAATTGTAGAATAGATAAACAAGATTACACTGTATAGCACAGGGAAATATACACAAAATATTATGATAAATCACAGAGAAAAAAATGTGACAATGAATGTGTATATGTCCATGAATGACTGAAAAATTGTGCTGAACACTGGAATTTGACACAACACTGTAAAATGATTATGAATCAATAAAAAATGAAAAAAAAAAGAATTACAGTATTTAAAACACAACCAAGAGGAAAGAGAATATCTTCTATGAGACTTTTTAAAGACCAATATTCAGGTTAGCTCTTTTTAAGGTAACAAAATAAAATTCAAAACTATTTAAATCTCCTAATGAACAAATAAAATAACAGGACACAGACGTCAAAACTATGTTCTCACTATATTTATTAAATGTAAAACAACTATAAATAAACTAATTAAGGAATAGTCCCATACAAAGTATGGGGGGGAAGGAAAAATGAATGTTATCCTAATGACAAACACTATCTCAGCAAACAAAAATAGTTTTAAAAAAACCACATAAGAAAAACACGCTGCTTGTACCCACTGACTTACTGTATATCTTAGAGACTAACAAATGCTGCTTCCCAAATTTTCTGCTACCCCTTCCCAGAATGACAAACCACACGTTTCCAAATCTAAATAATAAATTTCTGAGGCTTGTCTCCTAAATAAGAATCTCTTTCAAAAGATTTAACTATAATGACAAAACACATTTTACAGATAGAATATAATTATTTATAAACATCACTTTGCTCCCTAAGCCTTTAGATTTGACCTAGACAGGCTTCTTCTGCTGCTAAAGATGTATCTGGGACGCCTGTCCTGATGGTGATACCAAGGGCAAGACTGAATTTAATTTAAAAAATGCAAATTACTGCAAGTTGGTTAAATTACAGGTTTAAATTTCATAATTATTTTGTATAAGAAAATAAACGTGGAAACTGTTTCTTCAAGAGTCTATTAATCTTCTAACATCTGTATAGGATGAAATCTGATGATTTTTCCCTCCTATTTCAGTACTACAATTTTCAATATAAAACTTTTCACTGAAGGGAGAGGGCATAGCTCAGTGATAGAGTGTGTGCTTAGCATGCACATGTTCCTGGGTTCAATCACCAGTACCTCCTTAAATAAATGAATAAATGAATAAACAAATAAATTTAATTATCTCCTCCAAAATAAATAAATAAATAAAAACACAAATTGAAAAAAAAAACCTCCTCCACTGAAACTTAAGAGGCAGCAGCACAGTGACTAAAAGCATAGACCACAGTCAGATGGATCTGGATTTGAGTCCTAGTTCTGTGAATTCAAATTCCTAGCTATGCATTCTTAGACAATTCTCTGAATGAGTTCTTCTGCCATAAAACAGGCTTGTTAGTATCTATTTCATAGGGACTGCTGTGAGAAATAAGTAATGCATGTAAATATCCTTAGCAGAGGGTCTGATATATTGCAAATATTCAATAAGTGGTAACAATGATAATCAAAACAAATAATGATCAAATTATTAATTTATCAAATGACCAAATCTGCATTTTTATCCTGTAGATTCTCATCCCTCTCCTAGTTAATTCTTTATAAATAACTAGGGGAAGCTCAGATGTATAAAATCAATCATCAAAAGAAAGACCTTCCTCACCCTTGTTCTCTCCCATGTTTCAACAGCCTTAGTCATTATCCAAACATGAGAATAAATACCTGCTCACACTGGGCAGAGGATATCAGAGGCCATATTTAACACCTGTACTTAATGATAGCTCACCCACGGTGTAAGACTGATACCGTACATTCATTTTTCCAACACACTCAACATAAGAATGGGCACTTAGGTGGAAAAGAAATCAACCAAAAGCATCTTTCAGGAAGTGCCTGTTGGGTCAAAAGTCTCATTGCTGAGTCAAGAAAAGAAGGTCAACTTAATGCATCACATGTGTCAAAAGTATAGGCTGTTTTATACTTCCTAGAAATGAAGGGAAAAGTTCACATGAAATCTCTATCAACTTTTGTGACTGCCTTCTAATTCATTTAATAAATATTTGTTGAACACCTTTGGATTGACACTACATTAAGCACTTGGATACAAACGTGACAAGATAATAATATTCTCCTCTTGCAGAGCCTATTAGAAAATCATTTCTTTTTTTTTCTATCTCATTCATTGGTTGACTTACTATATGCCACTATGTGGCAGCAAATGTTAGGCATTTGGGGGAGGAGGGATTTACTAAAAAGATAAATAATATAGAACCCTTGTCATCAAAGAATTGACAGGCTAGTAGAAGAGAAAAATACAAATACCTATGTTAAGTGCTATGAAAGCCACTAAGATACTGTGCATAATCAGGAGGAAAAACAACTAACTCTAATCACATTAACCAGAACAGGCTTTCTAAAGGAGATGGTATTTAAATAGAGTCTTAAGGGATAAATGATTCACAGATGAAAGGAAAAAAGTACTCCAGACAGAGGAAATAGCCAGGTGCAGACACATACATGAAACCACATACATGTACACACACATACACAGAAACTGCATTAAATATATGTATGTTACATACAAATGAATAGACAGTCAGTTTTTAGATGGAAGCAGTCATTTGAATTACAACACAGAAAATGATGCAATTGACTACTTTTCCAATTCTCCCAAAGATGTTACACAGCTAATAATATATATATATGGGAAAAGTTAGTTCCTTCCATTTCCAGCCTGAGAGCATTAGCACTTAAATCTCTCCCTGAAATAAAGGGAGGTTTGAATGCTAGATTAAATCTGGACTAGAAAAGGCTCTCCCTTAAGCAAAGTATCAATTCAGGTAGAAAAATAAAGGAAAATAGCAAGGGGATCAAATTAGAAGCTCCTTAAATGGACAGGGTTCAATTTTAAACAGTAGGAAAAATATTAATTCCTTAGTGAGTAATAAAACTTGAAGGAAGAAAGGGAAATCAGACATGATGCAAGGTTTCTCCCAATGATCATCCTATTAACATTGATACTTGCTTTTTCCATTAGTTTGTACTTGACTTTACAAATATTTACATATCATGGCACTCAAATTTTTAAGCCCCCTAACTCTTGCTATACTTTCCCATGAATAGTTTGCCATTTAAAAAAATTAAATTCAGGCAGATGGGGTGAATAAATTATATTTAAATTGTATAAAAATTAGTAAAATCTACCTGGAAACCATTCCTAGCTTCTGAATAATAAGTATAAATACTTTTACTTTGTGAGTAATTGCCTTATCATCTTAAAAAAAAATCATGAAATCTGTTCATTTTCCTTTATGTCTATGTTTTAAAATGTGGGTTAGAGGCTTATCCATGTCTAAGCTTTATCTTTATTAATAATCAGTATTTATACAAAATCTAACTGGTAAAGTACCTTATACTACAAAGGAAGTAATCAAATGAGAAACAGAGAATTTAATGATGGAGCAAGGTTTCCCAAACTTGGTATCATTGACCTTTTGGACCAGATCATCCTTCATCATGGGGTGCTGTCCTGTACAAGGTTTACACCTGGCCCCTACCAACTAGACACCAGAAGCACCCTCACACACAACTTTCCCCTACTTGTGACTATCAAAAACATCTGCAGATGTTGCCAAATGCCCCCCTGCGGCCACTGCTGCATGCGGGCAACGTGCTGTGCTGCTCGGTGGTTATCTCACTTCACCTAACAACATAGTGTCCATGAAATACTTTTTATTTCCCCAGCTCAACAAATAAAGAAACTAAGGCCAAGAAAATTAAACAACTTGCCAAGAGTCACGTAACCAACAAGCGTGGCAGCCCGTACCGAACCCACACAACGGGGCTTCAGTCCCTGCTCTAGTCACCGTTCTCTTGTCTCTTATTAATGCCTCAGCCTTTTTCATCTGACACTGGAAAAGTAATATTTTGAATCTTTTCTGAAAATAAAAAAATAAAATTATCCACACAATAGGAATTTAAATTAAAAGACTCCCAAACTCAAATCAGGATAAACTAACAAGTATTTTTTAAGCACTGACTGTATGTATGCCCAGTACCAACTTTAGGAACTAGAGTGATTCAAAGAAAAAAAAACTACATTTATTAAGGGTTTGGCTCAAGACCTTTTCCACACATTATCTCTCTGACGTCTCACAATATCCCTGTGAGGTAGGTACTAATATAGTCGGTGGATGTAACAAGTGTACCAGGTTCCTGTCCCATCGCAGAAAGAATTCTGAGATAAGATGTAGTGGTTAAAAAAGGTTAAGTGGTAACTTATTAAGGGATGGATTGTACACTCTCAAGGGGAGAGTTAGCAGGCTCAGATGAGCAGCTGCCCTGTTTCTCTGGCAAGTTAGTTACATAGGGTGTAAAAGTGAATGGGTGGATTATTCATTGGAGAAGGAACGGTTTGGGATTCCCTGATTATCATCCTAAATCCACATTCCCAAAGAGAAAAGGGATTTTTGTCCTTATTTAGACTGGATCAGAAGTGTGGCATCAGTGCATGATGGATACTTCTAATCTGCAAGGCTAATATTAATGAAATGAGGGCATAATGAGAAAAAGTTTCATTCAGACACTGGAAATTCCTGCCTTTTCTCACCTTTCTTTATTTGTCTCCAGGCCACTGATCACCCCCAAATGTGTGACCACTTATGAGCTCAAGGATTCCTGCTTTTCTTTCTCTGTCAATGGACCCCTGGTGCTTACATATGTGGTTTCCTGCATTTGGCTTGTGCCCCTCCTTTCTGCCCAATTGCTGCCATTTGGTCTGTGTTCCCCTTTCTCTGTTTATATCTAGCTATCTGCCTGCTCTAACATTATCTTTTTTCAAATGGGGAAGCTAAGGCTGAGAATAGAAAGGTAGTCCCTGACCTAAGAAGGCTTACAACTCAATTGAAGAGACACACACATAAAAAAAAAGTTTTTTTAAAGACACAGAATAAGTTAAGTATCTCAGTTAACAACACACAGAGGGTGAGAAATACAAATGAGCCGAAGTATGAAGGAGGATTAAAAAAATGGCCGCACTTAGGCTAGCAGATTGCTTATTCTTATGCTCACCCTTAAAACAGTCAACTGACCTGACTGACCAGTTGCTACTCAAGTTCCAGGCCTGTTGTTGAAACTGAAGCTATTGATCCTACTGTTTCTACTTTATTCCAGTCATTGAAAGTCATCATCATGCTGGGTCTCTGAGTCCTTCTCCAAGAAGAAGGTCCAGTCACAGGACTGTCACCTTATAAAATACCCTGAATTACTAAGAAGACCACACCTTGAGATAAAGCGATCTAAACACTACCCTCCATAGAACTGATCACCTGAAGGCATCATAACACCATTCTGAGTTTTCTGATGAGAAAATGATTGTGTTGATTGTTATCGATGCTTTATTGTTTGAGCTATGGCTCTAGAACCACCCCCACCCACTCCATCCCCAAGGTGGGTACACAGTTTGGAAGGCACTAGCCTGCTGTGAATCCCCTTTTCCTGACAAAGCTATAAAGCTGCCTCTTTTCTTCTAAGCTCCAAGATCCAGTCTCTGAATTATTTGGCTTGTCAGGGACCCGGGGGCCAATCTTTTGGCAACAAGTATACAGTTAGATTAGTCAGGGAATACTTCTTAAAAAGGGTTTCTAGTATCCTCTCTTAGGAAAGAAAATGCATGAACAAATTGTAATAAACTGAGGAGGAGCAACACATCTGAAAACAAGAAACAGAAGTGTGGGGACTGAAATGTAAACTTTGTGATAGCCAATGAAAGCAGCAACTAAGGGAAATGATGAGGAATGACATGTGCCTTAGAATTCAGACAGAACAGTAGCTGGAGATGAGACTAGCTCTGTGCTTTTAGGGCGCTCCTGTCACAAACACTCTCAGGCACAACTACAGGAATGAAATCAAAAGAGCTGAAGGTGAAGACTAATGGTTGATAGTGGAAGCTTAGACATATGGAGTCAAACACCAAAATTCATAAGATGGGTGATGGGTCATCTACTTCGCTTTATGTATTTTGTCTCCCCCAAGCAGAATGTAAGTTTCCAGAGGGCAGGGGGCTTTATGTCCTGTTCACTTATGTCAATCCCTGTCACAGTAGGTGCTCAGTAAATGTCTGCTGCTGAATAAAGGCAGTTTTCAAAACAGTTCACCTATTCAGAAACTAAGGCCACAAATGTATTCAGCATTCAGAAAACAAAAAACAAACAACAACAACAAAAAAAACCAGCAAGCACACACACAGAAATAAGACTATTGTACTATTCAACGTTATTGCAACAGCTAACATTTACTGGGCACTAACTCTGAGCAGACACTGTGATATATTATCTCAATCCTCTTAGCTGCCTTGTGACAGAGGTAGGTAGTATTATTATGATCCCAGGTTTACAGGTTCATACAGAGAATAAATAACCTGCCCAAGGTCACAAAGCAGTGCAGCTGGAGAAAGCTGGGTCTGTCAACTCCAAGGCTTGCCTGTGAACTACTATGTCACATGCACAGAACTACAAGTATCCTTAAGCAAGGCTAGGGAAAAGTGGCCAATGAGGAAAGAAAACAGCAAAACAAAACAAAATAGAAACTCCAATGTAGTCAAAAACCATTGGTCCACCCCTCTCCTATAGCAGCTGCTGTAGAATCTCCCTGCCTGGGTACCCTGACTACCCCATGCCCAGCACAACTTCAGTGGTTTAAACAATCCAGATGCTGAAAAGCAGGAACTAGAATCAAGCATCTAATCAACATTTCAAAGAGCGGTAGATAACAAGTGGTAATGCCCCAGGGCCACAGCCCGAAGAAATGATGGCTGTGAACTCAGACTTAGGCTGACCTCAGACCTTCCCAAGCCCTTCTCTACGTGTCTGCCTCTTCCCTCCCTCCTGTGCCCTGCGTGTCTCTCCCCACCTCTGCACCTCCCCTCTCCCACTCTGAAAATTTTTGTTTCCTGCTCTAAATTTCTCATCTAGTAAGTTAAATTTGTAATATTTCTCTAATGAAAAGAAGTCTACCTGTAGACAGGTAGAAAAATGTTCTCTGCATGTTGCAGCATCAGTCCAAAGGGCACATTATCAAATTCACACAGTAGTCACTAAAGAGACCACCAATCAAACAAATTAAAACTGACATCCCACATATATATTTATGTAGCCTTCTGGTGTTACACACATGGTAACTACACAGGAGGACGTTAAACCCACTAGACAGACTCTGCTCTTCTCCCTTCAGTCCAGTAATGCATCCATGACTGCAAAGTTCTGAAAATCTCTAAAATGGAAAGAAGTGTAACTCCAGAAGCATGATTGCAATCGTTACCAACAAACAAAAATATTTAAAATATTGAATTTGCTTAAAAAACTAGAATATTCATTAAATTAACTACTTAGAGATGCACTAATATATAAGCTAATTTAACTTCTGCATTTACACCAAAATCTAAAGCAAATGTGCCTTAAAAGCAGTCCGAGAGTAAGCCAGAAAGAGAAAGAAAAATACCATATGAGATCTCTCATATGTGGAATCTTAAAAAACAAACAAAGTATAAATACAGAACAGAAATAGACTCATAGACATAGAATACAAACTTGTGGTGGTCAAAGGGGTGGGGGGTGGGAAGGGATAGATGGATTTCAAAATTGTAGAATAGATAAACAAGATTATACTGTGTAGCACAGGGAAATATATACAATATCTTATGGTAGCTCACAGAGAAAAAAATGTGACAATGAACGTATATATGTTCATGTATAACTGAAAAAGTGTGCCCTACACTGGAATTTGACACAACATTGTAAAATGATTATAAATCAATAAAAAATGAAAAATGTTAAAAAAAAAGCAGTCAGGGAATGAGGACAAGAGTTGGCAAGATAAAAAGTACTAAGAAACATATCTCAATCTTTTCTTTCTGCCTTTGGATTTTTTTCATACACTTGTCTTAAATATAGAACTCTATTAAATAAACAGACTATGAAAGCAAATTCATATTGCTCTCAAAATAGAAATACTTTCCAAATACAAAAAAGAAAAAAAAAAAAACAAGAAGCATTTATTTCTTGAATTTGTCAGCTGAACACTGATTATGCCAAATCTAAGGAAGGAAAGGAAAATTATTTCTGAAAACGGATCCTGTATTTAATAAATGTTAAGCATGAAAAGGGAATGTCCACCCCACCTTCACATCATTTTAGGAAAAGGAGAAAATCAAAATTCAGTTACAACAAAACCACCTGAATAAAATTCCATCAATCATAGTTTGAGATGTAATGATACAAATTAAACTTATTAAACTTCTTCCTGTTTTTTTTAAGCTTTTCATTTTGAAGCATTAAACCAAAGGATGTTAAAAAAACTTGATAACCCAATTACAGCCTGATATTTCCAAACGGACAATTTAAACCAAAGTCACTTTCAGAGCTAATCAATGAATTCATCAATAACATTCTTTCTGATCTAAGCACTACGGAGATCTTTGGAGATGAATTCAAACTCTAATTATGATCAAATTAGTCTTTCTTTTCTGTAAATAATAAGCACAGTAGTTCTGTCATTTCTCTACTTTTTAAGATTTTTAAATAATATGTTAATGAATCACACACTATTACAGATGCTTTTGAAAACACTGTAGAATTATTTCAGTTTTATTTGTCAAACTCCAGGGCTGAGTTTAAGTGTTGGGCAAAATAAAGCCTGACTTTAGCCTTCTGTCTGCGTCGCACTGTAAAAGACCTTTAACTCACGTTAATAGTGTGGGGCCACACTGTCCTATGCGCGGCGCTGGGAGAGTTCTGCATGTGCTTTATATTATCTCATTTAGTCCTAACAGCCCTGGGAAGGACATGGTTTTCCATCCACATGTGATGAGGCCCATAGCGAAAAAGGGTAAGTAACTCATTCCAGGCCACATAGCTAAGAATGACACTGCCTTACTAATGAATCTTCTGCCTCCACAGTGTGAATATATTTTATGAGGGAAATGAGAAGTGAACTAGCAACACGGTGCTGGCTCCAGATACGCATAGTGCTTCCAAACATGAGATTGTTGCAAATTACCCACTACTACTAGTGAGGCAAGTCCTTCTCAGACATAGAGGATGTCATGCAAAGGTCTATTATTAGACCCTTAACCGACCTAAAAAGCATGACATTTTAAAAGTCTCATAAGATACATACATTCTTCCAAAAACAAACCAGCAATGTGTCTTGCTACTTCATATTTGGCCCAAAATATTGATGCATTCAATGTATTATCCTAGGGTGATCTGCTCAGAGGAAAGGCTAAGTGACAGAAAAATATTCTGCACCATTAATATTCCCAAAGTTCATAGCTGTCATGCAGAAAGAAGCATCCAGCATGACTCAGGCTCCCACAGACACAAGCTCAGCACGTGCTGCCTCCTGCCTGAAGCCATCCAGGTCTCCATTAGCCAACCTTCAGCTGGAAAAAGAGGGGGCAGAGGCCACACAGCAAAGCAACATACACTTCATGCTATCTGACTGATCTGCCAGCTGTCCCTAAGGTGATGGGGGGAAAGCAAAATATAAGATACTCAAGCAGTAAGGACTCTTGTGCATTTGTATTATTTTTCAAAAGCCCGCATTGCAGGATAGCACAGCACAAACATAGGATCCTGTATTTACTTGTATCAACTTACAATTTTAGAGAAATCAATTGTTACTCAAAACGTTCTAAGGGAATATTTTAGAAAAACTGTCATACATTGGTCTGTCTCTCAGTATCCAGATCAAGGACAGATGTTCCCTCAAATAATTCATAAATTCTGAAGGTAAAATAGAAGGAAATTTTAAATATACTTGTGGGTAAAAGTATAATTATTAGAAAATATATATCCCATAGTGTTCAGGAAATGTCATGTTGATTAAGGAAATACACTCTAAACACATATGAAAGGGAGCATGAGAATGTGCCCAGGAGGGGTCTGGAGAAAGCAGTGAAAACCTACAACTACATGAAGGAATAAGACAGGCTGGTTTTCTGCTTAGTGGTAAAAAGTCTCAAAGGAGAAAGGTTGAACAGCAAGAGTTCATTATTTGAAAACAACTTTACTCATCTGTTTGTAATGAAAATTCAACTACACTAAAAAGAAAAAATAAACCAATGCTCCACCCTTTTCCCTGGTCCACTGAATGTGTCAACAATATGGAACATTTCTATTTGGGATATTTGCAGATACGAGAGGAACACCTTGTGTCTTTTAAATTGCCACCCATCCTTAAACCTGAGAATGACAAATTACCTAAAAAGGCAAAAAATAAATAAATAAATAAATAAAAGAAAGTCTTCAAAAACAACAAGGAAAGAATCATCTCCTAACGAATGGGAAAGTAACTTTACAGTGACCTTCTTTCTAAAAGGTATACTAAAAATGTCGGTTTATATAAAACTGTCAGGCAACTTTCTTAAAGGAAGAGGAATTGAAGTATCTATTACATGTGTAGAAATACTATGTAAAGTAAAAGCAGGCTTGACACGAACTAAAAAGTGTCACTATTGGAAGAGTAATCCTTTCCCCTAAGGGAAACTGGGGAACCCAAAGATAAATAAGATTTATGAAACCAGGCAAAAATATACCATCATCCAACGTAGCTATTTGTTGACATATGAAACAAGTGCTGTGGTGCTAGCTATGATGTAAAATTGACCAAAGTGAATTATTCTTTCTAAACAACACTTGTGAGATAGAGTCACTTAGGAAATAATTGGCCCCGTGCTGCCGTCACCCCAGGCTGCGGCAGCGCTCTAACGCGCATGCGAACACGCTGTGCGGGGCGCCTAGGAAACAACAGCCGCCGGTAGCAGGACCGGTAGCAGGACCAGACGGCGGAGCGGGACTCCGCACACTGCGCCGGGCGCTGCAGGAGGTCAAGGCTCTAAGACGCTT
Source organism: Vicugna pacos (assembly GCF_048564905.1). Classification (NCBI taxonomy): domain Eukaryota; kingdom Metazoa; phylum Chordata; class Mammalia; order Artiodactyla; family Camelidae; genus Vicugna; species Vicugna pacos. The sequence continues at coordinate 2,961,967 of NC_133021.1, read as the reverse complement.
AAGTATCAAACCTCAGTGTTCTTACAGTTTGGCGAATACTTCCATCTGGTTCAAACAGACCATAAGCACTTCTAATTTCACATCTAAAGTAAGTGCTTTACAACTTATTTTCAGAATCTTTCAAAATTATACCCAGAAGTTTCTTCAGATACTCCAAAGACACTTCTGGCCATGATGCACAGCCATTATATCACTATGTAGTACCTTATATATTATGGTATCTTTGAACAAGAAATGCAAGTGTCCCTACTTTTTGGCTGCATTCCTTCATAGATGGCATTGCCCCTGTTCCTCAGTCCATGTTTTTCCTTACTATGGAGGCAAAAGTAACTTGAACAGTAGACTCTGCAGAATCATTTTAAGACAGCTCCCAAGGAACACAACTCACTTAGAAAACAGAGGCCACCTGAAATAGCCAATCTCAGCTTTGCAGTAGAGGGATGCTCAGACTGCATGCAGGTGGACTTGGCAGTTGTCTACATCAGGGGTCCATAAACTATGAGCCAAACCCATCCTACCTCCAGTTTTTATGCATAAGGTTTTATTAGAACACAGCCACCTTCATTCACCTACAGATTGTCTGTGGCTGCATTTGCACTACAAGAGCAGAACTGAATCATTGTGACAGGACCATGTGGTCCACAAAATCTAAAATATTTACTAACTGGTCCATCACCAAAAAAAAAAAAAATTGCCAACCCCTCCTCTACATAACGAGATGTCAGAGGCAGCACAAGACTTCTTCAAGTACCATCTCCAATGTACATGCATTTGGCTGCTGCTAGCCTAGGCATGGGCTGCTAGCTCATCTGGTGTCAAACACACAAACACAAATGCACACTCCTAAGTCTTTTTAATCACCTCATATCAATCCCAAAGTTGCCAGGGCAAAGCACATGACGTTACCATTTCCAACTACCAGAGTCCCACCCTTCCCGCTGCCTTAAGTAGTAAATTATGTTAACCCAAAAAGACTGCCCTTTAAAGTTCATCAAACCATGATTTCACTTGCATAAAATGTTATGGAAGATAGAGGATAAGGAGGGAAGTTGCCCATATGGCATCTGTTCCAGAACCACTTTAGATCTAGCTCCCCATCTAAATAGATCTTCCCTGGAAGTTCTGCCGTTGGAACAGTCACTCCGAAGAAAAGGCCAAAGAAGCTACAAAGGAGGTGGTGAATTCAAACTAAGGAACACAAGACTACAAAGGAGGTGGTGAATTCAAACTAAGGAACACAAGATAGTGTGGCTATATAGATTCCCTAACTCACAATCCTCAATCCTTGTTGGCATCAACAGTAAGTTCCATGCTTCATAATGAAAATTTTTAAATTGTTTTAAATTTTAAAAAAATCAGTCTTCCAGCATCTTATGCTTCAAAAATGTCATGAGTTTTTAAGTGTCAAGTTGGATTTATTTGTTAGTTTTTTAATAAAAAGATTTTTAAAGGCATTTTCAGCAATGCTGTGCCAGCAAAGGGCTGTCCCGTCCACTGTATGGGACACAAAGACACACACCACCTGCCAGCAGGAGAAGCAGCCTTCTTTGCCAGGTATTTTAGCCCCACTTCATCATGTTGGGGACAAAATTCAGTATGATAATGAAAGGCAAATTTTAAAAACATGAATTTGGTGAAACAGATCTGTCCTTTATGTATAAGTTCCTTAACAGTGAAATCCTACATATTCTTCTGAACTTAACCTCAAGAGACATACATACCCTACAAAAAGCTTGCCAGTAGTTTCAAAAATAATCATGTGTCCTGAGACTGGCTGTTCCTCCCTTTTCCACTTCAAGTTTTACTCACTTTAGAAATATCTATTTTAGGGAGAGTCTCATCCATCTCTGTTCTTACTATACCTATGCTAACTTTAACAGATTCTCCTCTCCCAAGTAAAAATACCCATTTGTCAGCTCTTTGTTCTCCATCAGCACTCTTGAGAAACTTTAATACTTTGATAATGACTTCCAATTCTACATTTTCAGCATATTGCTCATTTTACTGTCTTGAGATTTCATCGGTATCCAACTTCAACTCGAAGATTTAATGTCCAAAACAAAGTCCACTGCCCCATTTCTGAATTACTTTGTATCAGAAACCACTAGCACCATGCTAATATATTGGAAACACTTTTTTCACTCCTCCATCTGTATCGCACTTCAGTGACCATGGTATAAAAATGTTGGCCCCCTAGAAAAACAAAATCCTAATCCAAGTATAATGCCTTGGTTTAAAATACAATTTTTCTATGGTTTAAAACTACCCTCTCAGGAACATTGTTCTCAACTGATTCTTTGAGCTGTAAACACATACCCACACAAGCACAAACTGACCCTAAGCTACTCAACAACTTCCCTGTGATTTCCCATCAACCAACTTCCTAATTACCTCTGATCCCCACATCCTCCAGTTCCAAAAGTCTTCAACAGTTTATCTCCAGCTGCTCTTTTCTTCCACTGGCTCAGACACTCCAATATGTTCTGTGTAGTCCAATATCAACATTTCTCTAATGAAAAATGTACAAACACACTTACCTATAATATACCAAAAACTTTCTGGCATATAGTGGTCATAGATTAAAAACTGGTTCATTTCCCTTTCCCTACAGTTTTGTGCAATCTGTGTATCATTGACTCTGCCATTCATAAGTACAAGCATCTCAAAGGCAGGGACCCCCAATTACTTTGTTGTTTCTTTGCTCCTAAATAAATACACAATAAAACACTGACATGAGTTTTAACCAACCTATAGTAAAAGCAATAAAAGTCTTAAATTTACTAAGAAACTCTGATGGAGTATAATTTACACTCAAAATATTTTGTTGGTTTGTCCTCCCTTCCTACCCCCCAAAAGCAGCCTATGCAGGACTAGATTTCTCTTCCTATCTTTGTGAAACATGGGATACATGACTTCCTCATGGTCACAAAATAACAGATCCAGCAACAGTTGTCTTTGATCTCACATCTAACATTACATCCATTACACAATAATTTAATGTCAGCATCTATTTAAAATAGACAGAATTTAAGGTTCATAACAAAGGCATAACAAGAACAAGGCATATAAAGAAGAATAAAACAACAGGAGAAGTTCCAGGGGAGGGCCAAGTGATTGTAAAACAGACAAAAACAGTCAGGAATGATGATGGTAAAGAGGAATAGTGAAAATCTACAAAACCAGGAAAAGATAAACTCCAGCTCATTTTAGCATTTCTCAAAACACACGCTCAGGACTTGCCCTGGAACTTTAAAGAGACAGGTTTTGGATAAATAAATGAATTGCTAATAAAAACGAGGGCTAATAAACTTGTAGAATTTGCCACTTCAGAAGAAAAAAGTACAGGCTAAAAAGTGTTTGAGGAAGTTTTAAATAAGTTTGATCAAGGTCCTGAATGGAAAAGTTAACACAGATGACCAAAGCTTACATTCACTCCACAGAGCCTCTCTCAGCAGTGGCTTCAGAACTCAGCCCACACAGCTTTCTGGGGGCCTGTGATCCTCAGTATGGTGCTGTCTGCTTTGTTATGTAAAATTCCACCTATGCCTAACACTTAAATTCTGCATAAATATACAAAATATTCATTACCTTCCTGCACCTTAATTTGGCACTCTGAGAAGATACTTACAATACAAATCAAAGATTCTATAGGCTTCTCCTTTAAAGTAACAAAAGGGGATAAAAGCTCATTCTCATTTGATAGAGAAGACAACTGAAATAAGTCACAAGTCATTCCACCAATTAAAAAATGCTGTCGATTAGGACATATGCTACTCAGGAAAAAAAATTTTGGCTAAGGAAAAATGAAATACGTTTTTAATAAACTGGTTAAAGTACAAAATGCTCTCCCCCAAATCAGTTATGATTCCTAAGAACCCCAAGTTTCCTGAATAACTGATCTCTGTTACCACGTCCTGCTGATACGCAGGAACTACACGCAGGAAATGAGAAGGTAAAAAGCTCCTGTGCCGAAATGAAAACTCTCAAGGAAGACTGCAGAAAAGAAAATAAATTTTACTTTCAGGGCCTCACAGAGTCAGAGACTTCCATTTGGGAACCCAAATAAGAGTTGCCCAGAAACAAAACCTACAGCGCTGTTTCCCACCCGGTGTACCAGGAAAAGCGACATACACAGAGATGTCCTCTGTGCGCACATATGCTCTGGCTTCCTCAGTTTCCTTTTACCAATTAATGGCCAGAAACATGCAAGTGTCCACTCTGCAGAAAGTCAGAACTCCACAAAAAGAAACCTGCAGACTTGCGTATCACACGACAGAGAACTAAAATGTTACAAAACACGGGACTGCCTGATGCCTTCTGCCCACAGTGAGGACTCAGGTACACCGGCTCATCTATATGATCCCAACACTCCAGGAAAACATCGGCAAAACACCGCAGGATGCACAGTCACCCTCCTCCTCCCCATCCCTCGACTCCCCTTCCCAGAGCCACTCACACTTTACAGAAGAGCCAGAGCGCTGAAAGTGGGCTGGTTCCCTTCCTCCTCGGGATGGAGGCGGCAGCTGTGGCAGGGCCTGCGCCTTACTGAGGAATAAGCGGGGCTGGTACCGCTAAGCCGGGCAGCCACCCAGGTCTTTTCAACACCGACAGAGCAGAGGAGGCAGCAGCCCCACTTCCCTCCTCTTCTCTTTCTGGGCCTCTTCAGGCTGGGTTTTCTGCCGGTCCTGGTCCACTTGTCCCTGGACAGTCAGGTTTGGGATGTTTTGTATTTTGAGTTTAATAAAGCCTGGGCGAAGGCTGCAGTTGGCCCTCCAGGTCCCCCCAAACCCGCCGCCCTCGGGGCTGGGGTGGGGGTGGGGCCCTAAGACCTCCTCCCGGAGTCCTGCCGAGGAGCCAGGGTCCAGTGACTGGTTGAGGGAGAAGACCCCCAAGGGGACAAAGGGGAGGGGGAGAGCAGAAAAGGATAGCGGCACTGGTCCTGCTGCTCCCGCTGCCCGGACCACTACTTCATATTGGGGTCCCCGCCCACACCCTTGGCTGGGGGGTGGTGGCCGAACTTGGGGGTCCCAGCTCATATACTCAGGGTCGAGATGCTATAGACGCAGGAGGGAGGCGGAGATGGCACCGAGGTGGGGGATCCAGCCAGCTCCGCTCCGCGCCGCCCCGGCTTCCGGCTCCCACAGGTGTCGCTGGACTGGGACCCCCTCCCTCCACGTTGGGGGTCCCTTACCCCACGCCCCAGGATGAGACAGAAGCTCCGGCCCCTTCTCAGCGCCCTCTCACCGCGGAGCCGCTGACGAGCCCCACCCGAGGTAGGTAGCCGCCTCCCGGCCCCCGGCCGCCGGCTCTGGCTCCGGCGTGTGCAGCTGCCGCTGCCGGCGGGGAGGGGATGGGGAGACGGGGGGCCGTGGCTCCCGCTGGCCCCAGGTAGGGCGCGGGTCTCGGCTGGGCCAGCGCACAGGGGCTGGGTCCCTCGGGTGCTCCCTCGCTCTCATGCTGGCGGTGGTGGCAGCAGCTCCAGAATCTCAGCTCGCAGTCTTGCTCGCTCAGTGCCTGGGTCTGGCCTCACTCCAGAGAGAGGGGTGGGAGGAAAGCGGTGCAGACTGATGACTCTTATAAGGACACTAATCCCATTCAGGAGGGCTCCACATTCACGACCTCATCTAATCCTAATCACTTTCCGAAGGCCTCACCTCTTAGTACCTCTGAGCACCTCATAGGGAGGAAAAAGGAAGGGGGTGGAGGGGCAGAATAGAATTACAACATGTGAACATTCAGTCCATAACACCCTTAAAGATGTTTTTCTTAAGAAGCCCGTCTACCCCAGAGATGAATTGCCAGTGTTATAAATCACAGAAATTTCTACCATAGTTTTTGTTTTAAATAGCAATTTAAAACAAATTTGGTATGCAAATATTGGTAACATGTAGAATTTTCTTTTTGGCTTCTTAAAGTTTAAAACTTCTAGCTATATAATTCCAGGATCATTTTTAATAAATGAATTTGTGATCTCTAAATGACTGGGTTTTAATTTCTTACATTATCATTGCAAAACACATCATATTAGTGACATTTTAAGCTCTTTTTTTGGACCCATGTGTAAGAATGATGATTAATTTCCCTTTTAAAACCACAAATTATTTTTTTATTTAGTTTAAAACAATCTGAAACTTACAGAAAACTGCAACTAGAGTATAAAGAACTTTTTTTAATCTTGAACGCCCATTTGAGATTGAGTTATCAACCTGACTGTAGTTCCCTGAGGCAGCTCCAACCCTAGCTCCCTTTCTCAGAGGTGGAAGGTGTGGAGACTTGGACTATACCTGGCCCGATCTGCACAATAACTCCTCCCCCACCCCACAACCCCCGTCATCTGCATTTCTGTTGTTCTGGGTGGGGGCAGTTAAGGTCTTGGCCCCAAATTCTGAGCCAAAGGCAGAACTCATGCAAACTGTCCCCTGCCCCTTGAAGTGCAGTTTCTCAAGTCGGTGGGAGAAAAAAGGCACACCCGCAGCAGAGCAGGGGCAGCAGAGCAGAGTGATCCCAAATTTAAAGCCCTGAGGAGCGGGTCTGAGGACAATCTTGGCCCTGCTGTCCCAAACATGAAGCGAGCATCCAGGCCTCACCTACCTTTGCCTCTGAATTTCGTGCTTTCCCAGAAGGTCTAAGGGGTGGACTTCAGCACCCAGGCTGTCACATGACCCACTATGGTCACGTGATTCTCGGACACCGGGGACAGTGGTTAGTGTCTTTTCACTTCTCTGAGCACAGGCTGGAGTGGCCGTGGTTTCCCAGGGCAACCTGGCAGGTAGGAGCAGTCACCGCTGCCCTGGTGGAGGCTCCGTGGCCTTCTCGGCGCTCCTGGGAGTAGCACAGTGACAACAATGTCACTAGAGCCGAAGCAGGAGTGACAGGTGTGGTGGACCCACCCATGACTTCCTGGGAAGTGTAGGTTAGCTCCCCTAAACCTTGTATTTCCTCACTTCTCATCTCCTCTCCCTAAACTTCTCCTCTAATGTCCTTTCAGCTTTCTGCTTTACAAGGGGAAGCCTGGGGAAAAAAAATAACTTTTTAGATGGTTTCCAATTTGCACTTTCCATGTGTAAAGCCCAGTGTGGGCTTTGTGAGAGAAACGCAAACCTGTGAGATAGAACTCTGTTGTTAGGATAAGGGACTCTGATCCACCATCTAGTGGACAAGAAATTGAAAATACACAAGCAGGTTTTCCTTTTCCCTTGTCTAGAAAAACAAGTGTCCCAGAAGTGCACAGCCTAGACCTAGGCTCCAGCCTTCGGCAATGAGTAACCAAAAGCTATGACTGGAGCCCAGACTAGGTCCTTACCTCCTAGATACCTTTCCTGGCCCTCCTGCTGCAGCTTGCTAAGGGTTCATAATACTCCCGGTCGTGGGTTTCCATGAAGAATTCTTGGGAGAGGATCTTCCAGCCACAGGTGTCCAGGTCGTGGCCCAAGTAGACCTGAAGTCGGTGATGTTAGGTAGTTAGATAGAAATGAGCACTGGGCAGGGGGAGAGGAAGGGGTAAGGAACAATCCAGGAAATAACAGTATGTATGCATTCAGGATAAGGGACTCCAGAAATTACTTTCTCTAAATGAGGGCCAGCAAAAGAAGCCAGTTAAAATCAAAATGATGCGGCTGCATATAAGAGAAGGACCCGGCGTAACTTGAATCAATGCTCATTGTAATGTAATTAACATTATAGTCTGAGCCCCCTACCATTGGTTTCTCTAAGTGCTTCATGGGTAAAAACCTGCCCAAAAGGGGATGGGCATGCCAGAGCACAAAGAACCTGAGCTGTCAATCAAGCAGAGCAAAAGGAACTTGAGTTGTCAATCAGCCTGTTCACACACACACACACACACTGCCCCTAAGCCAGGATATAAGACAGAAAAACAAAGGAGCAGCGCCTTTTTTCCCCTCTTGGATTGGCCAGATCCAAATTCTTGGGAATATACTATTTTTTACCACCTTTTTATTTTACTAATAAAAATCTGACTTATATCACACTTTCTTTCTCTCGTTAAAAATTCTTTCTTTGAGGGGTGACTAAGAAACGAGGTAATTCTTATTTCCCTTTTCCTGGTAACAGTGGCGATCTCCTGCTCAGTCACCTCCGGGACGCCCCCATAAAGCAATGCCCACATGCCCAAGATCTCCTCGGGGAATACCAGCAAGCACGGCTCCAGCTGTGAGTTCACGGGGCTTGGCTGCTGGTGCACTGAGCGCAGATCCTGGAAGAAGCGCCCGGCCCAGCTTCACGCCTTGGCGGGGACTCCAGCTCCACGGCGGGCGTCCGCTGCTCCGTGACCAAGAGTCCAGGTATGCCGGATCCGCCTCATCCTCCCTCACCATTTCTAGCACCTCAATCTAGGTGACCATCCTACGGACGCTCACTACTCGCACTGAGGACACCTGGGCCTCCATAGGCGCCAAGGGTGCTGCCACAGCGGCACATCTCTACCTGCAGATGTGCTCAGGATCGGACTGGACTTGGCCAACACCAGGATCCAGACAGGGCGTCCCACCTCTTTTCCAGACAAACTTCAGGGCAACTGGTCCCCTCGAAGCCTGCACATGCTCCATGGAGAGCCACCCTCCGTCCAGGACGGGAGCCTCTGGGGTCCAGGGCTTCTGCCCTGAGTCACTGAGGCAGTGGCCTCAGGCCAACCCCTGCCTGCTGGGCTGCACAGCCTGCAGGTCCTGTTGGACATGGGTGTGCCAGGCTTGGCGCCCCATCCCGCACCCACCTGACCGCTGGTGCTGCTCCTCTGCCTCTGGGCCATCCGGTAGTAGCAGGTTATGGCAAACTTGCCCTCAGTCTCATTCCAGGAGATGATGAAGATGAACTTGTGCTTCTTCCGCTTGTAGAACACATGCAGCCGCCAGGCCACCCAGTCCAACTGGAGTCTCTCCTTGAGCGCCAAAAACATGGTGGCTCCAGAGCCAGGCCCCGGGGAAGGGATCACCAGCCCTGCCCGCCAACGGACTCGGCCGCTGGCTGTGCCATGCCCAACAGCACCCCCCCCCCACGGCTTACCTCGCCAGGCGCCTTCAGCCATCCTAAAACGCTGGGGGGCTCTCCATGCTTGCTCGCCCGCCTCTCTGCCCTCCGACCGCCCCGATCCTTTGTGGCGCAGCTCGCGGGAAAGAGAACACGCCCTCAGGAGCATGTAGTTCACACGGTCACATGGGGGGGCATCTGTTTACAAGCCCAGAGCTGCCGCAGCGCCTGGCGCCTGCCCTAGCCACCCCCTGGGGCGAGGCCGCGGTGCTGCTCCTGCGGGGCTCCGGAGGTGAGGCGCGGTTCCGTGGGGCCAGGCAGGTGGTCGGGAACCGTGTGTGTCTCCACCGCTGGTATCAAGGCCGATGTCCCCGCACCTCCTCCTCCTCTTCCCGGCAGCCAGGAGCTGGCTTGACGGAGGGTCATATCTCAAACTTTGTGCCTCACTATTGTCACAATGTCGCCAGTCGGCTGCTGACTTAGGCTCCACTGGGACGTAAACACGGACACTTGGCGCACTCCAGTGACGCGGTAGCGGCGGCAGCGGGCGCAGCCGCCCGCGCACGTTGGCCCCGCCCCCAGCAACCCCCGCCCCGCCCGCTGGCTGCTGCGAGCCCCTCCCTTCTTCCTTCCGCGGAGCCGCCTGCGGGCTGGAGCCGCCGATTGGCCGGCGGTGAGAGTGGCAGGTGCGCCCTGCGGTAGAGGTGGCCTCCGAACCCAGGAAAAGAGGAACAAAGACGGGGGGACTGGGAAGTTTTGGACTCCATTTATTCAAAGGGACCCTCAAGTGTAAGTTTTCCTCCATTCACCCGGAGGGATAATTTCTAAATTCAGAAAGTACTCCGTATCATATGAACTATGTGCTTTATTTTATTGAGACCCCCAGGCTGTTGAATTCTCTCCTAACATCCTTGTGAGACAATTTTTAAGATATGAAAGGAAGGTGTCTGGAGACAACTCAGTAGAACTCTGAAACAAAATAAAATTAAGTGAAAGTTAAAAAAAAAAGAAAGAAACAGAGGAAGGAAGAAAGGAAGAAAGAAAATACAGAGAGACACCCCAAGCCCTACTCACCTCACAGCACCTCTGTGGTTTCCCGCTACCTCTCCTTTTTCTCCATTCTACAGTGGCATTTTACAATTATTTTCTTGGATTTTTACTTTATTTTTGCCATTGCTTCCTCTAAAAAAATAAAAACTTAATGCACGCTGAGTTTCAGAGGACAGCATTTAGGATACTGAAAGGAAAATTGACAGCAGTTGAAATCATTGTTGGCAGACATAGTTAAGGACCTCATCATGTCTGTCCTGAACTTTTCATTCAGCAAGTGTTTATTGAGATACAAATGTGTACATGCCAGGAACTGTGTCCTATGATAAAGATGTGAAAAATAATGGAGCTGTTTTAAAGCTACTATTCACTGAGCACTTAAGTTGCGAGGAGCTGTACACACATTACTTCACTTAGCCCTTACAATCTACAAGAGAGTTCAGTGAAATTTATATACTTTTTCCAACATGTGCTAAATGGGCTAGGACAGTCATAATCCCTGCCCCAGTAGAGTGTTTGGTCTTAGTGGAGCAGATAGATAAGTGATTTGACAATTGCAATTCTGTATGACAACAGCTACTGTAGGAGAGGTACACGTGGCTGAAAGACATTGGAGACCACCTCAACCCCTGGGACGATGGAGTTTTAGGAAATAAAGGCTAAATTTGACCTTAAGCACCTAAAGGATGAGGCAGCAAAGGTTGATGAAGAGAAACCGGCCACTTTCAGTGAGAAAAACCCATGTGAATAGCTGCATAAAGTCTCTGTTATCCCCCATTTTACAGACAGATAAAGTGAAGCACAGAAATTAAGTAACTTGCTCAAAGTCATGGTGGCTGAACCAGAATTCAAAGTTTGTTTTCACTTCCTTGCTTATCCAACTTCCATTCCCTCATCCTCCCAATGGTCTTTTGCCAATACTCTGAACCCTTGAACAACAGGGGTTGAACTGTGAAGGTCTATTTATACACAAATTTTTCCCCAGTAAATACATGGTGAGCAGATTCCTAACATCAGGTGTCACAATGCAAAACCCAGGGCCTGCACCCAATTTCTGGATTTATTTAATTTGAACAGACCCAGATACCATTGGCTAAAATGGAGTGTGAGTGCCCGTGAGGAAGGACTCTGTAATGACATAAGAATAATTATAAACATTCTACCTACCCTTCTACAAAGGGCCTTATGAGAAAACTGTACCAAACACTTATTGGACTTAAATGATGCCCAGATAATTAAAAAGGTCTTCAGGAGGCCCAGGCAGTTGTGCAAGTTTCCTGGAATATCAGGCCATGTGAACCAGCAGATCTGATGGTAGCTAGAAATAGCTGTGCTGATTAAAGAGAAAAAAAATGCTGGCCTGGTTCACATGTGGGTTAGGGTGGCATATTGATGACAGCCATAAATGAACTGTTGTCACACTACAGCTGCACTCAGAGCTCGCCCTAAAGGAACGCATCCCTAAAGCGAGATCCTTCCAGTGGGAAGAGCTCCAAACAGAACAACTCATATATTACATTATATGGAGGCAGAAGTGGCCTGAGCTATGGATACGTATAGACTACTGGGAAGTAACAAATGACTTTTTGTCAGGGGCTTTGGTAAAGCAAGAAAAAAAAGGAAACAGAGACAAGGAAATCTGGGGATAGAGGCAAGTGGATGGATCTCTGGGGGCAGATATATAGCATGCAGACCATTGTCTCGTGTTAGTGCCCACCAAAGAGCACTCTCTGAATAGAAGACTCTCAGCAATCAACTGGACAGCTTAGTTTGCTCTGTGAATGTGAACTATACTGCATCCTTAACCTTTAGAGGTCCCCTGTTTGGACGATTGGAGCATGAACAGATATGACAACATGGCTGGGAAGAGCCGTGGGCACAGCAGACCAGGCTCCCTCTCCCTAATGCAGATCTAGACCCTGCTCCTTTCTGAGTGCCCAGCTTGTCAACAGTAGAGCCTGGTCCTGAGTCTGTGATATATTATCTCTCAAGGAGGCCAGCCAGCCATTTGCTGTCAGATTAACTTTATTGGATCCCTTCCACTCTAGAGATGGCAACAGTTCATCCTTGCTAGAATTTAAACCTACAATGGTAATGCATTTAATTCTCTGCCAGCAAAGCCTCCACCAGCACCATGAATTTGGGGCTTACAAAATGCCTTACTTATTGGCACAACATACTCTACAACACTGTGTTTGAGGGATTAATTTATGACAAAAGTAGTGAAACTAGGGGTGCATGAGCACAGATTCCACTGGGATTACCATCTGTCTCATCACCTAGAAGAAGTTGATCTGATATAGTGGTTGGATGAGCTGTTGATGGCTCAGCTCAAGTTTCAGGTTGGGGAAAGTGTGTGCTATGTGTGCTGTATCGATGGCTGACATATGGTGCTGTCCTGTCAGGAACCAAGAGGTGGGAATACAAATGGCCCCATTTACCATTACTCCTAGTGACTCACTTTCAAAGTTTATGCTTCCTGTGTCTGAAGCTTTAGGCTCTGCTGGGTTGGAGGTCTTGGTTCCCAAGAAGGAAAATACTTCCACCAGAGGACAACATAAACATTCCACAGGATCTGACTATCATCTAGCCACTTTGGGCTCCTGATTCCAGTGATTGGCCTTCTCATTCCTGGATCATCAAGCAAAAGAGAATTAATATGTTAATATATTTTCAAGATTAACTTGCCCTTATTAACGTGAAGAACCTGGGTCACTGCTGTATACTGGAGGCAGGAAGGAATAGTCACAAACTTCACTGATGCATCGCCTGGTGTTTTGTATCAGGTGATAATGGTATCTTGGCATTTACAGCAACTATGTCCTCATGGAGGTAAAGCAAATCAAACCTAGATAAAGAAGGTCTGGCTCACTGTACCAGGCAGGCAACCTTAGATCAGCTGAGACACTGGCCAAAGATGAGAGAAATTTAGAATTAGTGGTGGGGAGGAGAGACGCTGACTCTCAGCAAGGCTTTGGGGGCAGCTGTGGATACCGGAATGTTCCACAAACCCTCTTATGGAGATTGCAGTTGGCCAGCACCTGGAAGGAGACTTAGGGGCAGATTAGAGCTAAGGGAGAGAAAAGGGGTCTGAGGAGTGCTAAGGCTCTAGTGCACCAGCATGCACTCTGAGCATCACTTAGCACCCTCCTGGCCCCATGTTCTACTGCAGGCACCTGTCCTACTACCAGTTCTTGGAGACTTTGACCAGCTTCCTGCAGGTGCAATTGGGGAGTCCCTTACTCTGGCTAAGGTGTGAGCCTCTCCTTTCATTTCCTGGAAGCTTTCTGACAAGAAGTGCAGGATGTGGAATGTGCAGCCTACAAGTGCTTATATGATAGTCAAAGTCCAAGGGCCACTAAATCCATGGCAGGTGGAAGCCTGTGGGAAAAGCCTTCTCTTCATTTCCTGGCTTTGATGAGGCCTCCCGGAAAGCCTGTGGACTCCAGCACAGGTCGGCCATGGTCATTGTGATAACATAACTTTACTTCAGCATTTAATTCTTCCCTGTTTTCACCACCTTGTTCATTATTCTTACTCTTTGGGGTCACATTCCCAGATAAATTCCCTGTGAGGAGGCCTTTTTGGGAGGAACTCATGTCAAGACAGTAGTCTTATTAACTAAGTTTAAGTAATGAATTCAAATAATTCAGATCTTAATATACAATTTTGCTGCCTTATTCATAATGTACAGGATTTAGGAAAAATGATGGTTTTGTAAGTTAAAATAATTGTTTCAACTTAGCCAAACTTTATTCAATTTCCATTTGAAAGCTAGTAGTCGGAGGAGTACGTTTTTATATCAATAAAATGTTCATTTTACTGTATATAATGTGCACACATACACATTGAGATTTATACACTGTGAATAAGAGGGATTTCTTATGCTTTGAAGTAGTATAAAATTGTCCAACACTCTTTCTATATTGTTGAATAATTGATACCGTTACATTCTCAAGGTAAATAAATATGAAAAGAAGGGAAATGATCTTCAGTAACAAGGTAAATGGAATTTGTGGCATTATTTCTGTTGATATTTATAATGTGAATTTACATTTCCACCATCAGAGGTCATGAAAGAAAAATGGTGAAAAGAAATTTGAGCTTTGTTGAAAAAGCTGAAGTTTGAAATCTGAACTGTAACATTATTGGTTTTTGGGGGGGGGGGTTGTTTGTTTATTTTTACAAAGGAAGAGCCACAGTCTACTGAATTTTATTTGTAAAGGAAGAAAAATAATTTTTAACAATAAAATTAACTGATAGATTACAAAAGCATGAGGTTCTTATTTGACTTTGGTGCTTTCAAATTTTAGTTTAAGAATAAAATTGTAAATGCAAAATGGTGATGACTGCTTGTCATGGGAATATATAATATTTATTTCAGCTGGGTTTGTGGGATCTGTAATTGATGAAAATTTTCCCACTTATTAAAAAAGAAAGGAAATAAGTAAAATTAACACTTAGAAATATTTAGGAATACACTTCTTTGTGAAAATAATATCTACTTCATAAAGAATAGTAAAGTGTGTCTCAAAGTTTTCATTTGAGAAACAGACAATGCAAAGTGAATCAAATATCTTATTGATAATAAATTTTAATTTAAGTGTATACTATTGATATATATTTTGTTATTGGTAGCATGTGTTGATTTAAAACCTTTCTTACTCTAAGTAAATGATTAGAAATAAAAAAATAACAGTAAGTTAAAATCATTATTTGAGTTAAAAAAAGCACAGAAGTCATCACTTGTCATGACCATTTTTGGGAGATAGTAATAATTTTAAAAAACCTTCTTATAAAATGAAGATATAGTTCTTATAACATGAAAATAATATGTTTGCATTATCATAGTTTCATAAGTTTTCAAAAATTCTGTGACACATGAAATAAGGAAGCCACAAGAAGACAACTGCTGTGTGAATTTACCTGCATGAGGTATCTGGAGTAGACAGAGTCATAGAGACAGAAAGGAAAATGGTGGGTCTGTGCATTATTTACTGGGTATGGGATTTCAGTTTTGCAAGATTTGAAAAGAGTTCTGAAGATTCTACAATAATGTACTTGTTATTAACATTACTGATCTGTACACCTAAAATAGTGAAGATAGTGAATTTTATGTTATGAGTATTTTACCACTATGTTTATAAATGGGAGATAAAAAATACTGTGCATATAAATTGACATCAGACAATCAAAATCCTGGTAGAAGGAAATTGTATTTGACTTACACAAGAAATTTAGATTAAAATGTGACACCATCCACCCAAAATTTCTCATTGATCCAAGAAGTGTAACAAAAGAATCCGCACCATATTGTCGTGAGGAATAAATTAATTAAAACATGTAAAACTGCTCATCGGTGACTGTACATCACAATGCTCAATGCCCGTTAGCTCTCGTGTTGTTGTTGTGAAGCACGTCCTCGTATGCTGTGTGTAGTACCCAGATTTAATACCTATTATTATCATCATTATTAGTTGTTCTATTTTCCAATCTAGTGTATAAAAAGACACTTTTCATATGTATCTTGGAAGCGCAGGGACATCACAACCATCAAAAAGCCTTAAAAGTAATAAAAACAGAAGTCTTTATCTCACAGAAGAATTCATTTTTGTGGACTATTTGTTTAAAAAGCCAAAACTTAGTCTACACTAATGTCCATACAGTTGTCCCTCCCCTTGCTTGTCCTCTTTTATTGAATCAGTTCCATCTTATTGGGTTTAAATAAAGTTCTGGCAGCCCCCATACTGCTTACATGTGCAGCCTGCTTCTGTCTGAAGTTGTTCTCTGTGTTACAGGCAATGACCATGGGGGTGCAGTGGATGAGGAGGTTGATTAGCATCTGGGGCTTCAGAAACTTTCACCACAGATTTCATCATTTTAATTCATGCTCCTTTCTTGATAAGAATCACTATTCTAAAGTCATTCTTTGTTGTTGTTGTTGTTGTTTTAATTTTACTTTTAGATTTTTTGTTGCTCTCACTTGTTTATTTCTTTAGTAAATTTAAGGTCCATCAATTTTAAAATAAAAACAGATTCTGCTACTTCTGTGAATACTGATGTGTTCTGTTAGTTGAGAAATATTTTATCTTGGTTTGTTTTAGGTTATAAAATCTATTTCAAGAGGAAAATATAAATTAATATTTGATATGAAATGGGAGAAAGCTTTATTTTCTTGAAGTCCTTCTTTGAAGACTTCTTTACCCAGAAAGTCAAAGCACACATGCCATTTTCTAGTCTCCATATAAATCTCACTGATGGGAAACAAGGTTTCTTTGAAAGAAGAAGACAGTATAAAGAGACTGTTTCTACAATTCCACCAAAACTTTCACCAATGCTTCCCAAAAAATTCCAAAAGGAATTTCAGCTCCCTCCCCTCACTTGTTTGCCCTTTGCAGGTGGTTTTAATGAGCAGTGAGCTGGTTCTCTTGGTGAAAGACAAAGGAAGAAAAATCCTGAATAGCCTGCCATCTGCATTGTTCCACATTAGATAATTAGGGATATTAAGAGTAGTGTTAGTTCTGAAACACCACTGCCTTATGGAAGGAATCCATTTACATTTGGGAAGACTACAAAAGGGACAAAAGAACATCCAATTCAACTTTATTTCATGCTCATATCCCCAAGCCTTCAGTGCCTTCTTATGCTTTATGTTGGAAATGCCAGCTCTTCTTTGCTTCTATTTCCAGTAGAAAATTCATTTTTTCAGTATTTATGTATTTACTTATATACTTACTTATTTGTTGAATACCTGCTCTTTCTCTTTCTCTTTCTCTTTCTCCTACTAGATCATAAATTCTTTCAGGATGGGTGTGGTGTTATCAGTTTTCTGTATCAGATCGGTGTTTTGCACTAGTCAGTGTTGACTAGCTAGCTGTTGAAACCATTGGCTTTAATGTTTCTGTTACACTTTATTTCCTGGTTTAAGCTATAAGTTAAAACATTTCTAAAATGATTGTTCTCTGCATGGGGTAATGGTGCCCCCCCCACTAACCTACCCCTGTGTATTGGGGAGAGAGAGAGTTCTTCGCCCTGAGCCTGGGAAGCCACATTATTTCTAGGTTGGAGGAATCACAATCACAATCTAAATGCAGTGATGATCCATTATGACTTTCTCTAACTTCAGAGAGAGCCATGAAAACCAAATGTCTAGGGGGATCACCGGGAGACACGTGGGAACTGTAGCATCATTTCCATCAGCTCAGTAGCTGCTCAGAGTCAACCCACATGTCTCCACCCTCCCGGGGTCTAGAAAATGGATGGATTATTTGCTTCTCATTATGGATAAATATCGCACCAAAGGGAAATTTTTCTCATTTTATGTCTTAATTCTCAAAGGTTCAGAATAAATTGATAATATTGACTAATTGTTTACTATTTCATAATAGGTTTCCTCCTCTAGAATCAGAAAGACCATTGATGATGACCTTTGTGATAAGGTACCTGTCCAAATATCTTTGAGAAGTCTGAAGAAGATTTGCAATTTTCACCACTTTTTTTCATAAATTAAATTAACAAGGTAAAGTAACTGTCTTCAGGAGTTTAATTTCCTGCCTCTTATAAAAAATAAACACATTTAGGCTGTTCACCCACTCTGAAAATCTACTTTTTATACATAAGTAAACATTCAGGATTAATGCTCCCCTCCCCGTGTCCCCACTGGGAAGAGAGGAGATAATGATTTATTTTGCTTAAAAAAAGAGAATAAAACCCATGAGATTATGACCGCCATATTTCAAGGTTGTTTCCGATTTCTTGATACTATTATAAAGGAGATACATTTCAGTTAATTTTAATTGAAATTGAGTCTTTTATCTAAAAATATGTAACATGGACACTGCAAGAAATAAAGAAGTAAAGTCATAGATTAACAAAGTGTACATTTTGTGTAAATCTAAGAAGAAACCTTTAGCTTATTAGGGGGACTTTCATGGCAGACCCAGCTATGATTTTAAGCGTGGAGGTAGACCCTACATAGAGCTTGGAAATGCCACCATCACAAATATACTTTGAACCCAAACATCAAGGACTATGGCAGTCGAATGGCCAGAGATGTCTGCCATCCTGGAGGAGAAAGTTGGATGGTCTGAGAACTCCCAGTCCTGTGCAGCAGAGCCACAGGTAAGTGAATCACATGAGTGGGGAGGCAGGGCTGGCAGGGCTGGCAGGCAATTGAATGGAAAGCAACTTGGGGGAAGGCTACTGAATAGGTAGCATCTGACATTAAAAGCGAAATATGTATTTTTGGCTCAGATCAGCAGGCTTTTTTTTTTTTTTTTGGTAGAATCTTTTTTATTCAGGAAAAATACACAAAAAAAAACAAAAAAGTTATCCAACCACACACAGGAAGAGTATGAGAAGAGGGAGGTGTCCATCCAGCCCTGACCCCTGACCATGTGGCTTGGGCAGCAAAAAGGGATGTGGGGTAATGGCCACAAAAATAAAAATGGTGTATGTGGGGGGAAGGAGAGGGGTGCAAAATCAGTGGGGAGCAGTAGGGGGAAGGGACAGATGAGGTCAGTACTGGGAACACCACAGGAGGGAGGCCATTTTATAACATTTCTTGTTGATCATACCACTGTGGACACCTTCTTTGCCCTTCAGCAGGACTAGCGTCTTGGTAGTCACGGTGACCATGATATTGAAGGTGAGTGTGCCACCTATGATCTTGGTACAAATATCCATGGGAAATTCTCCATCCTGCAGCAGTGAGTCCTGAATCACAGAACATTTCTGACCCCCAATCCTTAACCCACTCATGAAAAATCTTGACCAGTCTTTGCCAATCAGGACACCAACCTCAGCTGGTGTGATGCTAGCAAAGGTTTTCCTGGGCTGGCGGCCCAGATGTGGAGTGAGTCCTTAGAGCCCACCATGGCCGCACCCTGACCGGTCCCGTCCACTAACAGGTTGTGATGTAGGTGTTCCCCGGCGCTGCTGCTGGGGCCTCGGGCGGGGCTCGGGAAGCCTCGGGCTGGCGGGCGGGGGGAGACGGATAGCTCGGGGCACGGGCTGCCCACTGGACTGCGTCTCTGTGAGCTGTCCCAACAGTCTTCTAAAGTCTGGATCATATAACCAGAACATACTGCAAAACTGGATTTTACATTTTGAGTTCTGGCAACTCTTCAAGAACAAATGGCTATTTTATTTTTGGTTTCTTTTGTATTTTGAAAAGCTCTCTAGTCTTTAAAGATTGAAATCTCTGGGTTATTTATATATATATATATATACACACATATAATCCCCAAAAAACAGTCTGCATTCTCAGGTGCACCCTATGGTCAGCGGTGGACACAGGTGGGGGTTGGGGGTTTCTCAAGGCCTGGAGGGCGTCCGCATGGATTTTACAGGGGTCAGATGGACCAGAAACACTAGGGAGCAGCTGGATAAGAGCTGGGCAGGTACCAGGAGGTCATTTCTGGGAGAAAGAATGGGCGCCCCTCATAGTATTTTGATGGCCCAGCCCTGCCACCGGTCCTCTCTGGTCCATGGAAGGACAAGAAAGCAGGGGAAGAGGCTGATGTTTGGTAAGTAAGAAAGTTCCTGAAGACCGAGGCAGGTTTTGTCAGCTCAGGCCTCGGCTGCCCCATCCGGTGGCGATTGTGTCACTGGAGGGGCAGCCCAGAGCCACAAAACTGTCTTCCCCGCAGAGCCCTGAGGAGGGCTGATGTTCCCCTGCCTTCAATGAGGGCCGAGCGCCTGGGCTTGATTACAAAGTTGCTGCAGATTGGATAATATCTGGTTCCTTTTTGTGAATGTGCCTGACCCTCCTAAGCGGGAAAAGCACGGTGCACTTCAAAACATACTGACGGTGTTCACACCAGTATAAGAAATCTGTTGCTATTAAATGAAACGAAAAGAAACAGGCAAACTGTAGCAGAAGAAACCTTCCCAAATACAGTTATTTGAAAGGGAGAAAGAAAGGAGGAGGGGAAGGAGGGCGGGACGAGGGTTGCATCCTGACCTGAGCAGAAGCCCCGCTGCTGGCTCACCCACATCTCCCCAGTCAGCGTCTCCTCCTCAGGCTCTGCTTCTGTGAGGACGTGTGGTCACTGTCCTGCTGAGTTTCTTCTTAAAAGCTCTTCCCACTTGACACCTTTAAATAAATGACAAATGTAATGATGAGATGGAATTTACTATGAGTCAGTGAAGCCTTGTGGCTACCACTGGTCAGTCTGCTGGGCTCCCCGCATGGCCCCAGGGAAGGGGGAGACACGGGCATGTGCCCTATGTGTGTGTGATGTGTGTCTGCATGTGTATGTTTGTGTGTGGGGTGTATATGGTGTGTGTTTGTATGTGGTGTGTGTGTTTATGTAGGGTGTGTATGTGGTGTGTGCCGTGTGTATGTTTGTGTAGCACCCAGCAGCCTGAGACTGCAGGGTGACCCTTGCAGAAGTGAAGGGCCAAGTCGCTGCTTCCTCCAGAGGAGCACAGGTCAAACACAAGTCCCCACATGTGGAGACCCCAGGGACAGCACCTTGGACACCCATGGGTCAGGTGGCCCTTGGCCTGTGTCACATGAGGATTGGACACAGACAGACCCGGGGTGGCACCTGATGTTTGGATCCCAGCTTTGGTACCCAGAACACCTCCCAATGAGGGAGCTCCCATCATTTCCAGGCTCCTGGAAAGAAGGGGCCACCCCCAAGTGAAGGCCTGTGGGACAGTCATGAGGCTTCTCAGAGAGGCTGAGCCAAAGATTCCAACCCAGTTCATGTGGACTGGGGTAAAGGGGGTCTGCCTGGGTTGGGCTAGAAGGGAAGGAGGCCATAGGGCCGCCCCCTGCAGCTTCATCTGCTCTGCCCCATCAGTCCTGCCCCTCAGTGCATCAATCCCCCTTTCCTGGACATCCCTACCAGCCTCTAGCCCCAACGCCGTGGGCTCCAGCTCACGGAGCGCCCGCCCAGCACCAGGCCACGCCCCAAGAGGGAGACAGCTCCTTACTCCCGCCCTGCAGTCGGGAGACCACTGGGAGAGGTGACCCTAATTACCCAGAGTCACAGAGCTGGTAGCTGGTGGAGACTGCCTTCCCAACATCAGGATTTTAACTCTTCTATTTCCTCTGTGACCACAGCGTCTAGTAT
Organism: Vicugna pacos; assembly: GCF_048564905.1. NCBI lineage: Eukaryota > Metazoa > Chordata > Mammalia > Artiodactyla > Camelidae > Vicugna > Vicugna pacos. Next base: position 2,940,851 of record NC_133021.1, on the reverse strand, counting down.
TTACATGTACATGTGTTTGTGAGTTTCAGCTTCCACATTTTTACATCTAAAATAATTATTAAATACAGTATAAATTCAACATGATTGTAATTTTAAAAGGGGATGTACAAACTATTGTATAAAAAATAGATAAGCAACCAGGATTTACTGTGCATCCTGGGGAATTAAACCCAATATCTTGTAATAATGTATAACGGAGTATAATCTGCAAAAACACCAAGTCATTATGCTGTGCACCTGAAACTAACACAGTATTGTAAATCAGCTATACTTCAATAAAAATAGAATAAAAAGAATACATATTACCTTGTTAATTAAGATATTAGGAATGTTTCAAATGGGACAGCAGAAGCTAAAGTGCTTTAAAACAAAGGTGCTGTGGCAGTGGAGAGGTGGCGGGTGTGTTCATTGCTCCTCTTAGTATTTTATTGTGTTTACCTGATTCTTTCATTGGAGGAAATGGGATTAGTGAAAAGCCACAGGTCTTTGGTCTGGTGACACAGAGGGTGGCTGGTGACTGGAGACTAAGGTGACCTGCAGCCCTGGGTCAGTAAGCACCCTGGGTGGTGATGTCTGGGGGGGGCCCTCCTGGTAGGGGAGCCTGGGTGGCAAATGGGATGGTTTCCATTTTTCTGTGTCCATCATTTCAGAACGCGGGGGCAATGAAGACAGTGCCCTGATCCATGGGCAGCCACAGCGCCCCTAGGGAAACTTACTCGACAGGTGCTAAAGATGGAACACTGTATTCAGGAGGGACTCTCCAAGGGGTGACATGGCTAGAGGAACCAGGCCCAAGTCCACCTTCGTCCTAGGCCAGTGGGGTCATGGATGAAGACTCACTGAGAGGAAACATCCACGGCCTGGGCTCTGGCTGGCCCTTAAGGGGTTCCTGCTGCAGGCAGGCCAGATGATCAGATTCCCTTGGGTGGTCATATCCCAGTCCTGGCTAAGCTGACTCAGCAGGGGACTTGCCTGTGTGACATGGGCCCAGCAGGATGATGCTGAAGGTCAGATGATGGAGGTCGAGTCTGGAGGAGCCAAGGTTTGGTCAGGGAAGGGTCGTGTGCCTCGTGGAGGTTTGTTTGTCCAGGGGGAAGTGCTGTCAGACTCAGACCCTGGAAGCAGGTGCTTCACACACCGCATGTATCCAGAGATGCCCTGAGGCTGTGAGTTAGAGGCCGCACTGGTGGGGGCTTTGTAAGTGGATAAGAAATCAAACTAAGGTTAGAGACCTGGAACTCCTAGGCTCAGAGAGGGCAAGTTACTCTTCCAAGACTTCAGAGTGAATGTGTATTGCTTCTTTTTACTGAAGACAAGTCTCCCATCCTCATCTCCCCTGTGAGGCGTTCCCACTACTGCTGCCTCGAGAGTCCTAGCCCAACACACTCAAAGGGCTCCCCACAGTCAACAGGTCAAAGAGCAGAACTCTTTATATTTGCCAAGGACCTTGTTAGTTTGAACAATACAGAAAAGTGCAAAAACGGAAAGACAAGTTTCCCATAAATAGGCATGTCACTGTTAGTAATGTTTGTGTTGTTCCTTATGTTTAACTGCCAGAACGTGAGCTTGTATATATTCGCCATCATTATGCATATATTATGATATGCTCACTGAGGTCATTGTAGGGTTTTAACATGAAAAATAAGATAAATAAATTAGAAGAAATCAATCATTTAATTTAAATGTAAATTAAATCACATTGTGAAATTGTTGAAAATTCCCTATCTGTTGCAATGTGCAAATTGTTTATATTTTATAGAGTAGCAAATTTCTTAAAAATTCAAAACAGCAAATACTTTTCGAACACCTGCATACACACTAGGTATATGCTATGTATGATTTATACATACTGCAATGTCTATGTGTCAATATTCATGTACATAACTGCATAGACCCAAGAGGAGATTTCTCACGCTGTCCTTGAGCTTACTTCCTGCATGTAACCAGTATTGAAGTTTGCTGCAAATCCAATTGGGTTTGTTTTGTTGTTGTTGTTGTTGTTTTTAAATACAGCTGAAATTATAATCCAGGTCAATGTGCTCCAAATTCCGTGTTCTTTCCATGAAATGAGATAATGCAGATAAAATAAAAGGAATGCCTGGTTTGTAGCAAGACTCAGCATTAGCTATCATCTTGTTTCATTTCTATTAATGCTGTTAAATGGAATTAGCTGCTCAGTCAGTGAATACTTGGTACACACGTTCTCAGCACCACGGTAAGTACAGAAGTTATCTGAGAGGGCTTGAGTGACAAAGGCTATGCAATGTTATTTTCATTTTAATATATACCTACAGTTAAGCGTGTCACAGAGACCATTGTAATATATCAGGTTATAAATTAGATCTTCAAGACTATATTGATCTTAAAGTTTACAGACTGCCTTCATTCTCCAAATATTACCATTGCCCCTCCCTTGATTTTGATAAAGACAGGTTGTAGGAGAGTGGCAATTTATGTGTGGGTCTTTGCTGTAGCATGTGTAACCAGCAGCACACAGATACACCTGGCTTTGTGGCTCACCTTTCCAGAAATATATGATTTCAAGTCTGGCTGCCCTCCCTGTTCAGATCAAACTCTATACCAGCCCACTGAGGATGAGGAACTGTCTCCTGAGGCAGCTCAGACAGCTCTGGTTGCTAGAAATTTCCATGTGGTGGCCTTTAAATTTAACTTCACCAGAGTAAAATCTCACTAAGTTGAGCCTTCAGACAGGGATGGCACACTTGATCTTTGATAACACAGACCTTACGCCAGCAAATTTTCAGGATTCTCATCCAATAAAGGCCATTCAGGCTAATCTTAGTGGCTTCCTCCAAAGAGGGCTCAGTACACGGAAGTTTCTTTAACCATGTGCTTCTAGATGCAGAGATGGGCTCTTAGGTGTAAGGGTTGTAATTCTGTGACACTGTGTTGTGAAAGGTGCACTTCTTATGAACTTTAATAAAAGCATGAGTTAATTTTACAAAACTCATAAATGAGTGAGTGACTAAGGTCACATTCCAAGAACTCCTGACAACTGCTCAGAATTTCAGAATGCCTGAAGATCTGGGACAGTCACCTGCCCCCACCCCTTGCATTAGGAATTGTGCTTTGGGTGGGTGGCCTTCCCTGCTGTGTTCTACAAATAGTGCAACATGTTGTTTAAGTATTCTGGAATTTAGCTTTTCGATTTAGTCAGCCTGGCCTTGTTCCAGATAAGATGGCCTGGATATGCAAAGGGTTACAGTTTAAATTATAGGAGATGTTCAAAGCACAGGAATGTGGATATGCAGACCTAAAGGAAGCCAGTGGTCTGGGCACAGGCCCCCTGTGCCGTGTTTGGGAGAATCAAGGGATCCACATTATTTGTTGAAGTGTTCTGAGTTGGTTTCCCTCGTTTTGTTTGTAGTGATATTGAGGAGGCTGTGTTTGGATCCTGGCTTTGTTTTGTAACCTCAACTTTATGGTTTTTGACTCATCAATGTTTGTGCTTGCAGTGGGTTTATTTTGACAGTACCTCTGGTCCCTGGGGTACAGGCTCATCCTGTGTTGGCAGTACCTGCCCCAGCCATTGCCATGTGGACACTCAGGGTTTCCATTCCTGAAGTCTCCCCAGCCCAAGCTTATTTGACCTGATTTGAAAAGGTGTGCATATATACATTTTTAACATTCTTCAGTATCCCCATTAAGAAGGAGGACTTTAATTTCTACTAGGTAGAATGTTTTTTTCTTGATATTTTTTTCTTTTGCAGTGGCCCTGCGTGCCTGCACAACGTGTGTGTCCTGCCACGCTGCTTCATGCAACCCCACGCCCCACTGTACCACCGGTAGAGTGCTCCTTAGTTGGTGTTCTGTGGTTTTACATCAGTTTTTAATATTGATGTCTGGTGGATCCAGAGGTCCTGGTGATTGCCTGTGTGTTTATCTCATTAGCCTTATTGTTGCAGAAAGAATAGCCCCTGTCCCTGACAAGCCAAATAACACAGAGACAAGGTCTTAGAATTTAGAAGAAAAGAGGAAGCTTTATTATTTTGCCAGGCAAAGCGGACCCACAGCAGGCTAGTGCCTTCAAAATTATGAAGCCATGTTGGGGACGGGACAGGGTGATTAGCCATAGCTTAAACAATGAAGCATTGATAACAACCAACAGGATCATTTTTTCATCAGAAGACTTAGAATGGCATCATAATGCCTCCAGTTGACCAACTCTATAGAGGCTAGTGTTTACATCTCTTTATCTTGTAAGCACTTAAGATGTGCTCTTGGTAATTTGGGCTATTTTGTATGGTTACAGTCCCGTGACTTTCTCCCTGGAGAAGAACTCAGAGACCAAGCATGATTATGACTTTCGATACTGGAATAAAATAGAAACAGTAAGATCAATGGCTTTAGTTTTAACACTGGGCCTGGAGCTGTGGGTAGCAACTGGTCGGTCACGTTCATTAAGCATTCTAAGGGCAAGTATCAGAATAAGCAGTCTGTTAACCTAAGTGCGACCATTTGATTATTCCCCCTTCATCATGACTCATTGAGACTGGAAGGTGGGGACTTCTGAGCTTCTTGCCACACTCTTGCTTTCCACCCGACATTTAAAATTTATCTTATCCTATTCAGCTCCTTGGCCCCTTCCAGGCCCTAACCCTAACCCTGCAGCCACTGAGTCTCTCCTTGGGGCTCTTGCAGGCCTCTCCCAAAGACAAACTCAGAGTCTCTACATATTCAACTTTTGCTGCTAATCACTTCTAAAAAAAAAAAGTACATTTAATTTTTTTCCAGAATAGTAAAGTTATAAAGCTCAAGAAAATGTTTACAGAAGCCTAAATTTCAGAATTCTTTTTATAAAATGTATTTTTAAATTCCTCAGGTAATACGTATTTTGTGTGAAAACATAAGCAATACTGAAGTATATGGAGTAAAACTTTCTCTGTAGACCTTAGTTTTCTGGTTGGAGGGTTTGCATATAAAAATTTTGATAGAAACTAACAAATGGATGCTTTCCAAAGATGTCATACCATTTACAGGCCACCACCACCGGCAGCCTTTGAAGGCTTCCCAGCAGGTTTCCCAACACTGGGAACGTCTTTGCAAGTGTTTAACAGTTTGATAGGTGGGAAAATAGCATTTCACGTTTGATTATATTTCTCTGATTATAATAGAGTTGAGTACCTTTTACTATGTTATTGTTTGTCTCTCTTCTGAGACAGGAAATAAAAGTACTGGGAAGGTGTGTGGTGCTGTTACTGAGTCTAAACATGTCCTGCTCACCACATGACAGACCAATAAATGAGGAGACGAGGTGTTGGAGCAAGGAATAGCGACTTTATTTGGAAAGTCGGCCACTTGACAAGATGGCAGACTAATATCCTGGGAAACCATATACCCCAGTCAGAATTCAGTCTCCTTTTATACTAGAAAGTATGGGTTCTATCCAGCAGTAGTGCCAATGAGATGGAATGTATTACTCAAGACTCTGTGGAAAGTCAAGAGAGTGAGAAGGAATCAGGGACCAACTCAAATGACCCTCTCAAATGCTCTCACATTTATCGTGTAGCATCAAAGAAAAAATCACTGACAATTGTGTGAAGGAATGCAGGAACTTTCCTCTTGAGAATTGAGCTCCTAAGAAGGACATGTTCAAAGCTCCCGTTCCCCCTTCCCTCTGCCCCTAGATGAATGAACACAGTCCCTGAACCCACCTGGGCTGAGCCCAGGCCACACACAGAGCCAACTGCCTGCTGCCCATCCCCAGGCTTGGCCACATCCTCCCCTTGGCAGGTCCATGTACCCAGCACCTCTGACCTTGGGGTCTGGATCACAATACACGCCATCAGCCTGGGACCACCCTGGCGCACAGCCTGGGACACCCTGAGCCTCTGGCTCAGAGGAGGTACAGGGCACAGGGGAAGGGCCCCTGGGCGGGAATTTGACCTGCCTCCAGCCTTGCCTGCCGAGCCCAAGAGCCTGGACACAGGGCTGCTTGTCCACACACTGCACCAGATCTCTGACTGGTGGCTGTCACCATGGTGACTGGAGAGCGAAACGCCCCAGCACACATGGGGTGAAGGGTGAGGGGGTCAGCTTGGGGTAGGGGTGAGACAGGATGGAAAGGGGCAGGCGCAGTCACTCAAGGAATGCTACAGCAATTAACATTAAGATGGTGAAAGAGTCAACCCCCAGTAGGCCATGAGGCTCAGGATAATGAGAGATTTAACTTCAAGTAGATCTTGAGCTTCATTATACTCCCAGTGGAATAAATTAACATGGTAAATAACACGCCCACAGGCACCATGGAAGTCCAAAGGCTGGCCACAAAAGGTCAAAGAGTGGGAAATGGCCAAATTCCTGGGAATCACAGCACCTTCTCCTGACTACTTAGACTAGTCCTTCCACTTATTAGCATATGAAGCCACCAAGCTCATAAAAATCAACAACATGGCATCTCACGATAGCCCCTCTCTCTCTCTTTGGGGACAGCCTACATTCTGTCTATGGAACGTGTCCCTACTTTCAATCTGAGCTCCCAACCCCCACACCTCGTGACCTTTCTCTGGCTTTTCTCTTGCCTTTCAATGTATCTCTCTGAATAAACTACCTTCACTCAACTGTGACTCTCTCTTGAATGCTTTCCTGCATGAAGCCAAGGACCCACACCTGGCGGGGCATGTCCCAGGGGCTCAACTGAGACCTGGGACATTGCCTTCCTCAGGCCCCACATCAGTTTTCATGCATCAGGGGTGCACTCAGAGTGAGGGGGTATCCTGCTGTGGGGGAAACATGCTGAGGGTTGGGCCCCTCACAGTGCAAGTGACCTGGCTGAGGGTTAAGGCTGCAATCCCGGGGTGAGGGGACAATCTTGGAATGGGGAGCATGGGGTGAGGTATGAGGAGTCAGCTTGGGGTGCAGGGTCCTTAGATTAGTACATAGTGGGGCACAATGTGGCAGCGGGGACCTCAGCATAAGAACGTGTTTCATCTTGGGGGTCCTGTCAGGGACCTGGCCTGGCCTGGGTTGGGGGATCAGTGACAGGGGTTTTGACAAGCAGGACTGTGGTTGAGGGTGTGGCCTGGCCCAGGGCTGGTTTTGGTGGTTCTGCTTGGGCTCCAGGACCCGGTCTGTGGTGGGGTGGGGCGTTGGGAATGGGCCTCGCCCAGCCCAGCTCGCCATGCGCTGTGCTGCAGGAGCCACTGCCCGAGCACCGGCGCTGCGGGCGGGCGGGGGGGGGCGCAGGCCGTGCGGACGCCAGTGCCCGCCCAGACCTCGCAGAAGTTGTGCGGGAGCCGGGCGCTCCTGGACCAGCCCCCCCCTGAGGAGGAACATGGCCTTGGATCTGGGCAGCCGCCTGCCGTCCCCTTCGCTGGTGCCTCTGGGTAGATGAAGGGATGCTGGTGGGGGCACGCAGGTCGGGGAGCCGGCGGGGGAGGCGCACAGGTGGGAGTGCGGAGGTGAGGCCGGGGCCGCGTGGCTCGTTAGGACCCCGAGGCAGGTCCGGGGCCGCCGCCATGGTTTGTGATGCCCCCCCAAATTAGTAGCCAGTGAACTCCGCACCTTCACCGCCACTCATACGCGGGTTTGGGAAAGCGTGCGCAACCCCAGGAGGTGGGAGGGTGCCGGCCGGGCCCGGAGCACCTCCAACTGGGCCTCAGCCAGGGTCCCCCGGCGCAGGTGGGCCTGCCTGATGAGTGGTGGCTGCCCCCAACCCTTGAAGGCGCAGGCCACCTGGGGCGGAATAATGGGCGAGGCCCAGGTCTTTGGGAGCTTGTCAGCCTGTTTTGAGATCAAAAGCCTTTGACAAGTCTAGTTTTAGTCTTTTGAGGAATCGCCATACTGTTTTCCACACTGGCTGCACCAAATTACTTTCCCACCGGCAGTGTAGGAGGTTTCCTTTTCTCCACAGCCACTTCAGCATTTGTCATTTGTGGACTTTTGCATGATGGCCATTCTGACTGGTGTGAGTTGAGACCTCATTGTAGTTTAATTTGCATTTCTTTGATAAACAATGATATTGAGCATTTTTTCATATGGCTATTGGCCATTTGCATGACTTCATTAGAGAATTGCTTGTTTAGTTCTACCCATTTTTGGATTGGACTGTTTTTTTTATTCAGTTTTATGAGCTGTTTATATATTCTGGAAATTAAGCCCTTTTCATTCTCATCTTTCGCAAATTTTTTTCTCATTTCATAGGTTGTCTTTTTGTTTTGCTTATGGTTTCCTTTGCTTTGCAAAAGCTTATAAGTTCATTTGGGTCCCATTTGTTTATTTTTGCTTTTATTTCTATTGCTTGGGTAGACTGCCCTAGGAGAATATTTATGAGGTATATGTCAGATAACATTTTGTCTATGTTTTCTTCTAAGAGGTTTATAGTGTTTTGTCTTATATTTAAGTCTTTAAGTCATTTTGAATTTATTTTTGTGTATGATGTGAGGAAGAAGTCTAACTTCATTGATTTACATGCAGCTGTCCAGTCTTTGCTATATCATTTGCTGAAGAGACTGTCTTTTCTCCATTGTATGTTCTTGCCTCCTTTGTCAAAGATTAACTGACCAAAAATTTGTGAGTTAATTTCTGAGCTCCCTATTCTGTTCCACTGATCCATATGTCTGGTTTTGTACCAATACCTTGGATGACTGTAGCTCTGTAGTATTGTCTGAAATCTGGGAGGGTTACTCCTCCAGCTTTGCACTTTTTCTTCAGTAATCCTATGGTAATTCTGGGTCTTTTGTGATTCCATATAAATTTTAGGATTATTTTTTGTAGTTTTGTGAAAAAAAATATCCTCGGTGATTTGACAGGTTTTGCATTAAATCTGTTGATTGCTTTGGGTAGTATGGCCATTTTAATAATATTAATTCTTCCAGTCCAAGAACTTGGGATATCTTTCCATTTCTTTAAGTCCTCTCTAATTTCCTTAGTCAGTGTTTTGTAGTTCTCCATATAAGTCTTTTGCTTTCTTGGTCAGATTTATTCCTAATTATTTTATTGTTTGGATGCAATTTTAAAAGGGATTATTAGTTTCATGTAAAGAAATGCCACTGATTTCTGTATGTTGATGTATCCTGCTACTTTGCTGAATTCTTTTATTAGCTCTAGTAGTTTTTGTGTGGCGCCTTTAGGGTTCTCTATATGTAGTATCATGTCATCTACATATAATGACAGTTTTACCTCTTCTCTTCTAATTTGGATCCCCTTTATTTCTTTTTGTTGTCTGATTGCTATATACTATATTGGATGCTAATACTATATTGAATAGAAGTGATGAGAGTTGGTATCCTTGTCTTGTTCCAGATTTTAGCAAAAAGGCTTTCAGCTCCTCATGGCAGAGTATTATGATAGTATGTGGGGGCACACTCAGGGGTTAATAGATCGTAGGGCTGCGATGCAAAAAACTGCTGCTCTGTGTCTTGCTGAAAACAGCGAGAACAGCCTTGCTTATCTTCGGTGTAGCTTGTTAGCTATAGGGCTGCTTCTGCTTCTTGGGAAACCATCGCATCTTTCCCTTGCTGAAAACAGCAGGGCATTCTTCACTTATCTAGTTAGATCTTGAAATTTATGGGGTCTTTGTGCCTGCCTGGTTTCCGTTATCAATTGTATACTCCCTGAACCTTGTAAACTTCTCCCTAGAAATACAGATTAACACTAGTGTTTCTATTTTTCACAAAACTGCTGACCTGCATTTCTGCACACGCCCTGACTCTTGCCCATCCCTGTGCCATGTTTTGTCTTAATCCTTTGTTAGACTATTCTCAATAAATACGAGAGCTGCAGAGGGGCCCTGGGAGTTGGAGTTGATATCTGGCTCCCTCTCACTCTTGACTTGCTGAAGTGTTGAGTAATTCATTCTTCTGCAGTGAGTCTTTCCCGGACAAAGCCCACAAGCGGTGACACCGATGTGACAGTCTTGAGCAGCAGAACCGACACGCTGAGGGAGGGGAAAGCACTTGGTGCTGAAAACTGCCTCCTGGTAAGGGACAGCAGCCCCCGCCTGGAGCAGCTACCACCTTGGCCAGCATTCAGTGCGAGCTGTCTTTCTCTTTCTTTTCTCACTTCCTCTTTTAAGATGGACCAGCAAATGACTAAAGAACAACTTCTTTACCTCGGGACATTACAGCAACTCTTAAAAGCGGCCCAGTGTTCCGTTCCTGAGGAACAATTAGTTAAGCTACTGCAAGTCATACGGGATTTCTGTCCTTGTTTCCTGCCCAGGGAACAATCGATTTAGAATTATGAGAGCAAGTAGGGAAAAACTTAAAAAGAAGATATGAACAAGGAGAAAGGGTGCCCGCATTTGTTCTGGTCACCTGGAGCTCAGTCCGAGCCGCATTGTGCCCTTTGTATGTGGCGCCCTCGCCAAACAACTTGAGGGAACAAGACGATGCCCCCTGCCGCGTCTGCCCCCTCGGCCTGCCTTTTACAGACGGCGAACCTGCCTTTCCGCCGGCGCCTGAGAACGTCCAGAAGTGTGTGGGCCCAAAAAATCCCTCTGTCATACAGCAGTGTCTTAGAGAAGGCTTAGCCCTTGGAGAGCCACATGCTGTCCCTGTCACCCCTGTGCAAGGGCCAACCCCCCAAGACACGATGCTCTCCTTTTTCATGTTTTCAAAGAACTGCAACACAGCATCGAAGGGAACGGGCTACAGTGCCCTGTACTAAGGGCATCACTGGGGTAATAGGGTGTGAATGAAAATACTGCCATGTGAGTGAAAATACTACAACCATATCAGTAAACAAAGAATGCTGAAACCAGGTCATCAGTGGCTGCCGCCACCCCCTAGTGGGAGCGGGCCTGCAGCCCAGCCTCTGCAGCCACTCACAATGGTGCCCTCTGAGCGGACTCAGAATAACAAAGGACGGGACACTGGCCCTGGATAGCTAGGTGCTTGTCAAAGGAATGAATTCAGTGAGCCCAAATATTTGCTTCTTCCCATACATAGAAAGACACTAAATTCTTTAACTTGAGATGCCTGGCTTTCTTTAGATAACAAGTAATTTTCTATTGTTCCTACTACCTGGTCTTTCTTGTAAAGCTCCTTTATATCCTAGCTCCTCCCCAACCTCTTCGGAGCAGTCCCTCGGAGCGATCTGAGAGGCTGTCATCCCGGCTCGAGTCCCCCCCCCCAAATAAAATAAAACTCTTAACTTTTAGGCTGTGCATTTATTTCAGTCGACAGTTTTGGTGACCACAAAGGGACCCAGAGCAGACTTCTCCTTTGCCTGAGCTCTATGAGGAGCTGGAGCCTTGGTACCAGCAGTGGCACTTTGTGCCCACCCGCCTCCTCGGGGAGTCCAGACGAATTTGGTTGAGTCTCTCCTGGTTTTCAGATCTCCCATATTTGTTGATGATCCTGAGTTTTATTTGGCGGGGTATCCAGGTACCTGGCCCTCCAGTTGAAAGATACTGGGGGATATACCCACTCAGTGGAGATGTCCTGGGTGGGGCCCGGTTGAAAGATACTGGGGTCTGGACTGAGTGGTTAGGTAAGAGGCTGGTCTAACGCTTTCCTCAATTTGGCTACCTCCATTGAATTTGTCAGGATAAAAGTAAAATCTTATGAGGAACATTTCAACTCCATAAATGGGACCCTCCTTCTTGCTGGCAACAGCTTTCTCAGGTGACTGAGAAACTTGCAGGAGTGGTAGTGGCAAAGACCTCATGCCGTGCAGTTGTCCCTGCAGGAAAACCTACTAGCGATTTTATTCTGACAACCCGACCTTAGAATGGGAAATAAAACTTTCAAAACAAAAGAAAAAGGAATGACAGATTGCCAGCCTCCAACTAATACCCCAGCCAGGTTTATGTAGGTACAAAACTTACAACATTAATTGAGAATTAAAAAAAAAAAAAACTCACTCTGAAAATAACTAGCCAGGCCTGATAAAAACATTTTATTTTGAAATTCTGACCTTATGAAAATAAAATCCCCTTTAGAGGGAACTTGGATTTCTCTTCCTGTGTCCTTGAAACGTAAATGTTTTATCTTTCTCTGGGTGTTTTATGGGTGTGTATGTATGTATATATGTTTCCTTTTTTTTTTTTTAAGGAAAACTTGGACTCTGCCATGCAAAGGTTCAAGTATTGTGTACGCATGGCGGCCAAGCAAATAAATTGGGTTCCTCAACAATCCTTTGTACCAATTCTCAGGCATTTTGCCAACTTAACCTTTGTTGCATCGGCCTGGACCACAAAGGCTTTTACCTTTTGGGGAGTAGACTTCTGAATTTTATTTAGGCAACACCCCCACCCTTATGTCGAAAAGCCTCTTCATCTTATTGGGTTAAAATCACTATATTAATTGATGGCTATATGATGGATCCTTTAATTTATAAAAACTTCTAAATTGGTGAAAGTTAAGGGAGTTCTCATTATAAACATCTGTTTTATTGGTATCTATTAAAATCAATCAAGTTTAAAGGTGGAAAAATATATCTAATGGTTAACCTAAGAACTTAGTTTAAAAAAAAAAAAAGGTTTATAAAGCTACATTTGTGTTTTCCCTTTCCCTTCAATGGGTTTTAGAGATGCTAATAAAAATATTAAAATAATTCATGTTAATTAGGTTGAGTAACTGAAAAAAGGAATGTAAAAATGTCGAAATTTTTTTCTTAACAAGAAAAGAAAAAAATAAAAAAGGGACTTATCCCAAATGAATAAATGTTTTGAAATGGTCATTTTGAAAGGGATAAATAAAATGGACATTTTTGGATTTAGATACAAGGTTTTGATACTATGCTATGTAAAGTTAATATAAGGCCAAGGGGATCACCTACTGGTCCCCAGCATTAAAGTTCAAACAAGAATGCTTTATTTACCCCAGTGTAAAATATATACACTTATAGGGGTGGGAAACTATATATAGACTGAGATATTAGATTAATGATTGGGGAAACAGACCTATTAATCAAATTAAAAATTGATAAAGGCCTAAATCTTTTGGCTCAAACATGGGGTTCCCTGAGACTTTTATATAAAATTAGATAAAGTGGACAAAAAATAAAAGAAAAAGTCTTCTGGCACTCCTTCTAAAATTAAAATTATTGATTAAACCTAATGAATATTAAAATTCAAGTTATAAGAGTTAACAAAATTAAGATAAAATTTGTAAAATTCGTATATTTAAATTGGCTTTATATAAACCTCTTTTGCTTAATTACATTGTGGGATAGATCTGTTTCAATGGAAAAACGCTTCTCTTCTTGGTATCATAAGGCTTGGCACATATCTGTCCCTCAGAAAATATTAATTAAACAAACTAAAGGAAACCAATAGTTAACCTGAGCCATCCAATATAAAGTAAAACTAAAAACTGATATTCAGGGGATAATCAAAGTAAATAAATAAATAAACAAACAAACAAACAAATAAATAAATAAGAGATTTACCCTGGGTTTAACTTATAACTCAAGGAAAAGAGATCTTACTAAATATGCCTTAGGCATTTGTTTTAACATGGAACACTTTGTTTGGAGGTCTTCTCACTGATGCAGAAAAGCAAATTAAGGAGAAACATACAACTGGACCCAGGTGACAGACCAGTTCTTTGGGGAACTGGTAGCAACTGTCTTTGTCTTGCAGATCAGAAATATAAATACAGCAGAAAATGACCTGAGACTGAGCCTAATTAGCTCAATAAGGTAGAATTTAAGGCGAAAGAAATTTTTGGCATTTTTGAACTCAGAATTCTGATGGGTCCTTCAGACTTTGTCAAAGACGAATAGGAATCTTAAAAGTCTTTTTCATAAATAGTAAGCTTTACTGATTTGAGCAAATTCAATTTATCCCAACTGTTATTTATAAGCAATAAATTTATAAATACCTAACTCATAACTAAGTTTTAAAGTGAAGCTATGAGATATCTAGATTTGTCTGTTCATAAGTCTGTGTACACATTATAGATATGAGATCTCTACTGCTAAAAAATTTCCAAAATTAAACTTATAAAAGAGGTCTGTTTAATTCCAGCAGTGTAACCTAATGTGCTTACAAATTAAATGTTTCTAAAATAAAAACTGAACAAACTGACTTTCAGGTTTACATGAACTGGAAAATACTCAATATTAAGTTAAAACCTGGTATTAAGTTCAGTTTAAGTTTGTTTTCTTTAGTATAGTTGTCTTTAGAGTCACCAATATTAAGTATAATACCTTTACTGTACCTAGGCTTAATGAAACTCAAATACGATCTTGCTATATCTGTTGCACATTTGTCAAAAAAAAAAAATAGAAATTTGGTGTGATAAAATTCCAAGTAAATTAAATGCAGATGAGATAAGCGCTTTCAGGTAAGTACTTTTAAATATACTTTTAGAAATGTATGCTTAAGATAATCTCTGTAAATATTTGCTATCTTAAAATTCTAGAGTTGTGCTAAATTAAGTTAAATAATGGGAGTTTATTAAATAGCTATGCCATTTTGAGGTAAAATAAGATTGAAATATTAATTACTTAACACTCACTTCCTCTTATAGAGAAACTAAAGGTGTTTAGATATATTAACAAATGGTTGGTGCAGAATTCTTTTGACCTCCAGCTAAATCTAGTATGCTACATAGGGCCCCAAAACATCCCAAAGAGAGATTTTCATAGTGACCTATAATTTCATCTGACCAAGTGTTTTGAAACTTAACAAGCTTCCCAAATATCAAATTTTAATCAGAATTCTTTTGACTTCCAACTAAATCTGGAATGCTTCAGAGGGCCCCTGAAACATCCCAAAGAGAGATTTTAAACTGGTAAGTTTCATATGGTATGTTAAATAACGTGGGAAATATTGCCCAATGAATAATAAACCTTCCTAGGTTATACTGTATGAGCAAATATGATTAATATAGATAGTCTAGAAATTATATGGAATCCCTAAAAATCTGGTATGCCTGAAATGTTACTAGTCATAATTCTGGTCATTGTGACCCGATCTCTTTATTGACTGCAGAGTAACTAGGTGTTTAACCATGTCGTTTATACACAGTTATGGTTTTATTCTGATGCTTTTGCAAAATGCTTTCTCTTCAAGGAGATTTACTGGTTTCTAATAAATTTCAAACTATAGCACTGATCTAAACTGGATAAGAAATTTTAAAGATCTGATGAAAACTCTGATTTCATAAAAATGTTAATAAAAAATGATTAGTTACATGGGACTAAGTAAATTGATGAATATGGTTATACTTTTTGGTTTTGTCTGAAATATTACTGGCTTTTAATCTGTGTTCCCCAGATATAAACAAACCCTTCTCCTTAAGCTAATTATGACTCAGCAATTTGGTAAATTATACCTATGTAAGCAGACTTGGAACAGTTATCTTTTCCCTCTATCTGATCCCTCCAGAGACTAGAAACTCTTAGATCCCCAGTGGCTCTATCAGATAAATCAAGAAAATCACCTCATAACAGGTAAAGGAACCTCAAGGCATTTTGAGGACCTTAAAGAGAAGAGAATTCACTTAAATCTGTAAGGCAAAAATATATGACAAGCCCTTGATGTGGCTTTCCTGGCCTTAGAAAACCTTATTAAAATTCTAACCTGAAAGTCCTTATTAAAATTTCCAACACAGCCAATTTAAAAGAGCCTACATGATCAAATAATCAGACTTAACTTATAAACAAATTAATCTTGATTTGGCTATATTTTATAAAATGAGGGTAACTTTAGAGAGAAAAAGACTATATTTTAGTGAGTATTAAATTCTAGTTTTGTTGATTGAGGTCTATATTTTACTAAGGCTCACTTCCCAGATCATTCCTTGCTGTTATGTTACATTGCTGCAATGTTTAATTGAATTATTAAAAGGGCACTCTAGGTTTGTTTCTGAAGCTCAGTAATCTATCCTTCGCTGTATATCCGATGTCACATGACCTGCAACCAGGGGATTACACATACAGGAACAGACATAACTTATAGAACTGTCTCCAACCTGAATGGAAGGACACTTTATCAGGTACTCTTAACTAGACCATGCACAGTGGAAGCTAAAGGAAATTGACTTTTGGATAAATTTTCAATCAGAAATATCCCTTGCATTGGACTGGCCTATAGATTAGTGCTCACCTTAAATCAATGCTCAAATGGAAAAGAAGCTACCAGGCCAGGATGAGAAGAAGAGACATCTGAGGTAGACACCTGATCCGAGAACCTGGACCAGGCCTGTTTATCAATTACTTTGATAATTGCTCTTACCTTTGATTATGAACTAATCCAATTGTTAGGTTTATGGTCAATTAACTATATCTTGTACTTCTGTGTTATCTTGGTGGGTTTCCCTACTCCAAGGTTCTAACTAGATAGCCCTCAGAAGTTTATTTTAAAAGAGAAATTGTAATTCTATTTAGGTCACTATTGACATTACAATTTGGGAGACCTCACCTGGCCAAATAATAATACCTGCTCTGAGCCTGACCATAAATATGAAATTTCTTATAAGATCACTCAAGCTCAATCAAGACAACAAGCAAGATTTCCACCAAAGAATATAACCTTCTTCAATTATGAAAAGAACTTATATAGTTAACACCAGGATATGGACATTTAAGTTTAAAGGCTCTCTTATGTTGGAAAAATTAAACTGTACTAAAGATAATCAACCTAATAACACTATGGAATTTGGCTGGGAGACTTATGAACAGTGCCTGTATAACATCTTCCCTAAAGATAAGGATTGGCACAAAACAGACTAAGTCAGATGACCTGAGGATACACTGAGCTGCATCTAATGGAAGTTTTTCAATTAAATTCTTACTTATGACTTTAGTAACACTGCTAAATACATTATTTGTATTTTGTCTGTTTTACAAAATTGTTTCTGCATTACCAAATGTTAACTAGGCCTCCAACAAGACTGATGATGGTTAAACATCTTGAATAAATAGATAAAATTTATAACTCTGCATAGAATAATTTTAATAGTGTAATTCTAGGTATGTTTATCAGTTTCTTTGATAATTGCTCTTACAATGAGGGGTAACAATTTCCTGGACCATAATAGACTAGTAAGTCAGATGATACAGAGAATTTTTGAGTATAAACAGGGCCAGATCCAAAAATTAACACCTGAGTGACATGTCAACACTATCTTCCACATGACCTAGGAATAAGCCTTCCTAACACCATGGGACAAAATTGGTCATGAAATGTCTCCCAAAATATTGGTTGAATTAAGGACCCAGGTTGAGCACTGTGAATGAAAATACTGCAAACCATATCAGTAAACAAAGAATGCTGAAGCCAACAAGTCATCAGTGGCTGCCGCCACCCTCCACTGAAGAAAAGCCTGCAGCCCAGCCTCTGCAGCCACTCACAATGGGGTACTCTGAGGGGACTCAGAATAATAAAGGACAGGATACTGGCCCTAGATAGCTAGATGCTTGTCAAAGGAATGAATTCAATGAACCCAAATATTTGCTTCCTCCCGTACATAGAAAAGCACTAAATTCTTTAACTTGAGATTCCTGATTCTCTTTAGATAAAAAGTAATCTTTTATTGTTCCAAATACCTGATCTTTGTTGTAAACCTCCTATGTATTCTAGCTCATCCCCTACCTCTTCAGAACAGCCCCTCAGAGTGAGAGGCTGTCATCTGGGCTCCAGTCCTCCCACCAAGTAAAACGTAACTCAATGTTTAGGCTGCACATTTATTTCAGTCAGCATAGGAAAATTTAATTCCACGAGGAAGGGAATTGTATTCCCACAAATTCTCAATTTTGATCATAATGGATAAAGGCCTCAGGATTATACATGATTCCATCTGGAACCCAAATAGCACTAACTCAGAAAGTTATTCCAAGGATGATGCTGACAAAACTTCTTTAAGGTGACACAAGGCTGCCCTTTACTGGACACAAATTATAAATTCACAAAAACCCTTATTGACTGTTTCCATAAAAAAAAAATTATTGCATGGCCTTGTAGACACAGGAGCAGATATTTCTGTAATAGCCCTACATCAGTGGCCTGAACAATGGGTACAAGTGACTAGTCATATGGCTGTGACAGGAGAAGGATGCACTCACACGCTGATGCAAAGTAAAAAAAACTCTAAAATGTATTGGCCCAGAAGGACAAGCTGGGCGTATTCAGCCATTTATTCTCCCTATTCCAGTCTCTCTGTGGGGTGGAGACCTGTTACAACAGTGGAAAGTCACAATTCAAACTTTTGGGACCAAGCCACTGTTAACATACCTCCCCGTCCATTAGTCCGGAAATCTTCCACTCCTTTTTGGGTCAAACAGTAGCCCTTTAAAGGGGGGAAATTTAATCAAGCTAAGCATTTAGTCCAGCAGGGGCTGGACACACTGAGCCACCTGCTCATCCCTGGAACACTTCTATCTTTACTATCCCAAAAAGGCCAGGCAAGCGGGTTGCATGACCTCAGGGCTGTAAGTGTTATAATCCCACCCCTGGGAGCCCGGCAGCCAGGCCCCCCAGCCCTGCTATTACTCCTGCAGATTGGCCTGTCGTGGTTGTTGATCTTAAAGATTGCTCTTTCACTAGTAAGTTGGTAATATCAGACCGAGAGCGTTTTGCTTTCTCTTTACCTTCACCTGACAATCAGGCCCCTTTGTCTCACTGTCAGTGGCGAGTTCTGCCTCAGGGAATGACTAACAGCCCCGCTACTTGCCAGCTCTGTGTTCACCAGGCCCTGCTGCCTGAGCGCTCTGCTTTTCCCTCCTGCCTGGTTTATCATTATGTGGATGATGTTTTACTTGCAGCCCCTACACAATCCCAGCTTCTAACTAACTATCGATTTATGATGGATCCCCTTTCCAAATACGCACTCCAAATAGCACATGAAAAACTTCAGCTTCAAAGACCTTGGGATTATCAAGGTTACATCTTTTTTAGATGAACTAATCCATCTCAATCAGGAATCTAGATACTACTCGCCTTCCTACTTTAAATGATTTTCAGAAATTTGGGGGAGATATAAATTATATTTGACCCATTTTAGGCATCACTGTGGGACAACTTTCTAGTTTATTCAACAACCTTAAGGGAGATTCACCCTTAGAGCCCCCCTGAAAATGAACTCCAGAAGCTAAAGAGGAAATAGCACTCATTAAAAGGGCATCCAAAACAGACAATTAGGTAGGAGACAATTGGACCACCCAATTGATTTCTTCTTATTCCCCACCTTTTGGAAACTTACAGGATTATTGGGACAGCTTATTAGCAAAATTCAATGTATAAAATAGATACTACTTTCTCATTTCTTTAAAGCAAACAAAAAACTTCTCTCCTATGCTCAACAGCTTATAAATTTGTTATATAAGGGCCGATATCGCTGTCAGCAATTGACTGGCTATGACCCAGACAGGATTTACCCAAAAATATCCTTAAGGTTTCCAACAATTAGTCTCTTGATTTCTAATCTGCCATAGCTGACTTTACAGGGCAACTTGTTTATTCTCTACCCTCTGAGAAGTTGTTACAACAGCTAGCCCTTATCAATGTCATTTTGCCTCACAAGATTGTGACCACTCCTATTCACAAAGCTGTCATTGTCTTTATTGATGGCTCTGGAAAAACAACTAAGTCTGCATTTCCTGGACAAGCAAGGGCATAGATTGTTTTCTTCAGGGCAACCTCAACACAAAGAGCAGAACTTAAAGCTGCCATTATGGCATTGCAACACCCTGTTAATTTGATGTTTCACAATACATGGTTTATTTATACAAAATATAAAACAGTCATCAATTAAGAAATTAACAGACTCCTCTCTCTTTTCGCTGTTTCTTACTTTGCAATCTCTAATAGATAAATGTAAACATCCCCTTTTTGACATACACGTAGGGTCCCATACCAATCTACCTGGTCCCTTGACAGCCAGCAATGCTATGGCAGATCACTTTGTTGGTTGCAGCTTGGCTTTCAAAACAGCACAACAATCGCATAAATTCTTTAATCAAAACTGTAAGTCTCTGGTTAAACAGTTTCACCCAACAAACCGTCAAGCAAAACATTATTTCAGCTTGTCCTGTTCGACAGTTATTGGCTGGAGGACAGAAATCTTGGGGTGCCAATCCTTGGGGCTTAGAGCCCAATCAAATATGGGAAACAGACATGACTCACTATCCTTCATTTTGTCCCTAAAAGTATGTCCACGTTTCCATCAATGCCTTTTCTAAATCTATCTCTGCTTCCACACACATTGGTGAAAAAACAAAACACGTTATTAGTCACCTTCTTCATGCCTTTGCACACCTGGGCAAGCCATAACAAATAAAAACTGGCAATGGACGCAGCTATACCTCTGCTAAATTTAAACTCTTGTCAAAACTGCGAATTACAACAAGTTACAGGAATTCCTCTTAATCCCTCTGGACAAGCCATTATAGAAGGTACACATTCCACATTAAACTCTATGATTTAAAAACAAAAAGGTGGGGGGAGGATACACGCAGTATGATCTTCACAGATAGGTTACACAGAGCTGTATAAACTAAATTTTTTAAACTGTGTTGCTCAAGGTCTCACAGCAGCAGCTCACCATTTTACTAAAACAGCTCTGTTAGAGCAGAAGTTCTAGAAAAAATATTACACAGGAAAATGATTCATGGGAAGGGCCCTTTAAATTAGTCACCTGGGGGCGAGGATATGCTTGCGTTCTTTTACCCCCAGGACCAGTTTGTCTACCTCCCTCATGTCAAACTTCACCGCAGACTGGAAGAACATACCTTATGACCCCAACCTTCAGGAGGACAATCCTGTCCCTCAGATGGCCAGCCTCTCCCTATTAGACCCCCAACCAGAGACCTGCCCAAACATCCTTAAGGCACCAGGTGTGACCTTGGGACAATTTAAGAAACTCAGTCAACAGACCAATGAATTTATGCAATGTGTTGGAGTCCCTCCAATCCAGAAAACAGGTTTTTATCAAGACTGGTTGTTGTTTCTCAAAACTCAGCTAAGGTAATACCTCTCCTGCTTTTGCTTCTCTGCCTCTCTGTCACAGAAGCGCTCCTATACTGGGCTCATATTGTAGATCCCCCTCTTTTAGGACCTATCTCCTGGTTGGGTGCCAATCCTCCTCTCAGCAGTGGTGACACCCCGTGGACTGGAAGAACCTGGCTCCCAACTCAAGGACCTCTACTAGATCAATGACACTGGCTCAACTTAAATGAATCCATCTCCTTTGTCTCCCCTTTCCACCAGCCTGTTTTGCTAACATAACCACACCTGATTGTCTTATATCAAGCCTCATGCTTACTTACATTGCACTCCTAAAGACGGATTTCATAAGATGAATTTGACTTTCATATTTACTGCAACCATTGATGCTGGAAGTCTCCCTGATCAAAATTGCCCTCCACGGTTGGAATGCTGTCATATGACAGAAGCATGGACCCCAGAAAGTCAAAACTGTTTCTGGAACCCATGTCCCTCTCATTAAGCTACCATGAAAACTCTTTTTTTTTTTTTTTCATGAAAACTCTTTTTGCTAATTTCTCCCTTTTTGTTTGGGGCCACAAAGTTATTTATCGTCTGAACATTTGTCCACTGTCTTTTAATGAAACCAGTAATTCTAGCATCTCCTGGAGTTATGAGGCTTTTCTGGCCCTATTCTAAGCATTCCCAGTGCTCACAGACACAGCCCCAGCACAGTAATCTACGCCATGTGGCTCTGCACTTTGTGCCTCATAACATATCTCATGGGAATTACACACTAAAAGATGGCCTATTTAAAGTTAACCTTACTTCTCATGTTTCTGATCACATTCTTTCTTGTACTCCACATCCTTGTATTTTTACTATGTCTTACCAAAAAATCAATATTACTCTTCAAAAGAGATTTTATTTACTTCAAGTTCATACGTCTGTCTGGTATACCTCCATATTAGCACAACGAATATTACATATTTAGGTCTCTCACATGTGATTGTCCTGAAGGGACAGCCATAGGTCTGTTTCCAGTCAGTCTCACACGTCCCTGGGAAGGGGCTAGCGGCTTTAATAAACTAGCACAAACTATCTCTAAATGGAGACCTAAATGCTTTATTGGATGGCCCATAACACTCATCATCTCTGCCGCCGTCACTACCGCTGCAGCTTCTGCAGCGACTGTAAGTTGCTATGGGGCCGCGCCGTCTGTTCCACCCAATAGCCCATTGGGCAAGGTTTTGAATGGATGGTCTAATTATAGTTAGCCACCTATGACTAAGAAAAAGATGATATTTTACTGTAATACTGCTTGAGTAATGTACGTCTTAGGTTCTGGGGAACACTGGTCTGAAAATGGGTTATTAAATTACTATATCATTCTCCAGTTAGAACTGTTTTGCCAGAGAAAAGGTAAATGGGAAGAAGTACCATATATACAAGTCTTTATGAAAGTCTATAATGAGGAAGGAAGGAAGCCAGGTACTAGATTGCTGGTTCAAATACAAGCAGAGAAGGAATATAAAAATGAACAGAGAAAGGTTACCAGACAAGTGAGGGAAGAAAGAAAACAGCAAGAACAAGCACCTTCCAATGTCATGGTCGCCCAAGGTATCATAGACGAGGAAGTTAAGGACTGACGGGGCCCGGGGCTCTCAGCTATGTTAAAGGTCCCCTGTAACAATTGCCACCCAAGAGCCTTGGGTACAGCTGACAGTGGGGTCTCAACCAGCGGACTTTCTAGTGGATAATGGCAGAAACTTCTGTCCCAGTACCAATGACTCAACTGCTGTTACGACCTGTGGAATGCAAATTTTGAGAAAGGGAGCAAGTAATTTGGAAACAAAAAGAAATCTTAAATGTCTTCTATAGAAGTCAGTAAAAATGTTTAGCTATCTAGTCAGGCAGCTTTGATTTGTTCCACCTGCCAAAAATTCAATTTCTATCCAACCTCTTCTGAGTCTTACATCGTTGTACCTAATTTATGGCTAAAGATTTAAAATGGGAATTATGAGGTCTCTGTGTTTGTGATTGTACGTACCTATATGTGTGCTGTATATATGTGGCATGGCCAAAATTAATTCATTAAAGAGCTCTATCCAATTGGCTTAAAGGAAATTAAATGCTTATATAAATACTCAGGAATATAAAAGAAACTGGCCAGAATGAAAATTGGGTTTATGTGATCTAAAAAATATTCAGTACTGAATTAATACCTGGTCATTGAAGTTAGCTTAAGCAAATTGGTTTGATAAATATAGACATGTCTCGAGATTCATTAATGTTAAGAATAAAACTTCTACTGTACTTAGGTTTAATAGAAATACATAAGATCTTGTCATATTTGTTAAAATTTGTTAGCAAGAAAAACAACTCGGTATAATATTCTTGTAAGTAACTTAAATACAGATGAGAAAGAGCTTTTCGGTAAACTCTTTAGGAATGATTATTTCAGGAATATCTACTCAAATTGTTAGAGCAGGCAGATAGCTAGATATGAGCAGAGAAAGGGGGACACAGACCAAATGGCAGGAATTAGGCAGAAAAGAGGGGCACAGGACAAATGCAGGAAACCTCACGTCATGTGAGCAGCAGGGATCCTTGGGCAGAGAAAGAAAAGCTGGAATCCTTGGGCTGATAAGGGACCACAACTTTTGGCTTGGAGACCAACAAAGAAAGGTCAGAAAAGGCAGGAATTTCCAGTGCCCGAATGTAACCTTTTACTCATTATGCCCTCATTTCAATAAAATTAGCCTTGCAGATCAGAAGTACCCATCATGCACCGACGCCATGAGGCTTCCGATCCAGAATAAATAAGGACAAAAATCCCTCCTCCCTTTGGGAAGGTGGAGTTGGGATGATAATCAGGGAATACGACCCAAACCCTTCCCTCCCCAATGAATATTCCGCCCATTCATTTTTACACCCTATGTAACTAACTTGCCAAAGAAACTAAGGGCAGCTGCTCACCTGAGCCTGCCCGCTCTCCCCTGAGAGTGTACTATCCATCCTTTAATAAATCCTCACTTTACCTTTTTAACCTCTAAGTCTTGTCTCTGAATTTTTTCTGGGACGGGACAAGAACCTAGTACACCAGTTGCACCTATCGGCGACATGTTTGGCGAGCTGCAGCCAGGAGATTGCAGATCTGGTAAGCCAAGGCCTCTCGCCTCCCTTGCGCTTGAGAGGCTCTATTACTCTCTTATCATCTGTCACTTCTAGGGCGCTCGCCACTAAAACCAGTCTCTCTGGTGAGGGGATCATGGACTAAAGAGACGATAGTTCTGTTCTGATAGTTCAGTTCTTTGCCTACCGCAAAACAATTTTCTATACCGCATTCTATAGGCACACAGTTAAGAGCTTAATACTACCCCCTCCCCGAGGCTATCCTTGTCTCCTCTCCCTGCCTCCACCTCGCTACTTTCTGGTCTTTCTCTGCAAATGGGAGGGGGGAAGGAGGAATTTACCGAGCACTTCCCAAACCTTGCTGCCAGGTTTGTTTTCTATTTCTCATTGTTACATATGCACAGGGCTTGTTAGGGAAAGTTCCCAACAACTTTCACAGGAAGCTAAGGACCCAAACAACTTATAGGATATTTGCCCTCTGGGTTTCAAAAATAAATACAGCTTTAAATAAACTACAAGAGAGCATAGACAGCGGCTGAGGCTGCAGTCCCTATGGAAGCTCCCTCCAGCCACAGGTGCTTACTGGGGGACCATGTCCCTGATGATGGTGGGGGGACAATCCCTCACCGCGCGATAGGGTTCAGGCTATCATTTGCTTCCTACCACGGCACAAGGTCCTGGCGTCTAACAGACGCCCTCATGGTACACTATGTATACGGGGTCTACACCTACTCCAACCCCGCCTCTCTTAAGGTGGGACAGGATCTGGGCAATAGGGCCATGCTCTTGGCTGCGCCCCGCTGATACTGCACTTGGCGTTTTCTACCCAGGCCCTCAGTTCCCCCTCAGTACAGGCATGATGCTTCCACCTCGCGTCACCATACACCTTTCCCCGTGCGCAGCCCGCTGGATGGAGTGCATGTGGGAGGGAGAAGGGGGATGGAACGCTAAGATCTGGGGCATCACCCACAAAAGAAAGAGGTTATCCCACTGGGCCTTCAGGAAGGTCGCCATCTCGGGTTCTGCAGACCCAGGATGGGACAAGGTGAGCTCCCAGGACACTGAGACCATCAAGGCAGTTTGCCATGTGGGGGGTCGCTACCCCTACATCGGCCAGGTTCGGCAGGACTAGGTGGACAGGGACGCCTGGAACCAGTCCTGTCTTACAAAGTCCCCAGGGAACCTCCTAACGTTAATGTTCCTTCTCTGTTACAGGAGCATTCTCTCCCTGAAGGATCCATGTGAAACACCTCCTCCATCCCCAAGGACTCACCTCTTGGGTGCTTTCTGAGTCACTGGAACCAGTTTTCTCTAGATTCTTTAAAACAGAAAAAATTCATTTTCTTTTGTAACACAGCCTGACCCCAATATAAACTCAGGGACAATGAGGCCTGGCCAGAAAATGGAAGCCTCAACTACAATACTATCCTACAGTTAGACTTTTTTGTAAAAGACAGGGAAAATGGACAGAAGTTCCTTATGTTCAGGCCTTTATGGCCTTAAGAGAAAACCCAGAGCTTTGCAAGTCCTATGTAAGGGAACCTTGTCGGCTGGGACCCATTCAAGCTACACAGAAGCCCCTATAATAGCAACTCTGGAGGAACACAAGCCCCAGACAGAAGACCCAAGCCCAGATGCTCTTTCACCATCTTCAACCCCTCCCCCACGCTATAAGCCTCTTTACCCTTCCGTACCGAAAGTGCAGCCAAACTTTCTTTGCCCCCTCCAGGAAGTAGCAGGTGGGCCTCAGGGAATTACCAGAGTCCACACTCCATTTTCTTTAACCTCAACCAGTGTCGCACTCTCTTGGGCCGATTCTCAGAAGACCCCAGTCGGTTCACTGAAGATTCCAGACACTGACTCTCTGCTTTGATATTACATGGAAGGACCTAAATATTGTCCTTTCCCACTGCTGCACCACTGAGGAAAAGACCCGTATCTGGGCATAGGCTCAAACATATGCTGATGGATTACACATTACCCAGCCTCAGCAATACCCTGTGGGCTTGACAGCAGTGCCTCTAATTGATCCCAATTGGGATTATCATCCAGGCCAGCCTGGCATCACTAGAAGGGACCGCATGTTCCTTTGCCATATTGAGGGAATGAAATGGTGCATAATTAAACCTGTTAACTATGATAAGGTTAAAGAGATCACCCAGGGCCGAGATGAAAATCCAGCCCTATTTCAGGCTCGGTTGGTAGATACCCTCAAAAAGTATACTAATGTAGACCCAAACACTTTTGAGGGACATACTGTATTTGCAACCCACTTTATTAGCCAATCAGCCCCTGATATACGTAGAAAGCTTCAAAAGCTTGCCATGGGGCCCCAAACCCCTCTTAACCATCTTATTGGCACGGCCTGCAGTGTCTTTAATTATAGAGACCTGGCTGAGGAGGAAAGTTAGGACCAGCGTGACGTAAGACGGGAGCGACGGCAAGCCAAGCTTCTGACAGCTGTCATGATAAAACCTAACCCACCTCCTGGCCACCCCAAAAGTACCCCCAGAAGACCCCCACCAGAAAGAGGAGTCTGTTTTGGCTGTGGGAGCCCTGAACACTGGAGCAAGGAATGCCCAGGAAGCCGGTCTCAGCCTCCACCCAAGATGCCATGCCCACTCTGTAAAAAGATGGGCCACTGGAAGAGGGAATGCCCTCAGCTCCGAAGGGAGGGAGGAAATTCCCCCACACCAGTCAAGGCAGTGGTTGATTGATGGGACCCGGGACCTCCCAATGCTCCTGAGAAGACAGTCATCATCACTCAAGAGGAACAACTGGTGACCATTGACGTGGCAGGTAAGCTTGTCCAATTTCTAGTGGAAACAGGAGCCACTAAATCTGTCCTGATTTCTCACGCTGGGCCACTTTCCCCTGAAACCTGCTCTATTGTTGGGGTAGAAGGAAGGGCAAAACTAAAACATTTCACCACCCCTCTAACTTGCGCCTGGGGAAATACCCTTATAACTCATAAATTTCTTGTCATGCCTAAATGCCCCAGCCCATTATTCGGAAAAGATTTTTCTCTCGGCCTTGGAGGTAACTCTTATGCTCCCTGAAAACCAAAAACAGGGCTTATTTTTGTCTGGAATATATATTATAAAAGATACAAACAGTCCAGCCAAAAGTATTCCCCCAGAAATAAAAAAAAAAACTTGTAGATCCACAGGTCTGGGATCAGAGAATCCCAGGAAAGGCAAAGTTTGTCACTCCTGTAAAAATAACTTCAAAGGAAACTAGTAACTTCACTTCCAGTGCCAATATCATATAAAACCAGAGCCTCGACGAGGCCTCCAACCCCTAATCCCAAAATTCATTAAATATGGGCTTTTGGTGGCATGCCAATCCCCTGTAATACTCCAATCCTACCTGTCCTCAAACCAAATGGGGAATACAGAATGGTCCAAGATCTTCGAATCATAAATGAAGCTGTAATTCCTCTCCATCCTATTGTTCCCTACCCATACACAATCCTCACTCAGATCCCTGAGGACACCGCCTGGTTTACAGTCCTAGATCTTAAAGATGCCTTCTTTTGCATACCCATTCACCCTGATTCCCAATACCTTTTTGCTTTTGAGTGGACTGATCCAAACACTAATGAAACGCTACAATATACCTGGACTGTCCTTCCTCAGGGATTCCAGGATAGCCCACACCTGTTTGGCAATGCCTTAGCAAAGGAACTAAGGGAACTCAAATTAGAGACGGGGCATTATTACAATACATAGATGACCTCCTTATCTGCAGCCCCTCAAAGGAAGCTTCAGACCAAAACACTATACAGGTCCTTCTCAGCACTCCTACTGCAGTAAAGTTACAGGGGACCACTAATTCGGTACATCTTTCTAGAATTAAACCTACCCCTCCCCCTGAGTCTCCACAGGACACAGATTCCAGGCTAAGTACCATTATCTCCCCTTGTGCCTGCTGTTACCCTCATCCGCCCACACTGACAAATATGCTTTGGTGGATTTGCATACTTATTGTCCTCTTTCTCCTGCTAGCTCTCACAATCTTATGAGTGCCGCTTTAACACCACACCCACACTTGAAAAAAAATGCTCTGTCAGTACTGGGTTTAGTAAAACCCGCTCCAATTCTAAAAGACACCCCACAGTTTCTTTTTTTCTCTGCCTTTTTTTCTTTTTCTCTTCCCCCCTCACCCCCCAAGTGCTAGGAACCCTAACTCTACCCTTACTTGTTCTTGTCTCATTTATCCAATCTCTTTGGTCTCAAGAGTTAACATGGGAAGATAACACAATAGTCAATAACTCTCGGATTATCGCTAAGGGAGAAAATCTCTCTCTGCTGGATTTGCCATACACAACCCATCACCCCAGGAGACATAAGCACTATTCTCAAGGACTACCCAGTCAACAACCACACTGTATTCTCTGCTTTTAATCAGTCTACTTTTGATTACTCTAGACAAGATTTCTCTTTAATCGTTACATGGGAGAGGCACCCTCCTCTGTGTTACCACATCACACCTCCCTACTCAAAGGCTATAAATATCACCAAAACCTCCCTTATCTGTAATCAAGTTCTAGGATGTACCCCTTGTTACAATGATACTCACAGAGGAAACATAGACCCCTTTTCAGCCCGTGAGGCTCTCTCTAACAAAACATAAGCCTACCCCTAAATATCTTTAAGCCTATAAATTGGAGTGATATAGTGGGCCAGCCTCTTTACACATCATCCTGCACTCCTAACTGTCGGAGCCAGCCGACAATCGATCAGGTCCAGAAACCTGTGCTGCAGGACTGAGAAAAGGAAAGACGTAACAAAGAGACAGCAAGACAAGACAAGTTGGGGTTGAGAGGGTCTCACTCTAGCCCGCAAGACGCTAAGTCAAGAGTGGTCGACGAGTTTATTTCTTGCAGTCAATTTATATGATTTTAACCCATTAGCTCATACATTCCTGCCTGTAGGCAAAGGTATTGTTTTAAGGCACATTAACAACGTGTACTAAAACCATTAACTTGTATATTGTTACAGACATCATTATTGTTTACAGTTCTTGTAAAACTAAGATTAAGAGTTCCTGGAACCAAGATGATAAGCTAAGACATTGTTCCTCTAGGCTAACATCGTGACTCGTGTATATTTAACTCAGGTGATTGTTCTCTAAAAAGATTACTGATTTGTGTGCTGATTGTATCTCTCCCTCTGAAGGTCCTTTGTGACTTAGTAGCTCAAGGATATTTCCTCAGGCATTAGCGCACCTGGTGCATTCTTTAGTAAAAGGGGTGGCGGGACAGAGATTGTTCTGACTCAATTGACCTTTAAGCCGGGCGCCCCGCACTGTGGGAGTTTAGGCCCAACCTTTGTGCTCGGCAGCCTCAATCTCAGAGCCTGGCGCCCTGCACTTTGGGGTTTTACGCCCAAGTTTTGTGCTCGGCAGCCCTCCGTCACGAGCGGCTCCCCTCACCTAACCACACACATTTATGCTATTACAATTCACAAACTAATGCCAACAAAAGTTCTTGTTCTAGTTATATCAGCTATCCCCTTACTATGAGCCTCCCTGTCTATGAACCCCCTCCTGGATACTCCAAACCAAAAACAAAATTCAAAATACAGATGGACCCCTCCATAACTGTCTCCCACCTCCCGAAACTTTTCTCCAGCTATATAACCAAACCAATCTCACAGTTTGACCAGCACCACCTGGATTATTATGGCTATGTGGAACCTCAGATAACTACCTCACAGTGACCAAAGACATTGCTCTCTCACATCTAGACAATACACTTCACTATGGGGACTGCAGCTTGGGAACCCTGGCTCCAGCCCAAATAACTGTCCTCAATGTGACCCATGTGAGACAAAAAAGGGCCTTTGGTCTGGTACTAGCGGAAATTATAGGGACGGTAGGTGATGCTGCCCCTTGGGGAGGATTTGCCTACCATGAAACAACCTTGAGGGACCTAACCTCCTTCCTGGATAATGCACTAAAGAAAACCGGAGACACTCTAACACTCTTACAAAAGTCCCTTGATTCTCTGGCAGGGGTAGTCTTTGACAATCGCTGAGCCCTAGACTATCTCTTAGCAAGCAAAGGAGGGGTTTCTGCAGTCATAAATAAAACATGCTGCACATACATTAATGTCTCAGGGGAAGTAGAAGTAAATGTTAAAGAAATTTATGAACAGGCTTCCTGGCTCCACAGGTACAACCAAGGAAAACAGGAATGGACTGAGACACTTAAGGGATCGTTTCCAGGGTATACCTGGCTTCTTCCATTTCTAGGCCCCACAGCCACCATATTTCTCATCTTTCTCTTTGGTCCTTGTATTTTTAACCACCAAGTAAAATTTCTATCCTCTAGAATACAACAACTTCATCTTCAAATGATGATGCAACAAGGATTCCAACCCATTCCACCTGAAGATAAAGACCATCAACATCCACTGGACAAGGCCTCTGCCTCCTTCTACTCCCCACTCTCCATCCCTGCCACTACTGACAATCACGAAACCCATATCTCTGACAGATAGCAAGGAGATCTGGGCCCACAGGTAGGGATTACGTCCATATTCAGCTTGAAGCAGTTACAGAAGACTGACCATCAGCCCTTTTCCCCTTAAAAGATTTTAAGGGTCCAGACTCCTTGAGGGGAAAATGTTAGAGCAGGCAGATAGCTAGATATGAGCAGAGAAAGGGGGACACAGACCAAATGGCAGGAATTAGGCAGAAAGGAGGGGCACAGGACAAATGCCGGAAACCACATGTCATGTGAGCAGCAGGGATCCTTGGGCAGAGAAAGAAAAGCTGGAATCTTTGGGTTGATAAGGGACCACAACTTTTGGCTTGGAGGCCAACAAAGAAAGGTCAGAAAAGGCAGGAATTTCCAGTGCCCGAATGTAACCTTTTACTCATTATGCCCTCATTTCAATAAAATTAGCCTTGCAGATCAGAAGTACCCATCATGCACCGACGCCATGAGGCTTCCGATCCAGACTGAATAAGGACAAAAATCCCTCCTCCCTTTGGGAAGGTGGAGTTGGAATGATAATCAGGAAATACGACACCCTATGTAACTAACTTGCCAAAGAAATTCAGGGCAGCTGCTCACCTGAGCCTGCCCGCTCTCCCCTGAGAGTGTACTATCCATCCTTTAATAAATCCTCATTTTACCTTTTTAACCTCTAAGTCTTGTCTCTGAATTTTTTCTGGGACGGGACAAGAACCTGGATCACCAGTTGTGCCTATCGGCGACAAAATGATCTCCCCAGATATTTGGTAACTTGAAATTTTATAGTGGTGCTAAGTTAAGTTAAATGATGGAAGTTTATTAAATAGCCAGTTCATTTTCAGATAAAATAAGACATTGAAACATTTATTGCTGAATATTGACTTCCTCTTGCAAAGAAACAATAGATATTTAGAAATAAATATTAATAAATATGTGGTGCCACCCTGAAATATTCTCTACTACTAAGGGAAATATCTCAGTATTCTAGGAAAGTAAGATGAATGCTTTCATTAAAAGAAGATATAAGAAATGGAATTATGTTTTGTTAATAAAAAAAAAAAGTGACATTGTCCTAAAGCTAGTTGCTTCTGAATGGAAAAGAAAATATGGAACAAAATAATATGGATAGGGAAATTTGTGGAAGGCTTGCAAAAGAGGAACCCTGAGGAAAAGGTTTTACACATGGTCTGGATTGGCTAAGTTTAAAATGAATTTAGTCCAGAAAATTAATCCTTAAAGTAAGATGGTACAAGGCTAGATTTAGTTCGCTTTCTCTCTGTTGAGAGAACAAAGGTATCTTAAAATGTTAATCTGCTTTTAGTAACAGATTTTAAAGTTTCTTTTATCCCTTAAGTGATCTGTTCTGTATTTATCTTTGAAATATTTTGTTAATGAATAAGTAATGTTTCAAAGTGACCAATATGTTTATCTGACCAAGTGTTTCAAAACTTTATAAAAAGCTTCCCAAATATCAAATTTTAATCAGAGTTCTTTTGACCTCCAGCTAAATCTGGGATGCTTCAGAGGGC
This sequence comes from Vicugna pacos, assembly GCF_048564905.1. Lineage (NCBI taxonomy): Eukaryota > Metazoa > Chordata > Mammalia > Artiodactyla > Camelidae > Vicugna > Vicugna pacos. Next base: position 2,908,868 of record NC_133021.1, on the reverse strand, counting down.
CCTTGAAGCATCCCAAAGAGAGATTTTAAACTAGTAAGTTTCATGTGGTATGTTAAATAACATGGGAAGTATTGACCAATGAATAATAAATCTTCCTAGTTTATATTGTATGAGAAAATATTAATATAGATATTCTAAAAATTATATGGAATCCCTAAAAATATGGTATGTCTGAAATGTTACTAATCATAATTCTGGTTATTGTGACCAGGTTTGTTTATCAATTACAGTGTAAATAGGTGTTTAACCATGCTATTAAGTCTTCTGTCATTTATAGACAGTTATGGTATTATTCTGATGCTTTTGCAAAATTGCTTTCTCTTCAAGGAGATTTACTGGTTTCTAATAAATTTCAAACTATAATAGTGAACTAAACTGGGTAAGAAATTTTAAAATTCTGATGGAAACTCTGATTTCATAAAGCTGTTAACAACATCAAAAAGATTAGTTACATGGGGCTGAGTAAACTGATGAATATGGTTATAATTTTTGGTTTTGCCTAAAATATTACTGGCTTTTTAATCTGTGTTTTCCAGATATAAATAAACTCTTCTCCTTAATTAATTATGACACAGCAATTTGATAAATTGTACCTATGAAAGCAGACTTGGAACAGTTATCTTTTTCCTCTGATCACTCCAGAGACTTGAAACTTTTAAATTCCCAGTGGCTCTATCAGATAAATTAGGAAGATTACCTCCTAACAGGTATAGGAATCTCAAGGCATTTTGAGGACCTTAAAGAGAAAATACTTCACTTAAATCTATAAGGCAAAATCTGTGACAAGCCCTTGACATGACCTTCCTGGCCGTAGGAGACCTTATTAAAATTCCAGCTAGAGAATCCTTATTAAAAGTTCTGGCACAGCCAATTTAAAAGAGCCTATATGATTAAATAATCAGAATTAATTTGTGGAAAAACTTTTCTTGATTTGGCTATATATCATAAAATTGAGGGTAACTTTAGAGAGAAAACGATTAGGTTTTATTGAATATTAAATTCTAGTTTTGTTAATTGAGGTCTATATTTACTAATACTCACTTCCCAGATCATTCCTTGCTGTTATGTTACATTGCTGCAAAGTTTAATTGAATTATTAAAAGAACACTCTAGGTTTGTTTCTGAGGGTCAGTAATTTATCCTTGGATGAAGATCCGATGTCTCATGACCTGCAAACAGGAGATTATACACACTGGAACAGACATGATTTAAAGAACTATCTTCAGCCTGAATGGAAGGACCCTTTATCAGGTACTCTTAACTAACACAGTAAAAGCTAAAGGAAATTGACTTTTGGATTAATTTCCAGTCCAAAAGAGCCCTTGCACTGGAATGGCCTATAGAGTAGTGCTAACCTTAAATCAATACTCAAATGGAGAAGCTAGCAGACCAGAAAGAGAAGATGACATCTGAGGTAGACAGCTGACCCAAGACACCGGACCAGGCCTATATACCAATTATTTTGATAATTGCTCTTACCTTTGATTATGAACTAATCCAATTGCTAGGTCTATGGTCAATTACCTCTATCTAGTGCTTCTGTGTTATCTTGGTGGGTTTCCCTACTCCAAGGCTCTAACTAGATAGTCCTTAGAAAATTTAATCTAGGAAAAATAAAAGAAGAAATTATAGTTCTATGTAGGCCACTATTGACATTACAAAGTGGGAGCCCTCTCCTGGCTACTTAATAATACCTGATCTGAGCCTGGCCATACATATGAATTGTCTTATAATATCACTCAAGCTCAATCAAGGCAACAAACAAAATTTCAGTCAAAGAATATAACTTCCCTCAATTATGGAAAAGACTTGTATAGTTAATATCAGGGTATGGACATGTAAGCTTAAAGGTTCTCTTATGTTTGGAAAAAATTTTAAAAATTGAACTATACTATGGATAAGCAACCTAATAACACTAGGAAATTTGTCTAGGAGTCTTATGAACAATGCCTGTATAACATCTTTCCTAAAGATATGTATTGGTACAGAACAGACTAAGTCAGTTGACCTGGAGATACACTGAGCTGCACCTAATGAAAGTTCTTGTTTTAAATTCTTACTTATGGCCTTACTAATGTTGCTAACTATATTATTTACATTTTGCCTGTTTTACAAAATTGTTGTTTCTTGCATTACCAAATGTGTCAAAAGTGTGACTGAGCCTCTGATAAAATGATAAAGTAGCTTGAAACAGTAGAACAGATATATGCTTCTGCATGAGACCTATGATTGTAATGGTGCAACTCTAGATATGGGAAAAAACAACAAGAGAGAATATTCTCCTGGACCATAACAGACTAGTAAGACAGGTGGTCCGGATAATTTTTGCTACTGTTAATAAGGCCTAGTCCTGTAATAGCACATTGAGTGGCCTATCAATATAATTCTTGCATGGCATAGGAATAAGCAGTCCAAGCTCCGTGGATGAAATGGTTGTGCCAAGCCATGGTCAAATGTATGATCATGCAGGCACTCGCCATCAGCCTCTACAAGGATTGGGTCACGTTGGCACTTGCCTTCGTACTCTGCTTGGATTAAATCATGAGCCACTGCAGCTGCTGACCTCCAACACACCCTGAAAGGTGTTCAGGGTGGAGGTCAGGAATGGGGCGCTCTGTGCTCTGGGAAAGCTGGCTGAACAGACCTTCAAATAGCTAGATTTTTTTCAGGAAAAGATCTTATGAGCCCAAATTCCTGCATCTCCTCATATCCAGAAAAGCACTAAAACCATTAATGGTGACATCTGCTTTGTCCACTAAGAAGAGAAATGCATTTGAAAATCAAAATGAAATAACTATAGTTCAGACATTCAACGTAAAACTAGGTAAACATTGTAGATGTGATTTCAGACAAATTTCTGTATTGCTGAGAACTTGAGTTTTCTGAGCAATGTCAAAATTGGGATGCCACCGCCATTCTCATAGCAGTGTCTGCTGGCAACTTGTAGCTACAACCTAATGGGCTTAACGTCTCCTCTTGTAATTATTGAGTTCCTAGATCCATACTGCCTGTCATGCTTTCACACCAGATGAGTCCAGGAGCATCACAACTGCCCTAGAGGGCATGAAACAACAAATACATAATGTAGGGGATTCAGATGCATATGTGGGAGAAATTACATCTCAAGTTAACACCTGATTTTCTGGCATCTTTCCATGGACCTCAAGGTCTCAAATGCATTCTTTTGGGAATTTTACAGTTTCTGTTTTCACTTCTGTTAACAAAAGTGTATATATATATATATATATTTAGACTAACAGTTTTCTGATGTCTAATGTGCAGGAAACAAAGAGCTAAGGCTCTTTCTGAACCCCCAGCCATATGGCAAGATCAGGCTGGCTTGTTCCATTTCAAGAACCCCCCAAAAACACCCACATTCAACAGGAAGCAGGCAGATGAACACGACGCCCATCTCCCTATTTCCATAGAAATTGAATGAGAAACTGACAGTGGGGATTTTGAAGTAGAATTAATAAAATGGCCACACTTAGGCTAACAGATTTCTTCTTCTCATACACACCCTTAAAACGGTCAACTGACCTGATTAACTGGTTGCTACTCTTGGTTCCAGGCCTATTGTTAAAACTGTAGCTATAGATTTTACACTTTCTACTTTATTCCGGTAATCAAAAGCTATAATCTCACAGAGAAAAAAATGTGACAATGAGTGTGTATATGTCCATGAATGACTGAAAAATTGTGCTCAACACTGGAATTTGACACAACATTGTAAAATGATTATAAATCAATAAAAAATGTTAAAAAAATAAATAAAAGGAGATTCTAAATACTAAAAAAAAAAAAAAAACCCTATAATCACGCTTGGTCTCCAGGGAGAAGGTCACAGGACTTAACCTTATAAAATAGCCTGAGTTACCAAAAAGACCACAACTTGGGTGCTTCTAATGAAGAGATGGAAAGAGTGACAAACACTGGCGGAAAATGACCTTTTGTATATTTGCCATCATTATGTTTACATTTTGATATAGTCACTGAGGTCATTGTAGTGTTTTAACCTGAAAAATGAGGTAAATAAATTAGAAGAAATCAATCATTTAATTTAAATGTAAATTAAATCACATTGTGAAATTGTTGCAAATTTCTTCTCTGTTGCAATGTGTAAATTGTTTAAATTTTATAGAGTAGCAAATTTCTTAAAATTTCAAAACAACAAATACTTTTTGAACACCTACATACACACTAGATATAAGATATGTATGACTTATGCATAATATGACATCTATGTGTGTCAACATTCATATATATAACTGCATAAAACAAAGTGGAGTTTTCTCACCCTGTTCCTCAGGCTTATACCTTGCAGGTAACCAGAATTAATGTGTGGTGCAAATCCTTTTGGGTTTGTTTTATTTTAAGCAGAACTAAAGTTGTAATCCAGGTCAATGTGCTCCAAATTCTGTTATATCAGGTTATAAAGCAGATTTTCAAGGCCACATTGATCTTAAAGTTTACAGATTGCCTCTGTTCTCCACATGTTACTAAAGTACTTCCTTCGATTTCAATAAAGACAGGTTGCAGGAATGCGGCAGTTCTGTGTGAGTGTTTGCTGTAGCGGGTGTAACCAGCAGCACACAGACACTCCTGGTGTCATGGCCCACGTCTCCATAATAACATCATATCAAGCCAAGATGCCCTCCCTGTTCAGATCAGCCCCTGTGCCAGTCCCCCATGATGAGGAACTGTCTCCTGAGGCAGCTCAGACAGCTCTGATTGCTAGAAGGTTCCATGTGGTGCCCTTTGAATTTAACTTGTCCAGAGTAAAACTCACTAATTTGAGCTTTCAGAAAGGGACAGCTCTCTTGATCTTTGTTAACAAAGAACTTACACCAGCAAATTGTCAGGACCCTCGGCCAATAAAGGCTTTCAGGCTAATGTTACTAGCTTCCTCCAAAGAGTGCTCAGTACACGGAAGTTTCTTTAACCATGTGCTTCTAGATGCAGAGATGGGCTCTAAGGTGTAAGGGTTGTAATTCTGTGACACTGTGTTGTGAAAGGTGCACCTCTTATGGACTTTGACAACAACATGTGTTAATTTTATAAAACTCATATATGAGTGAATGACTAAGGTCACATCCCTAGAACTCCTGAAAACTGCTTGGAAGTCCAGAATGCCTGAAGCTCTGGGACAGTCACCTGCCCCCACCCACTGCCTCTGGCACTGTGCTTTACGTTGTTGGCCTTCTCTGCTGTATTCTAGAAATAATGCAAAATGTTGTTTAAATATCCTGGAATTTAGCTTTTATCCAGATAAGATGGCCTGGATATGCAAGGGGTTACAGTTTAAATTATAGGAGATGTTCAAAGCACAGGATTGTGGATATGCAGACCTAAAGGAAGCCAGTGATCTGGGCACAGGCCCCCTGTGCCGTGTTTGGGAGAATCAAGGGATCCACATTATTTGTTGAAGTGTTCTGAGTTGGTTTCCCTCGTTTTGTTTGTAGTGATATTGAGGAGGCTGTGTTTGGATCCTGGCTTTGTTTTGTAACCTCAACTTTATGGTTTTTGACTCATCAATGTTTGTACTTGCAGTGGGTTTATTTTGACAGTACCTCTGGTCCCTGGGGTACAGGCTCATCCTGTGTTGGCAGTACCTGCTCCAGCCATTGCCATGTGGACACTCAGGATTTCCATTCCTGAAGCCTCCCCAGCCCAGAAGTCTGAGCTTATTTGACCTGCTTTGAAAAGGTATGCATATATACATTTTTAACATTCTTCAGTATCCCCATGAAGAAGGAGGACTTTAATATCTACTGGGTAGTGTTTTTGTTTTCTTTTTAATATTTTTTCTTTCATGGTGGACCTGTGCGCCTGTGAAACGTGCACTGTTTCATGCCACGCCCCTTCATGCAACCCCCACACCCCACCATACCACTGGTTGTGTTCTTTAGTAGACGTTCTGTGGTTTTACATCAGTTTTTAATATTGGTGCCAGGTGGTTCCAAAGGTCCTAGTGATTGTCTGTATGTTCATCTCATGATCCTCAGTGTTGCTGAAAGATCAGCTCCCGTCCCTAATGAGCCAAATAACACAGAGACCGGGTCTTGGAGCTTACAAGAAAGGAGGCAGCTTTATTACTCATCCAGGCAAAGGAAACTCACAGCAGGCTAATCCCTTCAAAACTGTGCACCCACCTTTGCGATGGGGCAGGATAATTATATAGCCATAGCTTAAACAACGAAGCGTTCATAACAACTGACAGAATCATGTTCTCATCAGAAGACTCAGAATGGCGTCACGATGCCTCCAGGGGACCAATTCTATAGAGGATAGTGGTTAGATCACTTTATCTCTTTAGCACTCAAGGTGTGGCCTTCTTTGTAAGGTTACAGTCCTTTGACTTTCTCCCTGGAGAAGGACACAGAGACCAAGCATGCTTATGACTTTCGATTACTGGAATAAAATAGAAACAGTAAGATCAATGGCTGTAGTTTTAACACTGGGCCTGGAGTTGTGGGTAGCAACTGGTCGGTCAGGTTCATTAAGCATTCTAAGGGCAACCATCAGAATAAGAAGTCTGTTAACCTAAGTGCGACCATTTTATTATTCCCCCTTCATCGTGATTCATTGAGAATGGAAGGTAGGGACTTCTGGGCTTCTTGACACAGTCTTGTTTTCAAGGTGACATTTAAAATTAGGCTTATCCCACCCATCTCCTTGGCCCCTCCCAGGCCCTAACCCTAACCCTGTAACCAGAGTCTGTCCTTGGGGCTCTTGCAGGCCTCTCCAAAAGACAAACTCAGAGTCTCTACATTTTCAAGTTTTGCTGATAATTACTTCTGGAAAAAAACAGAAAGTACATTTGATTTTTGTTGTTGTTGTTGTTTTCCAGAATAGTAAATTTACAAAGCATAAGAAACTGTTTACAGAATCCTAAAGTTAAGGATTCTTTTTATAAAATGTATTTTAAAATTCCTTAGGTAATATATATTTTGTGTGAAAACATAAGCAATACTGAAATATATGGAATAAAAAGTTTCTCTGTAGACCTTAATTTGCTGGCTGGAGTGTTTGCACATTGAATTTTGATAGATACTAACAATGGATGCTTTCCAAGGTGTACCACCACCACCACTGGCAGACTTCGAAGGCTTCCCAGCAGGGTTCCCAACACTGGGAACATCTTTGCAAATGTTTACCAGTTTGATAGGTGCGAAAATAGCATTTCACGTTCATTTGCATTTCTCTGAGTACAGTAGAGTTGAGTATCTTACTGTTCTTTTGTTTGGCTCTTTTCTGAGACAGGACACAAAAGTCATCTTGTACTGGGAAGGTGTGAGGTGCTGTTACAGAATCCAACCTCATTCTGCTCACCACACGACAAACCAATAAATCAGTAGATGAGGTGTTGGAGCAAGGAATAGCGACTTTATTTGGAAAACTGGCAGACTAAGAAGATGACAGACTAATGTCCTGGAGAACCTTCTTCCCCAACCAGAATTCAGGCACCTTTTATACTTGAAAGGGGTAGGGGTGTGATTGGTTGTTGCAAACTTCTTGGTGTAGGAATTATTTGTTCTTGGAATCCTTTGTTCTTGCAGCTCTCCACATGATTCATGTCATTGTGCCCCTGTAAATCCTCCAAAAAAACCCCCATTATTTTCTATTCTGCAACTTGTCATCTTTATATGAGTGCAAAAGTGTGAATATCCTTAAAGGTCAGAGTCTTGGGAATAGGCTGCCTTGTATATTTCAGGCTAAAGGCAACATTCTTTTACAAAAGGTGCCGAGCTAGCAAGGCTAAGCCTAGAAAACAGGGCACAGGGTTAAAGCCAAAGGAACAGATCTAGCATAGAGTCAGATTTCTTCTTTTCTATTACAGTGCCTTTGCTGAGAGATAAGAGGATGTTTCTGGGCGGGTCCTCCTCTGCCCCTGGCAGGGATTCGGCAAGAACCCTGTCAGACTCACCATGACTGTGGATGGAACTGCTCTCCAGCAGAGAAAATAACAATTATTGGTGATTAAAATTACTTGTCAAAGTATCTTCAATTGCCTGTAAACTATACCATGTAGGGTGCGGGGAACTTCTCACTTGCCCATCAATAATCAGGCTCCCCAGATACAAGCGACCAGCATTGCACCGGGTTCCAAGATGGCCTAGCCAAAACAGCTTCACACTTTTCTCTTGAACCTTTGTCTCCTAACAAGTACACTTTCAAAGCTCTGGTTCCTCTTCCCTTTTCTGCCGCATGAATGAACACATCTCTGAACCCACCTGGGCTGAGCCCAGATCATGCAGACAACCACATGCTGTCCATTGCCAGGCTTGGCTGCATCCTCCCTCTAGCATGTTCATGTGCCCAGCACCTCTGCCATAGGGGTCTGGATCACCATCTGTGCCATCACCCAACCAAGGACTACTGGTGGGTGGTGAACAGCCCAGGACCACCCTGGCATGCAGCCTAGGATCTCCCTGAGCCTCTGGCTTAGAGAAAGCACAGGGCATGGGGGGCAGGGTTCCTGGGTGGGAATTGGAACCACCTCCATTCTCACCCACCAAACCCCAAAGCCTCAGATACAGGGCTGTTTGCCCACACACTACGCCAGAGCTCTGACTGGTGTCTGTCGCCATGATGATTGGAGCCTGTAATGCCCCACCCCATTGGGTGAAGAATGAGGGTGTCATCTCGGGTTAGGGGTGCACTCAGAGTGAGGAGAATCATACAGTGTGGGGACAGGCTGAGTGGTGAGGGGCCGCTCAGAATGGAAGTGACCCAGCTGAGGGTTGAGGCTTCAATTTTGGGGTGAGGGAACCATCTTGGGATGGGGGACCTGGGGTAAGGTATGAAGGGTCAGTTTGGAGTTCAGGATCCATAGATTGGACGTGGTGGGGCAGAAAGTGGGAGCGGGGATCTCAGTGTGAGGAGAAGCTTCACCTTGGGGGTCTTTTTGGGGACCTAGCTTGGCTGGGAGTAGGTGTCAATGATGGGGGGCGGTGAGAAGGAGAAGTGGGGCTGGGGGTGTAGCCTGGCCCTGGGCCTGTGGTTGTTCTGGATGGATGCCGGGACCCTGTCAGTGATGGGAGAGGAAGCATTGGGAATGGGGCCCTGCCTGGCCTCCCACACCACAACCTGTACTGCAGGAGCTGCAGCCCGAGCGTCCACGCTGCGGGCGGGTGGAGGAGGGGCGCGCGCGGACGCCGGAGCCCGCCCAGAGCGCGTGGGGTCTGGGCTGGAGCCGGGCGCCCCTAGGCCAGGCCCCAGAGGAGGGGGACGGCCTGGGGTCTGGGCCGCCGCCTGCCGTCGCCTTCGCTGCTGCCGCTGCCGGGCAGGTAAGGGGGCGCTGGTGGGGGCGCGCAGGTTGGGGTGCGGTGGTGAGGCCGGGGCCGCGCTGCTTGTTAGGACCCAGAGGCGGGTCCGGGCCGCCGCCCTACTGCGTGGTGCGTAGTCCCCCCAACATTAGTAGTCACTGAACCCCGCACCTTCACTGCCGCTGGTACGCGGGTCTGGGAAAGCGGGTGCAGCCCCGGGAGGTGGGAGGGCGCCGGCCGGGCCCGGAGCACCTCCGACTGGGCCTCAGGCCAGAGCCGCCCTGCGCAGGTGGGCCTGCCTGGCGAGTGGTGGCGCCCCGGACCCTCCAGGGCGCAGGCGACCTGGGGCGGAATAATGGGCGAGGCCCAGGTCTTTGGGAGCTTGTCAGCCTGACCTGAGATCAAAAGCCATTGACAAGTCTATTTTCAGTCTTTTGAGGAATCTCCATATTGCTTTCCACAATGGCTGCAGCAAGCTGCGTTCCCACCAGCGGTGTAGGAGGGTTCCTTTTCTCCACAGCCTCCCCAGCATTTATCGTTTCTGGACTTTTGAATGATGGCCATTCTGTCTGGTGTGAGATGATACCTCATTGTAGTTTTGATTAGCATTTCTCTGATATTTAGCGATATTGAACATTTTTTTTTAATGTGCCTATTAGCCATTTGTATGTCTTCACTGAAGAATTGTTTATTTAGTTCTGCCATTTTTGGATTGGCTAGTTTTGTTTGTTTGTTTTTTTAATTCAGTTGTGTGAGCTGTTTATATGTTCTGCAAATTAAGCCCTTTTCAGTCTCATTTTTTGCAAACATTTTCTCCCATTCCATAAATTGTCTTTGTTTTGCTTATACTTTCCTTTGCTGTGCAAAATCTTATAAATTCAATTAGGTCCCATTTGTTTATTTTTGCTTTTATTTCTATTCGTTGCATAGACTGCCCTAGGAGAACATTGTTGAGGTATATGTCAGATAATGTTTTGCCTACATTTTCTTCTAAGTGGTCTATAGTGTCTTATCATATGTTTAACTCTTTAGACCATTTGAATTTATTTTTATGTAAGGTGTCAGGGAGTATTCTAACTTCATTGATTTACATGCAGCTGTCCAATTTTCCCTGCAATGTTTGCTGAAGAGACCGTCTTTATTCCATAGAATGTTCTTACCTACTTTTTAAAGATTAATTGACCAAAAGATTGTGGGTTTACTTCTGGGCTTGATATTCTGTTCCATTGATCCATATGTCTGTTTTTGTACCAGTACCCTGCTGTTTTGATTACTGTAGCTCTGTAGTACTGTCTGAAGTCTGGGAAGGTTATTTCTCCAGCTTTGTTCTTTTTCTTCAGCAATCTTTTGGTAATTCTGGGTCTTTTGCAATTCCATATACATTTTAGGATTATTTGCCCTAATTTTGTGAAAATTGTCCTAGGCAATTTCACAGGGATCACATTAAATCTGTAGATTGCTTTGGGTAGTATGATCATTTTAACAATATTAATTCTTCCAATCCAAGAGTATGGGATATCTTTCCATTTTAAGTTATCTTTAATCAACATTTTGTAGTTCTCCATGTATAAGTGTTTCACCTGCTTTGTGAGATTTATTCCTAAGTATTTTGTTGTTTTGGATATGATTTTAAAAGAGATTGTTTCTTTACTTTCTTTTCCTACTGTTTTATTGTTAATGTAAAGAAACGCAGCCGATTTGTGTATCTTAATCTCTATCCTGCTACCTTGCCAAATGTTTTTATTTTTGGTTCATTTCTGTATTTTTCTTCTTCTTTCAGAAAATACCCTTATGGTTAGATGATTTCCGTTATTGTTATATTTGTGTTTCTCTCACCTGTTTTTGCATATCTAATGTAGGTTTTTAATTTATGGTTTTCATGAGTTTCATATACGTTGTTCTGTTACAATATCTGACTGTTTTCAAGTGATTGTCATTTAAGGTCGCTTAAAGTTTTATTCCCTCTCCCCCTTTTTTGTTTTGTTTTTGATTTTATTTTTTACATCTTCCTATACCTCTTGTAAGTGTTTATTGTAATTATAGTTGTTTTTATAATTTTTGTTTTTTAATCTTTGTAGTAGCTTATTTAAGTTGTTGACACAGACATTGCTGCATTTTTGCCTTTAAACTGGGATTTCCCCCTTCCCAGAAGTTCTTCTTTTCCTTGGTAATTTTCTTGGGAGGTGGGTAGTTTTATTTACTTATTTTAGTGCGATTGAACCCATTACCTCATGCATTCTAAGCACACTCTCTACAGCTGAGCACTACCTTCCCCTCAACAAGTTCTTATTTCTTTTTACAGATTTTTCTTTTTCACATAAAAAGATCTTTTAATACTCTTTGTAAGGTTAATTTAGGATTGATGAATTCTTAGTTTTTGCTCATTTGAGAAGCTCTTTAACTCTCTTTCAATTGTGATTAATAACTTTTCTGACTAGAGTAGCCTTAGGTTGCAGATTTTTCTCTTTGAGTACTTACTAATGTTGCTAAATGTTTACAATAGCATGTAATCATGGCTTTCCCTTCTGGCCTGCAATGACTCTGCTGAAAAACAGCTGATAGTTTATGAGGAATTTCCTTTCATGTGATGCTTTCCTTTTCTCTTCCTACATTTAGAATTCTGTTATTCATTCATTCATTCATTCAAACAAACCAAAACTTTTGTCATTCTTTGCAAAATCTATAACATTTTATCTGTTAGGAAAAAGAACAAAGAAGTCATTCTTTTTTGCTGATTTTTACAATTCTGTCATTATCTTTAAATTTTGCTTTTTGAATAATGATTTGTCTTGATGTGGGTCTGTTTGAGCTGATACCATTTGTGACTCTGTGTTTCCTGCGCCTGGATCTCTGTTTCCTTTTTCGGATTAGGGAAGCTTTCAGCTATAATTTTATCCAATGTTTTCTCACCCTTTCTCTTCTCTTTCAGGGACCCCTATAATATGAATGTTAATATGTTTGATGCTGTCTCAGAAGTCCCTTAAACTCATTTAATGTATTTTTTCTTCTTGCTCTTCTAATTGGGTGTTTTTTATTATTCTATCATCCAGATTGCTAATGTAGCATCTGTACTGACTAATTTTCCACGTTACCTACACTTCTGCTCTGACTGGTTCTTTTTGTATATTTTCTAGTTCTTTTTAAAAATTCTCCCTGTGTTCATCTGTTCTTTTTCCCAGTGCAGTTATCATTCTTATTACTATTGCTTTGACCTCTTTGTTAAATAAATTATTTATCTCTTTTCATTATGGCTATTTTCTTATTATTTCACTTAAAACATATTCCTGTCTTTTCACTTTAACTTTCTATATCTCTGTGAAGTTAGGTGAAACAGTTACCTGTCCCAGAATTCAAGGTGTGTCCTTGTGTGAGAGCATTCCTATGCAGTCTTCTGTGCCCAGCGGATCTGTGGGAAGAATTGCATCTTAACTGATAGTTGGCTGCCATCTTCCCCCAGGATGTGCTGGCTGCCAGAGTAATGGGGGGGTACAGCTGGAGTTAGAGGGATTGGAGCCAGTTCCAGGTTCAAGCAGGGGCTTCTCCTCTGCTCCATGACTGTTAACAGCCCTATCAGGGGTGGCACAGGGTCCTGTTGGGCTGGAGCAGGATCTCTGTGGGAGTTGGGTTCTCCTGGGTGTGAGGGCAGTCTCTGCTTTGGTTTGGAATGTGGCTGAGGACTGAGGGCTTGCAGTGGCACTTCTGTACTGGTTTTACCTTTTCCCCAGTGTGTACACCTTGGCTAGAGGGTAGGTCAGGGCCAGAGAGATTGGGGCCAGACCACTGAGCTGGCCTCAACCCCTCTCAGTTGTGCATGAGAAAGTGAGTTCTCATGATGGCAGCCTCTGCCCTGATGCTTGTATTGCTCCTTCCAGAGTGTGTGCAGGGACACTAGCTAGCAGTGACTGCCTACAGTCTTTTCAGAGGTAGGGCCACATCCAGGCCAGCACCATTTTCTCACACTCTGTGCACTCTTATTGACAATGGAAGCTACCACCTGAGTGGGGAGCAGCAGCAGAACATGGAAGGCTGGAGCAGGAGCCTGTATAGTCTGGGGGGCCCCACTTGAGGCATCCGTGGAAGCTGCCAGAGCCCCAGGCAGTGTTCAGCCTGCTGTTTCCCTGCTGTGATGGGGCATCAGCAACCCTCTGCACAGGCTCTTCAAGAGCAGGGTCTCAGTTTCTTACAGTGTAACAGTAAACCCACTGGTTTTCAACCAGGCCAAGCGGGCACATCATCCCAGTGCTGAACCTCATGCCTGGGGCACCTGATCCATGGTTCAGACCATAGCACAGGCGTGGGGGACTGGTAGGGCTCGAGCACCGCTACAGCATCGTGCTGTCTGGGTGAGAGTGCCTGCAGTTCCGAGCGCTGCGTGGCTGATGGAGGACCATGTGGTCTGTTTAAGTCTGTTTGGCATGGACAGATGGAGCTCGTTATAATTATTGCTTATAGAGATAGTATAATTACAGGATATGCCATCGAATTTTCTAAGGAATTTAATATTATAATATTATAATACCCCAGCTGCCTGGTGTGAGTAATATAACTGCAGGTACTCGGGATCCTGGAACAAAAATTTGAATTATGCTTTTGGTAATCAAAGGTGTAGGTCCTAAAGGGGTGCATTTACCATAATGCTCTTATACATGTCAGTCATAGGGAAATTCTACATTAAGAAATGGATGCTAATGATCATCAGGCACATTTATAAATGCTCAATATCACTAATTATCAGAGAAATGCAAATCTAAAATACAATAAGGTATCACTTCACACCAGTCAGAATGGCCATCATTCAAAAGTCCACAAATGACGAATGCTGGGAGGTTGTGGAGAAAAGGGAACCCTCCTACACTGCTGGTGGGAATGCAGTTTGGTGCAGCCACTGTGGAAAACAGTATGGAGATTCCTCAGAAGACTAGGAATAGACTTACCATATGACCCAGAAATCCCTCTCCTGGGCATATATCCAGAAGGAGCCCTACTTCAAAATGATACCTGCAAGCCAATGTTCATAGCTGCCTATTTACAATAGCCAAGACATGGAAACAACCTAAATGTCCATCAAGAGACGACTGGATAAAGAAGAGGTGGTATATTTATACAATGGAATACTATTCAGTCATAAACACCGACAACATAACACCATTTACAACAACATGGATGTTCCTGGAGAATGTCATTCTAAGTGAAGTAAGCCAGAAAGAGAAAGGAAAATACCATATGAGATTGCTCATATGTGCAATCTAAAAAATAAAAAATAAATACAAAACAAACAAAAAATACCTCATAGACATAGAATGCAAACTTGTGGTTGCCAAGGGGGCAGGGGTGGGAAAGGACAGACTGGGATTTCAACACGTAGGATAGATAAACAAGATTGTACTGTGTAACACAGGGAAATATATACAGGATCTTGTGGTGGCTCATAGCAAAAGAGAATGTGACAATGAATGTATGTATGTTCATGTATAACTGAAAAATTGTGCTCTACAATGGAATTTGAGACAACATTGTAAAAGGACTATAACTCAATAAAAAAGTTAAAAAAGTTGATGCTGTTTGAGTTTAGTATTGAATTATTAGAGAATGTAATGAACCTGTAAGATTCTGGATCAAAATTAGTGAAATGACAAGAGCAAGTGATCCAAGTATTATATACAATAAGAAATAAAGTCCTGAATCGAAACATTTTGTCTGATTTTCTCAGTGGGTAATAAATAATTAGGGTTTTGACTACAGTTGTTTTGAGTAAACTATAGAATGTAATCAATTGTGAAGTGGTGAAAATTTAAGGATATTTGTAATAAGATTAGCACTGTGATAATATAGTGGGGGGTTAATGATCCTTTGGATAGATGAAATTGGCTGGCCCTGTGTATTGGTAGATGAAGACAAGTTGTTGATGCAAGTGGAGGGACTTATAGATAGGAAGGTTAGTGAAAAGTGAAGGCTATTATCATTCAGTTGATTGAGGAAGAATGAGCTGATAAGTCTGGTTAATAGGCCATAAGATGTAGTATTAATTCAGAGGATATAATTTTGATAATTACGTTAATGGTATTAATATAATGTTTGGAATAATGAGTTTTAGCACTGAAAAAGGTTAAGATTTTGTACATAATCAGTACCATAAGCATTGGATATCATGGCTATTAATGATAATCCTAGTGCAGACTCACAGGCGATGAGTACTAAGAATAGGTATTATGGTAGCTAATGAAAAATGGGTGTTTAGAATGATGGCAGTTGCTATAATGAATAATGCTGATATGCCATCTAAGCACAGTAATGAGGGTATTACATGTGATTTATATATTATTATCCATATAGGGTAGTGTAAATGCTAAAATGGTAGTAATATTGACTAATACCATTTGATAATTATGAAGTTAATTATAATTTTATGAGTCAAAATAATGTTTTTGTTTAAACTAGTTATCATATACATTCATTCTAATCCTTTTTAATCCATTCATAGGAAAACCTTATGGCTACTAGTAATAAGATTAGAGTTTGTGCCATGAAAAATTTAGCTTTTGTTATTCTTTTGAGATGCTCAGGGTAGGAGTAAGAGGAGGGCAATTTCTAGGTCAAATAATAGAAAAGTAGTGACTACTAAGAATAAATAAATAGATAAGGGTGGTTTGATGACCCTATAGGATCAAATCCACATTGTTATTAACTTGATTTTTCTGTATACACATTCAGCAGAGGAAGTCAGACTGTGATAAGTACAACTTGTAAGTCTAGTCGTGTATTGGTAAATGATGTCTCTATGAGCTTTATTAATCTTTCTCCAGTTACATGACAAGCAATAGACTGGAAGTCAGTTGTAAAATTTAATGCTAAAAGAAAAAAATGATCATCAATAGATAGTGACCTACAGGAAAAATCATTTTATCTACAAAAATGTAATATCAGGAAGCTGATTGAAATCCAAAATGATTAGATGTAAAGTGAAATTTTAATTGGTGTAGAAATCACAGAGAAAAGTAGAACCAACAATTTTGTGTAGTCAGTGAAAGCTTTTAGCTATGAAAGCTACTAAGCCAAAAACTCCACCTGAAATTGTAAATTTCATATTCTTCTGAGGCTTGCAATAATATAAAATAAATTCCTAGAGGAACTGTAATGAATCAGACTTGCAGTATTGTTAATGATTTCTTCCTATTAGATGATGGTGAGTACAAAGGATGGAAAATTCAGAGGCTCAGAACTGAAATATTAAGAAGTTTTATGGGAACTGTGTGTGTGGTCAGTATGTTGTTAGGTGGTGTGTGCGCATATTTTTATCATTTTTCTGATCAGAAGGTAGGATCTATGTGTCATTTTAGGACTTATGTGTATTTGCCTCTATGTGTGTGTGTTGAGAGTTTGGTGGTGGGGAGAAGCATTGTAATCTTACCGACCTTGTACTGAGAGCTGTAGGACCTCCTTCCCTAATAAAAATGACCCTGCTCTTTTCACCACATTCCCACCCGTGACAATAATTCATTGTAATGGATGTATGTAATGTCCTGTTTGTCATGGACCAAAGCAATGCATCCATTTATAATTCACAAAGTAATTTATATTTTGAATAAAAAATACTTACATATATGATGGATTTTATGTTTTTACTCTTATTTACCTTGGTGCCTAACAATGATAATAGAAGATCCATTTCCTGAGACCAAGCTGACTTTTAGGAGTCAGGATCACTCATGAACACATCCTCACCCTGTTTGTCCTGACTGGTGTATGACTTAATGTTATTGCAAGAGGAGTTTCCCAAGACAAAGGCAATGGTCTTCCTCAGAACCTCAGGGAGCAGGTGACAGAATGGGCTCCAGGTGGAATCTCTTTCCAAGTTAGACTTTGGTTCGAGGTAAAGTTACAGCACTCACCACCCCTGAGACCCTATGGTGATTCACATCCCCTCTGTCTTCTCATCCACAAAATGGGTTATTGAGAATGTAGTGTAATCGCAACACTGCACTCTGAATTTGGTCAATTGGCACATTATATTGCCCAGTGTGATATTTCAATACCTTTGACCTGATGTTAATTGGTAATTTATAGGGGGTCCCGACTCCTGAGTGTTGGAAGGAATTTTTGTTGATAGTGGGAAGAGCTCCAGTATCCCTGAAGCCTGCTTACTCTGGATGGGACTCAGTCCCTCCAGGATGGGGGTCCTGGGGCCAGCAGAGTGCCTGAAGCCCAGCTGTGGATCCAGGAAGGCCCAGCAGTGTGGATGGAAGTGCAGCCCCACTGGGTCTGTGAGGATTCAGGGTCAACTCCCCACAGGGGAGTCTCTGGAGTTTCCTCCCAAAGGGCAGCCAATCTTCCTGAAAGTCAACCCCAACAGGGACAGACACAGAGGCTGGAACCAGCAATCCCAAGGAAAATGGGAGGTACCAATCCTTCCAAGTACAATGACCCCTGGGGAGCTCAGTTCCAGGGAGGTCAGAGCCTTAGAGTGGGAGGGACTGTGAGGCCTGGATTCCTGCCTTTTCTGCCCCCTCCACTCTGGGCCCCTTCCCAGAGTCGCACCACCCTGGCCCATTGTCCCCCACCACGGACTCTGGGCTGGCTCTCTTTCCTTCTAGCCTCCTCTTGTCTCTGGTTCTCCCTACTCAGTTCCCCTGTCACCTCCTGTCACTTTCTAGGACTTGACCCCCACGTCTCTCAATCACTCACACACTATCTCTGTCCCTGCCTGTCTCCCTGTCTGTCTCTTCCCTCAGGCCCTCAGGCCCTGGGCTCCAGTCCAGCCCTGTCCAGGGCCACAGGGCCCCACCTCTCCCAGCCCTCCCACCCTCACTGCCAAGTTTTGGCCAAGGCCATGCTCACAGTGGATGGAGTCCAGTTACAGAGGCTGCTCACGGCGGTATTTACTGCAGCACAGCTGTTCGCGCCTCTTCCTGGGCAGCACAGTCACACCTTGACCTGTTCGTGGCCCAACCCGGACCCCAGAGCAGCTGCAGGGCTGGCCACCTCCCCCATCTGGAAGGAGGCACAGACCTGCAGGCTAGAGGGGCTACTGGGGATTGGATTGAGGGACCTCTAAGGAGCCAGATATTTCCACCCAACTCCTCTTTGTGAGCAGCAGGGAGTCCCAAACCACTGACCCCTGCCTTGCCAATTTCTCACTAAGAACACTATGGGCAGATTGTGGGAGCTCCTGAGACTTAGGAGGGTACTGCTGCCCTCAGTCCCCCTCAGAATTTGCCTGGAATCGGGGCTCCTGGGGCAGCTAATAGGGCAGGGTGGGGGCACAAAGCCTGGATTAGTGCAGGGCCCTCTCACTGGGCTCCCGCGGCCACTCCTGGCACCTCATCCATTCCTCACCATCAGCAGTTGGTCACTTCACAGGGACAGATATGAGGGACTCTCTGACCCTTGTGACAGGCAGGCCCCATGTGCTCAGCACTTATTGATTGAATGAACACAACCACCCCCATATCTAGATACCAAATCTTCCCACCGCCCCAGAGGGACTTCCCAGGCCCCCTCGCAGTCAATACTGCCCCAAAGCATAACTCTGCTTCGGCTCCACCAAGGTAATTTCTGCCTCTTTAGACCTGGGTGTACACATGAAACACCCAAGTGAACTGTAGAGAGGTGTGACAATTTGGGCCAAAATAATAGGTTTGATTTTTATGCGTATAGCATATGTACCTAAAATTAATGTCATTTGCAGGTGTATTACAGAGAAGGATAGCCATATGGGTGTGGCGATGTGATTAAGATGGTTTGTTAAGTTCTTTTCCATCTCGTGGCTGTTCTGTCTGCCTTTTGTGTGAAGTGCTGAGTGAGGGGGAGTGAAGGCCTCCCACTCCACTTTTGTAGTTGATTCCTTTTGCACTTCTGTCATTCTTTGCCTTACATGTTTTCCAGCCACTGCCCATGGGAAACCCTGGGAATCTGGAAAAGAAGGAGGGAGCACCCAGAAGTGGTGGGGCAGGGGACCTGGGTTGAGAAGGACCAGAAAGCATAAGGTTGGGAAAGTTTCCAGAGAGGACCTAGGGTTGGATGATGTGTGGCGGATCATCAGGTAGTGGGGCGTGTTCTAAAAGTGAGGTCACCCTGAATGTCCACTGTGAGGAACCAGGGGCAAAGGCAGGTGATTGGTCGAGAGAGGGTATAAAGCTTCTGCGTTGCTATGGCATCGTCCAAACCAGAGAAGACTCAGAGGAAGACAGAGTCTCATCCCCTCCCACTGTTCCTGAGAGTCTGATTGACCTGTTGTTTGTTCTCCTGACCTGCTTACCTGCTGACCTACTGACCTGTCTGAACCCTCCTTCCTCCCTCAAGGGCTTGGTTGAGCCTGATCCTTTCTGTGACCCCCTTCTTCTCCTCCCAAGTACCCAACCCCCTTCCTGTCACACTCCCCCAATCCCATCCCCAGTTCCAACTCCAACCCTTCCCCATCCCTCCTGAGCTCTCCCCTCCTTTCCCACCCCTCCTCCTGCCTGGTGACCACAGGGCCCCCTAGGGGACCAGGACATGGAGCTGAGGAGGCTGCTCTTCTGGCTCTGCTTGCTGGGGTCTCCGGATACCAAAACACCAGCATGAGTAAACATTGGGCATCAGGGGTTTCCTCCTTTTTCCTGGGCTCTTTCACACTGTGGTTAAAGAACTGCTTTTTCATGGGATCCTTGATGGGAGCTCATGACTTGTGAAGACCAGGGCCCTCAAAGCAGGTTTCTTGACCAACCTGATGCAGTTCTGGCCACCGGCGTCCTCATCAGTGTTTGAGTCTTGTGGAGACTGCTTGGATCAAACACAGCAGGGTTGGCAGGATGAAACTTGAAATAATAACTTTATTGCATCAAAGAAGGAAGTGTGAATATACATAAATTCATTGAGTTATATGCCTGATATGGGGGAATATGTGAATTGTATCTCAATAAAGCCATTTTTAAAAAGTGAAAAACTCTCATTTACTAAAAGTCATAGAGTTAGACTGGCTTCTGGAAAGCTTGTCAAGATCCTGCTTCAAGCTCTACAAATTTGGGGTCCGTTCCCTGTGCACTGTGTTTTCCTGTAAATGCACTCTTCATATTAGTGAGGTTTGGCAGCCCTGGGAACAGTGGTATCTAAGCATTGGGTTGGTGCTAGTCTGTTAAACAGTGAAATGTCATTTGTGCTCCTTGCTTTCTGGTTTGTTGAAGCACAGGCTTTCCTTCTGAGGCTGCAGGCCTGGGAGGCTGAGGTCTGGGCAGAGGCACTGGTGCCCAGGGGTGTGTCAGCATGGAGCCCAGACACTGCCAGGAAAGTTCAGGCAGGATGAGGGCCTCTGGGGTATTCTGTGGGGAGATTGTTAGAAATGCAGCATCTCAGTCCCCACCCCAGATCTCCTGCAGCAGAATCTGAATTTTATTCAGATCTCCAGTTGATTCATGAGAGTTGTTCATCTAAAGACTCATCTCTTGGCTCTAAGCTCTCATTCAGGGATGGTGGGACTTAGGTCTTCAGTCAGACTTTCTGGAGTGCAGTGTGACCATGTGTGTGAAGGAGCCTTAAACATACTCATACTCTTTAATGGAGCCAATATTTCTATTTCTGAGACTGTAACTGAGCAAAAGCACCAGAAGCAGGTACAGAGAATGTTATGAATGGAGATGTTCATTGCAGTATTTATAAACAGAAACTACTGCATACCCACAAACAGGAAAGGGTGAGATAAAATGTGGCATCTTATATATTGATTGTTATGTTACTGTTTGCAAAATTGTTTTAAAAGTCATTTGCAGGCAATAGGCAGGAAATATAGTGAGAAACAAGGCAGACAGTGTCTTCCCTCTTGCAGCTGACATTCTATTGCTGAAGACAGACAATAAGCAAGTGAAACCAATGAGATGTCAGATTGTGACAAGTATACAGAAGGAAGAATAGGTTGATGTGGTAGAGAATCACAGGTGAGTTTGGGTACCATTACTTAGATGGAGA
The DNA here is from genome assembly GCF_048564905.1 of Vicugna pacos. Taxonomy (NCBI): domain Eukaryota; kingdom Metazoa; phylum Chordata; class Mammalia; order Artiodactyla; family Camelidae; genus Vicugna; species Vicugna pacos. The sequence goes on along the minus strand of NC_133021.1, from coordinate 2,887,662 downwards.
AACAGGGAGAGACTGTCCCAGGAACTAGCATTTAAAGAGAAATCCAAAAGATGCAGGGATCCAGCTAAATGAACAGCCAGGAAAAGATCTTCCAGGCAAAGGGAACAGGAATTACCAAGACGCTGGGGTTTAAGAGCTTGGCTGTGTCAGGGAGATAATGGAAAATGTGTGGCTGGAGCAGGATAAGCCAGGAAGAAGCTGGAAGCTGAGGGCACTGGAGAAGTGAGTATGGCTAGAACCCTCAGGCCTTGTAGGTAGGTTATGAGTGAAATTTAAATTTTATTCTAAGGCCAGAGTATTACAGTGTGAGAGGGTGAATGATATCAGTAAGATGGCAGAATAGGAGGCCCCAGCCCTCATTCACCCATAGAAACAATAATCTGACAAACTTCTACAGACAAAAATACCTTTGTGAGAGCTCTGGAGTCCAGTTGGGAGGTTCCAGCTCCCAGTAGATCATAAAATTTAAGGTCAGCCACACTAAAAGGATAGAAAGAGCAGTGCCATTTTACTTGTGTCACATCCCCCCTACGCTGACAGAATTCAGAGCCAAGAATGATCCTCCAGCCCATGACTTCTGCAGGATAAAGAGAAAGTGAGGATCTGGCTCCCCAGTCTTTTGGGACAATGTCTAAAAGCTATGCTTATGTTGATGCACCCAGAACATTGAAGAAATCATTATGGTCGGGTTGTCTGTGAACAGAAAAAAAAAGAAAAGAAAAGGGTGGAAGCTCATAGAAACAGATACACACCCCCAAGAGCTGCAGTTTTCCACAGATAGTGTGCCCCAGAGATGACACACACGCCTCGGCAGCCAGCGCCATTCTCAGCAGCCAGCTTGACTCTGCAGGATCAGAAGCAGGTGAACAACCCTGAGACTGTGCCTTCAGAAGGGAGGGCCATAAGTGGGATTGAACCTATTGTCTTGGCCTATCAGTGTACTGCCATATGGAAAGAGGCAGGTGACCCCTGGGACTCGACTTAGCTCTGTAGAATAGGGAAATGGCACACAATTCTAAGACATAGCCTTCAGAAGGGAGAGAGGAGACTGCTGCTTGCATATAGTGCCCTGGCCTAGCAGGGCACTGCCCTAGGGAAAAGGAGCAAACAGCTCTCAGAACCTTACACAGTTCTGTAGGATCAGGAGAGGCACAAAGTTCTAAGATGAGCTCCCCAAGAAGGGAGTTGGAGGATTAGAGTGGGCATATCTATAGAAGAAGTTGATAGATCACCAGAATTTCTAGCTGAGTTTTCTGGTGAAGTTCTTTCCCTTCAAAGCCAGCACATAAAGCCTGGAATGGGTGATTACTTCTTCAAGTGTGCAGGCATCAACACAGGTTATAAGGGTCACACAGAATCAGGGAAAAATGGTATCACCAAAGAAACAAAACAAAATCCCAGTAACTGACTTCCCAAAATGTAGATCTATGAATTGTCTGACAAAGAATTCCAAGTAATCATCTTAAAGAAGCTCATTGAGCTATAAGAGAATGCAGACAGGTAGACAAAATCAGAAAAGTAATAGATGTTCATAATGAGAAGTTCAACAAATCATAAAATTAATAATAATGATGATGATGATGATGATAACAACCAGAACATAATTTCTGGAGCAAAGAATACAGTGACTGCACTGAAAGGTTTAATAGAGAGCTTCAACAGCAGGCTTGACCAAGCAGAAGAATCATTAGACATGAAGACAGGTTGTTTGAAATGCTCTATTCACAGTAGCAAAAGTGAAAAGGAGTGAAAAAGAGTGAACAAAGCCTACAGGACTTATAGGACACGGTCAAGAAAAATGATAATGAGAGTTCCAGAAGAAGAAGAGAAAGGAGAAGAAAGCTTATTTAAAGAAATTATGGCTAAATTTCCCCAAAATTTGGGAAAGGAATAGGACATCTATATTTATAAAGCCCAAAAGATCCCAAATAGGTTGAAACTAAAAGAATTCTACACTGAGACACCTTAAACTTGTCAAAACTTTAAAATGAGAAATTTGAGAACAGAAAAATAAAAGAAAAAGTCTTATCAAATACAGTGGAACTCCACTAAGCCTACCAGCAGAATTTTTAGCAGAATCCTTGAAGGCCAGGAGAGAGTGGGATAATATATTAAAAATACTGGGGGAAAAATATGCCAACAAAAAATACTACACATAGCAAGAGTTTTCTGTGAAATGAAGGAGAGATAGACTTTCCTGGACAAACAGAAATTGAGAGAGTTTGTTAACACTAGACCTGCTGTACAAGAAGTGCTACAGGGGGGTTGTCAAGTTGAAAGGAAAGGACAATAAGCAACAACACAAAAGCAAAAGGAAGTATACATTTTACTGGTAAAGGTAAATATACAGACAAATACAGAGCAGTGAAATACTCTAATGATAGTGCACAAATCACTTCTAACCCTGATTGATAACTGAAAAGAAAAAGATACTAAGAATAACTATAACTACAATAATTAGTAAATAATTAATTTAAATTTAAATGGGTTAAACTCACTAATCAAAAGAAAATGAGTGACTGAATGGATACAACAAGAAGCTACAACTGCATGCTATGTACAATTTAGCCTTAAGAACACCCAAAGGTTGAATGTAAAGGGATAGAGAAAGATATTCCATGCAAACGGTAACCAAAAGAGAGCAAGTGTGCCTATACTTACAGGAGACAAAGTAGACTTTAAAAGTTTAAAAATGCTACATGAGTTAAAGAAGATAATTATATAAAGATTGAAGGGTTTATTCAAAAGGAAGATATAGCAATTATAGATATATGTTCACCCATTTCATTCTTGGGTACATATCTGGGGAAAAAAACAGCTAATTTGAAAAGCTACACACATCCCAATATTCACAGTAGTATGATTTATAATTGCCAAGATATGGAAGAAACTTAAATGTCCATCAACAGATGAATGGATAAAGAAGATGTGGTAAAGGAATACTACTCATCTATAAAGAATATACTGAAATTTTGCCGTTTGCAGCAACATAGATGGACGTGGAGGGCATTAGGCTAAGTGAAATCAGTCAGACAAAGACAAATGCTGTATGATATCATATATATGAAATCTAAAATACTAGTGAATATAATGAAAATGTAGACTCACAGAAATAGAGAATAAATGAATGATTACCAGTCAGGGGAGGGGCAACTTTGGGATGGGAAAGTGGGGGTACAAACTCCTGGTTGTTAGACTCAAGGGGGTACTGTACAACATGGGGCATATAGTCAGTAATTGTTAGTAACTGAAAATGGAAAATAACCTTTAAAATTTTGCTAAATGTTCTTAAATATAAAAATATATATGTATGCACCCAACACCAGAGATCCTAATTACATAAAGCAGATGTCTGTAGATCTAAAGGGAGAAATAGCCACACAATAATAGTAGGAGACTTCAGTACTCCACTTTCAGTAATGGGTGGAACATCCAGACAAAAAATCAATAAGGGAAAAAGAGATGACCACCACTGTTACCAATGGACCAAGTCTTAACAAATCTAAGAAAACTGAAGTCATCCCAAATGTCTTTTCTGATCACAATGGAATGATACTACAAATCAATAAAAGGAAGAAAATGGGAAAATTAAAAATACATGGAAATTAAAGGACATAATCTTTATTAAAAAATTCCTTTAAAAAAAACTTGGGTGGGGGTGTAATTGTTTATACATTTATTTAAGTTTTAAATGGAGATACTGGAGATTGAACCCAGGGCCCCGAGTAGCTAAGCACATGCCCTACCACTGAGCTATACCCTCCCCATAAACAGCACACCCTTGGAAGAGGTATCAGCTCACACCAGTCATAACGGTCATCACTCAAAAGTCCACAAATAATAAATGCAGGAGAGGCTGTGGAGAAAAGGGAGCCCTCCTGCACTGTTGGTGGGAATGCAGTTTGGTGCAGCCATTGTGGAAAACAGTATAGAGGTTCCTCCAAAGATTAGGAATAGATTTACCATATGACCCAGTAAGCCCACTCCTGGACATATATCCAGAAGAAACCCTAATTCAAAAAGACACCAGCTCCCCAATGTTCATAGCAGAAATATTTACAATAGCCAAGACATGGAAACAACCTAAATGTCCAACAACAGATGACTGGATAAAAATGTTGTGGTATATTTATACAATGGAAGACTATTCAGCTGTAAAAATGACAACATAACACCATTTGCAGCAACATGGATGTCTCTGAGAATGTCATTCTAAGTGAAGGAAGCAAGAAAGAGAAAGAAAAATACCATATTATATCACTCATATGTGGAATCTAAAAAAGAAGAAGGAGGAAGAGAAGGAAAAGGACAAGGAGAAGGAGAAGAAGGAGAAGGAGAATGGACATAAATATAAAACAGACTCATAGACATAGAATATAAACTTGTGGTTGCCATGGGAGAAGGGGGTACGAAGGGACAGACTGGGAGTTTGAAATTTGTAGATACTGACAGGTATATATAGAATAGCTAAACAAGTTTATACTGTATAGTACACGGAAATATATGCAAGGTCTTGTAATAGCTCATGGTGAAAAAATATAAAAATGAATATATGTATATTCATGTATGACTGAAAAATTTATACACCAGAATTTGGCACAACATTGAAAACTGACTGTAACTCAATAAAATTTAAATAAATAAATACATAAGTAAACAACACATTCTTGGGTGACATTGGATCAAAGTAGAAACTCAAGGAGTAATTAGAAAATACTTTGAGACAAATGGAAATGAAAATACAACATACCAAAACTTATAAGATGTAACAAAAGCAGTACCAAGAAATACCAATAAACACCTACATCACAAAAGAGAAAGGCTAAATTAACTTAAATTTTTACCTCAAAGAAGTAGAAAAAGAACAAACTAAGCCCAAAGTTAACAGAAGGGAAGAAATAATAAAATTCATAGCACAAATAAATAAAATTAGAAAATAGGAAAACAGTAGAAAAATAGACAAAACTGAGTTTGTTTTTGAAAAGAGAAAGCAAAATTGACAAGCCCTTAGCAAGATTAAGAGAAACAGAGAAGACACAAATAAATAAATAATAAATGAAAGAGAAGATGTTACAGCAGATGCCACAGAAGTTGCTTTTTTTTTTAAGTATTAGAAACTATTTTGAACACTAAAATACCAATAAAGTGGACAACTTAGAAGTGGATAAGTTCCTAGAAGCATACAAGCTACCAAGATGGAATCAAGAATAAACTGAAAGTTTGAACAGAACAAGAATAAATAAAAAGATTGTATCAGTAGTCAAACATCTTCCAACAAAAAAAATCTCAGAATCTGTTGTCTTTACAGGCAAATATACCATTTAAAAAGAAATTAATATCAATCCTTCTTAAACTCTTCCAAAAAAATGGAAGAAAGAAAACTTCTAAACTCATTTTATGAAGCCAGCATTACCCTGACACCAAAATTAGACCAAAAACTTAGAAACAGAGCTTCCAATTGATCCAGCAATCCCACTTCTGTGTATGCACACAGGGAATTGCAGTCAGGCCCCCAGAGAGATGCCTGCACTCCCTGCTCACTGCAGCAGTGCTCACAGCAGCCGGAACATGGAAGCTGCCTGAACGTGCATTGACTGATCAATGGGTAAAGAAAAGCTGGTATATACACAAAATGGAATAGTATTCAGCCTTAAAAATAGAAGGAAATCCTCCCATTTGCAACACCATGAATGAACCTGGAAGACATTATGCTCAGTGAAGTAAGCCAGACACAGAAGGACAAATTCTCCATGATACCACTTATATGAGGAATCTAAAATAGTCAAACCCATAGACAAGAGCAGAAGGGTGGTTGCCAGGGCCTGTGGAGAGGAGGAACAAGAAGGTGATGGTCAAATGTTCAAAGTTTCAGTTAGGCAGGATGAATCAGTTCTAGAGTTTTGCAGGGCATGGCACCTGTAGTTAATAATGCCATATTGTGTACTTAAATCTTTGCTAAGAGGGTGGGCCTTCTGTTAAGGGTTCTCATCACAATACCAAGTGAAGAAGGTGGAGGATACTTGGACTTGATGGATGTGCTTATGGCACAGACTGGTGTTGGCTTCACACACGTACAGTTATCTCCAGTGTCACTATGTCATATACATTAAACATGTCCAGCTTCTTCTGTGTCAATTATAGCTTGATACATTGATTGAAAGAAGTGAATGAAATCTGTTACAGTCTAGGGATCTGAAGACCTCATGGACAAAGCCATTGGGACACATTTATAATCCACAGTAAGAGACATTAAGTGAGCAGAGCTGGCAGAGAATAATACAAACTGTCCTTTTGACTATATAAAAAATAGGAAACTTGCAAAAATATTACAGTGATTACCTCCAGGTGATGGGATTACAGATGATTTTAACTTGTTTTTATTCAGTTATCTGTATGTCTTCCACACAGGAAAAACAATGGAGGTCATTTCAGAGTCTGAATTTGTATCAGTCACAGTGATTAGTTATAGATGGCTGAATCCACTTTTTGTGGTCTGAGCAGAGGTGGACTTATTTCTGGGTGTTAAGACTGAGATTCCAGTACTACAAGGGAACATGAGTGGATGCTCCATAGCCAGGGACAACCCGCCTGGACAATCAGGTAACCCTACCCGTGAATGTTGCCATGGAAACCCACTGTCTGTGATGCTCAGGCCCAGCCACTGTGGCTGCTGCTGTAGGAGAACCAGAGCCCTCGTTCCCTGCCAGCCAGGAGCTGCTTCCCTACACCGCCCTGTGTTGCTCGCTCCCACCTTCACATCTTGAGCAGCCATCAGCCATCTGTCCAGAGGAGCCGAGGCCGCCTGCAGAGCCCTAGCTGCCCGGGGACTGGGAAATGTAGCTTTCAGGCTTCCCAGAGACTAACATACACAAGGCATAGAAGGTGGGAGTGGCACACATGTTGAATGAATCAGTCTGCAGAATCCCCCACAGAAGTGAGACAAAGGTGACAAACCACCACAAGTAACCTTGACCTTCTGAAGTCCACATGGTGTCTCAGGTATCCATGGTCTTATGATAAGGATGGCAGGAGGTTCTCTCATTCCAGGGAGTGCTGGCTCTCAGAGCCCCAGTCTCTGGCCTCCTCGTGCATGAACTGGCAGCGGAAGTGTAGAGGCTTACCCTCCCCTGGAAGCTGACTCAGCCAGGACAGCAGCCACCTCTCTGCAGCGGCTCCCAGACTTCCTGATGGGCCATTTCCCACTGCCTACAGTGGGGGTGTAGGGGGAATCCCACAGCAGCAGTTCCTGCAGCGGGGGATCCTGCAGTGGGAGGATCCCGCAGGGGGGCTGCACAGTGGTGGCAGGTGTGTTAACAGCCATACTGAGGCACCTTCCTTCCTCTTCCCTCTTCCCTACACCCTTGCCTCCATCTCCCACATAAACTCCTTGTGCCAGAAGCCTCATCTCCATGTGGGTCTGGGGCAGCTCAGACTAAGGCACCTCTGGCCTCAGCGTGAGCACATGTGAAGCCTCATCCTGGCTCCTGATGTGGTCAGACCCCTGGACATGAGCTAACAGGTGTGAGACTACTTCCATGACCTCACACACATTCACACCAGTTTGGAAAGTCATCCTGTTCCTAGTTCTTGTCCTCCCGAGCAGGAAACCAGAGGTTTCTGAACTGCTCCCGCTGCCTGCTGCCCAGTCCATGGTGATGCCACGGACACGGGCACACACAGGCATCTTCTGCCTGAGTCCTGCCTACCCCATCTCTGTGTCCTGCATTGCTCCTTCTGTCCTAGGACCAGCAAGGATGCACCTTGGGTTTCACGGGTGTCCTCCTAACGTGCCGTCCTTGGCTTATATGTGACCGTGCTGTCAGCATGTGAGGTGGGCTCACACAACACACGAATCCTGGAGCGCTCGGGGCCAGGCCCTGCGCTGAGACCCTGCACTCGGAGCTGCCTCACCCACTAGGGAAGGCGCCCTTCCCTCCGGGCACCCAGGTCTGCCTGTAAGCGCCGCCCAGGGAGGGGGCTCACAGCCTCACAGTGCACCTTCGGGCAGGTGCTGGGAGAAGCGGCTTTATTGATCAGCCTCTCCAGCCCAGGGGTCCACCTTTACACCTTCCACATTCTTGGGGCTCAATCTTCCTGTCACCCCCAGTCCACTGAGGAGGAAATCGAGGCTCCTAGAGGTGGAGTGACATTCTGAGGTGGCTTGGCAAGCAGTCAGGGGTGGGGTTGGGCAGGAACCAGGAAGGTCTGCTCAGGGTCCATTCTTGTTCCCTGGTGTGTCCTGGCCTCTCACACACGGGGCTTTCCACAGTGATGGGGCCTCTGGCATTGCTGCCTTACTGTGCTTCAGTCTCTGAGCCCGGAGGCCCTGTCAGCCTTAGCTCCAGGGAACTGCAGTGCCCGTGACAGACCCCGTGTCCTCACAGAGGAAGACAGAGGTGGTAAACAGACGAAGATAAGTTCACCTCCACAGCCCCGAGGGATGGAGAGGCGGGGAGGAGGCGTCGTGTGTTTCTGGTCCCTCGCTGCATCACAGCTCCTGGCAGCAAATATTTATTGTCTTGGTTCCTGGAGGACAGAAGCAGACAGAGCTGGGTGGTTCTGACTCAGGGTCCCTCATGAGGTTGCAGTCAAGACATCAGCTGGGGCCGCACCATCCAAGGGGCTGGGGAGTCACAGACGGTGAAGGAGGTGTGCGTTTCTCACACATGGGCCCCTCACAGGGCAGCTCACTCGGCAGGACAGGACAGCTCACAGGACAGGACAGGGCAGGACAGGGCAAGGCAGGGCAGGGCAGCTCACAGGACAGGACAGGGCAGGGCAGGGCAACTCACAGGAAAGGACAGGGCAGCTCACAAGACAGGACAGGGCAGCTCACAGGACAGGGCAGCTCACAGGACAGGACAGGGCAGCTCACAGGACAGGGCCACTGGCTTCCTCCGGGGTGCAAGGTCAAGATGGAGTTAAGAAACACACACACACGCACTGCCTACTTTTTCTGTCATATCTGTGATAAAATGGAGAAGGAAAACAAAGAGGAAGAGCTCTCTGACTGCTCCAGGCCACCCTTCCTCAACGGCCTGTGCTGGCTTTTGTTTTGGAGAGTCTGGCTGATGGGACTGGGCTGACCTGGTCACTACCCTGGGGCAGGAGGAGCACAGGGTTCTATTGGCCACTCAGGTCCCTGACATCTGCCAGTGTCCTGGTGGTGTGGCTGTGTCGGCGAGCACTGGTGCCCACCTAGAAGTGCTGGGAGGGAGTCGGGTCCTTCTGGTCAAGGGGTTTGCACTCAGACAACTGGGAACCACCGGCTGTTCACTCATTTGCTGCTGGTGAGCCTGAGGTGGTGGCTGGGTGCTGCCAGACATCCAGGCTCATCCAAATGTGGCAATAGGCCTGGGTTTTTGAGGAGCAAACCGGGGGCTCTGTCCCCCCTTCTAAAAATAATAACGGCACTTTGTTGAAAAATTGTGGTTTCTTTTCATTAAAAATTATTGATAAACTCACAGGAGACATAAAATACTCATCTATATAGGGGTGTGTGTGTGTGTGTTGTTAATAGTTTGAAGATCCACTGTCCTCACTGCTCAAGTCAGTAAAAGAAAACAAACCTCTCCCAGGGGTCCAGTGCCCTGACTTCAGTGACAGTCCTGTGTCTGTTCTGCCTCCTCTTCTGACTCCCCGACAGGCACCTCTCAGCCGCAGCACTGGGCTTTTCTGTTCTACTTCCCTCTTTGGGGACTGGCCATCTGGGCGACGCACTCTGAGGCCGTGGCTGGTGAGTGTCCCCTGTGTGGATGGGCCACGCTCGTCTGTGCTCCTGATGAGGCATGCTGGGCCTGTTCTTGCTCAGGGCCCGGGACTCACTGCTAGGCCGTCTCCCACGTTCCACTGGCATTTACACTGGAAGCAGGATTTCTGGGTCAGAGGGGGCCTTCACTTTCCTGGCCAAGAAAAGCATCTTTCCTAAAAATTGAGCAGGTGGGTGTGCCAGGCCCCATACCTACCTGGGAGGATGGGAGCAGCATTGTACGGGGACATCTAAGCCACACTACTGCCTGAGCCGTGCTGTGGGGAAGAGCAGGTGCTTCGAGACGGGGGAATAAGGAGGGGGGCCTGGCCGATGCCCCACCTATCCCTCCCCAAGTTAGAAGCACAGTCGCTGAGCGGGAGCTGCACAAAGCATCAGGCAGGAGGGAGTGTGTGCAGAGCTGCCAAGGCTGGAAAAGCCGCCACGACCCAGGGTCACCACCCAGGAGGCTGGACAGCAGAAGTTCATCTTCCTACAGTTCCGGTGGGGGGAGGCCCAGCAAAGTCCAGCGAGGTCACATTCTGGTGATGACAATCCTCCTGGCCGCCAGCTGGCTGCCTCCTCGCTGTGTCTACATGGGGCGGGGAGCCAGCTCTGGGGGCTCTCTCTCCTGTAAGGACACTAGACCAACAGGGTGTGGCCACCCTCAGGACCTCACTCAACCTCTGTACCTCCAAACCCTGTCACATGGGGTGATCTCAACCTGTGGCTCTGCGGGGCACAAACCCCAGTCTGAAAAGGTGAGGGGAGTCTGAGGACCCGGAGCAGGCGGGGGCGAGGGCGGGGCGGCATTCAGGAACCTGCTGTCCTGAAACCAGCCGCCCCTAAACGCAGCAGTTTAAAGCAATCCTCATTTACCCCGCCGGGCTGCACGGGGCGGGCAGGCCCGGGGGGCGGCTCCTCTCCGCCGCCGGGACCTCAGTGGAGGCCTTGCGCACAGGGGCCGCCATCCCGGGCGCAGCGCGGCCTGTGGCCGGGCCTCCGCCTCCGTGTGGCTGCCGGGTGTCCGCCCAGCCTGCCGGCTGGTTTCCAAGAACAACGAAGCAAAAGCTGCCACCCTTTGCAGGTCGGGTCTGAGCCTGGCAGGTGTGTCATTTCTGTCTTGTGGAAGTCAGAGACGGTCCAGATGCTGGCCACTCACATCCCAGACCTCGTCTTTTTTTTTTTTTTTTTTACAAGAATACTATGAATTTAAGGAGTACATGATGAAATTTCGGTGTGTATATACATAGTGAAAAGATTACTACTGGCAAGCTAATTAACACACCCACCTCCTCACCCATTTCTCACTTTGTGTGGTGGGGGCATCTCAAGGCTACTCTCTTGATGAGTGTCCCTGACACGATGCAGTGTCATTAACCATGGTCGTCCTGCTTCACCTGTGTTCGCAGATGCACCTACCCTACAGAACTGGCACTTCTGACCCAGGGCCACGTCTCCCTGTTTCTCTGTTACAGCAGCTGGGCCTGCCTCTAAGCAGGACAGCAGTCTAGGAAGGGACACTGCTAGCGGTTCCCCCGGGGCAAGCTGCTCCCAGGACCACAGATGCCTGAGGTATCCAGTCCTCCCTTCCGTGGGTGACAGCCAAGCCCGGCTCCAGTCCACTCTCCCCTCTGGACACTTCTCTGGAAATCCAACATGTGAAGATGGATGCTCCCAACTAAATGAGTCAGGAGCTGACATCTTCCAGAGTGCAGCCCCACTGTCTCCCAAAGACGCAGTGTGTGTGTAAATACGCTGTACTGACTCCTTCCCTGCTGACATTTGTGGATCTAACTGATTTACTCAGGGAACAGGGAGGCTCACAAGTGATGTAACTTGGTTATTACTGGAAAGATTAGTTTGAAACTGACAACTTCTCTACTAAGCTAGGTGTAAAAGCTTAATTTGAAAACCAATGAAACTCCACTCACAGTGTGAAGGCAGGACATGGTTAAGCCTGGGCCTGAGCCCTCAGTTTGGGAAGACAGATATTTAGGACCTTGCAGGTCCTGTCCACATAATGTTTATGTCTCCTCCACCCTCAAGGAGCCTATGATATTATGGGGGAAAGGAATTCTAATTTATATTAAAATATTAAACTTGTTGACGATGTAAAAATTATACAGGTCTTTTGTTCTTCATTTGTTTACTATAAGTGTCTGCAAAGAGTCTCACAGGCTGGTTTGAAATAGATTATTTTAGTAGAAAATCTGTGGTTCAGGAAGGCCAAGAGATCAGGAGACAACTGCCATTGAAAAGGCAGTTTCTACTCACCGGACTGGCGGTGGGCCGGCACCCAACGTGGGGCCACACCACGGGGGGAATCCCGGGGCCAGGAGCGGAGGGGCAGGGCGCTGTGAACAGGGGCTGTCACAGGGTTTCTGCAGGAGGGAAAGGCGAGGCAGGTGAGCAGGCTGAGGACTGGCCAGTTGAGTAACTTCATGGGTTCTAGGGTTGAATGGCGACCCCAAGTGTCTGGACTTGACTCTGGGTGAGCTGGGCAGGTGGACAGTGGCTCAGTGTGAGTCCAAGTCCAGTGGAAAAGGTGGGGGGTTAGACCTTGAAGAAGGACTCCTCCTGGGGTGAGAGGGCCCACAAGGGAGGCAGGAGGCCAAGTCCAGGTGACTGAGAACAGGGTGTGTCCCGCCTAGGTCTGCAGGGCAGATGAAGGCATCCAGTCTGCAGAAGGTAGAAACACGGTCCATACAAGGGCTCCCCTCAGATGTCACCTCAGAGGAGGAGCCTTCCCTGCCTGCACAGTCTACAGGGACAGCCTCCTCCACGCACATCTCCCCAGCAGACACCCACTTCTTTTCCTGCATAGCATTCAGGACTCGGCCACTGCTCCGCACCCAGCCGTGGTTCTGCTGCCCAGAGGGAAAGCCCTCACAGGAGCCATCAAGCTCTGCACGACCTGGGCCCCACCTCTCTGTCTCCCCTGCCACCACTGGCCCCCCAACCCGGCCCTCTCCTCCTCCACCCTGAACTTCTGACTTATCTGAACTCTGTGTGCTCTCCAGAGCACGTGTCCCTCCTCACACACTGTGTGTGCTCACTGTGTGTCTCACCCACTGTGTGCCTCCCACCCAGGTCAGTGCCCAGCACACAGTAGGGCTCAGCAAGTAGTGAATTAATGACTCTTACCATCGTTGCTGGGGAGATTCTTGTCTGTGGCCTACAGCGTTCATACACCCGACACACATTCACTGAGGTCCTACTGTGTGCTGGGCGGGTTCCAGATACCAGGCACAGCAGGGAGTGAAGCAGGCAGGTCTCCATTCTCATGCAGCAGACAGCCTGGTGGGGGACACAGAGAAAAATAAGTAAAATACACACAATGTCCGGCGGTGATAAGTTACATGGAGAAAAATAAGGTCAGGGAAGACATTTGAGCAGACACCTGGAGGTGTTTTAGAAGCAGAGGGAGAGAGTTCCTGGCTGAAAGAGCAGCCAGTGCAAAGGCCCTGAGGCCACAGTGGGATGCACGTGGAGGGTCTTAGATGTCCTTGTGGATTCTTTGTCCCACCTTGAGTATGTATGTTGTTTTTTATTTGTAAGCATTAATCTCACCTTTCTAGCTAAATAACCTGCATCATTAATCTGTAAAATTTAGCCAATTCTGCCTCAGGTGTTTTGGGCACAATGGCGAGCTAGTTACTTGGGTTGGTAAAGAACTACCAGGGTCTGAGAAGGGTTTAGGAAAGTTTAATAGGGACACTGCTATAGGCCACATCGGGCCCCACAGACAAGAGGTGTCTGCATGAGCACCAAGGGTAGGAGTGTGGGGTCTGTTATTGGGGGGTGCTGTGCACACAAGGAGGAGGGGGCTGCATGATCAATTCATGCACAGGTACCTGGTTGGTTGTGAGATCTGTCAGGGGCTTCCCTGAACAACAGGATTTACCACTTTGATAAGGGCAGGATGTGAGGCCTGTGTTCCTGAGGCAATGAGTTTTCATAGAGTAAACACACATTAAGACAAGATGTTTTATATCTTGTAGAAACGAAGGTGTGCCAAGGGTCGTGCAGTGGGGAGTGGGAGGTAATTTGCCACTAGGCTCCAGGCATACAGAGAGCCCAGGGGTGGGTCTGTATGCCTCAAGAGAGTGCCAGCTGTCTCCACACCAGGGATTTAGTGTGGAAACAGGAGAACCTGGGTTGTCAGCACGTGTCTGAGTGACCTCCCTAAGCCCAGCTCTGTTAGGCACCAGGCAGCTGTGAAGTGAACACGAAGATCTACGTCCTGAGGTCCCAGTGAGTGAACATTTTGACATCCTCAAGCCCCTTCTCCTGCATCACTGCCCCACTCATCTGGGTCTCAGGCTCTGACCCTGACCTCAGTGGCACCTTTGTCCCCTACCTCCAGCTCCTCTGGACAACTCTGTGCTGAGTTGTTCCAGGTCAGCGAACCCCAAACTGAGCTCTGCCCTTGCCCCATGACTTCCTCCTCCCTGTGAAGTCCCCTCATGAAAGAGGCCACCACCAGTGGGATCCTTTAGTCCTGAGGCTCGGCCTTCCTCATCCCTCTGATGCCTCCCGGCCCATGATCCCGCTCTGGGGAAACCCCATCATCCTCTCCTCCCCGCTTCAGCCTCGGGCTGCACACAAACACCCTGTTCACAATCCTCCATGAGGCGGGTCCATGTTCACTTGAGGACACAGATTTTGACAAGTGGGCAGAGTTGGGAATGAACAGCAGGACCCTGGAGCAGAGGACAGACGAGGACTCCAAATTCACCAGAGCACAGGTTATAGTGGTGGCAAGATGTCCATAAATGATGAGGCTGGCATCACACTGCAGCCTGGCCCTCTGTTCCCCCAGGGTGCCCTGCATTTCCTGCCTTGGCCTGGGGGGCTGCCCCCCTCACTCTCTGTTAGAGGGATGTTCATTCATTCATTCACACTCTCATGTATCATGTACGTGGGTTCCGGCTAGATGACAGCTTATCCTTGGAGACACAGCTCAGACCTCACCTCCTCCATGAAGTTCTTCTGGATTCCAAGTCCCTCCTGCAGCCCCTCTGGCCTCCCCTGGCACCCCCAGAGCTGGGACATCACTCTGATTACCTCTCCAATCTGTGAGCTCTGTGAGAGCCCTGGGCCCAATATGGAAAGTGACTCAGAAAAATGTGCCAAAGGGGCAAAGAAAAATGCTACTAGTTCTGTGTTACAGACAAGGACACTGAGGTACAAGGAGGGCAGTGTCTACCCAAGGCCACAGAGCAGGATCTCAGTGAGCCCTTCCATGGCCCTGTTACTAGTTCTCCATTACAGATGAAGACACTGAGGCACAGAGAGGGAACAGGGACCTGCTATAACCTTGGCCCCATGGCCTGTGTCCTTTATGACCAGCTCCATGCTGCCAGCAGGGGTGTAGGCCTGGAATGGATGTTGAAAGCAGCCTGACCCCCAGGGCCCCGTCAGATGCAGAGTCACTCAACACCTACTCCACACCCCTGGGGTGAGGCCCTCATTGCTGCTCCTGGAAGCTGGCTGGGCCTCCCTGTGGATTGTCATGGGACAGCCCAGGAGAGGCTTGGGACAGCCACAGGGCCCCTGAGGCTCCCTGTCCCCAGCTGAGCAGCTCTGATCCCCTTGACTGTCCCTGGCAGAGGCCTGATGACAAGAAGTGTCAGCCGTGCAGCCAGGTGTGCTGTGAACATGAGGAAATGGGGCACTATGCAGCTACATGCAGATGTTCAGGTATTTACTCAATAATCATTGATTCAGGCCTTGCAGGGTGGCTGGCCTGGGCCCAGGCCTGGGTGTCCAGCAGTGAATAAAACCAACCCCTTGATCCTCCTGGGAAAGCAGTGCTCAGAGAAACGGGCCTTCAGTGCCCCCTCCCTGCTCCCCATGAACAATCACACTGAGATGAAGCTGCGGCCGTGGGTCCCAGTGGAAGGTGAAGGGAGGGGGGACACCCAGAGTGGGCACCGACCATGAGCCTGGACACTGGAACCAGATGGCCTGGGCTCTGTAACCTGGGGTGGTCACCTCACCTGTCCTCTCTGTGCCTCAGTTACTTCTTCTGCAGGAATGGGTGACAACGGCTGTCCCTGCCCCACAAATTTCCACGAGGAGTCAGTGAGCTTCTCTTTCTTAGGCGTGTAGGACAGTGGCCATGGGTCAGGATCCCGCTCACCTCACAATAGTCTGTCCCACTTTAAAGATGAGAAAGTCAAGGCTGAGGGGGTTATGAGACCAGCCCGGGCTCGCCCCCACCTCATGCTCTGCTGACATCCCCTCCACCCAGCTCTTCTGTGTTCATGTCATCCTTTTGTCCCTCATATTGTTAAGAATCTCTGAGCAAATCCACATGAATGGAGACACACCCTCTCACCACTTTGGTCTCTCTGGGCCATGAGCAAGACGGGGTTATCGGGCTCCCCCAGACAGTCCAGGAGGCCCAGCATGTCCATCAGTGCACTTCCACTCAGCACGGAGTCGGTGTGAGGCCCAGGGCCAGAAGGCACTGGATTAGCCCAGAATTGAGGAATGCCAGGTGCGTGGTGAAGCACACAGAGGCCCCTGGAAGACAGTGTCCAGGCAGCCAAGGTGCAGGGCCTGAGGGTGCCCAGAAGGAGCAGAGGACAGAGTCCAGCCTGGACACCACCCCCTGCTGGGCCATGAGAGGGGATGAGAATTGGGACAAGCCAGGGCCCTGCTAGGACTTCTCCTCATCCAGCAAAGAGGCGAGAAAAAGACAAGGAGACAAGTGCAGCTGACCCCACGGCCCTCCCTGTGGGCGGGTGCTGCTTCCAGTATCCTGGAGGTTCCTTAAAAACTTGTAAAGTGTCTGCTTGTTCCAGCCCTGTGTGGGCAGAACTGAGGCAGGGAGGATAGTGACTCAGGACAGAGCTAGGATTCGGCCCAGTGTGTGCTGGGCCCCTCACTGAGAGCAGCCTCTGGGCATCATGGACTCAGGAATTACCCCGACCTCCCTGTTAAGGCTCCTGACATGTTAGCAGGGAAGGTCCCAGGGCCCATACCCTATCAGGGGATCCCAACAAGTGGGATCACCACGGTCCTGGGAAAGGAGAAAGTGTGGGCTGGGCGTCAGGTCTGCATTAGACCCCAGTGCTGCCCTTACCACCGTGTGGCCTGGAGGCTTTCCCCTACCTCTCTGTGCCTGGCTTTCCAGCACTGACTCAGAGGACTGCTGTGCTTGGCACACAGTAGGCCCTCAATCAGAGGAAAAAGCCAGCCCTCCCCCAAGAATCTCTCCTCTTACAGGTCCAAAGCTAAGCTATGTGCTACATGTCACCAGAGCTGACCCTTGACAATCAGGGCAAGTGCAATCCTGAAGCTCCTCCCTCCTGCCTGAGGCCCTTCCCTCCTCAGTGACAGTGGCTCAGAGCAGACTTCTGCAACCCAGAAGTCTGAACTGAGCCTTGTGACCTGGGGAAGTCCCTGTTCCACACAACTTGGTTTCCAGGTCCTTCCAACAAGGCACACAAGCACCTGCTCAGTGTTTTAGCTGCAAGGTCCTCCCTTTACAAATTGCCCCATCACAACCGGGCTAGAAGATGTAAGCTCCAGACCACGTGACTATCAGACGCATGACTTCAGGGGAACATCCCTGCCCACACTGCACTCCTGAGAGCCCAACTCCTAGAAGAGGGGATGGTGACCCACAGCTCTGCAGTTTTATCAGAACACAGCCCCCACCCACCCACTATTGGAAACACGTGTGAGAAGGGATGATTCCCGAGTGCCTGGACCCCGGTCATCCAGAAAGCAGAGGTCGCGGCTGACCTCGTGGCGCAAAGGTAGCGGGTCTGACTCCAGAAAGCTGAGGTCAGGGTAACAGACAGACTAGGAGAAAGTACTTTCAGACCATATATCTGATAAGGGGTTAACACCCAAAACATATAAGGAATTCTAACAGTTCAACAGCAAAAACAAGCAATCTGATTTAAAAAGTGGGCAGAGGAACTGAATACATTTTTGTAAAGAAAACACACAGGTGTCCAACAGGTACATGAAAAGGTGCTCAACATCACTCATCATCAAGGAAATGCAAATCAAAACCACAGTGCGATATCCCCTCCCACCTGTCAGGATGGCTGTCATCAAAATACAAGAGATGACAAGTGCTGGCTGGGTTGTGGAGAAAAGGGAAACTCATGCGCTGTTGGTGGGAATGTAAACTGTGCCATCACTGTGGAAAACAGTATGGAGTTTCCTCAAAAATTCAAAAATAGAACTCCCATATGGTCCAGCAATTCCACTTCTGGGAATATAGCCAAAGGAAATGTAATCACTATTTTAAAGAGAGAATAGTGCCCTCATGTTCGCTGCAGCATTATTTTCAATAACCAAGATATGGAAACAACCTGTGTCCATCGACAGATGAATGGATAAAGAAAATGTGATATATACAGAGGGAGAGGCTTCAATGTTCCAATTTTACATATGAGAAAACTGAAGCTCATTTGCTTTGAATAATTGAGCAAGTGATGGTGGAAGCTTTGAACACCAGCTTTCTGATTTCGAAGCTACACCTTAACCCTGATTTTTAGAAGTTAGGGGTACAGGCTCTGGGGACCCTCTACCTTCCACACTTGTAGTCATGCTCCGGGGCCGCCATCCCAGAGGTGGCTGCGTAAACACATTTAATCTGCTTATTCTGCACCTGCTCAGCCCTTGGCTGCCACTCTGTTGTCACTGCCTGATACCAGCTGAGGTTTTATAGGTGAATCATCACCAGCTACCCGCCCACCCCCCCTGACATGTGGGGCAGGCCCCTCCTAGCCTGGTCATTCTAAATCTTTAGCTCACACATCAGCACAAATGCTTCAAAAGAGCCTCACTTCCGGTGTGGAGGTGTTGACAAGGGGAAGGGAAGGGAGTTTGCGGTGGTCTCTTACTCTGAAGGTGACACATGAAAGGGATATATTTATGTCCATAATGGGACTCAATTTGAAGCTAAGAACGTGGTCACAGAGAGGAGTAAAAGCTGAGAGGCTACAAAGCTGCTGAGAAAGGGGCTTGACTATTGGATTGCAAATGGGTAATTTAATTTAAAATATCATCCCCCTGGATGACAACAATTTGCCCCCAAGTTGAGAATTGGCCCCCTGATCCCTGGGCACACCTCACTTCCAGAATGTAATCGTCTGAGCATGGGGGGCTTTAATTTGGGGTGCTGTTCCCTCAGTCATAGGTGTACCTGCTCACATGTGCACCCATGAATTGCAGTGCCCACATGTAAAGGCGCCTCTCACACCTGGCCAAGGAGGCCCAGGTCATAAGAAAGGAATTACAGTCTGTGGTGTCACACATGAGTCCCTGTAGGGGTGAGTGTTGTATAGAGAAGAGCCCACCCCTCCGCTCCCCACCCTCACCTCCAGGTGGAGTGATGGACGGAGCAGGACTCCTGAGCCCCTAGGCTTAGCAAGCATCCTGGCTAAGGGTGGGGAGGCTGCCCACTCTGAAGTCATAGGTCAGATGGTAGATTGGAGTCCCACCCCCACAGCTCACCAGCAAGCCCCTCTAGTCTGTTTTCTCCTCTGTAAACTGGAACCCAGTCACCCTCACCCTCAGACGTGGGGGCAGCCTGTGTAAATTACAACACAAAACTCTGGGCTGTTCCAAGTTCCCTGGGGTGTCCAGCCCCAAGGCCAGGCACGTGGGAGAGGAGAGGTGTGGGTTAGCAGGTGTGACAGCAGAGCTGAGACCCGGCTGAGTGTGTGCACACTAATATCCAGGAACTGGGAGTTGCCACTAGGCAAATCCATTCACTGAGGCCATATTTACTCTCCCTTGTCAGTTACAATCCTCTATTTGAACAGAGGGCTCTGGAATCTATTAGCCACATCATTGCCTGTCACCACACTGTTGCAGTTCCAGGGTCTCCATTTAGCCAACTTGAAAGAATAGTTTTGTTTTTGTTTGTTTTAAACCAGTGACAGAAAACCAAAGTGGCTTAAAGAAGCAAACAGGGCAGGAGAGAATGACTTACTTAACTGAGACATTCACAGGGAGACAGCTTCAGGCAGGGCTTTATCTGGTGCTCAGTGACATCAGCAGAAGTCATCCTTCCCCACCTCTGGGTTCTGGCATTGGTGCCATCTTCACATGGCTCTGCCTTTATGAGAGCAAGACAGCCACCAACTGCCACAGGATGACATCACCACCCCTCAACTCCCAACTGAAATAGAACTTCTCTTCCCCTAGGATTCTAGCACCAAAGCCTGAACTCTGTGGAGACTGATTGGGCTGGTGTCCAGCCCTGAGCCAATCACAGTGGCCAGGGAGGATGGAAAATGCTGATTGGTCAGATCAAGGCCATGTGACCATCCTCTCCAGGAAACCTGTGGGCTGTTCACCCGTTTCCACAGTGGAAGAGTGTGATGTCTCCCAGAGGATCCTGCTGTTAGCCCAATCTGCAGTTAGCATGATGAGCTGGGATGAATCCCTCTGCTTGGTGACAAGTGACAGGTCACTTAGTGGTTCCTTGCTCCAGAGAGGGCGGCATGTCCACTCAGGTTTGCGGCTTCAGGTCCAGAATATAGCAGAAAAGCCTCCAGTCTCCCAAAAGTTGGGAAAGTGAGCATTGACACTGGAAAGGCACTCCTCTCTGTGGCCCTTGGCTTTCTCCTTGTTACAGTGGAGAGTGCAGTGCTGCCTGCTGCCCCTCACAGCCCACCTCCCGGCTGGAAGGCTGATGCAACAGGTGGAGAGTGCTTGGAAAAGCCCACTTATTCTGAGGAACTATTGTTGCTCCTGGTGATACTATTATTTTCATGTCAGTTGTGAGGTGGGCCCTGAGGGGGTCCCTGAACTGGGGGGACAGACACCCACAGAAATTGGACCCAGTATTACTGTTCATTCAATGATGATTTACTGAATACCTACTGTGTGCCAGGTTCCCAGGGTAGAGCAGTGATGCTGACAGCATGGGGTCCTGCCCTCCTGGGATGGTAGACACCACAGGGGTACAGATGGGAGCAGCATGTGGAATTCTGGGGATCCCCAGGTAGGGGAGGCAGGCCTTGCTGAGGGTCACAATCTCACCTTTTCCGTCTCTGAAACCGTAGTGCTGGGACCTCTGATACCCTGCCAAACACACCTTTCTCCCAGCTTGTTCTTAGGACTATTTCATCATAAGCAAGAAGTGAGCATGTTCAGGGAAGAGCTATGAAATGCATCTCCTTGGGGAAATTCTTTGTGGTTACAAGATCAAGTGTATGTACACCTTGCTGTACTATGGGGTCCTGAAAAAGGAACCCTTCCCACTTCTGCAACATTCTTCTATGTCCCACTTTCCCACTCATCTCTCAGCAACAACAATGACAGGTTAAGTCAGGGAATGACTCATTGTCGGTCTCAGAGTTCTGTGAAATTTTACTGCCAGTCTCCACCCTCTAGGACTGACTACTTGTTACTGTTTAAAACTTAAACTTTTGGAGCTGGCAAGGGATGGGAGGCAGATACTGAAGGGGATGCACACTTAGAAGGATCTCCCAGCTCTGACTTTACCCTGGAATCCCCTTCACCTAAACCCACCAGGATTTGGGGAACTTTTACTTTCAACCCAGAATTCCACCCAGCTACCAAAACTGAGATGGGAGCAATGGTTGCTTCTTCTTGAGAAATCCTCCCAACTACCACCCTGATACCACCTTGCCACTGCCCAGGGGGAGAACATTTTGCTGGGACTCCATGGATCCTAAACCCGGAGGAAATAGGGGGCACTGAGAACAATGAGTGTCTTGCTCTAAAACCGGGAAAGTCCTCCACCTGGCACAGAGATCAGAAGAGCCAGGGTACTCCGCTGGTTGTCCAGTGTTGCAAATCTACAGTCTCTTGCCTTTTTAACATCCCGCTTCTCCTTTAGGTGCCCCCATCACCCCACTTTGGCTTCAGGGTTGCAAAAGCAAGGAGCAATTTCTAAAAAGCACACTCAGATGCACACCAGAGGCGACTAGGGAGCGTCAGAAAGACGCAGGAGGGAAGCAGGAGGCAGGAGGAGGCAGCAGGCAGGGAGCCATGGGAGTGGGAAGCAGGCAGGTCCCCTCGCAAATCCCCCTCCTGCCTCACATCTCATCGCTGGTTTGGCCGGGGACCGAGGAGCCAGGGGGCAGGTGGAGGATGGAGCTGGCGCTGGGCAGCAGGCTCGGCCGGAGAGCGGAGGAGGTCGGGGGTTGGAAGAGAAACGCAGAGCGAGGGAGGCGGCTGGAGGAGGATGATCCCTCCGCGGGATCGGGCGGCGGTGCAGACGCCCTGGTCGGGCTTTGTGGAGCTCTGCTAGTTTTCAACCCGCTCTCACAGACTCCAGCCCCTCGGGAGCTCCCCAGGTGACTGTGAACTTGGGGTGGGGACAAAAAGAACTGACAATTTCAGCACGGCCACCCAGCCAAAGGGAACAAGAAAAGCAAAGCCTTCCTCCCATTCTGTTTTTCTTTTATTTTTGTGCAGCCCTGCTCGGTGGGAGGGGATGGATTAGGCTGAGCAACCCCGGAGAAGGCGTAAATCCGGGCGGGGGCCCGGGGACCCGGGGGAGGGCGGTGCGGACGGGGCTCTGAAGGCGCGCGCCGGGCGGGCGGGCGGCGCCGCGCGGAGGCGGCGGCGGGGACGAGGCTGCGCCGTCCGCGGTCGCTGCGCTTCGCCGTCTCGGGCTCGTTCTCCACACCCGCCTCCCCGGGCGCGGTGGCGGCGGTGGCGCTGCGGCTTGGATCTTGAGCCCGCACACCCCTCGGCGGTGGGCCGCGTCCCCTCTCACACGGTCGGTCAGCGGCCCCCGCGCCGTGGCTTTCGGGGAAGAAGCTGCTGTGAGTGGCTGCGGCGCTGAGCTCTGTGCGCCCGGGGAGGCCGGGGGAGCCGCGCCGGCCGGAGAGGCCCCTCGGCCGGAGCCCGTGCCCCCTCGCGGGTCCCGGGGTGTAAGGAGCACATGGGAGAGAGAGAGAGATTTATATACATACATACATACATACATATTAATTAATTCATTCATTTTTAACTTGCACAGAGGGCATTTTCTTGGGGTGATTTTTTTTTTTTTAATTTCACATGTGTGCTGTTCAGCAGCAAGGCAACCCGAGGCAGATGCCCAGGCTGGTGGCTGAGCTCCCGTATATGGGTGGGTGTGGAGGGGGCAGGGGGAGCTGGCGGAAGAGGGAACCTGTGAGGGCTGGTGTGGAAGCCCCCTCAAAAATTTAATATACACTTCAATTTTCTTTTATCAGAATTATCTCTCATTCTTGTTATTTTTGTATATGCACATAAATATTAAATATATATTTATATACATACATACATATATATAATTAATATTAAAGACATTATTTTTGGCATCACAATTTCCAGAATCATTCAAAGTTATCTTCTGATTGATGTATATCTTTGTAATAGTGTTTATTTCATTAACTATAGGGATTGACTAAAGGATTACTAGTAATATATTATTGAAGGAAAAAATATTCCATTTTCATTCATCATAATGTTCCATGGTTTTGTCAAGACAAATTCAGCAACAACTATTACTGTAGGCATATAAGCAAGTATGAATTAATTGCAGTTGATTTATCTTGTTATTACTTGTTTCCAAAATTTCCTTCAGCATTTCCAAGAACATTTTGGAATCCTGTCTTTACCTTATAATTTAAAATAATAGATCATTAGCAAAAGTCCAACGCTCAGCAGTATGCTAAAGGATTCTTCGTAGCCTGTCTTTTCAGTATGTTTTCTGACACGGATTCCAGCTGATGGCCTTGTCACATTGACTGAAACATTGCCATCTCTGCAGTGTGAGATCACAAAAGTTGACTGAGGAATGAGTGATCACTAAAGACCCTCTTCCACTTATGACACTGACAGTGTTTCCTGCAGTGAGAATCCTCCAATGTCCTGCAAGTGTCACTGTGTGAGGAATAGAAACCCAACGTGTAATTGACTGAATTGATTCTCCACTAAGAATTATTTTGTGCAATCTAAGAGCTTTCTTCTCCAAATAAAATAATGCTTTTCCTTCTTTTGTGTTTTAGAGATTATTCCTATATATCATTTTCTTGTGTGCACCCAGGGCTGGAGCTTGGATGAAGGCTCACCCAGAGTCATTATAGACCTGTCTGCTCAGCAATGAGAATATGTTCTTATGATCAATGAGAGCTTTTTTACATTGGTTGTGAACATTAAGTTTCTCTATCATGTGAGTTCTTTGGTATGAATAAACATTAGCTCTCTGGCTACTGCTTTTCTTACATTTGTTACATTTATATGGTTTCTCCAGGGAGGGCTGGACTTGTGTATTTCAGGGCAGTTATGTTCTGCTCAGTCCCCAGTTGTTTATGGTCTGTTTATTTTCTCTTGAGGGCAGCCCTCATTAAGAAGAATGAAATGTTGTGGGCCTATTTCAAAATAGTTGCTTTCTTTTTCCCCTGCTGGAAGTGAGGCACATTGTCTCCAATTGTCAATGTGAGAACCTGGTAGGAATCCTGAACAAAAGTGGGGGCCCTCCTAGAACTGCGGCCCCTGCAGTTTTTAACTCTCAGACTGGAGCACTGAGCCTCCAGCAGTTTGTCAGCTACGGTTCGGTTCGGGTTTCCTCCCTGGGGTCCATGGAGGTTTCTGCTTGTGCATTTCTACTCTGGTCAGTGAATGTCTTTGTGTCCATCTGTCTGTCTCCCCAGTTTGGGGGTGGCAATGTGCCCTGTAACCTCAGTACTCTGAGGCTTCTAACAGGAGTCATTGATTTTGTTTGTTTAGTTAGTTTTTCATTTGTTGTTAGATAGAGTTAAAACTTCTAAATTTTTACATCCTGAATGAAAATGAAGTCTGAATTGTCCTTTTTTATTTTATTTCCCTGAAAGTTTTGCTTTTTAAAATTGTTATTAATAAAATAATCATTCTTCATTTAATTCTTTATTCCTAATTATGTTTAAATTTTTATTAAAATTTACTTTATTTTAAATGAGTCAAACCTATTTCACTTGTGTTTATCTTTATTTTCTTTTAACTTACAAAGTTGAAAGTTCAATTATTGCATTTTTGAACACTTTTATGCTCTATTAATTTGTTCAAACCCAAGTTTCAATTGCATAATTGTGTTTCTGTTTTAGGGAACAATGCCCTTGTAATTTTGACAGGCATTACATTGAATATACATATCACTCTGAGTAGTAGAAATATTTCTTAACAATAATAGTTCTTCCAACCAATGAACCTGAGATGTCTTTCAATTTATTTGCATATACTCCAATTGCTTTCATCAGGGTCATACTTTTCTGTCTCTGGTGGTTGGGACTATGGGAACGGAGTGCAGAATGGAGGAGGGACCACCCAGGCATCTGCTGAAGCCACTATTGATTTGGGGAAACACCCTTTTCCCTCACCTGCACCAGCTTAGACTTCCTGCTGCACTGAAGTTATGTGGAGAAAAAGAAAAGCAACATCAGAGAAGTCACGACCCCTCAGCCAGAATTAGCGTAAGTCCCTAGGGGTGCACAGCAGGACTCCGGGCCCATGTCTGGGTAAGACTCTGGAAAAGGGATTCTCAATCTGGTGGAACCCCTTAACTGGAATTCCTGATCTGGAAGTTGCCACCTGGGTAGTGATCACGGGCTTAGTGGGACTTGGAACCCATTCTGGATTTCTGTAGTTCAGTTTCAGCTTCTGGTCTTTCTGGTTTCTGAGGCTTCCATCTGCTGACTGAGATCTGCTTCGTGTCTTTTGCTTAGAGATCAAAATGGGTGACATCATTTCTGTTTCATCACAGTCCTTTGGGAAGAATTTTGATTGCTTGGTTCAACACTAGGTACAGACCCATGACTAGGGGAAAGGTGGTATTTTACTGTAATACCGCATGCCGTATGTATGCCCTTCAGTGTGTAAGAAAAAATTGGAAGTATGTTTTCAGTAAATAAAGGTGTGAGGAATGGAAATGATTTTTGTTAAAAGGAAAAAGAAAAAAGATGATTTTCTCCTTGAGCTTTTTGTTTCTGAACAGAAAAAAATAAGGGGCAAAACAATATGGATACAGATAGTTGAAGGAGGTTTGTGGAAAAGACACACTGAGAAAAGAATTTTGTACATGGTTGGGATTTTCTAAGAAAATCTAAGTCTTGATTAAATGTAATTAGGTAAACGGATTTTGTTAAGAGTAGACAGATGCAAGGTTGCATTTGTTTTTACTCTCTGTTAGTGAAAGAAAGATTTCTTAAACTGTTGAGTGGCTTCTGATAACAGAGTATGTGAATTTCTTTGTCTTTAGGCAATCTGTTCCCTAGCTGCTCTTTAAATATTTTATTGTCATTCTGGTTAAACAAATAAGAATTGTTTTGCAATGATCTATGATCTTATCTGACCAAGTATTTTAAAACTCTGACAAAATTCCCAATTATCAAATATTAATTAAGTTACTTTGACATCCATTTAACTTTGGAATGCTTCAAAGAGCCCATGGAGCATCCCCAAAAGAGATCCCAAACTGATTGCATTCATTTGATATGTTAAATTACATAGGAAGCATTATTGAATGAGTGATGACAAAATATCTTACATTATATTGTACCTGTGAATGTTATTAGCATAAAGATTCTAGAAGTTATATGGAATACCTAAAATTTGGTATGTCCTGATAAAATATTATCAATCATAATTCCAGTTATTGTCTTAAAATGTATGTCACAGCATTAACCAAGTTTCTTTGTCAGCTGAATTGTAATCAGGTTTGTAACCATGCCTTCCTGAGCCTTCTGTCACTCATAGACAGTTAGGCTTTTACTCTGATGCCCTTGCAAAATGCCTCCTTTTCAAAAGGTTTATGGAAAGCACTTTTTGATAAGTACAGGTTTCTGATTTTCAGATCATACCACTGAGCTGGGTAAGAAATTAAAGAAATCTAATGGAATTTTTTATTTCATAAAACTGTTAATGAAATATTAGTTACATGAAATGGAGTAAACTGATGAATATAGTTCCAATTTTTGGTTTTATCTGAAATATTTCTGGCTTTTAATCTTTATTTTCCAGATATGAGATAATCTTCCCCTGAAGCTAATTATGGCTTACAGAAATTTGTTAAATTACACCTTTGTGAACAGAATTGAAGCATTTATCTTTTCC
Source organism: Vicugna pacos (assembly GCF_048564905.1). Classification (NCBI taxonomy): domain Eukaryota; kingdom Metazoa; phylum Chordata; class Mammalia; order Artiodactyla; family Camelidae; genus Vicugna; species Vicugna pacos. The sequence goes on along the minus strand of NC_133021.1, from coordinate 2,860,841 downwards.
TTCTACCTGAGACCTCCAGGAAACTCTTAGGTTCCTAACAACCTTTCCAAGTGAATGAGGAAGGCCACTTCATGGCAGCTGCAGGAACCTCAAGATATTTTGGAACTCAGGAAGAGAAAAATCCACCTGGGCCCGCAGGTACTGCAGGTGAGGGCTGGTGGCGTGGCTTTCCTGACCTTGGGAGGCCTTTTAAAGTTTAACTTGAGGTCCCTTATAAAAAGTTCCAGCAAGATCAGATTTAAAATAGCCTCTTAAAATATTCTTTTTTACAGAGTGGTGGATCTTCACATAGATATTCTTTGCACTGAACGGTTTGTCAGGAAGCCTGGAAAGTAAAAGTTAAGTTTTACTGTGACTGTGTGGTGTGCATGGGGTCCAAGGGAAGTGAGGGTCTTGCAGCGAAGGCTTCTGTGGGGCAAGACACAGTCTGAAAATGTGCTGATTGGTTCACACGCTTCCCAATGTGCAACATAGTGGTGTGGTGTTTTGTGACTGTGTCATGCAGTGGGGCATAAGTTGGTTTTCTCAGATACAGGTGGTGTTGTGTAAACAGAGATACAGCACATTGTGTCTGGAAAAAACAGTGGGAGTTTTGCAGCAACCTATGTGAAATTTTACAGTGTCATTAAGAATTGTTCACCAGATCGTAACACCCCTGGCACAATCTGGGGCAACCCTAGGCTGAAAGGTAACACCATGGTCAGGACAAGAAGAGGGAGATGACACCTGTGGCCGACCAGTGTGTACAGTGGTGAGACTGGCAGCAGGGACACAAGTCGTCCTCATCATCATTGGAAAAATGAGAGATGAGACCTTTCACATGCAGACACAGGTCCCAGTCAGTCACATTCTGGGCCAAGTGCAGGGACTGCTTGTTGCAGATCCAACCTGATGGCAGGCCTTGGGTTGGTGCACTCCTCACATTTACACTTGCTGCAGTCCTCACACACGTAGGTGTGCAGACCTGAGTCTTCCTTGCTCAGTGGCTTAAGCTCACCTGGCCCGAGCTCTGATCTGGGCTGTGCCTGGTTACTCCAAGGAGAAGGATGACCCAGCAGCCTCTTCTCAGAAGGGCTGCTGCTGGGGCTTGTCCTCACGCTGTTCTTGTTTTTATTGTCTAGTCAACTTCTTTGTCCCTAATATAGGATTGGAGAAGGTGACCCTGCATGTAGAGGCCTTGGCTAACTTCACACAAAAGCCCCGAGTGATAGCCAGCAGAGTTTTACACTGTTGAACACGGAGTTCCCCCTAGTGTGGAAGACAGCTTTTCAGAGCCAGGTGGCATTAGACATACTGCCGGCTTCTCAGGGAGAAACCAGTGTGATTACTCCTGCCATGCATTGTGTTCACATCCCTGATGAATCTGGAAATGCCCCTTCCCTTCTTGATGACGTGAAAACCTGGATTCAGAATGTTGACGGCGCTGACACAAATGCCCCTGAAGTTCTCTCTGACGTCCCTCATTGGTTTCCAAGTTTCTTTTCAATTCCTAAAAGCTGTGCTCTGTGTTTTCAGGAATATTTCAGCTATTGCTTGTGCTCATCAATGTTATTCCAGGGTTTTATATGTTTTTTAGCTTTTGATGTGCTTTGTATCCTACCTTTGTCAAACTATGGTAAAATCTCTAACATGACCCCTTACTAAATGGCATGAACACGTGCATTTTTCCATCAGAAAAAAACCCAGATGAAACCCCAGTTAATTAGGAAGCAGTTAGGGGAGAATGGCGTCCACTTCCCACTTTCCATAGATATGGAAGGAATTCCCAGTGGGGAGTATTGTCATTGGCGACCATCTGGTATTTGTAACTGCTTAAGTGTTCAAAGGTTCAGATGGTGTTTTTCCTGCTCTGGCCCACCAGGGTGAGGCTGGAGAGGAGGGGTGGCTGGGTGGTCTGCCCAGCCCCCTGGTGGGCTGTGTGCTTTTGCCCCCGACACCTCAGAAATGGCAATTGGGTTTCTGTTTTCTGTCTCTTATTGTTCATAACTCATTGCAACTGCACACACAGGCACTTGTTTGTAGTCTCTTGTGTTTTCTTTGTGTTTTGCTGTTTGAGATGTAGGTCCTGTCCTGTGCCGGTGCTGTAGAAGGAGGCCCTGGGTCTCAGTCTGCATAGATATTAGAGACATATACCAGCCTGACTTTAAACTGCACACTTTTTTTTTCTAGCGCTTTTCCACAGCCTCCCTTCCTGCACACCCTTTGTTCTAAGCACAAGAATATTAGAAGATTCCCAAAGCCAGAGGTCAACAATGTGCCCATAATGACATGCCCAGTGGAAGGAACAGCTGCTTCAGCAAAAGCAAGGACAATTTTGCAACAATTTGTCACCCAGAATGTGATCTCTAAGGAAACCAGTGCCACTCCTTGAATTCAAGCACCCTTCCTTCTCTCCCTGGCAGGCCCATAGTCTTGGAGGCATTAGCCCACTGTGAGCTCCTTTGCCTGGCAAAGAAATAAAGCAGTCTTTTCTGCTTCATCCAAAACTCTGCCCTCAAGCCTCAGTTCAGTCATTGGGGTGAGGAGGCCAAGTTCAGGCATCACTTCTAAAGCACTTTGGCACTGGAAGCCCTTGCCTGTATTGACAGGCAGAGACAGTATTTAAGCATCACGTTTAGGAAGAAGAGACTTTTCCTTATTCCTGCGTCTAGAGAAACTCCTCCCAGGCTAGATGTCCCGAGGCCTTCAGTCACTGTAGCTCCTGAAAGTGCCCGTGGGCGATGGCGCAACTAAAGAGCCGTGGTCCTCAGGCACTGAGCGTGCTTTTCACTTTCTCTCTGTGGGGGTCGTATCAACTCGGAAGGACCCTTGGTTCTGAGGGGTACAGGATATGTTCTCATTTTTCAGGGAAGAGGGAAAGTCATTTTTATCAAAGGAAAGTCAAGGTTCAGAAAAACTTAACCTGAGCAGTGAAATAATTAGTGCGTTATTGCATAAATCAAGACATATCAATGACAAAAAATAATAATTTGTGCCTGACATTAGTCTAAGTTTTTAAATATCATCTGAAAAACCCACTTGGGGAAGCTGAGACTGCAAATTCAGTAAGGCCTCTCGAAACTTTATTTTTCTACTCTTTTTTTTTTTAACTAAAGCTGTTATACAGGTTAGCTGTTATATTTCGTTGTATCCACTTTTAAATTTGGTCTTTCCATTTGCTAATAAAATAGCTGTCAGTGGTGAGAGGTTTCTAAAAAAATTAGCAATTTAGAAGTTTTTCCAACTCAAAGGATCCATCATTGGCCATTGAAGAATAATATCTTAATAGCCTATTTGTAGAAAGACCCAGCGGGGACTTTCCAGTCTACCATGGGTGCAAGAGGTATCCTTGTTGACGGCAAACATGATGTAGCCCCCATGATCCAAAAGTTCATTACCTAGAAAGTCTGAGAAAGTAAAAAACATTCTTATATCAGTAATAAAGCAGCAAAGGTTGAGACAACAGTGACCCCTCGTGGACTGGGACACCTTATGGCAAGCTCCCTTGAGAACTGGTGCAGACTGACCAGGAGAAGGCTTGGAGTTCCAGTCTGTTCAGCTGGTCTCCAAATTCACACTGTGCATGCCCCTCCTGAGTGGGACAGACCAGGGAGTTTCCTCACTGGCCAACAGGCCAAGATCTCAAGACACAGAACAGACAAAAAGAAAGTCTAATTTGACCTGTGGTTGTTCTCCTTATGACAAATGACACAAAAGACAGAGATAAAGAAAAATAGTGACAATGTCTGGTTGGGAAAAGATCCACAAACCAAGAGTAATTCACTGAATTTCAAACCAAGAATTGTTGAGTCCAAGGAGCTAACCCTACAAATATTTTCTCCTGCTAATAGAATTCTAGAAGAGGAAAATTCTTACCTTTCTCATTTACAAAATACTCTGCAGGCAGAGACCCAGGAGATTGACCTGGTAAGAATCTCACGTTCTGCTGGCTTTTGTCAGTCGCCCCAGGATCTCCACCTGCAGCAGCTGTGAGTGAGGTGTGATTAGCCGGAGAAGTTGCAGCTCGTCCTCACTGTGGACTGTTGGGGAGGAAGAAGTTTTGCTCTATTCTTCTAGGTTCTTCTGGCCAGTCTAAGAATTACATTGACATGAAAGAGATTAACAGGGGAAAATCAAACAAAAGTTTAACATGTACACATGGGAGAGACTCACACCCCTGGAAGGCAGGCAGCCGAAGCCCAGCAGGAAGAGCCCTGCCGTCATTGCCAGCCCCCATGCCCATTCCTTCTCCTGCTGCCCTGTGACCAGGCCCCAGGAGGGGGCCGGGCATGCGCAGAAATCAGGACTTAGATCCAAACCAATGTCTTGGCACCAAAGAAGAGAAGACATTGGGGCTGAGTCTTGGGGAGCTTGTAGCAGAACCCTCTCTGCTGACACACAGGGAAGCTGAGGCCTGGGGCAGGAGGGGACTGTTCCGCCACTTATGTGATGTTGGACTTTGCGAGGCTCCATTTCACTCTCACCCTATGGAAGCCCCTGTGGGAGAGGCTGAGTCCAGCTCCAACAAAACACCCTGCAGCTCTGTGGTTTGCCAGTTCTGTGGCTCCACCAGCCCAGGGAACTTGGACCACTTTTGTATGTGGAGCCTCCTTTTCCTCACCCCTAAAATGTGCCTGACACCCCAGCTCACAGGACTGGCCATGAGGGTCTCACAAAAGGTCTGCTGAATGCTGACAGCCCAGGCCTTGGTGTGTGGCCTCTCTCTTCCCAGGCCTTGACCCTGGTTCCCCTGCTCAGCCCCCAGACTTACATCCAGATCACCCTCTACACTGGGTCCAGCATCACCAGGTCGGTGATGTTTATGCTGAGGGAGGGGATTAACCTGGATTCTGATCTCAGGGCCCCACAGACCCTTCCGTGAAAACCACTCACCCTCAGCTCTGGGTCCACCCCACTGTTTGCAGGTGGAGCAGTCTGGAACCCTTACTAGCCTCCTCGATCTCCACACCCCTTGACCTACAAGAACTCTGGCTCCTAATCAACCCCCAAGACTTCTGTCAGCAAATCACAGGGTGTTTGAACCTTGGCTACTCCCATCACCAAGTCTACGTGCATCAGCTTTTCCAGGCCCTCCTGGCAGTCACTTGGAATGAGGATCTTAGCTAACGTGGCAGTGGGAGGCGGGGCTGGAGGAGGAAGGCCCCACCTCCCTTGATTTGAGGGCTTCCAGCTGGGGGTAGCGCCCTCCTCTGACCCTGCAGCCCCTCCCCTGCAGGGCACTCACCCCCTCCCGCAGCCTCTCCCGGGCTCTGGAGGCCCCGCCCCAGGGCGCTGGGCTTGGAGGCTGCTCTTGCCGGAGTGGAGGACAGAGCCATTGAGCCTGCCCCCTCACCCGGTTCCCCAAGCCCCCCGACCTCAGACCCTGACAGCTGACCAGGGCACTGGTAGCAGTGCTATGTGCCCTCCAGCATGCTTTGATTCCAGAACAATCCCAGCGCTGGCACGCACTGGGTTTGTGACTTGGGGCTGTGGCCTAGTCCCCGGAGCCTGTTTCTTCACCTGGCAAGTATTGGACGCCCACTTACCCGCCAGGTTCTCCTGAGGTCTCAGGGCCATGTCACTTTTATCCTCACCTCCTGCTGAAGCAGAACAGAAAGCCCCACACCCTCCTTCCTTTCTCCTCATCACCGCTCTGTGAGGCTGGCACCACGGGGTCATCCTCTCTCCATTTCCCGGCTGAGGAGGCAGAGGCCCGCCGAGGGGCAGTGCGGTGCTCAGGGGCCCACAGAGGAGAGGCCATAACCCCTTCTCAGCCAGAGGCCCTGGGGCAGCGTCCCTCCCCCAGCCCAGCTCTGCCATTGGTGGGAGTTGTGTCCTTCGGGCTCCCAAGCGGTGAAGGCCCCCATCTGGGTGGAGCTGTGGATAGAGGGGACATGGGCCTTGGAGGCCAGGTTGAGGTCCCTGCCTGCCCCAGGATCCCTGGAGTCTCAGCCATCCAGGCTGAAAACAAGGCCATGCTGAAGCCTTGCCCTCTCCGGGAACAGCTCAGAACATCCCCTGCACAGCAGGCTTTCTTCATGCACTCAGGAACGTGACCCCTGAGGCACCACCTCTGACTCACAAGGTCGAAGGGGACAGGACACTTTGCTTCCTCTTTCACATGAAGCTTCTGAAGTCATTCAGGAAGGATCAACTAAGCTCCCATTAGTTCCCAGACATTTCTCATGAGCCCCCCGGGGCCTGTGTCATTGCTGACTGGGGACCAGGGTGAGAATCCTGACCGTGACTGACCAGCATTGATGGTGAGTTGGGCACATTGTGGAGTCACAGAATGAACACATATCTGTCTCTGGTCCAGCCACTAGGACCCAGGACTGGGTGGCAATATGCACACCTAGACCATAGGACCCCTGCAGTGCTCATCCTTGGGATGAGAAGGGCGCCCTCCCCTCGGAGGTGCAGTGAAGACAGAATGGGCAGCAAGGACCTGGGCTCCTGAGGATAGATGGGGCTGGTCAGGGAAGAAAGTTACCCCTACCCACCCCGTCCACCCAGGAGCCTGAAAGAAGCCACGTGCCAGCGGCAGGGACTAGAATGGGAGCCAGAGACCTGCTAGCGCTGCCATCGAGTGCCCCCTCCTGGAGCAGCACGGACACAACACATTCCCAGGGTCTCCTGCCCCTCCACTTTTCTGTGGACAGAACACATCCCTCGTCCTGCTGATCCAGAGAAGATGGGGATTTTTCAGACGCTTTAGTGAGAAACTGAAAACTACATCCCACCCCGTCCCCTTCCCTCCTTGACCCTCCTCCCTCCAGACCTCAGGCCTCCACGCTACCTCGATGAGCAGACCCCTGCTCCAGGAATCGGCTTTGCTACACGGATCTTTATATTTCCAGAAGCCCCTCCTAAGGGGAAGGGTAAGAAGGAAGGAGAAGTTCAGAGAAAATGTGTGCATGAGGAGTTAAAGGGCAAATCCCTTTTACTTGAGAACATGGAGTGTTCAGACTGCATGGATGAGGGTCTCACTGGGATTCTTTGGGCAGGAAGGTGCTGTGGGGCTGGGGATGGAGCCCTGGGGTTGGTCACCTGGGGCCTCCATTTCCATTTCTACTGAGAAGATCTAATTCCATCAGTTTGAGTTTCAGCTGGGCAGGGCTCTGTTGGTATAAAGAGAACACTATAAATTCTCCAATTTGACTCCAGCCCCTGGGACGTTTAAGAAAATAAATTCCTAAAGCATTAGGAATGATGGCCTATTTCCCAAGGGGGCTTAGAGACTTGGCCCCCAACCCAGGTATTGTCTGTCAAATTTGTTTCCCCCAGGAGGTGCCAGCTGCCTGGGGGTGGGGACGGCAGACAAATAAGTGACCCCACATTGACTTTGAACTTCCTGTGGAGAGACACCCACCCACGTAGAAACAGCCCCATGTCTCCTTCGGAGAGTGATTTGAGGCAGAGCAGAGAGGACTGCATTCAGGGAGCAAAATTTCCTGAGGACTGGAACCCTTGGGGAAGGGAACATAGCAGGCTTGGAGGTGGGAAGTTGCTGCCCTGCTTGCTCTAGCTTTAGTCCCCTCACTGTCTCAATTTGCCCTGGATGAGACACACACCCAGAGAGCCCAGGGAGGACCTAGAAGGCACACAATACATAAGACAGCAGGATGTTGAAAATCCACAGGAATGAAGTTAGCTCAGCCCAAGGAAGGAGATAGGTAGGAAGCATCCACCCACTGAGAGCTGGGAGTCAAGTTCAGCACGGCCCTGCAGGATGGACCTGGGACTGTGCAGGGGCCTGGATCGCAGACTTCCATCCAGAAAGCAGGCAAAGGAGAAGAGGCCATTCCCAAGATTCCAGAGACGGGCTCCACTGGATGGTCCATGCCATACCCTGGCCGCCTTGACCCAGTGCCCCACCACCCAGGCTTGCTCCTGGGCCACCACACTCAGTCCTTCTGGTAGGGGTGATGATGCAGTTGGCCACACTGTTAAGCTGAGTGATAGTGGCATGGATGGTGGTGCCATGTGCTCATTGCCAGGGCTGTTTTTCTGGGACTAGGTGAATCCCAGACATTGAGAGGGAACCACTTTCTTCAACACCTCCTGGAGCAGAGGGAACATCACATGATCAGCGATACCTCATCTCTGCATCCCAGGTGGGGGTCACCAGAGTGGGAGTCCAGGAAGTAGAGGACATGGCTGAAGCCTGGGCTTTTCTCTGTGTTGAGAGCACTAGCACCACACCGATTGTGGGACTCAGTACCCACAGGACCCAGCATTGATGGGTAAAGGAGAGGGGAATTTCTACAAGCCCATCCTCACTAACTCCAGGCTCCAGAGGGCAGCTCCACTCTATTCAACCCCAGGGGCATCTTCTACCATCCTGATCACATTCTGGTCTGACTCCCCAGATTCATGTTCCCCAGTGGCAGCTACACTCAGACTGTTTGTTTCTCTCCCTGTGTTTAAGTGCACATCAGATATGTGATAAATGCTGGAGCAGCTGAAATTCTGAGCATATTTCTAGGTGACCCTTGGACCTGGTTGCACAGGGTGACCTCCCCTCCCGCAACCAATGGGCCAGACCCCACCCACTATTCTTTCTGTTCTACCTATTTAATATACACATACACTCTGTGCGGAACATCCTGTTATCCTCCATCTCTGCAGGTGGACAGAGAAGGCTTGGGTTTGAGAAAGTTGCCCAGGTCACATGGTTGATAAGCGGTGGAGCTGCGGTCTTGGATTCTGGTCCCAGAAGTCTGGATCCTGGAAAGGATGAGGTGGGACAGCTTATTTCAAAGGGAAGCCCTGCCCCAGTACCCCCATGAGAGCCCACCCACCAGCACATCCAGGAGAGTCAGCAGTTCTGCCGCCAGCCTTGTGGAGAGGCTGTGAGTTCAGACTGCTTCTTACTTGTCCCATTCCTCCTGGTCATGTATCAGAGACAGAGGGGCCCTGGGGCTGGAGCTGGCTCTGTCTCCAGTTTTGAGGCTGGAGATGGAAGACTGAGTGGACGGGCCCCGTTGCTCCGCCTTAGAGTGCGCCCCCACTGGGGTAGATGCTGCTTGTGCCACTACTGGAGCAGCTGGTGGCAGTGACGCTGGCTGCGGCACCAGTGGTGTTGGTAAAAACATAGAGGGGTTGTCTCCAGGCCCTAAGTTGACCCTTCCTCTGGCTCTTCAGCAAATTTTCAGCTGTGGGGTTGGCACAAGAGGAGGGTAAAGAGAAAGGTTCACCCACAGAACTAACTTTCCCTTTGTCTTCCCCCAAAAGAAAGCTCTGCTGCCTTCAAAAGGGACGCACAGCCTCTGAACCTCAACTCAGACAGCTCTCCCTGCCTGCAGACCTTCTACCCTCTGGCCCTGCCTCAGTGGGTGCTAGAAGGTTCGTAGTGACCTGGAAGAGGTGGGGAAGGTGCATCATGTTGGAGGGAACTGTAGCTTGCAGCATGTGGCTTGTGGAGTGTAGGCCAACTGTGCAGGGCTGCCAGGTGAGCTGCAGGTACTGATGCCGCTAGGGTCCCAAGGTACTGGAAAGGGCATGGGAGGTTTCTGCATGAACTAGAGTCAGAGGCCTGGCCTTTCATCCATGCTGAGCTCTCACAGTCCCTTCTTTGGCTCTTGGACCCAGGTGGTGGCCTCAGCCCACTTCCACCCCTGTGACAGCCGTCCTTGTAGCGGAAGGGCTGGTCATGGAGTAGGCCTGAAAGGGATCCGCTGTGAGTGTGGTCTTACTGACACCCTTCTCTCCAAGGCCATGGGCACAGCCTACCCCATCCTCCATGCACAGGAGCTTCAGGACTGGGCTGAAGACACTTTTGTGAGTGGGTTGCTCCCCATTCCTCCTGCTCTGGTCCCCAGTTATGGAGGTCATGGAAGTGCATGTAGAGAGAGCAGGTGAGGGAGATGGGGCTGTTGGGGGGATGGGTCTCACAGGGATCAGCTCAGTCCAACAATCCTCTGATTCCCAGGGAGGCTGGGACCCCACCCACAGCGCTTTGTGACTCATTTTCTTCTTCAGGGGAATTAATAGATGTGTGAGCTCCAGGTTCTGTCCGTCTTTCCCCAGTACAGCCCCCAACCTACTTAGTTCTGAGGAGACAGCAGCCCCTTTTGTGGGCCCAAAGACCACCTACAGCTTCAGTTTGTCCTGTGATTCATCTGTGTGGGTGAATATGGGAGGTGCACCACGTCTAGAAGAGGCTGTGAGGGCATCATGGTTAAAGTGCTGTGGCATGTTCTTTTGCAAATGCAGAAAGGCCACAGGCCAGGGAAGGATGAGGCTGAGAGTATTTTCACTGGGGAGAGAGAAGGATAAATGTGAGGACACACAGCACGCCCAGTAGCCCTTTCTGCAGAGCCAGCCACCAGGTGAGCATGTACCATGACTTCCTCCCATAACCCTGTGAGGTCCATGCCTATACAACCCTGTCTGTGAGAAGAGCAAAGTGAAGCTCAGAGAGGTGTGAGAACTTCCAAAGATAAACAGATTAAGGTGGGATCGTCACCACCATGCTGTGCTGGGACAGGCAGTCACCTGTCACACTGCTCATGTAGGACCTGCTGGGAGCAGGGAAGGCCTGATGGGAGCACAGGAACACTGTGATGGAGGTGGCGTTTCTACCTGGGAGAGCTGGTACTGGGGACTCTGTGTGATTCTTTTTTGTGCTTGCTTTTAGCGTCAGCATGATACTGTCCCATTTGGGAACAGGGCTGTCCCCTTTCCACATCGGTGCACAAGGAGAAACATGTTCACACTGGTATCACCATAAGTCACCAGCAGAATCAGGATCTGGAGCTCAGACCAGATAATCCTCAGCAACTGGTTTAAGAAGAGGACCTGATTGTCCGCCCGAAAAATTTCTAGCTTTAAAAGTATATTTAATTAGGGGGAGTGATAAATAATTGATCCCTTCAAAATATCCTGTTATCTGAAGAACAATAGCACCTCTGAATTATAAGAACAATATTTCAGTTTGTCATCAATAACCATCATACAGGTATGACAAAACAGGGTGTTAGGAATTACAAAAGGGTCTCAAGATTATGCAGGTCAGAACTGAGAACTGTCCAAAGCATGGGCTGCATGACATTCCTTCTAAGCTACCTGAGGCTTGGTCTGCTCCTGACATGGAACAGACAGTCCTGAGAAAACCGCACTCCTCAGAGGACCCCAGGGAGTTGAGAGATTTGGGTTTGGATTCCAGACCAACCCTGATCATTTCTAAATATGGGATTTGAGACTCTTCTGCATCTGATCGAGGCGTGGTTTCAAGGAGTGAGGCATGATCCAGGCAAGAGAGCAGACATGGCTGAATCAGAGCATCACCAGTGACATTAACAAAGAGACCAGGGCACTGAGATTCCCAGTGATTTAGCATCATGGCTGGGACGGTTCATGTGTTTCCAGTGAGTTCTGAACATCCAACACTGCTCCCAAGGATCTGCAGGGGGCGCGCGAAGCCAACAGTTCTTAGGTGGTGGGGCGCATGCGCATTCCGCGACAGACGTGGTCGGCGTCTTCCCTGGGGGCGACGCTCCTTTTCCTCAGGGCGGAGCGGGCGGCGCCATGGCGGCTTCGGGACCGCGTGGCCCTCGTTCCTGCAGGAGGAGGACGCTCCTCGCTCGCTGTCTGAGGTAATGCCGGTTTCCCCGCATGCTAAGCCAGCTTCACACGGGGGTGTGTGTGGACCTGGCCGAGTTGGGTTCCCAGTCCAGGAGGGAGGGGACGGGTGCGCTGGCGGACCCGCTTCGGCCGTTGTCCTCAGCTGCTGGGACGGGGTGAGGGTCCGCGTCCACCGGGGCCACGGGGCTGTTCGCGCCCCTCATTCTCACTGCCTGGGTCCCCCCCTTCGCCGCGTGGTTGGAGGTGTTTACACCGCAGGTCACGGGCGGGGACTCGGGAGTAACGTGAAAGGGGCTGAGAAATTACTGAAACAGGGAAAGAGGTGCATGAAAACACATTATATTAACTTTTATATTTTAAGTGTGTCAAAGTCAGAGTTTATTATGCTTTTAATCTCCTGTCTTTAAAGGAATACAATTATTTATTTTGCACTTAAAATATTTTATATTTAAAATGTGCTTCTTAGCTTATCTCATTTTCAAGTCCAAATATTGCCACGATTGTTATTTTCTCATAATGAGAAGGAAAAGCCTGGCTGGACTAGCAAGATAACTCTTAAGTCTAAGTGTAATAAGTGTCAGTTTACTGATCTAAGTACTGCTGGGCTAACTCATAAATCTGAAGTTTAATAAGTGTTGGTTTACTGGGCTAATAACTTGTAAGTCCTAGCTCAACAAGTGCCATTAACTGGGTTCTGGCCAGCAGAAGTCCCACTGAGACTCAATGAATTACTCAAGACTCTGTGGAAAATGTCAAGAGAGGGAGAGGGAGTCGGGAGCCAACTCCACGAGACTCTCAAATGCTCCCACATTTATTGTGTACAAACAAAGGAAAAATCACTAACAGTTGTGTGATGGAATGCAGGAATTTAAGGAAAGACAGGGTGGGATTGAGATTGTAGAAATCACAGTGAGTACAAAGGCTTTGTTTGTCTTTGGGGAAGTCATGGGAAGAGGGGAACAAGATATATCCTTATAGATATGTTAGAAAAGACCACCAGCCCAGCCAGCTCCTTGTTCTGGGCATAGAAGACTAACAGCAGAGACACCCAGTGTTTATAGCTGAGGGCCTGGGTTGTTGCTTTGCCATGAACAGAGCGCTATCTAAATCCTCGACTATGCAAGCAAGGCATTGTCTCTGCTTTTTATGGCCAGGAGACTGGCGTGCGGATGCACAGGTGCCTGTTTGCAAGGCAGTTAACTAAGCACATTTGCTCTTCTTTAAGGAGACGAGTGGCTCGGGTTTGTTACAATTTTTTAACCCAATCATGGGCTCCCAAATGTAACATGATCTGTTCCTAATAGATAAACTCCAGTGTACTGATTCCCTGCTTTTGCTGTTCAGACCTTACTGGCTATAGCCCCATGCTTGCAATTAACTCTATAAAACCTAATGCACAAGTTTTGGAGGTGCTCAGAGCTTCAGAGCAGAAGCCCCTCTGAGCCCGCCAGTGTACTAAATCTGAGTATTACAATCCTCCGAGTGGTGCTTGTTTCTTGGCTGGCCTGTTGTTTCCATAATATTAATACAGTGACAGTCTTAAATATATGTAAATATAAGCTTATTGAAAAATATTTTGCAGCATTCCAGGGTGACCAGTTTTGTTAAAAATAATACCTAGGCCACTACCAATTTCTTACAAGAGTATAATTTTTAAAATTTTGAATTACTTTTATAAGTTCCAAATACAGTGGCGATTTTTAAAATACCAACGATTGTACATACTGCATAAGAACATTTGAGATGAAATATATTCAAAACTAAATCGTCAGAATATTTAAAAGGCAGGACAATGACTGCTTTTCATTGCAAATACATTTTCTCCTAATAAATGCAAAATATGAAGTTATTTAGCTTAGTTTTCTATACCTTTGTTCAAAAGGTGAAATAAGAATATCTATAATCTTTTTTTTAATTTTAACCTTCTTTCTCATAAAAATTGGTATTTGTATCTGTAGAATCTTAATTTCCCTTTCATTTTTTTCTTTTGATTTATTTTCTTTAACAGAGTGCTTTCCTGTGTCTTGTTAAAGATTTTTTTATTCTCCTATTCTAGATCCAAGTCACTTTCTGATACTGAGAGTAAACAAGGGGAGAGACCTTATAGTAAGTATGCAACTTTTGATGTGGTCAGGAATTTTTCTTGGAGAACTTTCTTTACAATTTCTGCTCAGGTCACAGTATTATCCCATTATGAAAACTGAATACAAAATTGTAATCTGTTTACACCAGGACGCTTCCAATTTTGGCACAGCACATTTCCTGATATTTTACATTAGATATTAATACAATATTTGATTTTATTTATATATTGTACACTAATACATATTTTATATATGAATATCTGCTGAATGCCATTAATTTGCATGGGGTGGTAGCTGATTGCATTTGATTTTTCTGACCATTAGTTATTCTTAGGTGTGTCTAAAGTACTTCTTAGAACACATATTTGACTATCACACCTCTCATAGAGTATTTTAAAGGTTATTATATTTTAAATTATAGAAGCAGAAATGTTACCCATTACGTTTATGAAATGATTAAGTAACAATTTGGTGTAATCATATTCAGTGGAGGAATGATGGCTTCTACATCTTTGTACATCTGCCACAGTTGCTCCTCTATAGTATTTGTGGCCATGAGCATTTTTATGTCAACATGATCCTTTTCCAATTCTTTTTTTCTTTTATTTCAGTACAATCAGTAAAGCTTTCCTTTGCAGTGATGGCATTGTTTTTAACATGAAGATACCTTGTCATCTGACACATTTGTACCTGATGGTCTATTACTCTTGTACAGAGCAATAAAAAGCATTTTCATATCTCCATCTGTATTCTAGATCTTATCTAATTTCTTAGAAGCTTTTTATAATCATTTTTAGTTATTTTAATTGTACTAAACACAGAAGAACAGATCACTTTTTGTATTTACCTACCTCATCACCTGAATGGACACATACATTATAATAACATGTGAGTTTGATGAATTTGAGAAACGTTCCAGAGTTTGAGCTTCAAGTATTTTTATGTGATTTTCTAAGAGGTAATTAATTTCTGGCACAAAATATGGCATTATCTAAAGCCACTTGCAGGATTGTCTGTCATTTTGGCTTATTTGACTTTTGTCACATAGCTATCAGCTAGGACCCAGTGAGTTTGAATATTTTAAAAAGCACTCCTGATTAGAAAACATCAGGAAGAAACATTGAATATTTGTGTTCACGACTCTGGTATCATTATTGTAATGTGCTATTTGTTTTGGCATATATTTGATTTTGTTCCAGTAGTGTGAAATGTAAGCATGGGAACAAAATTAAAAAAAAAAAATTCTTGAAGCCAGTCACAATGAATTATTAGTCATTTTATTTTTATTTTATAAACAGGCCATTTGAATATGTTCAGCCATGAAGTGAAACAGACTCACTGAAGTCTGAGTCCTGAGAGACAGTGACCCAGGACACAGCCCTACCAGTAAGTAACGTGGTGATTTGATACACATATATATTGTGAAATTATTATCACAATAAGGATACTTCCATAAACTCATAAAATTCCCATTTGTGGTGAGAATTTTTGAGATCTGCTCTCAGTAACTTTCAGATAAATAATACAGCATTGTTAGCTGTAGTCACCATGCTGTTCGTGAGATTTCCCAGAACTCACTCATCTTAAACATGGACATTTGTACTCTTTGGGCATCTTCTCATTTCACCACTCCCAGGCCCTGACAGTCACCACTCTGTTCTCTGTGTGAGTTCGGCTTTTTTAGATTACACGTGTAAGTGAAATCATGCAGTTCTACTTTTTCTTTTTTCAGAGTCTGCAGTGTGTTGATTTGATCCACTTACATACAGCAATGTGATCACAAACACAGCTTTAACTAACACCTCTCACATGACACACAAGTATAATTTTCTTTATTTTTGGTGGCAAGAACATTCACAAGATAGTACCTTACGAGCTTTGGAGACTGGTACAGCACTGTTGTCTGTAATCACTGTGCTGTGCATTTGATCTGCATGACTTATTTATCTTCTGCTTGCACATTTGTACCCTTTAACATCTCCCCATTTCCTCCACCCTGACACCTAGGTACCACCATTTTACAATTTGTTTCTAAGTGTTTGCTTGCTTGTTGTTTGTTTGTTTGTTTTTGTATATCTGATATCTTACATTTGTCTTTTCTCTGTTTATTTCATCTCACCAAGCATAATACCCTCAAGGTCAATCTGTAATATCCCAAATGGCAGAAATTCCTTCTTTCATAATACAGAATAATATTCCATTGTATATAAATGCCATTTCTTCTTTATCCATTCATTCATTTTTGGACACTCAGGTCATTTCCATATCTTGGCTATTGTGAATAATGTTGTAATAAACATGTGAATGCAGCTATCTTTTCAATACCCTGTTTTCACTTCCTTCAGATGCACACCAAGAAGGAGGACTGCTGGAGCATATGGTAGCTCTATTTTTAACTTTTGGGTAACCTCTATAGCTTTTCCATAGTGGTTGAACCAGGTTACATCCCCACTGACAGTGTACAGGGGTTTTCTTTTGTCCTCATCCTGGTCAGCACTGTCTCTTGTCTTCTTGGTGATGGCCTTTCTGACAGGAGGGAGAGGATATCTCATTCCACTTTCAATTTTCATTTCCCTAATTGTTAGTCATGTTGAATATCTTTTCATGTACCTTTTGTGTATTTGGGAGTCTTCTTTGTTAAAATATAAATTTAGATTCACTGCCCATTTTTTATATTGGATTGTCCACTCTTTTTTTTTTTTTTTTTTGCTATTGTGTTATATGAGGTCCACGTATATTTTGATACTAACCCTCCATCCAATATATGATTTGCAGAAATTCTCTCCTACTCTGTATTAGGCTTTATATTTTGCTGATTATGTCTTTTGCTGTGCAGGATCTTTTTAGTTTGATGTAGTCCCATCTGTTGATATTTGCTTTTCTGGCTTGTGTTTGGGGTTATATCCCAATATTATTACCCAAACCAGAGTTAAGTATCTTCTTCTCTAAGTTTTCCTCTAGGAGTTTTAAAGTATGAGGTCTTACATTTCAGTCATTAGTCCATTTTAAATTATATTTGTGAGTGGTGGAAAGTAGGTGTCCAATTTCATTTTTCTGCTTGTGGATTTCCAATCTTCCCAGCAACATTTGTTGAAGATGCTGGAGTTTCCTCATTCAAAATAGCATTAAAACCAATAAAATACTTAAGAATAAACTTAACTATGGAAGTGAAAAATTTGTACTTTGAAAACTATAAGATTTCTATGGAAAAAAATTGAAGAAGACAAAACAAGTGGAAAGATACACTGGACCAGAAGTATGGCTAATGGAACAGAAGAATTAATGTTAAAATGTCCATAATACCCAAAGCCATTTACAGTTTCAGTGCAATTTCTATCAATATTCCAACAGCATTTTTTACACATGGAGGGAAATCAATCTTAAAAATTTTTTATGTGACTTCCAGAGACCCAGACACCAGAGCAATCCTGGGAAAGAACAAATTGGGAGTCATCACACTTCCTGATTTAGAACTAAATCACAATGTTACAGTATGAGACACAATGATATTAAAATACACACATGGTTTAAATTAACAGTATAGAGGACCCAGTAGTAAACCCCTGTATATTAGGTCAACTACTATTTGAGACGGAAGTAAAACACGTTCAGTGGGCAAAGGATAGTCTCTTTGACAAATGGTGCTGGGACACCTGGATACTACTTTAAATTTTTGATAGAAACTCCATACTGCTTTTCCTAGTGTCTGTGGTTATTTACATTTTTACTAACAACACACAAGGATTTTCTTCACATCCCTTCCAATCATTGTACTCACTTGTCTTTTTTCACTTTCGCCATTGTAACAGTTGTGATATGGTCTCGTGGTCTTGATTTGCATTTCCCTGATGATTAATGACAACCTTTTCGTGTTGCACATTTGTATGTTTTCTTAGGAAAAATGTCTATTCAGATCTTTTATTCATTTTTAATTAGATTTATTTTTTTGGCTGCTAAGTTGTATGATGTATTTATATACTTCAGTAAATACCATTTATCAAAAGATGGTTTGCTAATAGATTCTCCCATTCCATATGATGTCTTTTAATTTTTTCAAATTCTTTTCTATGCAGAAGTTTTTACATTGACTTAGTCCCGCTTGTTTCTTTTTGCTTTTGCTTTATTTGCCTGTACTTTGGAGTCATATCCAAATAATCATTATTTACAAGATCAAGGTCGAGGGGATTTTACTCTATGATTTTTTTTAAGGTGTTTTATGATTTCAAGTCACAATTTGACTATTTTATTGCGAGATATTTTTTGTGAGTAGTGTAAGATGCGGTCCAATTTAATTCTTTTATATTCATTCGACTGTACCATTTTACATTTTGACCAAAAAATTAAACAAGTTTTACCTTTTCTTCATATTCTTGCAAACATTTTTTTTCTTTTTTATAATAACCATTCTAACAGGTGTGATGTGATGTGTCATTGTGATTTTGATTTGCATTTCCCTGATGATTAGTGATGTTGAGCATTTATTCATGTACCTATTGGCCATCTATATGTCTTTTTGAAAAAAAATCTACTCAAGTCCTTTAACCTATTTTTAATGTTTTATTTGATTGCTATTATTTTATGACTTACTTATATATTTTATAAAAAAATGTTTTTTGATTAACAAATGGAAAAAATTGCCTGTATGTTGTTTTATTCTGTAGTTGCTTTTTAGTTTGCTGATTATTTGTTTTGCTGTGGAGGTTTTTTTGTTTTTTTGTTTCGTTTTGTTTTGTTTTGTTTTTGTTTTTTTAATTTCTGTAGTTCCACTTGTTTGTTTTTGCTTTTCTTACTTGAAACTTTGGTGTCATATCCAAAAAATATTTGCCAAAACCATAGCAAGGAGCTTTATGTTTACATTTTCTTCAAGTAGTTTTACAGTTTTTGGTCTTAAATTTAAGCCTTCAGTCCATTTTGAGTTAATTTCTGTGAGTGCTGCAAGAAAGGGGTCCAATTGTATTCATCTGTAGGTCATTATCCAGTTTTTTCCTGCACAATTTATTGAAGAGTCTATAGTTTTCCCTTTACATCTTCTTGGTTCCCATGTGAAGTACTTGTTGGCACTATATAAGTGGGTTTGTTTCTGAGCACTTGCTTCATTGAACTTGGTCTCTATTTTTTACTGTTACCTACCATTTTTGATTACTATAGTTTTGTAATAAAGTTTGAAATTAGGAATTGTGATATCTCTAGATTAATTCTTTGACCAGGTTGATTTGGCTATTAGGGATGTCTTGTGGTTCCATACAAGTTTTAGGCTTGTTTTCTGTATTTCTGTGTAAATGTCATTTGAATTTGGATAGGGATTGCATTGAATCTATAGACAGCTTTGGGTGACACAGACATTTTTACAGTTTTAATACTTCCAATTCATAACAATGAAAATTGTTTCCATTTATCTTTTTTTCAGTTGTTCTTTTGTTTTAATCAGTGTTTTGTCATTTTCAGTGTAAGGATATTTTACCTACTTGGTTTAATTTATTCCTAATATTTATGTCATTTTAAATATGAATGCTTTTTAAATTTATTTTTCAAATTGCTTGTTGTTGGTATATAGAAACACATTGCTGTTCACATGTTGAAAATTGTATCTTGCAACTTGACTGAATTTGTCTATTGTTTGTAATAGGTTTTTGATGGAATCATTAGGATTTTCTATATATAAGATCATATTAAATGCAAACAAATAGTTTTGCTTAATCCTTTTCAATTTTGATTACTTTTATGTATTTATCTTGACTAATTGCTCTGGCCAGGACTTCCAGTATTATTTGGTAAATGAGTGGTGAGTGCACAAACTTATTTTGTTTATATTTTTGTCAGAAAACACTTCACCATTGAGTATGATGTTTACTGTGAACTTGTCCAGTATGACATTTATTATGTTTAATTACTTACTTTGTATAGCAATTTGTTGAGGTTTTGTTTGTTTGTTTGTTTGTTTATGGAAGGCTGTTTAATTTTTTCACATGTTTTTCTGCATCTATTGAGATTACCATATGATTTTTGTATTTCATTCATTAATGTGATGCATCATATGTTTGATTTACATAGGCTGAATTGTCCTTGGATTCAGGGATAAATTCCACTTGACATGGTATATGATCTTTTCAATATACCATTGAATTTGATTTGCTTATATGTCATTGAGAAATCTTGCATCTATATTTATCAGTAATACTTGCTAGTTTTTTTATTTTTCCTCCTTGTAGTGTTCTTTTCTGCCTTTGGTATCAGGGTAATGTTGGACTCATCAAATGAGTTTGCAAATATGCCTCCTCTTCATGTTTTTAAAAAGTTTGAGATGATTGTATTAATTCTATTTAAATGTTTGGTTGAATATCCCAAAGAAACTGTCTGGTCTTAGCCTCTTTTTATGTTTATTTTATTTTTTATTTTTTTACTGATACAATCTTTTCATTCATCATTGGTTTGTTCAGATTTTCTGTTTTGTTTATTAGTCAGTTTTGGTAGTTTTTATATTTCTTTGAGTTTATTTTTCCCAGCATAACCAAGTTGTTTGTGTGTATTTGTTGATAGTCACCTCGTATAAGCTGTTGTATTTCTGCTGCATCAGTTATAATATCGCCTCTCATTTCTGATTCATTTGCATATTGTTTTACCCTTTGTTAGTATAGCTCAGTTTGTCAATTTTACCATTTCAAAAACAAACTCTAGCATTGATGTTTTCTAATATTTACAGTCTTTGTTTATTCTCTCACATTTGTTATTTCATTTCTTTGCTACATGTGAACTTAGTGGGATTTTTTTTTCTTTTGCTCTAGTCCCTTGAGAAGTAAAGTTGTTTATTTGCAATTCTTTCTTCTTGTCATACTAATTTGTTGTAATAAACTCATAACTATTTTCATGGTATCTTGTAAGTTTTAGTAAGTTGTGTTTCCATTATCTTTTGTTTCAAGATTTTCTTTTAATTTCAAGAAAATTATTGTAAAACTGTTATAAACTACCCACCCCCGGTTTTATTGAGATATAATATGGTGCTGTTTAAGATTCAAATGCATATTATAATGATTTGACTTGATATATTGTGAAATGATTATCACATAAGATTAGTTAACATACATCATTTTAATATAGATGCAAAAAACAAAGGAAACAAAATATATTTTCCTGTAATGAGAACACTTAAGGTCTACTTGCTTAACAGCTTTCAAATATACCATAGAGCAATGTTAACTGTATTCATCATGTTGTACATAACATTTCAATACTTGTTTATCCCATAACTGGACGTTGGTATGTTTGGACTTTCTACATCAAATTCTCCCTCTTTCCACTGCCCACCTTTGGTAACCAAAAATGTGATATTTTACTTTTTGTTTATTTTTTTCACATATAAATCAGGTCATACAGTATTTGTCTTGCTCTGCCTGACTTCTCTTACTTAGCATGATGCCCTCAACGTCCATCCATATTGTCACCAATGGCAGAATTTCCTTCTTTATATTGCTGAATAATACTCCATTGTCTAAATATAGCACAACTTTTATATGCAAGCATTTGTTGATAGGCAGGTCATTATCATCTCTTGCCTATTATAAATAATGTTGCTGTGAACATGGGTGCAGATATCTCTTCAACAAAATGCTTTCAATTATTTTAGATACATTTCCCATATGTAGAAATTTTGGGTCATATGGTAGTCCTGTTAAATGTTGAGGAACCTCTCTAGTGTTTTTCATAGAGGCCAAACCAACTCATAAGCCAACCAAAAGTACACAAACAGTCCCTTTTCTCCATACCTTTGCTAGCATTTAATAGTAAGCCTCTTGTCTTTTTGATAAATTCATCCTAATAATCCTGAGTCGATATCTCCTTGCGTGTTTGATTTTAGTTTCCCTAATGTTTTGTGATGTTGAGCACATTTTCATGTATTTGTTGGAAATTCATGTATTTTCTTTGAAAAAAATGTATTTTTAGGTGTTTTGCACAGCTTTTAAGTGGGTTATTTGTTTTGATGCTTTTTAGTTGTGTGATATGTATTTTGGATATCAACACCTTATTAGTTATAAGGTTTTTAGATTTTTTTCCCCATTATATAGGCTCTTTTCATTTTGTTGATTGTCTCATGTAGGAGATTTTTAGTTTGATGTAGTTTCATTTGTTATTTTTTTAATTGTTGTTTATGCTTAAAGTATCATCAAAAATAATTTTTAAGACCTGTGTTAAAAAGATTTTTACTGTTTTCTTCTAGGAATTTTATGACTTCCAGTCTTATATTTGACTTTCTTTCATTTATATTTAATTTTCAGAGTGGTGTTAGATAGAGGTCTAATTTTATTCTTTGGCATGTGAATATAAAATTCTCCAAGCCCAGTTATTGACAAGACTGTCTTTGCTCCACTGAGTCTTCCTGACCACCTTGTCAAATACTGGTTGACTTTACATGCATGGGATTGTATTTAGACTCTCATTTCTATTCCATTGTTTTTATGGCAGTACCATGCTAATTTGATTATTATAGCTTTATATTATAGTTTGATATAGAGTGCAAAATCTCCAACATTGTATGCATAAGGTCTTTTGTGTTTCCTTATACATTTTTGTATTGTTTTTTTTTTCCTACTTTAAAAAATGCCACTGGATTTTGATAGGAATTAAATCAACATATGGCTTTGTGTAGGATGGACATTTTAACAATATAATTCTTCCAATTCATGGGCAAGGGATAACTTTACATTTGTCTGTATTTTTTAGTTTATTTCATAGAGTGATATTTTATCTCCTTGGATGAATTTAGTCCTCAGGTAATTTTCAGTGTATAGAGATATGACTGATTTTTGCATTTAAAATTTTTATTCTGCAACTTTACTGATTATGCTGATTAGTTCTAACAGGATTTTGGTGAAGTTTTTAGGACTTTCTATAGATAAAATCATGTTATCTTAAACTAGAGATATTTGCACTTCTTATTTTCCAGTTTTGATGACTTTCCTGTCTCCTCCTTACCTGACTGCTCCAGCTAGGACTTTCATTACTCTTCTGAGTGAGCGGTGGGGGTGGGCTCCTTTGCCTTGTTCCTGACATTAGGCGAAAGTTTCGGACTTCCACTACTGAGTATGTTTTGAACCGTGGCCTTGAGTTACATTCATTTTATACCTAGGCTGTTTGGTGTTTTCCTGTGTCTATTGATCATTATATTTTTTCTTTTGTTCTATTAATGCGATGGCATCACATTTATTTGATTTGCTAGTATTTATTCAGAATTTTAAAATCTACATTCATCTGGGTTATTGGCCTAAATTTTCTTCTCTGGCAGTTTGAAAGCAATGCTAGCCTTGTAAAATGAATTTGGGAATTTTCCTTCCTTGTCTATTTTTTAAAAGACTTGAGGATTGGCATTAAATCATTACATATTTGGTAAAATTTACCAGTGAAACCATCTGATCTTGAGGTTTCCTTCATTTGAAGAGTTTTGATTACAGATTTATTCTCCACAGTGGTAAATGGTTCATTTAGATTTTCTATTTCTTCCTGATTCCCTCTTGCTAGATATGTTTCTAAGAATTTTTTTCCATTTATCTAGGTTGTCTAGTTTATCTGCATGTAGTTGTTCATAGTAACTTATTATCCTTCTTATTTCTGTGGTAGAGATGCAATGTCTTCTCTATCATTTATAATTTGTTGATTTTGTTCCTCTCTCCTTTTCCTTGTGTAGTGTAGCAAAAAGTTCAAAATTTTGTTTATTTATTTAATGAACTAGCTCTTAATATTGCTAAATTTTACTGTTGTTTTGTCTATCACATTGATTTCTGCTGTAATCTTTATTATGTCCTTCCTTCTGCTAACTTTGGCTCAGTTCGGTCTTTTTCCAGGTCCTTGAGGAGGAAAGAAAGATTGTTTATTTGAGCTATTTCTTATTTCTTAAGTTAGGCATTTATTGTAATAAGATTGTTTATTTGAGCTCTTTCTTATTTCTTAAGTTAGGCATTTATTGTAATAAACCACCCTGTCGGAATTGGTTTTGCTATATCTCATGGGCTTTGGTATGCTTTGTTTCCATTTTAGTCCGTCTCAAGACACTTTGTTATTTCCTCTTAAATTTATTCTTTGATACATTAGTTGGTCAGGAGAGTGTTGATCAATTTCTATGTGTTCATTAGCTTTCCAGTTTTCTTCCTCCTACTGATTTCTAGTTTTATACTATGATCAGAGAAGACATTTGATATAATTTCAGTCTTGAATTTGTTGAGATTTGATATATGACATTATATGTGGTCTCGTCTAGAAAAAAAATTTTGTACACTTGAGAAGAATGTATATTCAACTTTTGTTAGACAGAATATTTCATATATGACTGTTAGGACCATTTGATCTTCAGTGTTGTTCACATCAACAGATCCTATATTGAACTATTGTCTGGATGATCTATCACTTGTGGAGAGTGGGGTGTTAAAGTTCTCAACAATTATCATATTGTAGTTTATTCTGCCTTTTAGCTTGTTTTTGCTATACATATATTTAGTTGCTCTGATTTTGGATGCATAAACATTAATAATTGTTACATTTTTTGGATGGATTGACTCCTCTATCATATATAATGACCTTCTTTGCCTTTTTTGACCTTTGTTAGATTAATGTATTTTTGACTGTTTTAGGTGTAACTCACCCCTTTTTTTCCTATTTGTTTGAAGTATCTTTTTCTGTCCCTTCACTCTCAGTCTATGTGTTTTTAAAGACAGAAAATAAATAAATAAATATTTACTTGAGCTACATCTTTAAAGAAATAGACCTAACAGACATATGCACAATATTCTGCCCAGTAGCAACAGAACGCACGTTCTTCTCAAGCACACAAGAAACATTCTCTAGGTAGGTCCTTTATTAAGTCACAAAACAAGGCTCAGCAAATGTAAGAAGATTGAAATCATATCAAGTATCATTTCTGACAATAATGGTATAAACCAAAAATTAATGACAGAGGAAAATAAGAAAATTCACAAATGTGTGAAAATTAATGTGCATACTCCTTATAAACTATTGGGTTAAAGAAGATATCAGAAATGAAATAAAAAATATTGTGGGGTGATGTCACCAGTATGGCAATGTAGGTCATTACAGACTTTGCAATGTAGGTTATTACAGACTTTGCTCCCCCTCAGAAGAACAGCTTACAACTGTTCACAGGCAGGACAGCACTGAGAATACACTAGAACATGGGGTGAGGCTGAAGCATCCATGTGCACCATGTAGACAAAGACAGACCATAGTAGAAAGACATAGATGGACACACTTGGGCCCATAATCTGAGAGAATGCAGATACATTACAAGTTATTTTAAATAAAGACAAGCGCAGAACTTTTTGTTTCAGATTTTCTACAGTACTGAGAAAAAACAGAATCCACAATGACACTTCTGTGCAAAGTTGAGAAAGTTACTTTTGAGACTGTTAAAAAAATAAAAGAAATAATCTATAGACATAATATATGTTCCATAACTGTGTTTACTTGATTTACCTCATTAAATGGAAAATATTTTGTTAAAAAGAAGACATACATCAACCAGACTTATTTTGATTTTCTTCCTATTAATCGTGATTTACCATTTGTATTACAGGACTCATGAAGTAGTGACATATTCAGTGAAACCTACATATGGGATGTTCCATTTATGATACACATGTTGAGAAACTTGAGCTTTGGATGTCACTGAACTCTTCAGCATGGAGTACTAATTACTAATTAAACTACTCTTATGGAGTAAATTCATAAGTTCCTTGGTAAGTAACCAATTACATGGGACAGAAGCCATTGTTGAGGAAGTGACATTACTTAAAACCCTACATAGTAGAGGCAGGATGTGTGAGGATAAGTGTATCCTGAGGGGTAGGGGCAGGGTAGATAGGGAGGGAATGAGGTTTCCAGAGGGTTGAGTTGGATACTGGAGAATCAGTGAATAAACAAAGAGTAGTAAATCTGAGTAATTTCAGAGAGGCTTCCATAGAGGTGGAGAGTGAAATACACATGTGTTAATCAGGGCCTCCTGGGTTTCAGGATTGGGGGAATTGAGTAAGACTCTAAGTAGCATGGACTCATTAACATATAAAATTCAATGAATTTATTTACTTGTATGTAAATTAAGAGAATTCATATTTTCTATATGAGCAGCCGCATGTAAAGCCATATTAGTTCTGAATCTGGGAGAGGAGAAATGGTCTCTGTTTCTCTTAGAGCACAGTGCCAGGTGATGGTTAGGGGATTTGTGGCAGGTGAGCCTGGGTATTGTGGAAAACTATAAAATGCCTTGGCTTCTTTCTCCTTTTTCAGTTGTGTCTTAGTGCTTGAACTTTTTGTAAATGAAAATCCAGAGACTGATGGAGGTTAGCTGTGATCCTGACAGTTCAATCACAGAGAAGCAGGTCCTTCCTCTTTCTCTGTTGCCAGTAGGTAAGCAGGCTTCTCCACAGGCCTGAATCTTCTCTATAAAACCAAGAAGTAATAAAAGATTTAAAGGGCTCTGGTTATGTTTCCCTAGGTCCCTGAGATGTTTTGTGGCCCAGAAGTTGAATATTCTCCTTCCCAGTATTTGTGCTGTTGAAAGTCTTCACATTACACCAATATGAGAACGGCTGTCTTTGTCTCAGTCCCTTCGGCACAGGGGAAAGATGCCTCACTCATGGCTGATTGGCTTCTGATGTGCATTAGTCATATAGTGGACACAGTGGAGGGAGACTGAAGAAGCAGAGGCTCACTCTCTAGTTGTGCTGGCGTATGTGTCAGAATGAGGTCAGCTGAACACAGCACAGGTGCAGGAGGCACAGGGGACAACAGCAGGGCTCCTGTGAGTGTGGAGCATGGAGGATAGTGAGGGGTCAGCGATCTGACCTGAATTCAGTGTCATAGTTTTGATTAGTAACTGCATCCTCTGAAAATGGCTGCCAATTTTAAATAACATAATTATCTTCCCTCTTGTACAAATCCACCCAGTTTTAATTTTGTAAGAAAACTTCGTTCACATTTAAACACTGGAAAACAATGTATAAATTTTATTTTTTCCTTAAATATGGCTGTATGTTGATGAGAGAAACTGCAGTAGATAGAGCAGCACATAGGATCTTGTGGAAATCTTTGAAGGACTGAAATACCTGAACCTTATTGGAAGATTCTGTTACTGTCAGACCTGTGAGAGTGAGTGCGACCCTGAAGAAGCAATGCTGTATGACCATCAAAGCTGAGAGGTAGAAAGAAGACAGAAAGAAATGGGAGAACTCAGGTCACTGGAGGGCCAGATTAGGGCCATCTTTCAGTGTAGAAATCCCTGGAGCGACAGGCTTGTGATGCTGACTTTGTCCACACGTCTGGTAATGGACATCTGATGTGTGTAGTTATTAGAGAATCTGCACCTGCTAACCCCAAGAGCTGCATGAATCCTGTTCAGTCATGTGCAGGGCTGGGCATCTGAATTCTCTGTGATTGAAGTGAGTAATAGACATTGACAATTAATTCACTGATTTCTATACAGAACACTTTAAACATGACCTCAGTTTGAAAAATCAATACTCCTAAGCACTTAGGAAAATGTTTCACATGAGAGGTGTTCTGTTCCATGTAGAGGTATAATTTGCCATTAGTCACAGTTAATAAGTCATAAATAACAGACATCTGCCTTGTGATGAGTCTAGTTTTATCTAAAAGTCTTAGAGAGAAGAGGTGAGTTATGACTTCTCAAATTCAAATTTTATAATCAGCAGTTCTCTTGATTTTGCCTTTGACCCAGTGGTATTTGAGATTGTGTTATTTAGTTTCCTCGTATTTGTGGAGTTTTTTAATTTTGTGCTGTAATTGATTTCTAGTTTCATTTCATGGTGCAACAAAGATTCTTGGTATGATGTCAATCTTCCTCAATTTGTAAGGTCCCTTTTGTGACATAACATGTGATCTATCCTGGAGAATGTTTTGTTTTCACTTGAAAAGAGTGTGAATTATTCTGCAACTGGATGAAAAGTTCTGTGTATGTCTGTTAGGTCCATTTGTCTAAAGTGTTGTTTAGGTCCACTGGTTGTTTATTGATTTCTGTCTCAATGTTCTATCCACTGTTGATAATCAGATATAGAAATGCTTACTATTGTATTGCATTAAATTTCTCCTTTCAGATCTGTCAATGTTTGCTTTATATATTAAGATGATCTGATATTAGATGTGTATAAATAATTGCAATTGTTATAACTTCCTAGTGAATTGACATGTTTATAATTACATAATACATTTTTTGTCCCATTTTTGGCTAAACATCACATTTGTCTGGGACAAGTATAATAGCCACTCCTGCTTTGTTTCGGTCAGCTTTTCATGGAATATCTTTTACCATCACTTTACTTTCAGCCTATGTGTGTCCTTAAATCTAAGATGAATTCTTGTAGACAGCATATAGGTGGAGCTTGGCTTTTTAATCCATTCAGCCACTATGTATCTTTTTATAAGGGAGTTTAGCCCATTTACAGCTAAAATAATGTTTGATCAAGAATGACTTACTGTTGTCATTTTTGAACTGTTTTCTGTTTGTCTTGCAGTTTTTCTCTCATTTTCTTTTCATGTCTTATGTGTTCCATTGTTTTTGGTATTAATAAGTTTTTATTTCTTTTCTCTTTTTTTGTTCTCTACCACAGGTATATTCTTTGTGGTTACCGAGGGGCTTGTTTGCAATACCTGTTAGTTATAACAGCCTATTTTAAGTTGACAGCAACTTAATTTCACTTGCACATAAGACGCCTCTATCTCTCCATTCATATTATATGCTACTGATATCACAGTTTACATACATCTACTTCTATTATGTATCTGGCAATCTAATTTAGTTATAGTTATTTTAAATCTTTCATCTTTTAACTTTTATAGTAGTATTAGTAGCAATTTGTTACCACCATTATAGTAATAGAGTATTCTGTTATTCTGTATATATTTAACTTTACCATTAAGATTCAGTTTGTCTTCTGCTCTTGAGTTGCTGTTTAGTATCCTTTTCTTCCAACTTGAAGACTTCCCTCTAACATTGCTTTTAAGAAAGTTCTTGCTAAATTCCTTTAGGTATGGTTGTCTGAGAAATTCTTTCTCTGTCTCTCTCTTTTTCTTTTTTCTTTTTTTTTTTTTTCTTTTGTGGACAGGTGTAGCAATCTTAGTTGGCAGTTTTTCTTTACCTTGCAATATTTTGGCTTATGTTATCCCAGTCTTTTCTGGCCTCCAAAATTTCTCCTGAAAATATCAAGTGGTAGTTTTATGGGAATTACCCTGTATTTATATAACAAGTTGATTTTCTCTTGCTGCTTTCAACAGTCTCTATTTGTCTTGAAATTCTGACAATTTGATTATAGTGTGTCTTGATGTGATTCACTTTGAATTCTCTTACTTGATGTCCTTTGGGGTTTCTGGACCTGGATGTCTGCTTTATTCCTCAGGTTTGGAACAAAATTCAGATACGATTTATTTCTATATTTTTTCTGCTTCTTTCTCTCTTCCTCTTGGTCCTCCAATGTTTTGTCTTTGGACTGAATAATGTAACATAATTCCTTTAAACTATTTTCACATGATTTTATTCTCCCCCCCTTTTTTTTTTCATACTTTACTCTTCTGACCTCAGAAAGAATCTTTAGGAACACTATTTTGAATTTTCTGTTGGGTATATCGCTTATCTCCATATCATACAGTCATTGTTCTTGGAGTGTATCTTTGTTTTCATTTTGTTTTGTTTTTTTCTTAGGATATATTCATTGTTTCTTCATTTTTCTTGACTCCATGTTAGTTTATTTGCCTTAGACCAAATAGCCTCCTCTCCCAATCTTCGGAGTCTTGCCTTATGTCAGAAATGTTTGGCACAAGTCAGCCCAGCCAGAGTTTCTAGGTACCTCTCAAACCTTGTTCTTACTCATAGTGCCTTTTTTAGGTACCCCCAGGAGACTGAGGTACTGTCAGTGCCCCAAGAGAAGCAAATTAGAAGCCAGCCCTCAGGCAGCAACTGGACAAGCTGGGGCATTGCATGTGTAGCCTGACACTGTCTGTAGAGAAGCTAGGAGCTGATCTCTATTGCTGGAGCAATTCGGGGTAGGGGGAGTTGTGGGAAAGCCTGCAGGGCCATGAGGAACTGCCACTTTGTTCTCTGCAGACTCCAGAAGACTAATGAGTGCTGGGCTCCATTTGCTCTAAGTGTCATACAAGCTAGAGGACAAAGAGTCAGGCAGTAGCTGGAAAAGTCTGAGTGCTGGATGTGCAGTCAGACTCCTTCCAGGGAGAAGCTGGGCCCTGGTAGTTTTTGCTGGGGCAAGTGAGGGGCAGAAGCTGCAGAGATTACCCCCCTGCCAGCTCAAGCTCCCAGAGGGCCCTGCCAGCTTCCAAAGAGAGGAGTGAGTTAGAACGTAGACTTTAGACAGCAGCTGGGAAGGTCAGCACATGAGATAGATGTGCAGTCTAGCTCCTTCCAGAGAGAAGCTGGGAGTTGATTTTTATTTCCAGCTCAGTCTACACTAAGCCATAAGGAATATCTGCTGGAAGAAAAACATCTTGAAAACTGAAAACATTCACGGTTTCACCAGAGGAGAAAGATCACTCTGATTCCAAGACAAGATAGTGAGACTCTTTTGTTGCCAGTGCAGAGAGAACTGAGAGCAAAGACAGAGTGAAGAATGCTCAGTGTTTTCAACTAGAAAGGAACTAGATGACTCCACAGTTGATTGAACTATTTTTTTTTGTCAAAAACAATCCAATAAATGTTAGCTCCACCAGAACAATCTAAGTTCTATGTAGAAAAGGGAAATGTCTGCTCTTTCTACGATGTTATTTTAATTTGCACAGCTTAATGCTTAGAGTATTACACTTACTTAGTAAATCTTTAATTCACTTACTCATTCATGCAAGAAATAATCACTGACTTTCCAGCACTGTTTTGTGTCTTAGAGATTGGATACAAGAAAGAACTGAGTACAAGAATTATGATCAGGAAGGCACCAGTGTAGTGATGGACAAACTAGATGTAAACATCTTCAGACAGCTGTCGTTGCTTTGACCAGACATGAATCGGGGCTGATTGAGGTCTGAGGTATGTGGAAGCTTGTCTGGATACTTAAGTAAAGAAGTCATTGTTGACAGACTCACTGAGACCAGATGGCTGAAGTTTTCTAGCACCACATCTCTGAAGAATTTTCTCTGGGATGAATCCACCAAGGCCTGTAATTCTTGATGGACATCCACACTACTTCCTTCAGGTCACTACTTTGTAAAAGTTCACAGATGCTCGGGTTCTGATGGGGCTTCCCTGACCAGTTCTGTGTGCAGAGATTTGACATGGTGGTGCTGGGCAAGGGGACTTTGTGTACAGTTGGCTCAGACCTTGTTTGCTGTTTCTGTGCTGACTTATTTATATCCTTCAGATACAATCAGGAATATATAGACACTGGAAAACAACAAATGTTTATTGACAAAATTATCACCTGAGGTATAGTGTGAAATACCCTGGACATGCTCAAATAAAGTCATGACTCTTTATTGGTTATTATAAATTTTGAGAACACGTAACAAAGCTGTAATTTTCACCAATTTTAAGTGCATAAGGCAGACAGTGTCAACAAACTGCTGATTCTTAACCATAACTGTGGATAGATTAGCCTGATACAAATGTCAAGTTTCTCATCTGTGAAATGACTCAACAATTATTTAGGAATTTTAAGAATTCCAGTGAGTTGATATGTAAAGTGCCTTCTATATAGCAAATGCTCAATAAATTGAAGTTATAAATCTGTTATTACTAAAATGACAGACAGCCTTCCAGCAATGCTCAGAATACTGCAGGACTAAACAGGATTCACGGTGAATTCAGGGTCTGCAGTTGTAACCTCTCTCATCTCTGTACAACTCAGATGTTCATTAAAAGGCATAGGACATACAATTCAGAAGCACAAGCCAGAGGCCCATGAGACTTATGTACTGAACAGTGGCCCCAGCCTAACCCCTCTCCATTTTCTCTGTGGTCTCCAAACATTAGTTACTATTGTCTGCTTTGTATCTTCATTTGGTCTATCTGTGAAAAGGTAATAGAAGCCTCTCGACTTAATCTAACTGAAGCTGGTCTCTCCAGTTCTTCAATAATTTCCACAGGTCCCTAAATTGTATTTCATATGCTATTCTCTTATGTTTATGCATTTTGTAATTGAAATATAGTCAGTTTACAATTTTGTGTAATTTGTGCTGTTCAGCATAATATTTCAGTCATATATATACATATACATATATATTTTTGTCTTCATATTCTTTTTCATTATAGGTCACTGAAAGATACTGAATAGTTCCCTGTGCTTTACAGTATGAACTTGTTATTTGTTTTATATATAGTATTTAGTATATGCAAATTTCAAACTCCCAATTTATCCTTTACCACTCCCTTTCATCCCTGGGAACCATAAGTTTGTTTTCAATGTCTGTCAGTCTGTTTCTGTTTTGCAGGTGAGCTCATTTGTGTCTTTTTTTTTTTTTTTTTTGTAGATTCCACTTATAAATGTAGACATTTTCTATTTCTGGCTTACTTCACTTATAATGATGATCTCCAGGTCATCCATGTTGCTGCAAGTGATATTATATATATACACTATATATATACAAGTACATATATATATATGTAGTAGAGTAGGATTCCATTGTAAAAATTTACCACAATTTTTTATCCAGTCATCTATCAATGGACATTTATGTTGTTTCTATGTCTTGGCTGTTGTAAATAGTGCTGCTGTGAACATTGGGGTGCATGTGTCTTTTTGAATTATATTTTTCTCTAGATATGTGCCCAGAAGTAGGATTGCTGGATCACATGTTAACTAGTAATTTTTAAATTAACTTCCATATTGTCCTTTAAAGTGGCTGCACCAATTGACATTCCCACCAACAGTGTAGGAGGGTGCCCTTTTCACCACATCCTCTGCAGCATTTATCATTTGTGGACTTTTTAATGATGGCCATTTGACTGGTAATAGGTGAAACCTCATAGTATTTTTGATTTGCATTTCCCTAATAATTAGTGATACTGAGCATTTTTTCATGTGCCTGTTAGCCATCTGTATGTCTTCCTTGGAGAAATGTCTATTTAGAAGAAATGCCTGTCTTCTCCCCATTTTTAAAAATATATTTTTATTTAAGTATAGTCAGTTTACAATGTTGTGTCAATTTCTGGTGTACATCACAATACTTCAATCATATAGGAACAACATATCTTCATTTTGATATTATTTTTAACTATAAGTTACTACAATATATGAATAGAGTTTTCTGTGCTATACAGTATAAACTTGTTTATCTATTTTATGCATAGTAATTAGTATCTGCAAATCTCAAACTCTAATTTATCCTTTTCCACATCCTTAACCACTTGGTAACCATAAGTTTGTTTACTATGTCTGTGAGTTTGTTTTGGTGTTGTAAATAAGTCTGTTTTGGTTTTGTAAATAAGTTTGCCTTTTTTTCTGATTCCACATTTAAGTGATATCATATGGAATTTTTCTTTCTTTCTGATTTACTTCACTTAGAATGGCATTTCCCAGGTTTAACCAAGTTGCTGCAAATTGCATTATTGTATTCTTTTTTATGACTGAGTAGTATTCTATTGTATAAATACACCACAACTTCTTACCAGTTATCTGTTAGTGGACATGTAGGTTGTTTCAATGTCTTGTCTATTGTAAATAGTGCTGCTATGAAAATTGGGGTGCATGTATCTTTTTGAATTAAGATTCCCTCTGGACATAAGCCCAGGAATGGGATTGCTGGATAAGATGGTAAGTGTATTTTTAGTCTTTTGAGGACTCTTCATACTGTTTTCCACAATGGCTGCACCAAACCACATTCCCATCAATGATATAGAGGATTCCTTTTCCTCCAAATCCTCTCCAGAATTTACTCTTTGTGGACTTTTGAATGATGACCATTCAGACTGTTGTCATGTGATACCTCACTGTACTTTCGACCTGCATTTCTCTGATAATTACTGATATTGAGCATTTTTTCATGTGCATTTTGGCCATTTGTATGTCTTTATTGGAGAATTGCTTGCTTAGGTCTTCTGCCCATTTTTTAATTGGTTATGTTTTTTTCTTATGAAGTTGTATGAGCTGCTTAAATATTCTGGAGATTAAGCCCTTGTCAAATTCATCTTTTACAAATATTTTCTCCCATTCTGTAGGTTGTCTCTTTGTTTTGTTTATGGTTTGCTTTGTTGTGACAAAACTTATAAGTTTAATTAGATAGGTCCCATTTGTTTATTTTTGCTTCTATTTCTATTGCTTGGGTAGAATATCCAGGAGAACATTACTGAGATTTATGTAGGATAATGTTTTGCCTATGATTTCTTCTAAGAGGTTTATAGTATCTTGTCTTATGTTTAAAGTTATAAGTCTTTTTGAATTTATTTTTGTGTATGGTATGAGGGAGTATTCTAACTTCATTGATTTACATGCAGCTGTCCAGTTTTCCCAATACCACTGGCAGAAGAGACTGTCTTTACTCCATTGTATGTTCTTGCATCCTTTGTCAAAGATTAATTGACCAAAAGTTTGTGGAACTATTTCTGGGGTCTCTATGCTGTTCCATTGATCCATATGCCTGTTTTTGTTCCAGAACCATGCTGATATGATTAGTGTAGCTCTGTAGTATTGTCTGAAGCCTGGAAGGATTATTCCTCCAGGTTTGTTCTTTTTCTTCAGTAATGCTTAGGCAGCTCTGTGTCTATTTTGATTCCATATAAATTATAGTATGATGTGTTCTAGTTCTGTGAAAAATTTCCTGGGTAATTTGATAGGAATCACATTAAATCTGTAGATTGCTTTGGGTATATGGTCATTTTAACAATATTAATTTTTCCAATCCAAGAACATGGGATATCTTTCCATTTCTTTAAATCCTCTTTAATTTCCTTAGCATTTTGTAATTCTCCACATATAAGACTTCAACTTTCTTGGTCAGATTTATTCCTAAGTTTTGTTTCTTTTTTATACAGTCTTAAAAGGAATTACTTCTTTACTTTCCTTTTCTGATATTTCATTGTTAGTGTAAAGACATGCCTCTGACTTATGGATGTTAATCTTGTATCCTGCTACCTTGCCAGTTTCTTTTATCAGCTCTAGTAGTCTTTGTGTGGAGCTTTTAGTGTTTTCTATATATAGTATTATGTCATCCATCTATAATGACAATTTTACCTCTTCTCTTCCAGTTTGGAACTGTTTTAGTTTTCTTGTCTAATTGCTATGGCTAGAACTTCCAATGCTATATTGAATAGAAGTGGTGAGACACGACATTCTTTTCTTGTTCCAGATTTTAGTGGGAGGGCTTTCAACTTTTCACCATTGAGTATTATACTGGCTGTAGTTTTGTCATAAGTAGCTTTTACTATGTTGAGATATGTTGCTCTACACCCAATTTGATAAGAGTTTTTATAATAAAAGGTTGTTGAATTTTATCAAATGCTGTTTCTGCATCTATTCAGATAAACATGTGATTTTTATCCTTTCTCTTGGTAATGTGGTGTACCACATGGATTCATTTATGTATCCTTTGTCCCTGGGATGAATCCAACTTGATCATGGTGTATGATCTTTTTTAAGTGTTGTTGGACTTTGCAACTTTTTATTGAGTATTTTTGTGTCTATATCCATCAAAGTCATTGGCCTATAGATTTCCTTTTTGTTAATGTCTTTGGCTTTGCTATCAGAGTAATTGTGGCTTCATAGAATGAACTTGGGAGTATACCTTCCTCTTTAATCTTTTGGAAGAGTTTGAGAAGAACTGGCATGAGCTCTTTGTATGTTTGATAGAATTCCTCAGTGACGCTATCTGGTCCTGAACTTTGGTTTGCAGGCAGTTTTTTAATTGTTGATGCTATTTCACTTCTACTGATTGGTCTGTTTGTATGATCTATTTCTTCTTGATGCAGTTTTGATGGATGTTTGATGGATGTATGTTTCTAGAAACTTCCATTTTTTCTAAATTGTCCAATTGTTTGCCACATAGGTGTTCATAATATTCTCTTAGAATTGTTTGTATTTCTGTGGTGTTGGTTGTAATCTCACCATTCATTTCTTATTTTGTTTATTTGTGTGTGCTCTCTTTTCTTGGTGAGCTGGGCCAGAGGTTTGTCAATTTTTTTTAGTCTTTCATAAAACCTGCTCTTGCTTTGATTGATTTCTTCTATTGTTTCTTTAATCTATGTTTTATTTCTTTCCCCCCTGATCTTTAATATTTCTTTCCTTCTTGTACTTTGGGTTTTGTTTTTTCTTTTTTTTTTTCTAATTATTTTAGGTGGTAGGTGAGGTTATTTATTTGAGTTTTGGTTTTTTGTTTGTTTGTTTGTCTGTTTGTTTAGGAAGATCTCTATCTCTTTGAACTTCCCTCTTAGGACTGCTATTGCGGCAAGATATAGATTTTGTCTGGTCGTATTTGTATTGTCATTTGTCTCAAGGTATTTTTAAATTTCTTCTTTGATTCCGTCGTTGACACATTGCTTTTTTACTAGCATGCTGTTTATTCTCCGTGCTGTCATTTTTTCTCATTTGTTTTCCTGTGGTTGATTTATAGTTTCCTGCTATTGTGGTCAGAGAAGATGATTGGAATAATTTCTATCTCCTTAATTTGTTTGAGGTTACTTATGTGCCTGACTATGTGGTCTTTCCTAGGAAATGATCCAAGAGCACTTGAAAAAAAAGTGTTTATTCTGTTTTGGAGGCATGAAATGTCCTACAGATATCAACCATTTACAAATGTTCTAATGTATCATTTAGTATTTCCATTGCCTTATTGATTTTCTATCTGAAAGACCTGCCCAAAAATGTTGGTATGGTGTTAAATTCTTCTACTTTGACTGTATTCTTATTAACTTTTCCCTTCATGTCTGTTAGTATTTTTTTATATATATATTTAAGTGCTCCTATATTGGGTGCATATATGTTAAGGAGTGTAATATTTTCATCTTGTATTGCTCCTGTGATCATTATATACTGTCCTTCTTTATCTCCCTTTGTGGCCTTAGTTTTAAAATCTATATTATCTGTTATAAGTATTGCTACTCCTGCTTTCATATCATTTCCATTTGCATAAAATATATTATTCCATCCTCTCAGTTTCTATTTTTCAAACTTTTTCTTATTATTGAGTTATAGTCATTTTACAATGGTGTGTCAAATTCCAGTGTACAGCACAATTTTTCAGTTATACTTGAACATACATACATTCATTGTCACATTTTCTTTCACTGTGAGCCACTGCAAGATCCTGTCTATATTTCCCCATGTTACATAGTACAATCTTGTTTATCTATGCTACATTTTGAAATCCCAGTCCCTTCCCACCCTTCATCCCCCTGGCAACCACACGTTTGTATTCTATGTCTATGAGTCTGTTTCTGTTTTGCATTTATGTTTTGTTGTGTTTTTTACATTCCGCATATGAGTGATCTCATATAGTATTTTTCTTTCTCTTTCTGGCTTACTTCACTTAGAATGACATTCTCCAGTAACATCTATGTTGCTGCAAATGACGTTATGTTGTAGATTTTTGTGGCTGAATAGTATTCCATTGTATAAATATATCACATCTTCTTTATCCAGTCATCTGTTGATGGACATTTAGGCTGTTTCCATGTCTTGATTATTGTAAATAGTGTTACTGTGAACACTGGTGTGCAGGTGTCATTTTGAAGTAGGGTTCCTCCTGGATATATGCCCAGGAGCAGGATTCCTGGGTCATATGATGTCTATTCCTAGTCTTTTGAGGAATCTCCATGCTGTTTTCCACAGTGGCTGCACCAAACTACATTCCCACCAGCAGTGCAGCAGGTTTCCCTTTTCTACACAACCTCTCCAGCATTTGTCATTTGTGGACTTTTGAATGATGGCCATTCTGACTGGTGTGAGGGGATACCTCATTGCAATTTAGATTTGCATTTCTCTGATAATTAGTGATATTGAGTATTGTTTCATGTGCCTATGGATCATTTGTTATTCTTCCTTGGAGAATTGCTTGTTTAGGTCTTCTGCCTGTTTTTGGATTGGGTTGTTTGTTTTTTTCTTATTAAGTCATAAGAGCTGCTTATATATTTTGGAGATCAAGCCTTCATTGGTTTCATTTGCAAAAATTTTCTCCCATTCCATAGTTTGTCGTTTTGTTTTACTTCTGGTTTCCTTTGCTGTGCAGAAGCTTGTAAGTTTCATTAGGTCCCATTTGTTTATTCTTGCTTTTATCTCTTCTAGGAGAAAATTTTTGAAATGTATGTCAGAAAATGTTTTGCCTATGTTTTCCTCTAGGAGGTTTATTGTACCTTGTCTTATGTTTAAGTCTTTAATCCACTTTGAGTTGATTTTTGTATATGGTGTAAGGGAGTGTTCTAGCTTCATTGTTTTACATGCTGCTGTCCAGTTTTCCCAACACCATTTGCTGAAGAGACTGTCTTTATTCCATTGTATATTGTTGCCTCCTTTGTCGAAGATGAGTTGACCGAAAGTTTGTGGGTTCATTTCTGGGCTCTCCATTCTGTTCCATTGGTCTATATGTCTGTTTTGGTACCAATACCATGCTGTCTTGATGACTGTAGCTCTATAGTATTGTCTGAAGTCTGGGAGAGTTATTCCTCCAGCCTCTTTCTTTCTCTTCAGTAATGCTTTGGCAATTCTAGGTCTTTGATAGTTCCATATAAATTTTATTATGATTTGTTCTAGTTCTGTGAAATATGTCCTGAGTAATTGGATAGGGATTGCATTAAATCTGTAGATTGCCTTGGGCAGTGTGACCATTTTAACAATACTGATTCTTCCAAATCAAGAGCATGGAATATCTTTCCATTTTTTAAAGTCTTCTTTAATTTCCTTCATCAATGGTTTATAGTTTTCTGTGTATAATTCTTTCACCTCCTTGGTTAGATTTATTCCCAGATATTTTATTACTTTGGGTGCTATTTTAAAGGGGATTGTTCCTTTACTTTCTTTTTCTGTTGATTTATCGCTAGTGTAAAGAAATGAAACTGATTTTTGAACGTTAATTTTGTAACCTGCTACCTTGCTGAATTCTTCAATCAGCTCTAGTAGCTTTTGTGTGGACCTTTTAGGGTTTTCTATATATAGAAACATGTCATCAGCATATAATGACACTTTTACCTCTTCTTTTCCAATTTGGATCCCTTTTATTTCTTTCTCTTGCCTGACTGCTGTGGCTAGGACTTCCAGGACTATGTTGAATAGGAGGGGTGATAGTGGGCATCCTTGTCTTGTCCCAGATTTTAGTGGGAAGCTTTTGAGTTTTTCACCGTTGAGTACTATGCTGGCTGTAGGTTTGTCATATATAGCTTATATTATATTGATATATGTTCCCTCTATACCCACTTTTGCGAGAGTTTTTATCATAAATGGATGTTGAATTTTATCAAATGCTTTTTCGGTATCGATTGAGATGATCATGTGGTTTTTGTCCTTTCTCTTGTTGATGTGATGTATTACATTGATTGATTTGCATATGTTGAACCAGCCTTGCGTCCCTGGGATGAACCCCACTTGGTCATGATGTATAATCTTTTTTATGTGTTGTTGGATTCTATTTGCTAAAATGTTGGTGAGGATTTTGGCGTCTATGTTCATCAATGATATTGGCCTATAATTCTCTTTTTTTGTAGTGTCTTTGCCTGGTTTTGGTATCAGGGTGATGGTGGCTTCATAGAATGAGTTTGGGAGTATTCCCTCCTTTTCAATCGTCTGGAAGAGTTTGAGAAGGACTGGTATGAGTTCTTCATTGTATGTTTGGTAGAATTCCCCTGTGAAGCCATCCTGTCCTGGACTTTTATTTGTAGGGAGTTTTTTAATTGCTATTTCTATTTCCTTTCTAGTGATTGGATTGTTCAAGTGTTTAGTTTCTTCTTGATTCAGTTTTGGTGGACAATATGTTTCCAGAAACTTGCCCAACTTCTCTAGGTTATCCAGTTTGTTTCCATATAGATTTTCATAATATTCTCTTATGATATTCTGTATTTCTATTTTGTTTGTTGTAATTTCTCCATTTTCCTTTCTTATTTTGCTAATTTGTGCTCTCTCTTTTTTCTTCTTTGTGAGTTTGGCCAGAGTTTTGTCGATTTTATTTACTGTGTCAAAAAACCAGCTTTTGGTTTGGTTGATTTTTTTCTATGGTCTTGTTAATCTCTATTGTATTTAATTCCTCTCTGATCTT
This sequence comes from Vicugna pacos, assembly GCF_048564905.1. Taxonomy (NCBI): domain Eukaryota; kingdom Metazoa; phylum Chordata; class Mammalia; order Artiodactyla; family Camelidae; genus Vicugna; species Vicugna pacos. Next base: position 2,821,002 of record NC_133021.1, on the reverse strand, counting down.
TATTATTTCCTTCCTTCTGCTGCTTTTTGGGGCTTTTTGTTCTTCTTTTTCTAATTCATTCAAGTGGTGGGTTAATATGATTATTTGCGATTGTTCTTATTTCCTGAGGAAGGCCTGTATCGCTATAAACTTCCCTCTTTGCATTGCCTTTGCTGTGTCCCATAGGTTTTGAGTGGTTGTGCTTTCATTATCATTTGTCTCAAGGTATTTTTTAATTTCAGTTTTGATTTCCTCATTGATCCATTATTTTTTCAATAACATATTGTTTAATCTCCATGCTTTCCTTGTTTTCTCCTTTGTTTCTCTGTTGTTGATTTCCAGTTTCATGGCATTGTGGTCAGTAAAGATGCTTGAGATAATTTCTATCTTCTTAAAATTGTTGAGTTTTTTTTTGTGTGTCCAAGTATATAATCGATCCTGGAAAATGTTCCATGTGCACTTGAAAAGAATGTATATCCTATTTTTGGGGGGTGTAATGCTCTGAAAATATCCACCAAATCTAGTTTTTCTATTGTAGTATTTAATTTCTCTGTTGCCTTATTTATTTTCTGTCTGGAAGATCTGTCTAGTGATGTTAATGCAGTGTGAAAATCTCCAACTATGATTGTATTCCCATCAATATCCCCCTTTATCTCTGTTAGTAATTCTTGTATGTACTTAGGTGCTCCTATATTGGGTGCATATATATTAACAAGTGTAATATCTTCATCTTGTATCACTCCTTTAATCATTATAAAATGTCCTTCTTTATCTTTCTTTATGGCCCTTGTTTTAAAGTCTATTTTGTCTGAAATTAGTACTGTAACACCTGCTTTTTTGGTTTTTCCATTTGCATGGAATATCCTTTTCCATCCTTCCACTCTCAATCTATATCTGTCCTTCTCCCTAAAGTGGGTCTTTTGTATGCAGCATATTGAAGGTTCTTGCTTTATTATCCAGTCTGCCACTCTATGTCTTTTGACTGGAGCCTTTAGTCCATTAACATTCACAGTAATTAATGATAGATGTGTGTTTATTGCCATTTTGAACTTATCTTTGCAGTTGAATTGGTATATCCTCTTTGTTCCTTTCTTCTTCCTTTTGTGGGTTGGTAATTTTCCTTTGTATTATCATGGATTTTATTTGATTTTTGTGACTCCCTTGTAAATTTTTGACTTGTCGTTACCTTTTTTTGTAAATCTATTAACCCATTACTATAACTGTTTTTATTAAACTGATAGTAACATGATCTCAAACCCATCCTACTGTTAAAAAAATTTAAAAAAAGAAAGAAAAAAAATATTCTATATTTCCCTGCCTCCCTCTCACACTCTCAGTGATTTGTATGTCTTCTTTTATAATTTCATGTTTTCTTTATTTGTAATTCATGAGTTATCACCTTTCCAGTTGTGAGTTTCTCATTTCTGTAGCATCCTGCTGCTTTCCTATTTAGAATAGCCCTTTCAATATTTTTTTAGCATGGATTTAGTGTTGCTAAACTCCTGTAGCTTTTTTTTGTCTGTGAAATTCTTTATTTCTCCTTCTATCCTAACGGATAGCCTTGCTGGATAAAGTATCCTAGGCTGCATCTTTTTTTCTTTCAGAGTTTTCAGTATATCTTACTACTCCCTTCTGGCCTGTAGTGTTTGTGTAGAGAAATCAGCTGAGAGCCTTATGAGGGTCCCCTTGTAACTTACGCTTTGCTTTTCTCTTGCTGCCTTTGGAATCATTTCTTTATCCTTGACTCTGGCCATTTTGATTATGATATGTCTTGGTGTGGGTCTATTTGGATTCTTCCTGTTTGGGACCCTCTGAGCTTCCTGTACTTGGATATGATTCCTTCTTTAAGTTTGGGAAGTTTTTAGTCATGATTTCTTCGAAAACCTTTTCAATCCCCTTTGATTCTTCTTCCCCTTCTGGGACCCCTATTATGCAAAGATTGGGACGCTTTATATTATCCCATATGTCCCTTATGCTATTTTCATTATTTTTTATTTGCTTATCTTGTAGTTCTTCTGAATGGGTGCTTTCTATTGCCCTGTCTTCTAGATCACTAGTTCGTTCCTCTGCATTATCTAGTCGGCTTTGCACAGCTATTAGATCATTCCTCATCTCTGTCAATGAGTTTACCCATTCTACTTGGCTCTTCTTGATAGCTTCAATTTCATTTTTGACATATTTTATATCTCTAAACACTATCTCTTTCAATTCCTTCAGCAATTTGATCACTCCTTTTTTTAAATCTTGATCTAGTAGGCTATCGATGTCTATTTCATTGATCTTTCTTTCAGGGGATTTCTCTTGTTCTTTTAATTGGGAAAGGTTTCTCTGCTTCTTCGTCTTGCTCATACCTCTCTGGCACTGTGGTTTATGGAGTATCAGTTGTCTATTTTGAATCTTAAGGATTTTATCTATCTAATGCGTATTTAGGAATAGAACTTAGGAAAAAAAGAAAAAATAAGAGAGAGAATTTTAAAAGAAGGGAGAAAGAGGGTTTGAAAACAGTGTATAATGAATAATAGAAGAGCGAGTTGAAGCAGAGTATTAATCGCGTTGAGACTTCCTTTTAAAACCTTTAAAAAAGGTGGGGTAGATGAATAGATGTATTTGAAACCTGTGTCTAATCAATAACAGGACATCAAAACCCAAGAGAAATAGAAATGAATTAAGAAGTAAGAATTAAGAGAGTAATAGAAAATAGAACAGGTAAAAACAGATTTAAAAAAAAGGGGGGGTTGTCGGTGTTCTCCTGGAGTCTGTGTGCTTTTAATGTGAAGTCTTTCTGTCTTCGTCCTGTTTTGGAAGCTCAGCTTGTTGTTTTCAGAGGCCCTCCGTTGGTGTCCTCTTCTGTGCTGCTCCCAGCACCTGTCGGCAAGCAGATCGCGCCTCCGCCTAACACGGGGTCAGGTGCAGCTCTCCTCTGCTGTGGGCGGGCGGGTCACTGCCCCTCCGCATGCCGCAGTCAGATGTTGCAGACTGGCCAGGTAGGAGGGCGGGGTCGTGCCCCCTCCCAGCACCTCGGTCAGGGGCTGTGTTCCTGCCTGACAGGCGGGGGGCTGCTCTCCGTCTACCTGCGCCGCCCTGGTCGGCGCTCCGCAGGTGGGCTCGGGAAGACCCAGGGACAGCCTTGTCCCTGCTCCGAGCCAAAACCCAGCTCCTTGGTTGTCTTTGTGCAGCAAGTTCCCTGAGGGACCAGGGTGGAAGGATCCTATCTGCCCCGGGCTGTAGGTCGGTCTCAATCTGGCCTTTGAGGCTGCTATGTCCTTCGGTGCGGGTGCAGGTTTCGCCCCCGCCCCCGCCTGGGTGCTCAGCGCCGGGGGATATGGCGGCTGTGCCTGAGCCCCGCCTCTCTTCCCCTGAAAAGTTTCCGTGGGTTTTCAGAGATGGGGGTATGCACCCTTCCCCCGAGAGCACATCAACCTTGCTGTTATGGAGGGCCCAGTTTGTTCTGCCCTGTGCACCCACAGCCACGGCGCGCAGCCCCTTGTAGTCCCCTGGAGCTGCCTCCGTGCAGCCGTCCCCGTCCTCCGCCCGGCTTGTGCAGCCTGGCCCTGCCTGCCGCTGCCGGCCCGCGTCTCAGGCTGGGTGTCGGGGGGACGCTCTGTGCCCGTTTAACTTAGTTCTGTCAGACCAGGGCTGCTCTGTACAGATCCGAGCATCGGAGGCTCCCCCTCCGTCCCGCTGGCCTCTCAGTTGGAGAGGGGAGACCCAGCGAGCGAGCGCCAGTCCTCCTTTGCTGCTCCCTCCCCGCAGGACCCGTCCTGCACTGCTTTGCCTTTTGTTCTTTCTTTTTTCCTTTTCTCCTACCACATTTTTTGGTGTCTTTATCTTTTGAAGAGGGCGATGTTCTGTCAGAATTCCGTAGGTGCTCTGGTTGGCTGAGTGGGTCTGTAGATGTGGGTCTTGGTGTATTTGTGGGAGAGGGTGACTTACGAGCGTCCTTCTACTCCACCATCTTCTTTGTCTCTCCGAGTTGTACTCATTTTATAATATTGTGTCAAATTACAGTGTAGAGCATAATTTTTCTGGTATACATGAACATACATACATTCATTGCCTCTTTCTTTTGCTGTGAGCCACCACAAGATCCTGTCTATGTTTCCCTGTGGTACACAGTACGATCTTGTTTATCTATTCTACATTTCAAAATCCCAATCTGTCCCTTCCCACCCCCGTCCCCCTGGCAAACACCAGTTTGTGTTCTGTGTCTATGAGTCTGTTTCTGTTTTTTACTTTATTTTATTTTTTTAGATTGCACATATGAGCGATCTCATATGGTACTTTTCTCTCTCTTTGTAGCTTACTTCACTTAGGATGATGACATTCTCCAGGAACATCCATGTTGCTGCAAATGGCGTCATGTTGTTGGTTTTTATGGCTGAATAGTATTGCATTGCATAAATATAGCACATCTTATTTATCCAGTCATCTGTTGATGGTGATTTTTTTTACTTGAAAAACATTTTTGCTATTTGAAAGGGAAATCCAGACGGATTGAACATGAGGTGTACAAAATAAGGTCCTTTTAGTAACTATGTGCATAATCTCAGGGTAAGCACTGGTGTTTTATGTGTGAAACCAGAGCCAGAAGGGAGATGCTTAGCTCTTCCTGTGGCAAAACAAAACCAAACAAAAACAGAAAACAAAAAAAAGAAAAGCCAAGAAAGACGTCTGAAAAGACAAACCACAACATGGAAAAGCATCCCTTATGACCCAAGGTCCGAGAAAGATTTCAAATTCCTGTGGTGAAAAGATCTCTTGAAACTCAGTTTTCTAAAAGGAAACAGAACAAACACAGGCAATTCCAATGAGAGGCAGTGCAGGTGGCCAGTGTCTGTTAGAGATGCTTGGCCTCTCAGGCGAGGACACACGCAGTTGCACACACTATGGAGACAGCACTGGTCCCCAGCACGCTGGCAGCTCTCAGCGTGGTGACAACCAGCTCTGGTGACAATGTGAGGAGGCAGAGGCCCCAGCAGATCCCCTGGAGGTGAGAGTCAGTGGACACTCCTCTCTGGGAGAACAGTGTGCAGGATGCATGAAAGTGCCATAGTTTGATCCCTTCCCCAGCAGTGCTGATCCTTAGAGTTGATCACACCAAAGCTCTTGCACAACTTTCAATGATGTTTTTTGTTCAGTAATATGAATTTAAAATAATCAGTTTGTTATTAAGGTGTCTTTAGAAGTGATGTACCCTTGGCCCTATCAATCCACACACGTAAGTACATACACGCATATATATATACACACACATATATATGTACACACATACATTTATATATATAAACACATATATAAGGGAAAGAGAGACTGAAACACAGAGAGGCAGAAAGGGAGAAAAGACAGACAAACAGACACTGAGAGAGAGAGAGAGAGAGAGAATGAACACTGGAGATGAGAATGAGTAAATGTCTTACAATTTTCATAAGTCAGTCTACTTGTCAGAATCCGGTCACAGTGTCCATCCACCATGGAGAGGTGGGTGTGGGGATTACACTAAGATGTGTGATCAGAAGGCAAAGAAGCAGGGAGCCATTGTGGGGCAGCCCACCACAGAGGCCAAGATGGGACACTGGGCCTGAATGTGAACATAACAGGAGGACCTAGAAGGCTGTATGCCAGTAGCAGATGAAGTGAGAATTGTATTTAAAGTAAACCCGCCCACAGGGAGCTGGTGAAGCAGGCAACAAGGAGTGTGATTTTCTGCAGGCCCAGGCCTGTGTGGGGAGTGTTCTACACTGCACCAGCCCTCTATTTAACCCTCCCTTTTCTGAGCCTGTGCATGAGCTTCCTGTGATGCCAGCACAAGGATTTACAGGTGCTGTAGGGGTTTAGGGTTCTATAGACATGAAGGCTTCCCTAGGGAGCAGAGGCAAGAATGAGCCCCACAGTGCAGATGGGGGATTGGGGAGGCCCTGAGAGGCACAAGGCTTGTCCAGGGTCACAGCATTGCTGAGAAGAGGGAACCAGGTCTGAACCCAGCTGTGTCCTCAGAGCTGGGGCCCTGGCTGCACCAAAGCCTCCCCAGGGCTCTGGGGTGTTCTGAGTTGCTGTCACTGTGTGTGGACATGGCATGGGGGTGGGAGACGTGCAATCAGCAGCCCAGAAAGGCCCTTGGGGAGCTTTGCGTGTGGAGGAAGCTTGGGTAAGGGGACCCCAGGATGTGACCTCACTTCCCTGGCAATAGAGCCCAACAGAACTTGGAACCTAGGTAACCAGGCTCCCACTTTCTAGAGAAGCTCCCTACCCAGCTCACTCGGTTGGAAGTGCTCAAACATGTCCTGTCGTGTCCCAATGTCCCAAGGCCCTGGCCTCAGGAAAGCACCAGTGAGGGCCTTTACCGACGCTGCAGACGTTGGGTCAGGTTTCACTCCGGGCGCCTTTTGCCCTTTACCCTGAGGGACCCAAAGGTAACACAGGGAGGCCCAGGGCAGACAGCCAGTTGGATCCCAGCCAGGTAGACCTACGTCCCCTTCCTGGACCGTGGAGGTGGGGTGGTCATGTGGGGAGATCTGCCTCAAGCAAGAGCAGGCTGAGACAGGGTCAGAGGCCTGGCGGGCCAGGCACGTCCACAACCCGGGTCAAAGCTGGCCGGCTGGGACATGGAGACCCGGGGTAGGGCCCTTCTGCCTGAGGTGAAGCCCAAGCCCTCTGGGTGTGTCTTCTCTCCCGGGTGACTGTGTGAGCACACCAAGCACTAAGTGTCTTATCTGGCAGCAGAGGGTTGAGTGGGCAGAAGAGGCAGTGATGCTGGCCAGGCAGGGCTCTGAGATCTCCGGGCCAGGCCAGCTGTTGGTCACTGTCATTGCAGAGCCCCACACCGCAGATCGGACAGGAGCTGGTAAGCGAGAACACCCACTCCACCTCCTTGAGTGAGAGGCTGGTATGCCACACTGCCGAGGGCCAGCACAGGCTCCGGGTGAGTGTGGACACAAAGGGATCTCCCAAACCAGGGCCCAGAGATGAATGGTGAAGGCTTCCTGCCCAGACACCACCCAGGCCAGTCCCCAGGGTCCTACCTGGCAATGAGGGGCAGCTCAGCACACATGGCTTCAACCTGGAGTACAAGGCCAACCTTCCTGTGAGTCAGCTGGATGGCCTGAAGCCCACCTAGGCAGATCCTGAAGGTGAGAAGGGCAGTGGGGATATGCCAGTGTGTAAGCGGGTGTGAGGACTGGCTCACACAGTGAGGATTCAGGGACCAGAGCAAATATTGGCCTCAGACCACCCATCTGGTGGAATGTAGTCACAGAACATATCCTGTTGGGGGTTTCTGGGTAAGGCTTGCCTATAAAGCTCTGGGACGATTTCTGTCCTTGAAAATGTACATGGAAAGGGAGGCATGTGGGTAAAGTTTTCCTCTCTCACAGCTGTAGAACATCCATAAGACTTAAATCTCTCTTCATTTCCTACAGATACATAACCACAGGAGATAGTAGAAGGAGAAGACACCAGGGACAAAAGAAAGGAAGTACCTGATCCATCAGGAGATGCAGAGGGAGAGGAGAAAACACCACTCCGGCAGAGAAACTGCATCTGCTCCTGCAGGAGACCAAGGACTGGGCCCCAATCCACCAACCCTGTAGTGATACCTGAGGCTGCACCTGAGAAAAATAAAGAGCCATGTCACACTCCATCAGTCCTACAGGGAGACCCTGAGCCTGCTTCTGTGGCTCCTCCTGCACCTACACCTGCACCTCTAGACAACCCAGAGCCAATTCAGGCATCACCACCCCCACAGGCTGAGCTCTGCAACCACCAGCACTGTCATCTCCTAATTCTCAAAATCAACCCACTTCCCGACAGGAAGTTAACTTCCCTTCTCTGGTATGGTTTTCATTTGTTTTTTTTTTTTTCCCTGTAATTTCATTGTATTATTTCATGTCATTTACAGCATCATCTTTTTGTAAGTTTTAAGTTTATAATAATAAAATCTAGGGTTTTTTTCCATTTTAAATTTTGCAATTCAGGAGCATAAAGTGCATTCACAGTTCTGTGCAAACATCACTACTGTTTAGTTTCAGACTATTTCTTTCCTCAAAATAAAGCCCTGTATCCAAAACACACACTCCCCTTCCTCCGTCCCCCAGGTCCTGACCAGCCCTAATCCCATTTCTCTCTCTGTACTTACATATTCATGATGTTCCCTACCGGTGACGTCATACAAAACGTAGCTGTTTGTGTTTGCCTACATATTTTAACCAGGGAATGGTGACTTTTTCTTTTGGTTGCTTTATTTGAAATAGCATTTTAGTCATTTAAAAGGGCAATCCATGTGGATTAAAGATGAGGTATACACAGTGAAGCTGTTATAGTAACTATGTACCTAATCTCAGGATAGGTACTGCAGTTCTACGTATGAAACCAGAGTCAGAAGGAAGATGCTTAGTTCTTTCTGTGAGGAAACAGAACCAAAGAAAACCAACCAACAAACAAAAGCCAAGAAAGACAGCTGAGAAGACAAACCAAAACCTAGAAAACTCATTTCTCATAACCCAAGTTTGGAGAAAGATTTCACATCCCGGTGGTCAAAAAACATCTCAAAACCCGGTGTTCTAAATAGAAATAGAACAAACACATGCAATTCCACCGAGAGGCATTGCAGGTGGCCAGTGTATGTTAAAGATGCTCGGCTTCTGAGGTGAGGACACGTGCAGACATACGCACTCTGGAGACAGCATTGGTCACCATCACACTGTCAGGTTTTCAGCCTGGTGATTACCAGCTGTAGTGAAAACATGAGGAGGCTGAGGCCCCAGTAGATATCCTGGAGGGAAGAGTGAGCTGACACTTCTCTCTGGGAGAATGGTGTGCAGGGTGCATGAAAGTTCAACAGGTGCATCCCTTTCCCAGCAGTGCTGATCCTAATTGTTGATTCCACTAAAATGTTTGCACAACTTTTCAAAGATGTCTTTTTAAAGATATCTATCAGAGTCCTGGGTAAATTAGTAGGAAATTGGAAGCCACACTAATCTTCATGTAGTGTGGATGGAATCCATCAGTTCTAGTTCACAAGGACACATGAATACTGTACAGCTGGAAAAGTGAGTGCTAGGTCTCTGCGTGATGTCAGGGCAGCCCTCATGTTGGATGGTTGTGAATCCACTATTTGCATCCGGGATACCATCTCTATGATCAAATGTGTGAAGTCTTCATAGATGTAATTGTATCCTGTGGTGTGTGAAAAAGAGAGAGAGACTGAAAGAGACAGAATGAGACAGAGACCAAGTCATTCAAACCAGAATGAAAGACTTGCACAAAACCATTCATGAGGGTCACTTCGGGGGATGTTTGCAAATCTATACCCTTTTCCTTTAGGTGATACTTCCATCTTTTTAAATGTGTCAGTATTTCATGAGTAGTTTTAAAACATTAACATAATATGTTAATTGGAATTCACTCATTAGTCATCTATAGAGTAATTAAATTGTCTTTCTACTTTAAAATATTTGTCCTAAGTACAATAAGCATTTATGAGAGTAGAATGATATATTCTAAAGAATTAAGAATTAGGTAAAGAACAAAACTTCGATTACTCAGTCGCAGGTCAGCTAGGTGGTAGCACAAGACAGATTGGGGCATGTTTCTTCAAGAGGATGTGTATGTTCTGAACCAGCATCCAATATAGGCAAGGGAAAAGTACAAGGGTTATACACTGAAAATTAGAAAAGCTTGCTGATAGTAAGGAAGACTTAGCCTTATTTTAAAATTGAGAAGAGCCCAGATGGCTGAGTAGAGAGACTCATACCTCGCCCTCTCTCACAAATACCAGAATTATATCTACAAACCCATCGAATAGCACACATCTACTGGACACTGGCAGTATGTCTCTCATTTCAAAATACAGGAAGATTCTTATAAAATCTGGTTTAAAAAATGAGAAATTAAAAATTTGGTGCAGGACCAATCCTGGAGTGATGAAGAGTCATAGGAAGAAAGGCACCCTCACACTGGGATGTCCCCTCTCCAGCCGGGAGGACAGAGTGGACAGAAGAGCTTCCAGAATTTGGAGGAGTAAGTGGCAAGAGCGTGGCAGACAGAATTGAGGAAAACTGACACGGAGGTTCCCTGCGTCCCTGGCCCTATTTGCTAGCTGTCAGGGACAAGCTGGCTGTTGGAGATCAATGAGGAGCTCAGGCAGAGGACTGGGTCCCACTGCACACAGGAAGCCTTGCGGTACTGGGGGAAGGACTGAGCTCTGGATGGGGTGTGTGTGGAACAAAACAGATCGGGGATCCCATAAGAAATACCATTGTTGGTGTATGTAGAAGGTAGGGGTGTAAAACTGCTGTTCCAGAGCTGCTTTGTCTGCTTGGCTCCATTGTTGATGTGTTCTCATGAGAAGAGAAATTGGTCATAGCAAACACTGCTGCACGAAGGCAGGGCTGAAAGTTCAATTCATATCCAGTGGCCCTGAAATTTCATACTGAGATTGAGATTTGTTTACAGCCCCAGGCAGAGAGGGAGAATTTTCTCTCTCTGGACAATTTGTGGCCATGCTCCTCTGTCAGTTATAGGCAGTGAAGGGAGTTCTCACACAGGATGGGGGCCAATATGGGTCTATAAAACAGTAAACTGTATGGCACCAAGTAGGAGGAGGAGATGGAATCGGTGCAGAAATTGTATTGGAGTACAGATTAATGAGTGTGACTGACTACACATGCTATACACATGCTATACACATGCTATACCGAGCGGGTGGCTATCGACTCGCCCCCCCCCCCCAACCGCCGCCCGCATTTTTTTGTTTTTCCTCCTCCTCCCTGTGGTTGTGGTCAGCCGTGCTGACGTCCGTGTTCTCACGACCGACCGCGAGTGCGTTTTCCCCACGCGCCCATTTGTTGTCTTTGGGCTTTGTCGCGATCTGTGCCGAGATCGATTTTTCTTTCCACTTCGATGGGGTTGACGGTCTTCATCCTTTCTTTTCTAGCTTCTGGGCTTTGCCTGTCTGCTTTCAAAAGACCTCCTGCATTCGAGAGGACGGACTCCAAAGCCGATTCCTGCGTTGTTCTCGGAGCGCTCGCCTGGTTTCGGTTTGCCAGCCCCCGCCTTCCCTCCCTGTTTCCCTCCTCCCCTTCCCACCCCCCCCCCCCCCGCCGCCGGGAACCCGGGATCTCGTCCTGGTCGCTCTGGGCCACCCGCCGGCGTGTCCGTGTGATCTCCCCCGCCCGGGGAATCGCGTGGGGAGCGCGTCCCCTTCGCGGCAGCCGCCCGCCCGGCCGGCCGTGTCTTGCCAAACCCCGGCTCCCTCCGTCCTCCCCGCCCTGATCTGCTGCCGGGGTGGGTCGCGTCGCGTCGCGTCGCCTCATGCCGCCGTGCCGTGCCGTGCCGTGACGAGGGTGAGCGGGCTCCGAGGCGGACGCCACGGGGTCGCGCCGGCCGGCCGCCCGGCGCCTCAGCCCGGGACGGTCTCGGGCGTTTGGGCGGCCGGCGGTCGGGATCGGTTCCGGGGACGTTGGCGACGGCTGTCGGGCGCCATCTGGCTGCCGCTCTTGAGATCGTCCCTCTTCTCCCGAGCGTCGGCGACCTCGGCAAGGGATGGGGCTCGGCGGCGGGGCCCGAGGCAGACTTCGGGGAGGCTGGCGACACCGGCGGTGACAGTCCCCGTGGCGCTGAGCCGCGGGCGCGTCCTGCTCTCGGCGCAGATTGGACTCGCAGGCTGATGAGGGGGTGACTGTCGCCGCGCTCCCGGGATCTCGTGTGTAGGGGGAAGCCGTGTGGCCTGGCCTGGTCGACCAGCATCCGCCTGTGCCCCTGCAGCCGCGGGGACCGACCCGAGCCGATCGGACACGGCCTGCGCCGTGCCGCCGCGGGGGAAAGGGACGGGGTGTCCCGCGCCCGGGCCGCCGGCGGCTAGGTGGTCCGGCCCTCGTCTGTGTCCCTTGGACGACTGCTCCCGAGGCGAGGAGCGGCCCGGGCCCAGTGCGGTGAGGCCGGGGACGGGCGCGCTGGGGTTCCCGGTCGTCGGAGGCGCCTCCTTGGATGAAATGTTTTCTGAGTCCCGATGGACCCGGAGACGTGGCTGGGCCGGCCCCTGTTGGCGCGGGAGGCCAGGGAGGGCGCCCCCCGGCCCGTAAGCCTGCCCGCGTGGGTTCCGGTGGCATTTGAGGGACCGAGACTTCATCCGGACTCGGGGACCGGCACGGGGGCGTCCTGCGAGGGATGTGGGGGAGGCAGGCTTTCCCCGGCCCGGTGCTCGGGAGCGGTCCCTCGTGGGGGGCCCTCTCCTCGGAGGCGCCTCTGTGGCATCTCCCCGAGTCCCCGGCCACGCGGGCGAGAAACGGGCAGGGCGTCCCCGGCCCGATCCCGTCTCCCTCTCGTCCCTTCCCCTTCCCCTTCCCCTTCCCCTTCCCCTTCCCCTTCCCCTTCCCCTTCCCCTTCCCATTCCCACTGCTCCTCCTCAACCCCTCCCCCTCCCCCTCCCCCCCCCCCGGTCGATCAGATGGCCCCCGAGAGCTTCGGGGCTGCCATTTATGGGGGTAGGGCTGGGGGCAGGTGGCCGGACCGAGGTCCCGGGGCCCCCCCTGCAAATCGTGGACCCGACCCGTTTCCGGGCGCTGTCATTTTTCCTTTCGTGTTGGGCATTTTCTGCCAGCAGATAGGTGCTGACACGGTCTTTCTCGGTGTCTGTCACCGAGTGTTGGGTCTCCGGACGCGTGTGGGGCTCTTGGGCTTTGTCTCTGCGTGAGCCCTGGCCTGGTAGAAGCTGACTCTGCTTCTGACACTTGAGCCGCCCGCTCGGGCCTGCGCGCCGGCTCTCGTGTGTGCGTCCGGCTGACGTGGCCCGTGGTGCCGCCTCCGGTCTCTGGTGGCCCGAGGGCGGTGGGGTGAGGTGGCGGCGTGGGTCTTTTACCCCGTGCGCTCCCTGCCGCAGGCACCCGGTGGTGGCCGGCACGACCCCACCCTCCCAGGCTCCGTGCCGCGTGTCAGGCATTCTCCGCCTGGGGTCGTTGGCCACTCTCCTCGTAGAGGAACGAGGAGTGGGTGGCGCCTGGCGAGGCTGAAGCAGGCCCCCCTCTGGTGGTTGTCCTCGCCGGGCCCTCCCTTCTGGCTCTGGGGCTTCCCTGCCCCATGGCTCGCTCGCTCGCTCGCTCACCTGACCGATGTGGTGACGTCATGCTCTCCCGGGCCGGGCCTAAGCCGCGCCAGACGAGGGACGGGACGTTCATGGTGAACGTGGCCTCTCTTCTCGTTCTGCCTGCGGGCCCCTCGCCTCTCCTCCACCGCCCGTGGGTGGCGGGGGCAAGGAAGGGGTGCGGACTCCGGCCCGACCTCGGTCTCCCGTGCCTCGTGGTGTCGGCGGGGCCGGGGTCTTGTGACGCGGCAGACACCTCTCGCCTCCTCGCCTGCTCGGCGTCTTGTCTCGCGAGCGGCCCTCCCCCGCGGTGGGGGAGGGCTGCCCCCGCCGCCACGCCACGTATCCCCTCGCCGGGGTGCGAGCGTGTCTCGCCTTGGCCCTCTGTGGTGCCCCTGGAGCGCTCCAGGTTGTCCCTCAGGTGCCCGAGGCCGAGCGGTGGCATCGC